>NC_071387.1:39704252-42476752 GCF_022682495.2 Desmodus rotundus | reverse complement strand
GGGAAAGAGCCACCTGCAGTTCCCAGGGGACCAAACCTCCTGGTGCCCCAGCACCCACCCACTTGGACCATTCCCCTGCTCATGCACCATCCTTGGGCTCCATTTACTCTAACCCTTCTTGGGTGCAACTCGCTTTCGAGAAAGAAAAGATTAGTGCATGGAGCTGAGGGGGAAAAAAACAATAGCATCTAACTCGTTCATTATGGTTTACAGTGCACAACGCTCTTTCTCATACCAGGCACTCAATAAACTCTCAATGAAGTTTTGCTGGATGAAAATATTCTCTCTCACACCTCATAATCACAACCGAAGCTAACGCTGTTATGGCCATTTTACAGAAGAGGAAACTGAGGCCGAGAGACGAGGCAGTCACGCGGCAAGTAGATGGCGAAGCTCGGTCTCAAGTCTCTTCCAATAAATTCAGGCCAAGGTTTTTTTTTTTTTCCCCCTCTAGGAAATAAATACCCCGAGCTCAGCGTTCTCGCTTCTGCTTTCCTTCCGTGGGGAATCGCAGAAATTCCAGAAAGGCAAATCAAGCCTCTGCGCACAAATCCAAGTAGGGCCGGAGCTAACACCTGTGCTCCCAGCGCCTGCTGGGCCAGGCACGGGGTCTGTACTGGTGGCCAACATTGGGGAGGAGTGCACTTTGCGAGAGTGCGGGGCCGGGTGGCGACGCCAGAGACCACTGTTTCCCGGGACACTGCGCGTGCAGGAAGGGTGGCGCTGCTGCCTCGCAGACTCCCGGGCTGCACACGTCCCGAGTTCCCTGCGCCGAGCGCCCAAGGCCCCCTGACACACCGCCCTTCCCGACCACACCTCAAACTTCAGCTTTTCGGAGCGCGGGGACTTTGAAGGCGCAGTTCTGACTCCAGCACATTTCCAGGAAGAAAATATAGCCCAGTCGAGGAAACAATGCCTCCAGGGTCATCCAGCCGATGATGACAGGTCTAGGGCTACAAACCACGTGTCCGGATCCCAGACGGACCTCCTCCCACCCACAATGGGGGTGCGTCTGGGGAAAGTGGGGGCGGAGGAGTCAGTGGAGGGTCAGGCGACTGGTGGGATGTGGCCACAGTGCAAACCTGTCGGAGAGTCCCAGACGTAACTAACCCGCGCGTCAGAGATCAGTGGGTAAAGAGAGAGCCCATGAAAGATCGAGATGTGCGCAGTAACCTTTACGTCCTTCCTAGTCTGGAAAGTTGCCCCAGCTCCTTCGGTGACCAGCGCTCCTGCTTTGGCAGAAGCTTTGGGATTGTCTGGCTTGGATCACGGCTGAGGATTGTGTGGGACCGTCCGGGGGCTGGGAGGATAGAGGAGAGGGAATAAATAGTCTCTCCTAAAGTTCCACGTATTTTTCTGGCAAAATTTTACACCCCTCCATAGAGCCAATTAAATGCAATAAAACCGTGCGTGGAACCCCTCTTCCTAGTAAAGCGTCGCCAACAATTGCCTAGGGGTAAACCAAATACGCCTGAGATAATTACCCTAAGCCCGAGGCAATGATTACCCTGCCAGCGTCCTCAGCGCCAGCCAATATTTGGATAGTGTAGTGGTTGTGTGTGTGTTTTCAAATTACACGCGGAAACTTGAAACCGACTGGTTGGTGCCAGGGTGGTTACACGATCTGTTTTTCTTGAACAGAGGTCTGTAGGCAGCTGGAGCGCGCCCGTACTGGCCCCGCCGGTGTTGCTGAGCGCCTGCAAAACTGGCCGGAATTAAATCAACCTCCGGGGAATGAGGGGAGAGGGGGCGAGCGCCACCCAACACGGTCGGGCCCCGCGCCACGCCGGGGATTTCCCCACAATACTCCGCGGCGGCGGCTGCGGGCCCCTTTCCAACGTGGACAGGCGTCTGGCCCTTTGGGTCAGCACTCTCCTCCTGCAACTGCGGCCTGGGCCGACCCGTGGGCTGGGGCTTCAGGGTCGGGAAGCACCTTCTGCCCTCGGTTAGTGCACCTGGAACGCGGAAGCAAGAAGCTTGGACTCTTCGATCTACCGTCGTGGCTCTGTTTTTGTCGAAATTGTTTGGTGGCTCTCCGGGACGAAGGCGCTGGCCTCGTGGCCCGCGCGGGGCCGAGGCCGAGGTGGTGGTGGCGGGTCTGTAGGCTGTAACGTGCTCACCTGTGAGCGCCCAGCTCATAGCTTTATAGTGTCCAAGTTACGAGTGTTTGCGCTTACCCCACGCGCCCTTGAAGGGCTCCTCCCCTCACTCTCTCCCCAGACACCACAAAGCCCACTAGCCCGATGGTAATGTCCCTGAACTGCTCCCAAGCAACAGGCATTGCTTTACCGGAAACCCGCGGAAAAGATCCTCTAGCAAGGCGTCAACAGAAGATGCCTCTGACCTCTCGGCGTGCGGGGCCTGTGCAGAAAGAGCTTTGAGCGCTCTGCAGGCCAAGCTCCCACCGACGGCTCCTGGGCCTGAACACGGCTCTTCTCGCACCACATCCGTCAAGGGAGAAGGGTACACCCAGCCCCACGGACTCAAGCTGTCACTGTAACTGCGGGTGTCCTCGGAATTCCTCCATGACATCGCGAGGCTAGGAGGCCGGCTGCTGCTCGGTTGCTTAAACTGCCTCAGCGGACCAAAAATTCCCTCTCCCCCACAGAAAACTCCATTGGCGGAAGGAACATCCCCTGCCAGGAGTGAAAGCGAAAGCATCCAACTCTGAAAGGGTCTCCTTCACTTCGGACCGGGCAAGAGGCCGCTTCCCAGCTCCCCCCCCACCCGAGGTCCCCTCGCACACTTTACGGTAACTGTTTTTACCTATTCTAAAAACGGCTGCTGGCCTAAGACAAACTGGCCAAACAGTAGTAGCCAGGAAGCTAGTTCCTGCCTGAAGATGAAAATTATGAATCTGCCCTGCTCACTGCGCTCCCAGGACCCGACGGCAGAAAGCTCCTCTCGTGGCTCGCCGACAATCTTAAGCTAAAAACATGCGACCTGGTGACGCCAGGGTTGGAGGGTAAGAGGTGGTTTCCCGGGCAGTCTGGGCCAATCGCCTTCTGCGTGCAGATTTAGACATGAAAAAGAAGTTAAAAACCGAGTGAGCCATAGTCCCTAATAGCTGTTTTCTCCTCCACTGGCGGAACTGGAAGGTACCCTTGCAATTTCCAACTTCAGACATCTCATTTTACAAATAATGAAATTGAGGCCCAAGAGACTGGAAGAGAGTTGGGGGGGGGTGTTTTTTGTTTGTTTGTTTATCCTCCCCCACCCAAACTCTGCGTCTCCTCCTAGCCCAAGGGCATCCTCAGCCAAAATCAGAATATAACTTGGGGTCCTCGCTGCATTCATTTGGGATTCGCTGGTGGGTGTGCGGATGAGTGCTGGGCAGGAACCTGCTTCTCGGACCCCAGCAAGCACCCGGACCTCAGCGCTTCCGCTCATCCACTTTTTTCGTAGAGGTCCACTAGGGCCCTGTGAATTCATCATTTTGATCTCCTATTTGATTTTAGTTATCTCCTTTCCCTCGACGTGCTAAGAATAGCAAAGACTTGGTTCCGACACTCTCTGAGCTACCAACTCCTCCCTTCGGCCCCAGCTGAGACGTCACCACCTCAGAGAAATGCCTCACCCTGTCCCAGCCCTCGCTCTTGAGAATCGCGGTGGAGCCTCCATCGACCAATCCCCCTTAGTACCTATACTAATTTCCTGTTTACTGTCCGCTCTCCCTCTGGAGCGCGCCTTGGAGCGCAGAGAGCTGTCTCGCGCTTCCTCGTACCCGGCGCCATCAATGGGCCTGCCGTACAGTTGGTGCACAATAAAGTTGTGATGAAGTTAGCATTTGACGAAAACGTCCCTGGCTCTCCTCCCCATAAGCTTTTCCCTCCTGCCTTCCAGGTACTGGGATTTCCTGCCGAGAAGAAGCTTTGAGGTCACGGTTCTCCGAACTTGGCCCGGAGTGGCTAGCCCAGGAGGAAGGTAGTATCAGTAGAGAGAAGCAGAGCCGGTAGGTGGGAAGAGTTAAAGGGCGGGGAGAAGCAGGAGAGGAGAGAAAAGGCAGGTTCCAGTGCCCCCCCGGCCGTGCGTCGCGACCCGGGTGGGGTGCCGCGGCCGGGACCGCACGGGCGGCGCTGCGCCCCCCACCCTCCGCGAGCGGCTTGCGCTCCCCGCCCCACTCGGCGGCGGCTGGGTGCTGCGAGCGGGTGACTAGTGCTCGGGGTGGGGGCGCTCCAAAAGGGGCAGAAGTGGGGGTGGGGCGGGGGCGAAGCACCTCGCCTTCTCGCCCCTTGTTCTGCGAGAGACGCGGCGGCGGCGCGGAGTCCCTCAGCCTCGGTCATGTGATAGTCTCGAAGCGTGAGCTGCGGGGGTCTCGGCGTCTCGGGGACCATTACAAAACGCAGCCAGGAGAGCGCGTCTCTGCCACAGCCGCCGCCGCCGCCTCTCCAGCTCCAGACGGGCCCGGGAGAGCGGCGGCAGCTGCGGCGCGGATCGCTGAGCCGGCCTCCGCCGGGCTGTCATCCTCTCGGGGTTCCAAACGCCCCTCAGGCCCGCAGCGCGCGCCCCGCGCCCCCGCCCCTCCTCGGAGCCTGCAGGCGCCGCGGCTGCAGAAACCGCCAAACTTTCCCCCTCCAGCGACCGTCTACAGCTCTACCCTGGCTCCGCCGCGAGCCTCCGGAGAAAAGGGACACGCAGGCTGCCAGGAGTGGGCTTCCTTCTCCTTACCTCGCCTCTCCCCTCCGGGAGAACGGAACTCCAGAGCAGACTAAGTGGCGGGTCTGGGGGCAGCTCCCTGGGCGGGCAGGTGTCGCCGACCCTGGCCTCCAGGACAGCGAGTGCCAGTTCGGATTTAAAGCGCCAGAATTCTGACTGTCCAGCTCTTCCTCCCAGCCGGCTTGGCCTGCGCCTCCCTCGGACCGAGAAAAGGCAAGGAGGAGCCCGGAAGGGAGCACGGCGCCTCCCCACTCTTCCAACGCCAGCTCCAGCGCTCAGTCTCTGGCCACCCGCGGGAAGGCGCCGCGAGGGTGGCGGGGAAGCTGGCGCGCCCCGCCCGCGACTGCGCTCCCCGGTCGGCGACCGTCGGGGCCAGAAGTTGCGAGCGGAGAGCTAAATTGGCCCAAAAGGCCAATCGCAGAGAGACCGCAGGCAGCTGCAAGAAGGCGGAAGACAAACGGCAAGAGGGTCCAGGGGGAGACCCAGCTGGGCGGGCGGAGTGGGGATTAGTGGAGACTACCAGGCCTCCGGAGAGGGCTGCGGAGCCAGAGGGCGGTGGAGGCGGCAGGGGCGATGCCGCGGCCAGGGAAGAGTTCGTACAGCGACCAGAAGCCGCCCTACTCATACATCTCGCTGACCGCCATGGCCATCCAGCACTCGGCGGAGAAGATGCTGCCGCTGAGCGACATCTACAAGTTCATCATGGAGCGCTTCCCCTACTACCGCGAGCACACGCAGCGCTGGCAGAACAGCCTGCGCCACAACCTCTCCTTCAACGACTGCTTCATCAAGATCCCGCGGCGGCCCGACCAGCCCGGCAAGGGCAGCTTCTGGGCGCTGCACCCCGACTGCGGCGACATGTTCGAGAACGGCAGCTTCCTAAGGCGCCGAAAGCGCTTCAAGGTGCTGCGCGCGGACCACACTCACCTGCACGCGGGAAGCGCCAAGGGCTCACCAGGCGCGGGGCCCGGAGGGCACCTGCACCCCCATCACCCGCACCCCGCGCACCACCACCACCATCACGCCGCAGCGCACCACCACCACCATCACCCCCCACCCCAGCCGCCCCCGCCCCCGCCGCACGTGGTGCATTATTTCCACCAGCAGCCGCCGCCGCACCTCCCGTCGCAGCCCCAGCAGCCACCCGCCCAGCAGCCGCAGCAGCCGGCTCACCCCGGCAAGATGCAGGAGGCTGCGGCCGTGGCGGCGGCGGCGGCCGTGGCGGCGGCGGCGGTGGGCAGCGTGGGGCGCTTGTCGCAGCTCCCGCCCTATGGGCTGGGCCCGGCCGCCGCCGCGTCCACGTCGGGCTTCAAGCACCCGTTCGCCATCGAGAACATCATCGGCCGTGACTACAAGGGCGTGCTGCAGGCCGGCGGGCTGCCCTTGGCCTCGGTCATGCACCACCTGGGTTATCCCGTGCCGGGCCAGCTCGGCAACGTCGTGGGCTCCGTGTGGCCACACGTCGGGGTCGTGGACTCGGTGGCCGCGGCCGCCGCGGCCGCCGCCGCCGCCTCAGGGGTGCCTGTGGGCCCGGATTACGGGGCCTTCGGGGTGCCGGTCAAGGCCCTGTGCCACTCGGCGAGCCAGGGCCTGCCTGCGGTGCCGGTGCCCATCAAGCCCACTCCAGCGCTGCCGCCCGTAGCCGTGCTGCCGCCGGCTCTCCCGGTACCCGCGGCCGCACAGCAGCCGCCCCCGTCGTCCGCCCTGTGCCCCACGGCCTCTGCCTCGCCCGTCGCCTCCCTGCGGGAGCCCGCGGCCGCGAGCGCGGCCGACAGCAAGGGGGGCCCCCTGCACTCGGTGCTGGTGCACTCCTAAGGCTTCCAGCGGGCGGGGGGACACGAATGCGGAGAGACGTGTGGTCCCCAGGCCTCGGGACGGGGAGACAGCGCCCTGGCCCGGCCGGCCTGAGCCCCAGCCTTTGCTGGGCAGGTATTTAAACAGACAGACAAACGCGAAAGTGGATGCTCCAGTTGTCTGAATAAATATAACACTCCTGGTGTCTGTGTTTATACTGTGTTGTACAATCAGATTAATGAAAGTCAATTTTCAGGTAAGAGTTTCTATTGTAATTAATATTATAAATCAATAAGTTATGGGGGGGCGGGAGGGAACCAAGGAGTTTGGGGAAGGCTCATTAGAAGGCAAATTGGAAATGGATTTCAGCTCTTATTCCTGGGACCAGAAGCTGTCGTATTTAAACATCGGGGAGAAATGCGAGAGAGCGACCCTGAAATAGATCTCCGCCACCAAGTTTCTCTCCGGGGTCTCATACCGGGGCGGCTGCCTCTCGTGGAACGTTCCAGACAAAACAGCTATGCACTAAGGATTTCTCGTTTTATTTAAGAAGGAAAAGAGGGAGGGGTCGATACTGTTGTTTTCCTGGTCAGGGAAATGGGCAAGGAAACGGTGTTACGAGCGGAGCCGCTTTAGCGGGCAGTGGGAACGCCACCGAGGATCTCGGGAAACGCGTAGGTTTCCTGGCTCTGACCCGGGGGTCGAGAGAGATAAGAGGAAAGCGAAAGCAATTAGTTTGCACAAACGAGAATGGCAGCAGCGGCTTAAAGAGCAAAGCCCCAGATTCCAAAAGTAAATTTCGGGAAACACAAGCAAAAAGACAATAAAAGGCGACTTTCTACCTGCAATTCGTTTGTGTAGCAATCGGGTGAAACCGTTTAGAAGCCCCCAAATAATATGAATTCTCACGATCTGCTCCATATGGGATGTTAAAGGGAAAAAAAAAATTACTTGCACCACGAGATTTTTGTCCCCTAACTCATGAATGCAAGACAAATCTGCTGCATCACCAGACGCTCCTAAGGCTCCCAGGAGCATCTTGTGGGTTTTGCCTTCTCGTGCCCTCGAGACAGATGCGAGAGGACGCCCCGGCCACCTGTGCACGCTGCGGTCCCCGTGAGTGGAACGGAAACTTGGCTGGCCGCTGGGGCTCCTTCCCCCTTTTTGAGCCCCAGGAATAGCACTTTACTTGCAATAAACTTTCGGGAACGAAGGAGGGCGGGTAGGGAGGAGGCAGCGGCTCTTCGCCTCTAAGTCGCCTCTGGTTTGTGTCCGCGCCGCGCTCGGGTTGTGATTTTGTGACAAGTTCATGTCTGCCAGTGTTGTACAAGGTGTTCTCCATTAAAGCTTCTCTCTGGATACGCCGGTGCCGGTGTGAAGGTGTTTCGCTTCTCAAGAGACCAGACCGCGGTTCCAGAGCCCACTGTGCGATCAGAGGACTTGGCAGACCCTCCCGTCCCCTTTATTTCTTAACATTAGAGCTCCCAGGGGTGAGTTCGCAGGCGGATCACCCGCAGGGACACGTTCCCTCCACAGCCCCTTTATCAGCTGGCGCATTCATCTGCTATACCAAGTGCGCTCTAGTCCACCTCGGTGCTAGAAACTGGATTAGCCGGGGCGGGGGGCGGGGGAGGGGGCGGTAACAGTGATTTTTGTCTTTGTTTTTCCAACGTGAGGTTCACGTCAATACTCCATCACCACCGACCCACACCCTTTTCCATCCCCTGAGGTCCTCGAGGAAGGCCGCGGCGGGGGAATCGGTTCCATTGGGTGGGTACCCAGCTGCGCCCCCTTAAATCTGCGGGGCTGGCGCCGGGACGCTGCCACCGCCGTCGCAGCTACTTTAACGAGGAGGTCTGCCCCGCCGCCGAGGCCTGGGGACCTGTTGCGCGCAGGCGCCGGGCGAGCTGGGCTTCGGGATGGCGCCAGCTGGAGGCCCTGGGCCCAGAGTGCTAGGCACGCGAGAGCCCGCGGCCCTGCTGCGCGTCCTCCCCGAAAGGACCCTGCAGGCTGCAACCACTACGGAGCTGCGCGGGGAGCTGGCGAGGTGACCCAGCCCCGTGCGGGGAGTCCCACTAGGGCCAGGGGAACCGCGGCCCAGCTTCTGTTCTCCACCCGCGAACAGGGCTCCATCTTGAACCAGCTTCCCTCTGCCCAGCTAGACCCCATGGAGAAGTCCTCTCACCTTTCCTCAGAAGAAAGTGAAGGGCCAACCAGATGACGTGCGCACGGTAATGACACTGGGGGTGGGGGTAGGGGTGGGTGGGGGGTTGGGGCTGCTTCTTAAAAGATAGGTGTTTCCACGCATCCCTTACTTACAACTCCCCTTGCAGCGTGCAGCTAAGTTCTGGCCGCGCCTGGGAAACATGTCTCAGCCTAGGCCAGTGGGGGCTCAGACAATTCTAGTGCATCCCATTCTGTCAGTTTGAGACTGCAAGGTTTTCCTCTACACTAGTTTGATGTTGTTGAAAGACAAAAAAGGGGGAACACTGACATGGGGGTCACAGACTTGGGGGGGCTTGAGAATCTGGCTTCTTTGTCCACATCTCTGGGTGAGGTGATGCCTGAAAGCCCTGGGTGGGGACCCCTAATTGAGAGGTGGAGAGTCACTCGGCCTGAAGAAGGAGGTCCTGCATTCCAGGAGTTTTTCACAAGAACATCCTCCCTTCTCCACCTGTCTGAATGAGCCCGTGAACTTTATAGCAATGCCTACAGGCCCACTTCTGGGAAAGGGGGCGCGGCCCAAAGTGATGTTTGGCAGGTGGAGGGCTGGCCTAAGTGCCAGCCTCTCCTGAGAGAAGAGCCTGAGGGCCACGCCTCAGAGACGGATGAATAACTGACTGTCACCGGTTTCCTGAACCCTCTTAGCACCCAGTCCTACATCTGCACACTCCCTTGGCACCCCTCTGCCTCTGTGGGGGAATCGTGGTTGTTTCGTTTTTACTGTAAGGAGAGAGAGAAAGCAGAATGGAAGGCAACATGAACTTAGAAATGATTCCACTTAGGTTTTCTTCCAGCAGGAGACCCTGGTACTCAAAGGAAGCTATGCATGGCACTGAGACCGGAGAACTTGGGGATTCATGTAAGTAAACACAGGGGAGGAGCTTTCTCCAAAACTCTGATCTCCAGGGAGGTCCCAGTTAAAGCCCTGGACCCTGACTGCCCTGAAGACCTTTCCTAACTGAGACGGGACCTGCAGTCTCACTGTGACTGTGCTCTCAGGAGCCAGGCTGGAGTTGGCGGGACTGTTCTGGGCAGACCTCTGAGGTAGCAGGACTGGGAGGACCCCAGGCCCTGGCTCGCCGCTGGACCAGAATCAGGTCTTCATACCCATGTGTCGACAAACACCCACTCAAAGACACTGAGCCAGATTCAGTGCTTGTTTTAAATGTTTAAATAGGGGTCAAACCATTAAAAAAAAGTATAGTCCTGGTAATCTAAGTATATAGAGAACTGCTAAAGATAATAAGAATAATAAGCTGATGGTATTATTTTGGTAACCTTCTCAACTGAGTATGTGATCTCATATGATCTCATAGGTATTCTCTCTCTAGCTACATATTGGGGTGGAGGGAAAGTAAGTTTTGGACCTAAGTGAGATGGAAGTAAAGGCACTTATATATTTACGACTATCTCTGCTCACAGACTTACTAAAATCACGCTGGGTACACTAAATACTGATGGAGATAAAAAATTACACTTCTGTTTTCTAGGATGATAGGAAAAAAGCAGTTGCTTAGCCTGTATCCCACTTCACTGAAGGCACAGACCTAAGGAAGATGGGGAGGAGCACAGAGAAGGGAGAAAGGTTTTAGTGTAGGGGTCCTTAAAAGAAAAGTAAAAGAAAAACAACTTCGAATAACCTATTGATTATATTTCCTTGAGAAGCTGAGACAAGGGCCAAGGGCCAAGGGGGACGTAGTGGTGTTAGCTGTGGTCCCCAGAACAGGCCCTCCTGCAAAGACCAGGATAGGCAAGTTTGGCATCTGGCACTTAGGAAGCCTGTCAGTCAGGCTGGCTTGTGGTCAATTATCTCCTTAAGTAGACTGGCATTAGTCCAGCCAGGGAGCAGGGCTGGCTGCATCCACAGGAATCAGAGCCAGTTAGCTGGAAGTGGCGCTGCTGAACTCCAAGCGTCTTTGCATTGCAGCCTTGGGGAGGCTGATCAACACCTCTCCTGGGACTCAAAGGTGACATTTGCCTGCTTGGCCCTAGTGCAGACATACTCCAGAAGAGTAAGGAAACAGAATGCCTGAGGAGAAGAAACATTGATCTCCAAAGCCACTAAATCCCCTTAAATTCCATTCACCAACAAAATTGCCATTTCTGCTATGCACAAAATTACAGAGATTATTGTACATTGTGGTGGGATTTGGCTCCTCCATTGAATAACAATTTTCATTCTTCGCTGTACCCGACTATGACACGGGCACAGGGTATTTTGGAGGCATGACCAGGGCTTGGATGATGTGGCCCAGGGCAGCTGAAGTTGTATGGGTGTTAATCCGACTGTGTGTATGTGCTTCTGCGTACAGGGAGCAGAGGCTGGGTGGAGTTGCTATTGAAGATGGGAAATTAAAAAACATGGATTCAAAAGCCAGTAATCTCTTTGTAGGTGAAAAGGCAGAACAGGATCCAAATGGAGGTGGGAAGTCCTTGAATTCTGGAGGGAAAAATAGTTTCTTCAAGTCCAACATTCTCTTTCCGCTCATTGAAAGTATTTTCATTAACTTTATCTTTCAAAGCTGAAATGCTACCTTATACCCTTTGGGGGAGATTGAAGAGATCTGCTTGGGATTTGAATTCAGTCTTAAACCATTGTTCAAATGGTATGAGTTTGGCAAAACTCCAGATGTACTCTGTCCCAAGCACTTTTCCCCCTTAACTATCCCATGTGTATTTTAAGGAAAATTCAAGCCACATGTTGCTCTTTCCCCCTTGCATTCAAATGTAGTTTTATTGAATTTTAGCATGGTCCATGAAATTCAAATTCTGAGTTTTAAGCCATAATATATTCATGTGATCTACATTCAGTCACATGATACACACATATATCATTAACAGAAAATGAAGCATCTGAGAATTATAGTTGTATTATTATAGTAACATTTCTTTAAACTGAAGAACCATGCTGAGAATGTCATGTTAAAAAGGATTTTATTAAATGATCAAAAAGTCAAAAAAGCTATCTTAGTAACTCATGAAAAAGTTTTTAAAATAATATTGTTACAAAGATATTTTGGTTCTGTTTAGTTTGGTCCAAACGGTTCTTTCCTGCCACAAGGAACAGGTCTTTTGTGTGCACCCAGGTTTTGCTTGTAAGTCACACGTCTCATTATTGAAGCATCATTTAAAAAGTGCATTCAAATATGCTTTCCCATCTGAGCCACTTCCAGCTCTGTCAGCACCGTCATGGACCGTGTGTTTTTACTGTTACTATGGATAGATGCTGAGTAAGAAGGGAGCTGGAGAGTTGTAGTACAGGCCCAGCTGAATCAGATTCATTCCAGAAAGAATCCACAATATTGAAACACACCGATGAGAAAGGGAAGGAAGCAGAGAAGGAGGAAAATAAGAAGAGAAGGAGCAAGGAAAAGAAGTTACAAAGTGAGAAAGAAAGTTAGGAAGCTGGGAAGAAAGGAGAGAGAGAAAGATTTTATCCTAAGTGAGGATTTTGTAACATTAACTGTGTTGCAATTTATTTTTTTATTTTATTGTTTTGGTTTTATTTTTTTATTTTTTGCAATTTATTTTTATAGGGATTAACCTATACCCCCATAGGAAAATGTTTAAATAAATGATGCTATTTGCAGACTATGGAATATTATGCAGCCATTAAATATAATGCTTATAAAATTTTACTCACATAGAAATGTGTGTGAAATCCTTTTGAGGGAATAATCCCAACTCCATAGTGTACACTGAAAACGTACTAGAAGAGAGGACGCCAAATATTAACAGTGGTACCTTTAAGTCGATGAAATAGTTGTCATTTTATTTTCTTGATTTCTATATGTTCTAGATTGTTTTAGATTGTCTCCATATACCAATCATGTTTAACCTTCATAATCAGGGATAAGATTACCCCAAAATCTATGCAGCCAGTATAACTGGCATTTCAATAAATATAAAGTATTTTAAAATGTAGTATCATAAGTGTGGGAGGAAGGGCGAGGAACTGGCTGGTTGCAATATTTCTTAACTGCAAAGAGCAGCAAAGACAAGTGGACGTGCACACCTTGTTGTCCTCCTGTGCCTTCGACGAGCGCCCCGTTGCAGTGTACCTTTCTGGTAGGGAAAAAAGGAGTCTATCACTTTAAGCTTCGACTCTTGGAAAATTTTCTGAGAATCGCTGCGTTATAAAGCTGGAATAGGAAAATGTGACGTGGTTAAAATTACAAAGGGGGCTTGCTAAAGAACGAATCTCACATTCTTTCATTACCTTTTCTCCTACCGTTCTGTCTTTTCATCTTTCACGTTTCATGAATTTCTGTAGTAGCCTCAAACACTTTTTGAAATTAGGCAGGTAATGAACATGAAGTATATACATTTTACAAGCTTCGGCATTTCCTTCCAAATGGAAAATATACAATGTTCTAAAATAATAATATAATTTTTCTTCTTCCTAGTTGACA
This sequence comes from Desmodus rotundus, assembly GCF_022682495.2. Classification (NCBI taxonomy): domain Eukaryota; kingdom Metazoa; phylum Chordata; class Mammalia; order Chiroptera; family Phyllostomidae; genus Desmodus; species Desmodus rotundus. The sequence goes on along the minus strand of NC_071387.1, from coordinate 42,463,667 downwards.
AATCCTTTATGTGTAACGACAGTGTTTTCAAGGAAAAGTTTTAGGTACCACTTATACTAATTTGAGTACATATGTATTCTGTCTTCCCTGTCTACATTGAAATTGTTTATTCCCACCCCAAAAATGTAAAACTCTGTAACTACCCAGAATATGCATGTTTTCAGAAACATGTCTCAACCGTTACGGCAGAAGCCTGATGACTTCTAAAAATGGCCACAAGTTATTATTTGAGTTTTTAAATGAGTTACACTGGAGGACTAAAATTGTTGAAATTATAAAATTGAATTTTTAATCCAGGAGAACCAGAGAACCAAACTATAATCAAATATATACTGTTTCACCAATTGGAGAACAAAATAAGACCCTGTTTATTTACTATACAAAAAATATGAACTGTCACCCCAGTTACTACTAGAAAATTTCTTCTTCCCTGCACGGGGACCCCACGCTGACTCAGACCTGGTTACTCCTGCCTTGTAAAGGAAAAACAGAAAGTCTGTCAGCCTGCTAACATTGCTTCTGAAACTTCAGGTGCATGTGAGTCATAGGAAGAGGTTTTTTCGACACAGTGACACAGTGTGCTGGGCCCCACATCCAGAGATTCGGAGTCAGCAGGGGTGAAGTGGGGTCTGAGATCCTGCATTTGTAACCAGCTCCCAGGTGATTTGGGCTGGGCCTCAGATCACACTTTGAGAAGTTCTGTGCTAAAAAAGATTCCTTGTTGTCAGTTTACCTCACCTACAACCACCTCAGTCAATCAGAGATACCTAAATAACTTTGAACATCATAAAGAAGGCATAGATCTTCACCCCTTTCTCTCTCAGAAATTCATTGCTGCCTATTAAATTACCTATCGCTTTCCCAGTAATCTTTGAGTATTACGTGTTAATGCATAAGGGAAGCAAAAATTTCATATTACTATGTCCTATGTCCTCATGAGAAATTCAAGGTGGCATAATGAGACCTATCACATATGTAGGCAGATGACTGGCAGAACTATATAGTCCCTTTAGGATAGGTTCAAAACCTGAAACTTTCAAGCATAATAGAAGTATCACGCTGGTTTCGTGTCATAAACACATTCTCTCTATAATGTTAATTTTGGAGGCACTTCTGGGATGGCATAAAAGAGGAAGAGCTATGTTTTTCTGATGTGAAATTTTTGTCACTACGAAAAAAGAAAACAAAACACCTCATTTCATATGCCTTCAGAATTGGGGCATTCCCAGTCAGTCATACATACACATAGAAAAATTAGGTTGGAAAACAAACTTTTTATTTTAGCAATAAAACAACTGAGGCAAGGAGCTACTTGAAAAACAAATTAGTGAAAATGGAACCTAGAAGTCAGTCCACTCTCCTGTCCATTTCTACCTTTACATCATATAAGCCAAGCCAATCATAAAAACATTTTAACCAATGGGTTTAAGGAAAACTATTGTTTTCCTTCCTTAACGTGGTGTGATTGTTTGCATACCACACACTTATGTGGTTTTTATATATACAGAGGAGATAGGCTTTATTCTGAGTTTATATGGCTCAGAATCTACAACTTGGGGGATGGGCTCGCGTGGATATTACACTTGGATTAAAAATAGAGCCATTCAGCCAACTATCTGTGAAATACTTAGTTCTTCAGGTCTGGGGCACAAAATGGTGTGCACTCTAACAAAACAAATGTCGCCAGGATACGAGCAAGGGTCCCCTCTCCTCTGGGAGAGTTCATGACATTTTCTGTAGCCTCCCCATGTGCTGTGCAGACTCACGCCCCAGTCTCTCTAACTTACAACTCCAGCTCCCACAGACCTGGTTTAGTCTATGGATGGGCTCACTGTCCAAAGCAAACTGCCCCTTCGTATGTAAATATTCCAGATGTAAACGGGCATGAGTAGTAAGTGCCAATGCCTTGAAAATTTGATTTTACCTTACCTTATAGTTGTGGCTATAAATGTAAATTTAAGTATTTATCATTTATGCTTGTAATAATCCTATTGTCCCTCAACCAGGAAACTCTCACTGGTTACCTTTTGCCAACTACTGCAGTCTTCTTATAGTTCTCTTGGACTTTTTTTCTTTGGCTCTATAATTTCCCCTGTCCCTCCAGTTGCTTACTTTTTCTCTCCCCTTACTTCACCCCAATTTCCACTAACCCCTTATGAAAGTGTAGAGGAGGAACAAATTTCCCTCTACCTTCAAGGTGCTCTGGCTAGTCTAATAATCAAGTAGACATGAGACAGATTAGCAAAAGAAAATAAACAAATTTAATACATACTTGTGCATGGGAATCCTGCATACACAAAAGTGTCAGAGCCCCACATACACGAGAGGTTCAGAGATAGAAAGGGGGATTGAGGTGTGTAAGACACCCTGAGCTAAGGATGAGGTAATGCACCAGAGGACTTCAAATGGTCATTGCAGGGTGATAAGAAAAACAGGCATTTAGTAAAGAGAAGTTCTCCCTGACCTGTAGACAGGTCAAAAAAAGTTATCTCTGATATTCTCTTATTATAGGCAAGTCCCCTAACTTAAGTTCTAAGCAGTTAAAGGTGGGGGTGACACAATTTCTCTTGAGCCTGCAGCTAAAATGGCTTTTCACTCAAAGTAATCTGCCTACCACTGAGGCACATCTTGGGGTGGCTCATTCTAAACCCCCCCAAAAGACACATTATTTCCGTTTCTTTCCAGACTTTAACATCGGGACCTACTTTCTCTAATGAAAGTAGTCTGTCAAGTTATTTTCCTAAATGAAGACAGTTCTTTTTATAGCATGTTAGCTATTAAAATCACATAGTTTTACCTAACAGTATGCACATATCCATTCCACAAACATGTACTCAATAGCATATTGCAGGAACTATACCAGGTGCTGATAGTAAGACATGTTTCCTACCGGGCCAATTATTAAGCTATTGTCTCTCCTCTCCTACTCTTTCCTCCTTAGCTCTGAGAGCCTGGTGCTGGCACTTTGCAAACCACATTATTGCTTTGGCAGCTGGCTGCGTATTGGGTCCTGTTAATATGGGCCTCTGGTGGAAGTTAGCAAAAAGAAAAGAAATGCTCCTTCCTCTTTGCTCCCTTCGGGGCTTCCTTTCTGCTTTTGATTCCTGGAAGCATCATGCAGGCAAAGCCTCCTCGCCCTGCAGTTCCTTTCGGTGTCCACAGCTCAATCCCAGTAGTTTTTCCAACACTTGAAGAACAGGCTTTTCTCTGAGCCCCATCTCAGAGCCACTAGCACCAGTCAGCAGGTGTCCCCTGACATTCTGAGGTTTAGCTTCATTGAGATCAAGTCTAAGTTTCTAAGCGTTAATAATTCCAACTTCTTCCTTCTGTACTCTCCATCCTGGGGGTAGTAGCTGCTTCCTGGAATTGCTGCATCAGTGTCACCTTGGAGTTCTCTCTCTACCATTTCAGTCATTAATGTCTTCACACCTAGTTGCAGTTTATGATATTAAATTCTGTCTGTAAAGACAGTTAGGATAGTTTCTGTCTCCTGACTGGACTTCGATACATCTGCCCTCCGGGACCCAGTAGCCCGAAGCAGAAGATTGTCTCCTCTGCCAGAGGAACATCGAGGAGAATGTAAGGGTCGAATTGATAATACCAAACAATATGTATAGACATAGATATGCTAGTACTTTGCAATCAAGAAAAATATTTAAAAATGTATTCACTTTAGCAAATAATAATATATACTTTTATAAATAAACAGTGTTTATATCAGCATGACCTTGTGTCCTCTCTGAATGACTTCATTGCAAGGTGGTTTTGAAAAGTTGCATCAGTTTGCAGATAGGTCCTTCAATCTCACCTTGACAGACCCAGTCCAGGAGCTAATTTCCCAGGGTGAGGCTACTCCCAACCACAATGTTTGACCAAAAATTTTAAAACTACTTACAATAATAAAAACTAGTATTTATCAAGCTTCTTAAAATCCAGTTTCTATGAGCTGAAGGCTTCCCATCCGCAAATCCCATGTAACCTCACAAGAAGTCTTTAACTTGGGTGCTTCTACTATCCTCACTGCAGATGAGAAAACCGAGGCACAGGCTGTTCCGGGAGCTTGCCCCAGGCGAGGCAGCCAGTAAGTGGAGCCAGAGCCAGAGCTCTTCACTGGAGGGATACTTGCCCCCCTTAACCTCCTTAACAATGCCCTATAAAAAGATAGAAAGTTGCTCTAAACATATTTCATCATAGCCTTTTGTAAATTTTTCTATTAGAGCAGCAAATATATATTTAGAAATATAATTTTGACAGAGTATTCAAGTTCTTGACCCACCAAATAGCTAATGAGGGAGTTCAAGAGGTATTTGGGCACTATGGAGTCCAGGTTTACTTTGGTGTCAGAGACCTGCTACCTATTATTTTGCCAACTTGATATTTGTAGAAACATTTTCAAAGTTTCTAAAGGTATCTATCATTTTCATCTTTGTACCTCCACTGCCTAGTATAATACCTGAGTCATGGTAAATTTCTACTGAAAATTTGTTCAAAAAAAGGAAGAATTTAGTTAATATACTCCTCCATCCTGATATAACATACAAATGTGTAGATGGTTAGAAAAATGGTTAACTAAAAAAATGTCTGCATAAATGGTTAAGAAAATTAAGTAACTAAATTCAAGTTAGCTTAAACAGCTTTGGGATAGACAGAGATTCAGCTACTTTGCCAAGGCGATTTAGCTAGTTTATGATGAAGCCAGAATTGGGTCTCAGGGCAGTCGAACTGAAGCCCAGCTCTTACCCACAGTGTTAAAGTGCTTTGAAAGGTCTCCTACCTTCTGTTTCTTAGTTTTCACATCTGTAAAACACGGGGCAAATGAAACCTACCTAATTAGGTATAACTTAACCAATAAATAAAATCAGGTATGTTGACAATCAAAATTGAATTTCATATTTTCAAAAACCAGTGGAGAGAGATTTCTTAGTAATTCAAGACAGATTTTTAAAAACTTACTTAAAAATTAATATGATTCAGTAAAGGAGGCCAGCTGAAAGGAGGAAATTGTATTGAACTATATTTAAAAACTAGATCCAGGCAATATTTCTTACAACTTTTCAAAGCTATGTGATGATTTTAAAATCATATTTATAGAAACAATTTCCTGGCTTTAAAATTAATTTTGGTATTATATGGCATTTACTTAAAAGTAACTTTTTGTTTTAAAAAATAATTAAAACATATTAAAAGAAAAGCTTAAACATGATTTGAACGTTATTTAGAATAGTTTTTCAATATGTCATGGTGAGAAGGCAACCCTTGAAATTGGCTGTAATTGAAAGCTCGTGTGAAGATGTGGATTCTCCCACGGTGATGAGGAACGATGTGCCGTATAAATCATAACTGCCCTTAGCACCCCAGGCATATTTTTCTCTTCCCTCTCGTTTCATTCTTTCTGTATCCAACAATTGAATTTTGTCTTTACTTTAAAATCCAACATGAAAGCCAACTTTTATAGTGCCTAATAGATTGTAGGGACACAGTATTTTCTATTTTTTCCAAGAAGTTTTATCAGTTTTTCCCCACTCTATTCTGTCATTATTCTCCATTTCCCCCATTCTTAGAGCATGTTGTCAGGTCCATGGCACCGAGTGCTTGGATTCGGACTGGGCATGTCACTGGCTTTCCCGCTGAAATGAACTGTAGAATAGGATGGACTTGACCTTTAAGGAGTGCTTCATATCCCTTACTGCATGGTGTTTTCTACACAGTATAGACTCGGTGTGTGGGTGTGTGTGTGTGTGTGTGTGACCAAATTATCCTAGCTGGTGTCCTTTGAAGCTGGTGTCTAAACAGATAAGTAGATGATTCTCCCTGGTCCAACACCATCTGTACCTTTGGGTGCCTATTTCTTCCTGGAACAGGAAATTATGTGAGACTGTTGACCTCCATCTCATGCTCTTGCAGCCATCGACAGCATTCAATTTAAGACATAACAGGATCCCCAACTGTATGTAGGGAACTCACTCCACAGCAGATTTAACTTGATGAGAAAGATCATTTTAAAGCTCTAATCCTAGACATTTCACTATGAGAAATTCGGGCCTTGGTGAATGCCATCCAAAGGATGACATGGTACAATGAGAAGGGCTGGAGCTTTGAACCCCATCTCTGAAATTTACTACCTCAGTCACTTTAATGATAATCATTGATTATTTATAGTCTAACATCAATCCTCAAAACAACTGAATGCAGTAGGTTCTAGTCCCAAATCCCATCCCCATTTTACCAAGGAAAGAAGTTTAGGATAAGAGTCCATTTTCTTTCCAAGCTAGTTAGTGATTATGCCTGGGTTGGGAGCTCAAGGCTATGAATCTCAAGTCCCAACTCTTAACTTCGGTGTCATAGTGTTTCGTTAAGTTCCTTAGCCTTTCTACTTTTGTTTTCTCATCTTAACAACCAAACAAACAATTTTTACCTCCCCAGGTTGTTGAGGTAGCCATACAATGAACGTTAGCTGTCTTTGATGTGGAATTGTGGAACCTCGTCAAGCTAAATCAATCTGAATTAAGATCTTCAGGAAAAACAAGGGAGTGTTCTATGTAACGCACTAAATTGAATCCCCTGTTTTTCTGACTGATGAATGGCTTCCCAAAGATCCGAGTGTTCCATGGACACAGAATTGAGACTCCCACAGAGAACAAGATGCCTTGTTGGTCCTCAGCGACTTAAACACATTAGCTCTGAGTAATGGAAGACTTTTAAAAGAGCACTTACCACGTCTTATTGACAGCAGGTTTTCCCTTTACAAATAGAAACAATTATGTTAATTTACATATCAAGCACACCTTATGTAACACACAGTTTGCTGGGAAGTGTGCAAGGAGGATAACAATTCAGCCCAGATTTCTCCACAAAATTGTGGCAAGATGAAGTACCTAAATGTTACATCTTGCTCCGAAGGTCAATAATTTTCATCCTAAAGAAGTCATGAGAATTAAAGCTCTTTGTGAACTAAGTGTGCTACAAATCCTAGGGATGGAGATGATGGTGATGAGAATAGAGATTGCTTTGAGAAGGAGGAAGATGCTGTGGATAGTTATTATCTTGGGTTTAAGGAAGAGTTGATGCTGCACTCCTACTCACTGAAGAGGCAAACAAAACTTTTATGGGTATGGAAATGGGAGAAGTTTTGGCTTTGATCTAACAGAAGGTTGCGCGATGGAGTCTAGTGTGTCTATAATAAACATTGAGTTCAAGTTCTCAGAGATGACAGACATGAGATCTGCATTACATGATACAATAAGCAGCTTCTTAACACATTTTACTGACATGATCTTAGGCAGAGTTAGACAGAAACTCAGATATATAAGGGCCTGCTGAGTTGTTTGTAATTTTCCAAGCTGCCCAATGAGATTTACAGGCTGATTTTTTTTTCCTTTTTTTCCCCCAGATGTTTCTTTCTAATGAATTGACCATTACATTTCCTAAGTTCTGAAATGGCCAACAGACCATAGAAAGACATTGCTTTAGGCTCCTGCTTGAAACCCAGGCTGATTTTTTTTTTTCAGAGCCTCTCACTGGCAAAAGCAGAACTGATTACCGGCTCCTGCACATACTGAATATTATTTTTAGCACATTGAGCACTCTTTGCCATTAAAGATAAAAATGAAACACTTGACACTCCCTACTAGTTTGATTCTTGCATTAAGTAAGATTAAAACATATGATATAGATACAGCTTCTAAAAAAAGGTCTCGAAATCATTAGTTTCTATTAGTATAATTAAGATAAACATAATTGAGATTCCTGGGTTTCTGAATTAGATAGCTATATGTGTATTACATCATGATTTGTACTACAGTCAAGATTCAGAACTTTACAGCCAACTATCCATTTAATTTTTTGTGATGATGTGTTATTGTGGATATAATCAGCATAGATTAGAATCCAAAATAAGAGTTCAAAGTTAGCCCTGGCTGGTTTGGCTCCATGTATTGAGCGTTGACCTGCAAAGCAAAGCAAAGCAAAGGGTCACCAGTTTGATTCCCAGTCAGGGCATATGCCTGGGTTGCAGGCCAGGTCCCCAGTAGGGGGCACAGGAGAGGCAACAACACATTGATGTTTCCCTCTCTTTCTTTCTCCTTTCCCCCTCTCTAAAAATAAATAAAATCTTTTTTAAAAAGTTCAAAATTATCTGCATAGATGCCAGATATATTTATTTCCTATTTCTGCTATAACAAATTACCACAAACTTGGTGGCTTAGAACAGCAAACACTTATTCTTGCAGTCCTGGAGGACTGCATAGCATGCAGAGGTCCGGAATCGGTTTCACAGGAATAAAGTCAAAGTGTTGGCACAGTTGGTTCCTTCTCAAGGCTCTGAGTGGAGAATCCATTTCCTTACCTTTTTCAGTTGCTATTAGCAACCTGTATTTAGTTTGGGGGCTTTTCCTCTATCTTCAAAGCCTGCTTGCATCATTGCATCACCTTTTCCTCTTCTGTAGTCTAGTGTCCGTCTGACTACCTCTTTTTAAAAAATCATTTTTTAAATTGTTATTGTATTGCAGTCATCCCAATATTTCCCCCTTTGCCTTCCTCCACCCATCCCACCTCCTGTTCTCACAGTCAATTCCCACATTGTTGTCCCTGTCTATGGGTTATTTATACATATTCTTTGTATAGTCCCTTCCCCTATTTTTTTCTTTACTTTAAAAAAAATATTTTATTTATTTATTTTTGGAGTGAGGGCAAGGGAGGGAGAAAGAGAGAGAGAGAAACATCAATGTATGGTTGCCTCTCATGCACCCCCTACTGGGGACCTGGCCTGCAACCCAGGCATGTGCCCTGACTGGGAACCGAACCGGCAACCCTTTGGTTCACAGGCCAGCACTCAATCCACTGAGGCACACCAACCAGGGATAGTCCCTTCCCCTTCTTTCCACCATTATTCCCCACCCCTCCCCTCTGATCACTGTCAGTCTGTTCCATGTTTCCATGCCTGTGGTTCTATTTTGTTTGTTAGTTCATTTTGTTCATTAGATCCTCTTATAGGTGAGATCATATGGTATTTGTCTTTCACTGACTGGCTTATTTTACTTTATATAATATTCTCCAATTCCATCCATGCTGTCCCAAAAGGTAGGAGTTCCTTCTTTCTTTCTGCTGCATAGTATTCCATTGTGTAAATGTACCACAGTTTTTTGATCTCCTCATTTACTGATGGGCATTTAGGCTGTTTGTAGCACTTGGCTATTGTAAAAAATTGCTGCTATGAACATAAGGGTGCATACGCTTTTTTGAATTGGTGATTTGGGATTCTTAGAGTATATTCCCAGCAGCAGATCACTGGGTCAAAAGACAATTACATTTTTAGTTTTTTGAAGAAATTCCATACTGTTTTCCACAGTGGCTGCACCAGTCTGCATTTCCACCAACAGTGCACTAGGGTTCCCTTTCTTCTGCCTCCTCGCCAGCACCTTGTTTGTTGATTTATTAATGATGGCCATTCTGACCGGTGTGAAGTAGTATCTTATTATGGTTTTAATTTGGATCTCTCTGATGGATAGTGATATTAGGCATCCTTTTATGTCTAAGGGCCATCTGTATGTCCTCCTTGGAGAAATGTCTGTTCAGATCCTTTGCCCATTTTCTAATTGGATTGTTTGTCTTTCTGGTGTTGAGTCATATGAGTTCATTACATATTTTGGAGATCAAACCCCTATCCTATGTATCATTAGCAAATATGTTCTCTCATACAGTTGGTTCCCTTTTCATTTTGATGATAGTTTCTTTAGCCATGCAGAAGATTTTTAGTTTGATATAGTCCCATTTGTTTATTTTTTCCTTTATGTCCCTTGCCCTAGAAGATATATCAGCAAAAATATTGCTACATGGGATATCCGAAACTTTCCTGCCTATGTTTTCCTCTAGGACTTTAATGGTGTCATGACTTATATTTAAATCTTTTATTCATTTTGAGCTTATTTTGCTGTATGGTATAAATTGGTGGTCTAGTTTCATTTTTTTGTATGTACCAGTCCAGATCTCCCCACACCATTTATTGAAGAGGCTATCTTTACTTCATTGTATACTCCTGCCCCCTTTGTCAAATATTAATTGACTATACAGACTGGGGTTTATTTCTGGGTTCTCTATTCTGTTCCATTGATCTATGTGTCTATTGTTATGCCAGTACCAGACTGTTTTGATTACAGTGGCCTTGTAGTATAGTTTGGTATTGGATATTGTGATCCCTCCTACTTTGTTCTTCTTTCTTAAGATTGCTGAGGCTATTTGGGGTCTTTTCTGGTTCCATACAAATTTTTTAAATTTATTTTTTCTGGATCTGTGAAATATGCCATTGATATTTTAATAGGATTGCATTGAATCTATAGATTGCTTTGTGTAGTATGGACATTCTAATGATGTTAATTCTTCCAACCCATGAGCATGGTATATGCTTCCATTTATTTGTATCTTCCTGAATGTCTTTCTTCAGTGTTCTATAGTTTTCTGAGTACAGGTCTTTTACTTCCTTGGTTAAATTTATTCCTAGGTACTTTATTTTACTTGTTGCTGTAATAAATGGGATTTTTTCCCCCTAGTTTCTCTTTCTGATATTTCATTGATGGTGTACAAAAGTGTCATCTAATTCTCAATATGACTTTGTATCCTGCTATTTTGCCAAATTCACATATTAGGTCGAGTAGTTTTTTGGTGGACGCTATAGGGTTTTCTATGTACACTATCATGTTGTCTGTGAATAATGACATTTTACAATCTCCTTTCCATTTGGATGCATTTTATTTCTTTTTCTTGTCTGATCACTGTGGCTAGAACTTCCAGTCCTATGTTGAATAAGAGTGGTAAAAGAGGACACCTTTGTCTTGTTCCTGATCTTAAAAGAAAGCTTTTAGTTTTTGTCTATTGAGTATAATGTTAGCGGTAGTTTTCTCCTTTATGGCTTTTATTATGTTGAAGTATGCTCCCTCTATTCCCACTTTGCTGAGTGTTTTTATCATGAATGGGTGCTGTACTTTATTAAGTACTTTTTCAGAATCTATTGATATGATCATCTGATTTTTGTCCTTCATTTTGCTTATGTGGTGTATTACATTTATTGATTTGCAAATATTGTACCATCCTTGCATCCCTGGAATGAATCCCAATTGATTATGGTGTATGATCTTTTTAATGTATTTCTGAATCTGGATTGCCAATATTTACTTGAGGATTTTAGCATCTATGTTCATCAGAGATATTGGCTTGTAGTTTTCTTTCTATGTCCTGTCTTTACCTGGTTTTGGTATTAGGATGATACTGGCTTCATAAAAAGTTTGGGAGTCTTCCCTCTTCTTGAATGTTTGGAATAGTTTGAGAAGGATAGGAGTTAGTTCTTCCTTAAATGTTCAGTAAAATTTGCCTGTGAAGCCATCAGGTCCAGGGCTTTTATGCGCTGGGAGTTTTTGATTACTGCTTCAATTTAACTAGTTGTTAATGGTCTTTTCAGACTTTCTGCTTCTTCTTCATTCAGTTTTGGAATATTGTATGTTTCTAGAAATTTGTCTGTTTCACTCAGGCTGTCCAATTTCTTGGCATATAGTTGTTCATAGTAATTACTTACAATCCTTTGTATTTCTGTGGTACAGGTTGTAATTTCCCCTCTTTCATTTCTGATTTTATTTATTTGGGTCATCTCTCTTTTTTTCCTTGATAAGTCTGTTTAAAGGCTTGTCAATTTTGTTTTTATTTTCAAAGAACCAGCTCCTGGATTTATTGATCCTTTGAATTGTTCTTTTAGTCTCTATGTCATTTAATTCTGCCCTGATCTTGATTATTTCCTTCCTTCTACTTGCTCTGGGCTTTGTTTGTTGTTGTTCCTCTAGTTCTTGTAGATGTAGGGTTAATTTGTTTATTTGACATTATTTTTATCTTCTTTAGATAGGCCTGTATCACTATGAACTTCCCTCTCAGGACTGCCTTCATTATATCCCATAGTTTTTGAGTTGTTGTGTGTTCATTTTCCTTTGTTTCCAGATACTTTTTGATTTTGTCCTTGATCTCATTGTTGACCCATTCATTATTATAATAACATGTTATTCAGTCTCTGTATATTTGAATGTTTTTGACTTTTTTCCTTGATATTGGTTTCTAGTTTCAATCCATTGTTATCTGAGCACATGCTTGATATGACTTAAATTTTCAATTTTCTTGAATTTGTTGAAGTTTGTTTTGTGTCCTACCATGTGGTCTGTCTTTGAAAATGTTCCATGTGCATTTGAAAAGAATGTGTATTTTGCTTCTTTGGGGTGATATATTCCATATATATCAATTAAGTCCATTTGATCTAGAGTGTCATTTGGTGTCACAATATCCTGGGTGATTCTTTGTTTGGAAGATCTATCCATTTCTGACAGTGGGGTGTTAAAATCCCCTATGATCGCTGTGTTGTTGTCAATATCTTTCTTGAAGTCCTCTAAGATTTTCTTTATATGTTTAGGTGTTTCTATGTTGGGTGCATATATTTTTATAAAGGTTATATCCTCCTGTTGGACTGTTCCCGTAAGTATTATGAAGTGCCCTTCATTGTCTCTTTTATGACCTTTATTCTGAAATGTATTTTGTCTGATATAAGTATTGCTACCCCAGCTTTCTTTTTCATGTCCATTTGCTTGGAATATTTTTTCCATCCCTTCTCTTTCACTCTGTGTAGATCTTTTGTTCTGAGGTGAGTCTCTTGTAGACAGCATATATGTGAGTCATGTTTTCTTATCCCTTCAGCTACCCTGTGTCTTTTGACTGGAGAATTTAATCCATTTACATTTAAGGTTATTGTTGATAGGTACTTATTCATTGCCATTTTTCTGTACCTGTGTCTTTCTCTGTTCTTTCTCTTCTACTTTTTGTAGCAGTCCCTTTAGCATCTTTTGCAGTGCTGGCTTGGTGGAGATGTACTCTTTTAGCTTTCTTTTGTCTGGGAAGCTCTTTATTTCACCTTCCCAGAGAGCCTTGCTGGATAGAGTAGTCTTGGTTGTAGGTCTTTGCCTTTCGTTACCCAGAATATTTCATGCCAGTTCCTTCTGGCTTGCAGTGTTTCTATTGAGAAATCAGCTGATAGCCTTTTTGGAGCTCCCTTGTGTGCTACTACCTTGTTTCTCACTTGCTGCTTTTAAGATTCTCTCTTTGTCTTTAAAATTTACCATTTTAATTATTATGTGTCTTGGAGTAGGCCTCTGTGGATTCATCTTGATTGAGACTCTGTATGCTTTCTGAACTTGCATAACTTTTTCCCTTACCAAGTTAGGGGAATTTTCTGTCATTATTTTTTCAAACAAGTTTTCTATCCCTTGCTCCTTTTCTTCTCCTTCTAATATTCCTATAATATGAATGTGTTAGATTTCCTGTTGCCCTGGAGCCCCCTTAAGCTATCTTCATTCTTTTTGAGTCTTTTTTCATTTTGTTGCTCTCAACTGGGTATTTTTTCTACCTTGTCTTCCAGTTCACTGATTCGGTCCTCTGCTTCATCTAGCCTGCTTGAAATTCATTCTAGTGTATTTTTCATTTTGGATATTACATTCTTTATTTCTTCCTGGTTCTTATTGATAGTTTCTATGTCATTTTCATGCTGCTGTGGTTCCCACTAAGTTCCTTATAGCTCTCATAAAGTTCCTTGTAGTTCTCACTGAGTTCCTTGAGCATTCTATTACCATTATTTTGAATTCTGTGTCTAATAGATTGATTGCCTCAATTTCATTTAGCTTTTCTGGGGATTCTTCCCTTCATTTCAATTGAGTATTATTTCTTTGCTTCCCCATTTAAGTGACTCTTCCTGTTTGTTTCTCTTCTTAGACTGATCTGTTTTGATGCCCTGTATTTGTGAGGTAGCCTTCTGTGGTAGGAGACCTCTGGGACTCAGTGGTGCAGTCTCCTTGATCTCCTGAGCTAGATGCTCTTGAGATGGCCTTCATGCAATTTTTGTGGGCTCTCTTGTTGTACTTGGGCTTTCATTATTGGTGGCTCATTCATTGGTGGCTTATTCCCTCTAGCTGGCTGACTGGGAGTCACAAACCCCACCATGTCTTCTATGCTGTTGTACAGGTGCTGCTTAACAAAGCAACACTACCCAGGAAACCAAACCCATGCTGGCAAAAACAGCCTCCTACCATATCAGCAAAATTAACAGCAATTGGGCAAAGATTAATAAAAGTGGAGAGAGTTTAAGAATATTGTAAGATAGAAAGAAAGTAATATGAGATGACTAAAGGTGAAAAAAATGATACTGAGTGGGAAGAGGGAGGAGAAATAATAAGAGTAGAGACTAGAAACAAGGTGAAGAGATGGAGAAAATAAAATTTAAAGCATAAGTAAATAGGGAATGGTGCTGGAAAAATGGAGTGAAAAGGGAAGAGTATAATATGAGGTTTGAAATAAAATTTAAAACGCAGTGAACCAAAAGGAAGAATTGCAGAAAACCACAACAGGGTCAATAACAACAACAGGTGAGCAAAGATTAATAAAGGTGGAAAGAGAATAAGAATGTTATATGAGAGAGAGAGGAGAATGTGAGAAGTCTACTGTAAAGAAAGATGATTTCAAGAGGATAGAGGGAAGAGAAATAATAAGAGTAAAGAATAGAATCCAGGCTAAAAAGGGAAAAAAATAAAATTCCATACTCAAATAAGCAAGGGCAGGAGTAAAGCAAAATGGAGTAAGACAGGGGGAGAGTAACCCATGACATCTGAAATTTAAAAAATAGTAACAAATAGGAATACAGTTGAAGAAGAATAACAATGATCTTAATATCCATGCTAACAAGCCATAAATTACAAAGGTGGAAAGAAAATAAGAATGTTCTAAGAAGGGGAAAAGAATGTGAGTTGACTAAAAGAAGGAAGAATGCCTTTGAGAGGATAAAGGGAGGAGAAATAGTAAGAGTAAGGAATAGGAACAAGACATAGCATGGGGGAAAGTAAAATTTACAGTGAAAATAAGGAAGGGCAGGAAGAAGGCAAAATGGAGTAGGACAAGGGAAGGGTAAAATGTGAGATTTGAAATAGAAATAAAATAAAAAATAAAACTCTAGGTAAAAAACAAAAGACAAAGCATAGTGAATTAGTTGGAATACAATGGAAGCAAAAGAAGAAATATGAAACGGCTCTGTGAAAGAAAGAAAGAATAACATAAATTCTGAAGAAGAACGAGGTGGAATTTGTCTCTGCAGATTTGGTGTTTGCCTTCCATCTTCTCTTTCTGGATCTGCCTCTGGATGTTTATCAGCTCAAGTTCCGAGGGTGGGTTGTCCAACTTCTGGCAGCACTGCCTGCATCACCTTCACCCATCTTTAGAGGGGACTTCTGTTGCAATCAGGAGGGCAGGACCCCTGAGTCTCCCCTGGGAGGTGTTGTTCAGTCTTCTGGGAAAGTTGTGGGTGTGTTCCTCAGCCCCTGCACCACACATCTTCTTCTGTCCCAGCTTACTTCCAATAATGTACAGTTTCTGCTGAATTAGCTGTCTGTTTCAAGGGAGGGACCCATCTGTGTAAGAGGGTCAGCTCTTTCCTGCTTGGTGCTGATGGCAGCTCTACATGAGAGCCGAGGCTGAGTGGGGCCCTGATTCACCCTTACTGCACTGATTACTGATCTCCCTGCTTTGCTGGCCTCAGGGAAATAGGGCCCTAGGAACCAGTGTATTTTGTTCTAGGTGTATTTTGTCCTAGGTGACCAGTGTATTTTGAACATCACCCTGAGAGAAGTTCAAAATAGGCCCTTTAGTTTTTTTCTCTTTCTGTCTTTCTCTTGCATATATGCACCCTGCAGGAGGGTTCTTGAGCCTGTCCTTCCTGTTTTTCAGAGCCTCCCTGTTGGTGGTGCTTGTGATCCTGCAGGAGGTGGGGGCTGGGTGTGTCCTTCCCTTCTTGGATGTTCTGTCTCTGGGGAAGGGGCTCTGTCTGGCTGTAAATAATCTCAGGAGCTCAACTCTCATCCATCTAGTTCCCAACCCACTGCCTTTGCAACAGACGCAGTCCCAAACTTTCCACTCTGTGCAGCCTCCGGCCTGCCAGCTGTGCTGGCTTGGGGCCAAGAAATCCCCTTGCTGTTCACTTTTCTGATCTCTCTGCCCAGCTACACTCAGTGGGAGCAAACTTCTCCCTCAATCCTTTCCCTTTGCTGGCAGGGAAGCTGCACATGGGGTCCCTGACCAGCTCGCCTCAGCTCCCCTTTTAAAAGAAGTCTCTTTGGACACTCTTACTGCAGCACTGAATCACTTTCCAGCTTTCTACACACCCCACCTCTCCAAAAAGCCAAAAGTCTCTCACAGTCACAGCTGGGCATGGCCTGCCTCCTCTGCCTGACCCAGGTGCAGACAGAATCCCTCTCTCTCTCTGGCACTCTCCCAGTTGGTGTTTGCTGCTACAGCTGTGGGTGTGCTTCTCGCTGTTTGTGTGTGCAGCCTGGATATCCCTGACTTCATGTATCCAAGTCGCTCCCTGCCCAGGCCTGGGTGTTCTCTGCCCTGGGAGGGGAGGGAGCCACAAGGCTGTGATCTCTGACCAGGCTCTCCTTGGCCGCAGGCACCACAGAAGGGATATTTCCCCTTCAACATATAAAATCTCCTTACCGCCCATTGTGAAGCATCTCTGTACTCCTTGGCTTCCAAACTTCTATCAGCTACATTTCCATTGAATGTTCAGTATTTTTTTCAGAAGATCAGCCAAGTATCTGAGTTGGGGGCAACAGCAAGCTGACTCAGCTTCTACCTACTTGGCTGCCATCTTCTCTCCCCTCTCTGACTACCTCTTTATAAAGACACTTACAATAAGGCCCCAAGGATAATCCAGGATAATATCCCCATTTTAGGATCTTCGATTTAATTTAATCACATTTGCAAAACCCGTCTGCCATATAAATTAGCATTTACAGGTTCTGAGGATTTGGATGTTGACACTTGGGGAAGCCATTAGTCTCCCACACAGGCAAGTTACTCATTAATTAACCTCATCCACATGACATGGAAATGATATAGTAACTTTTGATTTGGTGTCTTATTTGTTCATCACAGTGAGTTCTGAGGAGAACTCCAACTAGACCAGCTGGCACTGAAGATCACAAA
Source organism: Desmodus rotundus (assembly GCF_022682495.2). NCBI lineage: Eukaryota > Metazoa > Chordata > Mammalia > Chiroptera > Phyllostomidae > Desmodus > Desmodus rotundus. Next base: position 42,446,618 of record NC_071387.1, on the reverse strand, counting down.
GCAAGAAAGACTAGAATAAAAGAGAACGTAATGATAAAAAATGTTCATTTATATATCTCTCAGATTAACTGACTGCAAGATGATTTTATATCTGCAAAGATCTTTGCAGATATAAAGTGTGAAGACATGCTCACTCTAAGCCAGGGGAAGCCAGCTTGTGTTGGAAATCTTCAGCAGTACAAAACAAAAGATATTCAATGGAGATATGTTAGTTTTTTATTCAAGGGATTCCTCCTAGAATTCTATTTGTCTAGTTTTTGATACTAACATAATATGAAAAATCAAATCTGAAAATTGATTCAAAATAATCCCCTACAAAAGAAGCTCAATTTTCCAGGAATAGCAAATTCCTGGAACTTGAGATGGGTCCTCAAATATCTTGACAAGCGTGTATAATCTAACTAGTCTGTAGAACACCCAGAAAGTATATTAAAAGAGACCTTTACCTGGTTTAGGATGAAGCGTAGAGATATTTAGCCATGTTAGGATGGTGCAAATCTATTACAAGAGAAATTCATGTGACTTTTGAGGTAAGAATTATATAACAGAGTTTGACCCTTCTAAAATTTGGAACCTCTTCCCTTAAGAGACAGGATTCAGGGGTAAGAGATTGGGGAAAAGGAAAAACTGACCTCAATCTCTATGGATTTGAGAACATTGGCTCCACGCTTATGTATTGAATGTAAAGAAACAGCAAGAAAAGGCAAAAACAGGTGAGGATAACTGGTCCTCACTTCAGTGAAAAGGCAGAGGTTTATACTAATTGTAATACATGTGGATCTTCACATTCCAGCATTTAAAGGAAGTATGTGTGTGTGTTGATATGAAATGTAAATATCAGGAGTTTGGGTGACGATACCCAGTAACTCCTTTACAAAACATTTAACATAGAGCAAGCTTTATTTTGTAAACTTATACAGGAGGATATTTTATTTTTAAGATAATTTATGACAGGTGCTCAAGTAATACATAAATGCTCATCTAAAAGTTACCTTAAATCTCCTTTTTTCTCTGATGTCTTTGCTGAGCAAATGGGGAAAGTGTTTTGAATTCCAAATAGTGTTTCCCCCAATAATAGCATGGGATGGTATACTTCATTAGTCTCAAGTTATATTCCTGAAATACAAGTTCCATTTTTATAACTGAAATTGGATGTTAATAATCTCGACTCTCTACTACGTAAAGAAATTAGTAGCATATGTGTTAAAGGCAGATCACATGTAGATTACCCTATTTCACCACGTATAATGCACACCCGTGTTTTGGCGCATATTATACACGGGATTATTATACCCATTATTATACCCATGGTATGTAATCATTATACCCATGTATAATGCACATCCTTATTTTTTGCTAAAAAATTTGGGCAAAAAAGTGTGCTTTATGCGTGGCAGAATACAGTATATATTATTTCCAATAACAGAAAATTTTAGGCATTAAGAACAATGAGTGAATGGTCCCAAACACCAGCAGGTAATTCTGCCACTGGGAATAGACACCAAGACTTTTGACTTCCAGCTAGGACCATGAAAAATACACCAACTTCCATCCCTAAAGCTGGACAATTAAAACAGATTATTTACTTTAATTTAAAATGTTTTTTAAAAAAGACTTTTTATCCTCTAAGGCCTTGTTTCAAACACAAATTCCCTGGAAAATTACTTCAGTTGTGCCCTTCATCATGTCCTATGTTGATATGCCTTTAGTTAATAAACAGATTTTGTTCTGTTTTATTATTTGAGTAAGTCGCATCCAACCCTCCTCCCTGGCACCCAGGGGAATCGAATTATCCATCCTGAATGGAGCACTGGATTTGCTACTTTTTAACTGAAGGATTAGATTTGCAATTGGGGAATCTCTCAGTAGTATCAAACCCACCCTATGGAATTCTGTGATTAATTTCACTTATAAATTTAAAGGGATTTTCAGCTGTCTTCACCCTTAAAAAAGGATTTACTGAAACGTTGCCCTCCCCAGTGGCAGAGACAATTCCCCAACCAGTGGGACTTCTGCGCTCCCGGAAGTGGATGGTTTGACCAAGGAGGATGAAATTAGCACACACACACAAAACATACTATCTGAGACTTTCAGAAAATGTAGATCCAGGGGGAAATCTTAGAGCATAAATTACTTTGAGGGTTGTTGTTTTTTAATTCCTAGGCCTTAGTTGGAGAGATTTGTGTTCTTTCACATGCACAGCTGTGGAGTCTCTGGGGGAATTTCTCGCTCTTTTTCATTTTTGCATATCAGCCAAAAGCCAAGATCTAAGTATCAACTGTTGTACCCATATAATATGTATGGATTTTCTGAGGGATGCTAGACGGGAAACTGATTAAAATCCAAGGTGGGCATTCTGACAGCTAGGCAGTACCTTGTGTAGGTAGCACGAAGAGGGAAGAAACAGCTGAACAAGTGAGATCCAGGGCTTTCTCTCGTGATTGTTTGGTGTTATTGCTGTTTGTTTAGTTCTCACTCTGGCTTTAACCATATTTATAGACTTGGCCAAGTTAATGGAACTTTTGTTATCATAGTTGTACTGGGGAGGTAAATATTTGTTGAACATATAAGCCAATGAACAAACCTGAGATTAATCTTTGCCATTTGACCTTGGCCAGGTGATTTGGTCTATACTCCTTTATTTCTTTGTCTCATGATTTAGTCTAAATAAACTCTAAGATTTATTTTGATTCCAAATATTAATAGTTAACATTTACAGAACACTTACTATGGGTTGAACACTATTTTAAGCACTTCCTATACCAACTACTTTAATCTTCACAAATACTTAGGAACTAAATGATAGTACTAGCTGCATTTAATAGATGAGGAAACTGAGACAGAGAGGGTACATAACTTGTCCAATGTCATATAACCTGTAAGTGGCAGAATCAGAATTTAGCTATAAAGATCACTCTACACTGCACGCTTTATCCATAATCTACACTGCCATGCTAAAATGGTATGGGAAAAAAGGTGAAGAAAAGAATCTATGTTACTACATCAATCTAGATCTTATCACACTATAAATATTTTGTTTTTATTAGCAAGGAATACATTGACCATATCTTTGAATGCTCTCAACCTGAATGCTCTCCCCCTTCAAAAAACAATTAATTCTATCTCTTGGTACCTGCCCTCACCATCATTTCATTTTTCTTTATATTTTATTGATTATGCTATTACAGTTTTCCTGATTTTCTCCCCTTTGCCCCCCTCCCACCAGCACCCCTCACTCACTCAGACAACCCCCCACCATTGTTCTTGTCCATGGGTCATGCATATAAGTTCTTTGGCTACTCCATGTCCTATACTGTACTTTACATCCCCATGGCTATTCTGTAACTACCTATTTGTACTTCTCAATCCCCTCTCCTCTTCTACATCATTTCTTAGTTTACACCGCCTTTGGCTCTTATGCTGGGTTTCTGCACGTGGCTGGGAGATGACAGGTGAGAAGGCGTTGCCCATCATTTGAAAATCAACAAGCAGGAAGTTGAGTGTTGTGCTTTAGGGAATGCATAGAAATGTCCCATGTGTTAAATGGAAGTTCGATGAAAAAACCAATCACACATTTTACTTAGTGTAATTAGAAGTGCTTGTTTATAAAGGGACTATGTGGAGTTTAAGGGAACCATAGAAATAATACACTAACCTGGGGTTAGTAGCAACAGAGCTGTTACCACCCCCTTGGTGAGAAGGAAAGAACTGAAGGAAAGAACATGGTTACCAGGATCCCAGAGAAGACAGTTTTATGGAGAAGCCACCTTTGGGGAAGCAGGACCTTGGAGGAAGGGGCACAGCCAGCTTGAGGCCACCCTGTAGAGAAAGGGCAAGGACTCATTTTTCTCCCTCTGATTACCTGGGAGGGCTCCCACTGGCCAAACTCAACAAAAAACCATTAGGCAAGGGAGTTAGTTTGTATAATCCACACAGATTAGCTTCCTGGAAAAAGGAAGTGGGGTGAAAAAGAATGGAGAGTATGGGGGAGAAGCAAACGAAGATACCTCGCAGCTCTATATCAAGCTGGTATTTATGAGAGAGCAGATGTGGGCCCGCAGAGGTTAGGTTTACCCAGAAATAAATTCTGTAATACAACAGGTAGCTCCACACTGTCTGTCCAAATCCCAAGAGCTCTTAATACTTAACATATGGCTTCATTTTTTCATCTTTTATTCACTAAACATCTATTGTGTAAGCCATTTTAAAGGAATTTATTCCTTCACGTTCTAGTCTAAGACCTAGAAATCAAAATATTATACTTTTTCTTAAGATCATTGTTTAAAATTTCATTGAAAATGAAAACTTTCATCTCAAACCCACCTTTCCAACAGACCCTTCACCAAGTGGATAGAGTAATTACTTGTTTTCTCATTCATATACTGAAAACTTTCAAAGAGAAAGAAGCAATATCCTGCATTCTAGCAGCACCCACCAACAAAGCACCTAGCAGTTTACTTTCAAAAAAACATTTCCATCCTTTTATTAGTGATTCCCTTTATTGTCTATTCACAGTAGAGTAAGATTTGTTTTGTTCTGTCCTGTCTTTCCAACTAATAAACCTTAAGGGAAAAAAAAGGTTAGGTGACTGCCCAAGATCATGTAGTAGGATAAAGGTGGGAAGTGGAAGAAATCTCGGAATCCAGTTAATGTTAAACAGCGATAGTACTGTACCTCAAGCAGCTACTTCCGACTCTGAGGGGAGGAATATGGCTAACTGAATGGCCTTTACTGATTCAGAATGCAAATAGAATTAATTACAGCCAGAGAATTCTTCAATTATAGAGCTTGTATTAGTCAAAATAGGCCAAAGCATGCTGCACTAACAAGCAACTCTAACATCAGAGTGGTGAATGCATACACATATTCTGGGGTCTGGCGTCTTTTCAGGTCAGCCCCTCTCCAAGTGGTGAGTCGGGGACCCAGGCAGTTTTAATATTTTAGTTATGACATCCAGAACATGTGGCCTTCAGGTTGTCTGACACACAGAGGAAGAGAAGGCTGGAGAGTTGCATTTAAATGCTTTAGCCTAGAAGACACATAACTTCCATTTAACAGTAGTATTTGGTCAGAACTAACCACGTGGCCCTGCCTATCTGTTAGAGCTGGAAAACATGGCATATGGATATTTGGTGAGAGGAAAATCTCTCTGCTACAATTTCATCTCCAAATAGTTAGTCATGTAGGCAGCAGGGAGCTGATGGAGTGGATGTGAGGGACCCCTCAGACATAAAAGTGTACTTTTTAGTAAAGGAGGTTTGTTCTCTCTGCTTTCCCTTAGATAAAAACTTCTTTACAGAAGGTTAAAAACGGATGTGTTTCTTAATGTAGCATTATCATTGAATACTGTTCGGGGATGTAGCTAAAGCAAATATGATGTCATGGCAACAGCACAGGGTTGAGAACCAAATGCTACATCCCCAGCTCTCTCATGTAACCTTGCTGCCATTCCTGATCTTCTCTGAGCATGAGTTTTCTTATCTGTAAAATGGAGATTAAAAAATGCTTTACCTTAAGGATTGTTGTGAAAGGTATTTTGCTTTAGTCATAAAAGAGCCAGGTACGGAGTTCTGAGAAGAAATAACTGATCAGAAAAATGCAAGCAATGAAGAATTTATAGATGAAGGGGTTGGGAAAATTATGTAAGAAAGGAAACCACCTCTGTGTTGGGAGAGACTGCACATAGGAGGAATGAGAGAAAATCACGCAGGCACAGTGTGGAGAAGGAGCCTGAACATGGACCTTGCAGGCTGTGGTCTCTTAAGAGGAAGGCCCTTAATGGAGATGTCTTTGGTTTGAAAGGAAGGGAATGACATAGTCTGATTTCTCATTTTTAAAAGATCACTCAGGTCCCAGTGAGGAGAAACCATCAGAAGAAGCAAAGAGATGACTGGTCAGGAGGCCATGGGGTCACATCAACTGAAAGATGATGACAGTATTGGATTAGTTAGGTGTGGAGAAAGAAATATTGAAGATAGAAGAAGGCATTTAAAAGGCAAAATCAGCAGGACTTGGTGGCAAATAGAGTGTAGTGTGTTGGGAAGGGGGAGGTGTCCAGAACGGCTCCTAGGGCATTGGCTTGCCTCCCTGGATGTATGCTACATCATTCCCTGAAATTAGCCCTGGGAGGGGATTGGGCTTGGGATGTGGTAGAAAGATGAAAGTTCGCTTTTGGAAGTATTGAATTTTAGTATCTTTGAGCATTTCAAGTGGAGATGACAAGAAGAAATCTAATGTGTAAAATGTTTAGTGTTGTTCTTGGCACATAGTGCAAAAAAGTCAGTGGTAGTATTGTTGTAGTTATTGTTATTGCAGCCACGACTTTCTGGGCCTTCCACAGCCTGTGACCAATTTTCTGGTCCACACGGAAGCAGGACTATTTGCTTTCAGGTATAACTTGTCATCATATTTCCCTTTAGTCTATTTCAATCCTGCCCATTCTTTTCTTTATTTTTTATTTTTTTATCTTCACCCAAAGATGGCTTTATTGACCTGAGAGAGAGAAAGAGAGAGAGAAAGAGAGAGAGAGAGAGAGAGAGAAGAGAGAAACATCGACTGGTTGCCTCCCATATGCACCCTGACTAGAGATCGAACCTGCAACCTAGGCATGTGCCCTAACCAGGAAGTGAACCTGCAACCTTTTCTGGTGTAGGAGACGATGCTCCAACTAATCGAGCCACCCTGCCAGGGCTCCAACCTACCAACTTTTTATGGTCAATTTCAAGTGTCGTTTCCTGTATGCACAAAGCTTTTTCTTATTCCCCATCTCCAGCCTCTAAAATGCTGTAAAAATTTGTGATTCTCTAAATCTGGATCCTGGTATTATTCCAAATTGTGCTACTTTTTGACCAGAATCCCTTGCCCTTCCAGCTCTCACACTCAGTTATCTTCTCTTAAACGAATCTGGGATCTCAAGTTTCCACGTTCCCTCTATCTTCCCTATTAACACCCCTCTCATCTTTCCTTTCTTCTCTACCCACCATTTCAACTACATTCTTGTAAATACTCCCAAACCCTTTGGTTTTTATTCTTTTTATTACAGATGTCTTCCCAAATCTAACCCTGGACCAATTTAATCATCTGCTACCTCCAGGATTTTATCCAGGTTTATGAATACCACTGGAGAAAATGATTCCACAACGAGGTCAGTATAACTGTACATTTCTGTAATGGTTCCTATGCATAATTGGTTTCCTCCATCCTATCAAGCAATATTTTAATTTCCCTAAATTTCCAACCTATAACCTCCCCACCCACTAGCTGTCTATAGAAGAGCTTGCCTTCACAGGCAAAAAATAACTAACTAAATAAAAGGCTCCAGATGGGGCCTGCTTTACTTTCTGATGCAAACTCATGAACTTGCCTGAATCTATACCTATATTCTCTTAATTTTCTCAGTTCACGAGGAAGAAAGGGTCCCATCGTTATAAGGCTAGCTGTTATATAAACTCTGTTTCTACCCCAAACACCACCTCCAGGAACTTGATTCTCTCATCTTTATCACCAGTATCTTCCTTTGGACTGGCTGCTTCCCATCATCATTTAAACAGGCTCAATTGTCTCCACCTTTAAGTCAAAACAAAAAGATTCCCCTGCAGTCACAAAAAAATGTCCCCTTGTAATCCTGCATCTGCTCCACTCTACTCCCTTTCCTTCATCACAGCCTCAGTCCTTAGTTTATTTAATCTCTTGGAAGTATTTGATGCACTCTCTTCCCTTTGCTTCCATGATACAGGTTCACTTAGTTTTCCTTTAGCCCTTGCGATCACTCCTTCTGCACAATGGTCTCCTACTGAGATGCTGGTGTATTCTGTCTGAGGCCCTCTTCTCTTTATCTTCTCTGTACTCTCTTTAAGCAATCTCTCACACGGCTACAGAATACCACCTGTGCTGCCAGTCCCCAGTGCATAAGTATCTCAAGCTCCAGTTTCTCTCCTGAGATTCAGGTTCACATATTCAACCATATCTTGCATATCACTAATTGGTTGTCCCACTTGCATCATAAGTTTATTATGATTATCATGTATTCATCATTTTCTCTCGAACCTGCTCTTTCTTTTGTATTCCCTATACCAATGAATGGCAGTGTATTTTGCTTCAGTAGAAATCTGGATAGCACACCCTACTCACTAAGTTCCCTAAGGCGAGAATTACAGTTGTTTACCAAAATCTAACCCCGACCAATTTATTCACCACTGTATATCCAGCACTTGGGGCAATGCTTGACACATCGTATGGGCCCAGTGTGTGCTTAAGGAATGAGTGAATTATTCTTTACTTCCTTCTATTCCTCATATTGAATAAATTACCTAGTTTTGTCAATTTTTTTTCTAAACACTCTTTTAATCCTTATTATAATGGACACTAACCTAGTTCAGGCCATTATTATTTTTTTAATAGTCTTTTCATCGATCTCTTTGCCCTTAGTCTGTCCCCTATAGCAGAGACTGCTAATTACACCCAATAGCTGTACTCCTTTCTTCTTACGGTAATGTACCTGAGCACCCTGCCTCCCAGCTAAAGACCACAGTTCCCAGCGTCCCTGGCAGCTGCATATTCTCCCCCAAGCCACAATGTCACCTGACCAAGTAAGTTCTTGTCAATAGCTTGAGAACAGAAGTGAAGTGTGTACCTTCTGACTCACATCTTTAAAATATAGATGCTTGTCTTCCTTCCCCTCTTGCAGTCTGGATTGTAATGAGATAGTGGGGAGTCACATTCAAACTTGCAGGTGAAAACAGCACAGTAGGGGATGTAGGAGCCATAAGATATAAGGAGTGCTGGACTGTTTGCCACGTCAAACTTCAAAGTGAGAGAGAAAGAAATATTCTTTCTTGTGGAAGCCACAGTTATTTGGCTTCTGTGAAATCAACCAGACCAATAACCTATTAATCCCTTTTCTTTCCCAGCCAGAATCTTTTTTCCTGCAGTCCAGCTAAAAGCACATTATTACCTTGCAAATTGGATTTGCTCTTTGCCCCTTGTATTTATTTTTGTCACCTTCAGAGTGTAACTGAGCAAACCAGGGCTTGTGCACCTGGCATCTTGATGCATGACCCAACAATTAGTGTTGAGGAAAAGTTGCGGGGAGCTGAGAGCACTCCTCTTCAGAGCCCGGTTCTCCCATGAGACCCAGCACTTCCCTGGCTCCCCACTAGGCTATAAGCCAAAACCATGCCCAGTTCTTTTCTCTTCTTAAGCTGGCTGTACAAACAGTTCTCCATCTCCTCTGGAAGGCACACTCATGGGTTTCAGAATCGTCATCCTCCTGCGGCAGCTCTCTCTTTCAAGATCTGGGGTACATTGTCCTCAACCTCCATCTAGTAGTCCAGGAAAACGTGTGCCGTGTTACACTGGATCATGGTGAAATCCAGGAAGGCACACGTCTCAAGAAAGTGGCTTCTCTGTATGTCCTTCAGAGAAGCAAAAGTCTACAGTCTCAGCATTCCTGGCCACAGTTCAGCATTCCAGGCATCTCCCACGAACCCATGCTTGGTTCGGCAGGTCCCTGCACAGCTCCATCAGCTCTCTCCTTACACCCTTTCCTCCTGCACAGCTGCGACTTCACTACAGACTGCATGCCTGCTTCCTTACTACACCAGGCAACATGGTGGAAACCTGTCTGCAAACTGCATGGCTGCTTGCTGCTTTCTTCCTCAGACCTCACGGCTACCTGCTCAGAGGAGCAGACATAGCTCCTCCCTCACTACAGGCAGCATGGCTGAGACTCTCTTGCATGGCTGCCCTCTTCACTACAGACTGGCATGGTTGCTTGTTGCCTCCTCACCACCTCATGGCACACTGGCCCTTCTACACCCTTTCAAACTGCATGACTGCTGACCCTTATTTTAAATGCTGACCCAGAGCTTCCTACATGACCTCATATCCAGCCCCTTCTGCAATGAGCTACTTTTGCCAGTTTCCCCCATATCTTACCTCCTTTCAGCTGCCATCTTTAGTCAAGGTAAGGGTGGCTCATGACACAGGAGCCTCCGCCTCCCTGCCTCACCTGCAGGCATGATATAAGTTCCCTGGCTATGTCACAAGTCATTATACATTCTGAAAATCACTTACTCCTTTTTCACAGGGTGGCAGCTGCTTCCCTTCAGGAAAGACATAGCTATCAACTTGCCTTTGTTATGAAAAGTATCTTAACAGCTGTATCATCTGATCCCCCAACCATGGGATATGGGGAATATTTTCGGGACCCCTGACTTTGTACCCTGTTACAAGAGGGCTTAGTGTATGATCTTGTTTATAGCAAGAATTCACTAACGTTGATTGTTGATTGAGAAATTATTAAGTTGATTTTCTTATGGCACCTAAATTATAAAATTTAACTTTTAATTGCCTACCACATCATACATAATTAGTGGATAAGATAACAGTTTCCTCAGCTTCTGAAATTACCCTTGGTGGGCTTTCCCCTCACCTCCCAACTCCATTATCTCGTAACCAAAGAGTCAGAAATCTTTCTGATGATGAGACTTATCTACAAAGAATAAAATTCCTATGTATGTCACTGGCCACATTAAAAGCAAGTAAAGAACATAGCAAGAAAGAGGGGCAGGGAGGAGAGAAAACAACACAGAACTCTGTTTAGTGAGAGGTAGTAGAAAGTCACTAGAAATTTACTGATACTTACTTGGTGATGAAGGCTATACTTGTGACCATCACACATTAAACCATAAATGATGTCTTTAGCTGCTGCATTTCTGCGAGGAAGATGATCGATGCAAATTTAGATCATCCAATTTGGCTAATATTTGTTGAGCCCTTAATATATGCTGAGGACTGTGCATGAGAAAATCTACAACAAGTCAGTGGTTGAAGCTCACTTGCCCTCCAAAGAGGGTTTCCTACCAGAGAGACTACCTGAGGCTTGGCAGGTTCTCCCAGAACAAGACCATGTTTTATAAGTTCTTAAAAGTAACCCTAACAAGTTCCAATCAGCTCAACCCCTAGAGTTGGGCTAAGATGGGGATAGTGTCAGAAACTCCATCAAGTTCAGTTACCTCCTCCCCCCAACATATGTTTTTAAAAGCTTTGCTGTTTTTTGTCCCAGTTTAAAATGTCTTAAGTTGGATAACTCTTGAGTCATCAGTAAAACTCTATCATAAAATCCCATCAGTAATGCAGTTATTTTTCACAAAACACTCCATTACACTTGTCATTTGGAACTAAAAGCCACATTTTTGTGTGACACACGAAACAGATTGCCCCAGACAGACAAGTAAAGGCACCCGGTCAACTGATGCCTTCAGCTGGGTTCTTGTCATTCCTCATCATTTCGTTCACTTCATCTTCTTGTTCTTTTTTAAAAATTCAAACATTGCACCTCAAAGAAATTAACTAATTTAGAATCAAAAGGCTGCGAGGATCATTTAGAATTCAAAGTTTTTTTTTTCCCCTAAATTGTAGCTGACAAGGCAGAGAACAAAGCTACAAGTTTTAAAGCAATGTAAAAAACCAGCATGCTTTTTAAAAGTTAATCTCAGTTTTAAACCCACTAAAGGTTTGAAAATACCTGTTAACCTGAATGAAGAAACACCTGAAGCCTTGAGGCAGAGTAGCTTTCTGGAGGAAAAAAAACACATTAATATTTCATATAGGAGGAATCTTTCAAGGTACATATCAGCTCTCCAAACAAGTGAGATAGCTCACATACACCTCCACCACACGTATGTTGAGTTTCATCTGGGAGAAATGTGTCAGGTAAATTCCAGACATGACACCCCAGCTTCTTTGGTGAGAAAAGCACCGTACTTTGAAAGACAATGAGATTTTCACATCTGTAAGATTAAAGAAATTAATAATAATAATAATTTAAAAACTGCCAATGTTTCTTAAGTGCTTACTTTGTGCTGGGCTCTATGTTAAGCACTTTATTTGAGTTACCGATTTTTTTGAATGGCATCAACCCTTTGAGATGGATGTTCTTGCCCATGAGGAAATGGAGGCCTACGGAAGTTACTTGTTAATGTTGCACAACTAGTAAGTGGCCAAGTAAGGCCACATTTAAACACACTTTTTAAAAAATTAACAGACTTTCTTAAAAGCAGTTGTAGGTTCACAGGAAAATTGAGGGGAATATGCAAAGAGCTTCCCTATAGCCCTGTCCTCACCCCCACATGCACAACCCTCCCCTCGATCAGTGTCTTCCACCAGAGTCATTTGTGGTCATCGATGAGCCTACAGGACACATCATTATCACCCAAAGTCCGGAGTTTACATTAGGTTCCCTCCTGGTGTTCTACATTCAAAGGGCTTGGCCAAGTGTGTAATGAGATATGTCTATCATTACAGCATCACGCAAAACAGTTTCACTGCCCTAAATGTCCTCTGCGTTCTGCCTATTCTTCCCTCTCTTCCTCTAAGTTCTGGCAGCCACTGATCTTTTTATTGTCTCCATAGTTTTGCCTTTTCTAGAATGGCCTATAGTTAGAATCATATAAGATGTAGCCTTTTCAGACTGATTTCTTTCATTTAGTAATATGCATTTAGTTTCTCCATATCTCTTCATAGCTTGATAGCTCCTTTCTTTTAGCTCTGAATAAGATTTCATTGTCTGCATGCATACTGTTTATATATTCACCTCCTGAAGAACATCTTGGTTGCTTCTCAATTTTGGAAATTCTGAATAAAGCTGCTATAAATATCCATGTGCAGGGGTTTGCATGGATGTAAGTTTTCAGCTCTTTTGGATAAATACCAAGGAGCATGATTGTTGGATTATATGGTACAAAAATGTTTAGTTCATGAGAAAATACCAAACTGTCTTCCAAAGTGTCTGCACCATTTTGCATTTCCACTGGAATGAATGAGAGTCTCTGTTGCTCCATATCTTCCCCAGTATTTGGTGTTATCAGTGTGTTGGATTTTCACCTTTCAAATAGGCGTATAGTGATATCTTACAGTTTTAATTTATAATCCCTGAAGACATGATACAGAACATCTTTTCATACGCTTTTTTTCCATCTGTATATCTTTTTTGGTAAAGTGTCTATTCAGATATTCTGCCCATTTTAAGTTAGATTGTTCATTGTCTTATTGTTAGTTTTAAGAGTTATTTATATATTTTGGATAAAAGTTCTTTATCAGATATGTCTTTTGGAGGAGGCGTTACAACTGATACCCCAGAAATACAAGGGACTATACAAGATTACCATGAACAATTATGTGCCAATAAATTGAATAGTTTATAAGAAATGAACAGAGGAAAGAAAAATGGGACAACTGCAATAGCATAATCAATAAAACACATTTAAAAGAGATATGAATAAATTCCTAGAAACATTCAATCTATGAAGACCATAATAAAGAAATAGAAAATCTGAAAAGTCCAATAATAGTAAAAAGACTGAGTAAAAGATCAGTAATTAAAAATCTTTCAGCAAAGAAAATTCAGGACCAGATGGCTTCATTGGTCAATTCTATAAAATATTTAAAGAAGAATTAACACCAATCCTCCTCAAACTCTTCTAAAATTAATGAGGAAGAAGCATTCCCAAACTCATATTCTGAAATGAACTTTATTCTGATACCAAAGCCAGATGAGGACACCACAAGAAAACTACAAGCCGGTACACCTGATAAACATACATGCAAGTCTCCTCAACTAATACTAATGAACCAAATTCAGCAGAACATTAAAAGAATCGTACATCACGATCAAGTGTGACTTTTTCTTGGGCTGCAAAGAATATTCAACATGTGCAAATCAGTAAATGTGACACCATATTAACAGAATAAAGGATAAAAATCATATGATCACCTCAATAGATGCAGAGAAGGCATTTGACAAATACAACATCTTTTCATGATAAAAAAAATTGGGTATAGAAGGAACATACCTCAACATAACAAAGGTCATATATGACAAGCCCACAGCTGACATTATACTCAGTGGTCAAAGGTTGAAAGCTTTTCTTCTAACATCAGGAAAAAGATTAGTGTGCCCATTCTCACAATTCCTATTCAACATAGAACTACAAGGCCTAGCTGGAGTGATCAGTCAAGAAACAGAAATGAAAGGCATTTAAATCAGAAAGAAAGAAGCAAAATTATTTCTGTGTAGGTGATATGATCTTATACATAGAAAAACCAAGAGATTCTGTAAAAAAAGAAAAACCTTTTAGAGCTAATCAATAAATTCAGTAAAGTTGCAGAATACAAAATGAACTCACAGAAATTAGTTTTATTTCTACATGCTGACCATGAACTATCTGAAAGGTAACTAGAAAAAGAAATCCCATTCACAATAGCATCGAAAACAATAAAATACTTAGGAATAAATTTAACCAAGGAGATGAAAGATCTGCACAGTGAGAACTACAAGACTTTGATGAAAGAAATCAAAGATGATACAAACAAATGGGAAGATATCCTGTGTTTTGTGAATTGAAAGAATATTGTTAAAGTGTCCATCCTACCCAAAGCCATCTATATATTTAATGCAATTCCTATAAAAATTCCAATGATATTTTTCCACAGAAATAGAAAAAACAATTTTAAAAATTGTGTGGAACAGCAACAATTAAAATTTTTAAAAACCTGAAAAGTTAAAGCAATCCTGAGAAAGAAGAACAAAGCTGGAGGCATCACACTTCCTAATTTCAAACTATATTGCAAGGCTACAGAGATCAAAACAGCATGGTACTGGCCAAAAATTTTTAAAAAGACACATATACCAATGGAACAGAATCAAGAGTCCAGAAATAAATCCATGCATATATAGTCAACTGATATTTGACAAGGGAGCCAAATGGGGAAAGGATCGTCTTTTCAATAAATGGTATTGGGAACACTGGATAACCACATGGAGAAGAATGAAATTGGACCCGTATCTTACCCAATTCACAAAAATTAACTCAAAATGCATTAAAGGCTTAAATGTAAGAGCTGAAACCATAAACTTCCTAGAAGAAAAGAGCAAAAAAAGTTCCTTGACATTGATCTAAGTTTTTTTCTTCTCCCTACTTTGGATTTAATTTTTCTTTTTCTAGTTTCCTAAGGTGAAAGCTTAGATTATTGATTTTAGATCTTTCTTTCTAATATACAGGGTGGGGCAAAAGTTAGTTTACAGTTGTTCATAGGGAAAAGAATACAATAATTTATCAATAATAATGCAAGAATGAACTCTGTGTTTCACATACTCACAACTGTAAACCTACCTTAGCCCCACCCTGTATGCAGTCAGTGCTTTATATAAATTTCCCGCTAAGCACTCTTTCCCTGCAGTCCACAAATTTTGGTAAATATTTTTATATTTTCATTTTAATGTAGTTTAAATTATTTTTAATTTCTGTTGAGATTTCTTCTTTGATCTATGTGTTACTTAGAGGTGTGTTGTTAATCCTTTGTATACTAGGATTTTTCTAGCTATCTTTTTGTTATTGATTTCTAGTTAATACTACTGTAGTCTGAGAGCATACTTGTATAATTTCTATTCTTTTAAATTTGTCAAGGTGTGTTTTGTGGTCCGGAATGTGGTCTATCTTGGTGAATGTTCCACATGAGCTTGAAGATATGTGTATTCAGTTGTGGTATGGATTATTCTAAAGATGTCCATTATATTTAGCTGGCTGATGGTGCTCTTGAGTTCCATTACATTCTTACTGATTTTTCTGATAGAGTGATGTTGAATAGTAATATTACAATATTACTATCAAAATATTAATATAATAATATTATTACTATATATTACTATTAATGTATAGCAATATATAATAGTATAATACTATGATATAATATTTATATTAATTTTATGATTATTGTTTTATAATACTACAACATAGTATTATACTATATATAATATAGTATTATAATATTATATATGGTATAATATATATTCTAGTATATATAATACTAATATAATTTAGTATTATAGCAACTGTAATACTAAATTCACCTATTTTTCCTTGCATTTCTATCAGTTTTTGCCTTGTGAATTTTGATGCTCCATTGTTAGGCACATATACATGAAGGATCACTACATTTCTTAGAGAACTGATGCTCTTTATCCCTGATAATTTCCCTTGCTCCAAAGTCTGCTTTGTATGAAATTATTATAGCTATACTAGCTTTCTTTTGATTAGTGTTGATATGGTAAATACAATATGTTTTAAAATTCTCTTCTAACCTAAGGAAAATTACCTTAGTGTTTGTTATAATTACTTCTGGTCTTACTGTCTTACAATTACAATTTTGTTACAATTACTTACTGGTCTTACTACCTTTATAAGGTAGTTATTTATAGTAATGATGATGATGATAGTAATGATGATGATGATGAAGATAGTAATGATGATGATAACAATAGTAATAATGATGATGATGATGATGAAGCATACCTAACATTTTTCCTCTGAATGTTAAACAGTAAACATCTTACTGGTTACTGGTATATGCTTGTCATAGCCACCGTAGTTGGCAGAATAACGATCCTCCAGATCCTTATGTCCTAACTCCTGGCACCTATGATGATGTTATGTGGTAAAAGAAACTTTGCAGATGTGATTAAGTTAAGGACTTTGAGATAGATTATTTTGGAATATCTAATCAGCTCTGTCTTTAAGAGTGGAGGACCGTTCCGAGCTATGATCAGAGAAAGATGTGAGTGAATACAAAGAACATGGTCAGAGGATGTAACATTGCTGCCTTTAAAAGTGGAGGAAAGGAGCCATGAGCCAAGGAATATGGGTAGCCTCTGGCAGCTGGCGAAGGCCAGAAACGGACTCTCTCCTAATAATGCACAGACTTCAGGATATTTTTATTTTTAGGGTTGTATTATTTGGGCTGTGCTTTGGGGTTGTGCTCATGTAACACTCTTAGTGAGTTAGACTGGACAACTGAGCAGGGCATAACTCAAGATAGATAAAATAAATAACTAAACTCAGTATAGTTTAATTTAATTTAATTTTTTAAAAATATTTTTTAAATTTCTGTTTAGAGAGCTGAAAGGAAGGAGAGAGAGGTAGAGAAACATCAGTGCGTGGTTGCCTCTCAAGCACTCCCTACTGGGGACCTGGCCCACAACCCAGGCATGTGCCCTGATTGGGAATCAACCCTGCACCCTTTGGTTTAGAGACCTGCAGTCAATCCTGTGAGCCACATCAGCCAGGGCGGGGAGTATAGTTTAATTTCATAGCTACCTTAATTTATGTCCTCTTTGGACAAAAGTTCCTGGAACCGAACTCAGAAGTGCCCTCTTTATTGTGTCTGGCTGGATGAACAAAGTCATGATAAATATCTGGAAGGTGACTACAATAAAGTGGGATTTCTCTGAAGGCACAGCAATCACTTCCTTCAAGGTGGACTTCCTCAAAGGTTGATCAGACACTTGACTATTAACAGCAATCAGTTTTAGCTATTAGGAATTAACTGTTACTCAAGGGATTGTTTTTAGCCATGAAAATTATGATGCATATTCATTTTTTACAGATATCCATGCTATGCTGGTAGAAAAAGAAGATAACAGAACAGTACAAGAATATTAGCGAACTTTTATTTGGAAAATTTCAGAAGGATACCTACCAAAATATTTACAATGGCAATATCTGGGCAGGAAGCTTTCAGGAGAGGTATTTTCTGTCTGCCTATCAATAGAACAATTTCTTTTACAATGACTATGAACTACGTGTACTATAAAAATAACACAAATTTCTAAACATATAAATAACACTAATGTGGACTTTTCAGGGTCAGATTTCCATTAGTAGACATGCTAGGGACATAACAATTCCCCTTGGAGCCTCAGAGCTGGTCACCCCTAGGTCTAGGTTGAAAGATACAAGCCACATTTCTCATCAGGACATCCAGAGAACCATTCAAAAATTTGTCAATTAAGACTGATTACCCCATTGGCTTTTCAATGACCCTCAAGGCTATCTTAGCCTGTGCTAAGCAACTATACAAAGATTTTTTAAAAATTAGCACCTTGCTAAATGGAGGAATAGATACCATTCAGGAGCCAATCCTGAACTTTGCCCACACACGACAATATTTAGGAAAGGCTTAAAATTAGAAGCTAATGCCATGACTCCCAATGCTCAGAATGTCTGAGTGATTGAGGAATTCATGAAGAATATCTTTTTTTGCCTTATCTGTAACTATCTGTCAAAGATCACCCCTCCATTGCAATCCTGGTGCGTTAGGATTGAAGTCAGTCCTTTGACTCCGGAACTCATTGTTGCCTATGTAGGACAAACCATACAAGGAGACAAAGCTGAATAAGTGAAGATGGATTGAAAGCACTTGTACTTCCTTCTGATGGAAATATATGAAGGGCTTTGAATATTTTGCAGAGTTCCAAAATGCTTTTTTGTGGGGACAGAAACAGGACAGATACCACTTCAAATCTGATATTGCCAACATTCTGGCCTGGATGCTAAATCAAGACCCTGCCACAGCCTATAGAAATAATATGGAGTTGACAACTCTAAAGAGGTTGGAAGTACATGTTACTCTTTTCTGTACATGGAATTGACTTCCCATGATTGGTTCAAATACTCTTACTGATTAAAATGGCGACATTGAAACATTCTGTTGATACCAATGAGAAGATTCAACTGAGTTTCTTCATTGCTGCTTTTAAATCACCAGCAACTTGATTGTTGCAGAGAATTACACTTTAGCTACAATTCACAGGACTCAGCAGTAGCTGAGAACAAAGGACACATTTATGGGACACAACTATAATCACCCAAAAGTATTGGGAAGCAGAGTTCCAGGCTTTAGTTGGCAGAATTTTTTTAAAGTGCTGCATTTATGGTATAGTAAACACATAGAAAGCAAAATTCATGTACAGGTATGTTATTGGACTGCTTATTTGTCTTTTATAGTAAAAACAACAGATAATAAGCCTGTTTCTAAACCTGTAAAATTGAAAATAAAGGGCATTTTGTACAAACAGCTTATTTTACAGCAATTGTATTGCATTTATGTTAGTGTTCTTCATAATTTTTTAAAAAGCAGCTTTCTTGTTTCTATGACATATGACCCTTCTTTCTTAAGTGACGCAGTTACAGATAGGCTGCCCTACTCAGTATGCATCTCTATTCAGGACTCTCCAGTGTGAGGATCCCAGAATCACCATTCCTGGTAGTACTGAACTTTTCTTAGGACGTCTTCTTTTTTTTCTATAAAAGTGTTAAAGTCTTATAATATTGACAGGGAGAAGTCTTATTTCATCATCTATGATTTCTGTAGATTCCATTAGCTAACGTAGACATCTTCAGAAGTTTGAAAGCTAATGGTCAAGCAGAGGGTCTCCTATTTCAAGACACCCCTTAAAATAAAAATTTTTACTAATTGATTCCCAAAAAACTTCAATAGTCACAGAAACAGATGGGTGACAATGACCACTTATAGAGCTAGATTGGTGTCTTGAAGTGCTTGGTGCATAATCAGTGAAATTATATAGCACTAAATGCCATCTCAATTGCCAGGAACCCCAAAATATTTGAAATAGCATCTCAGGCAAGAAATGAAAAAATGCTTTTAGTGAAAGTTTTTGTTTTCCAACAACCACCAGATACTTTAACAGAGGTTTTACATTTTAAAACCTGCTGGGAAAAGAGTGCTGCAGCTCCCACTGAGAGGGGTTAACTGCCTGCTTTGTTGACACCAAGATGGTGATACAGAGCATCACTGTTGCAGAGTGACAGAGGATGTTGTGGGCCTTCTCTCCATGGTGTCCTTGACCCCAGCTTTCTTAGGGTGCTGGAGATGGACAGGTAGTGTGCCAGGTCTGTGCTGAAAGAACTCTCAGGACCCTCATGTAAAAATGCTTAAATTCACAATAAACTAAGGGACCCAAATTTACTTCCTGCCTATGGATGTTCTAAAGACCCAATAGGAAGACCCTTTCTTCCTTCCTATGGGTGTTCTAAAGACTCCTTCAACTCATTCGTAAGTATTCACTTCCCTTCAGTGAATAATAATTAAAATAATAATTATTAATATTTTTGTGCTTACTCTTTGCTAGGTTCTGTATTATTGGCATGTATTATTATTTGGCATGTATTATTTATCATTCTTCATTCTCACGTGACTGAGATGGGTGCTGTCATTATCTTCACTTAATGTACGGTTTCTCCAGTTCCCATCTCACACAGTGACTAAGTGGTGGAGTCCAGTGCTGGACCTGGGCAGCCTAACTCACAGCCCTCCCTTTTAACTGCTATTCCACTGACCACTCCACTCCATAAAGGAAAAAGTCTGAGTCATTTTTGAAAACTTTACAGATCATAATTATGCCAGTGCTCCATTCATCACTACCAACCAAGCAACCATATCATCTTCTTTAACAGCTTCTTTGTGTTCCATAGAATGTCTCATTCTTGCCCTAGGCATAAACACTGAGGGGTAAGAAGGGGGGTTGCAGAAAGAAGGGGGCTTTCTCACCACTAGAAAGCTGATTAATTTATAACTAGCAAAGGCTAAAAAGTCCCGTCTGAAAGTTTTGGCTTGGGGGCCTAGAATTAAAACTTAGTCACTGAATCCTGTCTCTCTTCTGGGGAAGAAGATCCATCACTAGACAAATGCTAACTTTCTAGATCTCAAATCTCCTCTCCACAGCTCAGTTGAGACAATTCCTTGATGTAGAATTTCAGTGTGGAGCCTCTGCAAGCCATATATATGATATATGCCTTCTGTGCTGATTGTCAAAGCTTGATCTTTTACTTTTTCAGCTGTATATTATGAAAACTTTAAACGTACAGGGAAGATGGAAGTATTTCAAAAATTATATGAAATCCCTGGTCAGTTGTTGGAGTGTCATCCCGTAGACAGAATACCCAGGTTGCAGGTTCGATCCCTGCTCAGGGTGCGTAGGAGAAGGCAACCAATTGATGTTTCTCTGTCACATCGATGTTTCTCTCTTTCTCTCCCTTCTTCTCTCTCTCTAAAAGCAATGAAAAAAGTGTCCTTGGGTGAGGATTTAAAAAATAATAGAATGCATAGCTATATGCCCACCATCCAGATTCCATGCCTATATACCTACTACCTAAATGTTTAATACTTTGGCACACTTGAATATATCTATTTATTTATCATGACCCTTGACTACTGAATGCTGCAGTGTACATCTTCTAAGAATAAGAACATTCTCTAACATAGTCATATGCCATTAATACACATCTAAGGAAATTAATATTTCCCTAACATCATATAGTGCCCAGTCCAAATTCAAATTTCCCCATTTGTTCCAAAATTGTGTTTTATGGCTGATTTTTAAAACCAGTATTAAGATGATGTATATGCATTGCATTTGGTCATTGTATCACTTTAGTAGTTTTCATTGGAGAAGAATGTTCCCCCATCCCTCCTTTTTATTTTTTATGACGCTAGCATTTTGAAGATACCAAGAGATTCTTGTATAATGTTTCACATTCTGTATACTTTCTATTGTTTACCCTTGAAGTCACTTAACCTGTTTCTCTAGCTCTTATATTTCCTGTAAACTGGAAGTTTAAGGGCTCAATCAGACTTCAGTTAAATGTTCTTGGCAATACTGTATAGGTGATGCATTCATGCTTGGAGGTCATGATGTCAGGTAAATTGTTCTTTTGATCTAAGCTTCACCATTGGTTATGGTGGTAACAATGAGACTGCACTTTTATAAAGATATATTTTTCTTTTTGAAATAGCAAGAAATCTGTGGGATTATACTTTGGCAATATTAAAATATGCTGTTCAACCCCATCTTTTCACTTGATGGCCTTATAATCCATTAATGGTCCTTCCATTTACCACTTCATCATCATTGATTGGCTTTTATTCTTTTGTAAAGAGCTGGAAATAATTATTTTCTCTGATGACACCAATTAAATAGTTCATGTTTTATCAATTTGGGGTTTGATTCCAATTTTAGGGTTTTTTAAACTTGATTTTACTTTTTAATATAAAAACATTCAGAAAGTTGAAAGTATATGAAAAGGCATATACCCAAAAGAGCTAAAAGCCAGGACTCAAACAGAGATCTGTGTACCCGTGTTCACAGCAGCATTACTCAAAATAGCTACACTGGAAGCAACCCAAGAGCTCGCTGGTGGATGAATGAGGAAACAGGTGTTGCATATGCACGAGAGAATATTATTCAGCCCTAAATAGGAAAGAAATTCTGGCAAATGCATATAATACAACATGGATGAACCTTGAAGACATTACGATAAGTGAAAGAAGCCAGACACAAAAAAACAAACACTGCATGATTCCACTTATATGAGGTACCTAAAGTAGAAAATTCATAAAGAGAGAACTAGAGCGATGGTGTCCTGAGGTTGGAGGAAGGTAAGAATAAGAAGTTGGTTAATGAATATAGTTTCAGTTTTAAGATGAAAAGAATTTTGGAGATTGAATATATAACAGTATGAATGTACTTAACATAGCTTAACTGTATACTTAAAAGTGGTTAAATTGGTTAATTTTATGCTATGTGTATTTTAACAAATTTTTTAAAAATTTTAATTAAAAATAAAATTATATGGAAGAGCACAGGACAGGATGGCTTTACTGGTGAATTCTACCAAACATTTAAGGAATTAATGCCAATCCATCTCAAATTCTTCCAAAAAATTAGAGAAGAGGGAATACTGCAAAAATCATGAGGCTGGACAAGGACATTATGTTAGAAGGAAATTGTAGCACAACATCCCTGATGAATATAAATGGAAAAATCCTCAATGAATATCAGCAAAGCAAATTCAACAGTCCACTGAAAGGATCATACATCATGGTCAAGTGGGATTTTCCCCGGGATGCATATTCTACATGTACAAGTCAGTACATGTGACATACCACATTAACAAAATGAAGGATAAAAATCATATGATCATCACGGTCAATAAAAAAAAAAAACATTTGCCAAAATTCGACACCTGTTCATGATAAAAACTCTCAACAAATTAATTATAGAAGGAATGTACCTCAACATAATGAAGGCCACATATGACAAAGCCACAACTAACATCATATTTAATGGGAAAAGGTTGAAAGCATATCCCCTAAGATTAGCACCAAGACAAGGACGTCAATTCTATTCAGTATAGTAGTGGAAGCTCTAGCCAGAACAGTCAGGTAAGGAATAGAAATAAAAGGCATCCAAAGAGAAAGGAAAAAGTAAAATTGTCTCTCTCTGCAGAGAATATGATATTATATATAGAAACCCCTAACGATATCACCAAAAATTGTTAGATCTGATAGACAAAAAGATTAAAGGCACAGGATACAAAATCAACATGGAAAAACCAGTTGCATTTCTGCACACTAACAAGGAATTATTTGAAAAAAGAAAGTAAGACAATAATCCTATTTATAATAACATTAAAAAGAATAAAATATTTATGAATAGATTTAACCAAGAATGCGAAAGATCTCTACCCTGAAAACTATAAAACATTGATACAGGTTAAAAAAGACCCCAATAAATGGTAAGATATCCTGTGTTCATGAATTGGAAGAGTTGATGTTATTAAGATGTGCATACTGCCCAAAGAAATACATAGATTCAATGTAATTCCTATCAAAATTTCAATGGTATTTTTTCACAGAAATAGAAAAAAAATCCTGAAATTTTTGTGAAGCCAAAAAAGATGTTGAATAGCCAAAACAATCTTGAGTAAGAACAAAATGTGCTGATTTAAAATTATATTACAAAGCAATAGTAATCAAGGCAGTATGGTTTGGTAAATAAAACAGACATATACACCAATGGAACCAGAATATATAGCCCAGCAATAAGCCTACACATATACATTCAACTAATTTTTGACAAGGGCACCATGACTACAAAATAGGGAAAGGATAGTCATTTCAATAAATGGTTGGGAAAACTGCTTAACCACAAGCAGAAGTACGAAATGGAAGCCATCTCACACCATACACAAAAATCAACACAAAATGTATTAAACACTTAAGTATAATAATGAAAACTGTAAAACTCTTAGGACAAAACATAGCAAAAAAGCTTCTCGAGGTTGGTCCCGGCAATGATTTTTTGGGAGGCAGGGGTGGCAGGAGTAGGACAACAAAAGCACAGGCAACAAAACCAAAAATGAAGAAGTGAAACCCTATCAAACTGAAATGCTTCCACACAGCAGTGGTCAACAAACTGAAAAGACAGCTTACTAAGTGGGAGAAAATGTTTGTAAATCATACATCTTATAAGGGCTTAATATCCAAAATATATTAAGAACTCATAAACTCAATAACAAATAAAAGAAAATAAAATTTTAAAAAGGGCAAAGAATCTAAATAGATATTTCTCTAGGAAAACATAGAAATAGGCAACAGGTATATGAAAAGGCGTACAACATCATTAACCATAGGGAAAGTGCAATTAAAACCATGATGAGATATCATCTCACACCTGTTAGAGTGGCTGTTATCATAAAAACAAAAGATAACAAGTGTTGGCGAGGATGTGGAGAAAGCAGCACCCTTGTACACTGTTGGTGAGAACATAAATTGGTATAGCCATTAGGGACAATAGTACGGAGGATCCTCAAAAAAATTAAAAGTAGAACTACCATGTGATCCAGCATTTTCACCCCTGGGTATTTATCCAAAGGAAATGAAATCAGAATTCTGAAGAGATATCTGTACTCTCATATTCATTCAGCATTATTCACAGTAGCCAAGACATGAAAACAACCTACATGCCCATTGACCTAAGAATGGGTAAAGTAAATGTGGCATATATACATACAATGGAATATTATTCTGCCTTAAAGGGCAAAACTCCTGATATAAGCCAGATGTGGAAAGACAAATACTGAATCATCTCATTTTTATGTGGAGTCTACAATAGTCCAACTCACAGGAGCAGAGAGTGGAACGATGGTTACTAGGGATTGATTGGGAGGAGGGGGAAGCGAGGGAGGTGATGGTCCCAGGGAGCAAAGTTTCAGTTACGCATGATAAATCAGTGCTGGAGATCGACTATATAGCTTAGTGTCTATAGCTAACAATATTGCACTGTATATTTACAACTTGGGAAGAGGCTAAACCATGTGTAAAGTGTTCTTACCACACATGATCAGTGTTCTTATCAGCAGCAGCATCATCATCATCATCATCAGAGAAAATTTTGGGAGGTGATATGTCTATGGCCTTGATGGCAATGATTGTTTTACGGGTGTATACTTATCCAAAAACGTATTGAGTTATATATGTTAAATATGTACAGCTTTTTATATGTCAGTTATGCTTCAATAAAGGGAGAAAAATATACTTAGCGAAATCTCATTTCCATCTGTTCCCCTCTATTCCCATAGGTAAGTGTTTTTATTTGTTTCTAATTTATGTTTCTGGAGTTTTATTTTACAAGCTAAAGGAAATATACATGCATTCTTATTTTCCCTCCTTTTTTCTTACGCATAAAGATAATGTACAGTGTGTAGTATAGACCCCATTGTTATTCCTTTTCAAAAAGATTATAATAAAGAAAATGGATTCATAGTTTCATATGTTTAGATATTATACAAAAGGTGTCCTGTCTCACAGATGCAAACAGTGGGAGTCAAACAAACTTTCTCCAGTAGAATTTTTGGCAGCTTTTGTCTGCACTGTTACTCAGATGGAGAAGCTTGCTCTCGGTGCACCCTGAAACACGCACACGCACACACACACATGTGCAGCACACTGCAATGATCAGCCTCATAAAGAGACTAGATTTTGGACTTTGATAATAAACGGCTTCACTTTCTAATTTATGTTAGATACAATCATGTCTGCTTTTTCTAATATTGATAACATAACCTTCAGAAAACAAATGTTTGCTCTTCAGAATTAATGCATAGAACCCTAAAATTCCTACAGCAAAAATGATAAAACTGAAATTAGAAATGGATAATTCTACAGTTATAGTTGGATATTTTAACACCCTTCCCTCAGTGGTGATGAAGTAGACCGAAAACATACAGAATCAGTTGAGTTGGAGCTAGCTACGCAAATCTTATTAATGGCGACTGCTATTGCTCTACTTAAGTTCCAGTTGCTTTGACTACCAACATTACTCCTTTTCTGATGTCTGGCATGGAGTGTGCTTAAAGTGGCCTTTCAGCTTCTGATTGGCTGAGAAGTTGGGAAAATAAGAGTATGAAATCTTCACAACCTGCAATCCACTGTGGGGAGCTCACGTTAAGCAATCAGACAGTCTCTGTCAAGTGAGACTTGAACCGCACTGACTGAAGAACATTTCAAGAAACATCCATCACCACCATATAAGATTCAGGAGAGGCACCCAGAGTTATTGTGATGCAAGGACCCCCAAGGTCCTTGAGAATGAGTTGTTGCGTCCCCAATGTCCTGGAAATTACCCACCAAGGTCTCCAGAGCCCCATCAGGAAATGAGAGCCTTTGCCGTTAATCTTGCAGAAATTGACACAGTGGCAACAACGTCTGACTGGACTGAAAGAATATGCCCTGATAGATCTAACTCCAGAATGATGAGGAAGTCCAACACTTCTCTAAATCACTCTGGTTCAAGTTTTTGTATCTCAGAGCTATTCCAGTTATGTAGGAAATATACAAAACTCATATTGCATCTTCTCATGTTCTCCCTGATTAACAACGACCAAGTACCAGGCATGGAAAAAATACTGCGAGAGTGTACATGCTGATGTCTGAATCACTGGGAAAGAATGCCTGACCCATGGCTGCTATTTGGTAATGGGGCATGTAGACAGCATTACAGCAATGGGTTCCTACCAGAATTGTTTACAAAGGCTGAGAATTCACCCGAGTGCAGGAGATAGTCAACACTCAAAGCAGAGTGATTCATATATTACACCAGCCATGAAGAGTTTTGAGAAAAAGGAATAGAAATTATTCAGGTCTGCTTGTACCTTGTAACAGAAGGGATTTTGAGGGTGTAAGCTGGAAGACTCTGCATATTGACACCAAGCAAAAGGGCAAGTTTCTTGCCTGTTTCTTAGAGACAAGTGCATTTTACCAGTTTCTGGTATGTGACTTACACTCTGAAAGCTCATTGTAGACCTTTTTTCATCACTTGGTTGCTTGAATTTTCAAGCTTTGGATGTGCTAACTTTCTTAAATGCCCTTGAAAGTAAAAATCCAGAGGCTGACACGTTTTCTTTAACAGAATAAATGATTGACCTTTATTACGTTCAACCAAATAACTTTTAAGGTAAATATATAAACAAAATTGAGGGAGTGTGTAAAGAGATAAAACTGAGGCTGAAGAAAGTTATCTGGGGTTGCTCAGACTCCTAAGCCATTTGGCTCCTTAGGTTTCCTTTTTAGAATCTGACTTTTCTAGAAAAAGGTGAGATCCCTACCAATAACACACAACAAAGATGCAACTTTTGAATAGATTGGGAGGTTTGATTTTTCTGTTAACTTGGAGAAATAGATTAAAGACCTCCAACTGTTAGGCAGAGCCATTGTTCAGACTGGAACATGTCACTCACTGTGATAGACTGCCATCGTGTGTTGCCTTCTTCCTCTAGAGGTGTGCCAATCATAGTATACGGAGAGCAGTCATACCCTGTGAGACCCCCAACCAAGTAGGCTGGGGATACAGAGAGGAACTAAGAGCTTTTTATGGTTGTTGAGCCTAAAGAACTACGTTTGTCAGACCAAGTTGTAATATCTGCTACCTCTCTTCCCTTAATAATTTTTTTTTTCTTTTTGGGGGGGTTCAAGTGTACATGAGTGTACAACGTATAAAGAAAGGAGAAAGGGAGGAGGGAAGCCAACACAACGGTTTTGTCCAAAGGCTGTGCTTATACTCCAGGCTCACTAGGTTTGGTGCTAAGAAAGACTTTTCCAACTGTGAGCCTGGGTTATAAACTAGGCTGGAGCACTTCGTTTTGGCCCTTGGGAGATTAACCAGCCACTTGAATGCTGATTTGGTGCTTAAAGGACTAAAGACTTTAAAAGTCATGGGGCTGTAGCTTGCGGAGTTTTGAAAATAAATCTCCCGGGCTGCAGTGCCAGGCAGTGCAGCTGCATATGTTTAAAGGGCCAAGGTTTGTATTCATCACAGTCAATTTCAATGAATTCCAAAGTAAGGTAATGTCTTCAAATTATGATATGCTCTCCTCCTGCAAATTTTCGCCTCCAAAGAACTATCTATTGAAACATTTTTAACCCTACCACTTTAATGTAAATATATGTGATGCTTCATATCCCGTTGGCACAGTGGACACAAATACCGTAGTTTGTTATGGGGCAAAACTGTTGATTGACAAATGACAGTAAAGGAAATATTTGTTAATGGTGTTGAAGTTAAAGATCACTCTCCTTGCTCCTAAGAAAAATTTCTGTTCTGGTTTTGCTGATAGTAAGGGAAACCTATTTAAAATCTCATTAAAGAACCATCCCAACATCACATAGGCTTAAAAGAAATACTTAACATATTAATTTGCAGAACAAAGCCAGCCCAGGCCTACAAACAAGCCATTAGCACATTCAGCAATGCAGAGCTTTAACACCCAGTTATTCCTACAACCTCAAGGAGCCAGGGCCTTCTTGCAGCTGGCCCTCATCTTCACCCCACCCCCAACTTCTTTGCACCTGGACCCGCGTTTTGTGTGTGTTATGAAGAGGGTTATTTTACCATGGAGAGAGGAGGACTTTCATGACTTCAAACATGGACATTCGATCAAGTTTTTATCTTCTCCCGTAATCCTGTCTTTGATGTCAACTAGACTGAAACCTCTCAGAATAGAAAGGAAGAGATGTGAAAAGAGGCCTAGTTAATTTATATGTTTAAGAGCTGCTGCCCTAATTCGCCTGGGTAGCATTTTCATTGTCTTCTGCTTTGCATCCTAAAGGCAGGCTTACACCAGGCAATTATGAATGGCCCCTCTGAACAAATAATTGAAATTCACAAGTTGTGGGGTATGGTTAAACAATCTCTGGGTTGGAGGTGTGAGGTCATGCATATTCCCTTGGGCATTATTAAAGTTACAGGCGCTCTCCTCCCAGGATGAGTATTTGTCTTACATTAGCTTTAATGGCAACTAATCAGGTAAGCTCCATGCACTAAAGACTAAATAATCTTGGGGATTCACTCTTTACAAAGTAATCAGGGATCTAGGGCTCCTTTGCTGTGTAAAAACAACCAATTCTCTAGGAAACATGGGGTTCCAACATGGCCATCTAATTGTAAAATAGGAGTGAATATAAAATGGATTTAATTTCTCAAAATAAAATCTTTTCGAGAGCAAGAAAAAATGGTGACCTATGAAAATTCTAAGAGAATTAAAAAAATTTATTAAATCCATTGGGTGACATTGGTTAATAAGATTATATAAGTTTCAAGTGTATAATTCTATAATAGATCATCTGTATATTGCATTGTGTGTTCACTATCTCAAAGTCAAGTCACCTTCCATCACCATATATTTGACCCTTTTTACCCTCCTCACCTTTCCCTCTGCTAACCACAGTACTGTCGTCTGTGTCTGAGTTTTTTTTGTTTGTTTTGTTTGTTCATTTGTTGCTTTCTGTTTTACATCCCACCTATGAGTGAAGTCATATGGTCCTTGTCTTTTCCTGTCTGATTTACTTTGTGTAGCATGATATTTTCAAGGTCCATCCATATTGCCCCAAATGGCAATAGGAAATTCTAAGAGCTTGTCTTTTTTTTCTTCCACATACCCAGCTAGTGTCATCTACAAAGAACACTTGGGGTAAATGTTCGAAGACGCGTGTATTCGCACACGTGCGTTCATACTCACATACCTTTAGCTGACTAATTAAGAACTCTGCCCTCTGCTGTGTGTGTCCAAACTGCTTAATATAGTGGTATGTTCTTCCAGAAAAAGATTGATGCTGGCTTATGAAACATAATAGGATCTGGCAGTATCATTAGTATTTGTTCTAAAGCAGAATTCAGCATAAGGCAGCACAAATAGCAGGCTTAGAATGGGCCCTGTTCAGTGAACTTTTAGAAGAATTTCAGGAAGGTAAGGGGATTCCAGTTTCTGAGGCTCTGAATTAATGGCCCCTACCTAGTGGAAAATCCAATGTCAGCAGGAGACTGTAATAAAAAGAAATTGATGAAGAGGCTTGTCCTTCCTAATTTCCTAATATCTATGAACTACCATATTTTTTGGACCATAAGATGCACCTAGGTTTTAGAGGAGGAAAATAGGAAAAAAAATTTTGAAGCAAAAAATCTGGTAAAATATTTAATAACATAAATAACACACACACACACCCCCAGTGAGCCAGGTAAGCTACATTCGGACTATATAAGATGCACCCCCATTTTCCTCCTAAATTTGGGGTGGCAGTGTGTCTTATTGTCCAAAAATATGGTATTATTTGTTCACAATAAAAGAAAAACACATAAATGGCAAGCAAGTAATAATAGTATCTACTGATGAAAATAGTGAGTCCGATTTCCTGGAATCCCCCAAATACAACCAGCTGTACCTGTATAAAAGAGTCTCCATTTTTTTCTACCAAGTATACAGAGATTTGTTGTGTTCTCCCCCCAAAATTCTTGGAGTTAAATTTTAGAACAACAAAATAAAAAACTCTCCCTTCTCTCCAGAGCCTTAATTAATAGGATGATTTTCTTATACAAAATTCTGTTTTCTCTTCTTTCTTCCAGAAAAGTTTTGAATTGGCAAGGAAATCTCAGGATTAAAAACTGGGAATTCGACCTATCGGAATTTATAGCCATGTGTACAGATGTATGTATACAGGTAAGCAAGAGTAAAAAAATGCAGAAATACATGTTCACTGAGGCATTGTTTGTAGTTATAAATTGGAAATAATGTGAATGCCCCTCCATAGGGCAGGGTAAATAAATACGGGACTTCTGTGAAATGGATGTGGACATTAAAAGAATGTTACGTTCAGAGATGGTTTAAGGATGTTAAAACCCTAAACATTGAAAATAGGATGCTCCTTCAATATGTAATTCCAATTTCAAATAAATTTAAACCACAAACTCAAAACTCTCTGCCAGGAGAAAATAGCTTCTTTGTAGATTATTTAGATTCTGAAAATATTTTGCACAGACTTTGTATAAATTTGTGGAATACATCTCTTCCTTCTTCTTTCCCTCCCTACTCCTCTTCTCCTTTCTCCTCCTCCTCTCTCTTTTCCCTTTCTTTCTTCCTGCCCTTGCTTTGCCAGTGCCCCAACTAGGTGCCCACCAAGCAATGCAGCATTTGATGTAGCTATAGATATTAGTAAAATGATGTACAAGATACATTTTTTAAAAAGTAGGATGTCATGTATGTGTGATAATATTTATTAAAAAATAATAGTTGTAAATACCTAGCAACATTTATAGGGGTACCTAGAAGCAGCTGGTAACAGTGCTTAACTCTGAGAAGTGGGACAGGACTGGAGGGAGCACAAGGGAAAGGGTTATTCCTATTCTCACTTTATACCCTTTTATATTGTTTTAAATGTATTTTATTATAAGAATGTATTTCCTTAATAATTCAAATTAAAAGGTTAGGAAATTGGGTGAAGGAAATTATGTGGGAGTATAAAATTAACATAATCCCACCAGTGTGGATACAGCTGCATAGCTGAATCCACTAGACTTGGGGATTTTTAATCAACCAATACTCAACCCTCCTGAATATGAATAAAAATCATGAAGTGAATTCTTCCAGTTCCAGCACAGAGCCCACTTATTCTGAAATAAAAGGCAGAGTTTATAGTCCCAACGCCCTCTGGATTTGGCTCTACAAGACAAAAACTTTCATGATCTTCACTTTTTTTGGTTCAGTAGAACAAACTAATGTTGGAAAAACCAAAAAAGCAGCGCAGAACTGAACAGTGGCTAAGAGCTGGGCTGTATTAGAGAGCCTAGGTTTGAACCTTGCCCTTGGCACTTCCTAACTTTGTGACCTTGGGCAAGTTAATTAATCTCTCACTTCTTCCATTCCCCTCCTCTGTGTAATGGAAATAATAAATAGTTCCCATTTCAAAGGGTTGTTGGGAGCATTAAATAACACCATGTAAGGTGATTAGTATAGTACTCTGAAAATAATAACACTTAACAATTACCGGCTATTATTAAGGACTTTTTATCTTTAATACATGCTGGGAGAGATGCTGTCACAGAATCTGACCGACTCCTCAGAGAAATTAGACAAGTGGTTCAGAAACTCAAGTTACAGTCCATAGGACTGGCCACAGGACAACCATCGTAACACATATTTTAGTTCTTGGTTTTCCATACATTCTAAATGTATTTATTAAACAAGATGATTTAGGATCCAAGACCCCTCTAAGATCCTTTCTTCCTGTAGAAATTTCAGATGGACAGGCTCAGCACAGAAGATTACCCGCAGGAGAAGGTGGGCCAGTCATATGCCGTGAGACCTTATGGTTGACATTCTTTCCTTTGGCAATTTACCAAGACTCAGACTCAGAAACTTAGTCAGTGTTTTGTTGGGAGAAACTCACTTTATTTGACCTCTA
Organism: Desmodus rotundus; assembly: GCF_022682495.2. Lineage (NCBI taxonomy): Eukaryota > Metazoa > Chordata > Mammalia > Chiroptera > Phyllostomidae > Desmodus > Desmodus rotundus. Next base: position 42,414,191 of record NC_071387.1, on the reverse strand, counting down.
AAGCTTGATGTATAAAACCAAATCATAGGAAATAATACTGTGATATAGATGAGGTAACTCATGTTGCATGAGCAGTGTGGGCTTCATGTGGGTGATCCACACGGGAGGCCAAATTAGAGCCCCAAGGGTGTTTGGGAGACGTGCGCTCAGAGCTGGGGGCCTTAGATGTACATTTTTGCATAGATCCATCCCTGCCCAAATGACTGAGAAAACCCCAAGGGCTGAGATTTTCTGTAGGATTGAATTTATATGGGCTCCTTTTCTTCACAGAGGTAGCTGTCGATCCTCGCAGGATGGACACATTCTTACCTTTGGTAATGTCTGTCTCTTTGGGGGACCTTTTCCTCACTCTGAATGTGTGTGTTACCTGCCCTGGAATGGGCTCTGACTCATGGCAACACTATGAACTAGTGATGTTCACAGTGTCCCGTCCTCAGCAGCCCCACTCAGATCCTGTAGGCTCCTGCTGATGGCTTCTTTAAGGAGTCAGTCCCTCTCCTATCTGGTCTTCCATTTGCCTTCTATCTTTCCCAGCATTGTTATCTCTCACTAAGAACTCTGCCTTCTCGTTATGTTCTCAGAGTAGGACAGCTTTGCCTCCAGCGATGTTTCAAGCTTAATTCGCTCCAGGAGCCACTTGTTCGTCTCTTTGGCAGTGCAGACTATCTGTAGCGTTCTCTTCCAACACAGTATTTTAAATGAATCCATGTTTATTCTATTAGTGTTCTCCAATGTCCAACTTTTGCAACCATACAGTGGTGACTGGGAATATGAGGGTGTGGATGATCTTAGCCTTGGTCTCTCATGACACATCTTTGCTCTTGATATACGAGAACTCATTAGAGAAAACATTTTGTAGCTTAGTTCTCAGATGATAACTTTTTTTATCTGTAGAGCTATGCTTCTCAAACTATCTATAGTGAAGAGCCAGGGACCCCCACCAAACCCGATCTGTGAATTGAGTTTCCTGTTAAATACAATAAAATATCACAATTATGTCACTTTGCTATAAAAGTTTCTAAACCCTTACTTTCTGCACTTGGGTTTCACTGACTGGCAACAGTTGTAGGGACACCACCAGTCCATGAACCAGACTTTCAGGAGCACCAACCCAAAATACCTGCTTAGCTGAATTTTAAACTTAAAAAAACCACTCAGGGTTCCACCTACTTCCTAAACATGCATTGGGCTCTTCCCCCTTCTTGTTTAAGCAAGAGGTTCTTCTCCTTAATCTTCACTTCGGGAAATCCTGCAGATGTCTGATGGTCAACTCAAGCAATTATTCAGCTAGATAGTAATTTTTCCTCCTCAGACCAAAGCAGCTTTTTGTGTCTCATACTATACAAAACAAGGTCTTAGTTCAGTCTTCCCCAGAAACAGACTCTTGAGTCAGGGATTTGAATGCAATGAGTTTATGTGAGAGATGATGGTTTCTGATGTTGGGAAATACTGACAGAAGAGTGGGTTTATTTCAACTATGTAGAAACATACATGCGTATGACAATAAGGGAAGGAAATATATACAAACAAAAATAGTTAGTGTTATTGTGGTAGTATTGGAGGGAATTTTGAAATTCTTTTCAAGTATTGTTGCCTTTGCAGAATGAAACATAGTCTCATTATATTTCTTTTAAAATAAAAAGGTACACTAAAAGTAAAAACAACCAAGCAATGTCAGGAGAAATATTAATAATAGTTAACATTATTAAGGGTCTTATGTGAAAGGCACTATTTCTGTTCTTTATAAGAATTAGCTCATTTACTCCCCACAGCTACCTTTGATGTAGGAGCTCTACTTACTGCCATTTGCTGATGAGGAAACTGAGGCATGCGAGGATGGATTTACAACTGACAAACCATGTAGTTAGGTTTTAAGCCCAACTCTTTTTGACCTCGGTAAATTCTTGACCTTCATGCAATAGTCTTTACACAATTCTTTAAGGACCAGCACTTCTATCTGGGGCAAGAATGATTCACCCATAACAGTCTGCTTCTTCGTTTTTGTTTGTTTTAAAGAAATCCACTTTGACATGTGAGTGAAAGGTACAAAATAAAGGCAATTTGTAAGAGACTTGACAGCCACTCTGTGGAAGTAAGATCCGTGCTGAGTGAGATAAAAAGAGGCTTCCCATCCCTGCAGATAAAGATGAGCTGCAACCAGGTTCTAGACGGTCCCCGCAGTTGCTGCACTTCACGTTTCTTCTAGGAGCCAAAAGTTATGTTGTGGTTTAAATCTCCGATGTTGGCAAACATCTACCCCCTGTTTCCTCCTGCTAGTCGCCTGCCAGGGGGATGAGCGGTCTGCTGTTGCTCCACTGTGCTCATTTGGCTGGGAGAGTGGTGTGTGAGGGTTAGTTACTCAACAAACATCTGTCAAGGTCCCCAAAGTGTAGGAATTTTCAGAAAATGTGTGATGCACGTACGAGTATATGTAACTCTAGAGCATAATCTTTGTCATGTGCAGCTATACAAGGAACTCAGTGAAATGCCAGTAATCTTACTGTTACCAGGACAAAGTACCAATTGTCCTGTTGAATATAATGGTTAAAATTCTCAGCCTTTTTTCTGTAAAAATGTAGCATAGTAAAATATCTCCATTAATAAATAAGTGACTTTATGCTAACATCATGCAGTGAATTAGAAAATATTGTGATTGTATTACTTTTGTCATTGTTGAGATCAAAGGGTTTTTTTCCCCTTAGAAAGAGTCAATATTTGATTTTACAAATAACCACAAGATTGGAAGAAAATGTAATGTTATTACAATAAAATAGTAGTCAAGCATTAGAAAATGAAGACATTTTGCAATTATATTGTTGCATTTTATTGTCAGTTAAACTAGAATTTAAGGCTAACAAGCTTTCAATTCAAAACAAAGTTTAACTGAGTTCAAGTTGGTGTTTGCAAATAAGCTTTTTTCATTTAAAAAATTGTTAAACAGAATTGACCACCTCTGTAATGCTTCAGCTCCAAAATGCAAATAAATGGTCCTCTAGGCATTCCTTGTATATTGTTACAAAACCTACATCCTTTTCACCTCTTTTATAGTCCCTTTTATGGCTATTAATTTTTAATTCTGGAGACATAGTCACTGTGTTACTGGTTCTCTGGTGGAAGATAAATGTGATTTAGATCCTGTTTTATGTATGCTTGGCGTTGATGGTTCTGATTGTATGTATTCCCCAAGAGAAAAACTGCTGGTTTCCACAGCCCCTTGCTAGCTGGTCATAAAAACAAATATTAAATAATGGCAATAAGCTATGAACCTCCTATAGTGCTCCCATTTTCAATTAAATGATTGCTGATGAAATATGGCTGATGGAAAAACAGATTGAATAGAGAACTCACATGACGTACCCAATGTATAGACCATACAGATTTCTTGAGCCCTTGAGATCTACTTGTGAGAGTACAGAATGTCAACTATTATTTCTTCAGCCACAGTTTTGTGACTTACAGCCATCTAGTATGTTGATGGGAGCACAGAGGCTACTCAAGTTATGCTCTTTCCAAACTAGATTTCAGATTCCCAAAGAGAGCTGGTTTTGACACTTAAAATAAACAAACCCTATAAGTCAATTACATATAATATTTTGTGTATTCCCCAACAGCCATTCCATATGAGGTTTGTGGAGGAGTAAATAGCTTTAAAGACCTTCAGCTCTTCCATTATTTGTACAAAGAATCCAAAGAAGAGAACTGGAAGAGTTTAACAGTTCCATTCTTCATGATATCGTGGCGCTCATCTAAATGTACTGCCTTTCTTTTCTTTCTTTTTTATTGCCATTCTATTACAGTTGTCCCAACTTCCCCCACTGCTCTCCCCTGCCCTGCTCCCCCCACCCCATACACACAGTCAATCCCTATCCCACTGTCCATGTCCCTGGGTCATTTATACCTGTTCCTCAACTAGACCCTTCCTCTTCCTTCTCCCCTTCTGTCCCTCCCCGCTCCCCTCTGGTGTTGTCAGACTGTTCCTTGTTTCCATGCCTCTGGTTCTATTTTGCTCATTTTTTTGTTGTTGTTTTGCTCATTAGGTTCCCCTTATAGGTGAGATCATATGGTATTTGTTTTTCACCGCCTCACTTATTTCACTTAGAGTAATACTCTTCAGATCCATCCATGCCGTCTCAAAGAGTAAGACCTCCTTCTTTCTTTCTACTATGTAGAATTCCGTTGTGTAAATGTACCACAGTTTTTCGATCCACTCATTTACTGATGGGCACTTAGTATACTGTCTTAATCACTGATAACTTTGTTTACAGAAGTATAATCCACTCAATGCTGTTATTGTCTGTTTCACAGATTCTGCAGGACTACCAGCTAAAATATACAGGACCTGCTCTGAAGTACTACAAGGAAAGATGATACCTAAGGAGGTATTAGGATCAAATTATGTGGGTGCATGTGCACAGCCTGCTGTATCACACACACATTAAGTCAATAGAGATACTTTGTTTTCATTTATCTTAAAAAAATCCTTTTAGGGAACTATTGACAATGTTCCTCACTCTTCTCAAATCCTCACAATTTAGTCCTCCCAAAACTATGTTAAATTTGTTCTTCGTAGCAGCAAAAATATTCATAAACACCAATCCATATTTAAGAAATAAACCAAGTGAAGCGGTACCACTTAACTAGATACCTCTTTACAAATTGATGTAATGCTGAGTACTCATTTAGCTGACCCCAAATATGAACTTAGTCTGTATCTATATAACATTAACCAAATGATGAACATTCACCACAGGGAGAGGCCTTTTCAGATTCAAATAAGTGATTTGCAAAGAATCATCAAAAATTGATCTCTTTAGGGCTGCGTCACATTAATTGAATGTGGGATTCAGTTATGAGAAGGAAAAGTGTGCTTTTACTAGCTATATATTATCCTTTATGAAGAGAGGGAGGGAGGGAGGGAGAAAGGGGGGGGAAAGAGAGAGAGAGAGAAACTTTTGAAATTTTATGGTGAGGTGAAAGAGAGTTGGATTGGGATTGGAGGTGGTGTCCAAAACTTGGTTATGACACTTTTTTGGTCCATTTACTATCTGTGTCACCTTGGGAGCGCCAGTTCACTTTTCTGAACATCAGTTCACTCCACTGAAAACAGGAATGATGACACCCATCTTGCAGGAAATGAAATGGTTTACACATAAGAGCTTTGGAAACCATATACCCACATAGGTCAATCCAGTGGGTTAATTCAATTTCTTTTTCTATTATGTCTGCTGGGTAAGAAGTGAAAGACTTTGTTTTCTCACTTTAGTCAAATTCTATTTGTGATGAATAGAATTTGTGATGAATTCTATTTGTGTCTATGGTGGTCCTAAATAATCTGCTAAAGATATGGTAGTTTTAGATATTGGTCAGACCTTCTTTAGACCAGTGTTTTTCAGACTTCAGTGTCCATACGAAGCACTGAGGTCTTGTTGAAATGCAGATCTGGAGTGAAGCCTGAGGTTCTCCTTGTCCCACCAGTTCCCAGGTAACCTTTCTTATTCCTTGATAACATTAGGGGCCACTTCAACACTTCCACACACTGAGCACATGTTATTTATTGGATCAGCCACAGGGTTGTCAGTACTGCTGCTGATGTCATTTGTGTTTTTGCCATGGTGATAAATACATCCTCTGGGAATAATTGCAGCCAACAAAGAGGACTGTAAACTGAATGACAGGGTGAGGTGAGCAGCGGGGAGAGTGATCTGTGGAAGAATCTGCTGCCTCTCCTCCTTCTCCTGGCTGTCACTCATGATGAATGGCTCTATGCAGAAAGGTTGGACTCAAGTGCAGTGGTGACTTGCAATTAAACTCATCATGCATCCTTTGCCATGCCCTTCATTAGCATACTGCCTATAACATGTACCATAAATACGATCCATAATATATACCAAATTAAGGTGGAAACAAACTTTTATTTTGATGGCTTGTTACAAATGTGAGTTTATCTCTCTTATTAGGGAATTTAATTTGATATGTTAAAGCACAAGTTCTGTTTTCAGGACATCAAAATGAAACAATATAAGAAATGTAGATGCCAAGTTAAAATGAAAAGTATGAAGACCAGCCTATCTTCACTAAAGTCATTTATTCACCATAGTCTTCATCACTTTTAACAATTGACTCATCGAACGAATATTTATTGAGTTCGTATAACACGCTAGATGTTGTTCTGGGATCTACGATAAAGTAGTGAGCAAGACAAACTCTCTGCCCTGATACAACTTACAGTTTATATAAACGAATAAACATGGAACTGTCAGGGAGGGGTAAATGGTACAGGAAGGGGAAAAAGGGTAAAACAAAGTAAGAAAGAAAGGGAAAGCAGGTGAGGGAGTTCTATTTTGTATGGGGGGCTGGGAGCGGTGGGGGTAGGGGGCAGAGAAGACCTTAAGAAAGTGAGAGCAAGATGCATGGATACGTAGCTGAAGAGATAACCACGCAGCAGGAGAGAGAGGAATCGAGAAGAACAGAACTTTTGCCTGCGCAACCACAAGGATCAGGTTGCCATTTTAATGAGGACCATGTGTAAGCACACAGAACCAAGTATTACAATTTTCTGGGTCCCCTTCTTCTAAATTCAATGTGAAATTCAATTTTAAACTGATGGGGAAAGTGGAGAAAATGGGCATTTTTGTTGTGTACAAAAATCTGATAATAAACAATCCTCTTTAAAATATATGGCAATTATTTTTTAGAACTGAAAAATAATGTTTTATATAAACCACTTTTTACATAACTGATAATTTTTCTTTTAAATACACATTTTAAAGCTTATCTAATTTGCATGTATTCCTATACTCTATTATAATACATTTTTTTAAAAATCTAGTGCTATGTATTTTACAAGATCTGTTAATAAGCAATAATACATCAGCTGGTCAAATCAATGCATCAAAAGTCAAAAAGAAAGGTCATATCTATAGATTTAGAAAAAGCTTCTGATAAAATTTAACACTAAAGGACTTCTGCTTACAGGAGTGTGGAGTTAACATTTTTCCTATTCTTCCTGCTGAGCACAACTAAAAAACCTGGACATTATATATCAAACAAATGTGAGAGGGTCTCTGAAAAACAGAAGAAGGCAGACTGGCTAAGGATCTTGGGACCCACGACATGATGTAGTGGTGAACTTGTGTTTGTTTTTGTTGTTTTGGTTTTTTAATCAAATACATTCCAGATCTAGAGCTGAAGAACACAGTAAACCAGAAACTCCAGTGGACACAGATGGAAAAAGGGCACCAACGAGGCCTGATTGATCTTTCTACCTAAGAGACTGGGAAAAGGGAAGCCTTGAAAGATGAAATCTTTAGTCAATAACCACTACAGCTAAGCATCACAGAGAATGTGGTGGCCCATTCCTATCCCAACCCGCAAAGACTTGAGTGGGGAGCCTCGATTTCCACACTTGTGAGACTAATACAGGCGCCTGAACACTGCCCTGGTGGTATCAAAGAAGACCAAATAGGGAGCTGGGACTTTCCCCCCCACTGCTGCTAACAAGGCCTTCCCCACACCTCCGCTATGTCAGTGGAGACCAAGTGGGGAGCCTGGACTTCTACCCCCCATTGCCATGAGATTACCTCTCCCCAATGGGGTGATGTCAGAGGACACTAGTAAAAAGCAGGGACTTCCACCATTGCCCCGTAGTGACAAGTCCACGCCCACAGTGGCCTTGTGAGCTGGAACTCCTATTCTCTCCCAGTAGTAACAATGAATCTTTCCAGCTCATGGAACCAGAATGGAACCAGACTTCTACCTTTACCTCACGGTAATGAGACGATACACCTCTCCACTCTGATGGAGTAGTGTCAAAGAAAGTCAACTATAACAAAAGGTATAAATAAGATCCAGAGTCTTATAACATAATATAAAAATGTCCAGGTTTCAACTCAATGGCACTTATCATACCCAAAACCAAGGAGACCACAAACTGTATGAAAAGGCAATCAATAAATGCCAACAGAGATAGAATTACCTGACAAATACTTTAAAGTGGATGCGATAAGAATGTTTCAACAAGCAATTATAAACGTGCCTGAAACAAAAGAAAAATAGAAAGCTTCGGCAAAGAAATAGAAGATATAAAGAGGAACCAAGTGGAAATTTTAGCAATGAAAATACAATAACAAATAAAAAACTCAGTGGGTGGGTTTTGTAGCAGAATGTAGGAGACAGAGGGGAAAATATCAGCCAACTGAAAAGAAGAACAAAAGAAATTGCCCTGAAGAATAAAGAGAATATAGACTGGGGGAAACGAAGAAGAAGAGCCCTAGAAACCTGTGGGACTAAAACAAAAGATCTGATATCATGTTATCAGAGTCCTGACAAGAGGGGGAAAGAAGAAAGGGCTGAAAAAGTACCTGAAGAAATAATAGCTGAGAACTTCACAAATTTGGCAAGAGACGTAAACCTTCAGGTTCAAGAATTTAAGTGAAGGCCAAACAGGGTAAACCCATACCAAGACACATCATGACTAAACTTCTGAAAACTAATGACAAAAAAGAAAATCTTAAAAGCAGCCATAGATAACAACTCCATCCCTACAGTGGAAAAACAATTGTAATTGTAGCATGTTTCTCATCAGAAGAAACATGATATAAGTTCGAAGAAACATGCTACATGTTTGAAGAAAGTGTTCTAATATTTTTCAGGGCTGAAAGAAAAAAAAACAATCAAAAGAAATTCTGTAAAGAGAGTGAAAAAGAAAAAGGGTCAAAGAAAGAACCTTAGGGCACCAGTGAGGGGTGGGGGGAAGAGGCTGAGAAAAAGCTACTTGAGGAGATTAAAATCAGGTTTTGAACCCAGAGGGGTTGATCCCAGAGTGTCTGTTGTTTAATGATTTTTTAAAACAACGTTTAGTTATAAAAGGATTCTGCAACTAGTCGTAAAGAAAGAACAAGATATTTGTTAATTGATATGAATATTTCCCAGATATACCCTGTGAAAAAAAGAAAGGAGTTAAAATATATATTAATTTTGCTACATATTATATAAAATGAAGGGTCAATATATTTTCCTAGTTTTAAAAAAAGAAAGAAAAAATAGAAAACAAATTACTGAAATTGATTACCTATATGTTATAAGTGGAAATGGACTAAAATAAATAGGGATAGGAGAAAGAGTTCTTTTTGACTTTTGACCCATGTAAATGGTCTAGATATTCTTTTTAAAGCAAATTGAATTTAAAAATATGAAAAAAGAAGTCACTGGCATTGAAAGTGGAGTTGGGCCATAAATAAAATTGATAACCAAACAGAAGAAAGAATTAATTCAAGCAAATTTTATATATGAAACTCTGGCTGAAATTCTTTAGTGAAATATGTTCTAAGATCAAAAATAATTACAAAGAAATCTTGTGCTTTATTCAGTTGTTGTATTGGTAGAATCATTCTGAAACTTTTGTGTATGTATAAGATACAGCAAATGAATAAATGTTACAGGGAACCACTGTGAGAGAGATACAAATATGGAATAAGGGAATATGAGGGACCCTGTAATGTTGGATTTGAATTGGTGGTGTCACTATAAACTGAGTTCCAGTAGTAATAAGCACACCTAGAACACAGTACTTGGCTTCTAAATACCTTTCTTATAAGGGGAACCAGAGCTCCTTGGGGAAATGGTCAATTCCTGATCCGGGTGAGCCTGGAACATTTTTTTTTAACTTTATGTCACCTTAATTTCCATGCGATACTCAAGGAGAAAACAAAAACAAAATTAAGTAAATGTTAGTGCTCACACTTAAACTTTGGATAAAAAAATTTACCTATGATTAAATGAAGTTCAAGTAATAATATGATTACCAAAACCAAGGCAAAAGGTGTGCTGATCTATTTACAATATTTGATTTATTTAAATTACATCTATTTTATTTTTTATGAGGATTTAAAAGGAATTTTAATTGTGTTCTTTACCCATTACCATTTAGTCCCCTACACCCCTCTCTCCCCCTGCAGTCACCACACTGTTGTCCATGTCCATGAGTCCTTTTCCCTTTTTGCTCAGCCCCTCCTGGAACATCTTACACCACAAAGGAGGAAGGTACACAACGAGATAATGGGACAAGCAAAGAGAATGTAGAAGCCATTGGCCAAATTGAGATGATTCGAACATCAAAACCAATAATTGAAAAAAGAATGTGTTATATGATCCAGTAATGCCCACTTTGGATATATAAAGCTTTGGGGTATATGCCCAAAGGAAACAAAATTATCTTGGAGAGATATCTGCACTCCCATGTTCATTGCAACGTTATTCACAGTAGCCAAGGCATGGAAACAACCTCAGTGCCCATCAGTGATGAATGAACAAAAAAATGTGGTATATATACACGATGGAATAGCACTCGGCCTTAATAAAGACGGAAATTCTGTTATTTGCAACAACATGGACAAAACTGGAGGGCATTTTGCTAAAAATAAACCAGATAGAGAAAGATAAATATTGCATGGTATCACATAAGTGGAATCTAAAAAATTAAAAATTTGAGAGACAAACTCGTAGAAACAATGAATAGAAAAGTGGTTGCCAGGGGCTAGGGTTGGGACAAGTAGAGAGACGTTGGTAAAGGGTATAAACTTCCAGTTTTAAGGTGAACAAGTTCTGAGGATCTAAAGTATAATATTACTATAGTTGATAACACCGAACTGTATAATTCAAATTTGCTAACAAAGTGAAATTTAAATGCGCACACACACACACCTGACAGATAAATATGTGAGTTGATGGATATGTTAATGAAATCAGTGTGGGGAGTTCTTTCACAATGTATATGTATTTCAAGTCATCACATTGTACACTTTAAATATCTTACAATCATATTTGTTAGTTATATCTTAAAAAAGGCAAAAAGAAACAGAATCTCTTAGTCTCTTATGACAAGCACAAAGGAGAGGGAGGAGGTAAAGAACTTCTTTACAGAAGTATGCCAACTAGCAAATGTAGGAAGAAATGCAGAATTAGCAAACCACCATTATACAACCCCCACAGAATAACTGAGTCAATCAAGGATCATGAATGAATGCTAAAACAATCTGGTGAAAAGTTGTGAGGGGACAGGATATCCACACAGTCTCAAAGTATCACCCTACAGAGACCTTATTAATTATAAAGGAGAAGATCTATAATATATATATTACATATATCTTCCCAATGAAAAAATCTAATGCCAGTCATCTTAATCAAATGTTAAAAGTTGGCATTATCAATGACGGGACAAACCGGCATTACGTGTCTCCTTGTATGATATAATGAAAAGTGCATGTCCTCCTATGTGGTACTCTTACCAAAAATGTTTGACCCTAAGATAATCAAGAGAAACTAATTTTACAAATCCAGATGGTACAAAATTCTATAACACAACTGCCATGAACTCCTCAAAAATATCAATACCATGAAAGACAAAAAGGGCAGAGGCTCATTGCAATAGATTAAAAGAAGACTAATGAGCCCTGGCTGGTGTGGCTCAGTAGGTTGAGCCCTGGCCTGCCAACCAAAGGGTTGCCAATTTAATTCCCAGTCAGGGCGCATGCCTGGGTTGCAGGCCAGGTCCCCAATAGGAGGCGCATGAGAGGCAACCACACATTGATGTTTCTCTCCCTCTCTTTCTCCTTCCCTTCCTCTCTCTCTAAAAATAAATAAAGTCTTTAAAAAGAAAAAACTTTAAAAAATAAATAAAAGAAGACTAAGGAAACATGACAATGAAATGCTATGTGTAATCCTTGATCAGATACTCTATTTTTACAGCTCTATGATTTATACTTTATATTAGGTAACATTGTTGTGTCACTGTTAAATATTTGGGGAGTGATAATGCTGTAGCGATTATGAAGAAGAATCCATGCTGAATTATCTGGTATGGATTATAAGGTATTTGCAAGTTCCTTTCAAACGATTAAAGAAAAGATAGAGTGCACGCAAAAGTGGTAAAATATTAACAGCTGATGGATATGGGTGAAGGGCATAGAAGCATCCTACTTACCAAACAACTCCAAAACTTAGTGGCTAAACAAAAATTCCATTATATTTAACCATTTTGTGGATCAAGAGTTTGGAAAGGGCCCTGATGGACGATTGTTCTGCTCTATGAGGCATTACCTATAGTCACTCTGTGGCTTCCAGCTGTTTGGATGGGCCGTTACACAGAATCCAAACCTTGCCTGGTTCCTTGGTAGGGATAGATGTGAAGCTGAATTAGGCTGGAATCCTCTCCCTCTCTATGTAGCATCAAGGTCTCTACACCAGGGTAGTTGAATTTACATGGTTCAAGAAACCACACCATAAAGAGCCAGTCCACTAAAAGCCAGGTCCAGAACCAGTACAGGGTACTTTCCACCTTTTTTTATTGCTTAAAGAAGTTGTAATAGTTCAGGTTCAAAGGAAGGAGAAAGAGACTCTGTCTCAATGGGAAGAGTATTAAACATTTTGTGTCCATTTCTTGTCTTCCGCAATAGGCTTCTGTAGTTTTTAATATTTTCAAAATCAAAAATTGGGGTGGTGTGGGAAATCTTTAATATATTTGGCATATTTTTGTAAATATGTCCATATCCTAAACTCCTAAAAATAGAAGTATTTTTAATTTTGATAGATATTTCCAAGTTGCTAACTGTCTAAAAAGAGTGAACCCACGTATTTGCCCAGCAAAATTTTGAGTGACTGTATTCTTTATACATTGTGGTAGTTTTAAAAAATGTGTACAATTTGACAGAAGATGGAGTCTGATTCTCCCTTTGAATGTGGGCCCGACTTAGTGACTCATTTCTAAAGAACAGGCTCTAGCACTAGTGGTGTGATTTTCAAGGGTAGGCCCTAAAAGGAAATGCAGCACCCACCTGGATCTTGCCTCCTGGGACATGCCCTTTGGGAGCCTTGAACTATAACATGCAAGAACTGTGGCTAAGGGAGGAAACAACCTTTTAGAGAGCCAAACCGGACACAGTTATACCAGACTTAAAAAAACACCATAAAAGGATAGTATGTAATAAATAAGTATATTCAAATGTGTCATTATTTTAACATAAAAATATGAAAAAATGGGTATTTATTTGAAATTATATATTCTGTATTATTTATTTTGTGTTAAATAACTGCTATTATTTAAACAAAACAATAATAAGCCTAGTTAACAGTAGCAATTAGAAATGATTAATAGTAGGATTCATTAAGTAAGTAACAAGTGAGAAAAATGTAACAGTATTTTATTATGTTTCTGTCTTTTGGTACAGTGATTTATTTCAATTTTTTAAAAGATACTATTGATTTTTAGACTTTTCATGTTATAATTTGTGTACATTCTTAAGATATATAAATGTAAGAACTTTTAAAAATATATTTTTTATTTATTTAATTTTAGAGAGGGGAAGGGAAGGAGAAAGAGAGAAACATCAATGTGTGGTTGGCTCTCACACACCCCCTGCTGGGGACCTGGCCTGCAACCCAGGCATGTGCCCTGACTGGGAATCACACCGGCAACCCTTTGAGTGCAGGCGGGTACCCAATCCACTGAGCTCTACCAGCCAGGACTAAATGTAATAACTTTTAAAATGAGAACACAAATACAATAGGAATAATAAAACAGATACTACCTTTAGTTAATTTTTTTTAAATGATGAGATATTTCTTTCTGTTCTATGATACGATAGGATATTTTTACTCTTTCTGTTTTCTTTTCCAAAAGTATTATTGGAAAAAGAAGTACCTGCAACCTGTTGGATGCCCTTTATTTCCTTTCCAGGGTGGCAAAATTGAATATAGTCAAAAGTATGGTACACTTGGACTTGCAGTTTTGCTCTTATCAAGCCTATTTTACACCAGTGCTGATACCAGTGGAATGGGACGTCATTCAAGCTAAATGTTCTCCCAACAAAGGCATTCGAGCATGGAATACTTAGTATTTTACTTACTAGCAAGAGCAGGATTTAGACTTGTAGCCTCTGATAATGCCCATCTACTGTGCACCTGCAGGCTTGTTCTGGGGACCAGCTAGCTCATTGTCAGCCAGGTGTATTCCATCTATAACTTCCTCATTACAAGCTATCCACATCTAAGTTGTCTGTCATTTTTAAATGCTCCGAAGCACATTAAGTGTCATCATTAATTAAGGTCTGTACCCCCTTTTCTTAGGACAAGTGGTTTTAAAGCACAGAGCAAATTTGAACTTGGGAAACAGAAGATAGGACACCAAATAAGTTACAGTTTTAGTAAAGAAATTGAAAAGATCCTCTTTAATTTGGCTGCCTTTTTCTGGTGGCATTTTTTTTCTTTTCTTTCCTTATTCTATAAAAGGAATTTTTTTCACTGTACCACTTTTGTTGCAACCTACACTAATATCAAACAATCAAGTGCTCCATCAATTAATTCTTTACTGGGCTCTTTAAGATCTCAGCAGAGATAATTAAACCAGTTTGGGGAGGGTTTGGCTGGATGGGCTGGCTGGTATTACCTGCAGTCACTGAATGGCAACTACATTCCTGTTTTGCTATAATCCCTTACTAGGTGTTCATTCTTGATGTGTTTCCAGTGGAGCTCAGGACGTGCTGCTTATGTCACATTTTGAAAAGGTGAGTGACGCCAGGCCAGCACCAATGACAGTCATCTTGTAGGCATGGGTCTCAGGAAGCTGCTGGCTTTTTCCATTTCTGTAAAGTCATACATCTCATTATATGATGAAAATGGAAAGTGACCAAAAGCTTTCGTTATGAAAACTTTATTATAACAGGTAGACAAATCGCACCTCTTTTTAGCAGTGTTGGGCCACGGTGTGCAGGACATTTTAGCAAATGAGATCGATTCATTTTCTTTGGTAAGAAGTTTATAGATTGAGGGACATTTGCCAAAATAAGACATTTGCACGGGCTGCCAAATGTAAAGACAGATGAGTAAGGTCTAGTTGGTGTTTAGACAAGATACAAGCAATCTTTTACTTAATGTTCTCTGCAATTTTATTAAAATCTTTGTAGAATTAAAAAAGGCAATTTGAAACTCCATTTTTTTTCACATCAAAGTACCTTAGAGCTAGAAGGAACATATTTTTGTTGTGATTCAGCATGTTCATCTAGAATTTATAACGCTATTAGAAATCAGGTAAGGGTTTTGATTTTCTTAAATTTATTTTTGCCTAGCCAATTGCCTCAATATTGTTTGTTTACTAAAACATATTTTACCAACTGTGGTGCCTTTGTACTCTGTCAACTAACCAAGCTAAAACTGTGGATTGTTGCTTGCCATTAACATTTTCCTCAGCAGAAGAGTTGCCTTTTTAAGACTTTCAGTTATTAAGCTTTAAAGACTTAGACTACATAGCATCAAATCAGAAGCTCGTGAAGCACATAGAACTTTGCCATGTTTCCTTGCCTTTGACACTTGAGCTAGTTCAGTACTTATTAGCTAATTACACAGGACTTGTAGGAGAAACATAGGCATACCTCATTTTATTGTGCTTTACAGAGATCGCCTTTTTTTTTTTTTTTAACAAATTGAGGCAAGATCTTCCACCGGCAAAAAGATTATGACTCACTGAAGGCTCAGATGATGATTAGCGTTTTAAGGTATGTACATTGCTTTTTAGACATAATACATTGCACACTTAATAGACTGCAGCATAGTATAAACATAACATTTTAATATAACTTTTATATGCACTGGGAAACCAAAAAATTTGTGTGACTCGTTTTATTGCAATATTCACTTTATTGATGTGGTCTGGAACTGAATCTATAGTATCTCCAGGTTAGATCTGTAAAAGGATTTGAACCAGGCAGGTCAGGTGTAACACAGTCTGCTATGTAGGAGAGCCTCCATATTTGGTTTCTTCACTTGCATTTCGAGGAAAGATTTGGTGTTTAGAGGAGTTGAAAATGATGGTGAATGGGAAATTCTGATTTATTTCCGGCATTTGATTTCCTATTTCCCCTTTATTTTGCATGATTATGGATACACCTAAGTTAGAGCTGTGTTGTTCACAACTGACAATCAAAAAGCTGAGATTAAAACATTAAATTTATTTCTGAGGCAAGTAGTTTGTCAGTAAGATGAGATAGCTGTTGATGTGTTGGTTCAAGTGATGTAATTGTCACTCTCATCAAAGGAATTGCCTCTCATTAGATTTAGCCTCATTCTTGAATAAGACATCATAAATATGATATAGGATTCATTTCAAAAGACCAGACCTATTAAATCAGTGCTGGAGACTGCAAGAAGATATAATTTTTAAGTACATTAAACACTCTTAAACACATGACCTTCCTTCTCACAGATACCTCTGAGAAAATGTAATTAAAATGTAGTCTGTTTTGTGGTATTTTTTAAAAGAAAAACTCATCAGATCTTTACAAAATTAGAATATTGCATACCACAAGTGTTTGACTTTATTCCACTGGATTCAACAATAAGTGCATAGTACTTATCTCTGCTTATAATGGAGAACCTGAAATGTGTGAAGACATGCTTCAAATGATGAAGAAAATGTAAATGCATCTGGTTTAAGGGGAAATAGACTATCAGCTAATTGCTTCAAGAATTGAGTGATTTGGAAGACCTCAGGAGAGGGTTCATTTCTCTGATTTGCATACACTTCGCTTATGCTACCTGGCTTACTACAAATGCTCTGCTGATGTGTGTGTAGAGTGTTCCTCGTCAACACCAGAGATTGAGAAGGATTCAGTGGCTCTGGGGACCAGGGAGCTTCTTCCTGCTAAAGAAGCTGCCCTTCACTGATATCCTACCCTTAGGAGAGCAGACTTCATGTTTGATAAATGATCTAGTTTCCTTACAATCCATTGTTACTATTATTTTTGCCCAAAGTTAATTGGATTAATTTTCATGGTGAGTCCTGTGAGTTTATTAGTTAATGTAGCACTTTATATGCTCATAGAGGCTTTCTTGTAGTCTAATAAAAGGGATAGAAAAAGAAGTAATATTTTTATTCTTATTTCCTTCTGGAGCTTTTAACACCTATTAGTGTAAATAATTGAGGACTCCTAAAACCACAAAAATCGAATGCAAAGATGACTTATAGCCTTTCTTTTACACAGGTGGAGAATACGGACTCCCTTGAGAGAAATGGATGGGGCTAGAAAGTAAAGGGTGAGAGAGAAACAGGACCAAAAGGAGGATGGAAATGGTGAGAATAATATATTTGTTGAGAATTGGGGCAAAGAACTTCAGAGAAAAAGATAAAGAAACAATTAACAGAAGATGGAATAAAATGGGGACAGAAATTGAAGAAAGCTGGAAAGAGAAAATTAAGTAGAAGATAGGAGAGGGTACAAAGGAAAAAGAGAAAGAACTGAAAAAGAACTATGTAACATGTAACATAGCATAGTCTGATATGGATTGTACATTCTATTATACCACTGGAAAAAAAAAAAACAACAACAAAACCCTCCATATTCACGATTTATAATACATAGATTACAATGAAAAAAATTGACCTTGCATTCTAACACATGATTTTTTGAACTTCATAAACCTGGATCTTCCATATTGAGCATAGCAAGAGAATTAAAGCAGCCCTTTTCATTGCAGACAAAAACTTTTGTTAAAGCAAAGCCTCAAAGTAGCAGCTCCTAAATATACACAAGGATAATCAAAATGTTAGGATTTTTCATTTATGTTGAGTACACAACTATGATTTGAGACAGTATAAAGGGTTGAAAAGCATGTCAAAGATAAAATGCACTTTAAAAATTACAAGATTCATAAGGTTAACTTTCAGAGAAATCTGTTAAATATGAATGTAAAAATGAATAAAATATAAGGTCATAGGCAAATGATCCTGTTTTCATGAACCTTGATCATATAATAGAAGTTACATTTGGAACTGAAATGTGAATGAAGATGGAATTCAAGATAAGGTATTAATCATAATTAGAATGACTATGACAGGTCTGTGGTGGCAAGTACTTAACAAGTAGTAAGAATGCCTATTCATAACAAACCTCTTAATTTATTAAATTTTTCATTAAAGGGGCAACCTCTTAATAAGTTCAACATAAAGTTGGTATAACATGCTATTTGCATTTTCTCTCTTTTTATTTCCATTTTAGGGGTGTATTGTTAATAAATTGAGATAAATCATTTAAAACATATAATTACTTGGATATGGTCGCATAGCAATTCCCTAAGCAATTGCACGGTTATAAGTTGTCAGTGTGCATATTAATTTATCATACCCACCAGCCCCGTCTTCACTGATTTGCTACGAGCTGTTAGAAAGACAGATTAAGAAGCACATGCTGCCCTTCTCTGAAAGTTTCATTGAGGCACAAGTAGGGCAAACACTGCTTTCCAATTAGAATCCTGCTGTTTGCCGAGACTTGACAATGACTAATTACAGTCCTAAATGACTTAATATGTTTGAATGCATGATTATTTATAAATACATTTTAAGATCTGCATAAAATAATCATCTCTGGTTTAAATATAAAAGACTACTTTCTGTGCCTAGGGCAAAGACCTGTTGAACACGTGAGGCCAGAGGAAAAAAGATGTTTTAATGTGAAGGTTAGAGTTTGCTTAGGCAACTATTACCTTACAAAAAGAAATAAAAAGAGTGAGTTGTTTATGATAATAAAATTGTAAGAGAAGAAATGTTAGGTTAACTAATCTTAGTTTTATTGTCTGTAAAACTCATCGCCATAGGATTTTTTAGAGGGGCTCACCATTCTTAAAATATTTAATTAACTCTTTAAGGTTGCCATGAGAATTAAACAGTAGTTAACAATGTGTACAGCACTTTGACCAGTGGCTGGGGTAGAATAATCATTCAATAAATTTTAGTTTTAATTACGAGTCTATACCTGAGTGACAGTAGCAATCATTAACCACACGGCAGGTCCTGACAGTGTGGAGCTGGAGTAAAATGTGTGGATATATAACTGATTTTTTGTCATTTCTTTTTAACCTTTTAGGGAATTCCTGTGATTGCCAATCATTCATTGATCGGGTTCTGTGAGTCAGAAACCGTGGCAGGTGTGGGAAATAAGAGGACCAGAGCGCACAGACCACTGAAGTGGGTTCCAGTGCAGTGCAAGTCAAATGGGTGATGAAAACAGAGCAAAGAGAAGTAATGAGTTGTTCTGTAAATAAATACTTTGGAACTTTAAAATATTTCAAATATATGTGAGTAGAGAAACAATTATATTGAAAACCACATTTGCACATCAAGGTTTAGCAAATGTTAACTTTTCCTGTTTTTCATTCACTTCTGTAGCAAACAGACCTAAGGTGCTCCCCAGTGATTTTCTTCCCCCACCCCACAACACATGAAAGTTATTTTATTTTTTGATTTAATCTTTACTGTATTTTTTTGTTACTGTTGGTCTCCACTGGTTTTCCACCTCCTGGTTCCATGCCATTGTGCAATCCCCTCCCTTGAGTGTGGGCAGACTCTGTAACTTGCTTCTAACAAACAGGATATGGCAATGGTGACGGTCTATCACTCCTATGATTATGCTTCTTCACGTCAGACTCCATGCTAACGGACTGAAGTGAGCAATTTCTCTTCCTGGCTTGATGAAGTAAGCAGTCACACTGAGGAAGCCCACATGGCAAGGAACTTCATTCAGCCTCTAGGATCTGAGAGTGACCACCGGCCAACAGCTAGAACAATGCTGAGGCCCCCAGCCATTCAGCCACCAGAAGACAAATTCTGGTCACACTTGAATGAGGATGGAAACAGATTCTTCCCAGTGGAGCTCAAAATGAGAGCACAGCTCATCTGACACCTTGACTGCAGTCTCGTTAAACCAAAAACAGAGGACCCAGCTAAGCCATGCCCACACTCCTGACCTGTGGAAATTGTGACTTTATAAATATGCTACCTTAAGTCATTAAGTCTGTGGTCAATTTGTTACATAACAATAGAAAATGTATACAACTTCTAATGATAGTACAAATGCCTGAAGAAACAAAGTAGCTCTTAATGTGGCTACACTCTGGAAAAAAATAGAACCGAAAAAGAGTTATTTGGTATATTGTCTTTATCTTTAAAAGGGGAAGGATTTTAATAAACCTGACATATCTATCAGTATCATGAGAAAAGGCCCAATACTTCCCCAAGGATTCATTCAAGTGTTTGATGTGCCTTGCTGGCATAGATTGTCATACTACCTAGTCTACAGAATTATGGTAAAACCTATTCATTATATTCCAGGATTTTTTTAAAAGTATTTATTTATTTATTTAATGTTTTATTATTTATGATGTTGCAGTTGTCCCATTTCCCCCCCTTCTCCCCACTCTGCCCAGCCTGTCCCTCACTTCCATGGCCAATCCCCACACCGTTGTCCACTTCCATGGGTCCTTCATATATGTTCTTTGACTAATCCCTTCACCTTCTTTCAGATAGTCGCTACCCCCCATCCCCTCTTACTACTGTCAGTCTGTTCCATGATTCCATGCCTCTGCTCCTATTTTGCTCATTAGTTAATTTTGTTCATTAGATTCCTCTTATAAGTGAGATCATATGGTATTTGTCTTTCACCAAATGGTTTATTTCACTTAGCATAATAGTCTCTAGTTCCACCCATGCTATAGCAAAAGTAGGAAGTCCTTCTTTTGCTACGTAGTATTCCACTGTGTAAACATACCACAGTTTTTTAATCTACTCATCTACTGATGGGCACTTGGCTGTTTCCAAATCTTGGCTATTGTAAATAGTGCTTCAATGAAAAAAACCATTTAAATAGCTATTTTCTAGTCTAAAAACTTCATATTTTGGAATTATTATTAATTATTTTGTTCTCTAGGATTTAGAATTAAGATTATTTATATATTTTATGTTCCTTTTCTTTTATGCTTTTCCCCATTCTTCTCTGGAACTGTGTATACTGGTTATATTCTCTTTGCTCTTCCAGATTCACTCTTCATCCTTTTCCATTCTACTGTTCTGGGCCCCAGGAATTGACTTGTATGGGCCATAGCAATGGTGGCCTTTCCCAATAATAACCATTTCAATTTCTTTAACTCTTTCTTCTAATACTTTAGTCTTTAGGTACTATCTATTGATATCCTAAAAGTTTTGATTCTCTTATATGTCACTGCCACACACACATGTGCCTTTACTCCCCTATCCAAACAAATTATATACAACCCTGTTTTTATTAGATAAGTATTCAGTGTTTACATGATCATTACTGTGTAAATATTATTCACAATGGAGCACATCAAATACTTTGATTACTCTTCCTATTTTGCATATCTTTCCCCTGGACTTAATGATTGTATCATTTTAGTCCATATTTTATTCATTGCTATGAGTCAAGCATCAATTTATCTCTAAATACTCTAAAGCAAGAAAAAACATTTTGGTTATGTTCAAATATATCAAATCTATATAGTTTATAATTTTTCTTTCTGGGATATGTCCCTCCTGAAGGTAACTTCCTCTTGCTCTACTTGGGACTGCTTTCCAGGCCTGCTACAGAGTCGATGTCCTGGGAGTCTTCTTGTACCATCAGCTTGGGGATTCCTTTTACCCTTTTAAGTCTTATGTTCCCCATTTTTTGGACTCCCATACTTTTACTTCAGTTTTCTTTCTTATTTTAGTGAAATATGCATTATAAGAGCTTTCTGGAAATGGGTGTATGAGAATTAATTTGGAAGGCAGTAAATATCCGCAGTCCTCTTTTCTGATGGATAGATTTTCTGGTTATAGAAATCTGAATTAGACATCATTCTTCCTCAGAATTTTGAAGACATTCCTCCACCGTCTTCCAGTTTCCAGTGTTGTAGCCATGGAATTCAATGCCGTCCTAATTCTTGCTCTTTGCAAGGTGTTTTTGTCTGTTTACTTTCAAAAGCTTTCAGGACCTTTTCTTTCTCCAATGTACTAACATTTTATAATCATGTCCTTGAAGGGTCTTTCTTCAGTTTGCTGTGCTGCAGCTTCAATAGACTTTTGAATCTGGACTTATGTTTTTCAGTTCTAGTGGTTTAGAAAATATATTGCTGTGATGATTTTATCCCATCTCTTTTTTTTGTTCTTTCAAGAAGTTCTTTAAAATTATTTAAATATTGTACCATATGGACTTATGCTCTTTGTTTTTCCTTTTCTCTCCTTATTCTACTGCCTAAAATATTTGCTTGGCTATATCTTCAAGCTCTTTTATTAAGTTTTAATCCAATCTATCCTTTTAATGCTTAATGTTCTTGTTCACAGGATACTTTCCCTTTATAGCCTATGCGCTTATTTTATGGAAGGTATATATATTCTATTTCTCTGAGAAAAATAATTATGTTTCTTTGAGTGCTTTTTCTGCCAAGACATTTTTTATGTCCTCTGAATTCCTTTTATTTTATTTTTATTTTGGTCTCTGGCTTTCACATTGGAGGCTTTCCTCAAATGTTCAATGATCTTTACTGTCCAGAATGAGGCTTTAAAATTCTATTTGTAATCCTTGTTTGCATGGGTGGGGCTTGTCAATTATGGGTTTCACTGACCAGGGGTCAGGGTTTGGGTAAATTTGGTCACTCCCAAATATCAATATGTGTAAGTTTTCTTTTGGTCAAGTTTTTTTCCTCAGAAAAAAGTTCTTACACTCAGCATTCTGTATTGGGGTATATACCTGTATGCCAATGTTCACAGATCAATCATAGAAAGGGGATTAAGGGCTTTTATTATTTTATATGTCAAATTTCTCTTAATCCCTTTATTTTTATTATAACACCTCATTCTTGCCCACAGTTGATCTCGCTGCTTCTGAGTCCAGAGCTTTTCTGACTCAAACTCTTTTTTTTAAATTATTTTATAGTTGTTCAATTACAGTTGTCTACATTTTCTCCTCACCCCTCCCCGCCACCCCATCTAAACCCACCTCCCTCCCTTGCTTCCACCCTCCCCCTTGGTTTTGTCCATGTGTCCTTTATAGTAAGTAGTTCCTGAAAACCCTTCTCCCCACTGTCCCCTCCCCGTTCCCCTCTGCTTATTGTTAGATTGTTCTTAACTTCAATGTCTCTGGCTATATTTTGTTTGCTTTTTTCTTCTGTTGATTATGTTCCAGTTAAAGGTGAGATCATATGGTACTTGTCCCTCACCGCCTGGCTTATTTCACTTAGCATAATGCTCTCCAGTTCCACCCAAGCGGTTGCAAAGAGTATGGGCTCCTTCTTTCTCTCTGCTGTGTAGAATTCCATTGTGTAAATGTACCATAATTTTTTGATCCACTCATTTGCTGATGGACACTTAGGTTGCTTCCAGTACTTGGCTATTGTAAATTGTGCTGCTATGAACATTGGGGTGCATAGGTTCTTTTTGATTGGTGATTCAGGGTTCTTAGAGTATAATCCCAGTAGCAGAATTGCTGGGTCAAAAGGCAGTTCCATTTTTAGTTTTCTGAGGAAATTCCACTGACTCAACCTCTTTATACAACATGCCATCTTCTATTAGTGTGATGGAGGAGTAGTTGTCTGCTCCATGGGGCGGGTAAAAGATGTGATGAGTGAAGGGAAAGGTATCTAAATCAGCCCTGTCTAATAGAAAATATTTGTACCCCAAACAAGAGCCTCATATGTAATTTCAAATGTTCTGGCTATATTTTTTAAAGTTTTAAAATAAAATGAATTAATTTGTCAATATATTTTATTTAACCTAATAAAATTATCATTTTAATATGTAATCAATATAAAATGTTACTTACATATTCAACCTTCTCTTTTTCATATATTTTATACTTACAAAACTTATAGTACATCTCACTTTGGACTAGCCACATTTCAAGAGCTCAAGAGCCACACGTAGCTAGCTGCTACATGTAGTGGCTGCTGTAATGGACAGTCCAATTCTAGTGGATATCATATAAAACTATAAAACTTTTAGCATAAAACAGGATGAAATTAGTGTAACATACACAAAGATTTCTTAGATAGGCAATACAAAGCAAGAACCAAAAAAAAAAAAACCCGACATATAAATGGATCTCACCCAAAATTAAAAACCTCTGCTCTTCAGAAGATGGAGAAAAGAACAATGAAAAGGCAAGCCACCCACTAGGAGAAAATAGTCACAACACGCATTTTGACAAAGGACCTGTTTCCAGTATATGCCAGAAACTCCGTACAACTCTATAAAACAATCCAATTAGAGGTTCTTATTGCCTACAATTTCTTATCTTTTCCGAGTTCTCTGCTGGGTTTGGCCTGCTTTTGGGAGGCTTCCATTCCTATAGGTTTAGTTTCAGCTTTCCCCTGGCCAGCTAAATCTCTTAGCACTGGTTACATATCCTTTTTTCAAATTCAAAACATGTATTATCTCTTCTATATTTTTTCTCCTCTTTGTTCCTATGAGTTTATGCATACTTTATCCTTTTACTATCATTTTCTTGGGGCTCCCAAGGGGCAGTTAAGATAAGATAAGTATACCTGGTTAATTTACCAAGTTTAACTGGAAGTCCTATCTTAGATGTAGCTTTAACAAAATGTAATTTTTTTCTCTCTACCTGTTTCCCCAACAGATTGTGAACTCCTCAAGAGCAGTGATGGTATTTTATTCTTCTATCTCCACTTAATATGCACATATTTATTGTCCTCTTCCTCCTCTAAAATATAAGTTTCATGAAAGCAATGATCTTGTAGCTCTTAACCATAAGACCACTGTTGTCTAAAACAGTGCCTATTAATAGTAGGTGCTAAAAAAATAATTGAAGGATGAATGAATTCACATAATTTCATAACTTGAGCACATGTATTTCGTTGTTCTATTATATTTCCCCATTTTATTTCATTAGTAGGAATATACACATTACACATAATACACTTCCAGAGGCTCAATTATATCTCTCCGTGCAATTTGCTGCTCAATGTCTGTGATTGGATTTACGTGCATTGTTAACTTGACTATTCAGAAGTAGTCCATACAATCAGTTCATTAACATGATTCAAATAGTTAGACATCAACTGATCAAGACGGAATTTAATTTTTACAGAAGTCAAGAAAAAAAAGAAGAAGAAAGGACACATAAATTCATCAGATAGCCTTAGTTATTTTGTGGCTCTGGTAGGCATTTAAAGTCATATACTTAAGTCATTTGGGTGCTCTTTCAGGACCTACTGTAGTGTAATGGAACTCATTTTATCTCAGCTATACTGAATTTAATTCATCTAACTGGTATTAAGAATCCGCCCCCTTCACCAGCCTTGTGCAACACCCCACTAAGATTTTATTCTTCCATTATCTCTTATGATGAGAAAACTTCCAAGTATTCCAAATTAACCTTTAATCTCCTCCAGTTCAATCCCTTTTGCAAATTATAACCTTTCCACTTTATTTATTCACATATACATATGCCATTTTTTTATGATTTAAATATATTACTTAACACTAACAAAAATTCCCAAATGTTTTTTTTTAATATGACTGAAATGATGGATATACATTATGAATAAACACTTAGGGTGAGTAGTACCTTTCAAACAGCAAATGTCTTCAGAATCTTGCTATCTTAAATTAACATACTGCCATAATTAGCATATGTTAAGCTCGAAGGACCTCAATAAGTTCAACTGGCCTGGCAGGTCAGGACAATTGAGGTTTAAAGTTAGATATGGTTTTGGTGGTTTTGTTTTTCCTAAGAAGCAGTTGAGAAACCAGCAATATGGAATTTTTAAAAAATGGACCAGGTATCTTAGAAACTTGTTATTTCAAAAATTCCTAAAACTAATATTTTTACTCATGGCTTTGGAAACTATTCTCTGCTTATGTTGAGTAATATCTTCAGTCTCAAAGTGAAGTTTTCACAGAATTTGACTGTGAAGTTGTATATAATAAAATCTGATGAATTGCATTCAAAGAATAAATTATGCATCAAAGGTGTCTTGGATTTTAAGTAATTTATAATCCCACAATACTGTATATCTCACAATGTTGCCTTTGTTGGAAAATGGCCAACAAATTTGGCTAGGCCAAATTTAGTGCTGCATTATGAAATCTAGTTACTTAGGGTTTTACCATACTGGCAATTTCTAGTAAACAAGAAAACCTTCTACCTAGAATGCTTTTCTTTAGTCTAGGGAAACACATTTGTACTTCAGTTAACATATCGACCACAAAGATGCATTCCTAGTCTTTTTTCCTTTACATGATTCGTTAAGTCTCCATTTCTTCTTTCAAAGTGGGATTTCTGGGTTTTGCAACTTTGCTATGTGACTTCAAGTAGCTGAGGTAGAAGTGATGAGCAAGTTTGGCTTTGGTTGAAGGGGAAGAACTCAAGAGTTTATAAATGTCTCAGGTATTTCCAATAAATTGGAGGTCACCAGAAAAGATGTTAGGATAATAAATCTAGCTTCTAAGGATACACTCCCTTTCCCCAGCGGGGAGCCTCCTGGGATCATTTGTCTGCTGTTCATTATCTTGTCTGCATTATTCAACAGCTCTGTTCTTGCTCAATGGGCTTCAGAGGGCTTTTAACAGCTGCAGCAACCTCCAATTTTTACTTAAGTTCTCATTCTTTTTGTAATAGCAGGAAAAAAAAAAAACTCGGAAAAGGAAAAGAAAAAAACCTGTCTTTGATGCCCAAGACCTACCTATGTGATTGAACCCATTGCCAAACTGAGTTTGTTTATTTATTTCACATTAACTCTATCAGTGTTACAATACAACATTTGGGATACCAAAGAGAAAGTTTACATTCAAATACTAACAACGTGAGGGTTTAAAAAAAAAATCCCAAAGCATCTAAATGATTTAAAGAAAAGGCAAAAAAAAATAATTTCTTGGAGAAGTTTGACTCTATTTTAAGAAAAATTCTCTTTGGTACATGACAAACCAAGAAAGCTTTTTAAAATCACCAGAAGAATCTGTGACAACATTGAAAGAGAAAATAAGCTTTGAAGAAAGGGAGGAGCCAGTTTATTAGCTTCCTCAGGTAAAAACTGCATTTGGTGTTTCATTAGGACCTACTTAGCTGCTCGGGTGAGTGCGTTTCAGGAAGGTTGTGTTTCAGGAAGTGCGTTGTTCCTGATTGTGATCTGACTGAAGAGGGCCCTCTCCGATCTAACTGATCGAAAGCTGTTATGGTAAAATTACCTATTGTGTTTATCAAGCAGATGATGGATAAAGTAAAACACAGTAGTTTTTCCAGTGACCAGAAGTAGGGCTCC
The DNA here is from genome assembly GCF_022682495.2 of Desmodus rotundus. Classification (NCBI taxonomy): domain Eukaryota; kingdom Metazoa; phylum Chordata; class Mammalia; order Chiroptera; family Phyllostomidae; genus Desmodus; species Desmodus rotundus. The sequence goes on along the minus strand of NC_071387.1, from coordinate 42,387,098 downwards.
CACTTGAAAATAAAGAAACCTGATGATAAAAAGAGCTAAAAATAGCTAAAAGGAATGGAAGCTAAGGAAGCACTTCAGGGGCTTATCAAATGCTCAGTATGTCACCTAAGTTACGTGATATTCTGAGGTCTCTTAAATACTTTTTTCATCAACACTATGAAGACCCACTAGGACCAATTTGTACTGGTCCCACATCTAAAGGTAAAGACTAAAAAGGCTGAGCTAAATGGAAAGCTTATCAGCAAAACAGCATTTAAAAATAAATCTACCTCTGATCATTTATAAGGAATTATTTATTACCCAATGACAGTGTGACTTGTAATTAAAACTACCTGAACCGTTCATTTTACTATGTGGCTTATGCTGTGGACTAAGATGTATTCAGGATGGGAGTGGGAGGAAGGCATACTGGTGGACAAAATAAAGACATTTAAGCTTGCTCCCATGGCCCCGAGATTCTCTGATCTGCAGTAACAGAATAAGGTCTGCAGAGGTGACGGTCCACGTCCAGAATGGAATGTGTTGATCTATGTGCGCTAACAAGGGACTGCAATTTCCTAGCATTAGATCATCATATTAGAATCCGAGGGAGCCTTTCAGTGCCACCATTTGATCAGATTAAGATCCTCAGTGTTGTACAAAACACTGCTTGTTAGCCACCCGAAGTCTGAAAGCATCTCCAAAGTGGCATAGAAATGCTAAGTAGTCTCAGACACCTGGACAATGCCTGACATCCATGTAAATACCAAAGACGTCCTCAATTATCAGGATATTTGTTACTGGGAAAAATCTCGATAATAAGCTGACTCTGTGATTAGGAAATATGTAAATAAATGCCTGAAACTTTTGTCTAAATCCTTGGTGTAGGTTAATCTAGACCTCCCAAAGCACATTAAATACTATGACAGCAACTATGACTTTTGTCACTTGCTTTCTAAGATGTAACAATAGCGAGACAACAAAATTGTAAAAGCTACCTACTGCTTCTCACAATTTTCTGAATTATTAGACATGCTAAATCTGAAGCTGCTTCCTTGAACTATTAGAATTCAGTATGTAAAAGTGCCTCTTGCATATCAGATCCAATTTGTCATTTGCGTTATATATTAATTCCCTTCCTTAGACAAACGGGACAGTCAGACTTGCAATTCAGTCAACTTGATTCTCATCGAGGATGCCCTTTGTTTTGCCGTCAGCACAAAAGGGAAGGTTTAAAGTGGGGCGCCATTAAAGCAGCTCCATGTCGCAAGTGGGCGCCCAAGTTGTGAAAATAACTCCAATGTTTTGTTTTGTTTTTGTTTCTCTTTGTAATTTCACCACTGCTAGAGTGAAGCCTTAGGTTTCTACTCTCAGGGAAAAAATGAACAATGAGTCAATATATTTTTTTCTGGCTGATTTCCATATTGTCAGCCAACCTAGGCAATTTATATCACAATAAGAAAAAAAAAAGCAGACTCTCCCACATGTATCATTTATATTCAAAATGTCTTTTAAAAAATTTCTGATGTAAGAACAATCTGCTAATCACTTTTATATAATTAGAGAGAAAAGAGGGTAGTAGGTACACTCACGGTTTAAGTATAAACAGACCATATGATGTTCAACTAAATTTTCAGTTTTGCAGTTTTACAAAATGCTCTCCAATCCTCACCATTTGCTCTCTTTGTAGCCACACCTCAGGGTAACTGGAAACAACTTTATTCAGTTGTATTATTGCTTATATCATAGTGGTTCCTGCCTCACTCTGACTTCCAGATTAGAACAAGAGACCCAAATGTCTTTTTGGAAAGGTGGGGGTGGGGAGGAAGGAGGAATGTCCTTGAGACAATTTATGCTTCTTTTTATCTATCGACTCTGCCCAGACAGTTTTGTATGTATGGAAAAACTGTTGATGAAAACAGACATTACCATGGGTGGAGCAAAGCCCAGAGACGGTGGCATGAAGCACTGGCCAAAGACCCTGTCCACACAGGTGGCTTATCCAAGAGACGTAACTGTTTAGTTAAGGGACTCAAGCACAGCTGGGGAGCATCTGCCGTGTGTTATACTTGGGATCAGCAAACAATGGCCTGGAGTAGAATCAGGCATGCCATCTATTATATATCACATGAGCTAAGAATGATTTTTACGTTTTTAAATCGTTAAAAAGGTTAAAAAATATTGATGACAAAATAATAATACAATTCTAATTTTAGTGTCCATAAGTAAAGTTTTAGCAGGACACAGCCATGCTCACTAGTTTACACATTGTCCATGGCTACTTGTACACAGCGCCAGAGCAGAGAGGTTGCTACAGACGCTATCAAGCTTGCAAAGCCTGCAATACTTATTCTCTAGCTCTTTACAGAAGGAGGGGCTAGACTGTGTGTTAGGGGTAATAGGTATATTACTCCATTTAAACAACTGTAGTTCCAAGACATCTTAGGAATTGAATTCATTCCTCACCATTGTTTAGTCATTTGGATATTTTCATTTCATTTAAGGAAGTTTTTTCTCTCGAAGAAATATATTGCCAATGTCAAAGCTATTTTTAAATGTGTGACTGCTAGAATAGTAACACAACAATCCGTGCCTTTTCTTTCCTTATTTTTTGTCCTATAAGAATTTCTCTCTTCTTTCTATCTCTTTGTCAATTGTGTACAACTGGCCTTCATATGAGTTGGCAAATTACACAGCCCGCAGGAAAAGGAAGGAACCCAGCTTCTCCTCGGGCGGCGCCAGGAGTCCTGTAATGTATGTACTTTCCCAAACAAGGCTGGCGAACTTGGCCGCCGAAGCAGCTGTAAAAATGGAAATGCAATCACAGAAGGAGTTATCAGCCTTATGAATTGAGGCGTCTTGATACTACTTGACATTCATTCTCAATTACCAAGTTCAGGCTTCTTGCCTTCATTGAGCAGCACTACAGAGCACCTCACATAAATGAGTGGATTCTGGGCAGCCATGATGTGCAAGTGGCATGCTTCACTTCTTCAAAGGACTCGGGTCAGCCAACAAAGCACTAAGCATTAAATTATGTCTGACAGCAGCCACAGGCTATTAGAATGTAACCTGCCTCTCTGTTTCAGATGTTTATCTTCGAAGAAACCACTCACATCTTTATTGCAGTCATAAACTCTGTTGTAATGATAAAAATAAAAGAGGCATTTAACCTGTACCTACACACTGGAGCACAGCTCTGGACATATTAACTGCCTTCTCTCACACTTCCTTCACTTCTAAGTTACCAGGCAAGACTTGTGGAGAGTTCAAAATGGAGAGGGCTTGCTATGCAGTGAACAAGACAGGAGTCTGGGATGTCTCAGGTAGCTTGTCTTCCCAAGAATATGGATGGAAATGAATAGTGAAGGCTGAGTTTTGTCCAGACATGTATGCTTTTGTTGCAAAGTAGTTATGGTAACTTCAAGAATTAAAAGATATAAAAATATCTATAGTTTCTTTGGAATGTGACCGTTCATAAAATTGTGCAATGTTAGAACTTAAAGGAATTTTTAGTCCATGTGTTCATCTCTTTTATATGGAAGTGTAATTGATATGTAACATTATGTTAGTTTCAGGTGTGTAATGTAATTATTTGATATTTGTATATATTGTAAAATGATCACCACAATAAGTCTAATTAACCATAGATTGTTACAAATTTTTTTGTGTGGTGACAACATTTAAATGCACTAGAGAGTGCATTTTAACAACTTTCAAATATACAGTACAGTCTTACTAACGATAGTCACCACGCTGTACATTTCATCCCCATCACTTATTTATTTTATAACTGGAAATTTGTACCTTTTGACACCTTCATCCATTTCTCCTACCCCCACTCCTCTACGTACAGGGTAGGGAAAAAGTAGGTTCATGGTTGTGAGTACACAAAACACAGCTTATTTTTGTATTATTATTTATTATTATATTATTCTCTACACAAACAACTGTATACCTACTTTCCCACCACCCTGTATTCATCCCTTTGTTGAGTGTCGAATACATTTTAGACATTGTCTTAAACAAATATATATATGACTACCAATCATGCTCAGTGCTACTAAAGGAAGGAACAGTGTACTTTGGAGCTTAATGGGAATGGTCTTTGTTATGCGAGGGCTTGAGTAAGTATCAGGCAAGGTGTCTCTGAGGACAAGGCACTTCAACTGGGATGAGAAGGAAGAGAAGAAGCTAGGCAGGAATAATGTTCCACGACCCAATGACCAATAGTGTGGAGTGTGGTCCTTTCAACTGAGTAAACAGGTCATTAAGGTTTAGAGATATATTCCATAAATTTTGATCCCATCGACAACATGAATAACAAGATGATTCTACTTCCCTGGCAGTTTACTAATTGAAATTGAGATTTTAATTTTTAGAAAAGAGGTGTGTTATGAACTAAACTATTTAATTTGTAATTGTGTACTCAGTTTACTAATTCATGTGGTTAGCAAAATTAAAGTTCTAGAAAGTGCCTGACAAAATCAGCGAATATGTTCAACATCCAACCTTTCTCAGCTTCTTAGTATTATCCTAGTTAAAACAAGAGATTGTCAGGTGTGGAGGTGGAAATTCACCTTCTATCTGTGCCTGAATTACCACGGCTAAGATGCTTTGGTTCCAGGAACCACTTACCCAAGAGGTTGCGCGAGACCCAAGGGTTCCAGGGCAATGTTGCAACCTGTCTCCCATAAAACCACATATGAATCTCTTATATGTAGAGAAGGACAGATAAATCACTAAGGAAAAGGCCCATAATGTAATGGATAAAGAATGTAAACAGGCAGTTTACAGGAAATACAAACAATCTTCAACATGAAAAGATGTTCACCCCCCACTTTCAATGAAAGAAATTCAAGTTAAAACTACACTGAGATGTCGCTTTTAATAATTCACGAACAAAGCTGACACCATTTGATAATGTAGAACCACGGCAAGCACATGGAGGGTTTTCACAGGTGCTGTTGATGGGAGTGTAAACCGGTGCTCTCTATTTGTGAGGCAATTAGTGCTATCTATTCAAACGTACCTTCCCATTCCTCTTGACTGAGCAGTCTTCATTCAGAAAAAATTTTTCTTATAGCTATCTCTCCACTTGTAAAAGAAAACATAATTATGAAGATATTATGGTATCATTGTCTGTAAAAGAAATTAAAACTGGAAGCAGCCAAATTGTTTAACAATTGGGTTTGAGATAAAGAGCATACTCCATCTATCCAGACAACAAAATACTACACAGTCATTAAAAGAAGAAGGTAGATGGAAGTATATCTGTTTGCTGATATGAGAAGAACATCAACATATAGTAAATTAAAAAAGCAAAAGACAATATGCACAGTAAGATTCATTAGTATTTTTCTGAAGGTAGATATAGGTACATGTTATGGGCTGGATTGTGTCCCCCCAAATTCATATGTTGAAACCCCAAACCCCAGTCCCTCAGAACACCACTGTATTCAGAGATAGAGCCTGTCTTTACAGAAGTAATTCTGTTAGAATGAGGCTATTAGGCTGGGCCCTCATCCAATCTGTCTAATGTACTTATATGAAGATTTGGGCAAACAAAGAGACCCCAGGGATGGGCAGGCACAGAGGAAAGACCATGTGAGAAACCAGAAAGAAGATGGCCATCTGCAAGCCAAGGAGAGAGGCCTCAGAGAAACCACAGTGGATGACACCTTGATCTTGGACTTCTGGCTGCTAGAGCTATAAGAACATAAATGTCTGTTGGTTAAGCCACCCAGTTTACGGGGTTTTGTTACAGTGGCCCTAGCCAACTGATGCAACGTGCGTGTGTATATGTGGACGTGGGACATTTCCATGTGTATACCCAAGCAATAGTTGATAGTAGTTATCTTTGGACAGTAGTTATCTTTGGTATGCAAAGCAAACAGATTCTAAGTGGCTAAGTGGCTATAGCTTATTGAGGCTATATTTAAAGCAATTAGATAGGTAGAAAATTGAGTTTGGCATCAGTAGGCTTCAGCTAACAGTCCTAGCCTGCTGTGAAGAAGTAAACAATTTAGGGACCAATATACTGAGGCCATCTTTGACTCTTCAATGTAACATCATCGCCATCATTTTCAAGTCTTTAGCAGGAAAAAAAAAAGATCTGTACATGTAGAAGTTTCATTCTCTGGAGCGTGAGATAATAGGTGTTTTCACTTCTACTGTCCTCCACTGGGAAACCTCAGACCAAAGATTCCTGCCATCCACCTATTAAACATAGAAGATTCCTGCCATCCATCCATTAAACGTACGACCCCCTCCCTTATCTCAGTCCACTATGCCAGTCCTTTACCTAAAGCTGACAGTGTGTTCTGAACAACAGGATTCGTACGTCTCCTAGGAAGTCATTTTACGTTTTCTCAAATTGAGTTGATACATATTAGTCTGTAACATCCTAGAGTCAATATGTCCAGTGAAGAAAATGATATCTGAGATATTTGGGTTATTCCATAAACAGAATGCCTGTTTTCCCAAGGAGCACAATTATCCCGAGTAAGGCTTGGTGAAGAATGTGGGAGAGTGGAATTTTGTATGGTGCAATTTGACTAAATGACATCTAAGATTACTTTATTAAAAGTTATGCTATGATTTAGTGCCACACGTGATGCAGGTGGTAACTGTAAGCACCCAACTAAAAAGATGAATGATAGCTGATATTATAAGGATAGGGAATTTTCATAGAATAGTTAGGGCTTGAGCTGAGCCTAGAAGGGTGAGCAGCATTTGTATCAGAAGCAGAAAATGTGTAGGCAAGAGAAACATAGAATCATAATGCCAAGTTCCCACTGCTGGCAAGGTGAAGCTAGCAAGGGGCATCAGCTCCAACTGCTTCTGCCAAAGGTGCAAGGTCTGTGACCAGATGAATAACCATGACAAAGTTCTTAGTCGCAGAGGCCACAGCAAAGGATTAGGAGGATGAGTGATCATTTGGAGGGAGACCAGAATTAGAGCCAGAGAAGCAGATAAACATTTCTGGACTGAGAGATGAAGCAAAGCCATAAATAAAACAAACCATAACAAATGCAAAGGAATTAGCATAAAAGTTTGGGAAATGGCATGCAAATCAATTTAAGTAAGTTCAAAGGGAGGCCATGAAAATCTGAAGGTGCAGTAACCCCAGCTTTACTTAGTGCTCCAGGACAGGCTCCCAGGGTAAGAGGCTGCCTGAGAAAAAACAGCATTTCACAATCAGATGAGGTCTTTCAGCAATTGTTTCACAGAAGAGAAGCTGATGCCCAGAGAGGCTGGCTTGCTCAATATCATGCAACTTAACAGGTTTGCAGGGCAAAAGTAAAGAAGATGGAATGATTGGTTTTGTTTTTTGTTTGTTTTAAACATTAAAGAAATTGGCTTAACTACAAATAAGAGGAAGTAGAGGAGAATAAGGGGAAGTAAGTGGTGCCTGATTTGGGAACAATGAAAGATGGCAGAGCGCAGAGATCTGATGTTATAAGAAAATATCAATTACTTGGAACCTAGAATATGAAAACAGCTCTAAGAACTGATAGGAAGGTGCAGATACAGTGCTGTGCTGTGTATGTTTCTGTGTATGTAATTATCTCTGAGATACAGAGGGCTGATATGTTTGATGTCAAAGATAAATCCCTGAAGAGGGAGGATGCGGAGGGTAGAAAATACTCCCACCGTGTCCATGCAAGCATTTCAAACGTTTTCTTGAATGGAATCATTTCAGATTATATGTATGGTTATAGCTGCATTATTATGACACGTGTGAATGTGTATGAATGACAGTATGTTTTAAAGAACACATGAAAATATGAGCTGTATGTGCATTTGTATGAAGACGGTTTATACAACAGGTGTCTGTCTATGATGCTATACTGCCTCCATGCTAGAAAAATGACATAATTCCTATGAGAAGAGCCCCTTGAGGATACAAAATGCAATAAATAAGACTTGTAATTGACATGTAATTCTTAGGTTGTGATTTTTTAGGACAGTATTTTCTCTTTTTTGGTGATAAAATGCTTAGGGCAAGATTTGATTTAATGTTTGGGACAAATAAACACTTTCTTGGTTCTCAGTCTCTACAGGATATTCAAAATTGTCTTTACTGTTACAACTGCTACTCTGTCCCTGGTATTATTACTGTATATACAGGGTCTGGCAGAAGTAGCGCCTGCTTGAGTGTGGTCGGTAGGGTAATAACATGGGTGTAATAATTTATAGTTTTAATTTGAACATTTCACCTAAAATGTCATATGGTGTGCTTGAGTGTGATATTGTTATGTTACAGAATTACATGCTTATGGCTTTGTAATAAAAGATTTTGTAATAAAAAAGGGGCATTATTTGTGCGGGACCCTGTATAATTTTATCACTCCAGCCAGAGATGACTATCAAGTTGTACTTTTTACATGTTGACACTGATAGTGGTTTATATAGTGAGGTAAGGATTGTATGAGTTTCTGAGCACTTGTTAAGTAAGCTTTCTAAAATTAAGCTCAGGATTTTTACAACATTCAGAACTTAATAAAGTGCAAAAATTCTTTACAAAGACTGCCTGAACCACTGACCATTTACTTAAACAACATAACTTTTGGTACTTTTTAAGCATTGGAAAGTAAATAAAAAGCTCAGAAGTTTTAGAGGTTTTAGAAGTATAAAACTGCTCTGTGTATAAAAACCCAGAGAATCTACAGTTGACAGGACACAGTGAAACATCACGGGGGCATCCCATAGTCTGGGAGAACCAACCGAAACCCCCCTATGACTTAGTGGGGAGGAAAACTTTGGAGAAAGAAAAATGGATTGAAAATGAGGGAGGAAAGGCAAAACTTCCCAGGATTAATAAAATATCAGCATTACTGTACAATAAGTGTTCAGCAAATTCCCACCCACCCTGGAAGAGTCTAACATAGGAAATGTGTGTGTTAAACTCTGAGCTTTGTGACCATATGTGGCTCATACTTCTCAAGTCACCGAACACAGATTTGGTTTTTATAATTAAAACAACAACTTCCTGTACATTTGGCAGTTCCAATCATTATTCATAATTCACAGATAGGTTTTTGATCGAATCAGTGTATACTATCTGAAATCTGCATTTTTAGTCAGAATTCAGTTATGGGACTCGTTAAATGATATGTTAGAAGAACAAGATTGCTAATTATATCTACAATATGCAAGTAAACAAATAAAATGTTAATTTCATTAATTACTGTAAAGACCTCATGGATTCTATCCAGCTCTAAAATTTACAATGTTTTCCCAAATTTATTACCTCATCTTTTCAATTATTTATTTTTATTGATATAGAAGATAAGACTGAAGGGGTTTATTTGGCAAAGTTGGATCTATAACCTATGCCTTCTCATTGCCAACCTACTATGTTGTCCATCAAACTATGCTGATGTCCAGAAAAACAGAGCTCCCTCGGCCTGTTCTAAACGCACACTGTCACTTCCCTCCAGCACAGACATTCGGCCCCTACGCTTGAGTGTGGCTGTGACTGTTCTGCTTGTTGATTTTCTGTTTGATGGTAGATTTTTTTAATGTTTTAAATATCACCCTTGTTTCCATCCAAATCTATTCAGGACCAACTTTCCAAGATTATTAAGGATACAAGGAATATGTATATTCTGAAGATTAATTGCATATTACAGATATTAGTTAAGTCACTATTACTGATTTTTGTTTAATGAAAGATAGAATTGTTGAATTATTGAATAAAGATTGGACCTTTGCTACTGTTTATATTTATTACACAGGAATTTTTTATTGAGAAGACAATATAATAGCAAGACGAAGACAACTTAATCCTGAAAATAGAATGTAGCCATTTTCATTGGATTCTTTATGTTGGCCTTCAATCATATTTTAATATTTACTTTATTCACTATACATTGTCAAAAATATTTTCTTGTCCCTACATAGTTTTCCTAATCATATTTCAATAGCGGCATACTGTGTTAGTGTATATAGTTTTTATTTTAATTGTGACATTATCATTTTAATATTAAATGTAATGGTAATAATGTTTTGGGGAAACCTCATATATTTGAACACATGATACAAGCCACTAAAAATATTGCTTAGTGAGTTATTATTTTAATGACTTAGGCTTTTTTTTTCCACATTTTTATCAGCATAGAAGTCTTTTATTTTTTTCACACTTATCATGGCATGAATTCATAGGCAATGGGTTCCAACAGCTCAGGCTCCTTTCCATTAGTTCTCACAAAGTGTGCTTCTCCGGGTGGAGCAGGCTGATGCTTCAACTGAACCCAGGTACCTTTCTCTCTGATTTCCTTCTTTTTCTGGTCATTTCCCTTCACGCATTTCAGGAAGCTGTCTCAATTCTCAGAGTACAAAATATGGTCAATTCGTACATTACTTCTCTTGGCAAGAATCTTGCCCTTAACTTGTTTGTTTACAGCAATGCCCACCGTGTGCTGGGTGACGTTGTAGACTTCCAGCTTTGCCCGGGGAACATTTGTGGGGCATTCCTTCCCAAGCAGTGCCCATTCCCTTGATAGCTACACTATCACCTTTCTTGTAGATTCACATGTGTGTAGCCAAAGGAGCAACTCCGTGTTTTCTAAAAGGCCTAGAGAACATATAACAGGTACCTCTCCTCTTTCCCTCCATGTTAGTCATTTTGGCGAATTACTGGAAGATGGCGCTTCTGTCTGAAAAGCTGACTTAGGCTTTTGAAAACATTGTAATCCTACACTGTAAACTGACATAATTCAACTTGGAAAATGTGCTAATATACCTTTAAGGTATATTACTTTTATACCTTAAAGGTACAAATTACTTTTATAATAAATACCAAATGATTTTCATTTATTTAACATAAAATTTAAATCAATACGTTACATGCCTACTTAGAGAATATTTCTATGTATTACTTTCGTAGGAAATGAGGAAAGATATCAACTTTGGTAAAATTAGAACACAGTGAATCTGGAATAGAAAGAATGAAGCCCTATTTATGACCATTATGTTATTATAATAAGCTATAAATTGTAACCTATCTAAAAATACCATTCAGATATTCATGTTATCCTGGTTGTTTAGTACTTTGATGGCCACTTCTGTTTTAGCCCATACAACAGTGTGATTTAATTTGAGGTCAAATCCCATGCAAACACAATTTATTGAAGCAAATTTCCATCTCACCAAAGCATAACGTTCTGCCAAGCCTGTTAACGCCAGTGCAGATCACTGAGGGTACAGTTAGATGCTACGGGCACGCACACAAGCTCTGACACTTTCTATCAGCAATAGGTTGGATCTGGAAAGCCAAAGAAACAATCGCATGCTGCAGAAGATAACTTGATTTGGGAAGGAAGGAAATATAAAACCAGCCAGCTCTTTTTCTACTTCAAATCGATAGTGAGGAAGCTCACTCTCCCCTCTTCCACACAATGTGAATTGTTGGGGAGAGAGAAAACACTGATTTGACTAATATAGGTTGAAATAATTTGGCATCTTCTGGTTAGAAAAGACAAATAAAATAAAGAGAATATTTAAAGAATATTTAAAAGGATATTTTAATATTCTTTTTATAAAAGAATATTAAAAGACCATGTAATATTAAAGGAGAAGGAAAAATAACATTAACTTATAGAATATCATTCAAGTGATAAACCAAGGAGAGAAAGAAAATCAGAAGATGAGTGGAAGGAAAAGAAATGAAAGGAATAATGTGAAAGAGGGGGTAAACTCTTCAGAAAAAATACACCAGGGGCATATGGGAAAATACAAAGCTAAATAAAAAAATATGACATAGATTATTTTAAGTGTTTCCTTTCTCTAATAAACAAATACAATGATATATCATTTTGCCTATCCCATTAGCAAAATTAAAAAAAAAATACTAATATCCAATGTGGGCAAGTATGTAGGAAAACAAACCCCTACACTTTTGGTTGATTTATTGTTTATTTATTTATAAATACATAAACTGTGTGGAGTTAATGGGAAAACCTTTATTAAAATATTCATATGCTTTGACTCAACAATTTCTTTTCTTAGAGAGAAACTGATGCAAGTATGAAAAGATATACGTACAAGGATATTCCCTGCAGTATTCTTTATGATCATAAAAAACTGGGAGAAAAACTAAATGTGTACAAGTAGGGCATTGGTTAAATAAAGCACTGTACACTCATATAGTGAAATATATATATAAGTGTAAAAGAATTAAGGACATGTTTTATTAACAAATGTTCAACATATTGGGTGGATATATCTAAACTGTTAGCAATTTTTTTAAATAATAATAAAGAGAAGGAGAAGAAGAAAGAAATATTTATTGGAACTTATTTTGTATGTTGTTCTGAGCCCTTTATAAGCATTACCTCCAATTCCCACAAGAACCTTGTGATGTAGGTAATATTTTTATCTGCATTTAATGAACAAGACCCAAGGCTCAGAGAGGTTACATAATTGGCCCAAGGAGGCTGGTAAGGGTCAGAGCTGGGTTTCAAACCCAGACAAGCCTGGCTTCCAAGTGCAGGTTCTTAGTCTAGTCTCCCGAAATATAGTATGATCCAATTTTACTTTCAGAAAAAAATAACCTAGTAAATCATGGAGAAATAAACACAGATTATTCACAAAATTATTCATATCCTTTATTTATCACTGAGGAAATCATGAGGTTATATTACATTCCTTTTTATTTTTAAAATGTTTGTCGTTTTTAACAACATTCATTGTTATATAATAATAAGACAGATTACTAAATTGCTTGCTTTATGAAAGTTAATTACAAAGTAGCACTCTAACCTCACTGGAAAAGTCTTTAATCAATGTGCTCAGAACTCCCTGTTAAGGATTCCCAAGTGCCAGGCCATGAACTGAACGCATCACACCCACCTATTCCTTGGCCCCAAATGCTCCATCGTCCCCAGTACATCTGGGAAGGGGCTCTGGAACTTACACTTTTTAGAAGCTCCCCAGGTGATTCCAACACCCAGCCAAGTTTAGGGATCACTGTCTGAGAGAATGTGATTTATGTAGATGAAAAGTGGAAAGAGAGAGAGTATACCACATGGTATGTTAACTCTTTCCTTAGTTTCATCTTAGAACTGGCTGCACAGAGGTTTCTAAATGGCCAGTCTATGTAATTCAGCACACTTATATTGCTGGAAATGTGCCAGCCACTTTGTCCACCTGAAATATGACCATAATTTATATTCACAATGAAATAGTGGGAGGGAGAAGTTTGAGAAGTTTTATAACTGGGTAATTAAAATGGCATGGCATTAGTGCAGAGATAGACATCTAGACCATAATAAAGAGCATAGCAACACAAGTGGGGCCTCGGCTCATTGTGTGGGTGGTCATAGAGCAACAGACAAGGACGGCACTGGGCAACATGCTATCTATACAAGAAAAAAGTTAAGATTAACAATTAGCAGAATGTCTGAAGCTTACTGGGCATTTGGGTTTTTTAAGGGATAGCTTTTGCCTGCTCCCCTAACTGTCAATTGCCTTCATCAGCTGTTCCTCCCCGTTCTCCCCCAGCTACCTTCAAATGCTAGTGTTTCCCTGAGTTCTGTCCTTGGTTGCCTTCCGTTTTCTTCACAGCCTTTGTGCATCCTGGGCTATTTCATCCATGCTCATGACTTGGGCTACGAAGGACAAAAAGCAACTCCAAATCTATTATTTTCAGTGGAGGGTTCTATTCCAAACCAGATCCACAAGATCCCAAATGGTTTGATCCACGTCCTGACCAGGGATCAAACCCGCAACATTTTGGTGTATGGGATGATGCTCCATCCAACTTAGCTACCCAGCCAGGGCTATATTCTTGTTTTTAAAAAGTGGATGAAGAGACAGAGAGAGGAGGAAGAGAAGAAAAGAAGGAACTGAAAAAACTGGTGAGGTTTTTTTTAAAAAGAACATGATGTTTTAAACTGTTTGAAAAACTCTCTTGTGGAAAAGGCTTTAATCCTCCGTATAGTAGGGATGCTTTAACCTGAACTCCATGAATAAGCCTAGGGAATGCATTTTTCTAGGATGAGTGTCCATAACTTTCATAAATCTCATAAAGCTGTCTGTGATCCAAAATAATAATGTTTAGAACTACTTCTCCAGAGGAGAACTAATGAGCAGATGTTACGCGGAGACCAGTTTCAGACCTCTGTAAAGAAGAAATTTATAACAAGGAGAGCTGTTTGAAAATAAAATCTTTACAGCAAAATGTCAAGAGCTCAGGATCCGTGGAAGCAATCAAGCAGAGGCCAGATAAACATGTCCAAAGATGCAAAGGAAGAAATCCACAGAATTTTGGCAGGCTGAAGACTACCCTAGAAAAATTCCCACACTCTTTCACCCCCCGTGATTCTGTAACTCTCTGATGCAGTCTGTAACAAATTTGTCTTTCTTTATTTTTATTATTTTATTTTTTACTTTACAAAGATTTTGATTCTTTCAGAACTATCACAACATCTTTCTCAGTCTGTTACCTTTCCATCTACTTACCTTTAACAATCATCTTTAGATGTCTTTACATTTCTTAATAAACCCAACAACTTATATTTCAATTCTGTTGATATCTTCAAGCATTGATAACTCCTTTTTTTCATGCCTGATCTTCTAACTTGTTGTGTAGCCTGATTGCTCATCTGTCATATATATATTTTTTGCTTCTTAGGTTACTGAGAAATTGGTTTACATTTTATAAAACTTTGAACATGAGGTATGGAAATAATTATTCTGTAGACCTAGTACCCTCTGATACTTGAATTACTTTATTGAATATGGTTTTCCTTTTTTTCAGGTTTTAAAACATTTTATTAGCATATTTAAAAATTGTGCATTCCAATAATTAAAATCATTTTAACAAAAAAATATTGTCACTCTGATTAAACTGCATTTTGTAGCCTGCAGGACATGTTGGGCCAGCTTGGTTTTCACTCTAGATTTCACTGTCGTCCCACCAGCTTCTTCCTTCACCAGCATGCAAATTCTCTTCCTTCCCTGCCAGCCAGAGAGGCAGACTGGAGAAGCAGGTACGCCCTTAATTGTCAATAGTTCTGCTGTGAAAAGGGGCAGCACAGTCATTTAAACTGATCCAACCTTTTTGCATCTTACAAACTTAAATAGCTAAAAGAAGTAGAATAAGAAGGCAATACTTGTGGAATGTACAGTGCATATTGGTGGTACAGGCCTCATTACGATTTGCCTGCTTGCTTCTCCCATTAAATCATTTTTTTGGAAGACCATGGATTTTTTCCCTTGTGTTTCTGTCTTCTTCAATTTCAATTTATCAAATTTCTCAATCTCGGCCATATTGGTTTTATCAGACATGACTGGTGAGGAAGCTGAGGGAGGCACTTAAAGTAGAGGAATCTGACCTGCTTGTTGACCACTGCTGAATGAGTATGGTTGCCTTTTTCCCTCAGAGACATGTATTTATTTCATAATCACTGATGACAGAAAAAAAAACTCTCAAAAATATTTACATTGCTGCTTTCCAAAAAATAAAACAATAATAATATCAAGAGTTTAATTTAATGACTTAAAGATTTTCCTACTAACTTTTCCTGACATATCTCATTATTTGCACCTCTAGGTGATTGAAAGGATGAAGTACATTTAAAAAGAGATGGGTCTGCATAAATATGAAAGTTATTCATAAAATAATAGCAGTAAATGTTTACTGTTTTGTTCATGTTCTGAAGTCATTGTATTCTATTTAGAAATATAAAAAATATTTGTATCTTTTATTAAGAACAGCCCTCAGAGCTAAAATTAAATAAATAATCCTTTTTTGTGATATACATTAAATTTTATATCCTTGTGTTATCAAGGAATAAATTAAGACATTTGCTCCACTATTTCATGTAGTCAAATTTTTATTACAACTCTTTCAAAAGGATAAACCAGGTCTAAAATGGAGTAAACTCCTTGCTTCTCAATGTGAGAAGTAATGGGCGAGGCAAATGTAAATGACTTTTGTTGTTTTTGTTGACACAATTCAAGTAAAACGCATCAAAAAGAACATCAAGTCTGAAGGTGTAAATTAGAGCCCAAGTCTGGTCAATATTTGCTGCCATCTTCTGGTCAAAACAGAAAGATGCAAGAAATGGGCAAATCTGTGGTTTGTGCTTGTAAAAATACTGTACATGCTGGCTTCAGAGCCAGCCCCTTATGAATGGCAGAGGGGGAAAGAGAGCCAGGTGGCTGATGGGCTGCCTGCCCACAGGGTATAACTGTTTGCCCTGGTCCATGGATTTGGTCACTTAAACCTTCATTTCAAACTCCTCCCTCAACTTTGATTGCAAGGGAATGGGGTCCATTTCTTATTGCATGGTACAACATTTCTTAAAAATTTGGCCCCCCCAGGAAAAATGGCTCTTCTTGGTCAGAGATTGCAAACTGTAGGCTAGATACAAAGTATGAAATTTAGACATAGAATTTTATGAAATTGTGGGTATTGATTTTCAAATGGGTACGTTCACATAAAAATCTGGATTTCCAGCTTCTCTTGGAAAATTGGAACATCAGACCACACTGGACTCTATTCCCATTAAGTCTTTTAACACTGGGTATCTGTTTTGTAATCAGTAGGGTTTACTATACTATTCACAGAAGTGTGAAAATTAGCTCCATAAAATTCCCCTCCACGAACTCCTTTGGACAGGTGCTACCTTAGGTCAGTTCTCCTGAAAAACGGAGTTTGAGGTGGAGATTTGCAAGAAGGAAGTTCACAGGGAGGCTCTTGGAAAGAACCCCTCTAAGGGAGCTAAAGAAACAGGGTTGGGCAGAGAGAAGCTGAGTGGCAGAGATGTTTTGCAGCAGAGGGCTCGGCCAATTCTGTAGAAATGTCAGCAGCTGAAACCGCCTTTTACAAGATGTCTCTCTCAAAACAAGGGAACTGAGTCTTTGCACCCCTGCATGAACCACTCGCTGGAGGTAGGCTGCCCCTGAAGAGGAGACATAGCTTGCAGGAGGGAACGTTCTCCGGTCCAGGGCAATGCTCAGAGAGGGACTAAGTAATGAACCATCGGCAGCTAGCAGAAGTTGAGGGAATGAGCTGTGGTTCTGAAGGGAGACAGGAAGTCTCTACAGGAAGTTGCTCTACAGCCTCCTGTATACAGATCAGGGTATAATTCATGTATTTTAAGTTTTACATATTATTCTTACTACTTTCACTTCTCAGTGAGTCAGAACTAAAAATATTCCTGGCCCTTCCTTATGTGCTCTTGGACCAAAGATAGGGCAGGTTTACACCATTACTAAGATTAGTGGCTGTGAACAGCCAAGCTGAGTCCTAAGTTCAACGTGTTCTGATCTTCTAGGTGAAGAGAATGGTGACTGTAAAGGTGAACAACAAAGATCATTCTAAGCGCTGGATTTGCAGGGGCAGGTGTTCGGGGCAAACAGATACCAGTAATAGGAAACAACCAGGGACAATGTGGCAGGTCTTTTCTCACAGCCTCCCGGTTGCCTCCCTGCAGTTTTCATAAGACCTTCCTAATCCCTGACATGTCAGTCCCTTACCTCCCATCGATGTGGCCGGCATGGTGCCCCTCTGGTTTTCCTTGCAGTGCTCTCAGCTGCTCTGCTGTCCTGCCGCCCTAATTATTCCGTTATCAAGACATTGAAGTTAAGAACAATCTAACAATAGCCAGGGGGGGAGTGGGGAGGGGACAGTGAGGCTAGGGCATTCCAGGAACTACTATAAAGGACACATGGACAAAATCAAGGGGGAGGGTGGAGGTGGGGGAGGGTGGAGGTGGGGGAGGGAGGTGGGTTCAGCTGGGGTGGGGTAGAGGGATGGAGAGAAAAGGCATACAACTGTAATTGAATAACAATAAAAATTGAAAAAAAAGATAAAAATCACTATTGACTTTCATCGGCTTTGAGATCAGAGCTAACAGAAGTAGTTTGTTTTTTGTTCAAGGTGAGCCTGCCCACCATGTGGGTGTTCATCACAGTTCTGTGTTAGTTCTCCGGTTTAAAATGAGGGCAGTTGAATATATCTATGTCTTCGCTGATCCTACGCAATGCTCTTTAATTGCTTCCATAGACCTGTTTAATGTTCTGTAGTACTGAAAATAAACCTTTGAAGTAGGTCATCTGGGAAAACAGAAATTTAAAGATTAAGGAGGAAATTACGGTTGAGTTCTAGTGATTAAGTACCCAGTTTCTTAAATCATAATGAAAAGGAACATTTCAAAATTATTCATACATTAAAATATGTATAGATACACTGTTTACACGTAATTTAATCCTTTCCAAAGATTGGGCTCTGGTAAGACAGAAAAATAAGCTCAATTAATAGGTTCCTTTATACCAACCAGGTACAAGTACTTTCTCAGAGTCACATGGTATTGAATGAAATTCAGGGAGAAAATATCCAGATGGGTTAAGATATACCAAAATTATCATTATTCTGCCATGGCTGGTGTGGCTCAGTGGATTGAATGTTGGCCTGTGAACCAAAGGGTCCCTGGTTCAATTCCCAGTCCGGGCACATGCCTGGGTTGCAGGCAAGGTCCCCAGTAAGGAGTGCTCGAGAGGCGACCATGCATTTATGTTTCTTTCCCTCTCTTTCTCCCTCCCTCCCCCTTTCTAAAATAAATAAATAAAATCTTTAAAATTATCGTAATTCTAACAGCATGTGTTATCTTTATTGGTTCATTTTAGGTATTATTAGAAACATATAGGAATGTATGAGTAAATGTGTAATGATTGTTAATTTTATAATCTGTCAGTTGCATGTCTCCTCTAAGTGAAATCAGGATAATATACCTCATAGAACTGAGTGAAGATGCTCCCTGAAAACAGGGACTTTGATTTGTATACTCAGCACCTGGAACAGTTTCTGGCACATAGCTGTAAGTAGTAATAAATACTTGTTGAATGAATAATGGATCGATGGTGAAATCAAGCTACATGGGGACCAAAACACTTTGAAATATCTCCTAGGACTTAGATCATAGGAATGGCCATGAAAGCTTCAAGCCAGGATGGCTAATTAAAACACAATTAAAACTGAAAAGAGTACCAGGAAGGCTCAAGGCACAGGGAAAGTGTTCTTTATTTGGGATAGAAAGTCTGGCCCCAAAGAATATAGTCTGGCCCCTTGAATATTTCTGAGAGAGAGAGACATATTCAACAAGCAAGATAAATGAAGTATTTAATCTAGAGATGCTTGAGTCCACTGAAATAATCCAATCCTCAAGACGGAGCTTGCTTTTATTTTTTAAAGGACATTTACATCCAAATAACTTTTTAACATTAAACTCAGGTTTCCCCCTATCGGAGCAGGATCTCTCACTGCTGGAGTCCCAGCGAAGTCCTTTTCTGTTTCCTTGGGTAGGGATCGAATCCCTTCTTGCCATTTCATCCACTCATGATACGACTTCCAGCAACATAATGCGGAAGAATGCCCAACTCTGACCAACCGTCCTGTAGAAAACAATGTGGCAGAGATGTTATTTGTATCTGTTTTCCCACAACCTGAGTCGACTCTGATCCACATCTGTGAAGCCTTCCTGATTTCCCCAAGCAGTGTTCGAGCTCCTTCTAGGCTTCTGTTATACCTCGAACATACATCCAGGATGATGTACTGTAATATGATTGGTTATGTCCTTTTCTCCCCAAGATTCAATGCTCCTTGAAGGAAGACTGTGTCTCTGTTATCTGTATATATAACTTGACACAATCAGGTTTTGGTAAAATATTCATTAAAGTAGACATTAGTCTGACATACTGGCTCTCCGGAGGGTTCATGGACCTCAGCATACTTGCCAGCACTAGGAGGGAAGATCGCACATGTCCAGTCTACCCTCAGGGGATCCATGTTAACCAATACTTCTAGAAGTCAACAAAAATGCATTTGCCATTGAAACCCCTCACTAATCCCTTCCATATCATCTTTCCTCACTCTGACGTACAACGCATACTTCCTTACTTTAGGTTGGACCCTATGAAATCACTGATAATCAACTATTTACCTAGGAAGTTCAACAGTATCATACGGTTCAGCCTAATAGCATTGGGGAAGATAGAAGGTAGAAACTTGTCAATCCCTCTAACATCTCAAAGACACCACCTACTCGTGTGAGTTTTTGGTATCTTCTGACGTAGAGGACCTTCTCCTCGGAACCGAAAAGTTTCCATATGACTCAGGTTTCCTCAGCCTTTTGTACCAGGAATATCAATTGGGTTTCCTCCTACATGTAAAATATCAGTAGATTATCAAGATTACAAGGAGGGAAGATGAAAGTTAAATATTCTGAAACAAAGAAAATTGCAGATTATCACTTGGTAGATTTGTTTAAAAGATAGGGAGCTCGATGATGTCAGAGGTCTGTTACCATTCCTAATCTGATGGACATACGTGGTAGGAATACTAATTAATACTGTGACATTAGGACATTGTAAAAACCCAAAGTATTATGTATGTATGTGTATATTTCAATTTTCTGTTTTATAACTTCTGACAATTATAATTAGTTTGTAATGAAATTTACTAGCAAAAAAGCGGAAGGAATAAAAAGAAAGAAGCAGCAGCTAGAATCTCTTTATTAAAAAACGTTTTTTGCTTAATGCAGCAGAGTAGCTGTTAGGACCCCTTGAGGAAAAACTGTCAACAATTCCACTGACCTCTCTAAAGTGACGAAATGGACAGTGGCAATGTCAAGCATGGAAATATCAAGTGTCTGGCTCACTCGTGAACCTCAGAGACATTCCTGTCACCAGAAGCTACAACCTGCAGGTGGTGGTAGGCAAAGCAAAGGGCAGGACGCAAGGGCTTACTTAGTGCCAGGACTTGGGCAAACAAGTTGTTGAAGAGAGAGCTTGAGCCCCCCCAGATCCTGCCAGCGCTGAGGAGGCAGTGATGTTCTGGGAAATGCAGATGAGCAGCAGAGGGCTCAAAAGAGACTATTGTCGTTATAACCTACACCCTTTGGGCTGTACCCATATTCCAGGGAGCTGAAAAATGAAGATGTGTGAGTTACATCTATAAATCTATTAGACAAACCAGAAACCTCCTGTTTGCTTTTATTTCATTTTGTAGTCTTCTGAAATATTTCAAACATTTGGAAAACTAAATCATGACTATAAAGACTTTATTAAAGAATCTACAAAAAAGATATCATAATCATCTTTGAAAATGCAGTACTCTATTTAAAAAAGGTAGAAGATTCGGGAAGATGGAAGCATAGCACACTCTTCTGGCTCAAAACAATATGAATATACTCCACTCCCTCGTTTCGCAATGTATAAGACACTACTTTCTCTCTCTTAGTTAACGGGTTTTTTTTTTTCTGATTACAAAATAAATACTGCCCATTGAAACAAATTCGATCATCAAAAAAAAATCACACTAAAAAATTGTCCCCTAATTCTGCCACCTGGAGACAACCGTTGTTAGAGTCCAGCGCAAATCCTTCCAGACTATTTTGTATGCAAACTTTCACAAGAGCTGAACAAATGTCTGTGAAGTGCTTAGCACATAGCAAGTGTTCAAAAAAGAATTCAGCTATTATTATCAACACTATTTTTCCACCAATCTTTTAGATTTAGCAATATATTCTAAATATATATTCTTTCAAAATTTATATATGTATATTTAAATAAATGCAACTTGCATAGTAATTCCCCTATCAATGGTTAATGAATTCTATTTCTTACTTTTCTCTATTATAAACTTTGCAGTAAACATCTTTATTCTTACAGATGTGCATATATGCCCATTAAAAAAAAAGTATAGACTTTTATGTAAACTCCTATTCCAGCTATTTGATCTCTGGCTTGTCATTAAAACTTTCTACGCATTAGTTTCCTCATCTGTAAAAGATGACACTACCATCTGCTTACAAAGTTGTTACAAGGATTAAATACCTATGTTAATAAAATGCCTACTACAGTGACTAGCTCAGAGGTAGAATTCAATAAAAGGTATATTTTAAGAATAATTTACCAAAGTTGGACTATATTAGTCCAAGTTAAAAGCTTTCGATATACATTGTCAAATGGCTGTCCAGAAAGATTATACCAATTTCTATTACCATCACTGGTGTCTGAAGTTACCCATTCATCACTTCCTTCAGAATTGAGGGCACTATCAGTATTTTTAAAAATTTTTTAAATTTTAAATCTTGTAGGTAAGAACTACTTTTTAATTTATATTTATTTTGCTTTCTGGAAACTCAAATATCTTATATATCTATAAGGCATCTATATCTGTCCTTTCATAAATTGTCTATTCAAGTCACTTGTGTACTTTTCTACTAGAGAGCTTTTATGTTTATAAGAATATCTTGTATTGTAACCTCATGACTGACTTGAAAACCATTTCCTCATTTTACCATTTGCTTTTAAGTTCCCTCAGGATATTTAGCTTTAGGGTCATGCTTAAAAAATCCTCCAGCACACCAAGATTATGTCACTCACCTACATGTCTGTTTGCTTGTTTACATACATAGATATGTAATCAATTTTCTCAACTATGTTATAGATCTTCTGAATCTTTATTCCTGAGAGAAGTGTGTCAAAGGTTTCTACTCATGCCAATGTCAATTTCTCCTATATCTCAAACAGCTTATGTATTGTGATCCTATATAGTGTACAGCTATATATTTGCTCAAACTTCTTTGTAGATTGTACTTTTTAATCAATATAAAATATTTCTGTCTTGCTATTTGTTTTTTTACCTGAACACTAGTTTATTTTACATTAATATTAGCATCTTGAATTTCTACTCCTGAATTTTCTTATTTTAACTTTGGCTATTCTTTAATAGCAATCTTTTTTTTTTTTTTTTTTTTTTTTTTTTTTTAAATTTATTTATTGTTATTTAATTACAGTTGTATGCCTTTTCCCCCATCCCTTCACCCCACCCCAGGTGAACCCACTTCCCTCCCCCCTCTCCACCCTCCCCCTTGGATTTGTTCATGTGTCCTTTATAGTAGTTCCTGTAATCCCCTCTACCTACTGTCCCCGCCCCCACCCCCCACCCCCGCCCTTGCTATTGTTACATTGTTCTTAACTTCAATGTCTCTGGTTATATTTTGTTTGCTTTTTCCTTCTATTGCTTATGTTCCAGTTAAAGGTGAGATCATATGGTATTTGTCCCTCACTTCCTGGCTTATTTCACTTAGCATAATGCTCTCCAGTTTCATCCATGCTGTTGCAAAGGGTATAAGCTCCTTCTTTCTCTCTGCTGCGTAGAATTCCATTGTGTAAATATACCATAGTTTTTGGATCCACTCGTTTGCTGATGGGCACTTCGGTTGCTTCCAGTATTTGGCTATTGTAAATTGTGCTGCTATGAACATTGGGGTGCACAGATTCTTTTGGATTGGTGTTTCAGTGTTCTTAGGGTATAATCCCAGCAGCGGAATTGCTGGGTCAAAGGGCAGTTCCATTTTTAGTTTTCTGAGGAAATTCCATATTGTTTTCCACAGTGGCCTCACCAGTCTGCATTCCCACCAACAGTGCACTAGGGTTCCCTTTTCTCCGCATCCTCTCCAACATTTGTTTGTGGATTTGTTTATGTTGGCCATTCTGACTGGTGTGAGATGATACCTCATTGTGGTTTTAATTTGCATCTCTCTGATGGCTAGTGATGCTGAGCATCTTTTCATATGTCTCTGGGCCTTCTGTATGTCTTCCTTGGAGAGGTGTCTGTTCAAGTCCTTTGCCCATTTTTTAATTGGGTTGTTTGTCTTCCTGGAGTGGAGTCGTGTGAGTTCTTTATATATTTTGGAGATCAGGCCCTTGTCTGAGGTATCATTGGCAAATATGCTTTCCCATATTGTTGGTTCTCTTTGTAATTTGGTGCTGTTTTCTTTAGCCATGCAGAAGCTTTTTATTTTGATGAGGTCCCATTTGTTTATTCTTTCCTTTATGTCCCTTGCTTTAGGGGATGTGTCTGTGAGGATGTTGCTGCGTGGAATGTCTGAGATTTTCCTGCCAATGTTTTCTTCAAGGACTTTTATGGTGTTACGGCTTATATTTAAGTCTTTTATCCATCTTGAGTTTATTTTCGTGTATGGCGTAAGTTGGTGATCGAGTTTCATTTTTTTGCACGTAGCTGTCCAGATCTCCCAACACCATCTGTTGAAGAGACTGTTTTTGCTCCATTTTATGCTCCTGCCTCCTTTGTCAAATATTAATTGATCGTATAGATTTGAGTTTATTTCTGGGCTCTCTATTCTGTTCCATTGGTCTATGAGCCTGTTTTTATGCCAGTACCAGGCTGTTTTGATTACCGTTGCCTTGTAATACAGTTTGATATCAGGTATTGTGATACCTCCTGCTTTGTCCTTCTTTCTCAAAATTGCTGCTGCTATTCGAGGTCGTTTATGGTTCCATATGAATTTCTGTAATGTTTGTTCTATATCTGTGAAATATGTCATGGGTACTCTAATAGGGATTGCATTGAATCTATAAATTGCTTTGGGTAGTATGGCCATTTTGATGATGTTAATTCTTCCAATCCATGAACATGGTACATGCTTCCATTTGTTTGTATCTTCCTTAATTTCTTTCTTCAGTGTTGTGTAGTTTTCTGAGTACAGGTCTTTTACCTCCTTGGTTAGGTTTATTCCTAGGTACTTTATTTTTCTTGTTGCTATATCGAATGGGATTTTTTTCCTGATTTGTGTTTCTGCAGTTTCGTTGTTGGTGTACAGGAATGCCTTTGATTTCTGGGTATTGACTCTGTATCCAGCTATTTTGCCAAATTCATTTATTAGGTCGAGTAGTTTTTGAGTGGAGTCTATAGGGTTTTCCATGTACACTATCATGTCGTCTGCAAACAGTGACAGTTTCATTTCCTCCTTTCCAATTTGGATGCCTTTTATTGCTTTTTCTTGTCTGATTGCTGTGGCTAGGACTTCCAATACTATGTTGAATAGGAGTGGTGAGAGAGGGCATCCTTGTCTTGTTCCTGATCTTAGTGGGAAAGCTCTAAGTTTTTGTCCATTGAATGTGATGCTGGCTGTAGGTCTCTCATATATGGCCTTAATTATGTTGAGGACTGCTCCCTTTATTCCCACTTGGCTGAGTGTTTTTATCAGAAATGGGTGCTGTATCTTATCGAATGCTTTTTCCGCATCTATTGATATGATCATGTGATTTTTGTCTTTGCTGTTGTTGATGTGATGTATTATGTTTATTGATTTGCGAATATTGTACCATCCTTGCATCCCTGGGATGAATCCCACTTGGTCATGGTGGATGATCTTTTTAATATATTGCTGGATGCGGTTTGCTAATATTTTGTTGAGAATTTTAGCGTCTATGTTCATCAGCGATATTGGCCTGAAGTTTTCTTTCTTCGTTGTGTCTTTATCTGGTTTTGGGATTAGGATGATGTTGGCTTCATAAAAAGAGTTTGGGAGTCTTCCATCAGTTTGGATTTTTTCGAATAGTCTGTGAAGGATAGGGGTTAGTTCTTCCTTAAATGCTTTGTAGAAATCTCCTGTGAAACCATCTGGTCCAGGGCTTTTGTGTGATGGGAGTTTCTTGATGACTGCTTCAATTTCCTTTGCTGATATTGGTCTGTTCAGGTTTTCTGCTTCTTCTTCAGTCAGTTTTGGAAGATTATATTTTTCTAGAAATGTGTCCATTTCATCTAGGTTTTCAAATTTCTTAGCATATAGGTCTTCATAGTAATTTCTTACGATCCTTTGTATTTCTGTGGTATCAGTTGTAATCTCTCCACTTTCATTTCTAATTCTGTTTATTTGGATCCTCTCTCGTTTCTTCTTGATAAGCCTACTTAAAGGCTTGTCGATTTTGTTTATCTTTTCAAAGAACCAGCTTCTGGATTCATTGATCCTTACAATTGTGCTTTTAGTCTCTATGTCATTTAGTTCTGCTCTGATCTTGGTTATTTCCTTCCTTCTGCTTGCTCTGGGCTGTCTTTGTTGTTGTTCCTCCAGTTCTTGTAGGCGTAGGGTTAGGTTGTTTGTGTGAACTGTTTCTAACTTCTTAAGGTAGGCCTGTATTGCTATGAACTTCCCTCTCAGGACTGCCTTTGCTGTGTCCCATAGGTTTTGGGTTGTTGTGAGTTCGTTTTCATTTGTTTCCAGGAAGTTTTTGATTTCTTCCCTAATCTCGTTCTTGACCCATTCATTGTTTAATAGCATGCTATTCAGTCTCCATGATTTTGAGTGTTTTGGGTTTTTACCCTTGGGGTTGGTTTCTAGTTTCAGACCCTTGTGGTCAGAGAAGATGCTTGATATGATTTCAATTTTCTTGAATTTGTTGAGGGTTGCTTTGTGTCCTATCATGTGGTCTATCTTTGAAAAAGATCCATGGACACTTGAAAAGAATGTGTATTTTGCTTCTTTGGGATGAAAAGCTCTGTATATATCAGTTAAGTCCATTTCCTCTAGGGTATTGTTAAGTGACACAATATCTTTGTTAATCTTTTGTTTGGAAGACCTGTCCATTTTTGATAGTGGGGTGTTAAAATCCCCTACTATAATTGTGTTGCTGTCAATATCTTTCTTGAAATCCTCCAAGATTTTCTTTATGTATTTGGGTGCTCCTATGTTGGGTGCATATATATTTATAATGTTTATGTCTTCTTGGTGGATTCTTCCTTTGAGTATTATGAAGTGACCTTCTGGGTCTCTCTTTATGGCCCTTCTTTGGAAGTCTATTTTGTCTGATATGAGTATTGCTACCCCTGCTTTTTTTTCCTGTCCGTTTGCTTGGAAAATTTGTTTCCAGCCCTTCACTTTCAGTCTGTGTGAGTCTTTTGTCCTGAGATGGGTTTCTTGTAGGCAGCATATGTGTGGGTCATGTTTTCTTATCCATTCAGCTGTTCTATGTCTTTTGATTGGAGCATTTAATCCATTTACATTTAAGGTTATTATCGATAGGTAGTTATTCATTGCCATTATTTCCTACCTGTGTTCCTCTGTCTTTCTCTTTTCCTTCCTTTCCTTAAAGCAGTCCCTTTAGCATCTCTTGCAGAGCTGGTTTGGTGGAGCTGTATTCTTTTAGACTTCTTTTGTCTGGGAAGCTCTTTATTTGGTCTTCTATCTTGATTGAGAGCCTTGCTGGGTAAAGTAGTCTTGGTTGGAGGCCTCTGGTTCTCATTACTTGGAATATTTTTTGCCATTCTCTTCTGGCTTGGAGCGTTTCCATTGAGAAGTCAGTTGCTAACCTTATTGGGGCTCCCTTGTATGTTACTTCCTTTTTCTCCCTTGCTGCCTTTAAGATCCTCTCTTTGTCTTGGAAATTTGCCATTTTAATTATGATGTGTCTTGCAGTGGGTCTCTTTGGGTTCCTCTTGTTTGGGACTCTCTGTGATTCCTGGATTTGGGTGACTTTTTCTCTCCTCAGATTAGGGAAATTTTCCATCATTACTTTTTCAAACAGGTTTTCTATCCCTTGCTCTTCTTCTTCTCCTTCTGGTATTCCTATTATACGGATGTTGTTACGTTTCATGTTGTCCTGCATTTCCCTTATTGCCTCTTCATTCTTTCTGAGCCTCTTTTCCTTTTCTTGTTCCTTCTGGGTGTTTTTTTCTACTTTATCCTCCAGCTCGCTGATCCGATCCTCTGCTTCATCAAGTCTGCTTTTAATTCCTTCTACTGTGTTCTTCAATTCAGAAATTGTATTCTTCATTTCCTCTTGGCTCTTGTTGATATTTTCTATTTCCTTTTTCATGTTGATATAGTTTGCAGTGAGTTCATTGTAGTTTCCTTGTAGTTTCTGGTAGTTCTCTTTGAGCTCAGAGAGCTCAGTGAGCTTCCTGATGACCATTGCTTTGAACTCAGTATCTGATAGTTGACTTGCCTCTTTTTCGGTTAGTATTCTTTCTGAGACTTCCTCCTTTCCTTTCATTTGGGAATTGTTTCTTTGTCTTCCCATTGTTTGTGAGGCTCTTCTTGTTGGCCTCTGCTTCTTAAATTGCTTTGTTCTGAATCCCTGGGTTTATGATATGAACTTCTATGGTAGAATGCCAATGGGATTCGGTGGTGCTGTCTCCTTACTCTCCTGTGCTCACTGGTCTTGAGCTGACGTTTATGTGTTTAACACGGTCTAACTCTAGTCTTTTCAGCACTCCAGGTTTTGTTGTCGCACCTGTGGGAAAAATAGAAAGGGGGGGAGAAAGAAAAGGAAAAAACAAACAAACAAACAAACAAACAAAAAAAACCAAAGATGGGAAGGAGGGAAAAAGGAAATAGGAAAGGAGGAAAGGGAGGAAGGAGGGAAGAAGGATTAAAGAAAGATCGGAGGCAAGATAAGAAGGAATTTTAACAAAAATTAAAACATAGAAATAGATAAAAGAAGGGAGGAAGAAGACATAAAAATGGTAAAGGATGGGAGGAAGAAGGAATGAAAGAAAAAAAAGAGAGAGAGAGGAAGAAGGAGTTCAGGGGGAAAGGAAAAGGGAAAAAAAAAAAAAAAAAAAAAAAAAAAGGGGGGAAAAAAAAAAAAAAAATCTTCTGTTGGCTTTAAACCGTTCAGGTTATTTCTGCTGTTGTCCTGTCTGTGCAACGGGAGGCGGTGGTTGGAAGGATTGGTTTCACTTTTCTTCCTTCCTGGGTCACACTCTTCACTGTTTTGTAGGTGTGGTCCCTGGCAGGCAATCAGGCCGTTGATCAGCCAATCCAGCAGCTTTGTTCTTGGGACTCTCGAGTGGCCGCTCCAGCCGCTTTGGCTCCGGACGCGTGCGCGCGCAGCAGGGGAATCCAGCCGCTTCGGGTTTGTGACGTTATTTGGGCTCTGAGCGCGCAGCCGGCCGACTGATCGAGCCGCCCAGGCTAGGGAGGCTGGCGCGCCGCAAACTGCTGGTTCAGCCGCCTTGGTGTTACGTCTCTCGCCAGCCCCTTTGTGCTTGGGAAGTGCGCATCCAGCCGGCCCTACGCTTGGTGAGCGCGCAGCCCGCCGCCGAGCCAGAGGCTCTACGCTTGGGGGCCCGATCCAGCTGTCCGGGGCTTGAGACTCTCGGGTGGGCGGGGCCGCCCTGGGACCGAATCACGCGGTCCTCGGTTCCGAGGTTTTGGGTCTGTGGGTGGAGCAGCTAGTCTCTGCTCCAAAAGATCTCGGAGGTTTCAGGTGTGGGCGCCCCTCCGGGGTTTCATGTACGGGCCCCGTTCGCTAATCTGCGCGCGCGCTACCGCGCGCAACCGGACCTCAGGTGAGCGCCGGTGCTGCTTATCCCGCGTTCCCCGTTCGCAGTCCAGGGGCGGAGGGGGGAGGGGCGCCAGGGGCCTCGGCCACCACCGAGAGTTCTCTAACTAGCCCCTGAGTGTCTCTATTTTCTTTTTCTTTTTGAGAAATTCCTCCTTTTCAAGCCCCCCTGGTCCAATCAAGCACCTGGCTGCTCACAGCGCAGCCTGGCCCTCTCTCAGGACTCCTGCAGCAGCCCCTGCGCCAGGGCTGGCGCCTCTGCAGCCCTTGTACCGCGCGGTCCCGGGTCCCGGGGACCTTATTGTCCTTGAGCACTCTTCTTACCGTCAGATCTTTCAGTGTCCTCTATCTTTGGTCTCTAATCTTCGTATATGCTGGAGTACTGTTGGCTGTTCGCTCTGCTCCTCAGATCAGCTAGGTATTTCCCTGGCACTGAGGGGAAGTGAATTCTGCTCCCACCTATGTTGCCGCCATCTTCCTGATCAATAGCAATCTTTTTATGTCTTTTTTCATTTAGAGGCATATCTTATAATACTACATAACTATTTTATTCTTTGTCTCAATATGGGTCTAATAAGGAGGAATTAACCCACTTATACTTACTATAATGACTAATATGTTATTTTTAGTCTTGTTATTTTATATCTTGGCTTAGTATGTTTTATTGTCTTATTCTTTAAAAATCCTATTTCCTCTTATATATTGATCATTTGATTTTTTTACCTTTTATTTCTCTATGGTGTCATTAACAGACATATATTCTTTTTTCTTACCCATTCTACTAGTGGATAATTTAAGAATTTTTGAAATGTATTTGACCCACTATTTCTCCATATTCCACAGCCATTTCTCCCACAGAAACTGAAAAATACCTTTCATATTCAATGCAGTGTCTCTGGCATCAAGAGAGGTAGAACAAAATTCACTTTTTTCCTTAGAAACAATTTTGTAAATTTTACTGTGATGATAACCATAGCAGCTATTGTTTTTATAAGTTTTCTAGGTGTTAAGCACTCTGCCAAGTGCTCTGTACATTAAGTCACTTAGTCCTCAGCAAAACTCTGTGAGGTAGGTGCTATTATCATCCTAGAGACAGAAAGAATTGTAATTCGAACTGTACACATCCAGGTACACTCTGCAACTAACTGGTATATCTACTACTATTTAGATCATTTCTCTTTTGTCACCAACATTTTACTGATTTTTTGCATCCTTGGTCATTTTTAATTGGATGCTGGACGTTGTGATGTCATGTTGTTAAATTTTAGTGGGTTTTTTTGTTTTGTTTTGTATTCTTTTAAGGAGTATTAGGCAGAGAACCTAGAAATAGACCCCCCCAAATATGTGCAAATGCTGTTGACAATAGTGCAAAAGCAATTCCATGGAGGAAAGATAGACTTTTCAACAAAGGGTGTTGGAGCAGCTGGACAGCCACTCTGGAAAAGTCGGACAGTCTCTTCAAAAACTAAACACCAGACGACTACACCACTGAGCAATGGCACGCACGTGTGAGCATTTGGACTAGAGAAATACAATCAATGTTCACACAAAAGTCTGTTTACAGCAACTTTATTCGTAATGACCAAAAATGGGAAACAACTGATGCATTCTTCAATGTAAGACTAAACAACCTGTGGTGTACCCGTGTATTGGAATACCACTTACTCAAGTAAAGAGACGCAAAGTACTGATCCATGCAGCAACATTGATGAATGCAGGCTGAGTGTAAAAAAAGCTAGCCCCCAAGGGTAATATACTGTCTTATTCCATTTATATAACATTCTTAAAATTGCCAGTGTTTGAGAAAGTTGTGTAGGAGGGAAAGTAGGTGTGGCTATAAAAGGGCAACATGACTGACCCTTGTGGTGATGGAAATGCTCTGGATCGTGACAGTATCCGTGTCAATTTCCTGGCTGTGATATTGAACAATAGTTTTGCAAGATGTTACCACTGGGGAAATGCTCTGTATTGTTTCAGGATTTTCTGTATTATTTCTTCCAACTGCATATGAACCAATGAAACATCATTGATGGTAGTTATTCTACCAACAATTATTAGCTTTGAGAAGTGGTTCTCAACAAAGAGGGATTTTGCTTCTCATGGGACATTTAGAAATGTCTTGAGACATTGTATAGAAACCAGTGATGCTGCTAAACATCCTACACTGCACTGGAAATCCTCTATAACACAGAATTATCCAGCCCAAAGTGTTAATATTAATGCTAAATAAAATGTTGTCTCAGAGCTAATAATTTTGTAACACAAGGCAATACATTTTCTTTAACTTGGACTGGGGAAACAATTTTTTAAAATTAGACATTTAATTATTAGATTGTTTAAAAAACAGCTTGGGTATTACAGTTGGTAAGATCTCTTAAAAATACATTTCAGGCTAAAAATATTACAGCCATGCTCTTCGGCGCAGAACTTGGGTGTCTTGCTTATGCCATCATCTTCCTCTTAAAGCTCAAATCGATTCCTTTATGAGAAGGTGTACCCTGAGCCCACCTGTATGTGAAGGTGGGATGGCTTTCTTAAACTTTGTTGTCAAGTTACTCGACGATCATAAAAGGAAGCCAGTCATAACGCCACTTCATTTGAGTTTGTTATTATAGAATTTTACTGTGCACTTAAAATTGTTACACTTAAAATATTTGGTAAGATACATAACCTTGAACTCAGACACATAACCTTGAACTCCGATACATAACCTTTAGCTCACTAGTCCTTAATACTTATCAAAAGCTTCACTGAGAGAAATAGTAATTTTGAGAATTGCCTGTAGGATAAGTAACTTACCTATTTCTTTCCATGTCATTGAATCTATCCCTAAATAAACTAAAGATAGACCATAACAAAAGTTATTACTTAAGCTGTAGTATATGGCCTACCTACCCCCAATACATTCATTTTTTCAACAAATATTTACTTGTCGGGTACAAAGCTGGATGCTAGGTTGTAGCAATGAAGAAAACATGAGCTTCCTGCATTCAGGGAGTTTGCATTCTAGGGGAGGGTATACCAATTATTTATTGCTGTATAACAAACTAACCCTAGATGGTGTCTTTAAATACAAGTTTATTATTAGAGTTTTCCAAATATAAGACTGAGAGGTAACTTAACTAGGCCAGTTGGGGTTATTGGGGCAACTCTGGTGACCGGGCACTGCCCTGTGTATTGCCCCCCCTCTAGTAGCCTGGACCACGTGTGTTCTCATTACACTGGCTATGAGGGAGAGAACAAGCCCAGTTGTGCAAATGCTTTTCAGGCTCTCCTTGCATAATAGCTGTTAATATCTCATTGGCCTAAGCAAGTCACACAACTGAGCATAGAGTCAAAGATTTGGGCTGGATGCACCACCCATAATACAAAGTTTAATAACAAGCTGGAGATGGATAAAATATAGAGCCAATGTTGAAATTATTTCAAAGGGACACAGAAAATAAGCAAATATGTATTATGAGAGGTTGTGATAAGCACCATAACAAGGGGTGAGGTATGGGTGGAGGGATGGTCGGCGCTACTTTTGATAGAATGGTCAAGGAAAGCCTCTTTGATTAAGAGATAATTGAAGAGACACCTTAATGTAAAGAGGGATCATTTAGGGAATTTGAGGAGTAGAGGCTACAAGAACAACAACAAAAATTAAGGAAATAAGGGAATAAGCCTAAAGTGAAAAGAAAACTTAGCTGGAAGCTATAACTTGTATTCCCATCGGTCAGTATGGTTGCGTGACCACTTTTATGCGTTTCCAGTATGGAAAAGACACACGGCCTTCCTTTGCTGCTCCGGTTGTTTACAGGCCCTCTAGTCTGGTATGAAATCAGTATTTCAAGCCGAGGCACTCACCGTGTTTGTCTTTTCATAACCAATGTGATGATGAACTTTATGCAATTAAGGTACAAGTCAAATAGTTTGTATTGGGCATTGCCAATAAAAGACAAATTATAATTCTACACTTAAAACTTTTGAACCTCTTCAAAGACAAGCTCAAATGCTTGACATAACCAGTGAGGAGAATTAAACTTTTGTTTAGGAACTGATCCGTTAACAAAAAATGTTGGGGGAAAAAACAAAGTCAAATTTCTAATCAATGACATAATATTTCAATCAGATCTTTTTAAAAAATGTGAATCTGCATGTAAAGTAATAAAATCTTTAATATGTTATAATTAACACTCATGGGAGAAAAATCAATTTAGTAGTTAAAATGTGATTAAATGTCAAATGAATTATTAATTGTGATTTTCTAATCTGAAGTTCAGTTGAAAATATATTTAGAATTTATTTTAGAAAATATATGAGAATTAATTTGTAATCACTATCATTAAAAAGAAAATGTTTAAAATTTATTACTTCAATTTGAAGACTAACTTGGATGAATGTTTTGTAAAAAAAAATTCCACTAGATGGTGCTCTTATAAATTCCTCTAAGGGAAAACCGAAGAAGTTTGAACCAGCAGTTGATGTCTGACTCTGCTAATTTAAAGTTAATGAAACAAAATTAGCGCATCTGACTTAGAATTTCCTTGGCCTTAAAAAGCACCTTGTATAACCTAAGAACACCAAAAATGTGATAACTAATTGATGGAGACTACTTTTATTAGAAACGGAAAAATACCATATTACTTTCAAAGAAGAGATTCTTTGTGCTCTTTGGGAAGTGAGATCTTATCAAATATGAACATAGAAAATTTTAAACATTACAGGTTTTACTTGAGTAATTGTTGAATTAAACTAAATATTTTAAATAAAAACACACCACCAATAATCTTTTTTGTTATTGAAAATCTATTCTTCACCTGTGATACTACATGTGAATTTTATATATACATACATAATACATGTGAATCAAACATATAAAATACATAAGCTATACATGACACGGATAAAATTATCAAAATATTAGAGCATATTACAACTTCTATATCACATCTGTGTGTGCACATGTATTTGAGGGATTTGTTTTCTCAGGACCTCACATGCGTGCTCATGGTGTCATAATGGTATGTCTTGTCAAGATTTTTATAGCAGCACATAAAGTGAGAAAACAGTACAGCTTTTTCAATATCTATTTATAGACTAGCCTGTCTCCAGGCAAGTAGTTGTTAAATAAAGAATGCAGGGACAAACTGTGATTAAAGCAGCCAGAAAATAAGATATGTGGAGGTGACTGTTTGGTTTATTTCTGGATCAGTTAAGATACTTACCAGGAATGACATTATATTGTGACGATAAAAGCTAGGACAAGAAGAGCTTAAATACTGCAAAAATACAAAAATAATGTGAGCATTTATTGAGTTAATGAAACCTCATTAGAAATGTGTGTAAGTCTTGATAAATGTCAACATGAATTTAATTTTATAAAAAAATAAAAACATCGTATGGGTAAATATAAAGTTCAAATTTGCTAGTCCCAATTTGATATTAAAGTCTACTCTTTTAAAATGACTTTGGTTAGATGTCTCTTAGTTGCTAAATCAAAAGACATTGCAAGTATACCCTCGCTGGAAGGGCTCCGTTGGCTGGGCATCATCCTGTAAGGCAAAAGGTCACCTGTTCAATTCCCAGTCAGGGCACATGCCTGGGTTGCAGGTTTGGTTCCTCGTAGGGGCAACCAATCAATGTTTCTCTGCCTTTCTTTGTCTTCCCCTTCCCCTCTGTAATTAAATATATTTTTAAAAAGACTTTGCAAGTACTCCCTAGTAGCTAAATTTGGTTGAGTTTTCACAGTTTTTATCTTTCCTGACATTTCTACATTGTTGATGTTGTTGACAACCCCTTCTTCCTAGAAATTCTTCTTGGACTTCTGTGTCATCCCACTTCAAGGACGCTGATTTCTGTACTAGGCCTCCTCTCTCATGTCCGTTTGACTCTCCCCTAAATGAGAATGTTTCTTCACTGTTCAATCCTTGGTCCGCTCTGCTCTCTCTCTGTTTGTTTACTACCAAGCGTCATCCACACATTCAGTACGGATAGTTGCTTCTTTGTAGGGAGCTCTAAGATTCCATCTCTTGTTCTAGTCTCACTGGGACCTCCTTTCTCAATTTATATCACTAGACAAATCACACTGTGTCCTGGATATTTTCCCTTAGATTTCAAATCTTATGGAACCACCCCTGGATCTGAACTCCCCTTTATCTCCT
Organism: Desmodus rotundus; assembly: GCF_022682495.2. Taxonomy (NCBI): domain Eukaryota; kingdom Metazoa; phylum Chordata; class Mammalia; order Chiroptera; family Phyllostomidae; genus Desmodus; species Desmodus rotundus. The sequence goes on along the minus strand of NC_071387.1, from coordinate 42,351,864 downwards.
ATAAAACCAGTACCTTGTTTTTACATTCCCGTTACTATGAATGACACAATCTTGGGATTATTTTATTTACCTAAGCAGTTTCCAAGGCTCATAAATTCTACCTGTATGACCTCCATTTCATTTATGCCTTTCTATTCAATTAAATTGCCATGATCTGGTTGAGATTTACAATCATCTCCTGCCTAAATCTTGACGAGGGCCTCCTGGCTGCTCTCTAACTCCGAACTTTCCCACCCTACTCCATCCTCATGTTAACCCAAAATTGGAAGAAGGTGAAATGAGAGGCAATAAGCATTTATTTAGGATCAAAGAATTGCAAATCTGGAAGTACAGATTCAGGCAGAACCCCAAAGAATGGCCCAAAAGTAAAGGCAAAGGGTTTTTATGAGAAAAGGAAAGGACTAATTACATGAATAGAAGAAAGGAATCCCTATTGGTGCTAATAAGCTGAGTTACTCCTTACTTATACACAGTTGGTTACTGATTCTATCTTCAGGTAGAGAATCCATAAACATCAGTCCTTAGGGACAGGATATCTGTTTTCCTGCTGGCTTTACAAACAATTGTTGTAAGACAATATTGGTTTGGTTTATTCCAAAGGTCTGGCCCAATTTAAATAGTTCAAAGATTCAAGGGAAAAGACATGCAAGACAGTTCCTCTGGAATGGCTGCTCCGACTCCATTTTATAATGGCTCCACTTACGTCAACTTTCACATGGGTCAGTGCCTCCTATCTGAATGTTTCAGATTGTTTGCATTAATAGATGGGGGGTAGGTAGGGTGGAGTGACAGGGGCCGGCCTTAGAAGTACACATGGAGATGCCCAGCTTCTGTGGAAAGACACACACACACACACAGAGTCACACAGCCTCCAGTTCAGTCAGTGGTTCCCCAACCAAGGAGAGAGAACAGAAGCAGGACGTTGAGATAATTGTCAATATTCAAAAGTTCAGATAGGCAGAGAGTTCATGTCTGGTAGGACTTAGAAATTCTGTTTAAGTCAAGATGGGCTCAGGAATTGGGAGCTGGACTGAAGAAATAAGGAAGGGGCTGATATCAGCTTGTAGTGAGCCACCTAACGCCCCTGCCCTTGCACCAAAGGATCATTAAGCACAGACCCCCAGCACGTCCTGTGGGTAGCCTGTCTCCTGAATCCTTTGTGGTGTCCACCGCACACTTCACTGCCTGACCTGTTCTTGACTATCCTAGTCCTTGATCCTTGGACTCATTACTTTACAGACTGGCAGCTGCTGCCAATCCTGACACTTAATTCGATCTCTGGCCCTAAGTCTGTCTCCTGTCCTCACCCACAATTTGCATTTACTCTCTCTGATGCTGCTGCTTCCTTCTCTCAGCCCAACATCTCCCCTCACTCCCACTGCTCATACGGACTGCTTTGGAGCATACTAGAGTATGTATGCTGTGATAGAAAGAGATACAAGAGAAGTGTTAACAAGGTATAAAATTGTTAAGTAGTGAAAGAGTGAATTAAAGTGCTGTAGTGTATTGCCCAGTTAGTTGTTGCAGGAAGCGAATAAAATTCAAAGTGTTGAATGAGCAAAGGAACAGACCTGGGAACTTAGAAGAGGAGCTTGGGCTGAAGCTCAGAGGTCAAAGGAGGGGGCTACTTGGCTGGGTGTTTCAATCTGGGGAGGTGATGAAGTTGGTTCTGCTGTCTCTGAGATGGTGCAATGGTGCTAATTGTGCAAGTTGGGGAGAACATAAGTCAGATTCAGGTGCTGCGAAGGAACTGCCGATGCCTGGGTGAAGAATGGTTGCTCACAAGAAAAGGAAGTAGACAGAAAGCCCCATAAAGAACAGAAACAGGCAAGCCCCTTCTTCCTTCTCCAGCCCCTCTTCCGCCCCCTCCTGGCGGAGCCCAACCAGAAGCCAGCTGTGGAAAGTGAACGTGGTTTGCCCCCACACCATAGAGCAGAATGTAGAAGGGTAGGTTTGGCACTGATTGACAATGATTGAATAACTAGCAGGTATGCTTTGCCTGCCTTCCACAAAAATGTGAGTGCTCAGCCTGTTCTCAGCACAGAGGATAGAACCATGAGTAACACAATAATATTAATTTCTCTTTGAGTAGCTTACATTCTATTATATACATTATAGTGGGGAGAGATAGATGGACAAGAAATAAACAAGTAAAAAGCCTAGCATGTTAGGTGGTAAGTGCTCTGAGGAAAGATTAAGCAGGGAAGGTGATAGGAGAGCTGAGGGGTGGGGAGAGAGCAGGTATCAATTTTAACCAGGCTGTTCAGGGAAGGGCTGAAAGAAGACAAGAGAGCAAAGACAGAGGGAGTGAGTCAGGCAAATATTTGAGGAAAGAGCATTGTAGATAAAGGCAGGGTAAAGAGGAAGGCAGGTTAGGTAGGGCCTTATCTAGGATTGTAAGGGCTGTGTCTGTTACCATGGTGATGTGGGCCTCTTTGGAGCACAGAAGTGACAGGATCTGACTTACTTTTTTGAAGGATCTTTCTGGGTGCTCTTTTGAGATTACGGTAGATAGGCCTCCCTGGACCTGGATTCACGTCAGCCCTGTCAAACGGACCTTAATTCTGGATCCAGAGTCTTGCCTTCCATGTGCCTCGTTTCTTTCTCTTTGTACCATACCGGCCTCTCACAGCACTGCAGTGGCAGGCCCCAGCCAAGCTTCCAATATCCCTGCTCCTAGGGCTGCACCTTCACTCCACAATCACAGCCTCTGGAGTTTCTCTTTTCTTTTTTTCCCCTTATCTTTCTTTCCTTTTTCTTTCCTCCCTCCCTTCCTCCCTTTTTTCTTCCTCCCTCCCTTCCTCCTTCCCTTCCTTCCTTCCTTCCTTCCTCTCTCTCTCTCTTTCCTTTTTTTCTTCCTCCCCCCCCCCCTTTCTTTCTTTCTCCCTCCCCCTCCCCCACCCTCTCCTTCTCTCCCTCTCCCTCTCTCCTCTTTCTTTTTTTCCTTTTCTTTTTGGACCTGCTGAATAGTCTCTCCTTCAGTACGTCTTAATATATTAATCTACTTCTCTGGTGGTATGTGTGGTCTTGTGAGAGGTGTGTGTTCATACTCAACGTTTGTTTATTCTTTCTACAAATATGTATTGAAAACCTGTTTTGTGCCAGGTGCTCAGGTAGGTACTGGGCATACGACAGTCAACTAGACGCATTAGCTCCCTGTTCTAGTTGTGGCAGTGGTGGGAGAGACAGAAGTTTTAAAAGTCTGGATGGAAGATAATTTCAGAGAGTGATAAGTGAGACGAAGATCGTAAGGTGAATATGACAGTGTAAAAGTTGGCTGGTTGGGACTGAGAGGTCAGAACGGGCCTTTTTGATTAGGTAATATTTGGATAGAAACGTGAATGACAAGCAATCAGTCATGTGAAAATCTGGGATCAGCAAACACTGATGGACATCATCACTTGGGACTCTGCTTTATGGGGGGAAGTGCTCAGTCATTTTAGATAATTTGAGCCAGAAAGAGGTGCATGAAAATCCCTTATAAAATATATTTCTTCCCCTAATATTTGATGTTTACAGAGTAATTGATATTTTAATATGTTCTGATAAGGTATCGTATACAAATCCTTTTCCTTTTTGAATATTTTACCAAGCACCATGCACAGGGATATTAAAGCATCACGTAGATTAGAATCTCATCTTTCAGGCTCATCGAATGCTCAGGGGCACCTCCTATTAAGCCCCAAGTTAGCAGAGCCTTTAAAAAATTATTTCAAAATAACTATAGATTTATAGAAAGTTGCAAAAAAAATTTCAGGGAGGTCCCATGTACCTTTAACCCAGTTTCCCCAAATTATAACATCTTGCATAACTATAGTGCAGTATCAAAATCAGGAAATAAAAACATGTGAACTTATTCAGACTTCACCAATTTTATATGCACGTGCGTGTGTGTGTGTGTGTGTGTGTGTAGTATAATGCAACTTGATGTAACCACTACCACAGTCAATATACAGAAGTGGTCTATGAACACCAGGTTACTCCCTGCTATCCATCCCTCCTCCCCATACCTAACCATTGGCGACTGCTAATGTTTTCTCTCTCTACACATTTGTTATTTTATCATACAGCAAAAGTCACATAATGTGAGTTTTGCTGTATGATAAATAGAGTGAGTTTTCACTCAACATAATGCCCTGAGATCCACTTAAGTAGTTGCATTTATCAACAGTTAATTACTTTTTATTGCTGAGTAATGTTCCATGGTATGGAGGTACTACATACAGCTTGTTTAGCTATTCATCTGTTCAAAAACATTTGAGCTATTTCCAGTTTTTGCCTATTATGAATAAAGCCACTATAAACACTCGTATATAAGTTTTGTGTGTTTTCATTTTTACAATACAAGGTTTTCATTTTTCTGGGATTATGTTCGGAAATACAATTGCTGGTTTGTATGGTAGACATGTTTAATTTTTTTTTTTTTAAGAAACTGCCAAATTTTCCAGAGTGGCTGTACCATTTCACACTCCCACTAAAGCATGAATGATCCAGTTTCTCTGTGTCTTCACTAGCATTTGGTGTTATCACTTTTTCTTTTTTAGCCATTTTGATGGGTATGTAGTGACAGTGATACCTCATTTGTGGCTTTTACATTTCTTCATTGGCTAATAGTGTCCATACTTTCATACGCTTATATGCCTGTGTATATCCTTTTTTGGAAATGTCTTTTCCTGTCTTGTGGCAAACTTTTGAAAGTTCACACAAATCTCTATACCAATTGTCGACCAAGGTTGGGAACTTGCTCACAAACTTCAGTTAGTTCTAACTTTGGGGGTGACTCTTCTAACTTCAAATCTGAAGAAACTCTCTATGTGATGAAAGGTGGCTCAGCGTTTTTGATCAAAAGAGTGCCATCTCAGATGCAGGGAAGGGGGAGTAGAATAGCAACCACGAGTTTATGATTTGCAGCGCGGGAAGGTAAGTGACCCACAGTTAAGTCCCCGCCAGGCCCTCAGAGAATCGGGGCAAGTAGTTACAGGTTAGCGGGACCCAGATAGCCAGCAATGCCAGGAGCCTCTGCCTCTCACCGTGTTACAACCGCAGGGGTGCTCCCTAGAACAACCATCGCAACGCTTCCCGCCTAAAAGCGAAAACTCCACCCCCAATTTATTAAGTGCAGGATCTCCGGGCCCACGTGTCTGGAGGAGGGGTTTCTTCTCGATAGGGGGTGGGCCTTTCCCTGCCAGGCGTAACCGCCCAGCCCCCGCTCACGCAGCAGACTTGTACCAGGTGGGGGCGGGGGCGGAAAAATTCCGCAGGTCTGGCTACTGGCCCCGTTGCCAGGCGATGAGGGAGGAGGCGGGCCCACCAGGAAAAAAGGATCCCGCACAGCAACCGAGGGGCGAGCGTCCCAGAGCCGGCGGCCTGGTAGCCCAGGCTCCCTGCCCGGCTGGCTCGCCCAGGTCGGGGCCTGGCTCCGCCTCCGCCCTCCAGCCGGGGCTGCGCACGCGTCGCTGGAGCGGCCACCTCCACCGGGGTGTCGGGCTGGAGGCGGAGCTGCGCGCGTCCTGCACGGGTTACTCTGCTGTCAGAGCCGCGCAGGAGCCGGTGAGCCGAGCCGGTCTCGCGGGACGGGGACGGGAGGGCCAGCACTAGAGGAAGGCGCCGGGGGCCTGGCCTCCGGGTCCACTACGGCTGAGGAAAATGGTGTTCGAGTCGGTGGTCGTGGATGTGTTGAACCGCTTCTTGGGGGACTACGTGGTGAACCTGGACAAGTCCCAGCTCACTCTGGGCATCTGGGGAGGTAACGAAACCGCCGCTGTCCCTCAGTTTTGCCTCCCGCACGACTATTTATTTATTGATGGAGCTGGGCCCTACCATCTTGGGGCTTCGGGCCCTTGGCTCGCCGGGCGTAGACACCTGCCACCGCCCTTCTCGGGTTCAAATTACGTAAAGCGGGTGGCAGTTCCGGGCCTCCTCCCGCGAGTTTATTTTTTGTCTGGAGGGGATGGGGTCATGGGTGCTGGATGAAGAGGCCCACTTCTTCCGAGCCGAGCGGCTGAGGGTGCCCCAGAGGACTCCAAGGGTGTGGAGTTCAAATTCCTGCCCTCGTGGTCCGGCTTCAGCTGTGTTGGACAAGGGGAGGCAACCGGGGGCACCTAGGCTTGGTCTTATCGGTGTCACTTCTCTCCCTTGGCTTATGACGGAGAGCCCACGGTGTGTCGCACGCTGCCTTGCACGTGAAGGCAAGACGCTGTCACCCAAACACCCTCTTCTTTCCTTCCCCAGCCTCCGCGTACGGCCAAACCGTGATGTTTTCTTGGGCCACACCACCCGGACTCCGGTTGCTCTCCCCGATTCGGCTGATAACAAAAAGCGAAACTCTTGTGCATAACTCCTACGGTTGGGTTGTGTGTTTGCAATTCACGACCTGGTTCAGGAATGTGTTACGTTTGGGGTTTTGTGGGTCAGAGTGCGTGACTGAATTTTTAAAGAAACGAGGTGCAGGGGTGCAACATATCAACCTTGGAAGCACTTAACTTTGCTTAGTTAATGAAGGACCTGAGCTTTTACTTTTTATGTTTACTCTAGTGTTCTTATTAGCAACCTCATTTTTAGTGCTTTCGTCTGTTTTTGTATTATACCCTTTATTTTGAACACCCGCTAGAAATTAGATTCCTTATTTTTATGAAATGAATCTCCCAGGCCAAATGAAGTTTGGGTTAATTTTTTTGTGTAAATAGTATATTGTTTTTTAAAAAATAATTTATTCTTGAATATGGACACACTTTCAGGCTTCTTCTAAAATACATGCTTTTCCTGATTTTGTCCTTTACGACATAGGTAGTTAAGTTTGATAAAGACGACTAGGAAGACGTCTTGTTACTTACTAATGTTACTACCTGGATAGAGAGTGGGACTACAAAAACTAAGGACATAAGTGTTACGTCCTTTTGGATATTGTTTAATATGTGCTGCTTCTCATTTGCAAAGTTAAAATAACAAAACATACCTCCACCTACCTCAGTGCTGGGAGCCTTGAAAATAGTTTATGGTGTACTTTGATTTATAGAGGCAGTTTCCTTCTATATACTAGGTGGAGGTTTGTGTGGAGTGTGATTAATCCTGTCTGTGATTTGTTTATTTAAAATTTACCTACAATAAAATTCACTCTTGTGATACATAGTTCCATCTGTCCTGACAAATGCAAAGAGGCACGTAGCCACCATCACAGTCACGATACAGAATTCCAGCAAGACCCCCAAATTCCCTTTGCTGCCCCTTGGCAATCCATCCCACCCAGTCCCTACCCTAACTCCTGGGAAGCGCTGATCTATTTCCAACTCTACGGTTTTGCCTTTTCTAGAGTGCCATGTAAGTGGAAATGTGTGGTATGTAGCTTTTGGGGTCTCGCATCTTTTACTTAGTTTTTCTCCTTTCATTTAACTTACATAAAGTGAATTTGAGAGTCACGCATGTGTTGCATACCATCAGTGTTTCATTCTTATATTTTTTTAGTAGTATTTCTGTTGTGTGGTTATACTGTAAATGTTTATCTGTCCAGGGGTTGCAGGACATTTCAGTTTTTGGCAATTATGAAGAACTGCTTTAAACATTTATGTACTGGTTTTTGTGTGAACATACATTTTTATTTTGTTGTGTGAATACCCAAGAGTGGGATTTTGAGGTCATATGGTAAGGGGATGTTTAATTTATGTGAAGTGATGGAACTGCTTTTTAAAGTGGCTCTACATTTGCAGTCTCATTAGTGTTGTATGAGTGGTTAGTTGCTCTGCCCCCTCACTAGCACTTAGTATTGTCACTTAAACTTTTTTTGGCCATTCTGATAGCTATAGAGTGATAAAACATTATGGGTTTAATTTTTATTTCTTTATTAATTAAAGATATTGAACTTCTTGTTTTTGTTTGCTCTTTGTGTATTTCCATTGATGTGTCTGTTCAAATCTTTTGCTTATTTAATTTTTATTTTTCTATTGATATTTAATTTACATATCAAATTCATGTTTTTAAAATGCAAAGTGTTTTGTTAGCGTAGTCACAAAATTGTGCAGCTATCAACACTGTCTAATTCTAGAACATTTTCAACCCTGAGATAAACAACATACCCATCAACAGTCACTAGATATCTCTCTTAGATTCCCTCCACCCTACCTTCAGCAACCACTAATCTAATTTGTTTCTATGGACATTTCTGTGGTTCTAGATATTTCATTTAAATGGAATCATACAATATAAGTGGCCTTTCATTTCTGGTTTCTTTCACTTAACATGTTTTTGAGGTTCATCATATTATATAGCATGTTATCAGTATTCATTCCTTTTATGATTGAATAGTATTCCATTGTTCGAATGCATCACGTTTATCCTTTATTCAGTTGATGAACATTTAAGTTATTCCTACTTTTTGACTTTTATGAGTAATGCTGCTGTGAACATTTATGTACAAGTTTTTTATGGGTGTGTTTTAAATTCTCTTGGGTATATACCTAGAAGTGGAATTGCAGAGTCATATGACTTTTAAGAAAACACTCTTTTCCAAAGTGTTTGTTTTCTTATTGTCCATTGTTGAGAGTTCTTGAGATATTAGGGGTACAAGTTCTTTGTCAGATATGTGATTTGTAGATATGTTCCCCTACTCTTTCCCAAGTTTGTCTTTGCAAAGCAGAAGTTTTAAATTTTGATCAAGTCCAGTTGATTAAAATTTTTTTGAGTCATGCTTTTGATGTACATCTACAAAATATTTGCTTAACTCAAAGCCACAAAGATTTTCTCCTAAAAATTTATAATTTCATATTTTACATTAAATTTCTGATCTATTTTTGCGCAAGGTGTGGTATCGTTGAAGGTTGAGATTCATTTGTTTGCATGCGGATGCAAATGTCTAATTGTTCTAGCACCATTTACTGAAAATATCCTTTCTCTATTGAGTATCTCTGCACTTTTGTAAATATCAGTATACTTTATATTGTGTGGATTTATTTTTGGATTGTAATCTGTTGCAGTGGTCTGTGTGTCCATCTTTTTACCAATACCACGCTTGTCTTGATAACTAGCTGTGTAGGAAGTCTTGGAATCAGGTCATTTGATCCCTCTAACTTTGGTGTTTGTCAAATTTTAAAATAACGTCACTGTTTTATGTGTAGTAGTTGGTTATATTTTGAAAAATAGAGCTTTAAATAATAGCTGGAAATTTTAAAAAGTCTTTTGAGAATTTAAAAAGTAATATTTTATATATTTAGAGGATTTAAAAAAGTATTCTTTGAAAATTTCAATAGTCGAAACTGTAAATAGCTGCTACCTTGGAAAAATGTTAAGGTTATGGACTTAATATTTTATGGTCTAATGTCAGACCTATTAGTTTTAAATTTATGCTTTTGGTAGGCTTCTGTATGATACTCCATCTAATTTTACTGTTAGCATATTAATAGTATTAATTAGTATTCAGGAGTCACATGGATGGTTCCAAACTTAATTATGGGTAGTACTCTGAAAATTTGTTTCTCAGATAGTTTTTGGAAATTAGAATCCGTTTTTCATTAGAAGTATTGTTACATATGAGTGGCGAGTTTCCAAAAACATATTTAATTATAATGGAGTAGAACAATGCTGCTATACCGGGTCCTATAGATTAAGTAGATTAAGTGCTAGAAAGCATTTATTTTGTGGGAGGAGAAAGATTAATTGATCTTTATCTCAAGTCTTGGCAAATTTTGATGTTGGTAAAGTATACTTGTTCTCCCCCCCCCACACATTGTTTTATTGTTGTTCAAGTATGGTTGTTTCCATTTTCCTCCCACCACTCCCCTCCACCCCAGCCATCCTCCCTTCCCACCCTTCATTCTACCCTCTTTGGTTTTGTCCGTGTGTCCTTTATACATGTTCCTGAAAACCCTTCCCGTTTTCCCTCCCATTATCCCCTCCCACCTTCCCTCTGGTTATTGTCAGTTTGTTCTTAATTTCAATGCAAAAGTATACTTTTTCTACACCGTTTACAAATCTCTACTCTTATATATCAACTACTTAGGGAGGTGGTGGTGCTTCATAGACTCATCTGAGGTTTATCTTCCAGCTTTCTAAAGCAATCTTAGCATTTCACAGAGCTAGGCTGCATTTTACTATATGTCAATTGTAACTGAATAAAGCTGTTAATATAAATTAATTTATCTGGAGCAGAACACCAAAATCTTTCCTTCCCTTTTTTTTGTTTTTTTTTTTAAACAAATGACTCAGGATTGCTTTGTACCACTAGGTGCCCTTAGAGTACTTCAGGGCAAAAGTAATAGAAATTCAGTGGCAGAAGCAGTAGTGAGGGTGGCTTGTGTGATAGAATTATCATTTATAACACAGGGAGCACCCGAACTTTATAGCCTCCTTTTATAACAGTAATCTCCCCTTATCCACAAGGTATATGTTCCAGGACCCCCAGTGGGTGCCAGAAACCACAGACAGTACTGACCTTATACATGCTATGTTTTTTCCTAAGCGTATATGCCTTTTCACTTAAAGGAGGCACTTTATGGCTTCTTTTTGGTAAAGCTGAGCTGCCAGTATCACTGTTCTTGTGCTTTGGGGCCATTATTAAGTAAAATAAGGGTTTCTTGAATGCAAACACTGCAACCCCAAGACAGTCGATTTGATAACTTAGCTGGCCACAAAGAGACAATGATGGGCCAGGAGCATATACAGTGGACACACTGAGCAAAAAGGGATGGTTCCAGGAGGGTTGGAGCAGGACTGCGTGAGATTTCTTCATGCTATGCAGGATGACACACCATTTAACACTTACGAATGCTTATTTCTGGAGTGTTCACTTAGTATTTTCAGATCATGGTTGAACACTGGTAACTGGAAGTGCAGGTAAATGAAATTGAGGAAAGTGAAACCTAGGATAAGTGGGGACTACTGTGTAGTCTTCCTTCTCCCTCTTTCTCTTGTTTTCTTTAAAATTAAAATATTTGGTCAAGTTTGCAAATTTTTTGTTATGTCTATCATATTTATGTAACGTTAGAAGCTCAGATTTGTTGTTAACTAGTTTTCGTATTCTGTTTTTGAAATGTTATTCTTTCAGTGTTCTTTTTATAAAAGTCTTACCTTCAGTGGCCATTTAACTGCATAGCCCCTTGTACCAGCGGCTCCGTGGGAATATCAAGATTTACTCAGGGCACAATTCCTGATTTTAAGGCATTACTCTGTGGTAGAAATACACTGTGGGATCACACAAATGATTGTTATAGTCTAGTGGTAATTATCAATTTAAATTTTTAAATTTTATTTTTACCTTTATGTTCTAAGATAATTTCGTAGAACTTTAGAGCTGAAAGGGAGCATTTTATTATGAAAAGTGTTAAAACATACATTGATTTTATAAGGTTTTACAGCCCATAACCATATACCCACAATCTAGATTCTATTGTTAACTATATATTAACAGCTTTATTTAGTTAAAATTGACACATAGTAAAATGTACAGGTTGAGAGTATACAATTTGATAAATTTGACATATGTGTGCACCTGGGAAACTGTCATGATGATCAAGATAACGGACATGACCATCACACCCAAACGTTTCCCTGTCCCCATCCCCAGAGGCATCCAATATTCGGATTTTTTTATCATACATATCTCTGTTCTTTGTTTGCTGAGGGGTTTTTTCAAGATTGTTGAATTTTGTAAAATGATTTTTCTTTATCTATTGATGTGGTCATAAGATTTTTCTTCTTCAGCCATTGATATAATGTATTATGTTCATTGATTTTTGAAGGCCTTTCCTTTAACTTCTCATAATTGTCTCTTCCCTTTTTTACTTAACCTGGTTAGATTTCAGAGAACCAGTCTTTGGTTTCATTGATTTTTCTCTGTTGGTATTCTGTATTGAATTTCATTAATTTGTGGTCTATTAATTATTTCTTTTCTTCTGTTTACTTAGGATTTAAGTTTCTCTTTTTCTGAAATCCTAAGGTAGAAGCTTTGATTATTGATTTTAGATATTCCTTTTTGATATATACATTCAATAATATAAATCTTCCTGAATCCTGCTTTTGCTGCATATCACCAATTTTGATAAGCTGTATTTTTATTTGATTCAAAATATTTTAAATTACTTTTGAGATGTCTTCTTGACATATGAGTTATTTAAAGCTAGTGTTTATTTAATAATCTTCACATATTTTAGGATTTTTCAGCTTTCTGTTGTGGATTTCCAGTTTAATTCTGTTGTGGTATAAAAGCAAACTTTGTATGACTTCTATTCGTTTAAATTGTTAGGGTACATTTTATGGCCCAGAGTGTGGTCCATCTTGGTGAATGCTCCATGTGGGCTTGAGAAGAGTATGTATTTGCTGCTGTTTGGTGAAATGCTCTATACATGTCAGTTAGATCCCCTTATTTTTAATTTGTGTGTTTATATTTAAAGTAGGTTTCTTCTAGACCCCTTATAGTTGTTGAGTTTGGGGTTTTTTTTTTTGGTTTTCTTATCCACTCTGTCAAGTCTCTGTTTCTTATTTGTTATATTTAGACCATTAACATTTTCTTTGAAGTGATTATTGATGTAGTTGGGTTAATGGATTTATAGCTATCATATATGTAGCTCTTTTCTATTTGTTGCATGTCTTTATTTTCATTTAAAAATCTTCTCCTACTTTTCTGCCTTCTTTGGTTTTAATTGAGCATTTTGCATGACCTAATTATTTTCTTCTCTTAGCATATCAATTATACTTCTTTAATTTTAAAAATGGTTGCCCTAGAATTACAGTATACCTTTAATATAATATCACTTTAAAATAACACTATAATGCTTCACAGATAGTGGAGGTACTTTATAACAGTATTCTCATCCATCCCTTCTGCCCCTTATAACATTGCTGTCATTCATTTCACTCATCTATAAGCTCTACTCAATGCTATTGCTATTATTGTTTTGAACAGTTTTTCATTAGATTATTCGGAATAAGGAAAATAAAAGGATTGATTTTACTTTTTTTTAATCCCTTTTCTCATGCTCTTATACATCTGAATTTCTGACCTATATCATCTTTTATTAATCTCTGAAAACTTTCAACACTTCTTCCAAGGGAGGTCTACTAGCAATAAATTCCATCAGTTTTTGTCTGAGAAAGTATTTCTCCTTTACCCCCCAGCCCCCCTATTTAAAAAGTGTGGTAAGATGCAACATAAAACTTGGCATCTTAATTAACCATTTTAAGTGTGCAGTTCATCGGCATTAAGTATTCATCACCACCATGCATCTCTGGAACTCTATTTTGCAAAACTGAAATACTGTGCCAATTAAGCAGTAACTACCCATTTTCCTCTCCCTTGGCCCCTGGCAATACCATTTGATTTTCTGTCTCTTTGACCATACGAGGTACCTCATATAAGTGGTATCATACAATATTTGTTCTTTCGTGTCTGGCTTATTTCACTTAGCATAATGTCTTTAGGGTTCCTCTGTGTTGTTCCATATGTCAGGACTTCATTAATTTGTAAGGCTGAATAATATCTCATTATATGTATGTACCACATTTGTTTCTCACTCCATGTGTCAGTGGATACATGGGTTGCTTCCATTTTTTGACTGTTGTGAGTAATGCTGCAACAGACGTAAGTGTCCAAATATTTCTGAGTCCCTGCTTTCAAATATTTTGGGTACATATCTACCAGTGGAATTGCTGGGTCATATGGTAATTCTATTTTTATTTTCGTGGAGCCATACACTACTTTCCATAGAGGCTGCATCATTTTACATTCCTACCAACAGCGCACAAGGGTTACGATTTCTCCACATCTTCAGAAACATTTGTTATTTTGTTGACAGAAGCCATCCTAATGATTGTGAGATGATACCTTGTTTTGATTTGCATTTCCCTAATAACTAGTGATATTGAACATGTTTTCCTATGTTTATTGGCCGTTTGTATATCTTCTTTGGACAAATGTCTGTTTAAGACCTTTGGCCATCCTTTAATTGTTTTTGTTGTTGTTGAGTTGAAGGAGTTTTTTATATATTCTGGCTATGAGTTGCAAACATTTCTCCCATTCCATGTGTTGCCTTTGCACTGTTGATAGTGTCCTATGATGTACAAAAGCTTTTAATTTGGATGAAGTCCAAATCATCTCCCTTTTGTTGTTTCCTGTGCTGTTGGTGTCATATCCAAGAAATCATTGCCAAATCTAGTGTCGTGGAACTTTTCACCTATGCTTTCTTTTAAGAGTTTTATAGTTTTAAGGTCTGACATTTAAATCTTTGATCCATTTTGAGTTAAGTTTTGGATATGTTACATGGCTTTTGTATTAAATTAATACTGACCTCATAGAATGAGTTTGGAAGTGTTCTTTGCACTTCAGTTTTTTGGAAGAGGTTAAGGGAAATTAAAAAAAAAATGTTTGGTAGAATTCACAGTGAGTCTGTCTGGTCCTGGACCTTTCTTTTGTTGTTGTTGGGAGGTCCTTGATTACTGATAAAACCTCCTTATTTATTATAGATCTGTTCAGATTATTGATATTTTTAATATTCATTAGTTGTTAGAATTTTGTTTCTAGGATTGTATCCATTTCATCTAGGTTATCCAATTTGTTGATACACAGTTAACTGCTCATAGTACTCCCTTATAATCCTTTTTGTACTTGTGAAATTGGTAGTATTGTCCACACTATTTTTGATCTTAGTTATTTGACTCTTCTTTATTTTCTTAGTCAGCCTAGCTAAAGATTTGTCAACTTTGATTTTTTTGAAGAAGCAACCTTTGTTCTCATCGATTTTTCTCTATTGATTTTATCTTCTCTATTTTAATCTTTATTATTTTGGTCTGTGGTAGTTTTGGGTTTAGTTACTTTTTTTCTGTTTCTTTAATGTGCAGATTTAAATTGTTGATTTGACATATGTATTCTTTTGCTGCATCAGTTTTCCTTCTGCTATTGATGTCTAGATTCATTCTTTTATCAGAGAAGATACTTATATGATTTCAATCTTTTAAAATTTATTCAGATTTATTTTGTTGCCTAACATGGGACCTATCCTAGAGAATGATCCATGTACACTTGAGAAAATTATGTATCGTGCCATTGTTTTGCAGAATGTTTTGTATATGTTTGTTAAGTTCAATAGTCTGTTTCCTTGTTGATATTCTGTCTTGTTTTTCTATCCATTACTAAAGTCATATTGAAGCCTCCTAGTATGAATGTAGAGCTTTCTATTTCTCTCTTTAATTTTGTCAGTGTTTGCATCATATGCTTTTGAGTGTGATGTTTGGTGTATAAATGTATGTTTACAAGTATATCTTTTTAGTGAATTGACCCTTTTATCATCATACAATGTTTTTTTTGTCTGTTGTAATGACTTTGACTCACAGCCCATTTTGTTTAATATTAGTATAGCTATCTGTTCTACCCACAGAAATTCCTCCATTTTGTATGCATTTGCAGCACCATGGACCTAAACACATGTGATTTAGACCCATACACTGCACAGCAGAATACAATGGTAAACCACTGCTGCATTTTTCAAATTATTTTTCTCATTTCATTTTACCTTGAAAACCCTATGATGAGACAGTTGAAAATGAAATATCAGATAATGCTGAAAGATAAGACTCCCAGGTCAGAAAGCACTGAAATGGTTAATGGGGGAGAGTAGAGAACAAGTACAAATAGCATTGTTGCTAATGACCTAGCCGGACCAACGCCAGGCGGACATCTAGCAGCTGATGTGCACAGAGGCAAAAGGAAAGTACAATGCTGCACAGTACATGCCGTTAGAAATGGAATGTAACAAGCATGAGCCAAGGTAAACCAAGAATGGGACAGCTACACATTCAGTGTTTGGTGTTAGTGAGCTCAAATAGACTAGAATGCAACATTTATAGTTGGAGATTTACAATGGAGATAGAAGAGAACAATGAAAAAGAAAAAACAAGTGATCTCTATCAGAAGATTCAAGAAATAAAAGCAAATCCAAACCTAGAATAAGAAGGCTGAACGACCACCGAGGGAGTACACTATCTGGCCAGGAGAAGTAAAGGGAAGGTGGAAATAATAACAGAAAAGACGAAAGTATGACAGATAGCTTTGAAGTAGATTCTTAAGAGGAAGAACCTGCAATTCTGGAAAGTGAAGTGAAAACTGCCCTGAAAGTATTAGGGGAAAAAATGACCAGAGTTAGATGGGATTCTAGTAGAAATTTTTCAGCTGTAGAGACTGAATTTTTCAAAATTCTAACAAGAATGCGTCGACAAATATGGAAAATAAAACAATGGCCCACAGACTGAAAATGGTCCATATACATCCCAATTTTTAAGAAAGGAGATGACAAGGAGTGCAGTAAGCACAGGACCATCACCTTGATTTCCCATTCAAGGACAGTGATGCTCAGTGTGATGCAACCTTATGTAGAACAAGAAATGCCAGATGTTCACGCTGGATTCAAGAAAGGAAGAGGTAGTAGTTGTGAACACTCATTGGATACTGGCATGCTGCAGAGAATTTCAGAAGAATGTTAGTGTTTTATAGATTACAGTGAGACCTTTGACTGTGGATCATGAAGTGCTGTGGGTGTGTCTGAAAGAAATGGTTGTGCCTCAGCACTCGAAAGAAGTGCCTCGGTCCTTGATTGCCCTGATGTGTAACCTGTGTTGTGGCAGGAAGCCACCATCAAGGCAGAATATGGACACAGAGAACAGTTTCCTCTAAGCAAAGGTGTCAGAGGAGGGTTCATTTTATCTTCCTAATTTAAAAATCTGTACTAGAACATATCATATGAACGCTGGGCTAGACTCAGAGGAAGGAGGAGTGAAAATTGGTAGAAGAAATACAAATTACTTCAGATATGCAGATGATCATCTCACTGGTTGAAAGAAGCAGTAGTTTGAAATGACTTCTGATGAAAGTGAAAGGAGAAGGTGTCAAAGCCGGATTGCATTTGAACATCAAGAAGACAGAAAGCATGACTACATAAAAAATACACAACTTTAACATAAACTGTGAAGATACTGGAATTGTTATAGATTTTGCTTACTACCTTGGTTTAGTCATGAATTCAAATGGAGACAGCAGCCAAGAAATCAAAAGAAGGCTGAAACTTGGGTGGAAGGGCAGCAATAGAAGAATAGGAAAGGTCATCCAGTACCAAGATGTGTCATTAGTGATCAGGGCTAAGATCATCCACACCCCTGTATTCTCATTTACTATGAGAAAATATCCGCATATGTGTGGATGAGAAAGCTGGACAATGAGGAAAGGTGATGGTGGAAAATGGATTCATTTGAAATACAGTGTTTTGGGGAGAACTTTATGGATATCCTGAATCACCACAAGGATGAAAAAGGGGGTCCTCAAGCAAATTAAGCCTGAAATATTGCTGGAGGCAAAAATGGCAAAACTGAAGCTGTTCTACTTTGGTCATATGAGAAGGCAGGGATCTTTGGAAAAGACAATTCAGTGAAAAATAGAAGGCAGCAGGAGAAGAGGAAGACCACAGATGAGATAGAGTCCGTAAAGAAGCCACAGGCATGAGTCTTAAGGATGTGAGCAGGGCTGTTGAGGGCAGACACTGTGGGCGTCACTCATTCACGTGGTTGCTAGGAGTTGGAGCTGACTCGGTGGCATGTATCACACATGGGCACACACGCACACACCTCTGCCCTCTTGGGTACTTGCATGGGGAATCTTTTTTCATTCGTTTACTTTCAACCAATGTATGCTGTTAGAGCTAAAGTGAGTCTCTTGTAGGTGTTGAATAGTAGGATCTTGGTTTATTTAAAAAACCATTCTGCCCATCTTTGTCTTTTGGGGAATTTAATTACAATTAAAATAATTACTGGTAGGGAAGGACTTACTATTGCCATTTTGTTAATTATTTCCTATATACCTTTTAACTTTTTCTGTCATTTTTCCCTTTATTCCTTTGCATACAGTGAATTTTATTTTTTTAGTGACATGTTTTTATTCCCTCATTTCCTTTTGTGTATTCTTATAGATATTTTCTCAGTGGTTCCACAGGGATGACATACAATGTTTTAATTTTTTTATACACTTCAGCCATATTGTATATGGGTTTCATTATATCTACACCTGCATTAACACTTCTCTTCGCAGGTTTTTCTTTTTTTAAAGATTTTATATATTTATTTTTAGAGAGAAGGGGAGGGAGGGAGAATGAGAGGGAGAGAAACATCACTGTGTGGTTGCCTCTCATGCCCCGCCACCAGGGACCTGGCTCACAAACCAGGCATGTGCCCTGACTGGGAATCGAATCAGCGACCCTTTGGTTTGCAGGCTGGCACTCAATCACTGAGCTACCCCAGCCAGGGCATATTTTAATTTCATAACAACATATTTTAACCTGATACCAACTTAACTTTAATCACATCAGTAACTTCAGTCCATTAGAGCTTGCCTCCCCAACTTTGTTGTTGGTATAACAAATGACGTTTTTCTATATTATGTACCTGTTAACATAGACTTACTTTTATTCCTTTGTCTTTTAAATCCTGTAAAAGAACAGAAGGTGGAGTTACAAAGTAAAATTGCAATAATACTGTTTTTATATGTCCATGTATTTACCTTTACTGTAGAACATATATATGTGTGTGTACACACACACACATTTGTCTTTCTTAATGGTTTTATGTTGCTGCCTAGCATTTTTTCAACTTTGACTCCCTTTAAATTTTCTTGTAAGGCAGATCTATTGGTAATGAACTCCCTCAGCTTTTGTTTATCTGACTATATCTTAAGTTTTTACTCATTTTAAATAGATGTATTTTGCTAGATATAATGTTGTCAGTGGACTTTATTTTTATTTTTTTGTGTTTCAGCACTTTAAAGATATCATCTCTGTTCTGGCTTGTGAGATTTCTGCGCAGAAATCTACTGATAGTTTTATTGAGGAGTCTGTG
This sequence comes from Desmodus rotundus, assembly GCF_022682495.2. NCBI lineage: Eukaryota > Metazoa > Chordata > Mammalia > Chiroptera > Phyllostomidae > Desmodus > Desmodus rotundus. Next base: position 42,333,009 of record NC_071387.1, on the reverse strand, counting down.
TATACGTCAGTATTTTCTTGTTGCCTTTAATCTTTCTTTGTCTCTGATTATCATGTTTCTTGATTGAGATTCTTGGATTCATATAGCCATGTTTTTCTTCAGATTTGGGAGTTTTGGTCATTATTGCTTCAAATAAGTTCCCTTCCCCTTTCTTTTTCCTCCTTTTGGACTTATATGATACGTACATTTGACAGTGGCCCATGAGTCCCTTAGGCACTGTTCACTTTTCTTCATTAAAAATTTTCGTTTCTCTGTATTATTATTTTATTCATGTATTTTTTATTTTTAAATATTTTGGTTTCAAGGTTGCTGATTCATTGTTTTGTCTGTCTGAGTCAGCTTTTGACTTTCTCTAGTGAGTTGTTCATTCAGTTACTCCTTGTACCTCTCTTGGGGAGTGTGTGTTTCTCTGCTTTCATTCAAGGTTTTTAATTTTTGGTTGATCTTACTTACATATAACATTGTGTAAATTTAATGGGATAACCTATTGAATTGATACATTCCTTTACAGAATTGGGCAACAATAGGTTTACAGCTGTGAGTATGCAAAACACAGAGTTTATTCTTGTATTAATTAGTTATTGTATTATGTTCCACACCTACTTTTGCCTCACCTTGTATTGCATTATGAGAACCACTGTAATTTTAGCTAACACCTTCACCGTGCCACATAATTATCATTTCTTTTTTGTGGTGAGAACATTTAAGATGTAGTCTCTTGGCAATTTTGTAGTATATAATGCAGTGTTGTTGACTATAATCACTATGATGTACATTAGATGGCCAGGCTTACTCATTTCCTAGTTGCAAGTTTGCACACTTTAACAACACCTCCCCAATCCCCCCACATCCCAGCTCCTGGTAACAACCATTCTACTCTCTGTTTCTGAGTTCGACTTTTTTGTATCCCACATCAATATTTGTCTTTCTGTATCTGGCTTATTTTACTAAACATAATGCCCTCTAATGTCCATCCATGGTACAGCAAATGGCAGGATTTCCGTTGTCCTCATGGCTGCGTATTTCAGATATTTTATTTCTTGTGTGTATCCCTTCTCTGTTGATGTCACACTTAGGTCGGTAACATATCTTGGCTATTGTGAATAATGTTGCAGTGAACATGGGAGCAGAGGTTCTTGGCGATATCCCATTTTCCTTCCCTTTGGGTGTACACCCAGAAGTGGCATTTATGAATGACATTCAAGATTATTCTTCATCTTTGGTTTTCTTCAGTTTGAGTATGATATGATAAAATCTAAGTGTAGATTTTATTTTGTTTTGTTTTGTTTTGTTTTTGTATTTTTCTGCTTGGTATTCTCCTTGTTTCCTGGATCTATGGTTTGGTGTGTTTATCATTAATTTTGGAAATTTCTCTTTAATCCTTAACCCATTTTTTTTGCTTTTTTTTCCTTCTAGCATTTCCATTATGCGTATGTTACAATTATTACAATTGTCCTCCAGTTCTTGGACATTCTGTTTCATTATTTTTCTTTTATTATTTCCCTTTGTACTTCCGTTTGGGAAGTTTATGTTTATGTATCTTGCTGGTTTTGGATTAAAGAATTTCCAGTTGTTTATTGCAAGTATATACAAATATAATTCATTTTTGTATTTTGTTCTTATATCAAGCTGCCTTACTAGATTCATGTTATTTGGGTAATTGTGATTAAAATGTAAAAACATGGAGCTCAACCGCAGAGGTCATAACTTAAATGATGTTTGGGCAAACATACAATCTTAGACAAGTGGAAAAATGAAGGTGAGCTAATAAGATTATAGTTGGATTCAGTTTTCTGTTACGTATTGGGTTGGCCAAAAAGTCCATTTAGTTTTTTCCATAAAATGAAAGACACATTTTTCATTTTCACCAATAACTGTATTGATTTGGATATTTTGAATATATCAGCTCTCTCCCGCTATTGGCTTCTAGTGGGTGGAGGCCAGGGCTGCTGCTAAACACCTTCCAACCTGCAAGACAGCCCAACAGCAAAGAATTATTTGGCCACGATGTCAATAGTACCGAGAAACTTTGCAAAAACATTTTTGACACATTCAATTAGTCACAGCATCTCCTCCAATACTGCACAAATCTTTTTTTGAATTTCAGTTGTGTTTTTACCTTTCTTGAAATTAAGCACATATGCTGAAAGTGTTGCTTATTGTCTTCCATCTTCAATAATAAAATGGACAAAGAGTTCACCAATTTTGATATTTTTTTAAACATATGCTGATATGACAGTTGTCACAATACAACCTAACAAAATTGTTTCTAATGACATTAAAGACAACTAAGCACTACTAGAGCCATCGTATGGAAAAAATCAAATGAACTTTTTGGCCAACCCATTACCTTATTTGTAACTATATTTTCTTAACACAACATTTTAGGAATGAAGTGCACCTAACTTTTAAAATGAAAAATATTTGAATATTTCAATTTTATTTTTTTAAATCTTTTTTAGGAGCTGTGGCTCTGAAGAACCTGGAAATTAAAGAAAATGCCCTGGTATGTTTTGGCTATAAGAAATTTGTTAGTGCATTTATATAGACTTTTTCCTGATTTACTTTGTCACCTTAAATAATTTAAGTTTGAGAAAATTTTTTGAAAGTTTTGTAAAATGTGAATTTTACAAAAATAGATTATTAATCTCCTTAAAATCACAAACTGACAGCATAATTTTCTCCATTTAAAAAAACTTCTAATATTTCTTTATGGTTTTATTTTTAAAAGTTATTCAAGTATAATTGCAACACAATATTGTATTAGTTTCTGTATATTTTTTTACTTATTTTCCCAGTTAGTTCAATTTCTTATTTTAACCAGTTTTTAGTATGGAACTGAGTGGCATTAATTACATTTACAGTGTTGTGCAGCCGTCAGCAGGATCCGTTTCTAAGACTTTCTCATTATGCCAGAGGGACCCCTGTAACCATGAAAGAACTAACCTTCCAGTCCTCCTCTCTGTAGACCCTGGCAGCCTCTAATCTACTTTCTGTTTATGTTCATTTACCTACTCCAGGTTCCTCATATAATTAGAATAATGCTATTTTGTCATTTTCTGTCTGGCTTGTTTTGCTTAGTATAATTCCTTCAAGGTTCACCAGTGTTATAGTGTATATCAGAACATCTTTCTTTTTTATGGCCAGATAGCATTCTACTATATGTATTTGCCACATTTTGTTTCTCTGTTTTTCTGTTGATGGACACTTAGGTGGTCAGTATTACTGTAGAACCTTTTACCTATTTACTTTCTTTTTTTTTTTCGCAACCTTATTTTCTTTTTCTTTCTTTTTCTTTTTTAAAAAGATTATATTTATTTATTTTTAGACAGACAAAAAGGGAAAGAGAAACAGAGGGAGAGAAACATCAATGTATGGTTGCCTCTTGCACGCCCTTCACTGAGAAACCTGGCCTGCAACCCAGACATGTGCCCTGACTGGGAATTGAACCCATGGCCCTTTGCTTCACAGGCCTGCCCTCAATTCACTGAGCTACACCAGCCAGGGCTCCCTGTTTATTTTCAGAAAGATCAGTCTTCTTGAATTTTAGGGATTTGAGCACAATAATCATATTATATATTTATAAATTTAAATGTGTTGAAGGTAAAGGGAAGATGTAAGTTAACTTAAACTCTTTAAATAATTCTAGGAAAAACAAATAGGCATCGATTTTGTTGAACTATATGTGTACTAATATTTTATATTTATATATTTTTTGTAGAGTCAACTGGATGTACCATTTAAAATTAAAGTTGGTCATATAGGTAAGCTCTGTTTATTTCAATGTTCTCCTTACTAGATGTGCAACCAGAATAATATACTTAGTATTCTGTAATGCGATATTTTTTATGTTTCTGAGCATTAATTGAAAATAATCATGTGTTTTCATTTAGGTGGAACTTTATAGCTTAAATATATTGCGTGGTCCACATATTCTTTGCCCAATACATATGAAATTATACATCTTATTAGTTGTTAAAAATGAGTTATTTAAGAGCCAAAACTTTGAGCGTAACCCACTCAGTTAGGTTTCTAACTAGTTATCATTTCTGTATGCTGATTGGCCATGGATATGTGCTGTAAGGAGTAGAGTCTAGAGCAGCCAGACAGTGTGGCTATGGAACTATCAGAAACCAAGTTTCTTCCCACTAGAAGTTTTCTAGGTTTCCATAAATGTTATGCTAGTCCTCATTCTATGTTATTTTCCTGGTGTTGATATTTTGCATTTTAAATGTATTGCTGGAGCAAAAACTGATTGGAATATGTGTTTTAAAATGTTTGATTAAAAGGTACAAGGAATAAGAAGCATAAATTGGTAGGTACAAAATAGACTTGGGGAGGTTAAGAATAGTATAGGAAATGGAGAAGCTAAAGAACTTATATGTACAACCCACGGACTTGAACTGAGTGGAGGGAAATGTTGGTGGGAGGAGGGGTGCAGGGCAGAGGGGGATTAAGGGGAGAAAAAATGGGACAACTGTAATAGTATAATCAATAAAGTATACTTAAAAATAAGATGTTTAATAAAAACATGTATGTTTGGTTTCTTAAATTATTTGGCTTATTGTTGTCAACTTCATTGCTTAAATTACTGTTTGAACTTTATTTTTTAAATATTGTGCATGATGATAGTGTCATTATTTGAGACTTGAAAGTTACCTAGATATACTTTATTGTACAGATAGTTTGTGTAGTAGGATTTATATGTTATTGTAACATTGGTGTCAGTGGGGGAGCAAGGTATTCTGTCTTTTCTTTTTACACAAGTTGACTCAAATTTAATATTTGCTGTTAAAAATAAAACCCCATAGTCATGCTTGTAAGCAAGATAACTCAAATACTTCTTTCACTTGAAACTTGTAAAGTGACATTTCATTAAGATTCATTTCTTGACAAAACAATGTTCTTGTTATGGAAGGTGGCCACTATAGAGAAAACTGTCTTGGAATGAGTTAACATAAAGCACAATGAAGCTCTGTCTTTTTAAAAAATGAAATTATCAATCTCTAATCCTGAATTTCCTTGGAATTTTTTATTCTTATTTGTTTTTTACATAGACTCATATTGTTTTATTTTTCATTATATTTTATTGATTATGCTGTTACAGTTGTCCTGATTTCTTCCCCTTTGCCCCTCTCCACCCAGCACCCCCACTCCCTCAGGTAGCCCCCCACCCTTGTTCATGTCCATGGGTCTTGCATATAGGTTCTTTGGCTACTCCGTTTCTTATACTGTACTTTATTATTTTCTATGTCTAAAGCACTTGTGTCAGCTGAGTTCTCTCTGTTCCTTGTTACAAACCTGAGAATATCTGATGGACTCATTTCTCCTCTGTGACATAGAGCAGTCAGGCTGCAGAGGATGGGATGGGGGTAGCATAGGAAAAGTGTGCATTTTGGAAGCAGAGAGCCCTGCCCCCGTTTACTAGCTGGGTCATACTGTGTCCTCAGTATTCTTATCTGCCTAATTGGGAAAGTCATAACCACGAAGGGTAACCATTATTTTCATCATCATTCTCAGTCAGTAGTTCCTCTTGATTGAGGACTATAAGCTATATAGTGAATCTACTAGCGCTTAAAGTGCATTATCTCATTTTGTTCCCATGACCGTCTGATGGGGACAGTAATGCTGTTTCATTCTACAAATGAGGAATGAGGCACAGAGTGCCTAAGTAGCTGCTCAAGATTTATGATGGTTCTTGGTACAGTAGATTGAGTGTTTTTAAAAAATTATTGTACAATTGATCCATTTTCCCCCCACCCATCCCAGCCATCCCCACCTCCCATCCTCAATTCTACCCTAGTTTGGCTTTGTCCATGTGTCCTTTATAGATAGAACAAGGTATTTTGAAAGCTTATCTAAGTTATGTGATAAATATCTCCATAATTTTGTACACTTACAGTTGGTGTTAGACTGTGGGATGCCCCCTCCCGTGGAGCTTTCCCCATCGTGGATGAGAATGCATCATCCTGGACACAATCTGTTGTTCAGGTGGGAAAGGGGTGGCAATTCCCTCTAGTGGAAAATGCCCCAAGCCCTTCTCTGAAATGGTTTTTATTGTAATCAGTATGTGCAGGGATATATAGCATACATGCTTAGCTCATCAATCAATGAGCTATGTCCAAAGGCTACAGTTATAAAAAAACAGATACTATTTATAGATGACAATTGAAACACAGAGATCTGTCTCAGGTCAGGGTCTGTTAGACATGCTGATGTCAAATGGTTGTTATGGCTTATTTCATGAGATAAGGAGTTCACTCCTTATGCTTTGAACTTAAACATCTGGTTTACCCCAACAGGCTGTAGCAAAGCAAAGCAAGCTTCAAAGGATACAATGTATTCTTCAGGCCTGATTTCCCACGGGAACCCTCAGTGTTAGTATCCCTTCGTGCCTGCCACCTCCACTCCCTGTGTTCCGGTGGAGATTTACAGGCCTCTCTCAAGGCCTGCTCACGAGGGGCTACAGTCTCTGGTACCACACAAAGTGGCCCCCAGCAGTTAGACCGTTTGCCCAAGGAAATTTTCATTATCTTACATTGCTGAGACATAAATTATCTCCACTCCTCCCAATTTAAAGGCATTTTAGTATCAATAAGAGGGGAAACCATGGCACCCATTACTTTTCCACCTAACATTTATTTTTGCATATTTCTATATGATATTTTATTTGTACCCTTTAATTACTTGTAATCATAGTATATGTACAATTCCATACTCTTAACATTTAATAACGATTTCCCATTAGATATAATCCATGTTGATTTGACCTCATTTATTTTTTATGGTAGTGTTATAATACAAGTAATATATATTTGGACATTGTAGAGAAATCCTGTATTTTCAAAGCTATAAGAATATTACAGTATATATTTTCATGTAGCTTTAAAAATTTTCCAAAAGTAATCGAATTTTATAATCACTATATTTCAGTGTTTATAAATTTAACATCAATCCAAGAAAAGTAAAAAAATGTACAAATAGAGTGGATAGATCTGATTCATTTAGAGCCTGCCCTCTTTCTTTCCTCTTTTTTCTTGCCTGAGTATTTGACCATGGTAATAAGGTAATTTTTAGTGTTAATACATGATAGTGGAAAGTATACTGCATTAAGTACCTAATACACAATAATTTCCATACTCATTTAAGGTGTTGTTTGCACACCTGTCATTCTTTAATATCATTTTTTTCTTCTGCTAGACAATAAGTTTCTTGAGAAGTAGATTGAATTTTTATTGTATCCACAGCACTTAGCACAATACCTAGCATATAGTAGAAACATAATTTGTTGGATGAAAGAAATACATGTTTCCAAATGAGTGGTACAGTAATACAACTAGTTTTATAGGAACATGTTGTTCCCTTGCTATTATTGTATATTGTTAATCTTACTGATCTTTCAAACTTTTCCACATTAAGTATACAGAATTCCACATTTGTCTAATATAAATATTCATACATACATATTTTAAAAGTAGCTGTCTTCATGTGGGTGATTTTTGGAATTAACCTTCCTTTATATTTTTAATGAAGTTTCCGCATTTTCTATAAGAAGTCTACATCTTATAATGAGAGAACAAAAGTTTGGTTAAAAAAAAGATTGAGTGATGAAATGCTACATTATTAATTTTATATGTTTTTCTTTGATTACTTAATGCTATTTTGTCACTGTTCTCTGTCCTTAAATTCATTTACTTTTTTGGATTATTAATGCATGTGTATATGTGTGTAATCAGTCTGCTCGATACAATTATAAATAAACTCAAATATGTCACAACTCATTTCATTTTGGTTACATTTTGTACTGTACAGGAATTTGAAATGGTCACCATCTTCTCTGATTTCAAAACTTAGAAAGTTATTCCTCTTGTAGAAATCTGATAGGTTCTTTTTCTCTAGATTGACATTGTGTGAAGGAATCTTTTTCTCATTTTGGGTTTTTTTAAAACATGGGTTATGAAAAGAGATCTAAGTAGATTTTTTCCCCTTGCCAAATTACTAATCAGTCAATGTGATAATAATGTATTTAATAATCTTTCCCTTTCTCAGTTATGACAGCTCTTTCTAAATCTAGAGACCATACTTTCTAAATAATTTTAAAATATTTAAAACTCTTTATTATATAAATTTTCTAAATACAAAGCTAGAGTTGATAGTATAGACAACCCCTTATATAGTATTTTTTCATTCAAGATGTTTAGTTTTTTTTGCTATTGGGTTGTAAAATATTTGTTTGAATAATTCTCAATATTTCCTATGATCCTCATCATTACTAGAGATATTTGTGTGTACATACTCTGATGGTGATAATCATATACATGTATGTTACCGTACATACATTCATACATTGCATAATGACATTTTGGTCAACAACAGCATAATGACATTTCAAGGTACAGTATATGGTCCCTTAAATTATAATGGAGCTGAAGAATTCCAACTGCCTGGTGCTGTTGTAGCTGCTGCAACTCAGCGCATTCACTCATGTGGTTGTGGTGGTCCTGGTGTAAACGAACCTACCGCACTGTCAGTTTAGATGTATAGCACGTCCACTTAGGTATACTATATAATCCTTGATAAAGATAATAAATGACTGCTGCTGTTTTACATATTCATGCTTTTAATTTGTATTTTAGAGTGTACTTTTTCTATTTTAAAAAAGTTGTTTGTGAATCATTATGCCATGTTAGGCCCAAAAAGGGCCTCATACATCTTGTGCTTCTCAGTCACCTGATTGTATCATTTTCTCTTGTGCTGTATTTAATTTTGTGTTGTTTTGTACAAGAACATTCTGTACAGGTTTGTAGCCCAGGAGCAATAGGCTATGCTTCATCGCTTAGGTGCATACTAGGCTAGACCATCTAGGTTTGTCTAAGTACACCTTATGATGTTTGCACAATGACAAAATCACCTAATGACAAATTTCTCAAAATGCATCCCCATTGCAAAGCTGCACATTACTGTAGGAGGGGGACCCCCCAAAAGAGAATTATCTTCTGGAGGGCGAGCCCCTTGTAGTATAGGCCCCTGATAGGTGAGTGTTCTAGGAACCTATCTGTATCAGTGTACCAGCTGGTGGTGTTGTGAGAGGCTGCATTCAGAATCAGTGAATTTTTTTAAAGACTCTTTCAATGCATTTGCCCATTTCATGATGGTGATTTACTGGCACACTTACCCGCACCTCACTGAGTGTTTAGTAGCTTGTGGCCAAAGAACGGCATGACCTTGTGCCCTGCCCTCCCTATTCACCTGATCTCACCCTGAGCGACATTTTTTTGTTTCCCCATATGAAAAAAGTCCTCAAAGGAAAACGTTTTGCTGATGTGGAAGAGGTAAAACAAAAAAATGGCAGAAGCACTTAAAATCATCAAAATCGACGAGTTCAAAAATTGTTTTGAGCAGTGGAAAAAACATCTTGATAGGTGTATTACATCAAATGGAGAGTATTTTGAAGGTGATTGAAGTTTAATCATGTAAAAATAAATACAGTTTTTTAAATAAGTAAATTACATTTTGGGGGGGTCCCCACTCATATATATGAAAATAACACAAAGTATATAATCTACTTTTTTAAAGTAAAGGGAAACTCTACTTACAGAGATTTAGAGTAAGAATAAGAAGATTCTAAATTATAATGTCAAGGATTGTTGGTTAATAGAAGAAGAATATTAGAATGTTTGTGATACAGATTGCCATAAAAATAAACTTATAAATGTTTAAGTTATCATTTAATAGATTTTCCAATGATACTAATACAAATAATTTCAAATTTTCACAAAAAGGCTTGTTTTTCATTGTAAAATAGCTTTGCATAAAGTGACTGAGCTTGTGATGTCAGAGGCCACTTTATCTGCTAATGTCTGACTGAAAATAGGCTGACAGTAAGTGTTGGTTAAATGAATATTTTTTTGTCTTTTTTTTAATGTAGGTAATCTAAATCTTAAAATTCCATGGAAAAACCTTTATACTCAACCAGTTGTAGCTGTACTGGAAAACATTTATTTACTCATAGTGCCTTCTTCTAGTAAGTCATATTATAAACATTTTAATTTAAATTACTTTTTTGCGAATGGAAAGTCTTTATATTTGTTCTAAATACTTTTGGGAAAAATTTTTAAAAGATTTTATTTACTTATTTCTAGAGAGAGGGGAAGGGAGGGAGAAAGGAAGAGAAACATGGATAGGTTGCCTCTCATATGTTCCCCGACCGGGAACAGAGCTGCAGCCCAGGCGTGCGCCCTGCCCGGAAACTGAACCTGCGACCTTTCGCTTTGCAGGATGACGCTCAACCAGCTGAGCTATATGGTCAGAGTACTTTCAGGGAATTTTCTTTTAATATTTAAATTTGGTAAAAGATAATTGAATTAAATTGGTTTTTATGTTAAATTTTTGCAGACTTGGAACTAGAGATTATTTCCTAGTATATTTTTTGGAATGAGTCTATTTAAATTTAAGATAATTAAGGTTCTTCCTTTTTATGTTTCCTGTAGTAATAAAATATGATCCTTTAAAAGAAGAAAAGCAACTCTTGGAAGCAAAGCAACAGGAACTAAAAAGAATAGAAGAAGCAAAACAAAAAGTAGCTGATCAAGGTAAACAAAGCAAATAAGAATGGCAATAAGAAATGGGGGAAAGACCTAAATATTGGTTACATTTGAATATTATTTTTCTCTGGAAACACTGAGATTACTTAACAAATATGAGAGAGCTTTATTACAGGAGCATTTTAATGTAGTGTGTTCTATCATGTTTATAGAAATTTTACCTTATAAACATTTACCTTAGAGCAAATAATGCACCTAGCCTATAAGGGTGAGGTTAGTTTTTAACTGTAACTATAGTAATTAATTTAATTAATTTTGTTTTCTTATCTTTCTAGCCTTTAAAAAAATTAAATTTATTGGGGTGAACTAGTTAATAAAATTATATAGGTTTCAGGTATAAATTCCTACCATACATCATCTGTATATCATATTGTATGTTTAATACCCCAAGTCCACCCAAGTCCATCACCATTTATCCCCCCTTTACCCTCTTTTTATCTGCCCCAACCCCCTCACCCCGTCCCGGCAATCACCATACTGTTGTCTGTGTGCATGAGTCTCTATTTTTTCTTTGCTTAGCTAGCCTTTTATTTTTATTCTTTTTATCAGTTCACCTTTTGGATGTACTTTGTCCCTTGATATACTTAAATTTTCCCAAATCCATTTATTTGCTCTCTGGTTTCACATCCTTTCCTATTCAACCCGGACCAAATGGTCCGTTACTTTAACCCCTTCTTTTGTTGGTGGAAGAGGTGTCCTGCAGAAATTTAATCCTTTTCCACTTGTGCTTCATGCAGCATCAGCAGCTACCTTTTGTCCTCAGACTCTAACTTCTCTCTCTAGTGAATCTTTCTTCTTAGCATGTAAATGTACTGTAGTGTTTATCTTCTATCATAAAGTCATGTTTCTAACCTGGTCATGTGCTTATCTTCTCCTCTGTCCTTCATTTAAAAATTAAACATCTGAAAAGAAAAGTAGATATATGAGGTCTGTCCAGAATGTACCCAGCCGTGCACTATGAGAAGTACAGACATTTATTGAAGCAGATACAAGATACAAGAAACATTGTACATAGGGCAATGACGCCTCAGTCCCCTTCAAAGTAGGCACCTTGAGACCTCACACAGTTCTCCTAATCGTCATCAGCTGTCCTCCAGTCCTCTCTTTCCTAAGTCCTCTAGGATTTTTCCTTTAATTTTTTTATTTTATTGAGATAAAATAAATACATATACATTGCTTTAGAAGGTAAATAGTAGTGTATGACCTATAGTATAAAAAAAATTCTGTCTCCTGGCTTAACTACTCCCTATAGATTTGTTTTCGTGTTTTTAAGGGGTTTTTTTCATTTATTTCCAAATGGCTACATAAGATGATTATATCTTTATTACTTGATTTATTATATTTATATATCATTTAATACATAAACTTAATTTTATGCACTATGAAGATTAACCTCTTTTCCATATTCCCAATATAGTTATATCACATTTTTGTTCAAATCAATATTCATTGTTTATGTTCCCATGGCTTTATAACAAGAGTTTACCACAGAGCCAAATAGTGTTCTCTGATTACATATATTTTCTGGTACAAGTTTATTATTTGCTTGGCAATAGTAGGTTCATCTAGGTCTGATTGTTTATGATGTAGATCTTTTTACTTATTATGTGTTCTTGGTGTGATAAAATCTCCCTGTACCTTCATTATGTGGTTTCAGAGTTGGAGCCTGCCAGGTTAACTGTCTCCAGAACCAACCCATGCTTATTAGTGGTGTAGGAAAAGGATAGTTGCTTGGCTCTGTGGCCGGGAGAAGGAGAGTACCTGGAAGTCTCTTAACTGCTCATTATACAGACTTTAAATCAATCTGTGTATTATCACCCTCTCCCTCCACCATTTTCTCTTTACTATTCATATTTTCTGAGGACTCCAGTTCCTGAATCTTTCCAGGGTTCCTTAATTCCTTCCTTCCTTCCTTCTCCCCTCCCCTCCCCTCATCTTGTGTGTTATTGTTATCTCTGTCTCTGGGCATTTAGGAATGCATTTTCTTCTCTAAGTTGGCTAAGGCCATCTTCTTTCCAGCTTCTATTTTTTTGATGCTATCTATCTCTTATATATCCTTTTTCCTATACTCTTCCTTTTAGCCTTCTGAATTTATCTATGTTTTCCCTTTACTTTTTGCATTAATGGAGTTTTACTGAGGAATAGAGAAATATTCCTCTTAGATACAATCCATCATGTTTAATAAGATGTCCCTCCTATTTCTATGTATACTTAGGTCTAAAGACAACTGTTTAACCATGCTTAAAATTGATCAGAGATACCTTACTGTTATCATGTAGAAGTTTGAACTCCTATGCAAGATATATAAAAGCTGTTGTGATTTGAAACCTGCCTACCTCTCCAGCCTCATTGTTGCTTCTCTCATATCTCCTGTACTGTTTGCTCCAGCCATACTGACCTATTTGTAGTTTCCTGAATGTACCAACTTCTCTGTGACTGTGTCTCACTTCCTACGTTATCCAATACACATTTGAGAATTGCCAGCATATTTTAGACTCTAAGGTGTGGATGATATTCCCTGCAGCAGGGGTACAGAGTGAGAAGAGAAGCAGTCCTAGCACTGAGCCCTAAGGAAATCCCACATTTCATGATTGTGTCGAGAGTGTTAGAAAAAGATGAGCAAGAAGGAGTGGTCAGATAGGTAGAAGGAAATTTGGAGATTATGATTCCATGGGAAAGAGGGTGTTTTAGGAAGAAAAATGTATCAGATCCTACTGAGATATTAGGTAAATTGAGGATTAGGAAATAATCATTTTATTTAAGATCACTGGTCACCTTAGAAATAGATATTTTGATTGTTGATTTCAGAGAAGGAGCTTCCATTTCTTCCAAAGTTGGCAGCAATGTCATGTACTAAGGGAGCAGTGGGAAGGTTGTTGGAACTTTAAGGAAATTCAAAAGTAATTTTTAAATAGTTGTTCTGAAGAGAGTGAACAAGTTGATTGGAGAATTGTAGCAAGGTTGCTGGTTGGTGTAAGTTGGGGATGGCTAATTTACGGTGATTCCAGTCTGTCCTGTTGTGATTTTTCTCTTGCAGTGTTCACCTGGCAAGACATAGGCATGTTTATATTAAACATAGATAGTTGGTTTTATTCAGGGTTGGAGTTGTATTGACAGAGGAAAATGAGAAAAAAAGACCAAGACTTTAAAGTGTTGGTGAAATAAATTATGGAATCTGAGCTGGATTAAGAAATCAGGAGGGAACTAATGGATGGTCAAAGATTTAGCATTTAATTGAATGAACAAGTTTATGGAGTAAAGGGTTTTCTTAGGTAGTGGTGTGATATAAAGATTAAAAACCTGTCTTCAAAGAGCTTATGTGTACTTACTAATTCTGAAGTCCTTATATTCAAATATATTTACTTCTCATTCACTCACACTGACATTTTCATCAACTTTCCTTTAAGGCCTCCTGCACCAGCCAAATAAGGGAGTAGTAGGTCATTAGAGGAAAAGATAGGTAACGCATATATGCAGGTAGAACAGGACCGGAAAGAGGAAAGAAGATAGCTTTCACTGGCATTTTTAAGTGGAAGAAAAAAGGGGTAGTAACTAGTTGTTATCAAAGGCATATTAAAAAGGTTAGGAACCTCAATTTCTTATTCTTTCTGTTTCCCTGAAAAGTATTGAAACTGGAGATAGTAAATATAGTTTTTAGGAAAAAAAAAAACCATGAAGAACTTCATTCTTGCCAGGCAGGACAGAGGGAAATAATTATCGTATTTTGTAGTCATCAGGAGGAGAATCACATTCAACTGTTTTACACCTCGAATGACAGACAACTTAGGATGTTATCTCTAATTTTGATAGAGTCCGTCTTTGCTGCTTTCTCTGGCTTTTCTCATTTAAGCCTATTACAATTCTTACCTAATAATCTTCATTGTTTTTCATATCTTTATTTACTCAGGTATAGTCAACAGAGGGAAGTTATACAATTTAATACCAATACATTCGGCAAGGTTGGCTTTAGTTTCCCTGAACAAGAAACTAGTTTTTGAAAACTGTGTTTTTAGCTACTTTTGAAAAGTCTTTGGTACCTAAGACTTTTTGGAAAGCAAATCTGCAAATACAGATTTTTTTCTTTAACAAGGTAACATTTATGTTACCTCAGTATGTGGAAATTTATTGAGTATATTTTTCATTCAAGTTAAAAAAGAAATATTTGTAATTCTAGAAAAACACCTGGTTGAGAGACAGGACACTTTCACAGAAAAATTAATTACTCAGATCATAAAAAATCTTCAAGTGAAAATTTCCAACATCCATATTCGTTATGAAGATGATGTAAGTATTTTAATAGATGATACTTGTTTTTATATTTACATATATTCTACTGTTTATTAAAATCTGCTCTGTAGAAGCCAGAGCAGGGAAGTGGAGGGATAGGGCTAAAGATGACGTGATCTTTTTTTCCTTAACTATAGTTGTAATTTGCAATCCCTACTGTCTTGCTTACACTTTTGTAAAATGTTCAAACATTAGATACTGAAAAAAAGTGCCTTTCTTATTGCCTTTGATAGGTGGGAGTTATGAATTTAGCTATTATATATTTTTAATGTACTTCAAATTATACAATATTTATCTCCTGGGATGAGCACTGGTCTAGGAATCAATAGAACAAGACTTAAATAATTGAGCCCAAATAGATCAGGGATTCTCTCTAAAACACATAATAATTAGGTTCTCATAGTACTATTGTGAGGGTATTGTGAGGGTATATTACTACTGTACAGCACTAATGCATTGATACTATTTTAATTTATACTATATTAGGAAAAATATATGAATAAAAGTTCTGAAAAGTATTAAAATGTTTTTGAATGTTTGAAACTGCTTACTTCCAGAAAGTGAGCTTTTTTTTATAATGTGAATTTTGTCCCACTATTAAAACCTGAGTAAAATTTACTGTGTTTCCTCTTTAGATCACAAATCGAGAAAACCCACTGTCATTTGGTATTTCCCTTCAAAATCTCAGCATGCAGGTACTTTATTTCAAAATAAGTTTAACTATATTTAATTGTGTAGTATGGTCAATCAGACTACTAATTACTATTCACTTATGCCACCATCAGAAATAGGCATCTATATAGGATTGGTACAGACAGTGCATAAATTAGATTAGAAATGAGGATCGGTAATTTCACATTTAAAATTATGGTTGATAATCAAATTCAAGTTAAAATACGAGGGCCTGTTTATATTTGTTAATTATCATAGTTGCTACTTTTTTACCTAAAAGAATCCATTTCTGAGTATGTATAAAATAAAAGTAATAAATGTTTATTTTAGAAACTTCGATAAGTCATGGGAAGTGTAAAGAAACAAATCACCATGTCCTTGCCACCAATATTAATAATAATAATCTTTCTAATTTTTCAAATTGAAGAATTTACAAGTATAGGAGTACACAGAGGATTATGAAACATTTGCTTGCAACCAGAATGACTCCTTGTTAAATTTGTCATTTGGTTTGACTTATTTGTCTATAAGTTCCCTTTTTCTTTTCACAAAGTTTTAAATACTTTAAAAGA
This sequence comes from Desmodus rotundus, assembly GCF_022682495.2. Lineage (NCBI taxonomy): Eukaryota > Metazoa > Chordata > Mammalia > Chiroptera > Phyllostomidae > Desmodus > Desmodus rotundus. The sequence continues at coordinate 42,316,874 of NC_071387.1, read as the reverse complement.
ATAAACTGTCATGAATAAAGTTTAAATATCTTTGTTCTCTACTACACTTTCCTCCTACCACAGAGGTAAACATCCTAAGTTTTTAAATTTTACATAATATAACCATTAAAATTTTATATGGTATTTGGTAGATTTTTAAAAGTTTACATAAGTGTTTTATGTGCTTCTATAAATTCCCTTTTTCTCTTCACAATGTTTTTGACATCTATGTTGCCACATGTAATTCATTTCTATCAGTTTAACTGCCATATAGTGTTTTATTACATGCTTTTATTTGTTACATCCATTGGGTTTTTGTGTATGATTTCTTTTTGTTTTTTATTATTATTTTTTAACCCTCACCTGAAGATATGTTTACTGATTTGAGAGAGAGAGAGGAAGGGGGCGAGGAGAGAGAGACATCAGTGTGGGAGAAAAACATCTGTCGGCAGCCTCCCATATGCGCCCCAACCAGGGACTGAACCCGCAACCGTATTTTGTGTATGGGACAATGCTCCAACCAACTGAGCCACCCAGCCAGGGCATGTGTGACTATTGTTTAAAACATGGGTCCGCTACAAGCAAAAAAACAGAAAAAGGGAAAGCCAAATGAAAAGTTACTCAATAAAGTTGTGTGGGGTAAAATGGCAAATGCTGCTGTTATGTTGAAAAACTAAGGATGGAGAATTAACTGTTGGATTTGGCATTGTGAAAGTCATTGGTGACTGTGACAGCCGTGGTTTTGACCATCACCTCTGGAGGTCCTTGGAAACTTGTCTCCCAGCCCAGACCTATTCAATCAGAAACAAGAATGGGCCCAGCAATCCATGTTTTAAAACCCTCTATGTGATTCTGTTGCATAAGAAAGTTTGAGAATCACTGTTCTAAATTCAGTTCTCTAAAAAAAAAAAATGAAAACCATCTTTTTAAATGAGCAATTGATCACGTTATTGTCCTCAGTGGCTTTTATTGCTTTTAGAATAAAGTCCATAGTTTTGTCTTCGGGTCGTTTATAATCCTTTTGTGATCTGATCCCAAGGAACATACGTGGTCTCAGCTCTTTTGTTTTGCATTATGTTCTCTGGTCATACCGGGTCTCTTAAGTTCTCTGAATTTAGAACTGAATGTGTTCTCTGAATGTGTCATGTATTTGCTTATCTTCCTAGGATGAATCATTCCCTTGGGATCTTAGAATCAGTAATTTCTATTCTCGTGTCATATATTAGGTTAGATATCACTTTTTTCATCACACTCCGAGTTTGAGGCTCCTACTGTGTTCTCTCTATAGTGGCACTTGTTTGTAATTGCTTCTCATTTGCTTTTTCAATCAACAAGGAGCTCCTTGAAAACAGAGACCTTCTTATAGTCAGTTAATATTCTTTCAGTGTTATGTTTTTGAGGACATTTTCATGGGAAATTGGTCTAGGACATGATAGATGTGATTTATCACTCTGCCACATATGACATGGAAATGACAGTTTTACTACCATTTTTCCTTTTCAGACAACTGATCAAAACTGGGTTCCTTGTTTACAGGATGAAACTGAGAAACTATTTCGTAAGGTAACAAATATTCTATTTCGTCAACCCAGAGAGTTGACAGAAGAGACTTTTAGAAAAGCTAATGGTAATATATAACATGAGTGTATGTGAATTGTGTTTACTTGCCTAACTCTGTTATATCACTGAATTATTTGGGACTTCTGAAAATAGCATGTGCTAAAGATCCTTCAAAGAAAATGAGACATATAATGAACCATTTATTTTCAGTTAATCCGATTGGATAACCTTTTTGCCTATTGGAATGTGAAGTCTCAGATGTTTTATCTTACTAATTATGATGATTCATTGGTAAGTAATTTTTTATATGTGTATACACATATGTTGATATTGTATTTTGCATAAAGATTTTTTCATTGTCATTTATCTAACATACAGTAGTGAGTGGTCATTTTTTTAAGGCCAAATCTGCTAGCAGAATTCACAGAAACAGGTGAATGCATATGAGGTCTGTCCAGAAAGTATCCAGCCACGCAATGAGAAAACTAGAGACATCTATCGAAGAAGATAAAAGACAAAAGAAACATTGCACACAGGACAATGAAACTTCAGGCCCCTTCAAAGTAGGCACCTTGGGACCTCACACAGTCATCATCATCAGCTGCCCCGTTGTATTTTCCTGAATCTCATCAATGGTCTGAAATATCTTCCCTTTCAAGGGTAATTTTAGTTTCGGAAAAAGCCAGAAGTCAAAGAATGCCAAATCTGGGCTGTAGGGGGGCTGAGTCACTGGGGTGATTTGATGTTTCATCAAAAAACTATAACACATGGTTTATGTGGGGGCACATCATCTTGTGAAGCTGCCAATCACCAGTTGCCCTTAGCTGCAACCTTCTGAATCATCTGAAGTTTCCGTGGAGGAATGTTCAAGCTTAACACAAAATTTAATGCAGATTCATTGCTCTTCCCACTCAGTCATTTTGAGTGTGATGGCCACACAGTACACATGCTCACTCAACAGCATCTACCGCCCTCACTGACCAGTACAGTGAAGTTGTCATTGCTCACAGATGTGCATTCCAGTTCACTCTCCTTGGTTTCCAGGTTAACATCGCTATTACGCTAACTGTTCTCTTTATATTAACGATGGTTAGACTTTTTCCAGACAGACCTCGCATGTACCTGTACGTGAACATGTACAAACATACACCTTGTTTTTAATAATTGACATAAAACATTATATTAGTTTCAGCATAATGATTTGATATTGCATATATTACAAAATGATCACCTCAGTAATTCTAGTTAATACCTGTCACCATACATAGTTGCAATTTTTTTTCGTGGGCTGGGTGGAGGAGGGCAAAGGGGCAAAAATTGGGACAACTGTAATAGAATAAGAATAAAAAAGAATACAAATATTTTTTTCTTGACATGGGAACTATTTTTAAAGTATATTTTATTAATTATGCTATTACAGTTGTCCCATTCTTTTTTTCTCCCCTTTATCCTCCTCTGCCTGGTACCCCCATTTCCTCTAGCATTCCCCCTCTTTAGTTTAAGTCCATGGGTTGTATATATAAATTCTTTGGCTGCTCCATTTCCTATACAATTCTTAACCTCCCTGTGTCTATTTTGTATGTACCTACTAATTACACTTCTTATTCCCTGTACCCTTTCCCCCATTATCCACCCTCCCCTTCCCTGCTGATAACCCTCCATGTGATCTCTATTTCTGTGAATCTTTCCTGTTCTAGTTGTTTGCTTAGTTTGTTTTTGTTTTTGTTTTTTTAGGTTCAGTTGGTGATAGTTGGGAGTTTGTCATCATTTTACTTTTTACAGTTCTGATCTTCTTTTTCTTAGATAAGTCCCTTTACCATTTCATATAATAAGGGCTTGGTGATGATGAACTCCTTTAACATGACTTTATCTGAGAATCACTTTATCTGCCCTTCTATTCTAAAAAATAAGTTTACTGGGTAGAGCAATCTTGGATGTAGGTCCTTGCCTTTCATGACTTCTAATACTTGTTTCCAGCCCCTTTTTGTCTGTAAGGTTTCTTTTGAGAAATCAGCTGATATTCTTATGGGAACTCCTTTGCAGGTAACTTTTGTCTGCTGCTTTTAAGATTCTCTCCTCTTTAAACTTGGTTAATTTAATTATGATGTGTCTTGGTGTGGCCCTCTTTGGGTCCTACTTGTTTGGGACTCTGAGCTCCTGGACTGCCTGGAAGTGTATTTCCTTTGCCAGATTGGGAATTTTTCTTTCATTATTTTTTCAAGTAAGTTTCCAATTTCTTATTCTTCCTCTTCTCCTTCTGATACCCCTATGTTGAGATGTTGGAATGTTTAAAGTTGTCCTGGAGGTTCCTAAGCCTCTCCTCATTTTTTGAATTCTTATTTCTTCATTCTGTTCTGGCTGAATGTTTATTTCTTCCTTTTGCTCCAAACCATTGATTTGAATCCTGGCTTCCTTCTCCTCACTGTTGGCTCCCTGTATATTTTTCTTTATTTCACTTTGTATAGCCTACACTTCTTCCTTTATTTTGCATTCATATTCAGTCATTTCTGTGAGCATCCTGATCACCAATGTTTTGAACTCTGCATCTGATAGGTTGCCTGTCTCTGTGTTACTTAGTTCTTTTTCTGGAGTTTTGATCTGTTCTTTCATTTGGGCCCTATTTCTTTGTCTTGGCACACCTGTTTTGTTGTAAGGGGCAGAGCCTTAGGTATTCACCAGGGCAAGGCAACCCACGTGTTGTGGTGCTGTATGTGGGGGAGAGGTCAGAGAGGGAACAGTGCTTCTTGCTCAGCTCTCAGCTGCCTTGCCTGCATGTCTGCCAGCCGCCACCTTGCCACACATCCTCTCCACCCTGGCTGCACATCTCTGCCCCTCCTACCAGTATGGATGAATGTTTCTTCTTTAACTTCTTGGTGGTTGGGCTTCCATACAGTGTGATTTTCTGGCAATTCTGGATGTTCTTTATTTTTAGATTGGTTGTTCCCTTCTTTTGGTTGTGCAAGGGGGCAAAGGGTACCTACCTACACCTCCATCTTGGCCTGAATGCTGCTGAATTGGGAACTTTTAACATTCCCTTGGCAACTTTTAAATATGCAATGCAGTATTATTAACTACAGTTACCATGCTGTATGTTGAATCCCTGCTACTTATTTATTTTATAACTAGAAGATTGTACATTTTGATTGCACCAAGGGTAACCACCAGTTTATTCTCTATATTAATGAGTGTTTTTTGTAGATTCCACATATAAGTGAGGTGATACCATATTTGTCTTTCTCTGCCTGACATATTCTATTCAGTGTACTGCCCTCGAAGTCCACCTGTGTTGTCTCCAATGGCAAGATCTCCTTATTTTTCTATGGCAAAATTATATTTTGTTACATATGTGGCCACATTTTCTTTATTCATTCATCCGTTGGTGGATATTTAGTTGTTTCTATATTGTCCGAAAACTGTAAATAATGTTGCAGCGAACTGCATTCACGTAGTTTTTGAGATAGTGTTTTTGTTTTATTTGGATAAGTACCCAGACGTGAAATTGCTGGGTCATGTGGCAGTTCTGTTTTTACTTTTGTGAGGAATCTCCAAACTGTCTTCCATACTGGCTGCACCAGTTCACGTTCCGTCAGCATTGCGCAAGGGTTTCCTTTTCTCCGTATTCTCTCCAACACTTGTTATTTCTGGTCTTTTTGATAATACTCATTTCAACAAGAATTAGGTAATATTATATTGTCATCTGACTTGCATTTCCCTGATTAGTGAGGTTGAGCATTTTTTCATGTACCTGTTGGCCATCTGTATATATTTTCTTTGGAAAAATGTTTAGTCAGATCATCTGCTCATTTTTTAATCAGATTGATTGTTTTGCTTACTTTTAAGTTGTATCAGTTCTTTATGTATTTTGCATATTGACCCCTTATCAGGTATATGAATAGCAAATATTTCCTCCCATTCCGTAGGTTGCCTTTGTAGTTTGTTGATTGTTTCCCTTGCTACTCAGAGGCTTTTTAGTTTGATGTAGTCCCTCTTGTTTTTGTCTTTGTCGCATTTGTTTTTGATGTGAGATCCAAAAAAATCATCAGTAAGACAGATGTCGTGGAGCTTACCATGTATGGTCTTTCTCAAAGTTTTATGGTTTCAGGCCTTGCATTCAAATCTTTAATCTATTTTGAGTTAATTTTTGATTATGGTGTAAGATAGCAGTACGGTTTTATTCTTTTGCATGTATCTGTCCAGTTTTCCCAAATTTAATCCTTTGTAGTAAGTTAATTAAGCATTTGTAGGAGCTTATTTCTGGGCTCCCTGTTTTATTAGAGACTGATAGACGCACTGATCTATGTGTCTGCTTTGGTTCTAGTACTATACTGCTTTGATTGCTGTAGCTTTGTACCAGAGTTTGAAATCAGGGAGTGTTGTGCCTCTAGCTTTGTTCTTGTTTCTCAAGATCGCTTTGGCTATTTGGGGTTTTGTGATTCCATACAAACTTTATGATTGTTTTCTTTCTGTGAAAAATGCAGTGGGAAATTTGATACAGATTGCATCGAATCTATAGATTGCTTTGGATAGTATGGATATTTTAACAATATTAATTCTTCCAATCTTGAGTGTGGAGTATCTTCCCATTTATTTGTGTCTTCAGTTTCTTTCATCAAAGTTTTATAGTTTGCAGTGTATCGGTCTTTCACCTCCTTCGTAAATTTATTCCTAGGTATTTTATTCTTTTTGAAGCAGTTATAAATGGGATTGTTTTCTTAATTTTACTTTCTGATTGTTTGATACTAGTGTAGAAGAAATGCAACAGATTTCTGTATAATTTTGTATCCTGCATCTTTACTGAATTTGCATATTAGTTGTAACAGGTTTTTTTGAGTGGAGTCTTTAGAGATGCTATAAATAATATCATGTTATCTAAATAGTGACAGTATTATTTCCTTCTTTCCAATTTGAATGGCTTTTCTTTCTTTTTCTTGCTTAATTGCTCTAAGTACGGCTTCCAGTACTATGTTAAATAAAAGTAGTGACAGGGGGCATCTTTGTCTTGTTCCTGATCTTAGAGGAAAAGCTTTCAACTTTTCACTGTTGAGTGTGATATTAGCTGCAGGTGTGTGATATAAACCCTTTATTATATTCAAGTGTACTGATCATAAGTAGAAATTGAACTTTGTTAAATTTTATATTTGTGCTTGTATATAAGTATGTTCAAACATACACATAAATCTTAATATTTCTAAGATATTCTTTTATGAGTTACTGTCTTTAATGAAATATCTGACTACTATAATATTTTTATATGTAAGTCCTCCTAAGTTTTTCTTAAAACTGCTTTTAAACTTTTATTTTGCATATAATAGGATTTTGTCAAGATAAAGGCATATTGGCATTAATATAAATAAAAGCAACTTGTTTTTTAATAGGACAGCTTGAAGGCTGGCATTGTCGATGAAAATATTGTTCCAGAAGGTTATGATTTTGGTAAGTACATTTCCTAAAATAAAAATTGCATATTTTATTTTATTAATCAGCATACATTTTAAATCAACATTGTTGATATTATTGTGATATTTTATGTTTTCTTATGTAATTAAATGTATTTATAATATATATGTATGTGCAAAAGCAAAACACATATATTATTTATTGTTGTTGAGCTACTGGCTATATATCAAACCAATGAAAACCAGGAAAGAATAATGTCCAATAAGAGGGGTTGCTAATAAATTGTGAAGTCTCTACGGATTATTTGATAAGAATTACGATACTTTTCAAGACATTTTGACATGGCAAATACAATTTAGTAAGGCCAGCTGCTGTAGTCTATGGTGTGATCTTACTATTTTAAAAATGGTTACTTAAAATTTTTCTTCTTTATATTTTTTCTGGTTTTAAATTTTCTGAAATGAACATGTAGTACTTTAACAATCAGAAATAAGTTACTAAAGTATGCAGAGAAGTGGAGTGCTGTTTCTTTTACCCTGAAGGCACTCAGTAAATATTGATTGGCAATGGGTAACTTAGTTCTTGGATTGGCTGACAATGTCATTAACCATGACTATCCTTCCTGAAAGTATTTCTTTTTCTGACTTTAGTGATATGTTTCTGTGTACTACTTTCATAAATATTCTTTATTAATTTTTTTGAAGTGGCTCCTTTTGTGCTCACTCTTAAAATATTATTTTCATGGTTTTGAATTGATTTCATTTTCTTGATTCTCTCCTCAAAACTTTAAGAACAGATGGGATTGTCTGTGATGTGTGTTGATTCTCAAATCTGTCACTTTAGGTTTGACTTCTTTTTCCTTTCTTAAACTGTCATTTCCTACTGTATCAGTCAGGGCCCAGTGAGGAGAGAGAAACCACAAAGTATTTTGAGTAGGGACAGTTTAAAGAATTACAACTATTGTGTAACAGGGGATTGGATTAACAAAGGGAATATCTGTAGAAAAGTAGAGAGAAATCTAAAAAATCAAGGAATAGTAGATAGAAGAAATAGCTCCTAATCAATGACTGAGAAGGAGTATCCAAAGAGAGGAAAGTCTGCCTTCCTCAGCACTGAGGTCTAGAACGTGTTGGAAAAGGCATGGCCACGGCTCACTGGTTGGAATTATTGAAATAATTGATCATGGCATTTCAATAGGGTAGGGAGGGGACTGAGAACGTGAAGCAGAGGTGAAGGACAGAGAGAGGGTCAATGAATGGTACATCCCCCAGCACTCGAGGGTTTGGTATTGGAAAACTAGAGCTAGAGGCGGTGGTGGTGGTAAGGAGAGTTTGATGCTTGAGACCAGGTTTATAGAGCAGGCGAGGATATCGGTGCAGTCGGGTCTAGTAGGTGAGGTAAGGGTGGAGAAGTCCAAGGAACCGACAGGCCACAATTTTGGAAAGATCGTTTGTGTATTGAAATCACTTGGAAATTAGGGTTACCAGGGCTAAAGTCTGAGAGAGGTAGGAGGGGGTGTAGCACAGAGATGGTAGTTGATTGCAACCAGGGACAGTATAATGGGTGGTATACCTTTTATGTAACACAAGAATTAAAGTTGGAGAGAAGAATAATTTTATTTTTCAAATACTGATATTTTTACTTTATACATATACTTTTTAGACTTACTATACCTTCCATTTATGTACATATAAAGATTTCTCATTTTTAACTGTATAGTATTCTATTGTATAGATGTACCATCTATAATGAATTTAACCAATGATCTATTAGTGAATAGCTTTTTTCTTTTTTAAAATTATATTTTATTGTTTATGCTAATGTTCCATTCAACTTAAAAGTATGTTCTAATGCTTAATGTGTAAAAATTTAAGTGCTAGGCCTCAGGGATGATTAAAATGAGAGAGACAGTATTGTTGTATGTAAATTAGCTTATAATTTAATAGTTGATCTTTATTTAGATTCTGCTATTATTTGTCTCCCTCTGTGTTTTTCTCATTCTTTTTTGGCACTCATTACAAAGAGTTGAGAGAAATCTGTCTTAGGTTATGAATTGAGCCAAGGAGGTTATCCTGAGCAACTTACCTCACTTATCTTTTCTCTGCTTCCTTTACAAGTTAAAAGGGGAAACAGATGGATACAGAGAAACTGATCAGAAATTCAGAAATTATATTTATATAATGGAAGTCAGTGTTTAATACGGGGTGGGCAAAAGTAGGTTTACAGTTGTGAGTATGTGAAACACAGTTTATTCTCGTATTATTGATTTATTAATTATTGTATTATTCACCATCCCTGTATAATCTCTTTTCCTGAATTTCTCATGTACCTTCATTCCTTAAAACTGTATATTGTTTTTAAAGCTACTTTATTGGACTATTTTGCCTTTTAGAGAACATTCTTGCTTTCACAGCTTATGTTAGTGTCTTGAGGAGGAGTTTAGTTAGTTAGCCTTTATTGTACTTAGAGATGACAATATGATGAATAGGTAGGAAAAAGATAAAAGAAACTTTTTTACCAATTAAGTGACAGTTCACCTGACCAAATTATAGTACTGGGGAACTATGGAAACTGTAGAAAGGATATATAAGAAGTGAAAATTAGTATTTTCAACTTGATCCCTTGAGTACTTTGAAACTCTTGGAATGTAACTTAGTTTATTAAAATTTGTATTATTTTCCAGTATTTCGCCCCATATCTGCTAATGCCAAACTTCAGATGAATCGCCGATCTGATTTCGACTTTTCTGCCCCCAAGATAAACCTGGATGTTGAGTTACATGACATAGCAATTGAATTTAATAAACCACAGGTGATTTTTTAAATGGTATTTTAAATTGTGAGTTATAGTTTGAAGAACTAAGATTTTAAATGTTTTTCAAAAATTCTTAATGTTACATGATAAAATTCCTTTAGGAAGTCAGTAATTTAACTTTTGTTTTCAGTAATTGGAAAAAACCTGAAACATGTAAGAACTTTAATTTTTTTGCTTCACAGTATTTCAGTCTTATGGAGCTTCTTGAATCAGTTGATATGATGACGCAAAATCTACCATATAGGAAATTCAGACCTGATGTACCTGTTCACGACCATGCCAGAGAATGGTAAAATGTCTTTAAATAATTGAAGTGTAATTGACATATGTCATATTAGTTACAGGTGTACAAATAATGATTCAAATGATCGTGATAATAGATTTAGTTACCATTCATACCATATATAGCTACAACGTTTTTCTTGTGAAAAGAACTTTTAAGATCTACTCTCTTAGCAACTTTTATGTATGCAGTACAATATTAAGCATAGTCACCATGCTGTATATTACATCCCTGTGACTTATTTTATAACTGAAAGCTTGAACCTTTTGACCTCCTTTACCCATTTTGCCTACCCCAAACCCTATCTCTGGGAATTACCAATCTGTTCTGTGTATCTGTGAGCTCCATTTTTTTTTTTTTAAAGATTATATAAGTGAGATCATACAGAACTTGTCTTTCTCTGACTTACTTCACTTAGCAGAATGCCCTCAGGGCTCATTTATGTTATCATAAGTGGCAAGATTCTATTTTTTATGGCTGAGTAATACAGTATTTCATTGTATACATATCACCACACTTTATTTATTCATTTTTCCATCGATGGACACTTGGGTTGTTTCCATGTCTTGGCTGTTGTAGATAATGTGGCAGTGCACTGGGGCATGCATATACTTTTGACTTATCTTTTCATTTCCTCCAGGTGAATGTCCATAAGTGGAATTGCTTGAGCTACAACGTTTTTTTTAAGATTTAAAAAATAAAGCAGAAAAGCGAATTTCTTGACTTTTTAAAGATACTCTCTTTAAAGGCTGATACAAACTGAAGTTTGATTTGCAATGAGAAATTTATGTAGCTGATTTTGCTTATTATGCTAATAAAATTCACTTAAGGGATTCTTTTTTTTTATTGTTGTTCAAGTACAGTTGTCTCCATTTTCACCCCACCACAGCCCCCCGACCCCATGCCACCCATTCCCGCCTCCTGCCCTTGAACCTACCCCCTTTGGCTTTGTCCATGTGTCCTTTATACATGTTCTTTGATGTCCCTTCCCATATTTTCCCCCATTATCCCTCTCTCCCCTCCTTTCTGGTTACTGTCAGTTCTTTATTTCAGTGTCTCTGATTATATTTTGCTTGCTTATTTATTTTGTTGATTAGGTTCCACTTATAATGGAATTTACAACTGGGGATACTAGAATATAATTTATCTACTGTATTTTTGGAATTATTATACTATATTCAGTTTGTTGTCCATCAGTATCTTTAAAAATTTTCAAATTTCTTTATTATACACTTTAAACCTATTAAACTTGTAAAGGTTATGGGAGTATTTAAAGTACTATCCTTTTTTGAAATTCAGAAGTCTTGTTATTCTAGTTATTAGGTTCTTCCATAGTTTCTAGAAGTTGTAATTATTCTTTAGTTGACTCTTAATTACTATTTAGGGGACTAAAGTACTATTTGCCAATTAATACTTTAATAGTTTTTCTGTAGACCTTTACTTATTGTAACAAAATTAAAGGATTTTGCTTATTTTCACTGAGGAAGGAGATATTAATTATTGTGAAAATAAACATGATGTTTGAAAAAAAGCAGGTGCTCAGATAATACACCATTTTTATACTCTCTGAATGATATGTATGTTAGAGTAGAAGCAGTATTAACTGTATGTCATACTGTTGGTTTGAGGGTATTAAGTGTAGGGTTTTTGTTTTGTTTTTGAACTAGGTGGGCTTATGCTATTCGTGGTATTCTTGAAGTAAATGTTTGCCCCCGCTTACGGATGTGGTCATGGAAGCATGTTAGAGAACATCGGCAAAAAATGAAGCAATACAAAGAACTGTATAAGAAAAAAATTACAAGCAAGAAGCCACCTGGTGAACTTCTCAGCCTTTTGGAGGTTCGCATTTTTAAAAATTGTTGAGTATTTTTAGTACTTCCTAATTATTTGTTCTAATTTTGACTGACCATTCTCTGTCTCTCTTTTGCTTAGATTTTTTTTTATTCCTGATTAAAGTCAGTTGGGTGATGTAAACTTTGGTGTTATTTTCATGGGGGCTTTTGGAATTTAACATGATTCTCAATCTGGAGAGATTTGGGTTTATGCAAATAGTAACTTGAAGCCTTATATTATTAAGACACTTTTAACTTCAAAAGCCTAAAAAGTTTTTCCTACATTGATTCCAATTTCTCTGTGTTGGTTTCTAGGCCTTGCATTATGTCACTAGTGCATTTCCCTTTGTTACCACCATGTGACTGTGATTCATCAAATAGAATCTCCTGTCTTCTATACGTTTTATGCTTATGGCCATATCTGTGCTCATGTATTCCGTCTGCCTTTCCTCATCTCTCTGCCTGTCCCAGTTTTACTCAGCCCTCAAGTTCTACATAAGTCCCATCTCTTCTCTGAATTTTCTGCCCACATAGAGCTCTTTTTCTTTTAATTCCTGTGGCATTTCTAGTTTTTACCAGCAACTTCACATTTAAGTATTTATCTTGAGAGTTCTCTAAATATTAGTCATCTTATCGTTCAGCATTATAGTATATTCTAGAAGGGACTGTTTTACAGATGAATAAAGATAGCTGACCATTTTGAATCCAGGCCAGTTTCCAACTAGCGACACCTAAAGACTGAGTTTTATTGTTATTTTCAAAGTAGATTTTCTGAAGACCTGCGCTAATATAAATGCTTAAATTTTTAGAGGCCTTTTGGGCTAGTTACAGATTTCCTTACTTAGTTTTGGATCTTAACCTGAATCCTCTAAGTCTGCTGGACAGTAGAACCCTGAGTTGTTTTCTAAACAGTAGGTCATGGTTGCTTCTCTTTGGAAGGAAAACTGGTCTGCACGTGGAACTCTCAAAAGTAATCATGGACATCATGTAGAGTGATGTGGTGAAAGGTCTAGCTTATTGCAGTTTATTTCAATAGCCATAACAACTTTGAAAAGTATACAATTTAAAAACAAGTTTTTTAAGTGTATGTAGATCTAGTTGGAGTATCTCAGTGATGACGTATAATACTGTGCTGTGCACATAATGTGAAGGTTTTATAATTGTATTTTTAGTTGAAAGTGACACTGTGTTTATCCTTAGTACAGTCAAAACCCAAGTGAAAGTCATTTTACACAGTGCATGTGTGGTATCTTTTAGAATGTGTTCGTAAGTCTTGTAGAGTTGTAACTCATATGCATGATACAATGTTTTTTTGTTCACAAAGTTTTCCATTATTACTAATTTCCAAGCTGATATATAAAAATAAATATAAATATATGAAACTATTGCTTCTCAGAACTTAATAGGAATATTATGTCAATGGATGATCTGCTTCCTGCTTCCCGTTATATCTTTAGCACAGCAATGTGACATTGTATATACTAAAGTTATTTATGTAAACACATTTCTATTTATATTTTTAGGAGTTGGAAAAGACCCTGGATGTATTTAGTATAACTGTAGTGAGACAACAAGCGGAAGTTGAGGTAATTTCAGGTTATCTTTCAGTTAGTAAATGTAAATGTCGATTGATACAGATTTGCAAGTGCTGTGATATTATTAGTATGGTGCTCTGTTATAGTATTTCCTAAAAGGGATTCAAATTTGCTTTTTTGTATTTGTTATAAGATAATTTAATGTTTTGATACATCCATTGAAAGCAGACATGTTCTATTAGAAAAATACTCTTTCTAAGTTATTGGACTTATCAAATACTCAGAGTTCATGTGGAAATGAAAAGCCAATTTTTTTGTTTGTTTTTGGTTTTGGAATTACCTTTGCTTATAAGACAGTGGGGTTAATGGCCTGGTAATACTAAATTCTTATGTTTGGCTAATATTGCAGTTATTTCATTATGTTGTCAGTTTGTGTATTGTTTACACTTATTTACTTAAGTGGACAAGTTTTGAAATATCAGGCTTCTATTTCTTTAGATCGTTCAATAAAGGATAATTTGTCATTTATTTGAAAATTTATTTTAGGTAAAGAAAGCTGGATACAGGATTTACAGAGAAGGAACAAAAGATTCAGAGGAAAATAAAGGATGGTTTAACTGGTTGTGGAGTTGGTCAGAATCAAAGACTGAAGAACAGCAGCCAGATATTAAACCTGGAAGTACGTTCATTTTATTTTATATCAGTGCGGTTAATCATCAGGTGTGGTAATGTAGCTAATCATCAGGTATGAAAACTGTTTTGCAGAAAATTCTCTAATTAAATAGGCATTGTAAGTATATATGCACATGATACATACTTTATCCTTTTTATCAATAAAATTACTATTAAAACATTGTAAGTATATGCCATATAAAAATTAAATTTTTTTATCTTATTAGTGTTTGCAAAAGAATTGCCCATTGGGTTTAGTAAATGCATATAACACAATAACAGATAAATAAAAACTACAAATGTGTATAAATCATTGCAAATCTTTATTGAAGTCAGATCATTTCTTGGAAAGATATTTGTTTCCCAACCAAATGCTTAAGATTATAGCTTTGGAGTCTTAGGGGCTTGGGTTTATTCATGGATCTATCACTTATGAGCACTGTGGCCCTGGTAAATTATTTAAGCTCTTTGAGTCTCAATTTTATCATTTGGAAGATGGGAAATTATGGTATTAATAATTTGCTTACTTTGATAATTAATATTTGCTTACTTTGTGTGCTAAGTGTGTTGCCTAGCACAGTGTCATTCAGTGCCTAATATGGTTAAACCATTCTATATGCTCTTGGTTAATACCAATATTTACAAATTTATATTGCTAAGTTTATGTACTTAGAAATTTATATTTTTGGAGAATAATTCTTCTAAAATTGCCAATGCCATTCTAACATTGTAACTATGATTTCTTGAAAGTATTATAAAAAGAGAATAAGTTTACATTTAATTTATTAAAGGCAACTAAATTATAGATTAGTTTTATCTTGGTATCAGTTAAAAACACAAAACACTTTTATATAATTTGTAGGTCTTGAAGAAATCTTGACACCTGAAGAAAAAACATCACTCTATGAAGCAATTGGCTATAGTGAAACAGCTGTTGACCCAACCTTGCCAAAATCAGTAAGAGGTTTTCTTGCCTTACTACCTTTAATGATAGTGATACCTGTTTTTAATCCTTTAGGAAATACGTGTTGCTTTTTCTTTAATCTTTTTCTGGGTCTGTAATTTTTTTTTTTTTAATTTTTAAGGTAGGGATAAACATTGTCTTGTACTTCGTAGTGTTATATGGTGATTCTTTAAGATATAAAGGGTTGCTTTTGAAGTATTTTCTGGTTTTTGGAAAGAATAAACTATATGAATAGGATGTAAATAAGAATGGTTGTTGTTTTCATTGTGTGTGTGTATACTTATTTAATTTATTCATCTGAATATACTCTAGTTTGAAGCCATGAAGTTTTATGTACACTTGAAAAGTATGTCTATTGTTCTAAGAGAGGAACAACAAAAACCTGAGCTGTTGGATATTGTAGTAGAAGAATTTAGCACTTCGATTGTACAAAGACCGGGAGCACAAGCAATTAAGTAAGTACTAATTTATTTTCTTTTATCTATAAGAAAAATATTTCACTGTGAAGTTGGGAGTTCGATTATAATTTTCCAGTTATTTTCTTTTTTTAAAAAAATTATTTATTGTTTACGGAAGAGGGGAAGGGAGAGAGGGAGAGAAACATCAATGTATGGTTGCCTCTTATGTGCCCCCCACTGAGGTCCTGGCCGGCAACCCAGGCATGTGCCCTAGACTGGGAATCAAATTATTGACCCTTTGGTATGCAGGTTGCCAGTCAATCCACTGAGCAACTCCAGCCAGAGTAAATTTTGCAGTATTTTTCAAAGAGTACTACGTTTTAATGTATCCTTTTGTATTTTTAGGAACTTAAGTTTTTTTCAGTAATACATTTCTTTATAATTATTAAAATAATATGTAGTCAGTAGAAAACTGCATGCTCAGGAAACATAGACACTATGGAATGACACAAAAGATCTCAGCAGTCACACAATGCAGAAACAGCATTGATAATTTGGTTTTTATCCGGAAATGTCTTTATTTTACCTTTTTAAAAAAGATTTTATTTATTTTTAGAGAGGGAAGGGAGGAAGAGAGAGAGAGAAACATCAATGTGTGGTTGCCTCTAGAGCACCCCCTACTGGGGACCTGCCCACAGCTCAGGCATGTGCCCTGACTGGGAATCGAATTGGTGACCCTTTGGTTAGCAGGCTGATGCTCAATCCACTGAGCCACATCAGCTAGGGCTACCTTTGTTTTTAAAAATAGATTTACTGATATACAATTCACATATTTACTTCATTTAAAGTGTAGAATTCATTTGTTTGTGACACTGTATTGTATACCAAATTACACTGGTATGTTTATCAGGTTGTGCAACAATTAACACTAGCTAATTCCACAACATTTTTATACTCTAAAAAGAAATCCTAATACCCATTAGCAGTCACTCCTTATTCCCTCCTCCCTTGTGTCTAGCAAAAACTAATTTATTTTTGCGCATTTATCTGTTTTGGACATTTAATATACACAGAATCGTACAATATATGGCTCTTTCTATCTGGAGTCTTACACTTGATATCTTCAAGGTTCATCCATGGTATAACATGAATTAGTGCTTCATTCACTTTTATTGCCTAATAATATTGCGTTTCATGGTTATGCCACATTTTGTCTATTCATCAGGTGATGAATAGTGGATTGATTTTACTTATTGACTGTTATGCATAATAGTTCTATGAATATTCTTAGACAATGTTTTGCGTGGGCAATAAGTTTTGAATTATCTTGGGTATATACCTATACAATGGAGTTGTTGTCTTATATGGTAACTCTGTTTAACCTTTTGAGGAATTGCCAGACTTTTCCATTTCTACCAATAGTGTATAAGGTTTCTAATTTATCTGTATCATTGGCAGCACTTGTGTGTCCTTTTCAATATAGCCATCCTAATGGTTATAAACTGGTATCTATCTCACTGGTTTTGATTTGCATTTCCCTGATTGCTAATGAAGTTGAGCATCTTTTATGTGGTTAGTGGCTGTAGTTTTTGGAAAAATGTCTATTAAGTTCTTTTGCCTATTTTTATTTATTTATTTATTTATTTATTTATTTTTATTTTAATTTTTTATTGTTACTCAATTACAGTTGTGTGCCTTTTCTCCCCATCCCTCCACTTCACCCCAGCTGAACCCCCCTCCCTCCCCCACCTCTACCCTCCCCCTTGATTTTGTCGCTGTGTCCTTTCTAGTAGTTCCTGTAATCCCCTCTCCTCACTGTCCCCTCCCCACTCCCCCCTGACCATTGTTAGATTGTTCTTAACTTCAATGTCTCTGGTTATATTTTGTTTCCTTTTTTCTTCTATTTATTATGTTCCAGTTAAAGGTGAGATCATATGGTATTTATTCCTCACCGTCTGGCTTATTTCACTTAGCATAATGCTCTCCAGTTCCATCCATGCTGTTGCAAAGGGTATAAGCTCCTTCTTTCTCTCTGCTGTGTAGAATTCCATTGTGTAAATATACCATAGTTTTTGGATCTACTTGTTTGCTGATGGGCACTTAGGTTGCTTCTAGTACTTGGCTATTGTAAATTGTGCTGCTATGAACATTGGGGTGCACAGGTTCTTTTGGATTGGTGTTTCAGGGTTCTTAGGGTATAATCCCAGCAGCGGAATTGCTGGGTCAAAGGGCAGCTCCATTTTTAGTTTTCTGAGGAAATTCCATACTGTTTTCCACAGTGGCCTCACCAGTCTGCATTCCCACCAACAGTGCACTAGGGTTCCCTTTTCTCTGCATCCTCTCCAACATTTGTTTGTGGATTTGTTTATGTTGGCCACTCTGACTGGTGTGAGATGGTACCTCATTGTGGTTTTAATTTGCATCTGTCTGATGGCTAGTGATGCTGAGCATCTTTTCATATGTCTCTGGGCCCTCTGTATGTCTTCCTTGGAGAAGTGTCTGTTCAAGTCCTTTGCCCATTTTTTAATTGGGTTGTTTGTCTTCCTGGAGTGCAGTATTGTGAGTTCTTTATATATTTTGGAGATCAGGCCCTTGTCTGAGGTATCATTGGCAAATATGTTTTCCCATACTGTTGGTTCTCTTTGTAATTTAGTGCTGTTTCTTTAGCCATGCAGAAGCTTTTTATTTTGATGAGGTCCCATTTGTTTATTCTTTCCTTTATGTCCCTTGCTTTAGGGGACATGTCTGCGAGGATATTGCTGCGTGGAATGTCTGAGACTTTCCTGCCAATGTTTTCCTCTAGGTCTTTTATGGTGTTACGACTTGTATTTAAGTCTTTTATCCATCTTGAGTTTATTTTTGTGTATGGCGTAAGTTGGTGATCGAGTTTCATTTTTTTGCACGTAGCTGTCCAGATCTCCCAACACCATCTGTTGAAGAGGCTGTTTTTGCTCCATTTTATGCTCCTGCCTCCTTTGTCAAATATTAATTGACCGTAAAGACTTGAGTTTATTTCTGGGCTCTCTATTCTGTTCCATTGGTCTATGTGCCTGTTTTTATGCCAGTACCAGGCTGTTTTGATTACCGTGGCCTTGTAATACAGTTTGATATCAGGTATTGTGATCCCTCCTGCTTTGTTCTTCTTTCTCAAAATTGCTGCAGCTATTCGGGGTCATTTATGGTTCCATATAAATTTCTGAAATGTTTGTTCTATATCTGTGAAATATGTCATGGGTACCCTAATAGGGATTGCATTGAATCTATAAATTGCTTTGGGTAGTATGGCCATTTTGATAATGTTAATTCTTCCAATCCATCTTTTGCCTATTTTAAAATTAGGTTTTCTTTATTATTGAGTTGTAAGAGTTCTTTGTATTTCTGTAAGCCTTTTATCAGATCCAATATTTTCCATTAATTTCTCCCATTATTTTCTTTTCATTTTTAATGGTATGTGTTGAAGCACAAATGTTTTTAATTTTGAAAAGTCCATTTTATTTATTGATTGATTGATTTTATTAAGTATATTTTATTGATTATGGTATTACAGTTGTCCCAATTTTCCCCCTTTATGCCCCCTCTGACCTGCACCTCCCAACCCTCCAGCATTTCCCCCCCACTTAGTTCATGTCCATGGATTGTACATATAAGTTTTTTGAATTCTGTTTCCTATACTATTTTTGACCTCTCCACATCTAATTTGTGCCTACCAATTATGCTTCTTCTTCCCTGTACCTTTTCCCCCCTATTCTCTACCTCCCTCTCCCCACTTAAAACCCTCCATGTGATGTCCAATTCTCTGATTCTGATCCTGTTCTAGTTTGCTTAGTTTTTGTTTTTGTAGTTTTTCTTTTTTTTTAGGTTCATTTGTTGATAGTTGTGAGTTTGTCATCATTTTACTGTTTATAGTTTTTGATCTTCTTCAATTTCTTAGATAAGTCCTTTTAACATTTCATATAATAAGAGCTTGGTGATGACGAACTCCTTTAACTATACCTTATATGGGAAGCACTTAATCTGCCCTTCCATTCTAAATGATAACTTTGCTGGATAGAGTAACCTAGGTTGTAAGTCCTTGTTTTTCATGACTTTGAATACTTCTTTCCAGCCGCTTCTTGCCTGCAAGGTTTCTTTTGAGAAATCAGCTGATGGTCTTATGGGAACTCCTTTGTAGGTAACTCTCATCTTTTCTCCTGCTGCTTTTAAGATTCTCTCCTTTATCTTTAATCTTTGGTAATTTAATTATGGTGTGTCTTGGTGTGGCCCTCTTTGGGTCCAACTTGTTTGGGACTCTCTGTGCTTCCTGAACTTGTATGTGTATTTCCTTTATCAAATTAGGGAAGTTCTCTTTCATTATTTTTTAAAATAAGTTTTCAGTTTCTTGCTCTTCCTTTTCTCCTTCTACCACCCCTATGATTTGGATGTTGGAACATTTAAAGTTTTCCCAGAGGTTCCTAAGCCTCTCCTCATTTTTTTTGAATTCTTATTTCTTCTTTCTGTCCCAGATGAATGTTTATTTCTTCCCTTTGTTCCAAATCATTTATTTGAATCCCAGCTCCGGTCCCTTCTCTTTTGGTTCCCTGTATATTTTTCTTTATTTCACTTTGTATAGCGTTCAGTTCTTCCTTTATTTTGCATTCGTACTCAGTCATTTCTGTGAGCATCCTGATCACCAGTGTTTTGGACTCTGCATCTGATAGGTTGGCTGTCTCCTTTTGATTTATTTGGAATTTTGAGGGTTTTCCTTCTGAAAATTACCAGGAACTTTGGATTTTACCTCTAAGATTTCTAGATTAATTCCTGTGCTCACCTTGGGAGCACATATACTAGCTTAATTCCATTTTGATTGGAGAAGATACTGTGTACAATTTTACTCCTTGTAAATTTTTAAAGACATACTTTGGCCTGACATATGTTCTATTTTGGAGAATGTTCCATATGTCTGCATTTGAGAAGAATGTGTATTCTGTTGCTGTTGGGTGGAGTGCTCCATATATGTCTGTTGTATCTAACTGAGTCATAGTGTTCCAGTTCTCTATTACTTTATTGTTCTTTGGTCTGGATTTCTGCCTTTATTGAGGGTGAGGTATTGAAGTCTTTTCACTGTTAATACAGAATTGTCTGTTTCTCCCTTCAGTTTTGTCAATATGTGATTCATGTATTTTTGGTATTTGCATACATGTTCATAATTATGTTTGATAAATTCACATTTTTTATCATCATAAAATCACCTTTTTTTGTAACAGTTCTTGACTTTAAGACTATTTTGTATAATATTAACATAACTACCCAGCTCCCTTTTGGTTACTCTTCGCATAGAATATCTTTTTATCCTTTCATGTTCAACCTTTTTGTGTCTTTGAATGTGAAGTGAGTCTCTCTGTAGACAGTATATTTTATCATGATATTTCACCTATTCTGATAGTCTCTGTTTTTAAATTGATGACTTTAATCCACTGCCATTTAAAGTAAATAGGGAAGGGCTTCTGTCATTTTGCTATATGTTTACTGTATGTTTTGTACCTTCCCCCTCAACTTTAATTCTGCCTTCTTTTGTGTTCAATTTCATTTCAATTTTTTCCTATTTTTTTCTGTGTATACTTTAGTTACTTTCTTAGTGGAAACCATGGAGATTACAATTAACATTCTAAATTGAAGATAATCTAGTGTAAATTGATACTAACTTAGCTTCAATAACCCACAAAAACTCTGCTCCCCGAGAGGTAAATTTATCCCCTATATGTTACTATTTTCACTATATTCCATGCCTATTAACCTAGATTTATGATTGTTTTTATGCAGTTGTCTTTAGACCTAGAGGAAATAAAGAAGTGAGAAACCAAAAATAAAACAATGCTGGATTTTATATTCATCAATGTAATTCTTTATTTCTTAACTAACGTAGCTTCTAGTTACTGTATCCCCTCCTGTTAGCCTGAAGGGATTCCCTTTAGCATTTCTTGTAGGACAAATCTAGTGACAAATTAGATGGGCATTTGTTCATCTGTAAATGTTCATTTCTTTTTAATTTTAGGAGGATAGTGTTGTCAGATATAGAATTCTTGGTTGACACTTTTTTCTTTTGACACTTTGAGTGTATCATCTCATTGACTTCACTTCTGTGGGTTTTGATGATGAATCAGCTATTAATTTATTAAGTATCCTTTGTATGTGATGTTTATTCTCTCTTACTGCTTTGTTTTGACTTTTGGTGGTTTAATTATGTGTTGTGTGTGTGAGTCTTTTTGAATTCATCTTAGAGTTTGTTCAGCTTCCTTGTTTAGGTTCATGGCTTATATCATATTTGATAAGTTCTGGGCCATTATTTCTTCAAATATGATTTCTGTCCCTTTCTTTTTATCTTCTTCTGAGATTCCCAGCATACCTGTGTTGGTCTGCTTAATGGTCTCCCACCTTAGGTACTATTCAGTGTTTGTTCATCATTCCTATTTCTTTTTTCTCCACTCTCAATACTTCCACTTGTCCTCTATTGGAGTTCACTAATTTTTTCTTTTGGTTGCTCAAATCTGATGCTGACCTTCTCTAGTGGTTTTTCATATCAACTTGTAATTTTTACCTCCAACATTTCTATTTGTTTTATTTTTACAGTTGTATAATCTTATTTATATTCTCTGTTTGTAGATTTTTCTCCTAGATTTTCTTAGTTCTTTGTCCAGGTGTTTTAAAAAATAATCATCTGTTTATTTAGTTAGCTCTTTGAGTATATTTAAGAGAATTGTTTAATATCTTTTCTAGTGTCAGTGAATTTTGTTCAAGAACTGTAAAGCACGCAAAAACTTTATTGGGTGTTTTTTCTAGGGGCTGAAATTCAGAAGCACAGACTTGGGTAGATACTCCAACTGTGTTTGGAGGGGAAAACAAAAGGACAGAATTTATAAAAGAAAAAGGGGGCTTTGAAAGAACTGTGACTGGTGCTGGCAAGCTGACTTACATTGTTATAAGTGATTAATTACTTAAGTCTCTTGGTTGGTGAAAAATTTAGTTTTTAATAGAGAGTTCAGTGATGCAGAGTCAGTTCCAGGAACTGTATCTGGATGTAGCTTTGTTGTTTAGCTCAGTTCAAAAGCACAGTTTCACACGGAAGTATATATTAGCCCAGCTTCCTGGAGGCCCTTTTGGCATCATTTCAGATTGCTCTCTTGACAGTATCAACTCAGTTTTGCTGTTTTTCTTTTATATTCCTAAACACCATATCTGGGCTTTCTCTTTATGTGTATTCTTTGTAATTTTTGGTTTAAAACTTGGCATTTTGAATTGTATAGTGTAACTCTATAGAAATTAGATTCCCTCTCCTCATTTGAGCTTGTTGCTGTTGTTGAGGACTATAGTGGGTAGAATTGTTTCCTCCCAAAAGCTATGTCAAGTTTTAACCCCTAGTACCTGTGAATGTGAACTTACTTTGAGATGGTCTGTTTCCAAATATAAAAAGGTTAATATGACTTATGTCCTTATAAGTAGAGGGAAAGTTGAACACAGACACAGAAGAAATAGGGAGGCTGAAGAAGGCAATTTAAAGACAGACACAGAAAATAATGCCATGAAATGACAGGTAGAGGTTGGCATATCAAGGGTTGTCAGCAACCACGAGAATCTTGGAGAAAAACTTGGAACATGATATCTCACAGAGCCTCCAGAGGGAAGCAGTTTGCTGACCCTTGATTTCAGAATTTTGGCCTCCCAATCTGTGAGAGAATACATTCTTGTTTTAAGCTGTCCAGTTTGTGATAATTTGTTATTACAGACCCAGTAAACTAATAACAGTGAATTTCCCAAACTGTTTTTGAAATGACTATTTGTTTGTCCTGTGAGGTCACTGATGTCTCTGTTGCACTATTTCATTGGTTAGCAGGTGAACTGACAAAGACTGCCTTAAATTCCTGGAGCCAAATCAAAGCAAAGAGAACTACTCTCTGTCTTTGCACTTGGCTGTAAGCTGTGGCACTTCTTCAGCGCCTTGTCAGACTACCTACGTCTCTGCTTTAGCCTTCATGTCCCGATTGCATGGAGCTCCCAGACTTGTATTACAAACAACAGAAATTTATTTCTCACACTCCTGAAGACTAGAACCAAGATTAGGGTGCCAGCATTGTTGGGTTCTAATGAGAGTCCTTTTCCAGATTTCAGACCACTGACTTCTTGCTGTGTCCCTGCATGGTGGAAGGGGCAGGGATCTCTCTAGTCTCTTTTATAAGACCACCAATCCCAGTGATGAGAGACTTTGCTCTCATGACCTAATTACCTCCTGAAGGCCCTAATATGGTCACATTGGGATTACAACTTCAACAAAGGAAAGTGGAGGGACACAAACATTCGACCTAGTAGCTTGTGTTAGTCTCCTGGCTTCAGCAGGCCAGGCCTGGAGAGTTTCCATCTTCCCCGTAGTCACTGCTGCAGTGAGGAATAGGTTGATAGTCATTTAAACAACTATGGCAGAGTGCTTTCTTTCTGAAAGTCAGCTGTCTTTTCCTTCATTTAGGACTTTCCTGGTTGCTCTAAGTTTTTGTTTAAATTCCAGACTTGCAAAACTGTTAATTCTGGCAGTTTTTACCAGCTTAATAATGGCCGTTTCAGTGGGGAAAGTGATTCTTTGAGCACCTGACTCTGGCATTTTAAATGACAATGTTCCGTTAACATTTTTTAGGACTCTTATTTTAGAACAGTTTTAAGCTTACAACAAAATTGGGTGGGAGGTACAGACATTTCCCATGTAGCTCCTGCCCCATATACATGCATAGTCTCCCCTATTTTCAATCTCTCTTACCAGATTGGTACTTTTTCTTTTTTAAACCAAGGATGAGCCTCATTCACATGTCATGGTCACCTAAAGTCCCTAGTTTACATTGTGATTCATTCTTGGTACTGTATATTTTATGGGTTTGGATTCTTACGGTGTCATACAGATTATTTTCACTGCTCTAAATATCTTACGTTCTGCCTAGTCATTCCCTCACCACCGACCAATCATCTTTTTAACTGTGCCCATGGTTTCGCTGTTTCCAGAATCTCATGTAGTTGGAATCATACATTATGTAGCTTTCTCAGATTGGCTTCTTTAACTTTGTAACATGCATTTAAGTTTTCTCTGTGTATTTTTATGTCTTGATAGCTCATTTTCTTTTAGTATTTACTAACATCCCATTGTCTGGATGTACTAGTTTAGTTCCATTCACCCACCGAAGGGTGACCTCTTAGTTGCTGCCAAGTTTTGGCAATATAAAGAAAGCTGCTTTTTCAGCATCTATCGATATGATCATGTGGTTTTTATCTTTTTTATTGTTTATGCAAGGTATTATGTTTATTGATTTGTGTATATTGCACTGTTTACGGGAGAGATCTGGTTCTTCTTGCTGATGCATGTAAAGAATTACAAATCAGCAACTCTGTTAGCGTGCAGTCAGTTTACTAGTGATCCGTTCCCATGGAAGAGAACGGGACTAGCTAGAGTGGAGGGTGAAAGGCAGTTTCAGGGCAAAGCAGGGAGGCAGTTAAGAGCAGCTGAAGATCAGGGTGGCAAACCCCCAGGTGGCCTGAGGCTGGGTGTCCAGAGGTCCAGTGGCCAGAGAGCCAAGAGTGCCCTGAGCCCCCAAGAGAGAAAGCAAGTTTTTTGTTCTGAGGACTTACATAGTTGGTTGGATGGGAGAAAAAAGTTAAATACTGATTGGTGGGTAAAGGTGTTACCAGCTCTCCTGGGGGGATGTGACTACCCAAATGTAGGTATGTGTGGGTGTCTATCAGCCTGAATCCTTATCTGCCTTATCTAGAATCTATTTGTTCATCTTGTCATAAAACAAATATGTGACAGGAGGCAGTTAATTAAAATTGGACCACTTTTGAAAGTTATTTATGGGCTCTTTCTGTAAGCATTTGGGACTCCCTCATAAACCCAGGTGACCAGAGGTAGACAATTGACCAAAGTTGTTTTATGGGCTTCTTCTTTGGGCAGCATGCACCCTCTCCCACATTCCAGGCCCTGGGATGAAAGCACAGTTTCAAAGCTTTCTTTCCCAGATAGTGGAAATGCTACATATAATTTCAAGGACTTCCTTTGTCTCTTGCTAACATAGTGTTTTTTGTGGTGTTGGAACACCTGCCACTATTATCAGACCAGGCTCAGGACTACTGAATTAGTGTGTAAGACATGTCTCCTCCCTCCTTCCTGCCTCGGTTTCCTATTCATTCTACCTAAGAGGTAAAAGGTGTTTCCTGGCAACCAGGATACTAGACACTGGCCAGTAACAGCAGTGCAGTCTCAGGGTTCTTCCTATGCTGTCTCCTGCCTCAGTACCATCCTTGCATCCCTGGAATGAATCCCACTTGATCATGTTGTACGATCTTTTTAATGTACTGCTGGATCCAGTTTGCCAATATTTTGTTGAGGATTTTAGCATCTATGTTCATCAGCAATACTAGCCTGTAGTTTTCTTTGTTGTATCTTTATTTGGTTTTTGAATTAAGATAATACTGGCCTCATAAAAAGAGTTTGGGAGTTTTCCCCCTTCTTGGATTTAGAGAAGTCCTAGAATAGTTATGAAATCCTAGAGGAAAACATAGGCAGGAAAATTTTAGATATCCCACGCAGCAGTATTTTCACTAATATGTCCCCTAGAGCACAGGTGGCCCGTGGGCTGAATCCGGCCCTGTACCTTGTTTTATCTGGCCTGACACCTTGTTTCTCCCCAGCAGCAGCACTGAGATCTCACTTAACTGTTACAGAGTAGTTACATTTATACAGTCCTAAAACTACATTCGGCCCTTTGAAAGCAACCACGAGGCTGATGTGGCCCTCGGTGAAAGTGAGTTTGATACCCCTGCCCTAGATAGAGCAAGAGACATAAAGGAAAGAATAAACAAATGGGACTTCATCAAGTTAAAAAGCTTCCACATGGCTAAAGTAAACATCAACAAAATGGAAAGAGAACCAACCACATGGGAAAAAATATTTGCCAGTGATACATCAGACAAAGGTTTGATCTCCAAAATATATAAAGAACTCACATGACTCCACACCAGGAAGACAAACGACCCAATTAAAAAATGGGCAAAGGACTGAACAGACACTGCTCCAAGGAGGACACACAGAGTGCTCATAAACATGAAAAAATGCTCAACATCTCTAGCCATCAGAGAGATGCAAATTAAAGCCACAGTGAGATACCACTTCACACTGGTCAGAATGGCCGTCATAAATAAATCAACAAATAAATGCTGGCGAGCTTGTAGAGTAAAGGGAACCCTATTATGCTTGTTGGTGGGAATGCAGACTGGTACAGCCACTGTGGAAAACAGTTTGGAATTTCCTCAAAAAACTAAAAATGGAACTGCCCTTCAATCCAGCAATCCCACTGCTGGGATTATACCCTAAGAGTCCTGAAATACCAATTGCAAAGAACCTACGCCCCTCAATGTTCATAGCAGCACTATTTATGATAGCCAAGTGCTGGAAACAGCCTAAGTGCCCATCAGTAAGTGAATGGATTGAAAAACTGTGGTACGTTTACACAATGGAATACTATGCAGCAGAAAGGAAGAAGGAGCTCCTACCCTTCACGAGAGTATGGATGGATCTGGAGAGCATTATGCTAAGTGAAATAAGCCAGGCAGTGAAAGACAAATGCCATATGATCTCACCTGTGAGTGGAACCTAATCAACAAAGTAAACAAATGAGCAAAATAGAACCAGGGACTTGGGAATAAAGAACAAACTGACAGTGACCAGAGGGGAGGGGGGGTGGGGGGAACAGGGAACGAAGGGGAAGAGGCAAGCAAAGGAACAGGAAAAGGACCCATGGGCACGGACAGTGGGAAGGGGACTGACTGTGGGAGTGAGGGGGTAGGGGAGAGCAATGGGAAAAGGCATGACAACTGTAACTGTAGAACAATAAAAAGTTTCTATAAACATCCACGTGCAGGTTTTTGTATAGATAAGTTTTCAGCCTCTTTGGGTAAACACTAAGAGTGTGATTACTTGCTTGTATGGTACGACTATATTTAGTGTTGTAAGAAACTGCTAAACTGTCTTCCAAAGTAACTGTACTATTTTGCATACTACCAGAAATGTACTAAGAGTTTCTGTTATTTCACATCCTTGCTATTAGTTGGTGTTGGTCAGTATTCCAGATTTTGGCCGTTCTAATAGGTGTGCAATGGTATCTTATTGTTTAATTTGTATTTCCCAGATAATATATAATGTAAAGCATCTTTTTATTTCTCCCCGTCATTTTGGCTCTGATAATACCCCATCAGGGTAGGCTGTGGTTAACTAGTTTCTCTAAAGGCCAGGCCTTGTTAAGAAGTACAGAGTACTCTGGCATATTTTAAAATGATTTGTCTCCTTCCCCTTGCTTGAAGCTCAAGGGAATTTTTCTGCAATATTTACTGTAAGCTGGTCAGATTTCTGGAGATACCTCAAAATACTGTGGAGGCTTTGCTATGACTTGGTCTGCCTAGAGTTTTTAACACTCTTGAGTTCTCCACACTGATTCTCCAGCAATTCATCAGCTACAGTTCAGGCTTTCAGCCTCGGTACTGGTATCCACAGTAGTTTCCTGTCCTGAGTCTCTCCTCTGGTAAGCCGTGCCTCCCTATATTCACCTGTGTCTCTAATCTGGGGGGCAGCGGTTTGGTGCGTGTCCTGCTGCTGCATTCTTTTACATATCTAAGAAGAGCTGTTCATTTTTCAGTTCAACTTTTTACTTGTTAGTATAGAATGGTGACTTCCAAGTTCCTTTCATGGGGAACCAGAGACCCCTAACCCTTCATAGCTTTTTTATGTAGAAATCAACATGTGAATAGGGTTCTGAGTGAATTAATCTTTTTCAAGTCAGATCTAATAGTTGTATATTTTGTTTGATGTGAGCAGACTGGAATAGCAGGAAATGCAAAGTGAAGTTGTTTTTTTATTATTTTCAATTTGAAAAATACTTTATAGTTATATCAATTGCTAATATTTATCCTATCTTTTTCATGCAGATTTGAGACCAAAATAGATTCCTTTCACATTACTGGCCTACCAGACAATTCAGCAAAACCCCGCCTTCTGTCTTCATTGGATAATGCTGCCTCACTTTTCCGGATTACATTCGAGACAAATCCATTAGATGAAACTGTTGCTCAAAGGTGTATTATAGAAGCTGAACCTTTAGAAATGATATATGATGCAGTAAGCATTTTTTAAATTTCTAAGTTTTCATACATTTCAGTTTGGTTTGATTTTTGTGCCTAATTTTAATAATGCTTATTTTACCAGAGAACAGTGAATAGTATAGTGGAATTCTTCAGACCTCCAAAACAGGTCAATCTATCACAGCTCACTTCAGCGACTTTGACAAAACTTGAAGAATTTCGTGATAAGACAGCAACAGGTAAAAATGCCAGCATTAATTTTGGTGAATTAAATACGGAATTGTATAGTAACCATTCAGGCATTTAAAGCTGATTTTAATAATGTCTTCCTTTTTTTTTACTTTATTATTATTATTTTTTATTATTGTTGTTCAGTTACAGTTGTCCTACCTTTTCCCCCATTGCTCTCCCCTGCCCCACGCCTCCCCAGTCAATCCCCAGCCTATTGTCCATGACCATAAGTAATGTCGTCTTTAAATTTCTATCTAGACCAGATACAATTTAATTGAAAATAATTTTGTATATAATCATTTCTTGTGTTCAGGTCAAACCTATTAACCACGTTCAAGTTAATTATAAAATTTTGTTAGGATTTTTGAAGTTCTGTTTATGACAGAAACTGGCCTTTGAATTCTTTTATAAAATCATAGGGCTTCTTGAAATGGTCTTTTTTAGTTTAATCCCTGCCCTTTTACCATTTAGCTCTCTTGTGACCTTATGTAACCTCTGAACAAAATGTTCTTTTAACTGCACATGCTTTTGACTATAGGATGAGGTTATGTACGTTAAATAAACTACATCACTTAAACTTTTTCAATCTAGGTATTTATAATTTTACTTATTAGATTGTTACTATCATTTTTAGTTTCTCACAATTCATGTCAAAACATGTTAGTTCTTGTGTGGGTTTTGTTGTTGTTGTCCTTTGTGAAGTAAGGTACCTTTCTGTTTGAATATCAGATGCCCTAAACCTTAAAAATAAACATTGTTTATTGATTCAAAATGATTCAGTGGCTGCTTACAGAATTTCATCTTTGAGGAGTAGTTCCCATGTCATGGGGTCATTATAATGTGATCATTGATAATAATTTTAGATTTAAAAGCCAGTGCTGGATTTGGGACTATGAAATAGATTAATTTGGTATACAAATCACATGAAAGTGAATGGATTAAACTTATGAGAATAAAACACCTTAAGTGAATGGAATATCTGAGGAATAGAGAACACTGGTTTGTTGCCTCTTCTGGTTTACATATGCTTTTATTGAAGATGATTTAATAATTCAGGCTTCTTCTTGTCTCAGTGATATCATAAGGATCAAGAATCATTCTTCAGTAAGGTAGATGTAGCTGTAGTAAGTTCATGATTTGGAAAGAATTATATAGATTCTAATATAGCAGTTATTAATAAATGTTTCATAAAACTTAATTTTTTAGATATGTTATCTCTTGAGTTTTATCCAAATTGTTTTGGGGGTTAAGAACATTTATTTGAGGAATAATTCTAATTTTTCACTCAGTTATATTTAATTAGGTGTGTACACATTAATAACAAACATTTTTACTTTATATTGAAAATATTTTGCTCTAGGTCATTTTAAAATGAATTCTAATTGCACATTCATACATTTAGTAATTCTTTTTCTTGAGTAATTTGTGAAAAATATTGTGATGATTTGTATTTTCTGCAGGTCTGCTGTATATTATTGAAACACAGAAAGTTCTTGATCTCAGAATTAATTTGAAAGCTTCATATGTTATTATCCCACAAGATGGAATTTTTAGCCCAACGTCAAATCTGCTTCTTTTGGACCTTGGTCATTTAAAGGTATATACTAATATTTATTTTGAAATATGGAATATAGGGTATTTCTTTGTTTAAAATGTATTTTGTTTAGACTGTTTGATTTGGCATATTGCTTTTTAGATTTATGGTACGTAGTAGGATTTGAGAAATCTTCTTGTCTGGTGAATAAAGTGAGGTTTCATTTAATTAGGTAATTTTCCTACATTTCTAAAAGCAAAATGAGCAATTGAACTCTGCAAGTCAGGGGTGAACCTAAGAATTACTTTTATGTGTAGAATTTGAGAGTAATGCTTAAAGAGTTTATTTTCTTTTCAATTGAAGTTTATTAGTGGATGAATTACAATGTATAGATTGTGTGGGAGTTCTGGAAGTAATCAAATATATCTTTGTCCTTCTGAAATTTGGGGGGTATATAACTTTAGATATTGATATTTTAATATTTCTGTCATATAATCCTACATTGAGAGATGGTCATATTGCATTTACCTAAGTCATTTCACCTTCTATCCAATTATGTGTATTTTTCTTCGTAGTGTTAAGTAGAGGATAATTTTTTTGTGTTTCCAGATCAGCACTGTTCATATGATAACCGCTGACCACATGTGGTTGATTAAGCCAGTTAACAGCATAGAGTAAGAAACCCCTGACGGGATAGCTCAGTCGGTTAGAGCATTGTCTCCATACAAGGCTGTGGCTTTGATCCCATCAGGTCACACAGAAGAAACAACCAGTGAATGCACAAATAAGTGGAAGAACAAATCAATATTTCTTTGTGTATATCTCAAAATCAGTAAAAAAGTTTTAAATAAAGTAAGATAAAAATTCAGCTCCTCAGTCACATTAGCCACATTCAAGTGTTTAATAGTCACAAGTGGCTAGTGGCTACTATGTTAGCGCACAGATGGAGAACGATTTTATCATTGTAGAAGGTTCTGTTGGATAGCACTGCTCTATATTGTTAAATGTAAAGGAATAGCTGTAACAGCTTAAAGATCCAAGAGGGATGGGTGATATTAGAATGCCCTTTCTTGCTACCTAACAAATATATGCCTTTCCTTGATATTGATATTCTCCTTTTTTCTATGTTTTACTTTTCAGTTGGTAATTATGTAGGCAACTGGTGGATTTACAGTTACAATATTTATACAGCTAATTATTCATATGTAGATTTGGTTATGAAATTGGTTCAAGGAAACCTGGTATAATGGAAAGAGCATAAGGTCAAAAGTAAGGGTATCAATCTATTTTTTGAGCTTAGGCAATTTGCTTAATCTTTTGCTTAAAATTCACTACCTTTCAAAGAGAGATAATCAATTTTGACTATACACATGCGCAATATGAAACAGAGGAAAATGTTAAAATATATAATATATATATATATATGATTTAAGTAAGATCTTTATTTACTGTTGTGGAGTGATTTCCAGGATGCTTATGTGAAAAATGGAGTGTGCATAGTGTATCAATAAAGAGGAGGTACAAATATAACTTGTTTGGGGTCGCATAAATGTCAGAGTTGGGACTAAAATTCAGTGCTCCTAATATTTAATCCTGGACTTTTATTTATTTTATTTTATTTTATTTTTTTATTCTATTTTATTTCTTCACCATTTAGTCCCCTTACACCTCCCTCACTCCACAGTCTCCACACTGTTGTCCACATCCATGAATCCTCCTCCTTTTTGCTCATTTCTTCCACCCCTAACCTCCCCACCACTTAGCTGTCATCCCAAATTCTCTCTGAGTCTCTCTATTTTGCTGTTAGTTCAGTTTGTTCATTAGATTCCATGTGTGAGTGAAATCATATGGTATAATCCTGGACTCTTAGTTCTTATTATAAAACTACTATATACCTGTCATCATGTCAAAGAAATGTGTTATAAGCTATATTTGTCTCTTGTTTTTATTTAAAAGACTTCGTATCAGATTTTTAAATAATTTAGTTATATTCATTATTCTCTAGGCCTGGCTTGGTTCCTTTCTTTTAACATAAATAATTAGGAAATATAACTTAATATATTATAATTCACTTTTATATCTAACCTTCTCATTATACATGTTATGGATAAAGACATTTCTAATAGTCTTATGTCAGCTTGTGAGTTTATCCTCTCCTATTTTTTATTATATTCTGAAAGATAAAAACCTTATCTTTTCACTTTGAAGTATTTTTGCTGGGTCTAAACTCTTAAAATTAACTTCAAGGTAACAAGTAAAAGTCGTTCAGAATTACCAGATATGAAACAAGGCGGGGCCAAACTTGAAGAGTTAATGGATAGAGCTTACGACTCCTTTGATATTCAGCTTACAAGCATACAGCTGCTTTACAGCAGAGTTGGTAAGTAGACAGTGCATTATGTATTGTTTAGTTTCCTGGAGTGATTCATTATATTTTTAGACAGTTTCTCTGAAGACCTTCATTCTGAATATGTTATAACTTTACATTTTTTACATTAGAAGTGTATGGTAGACAGGAGCAGTATCTCAACTGGGAGCAACTTTACCTCCCAAGAGCCATTGTCAACGTCTGGAGACGTTTTTGGTTGTGACACATGGACACTGGGGGCACTGCCAGTATCTAGTGGGTGAGGTCAGTGCTGCTAATGAACGTACAATGTAGAGGAATGTTAGCCAAGACATCTTTGGCAAAAATGCCAGTAGTGCTAAGATTAACAAATCCTGTTTTAGACCACTGTTTTCCAGAAGCTGGACAAGGTTGGAAAACACGGACACATTTTAAAAAATATTAGTGTAAGACAGTGAGATAAGCAGAAGAGACTGCTGAAGGGTGGAGGCAACCAGCCCAGGGGCTGTGACAGTGCCAGCCGTAAATATCCACTCAAATACAAGGAGAATCACTCTCTTAGTCATAACTTCACCCTGTTCACTTTGTTGTGCTAATCAGGAGTCTTTGATCCAGATCTAGTTGACAGAGCCAGAAATTCCCTTGTCAGGAGCCACGAAAGGATAGTGAGAGAGCCCTGAGCATTTGAGCCCTCTTCCCACTGTCATACTGCTTTTGAATCCCTGGACTGTTAGTGAACATTCAGCTAATTCAGCAAAGGTGGACTGGTGACTGTGTTGGAGATCTCTATGTATTTATATGGTCAAATTCCAATCAACTGAGCTAACTAATGAAAGGAGAAGCAATGGAGAATCCAAAGTAATGATTGTTAAAAATATCAGTTTACTTACGACTGGAACATTTTGATTATATTTCTTTATATTTGCTTTAGGATAATGAAATTGGTGGTTGGTTCTACCATATTCTAGTTGGTGTAGAAGGAGCCCAGAAGTATAGTGGGTAGCACATGTAAATTGTTTGTAGAACATTCATAAATATTTTCAGGGAGTAAATTACTGTATTTTGGTATGTTTGATACATTTTGGTCGTTAGTTTTTGAAGCCCATTAACTGTACTTAATATTTAAGATATTGAGATGCTTTGTGAAAAAAATTAAATATATCATTATTGTCTGAAAATTATTGGAATTTCTTGGCATGTTTTTGATAGGCATTAACTATTAAATAATTAAATCATTTTGATGTGGTTTTATGATGAGTTACTTTATGTAATTGTCATAGATTCTCTTGATAAATTCTAAAATACAGGTTTTAAATATCTTTTTAAGTACATTTTATTGATTATATTATTACAGTTGTCCAAATTTTTCCCACTTTGCTGCCCCAGGCCCAGTACCCCCCATCCTTCGAACAGTTCCCCTCTTAGTTCATGTCCATGGATTGTGCATGTAAGTTCTTGGGCTTCTCCATTTCCTATACTGTTTTTAACATCTTCCAGGCTATTTTGTACCTACCTAATATGCTTTTTAATCCCTGTATTTTCCCCCCATTCTCCCCTCTCCACCTCCCAGCTAATAAACCTCCAAATGATTCTGTTCCTGTTCTGGTTGTTTGCTTTGTTTTTTTTAGATTCAGTTGTTGATAGCTGTGACTTTGTGCCTTTTTTAATGGTCATAGTTTTGATCTTTTTTTTAGCTAACTCCCTTTAATATTTTGTGTAGTAATGGTTTGGTGATGATGAACTCCTTTAGCTTTACTTAGGGAAGCACTTTATCTGCCCTTCCACTCTAAATGATAGCTTTGCTGGATGGAGTAATCTAGATTGTAAGTCCTTGCTTTTTAGCACTTTGAATACTTCTTGCTAGGCCCTTCTTGCCTGCAAAGTTTCTTTTGAGAAATCAGCTGACAATCTAATGGGAATTCCTTTGCAGGCAATTCTCTGCTTTTCTCTTGCAGCTTTTAAGATTCTCGCTTTATCTTTAACTTTTGGCATTTTAGTTATCATGTGTCTTGGTGTTATATTGTTTGGATCCAACTTGTTTGGGATTCTCTGTGCTTCCTGGACTTGCATGTTTATTTCCTTCACCAAATTGGAAAAGTTTTCTTTCATTGTTTTTTCAAATAAGTTGTTAATTTCTTGCTCTTCCTCTTCTCCTGGCACCCCTATGATTTGGATGTTGGCACATTTGGAGATGTCTCAGAGTCTTCTTATCCTGTCCTTGTTTTTTGAATTCTTGTTTCTTCTTTCTGTTTTGGTTGAATGTTGATTTCTTCCTTAAGTTCCAAGTCATTGATTTGAATCCTGGCTCCTTTCCCTTCACTGTTGGTTCCCTGTAGATTTTCCTTTATTTCACTTAATGTAACCTTCATTTCTATGTTTATGTTGTTGCCATACTCAATGAGTTCTTTGACCATACTAATCACCAGGGTTTGAACTCTGCATCTGATAGGTTAGCCATCTCCATCACATTTAGTTCTTTCCCTGAGATTTCATTCTGTTCTTTCATTTGGGCCACATTTCTTTGTCTCTTCAATTTGGCAGCCTTCTGGTGTGTGTTTTAGGTGGAGCTGCTTTGACTCCCTGTAAAAGGCACCTGTCAGGATAAATAATGGCTTCTCTAAATCCTTGGTTGTTGGACTTCCATACAGTTTGGTTTTCTGACAGTTCTGGATGTTATTTGTTTTGAGATTTAGTTGTAATTCTTTCTGTGATTGTGCGAGAGGTGAAGTGTGTCTACCTACACCTCCATCTTGTCAGGAAGTCCCGGTTTTTAAATATCTTATCTTTTTACCTGTAAATTGAGACGTGAAGGAAATATTTTGTCTCAGTGCTGTTAGAATTTAAAATTGTAATTAAATCTGTTTTACTACCTATGTCTAGAAACCTAATCTTTTGTTGACTTGGTTTTTCCTGACTAAGGATTTTATCTGACTCATGGAATTGTTAGGTTCAAGTGAGGTAATGTATGTAATATATTTCAGTGCATACCCTTGGGTGTTTTTTCCAATGTATGTACCTATGAGTATATGGAATATGCTTGTGTGGTATTTATGAGTGGGAGTATTTATGAATGCATTCTTT
This sequence comes from Desmodus rotundus, assembly GCF_022682495.2. NCBI lineage: Eukaryota > Metazoa > Chordata > Mammalia > Chiroptera > Phyllostomidae > Desmodus > Desmodus rotundus. Next base: position 42,281,107 of record NC_071387.1, on the reverse strand, counting down.
ACATGAGTTACATAGTTTTATATCGTGATTTTTCTTTCACTTACCAGTAATATTTTAGGCACTTGAGTCCATGGTGTTTATTAGCTCTCTGATGTTCTAAGCCTGTGCTGTCAGGTATTTAGCCGTTTCCTTATTGAACAGTAAGGCTTGAAATACTGCAGTGAATGTTTCCCGAAGGTCACATGTTAGCAGACCTGGATATAAATTTCAACTTTATCACTCACTAGCCTTTCGGTAGTAGTAAGCAAGTTATAAATTCCTTTGTGTCTCAGTTTTCTAAAATGTGATGATTATAAATCATTGTGAGAATTATATGAAAGTTTAAACATTGCCTAGAACAGTGCCAGTTACAAATCTTGAGTAAATGGCAGCTTTTATTAGTTACTACTGAAGAACTGTGCTCTCCCCTACCGTATTCATTATTGCCTTGGAGCCGTGTTGTTTTTGTGAGTAGGTGATTACCAGTGAATGCACAGCAGATTTGACTAAAACTATGTTGTTCTTAGTAAGCATTTTCCCTATTAAAACATAGAGAGTCTTATGAAGCAGCAAATGAAAAATATGAAAGGGAAAGAATTTACCTGCCAATTATGTGTACCTGGGCACGTGGTGTTATGATTATCTAGATGTGAATCATGCAGTTTGTGACTATGAAGTATTAAACATAATTTTACGTTTGGTATCTTTTAAGTTCTACATGTGTTAAACACACTGTTTTCTGTAATTAGGTGATAATTGGAAAGAAGCACGGAAACTCAGTGAATCTACACAACATATTTTGGTACCTCTGCACTTCAACGTGGAATTCTCGAAGGCCATGGTTTTCATGGATATAAGGATGCCTAAGTATGTATCATCTGTTTCATGAGACAATAGGTTTTCTCAGTAATTCGGTAGCTAAGGAAATACCATATTCATTGATTCATTGTGTGTGTGTGGTTAAAATGAGTAAACCCAATATTTACCACTTTAACTGAATAATTCAGTGACATTAGGTACTTTCATGTTGTGCAACCGTCACCACTCTCCATCTCTGGAACTTCGTCACTTTCCCGAATGGAGACTCTGTGCCCATTAAACGTCAATGTCCTTTCCTTTCTCCCTTCCCCCGCCCTAGCTCGTGACAGTCATGTCTGTGTTACATCTCTATGAATTTGACTACTCTCGGTACAGTTCACCCTTGGACAGCATGGGTTTGAACTATTTGGGTCCAATTACATGCAGTTTAAAAAAATAAATATACAGTTGTTCTTCTGTGTAGCCAGGTTCGCATCTGTTGATTCAACAATACATAATGAATGGGCTGTGTTTCCATAATACTTTATTTAGAAAAGTAAGCCGCACGCTGGATTAACCCATGACCATAGTTTGCCAGCCTCTGGTTCAGTGCACGACAGCCAAATGTGATTAGTAAAAGGGAAATGACACCAGGAAAGCCATTCGAATTAGTATTCTGTGATACTAAAATGGCTGTAAGTTAGGATGAGAGAAGTGTACCGGAAATAACCACAGGTAGAAACTATAATGGTTTAAAAAGATGAAATCTGAGAAGCTTTTTAAGAAATTCTGTAACTTGGCAAGCAGTATAAATATGATAGTATATAAAATCCTAGAACCCTGCCAATATCAGGTAGTATTTTTTTTAAGTTTGAACTTAGAAATTTTAAGGCAAAGGAAGTTCTGTATTATTTGGGAGGTAGTGTGTTGGCACCCATCATCTTCAGGTCATACAGGCATATTTAAAGACATTGGGAAGTTTAGATACATTAATGAGACTGCTCCATAGTATGTTCCTAAGTTAAACTGGTATGTGAATTGAAAAGTAAGTTTTAAGAAAAGTGTGCAGATTAAAAAAAAGTGCAGTGAATGAATATTTACTCTCTCTTTGATGTCAGTCTCTCTTATTATTTTTAAGGACTTGAGCAATTTTAGGGTCGCAGAAAAATTGATAGGAAGATAGATTTCTCATATACCCCCTGTATCCACCTATACATAGCATCCCCCATTAACAACATCCCCACCAGAGTAGTACATTTGTAGTAATCGATGGACCTACGTTAAACGTCATGTTCACCCAAGTCCATAGTTTACATTGCAGTTCACTCTTGGTGTTGTGTGTTCTGTGGTTCTGGACAAAAGCATAATGACATGTATTCATTGTTATGGTTTCATATAGACTGTATCACATAGAGTATTTTTACTGCTGTAAAAATCTTTTGTGATCCACCTACTTATTCCTCTACCATCCCCAAGCCCTGGCAAACACTGACCTTTTTACTGTGTCAGTAGTTTTGCTTTATTCAGAATTTCATGTAATTGGAGTCACACAATATGTAGCCTTTTCTGATTGGCATCTTTCACTTAATACTATGCATTTAAAGTTCTTCCATGTCTTTTCATGACTTCCTAGCTCCTTTTTAGTGGTGAATACTATTCCATTGTCTGATATACAACAGTTTATCCATTCACCTGCTGACAGATATCTTGGTTGCTCCCAACTTTTGGTTATAAAGTTGGAGTATAAAGTTTATGTGGATAAGTTTCATTCATAGAAAACTATGAGTAAAGATGCCACAGACATTTGTGTGCAGGTTTTTATGGGGACGCAAGTGTCACATCATTTGGGTCAATACCAAAGAGCTCAGTTTCTGGGTCATATGGTTAAACTATGTTTCCTTTTGTGAGAAACCACCAAACTTCCAAAGTGGCTGCACCATTTTGCATTTCCAATAGTAATGAATGAGTGTCCCTGCTGTTACACACTGTTGTCATTATTTGGTATCGTCAGTATTCCAGCTTGTGGTCATTTTAATAAGTGTGTTGTGGTATCTCGTTGCTGTTTTAATTTGTATTTACCTGATGATATATGCTGTGAAGCATCTTTTCATACGTTCACTTATTACCTGTATATCTTTTTTGATGAGGTATCTGTTAAGATTTTTATCCCATTTCTCCAATTGGATTGTTGGTCTTACTGAGTTTTAAGAATCCTTTGTATATTCTTGGATAACAGTTCTTTTTGAGATGTATGTTTTTCAAATATTTTCCCTCCATGTGTGGTGTGTCTCATAATTCTCTTAATATTGTCTTTTGTAGATCCGAAGTGTTAATTTTATGAGGTCCAACTTATCAGTTACTGTTTTTCATGAATTGTGCCTTTGTGTAGAAAAAGTCATGGCCAATACCTAAGGTCATCTAGGTTTTCTTGAATTTATCTTTTTGAAGTTATATAGTGTTTGGATTTTACACTTAGATCTGTGATCCATTTTGAATTTTTGTGAAGGTTAAGTTTGTTGTCTAGATACATGTTTCTTACATGTGGATGTCCATTTATTCCAGCCCCGTTCTCTTTGTTGAAGAGAATGTCTTTGCTTCATTTTATTGCCTTTGTTCCTTTGTCCAAGGTCAGTTGACTGTATTTATGGAGGTCTTTTCTTGGACTGTCTTTTCTCAGATGATCTATTTGTTTATTGTTTCACCAACATCAATGTCTTCCTGTAGCTTTATAGTAAGTATTTTTTAAAAGATTTTAAATTTATTTTTATTTTTAGAGAGAGGGAAGGGAGGGAGAAAGAGGGAGAGAAACATTGATGTGCAAAAGAAACATCAATCAGTTGCCTCTTGCACACCCCCACCTGGGGACGTGGCCTGCAACCCAGTCATGTGACACCACCAAAATTCAACTGGTGGTGACCTTTTGTTCTGCAGGCTGCCACTCAACCCAAGGAGCCACACCAGTCAGGGCTATAGTAAGTCAAGGTTGGAGTGTCAATCCTCCAACCTTGTTCTTCTCCTTTAATATCGTATTGGCCATTCCAGCCTTTTGTGTCTTTATATAAATTTTAGAATTATTTTGTTAATATCTATTAAATAAGTTGCTGGGATTTTGTTTGTGATTGCATTGAATCTGTAGATCAGTTTGGGAAGAATTGACATTTGACAATATTGAGTGTTCCTGTTCATGAAAAGGGAATACCTCTGTTTATATAGTTTTTTGATTTCATTCTTCAGTTTTGAAGTTTTTCTCATGTAGATCTTGTATATATTTTTAGTTTTACACCTGAGTATTTCTTTTGGAGGGTGCTAATATAAGTAGTGTTGTGTTTTTAATTTCTAGTTCCACTTTTCCATTGTTGGTGTATAGGAAAGTGATTGACTGTTACATATTAACTTTGTATCCTGCAGTTACAATAACCGTTTATAAGTTCCAGGAGGTGTTTTTGTTGTTGTTGTTTCTCTTTGGGTCTTCTACGTAGAGGATTATTTCATCAGTTTGAACAAGGACAGTTTTATGTTTTCTTTTCCAATCTGTATGACTTTTATTTTCTTTCCTTGCCTTAATGCATTGGGTAGGACCGTCAACATGATCTTGAAAAGGAGCAGTGAGAGGAATGTGTGCTTTGCACCTAATCATACCTGGAAAGCTTTGAGTATTTTCACTACTAAGTGTGATGTCAGCTGTAGGTTTTTCAAGTTGAAAAGTTATCCTTTATTCTAGTTTACTGAGAGGTGTTTTTTTTTTTTTATGAATGTACGTTAGATTTTGTCACATGCATCTATTTTATACGCTCATGTGTTTTTTTCCTGTTTATAGTCAGATCAGATTTTTAAACATGGTTTTAGATGTATAATCTCTTGGACAAGTTATTTGAATTACTAAAGTCTTAATTTCTTGGTAGGAGCTATATACATACGAGAACTTATAAGGAACAGGGAAGAGAAATAAGTTGTCTGCCTCCTAGGTTGTGAGGACTATTTAGCATAATGCATATCCAGTGCTCTCCTTAATGCCTATCATGTAACTAAGACTTGACAAATAGTAATTGTCAACTGTCCTTGGCAGATAGTAGTGGGATAATAAACACAGTAACATTAGAAAATAGCGTTTGAAAAATGAGATTATTTTATCTAATGACTGGCCAATAAGGTTGTGTAAATTTGAGTGGAGAACATGGGATAATTTGCACATGGACTGTGGGTAATTTTTAGTGCTAAAATCACATTTGATTATTTTGCGATAATGTAAGGGGAACAGTCATCTTTTTAATTAATGCATTTAAATCAGAATAAAAATTGAGTTATGATGATTCCTCTCTTTTTGATACAGATTCAAGATTTTTGGAAAATTACCACTGATTTCTTTAAGAATTTCAGATAAAAAACTGCAAGGGATTTTGGAATTGATTGAAAGCATTCCAAAACCCACACCTGCAACTGAAGTGCACACCCCTGTCAAACCGTTTCAGGTAATATTACTTACAAAATGAATAAAAGCACAAATTAAAAAGAATTCACAGCTGTTATTTTAACAGCCACGGAAATTTTGGGTAAAAAAAACCAATTCATCTGAATGGACATTTAAAAATTATATTTTAAAAGGACGAATGATGAAGTAGTAAAAGGTGCCTAAAGTGTAAAATGGTAAGTCTACCTTTCTTTACTTCTCCAGCCTTCAGTTCTTGTCCTCAGTGGTAACACTTTAGCCACTGCAGCTCTAGTTTTCGGGAAATGTTTATGGCCTATGCTAGTACACACACATATAAACATATGTGCTTGTGTGTATGTACATGTATATATGTTCTTGTGTTCTCAAAATTTACATAAGTGATGGGGAGAAAATGCAGACAAATGTAATTGAGTAACAATAAAAATTTTTTAAAAAACCTGAAAAAAAATTTACATAAGTGAGATTATACTTAGTGTTCTGAACCTGTATTCTTTACCATTGTTGTCCATGTTAAACATCTTCGAGATATTTCCATTTTAGCCCAGATCTACCTTATTTTTTGTTGCAGTATACAGGGTGGGGAAAAAGCAGGTTTGTCCTTGTGAGTATGCTAAACCCCGAGTTTATTCTGGTATTATTATTTATTAATTATTGTTTTCCATATGAACAATTATGAACCTACTTTTGCCCCATCCTGTAGTTTTGAATTATGTGTGTGTATACCATCCTTTACCTAACATAATCCCCTTTTGGTGGACATTCACATTGTTACGAGTGTTTTTACTTGTGAAAATATGGCTTTGAACTTTCTTTTATATAGATTTGGGCATATTTTTATCCATTAAATAAATTCCTAGAAGAATTGTTGAATATACCATGTGAATATTATAATTACCATTTGAATATTATAAAATACCATGTGAATATTATAATTTAATGAACTTTGCCAAATTTCTTTTCTAAATTGAGTCCTGATTTATAGTCCCACCAATAGGAAATGAGTGTCCGTTTCTCTGTTCTCATGAATCATATTAACACATATTAAAATTTATTCTATTAAATGAAGGAATGTTACCTTGTGGTTTTAATAGGCATTTCTTTATGAATAAGATGGACCTTACTTTCATAAGTTTGAATATTTGCATTTCTGTTTTTGAAAACAGCTGTTTATGTCTTCTGTTGGGTTATTATTTTCCAGTTAAGGAAATATTCAAAGTTTTTCACTTACAATCAGTTTTTAAAAATTTATTATTTGTTTTTATTCTGATACACTTATTTTTGCCACGCCAAACTTTTTATGTAGTTAAAGTTGTTAGATTTCCCTTCATGATGTTTGGGTTTTGTGTTATGTGTCTTTTATGAAGTGAATTTCAAAAAGGAAATAGCCATTCCTATTTTTCTCTTTTGAAAAAAATTCTGATTTTTTGTTTAACTTTTTTTTGAAGTAATTTCAGACTTATAGCAATGTTGTAAAATAGTGTAAAGAAGTTTTTTCCTCAAAGATTTGAGAATGTTTCTGATACATTGTACCATCATCCTGAACACTTTCGTGTTCTACAGTATTTTCTCAGTCTGTTGCTGTGCTTTTTATGTTTTAAGTGTCTTTTTAAAAGATGTTTTAGATTTTGATGAAATTTAATTTTTAATTGTTTTAATGGATAAAGCCTTTTATCTCATCTGAAATCTGCCTAACACATTGGCAAAAAGATTTTCTCTTATGTTTTATTCTAGAAATCTTATATTTTTAGATTTTATGTTTAGGGCTATGATCCATTACTTGTTAATATTTTTATACATTGAGTATGATGAGTCATCATTCTATTTTACATTTATATTTCTAGTTATTTCAGTTTCATTTGTTGAAAAAAGTTTCTTCAGTGAGTTGAATCTGTTTCTGGCTATGATCTTTTACAATGATTTCTGTATCCTTTCCTTTGATCTGTCTGTGTCTGTCCTTTCACCGATACCATACTATTTTATTTATAGTTACTTACATGGTAAACCTCTTTTTTAATTAAAAACATTTTTTATCCTCACCCGAGGACATGCTGAGAGGAAGAGGGGAGGGAGAAAGAGAGTGAGAGAAACTTCTGTGTGAGAGAGAAACATCACTTGGTTGCCTTTCATCTGTGCTCTAACCCCTGACCAGGGGACTGAACCTGCATCCTGGGCGTGTGCTGTGAATGGGAATTAAATCCTTGACCTTCTCGTTTGTTGGATGACGCCCAACCAAATAAGCCACACCAGCCAGGGCTTAATTTTACTTTTTTTATTTTTAAAATTTTTTTTTATTGTTGTTCAAGTACAGTTGTCTCCATTTTCTCCCCACAACCCCGCCCCCCACCCCAGCCACCCCCACCTCCCACCCTCAGTCCTATCCCCCGTTTGGCTTTGTCCATGGGTCCTTTATACAAGTTCTTTGACAACCCAACCCCTTTTCCCGTTATCTCCTCCCACCTCCCTCTGGGTTACTGTCAGTTTATTCTTAATTTCAGTGTCTCTGGTTATATTTTGCTTGCTTGTTTGTTTTGTTGATTAGACTCCAGGAAGACAAACAATCCAATTAAAGTTTTAAATTTTTAAAAAACTTTATGCTGTTCAAATTGTTGAGGAGAATTTCTGTGACAGTTTCCTAAGTCTGGTTCTTCCATCAGGTTCATGCTGTGCTGACTGCATACCTCTGAGTCCTTTTTGCCTTGATGTTTATTGTCTTTCACACTGTCAGTATTTTTTTTCTTAAGCTGTTATAAGTTTAAGAAAAACTGTCTGTGTAACTATTAGGCTCTATCTTAGTTATCAGTGATGGCTAAGAGGAATTCCCTCCCCACCCACTCCCAGACTTAATCACAGTATACAGGGATGGGCAAAAGTAGGTTTACAATGGTAAGTAAATGAGACAGTTTATTCTTGTTTTGTTATTTATTAATTATATTATTTATTTGTATTACAGCTGTAAGCCTATATTAAGAGAGTCTCAAACACATGATCTACACTAGATCATGTTCCTTTTAAAAATCCAATGCTTACATAAAAATCTGAAAATTACCATTTAATCTTTTTTAAAGTGAATTTCTGTGTTGTGTCAGGCCACACATTTGGAAGAGGACTCTATTTAAGGCTCTCTATTATTTATATTTAACAGCTAGCAAACTTCTATGTTTTTGCATATTTTTATCTTTAATCCTTATCACAATCCAGCAAGTTGCATACTACCGTCATTATTTTGCTGACAAATTCTCTTTTAGAGAGGTTAGATACTTTGCCTAAGATCATGTAGCTTGTAGCTTGCTGTTTCTTTTCATTTCTTTTTTTAAAACAAATCTCCAGCTGGCATTCTTTGTGCTGTTACCACATAGTTTTCTATACACATATATATAGGTGGTTTCCTAATCTGCAGGGGTTCTGTTTCTGCTTCTTCCAAGTTTCCCAAGGAAGTTCAGTATAAAAAGTAGATCTGTACTAAGAGCTTTGTTTTAAGTTGAAGTGGTTTTATAGGTCAAATAAAATATATTTTAAACAAAGAACCACCCCTTCATGAATGATTGTTTGACATGTCTCAAACAAACTTTTAGTCACAAGTCTTAAATTTAAATATATGTTGAAGTTGAATGTTGCTTATATATTCCTCAGTAGGAAGTTGCTTTCTGCAGTGATTTTTTAAAAAGTTTTATTGAGGGAGAATTGATTAATAAAATTCTCAAACATTTAACATGTACATTGGGGTGATTTGATATATATTGTGAAAGTTTTTCCCATTTCTAGCTAATTAACACATCCATTACCTGTCATATTTATCTCTTTTTTTGGTGGGGTGGGGGAGAAGAATTTAAGTTCTACTCTTCAGCATATTTCAATTATACAATATAGTGTTATCAACTATAGTCACCATATTTTAAATTAGATTCATCTTATATCTAAAAGTTTCTACCTTTAATAAACTTTTCCTTTTTCCTCAACCCCCAGCCCCTGGCATCCACTTTTATACTCTGTTTCTTTGAGTTTGACTTTCTTTCTTGTTTCAGATTCCACATATACATGACATTATGCTGTATTTATCGGTTATATCTAGGTGATACATAGTGTTCCAGTCATTTTCTTACTGATCTTTTTTGTCCAGATGTTCTGTCCTTTATTGAAAGGGGATATTGAAGTATCAAACTATTTCTCCTCTTTTCTTAATGTTTTCTTCACATATTTTGGGACTTTATTGTTTGGCGTATATATTTATAATTGTTAACATCTTCCTAGCAAATTATCTTCTTTATTATATATGATGACTTTTGTTTGAAACCAGTAGGTGGTTTGAAACCACCTATGCTTTGACTGCTATTAGAATATCCCTTTTCATCCTTTCATTTTCTGCCTGTTTATGTATTTGGGTCTAAAATGAATCTGTTGTACACAGCATGTAGTTGAATCATATGTATATATATGTCTTTACCCATTCTGCCAGTTAGTGCCTGTTGATTAGATGGTTCAATCTGTTGATATTTAAAATGCTTACTGATAAGGACAGACTTCCTTCTGTCATTTTGGTTTTTGTCTTCTGTATGTCTTACACTCATTTTCTCTGTTTACTCCCTCTTCTTGGAATTAGTGGGTTTTTGGAGTGAACTGTTTGATTCCCTTCTAATTTACTTTGTGTATACTTTTAGATATTTTCTTTGTAGCTGGTATGTCAGTTTTATTTTATTTAACATTCTTAATTTATAACATTGTGTTTTGAGTTGATACCAGTTTATAACATTGTGTTTTGAGTTGAAACGCAGAAGAGTTTCTGCATGCTACTGGTTGAGCTCTGTTCTGCCATTACTAAGGTGTCACACATTGCACCTTCGTGCACTGGGTGCTCAGTATCCATTATAACCTTTTAATACTTTTTTCTTGTAAGCATGTAGATTATACAAATTGTAGTTTTGAACTATAAATCCAATAATACTTTCTTATGTATGTGTCCATGGGATTATCTTTACTGGAAATTCTGTTTCTAGCTATGGCTTTGTGTTCCTGCCTAGTGTTCTTTACTTCAACCTAAAGGACTCTCTTTGGCATTTTTTGTTGGTCAAGTCTAATGGTACACACTTCTTCAGATGCTGTCTGTGTGGCAGTGTCTTAATTTCAATTTTTTAAGGAACAGTTTCATCATACATAAAATTCTTGGTTCACCTTTATATTCTTTTAGCCCTTTCAATGTCATTCCAGTACTTTTTGTCTTTCATGGATTCAAATGAGAAATCAATTGTTAATTTAATGAGGAGACCTAGTATGTGGCCAGGAGCTTCTTTCTTTGAGTGTCTTTTAACTGATCATGTTTTTGTATTGATTTATTTGAGTGTATGTTACTTTGATTTAGTGAACTTGTTGGTTTTTTAAGATAAAGTGTGTGACTTTATTACTCAGCAGGAAAATGCAAAAGCAAACTGCTATTTTATGGCTTTAGATGCAAAAACATTTATTGCATTAAAATTAAAATTAGGGCAGCATGGTCATTGTGTTTTGGGAGCATGTGGAATGATTCTGAGGAGCACGAGGGAGGCTTCTGAGTTGCTGGTAGAGTTCTGTTCCTGGGTCTAGATGCTGTGTGCATGAGTGTGTTTACTTTTTGAAAAGTTACTGAGCCGTGTACGTACAGTTATGTGCCTCTGTGTAGTAGATCATTTTTTAATAAAAAGGTATTCCCAGAATGAACAGGATTCTGAGAAGGACAAACACAAATAACCCATGAAACTTTAATGTGTTGTGTAACTATTATGCATTTGTGAAATTGTAATTAAAACTAGGGTGAAACTGGCAGTGATATTGGCAAAGTTTAAAACGTCTAAAAACATTAAGCTTTTTTGAGGGTATGGCCATACGAACTCTAATGTGCTCACATCAGTGTAATGTGTTGTAACCACTTGTGAATACAGTTTTGTAGAACTTAGAAAGGTGTACATATGCATTTCAAAGGTGTACTCTTTGATATATACACCACGGGAAGTCTTGCATGTGAGCACCTGGGTCAGGTTCAAGGATGCTTATAGCGCCACTGTGAATAAAAGCAAAAACCTGTGAACCACACGAATATTTATCAACAGTGTAGGGGACAATGAAGTAGTGGTTTGTTCATCCATGGAATACACTATAGCAGTGAGAATGAGTAAACTGTCAATGCAGATACAATTGAAAGGTTTTTTTGTAGAATAATATCACCAAAAGATACATGCAATATTTTCTTTTTCTACACTATAGAAAGATGCAGAGGTAAATGCATTATTTAGAGACTAGTTCCTAGGTTTAGAAAAGCAGACTAAATACAAGCAAGATCGCGATCATTGGTGGGGAAGGCAGTCAGAGGAGGGTGTTTCTAGGTCAATGGGGTATGGCTTGTTTCTCGGCCTGCGTGACAGATACAGGGTGTCTTTTTTTTATGATTTTCAAACTGCGTTACATGTTTTTTATGCTATATTTCCCAGAGCAGTAAGTAAATTTACTAAAATAGCTTATAAAAATTTAAAATAAAATTGCAAATTCTTCAAGTGTATAGGCTTTAAATCTTGAGACTTGTTGTTCCTCATGGATGTCATGAAGGTGGCTTCTTCATTTGCAAGGCATTGGGTTTAGATGTATCTAAGGTCACTTTCTACTCAAAGTCTGTCAGTGGAGAAATTACAAAAATAGCTCTACAGTTTATATCTAGCCCTGAAATTGTAAAAATCACTTCTTTAAATGTATTTCTTATAATTTACTTGTCTAATTCAGACTGGATTTTTTCTCTTTTGGGGGTGGTGTCTAAAGTGCCTTAGAGCCTTGAATAAAGTCTTTGTGCTAAGTAACAGTGAATTACTTTTCTTTCAGATACAAAGGTCCGCTTCTTTGGGAGCATCACAGATATCACAGAAAGTGATTCCTCTATTGGAACTGAAACGTGTTGAAGATGGTAAAAGGAAGCCACTTTAGAAAATTTTCCTTATTATAAATACCTTACAGAAATAATTTTCACTTTGAAAGCATATAAAAATTTCAGGCAATAGCAGATATTTGTACGTTTTCCAGAAATTTTACTAAAATTCCCTTAAGTCACTCTAATTTGGATGTCCCTTAAAGTTACTTTTGCAGTGGGAGTTTTGGTGCATAAAAGTTGAACTCAATTACAAGGACATCTAGTAATTTAATCATCTTAATCCTGCTGTGAGCTAAGAGGTCCCATTAAACTTTATAGATATCTAATTCATGTGATACTTATGTATTTGGAGAATTTTGTTATTATAAGGTTTTTTTTACTTTGGATATTTTCCTTTTTTGTTTTTTATTATTAAAGGAGTAAAACCAAGCCTTACTATGTATTTACACAAGGAAACGGGTTAATATTTTGACCTCAAGTAGATGCTTTTTCTTGGCCACATAGGAAAGAAAAATAATTTTCAGTTTTTAAGACTTTTAAAATTGCTCCGTATTAAATAACAGAAGTTGCCATGTTGGCTTTCAGTTCTCTAGAGAATGTTCTCCTTTGTGTGCTGTGACCAGGGCAGGGAGGGGTGGGAAGGGTGAAGGTATTGTTTGTGAGCTCATCTGCCCTAAATGCGATCTTAGGTTGTTAGAGATGTACTTCAGCTTGTCTTAGTTTCCTTTAAACCTTCTTTTAATGGTTTTAACTTTTTGACTTTTTTTAAAGTAGCAAATTCTACAAATTTATTATCACATATGTATTTGTGTATGTACCTATGTATGTATATGAAGTAGTGCTCCATGTTGGTTGCTCCATTCAAACTTTAGGACCTGCCTTCTGCTTTTAACATTGCAGAGTTTTTAACTAGGTCCTTTTTTGCTCTCCAGGGGTGAACATATTAGTGTGTTCCTTTGATTATTCATGATGTGGTAATCATTGGTATTGTCACTTGCTATAAAATTTTCTTTAACCATTTTTAGATAGACCAATGATTTTACAAGTTCATTTAGGTAAGGAATGCATTTTGTAAGCTTCAGTACTTTTTGTCATCAGGAATGTTATTTGTTCAGACATAATCTCTAAACTTTAAGATTTATTTTCTCCTCTTTACATTATAAATTTTTGAAAGAGACCATTTTTGGTGTTTTATTGTTCATATTTACTTTAGAAAAATTATAAATATGTTATTAAATAAATCATCTTGGTTATTGATGTAAACAATGTTCTGTGATACTTAGATTCAGAGGAGGAATTTTATGATGCGCCATGTAGTCCCTTGGAAGAACCTTTTCAGCCAACAACTAAAGTTAAAAGTTGTCAACTAAACGAGTTGCAAAACCTGGATTGTTCAAAAAATATAATTCAGTATAAAATAAGATTTGAAGTACCAGAGGTATGTACCATGGTAAAATTGATATGGTTTGTTTAAATTGGTTATTATTTTTACTATTCACAGCTTATTTATATAGTGTCATTACTAATACACACTGTTGCTTTCACCCTATTTAAGCCGAACCCAGATGTTACTGTGTTGTTTCCCCTTCTTTTCTTTGTGTGCGTTGTATGTTTGTGTGCTTATAACATCTTTTATTTTAAGTACGTATCATTTACATTGTATGCATACCTCAGGTATCCATACATAACTGTCACCGCATACGCAATTCTTTCATTTAGCTAATATTAGTTTCTTTTTTCTTTCTTCTCCAGGTATCAGTTCAATTTTATCACCTTGTTGAAGATTGTGAACTACCTGTGGTAGAAATTCTTGTCTTAGGATTGGGCACAGAAGTAGAGCTTAGAACATTTGATTTGAAAGCCACTGCCTTTTTGAAAGAATTCTGCCTAAAATGCCCAGAATACTTGGGTAAGAATCTGTGTTTTAAAATAAATAATTTTGTTGTTCAGCTGCCTACTGTACAGTTTTTAACTCTCTAGGCATTAAATAAATACATTTGCTGAAACATTCTCAGAAACATATTATCAGTTAGTTTTTAACTTTTATCTTATATGTGGGAATCTAGATAGACCAGAGAGAAAATGAAGATAATTTTTTTTATTATGGAAAATAAAAGTCATAGTTTAATTATAAATCTGTTTAACTGTATTCTGCAACACTAAATTTGTTTCTTACTGATACTGTAACAGTTTACCACAGACTTAGTGTCTTAAAACAATACCAATTTGTTATCTTAAATTTCTTTAGATCAGAAACCTGACTTAAGTCTCAACAGGCATAAATCAAGGTGTCAAGAGAAGAGTTCCTTTTTTGGAGCCTGTAGGGGAAGAGCAATTTCCTTTTTCACTCAGACATTGACAGAATTCAGTTCCATGTGGTTTAAGTCTGTTTCCCTGCTGATTACTAGGCAAGGGCTGTCCTTAGCTCCTCCTGGAGTCTCTGGGTTCCTGCACGTAGTCCCTTAGATCCCTGAACAATCTCTCTAACCCATTCTTTTGCCTTTTGATTCCACTCTTAAAAACTCAAGCTACTAGATTAGGCATATGTGGACAGTCCAGAAAAATTTCCCCTTAACTTTAGCTCTGCAAAGTTCATTTTTTCATATGCGATAACATAGTTTCAGGTTTTGGGAAATACAGCATGGACATCCTTGGAGGGAGGAGCATTATTCTGCCTACCACAAACACTTTATGTCCCATAATCATAATGGATCAACTATATGACACCTTAGAAAATATTTCCATTTGCTATGTTAGGCATTTAGGAGGGTATTATTCATATTTCCTCCTTATAATTTTGGGTTATTCCCTAAAAGATAATTCTGAGCGGTTGATCGAATGACCAGGCAAATTTTTATTTCCAGTTTGGCTGTCTGTTAAGCTTCTTTTTCTTTGCTAATTACTCTGGTGACGACTTCTAATACCATGTTCAGTGAAAGTGGTAAGAATGAGCATCTTTGTCTTGTTCTTCATCTTAGAGGAAAAGCTTTTAGCATTTTACCATTGAGTATGATCTTAAGTATGGTCATGTCACATATGGCAATTATTACGTGGAGGTATGTTTTCTCTGTACTCTGTTGAGAGTTTTTGCCATAAACAGATATCGAATTTTGTCATGTGCTTTATCACTTCTGTTAAGATTTTTGTATGATTTTTATCCTTTATTTTGTTAATATGGTATATATCACATTGATTAATTTGCAGATATTGAATCGTCTTTATATTCTTGGAATGAATTCTATTTGATTATGGTGTATGAGCCTCTTAATGTATTGTTATATTCACTTTGACAATATTTTGGTGAGGATTTTTGTATCAATATTTATCAAGGATACTGCTGTAATTATTTCTTGTGGCATCCTTGTGTGGTTTTGGTGATGCTGTCCTCTTAAAATGAATTTGAAAGTGTTTCTTCCTCTTTTTTTTTGAAAATTTTCAGAAGTATTTGGTGCTAATTCTTCTCTGATATTTGCTAGAATTCACCAGTGAAGTCATTTGGTCCTGTGCTTTTGTTAGCTGGAAGGTGTTTGCTGCTGGTTGACTCTCCTTACTAGCAATTGGCTTACTCACATTTTCTGTTTCTCAATGATTCACTCTTGAAAGGATTTTTTTTTAGGAATTTATCCATTTATTCTAGGTGTCCAATTTGGTGGCTTATAATTTTTCTTGGTAGTCTCATGATCCTTTGTAGTTATGAGCTATCTGTTATAATGTCTCCTCTTTCATTTTTATTTGAGTCCTCTCGTCAATTTTCTCTTTTCAAAGATTTAGCTTTAGTTTTATTTATCTTTTCTACTGTTTTACACTACATTTATTCTGATATTTTTTTATCTCCTTTATTCTCCTGTTTGGTTTCATTTGTTCATTTTCTGGTTCCTCACAGTGTAAAGCTAGGTAGCTTATTTGAGATTTACTTTGTTCCTTGAGGTAGGTGTTTATTACTATGAACTGCTATCTCAGAACTGCTTTTACTGCATCCCATAAATTATTGTATTTCCATTTTTGTTTGTTTCAAGGTATCTTTAAAAATTTCTCTTTTGATTTCTTCATTGGTCAAATAGTAAAACTGTCACTATTACAGATAATATAACATTATATTTTAAAAAAGCTAAAGTCTCCACCAAAAAACACCCTTTAAAATAGGCACATTAAATAAAGTTGCCAGATTCAAAATCAATATATAAAAATTTGTGTTTCTATACATTAACAAAAAATACTAGAAGGAGAAATTAAATTAACAATTCTATTTACAATTGCATCAAAAAGAATAAAATACCTAGGAATAAATTTAACCAAGAATATAAAAAGGTTGTACATTGGGAACTATGATACTGATGAAAGGAAATTGAGGAACACACAAATAAATGAAAAAATACTTTGTGCTCATGAATTGAAAGAATTAATATTGTTAAAATGTTCTTTCTGCCGAACGCAATCTACAGATTCAATGAAAATGCTATCAAAACTTCAGTGACATTTTTCACAGAAATAAACAAAAGAATCTTAAAATTTGTATGGAATCACAAAAGATCCCAAATACCCAAAGAAGTCTTGAGAAAGAAGATCAAAACTGAAGGCATAACACTACTTGATATCAAACTACATTATAAAGCTATAATAATGAAAACAAAATGGTATCGACAAATAAATGGTATAGATCGATGGAACATAAGAGAAAGCCCAGAAATAAACTCACGCATCTAATTAACTGTGACAAAGGAGTCAAGAATATACACGGGGAAAGGACAGTTTCTTCAATAACTGGTATTAGGAAACTGAATAAACACAATGAAACCAGACCACTGCCTTACACCATATACAGATCTATCTGGAAAAAGTCCAACCACTGTTATTTTTTTGTTTTTTTTGCATCTGGTCGGCAACGTTGTCTTTTTTTCCATTTATTAAGTATATTTTATTGATTATGCTATTATAGTTGTCCCATTTTTTCCCCTTTGTCCTCCTCTGCCTATTACCACCATTGCTCCAGCAATCCACCCCCCCATTAGTTCATGTCAGTGGATCATACATATAAGTTCTTTGTCTTCTCCATTTCCTATACTGTTCTTAACCTACCCCTGTATATTTTGTACCTACCAATTGTGCTTCTTATTCCCTGTACCTCTTCCCCTATTTTCCCACTTACCTCAACCTGCTGATAGCCCTCCGTGTGATCTCCATTTCTAGATTCTGTTCCTGTTCTAATTATTCGTTTAGTATATTTTTGGTTTTTTAGATTCAGTTGTTGATAGTTGTGTTTGTTGTCATTTTACTGTTCATAGTTTTGATCTTCTTTTTGTTAGATAAGTTCCTTTAACATTTCATATATTAAGGGCTTAGTGATGATGAACTCCTTTAACTTGACCTTATCTGGGAAGCACTTTATCTGCCCTTCCATTCTAAATGATAACTTTGCTGGATAGAGTAATCTTGGATGTAGGTCCTTGTTTTTCATGACTTTGAATACTTCTTGCCAGTCCCTTCTTGCCTACAAGGTTTCTTTTGAGAAATCAGCTGACAGTCTTATGGGAACTCCTTTGTAGGTAACTCTTGTCTTTTCTCTTGCTGCTTTTAATTCTCTATCTTTAACTTTTGGAATTTAATTACGATGTGTCTTGGTGTGGCCCTCTTTTGTTCCAACTTGTTTGGGACTCTCTGTGCTTCCTGAACTTGTATGTGTATTTCCTTTATCAAATTGGGGAAGTTCTCTTTCATTATTTTTTTAAATAAGTTTTCAATTTCTTGCTCTTCCTTTTCTCCTTTTACCACCCCTATGATTTGGATGTTGGAACATTTAAAGTTTTCCCAGAGGTTCCTAAGCCTCTCCTCATTTTTTTTGAATTCTTATTTCTTCTTTCTGTCCCAGATGAATGTTTATTTCTTCCCTTTGTTCCAAATCATTTATTTGAATCCCAGCTTACATCCCTTCTCTTTTGGTTCCCTGAATATTTTTATTTCACTTTGTATAGCATTCAGTTCTTCCTTTATTTTGTATTCGTACTCAGTCACTTCTGTGAGCATCCTGATCACCAGTGTTGTGGACTCTGCATCTGATAGGTTGGCTGTTTCCTTTTGATTTATTTGTTTTTCTGGCGTTTTGATCTGTTTTTTCATTTGGGCCACATTTCTCTGTCTCCTCAATTTGACAGCCTCCCTGTGTTTCTATATATTAGGTAGAGCTGCTTTGACCCCTGTGTTGGCACACCTGTTACGATGTAAGGGAATAGCCTTAGATATTCAACAGGATGAGGCAACCTGCTTTACCACTTTGTAGCGCTGTATGTGGGGAGGGGTCAGAGAGGGAACAGTGCTGCTTGCTCAGCTCTTGCCCCATTTGTGGTTACTTCCCCCACTTCCCATAAGTGGCAGGTGTCCTTCTAGCTGCTGCCTTAGTGCTAATTCCCCAAGTGGTTGGGTTTGTGTATGTTCTAGGACCCTGCAGGCCCTTTAAACACACTCTCCTGAGAGACTGGCTGTTTCTTCCACTGCCCAAATCCCCACTGCTTTTTCCAGCCAGAGGTTATAAGGCTTTATTTTCCTGGCTCCAGACCCTGGCCTGTGCAGTCTAGCTTGGGGCTGGGATCACTCATTCCCCAGTTGTTCCTCCCAGTTTTTATCCACTGCCCATGAATGTGGTACTGCCCATTCCACTGGCTACTACCGCTGCCTCCCCGCCACCACCACCTCGCCATCCCACACCATGTCCCCTGTGCCCCAGCTCCCTCTCTCTTCCTCTCCTATCCATCTGGATGAATGTTTCTTCTTTAAATCCTTGGTTGTTGGACTTCTATACAGTTCAATTTTCTAGCAGTTCTGGTTGTTTTTTGTTTTTAGAATGGTGGTGGTCCTCCTTATGGTTGTGCAAGGAGGCAAAGTGTGTCTACATATGCCTCCATCTTGGCCGGAACCAGCCATTGTTAATATAATGAGAATGGTTTGTTCCACATTGATGTAACCTGGCAGCCAAGGACAATGGACTGGAATGGGCATGCATGAACAATGACAACTTCACTGTACTAGTCAGTGTGGGTGGCACATGCTGTTGAGTGAATGCGTGTACTTTGTGGCCCCCACAATCAAAATGACTGAGTAGAGCAATGAATCTGCATCAAATTTTATCTTAAACATTCCTCTGTGGAAAGTATTTGGATGATTCAGAAGGCTTTCAGGCTGATGCAATGAGTGCAGCACAAATAAAAGTGTGGCACAAGTGCTTCAAAGATGGTTGATAGTCTGTCAACGGTGATCCATATTCTGGAAGGCCTGCAAGAAGCAGAACACCTGAGAATGTTGAACGTGTACAGGCTGCTGTCAACAAAGATCGGAGACCAACAGCGCGAGAACTAGAAGCCAATCTGGGGATTCCAAAAATTACTGTGTCTGAGATTTTGATGCAGCATCTTGGTATGAAATGTGTCATGGCAAAATTCATTCCAGATCTTCTGCTATCAGAGCAGAAGTAACATCATGCTGCAGTTGCCAATGACTTAATTCAAACCTTTACCAGTGAACCAGATCTCCTCAAGAAGGTCATAACTGGAGTTGACTCATGAGTGTATGGCTATGATCCGGAAACCAAGGCCAGCTGTCCTAATGGAAGTAACCTGGTTCTCCACGCTCAAAGAATGCACAACAAAGTCGCAACAAGATCAAGACTATGTTAACTGTGTTTTTTGATTGGGAAGGTGCTGTCCATCACGCTCCTCCAGGCCAAATAATTAATAAAGAGTCCTACCTCAATGTTCTTCATCAGTGAGAGGTGCAATACAATGCGAGCAGCTGCAGCTCTGGGCTACTGCAATTGGCAGCTTCATCATGACAGCGTGCCCACTTATGCATCACGTCTTGTGCAGAGTTTTTGGTGAAACATCAAATTACTCAGGTGACTCAGCCCCACTACAGCCCAGATCTGGTGCCTGGTGACTTATGCCTTTTCCCCCCAAAAAATCACCTTTGAAAGGGAAGAGATTTCAGACCATCAGTGAAATTCAGGAAAATATGAGGGGGCATCTGCTGGGGATTGCAACATAGCATTTTGCAGAGAGTTTTGAACAGTGGAAGAGGCACTGGGAGAACTATGTGAGGTCCCAACATGCCTACTTTGAAGAGGATTGAGGTATCATTGTCCTGTGTACAGTTTTTTATTTCTTGTATCTTCTTCAATAAATGTCTCTATTTTTCATATTACAAGGTTTGTTACTTTCTGGACAGACCTCATAGAAAACTTACCTCAGAAGGGTCTAAAGGCTTGCATGCAAGACTTAATACAATAAAACTTCTAGAAGAAAACACGACCAGTAGGCTTCTTGACATCAGTTTCCGTGATGATGTTTTTGGATTTGACTTCAGAACTAAAGGTGACAAAACCAAAAATAACCAAGTGGGACTACATTAAACTGAAAACTTCTGCATGGCAATGGAAATTGTCACTAAATGAAAAGGCAACCTACTGAATGGGAGAAAATACGAGTATTTTTCATTTATATATCTGATAAGGGGTTAGTATCCAAAACATATAAAGAACTCATACAACTCAATAGCAAAAAACCAATACAATTTATAAAAGGGCAGAGATCTGAACAGACACTTTTCCAAAGATGCCCACAGGTACAGGATGCTCAACATCACTATACTCAGCAAAATGGAAATCAAAACCACAGTGAGATACTACCTAACACCTGTTAGAATGTCTCTTTTTATCAAAAAGATAATACTGGTGTGGATGTGGAGTAAAGGAAGGAACCTTAATGCACTCTTGGTGGGGATTTACATTGATGGCACCACTGTGGAAAAGAGTATTAGAAGTTTCTCAAAAATTTAATAGCATCACCATATGATCTACCAATTCCATTTTTGGGGTATTTATCTAAAGAAAATGAAAACACTAGTTTGAAAAGATATCTCAACCTCATGCATCATTATTTACAACAGCCAAGGTAAGGAAACAAGCTAGGTGTCCATTGACAGGTGAATAGATAAAGAAGATATGATATAAATAATGTATATATACAATGGAATATTATGCAAGAATAAAAAAATGAAATCTTGCCATTTGAGACAACATGGATGGACCTAGAGGGTGTTGTGCTAAGTGAAATAAGTCAGACAGAGAAAGACAAACATTGTGTGGTTTCATTTATAATTGGAATCTAAAAAAACCAAAACAAATGAATAAACAAAACAAAACATAAATAGAAACACAGATCAAAGGGATGTTTGCCAGAGGGGAAATGGGTAGGGGAGGTTAGATGAAAAAGATGAAGGGAAATACAGTAAAAAATATTGTGATAAGTTTGCATGGTGACAGATGATTAATATCATTAGTGATCACATTGTAGTGTATAAAACTGTGAAATCACTATATTGTACATCTGAAACTAATATAAGTAGCATGATATTGCATACCAACTATACTTAAAAATTACTTGACCAGACTAAAAAAATAAAGTCAGTTCCTTATATAAAATATATAGTTGGGTCTTCTTTTGATTCACTCTGGCAATCTTTGTCTTTTAATTAGTGGATTTATTCCATTGATGTGTAAAGCAATTATTGGTACAGTTGGCTTTAAAAGTTTTTTGGAAATTAAAAGTAACCATTTAACTTTATTTTTGAGACCACATAAGTGTTCTGTTTACATGTGTATAGAAATACTTTTGGTCATCCGAGGATTTGATATATTTTTAATGGTTGACTTTTTTAATGTTTATAAGTGATTCAGATTTTAAATTGAAGCTGTCTTGTGACATACTTTCAACTCACTTAGGAATTTTTCCTCTGATAAATTGAGATACTGAAAATAAGGGAGTTACAGAACTTTAAACTAAAAGTGAAAATTTAAGGCCTAGCTTCTGTCTGTGGAAATTAAGAAAGATACTGAATATGCTTGTATACATCTCAAGGGTTTAAGAAAGCCATTTATCTAGGTACTCATTCCCAGGCAAAGATGTCAATTAGCTTGTATCATGAAAACGTCCCCTTTTATGTGCTCTTTATTAAATATGATATTTGTATTTTGGTAAGCAAACTAAGTATTGTGACCTGAAAGCTCAGTCATTGGATGCAGTGTATATATATTTTTTTCTCTCTTTTTAAAAATTTTTTTAACTTTTTTTATTTTTGCTCAAGTACAGTTGACTCCACTTTCCCATCCCCCCCACCCCCCCACCCCAGCCATTCTCACCTCTCACCCTTGATCCTAACCTCCTTTGGCTTTTTGTCCATGTCTCCTTTATACATGTTCCTTGACAATAGTTCCATACTCTCTACCCTTGTTCTGTAGCCTTTGAGAACTTGAGTGTGGTGGATTGTGTTATCCTCTCTTGCCTAGGAAACCATCATAAATAGCAGATACAGAGTTTTGGTTTATTATGCTTTTTACATCAAGAAACCATTTGCTCTGGTAATTGGAAAAATAGGTGAACCAACTTGACAGTGTTTTCCAGTAATCCAGAAGCATTATACCAGTTGTTAATTTGTATGTTTATTTTTATTTCCTTCCCCAAGAGCAAGGATAAGAAAAACCTTGTACACAGAATACAGGATATACAATTATCATTGCACCTATTTCTGTAATAGTTTTGCTTCTGTTTTCTTAGAGGGAATGGGAAGAAGTGAATAGTAGTTACTTACACAAAGCATATCAGTAAATAGTTGTTCAATGAAAATAAATGTGAGGAAAATGGGGACCTTCTCAAGGGTCGAAAGGTGGAACACCTGGAGTAGAAGTCTGGCTAAAGTACAAGTAAGCTTTTAAATTTGGAGGACTCTGTAGAATATGTTGCATCTTTTTCTCAAGAATAGTAAAATTGGTTTAGTCTTTTCTTCCAGTATCTAGATGTTAATTTCATAAGAAATTTGGTAATGGTAATGTTTAGGGCTCCATATAAAATACTCCTCTACAGCAGTTTTTCATTTATTTTTCTAAGTTTTGAACAGAAGCAATAATACAGCTAGTAAGACTGGTCGTATGGTAATAGGGTTCATTTTAATCTATATTAATGCACAAGAAAACTTTGTTTCTCATCACATACTTTATTGATTTCTTCTCAAAAACTAGGTTTTCAGGGAGTCTGACAATTTTTTTAAAGCTACTTCTATGGCTCAGGGCTAGAATTATCTTCATGTCTTTTCATTGTTCCTGTTAACTATTATGCTTTTTTCTTTTTTCATATATATATTTAAATTGTTCATGTTTTTGCTTTAATTGACTGCTACTTTTTTTTAATTAACCTTCCGTTTATCTAGGTTTGGCAAGGTAAGAGGTTTTAGCATTAGAATAAGATAAGAGAAGGGAATTGTGAGTAGAAATTACATTTTTAGAGTTTAAAATAAAGGACGATGGACCTGACCTGGGTAAGATGGAATCCAAAGATTCTGTCTGAGTAAAAAGAATCTCCTACATCCAGAACTGATATTTTATATTTCCAATTTTATATTTAATAATATTGCTTGCATTTATTTTCACTTAGTTTTACTGTGAAAGAATAATTTTTTAAATTATTTTTAGATAAAAACAAAAAACCAGTTTATTTGATTACAACACTGGATAACACAATGGAAGACCTGTTAACACTGGAATATGTGAAGGTAGGCCGTGCCATTTATATCTGCTTGCCACTGTGACTGTATGGCTGAAATACTAAGTTTTGTAAGTTTAGTAATATACAATTTGATTCTGATTCTATTGAGATATCTATAGCTCCAAAACTTTACATTGTTTGGGGTTTTTTTGCTATATTCCATATAGCAAAATTAGAAGCCTGTGTTCTAAGTGGAAATGACCTGCAGTTTTTTTCCCCGCCATCAAGGTATCAAAAAGAAAGAAATGCATTAATCTTGATAGTATTTATTGTGATTTATAACATGAGATGAAGCTTTTACTTTATTTCTTGCAATTGTCTGAAGTTACCTAATTATCCTGGTGTCCGTGATTCCCGATGTCATCTTTTTCCTATTGATTTTTGATATCCATTTTATCATTTATTATGTTTTTGTATATACTATGATATACTTATGATTTATTCCATGCTTTCATTGACCTATTTTCATGTAAGTGCCACATTATTTTAATAATTACTTTATGGTAAGCATAATGCTGAAAGACCATTTTATCACTTTCAAGACCATTTTTACTATTATGTAGGTACTTTAGGGTTTTTTGTTTATTCGTTAAATAGCTTGAATATTACAGAAGTATTCTAGATATGAAGATAATGTGGATTATGTAGATACTTGGTGGAAAATTCTGTCACAAATTTTCTTTTCACGTACAGGATGAGTTAGGAAGGACCTTACAGAGTTGTTGATGACTGACTGTTCTCCATAGCTGACAATATTTAATTGTCCACTGTTGATAATGTATTGAATACTTGCTATGTGCCAAATTTGTTGTGTGGAAGCAGTTGTTCATTTAGGTAATTATATGTATAAATAACTGGACATTTTCTATACATGTTATTGGGACCATTATATAACTGTGTTTATGTATTTAACTGTTTTTTAAAAGATTTTTCTAACAGATTTTTTTTTTTCTCTTTGGATAGGCTGAAAATAATGTACCAAACTTGAAAACTTCCTATAGTAATGTTGCACAACTGATTAAGGTATTAGTGAATAATTATTTGGTTTTTAATTAGATACTGTATTTCTAAGTAAATAGGATATTATGAAAATTATTCTATAGCCAGAACTCTAAGATCCCTGAAGATAAAAATGGAATATTATAAATTGGATTCTTTGTAACACAAAGCCTAGTGCCTTATGCAGTGGAGGTAAACAAATATTTATTGACCTATTACTAAAATCAACTTTGTTTTTTAGGTGAATTTTTCCTCTTTGGATATTCATTTGCATACTGAAGCACTTCTGAATACAATAAATTATTTTAATAATATTCTTCCACAATTAGAGGAAAAATCAGCCTCAGTGTATGTTGCAGACACTGAAGACAAAGGAGGGGTCATTAAAAAAATATGTATGTTTCTTTAAAATTTAACTTTAAATTTTTTTACAAGAAGATTAATAAATTTTGATTTTGGCTTTATCAGTTTATAATGTTGCCTTCAGAATTTCATTGCCTAGCTTAAAATCTAGAAGGATTCATTATATTCCAGGTTAATTTTAGAAAATAATAATAAAGCGATTACTGCTGAAGAAAATGTCTTTAATTTATCAATCATTCTTTTAAGTTGAAGATTATACTATAGAATTATTTGATTTAGATTAAAATTCATGTATTCAATATCATTACTTTAGATTAGAAAAACGGAACTAATAAACTGAATAATATCAGTGTATTTTTTAAATTAGAGTACTTTTTAAGCTGTGAAAAGTTGCAAGTTCAGTGATAACAGATATCATCTAGTAATTATTGACTCTCAAAAGATTTATGATTTTACCTCTAGTAATGTCTCAGTTTCAAATGTTAGTCTAATCTAGCAACCATTTTTTGTTTTTGCCCATTGTTTGCTCTTTTTTGGCTTTTTGTTCTCATTATACTTGTTTTTTAGAATTCTTAATTATTAGGGAATATCTTGCTTGTTTTCAGCTGAATTGCAAATCAGGGTTTTCTCTAGTATTAATGGATTGGCCAAAAAGTTCGTTTGTTTTTTTCCATAAGGTGGCTCTAGTAGCGCTTAGTTGTCTTTCACTTAATTCAAAACCATTTCATTAGATTGTATTGTGACAGCTGTCATTTCGGCATGCATATAAAAAAACATCAAAATTGGTGAGTTTGGGGGTAGCCATTTTAATTATTGAAGATGGAAGAAAACACACATTTTCAGCATATTATGCTTTGTTTCAGAAAGGTAAAAATGCAACTGAAATGCAAAAAATAGGATTTGTACAGTGTGTGGAGAAGGTACTGTGAGTGATCAAATGTGTCAAAAATGGTTCGTGAAGTTTCGTGCTGGAGACTTCTCTCTGGACAATGCTTCATGGTCTGGCAGACCAGCTGAAGTTGCTAGTGATGAAAACGAGACATTAATTGAGAGCAATCAATGTTCCATCACAGGGGATGGCCGACATAAAGTTATTGGTGAAAATGAAAAATGTCTTTTATTTTATGGAAAAAAACATATGTGCTTTTTGGCCAACCCAATACCATTATTTGTTGTTACATTTTATTTACTTAATAAGTGTAGTGAGGTAGCTACAAGTTTTTCCTTATGTTTACAATATAATTTCTTTCTGCAGCATCAAAACGATCCAAGAATGAAGATATTATTACCCTGCAGATTTTAGCAGAATTGTCATGTTTACAGATCTTTATTCAAGATCAGAAACGTAACATTTCTGAAATTAAGATTGAAGGTAATAAATTATCAGAAAAAATAAATTCAGAACTAATACCAGAAAGAAAAGGCATTTAACCATTTTTCCCCCTTAGGGCTTGATTCTGAGATAATTATGAGGCCTTCAGTAACTGAAATAAATGCAAAGCTAAGGAATATAATTGTTTTGGATTCTGATATAACAGCTTTATACAAAAAGGTATGAATTTATTTATTATTTAATAATACATTTTTAAATTTCATTGTCCTTTAAGATTAGTCATAGCTTTAAATTAGACAGTTGTCACATTTTAGCTGTGTGACTCATGTCTTTTGTTTTTAGAGTTAGTCATAATTAGGTTCTTATCTTAGCTCTGTTCCTTAGTAGTTGTGTGACCTCATATTGGATTCTGTTTCTTTATGTGTGAAATGAGGATTAAATATCTTGTAAATGAGATAAGTGTAAGTAATCACTCCAGCGAATGTAGTTGCAGGAGTATGTGACAACTGAGGAAGGATGGGAGACTAGTAAATGCCTTTTTCACTTTTTTTCCTTTTTTTTAAATTTTCAAATACTTTGAACCTTGTAATGCATTTTTTTTTCAAGTCACAAAATAATTTAATCAAATTAAACTTTTGAGGGAAAGAAGTAATTTTTCCACCTTACAAATTGAGGTGACAAAAACAGTTTTGTGCAGAAGAAACAGTTCTTAAAACATTTTCCCAGGGTAGAATATTTTTTAAAATAAAATTTCACTTTTCTTCCTTTTTAAAATTTTCTTTATTTTATTTTTTTACCACCACCACTTAGTCCCCTTATACCTGCCTCCCCCCAGCAACCTCTACACTGTTGTCCATGTCCATGCGTCCTTTTTCCTTTTTGCTCAATCTCACCACCTCCTAACCTCCCCCCACCAGCTGTCATCCTGCTTTCCATCTGTCTTTCCCCATTTCCTTGTCAGTTCAGTTTGTTCAGTAGATTCCACATAGGAGTGAATTCATAATATCTGTTTCTCTCTGACAGGCTTATTTCATTTAGCATAATGTTTTAGATTTCAACAGTAGTGGGTCTGAAGTCAGATTAAATAAATAAGTTTATTTGCATCAATGCTTACTAGTATAGCTGTTACAATGTTAAGACAGTCGTGTGAACTGAATGGCCAGTGGTTGAAGGATAGGTAGGTGTTTTGTTATTGGATGTAAGCCCATAAGGGGGCCTGGTGTGGGGCTGTAACCCATCCTCCTTAGGGGAACTTTTGCAGCCAAGATATGCCTCCTGGTTTTTATCCATTACATGTGGTTGGGGGACCAGCTCGTCTGCATCTCTGCCCCTCCTACCAATCTTTATGTGGCTTCTTTTTAAGTCCTTAGTTGTAGGACTTCCATTTACTAGATTTCAGGTAATTCTAAATGATGATTGTTCTGTAGTGTAGTTGAAATTCTGATGTGGTTGTGGGAGTGGGTGCCTTCTGCATTTGCCTATGCTGCCATCTGGACTGGAAGTCAGCTCCACCATTTTAAACTATTGCAAAATTTGCGGTTTTAATCTGCTGACAGTAATTATTGGTTTGCAACTGAGATGATTTCAGAAACTAATAAACAACAGAGATACAGTGATAGGAGACTTGTTTGAAGAATCTGGAAGATCTATTCATGTACTTCAAATCAACAGAAGCACATTTCATTAAATCATAGAGGTACATAGTTTTTCAAAATTTTGATAGTGACCAGAAATATATTTGTGTGCCAATTCTTAGTACATAAGTAAACACACTAAATGAAAATGTATATCCTGGTAAATTTCTTTTGTTCTCCCCATTTACAAAAATGTTGGGCCAGACCTGTTAAATTGATTTCATTGCACACAAGGGGAGCTGCCACCACCAATCTGAAAAACCTGCGATATGGTTCCAGTAAAGGAGTTAGAATTGTTGCCTTATTTGTACTTGCCTTGAAGACTTGCAAGATCTTAAGACACATCATTTAAAAGATGGATTTTGACATTTGAATTTTCTCTCATTAAGGCTGTTTATATCACTGGAAAAGAAGTTTTCAGCTTCAAAATGATTTCTTACGTGGATGCAACTGCGGGTTCTGCATACACAGATATGAGTGTGGTTGACATTCAAGTTAATTTAACCGTTGGTTGCATTGAAGTAGTTTTTGTCACAAAATTTTTATATTCTATATTGGTAAGTATGTTAATCATTTTTTTGATTCTTCCTGGGAGTTGGAAATGGTTGTGCATCAAACACAGATGAAGAATAATAATTTCTTGCTTTTTCCCCTGATTTTTTATAATTGTTTGGGTACCATTTATTATGACTGAAATGTATAACACTTTATTTGTGTAGCATTATTTGCACCTGGGAGTATCCAGTTAATTAAATATTTATTTCATATATTAACATATTAAATATATGTATATTATGTCACATGTTATATATATTCATATAAGAATTGACTTTTTATGTATATATCATTGATTTACATTTTTGCTTTACCTGAGTTCCAACTGTAATTAAAGATGCTAAATATATAATTGAAGTTTGTTGTTTCTATGAGGTTATTATTTAAAAATTGTATTTTCCATGGCATTGTAATTCTGTGACTGGGGCTTTAAAGGCTTTAGATTTAGTATGTATATGATATACCCTAAGATGTTTGAGTGTTAGTGCTGCTTTTCATGGTGTTTTTTTCCTGTGGCCTTCCCAACCTGCCATTTGATATTTTTTCCTGTGTCATACATGTTTCTTTGCCTTCACTATTCATTCTTTTAAAATGCTCCTAGTTTTGGTATATAAAGTAGATAATTGGTTGATTCTAAGTAAATATTAATTGCTTTTAAAAATCTTTTTAATTGAAGTTGTCATGTAATTTTTCATTTAACCATACAAATTTTTTTATACTGAAAAGATGAACAAAATATGTCAAAAGGAGACAACTGGAAGTTGGAAGGATGGTTTGGTAATTCACGATAAGAATGATATGTGGCACAGTCTAGGGTAAAGGAAGTCAGGTAGTAGGGAACTAACCAATTACGAAAAATTTAAAAAGTAGAATTAATAGTAACTATTGAGTTGAGTGGATGTCAGGGCTAAAGGAGAGAGGTTAAAGTTGACTCCAGGTTGTAGGCAAGAAATTTGCATAATTTTTTCTAACTTCTTTTTAGATCTCAAAAGCATTATGTCACTGAACCTGTGCGATACTTCCTTATACTAAAAAATTACTTGAAATGTTTTTTCTAAATATGAAAATTAAGTATAATTCTAGGTATATTTTAGGTCATTGAAATATTTTTTCCAGAATTCAGAAATTAGAAAAGTTTAGCATTCTTAAGGAAACATTTATTATTATTTTATCTTATAAACATGAATAACCTCTCTGTCCATTGAGGTTGTACAATATAATTGCTTGACAATTAGAGAAAGATAATGAAGGAACTAGATTATCAGTGAAATACTACAATATCCACATGTTACTTTGTTCCAGGTCCTAGATTTTTATTGTTTTACTATAACTTTGTATCTTTTTATTTCCCAGTTTTTAAATAGAGAAAATTAAGACTTAATATAGGCAGCCAGACTTGAATAAATAATGCTTGGCTGTACCAAGAAAAATATTTTCTTATGTATGTAAAATTATAAACCTCCATACACATTTAGTAAGTCTCATTCATTAATGGTAATCTTGTAAATATACTTCTGTTATTTTTACAGGCGTTTATAGATAATTTTCAAGCAGTGAAAGAAGCCTTGGCTGAGGCAACCGTTCAGGCAGCAGGAATGGCTGCTACCGGTGTGAAAGAACTGGCACAGAGAAGTTCCAGATTGGCACTAGATGTTAACATCAAAGCCCCGGTCGTGGTCATCCCTCAGTCCCCAGTGTCTGAAAATGTTTTTGTTGCTGATTTTGGACTAATTACAATGACCAACACATTTCATGTGGTAAAGAGCCAGAGCAACCCCCCACCCATTATTGATCTGATTACAATAAAACTGAGTGAAATGCGACTATATAGGTAAGCTTTCCATAAGTATATTCAGGCAGGTGCAATCTTTTTCTAACTTTTTACATTAAAGGCTTTGGTATCCTGAGTCTTCTGTTTACAGTGAGATTTTGTTTTATTATAACTATACTGAATTTTGTGATGCTCTCTCCCCCAAGTATTTTTTGGTGAAATCAATCATAGTCTTCTAGTCTTTGAAAACTTAAGAAAGTATTTGAAAATTAGTTCTTAGATAATTAAGAACACTGTAAAATTACCTGAGGAAGAATATTTGTGCTTATTTGCAGTTATTTATGAATTATCAGGTTATGGGAGAATTGGAGGAATTCCTAATATAAAACATTTATTCACATCACAATTTTGGGGGGTGTGTTTGGGGGTAATTGCTTGAGTCAGGAGGATAAATCAATTCATGTTCTTCTATCTTAGATGAAAGGAGAAATTTCCATCAGCTGAAAATTTTGAGTATTTATTAAGCACTTTATGCAGTAACTGTGCTGGGAACATGAAGTATAATAGTGAGCTATCTTTAAAAAGAATGAATAAATAGTACCTACCTCATTGGGTTGTCGAGGGAAGTACAATTTAATGAATTTAATGAGCTGGTGCATAAAATCAGGATCACATATAGATTTTGGAAGGGTTGTAGAAAATAGTTCAATAGGAGACAACTGAGAGTTGGAAGACTGGTTTGGTAATTCATGATAGGAATGATATGTGGCACAGTCTAGGGTAAAGGAAGTCAGGTAGTAGGGAACTAGCCAATTATGAAAAATTTAAGAAGTGGAATTAATAGTAACTGTTGAGTTGAGGGGATGCTGGGTTAAAAGAGAGAGGTTAAAGTTGACTCCAGGTTGTAGGCACGTAAAATTCAGTGTTTGGTAATAGTGCAGTACACTGAGATAAAATTGAGAAATGCAGGGAAAAAACAGTAAAATGGAGATAGTAACGAGTTCCGTCATGGGCATAGTAACTTGGAACTGGTTGCATGACTTTTCTATGGAGCTGTGTAGAAAGAGATTTGGAAAACAGTTAGATAATGTGTCTGGATATTAGGAGAGTTTTGATTTCTAGATTTGGGGGGGTTTAGTAATATTTAGCTAGTTATTGAAACCATTGGAATAGTATCACATAGAGAGTTTGTAGACTGGGACAACTGGGACAGAATACTTAGCAATACCAATACTTAAGGAATTGGCAAAAAAAGAATTCTTAAAAGAGACTAAAAAGGAGTAGATAGAGATATAGGAGGGGAACCAGGAATACTGAGGCAGTGCTGAGGGTTCTTTGATGTTGGTGTCCCTGAATTAATAGTGTGTAATTTTTTTATGCAATCTTGATATTTGGTATTTGGAGTCCAACAGTCATTTGGATTCAGGCAAGACAGAATTTTAACAAGCAGATGTGACTAAAGTTAGTGGGTCAGGATTTTAAGTTTTGAGTCATGTTATTGGATAATGGAGAGGGAAGAAATTAAATACAAGATGGTACTGATAGAATAAAAGAATGTAGAAAAGGTTTTATAAACTGGAGATCTCAAAAATCGTACTGATTAATTGTTGGTAGGTTATGGCATCTCGTTGGTGGATTATAGCAAGAATAGACATGGTTAACCTGGATGATACTATTCTTCAGGGAATAGGAGTGAGATTTCAGGGTCATAGTTGCAAATTAAGAAAATGATTTTTTTGCATTTATTTTATTTTACTTTATTTTATTTTATTTTTACTGTTTACTTTGTTACAGTTGTTCCAGCTTTCTCTCCCTTTTCTCCACCTCCATTCAGCCCCACCCTTTCCTCTCCCACACCAGTTCCTACAATGCCATGTCCATTGGTTGTGCATAAATGTTTTTTGGTTAATCCCTTCCCCATCTTTCATCCCATTCCCCCTGCCTCCTTTCCAGCAGCTATCAGTCTGTTTTATGTATCTAACTTCTGTTACCATTTTGTTCATTAGTTTATTGTGTTCATTAGATTCCACATATAAGTGAGATCATGTGGTATTTTTCTTTCATTGACTGGCTTAATTCACTTAGCTTAATTTTCTCCAAGTCCATCCATGCTGTTGCAAAATGTAAACATTTCTTTTCTGTCTCTTAACCCCAAGAGAGATAGGTATTGGAGAAAAGTCTGCCTCTACTTAATAGAATGCCATAGAAAGTTAGGTTTCATTAAAATAAGAACTTAATGATATGTTTAGCGAAGACATGGGAAAACATAGAATGATTTGTTCGGATGAGACTAGGGATTTCAGAAATTACAGGGAATATTATTAGGTGAGAGACTTCTATTTTAATAATAGCCCATAGATAGAGAGTAACGATTTTCAGCTCTAGATGGCTCGTTAACTTGGAGTTTAAACTACATAAAAGTCTGAATTTATTAAAATTGAATATTTATATATCTGTATTTAATCACATACTGCTAGATTTTAGGAAATGGTAGAAAGCAAATAGATTGCTTTTAAGATTTCACTAAATATATGTAGAACATTATATAATAATTCTATGTCCAAAAAAGATTAATTTTTTACTGAAGCACATAAAATGGTATTAGGATGAACATTAAAGATTGCCAACAATATGACCATTCAGAAGATAGCTACTATTAATAATTTCCTATGTTTCTTCTACTTAATTATATATGGATATATATTTAAGTTAAATAAGAATTATTTTGGGGATTTTGGATTATAATTTTTTCCCTTAACAATATGCCATATTTTGAATGTTATTTTGAATGCACAATATTTTCTAAATACATTATTATATTCCATGGTGTTTTTAAAAATCCATTTGCCTATTGTTAGAAATTTGATTCCAGTTTTTGTTATAAATAATTCTATAATGATGCTTGATATCTTTGTTTATCAGTACTTATGATTTTCTATTTCTTAAGGATAATTCATTTACTTCACATGAATTCTTATAAATAGAATTACTATTATCAAATATAATCAATTTTCCCTGCAATAATTGAACATTTCATACTTGATACTTGAAAATTTATTTATTTTTATTGTTTAAGCCGTTACAGTTGTCCTATTTTCCCCCCTTTGCCCTCTCCACTCAGCCCTCCCCAGGCAGTCCGCACACCGTTGTCAATGTCTGTGGGTCTGCATGTATGTGCTTTGGGTACTGTATTCTTTGTGCTGTACTTTGCATTCCCATGACTGTTTCATAAGTACCTGTTTGAACTTCTTAATTCCTTCACCTTTCTTGCCCACCTCTGGCTCCTCTCCCATCTGGCAACCATCAAACTGTTCTATATCTTGATTTCTTTTCCTATTCTGCTTGTTTGTTTATTTTGTTTTGTAGATTCAGTTGTTGATAGATATGTATTTATTGCCATTTTATTGTTCATAGTATTTTTTCTACATTCATTTTATTTTACATTTTTAAGAGATTTTATTTTATTTTTAGAGGGAGGGGAAGGGAGGGAGAAAGAGAGGGAGAGAAACATCAATGTGTTGTTACCTCTCACACACACCCAAGTGAGGACCTGGCCTGCAACCCAGGCATGTGTCCTGATTGGGAATTGAACCAGTGACCCTTTGGTTCACAGGCCAGCACTCAGTCTTCTGAGCCATACCAGCCAGGGCTGATGTTCTTATTCTTAAAGAAGACCCTTTAACATTTCATGTAATACTAGTTTGGTGGTAATGAACTCATTTAACTTTTTATGGTCTAGGAAACTATCTGTCCTTGGATTCTATATGGTAGCTTTGCTGAGTAGAGTAATCTTGCTTGTAGGTCCTTGGTTTTCATCACTTTGAATATGAGGAAGCACAGCTTCCCCTATTACCCGAGCTGGGTTCTCAAGGTGCGCCCACATGTGGGCTGTATACACACTCTCTTGTACTTGAGCCTTGATTGCTTCTGGCACATCCTAGATCACATGCAGCCACTGCCTGTGTTCTGTCAGGAGTCTCTCGGCATAAGCTGAGTGATTTGCTGATGGCTGCTAATTGTGTTTGGCTTGGAGGTGCCCAGGTGAGGCCACGCTGTGAACCAAGGCCAACTGTTGCTGGTGCTGGACCTGGGGCAACTTAGCAAGAGGTACTGGCCTCCTGAAGCCAGATGCTGCTTATTTGAGATAATTTAGGAAAATCTGAAGCATGGACCAAGACAAATCTTTTACATGGAAAAGTCACTGGAAACAGCTTAGTTAGGCCTAAAATTTGGGTATGGCAGGGCCTCAGGGAATCACCAGGGTGGGTCTAACAGTGTGAGCCAGATTAGTGGAGACTCTGATAAGGCACCCGCCTGCTGGCTTTGTGGGCGCAGGGCTCAGAAAAGGGACAGTGGCCTCTTCAGCACTTTTGTCTGGGAGAAAGCTGCTGCCAAGCTTTTTCACGTTGATGCTGGACAGTTCAGTTCCTCCCCCTATGTCTGTAATGCCTTTCAATCTGCTGCCCTGGTGCTGGAGCTCAGAGGGAGTGAGTCCAAGTAAGTCTCTGCATGGGCCCTTTAGGAGGAACTGCCTGAGACTGCAGCACTTTCTGTCTTCCACAGCCTCAGTCCCCGCTGGTTTTTTACAGCCAGAATTATGGAGATTTATCTTGCTTGCACTGGAACCTTGGGCTGGGGGGCCTGGTGTGGTGCTGCGACCCTTCATTCTTGAGATCTCTCTCCTGCTTTTTACCTGCCACGTGTGGGTGTGGGACCAGCCCACCCACCTCTGCCTCTCCTGCCAGAGGTTTCTTCTTCAATTCTGTAGTTGTAGGACTTGCATTCAGCAAAAGTTCAGTTTATTTATAGCTTCATAGAAAGCACATAAAGAAAAGTAAATACTTCATATTTGCTACTACTTGTATTATAATCATTTTGTTGCAAAACTGAATTGTAATAAAACAAAAATATATTTATAATATTTATGTAAGGCAAGTTGTAAAACTTAACTAATGGCCAGGAAGAAATCTTGATTAATGTAGAGAATGTTTTTCTAGATCTAGTATTATTAACAATGTCAGTTTCTTTTCTAATTGTTTATTCTATTACAGTTGTCCCAATTTTTCCCGGTTGCGCCCCCTGCACCCAGTCCATCCCTCTTGCCCACTGACTGTCTACTCTCCGTTGTCCATGTCCATGAGTCATTCATACATATTCTTTGACTAATCCCTCCTTTCCCTCCCCAATGTCATATCAGCTTCTTATAAATTAATTTACATACTTAATCCAATCTAAATAAAAATCACAGCACACTTTATTTTTAAAGCCTTTTAAAATTGTTAAGTTTTCTGGAAATATAAAAAGCGAACAGAATCTATTAATGTTATTTTAGAAAGAAATTTTGATGGGCCATGGGAGAATCATAACAATTCTAGAGATACTGCTAAAATATATTAAATTATATCAAACACTACTAAAATGTGTCATAAAGCTAAAATAATTCAAATAGTGAAGAAGAATAGGAAACTCTGCAATTGACCGTGTGTGGGGTGTTTCCTTATTGGGTGTGTGTGTGTGTGTGTAGTCAATCCTCATTTTTCACAGATTTTGTGTTTGTGAAGTATCCTACTTGCTATAACTTATTTGTAACCCCCAAATTGATAGATTGCATTTTGTGGGCATGTGCAGAGCTGTGAGAAATTTGGGTCCCCCAAAGTCTACGTTTTAGGCTGAGGTGTCAAACTAGGTGACACCCTGTATTCTTATTTCAGCTCTCATGTTGTAAACAAGTGCCTTTTTGCATGCTGTTTTTTGCATTTGGGGACTTTCTGTTGGCCATTTTGCTGTTCATGATGGGTGCCAAGCATAGTGACAGTAAAAACCATAAATGATTAAAAGTGGGTGAATTGTATGGATCTGAATTGTCTCAATAACACTTTTTAAAAAGCTAAAGGCTTAGGGGAGGTTAGGAGGTGGAGGAATTAAGCAAAAAGGAAGAAGGGGTCATCGACATAGACAATAGTGTGGTGATTGATGGGGGAGAGGGGTGTAGGGGGTCTATAATGGAAAAAAATACAGGAAAGATTAAATAAAATACAAAAAAATGTAAAAAAAAATTAAAGGCAAGTAACATGTAAGTATCAGTAATAGTGTAGAACACAAATTCCTAATTTAAGCATCGGAGAAAGAAGAAAAGGGATAAGGAAGGGAAAAATATCGATTGGTTTTGACTCTACGAGGATATAAATCTCTAGCATTAATCATCAAAACAAAAGTATAAGGAAATAGAATATGGGGTAATTAGCATTTTTATCAAAGGATAAAAATCTTTATATTTTAAACCAGTAAGAAAAAGATATTTTGAAAAATTGGTGAAGAACCTGACTAGATTCTTTAAAGGAGTAACGATTACCAATAAGCAACTAATAGAAATGTTTAATCTCATTAATAATCAAAGGAATGAAAATTAATACAGTAAAATAATGTCTACTCTTAATTGTCAGAAATTTAATAATTAATATTTCTTAATTGGGGTACAGGGAGGTAGAGCTCTTATATGTTGTAGTTTATATATTGATCCAGTTTTTTGAATGAAACTTGGCAAATAATTGTATAGTACATAATATATTGCAATCATTTGAGCCAAGTATTGGCAATAAAACAAAGAATAAGATAAACAGTCCCTGCCCTCATGAGGCTTTCATCCTAATTGAAGCTACAGATAAAAGAATAAGCTATTAAAATACAGTTCATGAAACAGAATGACAGAGAAAGTTTGAGTTATTTGTATGAGCACACAGGAAAGGCGTCTACCTCAAATAGTGGGTAGTACTGATAAGGAGAAGTTTTCCAGAATAATTTATCTTTTGACATAGCAATTAATGACTCTTGCAGTCCAGAGGAAGAAACTTACTCAAACATATTTGTAAAGATAATGATTCAAGTAATTATTACAATGAAGAATTAGAAACAACATAACTTGTATATGTTTGGCACTTTTATACGAGTTGCAAACTTCTGTTTTAAAAATTCATAGAACACTTCAGCTAAGAGAAAGTCACCTAGGTTCCTCGTGTGCTGGAGGAACACGTTTCATTTGATATGGAAAGCCTAATGAATTTTATTTTTTGTCTTCACACACACACAAAACAAATGACTTCTACTATTAGTATCTAAAATGATAAATTTAATTGTTACTATCTGAATATATATGTAACTATTCAAAAGAATTTTATTTCTCCCTATAGGTCTCAATTTATTAATGATACATACCAGGAAGTGTTGGATCTACTGCTGCCATTAAATCTTGAGGTGATTGTTGAGCGAAATTTATCCTGGGAGTGGTACCAGGAAGTTCCTTGTTTTAATGTAAATGCTCAACTAAAGCCCATGGAGGTAATTTTTTGGATACTTACTGATTCCACTTTTGATTAAAAAATATTGCTTGGGGACATAAGACATTTTGGGTGTAGAAGTTATATGAGGTTATATATTTATTAATCACCTTTGTCAGAATTGAAATAGTAGCTATATTAACCTGGAGTTCATTGAATATTCTCCATTCATTCATTCAACAAATATTTGAGTGTCTGCTGTGTTAGGCCCTATGCCAGATATTGGTGATACAGTGGCAAAGGAGCTATGACATTTTCTGTGGCTTTGTGGACTTACCAGTCTGATGCAGGGGTTGGTGGTGGTTTTAAATATCACCAACCCCTAGCTAGAGGTGTGATAGATAGTAAAAAAGTAAATAGATATATTATTAAAATAGTTTTAAATTGCAGCAAACTCCCTGAAGGAAACAAATATTAGACCAGGTGCCACAAGTAGTCAGTTGGATATACTAATATAGAACTTAGCGGAGAGGTCTAGGCTAGGAATAGTAATTTGGAAATTGTCAGTCATGGGAATATATGAAATGATCCAGAGAAGGTTCTAGAAGAATGGAGAAGTTGAAGATGAAAATTTCAAATGGGTCAGGGCCTTAGGCATAACTTTACCTTCCTGTTGGTTGATACTGCTTCACAGATACCTAGTGTAACTGTCCACAAGTTCATATCATTCCCTCTCGACCTGATGGAAGGCCAAAACGATTATCACATGCTTTGCTGAAGTGACAGCAACTGATGTTGTGTCTGAAGGTTTCTCTTTCTAGCCCCATCCCCAGTTTTCTTTTCTGTGTCTTCCTGTTAAAAATGTATTCAAAAAGAGAAAACAGTTGTTTTACAGTTTCAAGATTTTTAAGTTAAAAGGATATTTAGAATTTAAAACATCTGAGCGGAAAGAAAATATTAAATTCTTAGTGTAAAAAATTATATGGAGTTATTAACTTATAGGTGGAAAGTACCCTCTTAAGATAAATAATTGAAGTCTCTTTATATTGGTTAGACAAAAGATAGAGACTTAGAAAACAAGTAGCCTGCTGAGAAAATCCTCCCACTAAGCACAGTCACTGGGCAGGTTTATGTGGGGTGGCAGAACACTGTTTTTCTCACTGTCCCCCAGGGAGAATCCTTGCAGAATGTTCAGATGACATGCAAATGCCTAGCTGCCCTTCAGGGCAGATGAAATTGGGTCTTCCCTCACCCTGATGTCACTTGGATAGTTAGCAGTTGTAGCCCGCCCCGTGGTCTACATATTTGACCCCTCCCGGACATTATCCTCTGCATCAGAGAGAAGCTGGAATCAACTAGTCCAATGCATCCAAACTAAGCACTGCAGCTTGTGATTTCTGACTTGGCAGATGTTTGGTGATAGCACACGCAGCCTGTCCTGACATGTGGGAGCCACCGGGCAACAGTCTGGGGTTGTTACCGTTTTTTCCAGCTGCCAGCTCTTGACAAGATGGAAGAGTGGTGATTAATATCAAGATTTGGCAGGCATTCAATATATGTGTACTCACTGAAACTACACTGGCTTAGAAGTTGTAATATTGGATTTCAGTTTATAAATTTGTATGAACTTACTGTTTTTGAATGCCATCTGCACAATAATCACAAGATAAATGTCATGAATAAATAATTTTAAAAAACCTAAGTAGTAGGTATACATAAATAAAACATGTAAGTAACATGAATAAGGTACACAGGAACTTGACCTTAAAAACTAGATTAATGTAGAGGCATATCTTGGTTTTTTGTGCTTTTTTTTTTTGCGCTTCACATATATTGCATTTATTTTACAAACTGAATGGGAAACCTGCTTTGAGCAATTGATCTATTTGCAACATTTCCCCAGCAGTGTTTGCTCACTTCACATGTCACATTTTAGTAATTCTTGCAATATTTCAAATCTGTCCATTATTATTATATTCGTCATGGTGACCTGTGGTCAATGATCTTTGCTGTTACTATTGTAATTGTTTTGGGGGCACCATGAACCACACCCATATATGAAGGCATACTTAATAGATTAGTCTATGTGTTTCACCTCCTCTACCAACTGGCCCCTGGTACAGCTGGTTCCCTTGTTTTTCCCGCTCTTTGGGTCTTCCTATTCCCTTAAACACAACAATATTGAAATTAGGCTAATTAGTAACCCTACAGTGGCCTCTAAGTATTCAAGTAAAAGGAAAAGTTCCACCTCTCTCAGTTTCAATCAAAAGCTAGAAATGATTAAGCTTAGTTGAAAGGTATGTCAAAAGCCAAGATAGACTGAAAGCGAGACCCCTTGCAACAAACTGCTGAGTTGTGAATGTAAAGGAACAGTTCTTGAAGGAAATTAAAAGTGTACTCCAGGGAACACACAAATGATCAGAAAGTGAAACAGCCTTATTGCAGATACGGAGAAAGTTTTAATGGTCTGGATAGAAGATTAAACCAGGCATAACATTCTGTTAAGCTGAAGTCCAATCCAGAGCAAGACCCTAACTCTCTTCAATTCTCTGAAGGCTGAGATAGGTGAGGAAGCTGCAGAAGAAAAGTTGAAGCTAGCAGAGGTTGGTTCCTGAAGTTAAGGAAAGAAGCTGTCTCCATACCGTAAAAGCACAAGGTAAAGCAGCAAATGCTGATGTAAAAGCAGCAGCAAGTTATCCAGATGATCTAGCTAAGATAATTAATGAAGGTGGTCACACTAAACAACAGATTTTCAACGTTGAGGAAATGGTCTTGTATTGAAGAAGATGCCATGTAGGACTTTCATAACTAAAGAGGAGAAGTCAATGCCTGGCTTTAAAGCTTCAAAGGACAGGCTTACTCATTTGTTGGGGGATAATACAACTGGTTACTTTTAAGTTGAAGCCAGTGCTCTGTGTACCATTCTGAAATCCTATAGCCTTTACGAATTATGCTAGATCTCCTCTGCCTGTGCTCTGTAAATGGAACAACAGGACCTGACGACAGCACGTCTGTTTACAACATGGTTTAATGAATATTTTAAGCCCACTGTTGGGACCTAGTGCTCAGAAAAAAGAAAAGATTCCTTTCAAAATATTACGGCACATTGACAATATGTGTGGTCACCCAAGGTCTATGATAGAGCAGTACAACAAGATTAATGTTATTTTTTGTGCCTGCTAATACAACATCCATCCTGCAGCCCCTGGATCAAGGAGTAATTTTGACTTTCAAGTCTTATTATTGAATAAATACATTTTGTTAGGCTGTAGCTCCCATAGGTAGTGATTCCTCTGATGGATCGGGGCAGAGTAAATTGAAAACCTCCTGGAAAGGATTAACCATCCTACGTGCCATTAAGAACATCATCCATGATTTGTGGGAAGAGGTCAGATATCACCACCATTAACAGAAGTTTGGAAGAAGTTGATGCCAACCCTCATGGATGATTTTCAGGGGTTCAGGACTTCGGTGGAGGAAATAACTGCAGATGTGATAGAAATAGCTAGAGAACTAGATTTAGAAGTGGAGCCTGAAGATGTGGCTGAATTGCTGCCATCTCATCATAAAAGGAGTTGCTTTTTATGGATGAGCAAAGAAACTGGTTTCTTGAGATGAAAAATATTCCCAGTGAAGATGCTATAAAGTTATTGGCACGACCACAAAGGATTTATTATAGAATTTTACATAAACTTAACTGATAAAGTAGTGGCAGGTTTTGAGAAAGTTGATTACAATTTTGAAGGAAGTTCTGTGGATAAAATGCTATCAAACAGCATTGCATGCCATAAGGAAATTGTGAAAGAAAGAGTTAATCAATATGGCAGATGTCACTATTACCTTACTGGCCTCATAAAAAGAGTTTGGGAGTCTTCCCTCTTCTTGGATTTTTTGGAATAGTTTGAAAAGGGATAGGGTTAGCTCTTCCTTAAATGTTTTGTAAAATCCTCCCGTGAAACTCTCTGGTCCAGGGCTTTTTTGTGTGCTGGGAGTTTTTTGATTTCTGCTTCAATTTCACTAGTTGTTACTGGTCTGTTCAGGCTTTCTTCCTCTTTTTGATTCAGTTTTGGAAGATTATATGTTTCTAAAAATTTGTTCATTTCACCCAGGTTTTCAAATTTCTTGGCATATACTTGTTTTTAGTAAGTTCTTACAATCCTTTGTATTATCTTATTTTAAGAAATTTCCACAGCTCCCCCAAACCTCAGCACTCACAACCTGATTGGTCAGCAGCCATCAACATCAAGGCAAGACCCTCTAACAGCAAAAACATAATGACTCACTGAAGGCTCAGATGATAGCATTTTTTAGCAATAGGGTATTTTTAATAAATGTATGCATTGTTTTATTTTAGAAATAATACTGTTTCATATTTAAGAGACTACAGGGTAGTGTAAGCATAATTTTTATATGTACCAGGAAACAAAAAAATTGTGTGAGTCACTTTATTGTGGTATTCGCTTTATTGTGGTTGTCTGGACCAAACCCACAATATCTACAAGGTATGCCTGTGTCACCTCTGCAATGCAGCCAAAGGAAGCCTGATGAAAACCAAGTTGTTAATGTTGTGAAATTAAAATTATCTCCTTGAGGTAATTAAATATATGAATTTAAAACATAGGTTTTTTTATTTTTTTTTCCATAGTGGCTTTTAAATTAAGAGTTTTCCAGATAAATAAAACAAATGTGATGTATGGGTTTGTGTGTACACGTAGCCTGGATGCATAACACTGACTTCTTGAAGACTTGATTTAGCCTTTTCCCGACACTGAGGTTGAGGTCCAAGAGGGGTCCATATGTGGTCCGCCAAGATGGGCTACCATAGCTGTTAGCCCCTAAGTGGGTCATTTTAGTGGGTCCACTGCAGAAGGCAGCGAGGCATTTTGTAGATGGTCTGCAGTGTGTTTGTGTGTGTGTATAAAACATCTAGGAATACCTAGATACTGCGACCCAGCCAAGTGGACATAAAATTAACTACCACATGTTTCAGGACAGAGCCTGTGCAGGTGATTTTAGGTTAAATTCCCAACACATGGGGTTTTTAGTTACTAAATTTGTTAAGTAGACTAAAGCATGATACTAAACCATTTAAGCCTCAACTTCTTATAGAATCAGGACTATATATTCTTTATATCTAGGACTTGTGAGGTTTAAATAAAGGAATTCATGTAAAATACATTGTGAACTAATTTTCATCATATAAATGTATTATTTTCTTTACCCTAATTTATAAATTTAGCTGCTTACTAACCAAAAAAGTGTAGCTAAATGAATACTGAAACATTTAATTTTATTTTGTTTTAAAATTTACTAGTTAATAAGTACAGTCATAACAATAATAGTTCACCATTCGTAGCTTCATTGGTGTTGACATCTTATTTAGTTCTGAATGTCTCCCAAGGTACTGAAGGTCTCCCAAGTTTATTTAAAACAAAATATTCAGTTAGTAGAACTATCTCATGTAAAAATGGTTTTGTAAAGGGCTGAAATGAAAGACTTATTTTTATTGTGTGGGAATTTTTTAAATATGTGAAGTAGTAATATTAAAACAAGCAAATATTATTTATTTAACAGTTTATTCTTAGTCAAGAAGATATAACAACTATTTTTAAAACATTATATGGCAACATATGGTATGAAAGTGATAATGTCTCACCTGCTGGAATAAAAGATCAGAACAGTGGTACTAGTGGAGTAAATAACACATCACATCATTCAGGAGGTATGTTCTTGACCTTGAATTCTTTCTTCCCCCACACCTCCCACTGTTCTTTCCTTTCAACCTCTATTTCTAGTTTTGGGTAAAATAATATTTATAAATCTTTTTGTATTATGTAATCCCATT
Source organism: Desmodus rotundus (assembly GCF_022682495.2). NCBI lineage: Eukaryota > Metazoa > Chordata > Mammalia > Chiroptera > Phyllostomidae > Desmodus > Desmodus rotundus. The sequence continues at coordinate 42,237,641 of NC_071387.1, read as the reverse complement.
CAAGTATCTCTAAATTGTTTATTAGTTCTGTTGATTTTTTTCTTTTGATTCAAAATTCTTAGTCTTGTTGTGAATTAAATTCCTTAGTATTTATTCTTGTTATCCCAGCTTCCCTATACATTTTTTTTTCCAGTTTTTCTCCCCTTACCTCGTCTTCTTCATTCCTAGTGCAGCATCAAACCCAGATGGGGTATTTTTATTGATATTAGGAGTATCAGATAATTAAAGGGGACAAAACAAGATGAATATTAGTAAATTACGGATTTCTACAAATTTTTGGAGGGCGGATGAAAGGAACAAAACAGAGGGAACCATAACTCAGAATGTTACAGAACAGGCGGGGTGGGGGGTGAACAATATTAAAGATCCCCCCTTTTTCTCCGGGGCTTCCTCCCCCCATACTAGGTTCGCTTTGCCCGCTGCCAGAAGAAAGACGTCTCTCAATGCCAGAGACTGGTGAAAAGGAAAGGAATTATTTACTTGAAAGTTGTACAAACTTAAGAGTAATGACTTAATGTCTTCGTTAAAATACTAAAGTCCTTTAAGGATACCCACAGACGCACACAGTCCTTCCTTCTCCCTCTGCCCAGTGCGGGCTATCGTATCTCAGGAAAGGAAGTAGAAGTCCGTGATTCAGGCTCCCAGCACCATCCACGTGGCAAAAAGGGAGCACTTCCAAAGCCCTGTGGTCCCAAAAAGAGACGCCCAATGGCTGCCGCGCCTGGGTTTAAATCCCAGCACCAGTCTTCCTCTGCAGCCCCATTTCTGGCTCCTCCCACAACTGGCCACAGCTGCCAACATTCCGGGCAGGTGTGGCCTGTGGTGTGGAGCCAATTATCTCCAAGCTCTTCTGGACCCCATTACAAATCCCTATTTGGGGCCCCCCTCTTGGCTGCACCCTGTTACAAGAAAGGCAGTGCATCGAATATTGGCTATAGTGTGCTCTGTGGAACCTGACTGGGTTCAAATTTTAACACCAGTGCAGACAGAGGATAGGGCTGTTGAGATGATTTTGCTTCACAAGAACAAAGTTCTCATTCTGGCATTTTGGGAGATCCCCAAACCTACTTATCTTAAAGCGCAACCCACTAGCTCGTAAAATTTACTCTCACAAAGCCCTGAGATTTTTACACAGCTTTTCCGGTCAAAGAGAATCCTAATATACAAACAACCCTACATTTATAACATGGATGTGCCCATTACCCAATTTCAACAATTAATATCATGTGACTTTTTATTGCTACTGTAACTCTCTCCTATACCCATTTAATTAATAATTCTGTTGAATTTATTTCAAGTCTGTTTTAATGAGTTCTATCTTTCCTGACATTTTTTTAATCTAATAATTTTTTCAAGGGACGACTGTAGTGACAGCTGCTGTGGTAGAAGTACATTCCCGTGCCTCTCAAGTGAAGACAACACTAAACATGAGTTTCAGAACTGACTATCTCACCATGGTACTGTACAGCCCAGGTCCGGAACAGGTGAGTTGCGGGGGGGAAGAAAATACATTTCCGCTTGATGAAAGTTATATAGTGAGTGTTTATTAAGATAACAGTTACTGATATTTCATGTATATTTTAGAGTGTTTCTGTGAGAGAAAATACTGATCTGTTCATTTTAATAAAATAATTTTAACCACTTTCCTTTTAAAATGAGTTATCTTTTTTATAACCAGTGATGTGAAAAATAAATTTTTAAATTAAAGTCATTATAGTTTTTGGTCTTTCATTAGTGCGTCCTTTGGAGACAGAGAATGTGGTAGTTCATATTTTAAAAAATGTTGTGTATTTGTGTTGTGTGTCGAGTTTGTATTGACTTTCTCCTCTATAGACTTCCTTTACAGATGTCCGTGATCCTGCTCTGAAACTTGCTGAATTTAGGTTGGAGAATATAATAAGCACTTTAAAAATGTATACGGATGACTCCACACTTTCTGCCTTTTCATTAAAAAACTGTATTTTAGATGATAAAAGGCCTCATGTCAAGAAGGCAACTCCTAGGTAATGGTGTTCTTTGAGTTTTTACTTGAGAAATGATGGATGTATTTTATAAAACTTATTCCCAAAGTTGCATGTTCATTTTCTGGTAGATCCTTAACATCTTCAAAACTTTAATTCAGTTGAATCCTGGTTATCAGTCAACATTTAAAATGTCTTGGTTCAGTTATGTGCTTTTCTTGCTGGATGGTTGATAGATTGATTAAATACAAATAATCAGTGGCATTATTTTGGTTTTTTAAAACTTAACCTATATTATCTAAATTATTATCAGTCCATTCAAATTATAATGGGAAATACATGAAAAAATTGAGAGGAAAACTATGCTGAGATTCCAAATTCTGATAATTTCTTAAAGACACACTTCCTAATTTATGGAACAGGTATGCTCCAGAAGTTTGTAAGTCTATTATTTGCAGTACTTGGGGATCCTCCTGCGAGAAATGACTTCAGAGGCTGGTTGGCTGTCAGTGAAAGGGATAAGAGGTCTTTGAGATTTTTTTGGCATGTTCAGTTTCTTGTAAAATACTCATAGGAATTATCATTGTGTTTTTCAGAATGATAGGGCTGACAGTTGGATTTGACAAAAAGGACATGATGGATGTAAAGTATAAAAGAGTCAGAGATGGTTGCGTGACTGATTTGGTCCTTCAAGAAATGTATATTTGTGCAAGTGTGGAGTTTCTGCTGACAGTGGCGAATGTCTTTCTTGAGGCCTACACCGCAGGCACTGCTGTGGAAACCAGTGTTCAAGCATGGACTGCTAAGGAAGAAGGTTAGTTATTGACTAAAATGTCTAATATCTGTGCTATTGAAGCGCTACAATAGCACTTAACTTGACTAGCTTTGTAGATCAGTGATTTTCAACTGGTGTGCCAGACGAATTTTTAAAACATGCAGTACCCGACTGCTTAGTCAGGGGCACTGACCTCTTTTCTCTTAGATTGTCAAATAAAAAATATGACGACAAGCCAACACAACATTCACCATCTCGTGTGAATCAATTAAAATTATTTCTATTTTTTCCATCAGATCAGCAAAAAATATATTTTTTGGTGTGCTACAGAATTTTAATAGTTATTTTATATGTGCCATGAGGTGAAAATGGTTGAAAATTACTGTTCTATTTGATGAGGTTAAGTGAATTGATAAATTAAAATCTTTGTTTTTTCAGATGTAAGAGGAATACTTTTCTGTTGGGATGTTCAATTTGCATATTTTTCAAGGCGTGAATATATATTGGGTTCAAAAATTAATGAGACCATTATTATAATAAGTACCTGTATTTCTCTGCAGGAAGTAATTTGAAAAAATTTTTGGAAGAAAACTAGCAGGGGGAAATGATGAATCAATCACTCCTTTTCATTATTAAAGACGTATTTTAACTTAAAATACTCTAATTTTTATTTTATTTATAGTTTTTTACTGTCTTTCACATATTTTCTTTATTGTGGCATAGTGGAAAGCATATCAAGTTGGAAGTCAGAAACTGGATTAGTTTTCTGGTCTACCATGGTATAGTCAAGATTTTCCCCATGTTTTTAAATGTCCTTATGTCAGTAGCTTCTTCAAATCTTATACTAACAGAGTTGCTATTTCTTTGGGATCTAAGATTCTTTTATTTTACTTTTTACTTAGAATGAAAATAACATTTTTCCGATACATAATAAATTTTTATAAATAATACATATAGCAAAGATTTAGAAATATTTTTAATTATTCATTTATTTTTATTTCTATTTTAGCACCTATACAGGAACAAGAGAAGTGGGAAATTAATATTATTATTAAAAATCCTGAAATTGTGTTTGTGGCCGACATGACAAGAAATGATGCTCCTGCCTTAGTCATTACGACTCAATGTGAAATTTGTTGGAAGGGTGACCTTGAGAACAATACAATGACCGCTGCTATTAAAGATCTCCAAATGAGAGCATGCCCATTTCTTCCAGACAAGAGAAAAGACAAAATCACTACAGTGAGTTTATTATTTAATTGTCTGCTTAGTTATAAACTGGTTTGGATTTACTATATTCCACTTTAGGAATTTTACCTACAGACTTTCCAACCTTTCTCTATAAAGTCCTTTCTTTCTGCTTGGAGAGCCTAATCTGGATTATTATTACACCCGCTTTGAAACTCTTTTTCAGTCTTCCGGTTGTTCCTCATTTTATTATGTCTGTGTGAATAAGTCTCACTAAAAAGGCTGTTTTCATCTTCACGCTTCTAAAGACCCCACTTGGACTTTCTGTCCATGTCAATTCCACACTGTTCTTAGGCTGGGAGATTGCCCACCAGTTGTTTGAGACGTTGTTGCAGTTTTATTTTTTTCATATTTTCCTCTCACCTGGATATTTTGCTCAGATACATGATTTTGCTTTTCTTCATGCAATATACTTGAACTTCAGCCATTTGCTCTGACATATTCCACGTTTGTGTTTTACTCTAGCAACCTCTTGGCCTTCTCTTCATAACATAAAACTTATTTCTTCAAAGACATCTTTTCAAGTTAACTATCTGACCCCTAATACTTTTATAAAACATAAAAATGTTTAGTCTTCTACAGGAATACTAGAAGCATAAATATTCTAAAAATTGTCAACATGGAAATGTAAGTTATAAATCTGTAGTTGCAAGGCTGATAGCTCATCACTAAGAAAAGGTAGGATATAGAAAACTGAGGGTATCTGATTCTCTTTCACGTGATGACTTAGAAATTGTATATATGTTCTATATGCATCATTTAGCTTGAACATAGCTAGCTATGTGACCATACTTACCTGCAAAACAGTTGGAGAATGTGGTCTTTTTTTTTTTTGGAGTCACCTTGTGCCCAGAAAAATCTTCTCTTCATCTGATTTACTAAAGGCTACTTTAACAGTAGGTTTGGGGAGGGAGAGATAGAGAACATTTGTAATCTGATTGACTGACTGATCGATTGATTGATTGCCACCGGCTGGTTCCTATCTCTGATTTTAACAAGAATTGCCAGAGAAAGAATAGGAGCCACAGTCTTATGTCTTGCTGAGGCTTCTCTTTAGAGCTTGAATCTCCTCAGTATTTTCCTTTCTCGTATAGGACTTTGCAAACAGCAGAAAGAGCTAATAATACAACAACATTCTAAATATTCCAAACTGTATGGCTAAAGTTTTTGGCTGTTTAAAAACTGTATGGTCTTCCTTCCTAGTTATCACCAGCAGCAGTTTTACCAAATACTTCAATATAGCATTGTTAAAGTCATCCACCACTTTGTATTTTGAGATATACTTTGTCCATGTAATTACTAAATCAACCACAAATATTTCTTTTACTTTGTTGGCAACAGCACCAATTTCTAGGTATGAAATTTGGTATTAGCTAGGATATTAATTAGGCTGCTATAACAAGAGATATGGCCACCACAAAGATAGTTTAAGACATGCTAGAACTACATGTTTCTTTTTTGGAACATGGTACAATGTCTTAATATAATGGCTGTGGTTTAATACAGGGGAACCAAGCCCTTTATAATGAGTCAAGCTTATATTTTGCCAGAGGTGCGTGGCGGTGATAAGGAGAAGAAATGGTCAGATCTTCTTTCATCACCATGTATTTGACCCCCTTGTCCTTTAATGCCCTCCACCCTTTTCCCTTTGGTAACCACCATACTGAGTTTTTGTTTGATTCTTTTTTTTGTTCATTTGTTGCTTTTAGTTTATATTCTACATATGAGTGAAATAATATGGTTCTTGACTTTTTCTGTCTAACTTATTTTGCTTAGCATGAAATGGATCAAAGACTTAGATATAAGGCCTGAAACAATAAGTTACATAGAAGAAAACATAGGTAGTAAACTTTTGGAGCTTAGCCTTAGAGAAGTTTTTATGAATCTACCTTTTTATCATTGATCTCTACCTTAATATCTTTGTGGTCTGTTAACATACCCTGATTTTAATTCTTTGAAATTTGTTTAGACTTACTTTACTTCCCACGATATCATTAATTTTATTTTTATGAATATTTAAATACATTGGAAGAATGTGTTTTGTTGTTTGAGGAGAATTCTGTTTATATAGATTTTGTTTATTATTGTTTAGATCATCTGTATTCTTAGATCAATTTTTTGGTCAGTTTTATCAGTTATTGAAAGAGTCTTAATTTTTATTACTGAATTTTTAGGTTTTACAATCAGTCCTTTTTATTGATTTTTCCTATCCTTTTTATTAAAAATTATTCACAATTATTTTAAAGTTTACTTTTGCTAACGCAATAATTGAGTTGTATTTCTGTTTTACCTTTTGGTTTTGTTTCTCATATATCAGGTATTTTAAAATTGAATGTCAGACAGTATAATGAAAGGGTAGAGAGGCTTTCATGATGTTTTCTTTCTTTAAAGAGGGTTTCACTGTATTTTGTTAGGCAGTAGAAACAATTTATTGGAGGCTAAATTATAGTGTTGGTAAGGCCTTGCTTACTTCTGATTCATATCCATTATTAAATAGTATCTCTCTAGGGTCCCGTCTGGGAGCCCTATTAGCCTGTTTTGGCAAATTCTGAAATAATTTTTTCTCAGCCTCATTTTGCTGAGTGTTCTAAAACAACTGCCCATTCCACTCTACTAACAGTAGCCTTCTGCTTAGTATTTAGGTAAGGAATTTGACAAATAGCTAGACAGTAAACTACCACCAAGTTTTGAGATAGCTTCTCTGTTCCTTTTTCCCCTTGTTGGGCACTTGGCAAGGTTGCCTTGGTAGCTTGCTTATACTATTAAGCAGAATTTTTTTTACATGATATATCAATTGGTAGGTGAATTATTGCTCTGCCGTGAGTTGATCCCTTCACAGATGGAAATAAAAGTCTAAAAAAGGATATCTTTAGCTGGGCCATCATGTCCCAAGGGAAACTTCTTTGATAATAGGGAATTTTGAGAAGAGTATTTATGGCCAACTAGCACTTTTGGCCACATGCATTTTGATAAGTTGTTATTAGTGGAACTTTAATTGGCATTATTTTCACTTTCTGTTAGAACAGAGTTTCTTAATTCAACATTCATCTATGGGGCTCATGACTATTTGCGAACCTTTCGAAAAGGTATATAAAGTGTTGTGTGTAACAGGCCTTAGAGTCATGCTATTCAGTTCAGTTATTAACTAAATGTGTTGTTGTAACACTGATGAGATGCCATAGGAACTTAACTTGTTTGTATCGATTAGCCTTTGGTAAAATTGGTTTCATTATACATCATTTCACTTAAAGTTGCAGAACCCATCAAGGACACTAAGTAAGGACTTACTGTATATGTGTTTCTTTCTATGAGAATTTATTTAATTTTCAAAGGATATATGATTCCCAATTTTTTGAAATATTAACATATGAGATAAACTCATCTTTGTGGCCTCTAGACTATAAGTTTATCTGAGTTTATTTTACCCATTGGGGATTTATAATAAATTTTAAATAAATTTCTAAATTATAAATAAAGCTAAATTATGATCCAGAGATTTAATTTTTTATGTTTGTTGTAGATGGTTATCAGCTCTTTTCATGAATTTATTTTATTCTATAACTTTCCTAAACTTGTGACTTGTACTATTTTATTAATATTAGATATTCTGAAAATTACCTGCAAAAGTCAAATTCTTGTTTTCTCCTTGAATGGCTATAAGCATTCGTCACATTGTACCCCTATTGCTAAGTGAGGTCATACTACTGTAGTTTTAATATTTGCTTATGAGTTTACATGTAAAACCTTTAGTGTATTGAGAAATCCTTCATCTCTAATATAAAAGAATTTAATTATGAGTAAGTATGGAATTTTACTGTCTACTGCCATCTTTTTAAAGAACTATCATAGTTTTTACTATTCTTATGATAAATTACATTGATGTTTTGTGCAGTGGCATACCAGCTTTATATTTATGGGTCAATCCTAACTTTGAGGGCATTTTGATTTGTTGTTGTATTCCATAGTAGGAGACTATAATTGTTCTGGAGGAGTAAGTAATGAAGTCGTCTCAGGGGAAGTGACATTTATGCTGATGCCTGAAGGATGAGTTAGGTATTAACCAACTGAGCTAAAACAGGAGTCATAGGAGTGTGTTTCAGGATGAAGGATTAGCATATGCAGAAGAGCTGGGTTCCAAAGAACACAGATTGCCACCCCATATCTTTGCACAAACCAACATCTATACTCATATACTCCTTTTTTCTTGTTACTCAATGGTGCTCAACTTGGGGCAGCCTTCCAATCACCAAGATAATGCTGTTAAGTAGGGAACTACAGTGAGCTCTTGTAGGCTTCTATAGAGGTTAGAGAGCTGGAGGTCATTCTTTAAAGGGGAAGCATTAGCAGTAAGAAAATAATGCATCAATAGTGAAAAATCATATAAAATGGGAATTGTATAGTGAGAATCGGAGTAGAAAGGGGGAAAAAATAAAAATGGCACTAAAATACAATGAATGTAGTTGGAGATAATAAAATATTAATAGTAGGAAAGTAATTCTATTTTAAGATATATTTCTACATCTTTAAATTGATGTATGGACTGTATTATGGACAACTTGATTGTAATGTAGTTTTGTCATTAACATATTGGACCAGCTGCATTTTTAATCCTTGGAAGCTTAACAAGACTTGAAAATATAGGAGTCGGATAAGGAAAAGAGCATACTTTATTTTAGGGGGGAATGGGCTATACAAAAAAGCCAATTAAAAATTTTCAAGTTAGAAACTTTTTATATGTATTTAAAATAATACTTTTTTTGTTTTTTTCCCTTCCTTAAGATGAAGATATAACACAAATTTTATGGTGAAACTCTTGGGCTATGTATTGTAATGTGATTATAATTTCCTGTCCTTGAAGTTTCAAGAAAGAACATTGAATATTTAAGTCACATACTAGTTGCGATTTCTTTGGAGAATGGGTCTGATTGTCATATTTTTTTCTGAATTTATTTTTTATTGTTAGTATAGGCAGAATTCTAAAATGGCCCCCAAGATTTCTACCATCTGTTGCATGTACCCAGTGTGGTTTCCTCCCATTGAGTGTGGACAGGACCAAGGGATAGAATTAGGTTACTAATCAGTTAACTTTGAATTAACTAAAGAGAGGTTCTTGGTGGGCCTAACCTAATTTTAAAAATGCTGGCCTTGAAGGAGCAAGCTGCCCTGTTGTGGGGAAGGCTGCATGGCAAGAACCTATAAGCAACTAATAGGAGTCAAAAATGATCCCCGGCTGACAGCAGCAAGCAGATGGAGACGAGATCTCAGTTTTAGGGCCATAAAGCAATGAATTATCCCAACAACTTGAATGAACTTGTGCACAGACCTTTCCCTGGTCAAGCCTCCAGAAGAGGACACAAACAGCTGGTCCCTGATTTCAGCAAGATTCCTATCCCATGAAAATGAAGAAAAAAATAAATTTGTGTTGTTTTAAGCCACTAAGTTTATGGTACTTTGTTATGCAGCAGTAGGAAACAAATACAGATTTTTGTACCAGAAGTAAGATGCGGCAGTTATTTGAAATGTGGGAGCAGCTTTGGAACTGGGCAGTATGCAAAGGTTTGGAGAAGCTGGAGGAATTTTGAAATGAATGATAGGGAAAGCCTAAATTGTGTTGAACAACCTCTTGGTAGAAATACGGTCTTTGAGAACACTGCCAATGAATTATCAGAAAGAAGGTATTGAATAAAAGACATGTTACTGGAAACTGGAAGGATGGCTTGATACGTAGTCACAGAAAGCTTTGCAAAATTGTCCTGCAGTGTTATGTAAAGCAGAATGCGTAAGTGACCGACATGGATGTGTAACTGTGATTTCCCAGCTGCCTGGTTTGAAGGTGCTACCCAGTGTTCTACTTTTCATAGTAAAATGCCAGAGCAGAGAGAAACTGAGAGAAAAACAATAAAACAAAAAGTACTAGGACTTAATGATTTTGATAATTCTTAGCCTTCTAAATGACATAAGATGTTAAAAGTCAGAATTGGCTGCTAAAGTGTAGTATAGAGAAGAGACTGTGATTATATAATCTTTTGCTAAACCTTAGATCAAAAATTCATAGTATTCAGTCACACAAAGGGCCCTTTCAAGAAATTAATGTGTGTGTCTTTCATGTAACTTCTGAGTCAAACTAGAGGAACTCTAGGAATCATAAGGGTATCAACCTCAGCTGTCTCAGGAGGAGGCCATGAGTATTTAAAAAAGATCTGTAGATGTGGTTTTTGCCTAATGGAGTAAAACCTTGTGAGAAAACTATTTTAGCAGAAGCACTGCCAGCATGGACTTAGGGGGATAGGGGGGCACAAAAGGAAGACAGACTCTTGAATGCCCAACAATCTACGGGCATTATGATAAAACTACTCAGCTGAAAAAAAAAAAAAAAAAAAAAAAACCCTGCTGCAAACTTGCACTACCTTTTATAAAGAAGGAAGGATGGCTCAGGGTGGAGCTGAGAGCCACAGAGAATTGTTATTAGGCTTTGAAACCAAATCAAGAAAGTCATTTACCTGGCTGGATTTCAGAACTGCTTTGGACACGTGGCTTCTCTTTACCTTCCATTTTCCCCGCTTGAACAGGAATATCGGTAATTGTCATCCTTGGTCTATCCCACCATTCTATGTTGGGAGTGGTGGGAAAAGGTAACTCATCTTAGTTTCACAATTTTATAAAGGGAAAGAAATTGTGCCTTAGCAGCTTTACTTAATAGATGACACCCAGGAATTTCATCAGCACCTGGAGCTGATTTAGTTTTGGACTTCGAGTTGGTAAGAGATGAGATTCTGGATTTTTGAATCAGTGAGAGAGAGAGATGAGATAGATGTATGATGAGATACAGACTTAGATAATGTGATTTTGGACTTTGGGCTCTAATGGCATGAGACAGTTAAGAACCCTAGGAGGAGGTGAATATATTTTGTGTTTGGGAGGAATATGAGTTACTGGGTGCTAGAGAGCAGAATTCTGCTTACCACAGTTAGGGAAAACTCAGTAAATTTATAATTACATGAAGGATTATTTAGTAAGTCTAATGTGTTTGTAATTTTTCCATCTCATCTTTTGTAGCTTTTTCTATGTAGATGAACATTTCATTGTAATTTCATAATGGAAAAAATACCATAAGTTTTTATTTTAGTAAGTAAAATAAAATGTGTAATACAAATTTTATATATTTATATGTTTACATATTACTCATTGTGTTAGTAATACTGCTAATATTATACTTCCTAATATAAATGATTATGTAAAGAGAATAATTAAGAAGTATAGAGTCACTTATTTTTTAACAGTTTTGACTAACTTGTTTATTTAATACAGTTAGCTATTACTAGGAAAGTTTTTAAATAAAAATATTTTAAGAAAATGGTAATTTAGTGGTATTGATTTTTTTCCTCATAGGTTTTGCAGCCCTGCGACTTATTCTATCAAGCTACTCAGGCAGGTAGAGATCCACAAGTGATTGATATATCAGTAAAATCTCTGACACTCAAGGTAAGTTAAAATGTAGTCAGTCATTTAGATCTTTAGTGAACTTAAAAAAATAGTAAACACTAGAAATAAGCAATTATTATAGCAACTCTTGTTAAATAAAAAGCTGTAGTTTAAAATTATTTTAATATCTATAAGATTCATGTAAATATCTTCATTGAAATTAGTTATGATAAAAAAGTTTTGTAGGCAATGAATTGTATTTGCTATTTCATGGTAGTAGTAGAATTATTTCAACATTAATTATTCATTGTCCTTCAGCAAATATATTCAATTTTTTTGATGTATGTATTTTTAAAAGAGTATGAATAGATTTTTTTATTAGTTTAATTTTTTCTCCTTAGGTTTCACCAGTTATCATAAATACTGTGATTACCATAACTTCAGCACTTTATACAACGAAGGAAACCATCCCACAAGAAACTACTTCTTCTACAGCACATTTATGGGAAAAAAAGGATATAAAGAATTTAAAAATGTGGTTTCTTGAAGAACCAAATGAAGTTCAAAACATAGCTCCCACAACTGAACTGGTACCTAAAGGAGAGAGAATAAAAATGAACATTGATTCTATTTTTATAGTTCTCGAGGCTGGAATTGGTCATAGAACAGTGCCTATGCTTTTGGCAAAATCATGTTTTTCAGGGGAAGGCAAAAACTGGAGTACCCTCATAAATCTCCACTGTCAGCTGGAGCTAGAAGTAAGCATATGTAGTATTTTTTCTAGGTTTTATAACAAATAATGCTATGCATGGAATATTTTGAGAATCTTATTTAAGTATTTAAATTAAACATTATAAATATAATGTCATCTTACAAAACTTTTGGAAGAAAGTTTATATATATATGCCTGTGATATAGTTTTGTGTGTACAGTAAGTCCTCACTTAATGTCATTGATAGGTTCTTTGGCTTTACGCAAAAGGACATATAACAAAACCAGTTTTACCATAGCTAATTGATATGAACAAGAGTAAATTCCTACAGCATCTCATTGCTGTTATAGTAAAAAAACAATGAACAAAACAACATTATTTGAGGACCTGCAGTACATTACTTGTAGACTACTTATCCACATTAAGCATTAAGGTTTATATTTCAATTAATTTTATCAACTTAAACATAATATATTAATAGACTTGTTGGATTCAAAATTCTTATTTTTATGAATTAAATTGAACTTAAAAGAATTTATGAATTAAGTTTTCTTTAAAAGTAAACTATTTCTGAATCTCTTCTGAAAGGGTAATGTAAAGAATTAAGGATATATCATATACTTTTATAAAATGCAGAATCTTTATACTCTAGTGAGAATCCACGAAGATCTTTTAGATTTTTGTAAGAGTACTTTGCATAAGAAATATTTCTTTGAACCAGTGTATATTTTGCTTTGGAATTACCTATATAGAATCATCCAGAGGTACTTTGGTTTAAATTATTAATCAAGTTTATATCTAGTGGAAACTAATCTGATAATCTACCTTTCTATCCAGAAATGCAGAGATTTATAATCTGCTATGTTATCTGTGTTGATACAGTTACATGTTAATAGAGGTAGAATTGACTGACTAGATTATAGATGTTCACATTCTGGCTGGAATTCTGTGTATTTTCCAGAGGGTTTAATCTAAGATATCCAGGAAGTTCAGAGAATTGAAATAAATATACACCCATTGAATCCTGTGTTACTTGCCTTTGAAGGCTTTTGAAAAGTCAGTAGAGGTAGACAGACATACTAAAAATGTCAATAATATATGATAAACAGACACAGATTTTTAGTTTAGCCTGGACTGCCAGTCAAGGAAAGGTTATTAAAAGAAAATGTTGTCTGGATTAAATAATGAAGACTGAACTGTGAAGTTAACCAGGTGAGGAAAACGCTGAGGGAGGGAGTGTGTGTAGGAAACCAATGAGTGGCAAATAGGATGGCTTGCATCTAGAAGAAACAGCGCAGCCAAAAGGAACGGTAGTGAGAAAAACAACATGGAAGGTCATCGTAGCAAATACCAGAATGCCCATTTTTAAAAAATTAAAACTTCTCTCTATAGGTGCATTATTACAATGAAATGTTTGGTGTGTGGGAACCTTTGCTTGAACCCTTGGAAATTGATCAGACTGAGGAATTTAGACCATGGAATCTTGGAATCAAGGTACATTTTGAATTCTAAAAATTTTTCAAAAATTGAAGATGTATACACTGAAGAAAACACATTAATTTTAATCACAACAAAGTTTAGGTTTCCTCATTGTGAGCCTTGCTGTGTGCTTCCCTGTTTGATCTCTGAATGTAATTTTCAAACCCAAGGTCAATGCCCACCTATGCTTTTTCTAATACAAATTGTTATATAACATTTAATATGTACTAAGCACTGTCTAAATGATACACTTTTACTTTCACCCTTATAACAACTGTCTGAAGAATATACAGTTTTAACTTTATGGTAATGTGAGAAGACTGAGACTAGAGAGGGGCTTTGCTGAAGTAGTAATACACATACCTTCAAAGTGGAGGAAGTGGGGTGCAGTTCTGGTTACAGAGCTCCCACTCCTTTTCAAATGCCACTGGCGTCTTGTAGGTGGTGGTTTTATCCTGTGTTTCCTTCGTCTTCTGAAGGATGTGCATAGGGAAGAAAATTATGTTGTTATTTGGTTTGAAATATGTTGTGCATTTATGTAATCATAAGAATCAGGACCTTTAGGTGGATGAAATTACACTTCTGAAGTAAGTGACTACAGAATTACTAGCATGTTTCCTCCCTAATGAAGATTCAGCCAACCTGCAGACAGGTGTTCGGTGGTTAAAGCCATTTAAATTAACAACAAAGGTGACTAGCTTGGCGTGTTCAGGTTTTTTGTATTAGATCACTCCATTTGATTTAACACATTTTAGGTAAAGGATTTGGGTAAGGGACTTATTTGGTGGTTTTTAGGTTGGAATATATACCTGGGCACTGGATCTGTGAATCCTAAAAAGAAGGAGATGGTATTGTTTCTTTCCGGGTTCTAGTGGCACTGTCCTGTAGCTCTTGTTGGACTTTTAAGTCCCTGGTTTTCTGTTCTTCCTTTATAACATGGCCAGTAGACTGAGTGACTTTCCTCTCTCTGAGTTTTCATGTGCTGTGAAGTATGTGCTTTTCATTTTCATTCTGATGCCACATGCAGTTAGTAATTTTGATTTTTTTCTTCTAAAATATGACTGTCATTTTAGTATCATTGAAGATGAGAATTTTTCTTCTAATACTGCTCCTGTGTTATGTGACCTTAGTTGGCTGATAATCCAAGTAATTCCAATAAGGCAGTGGAACTGATAAAATGTTTTGCTCTCTTTAATGTTACTGGAATTTATCTAAAGCGTGTCCTTTGCAAAGTGAGTTATGTTGTGCTCTTAGAGAGAAATTTTCCTTATATTTCTATAATTTGTATGTCATTTTAGATGAAAAAGAAAGCAAAACAGGCCATTGTTGAATCAGATACTGAAGAAGAAAATTACAAAGTTCCAGAATATAAAACTGTCATCAGTTTCTATTCAAAAGACCAACTAAACATTACATTATCCAAATGTGGTATTGTAATGTTAAATAATTTAGTCAAGGTAAGAAGAGACATTTGAAACTTTAAATGTATCTGTCCTCGTCTGAGTTATCCCTTTTCTTTTCTTGGATAAAATGTTTTTATATTAACTTAGTTATTTTTCATATGTCCATTAGGGTTCTGCGTGTCATTTAGTTTTCCACATTTCATTTCATTTTACTTACGACCATTCTTCCTTACTAGGCATTTACAGAAGCTGCCACTGGATCTTCAGCTGTCTTCATAAGGGATCTAGCGCCATTTATGATTGTAAACTCTCTTGGACTTACCATCTCTGTTTCACCGAGTGACTCTTTCAGTGTA
Source organism: Desmodus rotundus (assembly GCF_022682495.2). Classification (NCBI taxonomy): domain Eukaryota; kingdom Metazoa; phylum Chordata; class Mammalia; order Chiroptera; family Phyllostomidae; genus Desmodus; species Desmodus rotundus. Next base: position 42,222,285 of record NC_071387.1, on the reverse strand, counting down.
CTCAGTGTTCCAGTGGCAAAATCGTATGTACTGAAAAATGAGGAGAGTTTAAGTATGGATTATGTCCGAACAAAAGACAACGATCATTTCAATGCAATGACCAGCCTAAGCAGCAAACTTTTCTTCATCCTTCTTAGTAAGTGATAAATTATCTTCCTAGGGCTTAAATATCTTTTCAGTTATATTTTACATCCCATTTTACTCATTTATGATATCCTACAAGTTTTATCTCCTTCCTAATAGGTTGGGAATTTCGTTTCTTCCTTTGCAGGTCTTTGGTTGCTATTGTCACTGTATTTTCACATGCCAAATTGTAACTTTCCTTATTCACTGCGTTATTTATGGCATGGTAATTTACTACTGTACATTTTTTGGAGGAGAAATAGTAGATCTCATTCTTACTCAGCTTTTACAGACTATAGCTATTGGTGGTAGTTGTTTTAACCACCTTTGGTATAACTCAGTAGTATTCCACCAGTGCCCCTGAATGAATTCAAAATAAGGTTTGAATTTATGGAAATGGCACATTGTAATAGTTTTCGGGTTTATAAATGTTATTTATGTTAAGCCTGCTGAGGTGAACATTTCTTTTGTCCTTTCTGCTTCCCAGAAGTTTTTCATGAGAAGTGAAAATAAATAAACTTTAAGTTATCATAACATATCTACTCATTATGAAGTTAAATATTCCCAGAGCCTTGCCTACACCACTTTCTGATACTTTGACATTTAAATAGTTAAGGTGGAGGGTGTTTGAAGGTTAATTAGACATTGGATTGGAGTTACCAGACTGACAGCTAGTGCTTTCTCCTAATCAAGAAATGATGCACAACTATGGCTAGGTTTCAGGTGTTGTCCGAGCATTGTCCGTGAATTGTCCTTGCCAGTTTTACCTCTGTTTGATTTTAACTTAACATTTTTTTTATATAGTCAGGAGTGAGGGGATTAATGTAAATAATACTTTATCCCCCAATACAGCATATGTATGTATATTAGATCAGTGTGTATATAATTTTGTTTAATCAAATCCTAGATACCACAGTGTCACATGTTACAAAATTAAAAACGGAAAAATTGCAGCTACCTTGGTAATTTCCAGTGATTGCCTGAAGGTATTAGACTCTGGTTATTATAACAGCAAATCAGAGATCACTTTTCTTGTATTTTATAATAATTCTTCTCAGTAGTTATTTTGAAAAGGTTTATGAAACCTTTTTGTTCATAAGTTGCCTTATGTCCAACTAGTGAATGAGTATCTTTTTTTTTTCAATTAAAATTTTTTTTGCTAAAATGTTTTGAAACTTTTAGGTGAATGTGGTGAAAATGCATTGTGGTTTCTTAGAATATCCCTTGGTATACATTATGTCTATGCAAAGAAATACCCTTTGTGTAGTGATAAATCCAAAGACTTGAGTAACTTTAAGAAATAATCTGTTGTTTCTTACTCTTAACATCTATCTAAAATTAATATATGATGATTTATAATAAACTTTTCAAATATGTATATTCAATTTAGCACCTGCTAACCACTCCACTGCTGATAAAATTCCTTTAACAAAAGTGGGACGCAGACTGTACACTGTAAGACACAGAGAGTCTGGAGTTGAAAGATCTATTGTTTGTCAAATCGATACAGTGGAAGGAAGTAAGAAGGTAACAGTTCGCTCCCCAGTGCAGGTATGAAATGATACAGTTTTTTGTGGGGTCATGTGCATATTTATGTGCTAATAAAAAAAAAAGAACTAAAATTACTACCGAAAGAATACAGATTATAATAGGAATACAGCCAATATCAAAGCATCATTACCAGTAATTGTACTACTCTAATATGAGCAGTCATGGGGTTTTGTTCAATGTACTTGTAATTTTTTATAGGGCTATTTTGTAAAATCTTTTTGGAGCATTTTGAAAAATACTCATTAATATTTTGGGGTTTTATAGTATGTATATATCCTTTTGTTTTAATCAAACAATATGGTGAGAGAAAGTTTTTATAGCTTTAATGAGGTACAATTGATGTGCAATAAGCTGCATACATTTCAAGTTGTTTGCATTAAAAGGGTCTTATCCTTTATCGCTGATGTTAAGTAATTTGATCGTGATGGATCTTAGTGCTGTTTGCTTCATGTCTCTTGTAGTTGGTTTTATTAATTTCCTGGAATCTGTGGATTTACAGCTTTTATCAACTTTAGAAAGTTTTTGCCATTTTTTTCAAAATTTTAAAAATATTTTTCCCCTCTTCTTTCACCTTCACTGACCACGGTTAGGTATATATTAGAGTTTTAGATCTGCCCCACAGCTCAGTAATGCTCTGTTCATTTTTTCTTTCAGTTTTCTCCCCCTTGTGTTTGTTTAGTTTATATTGTTGTGTCTTATAGTACTTTTGTTTTTCAAAGTCCAGTCTTTCTTTATTGCCCTCCAATATATTTTTATCTCTAGAATTTCAATTTGCACTTTTATCTATGTTTTCTGTCATCTGTTAATACTTTGTCTTTCCCCTAACTTTGAACATATTAAATATAGTTGTTTTAATGTCCTTGTCTACTAATTCTCTCATGTGCATTACATCTGATATGTTTCCTTTTATTAACTTTTATTTTATTATGGGTCATTTAAAAATTTATTGTGTCTAGTAATTTTTTTATTGGATACCTAAAATTGTGAATTTTACCTTGCTGGATGTTTTATTTCTTCATGTATTCTCCAGTGCAGTTATGTTAGAAAGTGATCCTTTTAGTCTTTATTTTTTAATTTTTTAGATGGGATTCAAGCACCCTTTAGTCCAGGGCTAATTTTGCCCCACTAGTAAGGAACTGCAACTAACATCTTCTGTACTAACAAAGTTTTACCACTTTGGGTGGTGAGAAAAGGAACTATTTCGGCACAGGGATGCGGCCCCTTTCGGTTGCTCTTACCAAGCCTTAGACAGTCTTCTCATGTGCGCACGCTGGTCAATACTGAACTGAAGTTTTGAAAGGAGAGCACACATTTCCTCCCTGCACCTTTCACCCCTCAGAGCAGTGCACTCCTCTCTCATGCAGTGCGCTCTCAGTTTATACCGCGTTGGCTTTCCAAAATTGTCATCTCCAGTTTAGGCAGCCTGGGCTCTGTTTGACCTCTCCTTCCCTGGGCAGCAGCCCAGAGACTCTCCAGGCAGTAAGCTCGAGCAATTTTAGGGCTTCTCTTGGAGGCTTTTGTTTTTATTTTTTCTTTCCTGTGCTGCTTATTACCCGGTGTCTGAAAATTATAGTTTAATGTGTGTTTTCCCTCCAGTGCTTAGTTACTTAGGTTTGGAAGGTATATCTGGTCCCTATTTTTCCCTTATGGCTAAAAATGTAAGTTCCTTTTCTTTCATTTATGATTTATAACCAACTGTTTTAAAAGATGACTGTTGGGCAGTTCTCATTATGATTGATTTTAAAAATTTCATTAAGTTACTTAAACATTAATTTTAAGTTTCTTACAGGTATTTATAGAAATCAAAATGTATTTGTATGGCTTTAAATAGGTGGGGCAAACAATATATCTAGAAATAAAATATAGCGATGTTAAGACTATTTTAATCTTATTTCCCACTGAGCATGTTTTATGTTTTTGTATGACTTTTTTTATTAGTAAGATATAGGAAGATAAGAAAATGGTCTTTCTAACCAATTTGTTTTTATCCTTCCAAAGGTAACTGTAACTGCTTGTAGGTTTATCAGATAATGTGTAATAATCAAAATTATGTTACCTGCATATCACTGTCATATGCTACTCATTGGGTATGACACCCTCCATACACTGTGTCTCATCCATGAAGAACATAGAACAGCAGTGTGAAAAAGGGCATTTCCCAGCCTGAGGCTTGTTCTTTACTTTGTCATATAGACATTTAAAATTTTGATGTAATATTTTTTCCTTTGAACTTTTTCTACTATTTTTGTTTAAAGAAGAAGTTATTACTTATCTCAAAGTCAAGAAGATACTACTTATTTCTTTCTAGGATTTTTAAAGTTTCATTTTTTGAGATTCCTTTTCTATAAAACTATCAAAATTTTTCTTGTATTTCCAGGAAAAACAATCATGTTTGTTTCTTTTCTAATTTATTTAAGCAAGGTAAATATTACTGCATAGTTCTTTTGTTGGGGTATTTAGACGGAATATATTTTAAATGTCTTTAGTTTATTACATTAATGGTACTAAATGTTACTGTTTTTCTTTCCCAGATTAGAAATCATTTTTCAGTCCCACTTTCAGTTTATGAAGGGGATACTTTACTGGGAATAGCTACATCTGGAAATGAATTTAACATACCATTAGCATCTTACAGGTGACTCTTCTTTATCCTTCTTTTTGTTTGCTCTGTGGTCTCGTATGGAATTTTTAGTTTCTGACTTGGTAAGGATATCTACATATATTGTAAACATACATCTAAGATAGTAATTTTATAAGAAAAATATTCTTTTCTTAAAAGTTAAATAACTTCATTAGTTTCCTGAAAGATGGAGATATCTATTGTCTATCTTACCTATTTCTAAGACTGTGAAAATATAAAAATGTATTAGAATAATATGGAGGGAGGTAATTTCGTTGTTCTAAAGCTGTATTCATATAACTTAATATATTCCCTTTTAAAGTATTTCAATGCATATTCTTTAATCTTTTATGCAGATCACTTTTTTGTCTGAAGCCAGAAGATGAGGACTATCAAATGTGTGAAGGAATTGACTTTGAAGAACTTATAAAAAATGAAGGCACTTTTCTGAAGAAGAGCTGTAGACCTATAAACCCTTCTAAGAAACCATTTATTATTAATGTTGTCCCAGAGAAAGATAATCTGTCATCTCTGTCAGTTTATTCAGAAGACGGTTGGGATTTACCGTACATAATACATTTGTGGCCACCTGTCCTACTGCGAAATCTTCTCCCTTACAAAATTGCTTATTATATTGAGGTATTTTGGAAATTTTTAAATGCCTTTGTACCTTTGATTTTGTAGCTTTAGTTATTTGAAAGTATGAAGAATAAATTTTTTACTGTTCTAATAAAAATTTTAGTACTGGTGATAGGTAGTACTTCAAATGGAAAAGAAAATGTTTCAAATCATGTATAAAAAGAGGATTAAAAATATTTTTCATTAATTTACCTTTGAAATTTGGCTACTAAGTTGAATATAAATAATATACACAAATGTGATATGGCATTTTAAAAATATTTATGAAAGTAATATAAATTCCTGTTAGAAAATTTAGAAAATAGAGATAATAAAAAATGCCTATAATCACATCATCTGAAGGTAGCACTTTAGATGAAAATATCATTTTAGTTTTAGAATATGTATTTTTCAATCTTTTCTATGCATGTGCATGTCATATATCATACACTAAAAAGATGGATTCTAACTTGTAAAACAAGTATGAGAATTAGTATTAAAATTGCATTCAAGTACTGGACTTAAATGAAAAAACCCTGCTACATTATATTATCCTCATGTTCTCTAAAAGGATTTTATGCCCTAGAAAGATGCTTTTTCTTTTAAATACTCTGTTTTAACAAGTTATATCTGATTTGATCTTAGGATATTAATATTACATTTGCCATGCTTATCAAATATAAGGAAGGTCTTCGTTGTAATCTATTAATTATTGTTTTTGTTGTAGTCTATTAATTATTAATCATTGGGGTTTACTATATGTATACACTTCTTATAAAATTTTTTGGGAGGGTGAAGTTAACATATCTATGATTTAAGAATATCTGTTTTTTCTACGTTTGGCAGTGGTTAAGAATTTGCACTTTGCTGTCAGGTAGCTTTGAGATTTAATCCTAGCTGTATTACTTACTTACATGTCTTTAGGCAGGTTATATTATCTGTCTGAATTATTTATCCTAGTTTATAAAACGTGCATAGTAATAAAAGTGCCACAGTTGGGGCATGGGGAAAATCAAGTGAAACACTGTATGTGAAGGATTTAGTAGAGCGCCTGACAGACACGCAGTTGCCACTTCTGTGCCTCTCTAACACCGCCTCCACTACTCTTCTCTTCTGTGCACATTGCGTGTTAGGTACCAACCTCTGAAATCATTCTTGCTCTAATTACTTTAAAACCTTAAGATGAAGAGATTCCTATTTATAACAACAGTAAGGAACTAGGTTAGAGATGTTGGAAAAACTGGTGAATTATCCAGATGTACCATCTATGTTCAATTCTCATAGAACTTTTAATTTGATGCTTTTAGGGAATACATTGTTTGCTAGCTTCCAAAGCATATGATCAGTTTTTAAAAAGACAGTTTAGCTGTGGTATGGAGAAGGGATTAGAGGAGACAAGAGCAGTTAGGCGACTTAAACTGGGAGGTCACGGTGACGTGAACTAAGGTAATAGGAGTGTGGGTGGAGAGAAATGAACAGTTTTGAGAGATACGTAAAATGCAAAACAATAATTGGAAATGGGTGGTGAGGGAGTATTAAAAATCAAGAATGGGAGTTAGTAGGGATTGCTTACTTTGGACTGTCACCAGTTTTCTCATGCATTTTTCATTATTTTTTAGTTTTCCAAACTAAAATCACTAATGGATAAGACTTTTAAATGTTTTACTAATTATAGTGTTTTATAACATTTATTAGTTCCAACAGAGTTTCACATTGTGTTATTTAGATTTATCCTAACAATAGTCCATGTAGACCATTTTACAAATACAATAACTCATATCTCAAATAATTTACACAAGTCACATAGTTGGCAGAGTTAGAATTTGAATATAAGTCTTCTGTCTTGTTCTGACAGAAGTATATTTCAAAAGCATTTTGTATAGCATTTGGAATCAAATAGAATTTATGACATATTATTCTGAAATGTTAAAAATTTTACTATATTTTTTTATTACAGGGGAATGAACAGAGAGTTTTTACTCTAAATGAGGGATGTTCCGCCCATATTTGTACTGTGCAACTGGATAAAGCCAAGATACATTTGAAGCTACTTGACTATCTTGATCATGATTGGAAAAGTGAATATCATATAAAACCTAATCAACAGGATATTAGCTTCATCAATTTTACCTGTGTTACAGAAATAGAAAAGACTGATTTAGATATTGCTATCCATGTGACTTATAATCCTGGCCAGACGGTTGTGGCATTTCATAGTCCTTATTGGATGGTCAATAAAACTGGTCGAATGTTACAGTATAAAGCAGATGGAATTCATCGAAAGCATCCACCTAATTATAAAATGCCAGTTCTCTTTTCTTTTCAGCCCAAGCACTTTTTTAATAACAATAAGGTATGTAAAGTTTTTTAACTTTCATTTTTCTTAGCTATTTATCACTCCTTTCTAGAGTTTAGAATTTTGAAGAATAAAATACTATGAAACAGGTAGAAATAACATTTGTTAAATATTTGAGGTTGTAAAGAGTAAAATTTCATATTGGGAAAGGTTTAGTGCATTAACAATATAATATTTATACTAAAAAGCAAAAAAGAAATTATCAGTTTAGGTTGGACTTTTTAAAGATTGTAATATATTTGAAATGTTTTTTCCTAGGTTCAGCTTATGGTAACTGACAGTGAATTGTCCGATCAGTTTTCAATTGATACTGTCGGGAGTCATGGAGCTGTTAAATGTAAAGCCCTGAAAATGGAGTATCAAGTGAGTTCACTCCGTGCTCATTAAGAAACTTTTATCTAAACTGTGTCTATTGACTCTACTGACAACTTAATTTTTAAGGATGTAATTTTAATGTAACAGCTTTTGAAATGTTTTTGAAAATATTATTTTCCTTAGGTTGGTGTTACTATTGGCCTCAGCAGTTTTAACATTACCAGAATTGTGACATTTACCCCTTTTTATATGATTGAAAACAAAAGCAAATACCGTATATCAGTGGCTGAAGAAGGAAATGATAAATGGCTCTCCCTTGATTTGGAGCAGGTGGGTAGATGAATTTCAATAACATTAATCTTTGGATTTTTATTTTTCCTTGAAGTTAGATAACTGAAATTACAATGTAATGTTTTAACTTTCCCCCAAGTTTTCCTGCACTCCCCCAAGTTTGTTTCGGTTCCATGAACATTCATTGAGTATTTGAACCAAGCCCTGGATATTTAATTATTAAAATCCAAACCTTGCCATCTAGGAATACATTGCTTGATAAGGGAGGTGTAAACATTTAACAGTTACTAACCAAATGGAGTCAAATAAGACTAGATACGTTATAAATGCAGGGAAGAGAAGGAAATGATTTATTTTCTTCAGGAAGCTCTTAGGACTGTCTTTAAAGAGCATGGTAAACCAGTTTTTTTAGGGAGGTGATAGTGACTTAGAAGGAAAATATTTGTTTTACTCCATGTTTAGCTGTTAAACCTCTAGACAAGAACTTTCTGAAGGACTGCCTGAGGTTGACAGAATCTTTTACTTTTGAGGAATTTTTATTCTAGATATATTAGGGTTATAAGAGAAATATTTATTATTTTTATTCACTTTCCTTGCTTTTAAGCCATCCTTCTGGAATCATTCTTCTTGTTGTGCATCCTTTAGAATTTCCTTTGTGCTGTTGTTGGAGGAAGATGGAATGTTTGTGTATATCCATACAAGTTTTTTTTTTTGAGAATAAATCCTCTAATAGCTATATTTAAACATAATACTTGCTTAAAAGAGATAGTTTCAATTATTTATGCATTCCTCAGATTGCCAAAAGGCAGTCTGGAATTTAAGTTAGAAGCACATTTTCTGGAATGCACTGTACATTTAATTCCCAGTTCTGCCCCTCCAGCCTGTGTGATTTTTTTTAATAAATATTTTTTAATTTTTTGTTCACATGTTATTATTGTTGTTCAAGTACAGTTGTCTCCATTTTCCCCTTACCACTCTCCCCCCACCCCAGACATCCCCACCTCCCACCCTTGATCCTGCCCCGCTTTGGTTTTGTCCACGTGTCCTTTGTAGTTGTTCCTGACAACCCTTACCCCTTTCCCCCCATTACTCCCTCCCCCCTCCCCTCTGGTCACTGTCAGATTGTCCTTAATTTCCATGTCTCTGGTTCTATTTTGCTCGCATGTTTGTTTTGTTGATTAGGTTCCGCTTCTAGGTGACATCATATGGTATTTGTCTTTCACCGCCTGACTTATTTCACTTAGCATAATGCTCTCCAATTTTTATCATCATCTTTACTTCATGGTACTTTTTCTTGATAATGAATTCTATTTTTTCTCAGCATGTATATTTTCCTCCACTGTTTTTTGGCATCCCTTCATGTTGAGTGGTTCTGTCATTTCTTTAGAGGTTATCTTTCTTTTCTCTTTAGCTGCCTTCAGTCTCTGTGTTTGATGTTCTGCAGTCGTACTACTGTTTAATCACGTGTGAGTTCCTTTAATATGTCCTGTTTGAGACGCCTTACTGCTGGGTCTGTGGATTAATAATTCTTCGTACTGTCTGTAAAATTTGCAACTATTGTTTCTTTAAATATTGTCTCTTCCCTGTCCTTCCATTTCCCCTTCTGAGCCTTTAATCAAACATATTTAGACTTTTACATTCTATCTTCCATGTCTCCTAATGTCTTTTTTATATTTTTCATCTGTATAACTCTCTGCTGCAATCTGGATAAATTCTACATGTATATCTTCCATAATTTTTTACTTTTACTGTGTCTGAACTGCTTTTTAAGCCTTTGGTTGGGTTTTTTATTTGAATAATTATATTTCTCATTTCCAGAAGCTCTACTTTTTTTAAGTCTGCCTGTTAATACATTCTTTCAGCAAATACTTACTGTGTACTCCTATGTGGCTTGTCATTGATACATCTGTTAACGAAACAAGTCCCTGTCCTCATGGAGTTTATATTTCAATGGAGGTGTAGGAAAACAATAAATTAATAATACCATGATCAATTAATAAAATATATATGTTTAAAGGTGACAAATGTAATAGAGGAAAAGAAAATAAGAGAAAGAAGTAGTAAGAGTTGTCACAAGCAAGGGGTGAACTGTAATTTTATGTAAGGTGGTCACAGATAGGACTCAGGTCGTATTTCATCAGACTTGGAGGAAATGTGAGAGGTAGCAATTGTCAGTTCAGCTGAGCTGGAGCTGAGCTGCTAGGTATTGGAGTAGCTGATTAAGACGACAAACCGAAATGAATATAACAGTCAAGCCTTTGATTACTTACTGTGATAGTATAAACAAGAAGCTAAACCAGAGAAAACAGTGACTCCCCCCAGGAGTGGCATTGGTCAGTGGTCAAATGGATCAGCACAGATAAGGGGGTTTTATCACCGTCAGGGGAGCCCTGAACAAAAGGCTTTTTTATGGACCTGGGGGAAGGGAAAGAACAAGAAGAAAAGGCTATGAGTGGAAAAGTCCTGATAAAGTTTTGCAGAGGTTCCTGAGGAAGGCTTCTGCCAAGGGCCCTAATAACGAGGCCACTGAATGGAGGTGCCCAGGGTTTGTGTTTGAGCTTGGCTGGAGGTAGGGCTGAGTCCTTCACAGTGCAGCACTCTGGCTGTGTGCCTAGTCTGGTATGAGGAGGTCGGTTCCCTGTGAGGCCTGCCAGACAAAACCCCCTTTATAACTGACTATGTTCTGACCTGAAAAATTACACACAGCCAGCAGTCAGACTCCCCAGCAATGTAGAATCTGCAGAAGAGCATTAGAGACAAAAGAATCAGCCGGGGCTTGTCCCCTAAGGTGGGAGAATACTTGGCATGTTTGAAGGGTAGCAAAAGTGGCCAGTATTACTGAAAGAAGGAAAAGTAGCAGAGAACAAGGTATAACAGTGTTGAAGAATAATCATGTAGAACTTTTTGAGCCATTGCCAGTATTTTAGCTTTTGCTCTGAGTGAAATGGATAACTGTTGGAGGGTTTTGAATGGTGATTAAACACAGTATGCTCTCAATACATATTTGCTGAATAACATGTGATTTATTTTTACACACGTTCCATGTGTGCTTATGGGTTCTTGGTTTGCTGAATGTAGAGCTCTATGTCTAGTTACTAACATTACAACTCCAGCCTTGCTTTGCCTTTTAGATTTTTCTAAGTATATTTTTTTCTATACGTTTATTTACAACAGTTCTATGTCTTGCATTATGTGTCTATTGCTGATAACATTATTGGGTCTTTTAAAATACCTAATCCATAGCTTGTCTTTCAACAGTTAATTTATATTTACATTAATTGCAGTTAAAACTGCATAACAACTTATTTTTTATTTTATTTTATTTTTAGTTTTAGTTTTTTTAAGATCGTTTTTCTTTGCTAGTTTAAAAGTTTTGCATTTTCATTTTAACTTATCATAGCAAACATTACCGTAGGATTTATACTCATGATTATTACTTATGTAGATTTGTTAAACTTACCTATTATTTCTATTTTTCAACTACAAGACAAGTACTTTCCTACTTTCTCTAGTCTCAAGAGGTGGAGCACATAATATTTTTAAAAGATACACAGCATACCTTACTAAACATAAAAACATATATTTTTAAGGCAAAGGCTATCAGAAAATAGCAGTTTAGGGGATGTTCAGAGAGCACATCAGTTGCTTATGGGAAGTATACTTGGATTAGTATTGACTCTTCCAGGTAAGTTTCTGCTAGGTTGCAAGAAACCCAGAGAGGAACCTTCTCAGCCCCTTACAGCCTTCAGCATATTCCCTGTCTAGTTCTGTTAATTACCTTTTATGGTTGAGTAGAACGGACTTGACATCTCAGTTCTGCTACATTGTTCCCAGGTCATATGGTGATAATCAGAGTCACACATGAACAGTCTCATTGAAATATGTGAAGTCCCCAGTCTGGTCAGGGCCTATCATAGTAAGACAGGGTTTACAGTGGCTTTCAGACGAGTTTGCTTCTCCTTTCCTGTTCTTTCAGCTCTTTGCTTTGTTTCCAGCTCCTATTGTCCAGTTTTCTTTCTGGGTACACCGACTACCTGGTTTCCAGATCACTGATATCCAGGTTGTGAAGATTTTGAACCTATTTCCTGCTTTGAACTTTGAATATTTCTTTTACTTTTTACCCTTACTTGACTTCCCTGGCTCTGGATTTCACACGTATCCTGAGTCAACATTTGTGTGTACTTTGACTGCTGCTTAATTACCAAATGATGCCCACAACCTGATTATGATTTTTCATGACTGAGTGTTTCCTTGTTTTAAACTGTTCACCTGCTTCCCGGCTCTCTCCTCAGCTGACTTCCTGGATTTTCAGCCCTTCTGTAGATCTGTACCACATTAAAATCTCTGTTTATTATAGCTTTTCGACTTACTACCAATTACTGCTTTCATTTCCCTGGCCCACACGTGACAGCCCATCTCTAAGGGGACAGTTTACAGCTGTTTAGGTAAACAACCCAATAACTAGAACGGTGTTGAAAGAGATTTACTTTACTTTTATCCTAAGTCTACTCTGATGGGCTTATTAAAATGATAAAGGACTTTATGATGCAATCTGTTGTGTTTTAAAAATAAATATATGTAATATGTGTGTTTTAGTGTATCCCCTTTTGGCCTGAGGATGCTTCAAATACACTTCTTATTCAAGTTGAAAGAAGTAAAGGCCCTCCCAAAAAAATACATTTTAACAAGCAAGAAAATTGCATCTTATTGCGTCTGGATAATGAGGTATTTTGGGCGGGGAGGGATTAAAGAAGGTAATGTTACTTACTAATATTTAATTTTTTTGTATCAAATAATTTTCTCATTATTTTTTTCCTTTCACCAAAAATTAACGAAGATTTTTTTGTGTCTGTGAAGGGAAATAGTACTAAAAGGAGACAGGCATAAAACAATTTGTTTTACAGAAAGTTAGTTGAAGTGCCGAAAATATACATCTGGAATTTGGCACATCTATGTATAATAATCAAGAGCATGGTTTCCCAAACATACAATATAAAATAAAAAAAGTTATGAGTAGTTTTATTATTAAATGTTGTTAATATTCTTTGGAAAATGATCATATTAGAGAATGTTTTTTCCCTTTTTTCTAGCTTGGTGGTATTATAGCAGAAGTTAACTTGGCTGAGCATTCTACAGTTATTACATTTTCAGATTATCATGATGGGGCAGCGACATTCCTGTTAATAAATCACACTAAGGATGACATTATTGAATATAGGCAAAGGTAAGATTATCACAAATACAGTATCCCCGATTTGAGCAAAGTCTAAGTGATGAGACACCGACTTTATGATGATTTCTTAAAAATGTAAACACTGATAATGGCATTTTGGCTATATTAAACTGTGTTCTCATTTTTAAAAAAAATTTATACTGAAACATGTAGGGGTAAAACTGACTTAATACCTGTACTATTGTTAAACTGTGGCATAATTGATGTATAACATTATATCACTTTCAGATATACAATATAATGATTTGATACTTGTGCATATGGCAAAATGGTCACCACAAAGCTAGTTAACATCTATCACCATACATAGTCATAATTTTTCTTGTGATGAGACCTTTTAAGATATACTCTGTTAGCAATTAAAAAAATACAGTGTTATTACTATGGTCACAATGCTGTACACTACATGACATTTATTTCATAACTGGAAGTTTGTGCCCTTGAACCACCTTCACCATTTGGTCTATTCCCCAACTCCGCCCCTGGCAGCCGGCCACCCATCTGTTTTCCTTTTTCTTCTTTTGGGTTTTTTAGGTCGTTTTATTTTTTCTTTTTTTAAGATTTCACATGTAAGTGAGGTCTGTGATATTTGTCTTTCTCTGACTTATTTCACTTGGCATAATGCCCTTAAGATCCATCCATGATGTCACAAATGGCGAGTTTTCCTTTTATATGGCTGAATAATATTTCATTGTATACATATACCACATTTTGTTTCTCTGTTCTTCTGTCATTGGACACTTAGATTGTTTCCATGTCTTGGCAATTGTAGGTAAAGCAGTAGTGAACATGGGCGCCCTCTTTTTGAGTCAGTGTTTTCTTGAGGGTTTTGGGGGGGGGTTAAATGTTCAGAAGTAGAATTGCTGAATCATATGCTAGTTTCATTTTTAAGTTTCTGAGGAAACGCCGTACTGTTTTTATAGTGGCTATATACCGAGTTCCAGTCTCACCAGCAGTACCCAGGGCATCCTGTTCTCCACGTTCTTGCCGATGCTCGTTATATCTTTTCTGTTTCTTTTTGAAAAAATAATAGCCATTCTAATAGGTGTGAGGAGATGTCTCATTGTGATTTTTATTTGCATTTTCATGATGATTAGTGATGATGAGCATCTTTTCATATGATCTGTATGTTCTTTTTTCATTTACTTTCAAATGCCTCAGTAAAACAAAAAGGGAAACTGAAGCAAGTATGGCAGAAGCTTGATCATTGTAGAATTCCGTGAGGAAAATGTCAGGGTTAATCTTTGTTTTGTCTGTTTTTCAATTTTTTTGTGTTTTTATTGAACACAATATAAATATTCAAACTTCAGTGTTTTTTTCCCAAACAGTAGGTATCTTTTTGCTGAGGTATGTGCTAAAGGACTGCTACATTTTAAAACTTCCCCAAAGATTGTATTTATATATTGATATTTCAGGACTCCTACGAGCATCATCGTTTCAATTTGCTGTGATACCATGTCTTGCAGTAATGCTATAGTTTATGGAACTTTTTGTTCCTGCACTTACTGGTCCCAGACTGTCTTGAAATTATTTTGTCTGCTCTTCTTAGTTTGTCTTCATCTATCAGTTACAAGTGGGCCCATATTTATGAGTGTACCGCTTCCTTCCACTGCTAAATGTACAGTTCTAATCATTGACTCAAATAAACAATGAGTGAGGACCCCAAGTTTGAGCTGGCACATAACCTAGACCCCTCTTTGCCCATCAGTTCTCTCATCTTTGGAAATGTTGAGGTACCACAAAAGCTTATTTTTTATGGTAATCTATATTTATAAAAATAATAAATTTGTTGATTAAAAATGACAAAAACAGCCCTGGCCTGGTGGCTCAGTTGGTTGGAGTGTGTACACACACACACACACACACACACACACACGGTTGCAGGTTGAATTCCTGGTCAGAGAACATAACCTAGGTTTCAGGTTCCATCCTCAGTCAGGGCATATGGGAGCCAACCAGTTGATCTCTCTCTCTCTCTCCCTCTCTCTCCCTCTCTCTCCTCCCCTTCCCTCCCTCCCTTTTTCCCTCCCTCTGTAAAATCAATAAACATCCTCCAGTGAGGATTTTTAAAAAACTAACAAAAACAGGTAGAAGTGATTTTCCTCAATCCGTTAACCTCAAGTAATCTTTCCCAAAGAGTATTCACAGAATCAAGACCTACAGAAAAGGAATTTAGTGACTATTTTCTCAGTTCTCTCAAAGGTAGGTGCATAGCTGGTAGCATTTGAGATACATAGGAGCTGAGTTAATTCTTTATGTTTTACTTACAATGTAGCACATCATAACTTAATTCTCTGATATATAGATGAGCCTAGCTGAGACTCAAACTAGCCTAGAAACTTCTCAGTCTTTTCTTGGCCTTGACCTTGCAATTTTTTTTAATAGTACAATTCAGATACAAAATTTTTAGAAATCTTATCTACTAGATTGTTTTAATTGTAAGAGTAAGGGATAAGGGAGCAACTAGATCATGTGTTGAAATTCTGAAACAAAAAATCACAATCTTAATGGAAACCTATAAAATTTGCAATTTTACAGCCTGCAAGAGTGAACACTAGATTTGGATTTAGAATTATTTGAAGTAGTTATTACATCAAGAGTCTGATTGAATCCAGAGTCCTAGGTGCCAGTGCTCCCCACATCTTTACTCCAACACAGCCTATTCTTGGAGCCTGTGATATTTCAGGCTGCCACCTACTAAATATCACACAAGAACCTTAACTGATTCAAAACTGACCTCCTCATTTGTGCTGCAAACTCTCCTCCTCCTCCAGACCCTTCTCTGTGAATGGCAGTGTCAGCTCCTCCTGTCATCCTGGATTCCCCCGCCTCTCCACACCAACCAGTTAAGCTCTGTTTTTTCGCACCTTCTCCTTTTGTCTAATCTCTCCTGTCATTTCGGCTCCTAATAGTCAAACCTCTGTTTGCCACTAGAGGTAGGTTTGCAAAAATACTAAATATAATCATATCTCTCTCCTGTTTAGAGTTCTTTAGTGGCTTTTCATTTCTTTTAAAATAAACTATGTTTCTAGGCTACCTGTCTAACCATTTCTCTTTCTGTTGCATAACTCTTAACCTGTACTTAAGACCAACTGAAGTCTTTGTTTCCTGAATGCTCGGGTCCTTCCATGTACAGGTTCTCGTTTCCTCCAGAAACACTCCACTTTCACGTGATCCCTTCCTTCCCCACCTTAATCTGTACCCCCAGTTTTTGATTGCACCTTGACATGTGTAGATAAAAGCGTTTGTCATTGTATTCTCATTTTCTTGTGCGTTTAAGACATGTACATGTCCGTAGTTAACATTCTGAGGACTATGGTTAGTTTTTATTTTATCTGCTCAACATATTTATATTTGATAATTTTTTCATAAAAAATATAAGAAGGATAGGGCTTTTATCTCCTCTGCTTTCCTTTCCCTTGGTATTTTTGTTGTTGTTACTATGGCTGTTAATTGTTTCCTGTACATAAAAGTGTTAGCTGCTAATTTTTAAAAATTCTATAGATAAACTGTGAGGAAACTATAATTCTTGGAATCCCAACACTGTCAACATTTTAACGCATTTTTCACACTGTTTTACTATTTCTTTTTATCTGTCTATCTGAATCTCATTTTTAACAACTATTGTTAGCATGTAAACTTACTTCAAAATCAATTTTTAATGAATGCATGATATTCCATCATATAGAATCACTATCAAATAAATACTCATCTGAAGATCTTTAACCCATTTTTAATCCTTATAATAACTAATTTATGATCCATTGCTACACTTGTTTGTAATGGGGATTATTTCCTGCTAGTAATGATTTGGAAACTATGCATTCTGTTTCTGTTCTAGATAATTACTTCTTTGTTCTTGAAGATTTTGATGCATTTTAAATTTTGAGAGTGCTAACTACCCATGAAAGATTTGTAATACTTCTTCATTTTCTTCAAGTCCTCATTCCAAATTCCTGGTGTCTTATGAATATAATTTGGGATTTTGATCCAGGTTAATATAAAATGGATAGTTTTTTAAAAATATGTTCATTCAAGGCTTTTTTGGCATTTGCATTCATTTATAACATGGACAAGTTGATTTCTTGACTGGTATAGTTGCTTAATATTTCTGCATCTCAGTTCTTCAAATTTTATTTTGAGTCATGTCTGGCTTGGTTGGAAAAAAGTCTATGAGTTACTTTTTTAGTAAGGTTTTGTGGATAATGTATTATGCTATTGCTTGTAAATCTTATTCTTGCAAATTAATGAGAATTAGACAAAAACCTCGGTCATAAGCTTTCTCCTTAAAATTGTGTAGTCATTGCTCCACTGTTTTCTGCCATTCAGAATTTTGGAAAAGTGTGAGACCAGTCTTCTTTTTGCTACTTTGTGTGTAACTTCAATTTTCCTAGATGTTCATAGACTGTTTTCTCTTTATTTTCTTAAAATTTAAATATTTTACAAAGATATCTCTAGGATGATATTCTGTTGTTATTAATTTTGTCTCATAACTAATGAAGTCCTTTAATTTGGGGAATCAACTTACACAGCTCACAGAAGTTATATTTTATTATTCCTTTGGTTTTTAACTTCTCTGGTTTTTTTATTCTGGTAATCAGTTTGTGAGTTGATTGACTTTCTTAGATTTATATTCTGTGTCTTAGGTTTTTAGAAATAATTGAGCTGTATTGTTTTTGCCAGACCAAAACGAATACTTAGGAAAGAGTTACCAACCAATTTAAATTCTCTCCGATTTAGTATAAATAAGATAAAGTAATTAGAATACTTTTCTTTCATAATTAATTTCTGTTAACACAAAAGTCGAAAAAGTAATTTGAAGGACCTGAAGACCTTTATTTCCTATGTAGGACAAATATTTTCCTTGAAGTATTCTCATTATTTCCTTAGAAAACTTCTTTTCCATTGCATAAGGAAAAATTTACAGTCTACTCTTAATCAGAGCTATTTTAAATCTCAATTATTGCACTTGGAATTAATGAAGTGTTATTTTGCGTTCTTTATATATTCGTATACTTACACCTAATTTAATGCATATATTTACTGCTTATGTTAGTTCTCTCAGTGAAATAGAAGATTCCCTCCCTCCCGGAAAAGCAGTATTTTATACGTGGGCCGATCCAGTGGGCTCTAGAAACCTGAAGTGGAGTTGTGGGAAATGCTACGGTGAAGTGACACAAAAGGATGTATGTATTGGGCTGGTGGTTCTCATGGTGTTCTCAGTAGCTATATTTTAATGGTATTCTCTTTTAGCCATGCTAGTTTAATGCTTGTCTTATGTTTACACTTGTAAAAGAAACTGCCAAAGATTTAAAAGTAGTGTTCAACCTTTAAGTTAACCAAGAATGTTTAACACTAGAACTAGTCTGTCTTTGTCTACATCCTTATTTGCTTCCATTAGGTTTCAGAGGTAAATTGTGCTCAGAGAGGTGCTTTCAGCATTCACGTCGTAAACAGATAAGCTCTTGGCTGACAGTCATCCTGGGTCATTTTCACTGGTGTGAGGAACACCTATTGGTCTCCTCACTAAAGAAGTTATTTCTGGTAGCAAGTGATTTTAGATTTGTTTTTTCATGATGATAAAATTGTACATAAACACTTTCCAGTAACATTTCCAATGGCTTTCAGAAGTTGTTTTATTAAAATTTTATTAGTCTTTCAAAATATGTCTTAATTTGACTCTATCTGTTGATTAGTAATTTTTGTATATTTATGTCATAATGATAATTAATTTTGAAAAAGCTAAATCTGAAATCCACTACAGAATATTAGAAAGACTTCATTTTATTTTTTATTGAATTTATTGGGATGACATTGGCTAATAAAATTATGTAGGTTTCATGTGAAAAATATATCATCTGTATTTTGTGTTGTATATTCACCACCCCAAGTCAAGTCTCCTTCCCTCACCATCTATCCCCCTTTCCCCTCTTCTACCTCTCCCTCAACTCCCTTCACTCTGGCAATTGCCAAACTTCAGAAATATTTGAAAATAAGTTAGTTTTCTTATTTTTCAATGTAATTTTACTGCTATGTATTATAGAAAGAATCATAAATAATATAACTCTTCCTAGATACTGGTTTTATGGTAGCAACTCCGGTTTTTAATTTCAGTGGGTTATAACATGACTGTATATTGTATATTTTTTCTTAATCAGAATGTTACTTAACTAGAAATTTATGGATAACTGTGTTAATTATTACAATTTGCTATATTTAACTTGTCATTGAACCTCAAGACACTGATGTCAACACAGTCCTTATATATAAGAACTTCCTACAGAATTATTCACCTGTGGTGAATATCCATGTTTTGTAGAGCATACAATTGAGATGTCAGATACGTTTTATTCTCTTTAATTCAGCCTGTAAGAAAATACGAATTTCTGACTGAAACATGTAACATATTGGGTAGTCTTAGAATAAAGGAGAGAACATAATACTTTGTGTTATTGATAAATCTACACAGGAAGACTATTTAATTAGATTTTATCGAGATGTTAAATAAAAGAACAATTGATGTATCTTCCTAATAACTTTACTATAATAATGGCACAAGCTAATATCAAATGATTCTAATTATGTACATTTCCAGTATTATACAAATATTAGTTAATTTAGTTTGTTCAACTCTATGAAGGAGGTCCCATAACTATGCTTATTTTTTTAAATGTGAATTCTAGATTTCATGTTGGTTGGGACCAAATTCTTAATAATTTTTTTGGTGGTTTTATTTTAGGATATGATGACAGCTATAAATTCGGGAAAAAAGACTATTTATTTAGTTTCATTCTTTGAAGGCTTACAGCGCATTATTTTATTCACTGAAGATCCAAAGGTATTTAAAGTGACATATGAAAATGAGAAAGCAGAATTAGCAGAGCAAGAAATTGTTTTGGCGTTACAAGATGTTGGAATTTCTCTGGTCAACAATTACACAAAGCAAGAAGTAGCCTATATTGGCATTACAAGGTTAGGTGCATTAAAATTTGTATAAATTTAAGTGATCAGTTGTTAATTATCAAGAGGTGGTGACTGTAAAATATAAAATAATTTAGTTCAACTTTTTCGTTTTGTTTAGTCTTGATACGAAGGTAATGCTAATTTAAAAATACTTGAGATTTTTTTTGCCCTTTGAGATAAAGATATATCAGAAATCAAATTTGTAAACCCCTCTTTATGTTGTTCATTCTCTCAGCTCTCTGAAAATTTAGATTTATTCAGCTTACCAAAAGTATACTTTATTTAACATGTCATAAGGTTATCCTACCACAATGCAGGGTCCATTGTGGATGTTCCTTAAATAGTTTCTCAGAGAGTAAAGACAATTATGTTCTATTTTGACCTTGGTACTTTAAGATATAATAAAGTAATACTATATTTATCATTCCCCATATAAGTCATCCCTAGTAAAACCCTTTCCTTTCCCTATACCTTTACTATTCTTAGTCATAAAAACTCAAAATAAAATTAATAATTTATGTTTGTTCCTAATTTGAAAGCATTTCTGGATTCTAGTCTATATAACCAGGATAATATCGTTTCAATCCTTTGACTAAAACTATTAGATAAATATATATATATAAGGTATATAATACAGGTCTAAATTTGTTTTTCTCTGTAAATGTATCTAGAAATGCCTCTGACTCCTCATTGAATGGAATCCATTTTAAACAGATTATTAAACACTATTTTGTAAAAATATTTATTGTTCTAAAAAAATGTGTTTACTATTTCAACAGAAATGTCAGGAGGCAGCAGATTTTAAGTCTATTATGTCCTACGCTGTGGTGTGAATGGAAGTGGAAATAAATAATACAGATTTCCTACCTTTCTTTTAATTAAGTTAATATAAATTTTAGAAAGTAAACAAATAGAATGCCTAAAAAAATTAAATAACTTACATACTAAAACAGAAAGAGTGAAGTAGTTTAGAATGTGGATAGGTTTTTTTATTCTATATTTAGTTTTTTCAGCAACTTTTCAATGAATTAGATTTGTTCCTTTCGCTGTCTGTCCCTCTTATATTACTGTTTCATTCTTTGTCTTTCTAAACCCCGATTCCCTCCCTTAGTTCACTGCCTTGCATTCACTTCACTGAGAAAATGGAAGCTTTCAAAGAGGAACTTTTAGAGACGCACCCCCCAATATCAGCTTCCTACCCCCAACACTTACTACCTACATACTGTGTTGACATACTTCCCCACAGTTATCAAAGATACATCATACGTGCTCCTATGTATACAGTTTTTTCTACTTTTGCATTGTATTCTATTCCCTCCTACCTCTTGAGACACCAGTACAGTTATTCTCTTCTTTCTTTCTCCTATATCAACAATTTTTGGCTCTCTTTTGGATTGTTCTTGTCAGTGTTATTTCTTTCAACCTAAAAAAAAATTCTCTTGAACCTGATTTCTCTGCTACCTACTACCTATTTATTTGCTTCCTTTTATAGCCAAACTGCCCAAAAGTGTTGTCCATTACAGAAGTTAGATATATTCACTATGTTCAGATCTTTTTTTAACCATTTTTCCTTTAACCATTCCAAATAGGCCTTTGCTCTCAATGTACCGTGCCACCAGTGGTGTCGAAATCACCCTAGAGACCAGTGTATTGCCAGCCGGGTTAACTGCACTGTGACCAACCACTTCCCCTTCTGCCTAAAGTCATGACATTTAACACAGATCCCTTCTTAGACTTGACTTTAAGGTTCCTCCCATCTTGATTTTTCTTTCTGTCCAACATTCTCAGTCTCATTTGTTGGTTCCTTGTCTTCTCCACTGAGAAGTTTTGTGATTTCAAGTACTACATGTGTCAGAATTTTCTAGAAATACACCTTCAGCCAGATTTTTCCCCCTGAACTCCAGGCTTGTATATCCAACTGCCTACACAAAATTTCTACTCAGATACCTAAGAGACTTCTTAAACTTTATGCGTTTAATACCCAATGCCTGATCTTCTACCAAAACCTGCCTCCCCATTGAAGTTAATGATGACTACATCCTTCTAGTTGCTCAGGGCAAAAATTTTGGAGTCATCTTGATTCATCTCTTTATCTCCCACCCTGCCTCTAATCCATCTGGAAGTTCTGTGCTGGCACTACCTGCAAAACACACATAAAATCTGGCCACTTTCCACTGGCTCACTGTTATCATCCTAGGCAGCACCATCACTATTTCTCCCCCAGCTACTATAATTGAACTCCTAACAAGTTTGTCTGCTTCTAGCAGTTATCCCCTTATCTCTTCTCCCATCCCAGCAGTGTATTCCTAACAACAGTTAAGTCAGATCATGTCTTTGATCTTCTCATAATCGATCAGTAGTTCTTCATCTCAGAGGTAAACTCAAAGTCTTTACAATATCCTACAAGACTTTCCTACTATTTGGCCTCTCACAATCTGTCTTACTTAATCTCTGCTCTTCCTGTGTTCTCGGTATGCCCGTGTGCTTCCTCCTCTTCATACACTACACATGTGCTCTGCTTTGGAGCCTTGGCTCTACCTGGTCCCTCTGCTTGAAATGCTCACCTATTGTCTTCTGGGTAAATTTCCTTTAAGATTCTTGAAATCGTCTACGACAAAGCCCTGGGCTTCTAAAGCCCTGTTGACTACTCTGTTTTAATGCTGCAACCCCACAAATTTGCATATATCAATATTCCATATCCACCTTACCCTACTCTTTTTCTTTCAAAATAATTTCACCTCCTAATATGTTAAAGTATGCTCAATTACTATATTTATGTCCTCAGCTAAAATAAAGCTTCAGAATGGGAGAGATGTTTACTGACAGTATTCCTACCACCTACAATGGGGCATAAGTAGCAATTTAATAAGATTGTTTGAATGAATTCATGTTTTTAAACTTGTAATGTGCTTGCTTATTGAGGATATTGCAAAATTTTTACTCAAGGTTTTGTAATTCATGTAATAAACCAGTTAAAATGTAAATGTGTATAAATTAGTACCATGATTTTTGCTTTCATATGTAAGTTCTGATGTGGTTTGGGAGACAAAGCCCAAGAAGAAGGCAAGATGGAAGCCAATGAGTATAAAGCACACTGAGAAGTTAGAGAAAGAATTTAAGGAATATATTGAATCTTCACCTTCAGAAGATAAGGTTTTTGAGTTGGACACTAATATTCCGGTAATATTTTTAAGTACTGATAATGAAGTTTTAATTTTTATCTGTTATAATTAATCACTAGTGAATTTTTAAGGAAAGTCTTATTTTTTTATAAAACAAGGAATGCTGTAACACATACTATAAACAAAATATTTTAAATAGTTGTCTATTAAAAACTCAGACTTCTCTTGAGATGCAAGTTATCTGTTCCTTGGTTAGCACGGCAGTAGCCTTTTATTTTTTATTTATTTTATTTCTAAGATATTATTTTATCTTTTATCACTTGTTTGTGGTAAATTTTAGTAAATTTACATAAAAAGTCGTACAACCACGCTGTAAGGAATATCTGAGTAGTTTTTTGAATTTTATAGATGGGGGCTATAAAAATCTCAATCTGAACCTAACCAAATGTTTAGCCTGTTATTTTAATTAATATTTAAAGTATTTTGGTACAGATGTCTAATTCTGATGAATTATGAGTAAAGAGAAATTCTATGTTTTGGGGGGATGGCATATTTTTCAGGTTGTCTTTACACCTAGTGGTAGTAACATGAAAATTCTGCAACCACATGAAATAGCTATACGAAGAAATTATCTGCCAGCATTAAAAGTGGAATATAACACATCTGCACACCAGTCATCATTTAGAATTCAAATTTATAGAATACAGGTGAGTTTGAAAAGATTGTCAAATTATATTCTAAAGGAATGAGCAGTAAACTAATGTGTTCCCGTGGTCTGTTTTCGTTAGCCCTTCCCTTTCAATGTGGTTCTAGACTCTTTGATTCCTTCTACTTCTTAAATCTTGCTATTCTAGTCAGGTTCTGTAAGTAACATCTGAATATACTGACTTTTTTTTTTTTTAATTTTCTTAGATCCAAAACCAGATACATGGTGCTATATTTCCATTTGTATTTTATCCTATTAGACCTCCCAAGTCGGTCACCATGGATTCAGGTTTGTTTATATTTCTAGAGTGCAATATATATGGTACTATTAGGTATTTGGGTTTTTTTACTATAAGAAATATGAAATGAAACCATTTTACTCAGCTAACTTCAACAAAACTGAATAAATACTGAAGAAAAGATTAAGTAGAAATATATATTTAAATTTTTAGAAATGTTAATTTTTAAAAACTATAAATTTTAAATCTCTGATTTAAAAGCCACTGGGACCTTTGAATAAATTGCGAAGCTGAAATTCAGACTGTTCATTGACCACAGAAAGTGTCCTGTAATTTCCACAGGACAGTGACTGACAGGTCCTTCCTTCCCTCCTCTTCTTCCCCTTCACTTTCTTTCTTTGCTGTCTCTCTTCTCCTCGCTTTCTCTTCCCATCCCACTACCCTGCTCCCATCCCCTCTTTTTGCTTTCCACCCCCACCTCCACACCACTGACTCTGAGCTATCTAAGGAATATTCGTAATCTGCTAGGAAGCTTTTTGACCAGTAGACATGCCCAAGCCCTTGCATCTAGAAGTCCAGGGCAAGATCCCGAAATCTGTGTTTTCACAGTTTCCCTGATGCTTCTAATGCTTGCTTCTAATTTAAAATTATGAATTTAAAGGATTGGTAATCCTTACAGTGACTGTAGATAATTTACAAAAACAATCCGGGAGTCTGAAATTAAGATTGTAATGGATTGTGCAAATATTAGTAATTTTAATTGATACTCGTAATTGAGTAAATAATTTAGTTGGTCATTGTGATGTGCATTACATTGCAAGCAAATGCTTATTATCTTTCGTCTAAAGCATTCTGGGATTGACCACACTATTGACCTTTACAGCACCGAAGCCCTTCACAGACGTCTGTATTGTCATGAGATCTGCAGGGCACTCCCAGATATCGCGCATTAAGTGAGTGTCTCAATCCACGTCCGGTGTGTGTGTTCAGTGTTTGATTGAAATATGTGAGGTAGTTGTGCTCTTTAAAAAGTAAATCTTAGACAAGTAAAAGATTGAAGTTTAAAATACTAAATTGTAAAGATCGTAGAAAAAGTCAATGATTTTATAGTCGTGGGGAACCAGAAGGATCCGAATGAAATATACCTGGATATTAACAATAGCCATTTCTAAATTAGGGGCGTTTTGCTCTGACCTGTGTGGCTCAGTTGGTTCGGCAACGCTAAAGGTCTCAGGCTCGATTCCTGGCCGGGGCGCGTGCCTAGGTTGCAGGGTCAGTCCTTACTCTGGGCATGTAGGAGCGGCAGCCGACTGACTGGTGTCTCTGTCAAACACTGAGGTTTCTCTCCCTCTCTTTCCCCCTCCCTCCCCCTTTCTCAAATAAATAAGTAAATAAAATCTTCAAAAAATGATGGGCATTTTATTATTTTTGTTTTTGTTTATTTTTTTCTCATAAGCTCTCTAATTAATGCATATTGTTTTAGAAACAAGAAAGAAAGAGTATTTTCAAATTCACTCACCACCCAAGAAATAAAACATTTACAGAAAGCCCCATCCATGCATTACTCCGTTCTCTTGTTTTCCCTGCCCTATCGCCAAGAAAAACACTACTTTTATTCCCTTGCTTTTGAAATTATAGTTGTATTGCATATGTGTACCTAACATTATTCTTCTTAATTTTCCCTTTTCCCCTTAATTAGAAAAAAATTTCATACTGTACATATACCGCTGGGACTTGCTTTTTGCATTAAACTTTTTACTAAAATGTATTTATCTTGTTGTATGTAGCTAGAGTTTAGTCACCGTCACTCGGTGTTAACTGACCACCACCACGGTTTGCTTGTAGACGGCCTCCCTACAGTCATTGTCATGCTGCACTTGTTGCTATTATGAGCAATCTTGCTGCGACAGTCGTCTTTCTAGAAGAATAATTTATTCCTACACTTTTCTCATCTAATTTTCTTAATAACTTATTAATTGATGATCGTTAATGTTTTCTATTTTGTAATATAGGTACTTCAAAGTGCTGATCCAGGAAATGGATCTCAGGTTAGACCTTGGGTTTGTCTATGCTTTAGCAGAACTCATGACAGAAGCCGAAGTGACTGAAAAAACGGAGGTAAGACTTACAGTATTAACGTTGATGGGAGAGACTGGGGAAAGAGGAATAAGAAAAATATCCTTATAAATTCTTAGAAGTATTAAAATGATTTTGTTTTATTTTAAAATATAATTTTAATTATGCTGCTGTGGTAAGTACATTGGTAGAAATCTTATTTTCTGATTATAGAAGACTAGTTAAGAATAGTTTTAAACAAAACTGTATAGAAGCAAGATAAGCCAAAATAGTCTTGCAAATAGAAGTCAGAGTTAGCAAATAGAAGGAAAGTTTAGTAGGAGGCCCAATACTAGGAGGAAGAGGATAATCAGTCATGTTCACATTACTATTTTTTCCTATTTTGTGGTCCAGGATTACTTTTGTTTAAATTAATAATTTAGAAATTTGGAAATGACCAGGATATTTGATAGAAGAAGGGATAAGGCAAATTAAAGGCAGTATCTTATTTGTGACTGATGGGAAGGCTATAAAATCACAATAATAGGGTGGGTCACGTATGTTGTCTTTTTCAGCTACCCTTATAGAAACAATTCTGAAGATACGACAAACTACATGGATAAAGGATAAGGGCAAATAAACTTTTTTCTGTTAGTAAGTTTATTGAGATATAGTTCACATACCATATATTTTACCCATTTAAAGTGTTTCATTCAGTGGTTTTTAGTATATTTACAGAGTTAAACAACCACCCCACTATCTAATTCTAGAACATTTTCATCACCCAAAAAGGAAACTGTTCTAGCCCAGTGGAACCACTACTATACTTTCTGTCTGTAGGTTTTCTACTCTAGATATTTCATGTTAATGGACTACTACACTATGTGGTCTCTTCTGATGGGATTATTTTACTTACCATAATGTTTTTCAGGTTCATCCATATTGTAGAGAGTTTCTGTACTTCATTTTTTTTATAAGCAAGTAACATTTTATTGCATGGATGTGCCACATTTTGTTTTTCCATTCATCAGTTAATGGCCATTTGAGGTGTTTTCACATTTGGGCTGTTATGAATAATGCTGCAATGAGTATTTGTGTACAAGCTTTTATCTGGTCATACGTTTTTATTTCTCTGGGATGTATACCTAGGCGTGGAACTTCTAGGAACATAACAACCATGTTTAATCTTATTAGGACTGCCAGGCAGTTTTCCATAGTGACCATTTTATGTTCTAACCAGAATGTGTGAGGATTCTGATTTCAACAAACACATCCTTACCAGCACTTGTTATTATCTGTCCTTCTCATTCTCGCCATCCTTGTGGGTGTGAAGTAGTATGTCATTGTGGGTTTGATTCGCATTTACCTGATGAGTCATGACATTGAGCATCTTTTGATGCTTATTTGACTATTTGTGTATCTTCTATGGAGAACTGTCTATTCAGATACTTTGCTACTTATTGTTTAATGGGTTGTCTTATTTTTATTGAATTGTATAAGTTCTTTATATATTCTGAATACAAATCTGGAATCAGATACATGACTTTTAAATATTTTCCTATCATTATTTGTATTTTGTTTAACTTTCTTGATGTCTTTTGAAGCACAAAAATTTTCAATGTTAGTAAAACCCAAACTGTTTTTTGTTGGTGATCATGTTTTGCTGCCATTTCTAAGAATCCTTTGTCAAATCCAAGGTTATGAAAATTTAGTTCTATATTCTAAGAGGTTTAAAGTTTTAACTGTTAGAATTAGGTCTTTAATTTTTGTATATGGTGTGAGGTAAGGGTATACATCGGTGTTGAGCATTGGGCTTTCCAATTGTCTCAGTACCATTTGTTAAAAAGACTATTCATTCTACATTAATGACCTTGATACCTTTATCAAAAATCAGTTGATTATAGATATATGATTTTATTCCAGTGATTTATATGTTCATCCTTATGCCAATACCACATTGTCTTTATTGTTGTTGTTTTATAGTAAGTTTTAAAATTGAGAAGTGTAACTCCTCATACCTTGTTTTTTCAAGATTTTGGGGGGCTATTATGGATCAGTTTGCAATCCCATGTGAATTTTAGAGTCAGCTCATCAACTTCTTGAGAAGTTGGGGATTGTACCAGGGTTACCTTGACTCTAGAGATCAATTTAAGGGGTATTGCCATCTTAACAGTCTCAAGCCTCTCAGGCCTTGAACATGGGGTGTTTTCCATTTATGTAGATCTTCCTTCTTTTCTTTCAATGGTATTTTATAGTTTTCAGAATGCAAGTTTTGTATTTCTTCTGTTAAATTTACTTCTGAGTATTTCATTCTTTTTAAGGTACTATGAATGAAATTGTTTTCTTACTCATTTTTGGTTTGTTCATTGAAGTATAAAGAAATAGTTTTCTCACATTTACCTTGTATTCTGCAACTTTACTGAACTTATACATTAGCTCTAATTGCTATTTTGTGGGATCTTTAGGGTTTTCTGTGTATAAAATCATCTCTGAGAGCAGAGGTGGTTTTACCTCTTCCTCTCTGATCTGGACACCTTTTGTTTCTTTTTCTTGCCTAAGTGTCCTGCTAGAACCTGTAGTACAACGTTGACTAGAAGTGCCAAGAGCAGACATTTTTGCCCTGTGTCTGATCTTAGAGGGAAAGTTTTCAGTCTTTCTCCATTAATTTTAATGTTGATGGTGGACTTTTTTTGTAGATGCTCTGTTTCAGGTTGAGTTCTCTTCTATTTATAGTTTTTATAGCAGTTTTACCAAGCATGATCAAATTTGTCACATGCTTTTTCTGCGTCTGTTGGAATTATTATGTGGTTTTGGTTTTTGTTCTATTGATATATTTTATTACATTGCACACTAAAACAATCTTGTATAAATGGAATAAAACCCACTTGGTCATGTGTATAATTTTTTAAAAATATTTTGCTAGGTTTGGTTTGCTAGCATGTTATTGAGGATTTTTTGTATTCGTATTCATAAGAGCTTGGCCCAACTGATACATTACCTAATCAGTTGCTTTTTAAATTAGTTAAGACAAGAAAGGGAAAAGATTATGTGTTGATACTGTCTTTTACAATTATATACTTATCCCTACCAGTGCTTTTTGTTTTTTAGTTTGGATTCTGATTATCAGTTGGGATCACTTGCTTTCAGTCTAATGAACTTCTGTTAGAATTTCTTGTAAGGTAGAGCTACTAGCAACAAATTATCTTAGTTTTATTAAAAGTTAAGAATATCTTTATGTCCCTTCATTTTGAAAAGTAGCCTTACCAGGTATAGGATTTTTTGTTGACAGTATTTTTTTTCCCCTTTGAGCACTGTGAATATGTTATTCTGCTACTTTCTTGCTTCCTTGTTTTTTCCAGGAAGCCAACTGTCAATCTTATTGGGGTCCCCTTGTATGTAATAAGTCACTTTTCTTATTTGTAACATTTTTTCCTTGTCTTTGAGTTTCAGCATTTGTTTGTGGACATCTTTGTATTTATTGCACTTGGAGTTCATTGAGCTCCCTAGTTTAGTGTTTTTTTCATAAATTTGGGAAGTCTTTAGCTGTTATTCAAATATTTTATACTCCTTTTTTCTCTCCTCTCTGATACTTCCATATTGCATATGTTAGTATGCTTAATGATGTCCCACATTTCTCTGAGTCTATTCATTTTTCTTTTTTAAAAAAAGATTTTATTTGTTCATTTTTAGGCAGAGGGGAACAGAAAGAGAAAGAGAGGGAGAGAAATATCAGTGTGAGGTTGCCTCTCGTGCGCCCCATACTAGGGACCTGGCCCACAACCCAGGCATGTGCCCTGACTGGGAATGAACTGGCAACCCTTTGGTTCGCAGCCCACACTCAATCCACTGAGCCACACCAGCCAGGGTTGTTCATTTTTCTTCATTCATTTTTCTCTGTTTTTCAGAGTGTTTAATCTGTAACAGTTTATCTCCGAGTTTACTAACGAAATGAAGCATTTAATTTAGCATATAATGAAGCATTTAAATATCTTTTACGAGTTCAGATCCACTGTTGAGTCCTTCTAGTGAATTTTCTATTTTTGTTACACTTTTCAACCCCAGAATTTCTATTTGGTTTTCTTATATAATTTCTCTCTCCATATTGATATTTTTTATTCGATGTGACATTATTGACATACTTTCCTTTGTTACTGTAAGTATGCTTTTCTTTAGTTCTTTGAACATATTTATAATGGTTTCTGTGATGTCTTTTTCTTTTAAATCCACTCTGGTCACTCATTCACAGACAGTTTCTTTGCCTGCTTTTTTTAGTGTGTGTCATACATACATTCCTATGTCTCTGCGTATCTCAGTTTTTGGTGGGAAACTGGACATTTTAGATAATACACAGTAACAACTGTGGGTCCAGGTCCCCCTCCCCCAAAGCTCATGTTGTTATTAGTTTATTTATTCATTCAGTGGCTGAATTATTTTGTTGTAAGGTTTCCTGCCAACACCCCTACCTTTCCCTTCAGTGTTTAGTCTTAGATGTTATTCTTCAGGGAGGCAAATATTTGGGATACCCACAGTTACCCTGCGATGTTTCGGCATGGCTCTATTCATCTATTTCCATGCCCACACCAAGCTGTTGTTTTTCTTTGTTTAAAATAATTTACTATTTGTGAGATTCAATATCCTCTCATAAGTTTAATACCTATATGCTTTATTTTTTAATATGTTTTATTGATTATGCTATTACAGTTGTCCCATTTTTCCCCAGTTGCCCTCCTCCACCTGGTACCCCCATTTCCTCCATCAATCCCCCCCACATTAGTTCACGTCCATGGGTCATGCATATAAGTTCTTTGCCTTCTTCATTTCCTATACTATTCTTAACATGCCCCTGTCTATTTTGTACCTACCAGTCATGCTTCTTAATCCCTGCACCTTTCCCCTCTTATCCTCCTTTCCCCTCCCAGCTGATATCGCTACAAATGATCTCCATATTTATGATACTCTTCATGTTCTGGTTGTTCGTTTAGTTTGGGTTTTTTTTAGATTCAGTTGCTGATAGTTGTGAATTTGTTGCTATTTTACTGTTCATAGTTTTGATCCTCTTCTTTTTCTTAAGTAAGTCCCTTTAACATTTCATGTAATAACGGCTTAGTGATAATGAGCTCCTTTCGCTTTACCTTGTCTGGGAAGCACTTTATTTGCCCTTCCATTCTAAATGATAGCTTTGCTGAATAGAATAATTGAGGTTGTAGGTCCTTGCTTTTCATTACTGAATACTTCTTGCCAGTCCCTTCTTGCCTGCAAAGTTTCTTTTGAGAAATCAACTGACAGTATAATGGGAATTCTTTTGTAGGTAACTCTCTGCTTTTCTCTTGCTACTTTTAAAATTCTCTCTTTATCTTTAACCTTGGGCATTTGAATTATGATGCGTCTTGGTGGGATCCTCTCTGGGTCCAACTTGTTTGGGACTCTCTGTGCTTCCTGTTGTTAAGCATCAACCATTGCTTTTTTTCAAAATGCCTTAGGGTATAAATTACTCTATATGCTAATTCAATCAAATTTTGTTTTGTTTAGTTTTTAATAAATTGATCTGATGATTAGTGTTTGATATTTGTTCTGACCCCAGGGGCACTCCTCTGCTTGTCTCTTTACCCAGTTGTGTATGAAGACTAACAAGCCTATACTATAGGCTGGCCTGTATCTTCATTGAATCAATATTGGATTTTCCTCCCAATTGCCTTTCACCACACATCCACCATTTTTTTCTTTTTCTTTTCAGTTGAATTAATTGGGGCGACATTGGTTTGCAAAACCAAACAGGTTTCAGTTGTACAACTCAATAAAACATCATCTGTACACTGCATCATGCAGCCATCACCACAAGAAAAATCTTCTTCTGTCCCCATTTTCCCTGCTTTGCTCACCTCTACCTACCCCCCACCTACCTCTGGTTATCACCATACTATTGTCTGTCTGTGATATACACACGCACAAACTTTTTTGCACTTAATCTCACCTTTCATCCATCCCCTGACCTCCTCCCCTGTGACATGGAATAACTGTCAGTCTATTCCATGTGCCAAGCCTCTGTTTTATTTGGTTCATCAGTTTATTTTGTTCATCAATAAAATAATGGATTCCATATAAGTGAGATCATATGGAATTTATCTGTCTCTAACTGGCTTATTTTAGTTAGCATAATAATCCCCAGGTCTATCCTCGCTGTCATAAAAGGTAAGATTTCCTTTTTTTGTTAACATCCGAGTAGTGTTCCATTGTGTGAATGCACCACAGCTTTTTTATCCGCTCGTCTACTGAAGGGCACTTGGGCTGCTTCCAGCTCTTGGCTGTTGTAAATAACACTGTAATGAACACAGGTTGTATATATTCTTTCAAATTCATGTTTTGGGTTTCTTTAGAATCATTCCCAGAAGTAGGATTGCTGGGTAAAAATAGTTTCATTTTAATTTTTTGAGGAAACTCCATACTGTTTTCCACAGTGGCTGCAGCATGAGGGTTCCCTTTTCTCCACATCCTCACCAGCACTTGTTTGTTGATTTGTTCATGGTAACTGTTCTGTTGTGAGGTGATACCTGATTGTAATTTTAATTTGCATCTCTCTGGTGATTAGTGACGTTGAGCATTTTTTTATATGTCTATTGGCCATCTGTATGTGCTCTTTGGAGAAATGTCTATTCAGGTCCTTTGCCCATTTTTTAATTGGTTTGTGTCTTCTTGTTGAGTTGTATAAGTTCTTTATATATATTGGAATTAACCCCTTATCATATACCATTGGCAAATACTTTCTCCCATTCAATGGGTTCCCTTTTCATTTTGGTGCTAGTTTCTTTTGCTGTGCAAAAGCTTTTAAGGTTGATGCAATCCCATTTGTTTATTTTTTTTCCTTTGTTTCCCTTGCTCAAGGAGATATATCAGAAAAAATATGGCTATGAGAAATGTCTGAGATTTCATTGCCTATGTTTTCTTCTAGGAGCTTTATGGTTTCATGACATACATTTAAGTCTTTAATGCATTTTTAGTTTATTCTTGTATGTGGTATAAGTTAGTGGTCTAGTTTCAGATTTTTAGCTTGTATCTATCCAATTTTCCCAACACCATTTATTAGGGAGACTGTCTTTACCCCACTATATGTTCTTGCCTCCTATGTTAAATGTTAATGGGCCATAAAGGTGTGGGTTTATTTCTGTGCTATTCATTTTGCTCCATTGATCTATATGCCTTTTTTTGTGCCAGTACCATGCTGATTTGATCACTATAGCCTTGTAGTATTGTTTGGTATCAGGTGGTGTGAAACCTCCAACTTTGTTTTTCTGTCTCAAGATTGCTGAGGTTGTTCAGGTCTTTTGTGGTTCCATATAAATTGTTGGAATATTTGTTCTATATCTGCGAAGTATGCCATTGGTGTTTTAATAGGAAGTGCATTGAATTTGTAGATGGCTTTGGGTAGTATAGACATTTTAATGATGTTAATTTTTTCCTATCTATGAACACAGTATAGGCTTCCACTTATTTGTATCTTTCTCAGTTTTTCTTTAGGTTTATAATTTCTCAAGTACAAACTTTTACCTCCTTGGTTAAATTTATTCCTAGGTACCTTATTTTTTTGTTGCTGTTGTAGTAGTAGTAAGTGGGATTGTCTTCTTAATTTCTCTTTCTGATAGTTCATTATAAGTATATAAAAATGCCACCAAATTCTGACTATTAATTTTGTGTTCTGCTACTTTGCCAAATTCATTTATTAAATCTAGTAGGTTTTTTTGGTGGAGTCTTTAGGGTTTTCTGTGTACAATATCATGCCATCTGGGAATAATGACAGTTTTCCTTCTTCCTTTCCAATTGGGATGACTTTTATTTCTTTTTCTTGTCTGATTACTGTGACTAGGACTTCCAGTACTATGTTGAATAAGAGTGGTGAAAGCAGACATCCCTGTGTCTTGTTCCTGATCTTAAAGGAAACACTTTTAGCTTTTGCCCATTGAATATGATGTTGACTGCGCATTTGTCATATGTGGCCTTTATTATGTTGAGGAACATCCACCATTTTTTAGAGCAGCAATTATTTTCAACCAATGTACTGCAGCACACTGGTGAGCCCCAAGAATTTAAAAACACAATACCTGACTGTTTAGTCAAACGTGCACTATCTCTTTTCCCTTAGATTGCCAAATTTTAAAAAATGACAACAGCCAACACAAGAAAAGCTACTCAGTGTGAATGAATTAAAATTATACCTATTTTTAAAAGATGGGCAAAAGTATATTTTTGGTATGCCACAGAATTTTAGTAATTAGTTCATGTGTTCCATGAGATGAAAAGTTTTGAAAATCACTGTTTTAGAGCCTTCTTAGGCTTGAACTTCTTCACACTGTTGTAAATGAAGTCATTTCAAAGACATTAGGAACTATCTGTTTAAAACTATTTCTCTCCCAGGTGAAATCTCTGACCCAGAGCTTTGGAGCTTGGGGTGGGGCAAGGGTGATCAGAACCTCAGTACTCTTAGTGGTGGTCACACTGAAGTAAGCCTTTACTCCATGAGTGGAGGCTGGACAGAAGAAAGTAGTTCTCCCCTCTCCCATTATTTAGCACCTGGTAGCTGGGGACAGGATGAGAAATGTTCACATCCTGTGTCTGCCAGGAAGAAACTCCTCCAGTTGGAGTCTGGGCAGAGAGGTAGTTCTGCATTCTTGAGTGTAGTATTCTAGAGTGGAATTCTAGCTTATTGAGCTGGAAGGAGAAATTGAGAGAATGGTTTTTGTATAAATACCACAGGCTCACTTTTTTAACCAAGTTTTTGTAGATAATCTTTTTTTTAAAGATTTTATTTATTTATTTTTAGATAGAGGGGAAGGGAGGGAGAAAGAGAGGGAGAGAAACATCGATGTGTGCTTGCCTCTCACGTGGCCCACACTGGGGACCTGGCCTGCAGCCCAGGCATGTGCCCTGACTGGGATGTAGGTATTCTTGAATAGATATTTCATTTCTTTATGCCCTTAAGACCATTCCTAGAAACCTTAAATGTTTTTTTTTTTAATAAATTTCACCAGTGTCACTGGGGAGCTGGGAAAGAGCTCTTCACAGTGTCATCCAGAAGTCGGTTTTCATATATACTTTTAATAAGGCTATCACTTTGATGTTTTGTTAATAGGTTAAAAAAAATGAATGTTGGGCTATTTCTCAACACATAGAAGTAACTTAGTGTTTGGAAGAGAAGTAGTATTGATTATCAAGAATGAAAGCACTAATTAATCACTTTGTGAAAAATTATTTTAAGTGCCTTCCCCATTTTGATGGCCTTTATACATCTAAGTAAGGCATAAAGCAAAAAGCTACAAGTGGACATTATATTTAAAAAGTAAATATTCCTAAAAAAAAGTGTTGAGGGATTGGGTTAGTGGCCTTTTAGAATAAATCTATAGTCACATGAGGAAAAGCTTAATATCTTCCAATGGATTATTAGATGGAAACATGGGAGATATGCTGATTAGTTTGTGAGGGACAGAAAGAATTTTTCTAACAATAGAAATAGTTCTCCCCTGCGGCAGTGACTGTCTAGTTATGAATAATGTTGGCCCTGGGTGTTGTAGAGGAGTGTTACGCAGGTACGAGCTCTTGGCCTAAATGCCGCATGAAGATAGGTCCCTTAACTTTACCTTTTTGTGTTCCTTTATAGATTGAACTTTTTCATAAAGATATAGAAGTTTTCCAAGAAGACTATAAAACAGCGTCATTAGTCGATTCATCACAAGTCAGTCTCTACGAGTACTTTCATATATCTCCTATCAAGGTAGGGGAATCAGTTATCTTTATTATCCACAGTAATCTGGGCCATAGCAAATTTACCGGCTCTGTTGGGCGAACATAATATTTAAATTCTGTTCTCAGCTTATAAATTCTGTAACTTCACAATTACAAATATAAATAAATAACAACGCAATAATCCTTTTACATTTTTATTCTTGTATTGTAATAATTTTTACCATATGGAAATAACAGTGGAGCCACCAGCAGTATGTGTTTGTATGTTATATCTTGACTGATATTATATTACCTTAGTGTTAAGGTGTTTAGTGACAATTTTCAAAATTTTGTGTATGATGTATGTGTAAGTTTGTGTTTTAATAGAGTTATAAGTGACATGTTACATTCATTTCAGGTGTGCGGCGTGAGGGTTTGGTATTGTATACACTGTGAAATGATCACCCCAATATGTTACCATCTGTCACTATACATATTGCAAAGACTGTTTTCTTGTAATGAGAACTTTTAAGATTTATTCTCTTAGCTTTCAAATATGCACTACAATATTATTAACTGTAGTGTATAAGTTTTCATTTATAAAGAAGTCTTGATTTAAGATTTGAAGATTGAATAGAACTAAATGTAAGTTCTTAATACAAAGTTTCTATGAGTTATGGAATACTTGAAGAAAATTATTGTAATATGGTATATACAGTATTATATGCATACAGCATAGAAGTGCTTTTTAACTGGCTTCATCCTGCTAGCTTAGTTCTGATAGTTGACACATTCATTTAATGGAGATATTTGAGTTATTTCCGACAACTGTAACTCCTAGGTTATTGTCATTAAAATATATAAAAATTAATATTTTCCTAGGTTTATCAAAAGAATTGCATTCAACTAAATATATCATCTTATATCACTAAATTTAAAATGTAAAAAGAGCTATATTAGATTTAAAAATTTTTGTAACTGTCCACTTATTAGTTGTGGCATAGTACTGATAACTTTGAAATTTTATTAATGATGTAGTGACTTTAAAATGAATATTAAAAGTTAATATTGTCATTATGAAGATACTGATATTTATCTCTTTATCTCATTAGTTGCATTTAAGTGTTTCACTGAGTTCGGGTAAAGAAGCAGCTGAAGAATCAGAAAAACACGTAGGATTTATTGCAATTCGTTCTTTAAATCTTTTGCTGAAGAGTATTGGTGCCACTCTCACAGATGTGCAAGATGTAGTTTTTAAGTATGTTTAATACTCAAATCTATGAATTTAAGTCCTTTTTATAGTTATCTAAAAAATTGTAAGAGAAAAATGTGTAAAGTACATTGCAGATCTTAGGCACAATATGGTGTTTGCTGTTAAATGGAATATAATTTAGACAACGTACACCTGCTAACCCTGAACTATCAAGTAACAAATGAATTGTTAAATAATTTCCTTAAGAAGTAGGGATGGGGTCATGCATGTTTATGTATTACATAAGGCCTTTCTTAGCCTAGGGAATGCCTAAGAAACTGCGTGTGCCCAGAGGGGTGGTGCTTCAAAGACGTGGCTTCAAGGCCTATGGAATCAAGACTCTTCAAGCATATGTGACTAGGAAAAAAATGAATGTCGTGATAGGAGAAATGAACTGATCAGTTTAAAGTTACCATCAGGAATGGACATTTTAGTGTGCGAGTCATAATGGGAGCTATTAGAATATCTGACCGAAGAGACTCAGAGGTGGAGTGGAGAGTTTAGATGAGGATGCCCTTTCCGGGTAGCACCTAGAACTGTTACTGAGCAGAGTGGTGAGAATCAATGAGTCTAATAAGATGTAACTCTTTTTTTTTTTAAATATATTTATTGATTATGCTATTACAGTTGTCCCATTCCCCCCCCCCAACTCCACTCCATCCTACCCACCCCCTCCCTCCCATATTCCCCCTCCATAGTTCATGACCATGGGTCATACTTATAAGTTCTTTGGCTTCTACATTTCCTACACTATTTTTACCCTCCCCCTGTCTATTTTCCACCTATCATCTATGCTACTTATTCTCTGTACCTTTCCCCCCCTCTCCCCCTCCCACTCCCCTGTTGACTCTTAAGTCTGGAGAAAGTTAGATAGCAGTCCAATTAAAGAACACAGGTTTGAAGATACCACATCAGGAATAAAGTGAGATTTCTTATCTTGCTGCTATCTTATCTGCTATCCTGGAGCCTCCCAATTAGTTGATTGGGTATCTGCTGGGAGTAGATTGTAGGTAAACTAATCTTGATTCCTCAGCTATTGGCTGAGCAGGCAGGCCCTACCCTGCAGCAACTGAACCCTGGCCATTCTTGAGCAACCCCTTCCGTTTATCTCAGTGTATCAACCATTTTCTGTGCAGGCCGTGACAGGGCAGAGCTGACAAGTACAAGTTCTGGCCCATGAGTGGGATCCAAGGGGTCTCTGAATCCTCTAAATTACGCGGAAAATAGGTGCATGTAGGTGGATTTTCTGAGGATAAGAGCCATAGCTTTCACCAGACTTTGAGAGCTCTCTTTGACCAGAACGTGCAGAGATGTACGTAAAGGGGTAGATTTTCTCATTGGCATGGGAAAAGGTACTGAAAGGAGAGATTTGCAGAAAAGGTCTAATGAAAATAAAACCTTAATATTAAAAACTCGTTCTCCCTCTTTTCCTCCCTCCCTCTCTCCACACACACATACACATGTATTTATACAGTTATATGTTTTTTTTTCAGACTTGCATTTTTTGAACTCAACTATCGATTTCACACAACATCTGAACTACAAACTGAAGTAATAAGACACTATT
This sequence comes from Desmodus rotundus, assembly GCF_022682495.2. Lineage (NCBI taxonomy): Eukaryota > Metazoa > Chordata > Mammalia > Chiroptera > Phyllostomidae > Desmodus > Desmodus rotundus. The sequence goes on along the minus strand of NC_071387.1, from coordinate 42,183,564 downwards.
CAAAACAGGTTTGTCTCAGATTGTTTTATAAAGGGACAGTTGATATAAAATAGTGCATCTGAATGTGTCTCTACATAAATAATGTAGATTTGGCAAGGAAGTTAGTAGCCAGTTTGAAAATTTTAAAACATGTTTTTTATTTTCAGAATTGTAGAAAGAAATTGAGACTAATGACCATTGCAGTTTTCTGTTCTTCTAGTTTTTAGCCATGCACCAAAATCTTTTCTGGATCAGTGCGAACTAGACATAAACCTTTAAATAAAATACTAAATAATTTGCCACACTTACTTTAAAACATAGGTTCAAGAGAAACTATTTATTAGTAACTACATGATGAACACGGTATTTTTAACGTAATGGAGTTGTTGAATCTGCTATATATTTTGTTTCACTGGATTTCTTCCACTTTTGGAAAGACTCTGAGTTTTGACATAACAGAACGTCGGAGACAACTGTTGTACAGTGGACAGGTCACTGAGCGCGGCTCAGACGGCCTGGGTTTGGATCCCAGTTTTGCCGTTTAACCCCTGTGTGGCCTTTGGCATGATTTGACCTCTGTGTTTCTCCATCTATAAAATGACAGTAGTATTAAAAACTGTCACACATAGTTGTAAAAGTGAAAGCATTTTGAATATTCTGAATCACTATGTAAATATATTATTTCTAATACTCTGACATCAAATTTCTTTTTAAAAACAATGACTGGTGATGAGTAAGGTGTGAGATACCTGGTTTAGGTGTTGAAATTGATGATAAATGTTAACCTGAAAAATTGGATGTGTATACTGACTATATGAAAAGATGTAAAGTCTGGTTATCCAAATTGATTAATATTCATATTTCATTTTTAGGCCATTAAGCAGATGTATGTACTCATTCTTGGACTTGAAGTTTTGGGAAATCCCTTTGGCTTAATTAGAGAATTTTCTGAAGGTGTAGAAGCATTTTTCTATGAACCTTACCAGGTAACATAGTTGTTCTTGCATTGTACACCATATCATACTAATACTTTTGAATAAACAGTGCATTCCAGTTGTTAACTTACGTGGCAGCTGTAAATGGATTTTGGGAGATACTACAAAGGGACATTATTTTGCAGCAAACAATGGTAAGAGCTTTTAAGCAATCAGGGGAGAAACTTTTATCATTTCCCTCAACATTTAAACTCAAGACTTTATAAAAGTATACTGAGTTTTAAGTGTTCTGCTGGGGTATCACAGGTGGACAGATTCACCCTGCACTAGAAGGAAGGGGAACACAGGCAGGCAGTCTTGCTCTGCACAGCAGTGCGGGACAGTAAACGTAGCCCTGCAGGCTGGCGCTGTGCACAGCAACCTGAAACAGAGGCAGAGATTATGCTTTTTCTATGTCCCTTAAAGTTCTCTCTCACAGTGTTCAAAACTCTCCTGCTTTTACTTATAAGAGCAGGTGATAATGAAAAATATAGTAAAACTAATATTTACTTTGTACACTTTAATTTAAAACATTAGATATATTAACAATTAAAGTGGTTTTATTTTATAAAAAATGATCAAGAATAGTGTGTGCCCACCTTCGTATTGTATACCTCATGATACAGAACAAACATTTTTTGTGCACATTTGTGAACAGTCATACTCCTGTCTGAGGTTGGATTAACTTCCAACAGTTAATCTTTTTTACTTGCAATGTCATCAAACATCTGAGACTTCTGTTAGCGTGAAATTGTCTGCTGGTGTCACTTTCTTGTCACATCTCTTTGTTTTTGTCACTGTTATTTTCTCATTTATATCAATTAGGTCACCTTTAAAAGTAAACATAACCTTATTTGTTGTTCTTAATTTTTGACCCTTTAGGGGGCCATCCAGGGTCCTGAAGAGTTTGTGGAGGGAATGGCACTAGGACTGAAGGCATTAGTTGGTGGAGCTGTTGGTAAGAAACAGAATGCCTCCCAAGTACAGTGACACTAGAAAGTAACGACATATTTGCTTTTACTAAAGATATATATGATAATTTCTGTAGGGGGATTGGCCGGTGCTGCCTCCAGAATCACCAGTGCTATGGCGAAAGGGGTAGCAGCTATGACCATGGATGAAGACTACCAACAGAAGAGAAGAGAAGCCATGAATAAGCAGCCGGCTGGCCTTAGAGAAGGCATCACTCGTGGAGGAAAAGGCCTAGTTTCTGTAAGACATGTCCTAGTGTGTGAACACTGCAAGAAATAGCTTTTAAAGCCACATTCTGTGAATAAGGAGACAGACAAGTAACTTTCAGTCATTCAACTATTATGTGGATATTGGAGGAGCAGTGGGTTGTGGCCTGTATAAAATATCTCAGTAGCTTCCAGAAGCACCCTGTTTCAATAAAATGCTTAGGAAATACGTTAATTCTTATGGTATCTAGAGAGCACATCAGACTTGGTTCATCAAGGCATCATGTGAATGTATTACAAATTTTCAACTGTGCTTTTCTTCTAGGGTTTTGTAAGTGGCATAACAGGAATTGTTACAAAACCAATCAAAGGCAAGTATAGTAGTTCCTTTGGGTGATATGTATTACCAAGCCTCTCACAAATCGATTCAATTCTTATTCTTGATCTAAAACTTTGTCTTTTTAATTCCTAGGAGCTCAAAAAGGAGGAGCAGCTGGTTTCCTGAAAGGTGTTGGGAAAGGTTTAGTTGGCGCTGTGGCAAGGCCAACTGGAGGCATCATAGACATGGCTAGCAGTACATTTCAAGGAATAAAAAGGTGAATTTTCTTTGACACAGGATATGAGTAAAATGCTTATAAACCCTGAGAAATGAAGTAAACCTGCCGTTTGGCTCAGGGCCCCTAGGTATGAAACCTGTAATACGGCAGGTTGCATGTGATCTTCCTGACCCTTTTCATGTTTTTTTTAAGTTGTTGCCATCGCACCATTTCCCCTTGATAGAGTTTTCTTTTATTCGTCATTCATTCCCAACAGCCTGAAAGGTTTAGCGAGCGAGCTTTGTTGTTATCTTGATCAGAATGCATTACAATAATGTAATGCTGCATGTCAGTTATAAAATTAGCAAGTAGAATATTGTTTCCTTGTGGGAGAGAACAAAGAATGGCATTTTCTGTTCTGAGTTCAGACCCATTTGTGTTCACCCTTCCTTTATAATATTTTGTTCAAGATTACAACGTCCGCTTCCTCTATTTCTCTTCATTTATGCAAATTTTAAAATATGTCCTCTTTTCCTCCAAATTAAATTTAGCTTAAGGCTGAAATTTAGTATTTGCATTGTTGTTACCCCTATTCTAGAAGTTTGCAGTGTGGACTACAGCTGATTACACTCATGCCAATGAGACCTAATTTAGAAAATTAGGTGGGTGGATATCTTCCTAATCTGTGTCTGTTTGTATTTTCTCTTGCTTCCTGCTCTAAAGAGATAAGTGTTGCCATTGTATGAGTTGCTCCCCTTAAGTCACTATTTCATACTGCTTTACCATAATTGGGGGTGTTTCTAGTTTTCTAATTTAGAAGTAAGATTGGAAAAAAGGGTTCACAGTCTGTTCTACCTGTAACTTTAGTTTCACAAATATAATCGTTGAGCCATAGTCCTTGGAGAAGATCAAAAGTCAGTGAAACATGAGGAGTTCAAAATATATAGAGATCTGCCCTGGCCGGTGTGGCTCAGGGGATTGTGTGCCAGCCTGTGAACTGAAAGGTTGCCAGTTCAATTCCCAGTCAGGGCACATGCCTGGGTTGTGGGCCAGGTCCCCGGTTAGGTGCGTTCAAGAAGCAACCGATCCATGTATCTCTCTCACATTGATATTTCTCTCCCTCTCTTTCTCCCTCCCTTCCCCTCTCTGTAAAAGTAAATAAATAAAAAAATCTTTAAAAAAAAAAAGAGAGAGAGATCTATGCAGATGTCTACCCAGGCTGCTAGAATAACCTTACATTTATCTAAAACCATACAATCTATTCCCAGCTACGTTCCCTTTCGGCAAAATAAAACATTTTCAGAAAAATAAGACTAAAAACTAACACAGAATGCACTTGTGAAGGAAGACATTGAAAAAAGAAAGAAGTGGGTTACAAGAACCGAACATATGAATATACACTAGTGGGTAGATCTAATTGAACTGGATAAAAACAGCATTAGAACCAAAATATTAAAAATAATAAGATACAATTTGAAAAGGGAATGATTGGCATTAAGCATTTTAATATCATTTCTGAAGATGATTACTATATAGTATTAGATGAAATAGACATTAATACCAAACAATGCATTATTTTAGGTACATAAGATAATTAGCTAATGATAAAAAGAATAATTAACCAACAAGATATTAATAATTTTGAACTTGTACTCAACTCACAATGGACTTCATCTTTATAAAGCAAAAACTGACAAAATTACAAGAATTTTCCAAATCTTTTATAATGGTGGAAGAATTTGACATTTCCCTCAATAATTGATATATCAGGAAAACAAAATTAAAGTAAAATTACTTGAATAGTTGGCAAGCTTGATCTAAAACATACATATAAATATAAAATGTATTGTCTTAACACATTTTAGAAAGCATCTTGGACGTCTACGTACTGTTTTAGTCACCCAGGGAACCAGAAATGAATACAATTGGCCGAGTCCCTGTCCTCATACAGCTTATATTCTAGTGGGAAAGTAGAGATGAAAGTAAGTAAACTGATAAATATATGATATACTAAATGGTGAAAAGTTCTATTAAGAAAAATAAAGCGGAGTAGGAGACATAAAGAGATCCAAAGTGATGGAGGGAAAAGGTAGCTATTTTATACATAAGGTGTTCAGGGGAGTTTCATTGGTAAGGTTAAATTTGAGGAGAAACATGGAGGAAGTAAGCTAGTGAACCCTGTGGGAAGAACATTGAAGGCAGTAGGAATGGCAGGTAAAAAATCCTGATGCAGGAGTATGCTTGGCCTATTTAAGGAACAGCTACCAGTACACCTGGAATAGAGCAAGCAAAGGAGAAGGTTGGAAAGGTGCTACAGAAAGTGAGCAGTGAATTAGATCATATAGGGCTTAGTAAGCCACTGTAAGGATTTGGCTTTTTTATTCTTTCTTTCTCCCCCCCCTCCCCCTTTAAGTAAGACAAAACACTTTGAAAGGTTTTGGACAAGAGAAAAACTGTTACCGGACAGGGACCAGCCCAGAGTGGGTCTGCCTCAGACTAGCCTGTAGTATGTGGGTTCTTGACTTTATGTAGGAAAGGTTTCACGAGTCCAGGTGATTTTAAGAGTGTTTATTACATGTGGGGACTGTGAAACAAAGAAGGACTTAAGGTAGAAGAAGCAACAGGAGAGAGCCTAGGCAGTGCTCTGCTTCGGCTCCCTAGAAACGTGGTAGGAAAGGAGTGGGCCAGTGAGGGTCTGCTGTTAGTCCACTGGAAAGTCGGAAAAAAGGGTCTTTGGACACAGGATCCCTGGGTGAGCCTGGGATGAGCTGCTGCTGCCCACTGCTCCCTGGTTGCAAGTCTCCTGGGGACCCTTAGAGTTTAGGAGAAAGTAAAAAGTTCATGCCAGAGAAGGGGCATGGGCATGCTCTAGAGCCAGCCTCTATACTGGGTCTTTGTCTTGCAGATTTTAAATTTTCCTCTGTGGGCAAGAATCTTAGGGGAGGGTTTCAGTAGAATATTCATCAGCTTTCCAGGTACATTTTTAATATGCTGATGCATTAAAATGAGTGTATAGGGAGTTCGGGATTATTCTTTGGTCTGCTTTACTGTTCACTTTTATCTTAGGTCTGTCTGGCTCTAAGCAGGTTTTTGTTATTTGTTCCCTGACTTCACCTGTTCTTGGTTTTAGCTGGCACAAATGGCATTAGTTGAGTCTCTGTTCTTTGTTTTCTTGACCAGGGTGATTTAAGCTATGTGTTCTCTGGTTAGGGAGGAGAGGTGTAAACCATTTGCTCTCCTGTGTCTTTGCTCAGGGAAGAATAGGTCTTGCAGTTCACTATTCACTAGCTGGCTCTACGTTGTTCACATTGTTTGGCCTTGTTCAATTTTCCTGTCTTAGTTTCCCTGTTCCACTTGCCCATGACTTTTCCTAGCTTCTTACTATCCTCTCACAGAATGACACAAACTGGCTGCTGTACTAAAAATAAAGCACAGGCAGACCTGGGTTGAAATGGGGAAGATAAAGAGGCTTTTGCAATAAATCAGATGAAAAGTGATAATGATTGGACTATTCTAAGGTAGAAGTTGTAACAAGGGGTCATGTTCTACATGTGTTTTGAAGGTAACAGGATTGATTTATACATTGGATGTGGGTGAGATATGAAAGACAGATTCATCAGGGATAATTCTGAAGTTTTTATCAGAACCATTGGAAGAATGGGGCTATTACTCAGTTTAGGGAATTAGAAGTTTTGTTTAGAGTGTATTAAATTTAACTAACAGATATCCAAATAGTGACATCAAATAGTTAATGAGACAGGAGTTTGAAGTTCACGAGAATGGTCCTAGCTAGAGTTAAAAATTTGAGTTTCGTGAGCCTATAATAAGGTGGTTAAAGCCATAAGATTGGACAAGGTCATCTAGGGAATGAGAATGGAAGAGAGACAAAACAAAACAAAACAAACAAAGGACCAAGGACTTGGTCCTGGGTCACATCAACACTTAGTAGTTGAGGAGATAGGGGGCCCAGCCAAGGAGATGAAAAGGAATGGCAGATAAAGTAAGGGGGATCATTGAGAAAGTGGTGTTCAAAAAGCCAACAGATCATCCCAGCTTAGACTATTAAGAGAAAAGAGAAATCTCAAAATCTCAACACCCCCCTCCATATCATTCGTCTTATGTGAGAATACTGATTTGAAAATCAGACGTGGAACTTAAAAGAGGAGCTACCCCCTCTCCTTAGAACACTCTTCACTCTGCTGTCAGCACAGTCACTTTCTGCAGAAAGTTGTCTTCCCCGTGAGGCCTTCGTGACCACCCTGAATTTTCAGTGTATCCTCTACCCCCACCTCAGGTACTTCCTATCTTTCTTCCCTCTGTTATTTTTTTTCTCTTTAGCTCTTATCACTGTTTAATACAGTGTGTATTTTCCCTTGTTTATTTGTCTCTCCTGCTAGTGTGTAAGTCCTGTGAATGCAGTGGCTCCTGGGCTTCCACAGCACTTAGACTGTTGCTTGCCACGTGGGAGTCTTTTTTAAAATTAAGATAATAGTAGAGGCACATGCAGTTGTAGAAAATAATGCAGAGAGATTCTTCATACACTGTATTATGTTTCCGCCGGCTGCTGTAACAAATTATCGCCAACTTGCTGGCTTAAACATCGGAAATTTATTCTCTCACTGCTTTGCAGTCCAGAAGTCCGAGATCAAGGTGTCGCAGGACGGCGCTCTCTCTGGAGGGGAGAATTTGCACCTTGCCTCTCGCACCTTCTGCTCGTGGCTGCAGGCATTTCTGGGCTTGTGGTCGCATCGCTTCAGTCTCTGCCTTCATCTTCAAATCGCCTTCTCCTCTGTATGTCTTACCTCCTTCTGCCTCTCTTATAAGGACACTTGTGACTTTCAGAGCCGTCCCAGATAATCCAAGATTATCACTTCATCTAAAAGTCCTTCAATCAGTCACACCTGCATGGACTTGACATTCAGAGATAACGTAAAATAACATTCAGAGATCCCAGGGCTCCAAGCCTGTATCTTTGGGAACCACCATTCAGACCACTGTGCTTTGCCCAGTTTCCCCAATGGTAACATTTCATAAAACCATTAACAGTATCACAAGCAGGATATGGACATTGACATAACCCACTGATTTTATTCAGATCCCCCGTTTGACTTGTACATATTTGCTTGTGTGTGTACTAATTCCATACAATTTTATCAGGTGTATTTTTGTGCACGCACCACCACACTCAGATACTAAACAATTCCAGCACCACAAAAACCTTGTGTTGCCCTTTTATAATTTATAACTACATCTACCTCCCTCTCAGATAACCCCGTACTGTATAATGTTGCTTTAAACACCCTCATATATAGTCTGTCTAAAATCAAGATACAATTTACGTATTTTTTACATTCGACTTCGTTGTGTCTTTCACTTTAAAGTGAGCCACTTAGGAACAGCGTATACAGAGTCCGGCACAAATAACGCCCCTTGTATTACAGACTCTTACATTACAAAATCATAAGCATGTAATTCCATAACATAAACATATCACACTTGAGTATACCATATGACATTTTAGGTGAAATGTTAAATTAAAACTATAAGTTATTACAGCCATATTATTACCCTACCAACCACATTCAAGCAGGCGTTACTTCTGCCAGACCCGTATATGATTGGATTCTGTTTTTTATCGATTTTGCCAATCTCTGCTTTTAATTAGAAATATTAACACTATCCCTGCATATATGTCTGTATATGTGGACAAATTATGTGGTAAGGTATATTTATGTAATTAATATTTATTGAACGCATGAATATTGAATAAATGAACAAATGAACCATTCTCATGTAGTTTCATAAGTTAAAAATGTTAAATAAAATATTAAAGTACCAAATTCAGTGATGCATATATGTATTTCAAATAATACATATCAAGCCCAAGTAGAACTGTGAGGGATCTGAGGATATTTGAACATTAGAAAACCATATAATAAGATTTATAGCATTTAGACTGAAGAAAATAAACCAGGTGGTCACAGCAATGATCAGGAAATAAATCTTATAGAAAATCTATTGCCCATTCAAGATTTTCAGAAACAGTACCAATAACCAAGAAATGACTATAAGCAAACTAAGAGTAAAACTGAACTCCCTTGGGTTGACAGAAGGTGCGTTTAAAAAACAAAACAGCCCTGACTGGTGTGGCTCAGTGGATTGAGCACCAGCCTGCGAACCAAAGGTTTGCTGGTTCGACACCCAGTCAGGGCACATGCCTGGGTTGCGGACCAGGTCCCCCGTAGGGGGCACACGAGAGGCAACTGCACATTGGTCTTTCTCTCTTTTTCCTTCTCTCCCCCTCTCTCTAAAAATAAATAAATAAATAAGATCTTTAAGAAAATGTTGCTAATGTCTGTACTTCATGGAGAACCCTTAGAGGCTTTTTCTTTTATATTAGGAATGAGAAGGGATGACTGAAAACCTCTCTTATATTTAGCATTGGACTGGAAGAACTAGATAGCATCAGAGGAAAAGAAAAAGAATTTAAAGTTTTTAAATCAGAAAACAAAAAGCAATAGTCATCATCTCCTGATTTTCTGATCTACAATGTCCGAGAGGCACTATGAACAAACTTCTTTACAGTTCTACATTTTTCTAAAGAATTTACATTATTTGTGGCATAAAGACAAATTTGGAAGAGAAGTGGTATAATAGTCTTATTTTATCCAAAAGAAAATTCTTTTTAGTAACTGCATTTTAAAGACTACGTACCCACTTCTGAATATTTTTTAAAATCAAGTTATATTTCCCCCTCTAGGGCTACCGAGACTTCTGATGAAGTGCAGAGTCTGCGACCCCCTAGGTTCTTTAATGAAGACGGAGTTATTCGACCTTACAGGTTGAGGGATGGTACTGGAAATCAAATGTTACAGGTGGGTAAGTTAAGTTAAAATTGATGTAGTCAAGTTAGCTTTATTAAAAGTCACTATATAATGCTTTAATATATATTAGATTTTTTCAACTTCTTTATGATTTGCTTAATTCCATTTATAAGTTGCTTATATTTCATTAGGTTTTAATGTACATTTATTTACTATGAGATTTTTTTTTCTTTTTTACAGGCATCAAAAAATTTGATATGAAAAGAGTTAATGCATGACTTTGCAAGTGAAAGCCAACAGTAGATTTTAGTCTTAAAATTTACAAACTACCTACAGCTGTTTCAGAATTTTAAATACAAAGACAAACTTTTGGTAACTTTTGTATAGGATTTTTAGTGAATCTGATCTTTTCATAGGTGCTTCTTAGCTCTGTGCTGGATTTGGTAGATTGGCTGAAAGCCACTTTGCCTGTATACCCTCATAGTCGATGGTGCTTTGTAGCCAATTAGACTGTTTTGTTCTGGGTGCTTCATTCTCTTTATCGAGTCAGTAGGAGCTTTTATGCCAATACAATTCTCATGCCCAATTAGACATGAATAAGGAGAAACATCAGGATCATTGTGATTCGAATTCTTGGGTTCGTGTGATTTTCTTTTGAAGGTGCTCAAGTGGCCAAAACCCTCTTTTTGCTTTATGGTTATAAGTCCATTTAAAACCTTGTGGAATTTGATAAGTAGTTCACAAGAAAGCCTGCACCTTTTAGTGAGGAAAATTAGCTTTTGGAACAATAGACAGTTTGGTGGTAGAATATTGTATCTGTTCAGATTACTTTCTTACTAGTGCATTGGACTTTATAAAAATCTGGATTATGGTATAGGTAATATACATCATAATAGATTATACCATTTTAAAGTAGTTTGTGTGGTTTAGATGTAGAATACTAAATAAAATTATTTTTGAAAACAAGGAGTTATTATGTTGTATAGACTTGAAAATATTCAGGGTAATAATATACTGTGGGAATATGACCCTTTATAGCCTTGAAATTTTAAATATTGTCATATTTGAAGTGCTAAAGATCAATAAAACTAATACTTTGCTCACTATATGCAGAGTATATAATTTTGCATAAAATGTACTTTCATCTAATGTAGTAAAACATAACCATTGAATTAATGTGTGATGTTTAGTAAAGTGATTTTACGTTGTGTTTAAAATATTTTTTAAGTCATCACCATGGTTCCATGTTGAGATGGACCTGGCAGTTGGGGGGGAGGCTGTGCTCTCTGGCACTTTGTACAGACAGTCCTTGCAGTGGCCGTGGGCCCTTCTGTGGAAGGGGGGGGTTGCAGAACTAACCTGTGGTTCCTGCACTTGACACGTACCTTTCTACTCGGTACTTGCCTCCCCTCTTTAGAGCACAACAGGTCACTAACTTTTTACCAGACTGAATAGTTATCAGATCTTTTAAACAACTAAAAATATTTAAGAAACTATTTTAATAAACTTAATAGGAAGTAAGGATGAATAAATAAGAATTTAGAAATACATCGTCATTATTAGAAAACAAATTACATATTAGAATACATAAAAAAGCCATGTGATAACAAATGTTTCTCACGATTGATAACTTGATTTCACTGATGAGTAAATTTATTCTTCACCTTCATTAATTGTTTTTTGAAGCTTTAAACTTCGGGATTTAAGTCACAACATTTGATTATATTTTTAAAAATATGTATATTATTTTTAGTAGGCCAGTCTCAGCATTTCTTACTAAAAGAGCTTTTTAAATGACTGAAAACTCATAATCCTTCTTGGCCATTAGTTGTTTTTCAACAAGAAAATTAAACACAGTATTAGCTGGAATACCTAGAGGCATCTACCAGATGCCTTAGGGTGTTCCTGGTTAACATTATACTCTTAGGGGTGTAAGAAGCGGGTTGTTGCTTTGGTGGTTAATGGTGCTTCTTTGAATCAAAACTCTATTGTACTATTAACAAAAGCTTTAAAATATATGAACACTGTGGTAAAGAATTAGATGACATAGAAATAGGATTTAAAATCTCATCAGTTTAGATTTTAACCATGATACCCTTAGAAAATGTTTAATACTTAAAAATGTTTCTCCTTTTATTTTCTAATTTTCTAAAAATAGTGTTCTGTGTTTACTAAATTATATATGCCCCTATGTAATAATTAAATATAAAATATACTTTCATTGTGTCACTTTCTATCTAGAAAGTAGCACATTTTTATAGTGCTTCCTAGTGGTAAATTGAAGTTTCCTACTAGAGAAATAGAATAATTCTAATATATCCCCAGAATACTTTACTGGTATCACCAAACTATTTTATGTGTTAAATGTAGCAGCCAGTAGAGTTTAATCTTAGTCTATTAAGTTATGGAATATTATACCTGTAACTACTCAGAGCTGAATAGTCTGCTTCAAAATTATTTGATTCCTTGAACATTTTATAAGTTTACATGTTTTCCAAGGAATTTGTCATTCTTAACTAACATTGTGCTTCTTTTTCCCTTTGACATGCTTACAGAAAATTCAGGCCTACAGGGAATGGATTATGACCCACAGTAGCAGTAGAGATGATGATGATGAGGATGATGATGATGATTAGTCAGAACTCAGATGTTAAAATTCATACGTTCTTTGTCATTTTATTTAAAATATTTTGTTAATGTCTTATATGACTGCCTCCATAACACTCATATGCCCATTTTTAGTGAATCAAAATACTTTTCCTTTTCAAAATGTTTTTCTATGCTATTTCAAAAACCAAAATAATTGCGTTATTTAAGCACAGAAAAATGTATTTTACATCCAAAGTACGGCATACTATATATTATAGAATTTGTTTGTATATATTTTGTAGTTTTGTAATACAGTTTGTCTTTAAGATTTAAAGTTAAACTTAAGTTTTTTGTTGATGTTAGCTAGCTTTACCTTATCTTAAATTATCTGTTTACTTATTAGTGAAACTTCATTTTTAATGTTCTTTGTACATGTTTTGGGCTGTCATATGCCATTGCATAAAAAAAAAAGAAAAGACAAAATAATAATAGCTAGCCAGTATTTTATCCTCCTTTAGCATTTTAGAAGTATTTTTGTCATATTTCTTTTAATAATAATAAACATATAATTTGAAGCAATACAAATTTGTTGTTCTATTCCAAAATCATATAGCTTGGACTAATGTAAGGAACATTTATGATTTGTCACAGAAGTGATAATTTATAGTCTGCAAATGAAAAAAGGGTTCTTTCATTTACTTTTTATTTTATTTTTGTATATAATATATATCATGTCATATATATAGTAAAACAATGAACAAAGTTGGTTTTACAGTCATTATATTACTTATTAACTTACATATCCATATGTTATATCCCTATTATAAAATGATACAAATTAATTCAGGACAGAGAATTTTTATACTAAGTATAGTTTCTCTTGGTCATATTGGAAAAATGTTACCTGTGTCTCTGTGAGCAAATTTTTATATTTTATATACTGAAGGGTTTTATTTTTTGTAATTTCTACTTACTGAACCTGTCTAGTCTTGTTCCCTGAGTATATCAGAGTACTATTTTAAAAAACCCTCTAAAAAGTGAGTGACTATTAGTACTATGTTGTTTAACCCCTTTAGACTGCAGTGCTTTTAGATCAGCAAAGGAACATTTGACTTGACTTACGTTAAGCACTCTGTTAATAATGGACTTAGGTTAGATTGCAGTAAATAATTCCCTTAATTGTTCAACTTTTGACTTAATGGATGTAGCCCATGATTTCTGAATTTCTTCTAATTCTTTTTTTTAAATTATATTGTATTGATTATGCTATTACAATTGTCCTGATTTTTCTCCCTTTGCCCCCCCTACCCAGCACCCTCCACTCCCTCAAGCAATCCCCCCATCATTGTTCATGTCCATGGGTCATGCATGTAAATTCTTAAGTTTATCAAGATTTTATCTCTGTGAATCACTATTTTCTCCGTTTTAGAAAATGACTGTTTACAATTGAACTTACAGGAAAGGAAGCTAAAAAATTATCAGCTCTTTTGAAATTCCTACCTGCCTGGCTTTCATTCAAATTAGATAGAAACCAAGGTTGTGGTACTAAGACTAAGAAATATGTGCATAACAAATTCTTTAATTAGTGTCTTCATCAAAGTAATTTTCTTATCTTTTTGGAATAAGTGAATAAATGAAAACAGTGTACATGAAAGTCGTCACTACTTGTATCAGAAACAGTTTGTCGTGCACCCAGTGCTCTGTCCCCCTCGGCCAGAATCAAAGCCCGCGGGTTCTGTTAGAGCTGTAAAGAGTACAGCCTCGTGTTGTGCATTGTGTATGCCTGAGGAATGTGTTCCCTGGCTTCTTACATTCCCACTCGGCTAGGTCCAAGACCTTTCTAAACGAAAACATGCTCAACTACTTGTTAAGTGAGTTTCCTGTGGTTGGTCTGTGACGCTTAACTCTATGGTACAGGTTTCATGAAGATCCTTAAGAATTTATCTGGAAAAAGTTCTGGATATTTCATCAGTGACACCATTTTAATGAAAAGAAAATCGAAAGTAGGATTACATTTATTTAAAATGACTTGAACAATAAAAAGATTTAAAACAACATTCTAGTAACTAGTGAAATATGTTCTTTGATAGTTTAATTGCCCTTTTTCTTTCTGTTTTCTGCCACTGAGAAATATTCTTTTTAAGCTTCTTTGACCACAGGTATTACTTTTTTCAGGGTTTTTAAAAAATATTTTGTTCCTTTTTTTAGAGAAATGTTTGACACTGAGAATAACATAATCATTTTACATCAGTGTGTTCTTGATGGAGATTTAGGACCTGGGCCAAATACCCTTTTTAGTACTCATCAAATATGTAGAAAATGAGATTTTTTTGTTTTACGCTGCAGTTTTCTTGATGGAGAAATAGGGCCTGTACAAAAATGCAGTCAAACCTCAGTTCCCAAACATCCTGGTTCTCAAACAGTCCGGTTCTTGACCAGGTTGTTCACAGAAAAAATGTCTGGGTTGTCTGTCTAACAGAATTGCAGGTCTTGCTTCTCTACCCAACAGCCCTTTCACGCTGACGCCTGCATGAGCGGTCACACTCGGCTCAGACCATTCGGTTCTCAAACAAATCGCTTCTCGAAGACTTTGAATGAATTAAGTTCGACAACCAAGGTTCTACTGTATCTTCTTATTCCTCAGCAAATGCACAAAAAAAGAGTTAACTTTGGGACTTTAATAAGATGAACAGATCTTCTGTGTATCAGTGGCTCTGTAAATAATTAGAACTTTAAAATGGAAGTATCCATTTAACAAGAAAGTTGAATGAGAAAGCTATGCTTAAAAAAATATGTAATACCATCCCTTTCCATGGCCTTTAACTTTATTTATATTCCAAATTTCTATGTGATCATGTCTGACATATAGAAAAAAGGGTTTTCCCTAAGGAAAACTACTCACTCGTTCTCTGTTTTGCCTGTGTCTACCTGACACTTGAGTAACGTACTGACAGCTGGCAGGGAGAAAGTTTTACCTGAAACTGTGGAGACCCGTCATCCTAGATGAGTTTGTGAGAGCCTGTAAGTAAAACTAATTATGCTCACATTGCATATAGAAAAGAAATGTAAATCCAGAACAATATTGCCAGCTTCAACATTCCTTATAGAAAAGGAAGTCAGAATAAATTTCAGTTTGTTTATATTTAAGATAATCAGGATTTTATAAATTTTACTTTTTGAAATAGTTCAAAACACCTATCATCGATGCAGTGTTGAGCACTGATTTCATGGCGTGTTACTAAAATTTGCGGATGGAGCCTTACTGATTTGTGGCTGGGACATCAATGGTCAACATGATATATGTGCTGTTGTGTTTACATCCAAAGGTCATACACACTGAAGAATGACAACGGCTATAGTGACTGCTGTACTGCTTTGTGTGATTTAAGCCCCGTGGTGACATTTTGCATTATACTTTTCTGTGTTGATGAGAGGCCTAGAGACAACCATTCCAAATTTTATTTGAGTACGATTTTTCTACTGCCCGTCCAATCCTCTTGTTTTTTTGTCTTATATATTTAATTGCAAGCTTATAATTTATTATAGTCCAAAAATATTAAAGGTCCTTTGGAGTCCAAATAAGATACACAGATTATTCATTGAGATCAAGTAATACTTATGATGAATATATAAAAAGAATGTCTATTTATTTCATTTTTCAATTACAGTTTACATTCAGTATTCATTTCTGATAGTTTTAGGTGTGCAGTATAGTGGTTAGACAGTCATATACTTTGCAAAGCGTTCCCCTCACTATTTCCAGGACCCACCTGGCACCACACGTAGTTGTTATGATGTTAATGACTACATTCCCTGTGCTGCACTTTACATCCCTGTGGCTATTTTGTAACTACCGGTATGTACTTCTTAGTCCCTTCACCTTTTTACCCAGTTCTCCAACCCTCATCCCCTCTGGCAACCATCATTCTGTTCTCTTTATGAGTCTGTTTCTATTTTGTTGGTTCATTTATTTTGTTTTTTAGATTCCACATATAACTGAAATAATATGGTATGTGTCTTTCTCTGACTGACTTATTTCACTTAGCATAACACGCTATAGGTTCATCCATCCATACTGTTACAAGTAAGATCTCATTCTTATTTTTTATATAGCCAAGTAATATTTCATTGTATATACACCAAAACTCTGTTGATCCACTCGTCTATTGATGGGTACTTGGGTTGCTTCCATATCTTGGCTGTTGTAAATAATTCTGCAGTAAACATAGGGGTACATATATAAAAGAATGTCAACATTATTTGTTATTCTATCCCTGCACCTTTGAGATATGTGGAGGCCAATTAAAAATATTTAGATAATTTTTAATTTCAGTGAGTGAATGAGTTCATAAAGTACAGTGAGTACAAGTAGTACTACACAAAACATAGAAGGTACGAAATCAAAGAAAAATAAAATACATGATTTTAAATAGGTCTGTGTTAGGGAGGAAATTAGAATAATTTATGATTATCATCTATAGGGGTTTACGGTTTTTTGTTTTAATGTGGTAGACCATTTTTATGTCCATAATTATTTCTCAATCAGTGTGATGAATTTATTTAGCAGTTATTTCATATTGACCCATATATATAGCAACAGTGTACCTAAATTATTAAATATTAAAATAAATAATTTTATAAAATTTGTTTTAAATGTAACCGTCATTGCATGTATATATTCTGAGCAGTGAGATGGTAACAGAGACATCTACTACTTGTATAATGCCAGTCCTCTGTATCTTAGAGATGGCTCTATATTTGAGCATTCAAAGTACTGTAATCATTATTTGTGTTTAAAAACAGAGATTAAGCTAAGTATATTCTTCTTGATTAGACATGCTTGTTTTTCTACAATAGTAATTTATCAATAACCAGTTAACTACATACATCTACAAAGATTTTCTGAATATATTCAGTAAAATGTGAAATTACAATTAAGTTAGAAATTTAGTGATTCATACTTCCATGGATAAAGCTAAATTCTTGTTGTGAATGAGTTAGCTAATATTCTCAGTCTACAATTTTAGTATTTTACAGGAGGCATGAACATTTTCAAAAATTAAAATACATTATGTTCTACATTGTTAAAGAAATATATGCTCGGAAAAGTTATCTTTTCTCTTCACCTTTGATGATGTATTTCCTTTTTAAATTGTGATTTTGATCCAACTATATAAATGTCTTATATATTTTTATTGTGAATTTTTATAAACAAAATTATTAACTTGTAAAGATTTTTAAAGTGTATTTATAGATTCATCTCCAACATCGAAAGCCTGATTTTTATTTCTGGAATGCACAAATAGCCAACAAAGCCTTTTCTTTATTTTTATAGCTGATACAGAAGATTGAACAGATTTCTACCTTTTGATTCTATGTGTTTTTAAAAAATTTCTACCCCATAAAATGTGTGTGTGTGTGTGTATGACCCTTGTCTTCTTCCTTCATTGATACGAGTATTGATAGCTGGGTTGTCCAGTGGGGGTAGTGTATTCTTATCCATTTCAGATATTTTTAAATTCTATCTATGTTATTTTTGATTCTCTTACAAAGATCTCATAGTTGCCATGATGTAAGTTTTTGTAGAAGGGAGGCTGTTTTCGTTTGTTGTATATTTCTTTTCTTTCAGAAATGACAGATGTTTATAATTAGCTTCAAACACTGCCTTAATTGCAATCGGACGATAACTGCCTTCAGCCGCGTGGCCTTTCCCTTTACTGCTGGAGGAGAATCACAGCTGATCTGGAGAAAGGGCTTCCCATAGGCAGTCAGATCATCAGAGTAGTGACTCAACTCTTCCTGGCTTCATCTGAAATTTTGAGTAAGTGCACAAGAACTAGGAGACAAAGTCTTATTGGATTTCACTCTTCATTCTGGAACTCTTCCTCTCCAGAAGCATACTTCTGAATGGGATGAGAAAAATGAAGAGAGCCAAATTCTATTGTCCAAGCCAATTAGAGTTATTAGCATCTCAGATAAAGCAGATCAAATGGAAATGGAGATTACCTATCCAGCTTGGATAAAATTACTATACCTCATTTATTAGTTTAGCTGAAATCTCTTGGAGAGTCTTTGGCACATCATTTTCAAAGGCCCATACTTTTGAATATTTAGTAATAGGTCACACTAACTTTATTTTGGCCTGATAGAGTGATTCACCCTACTTAGAATCCTCCAGTATTCCATTAAAATCCTTTTTTGTGTAAGGCTTTGAAATTACTTTTTTTTTTTTTTTTGAGGCAGTAGTTCCATTCATGGGAGGTTCCAGTTTTCTCTTTGTCTCAAGTGTAAAATGAAATTTTTAATTCTTTTTTTAAATTAGTAACTTGAATGAGATTAATTTAATTCCTAATTCTTTTCCAAAAGTTTGTCATCATTACATTCCTTAAATATATTAAGGAAGGACATATACTATTAAAATAGAAAAGTTAGTACATTTAGCTTTAAAAGAAATCCTGAAATGTTAAGTAGACTCAACTTGAGTCTTCCTTTCTTCATACCGAAACCGTGCAAATGGAGCCGAAACCCTGCAGTCCGTATTAGTTTTGAGGATCTTTAGCCTTTATTTAGCTAACAGTGCTACTAAATTGTAACCTGGGACTCAACCCATGACTTCTCTACTGGTGTTCCAGCTTTGCCTTATAACTTTCCCTGGTTACTTTGGAAAGCACTAAAATTCTCAGCATAAGTTGAGTTCAGTAAAGGCAAATCAAATTTTTTATAACAATACTACCATAGTGTTGTTAGAAGACTTTAGTGTAAGTACGAAAACGCTATTATGTTTATTGGTCCTATGAAAATTCATTTTCATACACAGTTAGATTGCAGGCCTCTTTCATTCATCTAAAAACAAAATCATGTAATCAATGGAAGGAAGCACTTTGTATACTTTTGTCAGTGAAGAGTCTTTAGTTATAAATTCAAACGAATTGCTGTTCTATTGCTGTTACTATTGACGATGACACTAATGAACTTAGTGCCAGTTTTTCAGTGAAAATTAACCCTAAGGAACCCTATAAGAAGCAGTGTGGGGAAATGTCCTTTTAGATATTTTGTGGTGATTTGGGTCTAGGTCGTTGTTTTAGTTAGAAATTTCATGAGGCTACAGTGTTAGAATACAAGTATAGGTGACTGGATATTTCAAGTAAAGTTAACCCTTCTGGAAAAAAAATTGCCAGGCTAGTTTGAATTTTAAAATTTCCAAAAGAGTAAATGTATAATTATATATGTATAATTGAATTTCCCTGGATGATTTGGTAGCATAGTTTATATGAATACAAAGAAAAATTGTAATGTCACATATTTATTCTTTTATAAGTATTTGTTAAACCCTTATTAGTTATGCATTAGACGCTCTTCTGGATCTTAAGGTTATAGCCCTGAAGAGAGTAGTCAGGCTTGCTGCTCGTCTTGTGAGGTTATAATAATCATGAACTTTACTCTTCTGGTGATTGGGAATGAAACACATGCCCGCTAGAGTCCAATCCTGAAATGTTGGATCTTCACAGTCTCATTGCCAGTTGTTGATTAGCTGCTGCATGTCAGGCTTTGAAGAACTGTGGGAATCCAAAGACACATAAGATATGCCCAACTTTCCAAAGAGATAGTGATCCCCAGGTATCGCATAAAATTGAAGCTTTGCACGAGACGGACAGCTTGTGGTATATCTGAACTCATGTTCCAGTGAGTTGTAAAAATGGAATCCCAACTCATTTGCTGGAATGTATACAGTTCTTCTGTGCTCATCTTGACAATAAAATTGACTGAGATGTAGCAGTACCCTGTTGCTCAGGGCCTGGATTCTGAAACCAAGTAAACGAGTTCAATGCCAGCCTTTTCTTTTATTAGCTATATAATGCTTGTCGGACCTCATTTTTCAGGCTGTAATATAGAGGTAATTACGGTACCTAACAGTACCTTGATGTTGAAATATGTAACACCAAGAGTACCTTAGTGGTTTTGCGGAGATTAAAACAAGTGAAGTAATGTATGTGATTATTAATACAATGCCTACTAAGAACCTGTTGTTATATTTTTGTTATTCCAGAGGAATACCAGTTGATGCTAACTCTTGGTTATCATTAAATTATTCTATATTTCTCATTTGTCTCCTCTTCACCAAGATAAAAGCATCATTCAATCTTATCCTTCTTTTTTCTTTGAAAATTAATACAACACTTAGTTAAAATACCAGGACAATTTTCACACACCAATCGTTGAGCAGTATAAACAATAAAACCTCAGTTATTTGAACTGCTCTGAATTATATTTCATAAAAAATGTCGTTTTCAAGTGTATATGGTATTATGGGTCATAAATGTTACTCATAGAGGTTCTGCGGGACATGTGTTGGAGAGAGTCTTATAAACTCCTCACTTACATCATTATTTCTAACCAGCCTTTCTGCTCCTTTTTTAGAATGTGTTAGGTAGGTTAATTACTGGTCTGTTGTCAATGCACATACTATGTGGTGAAAGTAATGCCTTCCTTTCTCTAGCCTGCTTTAGTTTGAACCAGTTGATGACAGTTCACCTTTCTTAAGAAATAGTTATTTTATTTGATTTTATGTCACAGGGTTATTCTGGGCTTTCCTGCACTGTCTAAACAGTGAGCATAGTTTATACTTTGGCTGACAAATGAAATAGCTCATTAGCATGGGCAGAGACAGGTGTGGGGGATTAATTAAGGGCTAATTCCTCTTCAGATTTGATGACAGCCGATTAGATTTGTTTGTTTGTTTGTTTTTTAACCAAATTGCCTCACAGCATAAGCTAAGTATCCCCTTTTTGCTCTTGTTTCCATTTATTCTCTTATGTGTATGAAATCATTGAGCTTTGAGGCAAGATCATGAATTTCGGCTGCCACCGATCATGCGTCTTCGTTGACTGCCTGTTTTTCCTGGCGGTGCCCCCCAAAGCCTTTCATATTTGAAGTGAGTTAGCAAACCATTTTTTGCATACCCTTTAACCACATAACTAAAGAAGTTATACTGATGGGTTACATTTTTTCTAAAGATAGGATTGTTTTGAACAAGTTGTCTACATCTTAAATAATTAAGAAATGGTAGCATTTACTATTTTCATTTACAATTACCTGCCTGAGTTTTGTTGGTTTTTCTCGCTTGATAGCATTCCTGCCTTATCTTTCATCTAGATGAATTTTATTTTCCTTTTATTCCCCACTATCTTTTAAAAAATTAGTATTAATCAAATTTTGTTTTTGTTTTTAGCCCAACTGTATGTTCTTATCCTTTATCCAATTACCTTAAATATATTTCCAACTAATATTAGCACTTTAAAAGGAGCCCTTCATATCTGCTGATTCCACCAACCACATACTGTATTGAATCCGAGGATGTCAAACCCACAGATATGGAGGGCCAACCAGGGGACTTGAGTATTGCCAGCTTTTGGTACTGGGGCTGGGAGGAGAGGGTGTCCTGGAACTAATTCCCTGTGGATACTGAGGAACAACTGGATATCGTTTGGGATTTAAACCCTTCTGCAGTACTGATTTGTTCCTAATATCTCTCTATTCATACTTTGGTTTTTCCAGAAATATTTTTGTTACAGAACTTTGCTGCTTCATAGCAGTTGCATGATTTGAGAGTTAGCAGTGTTTTCTGCATCGTAGTTTCTAGCATGTATTCTCTTTCTAAAGCTTTGGGGCATGTCTCACAGGAAATACAGGTATTAGTAGAGGGTAACCCCGACACCAGTGTCGTTCAAGGTCCTACTCTCTGTGTGTTTCTGAGTTTCTGATAAATTTTGTTTGGGTTTATTTATATCTAATAATTAAGGTTTGCATACTCATCTTTCCTAGTGCAAAAGGGGTCCTTTTACCAATAACCATACATTCGTTACCTACAGATTCTGACAGTTAAATGTCGTGAATGCAGTTACCTTTGTGTTTCTGTTTACTTATTTAAGGAGGTTCTTCAAAATGGTAGGTAATTCCTATGTACTTGTTATGAATAAGGAAAAAATTGCTTCTCCTTTAACATTATAGCATGTTACATCAGGCTGACACATCTAAAGTGCTGAGTAGTGCCTGATGCTTCAGCCACACCATTAGATAGTTCAGCCAAACCTTGGTCCTTATGCAAAGGCTCTGCATAGTGATTTCTAGCCCCTGGTTTTGCTAGTTCATTTACTTTACAGGGTATCACAAATTATTTTAGCAGAAACATTCATACATGACATCTGTTTGGGATGGAGAAAGGTAGCGTGTTAACAGTGAACTATTTGGACCTTGTCACCCTAAAAGAAACAAATAAACAAGAACAGCCAGCCTAAGCTGCTTTAGCAGCCCGCCTCAGCGCCAGGCAGCATCCAGGAGTATTGGAGCTATTTTTGAGGTAGCTATTTTTGGGGAAATGTATGACTGACACCGTAAGAGGGGACATCATGGTATAGTGAAAGCACTGGAATTAGAAGTAAAGGAGCCACTCCACGGAGCCCACTTTTGCAACTGACAATATGACCCCAAGCAAGTCACTTAACTGCAGTCTACCCAAGCTGTATGGGTGGTTGTGAAGATTAGATGAATCAGACATTTACCTGGTCCTCAGTTTCCTCATGTTTAAAAGTATGCATTTGGTTTGGGTGTATAATAACATTCCTAATGGTCTAAAATTCTGTTGTTTTTTCCCCTAAAATAATATATAATGACATTCTGAAAAAATAAAGTCAAGTGATTAGGCAGGAAATTGTTACCAAAGCATGATACTTGTAGACTCTGTTTCCAGCGTGAGGGAAGCTGATGGCCAATATATCACATTCTCTCCCATGCATCTATGGGTTTTATTTCCAGAGTTTTAGCTTCTGCTTATGGTGCTGTTCTTATTCCATGTTCACATGTTTGTAGTGGAGACTGACCAGAAAAATGTTGCTTTATGTGGAGGTATCTTTAACATTAACTCAAATGTATCCATTCTGATAACAAAGAATGCAGTTCATTATTCAAAGTAGACTGTTTTGGATCATTCATTCTTCAGGTGTTGTAGCTAAAGTGTTTGATGAATTCCAGAAAACATTGTGGGAGTGACTTTTTGGATTTTTTAGCTTTTATTTATACCAAATGCTACTGTGACTATTGAAATTGGTTTAATTGCATATATGCACAGGTTAGATTTGATTTCAGTTAGGTCTGAAAAGTGGAAAGTGAAGAGAGGCAGGCTCAGCTGCCATGCCCAAACTTAACGCAATATTTAAATAGAAGCTAGGTACTGAGATTAGAGGTTAACCATAGCTTTTAAGTTATTTAAAGGTTTTGATCTATTAATGGGATATATAGACTTCTGACTCCTGGTAGCAGTGATATTCTTGAGGTCAACATTTGTATTCTTGATTTTAAAAGTTGGCCATATAAAACAAAAGAAAGTAAATACTTTTAAGCTAATTTATTTTCAGATAACCACAAAACTGAAACAAAGAGGTAAAGTTAAACATAAAGCTTCACTTCCACCCCCACTATTACCCTTGCCAAGCCCAGAGATAAGTGCAATGAACAGATTGGTCTGTTAGTACCAACCTTTCCAAAAATGCTGTCCACGTGTCAGTAAGTATGCATGTATCTGTTTCTGCTTGCCCTCCAGCATTCTCAGTAATTTCACTTAATATATGTTGCACATTCTTCTGCATCTTCACACACATCTGCCCTTTTCTTTTTACTGGCCATGTAATGTTCCATTATATGGCTATACTATATTTATTTAAATAGTACCCCATTAATGAACATTTCGATTTTTTGCTTTTAACACAATATTACCATGAAGAGTTCTATATGTATATCTCGGGATACTTTTGCATAAGATAAATCCTAGCAGTGGAATTGCAGACTCAAAGGTTACGTTTAATTGATTTGCATTTTCTTGATTTTGAAATAAATTGAACATTTTCTCATATGTTTATTGGTCCAATTTATTTGTGTTTTGCTGAACTCACTGTTCATAAACTTCACCCTTTTTCTTATTAGTTTACTCATTTTTTTATATTGCCTTATTTATATCCCTGAATTCTCTGTATATGAAATTAGCTCTTTATCTCTGTATTGACAAATGTTTTCCAAACTTTTTCTTTGGTTTTTGTGTTATTTTATTTCTATTTGTTTATTGTTTTGCCATTTAATAGTGTTTGATTTCATATACTTAGGAAATTTTTTTACGTTAAATTGTATGGACTTTGTATTTTACATTTAAGCCTTTTCCACTTTAAGATTATTAAAATGTTATTCCTTAGTACTTTTATAGTATTGTTCAACATACTTAAAGAAGTGATTCATGTGGAATTAATTTGGTATATAAAGAGAAGTAGGGATCCAACTTTAGCTAGCTACTTGCCTGAAACACCATTTATTTGATAATACATGATTTTGTCCAGGAACTTGAAATGCTGTTTTGATTTGATAAATCTCTATATTTGTATATATAGAATTTTATAAAGTCCTTTGTGCCTTTTGGTCAGTTTCTATAATCTGCATTCTGTCTATGATATGTCTATATATAACTTCTGCCAGCACCAAACGGTTTCACTGTTGCAACTTATAAATTGCATTAATATCTGCTAGAGTAGTTCTTATTCTCCTTTCATAACTTACTGAATGTTATCACTTTCTTCCTAGACAAATTTTAGTATAATTTTGTCAAGTCATTTCTCCCCCTCTCCAAAACAAACTACCAAATACCATCTTGGAGTCACACTGAGAGAGAGAGAGAGAGAGAGAGAGAGTGTGTGTGTGTGCGTGTGTGTGTGTGCGTGCACGCATGTGTGAATAAACATGGGAGGAAAACATCTTTATTATTGTGTATCCAAGAATAAGACATGGATCTCCATCTTCAAATTTTCTTATTACCCTCAGTAGAGTGTTAGAGGTTTTATCATATAAACTGCCCATGTTGTTTGTTAAACTTATGTGCAAATTTCTTTTTTATTACACTTGTAAAACAGGTTTTTTTCTTTCACTTTTCAAGTTGATTATTGTGTTTATTAAATAAAGTTACTGGATATTACGTACTTGGGTTTCCCAGATACATCTCATCTGCAAATAATTTCTACCCTTTTTCTCCTACATTTGATGCTTCTTTCTCTTAAAAATTTATATTTTTTAAAAATATGACCTATTTTTTCATATTTATTTACATAATTTATGACCTAATAATCCTTATAAATTTCTTCTGCATCTGTGGTTATGTCCCTTTTTTATTTGTAATTCAAGAGATGTGTGTCTACTTGCCCTACCTACTACAGGAAAATAGTAAAGATACTCTTTGCTCAATATTATGATCTTTGAGATTAGGAAATTCTTCCTAATCTCTGAGAGTAGAATATGTAATTAATTTATATGCCTCGTAGTTGGGTCTTTGTTATTGTTACTGTTTTAACTTCTGCCCCCAATAGAAATGAAGACTTTTCTTCCTATCGGGCTTCTTTACCAAGATTATTAAGTAGTTACGTGTTACCTTTCTTCTAGGCTAAATAATTTTAGTTTTTTTTAATATAGCCTCATGGAACACAATTTTCTAAAATCTTTATATCCTCTTTTGGGATTTCTTCAAAAGATTAAACATTTAGGCTAAATTCTTAACATACCTCTTCTTCAGGGATCTTAGTCACAATTATTCACTTGTCTTTAAAAAATAGTAGTCTAGCCTTCAATATATTTTAAATAGCCAAAGTAATTTCATCCTCAGAACAAATAGTAGTATTCAGAACAGAAGAATAAGTCTCTCTTGTTTATATAGTTATCTTTATATATTCTGGGACAAAGAATTGTTGACAGTGTCATGGGTAGAAAATGTTTCATCAGCCTTGAGAATAAATTAAAGGCCACTGCATAGGATAATTAGGACCTGGGGCCTGGAGTTCCCTGTTTGTCCGGAAATGCTCTACTCCTTATTTTTTAATGAGTTGTGAGATTGACAAAAAAAGCATATGAGTAAGGCAGATAGGGAAATTCCAGGGAAGAGGCAGGGTGGAAGCTACTAGTAATTTATGTGATATGTATGTTTAAGTATGCATGTTTACATGTGTTGTACAGATGAGATCAAATACTAACATATTTTCGAAGATAAAATGAATGTGATAGTTTAATAGTAAACTTACTGGCTCCATTTAAACTTTATAAGCTATTAACAATATTTTCTACAATTCCAGCAGTAAAGATTGGTGTAGTTGCACTTGAGTAATCTTGAGTAAAGCAATGCAGATAGATGCTTTTAAAAAGGAAGCAGCAATTAATTTGTGAATATTCAATTTTCTGATGATATATTTACTATATAAATACGTTAATGACTTGCCCCATTGAGAAATCGTTTTAGAAGGTCATAAGGGATTACTTACATTACAATTGGATTAATTACTGATTTTCTCTCACCTTTTTTTAGGTCATAGAAAATGGAAGATTTGCAAAATACAAATATTTTACCCATGTCATGATCAACAAAACAGATATGTTAATGATAACCAAAAGGTAAGTTTCTTTCTCTAATGGAATTTGATAAGGGATTAACTGACAGCCCCTCCCCAAGTGAGCAGTTGTTACTCACCTTTTGTTCCAGATACTCTCCCTGACTCCTGCTAACTCTGGCCCTCTCGCTGTAAGCCTCGTACCTAAAACCTTACATCACTTCATGTTTAGCTTTGTGCTCAAATACAGGTAAATACATAGCCATGCACAGACATAATTGTAAATTAAATAATTTCGAATTCATTTGAACCAGTTTAGACTAACACAGGAATTTCAGTAAAACTGTTCTCTCAAGGGTAGGCAGTACTGTTCCATCTTCCCCTCTGAAAAAGTACACAATTTCAAATTAGCCCAGGAGTCAACAGTGTTCTCATGGTAACTCTCCATTAGCATACATATTGATGCACTCAGGTGAGTCGAGGTGTTAGCAGCGAAGTCGGCTCTCAGTTCTTGAGTTCGGCAAAGAAAGAATTTAGAGTTAAGAACTCTAGTTCAAGAGAAAGTTTATTTAGCGTGCAAAATTAAAGTACACTTAGAGAAGTTTTGAGCGGACTGCTCAGAGAGCTTACTTGGTCTGTTAGAGAGAAAGTCACAGGCAGAAGAAGTGAGCCAGCTGGGCTGCAGAGCCTCAGAAAACAAGTTACAGAGGCAAAAGAAGGGCCCTTAGCTATTAGGAGGAAAAAAACAGACACACGCCTGAAGAAGGAAGGTGTGGGCATGCTCTGGAAAGAAGGTGTACACTGGGTCCTTTGTTTTAAGGGTTTTTGTCTGTTTTCTAAAGGCACAAATTTTAGGGGAGGCCTCAGGGGAGGATCTCAATAGAATATTCATCAACTTTCCAGTTGTGTTCTTTAGTATGCTGATTCATCGAGTGAGCATATAGGGGCAGGTTCCTGGTCAGTGCTCGGGTAGGGGGTTATCGTCCTTGCATCTGGTCCTGATGCCAGCCCTGGCATTGCTCTGTCTGGCTTTGCTGCTTTGCTGAGCCTGGAGCTGAAACACAACTGAGGCCTAGATATTATCTCTAGTTTGACCAAAACTCTGTCTGTGTGGTCAACAGACCTGAGGCTTTCTTCCTAAGATTATTCCATACTGATCAGAACCTCATTGTCCTGAGGGTTTAATGCTTAGAAAAGTGGTCGTGGGAGAGAGAAGGAGGCAGGTGAGTCAGGGTGCTGGATGAGGCCAGTTTGCCTCAGCTGTCTGTCTCAGCTTCCCCATTCCACTTGCCAAGGAATTTTCCTGGCTTCTTACTATCCTGCCTCAGATACAACATTGAAGACAGGTCAATTTTTTATGTGGATGCTCCCAGCTACAGCCAAATTCTCAAATTTAGACTCTAGACAGACAGTTGAAGGACACGTGCAAAAATACGGTGTCATAGCCTCAGAAGGGCAGGCTTTTGCAGGAGTCACAGTTTTTTACTGAGGAAAAGAATGAGCAGGTGCAGTTTCAATACGGAGATTTCCGGGTGGCAGAGAGAGAAATTGTGGCTGAGGGGGGAGAGCTTATGGCTAAAAGGAAAGGAGTGGTCAGTACACCTGTGTGGTTTTGTTCATTATCGAAAAGGTGAAGTTATATAAGAATCTCGTTTGTTCAAGTTGACTATCGAACCTTTAATGTTTTTAATTTTAATAATTTCTGAGTCTAGAATTTATAGCACTGCCTTAAGTTTCTTATACAGAAAATTCACACAGTATTAAAAGCATGCATGTACAAGTCAGTCTTTGTCCCATCCCAGATGCCAGTTCCTCTTTTCTGCATCCAAGAAACAACTAGTTTCACTAGTTTCCTTTGAATACTTCCTGAAATATTCTATGCCTTTGCAAGCATATGTATTTTAATGTAAATGGACTCTATTATATATACACTGTACTTCGTTTTAATTTTTTTACTCTACATCTATGTCTTAATGATTATTCTTTGTCAGCAGTTGGAGATCTCTCTTAATTTGTAAAAGACTGCCTAATAATAATATTCATTCAATAGTAGGTACTGTAATTTACATCAAAAATTGTTCCTAAACCTTCGTAGCTGGCAGACAGTGCTTCAGCAGTTATTTTGTTCATAGCAATTTTCAATCATGTTGTTATCAACCCTCTTTCTCACTGACTAAAGGAAACGTGATTCATCGGAGTTAAAGAAGAGTCAGTTTATTAGTTTACAAATCTTGCAACATTTTTACATACATGATTCTTCTTTTTTAAATACATGACCTTATTTTGACATAGAACTCTTTAAATGAGGTTACATAAGCCTTGACAGAGTAAGGGAAGTAACTTAGTTGTAATTAATTGAAAGGTAATATTTATTCTCAGGATTTTTTTTCTTTCCAAGTCTCAGACTTCAGGGTAATAGGGTCTTTGAATAAGGAGAGGGAGTGCTAGGTACCAGCTGCGGGATTAGCCTACCTTGGATTATTCACGTTTGGAGATGTGCTAGAGGACCAGGAGGGTTTGTGCCACAGCCCCGTGATCCAGGATTAGTGAAAGAGGGTGTCAGAGACAGAAGACTGAGGTGAGAAATACTAAGTCCCGATTAGTTTTCTCTTCCATTCCAGTCAGGAGCCTGCTTTTTCTTTAACTCAGTTCCTTAACTTAATGTACAGGGTCCGGTGGAAGTAACGCCTGCTTGAGTGTGCTTGGTAGGGTTAATGTGGGTATAATAATTTATAGTTTTAATTTGAACATTTTACCTAAAATGTCACATGGTGTGCTTGAGTTTGATATTACCATGTTACAGAATTACATGCTTATGACTTTGTAATAAAATATTTTGTAATAAAACGGCATTATCCGTGCCATTACTGTATATGTAACTTAAAGAAACCTCCAGTTGCACTTACAATCAGTGTCTTTCTTGGGGAAGAAAGGCCTTTGAAGGGAGGATGAAATAGAATTACTGTAGACAGAACACATTTTCATCGCCTTATTTTTTTCCCTCAAAATTGGGGGGAGGGACCATAATTAATTTTAAAAGCCTCTTTCTGATGTAGGTTGGCAAACATATTACATGGAGTCTTAGTAATAAAAGCATTTATTCTACAGTATTAATTACATGAGAGGTCCCCAAAATATTGGTAGATAAATGGTTCTGCAAATTTTTCCTATTTCTTTTTTGTTAATTTTTATTGTTATTCAATTACAGTTGTATGCCTTTTCTCCCCATCCCTCCACCCCACCCCAACTGAACCCACCTCCCTCCCCCCTCCACCCTCCCCAATTTTTCCTATTTCTTATAAAGTACCTTTATACTTCATAACTACTTTATTTTTTAATGTAGTATGTTGTGCTGTAAATTCCCCACTAGCATTACTTAAGGTGCATCCCACAGATTTGGTTACGATGTATTTTTATTCTCATTCAGTTCAGAATAGTTTCTAATTTCTTTTGAGATTCTCTGATCCATGGATTATTTAGAAGTATGCTAATTTTCAAGCATTTAGAAATATTCTTATTTTTCTGTTATTGGTTTCTAGTTTAATTTCATTGTGATCTGAGAACAGACTTTGTAAGATTTCAGTTCTTTTAACTTCATTAAGGCTGTTTTTTTATGGTCTACCATAATCTTGGTGAATGTTCTGTGTACACTCGCGAAGAATGGGTATACAGATAGGATTGTGTCACTGGATATAAGTGCCTTGGTCTTTAAAGTGGGTTTTTCCCCTGCAGCGGTGTATTGTTTGTAACAAAAGGAACATTCGGGCAGCTTACCTGTGAGTGGCAGTACAGTTTTGATGAGTTTACCAAAGAGCCTTTCATTGTTCATGGGAGAAGACTGCGCATTGAGGCAAAGGTAAGTTGAATAGAGTTTTTTTTTAAACTTGGAACTGATACTCCGGTTTCTCTTCAGATCATATAAAAGTCTTGGAACTGACTGACACATTGAAATAGTCGTCTTTACTTCTGCAAGTGTCCTCCTTTGTGGATGCTGTTTTATCTTCATGTGGTTTTTGCACCTGCTGCCTCACTCAGGTTTAAGGAGAAAGCTAGGCTAAGGAAAAATGCGCTACTTCACTGTGCTGTTACATCGACTGCCACGTTCCTGGGTTCTTATTTTATGTTCAGTAGTAGAACCTTACTTTCCTCTTCACTACTTGCTGTACAACAAGAGAAAATCACTTGTATGTCTCAAACTCCCCAGCAGTACCCTGCAGAATGGTTTTCTTTGAAAATCTCACAAAAGCACACTTGAAAATGACAGCTGATAGTTGAGGGTTCTTTCTCTTTTTAAACGTATTATTTTATCTTCCCAATTCAGTTATAATTTGAAAGGCAGAGGCTTTTTTTCTTTCTGTTTTCATTACCAGCAACTAGCACAGTGCCCGGTACTTGAATGTTGATATAAAATACAGTGAATGTCTAGTCATTGGGTAAATCGGCAGACTCAGTATCCTTTGTAAGTGGTAATCATCGCACTAGGTCTTACAGGTTGCAGTTGTATGTAGGCATAGTAATATAGTAGGTATATGTGATAAAAGATAATGTTATTTGGCCTCAGGTATTTAACTAGTTACCTATGTACAGGGTCACTTTGGCACTGGCTGTATTAGCAAATACTCTGACTCAACCCAAGTAAGTTTTTTGTCATTTTTGTTATGTTTTGATTTTGAGGGATTTAATGGGCTCATGTAACTGAAAACTCTTAAGACCACATCTTGTAACTTAGATATGCTCAAATGATGTCATCGGCAATTATTCTCTCTCCCTTTCACCACATTCTCCCTTCGTTGCTGCCCTCATCTCCAGGTTCTCCTTTCCTCAGTGTTGGCTTCATTCTCAAGCAGGCTGTCTTGTGGTGACAGGATGACAGCAGAAGTTCCAGGCTCTTATCCTAGTAGCTCAGCCGAGTGAAATCTCACTCGGTCACCTTTGGCCACTTGCTTATTCCTGAATCAGTCAGTTTGGTCAGGGAGGGGTCCTGGGATCGCCATGGTGCTGCCAGGCATTGGAGTGAGAGAAGGTGAGAAGTAAGGGGACATTGGACACAGGCGGGCAGAATCAGCAGATACCTTCTGGGCATAACTGCCCTAGGCCTTATTTGTAACCAGCGAAGGCCATTTCTCCGATCTTATCCCTCATTCCAAACACATGGGGGTGGGGTAGGCTGGATATTAGCTCCAGGTGAACTCTTCCCTTCGAGAATTTCTCTGATTCACTCAGAAATTGAAAGACCCTGTGGTGAGCATATGAAGTAATGGATAATGGCTAGTAGCTTCTGATCTAGTCTTATCATTTTTCATGTTTTTTCTCTCCAAGGATAAACTTCTTATCTCCCTGATTTCTTCCTCTTCTACGTGTTCTTGAGACATTGTGTTAGCAGTCATCATTTTCTTTTCTTTTCTTTTCTTTTTAAAGATTTTATTTATTTTTAGAGAAAGGAAGGGAGAAAGAGAGGGAAAGGAACATCAGTGTGTGGTTGCCTCTTGAGCACCCCCTACTGGGGACCTGGCCCGCAACCCAGCCATGTGTCCTGCCTGGGAATTGAACTAAAGAGCTTCTGGTTCACAGGCCAGCACTCAATCCACTGAGCCACACCAGCCAGGGCCATCCTTTTCTTTTTAATAAATGAATCTGATTTTTCTGGAGTCTATATTTGCATGGAGATCGGAATGACTTACAGGAATTGTTAGATGGCTAAAAAACTCCATATTGCTTATTCTGTGACCCTACTCATAATTAATAGTGGGAGGCACCACCCTCTTCCTCAATAATCCATTCTTTCTATTTGTCCCTCTAATGTCCCTCTAATGTTTAATGTCCACCACTAGACAGTTCTCCCCACAACCGCTTAACAGAATACTGAAGGAGTGTAAAAAGTGGAAGACGGTCACATTAGGTCTAGGAACCAACCTGATTTCTTTGATCCTCAAGCTACATTCTTACTGGATGATTAAAATGTCAGAAGTTACATACATACATACAAACATACACACACCTCCATAAACACATGTGCATGTATATAAGTATGTACACAAATATGTATTATTATTTTTGAGCTGAAATCATCATTATTCCATGGCCGGATATCAGGAAGTATCTGAGAAGTTTTTTGAAGTGAAAAACAGTGGCCCTTCTCCCAAACCTGTCTCCTGTGCATCTTCTACGTAAACCCTGTATGGCTTTAGCAATAAAATCTCACCTAAAGCTCTAGGACTTAGGTTTAGTGACAATGGATGTGTTAGCATTTAGTCTTTTTTTTCAATTTGTGTTGGATTCTTCTTGGTTTCCCTCTCGGCTTTTTTAAAGGTGTTTAATTCGTGTAAAATGGACAGTTTAAGCACCGATTTCTGAAACTGTGTGCCGTTTCTTATGTTTCTGCAACCGGACTTTCATTTTAATGAAGTCACTTATTCTGTTTATAGGAACGAGTGAAGTCTGTATTCCACGCCAAAGAGTTTGGAAAAATAATTAACTTCAAGACCCCAGAGGATGCTAAGGTAAATATAATTTTTTACACAGACAGACAGCAGCTGCACTTTTCAAAGTTGTGAAAGTTGCACTGTTTTTTAAGGCAGATAAGTTTTGTTTGTTTTTAATTGTTTTTACGTTTTGACAGTTTTAATATATGTAACTAGACAATATTTCCCCAAAAGTACTTTTCATTAGATTGAATGTAACACATCCACTTGTCTTTAATATCAACTGGTTCCATCCTATTTCACATCCTAACTGTAATACTTTGTGAAAAAGTCAAACCAAAGAAATTATTTCATTCTCATGCTAATCTACCAGCTGTAGCAGGGAGAGGCTAGCCCCACATTGTAGATTTCTCTGCTATATAGCTATGGTGATTTTTTAAGTTTTTAAAGGTTTTATGTATTTATTTTTAGAGAGAGGGGAAGGGAGGGAGAAAGAGAGGGAGAGAAGCATCAATCAGTTGCCCCTCATACATGCCCCAAGCAGGGGGGACTGGGCCCACACCCAGGCACAGGCCCTGATGGGAATTGAACTGGAGACCCTTCACCTTGCAGGACAATACCCAACCGACAGAGCCACACCAGTCAGGTCTATGGTGATTTTTTTTTTAATTGCTATAACTTGGCACATTAAGAAAATGAGCCAAGCCTGTAGTCAGAAAATCTGGATTTGAATATTGGTTCTATTCCTACTTGACTGTAGGACCTTGGGGAAGTGATTTAACCTTAGTTTCCTTAAAATATGAATGATACGGATTTAAAAGCACTGGGGTTAATGGCAATTACCAGGATGTGCATTGTCAGGAAAAGGAGGACTGCAAACTGATTATCTACCTCATTAATCACAACTAAGATGCTGTTTCTGATACTGAATTGTCCTCACTGTGTCCTGAAACATATTTACTGAATCCCTCATACTGTGTTGTCCTGGCTGGGCATGACTGCTTCCCAGTTTACTTGTCACATCTGGAGCCCAAACCAGGAACGCTGGGTCGTTGAGTGTGGGCCACGCAGTTTTCCATCCAGACAGTGTGATGTGAGACAGCACCGGCGTTCTAACAGCAGAAAGCTGACAGGGGTAATGAAGTGACTGGAGCCTCGATAGGCTTGTTGCCTGCAACAGGAGAGAGTCTAGCGCATGATAATAGCATGCCTTTCGGGCCGTCTTCTTTCATGGTGCCGAAGGGCAGTACCACCTGTTTCAGTTTCTCTGTAATATGTTTCCCATTTAATCTCTGTCACTGCTTTATTTTATATGAAAAGGGTTGTTTTTAATCTCCTGCTCTGCCAGAAACATCCAGAGACGGCTGCTGAGCTCAGTTCTCTCTCTCTCCTTACCCTACCTACAGCTATTCCCACTAGGTTCTCCTTAAGTTAAAGAAACACAGATAACTCTGCCAAAGTTTATCCGAATGGGCGAATCCCAGTATCACCTCCAAGGCTTTTATCTGTCATGCAGGCCCAATGATGATAGACACTATTACAGAAAGGTTTGCGTTACATTTGCATTTTGTGTTTATAATTTCAAATCTTGTCAAAACAGAAAATGCTATAATATGAGAACAACTAAAAATGCTCAGGAATGTTGCTGTGCTACCACTAGCCGCTGTAGGGTATGTAATCACTGCTGTTCCATCAGGGGAATCCTGTACATGGGGTCATGAACGCTTGTGGTACGGGACTGGTATAGGTTGGAAAGAATTCTGTGTAGGTAATTTCCACGCTATGCTAGAGTTACTCAGTCTACTTGCCATAATACCCCATTTCTCAGCTTGGTTCGCTTTACTTTCATTATTCTGAACATGAACATTCAAGTCCAGTGACCTTAGGAAGACATTATTCTTACTGTTAAATAAAACTCAGTACCATTGACCCTGAGCCATGTCAGCCATTTATGTGAGTAAATGATCTCTTAGGCAGGATGAGTTTAATTACTGGCCATGAGTATACACCTACCTAAACTGGAAAGTCAGCTTTTAGATTTCTGTTCATTACATATTGAGTTTCATTGCAAGTTCATTGAAGTAAGCAATTACTGGTTTATTTCCTCACAACAGTGGATCCTCTCAAAGCTGGAAGAAGCAAGAGAACCTTCCCCGAGCCTCTGATGGAGAACACTGCCTGAAGACACACAGTAATTAATCGTTACAGTTGCCACTTTGTACCTTCCGAAACCTGTTTGGAAAGAATAGTGCAGAAGCAATTTCAAGTACATAAAAAAAAAATGTGTGTCAGTTAGAATCAAGTAAAACAGCTATGTGATTAAAATATTTCAACTCTTTGGGGCTCCATCTGGTTTTCTAACTTGAATCATGCATCAGGTTAAAATTCTAATTACTTTATAAAAGAAACATTTCTTTTATAAATCTTAAATATTTGCTCCAGATGATTCTCTGCGGTGGTGGAGAAATTACTCGTATTTAGCCTTCACATGGAGCTAAGTTTAATGTTCCTAGTTTACACTTTAAACCTTTCTCATGCTTACGTCTCACTCCCTGAATAAGTGATGGGAGTGATCACATCAGTGATCAAATCAAACATTGCCTCAGTGGTATCAAGAGAACTTTAGTGGTGGTTTCTTTAGAAACATGAAGTTCTTTTTACAGATAAATATTTTGGTATTATTTTCCTTATTTTTATAAAGAATGAGTTTGAACTATAATTCAAATACACAGCATGAATATAAAAAACAACCTTTTTATATATAATATACCACAAATTAAATAACCCTGTTCAAGCCTGCTCTGAAGAAGGGCTTGAAAGCTGAGCGTCGCACCGCACAAGAGGAAGCCCGTCCCGGAACTCTGAAGCCTTAGAGACGCCTTCTCAAGCCATGTCCACGGGATCCTCTCGGTTCACCCCAGTCACGTTTTTAATAGATCGCTGAACTTTGAAGTAGTGTTCCTGAGGCCTTAACAATACCAACTTTCCACTCGGTGGGAATATGAAATAAACAGAATTCCCACCACCTTAAATGGGAGTTACGCTTCAGAACAGAGAGCCCCTCCCCCAATAAATGTATGTGTCCTAAAGCGTACCCCAGTAACCTGTCCTGTCGGCAACAGACTGAGAGCTTCTGGTTTTCCTTTCTCTACAGTTGGTGAAATGAGAATCATTCTTTTAAATATATAGTTCATCAGAACAAAAACCACGGTGGCACAATAGTAAAAATAAGGTCATGGGTTCTTTTCTTTATGGGTTCTTTTCCTTGGTTTTGTTCAAAAACCTTAATATTAATGGACTTTCTCAAGTGAAAGGAGATGAATGTTGATTGTAAACCAGGAAGAAAATGATGCAGAGTCTTACTTAGTTATTAAACAATACAGAGTACTTGATGCATGTTGTATGTGCCATAAAGTTATTATAAACTGTTTTGGGGATTGGAGACTGTTTAGTAAATGGTTGTGAAATGTTCCTCAGATTCCTCAAACCCTTGCTTTGTTGTAAAAGTAAAATAAACGGCATGCCAGACTGTAATTATATTTCTTCCTGACCAAATTCTGCCACTCAATACTGTTGATTTTCCTATGATTATAAAGATACATTGTTTGCTGTCGATAGTTTCTCCTAGAATGTTTTTTCTTTGCCGAACATAAATTGAATCAAAAGATAACATATTTCAAATTACATGATACTGCGGGTTCCCTTGATGGCATTTGTTCAAAGTCATACATACGTTTTCTCTGTTGCTGAGCTCGTCCAGCTTTGTGTACATCACAGTTAAACCTGAGCGTACAGGTAGTCAGAAAACTCAGCAGATTGCCTTTGTCCGAAATGTTCCTTTACTGGATTTCCAATCAGTGCCAGTAGCCTAGTGCCTCCTTACCCACTCCCGTTTCATGGTTTTGTTCTCAGAAGAAAGTACAGGCCCGTAACTGCTTGGGTGTCCCAAGGCAAAGGGGAAAAGCCTAAAAGACTAGCGGAGAAATTCTAGTATCCTCCGGAGGCTAGCAGGGCAGGCCTTCTGACTCTTGCCCGTGCAGAGCCAGTATGCCCGTGCTTCCTGTTCCCTTACCAGTGAGAACCTAAAAATGTCTTTTCTTACTCTTTCTCTATCAGTCATCTGCCTGTCAACACCTGTCACGTCTTGTTTCTAAAGTAGACAGACTCACAACGTCGAGAGTGGTAGTTTTTCAGTTGTTCTAGGTTGTCTTCATCTTCTCAACAGAGAGTATCGGTAGAGCAGACGGGTATGTCTTTTTAGTGTTTTTAACATTTTACAATTATATATTTGATTCTGTATTCTTTTTTCTTAGATATCACAGAGTCCATAATCTTATTATAATGAAAACAATCTGCCCTGAGTTTTACTCAACTACATTTAATTTGAGAACTTGAAGCTCGTTGTTTGGTAGTTGCTGTGGAATGAGGTTCTGAGTGTTATGTCAGTTCCTAGTATTATTTGTTAGCTACAGCCCCAGGCCCTTACCTCCAGCACGGCACATATTCTGGGTTGTGATTATTGTATGACACCCAGGGCAGAGTAGAGTGTCTGTTCCCTGCCCGCGCTCCTCCGGAACACTACGATCATTAGAAATAGCAACTTTGATTTCAGGTAAAAAACGAAGCTTGTGATTTCTTCACATTAACAAAATACTCTCTGAACCAAAGAATGTGCATTCCCGCAGTGGCTTCCCTACTATAGCTATGTGTCGGCCGCTTCTTCTCTAGTGTCGGCAAGACTGTGGAGCTTTTCCCATCGCAGTTTAGTAGAACTGCATTCATTTCTGGCCCCTGAATAGTCATCACCAGTTGTGCACAGCCCTTCCCTGCACCTCTCTCCTCCGTAGTCCTAATGCATTCCAATGATCCTGTGGCCTTAAATAAGAAAGTTTGCTTAACTCTTTCTATCATAATTATTCCTCACATTTTTTCCTGATGGTAGCGGCCATAATATTTTCCCAGTGAATAAATACGCACCTATGGAACTATCCTGTAAATAGTGTTCTATTTCTGCCTGATTAAAGATGAAGCGCGTACGCAGTACTGACTTGTCTGCACCTTAGTTGCCCAGTCGCCAGCTGATCCTTCAGGCCAAGCCACAGCCCCTGTATGAGAAAGACTGGGAGAAGGTGCTGGGTCAGTTTGCCTGGAGGAGCTGAGAAGCGTGTGCTGAATACCCTGAAAGGGGAAGTAGCCACGTGGGATGGGGTGTTTTCGTGCCCCAGCCAGCACAATTCAGAGAAATCTGTTCGGGTTCCAGAGCCATTACCCTTTTTAAAAAATGGTTTTATTGATTTGTGAGAGAGGGAGAGAGAAGGAGAGGAAGGGAAAGGGAAAGAAACATCAACTTATTCCACCCATTTACACATTCATTGGTTGATTCTTGCATGTGCCCTGACCGGGGATCAAACCTATAACCTTGGCACTCTAACCAACTGAGCTACTTGGCCAGGGCCCAGAGGCATTATGTTTTACCTTTTCTCAAGATCAGCCACCACCCTCAAGTGTTTTTCAAACTGTAAGTCTTAACCCATTAGTGGGCCATGATATCAATTTAATAGTTCAATACCAGTACATTTTAAAAGTGGAACAGGAAAAAAAGAGAACAGTACAAGGAACAAGGTCAAATACTGTTTCGGTTAAATACTCTACATACTGTGTGTACTGAGTCACAATATAAAATGAATTGTGGTAAAAAACACAGAAACAAAAAACCCCGGAGACCTTGAGAGCCATTGCTGTCGGAGGCGTGGGCCAGCCAGGGAAGCTGAACCATTGTGGACTGGTGGGGCCTGACCTTAGGTAAGGAGCGGAGGTTACAACTCAGGGACACTTCAGATTGTGAGCACCATCTTTTTCTTTAGAGTGAGAAGACAGGATAGATGTTGTTTTGGTTTACAAAATGTTTTGCTTTCATGGTGTGTATCAGGTCTCACTGCTACCAGGTGTCAGTGGGACCAGAAAAAGCATAGAAAACTGAGATCCACAAACAGCACCCAAAGAAGGCCACAGGCTATCATTTACTTGATGTGTTTCAATCTCTCTCCCCCTAAGCATTTAACTAGGGTTGGGGACAGAAGTTCTCCTTTTAAGTAGGTTGCATTTGCTTCATATACCTTCCCATTCATCACACAGGTAGCGAAAGCCCTTAAAAACGGGGAGCTTATACATAGGCTACATTCTTGTAGGGCCACCGTACTCATTCACGGGAGGGCACTGTAAACATGCCAGTGCAGCTTAGCTGAAAATAATTGGATTTCCTCTTTTCTGCGGGATGCGTTAAAACCTGCATTTCTACTGCAGTATTCGATACAAAATTCATCCAGTCTGATCTTCTTCAGTGCTACCTTGTAATCACCTGTAGCTCCTTCACATACTCTCAAGGGGATCATTCACCCTCCTGCCCAATCCTTTGAAACTATACCGTACTGCTAATGCTAACCTAATCAAGTTGGCATCCATTAGTTTAAATTTTTATGGTTGTTCTTATCTACATTTTTGATAATTGGCCAAAACAGCTATTAGTGCAGACTTCTGTTCATGCTTTTCTTTCGCCACAGTTGGTGTAAAGCAGTACTTGTTTCAGGGCTGTTCTAGAAGCTGGTCAGCACACTACTGAGAGGATGCTGGGTCTTAAGTGTTTGCCACTTGCCCGTGAGTGAGTTCTGACTCCTGGCGACTCTGTGCACGAGCGAAGTCCACAGTGTCATGTCCTCGGCGGCCCTGCCCAGCTCCTGTAGACTCCTGCCGCGGGCTTCTTTTGTGGAGTCAGTCACCTCCTGTTTGGTTTTCTTCTTTTCCCGATGCCATCTACTTTTCCCAGTGTTTCTGTCGTTTCCAAAGAACTCTGCTTCCTCATGAGGCGCCCAAAGTAGGACAGTCCTACTTTATCACAAACTTCCTTCATGTTTTTTACTTGCAATGGTTTTTACTTTTTCTCCTCCTTTGTAAAATAAATTGTTTCATATCTTTTAAAGTTTTCCTTTAAAATTATAGATTAGTTCTTTTTAAAAAGCATTATGACATTTTCCAAGAAAAAATATTTTGGTTACCCACAGAGCTACATAAGAAGTGTAACTTCAAATTTTATAGCTTAATACGAGTGTATTTGGACATTTTTTACTTTATACAAATACAAACTAATTTGCATTGTAGTTTAGCCCCTGCTGTGATGGACATCTGGCAACCTGGAAATCCCTGGCACTGAGCACCCCTCCTTCAGGGTCGCTCTGACGCCTTCACGCTGTGTTCCTTCTCACAGCGTCCTTGTGACCAGAAGGCCGGTGAGAGCGGCCTGATCGAGCGTCTGACCATCAGAAACACTTAGAACAGAGCCCCTGGGAAAACCCCAGCGTTTTCCTGCGCCGTCGCGGCACCAGCATGCCGTCGGCTACCCACAAGTTCTGGGTTCGGGGACTGAAAACGTCCCAGTGAGAGTGCAGACTCCATTGAAATGTTGTCAGTGTCCATAATGTCATCTCCACACCCACAAACTATTAGAAGTTAATCTGGGGGTTGTTGCAAGGTCAGACAGATCGCTGCAGACCTTTTAAAGTGATCCTCTCTGTGTATGAATATATATTACATAGGGACATGACTTTTTCAGGGAATGTGCACTTTAAAGATACTTTCTTACTAATTTTTGTATTGACCAAAAGTGCTGCTCTGGAATGCTTACTCTTTGGTAAAAATACAGCTGTTGATGATGATAGTTTTTAAATATCGATTTCTGTATCACTGCAGTATTTCTTTCACTTTTGTGTCCCCTTCCTGTGGGCTCCTGGCCCAGTCGCCTGTTACACAGTTTCTGCCTTGCTTTTGTGTATTCTGATAGATGATTTATTAGCACAAATGTTTACAGTGAAGTTCTTCCTCTTGAAATTTACCTTAGTCTTCTTTTTTTTCCTGAAAATTGTTTGGCTGGGCTCGCTGATGACTACCTTTTCTAAATAATAATTATTTATTGCTATTGGTAGAATTAAATTGCTTGGTCAGATGATTGCCTGGTTTCATTATGTATGCCTTTTTCAAATAAATTCAGTCAAATAAAGATTTCTGATTTTCAGCCTGCCTCTGTTTTTAGTTAACTGAATTGAACTAGAAACATTACCAATGAACTTTCCCTCGCCCCTCTAACCTCTACCCTCTCTGAGGCCTAAATAAGTGTGGGTAGCTAACAGAGTACCCAAGATCCTGATTTCTCAGTCAAGGCAGCCAGCCGACAGCATTCCGGCCCACATGATCGCTGCTGACTAAAAGCTCGAGTGGTAATTCTTCTAAATTCTTAAGCAGCAAGACTGCCTGTCAGCCTCAGAAAACTGCAGATGGCTCATTTCCACAGTAAGTAAGTAACGAGTGTATAAAAGAAGGGCGAGGAGGGAATTTTCTCCTTGCAGGATTAATAGTGACAGAAATAGTAACTCACCTCTGACATGGGGAGTTCAGCCTTAAAACATGAGAAAATGCTTCACTACCTTTTGTTACGATTTATTTGACAGCCCTCCTGCAACAGAAGTGATTGAAAGCCATCATCTTCTTGCATGCGTTGTCAGCCAAAGGTAAATGAAAAATAACAATAAATCGGTGCTAGAAAGTAATTTTTTTAAATCCCACATTTTTTAATCCCCCTGACTACTGATTCTCTTGAATCCTTTTCCTAGTAGATGGGTAGGCAGAAGCAGTCCATGATATTTAATGCAGGGTGCCCACCCCCTTCCCAGGATTGTCCTGATTTTTGTTTGTTGTATTTCTTTTTTTTTAATTTTTATTGTTATTCAATTACAGTTGTATGCCTTTTCTCCCTATCCCTCCATCCCACCCCAGCTGAACCCACCTCCCTCCCCCACCTCCACCCTCCCCCTTGATTTTGTCGCTGTGTCCTTTATAGTAGTTCCTGTAATCCCCTCTCCTCACTGTCCCCTCCCCACTCCCCCCTGGCTATGGTTAGATTGTTCTTAACTTCAATAAGAGCTACTTCCCCATTTCTTTGTTCTCATGTAAATTTTCCTGGCTCTTTGTGGGCCTTTACTATTCCAGATAAATTTTTAATATCGGTTTCTCAGGTTCCGTAAAAACTGTTGCTTTTACATTCATCTCTCGAGTGAAAGTTACTTTATAAAGCTTAGTGTTGCTATGGTAGCTACAAGCATAATTCCTGTCTTCTCCAGCATTTATGCACTTTTCTTCGATAGCTTTACTCTTGGGGGTAGAAGCTGATGGTCCTGGCTGAGAGGAAGGCTCAGTACACTTACAGCGATGCTGACACGTCATTCCTCCCACAACATCACTAACTGGGAGCGTTCTGTAGACTGACTGGAGATAAGACGTGTCACACCTTAAATCCCTGAGTGATGTGCGTGTGTGTGAGTGTGTGAACGTGTGTGCGCACCTTCCAATACAAAGCAGGATAAGAGCATCTGGGGCCTTTACTTTGAAGTACCCTGCACTTCCCAGGTGATTCTGCTTCTGCTTCCTGAACCAGCTACTACGGGAATTCTAACCTACATGACGAATGAATGCAGATTGGCCTTGAAGATGAAGGGGAGCAGAATGTGCCACCCCAAAATACGCCTCTCGGGCATAAGGATTGTCTCGAGCTGATGATTTTTAAGAAACAGCAAACACAGGAAAAGCTCTAGAAACCTAGCAGAAGTTATCCTTTCATAAGGAGAATTTACATTTATAAGAGAAATCTCATTTGTAATCCCTCTCTGTACCTAAAAGAGGAGACTCAAAATGACAAGAAACTCTTATCAATGGAGAAGGATCCAACTTAAATCTGCGAAACAACCTTACTCTTGTTTACCGTGCTTTTTCTGGCAACCTCCCTTAACTGGTCTTTCCCACTTACCCTCCCCCGCCAACATCTGTCTTGTGTTTTTAGCTGAAGAAGGTATTTAAGGGGATGGCTTGGGCCGTATTCAGGGAGTTACTCAATTTTCCTGGTTGTCTCTCATGTACACAGGAGGTATTGATATATATACCTATATAACACAGGTATACATGTTATTAAACTTGCTTTTCTCCTCGTAATCTTTTATTATATAGGAGTGGGTCTCAGTCAAGAATCTAGAAGGGTGGAGGGAAAATAATTTTTCCCCATATACAGCTTGGCAACTCGTGATGGGACGTGCTGAGATACCCTTCTTGCTCTGGAGCCTGCAGACAGGATCCTGGAAAACTGACCAAAGCCGGCAAAGGTATGAACTGTTGCCCGTCAGCTCCCCCGAGTCTCTGTGCTGCCCAGTGCGGAGAGGAAGGGAAAACTCCACCTCTATGTTCCTTTCCATTATTTAGATTAGCAGGGAAAATATTCATATGGACTAGTTAAGAGATTCTGGAAAAGATTTCTATTAGTACTCTTGTTTTCCACTGATCCCCTTCCTCCCAGAGATGTTTTCTGTTGTCTTTTTGTATCATTTGTTATAAAGAGGAAAACCACAGACCAGACGAGATTTTTCCTCTCGTCTTATTCTGTGTCTTAAGAGCTTGGCTTTTTGACCAGTTCAAGAATACTCTGATCTCCACCAGCCGGAAGATGCAAGTGTGGGCTCGTCTCTGGCAGACTGACTAGGCTGAGAATCTGAGACACAGAGTGATAGCTGCATTCTCGTTGTCCCACAGTGCCAGCCCTCAGGAGTGTTTGTCTTATGGGGTCCCAGGCCATAAGGGGCCTTTTGGTCCCTGGGAGTGAACTCTCTGGATCTTGTGAAGGCCGCACCTTTCGCAACTTCTTTAGGGATGCCTCTCATGTCCATGGCTGAGTCATAAAAAAGTTTCTTGGTTTGAGTTGCTATTGGAATTAATTTACCATTGAAGATCCTACTCAAAAATTGGCCAGACAATGGATCCTTTAAATTGAAATAACATCGATAGTTAAAAAAATTTTTAGAGAGCTCACTTCCTAAACGTTTTTCTTATTGGCACCTATGGAATGATCAAATTGAAAAGGGGACATGGAAGAGCATGGCATCCGGCCTTAGGGACTCTTAACAAGATGAAACTACAAAGCCCTTTTTACCTACACTCTCAGGAGACCCTACCAGATTGAGAACGGAGAAAGACCGGTGCGCATGCACAACCCCTCTCCCGGGAGCTCGGGGGTGTTCATCCCACCCACAGTTACACTGCAGCTATCGGACAAGCCAGGCAGCTCCTCGGGAAATGCCCTTCCAGAGGGCACAGATGAGCCCAGTTTCTCCCACCCCTCCTACAAATAACCAGGAAGTGGACCAGCTGGAAGCCAATGTTCTGGGACTGACAGAAGCAATAATAGAGGCTTTCCCCCTAAAGTGAGTCTGTCCAAGGTTGAATTTGTTTGCTCAGAAAGGAGAGCATATGAAGGCCTTTCCTGAACACTTTATACAGACTTTACAAAGACATACTGCATGAAACCCTGAAATTTCAGAGCATAGGATCAGAATCCCTCGATTTCTGTCTCGGTTGGGATGGAAATCTTCTCCCTAATGTAAAGAAACAAGTAGAAGATAATGCAGTTGGACGGGCAGGTCAGCCCCGTGATATCATTCAGGCTCACTCTTCGGGGCATTGGAAACAGCTGTATTTGCCTTACACATCTTTCCCAAACCAGAAGTGCAGTTCTCCTAGCAGTGCAAAGTCCGCCTGTCCCCCAATCCCCAAAGCTCCCCTCTTCATCTCAAGATGTTACAGACATTGAAAAAATTGGGACACCGCTGACAGAACTGTTCGGCAGTTAAGAAGAGGAAACAATTAG
The DNA here is from genome assembly GCF_022682495.2 of Desmodus rotundus. NCBI lineage: Eukaryota > Metazoa > Chordata > Mammalia > Chiroptera > Phyllostomidae > Desmodus > Desmodus rotundus. Next base: position 42,138,923 of record NC_071387.1, on the reverse strand, counting down.
AGCAATGACCCTAGATATCTGATAATAGGCAAATACACCCAAAGCTCCTTGGAGGAAACTTGGATACTTTCTGTGTGCCTTTGAGACTTAAATTTTCTGCCCCCGTTGTTAGCACTTTCAAGCCATCTCTGGGTAATGCACACTTTAAAGAGATGATTCTCATCAGAAGTGGAAAAGGAGCTATTTAGAAATTGGGCAGAAGAAAACGTGTCTTCTCCGTAAATATATGTAAAGAAGTTTGAACCCTTTGAGCAGGTAAATTTAACTTAGTCCATCTGCCAGAAACACAATTTGGATCCAGCTGTTTTTTATAAGCTGGTGAGTTTTGTATTACTATACCTGATTCATGGCCAAAACTTTGACCTGTAGCTACAAGGTCTCTGTTTTGCATGTCTGTGTATGTCTATGAGTCTATATGTATGTTGTAGACGCGTGATATTTTTCCACCTCCAGATGGTATGGCCAAAGTTAATTTGTAACAGAGCTCTATTCAATTGGCTTTAAAAGGTGTGCGTATACCCCGGCAGGTGTGGCTCAGTTGTTTGGAGCATTACCCCATACCCCAAAGACTAAGGGTTCAGTCCCCAGTTAGGCAAGTGCGAGAGGTGGCCTATCAACGTTTCTCTCTCTCATTGATGTTTCTCTCCCTCTCTTTCTCCCTCCTTTCCCCTCTCTCTAACACACCCTCTCTCCCCTTCCTCTCTCTCTAACAGCAACGAAAAAATATCCTCAGGTGAGGATTAAAAAAAATTTTTTAATGTGTGCTTATATAAAATAAGTATTTCTAGACTCTTAGAAATATGGAAACTAATTCAAATATTCCTTAATTTCACATGATCTGGGGAAATAGTAAAAGTTTAAGTCAGTTTAAAATAGACATGTGTTCAGAGTTGTCAGAATTAAGATATAGTGCAGACATGCTTTATTAGTCAAACGGGTTCAAGTTTCTCTGTTACAAAATTTGTCAGCAAAAAAAAATAACAGGATGATGGTAACTTTGTTTAATGTTTCATGAAATTTTCAACAGTAATCTAAACACAATTTTTAAGAATAAGTGAATTAAATAGATGTAAGTCCAATGAATTTTTAAACAATTATGAAGTTTTATAACATGCCTGCTGTAAAGTAGCTTCCAAGTCTTTTTGGTAACATGAAACCTTAAAATTTTGCCAAGTTAAATGATGGAAATTCATTCAATATTTAGATCATTTTCAAATATGATAAAATACTGAAAACATGAATTACTGAATTTAGTTTTACCTACTCTTGGCTTCTTGTTACAGAAAAACTAAACATATCTTGTGCTACATTGAAAACTTGTACTACACAAAAGCATAATCTTTTTATGAAATTACCAAATTTGCTACTCTACATAATGCTAGTGTGTAGCAGTTCGAGATTGCTTACTTCTCAGTTTTCCATAGATATTAAGGTTTCAAAGGTTAGGAATCCTAATCATTATACGTAACGAAATGTAGAAATAGTAAGGGAAACATCTCTGTACACGGGAAGTAAGATGTGTTCTTGGTTAAGAAAAGATTAGAGGCAGGAAGATGCATTTTTGTTAAGGGAAAGTAATTTTTCCTAAAGTACAGCCAGTTGTTTCAAAACTGCGAAGAGGAGAATAAAGGACAAAATAATGGCTATAGAAAGTGGGGAAGTGAGACACAGAGGGAATCTTGGGTAATTAAGGTAGCTAAAATGGAATGAATTATTATGAGGGCTCAAATGGAAGCTTTAATATCAATAGTGTACTTACATAAAACTGAAACTTAACTTTTCTTTTCATCTCGGATTTTCTTGGACTGTTAGTATGTCCCTAATAAAAGATTATGAAGGTTTTTCTTTACCCTTTTAAGTAATCCTCCTAAAAGGCAAAGATTTTATTTTACTAAAACAATTGTGTGTGTCATGTTATCTTTATCATCAGATGTTTGATTACTTAAGAAAACCAAGTCTTCTCAATATTAAGAGCTAAGTTTTGCTTACAACTGTATAAATTTCTGTATCTGCCTTTAAAGTCTTGTATTGTCACTTTGGTTAAATGGGTAATTAAGTATTGTTTCATAATGATCTGTGGTCCTGTTTTATCAAATGTCCAAAACTTTTGCTATTTTGGAAAAACCTTTGAAAATCAAATTCTAAATTAAGCCTATTTGAACTTGAACTAACTTGGAATATTTCAGAGGACCTCTAGAACATATCAAGATTTCTCTCTCCTTGTAAAAAGAGATATTAATTAAACTAATTAAGTTTTTATTATATTACATGGGAAGGATTGACAAATAAGTAATGCCAAAATTTTTTTATAGGTTGTATTTGTATGGATACATGTTACTGTGTTTCAGAATTTGTATGAAATTCCTGGAAACCTGATGTGTCCTAGTATAATCTTATCACTTATAACTAATTGTCTTAAAATGTATGTCACAGGAACAACCAAATGTCCTTGTTGGTTGCATTATAATGGGCTCTCAATAGACCTTTAACCATGACCATTCTCTCTTGTCATCTACAGAAACTGTTTTGCTTTTGCAAAAGTGCCCCATCATCAGGGAGACTCAGGGAAAGGACTCTGAAGAGTGTGGGTTCGGGTTAACTCGCAGATCATACCATTGGACTGGGTGAGAATAAACCAGGAAAATTCTAAGGAAAAAATGGATTCGTAAAACTGCTAACTTAAGATCAAGATCAACAAGTATTATCTGGGACCCAAAGAATTTGTTATCTGGGACTCAGTGAAATACTAAGGAAGATTATTATTTTTATAACATTTTTTATGTGTTGTTTTTCCAGATTTAAGGAACTCTTTTCTCTTAAAGTGCCTGTGAATCACAGCAATTTGGTAAGTGTACCTTTGTGAACAAGATGAAACAATCCCTCTTTTCCCTACCTTCTTCCTGCAGAACTTGGAAGTTCGGGCTACCCTTGTTTTCACGACAACATAGGTATTTGCATAAGTTCAAGAAGATCTGTTCTCCTTGTAACAGGACACAATTGGAAACACTGGTTTCATTACCAAGACTTTGACTGGAAAGTCACAGGAGACTGTGCAAAGAATCATGTATGACCAGCTTTAAGGAGTTCTACTAAAGCCCCTTGGGAAAGCCACCTGGCACCTTGCTTACAGGGTTCCTGGCAGCCTTACTGGGTTTGAAGGTCACTTCTCGGCACATGCAGGAGTCTCGGGATATGTGGGGGACCTTGACTGAGAAGAGGTCCAAACAGACACAGGTATTGCAGGCCAAGTGTGAGGGCAAGACCTTGGCTCGGATTCTTAGCTGGGACAGGCGTTGAGAAGCCCAACCTGAGATTGCTCATGAAAACTTCCAGCAAAGCAGATTCCAGCAGATCCTGTGTCTGGTCGGTCCCTGTCCTGGCTGCACTTACGCCAATAATCAGGCCAAGTTTATTGAGACTGCATGTATTTTGAAAACAGTTTTACTATAATTATCTTTGGTGAAAAGTGGGATGAGAGAAAAATGATGCTAAAGTAGCAACTATAATGCATCTTGAGGCTGATTCTAGTCCTGTTAATTGTGTGAGGTTTCATTTTCAACCTATAAACTGGACTGGATCCCGAATTCTTCTAATATCCTCAAATAATCTGGCTTCAACTCTCCAAACTAATGTTCCCATTTTCCCCCAACTGTTTTCACTTGGAATCAATAAGAACACATCTCATGAAATTACTAGAAATCTTATATGTCCTGATACGTTATCACCTGTAGTTCTAGTTATCTGAAAAGGTACGTCACAGAAATAACCAAATTTGTCTGTCAACTGCCTTATAACGAACTCTCGTCAAATCTTGAACCATTGCCATTTTTAAGCCTTTTTCACTTACAGAAGTTATTATGTTGTTTTTGCAAAGGAGTTTCCCAAACCCCTGCACAGAATGTGAACATGTTGATACAACTTCAGCTAAGTGGCCACAGTTGCTCCTGTCCAGACACTTCCTGCCTGTGTTGCCCGGGCCTCTGAGACGGTTTACCTGAGCACCCAGTAAGTCAGACACACAGCCTTCAACTTTGTGTTCCCTCGTTTCCATAGAAACGCCTCTTTTTACTTATCTGATTGCTCCCACCATACAGGCCTAACCTTGGGAGCCCACCTGCAATACCACCTCCTGAAATGAGAAATGCATGTTTAACTGAACTGACCTGTTTCAAGATTGAGAGACTGGTGCAGGGAAGTAGCACAGCTGTCTATCAACTCAGCTTCTGGACTGTGAAATGCCCATGATGTTTCAAAGGTAAGACTGGGGGGGAGCAGAATACACCACCCCAAAATATGCCTCTTTGGTATAAGGATTTTTTTGAGCTGATTATTTTTAAGAAATAGCAGACACAGGAAAAGTTGTGAAAATGTAGAGTAGTGACCCTTTCATAAGGGAAACTTAAAATTATAACAGAAATCTCCCCATTTGTAAAGGTGTTTCTCTCTCTGAACCTGGAAGAGGATGGTAACTGCATCAGAAGTCTTATCAATCAGAAAGGCTCCAACTTAAATCTACAAAACAGCCTTACCCTTCTTCACTGTGCTTTTCCTGGTAACCTCCCGTAACTGGCCTCTCCCACTCCCCACCCAACATAATGTGATGGCTTGGGCGGCTTCGCAGAGGTACTCAGTGTTCCTGGGTGTCTCCCACGGATACAGGGGGCCTGCACATTCTTAACCTTTTGTGTTCCTCCTGTTAATCTCTTTGACTCCAGGAACAGGGCTCAGCCAAGGACCGAAAAGGGAAGGGTAAAATTGTTCTTCCTCTCCTATAAGGACATTTAGAAAGTTTCTCAGTAGTTAGCTGTTGAAGTTACAGCATTTCTCTTTTTAGGAGCAGAACCATAAATCCACCGTGAGCTTAAAGAAACACATCGTCCAGTGCTAACGGCAGGATGGTATATTTGCAGCCTCCTCAGACAAGCACCGAGCACGTGGTTCTCAAAGGGCACGTTGTGGTGGCCAGCGGAACCCCGGCAGGGTTACATCGTGTTTCTTAAACAGCTGTGGCTTTCAGCCATTCCGTAAGTGTGTGTGTGACCTGGTCACATACACCGGAACACACGCACGCATGTTGTTCAACAATGTAACACCGCACGTGCTCTCTGGAGCCAGTGTGCCTTGTGTCGACTTGGGCTTTGTGGTGGTCAAACTGGCAAAACCAAAAGGAGTGGACTGACATAGTCTTTAGTGTGACTTAGAAAGCTAACACAGAAAAGAACCATTTTTTAAAATCTTTGGTGGCATGTTAAAGGCATCATACTTTTCAGCATAAAAAGAGAAAAACAAAAATGCCTCAAAATTACAAGATTTAATAAAAAGCTTAAAACAACTTTTTTTTAAAAAGCCACCCCCGCTAATCCTAGAGGTCTCAAGCCATGATACCTAAAATTAATAGGCCCCATTGTGATTTTCTCATGGCTGTTAAACACACTTAAATTTAATTTAAAAAGAAACCGCAAATCAGAGTGGCTTTTGAATATTCTATAAAACCTCAAGTTCAAAAATTACACAACACCTTACAGCCAAAAGTCAAGAAAAGAAATATAAAGACAATTTGGGAATAAAGACATTTTAAAAGCTTTGTTAACCTCCAGTATCTTACAAGCTCCACCACCCCTCTCTGTCCCTGCGGCCTGCAGGCGGACCTGGCACTGCCCGCGGGGCGGGGCAGCTGGTGCCGGAAGCACCGGGACAGAAAACACGGACCCGCCAGCCCGGCGCTCCAGTCCCGGGAGGAGCGGAAGCAGCTTTCACACCAGGTTGAACTCCTTCAGGTTTAGCTGTAGGATGGTGTCTTTGACAGCGGCGAACACGAAGCGGATGTTCTCCGTGTCCGTCGCACACGTGAAGTGGGAGTAGATGACTTTCTCTTTGTCCGGGTTCTGGTCTTGATAAAGCTTCAGGATAAAGTCTTTGGCAGCGTTAACGTCCTGCTTTGGGCCTGGGCACAAGGGCAGTGAGAGGAATAAGGAAGGAAGATACCAGCTCACCACCAGGTACCCCCCAGATGGGTTCCAATGTCCCCTTGTTCTTATTTGGGACCTTCTTTAAGCTGTCTTATTTCTAGAAAATACTTTACCTGGGGCATTATTTTTTATTATCTCTCATTATGAACCTGTAAAAGAGTATTTTAAAGTGTCTACTGGTATCTAAAAATTGTACTTTAAGGCAGTTGGTTGAAAATAGTGACCCATTTAACTTTCTGACCTGGACCACTTTTGAAGAGAGGTAATTCCTACTCAGACAGAACTGAGCTAGGAGAGGGAAAAAGATGAGTATGGGAGCTAGCATTACTAGCCGCCCAAGCCTGATTGTAAAGCTTGTGGGCTCCTATATTACATGGCCAACGCAGTTAATAAAAGTAAAAGGCAAAGCGCTAAAACACCACCACTCTAAATATCAATGTCAAACTTAGTAATAGTTGAGACCTCCAGTGCGAGAAATAATTAGCAATAGGTCATAAGCTCTCCCGGAGCGGTCGGTCATGTGTATAAAGAAACTCAGTGCCGGCCCTGGGTCTGGTGCAAGGGAGCCACACTTTAACCTACACATTAGAAGTGCCCCGCGCTCTGCCCGACACTCGGAATGCAGAGGCATGTCGGGCACCGTCTCTGCCCTCGGGAGCCGACTGTGGGGAAGCATGGTGAGCCCAGGCTGCCAAGGGGGCAGCAGGTGCACCTACCTGCTGGGGAGGGGATGGGGTGAGGGTCGGGGTGAGGGTCGGAGAGTTAACAAAGGGAGCTAGCAAGTGTATTCCAGGCACCAGGAGAGGCATGTGTGGAGCTGAAAACACACAATGATGCAGCTGGTGGTTTGTTTGAAGGACTGCGGAGACCGTCTGTTAGAGGCAGATGGGGGGGGGGCCCTGTGAGTCACATTAAGAGCCCTGGACTGAGGTCAGCACGGTGGACGAGATGGACACCTACCTGTGTATTCTGGAAAATAGCTAATTAGATGAGAGTACATGATTTTCTCTTCCAAAAGATCCTTCTTGTTTAAGAACAAAATCACGGATGAGTTCAGAAACCAGGGGTAGGTGATAATGGTTTTAAATAAGGCTTTGCTCTCTTCCATGCGGTTCTAGTGAGAGAAAAGGCACTTCGGTTAACTAGAAAGAAAGGCAGTACAGCAGAAACAACATGCCGAATCGCTGGTTTGATCCGTCGGGCCTCTCACCCAGCCGCGGTCGGTGGTCCCTGTCCTCGCTGAAGCCGGTGAACACGTGGGCCCTCCACGCCACTTCCCCACCTCACCCTCACCCTCGCTGGTCACCCCCCGCCCCCCGGCTCTCCTCTCCTGTAGCCCCTCAGTCTAGCCCCAAACTCATATGCAAGGATATAAGGAAGGCTTTCGTGCAACACAGAAAAAGAGGGTCCTTACCCATACTTGACAAAAGTTTTGTGTGCCATTACTGGGACTGCCAGATGAGGGAAGTTCACAGTTTCAGACCTGAGACACCCATTTTATGGGGGTGTCATGGGACCATGAGAGGAAGACTTGCTCTCCCAGCAAGGCCACCACCCTTAGCAATATTGGACACTGGAGAGAAGGGAGCCAGCGCTCCCGAGCCCGGACCCCGTGCTCCACCTCACGCACCGGTAATACCGGCGCACTCTTCCAGGGGAACAGGGTCCCTAGCTTATGGATAGGCAAACCATTGGTCACAAAACTTAAATACTTTCCCAAGCCCATGTAACGGTAGAAATGAATGCAGAAGGACAGTAAAACTTCTGAGCATTAGACGTTGGCAAGAAAATATTAATTGTTCCTAATGTATGGAGAGCAGGCAGGGCACATACAAATCTTATCCGGTGACAATTATCATTCTAGATCGCATTCTGCTCTCTCTCAAGTATTTCTAAGAGGAGAGAAGCAAGAACTTCCCTTTCAGGAGTCCTGAAAAACGTCACAGCCCAGAGGGACACATAACAAGTCTCCGTTCCCCTGCAACTCCCAGACACATGGGCCCAGTCTCCTCCTCCATATATTTGGGGGGATTAAGATATGGAATTTATCACCAGAGCAGTAAGCCCTCTTGGCTTTTAAAGCTTTTTTAAAAATTGTGATGATCTTATCAATTATAACCTCTGAGGAAATACAACATAGGACAAAAATAATTTCTGTGCAGCACAGGGCAGGGAAGCAGTACCTGCTGCAGCCAGAAGGGGAGAGTCTAGAGCGGCAGCCACCACTTAATTTTTCTCCGGATACCTTGTGATTTTTTTTTTTTTTTAGGAGAGGAGGAACTTAACATTTTTTAGCACATCAGGCTGAAGTGCTTGTCCCTTGCACATCTGACTGATCATTCGAGTTTCCTGAGAGAAATTTGGAGCCAATTTTTCATACTAATAACTTGAGGACTTTCCTTTTTAAAAAATTTCTCCGCCCGAAGAGCTGGGTGGCAGCCAAGATCCTGTTCTTCTTCACACAATGACACTAGTAAGTGGGTTAACCCTCCACTAATTAGCTAATGTAGCTGTGCTCCTCAGAGAAGAGTCTGCTCTCAAGAAATACAAGATATGATTTGTTCCTAGTTATTACCTAATCCTGGACAGACTTCTTTATTGATTGTCTTTTATGCCCTAGAAGCAAAAGACATTTTTCTTCAAAGTCAAGAGGACTTGTGAAGGGTAGGGGAAAAGACGTTGGGAGGATAGTGCTGTCCCACAGAAAATGCCCCCACCCTCACAAAGAAGTGACCGTGATGGTCGATGTCACTTTCTGGGCAGATCCAGCTAATGGAGCCCGCCCAGCCAGCACTGTGGACGCTGCAGAAGCGAAGGCACTAAAGCCTGGCGGGGTGGATCGGTCCCAGCTGCCCTGAGCTAGTCCCTCAAGAGGAAGTGAAGGGTAGATGCTGTCCAGGAGGCCCCTGAACAGCTGTGAGCAGCTGGCGCCACTCCCCATGCCAGCTCAGCCGGGGCCTAACCCGGGAGGGCCCAGGACAGTGGGAAGCCTGTTGTCAGGTCAAGTTTATTAGAAATAGCATTGTTCAACTTTGGCAGTACATTTGCAGCCCTAGGAACTTGGAAAAGATGCCCCCCACCTCAAACCCAGCAATATGAATCTCCACTGTGGGGTCCAAAAGATGGTATTTCTTTTTTCAGAACCCTGCAAGGGATTTCAACACACAGCCCAGGCGGAGAACCAGTGCTTTGGAGTGGCTCCAGCCCGGCTGCACGTTAGAGTGGATCCCACGCTCAGGCCGCACACCCCACCAGTTACACCAGAATCTCAGGCTGAATCCAGGCTTTGCCATCAGGTACCCATGGAGTTCCAGTGTGCACCCAGCTGTGAGAACCAGGTCTCTAGGTCAGTGATCCTCAAACTTGCATGTGTACGTGAATTACCCGGGATCTGGTTAAAGTGCAGATTCTGATTTATTCTGTCTGGGTTGACTTAGAGGGCCCGCATTTCTAACGAGTATCCAGGGGATGTCTGTGCTTCTCAGCCACGGCCTCCACTTTGAGTAGCAAGACAGCTTACCCTCAGGAATGGAGTCTGATGGCAGAGCCGGCTGGCTTTTTGCAAACTACAAAAAGAGATCTTTGTGTTCTACAGGTAACCGAACTCCCCACCCGGCGTACCTCATTGTCCGACTCGGCCAGGACCTGGTCATATTCGCTCAGAGCAACCAAAAAAATAATGGAGGTGACACTCTCAAAGCAGTGAATCCACTTCCGTCTCTCAGACCGCTGGCCGCCGACATCCACCATCCTGTTCAGCAGAAACACAGATCTCTCAAAGAGTAGAACACCCGACTCTTTGGAGAAAAAGGGCACAAGTCACGATAGCATGGGAGTCAGTGCTTTTAAGGTTCCTCGGGATTCTTCAAGAGTGGAAAGGGGTCCTAGGGTGGCAGCGTTTGAGTCCCACTGCTTTAGGACATGAGGAAACACTGGGAGATTCCTAGCAAAGGAGGACTTTGTAAGTGAAGTTACTGAAAACAATGCAGAGGTCATTCCGGTGGAGCCTGCTTGGGGACACTGGGTAGAGAGCTGCCATCGTCCGGGCAGAAGGCACAAGCACGCATGCGCTCGGCTTCCCCCAGGCCTTGGCCCCTTCCTGTGGTCATGGCTCCTCCGATTCATCCACTGGCCCTTTGTACATTAGGTGGACGCTGCCCCTTCTTCCCTCTAAAGATGCGTGGTGTGTAAGTGTCCTCTGACAATGGAAATCCAAAGTGTCTGTAGGAAAGACTGCAGTCACTCCTAGCCAAAGGGTCGATCCCACGCCTGAAGGCAACAGGGTCCGGCAGCTGATGAAAATGAGCCACGCGCGCCCTCGCAGACTGGGGCAGCATGCACGGGGAGAGTGCGAGGGCCCGTCTGGAGGGCGGCTGCCACACGGCTGAGGCCAGCCACGGGGGATGAAAATGCAGGCTCACTGTGACCAGTTCTGCCAGCTTTCCCAGAGAAACTAGATACCAAATGTTTTAAGTGAAACAGCCCAAATCGTAAATGTTGGCTCAAAAGATTTTTAAAACACCAAGTGAGCCAAAGAGAACACATCTGTGGACCAGACCCTGGCTTTGGGAGTTGAAGTAGCATTGATGCCAGAAAGGCTGAGATAAGCTCATGCGCACACAGCACGGGGAAGTGCTCACAAAGACACAGGACTTCCAGGGACTTGACCCCAGGGCTCCCCTCTGCTCCAGGAGCCCTGAGGTGTCTGGGGTTTGCAGACAGGACCTGGGCGTGGCAGGGCTGGACTCGTGTTGTCTCCACTCGTGTGTAGTAACTATCAGGGGGAACAAGGGGACTAATGGATACAAAGGCGCTTTGAAATTTGCAGGGCGTGCGCATGTGCCATATTATTGTTCATCTTCTGCCATAATTAAATGCAATGAAGACCTACTTAAATCATCCGAAAAGTTACTATATTTATATGTGAAAGTTCTAACACAGCTGGAAAATAGTTTGCATGTAACATAATTTTTAATACACATTTCTGTATTGATTCTTAGTTTTCTTTTTTGACGGTAAATCTTGGAGAAGGGAAGAGAAATAATTTCAAGTTTATGAAAGAGACATCAGCATATTCGGTGTGTGGGTTATAGAAGTATCCATCTGTGTGTGTGTGTGTGTGGTGGGGGGGCAGGGGAGTTACACATAAGCATTGTCCCAGACGTTAGTACGGAGACGCTTCATCCCCAGGGGGAATAGAAAGGTGGGCTCCTCTCTATACCAGGACCTGAGACCTGCCGTAACTCTGAACACCCTGTGATGGAGAGGGCATATTGCCCTGAAAGACATAACCCCTTTTAGGAATAACGTATGTAAGAAGACTTTGGGGGACTTCTGCACAAATTCTTAATGGACCATGGCAGGGAGACATTCTTACCGGAAGATGATGTTTTCCAGGTCAAAGGGATACTCGATGATGCCGGTTGTGGGCACTCGGACACGAAGCACGTCTTGCTGCGTGGGCACAAACGACGGCATGGCAATCCGGTCAATGTCACTCAGGTAACTATGACATTAGAGAACAATGCACTGAGATTCATTTTAGAGAAAGGAGGGGCTTCCCATTCCAGGGAAGTCACCCCAACTTGGAGCAACCCCCATTCAGATTCATGGGTTCCATCCATGACTTTGAGAGCCAGCTCTCCTACAACTGTTTTGGAGACAGTATAGATCAGAAGCTTTCATGAGCCTTCTGGGAAATCTGCAGACCACACCACTTCCTCCTGGATCTCAGCTTGATCGCTATCTGGCAGTGAGAGAGACAGCGGGGCAGGAAGAAAGGGGTACTGGAATCTGCCCTCCGCCTTCGCCTTCGAAGGTCCTTCCCCCTCCCACACTCGCCCTCATCCAAGATTACAGATTACAGATGCTGTTCCCCAGTGCTCTCCTCAATGAATTAGAGTTTCTAAGAAAGTATGACGGCATGAAACAGGCCGACAGGAAGTTCTTTCCAAATAACAACAAGGAAAAGTTTTCCTGTTACACAGAGAAATTAAACATCTAAAATAAACCAAAACTTGTCTTGAATTATTTTTTGCCATATATTGAAGAAAGCCGGGAGCTTAAAATATATCACTTCTCTGTGGTAAAACAAGAGGGCACTTTAAAAATAATAATAATAATAATTAGGCCTTTAAAAAAGGCATCTTTGAGTAAAATAACTCAGGCCCTGGCCAATGACAGAGCTGGAGATTCCAAGCCCATCAGCCCTCTGAGACCCACTCTGTGCCCCATACGTGACCCTGTGGCTAATCAGCACGGACTTCCGTGTGTGTGATCTTTACACCTCTCTTGTTCCACCAGATCGTACGTTTCTCAACATTAAGAGCACTGGTTGTACCTGCCACCCTCACCTCGGTGCCTGGCCTATGGCAGGCACACATCACGTTTTTTGTGCAATGAATGCCTGTCCAAATAAGCAGACGTGACTAGCAGAGCAGATGACAACTGCTGGCCTGGACCAAGGAAACCCACAAGTGTCTCAGGGGTCACCAGCTCCCAAGGCGGGGCAGCTGTCTGGGTTTATCTTCGCTGCTGCAGCTCTGGCCTAGTCTCTTCAGCGGTCCTCCCCGACTTGCCGCAGTTTTCAGGGCTCCCCTGAATTTTACAGCAGCTCCCATGGGTCTCTTCCAAAGGGATCTGCATCAAGAGCCCCAGCCCCTCCCCTCCACAGAAGCAAGTGACGCTAGGCTCTCAGGAAGGAGCCAGGGATGCCTTGGCCGACTGGTGCCTGTCCCTGGTGCCCCAGCAGTCACAGGCAGTCTGCCCTCCTCTTGGGACACTACCTCCCTTCCCCCTTCTGGCTCTTTTCAGTGCCCATTCAACACCTTAGTGGGACTCCCTTATTCCCTTTTCCTGCTTTGCATCTAAACATCCCTACACTCAGTCAGTGTGCCAGCCTGGATTAATGGAGTAAACACTCAGCCTGGGACCAGAGCCAGAGGCAAGATTCCAGTTTCCCTTCCTGCTCACTGCCTTGTCCAGAGGATGGGAGTGAATCGCCCACCACGCCAGCTCAGAGGGCAATGACAACCAAAGGTGGAAGGTGACATGGGCCAAGGGCGGAAGAGCTGAGCTGCAGAAGCAGGAATCATTTTTTTAAGAAGGACCTTGATTAAACTATTTGCCCAGTGATCTGGTTGACCGAGGGAGCGTCACAGGAAATTCTTAAGAAAATGGAGATTCTGTCATCTCACTGGAATAGTTTACATGCAGAACCATCTATTTATCTTTTTACCCTAAAGATAACATTTAAAACCAGAGCTTTATGGATCCCCCCCCCCCAAAAATGTGTAGGCTTTTGCAAGACAATAAACAAAGGGCTCCAGGACTCAGCTTCCTCCCTGTGCTGGGCCTGCAGAGCCTATACTGCCCACTAGAGGGCAGCACAAGATCAGCCACTGACAGCCTATAGCAGTGAGGTCTAAACTGATTTTAGATTTTAGGGTAATTGGACCTGCAGTCCACTGATCAGGAAACCAGAAGGCAAAGGGATATGGAGAAGAGGGAAGTAGAAGCCAGAAGCAGAGCCGGTCCTTATTTAAATCAGATCATTTCAGCAACCCAAATGATATCAGTTCCACCAACGGAACCTCACATTTGATTTAGCTTCATTGGAAAGGACAGAAGCTCAGGACTCGGTGAGGAAAGGCGGTTATGGGCAAGGAGAGAAATCTGGGATCCGCGGAGGGACTGAAGGTTTTAGTAGGTGGGGAGAGATTCCCCAGGAAGCAAGAGGGGAATACAGACAAGCAGGAGGGAGGCAGTGTTGCCCCCGAGCTAGACACAGCTGCCTTTCCCCATGAGACTCTTCTCTGAGGTATACAGAGCATGCTGGCCTGCAAGCCCCTTGGGCACTGTACTCACTATTTGGCTGAGTCTGACAGCTGGTATTCCCTCCTCCTGTCGTAACACTCCTGGATACCTGGGTCCAGCCAGAGCTGCTTGATGGCCTGCGCCTGCTCCCTGGAGAGTGTGGAGACTCTGTCTACTTCCACTTCTCTGATCAGCCGGGCATTTTCCTACTCAAAGGAAAGAGAACCTCTCATTAAGCAACGGAACGGAAGCCAAACCATTCGGGACTTAGGGACAAGACCAGCCCTGGTTCGTGGATTGGGGAAGATCATAGGTGCCAGGGTATGGTGGGTGCCCTCTGGAGGGTCTTCTCACAGCCACACCACTCAGCTGCAGCCACGCTGAGTGGGGCTGGTGTGGCCGCATCACTCCACAGAGAGAACCACAGAGCCCAGCGCGTGTGACTTTTGGTCCCAGCAGTACTCGGAGGCCAGCTTTACCAGCACTCAACAGCCAGTCATGAACAGAGAAACCCTGGACCAATTGAGCATCATTGGCATGCTACTTACTTGAATATCTGCATAGCCAGTGGAGCAATTTAAAAATAGCCATGGTTCCTGTCAGTGGCGTGCGCACCAAGGGCGGGGTGGTAGCAGTGGGTGGAAGCAACAAGGGGGTGCGTGCACTGTCTTTAGAGAATTGAAAACCAATAGTAACACCAGCTGATCTCCAGTTTACTCTCTCTTTCTTCTTCTTAAAAAAAATTTTTAACTGGCCTTATTTTTTAGAGGAGTTTTAGTTTACAGCAAAACTGAGCAGAGAGTACAGAGAGTTCGCAGAGTCTTTTTATTATCACGTCACTGATAAAACTCCCATTGGGACAAACCCCCCACAGCAGCCCCCATCCCATGCCACTGATTACTATACTGTTAGTATGCATATTATTACCATCATTATTAAATAATTATTGCTCTAATGCTATTGCCCTATTATTTCAGTAATTAAGATCATTATTATTGCAATTACTGTTATTATAGCAGTTGCTGTTTGTTGCCCACTTACTATGTGCCAGGGCTTCTACATACATTATCTTCTTGAATCATTGGAAGGCTAGCACAAGACCAGAAATCTTTCCAAACCTGAGCAAATGAACATGGTAAGGCTGGCCTGCATCCACAACACATCCATGTGTTAGTCCCCAGGACTCAGCATCCCATCCTTGGCTGCAAGTTGAGCAAACAAGAGAATTCTGCTGAGAGAGGCAGGGGCCTGGCCCCTTCCTCACTCTCCCTTCTTGCAGAATCTCACAGCAATTACATCATGCAGAGCTGGCTACTCCTGGCAGCTGTGCATCAGCAAAGCATCCACTTTGCAGTTGGGATCTCCACGGGTATATGTGGTACCCCCAGAAAAGTTGCTCTTATCTTGTACTGCTCATTCTCATTAATACTCCAACAGGAAGCCAAAGAACAGGGAGATCTAGATTCACCTGGCTTAAGCCTGACCGAGGGCTGTGATGAAATCAAATGCCTTTGTACCACACCCATCACCTGAGCAGGTTTAAACTCTTCTGCCAGCCTGTGGGATCCTCAGGTGGGTGAAGTCTCAAACAAGTCCATAGAAGGATGGGTCAGTGGGCAGTGCTCTGGGTGGCAAAGCAGGACCCCAGGTTCTAAGTAGTGCGGTTGGGACTTTCAAGGACCCCAACAGGTTACGTGCCTCAGCGTCCTCGTTTGTCAAAGGAGCCAGTGATTTTCAGGGGAACCTGATTTATAATCACCCAGATGTAAGTAGAAGTAGCCTTATTATCGTAGCAGATGCCTAATAAATATTGGGTTGGCCCAAAAGTTCATTTGATTTTTCCTGTAAGATGGCTCTAGTGCTTAGTTGTCTTTAACTTCACTGGAAACAATTTGGTTAGATTGTATTGTGACAGCTGTCATATCAAAGTGCATTTAAAACAAAACATCAAAATTGGTGAACTTTTGTGCAGCCATTTTAATATTGAAGATGGAAGAAAATATGCAACATTTTCAGCATATCATGCTTTATTATTTCAAGAAGGGTAAAAACACAACTGAACACAAAAGAAGATTTGTGCAGTGTATGGAGAAGGTGCTGTGACTGGTCTAACGTGTCAAAAGTGGTTTGTGAAGTTTCATGCTGGAGACTTCTCACTGGACGCTGCTCCATGGTCCGGTAGACCAGCTGAACTTGATAGCAATCCAATTGAGACATTGAGAACGGTCAATGTTACACCATGTGAGAGACTGCCAGCATACTCAAAATATCCAAATCAATAAAGTCACTCATGAAAATGGAAAATGTGTCTTTTATTTTATGGAAAAAACCACATGGACTTTTTGGCCATCCCAATAGTTCTTGTTTGCAAAACAGGACACACTGATAGCCCCTAAACCACAGCTTCTAACCCCACCCACTAGCACATTTGATCCCCTGCCCTCTTCTCAGCCAGAGAGGATGATAAAGGGAGAAGCTGGACAGTGTTTGTATCGAACAGAAGGGCTGTCTCCCACTCACCCCTCCTCTCCCCACCCTCCCTCCTCCCCAAAGGATCACGTGGTCTCTTCTCACCCTCTAAATTTAAAGTATCTGTGCCCAGCTCTACCATCTAAATTTAAAATGTCTGTTTTCCTCTCTGTCTCTTCACAAGTCAAGAACCGCCACGAGGGCAGAGTCTATCAATGTCTTATTGGTCCCTACGTCCCAGAACCCAGGGCGGCAGTGTCTGGCAAATGCCAGGTGCCCTCTGTTGATGCAAGTGTCCAGTAAACATTCGTGGCGTTCATAAAAAATGTATCTGACGCAAAATCACAAAGGAAATAATAGCACAAGGATGCTAGGGCAGGACAGAAGCCTCTGGCACCGGGAGCTAGAAGACCGGAAAGTGTCAGAGGAGGAGATGCTCTGGTGACTGGGCATCCTCCTCTGCTTGACCGCTGAGAGGTGGCACTGGGGAATCATCAGGGACGCTACAGGTGTCTCTACCTCCTCTCACAGACACGATGTAGGATTGTTTCAGGACATGCCGACTCTGAGGTAGCCGACATCTAAGATGCCCAGGACACACGCAGGTGATCGCAATGGATCTGTCGTTCAGGGGAGCCCTAGGCTAGAGGAGCACATTGAAATTGGAGCACAGGTGGAAATTGCCTAACATCGTTTCACTGAAAAGGAAGGAAAACCACAAGGAGCCAATGCAGCAGATACAACAGAAACATGACCACTTTCCCAAACACGGAGCTTTTCCTGTCCCCCCTTCCCAAACCAAACCAGTGTCCCCAGTGCTCTGAAGGAGGAGCACGGCCAACAGATGTCCTGCATGTGTTTCGCTTGCAATTTCCCAGGGTGACAAGGAAAGGAGTTGCTCGCAAAGTGGTGCCTTGCTGGGTTCACATGTGGGCCCGCGGCTGCCTAGGTGACAGACTCGGCGGAGCCCAGCAGGCCTCACTGGCTGGGAACCAGGGCCCAGCAGGCAGCCCGGCTCTCCCCCAGACCCTCCCTGGGAAAGGCCCCACACCCCCACCGCACCGGACCACAGGCCCACGCTTTCTCTCCCACACGGACCTTCTCAATGACAACGGGAGAGTCTCCTCTTACCAGGGAGCCAGAGTTCTTGTCCTGCATCAGATGTTTAAGCATTGTCATTAAAACCTGTATTCATTAACATGTCCGAGATGATAAAAGCCTGACTTAATATTTCAAGTGTCTACTGACATAGGGAGTACCTAGGAACCACACACACTTTGTGAAAACAAGTGAGATGAAAAGAAAATACATGACTAAAAATGAAAGCTCTCTGTACCACAGTATCTCTGACTTTTGTACAGCCACCCCACTTGTTTGAACATCTACATCAAGACCCAGAATTACACAACATAGCCTACTGAACGAAAACTATGAGGTAAAATGGCAGCGCTCCAAAACCATCAGCTTTTAAAGTATACCAAACATTACAAGGACAACTACGTGAGAGAAAGAATTTTTTCTGGAGAAAATCAGTGAGGACCTTCTGGTAAAGGAAAACTGGAAAATTTAGATCAAAGCTTCCATTAAGGACAGCTAGGAATGGTGAGAAAAATATTTTTTAAAATATGCTCAAAAATATCAGAAAACTAAAGAAATAGCAGATACTTGCTGGGCCAGAATGTAGGGAAGGGTGACAGGCAAGGAGGTGAACCCCACATTCTGGAGGCCTTTGCCCTGGGGCTTCTGCTTATTCTGGAAGGGGCAGTTGGGACAGCTCCTGCTTTAAAATCACAGGGCTGAGGGAGAGAGATTGAAGTTTAAGAGCGAACAAGAGCAATAAGCCCTTGGAAGCCCTCTGGCTCTGGGGTGGGGTCCCACAGAAAAGCCTTTTGGGGGTTGAAGCTAAGCTTGGAATCATCACTGTCTCAGAGTTGAATATCCCCAGACACCTGGCATAAGAAAAAGAAATTCTTTTTTGGAGTTTGGAAGATAATATCTTTCTTGCCCTCAAATTATTTTTCTCATGGGTGTCCAGCACATCAATAAAAATAACCAAGCGTAAGAAGAAAAGACAATTCCAAAAAGCAGCAACAAGTAAAAAGATGGAAAATGATGCACCATGCAAACACTAACTCAAAGGCAGCTTGAGACTCTATCAGTATAAAAGTGGACTTGAATGTTTGTTTATCAATAATACCTCAATAAAGCTGAAAAGGGTAGACTTGAAGGTTAAAAACTTAAGAGAGAGGGATATTTTTTATTTTTAAATATATTTTATTGATTATGCTATTACAGTTGTCCCATTTTCCTCCCTTTATTCCCCTCTGCCCTGCACACCCCCTCCCACCCACATTCCCCCACCTCAGTTCATGTCCATGGGTTGTACATATAAGTTCTTTGGCGTCCACAGTTCCCATACTATTCCTAACCTCCCCCTGCCTATGTTGTACCTACCATTTATGCTATTTAAAAGAGATACATATATTTTAAATAACCAAAAGTTACAAAAAAAATTTTAAAAGTTTTTTATAAGCTCAAAATATATAGAGAAAAATGTCTTGGATATGGCAAAATAGACAAATCTCACTTTACAGGGAATGTTAACGTACCTCTCAGTGACTGATAAAAAATTCAGTGAAGATACAGACAATTCAAACATCATTCTCACCAAATTTGACCTTATGGACACAGGTGGAGCCCTATTTTCAAAATAACCGTAAAATACTTACTGTTCTCAAGCACATCTAGAATGTTTATGAAAGTGACCATTTATTAAGGTTTTCATGTTAAAAAATGTGGTTTTCCAGCTTCTTCTGGTCAAATTCCAGCTGCTCCACGGACACACTGTCAGCAGCCGGCATCGAGCACTTCCCCGCTGGCCTGAGCCGTCCAGACTTCTCGTGGAAAGCAACCTCCCACCACACTCACAAGGGAAAGTAGGCTTTCTAAGTAAGCTTTTCTAACCCAGTTCAAGATTCAAAGGAAATCTTCATTTCTACTCCATATTTATCCTCCTCTTTCTCATCTTTTCTCCAACCAAAATAACAGAATTCGCTGGCCACGAAGTGTTGGCATGAAAGGCCGAGTCACTTTATCTTTTCCCGTCAGTCAGAACTTCAGTAGGTTTCACTAGAACTGTTCTTTGCAAAGGCTCCAGCGGTAAGTTCCTTCGGCACAAACCTCTGCAGCCGCGACGCTGTTCACAGTGCGTTGAGGGGCAGAGCCCGTGGCCACGCACTGCGTCGGCCTGGCTAGGCCCTGATGGCGCTTCCCAGGGCTCCCCTGTGTGGTTCCGGGTCAGGGTTGGCAGGAAGAGAAAGCAAACTTTTTCACATGTAGGGAATTTTTTTTCACATTTTAATTTTAATTTTTATTCGTTCTTCCCCAGTCTTACTGAGAAGTAATTGACTTGTATATAACAAACATATGTAAGTTTAAAGTGTGCAGCGTGATGGTTTGATTTACGTGTTTGGTGCAATGATTGCCACACTAGGTTCAGCTGACACCCCTTCTCACACTGAGGAATTTGAAAGAGATTTGGGAGTTGGAGGTGAAACAATGGCTACTACTCTCTGCAGGTCGGAGCTCTGCTTCAGCGCACTGCAGCTGATTTCCCGGTCAGCCTCACTGCATGGGGCAGCAGCCGGGCCCTCGGTCCCCCCAGCTCCCACTCGGCTCTCCTCCTTCAGCGTCTCCATGTCCCCAGGCAGCGTCTCCATGTCCTGGGGCAGACACATGTGCAGGGCCACGGCAAAGGATGCCAGCTGCTTCTACAAGTCACCTACACTGCTAGCACGGAGGTGATGAGGGATGCATGCTGCTCCACTTGGTCCCCATGGGTCCGTTTTGCCTTTGTGGGTTCTGGTTTTCCTTTTCAGACTCCAGTTTGTCTCTGCTCTGCCTGCCTCAGACCCAGCTTTCTCCCCGACTGCCAGGCCCACTGACCAGCCACCAGATATGCAGAGACAACAGCTTCCAACTCCTTCCTCCCGTCTCCAACAGCTATACACAGCACACTCCCTACAATAAATCCATGATTGTACATCACTCTAAGCAACTCTGACTTCCTAATGAAGCCCAAATTGATACACAGGACCTTCCAATCTGGTCCATTCAATTCTTTTGGGAGCAAAATCCCCTATAACCTTAGGGTGGCAGCAGCAGCTTAGGCCTCAGCTCGGGGTGGCCTGAATGTCCCACACTCAGCTGGGCACTGACAGCCAGACTCAGCCACCATCCAGTTCACAGGTGCTCCCGGCTGCTCTAGGTACATCCAGGACCGCCATCTGAGAACACAAATAGGATCGCGGCCCTGACCTTGAGGATTTCAGAATGACAGTGATGCATTTGGTGGGAACTACTTCAGATCTACACACAAACGCTAAGCAATCAAAGAAAGGGACAGATTTCAGTTGGGGATGAGTGAGGGGATGGGCTGAGATGTCAAACAGGTGGCCTGATGTTAGGAAGGAGAGGTAGGCCGCGTCCCCCTCTTCCTGTGTTCGTGAATGTGGATTCCTAACTGTGATTGCCAAAGGCAGCCGTGTTAAAGGATGGGACCGGATTAGATTTCAAGGTATAACTCACCAATAGGACCTGACAGTCCCTCGAAAAAGGAATGAGTATATTTGGCCAGTGCAAGTTGCTTATCAGAAAAATCACGTCTTTGGGGTGAGTTTTACTGTGTTCAGAGGACATAGAATATGGTCATATGATATATACCAAGATGGGACTGTCCCTCCCTGTCACCACCTTGCCCCCCCCAACCTCTCCGAGCAGGTCAAAATTGTCTCATGAGAGAGAATTCCAATGAGCAAGGGGAAGATTTGCCTCTTGTGTGCCTGCAGAACCTGCTGGCAGGAATGAATGGCACAGCCTCAGAGGACCCACCCGGCGCTCCCCAGACGGAGCCAGGGATGACTGTGGGCTCTTGACCTTGAGGGGCAGGGCCTGCAGGGAAAGGCAGAGAAGCAGAAAAAGGAGAGCAACAGAGGGGCAGGGCTGGGGGGATAGCCCCTGCCAGGCCCTCCCCACAGGGAAAGTAGCAAACGCTTTGCTCCCCCTGCCGGCCTCCGGCAGGCTCACAGTCTCTCCTAGGTACTGGATTGTGTCTGTGGCCTTTCTAGACAATGATGTTTGGTAACGAAAGGCTTATCGTTTTAAAAAGCATTAACACGCCTCAATTCAAGAGAAGTTTGATTCCAAACATTTATTTGTAAAGTTGGTTGCTAGAAGCTCAAAGTGTTTTCCCATTGAGACAGAGGCTGCTGCGGGTCCCCAAATCCAGCTTTAGCTGCCTCTGGGCTCTCAGGTTGTGCTCTATTTCCCTGCCACCCTGAAGTCAGCAGGGCCTCGTAGCCGAGTCCTGCGCCATGGAATTCGGGCTGGGGTGATGCCCACCACTCCGGGCCTGGCCTTCAGAACCCCCATGCAACCTCCCCCACTCTTTCCTTTCCCATTTCTCAGCTGAAAGGAGAAGACGATGAGAGCCCAGTGGAGGGGCGCCCCCCGGGGACGGTGTGGAGCACAGCCCACCACCCACCACTTCACATCGGATTGAGATGGACGTGACTGAGAAATACTTCACCGAGCCACAAGTTTCAGTGTTGATTTATTATAAGGCTACAAGTTTTGCTTTGTGCACCCATGGAGAGAGAGAGAGAGAGAGAGAAATGACGTTAGGATGGGGAGGTCCTGGGCCAGCGCAAAGGAACCCATTTTCAGCCAGCACAGAGCTGAGCCATCATGCTGAAGATACGAGGCCACATTTCTGTACAAGGGTCAGTGTGGCTCAAGTACAATATTTTATTTTTGTTTCTATTTTTTACTTTTTGACTTAGAGAGAGAGAAAGGAACATTGATTTTTTTGTTTTTGTTCCACTTATTTTATGCATTCATTGGTTGCTTCTTGTATGTGCCCTGTCTGGAGATCGAACCCACAGCCTTGGCATATCAGGACAACACTCTAAGCAAATGAGCTATCTGGCCAGGGCCCAGGTGTGGGTTCTTTTAAAAGCCATTTATCTCTGATCTCACATGTGCTACCCCTACCCACCCCACTCCGTCCCCTGACTGGCTCTCTCTCTTCAAGGTCCCAGTTTCTCAGACCCAAATGGCAGTACTACTTCATACACACCCACTTTCTGAGAGTGTGAGCTCCCAAGTCCCCTCGCCCCCTTCTCCCCAGTCAAAAACCACAGGTTTGCCAGGCAGGAGGGAACGACGGCTCTGAGCTCTTCTTATTTTTTAGGTTCTTTCTTTTATCCACATCTGAGCTGAAGCTCAGTATTATTAGAGAGGGCTGCTTAACAACCCCGAAATTTCGGTGTCTTAACAACACACACAGGTGCCCTTTACTCTCCTTTTCAGTCCAACAGGAGTCGAGGGTGGGGGTGGGGAGGACTCTGCAGAGACCCCGGCACCCCTATCAAGTGTCCCCGCCAACTCCCAGGGCCCTGGGGTCCTGCCCTGGATTCTTTTCACCCAGTTGGCAGGGGAGGGAGGAGAGCACGGAGCAGTGGGCTGCTCATTTTACAGGCCAGGTCTGAACAGGGCCTCACTCCTGGATACACAGTTCATTGGCCAGAAGTAGTCACAAGATGCCCCCTGCCTGTCAAGGAAGCTGGGAGATGGGGTCTTCCCATGCTAGGTGGAAAGTGGCATGAGATTTGGTGGACGCCTGGCATTGTCTCTGCCACTCACACATTCTCAAAGTCTCTTCTCCACAGGGATCTCTAAGGTGTGTGCTGTGCCTGTGTGTGCCTTTGTACAGATCAGGGCGAACTACAGCCATGGCCAAATCCAGCTCTCTGCCCGCCTGTGCGAGTTAAGTTCTGTTGGAACGCAGCCACACCCTGCCATACTGTCTGGCTGGTTTCACAACTGCATCAGCAGCCAGTTGTGGCCGCAGAGTCTGCATGGTGCAAAAGCCTGTCATACTTACTCTGGCCCTTCACAGAAGACGCAAGCCAGCCCCGGTGTAGATGAAGAATCTCTGTTCAACTGTGCCAAGTAGAAACTGCTGTAACCCTAACTCCCTCGGTCACCGAGTCAGCGGGCACAGAACGGTGAGGCACCCACTCTTTGCCAAGCACAATGCGTGGTACAAGACTATGGCTGTGAAAACCCTTTGTGCTCAAGTGTCCAGTCCTTATGGGAGTGATGGAAAAAGGCATTAGAGCGTAGAAAGAGAATCCTCTAAAGAACAGATGCCACGTGATTTCTTTCACTCACATGTGGAATCTAAGGAACAAACTGAACGAACAAGGGAAACGGGGACAGACTCGTGGATGGAGAGCAGGGTGACAGCTGGGGGAGGGGAGGTTAGGGGTGGAAGGACTGAGCGAAAAGGAAAAAGGACTCATGGACATGGACAACAGTGTGGTGCTTGCTGGGGGAAGGGGTACAAGGGGACTAAATGGTCATGGGAAAAATACAATAAAGGTTAAATCAAAAAATAAATAAAAACTTATAGTATCAGACTTTTTTTAAAAAAGCAAAAAACATAATCAATTAGTATGAAAAGCAAGAGAATTCTACCCAAGTAAATTCCCCCAGCTCTTCAGAATTTTCGCAGGGCAGTGCCCAGACCCGGCCTGGAATGTGGAGCTAGCTGCCCTGTGACTGGAAGCAGACAGTAAAATTAAACAAAACACCCCCTAGTGGAGAAAGCTGGGATTGTTTCTGTTTCAGACTCCTTTTCACCAAATTGTGAGAATGTTTCCATTTCTTTTTCTCTTTCATTACTCCCTTAAGCAGCCCATTTTATTATGTCCTTGTTTCCTAAGGTATAATATTACTGTTTTTATAAAGTCTATGCTGTGTCACCAGTTGGGGACCAAGGCCAGACGTTTCCAGACACCCTGTAATCCACGCCCCCCTAGGCTGGCCCTGGAGTAGGTGAAAGGTCCCATATCCTTCCTGGGGCACTACTGACATTCAAGGAAATTCTTTAAGGCAATATTCTTAAAGGTAACTCCAAAAAACCCTCCCATCTACTCCTATAAAACAAGTTTTCTATTAACACCCCACAAAAGGAAGAAAATGCAAGATTCAAGAGTTAGTTCAGTAACGCCAGCCAGGCAGGCACATCTGAGGCTGAGCTGAAGGACACCCATTAAGAAATAAAGTCCTTCCAATGGCACCGAGCCAGAGGCTTATCTGGATGTCTCCAGTTAAAGGTCGTCTAGGGCCCAGCCACAATTCTAGAAGCTCCGTGTGTGCCTCACAGTCATCCAGACAGCCTCTCCTCCCTACCCTGACATGAAGGCCAGAAACGGCAGAGAGCAGGGAAATCAGTGGGACTGGGGGCCCAGACAGACTGTAAACGGGGCTGGGCAGAGGGACATTCTGTACTCCATGGCTCCTTGCATCCTCGGGGCATTCGTCCCAGGGGCGGCAGCTTTCTGGGACTTTGGAATTCTGGTTCCCAGCTGATCAGACTAAATGACTTGCCCTTTCTGTCTCCACCCAGGATTCTTCATGCTCATTACTCTTGAGTCTTGATTTCCTGGATGGGCTACATCAAGGCAAGATGAGCGCTCTTCTCTCTCCACATTTCAGTTCACGGGGACTATGGTCAGCCCGGCAAACATAAAGTGCTCAGCACCGTGCCAGGTACCCAGTAAAGTCTCCATAGACAGTAGCCCTCATCCACTTCCCTGTGCCTTCCTAAAGGCCTGGTGTTTACGTATCACCTCGAGAAAGTTGGTCCTCATTATTCACAGATTTTGTGTTTGCAAATTCACCTACTTGTTAAAATCCGTAACCCTCATTTACAAGCAAGCACAGAGCAACAAAAAATGGGAGTTGCTTGATGCCCGGGCAACCAGCCGAGGTGGGACACAGTGAAGCTCTGCCTTCTGGTTTCAGCTCTCATACTATAAACACGTGTCCTTTTTGCCGTCTATTTACTGCCATGATTTGGTGGTTTTGTGCTTTCTCCTGATTCGCCATTTAAAATGGCCCCCAGTACAGTGCTGGAGTGCTGAGATCCTAAGCACAAGAAGGCTGGGGTGGGCCTCACGGGGAGAACACACGCGTTACTTCCTTTGGGAATCGGGGGCCTCAGAATACAATTTCAGCTGATTCACCAGCAAGGAGCTTTGAATAAATCTGTTGGACCCTTGGGCCTCAGTTTCCTCATTGGTAAAATGAGATGGGAGTGGTGGGGTGATCTTTCCTGCATTAGCAATCTGTAGCGCTAAAGAATGTATCCTTTCACTATTAGATTTCATAAACATTTAGTCTTGTGGATGTCCTTCTGGGTAAAAGAAAACACACCCACCATTATCACTCTTCTGGAAAACCCAAAGCAATCATCATAATTTCTGAGGGAGGAAGAGTAAGTCATGCCCAGTTGCGGATATGAGAGACGGCCCCCAGTAAAGTACAAGGAACGCACAGCCCAGGACAAGGGGCTGGTGCAGCTCCTGTGACCCAGGGTCAGGGCTCGTCTGGGTTGGCCCTAAGAATCCTTAGCATGGCCAATGCCCCGCCCATCTCTCATCTCTGTCTTTCCTAACCTCAAAATAACTGGAAGACAGCATCACAGGCAGTTACCCACCCTGCCAAAGATGATACTGCCCCAACTCTTTCCCCTTTCTCATCACAATTCACCAGTAGCCCTGAGGGCCCTGGACCTCAGGTTATTCCATCCCAGACGGAACGCGCCAATCAACATGCTGCAAAGGCACTCAGCCCCTCTTCCACGCAATAGCACGGGGCTCTCTGTGGTGCCTGGGCGAGTTCAAACACTTGTTGAAATTGGTGCAAAGTGAGTCTCTCCTCAAGCATTTCAAAGCTGAGCAAACATGTAACCAAGTTCATGCTTCCTGTCAAAGAATCCTGACCGAGTGACCAGCTGGGCACATCTAGGCAGCAGGTAGGTATTTGTGTAGACAACTCAGCGTGGTTTCTTGAAGTCCCCAGAGTGCAATAGAATGGATTGCGTGCCTGCTGCTTGCTACTGGTTCTGGGTCCAGGGGAGGTGGGTAATACAGTCCCCGGAGCCTGACTTGAGAGTGACATTGCGGTAAAGACAAAGACCAGGCACAGCTGATCACAGTGCTGTTCGACCTGGAGTCCCTCAGAGGTCTCCCAGTCCTGTCAGCAGATGTGGGCTTGACATCTTGTCAAGTAACGGTCTCCAATAAGGCCTCAGATGTCACCAAAGTCACCTACTCACTGGCCAAGTCAAGCGTCTAGATTTCCCCTTAAGTGGCGACAGAGAATACTTGCACTCCCGACCCTGGCAGAGACTTTATCAGCAATCTCTCTGCTGTCTGACTCCCGTCAAACGTTGAAACAAATGACATGCAAGGATGTTCTGTCTGAGTACGCGTAGTCCAGCTAGGCCTCAGTCAGGATTTCCCAGAGTGCTATGCTATAGAGAACACGACTTTGCAAAGTGCTGTAAGTGTGCTGAAAAGAAGTTCTTTGTCCAGATAAATTCAGGACAAGGTCTGAAACAGTCTCCCAATGTCTCCCAAGTTTTCTTTAAACTGCAGGATTTCCCAGTTGTGTATGTGAGTGAGCCTTTGAGAGTGCAGGACACGCCCCCCGAGGGGGCAGGGACCTTAGTCTCTTTTCTTCGTCGATGTGCCCCAATGCCTAGAATGGTAGTCGGCACATCAATATAAATGAATGAATGAACAAATGAATGTGACATCAAAACTTGACATTTAGTCGATGTGGATAAAATACATTAAATCAAGGAGCAACATGCGTTAATAGGATGTAGCAGTTCATGCAAATGGGTAAGTGTTCACACCAAATTCCTGACCATTCGATCACGTACAATGAGAATGCGCAGGTGTGCGATAGGTGGGTGTTGTTCCTGAGGGAACTGCCACGGGACTCCCTCAGCGATGCAGCGTTCAGTGATCACTCACGGAACTGAGCGAACATCAGCAGTAACAAGCCTGTAGCAACCACGACAGATAGAACACTACCAGGTAGGGTCGCCCGAACAGAGCACAGAACCCTCATTTTATTATGAGCTTCCAAAGAGGAGATTTAGATTAGACTGTTTGCAAAACTCAGGTAGCTTAAGTGGTAGGCGAGACCCCCTTTTCTCAAAAGGTCTCACTAGCTCAGACCCCAGTCGATTCCATGGCTTGTGAAAGTCAGAAGCTCTTCTGTAACTTCTGCTAGGTCCCAGGGCTCCAGTATCCTCACGGCACAGGCACAAAGCCCAGCCTTCCCACACCGTACACACAGCATCGCCTGTGCACAATCACGGGTTTCACAAGGGAGGGTCACCCCGCACAGCGTCTGCCATCTCGGCAGTTCCAACCCCCATTCCGCCGCTGCCTCCTCGGCCCTCTCTCCTGCAGCTTTGGAGTTCAGGGGCTCTCAGTTCTTCACTTTTTCTTTTCAGAGGGACTTCCCCTTCCTCCATCACTCAGACACCGGAGAGAAGTGCTCAGATGATCCTCCGCATTTACAAGCCCACCCCGCTTGTGTGGACTCCCTCCGCCTTGGTGTCCACCGTCCATTCTCCCCCCTCTGGTTCCAATCAGCCTTGCGGGCACTACCTTGTGGATCTTGGAGGGTCTGTTAATTCAGGTGTCCTGCCGTCCTGTGGCTACATGTTGGCCAGCCCCCCTTCGCTGAGACCGTGCACCCCGAGCACAGTTGTGAGATATTAGTGGGATAGGGGGAAGCAACGGGCGAAATTCTTTCATTTTGATAGCAATGAGGCCAAGGCTTTTCTTGGTAGTGAGACCCCAGGAATTTCCAGGGTCCTGCCTATTCTGAGGCTGTTTCTCGGCCTTGTCCTTGATTCGTGCTGTCCTCTACCACAGCCTTTCCACAAACTGTCTTCCCCAAGTGTCATCCAGCATCTTGCTGTTGGTTCCAATGAAAACAAACAAACAAACAAACCCCTCAAAAACTGTGCCCCTCACGCCAGCAGAACAAACGTAAACAGCCAGGGTCTGCAATAAATGTTTTCCTGCTGTCGAGACACATCTGTTAACATCTTCCTGTAGTCGTGTTGCATTAAATGTAGTTTGGAAAATTCCATCGATGCACTAGGCTTTATTTCCGAATCTATCCAAAGGCTGTGGACTTCAGCCATATTACCTGAAATAGCTTCCTATTGCTGCACAACAAATTGCCACAAACGTAGCAGCTTAAAACGATGTTCTTTTATTATCTGACAGTTTGTGTAGGCCAGAAGGCCAAGCGTGGTGCAAGCGAGTTGTCTGTTCAGATCTCAGAAGACCGAAATCGAGGCATTGGCTGGGCTGTGTCGTCCCCTGGAGCTCAGGGTCCTCCCCAAGCTCATTTGCTTCTGCCAGTGACTGAGTCATAGGACTGAGGTCCTAGCTTTCTTGCTGGCTGTCACTGAATGTCATTCACAGCCCCTAGAGGCTTCCCTTAGGTCCTGGGCATGTTGTGGTCCTCTCAGTACACCACAGCTACTTCTTCAAGACTCGCAGGAGAATCTCCCTACCTCCAGGTTGTCCTCTAATGGGTTGATTAAATCAGGCCACCCAGGAGACTTAAAGTCAACTGATTAGGAACTTAAATTACATCCAGAAAAACCCTTCACCTTTGCTTATCACATTAATCTGGTTATGGGAACAGCATCCCTCCTTGTCCTGCCCACACTCAAGGAGAGGGATTCTGAGGGGCATGTACATGGGGGGAGTGAATCTTGAGTGGGGGGCATCTTAGAACTCTGCCTACCACCTGGTCTTTCTCATGGTTCTGGGGAGTGTAACTACGTTTTACTTCCCCCCAGCTTACAGTAAAGGAGTGCCTATTATGCCTTATGTAGGGCAATTATTGGGGTTACTGTCTTATATCAGTTTGCCTTTGCTCTATGATGCCCCACATAAGAAATACATATTTTTTGAAGTAAGAACCAAGAATAATCATGCCTCTTTGAGGGAGTAGTAGGTTTTGCCTTGTGGGCCATAGGAATTATGTAAATGACCATGATTCTCTTTTCACTTTAGCTAGTGGGAAGCTCAGAAACAAGTATGTAGCTAGGTCCAAGTAACTCAGGAAAAGTTTATGAGTGCCAGTGTCCTATAATTCCCATGTCCTACTTTCCCCCAGCTTCACTCTTCATCTTAATTCAAAATTTTTCTGGCACTGAGTTTTTTTTTAAAGTAGATATTCTTATAAGTAGCTTCTAAAAAGTTAGGCACAAATACAAAAAAACTAACATAATAACTAGTATAAACCGAGCCATTATTATGTGACCACCGTGCATAAACATTACTTCATTTGACCATTTACAAAAACCCTGTAAATTAGATGCTTTGAACAGCCTCATTTAATAGATGGGGAAACTGAGGCTTAGAGAGGAGAAGAGGTAGCAGAGGTGGAGCAGCCATTCAAGCCTGAGACCGCGGCCCGTGCAGTTAACCATCACGCTCAGCTGGAGCTAAAACACTTACATTTTACAGGGAGGAAGGACGGGGGACAGGGTCGCCTGTGAAACCCTCCAGACCAGAAAGATATTGTCGTACGTGAGAGCCAGAAGAATTGTTGCATACCTTGCCTGCCAACTGCTCCTCGACAACCTCCAGTGAAGTTCTTCAGAATACAGAATTCAACAGCAAGGCTCTTCGCGAAGGAAAGGAGGAAAGGGGCCTCGCAAGGTAAAAGCAGGGCTTGGAAACAAGTGAGCTTTTTCTGTGATGAACTGGGAACCGGTATGAGAGAACATCTGACAGCAAGCCCCAAGCACGCCATGGACTCTTCCACGTGGAAGACGTTCGGGTAGACACCACGCAAGTGAGGTAGAATGTGTTCTTCTTAAAACATAACATGAAAAGCGGAGTTAGAAGTATACATTCAGGAGGCTCGCCATTGATGCCAGAGCATGTATTCTTCAATGCTTACTGTAAAGGATGTCATTTATGTAATAAACAATTCTTAAAATCAATTCATTGTTTTTGTGTTTTATATAAATATCAATGGGTGTGATGGTGACAGAAAAATAAGTAACGCTAATTAGTTCACTTATTTACCTGGGCCCACCAATAGCCAGGACCGGGGAGAGCCCGCCCAGTCAGGTCACACCACAATGACTCACAGCGCTACCTAGTGGCATCTTCCCTGATTGCAAGCCCACAGATAGTGGCAAGACTCTTCATCATCCTTGCTTCATACTCTCCTATCAAGTTTTAGCCGCAGTCACATGGTCTGAAGTTTATGTTGAAGTCCATCTTGGAGTGAAGAACGTCTGGGTAAGGACTGAGACGTTCTCACTCTTTGAGAGAAAGAGGGCACAAGAGTAGGAGAGAGAGAGTTCGAGTTCCGTGGAAGGCATAGCTTTGCTGTTTGCTGCTACTCTCAAAGGTAGTGGAGTATTAACCACTTACAGGACAGTGACCTGTAAATTCAGATTTTATTGGCAAGTCCTTTGAAGTACATAAAATTCGACAAGAAGGGTTAAGTTGCATCTACTAGTCATAAAGCAAGGGGACAGAGCCCTGCTGTCCTTGTCCCTGAGCTGTCCAAACTGCTTCCTCAATGCTCTGATGGCCAGCTCTGTGCGGCCAGGAGGCAAGCGCCTACCAGAGTGGGGAAAGGCTCCCAAGCAGGCAGCCAATCCCTGGCTTCCAAGGTGCTGCGTGAGGTCGTGCACCCGTTTGCACGGAATTTAACATCGTGTTTCAGGTGCCTGTGTTCCCCACTGGTGCGCCTTTCATTTCAAGTGCACAGCTGTCTGGGCTGGAGACGCCCTCACCACACCTCCCCGCCTTCCAGACTTCCAGAATCATGCTCCAATGATGTGGTGGTTCCCCCTCCAACGCGAAGCTTGCATTTCTGAAAACAAAATAATTGCCACGCAACTTCAGAGAATGATCCAACAACATTCCTTGCTCTGGGGGTGGGGTTTCCACTTTTTTTTTTTTTGGTGTTTCACTTTTTCCATTCTTTTCAATAGCTTGAAAGACTCTCCAGCACACCACAACAAATATTTGGGTCACAGCTTGCTTTAATGATGTGCTTTTGAAATGGTGGTTATAATCCTGGATGCATATTTGGTTTTTCCTTTGGCAATGGGAACCCACAGGCCTGTCTACCTGGGAGGAGCACTAGGACAGCAGGGTGCCCCAGGTTCCCAAAGCCTCCCTCATCCTTGGATCTGGGGGAGGCCATTGCAGCAACTCCCCTACCCTATGGTCTTTTCAAAAATATTTTTTATTTTTTAATTACAGTTGACATACAATATTATATTAGTTTCAGGTGTACAACATAGTGATTAGACATTTTTATCTTACGAAGTGATCACGCCAATAAGTCTAGTACCCACCTGACACCATACATAGTTATCACGATGTTATCGACAATATTTAAATAAATTCAAAACACCAGTTGAAAAGATATTCGCACCCCTATGTTCATCACAGCATGATTTACAAGAGCCGAGATATGGAAGCAGCCCAAGTGTCCATTAGTAGATAAATGGAAAAGATGTGACTCGCACACGCAGTGGAACACTCACTACTCAGCCATAAGAAGACTGAAACCTTGCCCCTGGCGACGACATGGACGGACCCAGAGGGTGTTGTGCCAAGTGCAATAAGTCAGGCCCATCCTGCAATTTTCAGAGCGTGTGTCCTGGGCTCTCTAGATGGGATTATGGAGGGGAAACGACGGCCTCTGGTGGGCACCGGGCTGATCCCTATTCTCTCTCAGTCATTGCCCACTGCAGGTGACACCAGGCCCAAGTGCACAGCTTTGGAGAGGGAAAAAGGTCTCCCGGGAACTCCATGTGGCCTGAGGGGTGCTGGCAGGAGCCATCGGTGCTTTGTCTTCGTTGCACTAGTGATGGGGGGGCGGGATGTGAGGGCGGAGATGGGCTCACCCCATGTGCATGAGCCTGCATGTTTCCCACGGGTCACGGACTGGTGGTGAGAGACCCCACCACAACGAAGTTCTGGATTAAGTGAGCTCTGATATCAAAGTTTTATCAGAATACGATTACTAAATAAAAATAGAGGACACTGGTTAAGTTTGCTTTCCAGATACACAACAAATTCTCTCTTAATATAAGGATGCCCCCATGCTTTCGAAAAGAACTTGCGTTAAAGTATCTTCTTTTTCCTTTTTATAAATTTATTTTTTATTGAAGTATAGTTGATATTGTTATACCTTACACTGTGATCACCCAGCTAATTTTAGAAATTGTCTGTCACCGGGTAAACTTATTAACGTTGTTGACGATATTCCCCTCGCGGGGAGAAGACAGAAATCAGTGCCCGTTTACCTCTGAAGGACACCTCTCTGCTCTGCTCCCAGTGTTCCAGGAAGTCCACTTGACTATAAAACCAGAGCTCTTTCTTGTCACAAGCTGGACAGGACCAGCTTTATCCCCCTGACCCGAGACTCCAGGCCCATGTCCTCATGGGTCCCTTCCTGCCCCCCACATTAGTACTCCCCCCACACACAGCCTTCCATCCTCACGCACGATAGGAAGTCAGGAACCCGCGCAGTATTATGAATACACTTGACTAACTCCACCGAGCTGTGCACTTAAAAATGGTTACAGTGATAAACTTCATGTTATGTGTGTTTCACAACAATTTAGAAAAGAAAAAGTAAGAACAGACGGGTTGTCTTACTACAAGACGCCCGCAATGCCCCACAAGCCCGCCGTGCCCTGGGTGCCCTCCGCCTACGGAATTCAGTCACAGCAAGTCCGTCCCCACAACCTGCTATTTGCCTCTGCGTGCATGCTCGTTACTTCACCCACCCACAGATCCATGCATGGCCTTTCCTGCTACCGTGACGTGTCCCCATGTGGCTCTCCCTCACAGATGGCCCCACCCCCATCTCCTGCCGCAGGCAACATCACGGCTCTCAACCCCTCATCTCCAAGGCCCCACCGCTCACTCCTTCCTGAGCTCTCCCCCGTCAGCCCTTGCAGGGGAGGCTGGGCCCACGGTTTCTCCTGCTATTTATGGAATATTAGCAATGCCCCATTCTCAACAATTTTTATTTATTTTCCAAATGTCAAATCAGCTTCTTGGCAGCCAAGCATAATAATGTGTCCTTATTCAACCCCAAACCCCTCTGACTTACAGGTACAAAGCTCTCTCACAGCCCAGGGGGCGCACAAAGTGCCTTTTCACCCCCCAGCATCTCACAGTGCCCGCTGCCAGGTGACTCTGTGCTCTGCCCTATCCCCAACCTCACAGTGGCCCAGGCTCAGGGTCCTGCTCACCAAGCTGTTTGTAGCCCTGGGAGGCCACCAATGAGTCACATGGAGAACCTCCCATAGCACCCATATCTCTGTGCCGGGGCCTCCCTGCACTCCCCCTGAACAAGTTCATTTCCTTCTCTGCCTTGGTGTCCCTGTTGTAGATCTTCACCCTACAAACCCATCAGAAAGTTCCTCCCAACTCTAGTGTGTTGAACAGGGTCTCCACCAAATTTAGGTCCGCCTCTGAATGTGGCCTTATTTAGAAACAGTGTCTTTGCAGATGTAATTAAAGTAGGGATCAAGATAAGATCGTACAGGATTAATGTGGCCCTAAATCCTGTGAGAGGTCCTTGTAACAGACGGACAAGAACACACTGAGACACAGAGAGGAAGGCAATGTGGAGATGGGGGCAGAGCGCGGAGTGCCGCATCTCCAAGCCGAGGAATGACAAGGACTGCCAGAGCTCAGCAGCGGCCAGGAGAGAGGCATCAAGCAGCTTCTCCCTCAGAGCGCCAGAAGGAACCCACCCTGTCAACACCTGATTTCCAACTTCTGGCTCTCTTTCCCTGGGCATGTGCTCAGCCAAGCTGGCCAGGAGGCCGTGGCTTTTACTTAGATGGGCAGTTCATTTCCTCTAGAGGCTGACCTGTGCTTGGGCCTGGTCACCGGAATACCAGTGATGGAGGGGTCCTGCTCAAAAGGTACAACAGCTCTTGCTGCTCGCTTCCTCATGAAATAGCTGGATGAACAATGTCTAGAGGCTCCTCAGCCTTCCCTCCCTTCTCCCTTCCCTCCCTTCTTCTTTCTCTCTAAGAAAGAACTTAGTTCGCTCTTTCTGCAGTTTCTTTTGGCCTTTCAGGGTTCAGGGAGAATGGGCAGCTTCAAACTGACCCCCAAGATCCACAGATACCCAAACAGCAACTTCCTCCACTAGATCAGCTGTCCTTGGGTCTCCCTACTGGACTCCAGTGGTCTCTCCAGATGGCGGGGAAATTGGCTTGAGTTCTCTCCTGAGGTAACGCTGTGGTGACTTCAGCCTCATTCCCACCCCATGGACCTCTGGCGGCAACAACTCAAGGGCATTAAATACCGTGGAGTTGGAAGTACAGGGTGAGGAAGAGGAGCTTGGAAGAGCAAGTTCTTATCTTGATCCTCTGGTGCGAACGCAAAACACGCCATTCCAGAATACAGAGTTATATTGGCTCTCCTCTAGATTTTAGAGCAAGTGGCAGTGGAACTTCACAATAAAACACTCACACCTCTACACAGACTCATTTGCTCTGTGGATGGGAAAAGATGCCATGGATCCCCATCGCGGTCAGACACAGTAATGGTGCATCCGAATCAGTGGCCACGATTTGGGCAAAACCAGTAATGATTCTACACTCAAGATGCCCAAGACCCAGGGCTGCTAATGAAACACTTTGGAAACAGTTAATGTCATTTAAAAAAAAAAAAAAAGGCTGCATTACAGGGGTGGGATGGTCGCTTCTCAGACCAATGCTGACCTTGGCACTAGAAAACCTCCCTGTGTGGCACAGGGCAGGCCCGGGCCAAGGGGATCGCACTGGAGAAAACGGACCTTTATCCTTAACCTTTAGTTTTTAACTCCAGCCAAACATTTCTATCATTGAGAAAGTGTGATTCACTTTTAGATAAACTTTTGTTTCTTCTGCAGAGAACACACATAATTTCTTAACTAAGATCAAAAGCAACTAGAAATGTCTCAAAAATGATTATTTGGCCCCCATTTCAGGAGTGGGTGATGGTAAAATAATGTCAAATTCAAAAGGCTAGCACTCCGTGAGCCCTGAACAAAGCCAGGGGATCTCAGCGTCCAGGAACATCTTGGAAGCTGGACAGAACCGGTCTAAATGAGTGGCTACAATTTGGGAGCGATGCCAGGGTCATTCTGGCCTCATGTGGGTGAAAGTGCATGTGTAGATTCCTCTCTTGTATACGACTGCTTTTCAAATTACAGCAAAGAGAAAAAAGAAAAAGAAATGTGCAATGTAATTGTCTTTAATCATTACCTACATAATTGCCTTTACTGGAACTCTGTTTTTTCATTGGATTTGAATTACTGTCTGTGTGCCTACCTTTCAGCTTGAAGAACTTCCTTTAGTATTTCTTTTAAGAGAGGCCTGCCAGCCACGAATTCTGCTTTTGCTGTTTTAATTTGGGAATGTCTATATTTCTCGTTCACCTTAAGCCAACTTTACTCAGATATAATGCACATACCATACAACTCACCAACTGAAAATGTACAAGTCGATGGTTTTTAGGGTAGTCAGGAGCTGTATAAGCATCATCATAATCAATTTTAGAACGTTTGTATAAAGCCGAAAGAAACCCTGTGCCCATTAACAGTTAGTTATATGTCAAACTCTGTCCCCAAAAGGATATGCTGAAGTATTAGCCCCTGGTACCTGTGAACGTGACTTTATTTGGAAATAAGATCTCTGCAGAAGTAATCAAGTTAAGATGAGGCCATTTATATGTTTGACTGGCATCCTTATAAGAAGGGGAAGAACTGGACACAGACACACATGAAGGGGAAAACACCATGGGAGGCCCGATACAGATACTCGAGGGAAGGGATGCCTGGGGCCGCCAGACGCTGGAAGAGGCATGGAAAGATTCTGTCCTAGAGGGTTTGGAGGGATCACGGTCCTGCCAACAACTTGATTTTGGACTTCTGGCTCCAGAACTGTGAGAGAATACATTTTTGCTGTTTTATGCTGTTTTGTGGCACTTCAGGAAACGGTACTGAGACACTCCCCATCCCCTCCACACAGTCCCGGCTCTAGGCACCCGACAGTACGCTCTCCATCGCTGTGGGGTGGCCTGGTCCGGAAGTTTCACACAAGTGGGACCACACAACAGAGAGTTGTCCTCTGCGACCGGCCTCTCCCACGTAGCATGACGTTTTCAAGGTTCACCCATGTTGTGGAGTGTGTCAGTGCTTCGTTTCCTTTTACTGCCTGGTGTTATTCGATTGCATGGATATGCTACATTTAACCACTCGTCAGGTGGTGGACATTTGGATCTTTTACGCTTTGGGACTCTTAGGAATGATGCTTCTATGAGCATTTGTGTGCAAGTTTTCATGGGGACATATGTTTTCATTTTTCTTGGGTAGATACCTAGGAGTGGAATTACTGGGTCAGCCAACATTTAACTTTTTGAGGAATTGTCAAACTGCTTCCCAAAGCAGCTGCCCCACTTTTGTTTTTACTCCTGCCAGCACCACCTGAGGGTCACCTTCATTTTAGAAAGTTAGCTTTGCTGGATACAGGGGGGTTCGCTGACAGTTTTTTTCCCTTTCAGCACTTTGCATGCACACAGTCCTCTGGGCCCTAGAGTGACGGCGGTCTCAGGACAGTCACTCTTAGCTGTCTTCAGCCTGCCA
Organism: Desmodus rotundus; assembly: GCF_022682495.2. Taxonomy (NCBI): domain Eukaryota; kingdom Metazoa; phylum Chordata; class Mammalia; order Chiroptera; family Phyllostomidae; genus Desmodus; species Desmodus rotundus. Next base: position 42,102,081 of record NC_071387.1, on the reverse strand, counting down.
CTTCGCTTGTTGCTGCTAGCATCTCAGACTACCAGCACCTTCTTAATTAGTCACCACCCAAATTTCCTTTGTCTTTGACAATGACCTTAGGCATGAACATTTTCATGCTGTATTCTGAGTAAAGGCAGTTCTCCTGGTGGAAATGCTATTTTTACATCCTGGCTCTTTTGGGGGGTAGAACTCCCACACCAGAGTTGGGGGAGGGCCCACTTCTCCTGAGTGAAAGCTCTGCTCTACAAATGAGGACTGTGTGTGAGGTCGGGGGAGTTGATAATCCTTAGTCTTCTTTTCTCAGCCCTCCTGACATGAAATATCCACCCTGCAGGCAGGCTCAGGTGGGGGCAACTGAGGCCCCAGCATGCTCAGCCTTTTCTGCCTTGGGCAGAGATCCTGCCCCATGAGGAAGAACTGAGTGGGAACAGGGAGCCCAGACCTCTCAACCAGGCTCACCTGAGACAGTGCTTCCATACACAGGGCTGGAGAGGATGAGGAAAGACAGCAGTCCCCCCCTCCCAGAGCGAAACCACAGCCCTGGACTCGGTGTTGAGGAAAAGGCTGGGTGGCCCCATCTTCTCAGCCACGTCCTCCTGGGTTAGAGCTTCCCTCACATACAGCGGGGGAGGCAGATGAGGACAAGTCACGGCTCAAACGCTACCAACTCCTGATGTTTCTCCCGAACTATGGATGTTCTGAATAAGTGTTTCTCCACTTGCCGTATGCTCTTAGAACAATTTCCAGGAGTTTTTAAATGGTTGTTATAATTTTCACCAGCTCTGTGGCTTTGCTGGTGAAAGGGTCTACCAAACTCCTCACACCATCATTCTGAAGATCTGAGATCCTCTTACAGTCAGACATACAGCGGTCAACTGAGTCTTCTTTGTCGCCACAATCTAAAACACCCTCCAAGATCTGAAGTGGCTGTTCTGTCTTTGTACCGTTTTGTTCTGTACTACAGACCTCTCTAATACTCAGCAATATTTCGGAGGCTTCTCTCTTTCTGGGAATATGGAAAGATTCTCTTTTCCTGCCATCCTAGAAGTTGGGTGTGACGGCTCTACTCCAGGAAGACAAACAACCCAATTAAAAAAATGGGCAAAGGACTTGAACAGACACTTCTCCAAGGAGGACATACAGAGGGCCTAGAGACATATGAAAAGATGCTCAGCATCACTAGCCATCAGAGAGATGCAAATTAAAACCACAATGAGGTACCATCTCACACCAGTCAGAGTGGCCAACATAAACAAATCCACAAACAAATGTTGGAGAGGATGCGGAGAAAAGGGAACCCTAGTGCACTGTTGGTGGGAATGCAGACTGGTGAGGCCACTGTGGAAAACAGTATGGAATTTCCTCAGAAAACTAAAAATGGAACTGCCCTTTGACCCAGCAATTCCACTGCTGGGATTATACCCTAAGAACCCTGAAACACCAATCCAAAAGAACCTATGCACCCCAATGTTCATAGCAGCACAATTTACAATAGCCAAGTACCGGAAGCAACCTAAGTGCCCATCAGCAAATGAGTGGATCAAAAAATTATGGTACATTTACACAATGGAATTATATGCAGCAGAGAGAAAGAAGGAGCTTATACCCTTTGCAATGGCATGGATGGAACTGGAGAGCATTATGCTAAGTGAAATAAGCCAGGCGGTGAGGGACAAATACCATATGATCTCACCTTTAAGTGGAACATAATCAACAAAAGAAAAAAGCAAACAAAATATAACCAGAGCCAGAGACATTGAAATTAAGAACATTGTAACAATAGCCACAGGGGAGTGGGGAGGGGATAGTGGGGAGAGGGGTCTATAGGAGCTACTATAAAGGACACAAGGACAAAATCAAGGGGGAGGGTAGAGGTGGGGGAGGGAGGTGGGACTGGCTGGGGTGGGGTGGAGGGAAGGGGAGAAAATGCAGACAATTGTAGCTGAATAAAAATTAATTAATTAATTAAAAATAATAATAATTAATTTTTTAAAAAGTTGGGTGTGACTCCTATCTTCTTTGGCCAATGAAACATGAGAAGTTTGTCACTTCCAAGAAGAATAATTTGCTTGGCATTAATTGCTTGATTGCTGCTGTATGTTTCTCTATCTTGTTTCCTCTGTTGCAACAAACCGTGAAGCTTTGGGATGACAGCGTCACAAAGTGAAGAAGCCTCTGGTCTCCTGGGTCCTGAGAGGTAACTGTACAAAGCAGAGCCTTCACTCTTCTGGTTGGACACATGGTGTGAGCAAGAAATGAATCTTGGGTGTTCTAAGCCCCTGAGATTTGGAGATTGTTTGCTTCTGAAGCAATCCTAGTCTATCCCGACTGATAAGAATATTCTTCTTAAAACTTCTATCATATGCAGTACATGTTTCTGAACTTCAGAAGATACTGGTTACGGTCAATTTCATTGTCTGGTGTATGTATAAAATCCTAGCTCCCTAGTGAGTCCACAAGGTGCTCCATGTCTGTGCCCTGCCAATCTGTTGGTCTCAGCTGTCCAAGGATGCTCTACCTCCCCCTTCCTCTCTTATATGTAACTGCACGAGGCTCTGACCCCTGAGCATACCACCCGTTCCCTCTTCCTTTACATGGTACCAACATCCAACCTTCCAGACTCCACATGTGCCACCTTCTACAAACAGGGAAGGCCGGGAGGGGAAGGTGGAATGAAGAGAAAATGAACAAGATACTGCATTTGCGTGTAAGTTGCTATGAAAGTGGGAGGGCCCAGAAATAGTCTTAAGATGAACTGGGTGTGTGTTTTGTTTTGTTTTTTTAAAGCTTGCCAGGATACTTGCTCACAAGTTTGTACCGAAGTTTTATTTCAAGCTCTTGGCAAGGGAAGACTGACAACAAGAAAAAGAAAAGTCTGTTAACAGATTATTAGGTTAGTCAGTCAGTTGGGTGGACAAGCCTAACTTCCCAGAAGTTCTTAATCATTTAGGAGTATCAGAGGGTTGCTCAAGCATTCAATCAGGAATGTGAACTACTTCCCAGAAGGAGGCTGAGAATTACATCATGCAGAAAGTTGTGCTGCAGACCCGGTCTGACTTCCTCTCTTTCTCAGGAGGCTACGAAGAGACAGTATTGGCTTGATTGGTTGTGGTTTGCTCATTGGTTTCCTCTTCAGAATCAAAAGGCATTCCTGGATTTTTGTTTTCATTCACTCAAGCATTTATTAAATGACAGATGGCTAGTTGCTGATGTTTTAAAGATGCAAAGAAAGCCTCTGCTCTTCAGGGAGTTCATAGCCTTTGTGGGGAGGCAGACGTGTCCACACATAATTGTGTAAACAAACAAAGCTATGCCTCGGTATGTTTGGGGGACTATGCAAGATATAGAGGCTGTGGGTTTATTTGGACTCAGTGATGACAAGGAAAGGGCAGAATACAGAATAGGTTCAAAGAGAAATATTTATATTTTGGAGGATAGCAAGGAGTTACCAGGACCCCAGACACTCTGGGAAGTGGAGAATGCTCAGAATGGACATGGCACGTTCAGGATGCCCAAGGAGCCTGCCAGTGTGTGTGTGAGGTAGGGGGTGGGGAGATGGAGGCTGGGGGTGGTGGGGGCAGTAAGGGGCCTAAAGTGAGCCCTGAGAACATGGGGTAGCATCAAATCATACTAGGAAGGAGGGTGACTAATCAGATGACTCTGGATAGTATTTCAAATGAGCAGAAACGGGAAAGAGAAGAATGGGAGGCTGAATGGTAAATACAGGTGAGTATAAAGCACAGGTGAGAAATGACCAGGGTCTGATCCCATCTAGTGCCAATGTCAAACCATGGTGGCTGTGAAATACTCTGTGATGGATTCAGTCAACATCCATTTCCTTGCAAATAGCTCATAGGAGATTAAGATATTCACACATTTACAACCATAACTAATTGATAAGATAGAAAGTGAAAAGTGCCTAAGAAACCTATAGCTAAAGTGCAACAGGGCTGCAGAAAGCACAAGAGATTACTACTGATTGGAGAAAGCAGGACAGGTTTCAAAGAGAAGGTAGCATTTGAGATGAGTTATAAGAACACAAGAGGATAAATACAGAGATAGGGAAGGCATTCACAGATGATAAGACAAGGTAAGCAAAGATCTGGCAGTAAGAAAGCAAAGGAACACAAATGGGAGATGTTGAGGTATGGCCAGCGATAGATTTGACGGAAAAGACATCTTCACGGCAAACTTTGCATGCTGCGGAATTTGGGCTGATTTTCCCAGCAATGGGGGAGCCCTGGAGGGTGTACGAGCAGGAAAGAGAAATGATCAGGACAATGCTAACAGGCTCGTCTTTCAACAAATTACACTGATTGAACAGATGAATAGAGGGTCCTCAAACAATCAAGGCCACTGGACATGAGTAGAGAGCCCTGAGAACACAGGCAGAGGGAAGTAGGAATGCAGTTGTTAGAAACCAAACCGTGGGACTCAACACAGCCCAGTAAAGACTAGACAAAGAGGCAAGGGAGAGGGTGTGTTCGCAAGGGACTCAGGCAAGAAGTGTAATGGCATCATCCTGAGAAGATGGAGATCTTAGGAGAGCAGCTGAAGCAGGGGCAGTGGGGGGCCGGTTTGTTACGGGTTGTGTTTGAGGTGCTAAGGATGCATTTTAGGGAGATGTTTGACAGGGAAGATGAGAGCACAGGAGAAAAGTCAGGACTGGTAAGTCAATCACTAAAGTCATTGGCTACAGATGTGCCTGGGTTAGGCTCAATTACCTGCCAGTCTGTGCACTGACACACCAGGGGGTTAGGACCGGGAAAGGTCCCTGTTCTCGAGTCCGATGAAAGGAGAAAGCACGCACCCGGAAAATTATTATGAGCAAGTAAAGAACGAATACATAAAAGGTAATGTATGCGCCACCTGCAGCAGTAAACTGCGGGCTGTTAGTTATTTGGAGGTCTGTTTCCCTGTGGGATCACTCGTTTATAAACTACCATTAGTGGCCGATGCTCTGAGAGTTGGACTTGTCTTCTAGCATTTGACAAAGTGCTGAGTCTGGCAGTCGTTGCACAAGCGAACTCAACTCCGTGCGGCTTGACATCAGCGCTGTTGCCCAGACGCCCTTCCCCCTATTATTTACAGATAAAATACTCGTGCCAATCTGTTCCCTAGAACTTGCATGGACAGCCTGGAAAATGGATAACAGCATACCAGGACTTTTCTATTGTAAGATGTTTTGAAATGTGGCCATGGGAAGGTGTGTTAACTGGGGCCATGTTAAGTGGAACGAGTTTCACAAGCCCCTCTCTGTGCACGGGATCTTCGCGGCCTCAATCCCAGCAAGGGAAGCCTGCGTTTCTGGGGCCCTTACCTCCCGACAGGAAACAAGGCTGGAGTTCTGGTCAGGAAAATTAGGCAATAAGAAGAAATACAAAGCATCCAGATTGAAACTATCTCTATTTGTAGATGACATGCTCTTACATGTAATAAATCCTGAGGTGTATATTAAAAATATTAGAATGAACAAATAACTTAAACAAGGATGCAGGATACAAGGTCCGTATAAAAAATCAATTGTATTTTTATACACTAGTAATCAACATTTCACAAATGAAATTAAAAAATCAATTCTATTTGCAATAGCACCAAAAAGAATAAAATATTTAATAAAGTTAATTTTAAAAGTGCAAGATTTGTATGCCAAAAACTACAAAATATTGTTGGAAGAAATTAAAGATCTGAATGAATGGAAAAGCATCTCATGTTCATGGATCTGAAGACAATATTTTTAAGATGATAATAGTCTCCAAACTGATCTATATACTCAAAGCATTCCCTACCAAAGTCCCTGCTGCCTCTTTTTCCTTTTTGAAGAAATTGACAAGCTAATCTTCAAAGAAATATGAAAGTGCAAGAGACCCAGGACCACCAAAATAATCTTAAAAAACAAGAACAGAGTTGGAGGACTCATAGTTCCCAATTTCAAAATTTACTGAAAAGCTGCAGGAATCAAGACAGCGCAGCGCTGGTATGGGGTTAGGCGCACAGATGAATGAAACAGACTTGAAGTTTGGAAATAAAGCCTTGTCCTTGTGGTCAATTCCTTTGTTAAACAAGGGCACCAAGACAACCCAATGGGGAACGAATAGGCTATTCAACAAAATTGTGTTGGGGCAACTGGATATTCACATATAAGAAAATAAAGCTGGATCCTTATCTCACCCAATATTCAAAAAATAACTAAAATAGATCATCGACCTAAGTGTAAGAGCTAAAACTGTCAAACATTTGGAAGAAAGCATAGGAGAAAATCTTTGTGACTTTTTATCAGGCGATGACTTCTGAATTATGACACCAAGAGAAAGCCACAAAAGAAAAAAATTAAATAAATTGGACTACATAAAAATTAAAAACTTTTGCCCTGGCTGGGTGGGCTCAGTTGGTTGGAGCATCGACCCATGTACCAAAGGGTTGTGGGTTTGATTCCTGGTCAGGGCATATATATACTGGGTCGCGGGTTTGATCCCCAGTCAGCGTGCATATGAGAGGCAACTGACTAATGTTTCCCTCTCACACTGATGTCTCTCTTTCTCCCTCTCTCTCCCTCTCTCTCCCTCTCTCTCCCTCTCTCTCCCCCTCTCTCTCTAATATCAATAGACATAGCCTCAGGTGAGGATTTTAAAAAAATTAAAAACTTTTGTGCTTCAAAGGACACTATCAAAAAAGTGAAGGAAATAAAAACCAATCCATATAATGAAACAAAATTTGTAAATCACATATTTGATAAAGGACTTCTATTCAGAATAAAGAACCCTGAACAATTCAGTTATTAAAAAAGTGAAAAACTCAAAAATAAAGAATTTGAATAGACATTTCTGCAAAGAAGAAATATAAATAACTGAGAAACACATTAAAAAGATGTTCAACATCATTGCCATCAGAGAAATAGAAATCAAAACCACAGAAACACCACTTAGATGCACTAGTAGGGCTATATTCAAAAAAGGCAGGAAGTAAGTGTTGGCAAGGATGTAGGGGAGTACAACCCTCATACATTGTTGGTGGGACTGGAAATCATGCAGCCACTTTGAGAAACAGCTTGGCATTTCCTCACCTAGTTAAATGTAGAGTTATTCTAGGACCCAGCAATTCCACTGCTAGGTCTATACACAAGAGAATACAAGTTAGGGGGCTAGGTGTGTGTGCTGGGAGGTGGAATTGAGCAAATAAGGGAAAAACTCGCAGACACAGACAGCAGTGGAGTGATCACTGAGGTGGGGGAGTAAGGAGAGGTGGAGGTGAGGGAAGGAGACTTGACTCGGGGTGGTGAACACATAGTACAGTGTGCAGATGACGTGTTGTGGAACTGTGCACCTGAAACCTGCGTAATTTTGTTAACCAGTGTCGCCCCAATAAATTCAATAAAAAGTAAAAAAAGAGAGAGAGAATACAAGATACTTATCCACATAAAAACCTATTCGTGAATATATATGGCAGTACTATTCTTAATAGCCAAAAGTAAAAACAACCCAAATACCCATAAACTGATGAACAGATAAATGAAATGCTATATCTCCATACAATGGAATATCATTCAGCAAGAAAAAGTAATGAGGGGTTGACACATGCTACGACATGGGTAAATCTTGAAAACCTTAGGCTAAGGGAAAGAAGCCAGTCACAACAGGCCGCCCACTGTGTGATTCCATTTACACGAAATGTGCGAATTGGCAAATCTATAGATCAGACAGTATATGAGTGGCTGCCCAGGACTGGGAGGTGCTGAGGGGGATGGAAGGTGACTGTTTAATGGGTACAGGGCTCCTTTTATGGGAGACGAAATTTTTTCTAAAAAATATTTAATTATACACTTTAGAGGGGTGAATTGCACGGTACATGAACTGTATCTGAATAGAGGTGTAAAATTGTTCAGGGGCAGTTTAGAAAGAGGAGATCTGGAAGTCCAGACCGGGGGAAGGAGAGTGGAAGCAGTAACTAAGGCGGCTTAATGAGGATGACACCTAAGTTGTGTACACTGTTCCTTCTCTCATTACCTGGGTCTCAACTCAAGGCATGAGTCAGAAGGACCACTCTACTCCAGTAACCCTCGTGGTGTGCTTCCCACCAGCAACATCTACATCACCTGCAGACCTGTTAGAAAATCCAGTTCTTCTGCCCCACCCCAACCTCCAGGATCAGAACGCCTAGGGGTAGAGTCCCGCAGTCCGGGTTATTGAGGTGCTCTGGTGACGGTGCAGCACACCCAAGTTTGAGAACTGCTGCTGTTCTCCCGGCAGCTATGAGTTTTGGTGCAAACCCAGAGGCAAGGGAGAAGCAACTCACCGGCACTGCTTACCATCACTGAGTGATGGACAGTCACCCTACAATAATGGAAGAACAACATGAGAACAGGGTGTGGCCCGGAAGATGAAGTATTGATATGAACCCTCTCCTCCAGCGTGCTGCGCAAGGGGATTTGCTCCCCTGATAATCACCAACACCTATAATCGGGCTTGATTTTTGTAAAGATAAGCAGAAACACATTGCATGAAGAAAAATTTGGTCCCCAGGAACAAAATTTGAAAAGGATGACTGGATGACAGTTTTTGCATTATTGAAGCCACATGAAAACACCTGTAGTTAAGTATTTGTTTTGCATCACCTAAAATGTATCCTGGGGTGAACGGTGGAGGTCAGGCCCTAGGAGAACAGTGCTGGTCCTTCACTAAAATAGCAGAGGGAGTGGAGGGAATCTGGCCTTGGGGAAGTGAGTGGTCTGGCTCCAGGGGAAGATCTGAACCTGGGAATGTTCTTCCATCATTGCCCCCCTCTCCTCTGATTCTCACCACTCCTCATTCTTTCCCTAGCAGGACCAGGCCGAGACAAGTGCAGCGTCGAGGGTACACAATTAAAGGGGACATGACGTGCTGTCTCAGGTACCCGCACAACCCCAGTGGGCGCACAATTGTGTATGTTTCCTTTGTTCACTAGAGGCACCTGGGGGACATACCCACACCATTGAAGCCACTCAGTGCCATTGGCTGGGGATTCTGGGGGTCTGGGTACCAGACATGGTCTAGAAGCACGGTACAGGCTCCAGGTGGGCATGTCCTCCAAGCCCCTTGAAATCCTTGCAGGAGCAGGCCCAGGTGGGGCCTCTAGTTTGAGTCATTGACAATGAAATTGGTTTGGCACAAATGCACGTGGTGACGAAATGTAACAAGAGCTGCCCCACTTGTATGAGTAACTTAGGACATGGGAATTCAAACAATTTAGCTTAGAAGGGTTCAAGCGGGGGAGGAATGCGGTCAGAATGCTTTAGAAATGAAAGAATCTGTTGCTTAATGCAGCATCCAGCTTCCTGGGGAAATGATTCAGATTTTAGATTTTTAGAAATACTGACATGACAAAACTCTACCAACAAAGATACCTGTCTCGGTACTTTAAAATAGCATAGAAGAATCTGGATCCTGAAAGCTGGCGTTGCCCTCTGTAGTAAACGAGGAGGAGTCTCTTTGAGAGCAGAAACGTCTTCGTCTCTGAGTAGCCACGGAGCAGAGCCTAGCACCTGGCTTACTGCTCAAACGAACAAAACCAAAATACTAGTTTATACACAGAATAGTGGCGTTCACACGCAGACGTGTGGAGAATTTCACATGTGCATGGGAAATACTAGCTGCACATACCAGGCATATTTGTGTCAAAGAGGCAGTGTGGAAAGCATGGTGCGTTGTCTGCTCGGGCTGCCCTGATGAACCACCACAGACGGGTGGCTTACACAGAAATGTGTTTCTCACAGTGCTGGAGGTTGGAAGTCCAAGATCCAGATGTCAGCAGCAGGTTTGGTGTCTTGGCCTACAGATGGCTGCCTTCTTGCTGTGCCCTCACATGGCCTTTCCTCTGTGTGCACACTTCTGGAGTCTCTTTTTAAAGGGGCACTGGTCCTTTTGGATTAGGGTCCCAACCCCCTGGCCTCAGTTAGCCTTAATAATCTCTGTAAAGGCTCTGTACCCACACAGTCACTTTGGGGGCTATGGTTTCAGCATACAAATTTGGGAGGGGTTCCATTAAGAATTCAGTACATAATATCAGGGAACTCAAGCCATCACGTTTGACATCAGGACCAGTATCTCAAAGGGGCATGGATAACTCGGAGGTTAAGGAGAGAAGAGACAGAGATTTAAAGCACTGTATCTTAAAATGCATTCCCTGGACACTCTACAGGCTGTGCTTCACCACAGGAAAAGTCCACGAGCAAATCTACTTGGGAAATATAGCAGAGTTTATTTCTAAAAACTCCCAACGCATGTTAGTGTATTAAGATATTCTCAGAAAAGAGATGGTTTTATTTGGTCTACAGTATTTCTCAAACACGTTTGACCACTTTAGAGTTACCATTTTTTAAAATCCCGTTTGGGGAAGATACTTTGGGAAATTCTGATGTAAAGGAATTGGAAATTCATATCTACAAGGAAATATTGAACTGGAAGTATTTAACTTTAATGTGAAAAACAAAGAGAGAAAGGGCCTTCAAATTTGCAGAGCCTTTTTTTTTCTTTTGAAAGATTTTATTTACTTATTTTTAGAGAGAGGGGAAGGTAGAGAGAAAGAGAGGGAGAGAAACATCAATGTGTGGTTGCTTCTTGCACGCCTCCTACTGGGCACCTGGCCTGCAACCTAGGCATGTGCCCTGACTGGGAATTGAACCAGCAACCCTCTGGTTCACAGGCCGGCACTCAATCCACTGAGCCACACCAGCCAGGGGAAATTTGCAGAGCTTTTTAATACACATTGCAACCTCTCGCACTGCTGGAAGACAGAACACAAGGAAGTGGGACTCAGACTCAGCAGAGACTTAGGTTACACCAAAGGAAGAACTATTTAAGACCTCAAGTTGCTACACAGTGAGTGGGCTGCCCTGTAGGAGTGAAAAAATTCCTTAAAAAAAAAAAAAACCCTGCATGAGGCAATGGTAGCTATTTAGCCAAAAACAAATCCTTCTCACCCACCACAGTACAGAGTTGTGGGGAAGCCACTTCTGGGCTAATAAGCCCTCTGTGCCACAGTGACTCGGAGACAACACGTTGCAAATGGCAGGTGGGAGCACACTACGAAGCAGCCTGGGGCCCTGAGTCACTGCTTGGCAGAAAGGTGCCGGACTGGGTACGCGGATGTTTTATGAACAAGACATAAACCTCGAAGGTGTTGAGGTACTGAGGTTTGTGGGCTGTCTGTTACATCAGCTAATAATACTTACCCTGACTACACAGCAAATATGGCTCCCAGGTTTTGACAAAGCTGAGTAATGAACACAAAGGTATTAATTATGCTCTCTACAGTTTGCTGCATGCTTATTTTATAATAACTGGAAAACCAGGATGCTCCACACCTTTAGGCACTCTGAGAATTTCACTGTAGTTTTAAAAAAGAAGCAAATGAGAAGGGGGAAAGTATATACAAGTGGCTTTAACTATGTTTTAGTGCTCTATTTCTTTAAAAACACATGGTTCTGGCCCTGGATCATGTGGCTCAGTGGATTGAGTGCCGACCTGAAAACCAAAGGGTTGCAGATTTGATTCCTAGTCAGGATACATGCCTGGGTTGCAGGCCAGGTCCCCAGTAGGGGGCATGCAAGAGGCAACCACACATTGATGTTTCTCTCCCTCCATTCCTATCCCTCTAAAAATAAATAAATAAAATATTTTTTAAAATAAAATAAAAACAAATGGTTCTGGCCCTGGCCAGGTGGCTCAGTTGGTTGGAGCATGGTCCCATATACAAATGGGTTGCAGGTTCAATCCCCAGTCAGGGCACATGCCTAGGTTTTGGGTTTGACCCCAGTCAGCGTGTATAGGAGGCAACTGATCGATGTTTCTCTCTCACATTGATGTTTCTCTCTCTTTCTCTCTCTCTTTCCCCCCACCTCCCCCCAGTTTCTCTCTCTCTAAAATCAATAAAAAACTTATCCTCAGATGAGTATTTAAAATAAAAACAAGTTGTCCTGAGGTGACATAGTCAAATAAAAGAAAGGCAACATGCTCTGTCACACAGTAAAAAATCACATTCCTTAATGAGTCAGAATAATGCTTCATGAAAGGAATAAAGACTGTGCTCGATACCAGGGAGACCCTGGCCTTGCTCTGTGAGGACCGGCCCCCAAGGCTGGCAGGAGCACTGGCCACGGCGCCGCTGCTGGGGGAAGCACTCTGCAGGAGGCGGCACATCTACCTTGTTCTTGGAACCTTGTGCCCTCTAGAGATGAGTAGATAGGGAAGGAATTTGCCATTTTTCCTTCCTTTGGCAAATAAAGACATTTCGAATCATGATAGTGGAAAAATACTGTTTTTGAAACAGTTGACTTTTAGGAAACTTTTGAGTAATCCCCTTGCATGGACACTGGCTTGGTTACTTTCCTCTGGATTGATTCATGTAAAGCCTCAGGTTCAAGAGTCAAGTTCTCCCAGGACATAACATGGTGGTTCTTTACTTATCACTAAGTCCTTTTAAGAAGAGTGTGGCCCTGGAATGCCCTGCTTATTTGGATCCAGATCCATGCGAAGCTCCTGAGACGCCCTGAAGTACCCTCTGATGCCCGGGAACAGAAGTGGCTGTGAAAGGCAGGGAGTGATATTAAGCCCTAAAGCAAATACCACGTAATATTACGATTTAACAAAGCAGGATAGCAGGTACAAACACATTTGTTATATTGTTCTTTACACCTTTCAGTCTGATCAAAACAGTCCATTAGAAACACAACTGGAAGGGCATCAGTGCCCTTGGCTACACCAGTTCCTCTGACCTCCCCACTCATGCTGGGAGGGTGTTCTTAGTACGTTTTCCTTCCGCGATTTTACATTTTATGTTGACAACACTCAGCTGCAATGACTCATCCAAGGAAGTAAAATGTGAAATTCTCAGAGAAAACTACAGAACAACGCACTTCTGCCTGGGGCATCAGAGGCTTGTTCTTCCATTTAGCCAACTCGGACTGGACAGAGAGCTCTCCGAGCAACGCCCGGGCTGGGAGCTGCCAGAAGCTCTGAGTTAAACCAGACACTGTAGTAGGAAAGATGTGACCTGGGCCTGCCCAGAAAGAGGTACTAATTGTATCGCAGGAATTCATGGGCACATTCTTTCCACCATGTAGGGGAATAAGAGATGTTTTCACAGAGGAAGTGACATTTGAACTAGACCTTAGAGCAACAAAGCACTTGTTCAGGAAAGGTCAAGGTTATTGGAAATCAGTGAAGTGCTTACTATGGGATTAATCCACATATTATACCACACTCATGATATGCTTTGTGTTTCTAATGGAATATTTTGAGCAAACAGAAAGGTATAAAGAATAATATAACAACCATTTTTGTACCCGCTATCTTGCTCTGTCAAATCGTAATATTGTATGGTATTTGCTTTAGGTCTTAATGTCACATAGAAGCTTCCCAGGTAGCTCTCCAATTCATATTCCTCTCTTTCTCTCCAGAGATAACCCACTCATTTTTCTAATCTGGAATTTGAATCCTCTGCTTCTTCATTCTCCCTCCATGGCAGATGCTACTAACAGACTGTTAATTCTTTCCCATGAACCTTAGAAGTGTTCTCCACTAAGGTCCCGCTGATCGAAGCTGTCATGAATGATAAAACCTGCTGGTCTCACCTTTAACTCCATCTCTTTCCAGAAGGTTAGAACCTAAGAGATGGGTCGGATCTACCCTCTGGCTTCTTGTCTATGCAGAAGCTAATCTGGGCCTGAAGGGTACACTCCAGTAACTGTTCATCTGGGGAGGCAAACACCACACTAGACCAACTGTCAGAATCCTGGTTTCAAACCATAGCTCCTCCAGCCCCTAGAAAGTGACCTTGGGCAGGACACTCAGCTTCTCTGAGTCCATTTATTTACTTATGAAACAAAGACACCACGTGCCTGAGCTGCAAGCCTACCAGGGCTGCATCCGTGTGCCTTAGACATGCTCCTTTGGCATCTTAAACTTACCCCTATTAGAGCATTTCACGACTGTATAATAATTATTGACTCATTTGCCTTCTCCACTGAACTGTGAGTTTTTGAGAGTAGGGACCGTGTGCCTGACATGCAATAGGTGCTCGGCAAATATTGGATGAATTAAACTGATCAAACATAACTGTATTTACAATCTAACACATTCATACTCATATATTCATGATCTATAAAGCATACAAACACCAGGTATAATTCTCATTTGGCAACGCAAATTAGCATAAATGACACTGGTAGCCAGTGCCCCCCATCAGAGCATTGCTACTTGGATGCTGCACCTGGAAATGTTGCTGTGATGATGCCCGAGCCCTGCGCCTCTGTGGCGAGGCTGCCAAGGTCAAATCCAGGCACTTCCACTTACTAGTCATGGCAAATGACTTAGCCTCTTTGCTTCTCAATTTCTCATCTGTAATTAACCCAAAAGAAACAATCTGCACTGGGGCAAGCATTTGGGTCTATTTTATTCATGAATCTAACAACATACCTGGAAAAGGACTGGGGCTATAGAAGGAAGTCTATTTATAATAGAATTCTTGATTACATGGATTCTGGGACCCACCTCCTAGGGTCATGTGATTAAATGTGCCTGGAAGTGCTCAGCATACACCGTGAACAAGGAATACTCTTACACCAATTTAAAATAATGGTCTTGATGCATATCTCATGGCTCTGAGGGAGTGAGTCGTGATCTTGGTCTCACGGCCCTCAGATTTCCCCACACTGAGGGGTGCCATGAGCTTAGCTTTACCCACGGCTGAATGGCCAAAGTCAGAGGCACTGATGGGTGTCTCTGGTCCTCCTGACCGAGTGTGCTACAGTTCCTAGGGTCTCGTGATAACAGACAGACACAGGCCATGAGCAGGGCCAGTGCTTGCCCCCCTCGCCTCCATTCTCCTCCCCCTTCTGTCAAGGTTTCCGGCATACAAGTGTCCAGCCAACTGGACACTACACACGAAAATCTGCAAGCTGGTGGAGAAATGCTAACAGCTGTGAGGAATTATGTGAGTGGAATTTTCTGGCACTTTGGCCTGACGTGAGGGGAGTGAATGTCAAACATGTTCTAGATGGGGGAGAAAAACAAGCAAAATGCTGCTGTGTGGGGGAATTCCACACACACATCGGAAACATAGATGGTATTAAGAAAAGGGTATTTAGCTAGAGGTTACCCCAGGCTTTTAGCCTTACCACCTTTAAGCATCGCTCAGACCATTGCTTCATTAAGTAACATTTGTAGGAGTTCCTGATTTCAAAAGCTCATTCCATTTTTCATAATTACAAAAGTTCCTTGTAAAACACTGGAAAATACCAGAAAGTGATTTTGAAATATGGAAACCTTCACCACCACCAGAGATATCCACTGTTGGCATTTTGGTGAATCTCTTTCAGTATTTTATAGTTTATATATATATATTTTTTAACCTCATGACAAAATTTCAAAGAACTAAGTATGGTGATTTTTCCATCTAGACTTTGTACATCTCACCAGGTTATAAAATAAACTTAATTTTTAAAAAATATTTTAGTCTATTGTACAGCATGCATACAAACAGGACTGTATAACATGTACGTTCATTTAAAAATAAGTAAAATAGAAAAAATCCCCTGGAATATGGGTCTTGCTACTCCATAGTATTTAAACACACATACGTGCCATAATCTAATCTTTCTCCTGCTATATATTTAGGACCTAGGATCTCTATGCAAATCTCTGAATATTTTTTAATAGCATTTAAAATTACAATATTGTAGGACATCTGAAAAGTGTCTAAAATACACTGATGTTGTTAATTACACTGATCAAACCACCCTGGGTGGTGAGGCTCAGTGGACTGAGTGCTGGCCTGCAAACCAAAACATCGCTGGTTCAATTCCAGGTCAGGGCACATGCCTGGGTTGTGGGCCAGGTGCCTGGTTGGGGGCGTGCAAGAGGCAGCCAACTCATATATCTCTTGCACATTGATGTTTTTCTCCCTCCCTTCCCTTCTCTCTAAAAGTAAGTGAATAAAACGTCAAAAAATAATTAACACTAACCAAAATAAAAAATAGAGAGAGAAAAGACAGAAGTTACTAATATCAGGAATGAAATAAGTAGATAACACCACAGATCCTGCAGACACCAAAGGGATTTATCTGTTAGTGAATGTTGAATTCTGATTATTTCTTTAGAACTTTGGGAAGTGAACCTACTGAGGCAAAGGATATATGACAATTTTTAATGTAAACTTTTTATTTTGATATGATAGTTTTGCGTGCAGTTGTAAAAATATAGCACACAGAGAGCTATACCCTTTACCCACTTTCCTCCAACAACCGGGATCTACCAACACTAATGCGGTCAAGATATAGAATCTTCCCCCATCACAAAGATCCCTCACGCTGCCCTTTCATAGCCACAGCTACTTCTAACGCGTCCCCAACTCATGTCAGCCACTAATCTGTTCTCCAATTCAATTCCGTAAGTTTATTTCAAGAATATTATGTGAATGGAATCATAGAGCATATAATCTTTTGTGATTGGCTTTATTCACTCAGCATAATTCTCCGGAGATTCATCCAGACTACTGTGTGTATCAACAGTCCAGTCCTACTTACTGTGGAGCCGCATTCCATGGTAGAGAGAGAACCACCGCAATTTGTTGAGCGGTTCCCTTTGAGAAAGATATTTGGGTTGTTTCCACTTGGGGCTGTTACAGATAAAGCGGCCATGAACATCTGTGACAGGGTTTTGTGTGAACATAGTTTCCATTTCTCTGGGATAAGTGTCCAGGAATGCAATTGCTAGCTTGTATGGTAATTACACGTTGACTTTGTTTAAAACACTGCCAAACTGTTCTCCAGGGTGGTGGTACCATTCCACATTCCCACCAGCAATTTATGAGTGGTCCAGTCTCCACATTTTCCCTGGCATTTGGTGTTGCCAGTACTTTTCATTTTAACCATTCTTGTAGATGGATAGGGATATCGCATTGTGATTTTAATTCGCATTTCCCTAACAACTAGTGATGTTGACCATTATTTCTTGGGCTTATTTGCCATCTGTTTATCTTCTTTGAAATGTCTATTTTTCCCATTTCTAAATTGGAATTTTTTAGTGTTTTGATAGGTTTTTCTTTATGCATTGTAATTCTAGTCTTTTATCGGATATATGGTTTGAAAATATTTTCTTCCTGTTTGCAGTTTGTGTTTTCATCCTTTTAATACAATGTTAAAATCTATTTTCTCTTTGCTGTTCACACTGGGTAATTTCTATTATTCCATCTTCCAATTCACGGATTCTTCCCTGGTCTCTTCCATTCTGCTTTGGTTATTACCTTTACTAGTTCTAAATCCCCATTTGGTTCTTCTTTATGTCTTTTGGGGGTTTTTTTTGCTGTTGTCGAGTCTTTGCTTCTAGAGTGTTCATAATTGCTCATCAAAGGATTTTGACCATGGCTGCTTTAACGTCTTGTCATGTAATAAAATCTTGGTTGGTATTAGTGGTTACGTACACTTTTTTCATTCCTTTGGGATCTTCCAGGTACTTGGCATGATGAGTGATTTTCAATTAACCTGGACGTTTTGGATATTACATCAGGAGTCTCTGAATTCTGTTCCAGCTGGCCTGCCCTGCTCTGGCAGCAGAGGTGGCTGGGGCCCTTCGATACTGCTGGGTGCAGATGGGAGTTCTGTTCCCTCGTGACCCCCACTGATACGTCTCTGCTGAAAGAGGTAGGAGAGCCTGATGACTGTTCCACATGTGACCTCCACCTGCCATGGGGACAGGGGGAGGAGGACTGGTTACTCTTTGTATTAACCATGTCTTTTATTTTGGGGTGTTTTCACATCTTGGACCTTTGCTGAGTCTGCAGGCCTTGCCGGTTCCTAGTGATAGGAAATGACTGCCCTGCAGGAGCACCTTCCCTGTACAGACCAACCAATCCAGACCCCACAGCCCCAGCCACTCCTTTGTTGGGCTCTTGTACTCTGGGCCACTGCTCTCCTGCCCTGAGACCCCAGGAGCAGCAATCAGACAACTCGGGACAGCCCTACAGCCTAGACCTGGAAACGAGCCCACCCTAGCCTGCTCACCCTGCCTCCCCTGTTCCTTCTCGTGGAAAACACAGTAAAGGCCTTCGTCCATATTGTCTCCTGCTCCTTCTGCCTCCTGACCCGTTCTGGTGCTTCCCCGTGTGACTGCGCACCGTGTGCCTTCCCTGTTTCTGGGGAACTGTCCATACAAACTCCTCCCTTCACAGCAGTCACTCCTATGTCTGCAGGTCTCACCGTGCCTTTTCAAACAGCTCCTGGGTGCCCATAGCACATGCTTAGGCAGTGATGCAAGTCCTGCTTCTCCACTTGGCCCCCTTGACATCAACCCCATGGGAGAGGGAGGACCCCTTAGTACCTGTCTGTGGGGATGTCAGTCCCAGCCTCCTCTGGCACTGCCCAGCAGGGCTGGGGCATCTCCATCTGCGCTATGTGCTTGTGTTGATTTCTAAAAACGTTCTATGGAAATTTCCTGTGGAAATATCCTAACCTGACTGAGTAAGTACACAAGATAGTTACATCCCACGCAGGCCAGGACACCGGGATTCTAGCGCCGAAGGCGATGAGCTGGGCCTGGTGTATAAACCCAAGCACGCTAACTCACCTCCAGCCAGACCCTGTCACCTCTCTACTTATTCTGCCCCCAAGTTACCCGTGCCAACCATCTTCACCACCCACTTTTGTTAAGTTTCCCACTGAAAAGTGAGAATTTAAACAACTTCCATCACAGCTGATTTGAGCTATGAGCAATGGAAACAAATCGTTTTCACCATTTTCCATCAGAAATTCTTTTCAAGGGCCCTTATAAACACTGTCGTTTTTTTTAAAGCCTTAAATATTTGATCATTTGTTCAAGAGTATACAAATCAGATCTTCAGTTCACGAGGGTGCTCTCCCGGGGAACCTGCTTCCCCTAAGCCTTCAGCCTGTAGCGAGATTTGGCTGAGACCTCACAGAGCTCTCTTCTGAAGGGCAAAAGTCAGAAATGTTTAAAAAGGCAAAAGCTCCTCAGAAGACTCATTACCATGATCAAGTTTTCAGCATGTTCCTAACCAAAAGAAACAGTCTGCCAAACCATGATATTCTTTCTTTGAGAGAGAGAGGCAAGAGGCAAGCCCACATTCAATACGACTGACCGAGTCCTCTGCTGGGGAAGGCCATGGCTCTGTCGGGCTATGGAGTTCTGACCATCTGGTCAACTTAAAATTTTAATTCACGGGGTTCTCTCAAGTTAAAGGTCTCTGATCATTTGTATTCATCCTTTCCTGAGAGGATGTAGAATTAGAGGTATGGGTGCAAATGAGAAGCACACCCCCATGATAAGTAGGCTCTGACACATTGGTCACCCATGTATGCTTTTCACAGAGAATTAGTCTGGCCAAGGATACAGTTGAGTGGACAGACTAAATATGAGAGAGTAAGTAGACCCAGCCTGATGAATAAAGAATATATATTTATAATAAGGGTCTTTTGAAAGTGTAGGATAAATAAGAAACTCTTTTAGCATTTGTATTGCTATTTTCAATCTCTTTAAATAAACTTGGCAAAGCCTCCTTAAATAACAGTGTAGACAATCAAATCATAAATTACCCAAAGCCAAGTCAAGTCTTGGTCGCCTTTTCCCCTTTACGGCTGCACACTGCACAGAGCTCCCGACCAGCGTTTGCAGTGCTTACTGTAAATTACTGGTCAGCACGGCTGCCTCTCTCCTGCTCTCCCACTCACTGAACACTGGGAATTGTTAAAGGCAGGACTGAGTCACGATTCATCTTTGTTCTACAAAGATGCACTATACTGTCTGAACAAAACTTGTGAAATAAATAAATGGATGCTTGCATTACTGAGTGATCCAATAAAAATATATATTGCAGATTTTTGAGTCACATGTTATTTGCTAGTCAGAAATTCCCACATATGCCAGGGAGAGGCATGAAGCGAGACTCGGCGGCTTACCAACAGGGAGGAAGGACGGCCAGCATAGCGAGGCACTATGTTTGTCTTATTTCATATAAAACTTTAAAGTCCCCAGGCCCACATGAATGCATGGCATGCCAACAAAACAACATCCTTCCTTTTTTTTTGTCCTCAGATAAAAATAGGTTAGCCCAGCACTGATAGAAATACAATGAGATGTTTAGGAATATGTAATGTTAATGGTTCTTACAAAATTTAACATTTTCTAGTAGTCATTAAAATATAAAAAGGCACAAAAGAAAATAATTTTAATTAAAAATTTTTTGACTCAGTATAGCTAAAACACCATTTCAACATATAATCAATGTAAAAAGTTATTGAGATATTGCAAGTCTTTAAAATTCAGTGCATATTTTACAGTTACAGCTCATCTTGATTCAAACTGGCCACCTTCCAAGGACTCGATGGCCGTGAAGTCCTTGGCCACGGAGTCCTTGTAAGGGTGAGGGGCTGCCACATTGGACAGCAGAGGGTTAGAAACATACTTCACATTCATTCACAGCAACTACTTCTCTCCATTGGGTTTCTGGTGTCATTAATTTCCTTCCCCCTGCCCCCCACCCCATGACTCTTAATTACTTATCCTGACATTATCAGAGTGGCTGGAGATGTGTCATTTCTTACAAGTCACCTGAAGTCTTTTTGGCAAGTGTGTAGGGCAAAAATTCTAAAGGAAAATAAAACAAAGCAGGTTTTATGCCCATTCCACAGCTGAAGAGTTGAAGTTCAGGGTTGTAAGGTATCTGTAAGTCACATGGCTGGTTAAATCTCAGGCCATAACTCAAGCCTAGGTCCTGGGACACCTCGTTTTCATTTCGTCACCTCTCAGAAACTGAGGACTTTCCGGCGGAGGAAACAGCCTGTGTGCGAGTTAAGTCCGGAAGAAGAAGAAGCGCTCGTTTCCATCCACGCGCCCAGCTGCTGCGCAAAAGGCCAAACGGCCCTCTGGGGTGACAACAGGGTTAGGTCTCAAAAGGAAGTTATTTCTCCAACTTGAAAGAAATACTTGGTTCTCTTCCAAAGGCAGGAGAACCTTTAAAAATAAATCAATTCCTCATTTTAAGAACAGCCGTGTAGAACATGCATGCTGGATCAAATGTCACGTCGGAGAAAATGTCACCATCAAAGCCGACTACAGCAGCTGAACCCCCCGTGCAGGATAAAATCTTATCGGAATTCATAAAAAACAGCTGTCTTTCTCTCTGTTTTCACTGAGTCTAACCTTCTGTACTATTTCTCTTTTAAGTAAACATAAAAAGCATTTACTCCAAAAGTCAGAAAACCAGATTCTTCTTTTAAAAAATATTTGTCCTGTTGGCTCTTCTCCTCCCCATTCTTACCTCTTCTATACCTCACTCCATGTGAAAATCTTACATGTGGGAAAACCTCTCTCTTTCTCTCCCCTCCGCTCCCCCACTCTTGCACTCTCCCCCTCCCTTTCTGCCTTTTCCATTCTCCGCTGCCACTGCCGACACCCCCACGCCCTCAACCTCACCCTCCCCACCCACTAAGAAGGCAAATAGGTCCATAGAATGCATTTAGCACTGCTAAGAATCAGATGATGTGAATTTTATTCTTTAGTTCTTAAAATGATTAATGTTATTGGTGTGATGAATCTGAAAAAATTTTGTTTACTCAAGGATAGAGCAGATAAGTAAATATGTTGGTAATCTTTGGAACCAGAGTTGTTTTATGGGAGAAGAGAGATAAATACAGATTGAGGTGAGCTGGGGAAAATGCAGCATTGGATTTAAATTGGCGACTAATGATTAGCACATCTGTATGTACTTGTATGTGTGTGTACATGTGCATGTGTGTATGTGTGTATTGTTTGCGTGCATATGTGTGTGTGTGAGGGCATGCGCTGCCCACTGAGAGGGTAAGAAGCGCATGACGACCAGGTGGCAATGAGCTCACCTAGCATCCAGACCTCGGTTTCTGACAACCTTTGCCCTGTAAGTGGGCCCACGTGTCCTTGGACCAGTGGCTGTGTCTAAGACTGAGACAGGGAAGGAAAAGTAGACCTGACATGTCTTGTGCCAGGAAGTAAGGAATCCTCAAAGAGGAACAGGGGACACAGAAGCAGCTTGAAGGCACTTCTGGTGGCCAATTTCTAGAATCAAAAAAGAATAATTAGGATCATATATCAAAATAAGGAGGAATAAACAAGAATTGAATGAGGTATTTTCAGTGGTAAAATATACACAGCATAAAATTGATCATCCTAACCATTACACGTGGCATCACACTTCAGTGGCATTAAGGACACTCACATTGCTGTGCGACCATCGCCTTCTCCCATCTGCAGAACTTCTTCTCTTTGCACACTGAAATCCCGTACCTATTAAACGATGACTTTCCACTCCTAATTCCCCCCAGCCCCTAAAAACCACATTCTACTTTCTGTCTCTGTGAATTGCGCTACTCTAAGCATCCCACATAAGGGGAATCACACAATATTTGACCTTTTGCATCTGGTTTATGTCACTCAGCATAACGTCTTCAAAGTCCATCCATGTTTTAGTACGTGTCAGAACTTTGTTCCTTTTTAAGGCAGAATAGTATTCCGTTGCGTTTACTGCATTTTGTTTATCCCTCATCTGTTGATGCACACGCGGGCTGTCCACCCCCAGGATCCTGTGTGTCTTGCTGCCACGAACACCTGTGTACAAACATCCATCTGAGTCTCTGCCTCCAATTCGCATGGTACATGCCAAGACATGAAATTGCTGAGTCAAATGATAATATTATGTTTAATCTTTTGAGCCTAGTGAGTTTTGAAAAAGAGGGAAAAGAAATACTTTCTCTACAGAAAACTACTACTTCATAAATGTAAAAAATATGACCACTGAAAATCATCGTTTCCCCCACGTATGTACAGACCCTACTGGCAGCGACCGTCAGTGGGTGCTGGCGGGTGGAGAACAGGAGGCTCGCACGGTGGCAAGTGCGACCCTGCAGACCACTCACTCATCGCAGAGAAAGGCAATTTCACGATGGTGAGCTCTGGCAGGAACCACGTTACCGGGTGGTCAAAACTTGGCGTCAGCAACATCAGGACGAACTGGCACTAAGGGCTTCTTACAGTGCCCAGGGGGCACTTTACCGTACGCACACTTTTGCCCCTCAGAGTGCACAATTCAACGTTTTTTTGTGTGTATTCACAGCACTGTGCAACTATCACTACAACAATTTTTAGAACATTTCCACTCCCCACCAAAGAAAACACAGCCCTATTAGCAGTCACTCCCCATTCCCCCAATTCCTCCAGCCCGGACAACCACCAATCTCTCTCTTCCTCTGGATTTTCCTACCTCAGGAAGTTTCATATAAATGGACTCACAAAATATTTGGCCTTCTGTGACTGGCTTCTGTCATTGAGCATAATGTTTTCATGCAAGGTGTTCACGTACCAGTACTTCATTCCCTTTTATTGTCAAATAATATTCCATTATACAGATATGCCACTTTTTAGCCATTCATCAATTAATGGACACTTGGGCTATCTCCACTTTTTTTATTATGAAAAATGCCGCTATGGACATTTATTACATGTCTCCCTATGGCAATATTTTCACTTCTCTCGGGTATCCCTCGGGAGTCTCTCAGGAAGAACTGTCGTGTTCTCTGGAACTCCGTTTTAACCTTTTGGGCAGCTTCCCGACTCTTCTCCAAAGTGGCTGCACCGTTTTACATTCCGCATGCAGAGTAGGAGGTTTCCTGTGTAAACTATTCTTGCTGAATGTTTACTCTAATGAGAAAACAGTGGAAATCCTCTTTGTGGGGCATTCTACCAGACAGCTGGCCCGGACCCTTCAAAATCGCCAATGTCACTAGAGACAAAAGTAAAATGTAAGGGGAGTTTAAAGGGGAATAAGGATAAAAACTAAATATAATGCAGGGCACACAATTTGTTCCTGGATTTAAAAAAAAAGAAGGTGTAAAGGACATATTGGGGCACAAAGAGACACCTGAACTTGCATTTTATATTGTGTAACATTCTACCTACAAAGCAAACTCCCCGGGGTGTGCTTATGGTGCTATCGGAGCATGCCCTGTTTCTGAGGAGACACTCCTCGGACTTTTTAAGGGTAATGTTATGATGCCTGCAGCTCATAACGTGACTTTTACTCACATAAAGAAAAGGAAAGTGTGTGTGTGCGTGCTCATGTGTGCCCACGCATGCACACATGTGCAGCAGAGGAGTCAGAGATAGAGAGAAAGTAGCACAAAATATTGTCGATCAATATTTTTGAGGGTACATGAGTGTTCATTGTGCTAATCTTTCAAGTCTTTTTCTAGTTGTGAAATTGTTCTTTTAAAAAGTTAAGAGGAGAAGTTATTTGGAGAACATAGGAACAAAAAAAATTCTAACCTATAGAAAGAAAGCACAGATTAAGACGGGGAAAGAAGTACAGGGAGACAACTTCTCAGCTCTCCTCAATTTGTGATCTTAACTTCTCACAAGCTGATGTTAAAAAAAAAAACCCTGAGAACCTCACTTTAAAGGCCATGTTTAGATCTATAGTAGACTGACATGAAGCAGAACCCTGCTGACTCACGTGGAGCAGTCCTGCTAACTTGCCTGGAGCAAGCTAGACCACTGTAGACTACAGTTATCCCAGCCATGGACAGATCTGGGTTAACCTAGAACATACTTGAGGGTTCCTTCCAGCTTTGAAATTCTATGATTCTATAATCCTACTTTTTGAGTGGTATTCAGGATGAATCTTTCTTTGAATATATCCTCATTGGGGTGACACTTTAGGGCTTTTACTTCACAGAACTTGAGATGGAATGCGTGATTTATTTCAATTCTAATCAAGAATCATTAATCACATCGAAACGGAGGAGCCCGGACACTGGGAATACCCTGCGGTCCTCACACGGAAGCACACCGCCCTCAGATGGGCCCTGTTGCATGCTGAGGTTTGGTTCCCAGTCAGTGGCTCTGGGCATCTCACCAAGGAGTAAGCCTCCATCCATGACCTAAGATGCCCTTGAGACAGCTCAGGAGGCAGAGATGGAATGTTCCCTTTGGCCCTCTCTGTATCAAGCTTCTAGGATATAATTAGGAAGCAGCTCTCAGGACAGACGTGCAGGGAGTTAGGTTGAAAAGTGTCCAGGGGAAGAAGGGAGAAAGGAGTGAGGAGGCATCTGGTCGGGAGATGTTCTAAGTTTACTTGGTAAATGACGAAGCAGCGCAGCCAGCCCTTGCAGGGAAGAGCAGAAGCTCTCAGAACAAGCCAAAGTCAAAATGGGGCCAAAGTGTCTCTACATTAGAATTGCCCAGCAGATTTGAATCTCAGACCCCAAGGTCCAGGGCACTAGACATTTTCTCATCTCAAAACAATTTTTTTTTTAAGTCAAGAGGGGATAGAATTAAAAAAAAACAAAAGCCTTTTCAAGGTGACCATAATCTTATGAAATTCTAAAATGTCCTCATTTTTTATTCTCCAATTCTAAGATAGGTCCTTCGTTTCTCTATAGTTTGGAAATTCAAAAGCCATTTAGTCCAGTTCCTGCATTTTATAAACAAGGAAGCAAGTTCTGAGAGGGCCATTAACTTGCCCACTTCATTCAGCACACTAGCCACTAAGGCACTGTTCCAATCCCTGCTTTGCTCACTAGAACAGAACTTCCTCTTACACCCCGAGACTGCCAAAGCACCCCTAAGGCTGCACAGACAGCAGAAGGCACGCCATGCCCCACGTGGGCCCCGTGGCCCAGCTCACTGATAGGCGCCGGAAATCAGGGACCGCTCCTCACGGAGAGAGAGAAAGTGCAAGTGCAACAAGCGTGCGGGTAGCTCGTTCACATCTCTCTTCTTTCTCCTCCTGTGTTTTTTCCCAGCTGAATTAAACCAAGCCCACGAGCAGGTCTGGAAATCTGAATAAATTGGGGGTGAAGTGAGTTAGAACTTACAATCACACCGGAGGCATAGTCCCGGCAGAATCTCAAAGCTAAAGTGAGTCCCCTGCACACCGTCGTCCTCAGAACGTGCTCTTCAGGTTTTATTTGATCTTTCCTGACTGTCTGGCACTGGTTCAAAGGTCATTGCCGTGTTTTGTTTGCTTCAGTTTGGAGAATAAATTTGAAATCATCTCTGGCTTGTTTACTTCTCTCCTCTAGGGAAATAAAAAATTTAAAATATTCTCCATATAACTGTTTCAAATCCACTTAAAAGAAAGTTCTTCAGTCCTCAAACTTCATCCAACAGATGCACAATCCTGATATTTCTGGGTTTTTTAATTGCCTGACTTGTTTGTGTAAATACTGATAGAGATAATATGGACAGTTGTGTGAGCAGGTCAGATCCCAGCTAGGGAGACAAGGAGTTATTTGAAAGAGTCCAGGAACTGAGATTTTGAGAAAGAGAACTCTCCTTTCATATAATTTGCTGCTTTTATCATCAAACCTTTAAAGGAAGATCCAAGACTCCACTGCACATGCCTCATCTTACCCACGGAGAAGGTGAAGCACAGGGGTTAACAGCTGGGCCCGGGAAGTCAGGCGCCTGGGTTCACTTCCCAGCGCTGATAGGTAATACCTGCCTCACCTGAGGGAAGTGATTTAACCCCAGTAAACCTCAGTTTCCATATCAGTTTCTATATACCAATAGTATCCACACTGAAGAATCGCTGAGGTAGATGATATCCCTTCAGTAAAGCTCAGCACAAATTCATACCTGTTTGAGTGCTCACCCTCAGGGAGCTAACTAAGCAAGGACAGAGATGGACTCGATAAGTGCCGTGACCCAGGTGAGACGCCACACTCTCCATGTGGAGGCCTGTCAGATGAGTAACTCTCCTGACCTCTGCTTGACCTCTGTCCCCCCACCCCCACCCCACTGTTATGCTCTTTGAACTCTGCCCCTGTGGGTGAGGCCTGGGGTCTTCCAGACCTCATGAGGGCCTATGGGTAAGCCTGTCACACTCTGAGTTAAGTATTAATTTGAGAGGTAACATGACTGTTATGAGCCACATTTTCTACCGTTAGCTGTAGATGAACTAACATGCCATTTTGGTGACCCTATGGCTTACTTCTTCACCTTATTTCTCAATTACTCTACAACTAGGTTGCTGAGTTGTAAAGTAATTCATGGAGTCTCTCTTCTCACTGCTAAGCAAGCCATTCTTCCCTACAGCACCAATTGTAGCCCCATGGGGTTCCCAAACAGCTGCCTGGTGACTCAGCTTAAAGAGTCACCACCACTGACTTGACTTGCACAGGCCGAGCACGTTCACTGTCCTCCAGCCACGGCCTGAGAGCGAGCACGGCCAACCCCAAGTTCCTGCGCTGGATGTGGAGCCCCACAGGCACGCCAGGCTTCTGGATGATCTCGTAACTCAAAAGCAGTATTTCTAATTGTCAGCTATTTCTTTGGAAGAAGGAAAACAAGGCCCTATAGACTCTTTGTTCCTTTCTGCCTGGTGTCACAATCCACCGGTAAGGAAACAAGATCCTATTATGTGAAAGAACAGCTCAGTCATCCCCTGGGATTGTGAATCTCACCCCAGGTCGAAGTTCTCAAACAGCTTTGAATTTAGGATGTTATTTTCACCCATGGTTAATGTTACTTCACTAACAATTATTGAGCCCAAAGAGATACAGAGATGAACAGGACATGACTTCCAGTCTCAAAGAACTGGTCTGAAGTGGGAGCGATGCATAAGAAATCATAATGTAATGCGGTCAAAGCAAGGCATTATAAGTACACCGGAAGGAGCGCGTATCCCCACAGAGGATGGAAGAGGGAGGTTGTCAGACAAAGTCGGCTACAGTACTGGATGCCTCATTCAAGATAAATGAAGCCAGCTATTTATGACTGCAGAGGGAATGGGTGCCAGGGTATTCTAACGGATGGAAAACATGAGCAAACGGAGAGGCATGGGATGTGCCAGAAACCATAACCCAATAGGGAGAGCAGATGAGGTTAGACAGTGTGTCAGAGAGACAAGTTCTGGAAAGGCCACACATGGGCCTATGATCACCTGTGTGGGTTCATTAAAAAATATATCATATTCTTTTGTCCTGGAAATTGGTTCTTCAGTGAATGGGATTTCAGCAAACTAGCCTGCACCCATGACAGGCACTGGAGCTATAACAGTGCGGAAATGCAGACACGCCCTTGACCTACATGAACCTTTCATTCTAATCAAGGCCAAGAAAGACTAGGCAAAGAGAGAAAGGAAGAGCAGAGAGAAGATCATGCACAGAGTTCTGGACTTGAAGGAGCATTGTGAATACCGAGGCCAAAAGAGAGGAGGTCACCGTGGTTGGGGGTGAAGGAGCAGACAGTGGGGTGGTGGGGGTGCCGCTGACCACAGCCCCGATGCTTGGAGAAACAAGGCCTGTCTGCATCATTGGGTGCATTTTGTTTTGTTTTTAATGCCAAAACAATGATGTAACAACTTGAGATTTCTGATGCTATCCACCTGGAAGCAGCTTTTTTTTTTCTTTTTTCTTTTTTTTCTTTTTTTTTTTTGGCATCCCCTTTGAGAGCTGGAAGAAACACACATGAATATATGATTGCGTTTCGGGAGCTCAGAGGGAGCTGGGAGACAGCACTGTAACAGCTTCGCTTCACACTGGGAGGGGAGAGAAGCACTAACAGAAGCACACCTGGGAGCACTGTGGAGAGAGTCCCTGAGCATTCAGGCCACGAGGGGACCTTCACTCAGAGGACTCTCCTTCCAGGGAAACAGACACACCATTATATCCTTGATTCCCTAGGATCTAAAATAGTTGTCCATTTCATCTTCTCTTAGGCTCAAACTTTGCATGTAGAGAGAATTCTTAGCTTGTGGCATTTCTTTAATTCATAAAATAAATATATATCAAGTGACTACCATTGCCATGGGATGGGTCTTCACATGTAAGTTCTCTATAGAGATGACTAGGCTTCATCAGCCATTCATGTTAACATCTAGTGGCAGAAATTCCACCCACCCAGAAGCAAGGAGGTGGGTTTTCATAACCAAATTAAGGGAGGACTTGACCTTGCACGGGGATTAGGAAGGACATCACTTTTGCTGACAGTAACAAGGGTCATCTCTAGCCAAATAAAAAAGAAAAAAAACAAACCACTCTAACTACAGTGGTGAAGATTTCTCCCTTGTAGGTAGGAAAGTAGACAGCATGACTCAAAGGGACTAGCTCTTGTTTCCCTTAATTCAAAGCCCAAGTCTGGGCACACTCAAACACAGAGACAGCCAGAGTGCCTGATCCAGGTGGGACATTTCTTTTTGTCTGCGGGAGTCAAGAAATCACCGGATACAGAAACATTTGTTAGGGAAGATTCTCTCTCCAATCATTTAACCTCATCATTTAAAAAACGTTAAAGCCAAAAGACACTACATGGATTCTGCCTTGTTTTTCTGCCATTGAGACCCAAGATTTCTGTGAGCGATGTCCTTGTCTGCAGATACTTGCTCTCGTGGCGGTGGATGAGAACGGCGGGAGATGCTCATTTGAAAACGAGCATTAAATACCTAAAAAGTGGTATTATCTTCAGGGAGGAGACGAGGATACATCTGTAAACCACACACTCTGGAACATGGGTTTCCTCATTGCAAGTCTGATGTGTGTGTCTTTCTGGTCCTCGTTCTGGTCCTTTTTACTGTATCTGAAAAGAACTGCTGGATTACATTAAGTAGAATAGCCTATACTGATGTATTATAGATAACAGTATATTTGATACAGTGTCTGATTAACTGGAAAGTTAATAATAAAAAGTAACATTTTTTAAAATTTTGGTGAAAACCGCAGCCTGTTTAGGCTATAGCAGAATGGGATTTTTTGCTTCTGAAGGTGAGTGACACATACATCTAATTTTGTCTTATCCCCAAAAGCTAACATAGCCTGTAACTGAGGAAGACGGTAAAAACACTGAGGACTTTGGTGATCTGCCCGAGGTTATCAAGGTAAATGACAGGCAGGGCAGGAATTCGATTTTGTCAGCTCTTGTGCCACTCTAGTATACCTAAGGCCAACCCGACCTTGGAAAGAAAGACTGTCTTGTTTGGGGTAGTTACTAAATTGCCAGGGCTCTGCACCTCAACTGGTCCAAATCATGAGGAGGAGCAGCAGGAGGAGGAGGAGGATAAAACTCCAAAGTGAAGTCTCCGTACAGCTCACCAGGGAAGACATTCCACGTCAGCACAAAGCAGAGACACAATAGGAGGGGTCAGGAGCTCAGGGCCTTGGGCAGCACTGGGGGCTACTGGTCAGCCGTGATGGTCCCCCTGCCTGCCACCATTCAACCACCTCCACTGCCCCCGGTTTAAAGAGGAGGGGGAGAACTTAGAGGCCACAATGTCGCTCAAGTGCAGTCATTCCTAGCAGCCTCCACCTTTTCACAACTAACTCCACCGTAACTATGTAAACGATTAAAAGACTGGAAGTGTCTTTTATTTTTAAGGAGAATCTAGAAAAACTTCCTAAATCTTTCTAAAAAATTATGCAATCACACACAAAAACAAACAATTTCCTAACAAGATCTTGTAAGTGATCAATTTAAACAAATCTTTACTTCCAATTACAGATCGAAAGTGCCAAAATATTTTAAAATTTAATTTAGGGAAAATACAAAGCAATTAGTATCAATGTGAAAGCTGTTTCACATTAATTTAGATCATTCTTAATTAAACCTGACAGTTTTAAGTGTCAGAAATCAAGATGAAGTACATGAGACACAATGTCTCAGCGCTCCCTGGAAACATCTGAGCTTCCAAAAAAGCATCAATTTAAAAAAAAGAATAGAAAGGAAAAGCTCACTGTTCTGGCTTCTAGCGAATACGGATTTCACGCTAAACACGCTCACCGTGTGTGCGTGCAGAGGCAGGCACGTGCACACACACAACCTTTTAACAATTTGTTTCAGTCAGATTAGTTACAGGATCCCATTTGAGCACCCCTCCCCCCCTAAAAAATCTTTTCATACAGAAATCAGGCTTTCCAGAAGGTTTTGCCTAGGATAATAATCGCAGAGCTTGCTAACCAGTCAATAAGAAAGTCTACCTCTAGATTCAATGATACCAGACGAGTACGTGACTCCCCTGGCAGGATTCCAAAACAAACCTGGAGAGGAATTTACCTCTTGGCACATGTTGATGGTGTTCATTCACCAGTGAGGTAACTAGGTGTCCAAAGAGGCGGGGCTCAGGGGACAGCAGCACCGACACACCTGTTCTGTCTCCAACCTGAGAAAACGAAAGTGCAGCTTTGCCCAGAAGGAAAAAGCAAGCTGTGAAGGATGTTAGATCTCACAAGAACTTGACTGGCATCACTAATTATGATTCTAGCATTTGTTTCAGTTTTGAATCATGAGGGTGTTTCACATGTCCCCCATCACATTTTAAGAGAGCAACAAAGTAGTATGTAATTTAAGAGACAAAAGGCAAACATTTCATATGTGTGGGACAGATGGATAAATGTTCAAGTAGACTAACAGTCACATTAGTTTCTGGATTGCTTGTCACTTTGTGAAATTTCCCCTTTTCACTAGATTTTTAAAAGCATTTCTTTGGATGTGGTAGTATGTGCCAGACTTGAGGTAGGGGAGAATTTAATATATCAATGCTCAAATAACTTCTTCCCCTTCTCAAGTCGGGCTTAATGGGAGTGGAGGGGTCAGATTTACTTTTAATGGGATTAAGGAGAAAAGCAGTTCTTTCTCTATTACATCCTTTGCCACTTTCCAAAATCTTACATTTCAAACTCTGACTACAGCAATTTTTACTCAACAGCGATTAATCAGAGAACTATTGGGATACATAAAAAATCTGCAGCCTAGGATGTTGGTAGAGATTTGTGGTTGTGACACTCGCTAGAACTCTAAGTTCTTAGTGAGGAGAAAATGTACCAGACAATTTTCCCTACCCAGTAGGACTTGGGAAAAAGAGCCTAAGTTAAACATTTGCCAGAGAACCAGCAGCCCTGGGCTGTAGCCCAAGTCGGAGCACGGGCCTCCCTATTCCCAGAGGCTCCTGGCGACTCGGACTTTTCAAATTGGATGAGAAAGTAGGACTGAAAAATATTTAAATAGATGCTTAAAAAATAGAAAATAAGAGGGTCTTAAAATACTTCAAGCCCTGAGAAACTCTTCTACAAAAAGTGACATCAATTGACTCGTTTCACTTAACTGGGTCTGATTTCCTCACATGAGTCTTTAATCATCCTTCTGGAACTTCCTCCTCTTGCTTTCTGACAATGCAAAATTAAGCTGGAAGAGTTACATATACACAAGTGAGACATTAGCAAAGCTCTTTTGGGTGTTGAGAAAGTGTTACCTTCTGTGATCCTCCCCCATAAATGCTAGACTTTATTGCTTAAATGTAAAGTTGTATATTTGGTGTTTAAGTTGTATACCTGGTAAGTTAGCATCTCAATAGATAAAAATCTATTAACAATGATGAAAATACATAATTGCTTAATATCCTAATGTGTCGTGTCTCTAATTACTCACAAAACAAAGCCGTAAGCTATTTTTAGGATAAACAAAATCTACATTCTTGGGCATGTCATCAACATAATCTGTATCCCTGATTCTTTATTGATCAAAAAGAAATGACCTCTTGGCCATTCAGGTTGAAAGGGTGAAGAAGGACCCCCTCTGGCCCGCCATGCGGAGATACCACATGGTTTTGGATGAAGAGCTGAAGAACGCGGTGACAATGCTGACGGTGCTGGGGACTGTGGGACCGGTCCAGCCAAGCACAGATTACCGGGAGATGCCTGAGATGCTGAACTGAGACCAGGGAATGTTGAGCTGCAGACTTTTCTGTTTTGGGCTTCTTTTTCCTCCTGAGAGACAGAGTAATATGAGAGTGCAAATTCAAGGACTGCACCAGAGGGTCAGTCTTCTGAAAGAACCAATGGCCAGTGACCTTCCAGGAGACCAGCCATGTGCAAGTCAAAAACAGCCAAAACTCGATCGTGGCCTGAAGTCTCTGGTGACTGAAGATCTGGTTGTCAGTGAAGGAAACCCGAAAAATACTCCCAGACAGCAATGAAGTCAAAATAAGCCTATTGATACTTCAACAACTGTGAAGTATCAATGAAACAACTGGGATTATGAATGCCTCTAACGATGACTTATGTCACTCAAGTGCACTTGGGAGCCAGGGGCCCAGAGTAACCTCCAACGGACCTGCTCCAGCAGAGCAGACTTCTGGCAGGGTATTAGAAACACTCTGCTGGATACCACTCAGTGACAAATTTTAGAAAGAAAGAGAATGCAAAACCAAGAAAAGATCACATCAGCACTCTTTCCAATGTGGACTTGAACTACCTTCATGAACTTACTGAGAGACAAGTGCCCCTGAGTCACAAAGGCTCTCAGTCTGTTTCTAACACAAATGTTAAGAGAGCAACTGAAAATCACAAGCAACCCAAACAAACTTACACAGAGTCAAAATACAAGAACTTGGAGATACGATGGAAGTTCCATTCTCCCTTGGACAGCTGACTTGCCAGTGTGTCTCCAGGCTCAGGGCTTGCTCAGGTCGTGGGGCAGCATGAGCAAGCCCTACTGCAGCTGGCCGAGGTGTGGCCCCTAGAAGGGGCCTTGGCCTGCACCACCTTTCCACCCAAGTCGTCCAGAACAGAAGGTGAATCCCAACTCAACTCAGAGAAAAGCCAAAGAAACCAAGTGAAAATTGGTCGTGGCAATTCTGAAGGCTCTCTGGTTTCACTGGAAAGGGGGGAAAAGCATAGAAAAATCAGCATTAAGGTAATAAAAGCCTTTTACCAAATAACCTTTTAGTTTTGATAATACAGATGGACCTTGATTTCATTCCCATTATTATAGCCCTGGAGTCGGGATGGGCACTACAGAGCTGCTGCCGCCACAGGGCGGCCCAAGTACTGAGGAAATTCTCTACTGAGCCCTTGCTACTGCCTGGAATTGCCCTCCCCTTTTCCTGGAAGTTGTTGCTACCAGGGATGCCCGGTCCCACCTCCTTTGTGCTTCATCTCAGGGAAGGGTCCACGTTTACAGAGAGGCAATAGTCCCCCTTTGGCACAAGTTTAGACATCACACCCTTAGAAAAGCTCCCCACACCTGCCTCACCCCCCCATCTCTGCTAAGTCTCCAGGTCCCGTCTCAGAGCCACCAGAGGAGGGGAATGAAAGCTCCTGCCGCCAAGCGCTCTCCTCCCACCCCGAGAACTCTCCCTGGACCTGTCTCACCTCAGCTCCCGCAGGCAACTACACAGGACAGGCTGGACTGGGCTCTCTTCGGAAATGCTTGCCAATCTTTACTGAGCTCTTTGTTCCCAGTAAGATTCACCACAACTGGCGCCTTTGTGCACTTAAATCTTTCCAGTTGGGTCTATATTGTCAAATAAGGGAAATCAAGGGGAGGGGTGGCAAAGTGACATGTTTCCAAGGAGAAATGAAGAGGCACTGATGAAACCTTTGTATTTTTCAGCATTATGAGCAATAAAATCCCCTCCAGAAAGAAACATATATATAATTTCCACGTAGCAACAGTAGGAAAAGGAGGGCAAGAAGGCGCCACTGCTTCGACCTCTGGAGAATGAAATGCAGCACTTTCCCCTGACGGCACCCATCCCTACAGCTCTAGGCTTGATGCTGTGCCTGGCCCCTGAGAGACTCAGAGGAAACAAACAGAGAATCTGATCTGAATTTAAAAATGTCCCCTGGAGGTGCTGT
Organism: Desmodus rotundus; assembly: GCF_022682495.2. NCBI lineage: Eukaryota > Metazoa > Chordata > Mammalia > Chiroptera > Phyllostomidae > Desmodus > Desmodus rotundus. The sequence goes on along the minus strand of NC_071387.1, from coordinate 42,067,445 downwards.
CAAAACTACTGTCACCAAGTCTAACCAAGGCAGCCAGCACGGCTGAACAAAACAAACATCTCAATGCTGTCCACTCGCTCAATTTGCCATTGGGTGGAGACTAATTAGCTCATTCCATGGAAAAGATTACCTCCCGCTATGGAAAGATTGATAGGAGAGTCGAATGCAAACAGGACACCTCTGAATCATCTTGAGATACAGGTGTTAGTGGTTCTCAGCCTTGACTGCCTAATCAGAATCACCTGGGAAGCTTCTCTAAGTCAGTTCCAAAGCTCAGGCTGCTTCCCGAAATATTTCACTCTGACTCTTGGGGGTGGTACCCTGGGTAGCAACAGAAAAGACCCCCTGGCAATTCCAAAGCACAGCAGCCACGTCTGCAAATCAGTCCTTGTTTCAGGTGCCCTGTTGCTTGATAAACTCTGCAGTCAGGAAAGGGGGACCCCAAGGGGCCGAAACCCAGGACACTGCAGGGAACTGATGACAAAGGCATCTGTTTACCCAAATGTGGAACTTGCCAAACTTCCAATAGATCAGTTAGAAATAGATAGAAAAGCAAGGGGTCAGGGAAGAAGCTGGGGACCTGCTGCCAAGAGAGCCTATAGACCTAATTCTTTCATCCACACCACTGAACATAGAACTAGAAGGCTTTTGAGAAGTCAGGGAGGCTGTCCTTTGCCCTTGGGAAATTCTGCATCTAAATCATCCAAGCAGATTCTGCAGAACCTTCCAGGGGATCAGAAAGATTTCCTTCTAGGACAGGTCTAGAATGAAAATTTTCCAAGTTGGAGACATTACAAACAGCAAAAACTACGAAGTCCTTCAGGCTTCAGTGACATCGTCACTAGTAAACATGAGTTACAGGCTAATGAAAATTTAGTAGCCGAGCCACTGAGCAAATGCCTTTGCAATATTTACTCAAGAAGTCATACATTCCGACCTGTGCTCATGTCAGAATTCATAAAAATTAGGGCTCATCAACAGAGTGAGCAGGTACATAGGAACCATTTCTTTAAAAATAAAAGCAAGCAACGTAGAAGAAAATATTCTTCAAGGCTATATCTTAACTGGAAAAAATATGATGGTTAAAAGCCAAGTGCTGAACTAAATATCTGAGAATTTTTCTTTCATAAGAAGCCTGTCCGTAATAGGCAAAGGTTTTCAACAACCTAGCTGAGCAACAATCTTGCTAACATTTAAATTTTTTTTAACTCTAAAATCTCTATTCATTTCCTTACACATGCTTTTAAGAAAGTGTTCCCAGCTCTGAAAAAAAAATCAGATAATCAAACTAAATACTCAGCAAAGAAGCAATGAGGGAAGGAATATACCACTGTGAAAATAAAAGCTAATGAGGGCTTTGCTCATCCCTGTCTTCACCGTGGATGCAATTAGCGATGCCATTGGTGATGTCTTCCAGCGATGCGATACTTTGTAAAGAAGATGCTACGTGGATATCACACTTCTTTAATTACGTAATATTTTTGGAACTCTAATCATTTCATCATTGTATGACGTGGTGAGTATGGCACTTTATTACAGTTTCATGTTCAGGAATCAGTTTTAACCCACAGAGAAAATCATTCAGAAAACAACAGAGAAGGAATCGATGAAACGGAACTAAACCAAAAAACCAGAAGAAATGATGAGTCCATGTTTGGTTTTTGAACCTGCTTCAATAATAACCTTATATTTGTTGAGTGGTGTTTAATTGTAAAGCACTTCCTTTTGTTCGTGCTGGCTTATGAAATAGAGCATGTGTGGGCTATACTGAACAGATGGAGAAATGCAAGACCAGAGAGGGTATAGGCTTCCCCTAGGACTAGGGTAGGCAGCTACAGCCGGTGGACTCAGTCTACTTGTGGCCTGTTCTTGTATGGACCATGAGCTAAGGGTAGCTTTCACATTTTGCCATTGGAGTTTACAAGTGAGTCCCACTCCTTCGTTCTTGCATCGCCTGTGGCTGCTTTTGCACTACAGCAGCAGAGCTGAATAGTTGCTGCAGAGACTGCACAGCCCTCAAAGCCAAAAATATTTCCTCTCTGGCCCTTTACAAAAAAGTTTGCTGACTCCTGCCTGAAACCTACAGGGAAGCCATGAGTACAGCCCGGATTTTTAGGAACCAATCCAATGTTCTTTCCACTCAATCTTTTGCCTTTCCTTAAACCATTGCAGCATGTGGTTCATCCCAGGCATATGTCCGAGGGATAAGAGGACGTTTACGAAGCATGAAAGTACGTACTTGAAGTAGAAAGAAAGAGGGCATTGAGAACAGAGCCAGATACATGAAGTGAGGAGACCGAAGGTACCCGAGTCTCCCAGTTTCACGGATCTGTGGAAGAGGGGAAGTTCTGCTCCAGGATGGATCAAATCCTGAATTTCACCCATACCTGATTTAGATGATTTACACGGTGATATTTAGAACCTTTTGAGTTGATATTTAGATCAGATATGAGACAGAGCTGATGCTGGAATGGATTAAGACTTTGGGGACTATTGGAATGAGGCGAATGTGTTTTGCTTGTGGAATACACAGGAGACTGGGGACAGACGGTACTGAGCTGTATAGCAACCTCCCGAAGTTCATGCAAACCTCAACCTCAGAAAGAAACTATATTTGGAAATGGTGTCTTTGTAGATGTAATCAAGTTATGATGAGGTCATTCTAGATGAGGGTGGGCCCTAATCCAATGGCAGGTGTCCTTATAAGAAGAAATGTGGTCACATAGAGAGGAAAATGCCACGTGCACCCAGAGACACACAGGGGAGAGCTCTTCGTGCAGAGAGAGGCAGAGTCTGGGAAGGAGGACATCAGAGATTGCCAGCAATGACCAGAAGCTAGGAGAGACACAAGGAACAGTTTCCCTCAGAGCCTCCAGCTGCCACATACATTTCTCTTTTAAACCATCCAGGGCGGGACACTTTGTTACGGCTGTAGGAAACTAACAGAGATTAGTGATCAGGTGGATATGGCCGATGAAAAAGAATTAAGATCAAGAGGAACGGAGAAAATAGTAGAATGTTAAACCCATAAAACCTTTTTGTTCCAAGTATAAACTTGTCGCTCTAGAAGGCCTTGAGGGAAAACAAAATCAAACCAAACCCAGAACCCTTGAGTACTAAACCTGATTGGGTTTCACAAACACGTTGCCAAGGTAAGCAGAACTGACTTACACTTAAACATTTTCTTCCCCTGAGGTCCATTTACAAATCCATCCCTGAATTCCCAGCTTTCCCCAGTCACCCTTCTGTCACCAAGAAACCAAATGCATTTTACAGTAGAGAAAAACAGATTAACTAAACCACAAGGATGTGCCTGACATACCTTTTCTTCTAACTCTGAATTTTCCCAGATGGCCTAATTTTTAAAATGCCTTGGACAGGGTGATGAAAAAAGAATGGCACAAGTTCGAAAGATACACAAGTGTGTACTTAAAACACATGTGGGAAAGGATCATCAAAGTGACTTTCAGGATCTCCCAGTGGCTCAGTATGCACCTCTCACATTCCTCGGCCCCAGATGTATTCATGGCTCATAACCCCTCTACACACATACTTTCCAGCTAATGTCCCCTCAACACATTTTTCAGAAAGTTGAAACTATAGGCAAAATGCAATCCTTTGTTTCTTCCAGACTGCAAGGATATAGTGGTAGACACAAATTTGTAGACACAATGTAAAAGTAAGTCTAAGATTTGAAGCATGCTGTGTTTTTCCATGTAATTCAGTCATTGAGAAATAAAAATTTTTGATTGATTGCTTTGAAAACCTTTGTATATTATACAGGGTCCAGCACAAATAATGCCCCTGTTTTTATTACAAAATCATGAGTGTGTAATTCTGTAACATAACAATATCACACTCAAGCACACCATGTGACATTTTAGGTGAAATATTCAACTTAAAACTGTAAATTATTACACCCATATTATTACCCTACCCACCACACTCAAGCAGGCATTACTTCTGCTGGACACTGTTTGTATAAAATATACATGGATACAGGCGCTCCAGGTTCATGATAAAGTTGTCCTTGGAGTCTGTACAAAAGCCCATGCAGTTGTGGCTCTTTAGCAGCTATATTTCTTTTTAATAGATCCTCAAGAGATTCATCTGAGACAGAATTTTTTTCTTTAGCATCAGGTCATGTCGTAATTTGGTATTACTTTAAATAAACTCTATTTCTAACCCACATGCCTAAGGAACCCAGGCATAGTACTTTCCCATGGATTTGCATGCCACTGTACCGTGCACAGTCTTATTTGCCTCCTCCTCCCACCATCCTGCCTCAATATTTCCTATGGTCTTAAAATGATTTGTATTTTAAACAACCAGTGGTAACAGGAAAGCCAATGCCAACTTGATATCATCACTTTGCCAGAGTCCGCTGCTATTTGGGATATAAAGTGTCATTCTCATAAGCGATCACTTAACTCCCAAGAAGGGTTAACTCTCAAAATAAATAAACAAAACCCCCTTCTATTTCTGAGTATCTACAGGGCATTTGTGAAAATATATTTCCTAAGATGGGGAATTCTTAAAAAGTTGGCCATTATAAACCCAAGGTCTCCCTTGCTCCATTGGAAAACTAACAGGGTATCTTAGCTGAAAGGGAACATGTATAGGTCTTCCTTTTCTCAGTGCCTGAAACAGCCCACTAATAACTGCCCACATCTGATTCCCTGCACGGGGCATAGCCCACACTCCCTCTGCTAGAACTCCTGCGTAAATGAGACCACAGGGCTGGCCACATTCACCACTCAGACATTTGACCTCAAGAGCCTCTTTTGGCCTCTGACCAAAGCACTCGGTAAGCCTTTTTGTTCAAAACACACCTGCTAAGGGAGTAGGAACGCACAGCCTCACAAACAGAGCCTACGCCCTTCGGCGCATTACCTTGTTCTGTTCACACACGTACTGGATCCTCAGCGTGTCCATGGCCCTGATCATGGCCTGCATGGCGGTGAAGATGTTCTGGTACACCAGCTTCGTGAAGCCCTTTCTGTCTTCATCGCTGTAGCCAGACCCGTGGATAATTCTCATTTGCTTGATAAAGGTGCTTTTGCCACTTTCACCGGTTCCTAGCAAGACCAAACCAGGGGAACACACAGTCAGCAGTCTTCAGAAAAGCACACTGAGAGAGATAGGACCTCCTGGCAGGTCGGTCCATATCACAACTAACAGGCTGACCGGGTGAACTTGGAAAAGGCCTGTCGAGTGCTGAGCCAGGGTAGTACTGTCCTTAATCCTGGGCAGAGGGGTCTTTACCCTGGACTCTGTGCTTTAGAAGGCCTCAAATCAATCAATCAATTAGCATCTCTCTCACATTCGCATACACACACACACACACATACACACAGTTTATTAAGGACACGGGAGTGTCTGTGTCACTTGGAGTAATCTTGAACATCGGCTCTTATGACTAATATAGTTGAGGCCCCAGGGAACTGCTCCCCCACCCCCCTTACCCCAAGGCCTCAGAACAACTGGCAGCTGTGTCTGAAAGCTGCAGACACTTGAGCTTTCCCCATCGCCACACGGGGCAGTGGCGGTCACGGAGGCTGCTCCAGAGCGCAGGACGGCGTGAGCAGCAGAACTCCTGGCTAAGGGGAAAGGCTAATTCACTGGTCACGCCCTTCCTTTGAGATCCCTGAACACAATGGGCCCTTGCACAATGAAGCACCTGCCCCATTGTACAAGTGTCTACGTTCTTGTTTCTCCTCATATTCCAATTTGTCGTTCAGGAGGCCCTCTAACACCTACACCTGGCAGCCCAGGAACAGTTGAGCACAGCAAATCATTTCTATCGCTCTCATATTTGTACAGGTGTCCAGGCATAACACGTGTGCTATGTGATGCCTGGGCTTCGCATTCACGTTAGACTGAGACACTGGTGAAAAGGCAGTCAACGTTGTTGCATCAGTGATAGAGATTTTTATGATGGAATTAAAGTCATTTCTACTGTTTTTTGTGGTAAAAACAATTTCTTGTGTGAAATCCCATTGCCATGTTTGGAACATGGCACCTCATATATCTGCTTTGTTTTTAAGTTTAAATATTGCTTTCTGAGTTTTGTTAACAATGCAAGTCGGTGTGCCCCAGGAGGGCACAGCTTCTTCACGTAGAAATGACTCACAGACGACCCCAAACTAAAATGACTCCAGAGAAGCTGTACACTTCAAACGCTGGAATTGTATGGTATGCAAATTATATTTCAATAAAGGTGTTGCAAAGTAAAAAAAAAAGCTGTCTAACTCAGTGTTTCTGTTAAACGAACACAAAACTATATAAATATCTTAATTAAAACAATATTATTCATGATTTTTTAAAGAGCTTATTTTATTTATTTTTAGACAGAGGGAAAGGGAAGGAGAAAGACAGGAAGAGAAATATCAATGTGTGGTTGCCTCTTGTGCGCCCCCTACTGAGGACCTGGCCTGCAACCCAGGCACGTGCCCTGACTGGGAATCGAACCAATGACCCTTTGGTTCACAGACCGGTGCTCAGTCCACTGAGCCACACCGGCCAGGGCTGATTTTTTTCTATAAAGAAGACAAACATTATGGAATAGGAAATTATTAATTATAAGATCTTTATTTTGTTACTCCAGTGTCTCACTGACCCACCAGAACACCCAAATAGTGTATTTGTAGTTACATTCAATTATCTTTAATACTTTGCCAACTCCTAGTCATAAAAAAAAATAGTTTTACATAGCTTTTTTGACATTTTAGTTATAGAGACGTGTTTGTCAGGGTAGGAAGAAAGGACATACTGGTAACAGTTTGTTATCTTGATAATGACCTGTAACTGTTAAGACTTATGGGACCTGGGTCCACATTTGTATTCAAATCAGGGCCCTGAGAAACACTTAACGGACTCTTTTTTTGTTTTATTCCATGTAGATAATTGAGACTCTTAGTATTTGATAAGATTTTTCCTTGTAAGAAAAAATATTCCTTCAGATCTATTTTTTCAGAACACACACCAGCTTTTTGGTCTGTCTCCCTAACCTCAGCTCAGAACCCCCAATGACTTCCCACTCTGCTCAGAAAGACAGATGGAAGTTAACACAGCCAACAGGCTGCGTGGCCCGGCCCACCGTCCTCACCAGCCGCTTCTCACAACACACTTTCTTCTGCTCTCTGCACTCCTGCCACATGTTCAGACCCTCCCTTCTTGTAACCTGGACCCACGCTTTGTACATTCTTAGAGTGGTCTTCCTTTGTCCCACTCAACTTTGCTCTTGGCCTGGCCTCCCTGTCAAGGTCAAGTCTTTGTATTCTAGGTTCTGCTGGTTCCATGAACTGCTCTTTGCAGCACCTGTTCCTGTAGCTGTGCCCATTAGTGTCATTCTCCTTACCACATGTGTCCCCCCTACCAGCCTGTAAGTTCCCTAAGGGGAGATGCAGCCGTGTTTGTTGGTAGTCACCCTACCTCTCCTTGTGCCCGGTGTAGTGCCCAACACTTGGCACATGCTTAATATGCTTTGTAAAAATGCTGGTAAAATAGACATAAAATTTACCATGTCAATCTTTTTAGGTGTATAGTTCAGTAGCACTAAGTACATTCACATTCCTGTACAATCATCCTCCAGGACTCTTTACATCCTGCAGAACTAAAACTCCGTACCCATTAAACCACTCCCCCCTCCTCCCTCCCCCTGGCAACCCCATTGGATTTTCTCTCTCTGGATATTTGGCTACTCTGGGTGCCTTATGTAAGTGGAATCATACAGTATTTGTCTTTTCGTGACTGGCTTATTTAACTTAGCATAATGTCTTCAAGTTTCATTCATATTATAGCCCAGGTCAAAATTTGCCTCCTTTTTAGGGCTCAAATAGTATTCTAGTATTTTTAAATACATGATAGTGACAAAGAATTCATCTAGTCTCAAGTACTACACTATCCATAACACAGGAAAATAGAGTGGGTCATTCTCTCTCAACCCCCCAGTGCTATGTGGGTAGCAATGACTTCAACCATGGCAGGAACAACCCCCAAAAGTGGCCAAGCAGGAGGCTTATCGTCATTCTCTGAGACCCTTTCTGGTATTCTCCGAGTCCCAATAATGATGAATAAGAGTATGCTCCAGGTACTCTCTACAGATTACCTCCTCTAATCCTCATAGTCTCCCCACAAGATATGTGCTATTATCATCATCTTTATCTTACAGATGAGAAAACTGAGACTAAGTAACCTCTCCCAGGTCACACAGCTTGTAAGAGGGAGAACGAGGATTTTCAGGCAATCAGACTCTAAAGGCAAACTGGTTTGTCGGAGAAGAAAGTCAGGGTCATGACCAAAAGGACGTAGTTATACTGTTCTAATGAGGACACATCTGAAGTTCACAGCCACACACTGAACCCTAAGCCCCAGCAGACCCACCATCTTGCAGGTGCCTGCTGCCAGGGCATGAGGAAGCACCTTCAGACAGGTGAGCATCCTCAGAAGCAGTCTCACCGTCACCTCACTTCCACCTCTGGAGGCAGGAAAAGTGGGTGCTGTCTTCCCACATCAGAGAGGAGGAACCTGGCTGTGAGTCAGCAAACAAGGGAAGGTAGATGCAAAGGCAGAGCTGGGGCTAGAAGTCAGGCCATCAGCACCTCGGCCTTCAAGGCTCAGCACAAATATTACCTCCCCTGAAGGAATTTCTTCCCCTCCAACCCCCAACAGCTAGACCTTCCCCCTTTGAGCTCTCAAACAGCCTGTGGACACCCCAGTGGAGCACACCCCATAACTGTTTGTTTACAAATAAGCCTCTCCCCACATCCTTAGTCAAGTAAGGGTGAGGCTTGGGATTCACTCATTTAGGTACCACGAACACGGTGCCTGCTACATAACCAGCTCTCAAAGAACGGCTATGTGAAGGCATGATGTGAACAAGTGTGGGAAGTCACAGTGTTCCTCCATAGGTCTTATATCATGGACAACTGCAGAAAAATGTGATATAAGTTGTCTGAAGATGATCATGATAAGAACAGGTGCCCCTGAAGCCACCGTTCTAATGATGACTCTTGGCTGCCTAAACCCTATATGATAATGTGAGGACCTATGGAAAGATCCTACACTGTCAGAGCTCATTCTGAAGTCCTCGGTCAGATCAGATCTCTGCTCTTGCAGACTCCTGGGGTCCCGGCACCTCTACCCATCTATGACACTGCGATGCTTTCCTGTATTCCACCTCAGTAAGGCTGTGCTAGTTTACCCCAAGAAAATATTAACAATTACTTTTAAGTGTTAAACATTCTACACACCACAAAGCTGAGATGAATGGAGAGATTATGTAACTATCTCAAGGCAAACTATGATTTTGGGCCTGAAGCAAAAAAAAAAAAAAAAATCACTCAAGACTCAGCCCAACTGTGAAAATAGAGAATCCTTTTAACTATAAAGACCAGTCATTAACAAGAGTTTTAAGCCACCCCTACCACCCGTCCCAAACATAGACACATTTCTAAAAAGTCATTGATTTTTGCTTTTGGACATGGAACTTTCTAAAAAAATGTTTTAAAGATTAATATTGACTAAAAGAGAACATGTAAATGTATTTGATTAATACCAATACTTTAAAGTATTCTTCAGCTCTATACTGTGGTTATTTGAAGAATAAAAATCCAAGTATAGAACAAAAGAGGACAAGTTAAAGGCAAAGAGCCTGAAAGATGCTGGCCACTGGGGGATGAAGTCAAGACGGTAGAGACTCAGCGTGGGAGGTTCTCTTGCTCTCATTTAAGCCCCGACACAACCCAGTGAGTGTCTTCTTTTTCCAGAAGGGAAACTGAAACTCAGAAAGGCCAAATAGTTTATTTAATCTCTGTCCCAGGTCTAAGTTTGTTCAAGGTCACCCATCTTGGAAGTGTTGGGTTTGGGGTCTAAATGTTGGTGCATGCACTTTCCAAGATAACACCATGTGCTGGCTTTACACTGAGTGCTTCTCCAAGTAAATGACGGCCACACCCTCCTATCTGCTTATGAACGGCTTTGTCTGGTGCTGAGATTCTAACACGTGGGACTGTATCTTTAATCCTTCAGAGCTCTGTTCCAAACCAGCCGGTCCCAGCAGCAGATGGAGGCTTGAAGGGAGAAAAGGCAGGAGACGAGGGCCTATCCGCAATGACAGCTGCGACTAGACCACGGGCACCAGTAAGCTCAGGCTGAGGATCTGAGTCGAGTTTCCTCACTGGTTCTAAACAGAAACAACATTTGGACCTTGAGTGTAACCATTTATTCTGTACAAGTAAAAGAAAAATTTAAGGATGTAACTTTTAGAAAGGTGTTGGTGATTGGAGGATTAGGTGACTTAGCTTTTACATCCCACCTAATTACTCATCAGAATGCGTGGTTTGGGTCAGTAGCACGGATCCACTCTGCTCTGTTTCTTGTCTTTTTGCAAGGACTTTCTCACCCACCCGCTCCCCAAATCAACGTGCTGGTGGGGGCCTCTCTACAGCCTGAACAACTGCAGAAAGAGAGGCAACTTGAGCCCTCAACTTGGGCACCGCTGTCAACTGGGAGGTGAACTTTGCTGTCAGGTAACTAAGGGATTCATTAAGAGGCCACAAGGGGTGTGTGTGTGGGGGGGAGAAGCCACGTGAGAGGATGGGGGAGGGGCAGGGAGGTACTGGGGTGAGGAACCACTCTGAGCAGCCCAGAAAGACTTTTGCTCCCTGACCCAAATCTGCTAAAACACAGGTGCGGAAAGAAATATAATTACAATATTATTTCTAGATTCTGTTTCAAATATAAGTAAGGAAAGGGCTCTCTTCTCCATTTTGTTTTTGCTTCATGGTTTTCATATTTGGGGGGAAATAACAACAGTGGTTATAAGTACTTTTAAGCTTTCATTAAGACATTCTTGCTTAGTATCACCCTAGCGCCAAATAAAATCAGTGGGTAAGTTCTGGGTAAGGCACTCTGCCCTCCTGGCTGATGTCCAACCTGTTTCTCCAGGAAGTCTCGGTTAATCTCCCTGAGTCTCTGACTCACTGGGAAGGTCTGCTGGGGATCCCTGGCCTCCCCCAGCCCCTTATACGTGACTTCTTTCCTTTTCCAGAGTAGACGCTCGCTCAGTAAGTGGTTAAATTGAACACACACAGCTTGCTGCTCTGGTGTGGTTGGCATATATGATAACATGTGCCCTATTTTAACTCAAAGCTCACCTCCACCAGCTTCCTGCTTTCTGTGGGTGATGGGTGCACACCTCTCCTTGGCAGGTGTGGGTCTGGGGCCTTGCTCCTGGCATCAGTGTTACCTAAAACTCATTTCTATACCTGCCATGTGATTTTTATCATATTCATAAACCACCTGTATGTTTATTTAATCTTTTTATATTCTTTTATTTAAATAATCTTGTTATGAAAGGAAACATGACTGTCATAAATGAAAGCCAATATCATCTGCCATAATTAATCAAATTAAGCATATTATAATAAAGTAAATAAGCCAGTGATATATTACAACTAAAAACGTTTTGTCTGTCCCCGGTGATTTGGCTATCATATTTTGAAAAACAAAACACACAAATTATTGTCCTCTTTATGTGAAATTTACCCTTCTATATCACCTCCTTAAAGGAACTCCCACCCTTTCTGTCTAGGGGCTTCTTGAATCTACCCAAGACCTCACCCAGATATGAAAAAACGGGGGGCTGAAACTGATGGCATTGAAAAAGGGCCAACAAAATGTCTTTGCACTAAAATTCTACACTCTTTCTGAGATTTGAGAAAGCAATACGTGGTGCACATTTCAGCTTAATGTTAAATACACAGAAGAGCTCATGAAGAAAAAGAACGTTGCTTTTTAGGAGTTATGAGGGAACAGAGGCCAAAGCAAAATAAATCCTTTCCAAGTGATGGACCAAGGACATCTAAAGAGAAAGCCAATTGTTCTACAGTTTCTCTACGCTCTTGAGTAAAGACCTCCTGCTGAGAGCCAAGGCCAGGGGCTGATAAAGCTCTGAGATGGGCAAAGCCTTCTTCAGTAGTCGGTGATGTTTTCTAAAACCGTGCATCTGTGAGAAGTCCTTGTGTTTTAGCTCAGTTTTACAGAATACATACAAAACAAAATGTAAATCAGAACAAAACCGAGAACACAACTCTGGATATTGTTTGCATGGTCCGTGAGCCCAGTGGGCTCAGACGAGGGTCTGGACATGCTGAGGGGACCCACGGGTTGGCTCTGTGAGCAAGGGGCCTTGTTTCTTTTGTTCCCGGGAATCTTTGGAGCCTAAAACAGAGCACATTTTAGGACCCTAATAAATATTTGTGAATGGGTATTTGTTGACTAAGGCAACCAGGATGATTACTGTTTTGGAAAGCAATAGGAAGTGGGTTTTCCTAGCTACGGGAAGGCTCAGAATTGATTGGATAAATCTGAGTATACCAGGCTACCTCACACAGAAGGAGGCACCCTGCCACTTGCCCTTTCTGATGGACACTTAAGACCCAGTGCCAGCCACACAAAGAGGCGGGTTCAGGTTCCATTCACGGTTTCCTGGTAGTGGAGATAGATGAGTTAAGGAAATTACTTTTGGAATCTTTAAGTAGGAGTGTTCTCAGCAGCACAGAGGGCTGAGAGTGATGAGACTTTGGGGCATTCTGCTTGGCCCCCTCTACCTTGCAGCTGACTCGAGGTAGCAGCCACCCCACTCAGTGGGAGTTTATGCACCTGTAAGTGCTGCAGTCTGGGAACTTGTCATTCTAGTTTTATGAGAGAATCTGGCTAATGCTGGGGAAAATTCCAAGCCATTCACTGCTGCTTTGGTCCGAATGTTTGTGTCCCTCCTCCCCGAAAATCAACCTCATGATTTGAAAAATCTAATACCCGAGGTGATGGTACTAAGAGCCTTTGGGAGGTAATTAGGTAATAAGAGTGGACCCCTAATGAATGGAATTAGTACCCTTATAAAAGAGAACCTAAAGAGTCCCTCTGTCCCTTCCACCATGTGAGGAGACAAGGAGCAGTCTGCAGTCTGCAAGTGAACACTCATCAGAACCCAATGGCACATGATCTGCAAATTCCAGCCTCCAGACTGTGAGAAATAAAATAAACCACAGAAATTTATTACTCACAGTCTGGAGGATGGAAGTTGGAGGTCAGATGCCATTAAGGTTGGGTACTGCTGAATACCAGTCTGTGGTGTTTTGTTATAGCAGCCTGATGGACTAAGATACCTACCCAAGTGCAATCCAGTGGAGAGGAGAATACTCAAGAAAAATGCAAATTTTGGGCTCCTCCTCAGTTCGAATCTGACTGACCCTTGAAGGAGCCTGGGAATATGCAATTTTTAACCAGTACTCCAGGAGTTTTGATGCACCCAGTTCACAGACTGGTTGGGAAGCACTACTCCAGGGTTCTTCCAAGGGGAACCTCTGCTAATATAACCTACTTGGGAATGAATGCTCAAGTTTTTACATCATGTTCATTTTAGCTGATGGGTTTTTATAGCAAGTTCTAATTTCATTTCTGCATGAATAAAAGATCCCCGTGTGAGCTCTGTTTTTCAATTTCCAGAGGAAAACATATTTAAAGGGCCATAAAGGTTTACTTATTCAAGTCAGCCCTGCTTCTGCCCAGCCCCCGTGTCACATCACAAGTACGTCTCCTTCCCCAGCTCCTGTGCTTGCAGTTAGAGGAGGTGCTATTTTTCACCCTAAAAGGAGACATAGCAATGTCCTAGGCAATACAGAACTGTAAACAACTGGAAACAGGGCTCATGGCTATTCTCTCAATAAAAGAGGTGAATACAAAGCCTTTGAAACAAGAACAGAAAGCTGAAAGAAATTAAGTGATGAGGCTCAACAGACAGTATAAGATTAAAAGAAAAACTAACCATAAACAATGGAGCAAAATTCAAAAGATGCTGTATTATATTTAATAGTCTACTTGTTTCATTAATCTGCAGAATTATCTTTATTGACTAACCAATAACAGCATCAATTCTGAGTATTTCCCTTCACTTTATGTCATTGTTAGGCTTCATTTTGATCAAGAAAATATTTGCAAGTCCAAACTTAATTTCTGATCTCAGGCAAAGCCAAAAGTTCATGTTCACAATTTTTGATCAAAAAGAATTTTTGAATAATTGTTTTTCTAATTGGAAGTACCAGGAAATAATGGTACTTCTCATATTTAAAAGTTTAAATTCAATATATACCATATGATCTCACTTATATGTGGAATCTAATGAACAAAATAAACTGATGAACACAAAAGAAACAGAGGCATGGATACATGGAACAGATTGACAGCTGTCAGAGGGGCGGGGTTGAGGGACTAGATGAAAGAAGGTGAAGGGATTTTCCAAAGAACGTACATATGTAGCACATAAGTACATAGACTCAGATAACAACGTGCTGTTGGTCGGAGGGAAAGGGGGGGAAGAGAGGTGAAGGTGGGCAAGCGGGAGAAAATTGAGGATGGAACGAGACTTTGACTGGGGTGATGGGCACCTGATGCAGTGTGCACGTAATGTTTTATTGGGTTGTGCACTTGAAAACTGTATGGTTTTGGAAATCATCACCCCAATAAATTTAATATAAAAATGCGATAACACACAAAGCTAATTTTTACTCTAAATTGGTTTGAGCCATTTACCTATACAGTCAAATTTCTGTAGTTTACTATAAATGTGGTATGGTATTCTTCAAAAATTCAATGCAAATGTTTAGCTGAGTACTAACTGCTTTGCATTAGGAAGCAGTTGTCATTGACTGATAGGTATTTCTTGTATATAATCACATGATCTAGAGATCTTTGTTACTTGCCAAACATTATAACTGACCCTTCTATAAAGAGTTATACAACTTTGCTCTCTGTATGTCAATAGCTCATGTGTGTAAGTCTGGAAAAGTAGCAAAATATGTAGAATCTTAATAATCAAGTGCTTGTTAGTGACAAAACTCTATTATGGAAGATGCCCTGGGCATCAATTACTTTTCCCTCAAAATGAATAAGACACACAAAGGATGGGAGAAAACTATTCAAATAAGCTCTATGGCTTACAGCTAAAGTATTACTGATTCAATTAGAAGTGCAACTCATTTTACTTCTAAGGAAGGTCACAAGATCTCTTTCTGCTATCTGACTCTGACTTGTTTTACTCTCCAAAAGGACAAATAGGAAGCATTTTCGTAAATGGTTTTAGAATCTTCCACAGTTCACTGCTCCTCCTAAAAATGAATATCCACCCATTCTTACAGAAACGTTCACCAAGAAATCCTACCACCAGGGCACCAGCAAGACTTTGGCCTCTCACATGTGAAAGAGCATGAGGAGTTAAAGAACCCTAGAATGGTGAACACCAGAATGAGTCTAAAATCAATCAGAATTTGTTCTTGTTCTAGTTATGATTGTCCAATAGTTTGATGTTTGCTATGTTGAAAAAGAAAGGAGAGAAAGACTAGTAAACAGATAAAAATTTCTTAAGGGAAAGAAAGAAGCAAAAGAGACAATGAACTTATATAATCCTTAAGCCACAGTAAGTGCCGGCAAGTAGACAAGTTACCATTTTGAAACACAACCATTTTGCCAAAACAGCTGCAACTACAGAGGACCTGACCTACTCTACTACCCATCCTCCCCCAGCCCCAAAGATAAATTGAAATGATCATAAATGTTAGTTAGACAAAAGTGCAATTACATGTAGGATCAAGTTAAGGACCGAAGCATGGGATTCCAAACTGTAGAGCTTTGAAAATACAACGCAACGTCATCCATACACTTGGGATGTAATTGTTCTCCTGAAGTCCTTCTCATGATTCTTACAGATATGAAATGAGTTGTACTCAGATTTACGTAGAAATACACATAGATATATGGTGTTTTTTGGTTCACCATCACAACCAGAATATGTGACTTTACCCTTGAAAGGTCCAGTTTAAGGAATAGTGAGACATTGGCAAGGTTAAAATTCAGGCCACATAGTTTTTGCCTTCCTTTTCCTACCTCAGTAGCCTGCAGCCTCCCAGGTCAACTCATCACACAGCTCCTGCATCACTTTTCCCATGAATCCCCCTGAAACCCAGGTAGAAGTCTCATGATCTTCTTCCTGTTACTACTATATTTTTACGTACCATTCTTATTACATTTTGTCATGACGCTTATAAATTTATATGTCTTCTCAATAGTCTGTGGTTTCCCTTAGATCAGAAACTCTCTTTTCTACGTTGGGCAGCACCTGCCACAGAGTAGGCACTCAATAAACGCCTGGATAGTGTAAGAATTACCTGATACTACTTTCCTTGGCACTCCTCACCTAATCATGCAGCCTTGGAATCTTTCCTACCACTTCAATTCAGCGGAGCCTTTCCCAAAGTAAATGAGATATATCCTCCCCCTTTCATTCTCCTCTCAACCCCCGTATCAGCAAATGAGCCTGTGCCTACTCAACTCTTGATTCTCATTAAATGGTCTTCACTGTGGTTTCATCCACTGAAAGAAACACATTTCTTTCTTGTTGTACAACTGTGAATCAATAAGTTCACAATCCAATGGAAGATGTGCTTAGCCATTCCAAACATTATTTGCTGAGCATATATTGAGTGCCTGGGTTGGGTGCTAGTTGTAGGGCACGCAGCTTCCCCCCGGTGGGAAGTGCAGCTCCCTGGTATCCTTTCCTCCAGGCCAAGATCCCTCTGAACCTCAGTCTCCCGGACCCAAGAGCTCCAGAATGACTGAGACCAAAAGATTTGGGTAAGAATTTTTCAATGTGTCTCTCACAGATATCCAAAAGAGTTCCTTAAATACATATATTTAATTTAAAACAAAGACAATCTAATGATTCATGACTAATAGTAATTTCCAGCCCCTTCATCAAGCGCTCTCTCTGCTTGTGGACAGCTCTCTCTGCTCGTGGCTGGACTCCTCTCCGCAGGGTGAATTAAAATGAGTAGTCTGACCATGTCTTCCAGTTGCCCAGGACCAGCCCTGTTGTCTTGAGGTAATTACTGTTGGTATCTTTTTTCATTCTCAAAAGTGTTCTAGTTCGGCCAATAAAGAATGTGGCCACACTCAGTGTAACTGCCAAATTGAGGATGGAAGAGACTTTACAGCCGCCTCCGGCCTTACAACTCTAATTTACTGCGTAAACATACAGCCCACAAGGAGAAAATCCATAACCTCCACCTTAGGAAAAAAAACAGCTTTTCAGTAAGACAAGTACGGGAGTAGCTAACACATTTCTTATGTTGGGAGGATGCACTTTTGACCTTGCTATGAAACCAGCTGAACAGCGGAACCCAACCAGCTGCTTTGTTACTGGCAGGGGGAAAACATATTCAGAAAAGGTCATTTCAACTGAAAGAAATCTGTGTATGAAATAGCTATTATCTCTATTAATTATATCTCTAGTGACCTACTTCTGGGAAAAAAAGCTTTCCACCAAAAGTCAATCCAATGTCTTTTAAGGTTGGAATTAAACATATAAAAGAAATTCTGTTGTTTTAAGACAAAAAGAAAGAGGCAAATAGCTCTCTCTTTTCGAGTCTGTCAACACTGGGATGGCTTTGCTGTGATCGCAACAAGGGTGAGTCCCAGAAGGGGTGGGGGTGCAATGGAGAATGATTCGGGCGTTACTCTCATCTCGCCCCAATGACACAGGTGTGCTCCTGGGGCCTTCCCTTTGGAATGATGAGAAGGCAGCATGGCAAACCATCACAGCCAGGCACTCCATCTGGGGTGGAGCATTTTTCTTTTCTTGGAACTATCGGGCTTATTTTTGCTGGAATCCCAGATTTTTAACTAATTAACTGTGTGATCTTAGACAAATTACTTAAACTCTCTGAACCTCAGTTTCCTCATCAATTAAGTAAACAGAACAAATAATACCAGTCCCATCATCTTCAGCTGTGAGAAGTAAAATCACTCTAATTCTGGAAAGCAGTATTCAAATATTATTATTACCAGTGGTAGGGAGATCACTGTGGAAATGCAGAGGAAGAATGGAATGGAATGGTGCAGAAGAATGAATGTATTTGAGAGACAAGATTAGAAACAGGAATTGTAACCTTTCTGAGACCAGGAACTTGGTGGCATTTCTGACGATAATGGGGATGTTGGGAAGTAGTGCCTGCGTTAGTTTCCTAGGCTGCTGTAATAAATCACCACGAACTGGGTGGCTTAAAACAAGAGAAAGTTACTCTCTCCCTGTGGCTCTGGGGGAAAATCCATTCCTTGCGTCCCCTCTAGCTTCATGGTGGTTGCTGACAACCCATGACGCAACCTGGTCTGTGACAACAGCCCTCCAGTCCGAGCCTTCGTCTTCCCATGGCCAACACTCCTCTGAGTGTGTCTGCGTCCAAATATCTTTCACCTTCTAAGGACGCCAGTCGCACTGGATCAGGGCCCACCCTGATCCCAGAGGACTACATCTTCACTTGATTACATCTGCAGAGACCCCATTCCAATTAAGCTCGCATCACAGGTGCCAAACTCATCAAGAATCGGGGGGCACTCTAGTCAGCCCAGGACTGTGTCTGTTTGGGAAAGGCAACTGCATTCTCAACACTCAGAGAAAATTGATTTAATAATTTTGGTAGGATTTTTACAGAAATAAAAATAAAAGGGGGTTCCGTCACATTTTCTAAATATAATGAACATTTTAAACCTCCAGCATGAGGGACAAGGGCTATTCACTGTTTCCACTTGTCTTAACCAACATTTGGACTGTTTCTCGGATGCCAAAGTTTTTCTCTTTAGAACTTTCCCCCTCACATTTTCTATGTGAAGCAACTTCCTCGACTAAAGTTACTTTTTATAGGGAATATAGTCAATAATATTGTAATATCTCTGCATGCTGTTCATGTGGGTACTATACTTATTGGGGTGATCACTTTGTAAGTTCTATAAATGTCTCCTCACCACGTTGTACACCTGAAGCTAATATAATAAGGTCTGTCAACTGTAATTAAAAAATAAAAAGGTTTTGTAAAAAATAAAGTTACTTTTTTAGGAGTAACTGTGGGTGAGCTCATTATGTTTCAGCTTCAGCGTGGCAACAGGAATTTGATCCCGTCAGCAACAATCCCGGCAGTTTGGGCTCTGGGATCCCATTCCCATTTTATTTGGTCAGTATATCGTTCAACATTTTAATTTTTTAATTTTTTTTCAGGGGAGAGCACGAATGCAGCCCCCCACTTCCACAGATTATGCAGTCGAGTTTCCCGCATCTGGGGAAATCGCAGGGGTCAGCACATCCGGGGTGCAACGGATAAGCCGCACCCTGGGAAAACCACCTCCGTGATCATGGAATCTCCGCTGCCAGGTAAGTGGCAACATTTTAACTTTTAATTGGAATTTCCTGGTTTGCTAATACCACACAAACCCTCCCACATTCTACCCCTAGTCCTCACTGTCTTATACCAGGTTCGGTCACACACTTACGGTACCTGCTGAAGCCTGGAAACGTGACTGGGCCCCCGCTGAACTCCAGGCTCTCTGGAGCCCAACAGCCCCCAGACCAGCCCTCCTCCCCAGCTAGGGCCGTCACTCACCCCATTTCACCCCAAATTCCCCTGTCCCACAGTTCTGAGCCAACCACTTTTCCTTATTAATCAGTTATTTCGTAACTATCCTCAGGTCAGCTTTTGTCTCCCCCACAACTGAATTAAACAAAGTTTTCTTTTTGTGTCCTCCCACAACACCTGGTCCAACCACCTGCACAGAACAGACACTTGAGTGGGTGCTGGCTAAACACAGAAGGGCCAGCAAGACAGCATCCTGCAGTCATTCCCATTGTCCAGGGCTGGACATGGTGCCACCCTCAGAGTTGGACAAAGTTGCTTCAAACTCCTTCTGGCCCTCTTTCATCTTTCTCCAACCAATGGGGCAGTGAGGCCGCAGGGCCAAGGGGACATGCTCTCTTAGAATGCCTGTCCTCTCCTCGGCTTCAAGACCGTGCCCCAGGCTCTTGAGACCCTGAATTTCCCTGCCCAAATGGCCCCAAGCCCACTTCCAGGGTCTATGTGGGCCCTTTCCCAATCCATCCTCTTGAGGGCACACATCCCATCAGTGTGTGTGTCCCTAGGCCTGAGTGCGGCCAAGGCACAGATGTCTGTGAGCGGGTGTGGGCAAAGCTTGGATGTGCTGGCCTGCGTGCATGGAAAGCCCTTTGCATGGTGTGTGGGAGGTAGGGGTGGCAAGACACCCGCCAGGGGCTTCTGTTTGTATTCCTACCCACGCCCTGGCTTTGTTAACTGTTTCCCTGGTTCCATACATACTCAGAGTTCAAGGGGTCAATCTCAATCACAAAAGTTTCTTATTTACCTAGGACATGCCTTCCTAGCCTGGGTATATTTGGTATAGATCTACCCAGTAGAGAAAATCTGACTTTTAAGTTATTTCCTGAAAGGAAGACAGACTAACACAGAGAATACTTGTTTTCACCCAGGGTCTTTAAGAACTGAAGAAAACTTTGAAAGCACATTAAGAATGATATATGTCATTTGCTAAATATGGGAGGATTCTTCTGAGTTAGCCAGTATTTCTGGACCCGGGACAATTGGGAATGATGTCACCTGATCACAGTAAACCTCTACCCTAAAATAACCATTATCACAGGGCACATCCAGGTGCCAAACACATGCATTATCATAACATGGGTGTAAGTTGGGCACTACAGTGTGAAATCAATTGGATAATACTACTTAAAAATGCATGTAGAATATCTTCCAAGTAGCCATGAAATAACACCTCATATGCTCTCCTATCATCCAACTACTCTCTACATTTTGAAATCCAAACAGAATCTAATGGGAGATGGCAGTGAGATGATCTTGGAAGGATTTCGCCAAAGTCTGATTGTCCACAGGAGAAATGAGATTGGTTATGGGCTATAGTGTGCTTATTTAAATGGTCACTTTCATATTCACTGTCATACGCTGGAAACTTAGTTTTATTAGGTCTCGAGATCCGATTTGAGATTTTTCCCTTACTGGTTATGACACTGGGGTCTAATTCCCATTTTTAAATCCTTCAGGGAAATGAAAATTCAGTTCTGATTTTCCTGATGAAAATAGTAAATATTTTCATGCAGTCTGCTTAGCCTTCCCTCACACCTGCTCCATCCCAACACATGTGAATTAATTTTTTTCTGCTATAGACTTAAGGGAAAAAATTCAACCTCTTTGGCAGACTAGCTAAGAATTTTCATTATACTTTATGCAGAACTTAATGTGCCTGCCAATCAACCAGAACTCAAATCAAGAATCCTTGGCTAATGGTCTTTGACAGTTTGATGTACTTTCTCTAGCTGTTATTTTCTTCCCCTTCCTCCTCATTCCATTTCAAATTCTGAATCTTCCTGCATTCCTGAAGGGTTCAGTTTCCATTTGTCTACTGATACATTTACAATCCAAACTCTGTCCTGCAGACAGAGTCTTTAACTTCCTTCATTGGATTGTGGTATCTGGCAACCACCGGCTGACATAAACTCACCCTCCGCCCACCCCAGCCCCCTTCCTCCATGAAGTACATGAGTGGCAGATACAAGACTATAACTGGGATTTCATTACAGACATACACACACACTTAGCCACCCACCCTTCCCAGTGACCCCAAATCACTAGGCCATCAGGTACTGAAGCTCCTTCCAGACTAGAGCTGAAGTCCTCCTTCATGGAACCTCCCCTGCTCCTAAAGTCCGGTCAGTTTCAGCCCCCACAAGAGAGAATATAGTTAAAAATGGAGGGGAGGGACTATCCTCCTACTAGATCTGAATGGCATTTTGGGAAAACAAGAAACAATAATGGGGGGTGAGTGGAGGTGGAAGAGGGTATAGGGGGAGAAATGGTAATGGGAAAAATCCAATAAAAAAGAAGCAATAATAAAAGGGGATTTGGTGGCATGTTCTTTGTTTTTCTTAAAAAAAACAATCATTTTCATTTTCTTGGTTTATCTGGTAGAAAATAGGTGCCGTAACCTTAGAGTGGCAATATTTGCAATACAGCCTTAATATAAAGAAATTCCATAGAAGCAGTCAAGTGTTTCCAACAAGTTCTAAGATGAAGTAGAAGGAACCTGCAATATCCAGATTCTGAGGGATTATTTATTTACATGTTTGGTTGGGGGGGGGGGGCTTATTTTGGTGGCAAATTGGTGGAGGAAAGTGCAGGAAATGGGGAGGCTTTGAGAGATGGAGAGATAAGCAAATCTCCTGTTTCCCTGGTGATGACATTGGCCTGCTGGAAAAGCAAGTCCCAAGAGAAGGGGTTTATCAAAATCCCAAACTAGCTTTACAGAAGCTAACAATTCTCACCCATCATTCATAGGAGCCGCATAAATATTTACCATTAATGCAATGGTGAAATCTCAATTATTCGTCCTGCTCCTTGTTTCTCCACCTCCAGACCAGCTCTTGGATATTGCAAGCCCCTTACCGGTAGCTTACACCTCTGAGACAACGCAAGAGACAGGGAGCAAGTAAAGCACGGGTTGTTTCCGGAGAAGCTGTGTACCAGAGACCACACCTACCACTTTCACAAATGTCATCTCAGTAAGCAGTGTTGGGACGAGAGTTTAACTGAGTAGGGGGAAAAAACAAAAAGATCTGTATGGCACATCAAAATTAATCCCAGATGAACTAAAGGTCTATGTGCAAAAAAATTTAAATGATCAATATACTTCAAGAAAAGAAAGGTGAATATTAGTCAAATATTGCATTGGAGAAATTTGGACTATTTTAATATACACAAGATGTAAAATACACCATAAAAACATGACCCCCCCAAACCCCCCCAAAATGAAGACCTAGCTAGGAAAAAAGCTATCCTAACAAAGAATTTATATTCTTCATTTAAAAAGCTATTGCAAATCGATTTTTTAAAGATATCAACAGGAGAAAAAAACATGTAAAGTACCAAAAGACAATTCACAAAAAGAAAATACAAATTGGCATAGGACAATTATTTGGCTTCTCTGTAGTGAAAGAATGCAAGTTAAAATGATGAGACACTGTATTTTGTTCACAAGAGGAGAAGAATGGACAAATTTCAGTATTAGTGGGAATATAAAAACAACAGGAAAGCACTCCAATGTATTCTTGCAGCCCCTATGCACAGCAATAGGAAAGATAACAGGACGGCTTAGACCAACATCATGCAGAATGGGATGCTGTGTCATCCAGAAGTTCTAGTTCTAGGTTATGCAACCTAAAGAAGTCATTGGACAGGTAGCAGAAGACATATGTAATGAGACAGTGACCACAGTGTGGTACACAATAATAAAAATAAATTAAAAAATTAAATTCACAGGGGTAGAAGATGAACTCAATTTGTTATGTTAACTCTATATAATGAAAATATTATATAGCCAAGAAAATTAATGCAGATGAGTACTTATTGACATGGAATGATGTTTCTAGTACAGTACATGAGAAAGTCATGCGTCAAACCTACTTTGTTAGGATATAGTAAATGTTAAGAGGGCTCCAATTTTACACTCAAATTCTAGGTCTGTTGCTCGCTTGCTGCCTAAACTTGAACCTCAGTGGCCTCCTCTGGAAAATGAAGTGATTCTAGTGTAAACACTTAGAGCAGTGCTTAGCCCATAGCAAGTACTCAGTAAGCGTTAGTGTGACTTTAAGGTGAAAGTGATCTGGATTGCTTTTATGTCTTCATGCACACACACACACACACATTTTTAACTTCAAATTATTTAATCACTAAATGTTAATAGTGGCAATTACCGAGTAGTAGGGGTAGAATGTTTTTCTTATGAATAAATAGGTAAACAATTTTATGCCTACTTAGTTCTGAGCATATCAGTTGTCAAGGTTTAAAACTAAGTTTTTTGGATTTTTAAAAAATTTTAGTATGAGTTTTACTGTCACAAAGATCAGGGATACAGTCTGTTCTATTTCCTCCCTATTCTCAGCATCAGAACTACGTATCCTACAGGCTATTCTAATACTAAGTTATTCTTTTCACATAAATTTTAAAATGACATTAACTATTAATGCTTTACTGAAAAAATTTCAGATCCCCAAGATAATTGTGTCAGAACATTGTCTGACAAGACTTTTGGCCGGTCTACATTTATAAAATGAAGAATTGAGCTGCATTATTTTTCCTTCCTAAATCTTCAGAAAAATGTAAGCATGTTGCTCTAAATTGCTCGCAGACATGGAGCTTACTCTCCTGCGCTGGAAGTCAAGTTGGGATCTCTTGTTTTTATACTTTGAAAATTAAAGATAAAATCTTATACTTGGTTTACATGTTTTTGTGGCTAACTTTTCTTATTTAAATGCAAATGTAAAATTGATACTTTTTATCCATCTGACCAGCGAAAATTGAAGTCAGATAATAATAAATGTTGGTGAATGTGCAGGAAAGTTGAAATTTTCATGCATTGCTGTTGGGAACAATAAAATAATACAAATGCTCTGGAGAGACGTTGGAATTATTTTTAGAATAAAAATATGCATCTAGTTTTGTATTATATGATACTATGGAATTGTTCAGTTTTCTTAGGTGTGATCATTGTTCTGTGATTATGTGAGAGAATGACCTTGTTATTAGGAGACCAATGATGGAATATTTAGGAGTGAGCTCTAAAACTTTAAAAGATTGTTTTAAAAAACAAACCTAAACACATATATATGTATGTAGGTGTGTATATACATATGCACATTCTATCTGCCTGTCTGTCTATCTGTCTGTCTGTCTATCTACTGAGAGCAAGAATGCCCGAGATTGAATATTTGTGTCCCCACCTCCCATTTTATATGCTGAAACCTAATCTAATCCCAGAGGTGACAGTGTTAGAAGGTGTAGCCTTTCAGAGGTGCTTAGGTTGGCAGGGTGAAGCTTAGGTCCTGAGCAGTGTCTTTACGAAGACTCCAGAGAGCTCAATTCCCCCTTCTGCCATGTGAGGGCGCAATGAAAAGACAGCCGTCTAAGACCTAGGAAGCAGCTCTCACCAGAAACAGAACTTTCTGACACCTTTATCTTGGACTTCCCAGCCTCCAAAACAGTGAGAAATAAATTTGTTGTTCATAAGCCACCAATTCTATGGTATTCTGATATAGCAGTCTGAACAGAGAGAGAGAGAAAAGGAGAGAGAGAAAGAGGGAGAGAGAGAGGAGAGGGGGAGGGAGAGGGAGAAAAGAGGGAGGGAAGGGGGAGGAAAAGAGAATATGGTGAAAGTCAATAATTGGAAAACCCAGGTAAATGAAAAGCAGTGCATTTTTATATGCTCTTTCAACTGTTCTGCAGTCTTGAAGATCTTCAAAACAAAAGAGTGGGAGGAACGGTGGCACCCCTTCGTGTGTGCAAGACAACCTGCGCCACCGCAAAGAACCATAGGAACTGAAACCTGCCCCAGTGGCCAATCAAATATATGTTTGTTGGATAAAAACATTTTACAGCAATGGAAAGGCGTGCACTGAACCTGCGGGACAGGTACATAGATGAATCTCATAAAGCAGTGCTGAATGAAAAATAAATAAATAAAAGTGGTTTGGCCAATGAGTCTTCCAACCTACTTATTTAAACGTCCATTTTTAAGCACACACAAAATATGTTGTATCCTGGTTGCATAGCTGTGACAGACATGGAGAATGTCTGTTGTGGAGAAAGAAGTCCCGGTAGATACAGGAAGGCGGATGCTAATGGGGTGGGGTAGGGGGACCCTGAGAGAAAAGGAGGGGCCATGACTGAGCTTACAGATAACACAGGGTGGGGCAAAAGTAGGTTTACAGTTGTTAATATGGACAGTAATACAATAATTAATAAATAATAATATGAGAACAAACTCTGTGTTTTACGTACTCACAACTGTAAGCCTACCCTTATCCCACCCTGTATTGATGAAAGCAATCTAATTCTGAGCAACACATGGGGGGAAGGTTTTTGTTTATTTTTTTTCAACTTAATGGAGTAAATGCTTTAGAAATGACTAAAATGAGTTCATCATGAAACGGAGTCATTCCAGGCCACCACCAAGGCATCACGCAGCATCTCCACTTGTGTGTCAGCAAATCCCAGGACACTGAGCCTCCCTCTTCTTTGCAGCTCAGGCCAGTTGCAACTGTGAGCTCTGAGCTCTCCCCCTTCTAACCAATCCCAGGCTTCCCAAATCAGAAGCTGTCTTGAAACCTGCCTTGTAAGTGACTAATACTCCACACACCTCCCACGGGTTCCTTTGCATGATGGTCATCAAGCAGGCTCTTGGAAAGCAATGACCCTCTCGCAGCCCTTCATTCTGATGTGGGCTGTGCCAATGTAGAAATAAACCAATGGGGTGGGGATGCCCCTCCACAGCAGCCCGCCCTGTGCCTGAGGGCAAGGAGGGGCAATACAGGAACATGCTGAACAAGTGAATGAATGAATACGTGAATGAAAAAGAGAGGAGGAAGGGGAGAGAAAGAGAAGGATGAGAGAGAGAAAAATAGAAAGAAAAAGAAGCAACAGACTTGGTCAGACTATGACGGATTAGCAGGGCCAGCCATATCTCCCAGATTTATTATACCCCAAAGCAATTCTGGCCCACTGGGAAAACAGTGCAAATCAAAAAATCAGCCCATTCAGAGAAGACCACCTTGTTCTTCCCAATGTTTTTATGTCCTAGGGCAACCACAGACATTGTGCTCAGCACTCTCGCTCCACAATTCCCCAAACAATACTTCATTACGAACAGGATACTGGTTAGCAGGGAATATGAATGGTCCATGTTAGGGAAAATGTTTTGGCAGGGGATGAAACCATCTTTTCAAAAAATAACAAAAATATAATGGAAAAATAAGAGTGGGTCCAGATAAATAGTACAAAGAAGTATGCTAAGTTTAAAACAGTTCCTCCTCCAGTGGAACAAGGGGAACTTCAGTGGTTACTAGCTGATTCTTTCATGGGAGAAAAGGGCACCAAAGAAGGGAAAGTGACCTTTAGGTTTCATCACTAAACTAACCATCCTTAATCAAGAATGTAGAGGCAAAAAAAAGAATTTCCTCCAAAAAAGCAGGGTATCATTTGCATGTTTTTACATTAACGATTTATAATATTTTTGAAAGGGAATCAGAAGGGACCTTAGGGATTATCTTACCCAACTCCCTCACTTTGCCAGTGAGCTTGGAAGGCTAAACGTCTTCCCTAAGGCCTCGCTGCAGTTCGGAACTTCAACCCGGGACTCTGGAGCCGAGTGTCAGGTTTTCCTCACGGTGCCACTTCATTCTTTCCTTCTCAATGCCCCCCACCCCCCAAATCTGCCTCGGTTTCCCAGTCTCTGCAGCTTTTTTTAGGAAACTAGTTTTTTAGAATTGTTGTTAAGAAAGTGAGGATATTTGAATATAGATTGGATATTCTATAATATGGATGTGTTAGTAACACTCTTAGGTGTGAGGTAGGGGGAAGACATAGAAGGGAGCCACCAAGCTAGAGTGAGAGATTTCGTCTAGGAAGCAGAAAGTAACATGAAAAAGGGAGGCTGCAACTCGATGGGACGGTGAAAAGGGAGTGGTCTGAATGACAGACCCGGGGCTGCTGGTGCATGCCAAAAGTCCCGTGTGCAGGAAAGCACCCATGAGCTATTAATTCTGCTGCATAATTTATAGCAAAGTATGCAATACTTCTTTCATGCCTAAGTCAACTGACATTTTCAACCATTCTTGATAGCATGACATAATTTTTTAATGGAAGATCAAATAACTTTGTTTATAATTTTTGCTTTATGTTTCAAAGCGAAATCCCAATTAAAGCACTCTGGTCTCCAGAATATTTACTCCGAAACGTTGGGCCCCACCCTCAGTGGGCCCGTTTCAGTAGCCTTTTCCCTGAGTCAGTCCTCCAGATCATGGGGTCTCTCATGAGCCCTGACTAGTTCACTCCAGCTCCGTCCAGAAGGAGATCCCAGTAACAGACTACTAGGCTCCTGGAAGTATACACGGGCACCTGCTAGCCAATGTCCGGCAACTTCAGAGTCTGCAGGAAACCCATCTGGCATTTGGGTTGTTCACATAAATGCAGTAACTCAGTGGCAAGGGATTAAAGTGTCAAACCTCTCACCGTGTACTACTGCCTAGCAAATGCAAACCCAGGGACTAAAGCCCACCGAGGAAGAGATTTATGGAGCTAGGAAACGCCGTCATCTCGGCAATGGAGCCTAACAAAGATCCCTTGTTCTCCTCAGAGCTCATACTATATATTATCGTTAGGAGGCAGGTTCTGAATCAGTTTCCTTAGGATGTGTTTCCATGGTGACAAGAGTGTGTGCCTTTAAACTCCAGGACGTATGAATGGAGTGTTCAGTAAACCAGGCAATTTCTGGGTATTTTCAAAGCCTAGGAGAAGACAGATAATGGCTGAAAGTCTTGCCAAATGTTGATTTGTCTCATTTCTAAGCCAGAGGAGGCAGAGGAGGCTGATGATGGAGAAATGTAAGAGAACCACATCCCAAACCAATACTGACCCAGATCAAGGATAAAACATGCCTGATTTTCAGAGGGGCTTATCTTGTCAAGTGAAATTACGTTGGCTTTGCCCAGAATGGCACTGACACTGTGATTGTCATGCATTCGGGCAGAACACAGCAATAGGAAAACCTGGTTTTTTAAAGAGATTTTTTTTCTATCGGTCCAATTGAAGTGGTACGTTCTAAATACCAAGGATGGTGAATCTCAAGTTCTCAAACGGTGATGATGAGCTCATGAATCTAATTAAGTAAACAATTTTTAAAGTCTATAATCCTTTCTTTTGTGAACTACCTCTAGGCAATTTTCTATGGAGACTTTGGGTCTGCCACAATACGTGTTCATTTGTTAGAGTTTATCTAAAATTGCCTTAAAGAAAGACCAGCCTTACTTTTACAGACGCTCTCGACCAAACTTGACATGAAGTTGTATGGCCGTGAGTTAGAAAGACTTGTCAGACATTGCAACTTTCACAAAACTCCGTCAAGCCCATTCTTCAACTCATCTGATCTATTTTAACTGTGAGATATAGATGTGAGCTTCTTCAACATCAGAAACCCTCACCAGGTAAAAATGCCTCAAAGCCCCCTTCCTCCATATTCGTGGTTCTCAATTCTGGCCGCGCCTCAGAATCATCGGAAGAGCTTAAGATAGAAGCTCCACCCTCAGGATGTTGAACCAGTTTGTCCAAGGCGGGGTCCAGGCAGGACAGGTTATAAAGTTCCTCTGATGATTGTACAGTGTGGCCCAGGTTAAGAGCCATCGGCATCCACAGGCGGTCGGGACGGTTAGAACTAATGAGCCCACTTTTTAAAGCCCTTATTATTACACAGGTTATACATGAACACATTTATCCTTATTTTAAAAGTTAAAGTACTGCAGTTAAAGCCTGCCTCAGACACCTCTCCTGCCTCTCACAACGCCAGTCCTCTCTCAGTGACAGGTGCTCTTCCAGACGTGTTTCCATGTTTTTACATATGAAAATACATGCACATTTCATTTTTCAAACTAATTTTTAACATGTCATACCACCAGGTTATTCTGCTGCTCTGTTTTCACTTAATAATACGCCTTGAGCTCTTTCGATGAAGTACTGCCCTGCCTCATTAGTTTTAACTGCTGCATAGAATGAGCACATCACAGTTGCTTTTAAAAGCCATCCCTCTAAATCTGCTGCGTGCAGTATGGTAGCCACTAGCTATTGGCAACTACTGAATAGTTCAGTGAGGCCGGCTTGAACAGAGTAGTGATATAAGTATAAAATTCACATCAGATTTTGACTACTTACTACTAGAAAGAAAGAATATAAAATATCTCAATAATTCTTTATATTGATTACATGTTAAAATGGTATGTTGGGTATACTGGATTAAATAAAATGCTACATTAAAATCAATTTCACCTATTTCTTTTTACTTTTATAATGTCATGAGTAGAAAATATATATTTTTATTGAATGGTGCATATTATGTTTCTATCGAATGGCTCTGTTGTAAATGACCGGCACTTAAGACATTTGTACTTCATTCGACATTACCAAAACAGCACCCTAGTGGACATTCTTACACATCAGTGGTTCTCAACAGGGGGCAACTTGGCACACTGCCCAGGGGACATTTGGCAATATCTGTGACATTTTTGGATGTCACAGCTTGGGGACGCTCCAGGCATCCAGTAGGCAGAGGCCAGGGATGCTGCTAAACATCCCTGCAATGCAGAGCACAGCACCCACACCGAAAAACAGTCTGGCCGCAAATATCAAAGTGCTGAGTTTGGGAAACCCATTTATGTATGAATGGTTATCCACGTGTGGGAGAGCGTTTCTCAAAGGTAGCTCGGAAGTCCTGGAGTTCCTGTGCTGCTGCCAGTGTTACAGATACCACCCAACTTCCCTCCAGACTCCTCTCTCATTACAGTAGAGAATATTCGAATTAATCATTAAAGAACAAACAAATAAATCCAGTCTGGAGAAGTTCAAGAGACCTCACAATGTAAGAACTAGTCTGAGTTCTTACAGTCAACAACAGGAGTGACAAGATAACTCTAAGCCCCAGAGTGTAAATAATATTTGGAGGTTTAATC
This sequence comes from Desmodus rotundus, assembly GCF_022682495.2. Taxonomy (NCBI): domain Eukaryota; kingdom Metazoa; phylum Chordata; class Mammalia; order Chiroptera; family Phyllostomidae; genus Desmodus; species Desmodus rotundus. Next base: position 42,036,967 of record NC_071387.1, on the reverse strand, counting down.
TCTCCTTTTGAAAACTGTCTTCTCTGATCTCAGAACATAATCCATTTGGGGTTCTGACATAGTTAATTTTTAACTAACTAGACTAATTAACTAATATCTCTCTTTCCTTTTCAACTGTGGCCAAAATTTGAATCTTAGGAGAGGAGGTACAAGTCTCAAATACTGTGGTAATTTTAAAAAAATACAAAAAAACCTACTTGTGTTTATCTTACACCCAGGGCCCTACAGCACTCTGTGTTTTCCCAGCAAAGGCTGCCCTTGGGATGACCTTCATGTGCAGTAACTGATAAGTCGTGTGCCAGGGGCAGCTGCTCGTCCTAAAACACAGTATATGTTTATTATAGATGATCCTGTTACATGACTGAGCAAGGAGAAATATATTGCAGATCTAAATCTGTTATGCAAATCTGGAGGTAAAATTTATATGAAATGCATTGCTCCCATATTTGAATTTTTACCGAGTCTTTTTTTTTTAGGAAGCAAGATTATTTACCTTCTCCAACCTTCAGTTGTCATATTTACAAAAATGCAAATTGCAGCAAAAATTTCCCAGTTTTTTACATGACAAGTCAAATGTGAGGTGCTCTACAGCCATAAAGCTTTTTAGGAAAATTGTGACTCTTCTTCTTTTGTGAACTCCTAATAAAGAACTAATTTTAAATTCTTCCTGCAGTGATTTTGAGTCATGAATTCATTCTCAGCATGAGAGCATGCAAAACAAGGTAAATGCTAGAAACAATTACAATTCATTGTGACTGGTCACCATTTCCCCCCAGGTGTTTTAAAAATATGTTTTGTGGGCAGTTTCCTGAGTAAAGGTATTCAAATTATAGCCAACAAGAGCTGTGAGGACCTTCGCTATGTCTTGCTGTAAACTAATATTTATTGACTTTCATATATTGACCCTAAAAGATTCTAGATAATAAAAGAAAGAAGAGGGGAGAGGAGAAAAAGATGAGGAAGAAAAAGGAGAGGCTAAACTGTCAACTTCCTGATGAAAGGGAATTGTCTTTCCTGCTTATCACTCTATCCACAGCTCCTAGTATTGATACATGTCCTGGAACATCCAGCAACATTCAAATACTTGTTTAAAGAGTGTAAGATGGAGAAAAATAGTAACCCAGGTAACAAAGCACACAGAGGAGACCTGTATTCTTGATTCAGAGGTGCGAATGAGGACGTGGCAAAGTTGTGCATACTGGATAGGCCGGAGGAAGTGCACAGAGCCACTCCTTCCTGGGCTGTGGGAGATGGGGAAGGGATGGCAAAGTCTCTCAGAATCTGTCTTGTCCTGGGCCCGTGTGGCCTTTGCAGCGGGCTACAGAGCAAACCTAACCTGCTTCGGCTGGCCTAGCAGAAGTAGCAAAATGCAACTGAAGCATCCAAGTTACCCTTCAGAAGACCTTAATGGGTCCTGACCAGTGTGGTTCAATTGGCTGGGCAACATCCCACAAAGTAAAAGGCTGCTGGTTTGGTTCCTGGTATGAGAGGCAACTGATCTACTTGATAGCTTCAGGTGAAACTCCAAATCAAAGGAGTTTGCCAATGCTCGGGCAGGAAAAAACAACAATAAATCAACAGCTTATACTGGGTTGACCAAAATGTTCATTAGTGCTTAGTGGTCTTTAACTTCATTTGAAACAGTTTTTAGATTGTATTGTGGCAGCTGTCATATCAGTGTGCATTTTTAAAAACTTATCAAAATTGGTGAATTTTTGTACAGCCATTTTAATATTGAAGATGGAAAAAGATACACAACATTTTCAGCATATTATGCTTTATTATTTCAAGAAAGGTAAAAATGCAATGGAAACACACAAAAAAACATTTGTGCAGTTTATGAAGAAGGTGCTATGACTGATCGACATGTCTAAAGTTGTTTGCGAAGTTTCTTGGTACTACTGACATTTTGGCTAAATAATCCTTTGCTGTGGGGCTGTCTTATACATTGGAAAATATTTAGCAGCAGCCCTGGCCTCTGCCCACTAGAAGCCAATAGCAGGAGATAGCTGACATACTCAAAGTATCCAAATCAATAAAGTTAGTGGTGAAAATGAAAAATGTCATTTATTTTACAGAAAAAACTAAACAGACTTTTTGGCCAACCCAATATTTAAACAATACTTGATGAGAAACCCAAGTCCCATACCCTTAACCCTATCATTCTGTAAAACGGCTCTACTGCCCCAGGTGCATTTTAAATTTAATACTCAACCTAATGCATCTCTTTCTCCTCTTTTTTAATGAATGGAGTAGAAAAATAGTGTTCCTTCCCTGCAGAAGGTGGCTTGACCTTACTCTTGCTGTTAATACATGAAACATGCTCCAGGTGTGCCCTTTCCTTGATGCTGGCCCTGAAGCGGTAACCAACACGAGAGGCCAAGAGGATCATTGTCCTGTTGGCAGAGCAGCAGCACAGATGTCACTGGCACTTGGGCTTCTAAGATGGCACAGCTCAGAAAGGCAAACACATGTTAGCAGATGCAGCCTGGCGGGAAGGTGCTGGTGATTTGGCATCTCCTCTCCGATGATGGAGGGGTCAGAACTGCCCTGCCCAACAGGTTTCCTGGGCACCTGCTATATGACAGGTCCTGCAAAATGGCTGTGAACAAGATGGACATGGTCCCTGTTCCCCATGAGAGGGAGAGACACCTCCACAGGACACCACCTCAGAGTATAGAAGCGGGGGGTCAGTCCAGGGAGGGTTTAAGGCAGGAGGAATAAAGGGCCAAGGCTGCCTCTGGACTTTGGTTCCCACCTGCGTTCACTGGAATTGAAGGTCTCTGTCTGGCTCCAAAAGAAGCAAGACTGAAAGAAGAGATAACTTCTGGTGGGAAATACATGGTTTTCTTTATACATATCGCACAGGGAAAATATCTATTAATTCGAGGTCTGAGAATTTTACACCGATGAGCTTCTGTTTTGTTGCTATGGTTTGTTTGGGGGAAGCTGTTTCTCTTTCTTTAAGTTAAACAAATAAATAATATATGCCCTTAATTCTAAACCAATTTCCTCCCAATTTTTAACAGCTTTGTTGAGATATAATTCACGTATTGCCAAGTTTACCCATTTAATGTGTACAATTCAATGGTTTTCGGTGCATTTGCTGAGTTGTGCAATCATCACCATAATCTCATTTTAGAACACTTTTGTCATTCTCAGGAGGAACCTGGGACCGGTTAGCAGTTATTTCCCATCTGCACAACCCCAGCCCAGGCAGTGCTTAATCTGTTTCCTGTTTCTAGAGATTTGCCCAGTCAGATACATAACACGTGGTCTTTAGAGACTGGCTTCTCTCACTTAGTATAAGGCTCCTTGAAGTTCATCCAGGTTGTAGCACGTGTCAGTACTTCCTTCCTTTTTACTGCCAAATAATAATCTATTGTGTGGGTGCATCACATTTTGTTTATCATTCATCAGTTGGTAGAAATTTGCATTGTTTCCCCTTTTTGGCTATTATGAATAATATTGCTATAAACATTCATGCACAAGTGTTCTGTAGACATATGTTTCAATTCTCTTGGATAGATACCTAGAAGTAGAGTGGCTGAGTCATATGACAGCTCTGTGTTTAATCTTTTGTGGAACTGACAAAGTGCTTTGTAAAGTGACTGCAACATTTTACATTTCCACTAGCAGTACATGAGCCCTCAAATATTAATGTCTCTGAAGTAAGGGTACCATTTATAATCCATGCGCATATTTAATATAGTCATCTCCCCTTACACTCTTTAATAGCTGTCTGTTATTAAATGCACATGCACTTTAAACTAGTGGCAACTACAATAGAGTTATTTACTGAGCCCCAACTAAGTCCTTAGCATAGCTTACTTAATGCTGATTGACTTTGTGAGAGAGATATTACCTTAACATACAAATGAGGGAACTAAGGTTAAAAAATGTGTCATAATTACATAGCAACCACTGCACAGTTTTCTGCCAATGTCCACTTTTCTTCTATACTTTCATGCTGTTTTGCAAAGATCAACAAAGGGTAATATGTACCTTTTTATGAGTGCAATCTTAAAAAGTACTCTGGGGAGGACAGAGATGAATTTTGACAGAGGGACTCTTGGAAACTATCTTGGGATAAGTGGGATTTAAGGTGGGCCTTGGTCGGCAGGTGTGGGTAGAAGAACATCTTGTGTCAATGCTCTAAGGCGGTGCCTTCCCATACGGGCACGCATGGCTACTAAACACTGGACATGTGGCCAGTTCAAACGGGAAGTGTTACAACTACACACTGGATTTCAAAGACTTAGTTCAAGAAAAGAGAATGTAAAATAGCTCATTAATAATGTCTATATTGAATATATGTTGAAATGATAATATTTTAGATATAGTGGGTTAAATAAAGTGTATTCAAATTAAAGATCAAGAACAACCTCCTCAGCCTAACTCTCCAAACTCATAAAAGTGATGGATCACATGTAACACCCAGGTGACTGCCCTGCACATAAATGGATGAGAAATCGAATCACTTGCATAAAAGTGACAATAGAAAAACTGTGTCAACAGAGGAAAGGACAGAAGCTTGGAAAAGAGAAGTTGGTGAAAGAGTAAGGAGCCAATGCAGGACCTTGACAAGGAAGAGTGCAGGGAAATTGGGAGATGAGGCTGCCTGGTGAGTCAAGTGACATCAGTGTCAAGGAGGAGGGGGGACCAGAGGTGCCAAATGTCAAGCAGAAATGGGATAGACACAGATGAGATAGTGCTTTTGATTTGGTGACCAGGCTGTAACCCCAGGCCTCCAAGAGCAGTATCAGCGCAGTGGCTGGAACAGAAGAAAGCAAGGACTGGCAAACGTGGTCTTGTCCGATTATTTTAGAAGTCAGCAGGAGATAGGGGCTGTCAGCTGCTTGAAGAGGGAAGCAGGTCAAAGGAATTCCTTTTTATCAACAAGAGCCATTCAGAAGAAGTCAAGAGTGATTCTGAAGATCAAGGCAAGGAGAAGGGCCACTGAAGGAGCAGGGTTAGGGGATAATGATCATAGATGGAGCCTTTGAAGAGCTAAGTGGTGCTGACGTCCACCAGAGGTTCAGAGTGACCCTCGTTGAAGGCACAGAGCTATTTTGGAGTGGGGGGCACAGGTGGCTGCAGGTATATAAGAAGGTTTGGTCCTATTCATGAACAGTGTTGAGTGGCAGGGAGGGCCTGGCTGCCATCAGACGCCCATGAACACCATCTCAGAAGTGGCCCCAATACCCAGGTTACCCCGGGTTACCCAGTTCTGGGTGCAAAAAAGTTCCCATAAGAAGTTGAAGAAGTGAAGCCCTGCCAAGAATCTAGAATGGGTTTGGGGGAAAGTGAAACAAAACTAGAGACACAGACTGGGAGATGAGGCAGACACTGACCCAGAAAACAAAGCGCAGGGCAAAGGCCAGTCTATCCCACTTTCGCACCATAAACAGTTAACAGTCAAATGAGGAAAAAAATAAAAACAATTTGTCTACTCACATTTATACTCAACCGTGCAGTTATTTAAGTAAGTGGTAAGCACTAGGTCCATTTATGAGCGGGAAAAGTACATAGAAATATTCAAAGTAATATAACAACTATTTTCCTTCAACCCTTTTGCTTTTCAATTTCATTGTTCATTTATTTAATCTTTCTGGTATTCCTGTAATATGTCAGGTTCTGGAGGATAAGCATATGGAGGATGTGAAAAAGGAAGAAAATGTAGAATGCATATTTTATTTAACCTGAAACTAAACCTTAATCCTGAGAATTCAAATTAGGTGAGTTGGAGGCCTCTGCTTATAGACAAGCCAAGAAAACAGTCATTGGTGCTCTCCTTTGGAGCCTGGAGGAAGGGTGCCAAGGGACTGAGGAAAGTCAGGAGGGCTTGACTTCAGTGCTAGGTGTCACATCATGGGAGAGTCTGCTGCCACTTAGAGCAGGTTTCAACGGTGCAAATGTTGGTATTCCGGCAACCCAGGGAAGACCTGAAGCAGGGTGGGGGCTGGGACCAAAGACTTCGTGGGGAAGCCCTAGCAGTGTGCCCTGGCAAGCCCATGAAAACTATGTAGGTTAAGCAGAAAAGTCAGGTCATTTTGGAAACTACAGTCAGTCTTTACTGGCAGTGAGTGATATTTGGCCAGCAAGTGATAAGGATTTGGAAAAGGGGCAATAATAGTGACAACAGAATATTTCACAAGAAAAAAAAATCAGGGGTAAGAAACATCAAAACTAAAGGGAAGAAAGATTATAAAATGCGTCTGTGAAGGAATTTAGACTGGGAAATAATATCCAAAAAAATACAGACAAATGTTACATCTTTTTCCCTATCTTGGGTTAGTCTTCTCTTTCCACCATTCTTTCTTTTATAAAATGAAAACACCTTTATATCTTAGTTCTACAGACTATGTAACGAGACACTAATTCCAAATTCACCCCCAAAAAGATCCTAGAAGAACCAGCTTTGTTTCAATGTGCAATAAACTAATCTGTGATTGTGATCCACAGTTTTTGAAAATATTTATATCAAAATCACAATCTGTAATTAAAAAACTAAAATTAACTAGCTACAAATAAAAAATCAAATTAGTTTGAATGGGCCCAGGTAATGGAGTCTATCAAAAGAATCAAACATTTTAAAGCAGCGATTAGCCTAAAAGACATTCCATGCCTTGAAAAACCTGCTCTCTGTGTGTCTCCTGGGGACTTTGCACATTTTGAAATGAGGTTAGGCCAGATCCAATTAGAAAGGTGAACACAGGGATGTCTCTAAATGCTTCGAGGTCATAATTTAATCAGCTGTAGCAATAATTTGCTAAATATGCCACTGGTGGCTTCATGGAGATAATATTGCAGGTAGATAAGCACAGGTCTGTAGAACTGAACAATTAGGAATTACAGATATAAGCCATGAATAATAAGCCCAGCAGCACAGCACAGTTTGTGTGAAGTAAATACTTAAGTGATGTTATTCTAGCTAAAATTAGACTATAGGTTACTTTAATGTCCTGCTGAAATTACTTTTTCCAGATGTTGAACATTTCCAGAGAATAATCAAAGTTGGATTTTTCTGCACAAAGGATGTTGGGGTTGCAGGAGGGGGGAGCATTAATAGTGAAGATCTAGGTTCTAGCTTCCACTGGGATATAATTGACCTATGCTCAAGAGTTTGAAAACAGATAGACTGGGTTCCTTTCTCCGGGCATCTGCAGGCTCTGTAATAGTGAAGAAGGAATGAGGGAAGGCAAAGCATGAGCAGCAGAATGAGGAAGATCTTCCACCAAAATCTGTAGGAGCCCAGGCTGCCTGACATCCACTGAAGAACCATCACAGTTCAAAGACAGTCAGTGGCCCAAAACAACTAGACTTCTTGTACCATGTAAGCACCACCATTTGTTTATTTGCTTTTGTTTTTAACATGTCTGCTTCTCCGTGGTTGTCAGAAAGTTACTCCAAGGCTGGGGAAACTTTCGGGGCTGGCATGCTGCTAGCTCCACCTCAGCGAAGGAGGAAACCAGGGGAAGCACAGCACATGCGCAGCTGAGCAAAGAGCGAGCCTGCAGGATGCACAGGGGAGCAGCTGCCACTGAGTATACAGGGGGGCAGATGTAAAAACCAGTCTCAGCAACAGAAAGATTGAGCTTGTCCTTAAAAGTATTTCAGGTATGAAAAAAAGATAAGCTAAGGTTGATAGAAATAATGACTTTGGGTGCCTTACTTATGAATTAAAGAAGTCGTGTCTGATAATTTCATGTGAAATTACCTTCTCTAGAAGATAGTTCAAAATCTCCAATGTTAGCTGGAAACAAAAAGTAATGTTTGTGGACAAGTTGGTGGAAGGTTATTTCCCCCGAGTTAGCACAAATCTGAAAAGGTAGTTATATATGCTTTAGTAGTATAGCTAAGTATGATTAATGGAAGAAGAAAAATTATATAATCTGGAGTCCATATATTATATATACTGTTTCTCCCCCTAGTTTGAATAGGTAGGAGCATAAGGATGAATATACACACATTTTCTCCTCTTCCTTTAAAACGGGTGGGTACAACTGTAATTGAATAACAATAAAAACTTTAAAAAATGGGTGGGAACATAAGGATTGAAATCAGCTGATACTCTCAATAATATTCACTAATATTTGAGAGTCTTAGCAGTAGCATCACATCGGAAAAGCTCTGATATACTCTCAGTAGCTCATTTATTTACACTCAATTTCATGCAAGCAGGCAGCCCTCCTCCATGATGAAGCTATGCTATCTTCAGCATGTGGTCTATCCCCCCTTGAGGCAGTCAGCAAAGGAAGAGGAAAAGGGGGAGACACCTGAGCTCTTATCTGCATTGTCCCAGGAGGGGCTCTCTACTCAGAGTCACATGGCTCCAATATAACTGTAAGGGGGAGTAAAAACACAAAGCAGCATGGGAAACACTTGGTGAACACTAACTGATGTTCTCCTAACTTATTAAAGAAGAGTTGTCAGCCAGGGACATGCCCTATAGTGGGCAAAGTAAATGAGACTGCTAATGACACTTTTAACTAGAAGAGAGTTTGAAATTTCCAATGTTAGTTGGAGACAAAAGGTAATTCCGTGGCAAGTTGGTAAAAGGTTATGATTTCACACCTCATGTGAGCAGAAGGTTGCTTGCTGCTGGGGTCCCATTTGATTTCAAATAAGGCTAGAATGCAAGTTTCTCAACTTCAAGTCCAATGTCATAAAACTACACATTGCTTCTTTCTAGAATGTAGGATTCCTATTGAGATGTCAAAGTTGCCTAAACTTTCCACAAGAAAAAAATTAATTCTAGGTCTTACAGTACTGTTGATCAACCCTTGTAAATTATAACAACCTGAGATATTTTTCAAACTACTCATGTCTATGCCTCTTCTCAGGCCAATTGAGTTACAATGGCTAAGGACATATCCAAGCAATGATTTTATTTTTAAGCTACTCGGGTAATGAGAGGCAATTAAGTTTGAGAACCTATATTTTAGAAGAAACTCACCTTAACTAGAAATTACCACTGTCTATTGGTATTAAGGCTGGGATGCTTTAAGAAGGATTAGTGCTTGCGACACACCCCAGATATTCTGGTTTAATTGGTCAGGGTGGTGGGGGCTGGACTTTGGTATATTTACAGTTCTTCAGGGCAATTTCACATGTAGTTAATTTTGCAAGAACTGCCATTTTATGGCAACACAGTCATCTCTAATCCGCACCTCCCAAGGCCTTGTCAGACCAAAGGTGGGTGGTGGCCCAGCTAAAACTGGGGAGGGGGGAGCCGCACCAGGTGGTGCTCTCCGTGGTGCTGAAATGTCATCTAGGTGAATTTTTCTATTGGTGAGGCGGTGAGCATCTATTTTTAAAGTGATAAAACATAAATCTTCTGCTGCTGCATATTTTAAAATTGAGAGATATAAAACTTTACTAAACACATATCTATTGTTCTGTGGGGTTTTATTTCTATATCATGGTGTGTTAAGGAAGAGAGATTGAGGGGTATAGTGAGTGGGGAATGGGGACAAGAGAAAGATGTAGAAAGAATGTTTTGTTGTTTGTCCAGAGAGCAAGGCATAGATTAAAATAATTATGACTAATTATCTTTTAGAAGCAACATATTTTTATTCTTAGCTGATGATAGTGTCCTGAATATTTTTCAAGTTATCAGAATTTTAAAAAACATAATTAATTCCCATGTAAAGTTTGAAAGCATAAATATATATAGCTTTCAATTTTCTGCTTAAAGATGTGAACACGAAATAGTTTGAGAAAGAGCCCATTTTCACATATTAACATCTTATCCTACTAAATGATAAGCCATTGAAGGTTTCTAGTTGATATATTTGTGTAGCTTTATCAAAAATGAATTAACATGGTGTGATAACCCCCAAAATTAGATGGCCTAAGATTCATGTTTCCCACCTTGCTCTCTACATTCCTTACATTATTACCACAATCCAGTTGTCTAGTCAATAATTTCTTATATTTTCCATTATCTAAAAACCTACACTCATTCCCTTAAACTTTTATAGAAATGATATATGTTCCACGACTCCATCTAATAACAACTCAGGAACAAAAGGTTGGATGAACATTTTAAACCTCCCCCAATTTATGACTGTTCTCAGAAACAAAGACGATGTTTTCCGGAGTAAATGAAATTATTAAAATATGAACCTCATCTGCTAACCTACAAATGTCAAACATCTGAACCCTACTTATAATCTGATAGCTCAGAAACTTACTCCTGTTCCTTGCTGAACTCTAGCATTTTCCATACAGTAGTAGAATGGGCATGCACAGAAATATAATAAATCACACAGAAGTAGCCTTTGGAACAGTCATATTCCTAGCCCTCTGCAAGAAAGTGTAAATTAAGTACTTCAGGCTGGACACCAAAGCACTTACACATATTAATGCAGATCCATAGGTGTCTGAAGAGTTAATGGCGGTGGGTGGTGAGGGGCATCCTTCATCTTAAGTTAAAAGTCACTCAGGAACTCACTTTAGTTGTCACCTGGCTATATGGACTTGAACACCTGAATTTACTGCTTAGGGGACACGGAGGGCATCTGCCCCTACTTGTCTACATACTTCACACTTACAGGAAAAAATTCAGATAAATTCCTTTTTCCCCTAAATGGAAGTTCAGAGTTTTGCCAATTTGGTAGTATAACAATAAAATAGAGTATAGTTCTCAGACCTTGACCATAGCTTACTCTTTATTTACTCAGAAATTTAATTAGTGGGTCTGGTAGCCACAGCCATTTAGTGGGTTCAAGTCAACGTACTTTAAAAAATGCACAAGTCCACCCATCTTCCGATGGTGGGGTATCCCCCTCCAAGGTTGTTACCAGTTGGATAAGACTTCTCTTTGCCAAAGTGTTTTCCAGAGGCAGCTGGTTTACCATCAACACAATTGGAATCATTTTAGCACAACCTCCTTAAATCACTGATATTCCCCATCTATAACTTAAACACTCTGAGAACCTGCCTATTTATTTACCTCTTTCAAAGGGGGCTCTCTAGCATCTGAAGCAGGAAGAGAGAAAAGGATTTTGTGGGGGTACTTTGGAATCGCTGGTCACACTATCAGGACTCTGGGGCGCTGTTTTGGTGGTAAACTCATAACTTCCACAGCCTCTGACCGATCCCAGCACCCCACTGTCTGGCTCTTGCACTTAACTCTGCAATAACTTGTTTTTTTCCCATCAAACGATCTTGAAAACTCTTGTTCTCCAAGGAGCCGTGTGTTTTTATGGACTCAAACAAAGAAACCCTAAGTGCTCCTCTCTCACCATCACAAGCCCGCATCATGCAGTGTCGGGTCACTCATCATCAGAAGCCGGAAAAGTAGGCCGAGGATGACAGAGTGAATCAATGAACGGTCCTGGCAATAAGATCCAGTCTTGCCTCGCTTTTGTCTGAGGACCTCTGGGACTATCCTGCATCAGTGGCTCTGTGGTTTCATCTCTCACATTAATTTTAGAAAACTCTATTACGTCCAGGGCCCGTGACAGGTTTATATCACTTGAAAAACTTGTTTAGAACTTGTTCTGCATTGTGTTTCCTATATGACTCAACTATTGGAATAGGTACAACAGTGAAAAACACCACCTATAGTACGAAAATAACAAGTTTGGTCACATGTTGCTACAATCTTAAGATATAGATTAGCACCAACTTCCTTAAAGCTCACAAAACTTATACAGTCAATAATGTTGCATTGAAATAATAACTATTTATGGAGTTAGATGTGTACAAGACTTACCAGGGAGGTCACTGTGTAAGTTAGACAAATGTTTAATCACTATGTTGCACACCTCAAACTAATCTAATATTGCATGTCGATAATATTGAAAATTTTTTAAAGGATAGGATTTTAAAAACTCGCAAATGAGAGTGCAAAAATATTTTCATGCCTGTATACCCAGATCCTCAGTTTAAACACTGAGGACTGTCCTTCCAACACTTATCCTCACACAGCTTCCCATATTGCAGTTTAGTAGAAACCCTCCAGCACCTCATTTCCACACCAACTGTTGTCCTCATAAAGAAATAGGCTTCGAACACGAAGAGGATTCATTACCAGGAAAGGGAATGGACCAGTTGAGTGAGAGGCACACAGACTGTAGGGCCACCTAACATACTCCAGGAAAAATAGAGCTCCACAGTTTTCACGAGTCATAAATCCTTCCAAATTGACTCCCATCCAAAACACCGCCTTGTGGGCGTAGAGAATGCATGGTCCTATCTCAGATTACAGGGTGACACTGGTTAAGATGTCTGGGGCAACCACGGAGTCACTCACTGCCTCTGGCCCATCCAGCTGTGGGAGGCTGGGGGTGAGATGCAGGGCATGGGTTGAGGATGCCTGGACCCAGTAAGGGAAGCAGAGTTTGCCACCCCAAAGTAGGCCTTTTGGGGGCATATTGATGATTTTAAGCTGATTATTTTTTAAGAACAAAAGACTCAAAGAATCTTTGACCTCCCCCTAACTACCTAAAGGGATTGAAATAGAGGATCTGCTCTTGGAAAAACTATCCTCACAGACAATCGTAATTAATATGAACTAGGTGTGACCGACAAGGAGGAACCTGGCAAGGCCTCTTTGAGCATAGCGCTCCCCGTGTCCCGTGGCTAAAGATGGCCCAGCAAACATTCGTTTACCGAACATCTGCTTTCCACTTCCATGTCCACTGCCTTCCTCCTCTTTGAAGTACAAACCACTACCCCCTTTCTCCTTAGCTTCAGATGGCATAAAAGCTTTAACTGCCCAATTGTCCTCAGGTCCTATATTCTTATGGAACCTCCAAAGGTACATACGTAATTAAATTTTGTTATTTTTTCCTATTAAACTCTCACGTCAGTTTAATTCCTAGGCCAGCCAGAACTACAAGGGAAAAGAGGGGAAATTTCCTGTTCCCCCACATCAGGAACTCTGAGATCTGTGGCCTTAGTCCCATCCTATCCCACTCCTGTACAGCTGGAGTACCAGCCCATGTGGCCAGCCCTCAGGCACCCTGAACAAATGAAGGGTCTTCACTCCAAGGCTGAGCACAAGTGACCACAAAGGAGCAGAGCAGGTAGTGTTGACAATTGTCTTCGGGTGACAATACTTTGTGCCAACACAGACAACTCTCTCTCTCTCTCTCTCTCTCTCTCTCCCTGCCTCCCTGACTCCCTCCCTCTCACCCTCTCACCTCAACTGTTTCCCTAAACCAACTACTACTGGGACTAGAAGTTCCGGGTGAGGGGTGCCCCCAGTCCTGCCCTCCCTCAACAACAAAGATGAAAATCTGGAACCAGAGGCCAGCTGCTTGCCCAGGCTGGTACTGGTTCTGGTTTTATGACATTATGACCTTGAGGCACATTCTTTCAGTTGCCCAAGAATCAAGTTTCTCCAGTTTTGTAAAGTGATGTTAGCTTTGCAAATTCAAAGGAAATCTGGATTCCTGAAATCTCTGGTCTTGGGCTTTTCAAAGTACTATGATTTCTCTTTCAGCCATTTAAGGTTGCTTTCTACAGCAGGAAATGCTGAGTGGACCCCAAGCTCTCCCCTGAGACACATTTCAGTGATAGACTCTCTAAGAGAGGCAAAACGACCTGGGTTTCATAAAGTTTCCTTTGGGTTTGCTGACTAATTTAAATCAATGGCAAGTATTAACTTGTTCATCTGTAAAGGGCTTGGACAAAAGTTATTGCAAAGAGTGGCCTGTTTTTTCACTTTCCAGTGTGGATGAAAAAGAGGTTCTATGGGAAGTGACCTCACAGGGCGATCTAATCACAAATTCCTAACTGGGCAGGTCATGGTGGGCAGTCATTCCCCCAGCACATAACATTTTCGTAAAGGTTTGTCCTTGCCCTCGGCAGGCCCTGTCCATTGTCTCTGTGCATCTAGGTTAACACCTTGAAATGCCTCTTTCAGACCCTCAAAAGCCACTCTCAAGAGAGTGCGTAATCTTGTTAACTATCCCCTCCTTGCTTTCCCCCACCTTCAGGTAACTTTACACTTTGGCCTTAATTCAAAATGCAAAAAGGAAGTTGCAAACTGCAGGAAGCATTTTTCTAGGGAGCATTTGACATGTCGCTTCCCAACAACTGTCATCAGTTTGGCTCAAATTCTTATAAAAATTCTCTGCAGGTTTGGACATTTCTTACATGGACACCAGCTATGCCCTCGCCTTGCTCCCGGCGATTGTTTCCTATCCTTCTCCGCAACCTCTTCGGGACACACTGAACTTCTGTCATTTATTCCTTCAAAATCTATAAACCAGGCTTCTTGGAATTTGCAATTTTTGAATTTTTGTCCTCCTCTGGCAGGTCGTAAATATTATGGGTCAACTTGGGGCTCCTTTCAATTCTTGCTTAATATAGGACATGCAACTAAGGTGGTCTGCGTTGCCTGGGAAGCCCTACTCTGTGCCTGTTGTGCTGGCATAGTCAATAATGCCCACTTTTACTCTCCAACTGCCCCAGTTTGACTGATTAATTGTACTGTCACCCTACAGCTAACTAGATCCACCTGCAACTCTCACGGGCTTGGGGTGGGGCGTGGGGGTATGTGGGAGGAGGGCCACATTTATAGGGACCTCAAGAAACTTTATTTATTTGCTATTCTCTCACAGGCTGTGGAAGGAAACCATGAAGCCTGCTCCCACCTTTTAAGAAACATGTTTGGAATCATTTCTTTTCAGAAGCGGCCAGTCACTCAAGAGGTTGAGAACATAGACTCTACAGCCAGACACGTCTCAGCTATGGGCACCTGGGCCGGTCATTCAGTCTCTCTGTGCCTCAGTTTCCTCACATGTAAAGTGAAGACAATATAGTACCTACGTCACGAGGCTGTTGTGAAGAGAACACGAGTCCGCGTGCCAGCACATACTACCTGTTAGAAAGAGTTTCCTGCCGTGAACTATCTCCCGGGTCCAGATTACAGGCCCACACAGCTACAAACTGCCCCGGCATAAGGGAGATCCACTTTCAGAGAAGATTTGGTACAAAAGACCTTGGTTTGGGTATTGACCGAATCAACCCAGTCACATTCTCTCTTTTAGGAAATAAATGCCTGGCAAACTAGGCAAGTCACTAAAGTTGAATCTCAAGTGACAGGAAGCTCCTGTTCCCACAGTTTGGCCAAGTCACAGACGCCTTAGACCCCAGGGCTCCTGACTCCTCCAAAGAATCAGCCTTGATCCCACATTCCCCTGCACCTTTGTTATGATCTCCCATCACCCAACTTCATCTGTTGGTGGACCTCCCCACCACCTTAAAGCAACACAGGGGGACAGACCCAGCTTAATGCACAGAGAAAGAGGTACAGGGGAAGTCTGGCACCCCAAACCTGGAGTCCACTGGAACCTTCCCCTTGTGCAACATTCAATTCTAACAATTTGCTCTCTGACCACAACTTCAGATCAGCTCAGCTTCCTAGAGCTCATAAATACCTTGAGTTCTATGGAACCCCCATTTTTCCTCAAATTATTTTCTCTCCTGGCTTCATTTTTTTTTTACATGGTCTGGATCATGTAGCTCTATCATTTTTAAAAATAATTCACATGTTCTCTCCTCTTGGTCCACTTTCACTGACACTTTACTTTTACGTCCCAGTGTTTGCCCAGCTGGGGCACCCAGAGCTACTGACCCTGCCCTGATCCTACTCTGCACGTGAAAGCCCCAGAGAACCCGAGGAAACCTTGGATGTGTGCTTATAATTTCCATACCCTCGGTGCCGTGCTTTCCCTCAACTTTGGTCAGTTCCCACCTTCATCACTGCCCACTACAGCTTTACCAGCCTTTCCCCCTCCTACTCTGTTGAGGATTCACCCCTCCCCTACTGCTTTGCACCCTAGTTAGGTACACCCTGGTTTAAGAGACACTGTCCACCAGAGTAAAATCCAGACTCCTTAGTCACTGTCTATCTGCCTCTCCTGAGATCCTGCCCATCACCTTGGCCTTGCAGTTGACCAACACTCAACACCAATTCACATGTCCATTTTGCATAAGCTATTCCATCTATCTAGATTTCTTTTTGTTCCCTCCAGTCCACTAGACAAATATTATTTAACTTTCAAACACAGCCCCCCTTTGCTTGATCATCTCGGTTGCCACAAAATTTAATCATTCTCTCCACTCTTATCACTTGACACCTCCTACATATTTTGGTTGTTGCACAACATATCTGTGGTTGCTGAAGTATCCATCTACAAATCTCTATCTGCCACAAGACACTGGGCTCTGTAAGGTCAGAGGCCTGGTCTTGCTTATCTTTGATTCTCAGGGCACTGAGCAGTATCCAGGAGGTGTCAAAACCACTGCATTGATGGAAACCTCCATCTGGCTGGCAGGGCCGGGTTTTCACACCTCTACTCAGCCATGTCAAATCAGGTTCCCTGCTGACTTCTACAGCGCCAGTGTCTGAAATTTGTTTTGGTCAAACTGCTTACAGAAGGATGCACAGAGACTTCCCCTCAGCACTCACGGGTACAAAGACCTAGATGTCTTGGGATACGCAAGAGTTTTATTCCATCTCTAATTGACCTAATTCCCAAACAAATGAAGAGACAGCAAAGCCTTGTTTTGTGAATCTGCTCAGGTAATGGAGGCAGGGCCTTGAAGGCTGAGTTCAGGTTGGAAGACAGGGAGAAAGAAGACAACCAGGGGAGACAAGAACATGCCTGAAGTCATTAGGCTGCAGCTAAGAAGGCAGCTAAATTGCAGGCAGCTGGGAAATGTGGAAAAGCTCTGGGAACCAAAAAACCCTCCTTCAAGGAATCTGGACTAATCTGCCTGCAGATTCCAAAACAAATGCTTTCTCTGTAAGTTCATGAAATCCCACTAAACTTTTGCTTGGGATTTTAATTATTTTTGTTTTATCTTCTTGTTGGTTGAGGGGTTGGGAATTTTTTTTTTAAAAAAAATCTTTTCAGAATAGTTCTGTTGGCTTTGACTGACCCACTTCCCAGTATGGGTCTGGGAAGCTGCCGAACACCTCACTGATGTGTCTAGTGTCTGCGGGTTATGATGAGATCCCATGATCTCCTCTACATGCCTCCTGCCCTCCACTGCCCCTCCCCCCCAAATCTCCTTGGTTGGCCTTTTCACTAGTGTCTCTGAAACTTTTCTGTGCATACACATCTCCCGAGCTCTTGTTAAAATGCAGATTTTGGCTCAGCAGGTCTGAGGCGTAGTCTGGAATCTGCATTTTTGTCTTGCTCCCAGATGATGCCACTGCTGTTTTGGAGACTTTCTGAGTAGCAAGGCTTTTTAACCCGCCACCACTGGACCTAAAGTGGGCTGTCTAGGAAACAAATGAGATACTTCATTGGTCCACAGGAAGAAAGTATTAAACTTCTATTTATGTTATTTTTATCTAAAAGTTTTAAATCTAAACAAACACAGGTACCTTCACTTGGTCCATCTGTCAGATGGCCTCCTAACAGGTTGTATGAAAGAATCATGAGAAAGGGTGGAAATAAAATTTGGCAACTCAGAGGGGTTGAGAGAGGTGGAATGACTTGTTCACTCTGTGTAGCTTACTGCATGCAACAGGCTGAAGTGTGTAAGTCACAGAATTTATAGGACACATCATCTAGTTTCATTTAAACTAACCCTCACAAAATATATAAGAGGCTCAACTAATGCCAAGAAACTGCCAATTAAAGATAACATTAAGAATCTGCCAACTAAATAGTTGGTCCAGAAAGCCACAATTATAATGAAGATTATTTGCAATATGGACTTACAGTCATCTCTAATTATGACCGTAAGAGTTACTGCATCTGGGAATAATATCAGTATGTGCATATAATTTTAAGTAATAATTCCTACTTTGAGGGACACATATGCAAATATTATTTTATTGATGAGGCCCACCATCAAGGTTTAGAGACCACTGCTCCATACTTCAGTTGGCCTCCCCTGTATTACAGAATAAGCAACTTGGCATCCTTCAGTCAACCCTCTGCCTCCAACCCACCTTGTCTTCAGTGACCCCTCACCCCCAACCTTCCATTCTAACTAATGTTTCAGCTGCAGTGGCAGTAGGAAAAGCCAATGATTCCAAACTCAAATGCCTAACAGCAAAGGAGGGATCACAAAATTATCTAGAGAGCAGAACATTTTGAAAAATGATTGAACCCATGTGATGATAAGTGGAAACTGACTCTAGGTCTCAGCACCAAGAATACAATAGGGAGTAGTAGAGACTGTGGCAACATTGAAAATGCACGCCTTTTCTTCTTACTGTTCTTTGTGCGCGTGGGCATGCAGACCCAGACTTGCCCAATCTTTCCATATTTCAAGGAAAACACACATCTGGATTTTTACTGGGTATCACACAATATTGAAACGTAGGTGCACATGCATGCACACACATGTATACACACACAAACACACTTGAATTTGCCAAGACTTCAAGCCACATTTGGACCGTGAGCATTGGTCTGCTCTATCCACTCTGTATAGAGTTAAAACCTTTACCTGAAGCCCCATAATCATAATTAATACAAAGACAGGCAGGAAATGAAGAGCAAAGTTCATATGTCATGAAGTCAGAGTCAACACACAGCTAAATCCTATAAGGGGAAGGAAAAGAGAAAGAAAACATGGAAAAGCAAGATAAGGAGCCAACCTAATGAAAACAAAAGAGCAAAGGCAGGGATTCTTATTTGCTTCCTCCTTTTTTCCCCATGGGGGTCAATAATTAATCAATCTTGCTTTCCCAGAGTTGTGGGCCCACTACACATGGCCTTGGGAAAGTGATTTGTGCTCAGTAATGTTCACATCACCCTTTTTTTTTTTGAGCAACAAGACTACTTTTCCCAGCATTCCTAGCAGTGGGTGTGGATGTGCGAATAAGTTTTAACCCATGGAATGGGAGCAGAAGGGATGTGCAGAAGTGCCAGGTCTGGTCCATGAACACACACATACATGCATGTGGAGTCCTCACTCTTTTCTTCTTCCTTTACTGCATGAGGGAGCAAAGGTCTGGAGGAAGGTGGAGCCATAAAATCCAAGGAGCAGAACTCAGCTCTCACCACCACAGACCCTTCTGGATTATGATGCGAGCGAGAAGGAGACTTCTATTTTGTTCAACTAAACTACTTTGGTCTTAATCCTCCCCACTTTGAGAACAATTATCACAGCCTACCTCCTCTTGTCCAGAATCTTTCCTCCTTCAGGTAAACAGCCCATTTCCTTGACTGTTACTCCAATGGCATGATTCCTGTCTCCTGGCCTCTCACCTCTGAACATGCTCTGTTTTGCCTGTATCACTGTCAAGGTGGGGAGCACAGAATGGAATTCCTTACCTGAAGGGGAGTATGATGAGTGCAGAACAAAAGAGTCATCACCTCCTTTTTCCAGATGGTATGTTCCTATGGATGGAATCTGTGATATCTATCCACTAAGCCCCAAATGTTTCTTTTTGGTGCTTGTCTTCTGCTACACCTTCCCTATCTTATAATTTCCAGATTTCTCTCTTGGATTGTCACAGCTTTTAAGTCTATCACA
Organism: Desmodus rotundus; assembly: GCF_022682495.2. Classification (NCBI taxonomy): domain Eukaryota; kingdom Metazoa; phylum Chordata; class Mammalia; order Chiroptera; family Phyllostomidae; genus Desmodus; species Desmodus rotundus. The sequence goes on along the minus strand of NC_071387.1, from coordinate 42,017,500 downwards.
TTGGGTTTATTTTGTTATTCTGTAGTGTTACCTTCTTAGCATGCCTTTGTGGATTCCTTTTGTTTTTGCCTTTCCAACACCATTTGCCCTTCTATTTCAAGTACACGCAGTCTCAGTGGTACTAGCAATCAAGGCCATCTGCAGCCGTCTGTCCTAGCAACCGAGCATTACACTGACTACACAAGCCACTCTGCCCTCTTACATCAGGGACACAAAACTTGAAAGCAACTAGAATCGATACATCTTAAAAGAAATGTCTCACATGGATCATCCATTAATTCCTGTGACCCAGAATCCCACAGCATCTTTCCCACAACTTGGTTGTTCAATATTTCCTTGAATTCTGTGAGTTCCTCTGCATTTGTTTTTTATTGCTGCTATAATAAATTACTACAAACTCAGTGGTTTAAAACAACACAAATTAAGGGTCTAGCATCCAGAGTATATAAAGTCAACAAAAAGACAAAAGCCAATTTTAAGATAGGCAAAGGACTTGAATGTACCATTCTATATATAAGATGTACATAAAATTTGAACGCTCAACATCATTAGTCATTAGAGAAATGCAAACCAAAACCAACTAGTGAGAGATCCACTAAGATAGCTATATTTTTTTAAAAAGGAAGATAAGTGTTAATAAGGATATGGGGCAATTGAAATCCTTGTATACTGCTGGTGGGAATGTAAAATGGTTCAGGCACGAAGGAAAAGAGTCTGGCATTTCATCAAAAAGTTACACAGACTTACCACATAATCCAGCAATTTCACTCCTAAGTATATACCCCAAAGAATCAACAACAGGTACTCAAATAAGTCCATGCACATGCATGTTCAAAGCAGCACTATTCACAGTAGCCAAAAGGTCAAGACGGCCCAAACGCCCATCTGTGGATAAATGGATTAACAAACTATGGTATGTCCATACAACAAAATATTATTCAGCCATAAAAAGAATGAAATACTGATATTTGCTACAACATGAACGAAGCTTAAAAACATTATGCAAAGTAAAAGAAGCCAGACACAAAGGATCACATACCATATGATTCATTTATATAAAATACCCAGCACAGGTAAATCCATAAAGACAGACCTCAGGTTGGTGGTTCCCAGAGAGAGAGGGGGTGAAGAGATGGGAAGTGACTGCTTGATAAGTACGAGGCTTCCTTTTGGGGTGATGAAAATCTTGTGGAATTAGATAGAGTGATGGCTGTATAGCTTTTGCAATGTACTAAGAGCCACCGATTCATCCACTTTAAGGTGGTTAATTTTATGTTGTGTAAATTTCATGTTAATACACATGCATGCATGCACATGTGTGCGCACACAAATTTATTATCTCACGGTTCTAGAGGTCCAAAGTCCTAACACCAAGGGGTGACAGGTCTGCACTTCCTCTGGAAGCATCAGAGAAGGATTCCTACCTTGCCTTTTCCAGCGTCTAGAGGCTACTTGCCTTCCCCGGCGTGTCACCTCCTTCCAGCAATGCCATCCCTCTGACCTTTGCTTCTGTCATCACATCTCCTCTGGTTGACCCTCCCATCTCCTTCTTATCAGGACCCTGTGATTACCTTGGGCTTCCGGGATAGTCCAGGATACTCTCCACCTGCAAAGTCCCTTTGTATTCCCAGGTTTCAGGGTTTAGGATGTGGACATCTTTGTGAGTCCATTTTCTTTCTCCCACAATCCAAAGCCCTTCAGTGAATTCTTTTTCTTGCTTTCATTAGCAAGTGTCTATCACTTGTAACCATAGAACCTCAACCAATAAAATGCTTTATATTTTTCAGCGTTTTGAATGAATGGAGAACATGAAAGCAGCAGGCAGAATGTGGTGATTTCTTGATATAACAGGAGAATGACTAAGGAACTTGGTAGGAATTTTGGGTTTGGCACAGTGCTTTCCCCAGTAGCAAGGAAGCAAGACAAGCAGATGCTTAATAAGCGTCTGAGGGCTGTTTGAATAAAAGGATGAGAACTAAATACGGGAAGTTTAACAACAGCATTTAATCAGAGCCTGCAGAAGCAAGGGTAACTCTGCACGGAGACGAGTCAGGAAACAGTCAAAGGTAGTAAATCTACTACCTAAGCTAGCATGCTGTGTAGCACGTACAGCATGGAAGTTGCTACCAGTCACCCTTCTTTATGGGGTGATGCCTTCCTACTGTTAAGCCTTAAACTGAGTCAGAGGTCACCTCAGCCCAGAAAGGCCTTCTGCTGTCCCCACACTGAGTAACAGCTTTCTCCATCCTACAAATATGTACTGAGTGTGGCCATGCTGCTCTGAACGGTGAGAGCCATGGCCAGTTCATCAAAGGAGGGCACATGCTTGAGCATTCCCTCGGCCACCGCCTAAAGGTGCTCAGGATGCAGCACGGGGTTGCATGTTAGCCACATCAGGAAAAGCAAAGTGCCGGCAGGGCCGACAAGGAGAGCTGTCTGTTGAGACATGAGCATTTAAAGGCATCTTCATTTTTATTCCATTTTTATATAGATCCTGCAATATATTTGAGAAATCAAGATTGGTATCACAAGACTTTTGGGGGCCCCAGGAATCTATTTAGTTCACTAACTTTTAGTCCCAGCTTTCCAAAGCTTGGCATTTAAAAAATTGACTTAGAGGAAGGAAGAGAGAGAAAAAGAGAAACATTGCTATGAGAGAGAAACATTGATCAGTTGCCTCCCATATGCACCTCAACCAGGGATCAAACCTGCAACCTAGGAAGGTGCCCTGACCGGGAATAGAACATGCAACGTTTTGGTGTACAGGACGATGTTCCGACCAACTGAGCCATCTGGCCAGGGCCTGGCATTGGTTTTCACAGGTACATTTCTGTGGCCTGGTAATCAAATAATCAATTGTGAGGACAGTCTACCTTTCTGACAAGCCAGGCTACTTCATTTCCTGAAGCCTTTTTAGGGCAGAGCTATTTGACTGCCTCTGCCTTAAACAAACTGTTAGTATAGCCAATTTATTTGACCTTGACCTAGAAATTTTATTCAGGCTAAACAAAGTGAGTTATGTTTTTTTTAGGAAGTGAGGGTTCCTGGAAGAACAAAGAATAATCCTTATTCAACGTATCACCCTGGGGTTCAGGTATCACTTGTATTCCATTCTCAAAAGCCATTTCATGAGTCAGCTCAGCCTTTATAGATATGTGTTTGTCAAAAGGGGAGGGGGTGTTTGTTTGTCCAGGGTGGAGAAAGCACCAAGGATGGCTGGATATCGCCTTTTCCTCTCTGCTTGGGTTTTAACCTTTAGTCGGTACACACTGGGTAAACCAGGTTACCTAAAGCAACACAGGCAGTTGGAGTTGCCTGCAAAGGCAGTCTCTAGGATTTTAATTATGACCATCAATCAGAGTTATTGCCTTCAGGACAGAGAAATTAACTTCCTAAAATGATGCTTTACAATACATGCCTTTTAGTCAGGAAAATATTAAATAAGACTACAGTTGACCCTTGAAGAATGTAGGGGGGCACCCACCCCTTGTGCACTCAAAAATCCACATATAACTTTTGATTCTCCCGAAACTTAACTACAGTCCCTAAGCATCCAGAGGGGATTGGTGCCAGGACCCCCGCAGATACCCAAATCCTTGATGCTCAAGTCCTTTATACGAAATGGCATAGAACAACCTCCACATCTGTGGACTCCCAACCTGGATAGAAAATACAGTTTTTAAGCTGCGGTTGGTTGAATCCATAGATGTGAAACCCAGGGATATGGAGGGCTGATTAATCATTTGTTGAAAAAAAATGTGTGCATAAACAGACCGGCAGAGTTCAAACCCTGTTGTTCAAGGGTCAACTGTATAATCACGTCCCTTCTCCCCGAAAAGGATGAGAAAGCCAGTGCTACCGAGAAGGAAATCAGTACAATGTCAGTTTTACACTCAGCCCACTTCCTTATCATTTTCCTAATCCTTGTAATCAATTAAGAGATTTCTCCCTGCAAAACAAATGATCTGGGCACGGGCTTGCACTGAAGGAAGCCAGGGAGCATGTGGTTGAGGGGCTGCCGTAAGATTCACAGTGAAACCAGTGCGACCTAACGACACGCGGCACACAGCTTTGCGTTTCAGTGAGCCGTGGGACTGCCCCCCTCGTTGCTTCTCTGCTGGGGAAACGTCAGGGGATGGGGACCAGACAGCCCACATTGCCCATGCGGCCCTGGTTTCATTCATTTTGACCTACAGTCCCAGAAGTCTGCTTCTGGGCTGCCTGAGCTCATTCCTGCGTCAGAATGATGGGCAGCAGTAGCATAGCAGGGGGCGAGGCAAGTAACCTTTTTAAAGGCCCATTCACCCTTTGGGACCAGCAAAGACTGTCCTGGCTCACACACATTTTTAAAAACTTTACGCACAAAGTCATTAGGAAGATACTATTACTTATCAACACAAACATTCCCCATAATCAGCTCATTTTAAAAGAACTAAAGTTCCAGAACTTAAGTGGAACTTAGACTGTATGTTATTCACTTTCCAATTAGAAAACCACAAGATCCAATATCTGGATAAATAAGAATAACACTGAACATTTTTAAATATTTGAAAGTGTTACTGGCGCAGGTCAGCAGTGGAGACCATATGCCAGACCTGGCTTTGGGGTGAGAGGTTCTACATTCCTCCTGAGGAATAAGGAAACATGGGTCGCAGCCCTGAAAGAATCAGTAAATTCAGTCATGTCAGGTTCACTGACAGACAATGAATGACAATGTCAGCATGCTCTAAGAGATGGGCGTTGCCCTGCAGGAAGACAGCCCTTGCACCAAAGACGGCATTTTCAGGACAATCGCCCACTACATCCAGGGCGAACTGCACTGGTCCTACCCTCCCGACAGCCGCCGCTCTACCTCCTACATGAAATTGCTTCCTAACATCAACCCTCCTGGTGGAACAGAACGCTCCCTCCTTGCTCTCAGATATTTGAATATAAGGTGAACTTACAGGAGATAGATTTAGTATATTAAAAGAAATAACATATTTCTCCATCTCCATTAAAAAATAATAATTTCATAAACCAGAAGGTCAAATTATCCAGATATTAAAATCAAATGTCCCCAGATTCAAATCCTAGCCCCTCTCTCCCTACCTGTATGGTCTTGGGGAGCTCCCTGCAGCCCCCATTTCTCATGTGTTAAATAAACATAATTAACGATATCTACCTCTAGCTTAGTTAGGGTGAAACGGTTTCATTTGTGTAAAACATGCAGCATAGTAGAGTGTAATACAGTAGCATAGTGCCTAGATCTCTCTGATTTAATGCTTCTCCTATAGTGGATCAGATTATTTCTCCATCTGGTAAACCCACCCCTAGCTCCCAAACACCACTGACTGACTCTCCATACTGAGAGGATTAGGTTTAAACTTCCTATCTGGCATCCGAGGGCCTCTGACCTCCTTCCCTAGCCCTCCCTGTACTCAAAGCTCCAGTTCTATGAGAACGCACTTGAGTTTCTCGTTCACATCCAACACCCTCCTCCCTGTGCCTGGGTGCTTGAATCCACCCCTAACACTGAACTCAGAGGTTGTAACCTAATGACTGTGTGCGCACCGCACAAGCATATTTACTCTCATGGGATCTTAGCTTGGTTTTTTAATTGTCAAAAATTGAAATATTTCACCCAAAAAAGATTTCTACATTCTCATGAAACATGAGGTCTAGCCATGTTGGGCCTCTGTTCCCAGGTGGCAACCATTGGCTTGGCCTGAAAAATTGCAACCCCTTTTGGAGGGATGAGCCTTCTCTAGTTTACCCCAGATCCCCGCCACCCCCCCCCCCCACAGTATTCCTCATTAGGTTCCCTGCTTGGTCCTCTGAAGGTATCTGAGTTTGCAATCCCCAATCTATTTAATATATCTTATGCATCCTAAGCCCTTCATATATTCTTCCTTGATTCTTCTGTACTCAAAATACTTTTTCTTCCTCTTTTTCAGCTCCCGTGGCTGTGTTGGTGAAGGTACGTGTCACAGCAGTGACACTTACACTGCAGTGTCTTGTGTCATAATACTTTATGTTCTTGCTTTATTGCCCTTCCCGAAGTACAAGCTCCTTGAGACAGATCCTGTGACTGGACTATGCCTGGCTTAGCACCAAATACAAGCAGGTACTTAATTAATAATTTTTGATATATTTACTGATTATGCTATTACAGTTGTCCCATTTCCCCCCCTTCACTCAACTCCATCCTGCCCACCCCCTCCCTCCCACATTCCCCCCCTACAGTTCATGTCCATGGGTCATACTTATAAGTTCTTTGGCTTCTACATTTCCTACACTATTCTTACCCTCCCCCTGTCTATTTTCCACCTATCATTTATGTTCTTTATTCTCTGTACCTTTCCCCCCTCTCTCCCCCTCCCAATCCCCTATTGATAACCCTCCATGTGATCTCCATTTCTGTGGTTCTGTTTCTGTTCTAGTTGTTTGCTTAGTTTTCTTTCATTTTGGTTTTAGGTGTGGTTGTTAATAACTGTGAGTTTGCTGTCATTTTTACTGTTCATATTTTTTATCTTCTTTTTCTTACATAAGTCCCTTTAACATTTCATATAATAATGGCTTGGTGATGATGAACTCCTTTAACTTGACCTTATCTGATAAGCACTTTATCTTCCCTTCCATTCTAAATGATAGCTTTGCTGGATACAGTAATCTTGGACGTAGGCCCTTGTCTTTCATGACTTGGAATACTTCTTTCAAGCCCCTTCTTGCCTGTAAGGTCTCTTTGGAGAAATCAGCTGACAGTCTTATGGGAACCCCTTTATAGGTAACTGTCTCCTTTTCTCTTGCTGCTTCTAAGATTCTCTCCTTCTGTTTCATCTTCGGTAATGTAATGATGAGGTGCCTTGGTGTGTTCCTCCTTGGGTCCAGCTTCTTTGGGACTCTCTGAGCTTCCTGGACTTCCTGGAAGTCTATTTCCTTTGCCAGACTGGGGAAGTTCTCCTTCATTATTTGTTCAAATAAGTTTTCAATTTTTTGTTCTTCCTCTTCTCCTTCTGGCACCCCTATAATTCGGATGTTGGAACGTTTCAAGATGTCCTGGAGGTTCCTAAGCCTCTCCTCATTTTTCCGAATTCTTGTTTCTTCATTCTTTTCTGGCTGGATGTTTCTTTCTTCCTTCTGGTCCACACCGTTGATTTGAGTCCCAGTTTCCTTCGCATCACTATTGGTTCCTTGTACATTTTCCTTTGTTTCTCTTGGCATAGTCTTCATTTTTTCATCTAGTTTTCGAACAAATTCAACCAATTCTGTGAGCATCTTAATAACCAGTGTTTTGAACTGTGCATCTGATAGGTTGGCTATCTCTTCCTCGCTTAGTTGTATTTTTTTCTGGAGCTTTGATCTGGTCTGTCATTTGGGCCTTTTTTTTTTTTTTTTTTTTTTTTTTTTTTTTTTTTTGTCTTGGCGTGTCTGTTACTTAAAGGGGCAGAGACTTAGGTGTTCACCGGGGGCGGGGCAATGCTGGTCGCTGCACTGTGACACTGTACGTGGGGGAGGGCCGAGAGGGAGCAATGGCTCCCACTCCACTCTCCACCGGATTACAATCACTCCCTCCGCCACACACAATCAAACTGGGGCCCTCTGATGCTGGTTCCCAAGTGGGTGGGCTTGTGCACCCTCTAGGCCCCCGTGGGTCTCTCCAACGACCTCTCCTGTGAGGCTGGGAGTTTCTCCTGCTGCCGCCCCAACCCCCACGGGCGTTTTCACTCAGAGGTTTGAGGCTTTATTTCCCCACGCTGGAGCCCTGGGTTGCACGGTCTGCTTTACTCTGAGTCCGGCGCTCTCAGTTTATCTGTGCGTGAATGTGGGGCCGCAGGGTCTGCTAGTGGTCAGACTGCCTGCCCCGTTCGTCCTACACTCCGCCAGTCACGGTCCCACCACAGCCACGCGAGTCCTCTCTGCCCCTCCTACCGGTCTGGATGTATGTTTCTTTTTTATCTACTTGGTGTCGGACTTCCTTGCCGTTTGATTTTCTGTCAGTTCTGGTTGTGTGAGGAGGCTCAGTGTGTCTACCTACGCCGCCATCTTGGTTCTCTCTTAATTAATAATTTTAATTAAACAAAAACCAGGTATTTGATCATGAGAAAGTCAGAACACACAAGGCATGAGACTTTTCTCCCTGGGCTGGGCTTGGTTTCAATGATCAATTATTCCTCCTAGGAAAATTACTAGGAAGCTCTTGTTGGGGGAAGGGAGGTGGCAGGAAGAGGGGTGGAAGTTCACTAGGAAAGGAGAGAATGTTGTACTTCTAGCCCTGATGTGCAGTTTCAAATGTTGTCCTATCTTCATCTGCAGGAAAACATTCCTTAAACTCTCTAATGACTGATGTGTTAGGATGCTCTGTCTGGTTTGCACTTTATTTTGTTCCATGTATTGTGACAGACGTTGCTACTCTGGAATCACATGAAAACCAGGAGGACTTGGGGCAGCGTTTTGACCCCCAATACAGAGCTCAAAGGCAAAGCTGTACTTTGCATGAACAAAACATTCTCCCTAAAGGCTCCTGACTGCTGAAGGCTGAAACGATGTGAAGACCTGTGCGGGGCAGAGAGAGGGGTTCTGGGATGTCTGGGCTGAGGGCAATGTGTCTGTCTGCACCATCTAAGCTCTGATCAGGGCTGTCGCAACACGTCCTGCAAACAATCACAATCACTCTCTTGCCTACAGATTCGCCTTTTGAACTATGCAGTTCAACTACATATTGGCAAAGCAGAGAAAGGAAGGAAAAAAAATCCAGGTCAAATATGTGCACAGTTTTAAAAGCTTGGTTTCAAGTATTTTTAAAATTCTTTCCTACTAGTCAGCAAATGAGGAGGTCTGATAAGGCTAAAGCCACCTTATATTGTACTGTTTTTCATGTTTAGGATGTAATTCATAGACCTGTTTCCTTTTTTGTCTAATGCCTCAGAATTTAAAAAGCCCCTTTACCCTCAAGGCCTCATTTGTTAGGAGTTGGGGGTATGTGTATTATATCATTGCCAAGACTAAATAAATTGGAAACAGTTACAGAAATAAGGAAATAATTCAGCATCAACATGTTGGAACAACAGAATCAGAAAGAGTCAGAATATAAGAACTCTCAGCTCAGAGACTGGGCAGGCCCATTCCTTGCATCTAGGCTTGTGTTTTTCTTCATATTCAGTTCTTCTCGTCCAAGACAGAGATTGTGTCTGCTCTCCTGAACACGGCAGGTCGGAGATTGAGGAGTGCAGCAGCAATCCCCCGCCCCCTCTACACGGGCCCGGAGTGGTGGAAGGAAAAGGTGTCTTTCCACGGATGTGCCTGCTGCCCTGGTCTCCAGCTCGCCCTAAATAGGATAAGAACTGAAACCAAATCACAAAGTGTCTTACACCCAAAGTTTTGGTGTTTATGGGGAGGCTGCTGGGTTCTGAAGAGCCCGAGCTGCCAAAGCTACAGAACTAGTCAGTCTTGATAAAACATCCACTTTCCTCATCTTCCAAGTTTGAAAAGGGCCCCAGGCACACTTAGAAAGCTTAATGCCTTGGATAGTGTATATAAAAGATGGAAGAAATTAAATGACATATCAGCTGTCATGAGAAACCCTCTCCTGAGGTACAACTGAGTTTGTAATTAGCAATCCATTCTCAGAACAGAAGACCCTGGCCCTGCCAGGTTTGCTCAAGTTTCAACCATGGTGTCTTCCCATGTGTGTGTGGCAGAGCTGGCTGCACTCCCCAAGTCCATGTGCATTGCAGAGAACTCTGGTTCTGCTTGAAGCAAGAAGATATAACATGTTATAAAAATAAAGAATACTGTAGGCCCTTGGGGAAAAAAACATAACTGACCAGCATTTCATGTAAGTGTGAAGGAGTAAACCCAGCCTTTCTCACTGCTTCTGTGACTGCAATGCCATTCCCCAGGATTTCCTCCGCTCTTCAATGCCCAGCTCCAATGCCACCTTTGGCAGGAAACCTTCTCTGACTACTTCTGAACTGTACACTTTACACCCTTCTAAACACTTCACGCCCTTCGCTTGGCAGCAGCCCTGCCCGATGATACGGCTGTTTGCCGTGTTTCGTGTCCGCAGTGGAATGCTTGCCGCTGTTGCCACATCTTTCGTATTTGCATTCTCCACGCCACTTGGCAAGATCCACGAGTACACAGCTGATGCTTGATGACCATTTGCTAAATTAATGTCCGGATTTATTCCTTGGCTTTACTCACCAAGGACTTGAGAAGCTAAATTAATAAATTACAGATGGGAGTATGCCTTCTCTATCCAAATGAGCTATCACAGCTCATAAGCACAGTGGGTGATTCTTGGTGACAGATGCCTTGAGTGCTTCTTCCTAGTTCTTTGCTCACGATAACAATAACACCATCTACCCAGGGCTTTCCACGTACACCATGCTGGATGCAACACACACACACACCGCTTCCTCTTGCAGAAGATGAAACCAGCAGCTATTTAACTTCTCTGGGCCTGAGATCACATAGTTAGGCCAGGGCAGCAGAGGGGGTTTGGTCTCAGGGCTCTTGCTTTTATCCAGCCCAACATACTCCCTTCCAAACCATTGTCCCTAAAGTGAGATGCTGATTGTGTGATTATAAAACACGGCGCTTCTCATTTTGTTTTGCTTCCTGCTGCTCTCAACTAACCCACGCTATCACTTGACAGGCATGTAAGTGTGATAAAGTAAATCTGGCCAGCACCACAGACAGGAAATGAATTTTACTGTGGCAGAATCCAAATTGCAACCATTTTGACAAGAGAAAGATAGGAAAGAAACACTCAAGGCTTTTAGGGATGTTTTCGAAAGACAAGCACCTCTTGATGGACCAGGCTGAGTTGTTTTTGTTTTTGTTTTTTTAAACAAAGACAAGATATGAATCCCTTGGAAGATTGCCCGAGACAGGGCTGTATTTATCTCTCAGGACAGGGAGGATGGAAATGGCACATGGGGGCTCCCTCAGACCTCAGGGAGGTAGCTGTTATCTCCCCTGCAGGCCCGGAGTCCAGGGACACGTGGAGAAGTATACTGCATGAAAATATTCAGCACCACAAATGCTTCTGAACAGGAAAATGCCACACCACTTCATGTTCTGCACTGTGACATACTTCTCTCCAAATGCCGACTCCTCCTCAGCTCGTCGTCTAGAGACAGTGTCACTAAGCAAATGTCAGTCACTGCATCGAGTATAAACATAAATGTCAGGATTGATAAAAAGGTATTTTCTTAATGATTAAAATTAAGTCATGTTCATTAAGCTGATTATAGAAACCTTGAAAGGGTGACGGTATCTCCCAATTAATTTCTTTCTTTCTGACTAGAGAGACTTGTTGTATAGAATGAGGTATTACACAAGTGATACTTGGCTGTTTTTGCCTACCATTAGAAATAAAGACCTGACTGTGAAATCGCCCCAGCTCCCTTAAAACCAAGGTTCTTGCTTTCTCCTCCGCCTCTTCCCCACCACATACAGTAATGAGTGCTTTTCTGATGCTGTCATGTGATAGGCTTTCAGTGAAATGCTCCTTGGGATATACTTCAGGTGATAACATCAAGGGAAGGAAATAGGAATAAGACATTAAGCTGATCCCAAAATATTCCAAAAGGGATAAAAAACAAGTTTGGTTATTCTACTGTCTTATTTTAAGTTTTAATTCCAAGCGTGGTTGAATAGTTGAAGGATGATTTTGTAGCTATTGGCAGCACTTCAAACAAACAACATTCCTTAGAACTTAATTAGACCCTCAGCACTGCCCTGACAAACCGAACATCTTGCCCACATCTTGCCCACATTCTAAAGATGTTGCATTTGTACCAAAATTACAAATATGCAAAAAGGGTAAAAACCCCTTGTGGTCTCACAGCTTGAACTTCTCTAGAGAACTGATAAACTTCGCAGAAATGGCTCTAACAAGTGGCCTTGAACGGGCACAGTATAACTTTCAATACAAAACTGAGTTCTGAGGCCTGGCCTATGGCTTAGTTGGTTGGAGTGTTGTCCCATAAACCAAAAGGTCGCGGGTTTGATTCCTGATCAGGGCACATGCCTGGGTTGTGGGTTCAGCCCTCAGTCATGGAGCATGAGAGAGGCAACCGATCAATGTTTTTCTCTCACATCAATGTTTCTCTCCCTCTTTTTCTCCCTCCTTTCCCCTGTCTCTAATCATATACTTGGATGAGGAAAAAAATAAGTTTTGAAAACAAAACCAACAGCATCATACCCAAATCCACTGGTAAACTTAATAAACAGCCTCTGCTCCAATGTGAGATTCTTTTCCTGACGATCTTCTTCAGCAAGCTTTTGAAATATTGGTCTTGCTTGGCATCCCATCCTCAGTGATCTTTTTTGGTAGAAAATACAGAAAAAAATGAGATACTTGACACATCTTTTAGTTTTCTCCAACAAATTTTTGTATTTAAAAAACTTGTTTTGAGCATACGTTTCCTTTTCTTTGCATTGAAACCTGGCTTAGCCCACTTAGTCATCTTTGTGTTAATTTGTCAATATTTCATAGGGTTAGGCAAAGAACTCTATTGCTTTTGGGGTCTCCACCACCTTAAAAGTTTGGAACTGGCCCAGGCTGGTGTAGCTCAGTGGATTGAGCTCGGGCTGAGAACCAAAGGGTCACCAGGTTGATTCCCAATCAGGGCACATGCCTGGGTTACGGGCCTGGTCTCCAGTACGGGGTGTGCGAGAGGCAACCACACATTGATGTTTCCCTCCCTCTTTCTCCCTCCCTTCCCCTCTCTCTAAAAATGAATAAATAAAATCTTTTAAAAATTTTGGGACTGATACACATATACTCCTGACTAGGTCATCTTTGGATCCTCACATCCTACAACAGAATGGGGTGCATCAGATACATATTTCTCAGTTGAATGACTAAACTGAAATCCTACTCCTCACTCAAGATCCACCTCAAAATCTGCTCCCATGAAGACTTCTCTAGTCACCAAAGGCTGCGGGGATTTCTGACCTCTTGCACAGTTTATCACTTTTATGTATTCATCTCCCTAATTGGAGTGTACGTTACCTCGCAGACAGTGCTTTATGTTCAATTACACTGAATAAACATAAGCTGTAAATTGGCCTCCAATCCATCAAATCCTATTGCTCCTGAGTCTCAGGTGAAAACAAGGAATAGGGGGGGAAACCACTCCTTCTAGAGGTCTTACTAATTCTTGATCCAGCCATGAATTGAATACAAAATACCACCTGGGCTTCAGGCAAAGAGTCAGGGAGTTCACTACCTCCAGCAGCCTTCGCTCTGATCAGCTGCTTTGAGGAGTAGTCTCTGGGAGTGCCCTCTTTAAGTGAAGAGCCCCATGGTGGGTGCAAAGTCTGACTGACCAGTTCAACACCATGATTCATTATTTACTTGTTAGGTACCTATTCGTGTCTAATAAACCAGGAGCCAGCGATGAAAAATGACCAACACTGCCTCTGATCTCCAGGGGATCTCCCACTAGGGGAAACTGGTGTATAAATACTTATTAAACAATGTGAGAAACATGAAAATATGGTAGATGAGCACACCCAGTACTACAACTATTCAGAGAAGGAAATAACTAACAGTTGAGAGTGTCAGGAGTTTCTTTCACAGAGTAATCAATATTAGAGTGAGCCTTGAGAAAGGGACAAAATTTCCACCAGATGTAAAGTCAGGACACAGTATTCTGGACAATGAAAGCAGTACTGGCATTGTAATACATGCCTAGCATAAGCACTGCTATTAACATCTTGGTTTGAATTTATTCATTGAGTAATTAGGTCATTCCGTAAAATGAAAGCCTGGAAGAAAAAGCCACACATCAGAGAAGCTCTGAGTAGGGGAAAGGGGAAAGGCTAGAGCCCTTTGCTGGAATACCGAGCATCCCTGCAAGTGCGGGCAGGTCACGCTCCACACCGAGGGTGGTAAGTACGGGCTGGATCTGGCCCAGGGATTTGCTATGAGAGATAACCTTTTCCTAACTCCCACAAAGACACTAGATAGGTCATTGTGTCTCTGTTGGTAATGAAATTTGATCACCATGAAGAAAACAGAGGTGAGTGGGACAAATGCCACCAACTTTGTAATTTAGATAAGCTTGTCCCTGAGGGCACAGCATATGCTAACCCAGCAGGGAGCCTGTTGTGGTCTATTTCCAGTGTCAGGTTGGTCAAGTTCAGACGTATTGGTCAAGTGCATGCTGGACCATGAGCTGACAGCTGTCACCAGGACTCCTCCAGGCTAAGGCATTTCTCCTGGTGAGGCATCCCTTCCATCCACCATTATATCAAGTAATACCAAGGTGTGAGATATGGTGGCTAGTGACAGAAATGAGGAAAATTAAATTTAAAAAATTAGTCAATCAAAAAACTATATGTGTGACATCATCAGGTATCTCAATTCTAAAAGTGAGGTAACAACATTTCTCTTCCTGTTTTAATTAAGATTCAGCTATAAATAGTCATGATATCCTTGTTGGGGGTCTTTTCACAACTGTCTAATTTTTTAAAAGTACTGGAGGTTCAGATGTTATGATGTCCAAGCTCTGGATCTGCCCGATGGAGTAGAGAAGAGAGGACAGCTGAAGCGTGTTCCTTCTCATCACTGCATTTCAGAGCAGTAACGCGGAATGATGGTTAAGCCTCTGTTCTGACAACCACGCTCAAGCATGCTCATCAGGAAAGAGCTTTTGTCAGGAAAACTGATTTCTTAAACTCTCTTTTTCTTAGGAAATTTTGAGAGCAATCAATTTCTTCTTTATTACCTGGACTGTACAGTACATGTGAGGTTTCTTCTTGACAAAACTGGGGAATCTGTGACCTCCCATTTCTCTGTCTAGGGCCCAAAATGTGCAAATGCCCTAATGCTTGTCACACGGCGCCTTGGAGTTGCTAAAACGCTCTCAGGCAGTGCCCCCTGTGAGAGTCAGGGTAGTCCGCAGAGCGAGACGAGAAACCACGGCGTGAAAAACAGCGAGAGTGATGAACAGATCCAGGGACCTTTGGCAAAAGGAAGTCAAAGGAAGACTCTTTCTTTCCTCCAGATTAATCAGTCTCTAATGTCAGCGTTCACAGACAGAGCCCTCATATATTCTGATGAAGTAAACATGACTTGATTAAAACTCTCTGGCCCTACACACAATGTTTCAGAAGTTAGGATTTCCAATATTTTCAAATGAGAAAACAACACATTCGTGTAACAACAGGGCTTTATTCTACATAGAAAGCACTTTCTCAGTTTACGAAGCTCTATCAGGGCCAGCCACATGGGCATGTGAGCTGTGCAAGTTCACAGGGCTTCCTGCTTGGAAGGGCCCTAAGCTCAGTGCAATGCTCTGCTGATGCCATCTTGAACTTCTTCCTAATATTTGCACAAAGGACCATTTTCATTTTGCACTGGCCTGCAAATTAGGCAGCCAGTTCTGAACATTATTTAACCTGCTACCAATTCTTAAATGTCCTACATGTCCTGGGTTATATTTCTACGCTGCCAACTCTTTCCTGCCTTCTTTAAAGTACAGCAAACACGTGGTCGTACCAGGCTCCCAACAAATCAGTGGTTGTCAAAGTTTTGCCCACTCATCTCTTCACACAGTCAGCAGGCTCATACTGGTATCTGTCGTGTGGGCATGCTTATATTCTTCTCTCATAAAATAAATTACATCTGTATTAAAACCACACCTCACTTTCTACTATTACATAAGTGATGTCCTTCCTCCTAACTAGAGAGAGTCCCCCCTTAAGTGAGAAGACATATTCCAAGACCTCCAATGGATGCTCGAAACCACATAGTATCAAACCCTGTATATACTAACTAGGAATAGTAATAGATTAACAACAATAAGGAAAATAGAACAGTGACAACAATATACATAGTAAAAGTTATATGAGTGGGGTCTCCTTTTCTCTCCCTAATTATGTTACCGCACTGTCCTGCGCCTCCTCCTTATGATGATGTGCAGTGACCCGATGCCTGTGTGACAAAATGAAATGAGGTGAATGACACAGGCATTGTGACAGAGCTCTAGGCTACCCTGAGGGTTACTTGCACATGAGCACTGGCTTACCTTGACAACCACACAACTACTAAATGACCAATGGGCAGACAGCACCTACAACGTGGACATGCTGGACAAAGGGATGATTCGGGTTCCAGGTGGGATGGTGCGAGACTTCATCATGCTACTCAGAACAAAACACAATTTAAAACTTATGAATTGTTTAGTCCATGAATTTTCCATTTAATATTTTTGGAGTGTGACTGATGGCGATAAACCACGGAGGGTGAAAGTGCAGGCAAGGGGCACTATTGCACGACTATGATGGTTTTTGTGTGTGGAAACAGAAAATGGCTACAGTGTGAAACGTTTGGTCTGGTGACTGTAAATGTCTACGAGCTATTGATGCAGGCCCCAGACCACACCTACTGGCTAGCAGGAATGACCCCAGCTTTCTCCAGTCCCAGGAGAAACAGAAGGAACTCAAGTACTAGCCTGCCTCTGTGCTTCTTAAACTAAAGAAGAGAAACCTAAGGGCAGCTGGTGGTGATGTCTAGAAAGAAGGTATTACTCATCATAACTAATCTGGAATGTTATCTTTAATATGGGAAAAAATATGTTAGAGACTAATGTAAAATCCCCATTAATTTTTGTAAATATAAGACCTCAGAGATACTTCCTGCTGGGATACTGTGGCTTAAGCTTATACTAAAATGCCCAAGGTTCCTCTTTCATTCTCCTCTGCTATTAAGGATACTTAGATGAAAAAGTTTCAGAATGCTCTTTTCTGCTCTAAGAACCACAGATATGATAAGTTCTCACAGGATGACAGCCCTGTGGTTTGCATGAAGAAGAAAACAAGCATCTGGTAAAGATTGAGTCTGAGCCTCCCTCATTTTGGCAAAGCCCCAAGTGGAGGTTCAAAGTCAGCACAGCGGGATGGGATCTGGGGCTGATGCTAGTCCTTACGCATGCTGTCACTAAGGTGATTCTGGCCACATGGGCAACAGGACGAGCTGATCACTGTTTAAGTCCGTCGTTATCTCAAGTCTGTGGATATTGTCTGAAAACATAGCAAAACAGACCCCATCTGGAGTTTCTCTCCTAACTAGCCACCTGGCAGACCTGCTGGTTTATCTTACAAATCTTACCAAGGAAGCAGAATGACATGAAGCAAAAACATATTATTCAGAGCCCAGAAATCTAGAACCAAGCCATGGTTCCACCACTGGCTAAATGTGTCTGAGTCTCTGCAAAGGGAAAGTGGAAGTAACACCTGACTATCTACTGGGTCATCATAAGGGTCATACTACATAGAGGAAAGCACTACGTATACTATATGGTGCTAACAATCAGCTCATTCTTTCTACCCTTCTCATTGATTTTAGCATCACCCAACAGTCCAACTTAACTCTGTAAATATTGGTACTTAACCCTATAAAAATTACCTACTCATCTCCACATTAATTTTTCAATTTAAATATTTAAAGATGAAAATCTAGCTGGACTATGGTGACTAAGGGAACCAGTGCCGCTTCATTGCCCACAAATTTCTCAAAATTTCTATAGGAAAGAGCCTACCCTGCACTGCAGCTATGTCATTCAAAGAGGTTACCAGTCCTTGGAGGGAAAGATGGGCTTAGGGGACTCTTTAGGGTAAGCTCTAAGTCTTAAGGATAAAATGTCAAGGTAGAGGTGACATCCCAGCCACTCCAGATTTTTAAAGGCCTGAGTCCCTACCCTTCCATTACAAAAGCTATTCATTCCACAGACTCTAGAGATATCGAATAAATGGCTCTGGTAAACAAGAACCATTGGTGTAAATTCATACTAAGCCACAAATGCACAGCAGTGGAGCCTTCCCTGCACACAGATACAGGAAAGCAAACGTGTGGGAGTAAAGAGGAGAGGACGGCTGAAGCAGCTCCAGGGCCCCAGGGAGGGGAAGAATGGGTGCAAGATGCAAAGGTGACAGAAGCAGAGGCTGGAAACCCCAGAGAAATGTTCCTTGGGTTAACTCAAAGGGGAAGGTCAACCCAGCAAGCAGTTCAAGACTTACTTATGTGTCTTTCCTTTCATATTCTGGATCTCTGCATTTGGAGGCATCATAAGTTCCTGCCATTTCTCCACTGGACTAGAAGGGACCTTAGACCAGAGTCTAAGACTAGAGTCACTAGTCTTAAACTAGACTAGAATCACTGTCAGAATTTTCTTTTCTTCCTTTTTTTTTTTTAAAGACTATTATAAGCAAGAATATTCACTGCACATCATAGCCACTGACTGCAGTGTGAATGCCCCTTTGACCCTGGGACCTACAGTGTCTGGTACCCGGACGTGCTCCATAAGCCTTTGTGGAACTTTTCAAGGGGCCATGATCCCAGTTTTCTGGAGACACGTTCATACATCTTTGAGTCATGGAGAAGGCTGCTTGAACGCTGTATTGAGACTTGCTTTGTTTCTGTCATTCACCATGGATGAGGATAACATAGGGCTGACAGAGCCCCATGGAATGAGAAAGGAGGCCAGTGTCATGGGTCAGAAACCACACTAATCTGGATGCTAAGGAGCCTTGGTTCTGGTTCTGATTCTTTAATAATTAGCAGGTTTCTTCCCTTGGTCCCAGTTACCTCAGCTTGAAATAATGAAGCTGAATTATATGATTTCTAAATTCCTTCCATGTTCTGAGATCCTATTAAAAGCAGCACTATTTTTCCATTCCGAAACAAAACTAGATTAAAAAAACTATCCATTGGCAAAAAGTAATCCTTGATAAGTTTAATATATTCTGTTGAAAGACATCTCCCTTTCCTGTTAATGGGAGGGAGTCATTCAAACAATGAAGTAATTCAGGAAATGTTTGCCAGAGCAAGATGAACTAGATTCTTAAGTAGGCAGCGGTGAAATGAAACAGAAACACTGTAAGTGCTTTATTATTCTCCCAAAAGGAAGAAACTATTCTCTCCTTTTAAGGCCTTGACCCAGGAGAAGGTAATCTAATTGATCTGGGAAAAACTACCAGCAATCAATAGTGCTTGTTCTGTAAAAAGGAAATAAAAGTTATCTCCTACCAAAACAATACATTCTGAAAAGGTAATTTTCCAGTTAGGATAAAATACTTCATTCTTACTGAATCTTTCTAGTGAGAGTCTGTACAAACCTCTTTGAAGTCAAGCAACATCTCTCCCTACAAACCCATTAAGTTGGTTGTGATTTCTGGTACAACTAGCTAATGAATATTATCCTGTAATTATACCAAACCAGAATCTCAGCCTCTTGGATCCTTTCTTTGTAAATAGGCAGAGCCCCTTCTTTTCAGGAGGTGAAGGGCCACTATCATTGAAACAAGGATAATAAATTCCAAGACTGAGACCTGTTTCAGATGCTGTGGCTCCTGCGTACCCAGTGTCTTAGCAGAGCCCCAGACGAGAGTTGGTGCGTGAATGCTGCCATCAAATGGCCTAATAAAGGGCTTAATTATATAGTTGGATTTCATGGCTTGTCATTTTCTGGGTAGATGTTGTGAAAGGAAAAACGCTATGTAGCTCAAAAGCTTCATCCTCACTAAGTCTTCAGTTTGCACTGAGTATCTGTCCACACCCCCCCCCATTCTATACATTGAATCTCCAACTTCTAATATGTTGATATGACGAGGTGGGGGTCTTTGAGGGGTAATTGGGTTTAGGGGAGATCATGTGTGTGAAGCCCCCATGGCAGGATTAGTGCTCCTCTAAGAAAAGGAAGGGACACCAGAGCTGCCTGTCACCACCACATGAGGACACATGAAGGAAACAATGATCTGAAAGCTAGGGAGATGGCCCTCACCAGAACCCAACCATGCCGGCACCATGATCTTGGACTTCCCAGACTCCAGACTGTGAGAAGTAAGTGTCTATTGTTTAAGCCACCCAGTCTATAATACTTTGTTATAGCTTCAAACTGACAAAGACACCTCCCTTTCCTTATCTGGAAAATAATGGTTCAAATGGAATGATTTTAGATTTATTCAAGTTTCAACCATGTATGATAATAAAAGAAAGCACAGATTACCACGGAAGTAAAGTAAGAGGATTCCACATCAGTCACTGGCTCACATAGACAAATCACATACACAAAGATACCTAGAGACATGTTGATAAAGCATAAGAAATCAGAATAAGTAATTGCTGAGAAATCCTGAAGACAGAGGACATCGTAGATCCATAAGCAGGGAAAGCCACTTGATGGAACAATGTTTTGAGGCAGCTGATTCAAGCGAGCACGTATGGGAGTTGGGATGGCACACCGAGCCAAATGTGTTCAGATGTGTCTCATGCAGATTAACACCATCTTTGCCTCACACACCTGAACCAGATGTTCCAAAGTGGCCGTGAAACCAGAATATTTCCTATAAAGACCAACTCCCAAGATCCTCACAAACGTTTCTGACTGCTGAACATCTCAATGCCTGCATGCTGCTCTGTATTAGTTTCTTACAACTGCCATAACACCATACCACAGACTATATGGCTTCAACAATAGCATTTTTTTTCTCATTGAACTGGAGGCTGGGAATCCCAAGATCAAGGCACTGGCCAATTCCATTCTTGGTAAGAGCATGCTTCCTGGCTTGAAAATGGCCACCTTCTCACTGTATCCTGAGAGGGCGAGGGGGAGAAGTAGGGAGATAGGGTGTCTCTTTACAAAAGCACTAATCTCACTGGACCACGGACCCACTCTCGTGACCCATCTAACTCTATTTACCTCCCAAAGGCTCATCTCCAACGACCCTCACATTGGGGACTAGGGCTTCAACTTATGAATTTGGGAGGAACACAATCGTTCAGTCCATAACATGCTCCTCTACACTCACAAACTAGAGCTAAATAAGTCATTGATTCATTAATGCCAACATCTACATAAGTTTGATCAGATGAAGACAACGAAATAAAATACTTCTAGTATTCATTTCTGTTATAATGTTACAGACCAGAGCAGAGAAAAAGGCAAGAACCATCTATAGGAAATATTTGTAAAATGTAAGAAGATTCAACTCTTGCTTCAGAGAGGACTAATGTATGAATGCCACCAATTTCTCCCCTCTCACTTGTGTCAAAAAGGACTCTGGTTTAATTTCTTAAGACATTCTCCCCTTCCACTCACTTCAAGGATGATTTTGCTCCTGGGGCTTTAATGATGCAGAATTGGGAGGAAAGGAAGCGTAGAAGAATAAGTGGATCAATTCGCACTCTGAGACTGGACCATGTGGCTCATGACTTTAATTCGGTTACACCGATTTGACCCCACCTTGTTCCCAAGTGGGTTTAAGGCAGCCAGAGGACCGGTGACTAAGCCAGCACTGCCAAGAACTAAGAAGGGTCTGAGATTTAACCCTACCTGAAAGCTAACGAGTTAGCCTGCCACACTGGTTTCCCGGGTGCTGGCAGATGACTCGAGACTGCCAAGAGTCAGAGGCAAGGAACAGTATTACTCATAACATAGAAAAAAGCATTAGCATCAGCATATTTGTATCAGTTCCCCTGGCCCAAGGTCCCAAGGGAACTATGTGGGCAGGCCCAGATGGATGCCTGAATGCTCTGTGGTTGCATTACAAGAGAGGGACTATGAGTTTAGGACACTTGAATCTTTTATAGGGGATTGTGAGCATGCCTGCCCTCTACTCTGGAGAAAAACACTGTCTCTATCTTTCAAAGCTGTTTGTTACATGAATGTAAGTCCGGGAAAAGGACAGTTAGTGCCTCACTTGCAAGACGTGCAGAAACAGGAGAGGTCCGTGGGGAATTACCTCCCAACAGTGGCCATGAAGGTGCAAAGCAGAGATTTCAGACAGTGCATCTGCCTTGGCTTTAATCATCCTCCTTGTGTACTGCCCCCTTTCCAGCCCTTTTCTCATATGTGTGTTCTCTGGAGGAAAAAAAAATAAGCAAAGCCAAGGTGACGGAAGCAATAATGTATTTTTCTGCTACTGGTGACTATTTGAGTGACTTGCGCTTCTTGTACCCACCGCAGCCTGACACCAAAGTTGAAAATGGAAAAGACTATTCTCAGTGATCCAAACAGCATTTAGCCTTTGGATTTCTACACTGAGCTGCCCTTCTGCACCCAAATCAACTTAGAATTCTCTCATGACCTGGAAATTTCTAAACTTCAGTTGCCCCAAAATGCACAGTATGAAGACCCATAATCAATGCACAACTTAAAAAACAGCAACATAAGAAGAAACTAAAGAGGAAACAACGGGTAACGTTGTCACTAATAGTAATAACAGAGCCAACGTGCCGCATCATATTCCATCAGCGGTGAACTGCATGTACAACAGCGGTCTCCTAAGATTAAAAAGGAGCTGAAAAACCCCTCTCACCCAGTGACGCATAACCATGGCAGCACAATGCAATTCGCACGTGCTTGCGGTGACGCTGTCGCACAAACCTACTGCAATGCCAGGCACGCAGAAGTACGCCTACAGCACGCGCAAGTGCGTTTGGTACCTAACCCTTGACAGCAAATGGCCGTGTTACTAACTTACATATTTGCTCTACTTATACTTCTTGATCATTATTTTAGTGTGTACCCTTTCTACTTATAAAAAAGAGTTTGCTGCAAAACCGTATGTCGTGTTACAACAGCAGTAGCCTTATATATACCTCATGTTTACCAGGTCTTTGCAACATTTTCTCTTGTGCTTGATTTAATCTCATGTTGTCTTAGAAACTTGGTGTGGCCTAAGTGTAGAGTGTTTAGAAAGTCTACAGTGGTGTACAGTTATGCCCTAGGCCTTCACATCCACTCACCACTCACTCACTGACTCATCCAGAGCAACCCCCAGTCCTGCAAGCTCCATTCATGGTAAGTGTCCCATACAAGTGTAGCATTTTTATATTTCATATCATACTTGCACTGTACTTTTCTATATCTAGGTACATAAATACCATTGTGTTACAATCACCTACAGTGTTCAGTACAGTAACATAGTGTGCAGGTGTTTGGCCTAGGTGCAATAGCGTAGTGTTTGGTAGACTGTACCACCTAGGTTTGTGTGAGTGCACCTCTGAGGTGTTTGCACAACTACAAAATTGCCTAACAATGCATCTCTCAGAATGTATCTCCATTGTTAACTGGTGCACAACTGCATCAACAGAACAGTTATTACTGGTTATGATAAACCAGAAGCTGTGTTAAAGATACACACCCACACAATTTTATTTGATTTTACAAATAAGTAGAGTCCTAAAGAAATTAAGTTACTCATCAAAAGTCATACAGACAGTAAGTGACAGTTGGAATTTAGACACAAAAGCTGAGCTATTACACAGTGCCCCGGGTTGTCTCTGACAAGAAAGAAAAAGTAATTTTGTATGTGCCCAGAGAGCCAAAATCAAAATCCTCACCAAAGACCATGGCTGGCAGGTGTTCACAGTGAGATAGCCAGGGAAAGGTTATGCCGGTTTAGGTCAAAAACTGCTGAACACTCAGCACGGTGGGGCAGGCGCGCTCATAAGAGTCTTCAAAAAAAAATTTGTTGCAGCCGAACACAGCCTCTCACAGCAACGCCAGATAGTGCATTGATATGGATGAGTTCCTGGAACACTCCTCTACTGGGGGAAGACTGTACTATAAGGGGCCCACCCTCCAGAAGGTAATTCTGGTTTTGGGGGGGTCCCCCCTCATAGTTCCTTGTTTCCTCAGTAAATCCTGGGGCCCCAAGCAGCTCAGTTTTGACATGTGTCAGATTCAAATAAGCACAGTGGGGCAACTAACATGTATTTTATTCTCCAATTCTTTCTCAATCTTTACAAAATGCCAAATGAGAGGTGCATGCTTAATTTCCAGAACATATCCTCAGAATGTTCTCTCCTGATCACTGTTCCTCTTAATATCTTCCACACAGAGAGAAGACACTCCCTGAAACTCTCCTACTCTCAACTCCCCAGAATCCCCTCTGAAAGCGCTGCCTGCCATTCGGCCCCATAGCTTCTCTCTCTTGCCTCTTCCCCACTTCAGTTCTTCATTATAGATCAACGTGGCCTCCCTCACATCTCTCAGCATTCTCTCTGCATCCTCCACCGCCTAGACCTCCCAAGGAGAGCAACCAGCAGACCCAGTGAAAAAGATTCTTGTCCTCAAAGAGATAGTCGGGGGTGGTCAACTGCAAATACTCCCACTATCATAACTTACTGTAAGTGCCAAGAGCATTTAAAGCAGCAGAAGCCAGCTGCTTTAGAAGCCAGCTGCTAAAGGGTTATGAGCCTGGAAAGACCAGGGGGCTTTAAAGTCTAATTTAACCAAAAACCCATTTACATGCATCTTCTCTGAGCCCGCTGTTCTTGGCATGGAGAAAGTTCTCAGTTGCCTGTGGAATGAAGGCAAATGGTTTGTGGCTGAAACAAATGTGGCAGAAGCACCATCACAGAACCCTTAGAAAATAAGAAATATGACCGACCACTTGATTCCGTCAATCTCCAGAATAGCCATCAACTATTTTTTCTTTCTTTTTTTTTTTTAATTTTTAGAGAAAGGGAAACGGAGGGAGAAAGAGAGGGACAGAAACATCGATGTGAGAGAGAAGTATCCATCAGCTGCCTTTCGTACTTGCCTAAGCTAAAAACCTCTCATGCGTCTATTTATTGTCGTACCACCATAAGCACCGTGTGGGCAGTGGCTTTGAGCTGTTCTCTTCTGAACCTCAGGGGTCTACAACAGGACCTGTCAAACAGTAACCTCTTGGATATTTATGGAAGAAATCATTAATTTTTTTAAAACCTCACCCGAGGATATAATCATTGATTTCAGAGAGAAGGGAGGCAAGGGAGAAAGAAAGGGAGAGAAACATCAACGTGAGAGAGAAACATTAGTCAGTTGCCTTTTGTATGTGCCCTGACAGGGATGAAATGCAACCTAAGCACGTGCCCTGACCAGGAATTGAACTCGTGACCTTTCAGTTTATGGGATGACATCCAACCAACTGAGCCACACTAGCCAGGGCATAATTTTTTTTTAACCCAATAAAGCACGGTCACTTTCTGAAAATCCTTTTCTGGTATGCATACATATATTGACTTTACATCGCTTTTGTGATTCTTAAAGGATCACTTCATTGTTGAATTATTATCTTGGAATGCCTTCTTCATGCCAGGTAAGCAGGGAAGAAAGAAACAAGTAATCTCATGGTAAACCACTTGAAGAGAACAGGTGCTTCTCGTCATAGATTCCTAGAATTTAAGAGCTGAGGACCTAGTGATCATCCATCACCAAGATCTCATTTTACGTTACCTCTCCAGGGTTTCCAGAGCTGTGTCATCCCATATGGTAGCCACTAGCCACATGGAGCCATTAAACACTTAAAATGTAGGTAATTTGAACTGAAATGTGCTGTCAGTGTAAAATACACAGCAGATTCTAAGAAGAGCAATAAGAGCAAGGAATCCCTAGAACCAAACTCCTGGGCAGTCAAATCCCAGCTCCACATCTACTGGGGTATGACTGTGGGCAGCACATTAAATCTTTCTTTACCTCAGTTTCCTCAACAAATGGAAAAAGCATATTGCATACCTTCAGGATGAAAGGAATTAACAGATACAAACCTTTAGAATCATATCTGGCATATTGTCAGTGTTATAGAAGCTTATTATTAAATATTCGTGTGCTTTAAAGGAAATTGAAATCTAAAAGATTTTCAACTAATGACAAATAGTGTTAGTTCAGAAGTCATTTTTATGTTACTAGATGTTTCTACAACAAGACATTCCAGTCAGAGTACCCATTCAATAGGTTTCTGTCCCTGATAAACCTGTTTCGATACACGGAGATTATTACATGGGTCAAGTCTCATATTACATGAAAATTCGAGCAGTTAGAAAACAAAGGAATATGGAGACCTCTATGCCATTTTTTACTAAGGCATCAGCAACCAGATACTGTTTCCTCAGTTGTGCTGGATGCACACACACACACACACACACACACAGAGCCCGTTTCTACGGAGTGATGGCGCTAACTAACACTTCCACTATGGCTGAAGAGTTACCATGGAAACTCAGCTGGAAGAATTTAAGAGACTGCTGAATCCAGCCTCCTCACTTGAACAATGAGGAGCTTCTGTGATTTTACGATTTGCCTAAGGTCACACTACAAATCAGAAGCCATGCTAGGACTCACACCAAAGATTCCTGCCAGTCCATCTACAACCAGGCTTTAGACAACATCCAGCTTTTTCACGTAGTTGAAAGCTGGAAAGTATTCAAAGGAAAAGCAATTCACAAAACAGGCAAGGCAGTGACTGTAATATGAAATGTTTAGAATTTTGAAATGACATTTCTCATTTTTGCTCTAGCAGATATCATAATATAAATCAAGGTATTCCTTGAGTTTTCTTAATCTTAGTAATAATGAAAAACCACACCCATTCTGTTTTGGCCAACATGACTTTCCTTAAAGAGAAAGTTGATTTAAAACAGAAATTTCAGATGAATCCTTTAACTAGACAAAAGAATACCCTTTTCATAAACAGTAAGTTGTTTTGCCGTTTTCTGGTTTGCAGCAGGATATAACTTCACTATGGATAGAATCAGTTTAATTATCCTAATGGAACATTCAAATTGTAAGTATTAACTGATTTCGAATTATCCGCTGGTAATGGGGGGTGTGTGCACACATGCAAACACATAGAGAGAATTGGCTTCACTGGGGCCATGCCTATTTGATTGCCTCTAACTTTAGTGTCCAATCTTTCCCGAATGAGCTTAAGTCAAATAAACCAACGCCTCCTCATTTCCTCCACCTGCCCATCCCCTAGTGCAGACAAATGAAATTATTAGGCAAGGGAGATAGACTTCCTCATTGCTTTAAGTGAATGGTAATTTGAAAACAGGGAAAGTTCAAGCAGTTTCCTCATGCATGAGCTACCTATAGAGAGTCTGCAATTCCAGAGCAACAAATGCAAAGGCAGAGAGATGTTAAAGCGAGTGATTCAGCCAAATTTTAGACATTTTAGAACACAAAAAAGAGAAGCATGTAAATTTAAACCTAATTACTTCTTGCTTTAAAGGCTTCTAGCTGGTGGAGTTTTC
The DNA here is from genome assembly GCF_022682495.2 of Desmodus rotundus. Taxonomy (NCBI): domain Eukaryota; kingdom Metazoa; phylum Chordata; class Mammalia; order Chiroptera; family Phyllostomidae; genus Desmodus; species Desmodus rotundus. The sequence continues at coordinate 41,990,478 of NC_071387.1, read as the reverse complement.
AGTAGGCTTATGGTTTGTGATTAGGGTTTTATATTTAATTCACTCTATTTCACCTTGTTTCTAACTCATTCTTAAATTGCTTGATGTTTCCTTTGAAAGGGAAGAAATGTGTGAACAATATTAGACTGATAAGATGTGTTCAAACACAGGTTGTCCAGAGCAGAATAGAGACCAGCATTAAGCAAGGACCTCACATCTCTCATTTCTTGAATCTGAGGCCTAAGTTTTTCTTCTTTAAAGTGGCAGTAAGAGAATTAGAAATCATGGTCATGGAACAACTAAAAGAGCCTGAGAAGTACAGAATCTCTTCAACACAAGTAGATAATGAAGAAACTAGTTGCCACTGCAGGCTCTATATCTAATCAATTAAACTGAGGTGATTACAAGTTAAAAAAAAAGAGTAAAAATTGGAATAAAGGAATAAGTGATGATTTGGGTTGCCAGATATTGTAAGGACTTGAAAAATAGTCCTAACTCTTAGGTCAAAATTGCAAATCTTTTCTTGATTGAGCTGAACTTTGCAAGCCCCATCACACTAAGGAAGAGGAATACCTAAACACACATGTAGTGATGATACTCTAAGTTAAATTTAAGAATAAGTATTGTAGCCATTAGTCAGCATTGAGTTTTTAATTGTACTGTTTATGCTGTTACAGTTGTCCCTGCCTTTTCTCCCTTTGCCCATCTCCCCGGCCCCACCCACTCCCCTCCCTTAGTCAATCCCCGTATCATTGTCTGAGCCCATGAGTCACGCATCAGTGTTCTCTGCCTGGTTTATAACTTAAGGTTTATGAGGTCTACTGGAGTCTCTTAAATGCTTAGCTTTTTTTGCCAGTTTTGTCAGGGGTTTGAAATACTTGAGAATACTCCTGTTTTTAATATGTGTAAATGTGTTTTTAAATGTTTGAAGGAAATCTAATTATTTAATTCACTGACTTAATAATGAGTTAATTTAGTAGTAAATTAATATGTAATCAAGGAATTAAGTGAAATACATAGTTACTTGTATACAAAAATGTCTAGATTTTAAAAAATTAAAATAAACACTAAAGGCTTAGGAAAGCTAGGTTTTTCCATTTTTCAACTTTAATAAACTCAATATCAATTAAAACAAGAAGCTTCAAATGTTTGTTTGCTCACAGAAGAGCCCCTATCGCATAACTGCAAACTGAGTTACAGAAAATACAGGAAAGCATGTCGTGTGTCACAATGCCAATGACGTTGTGGAATGAGAGACACAGATGCAGAGCTGCCCACAGCTGGCCGATAACAGCACCCCATTAGATCCCCCTCCCCCATATTCCATTTTGACTTTTCTGCCTTAGAATTATATATGCTTTGCAAAGAACTCTCAGACATATTGTTTAATATTAAAAAGCTTAATGCAAAACAAAATGCCTAGCATTTTTTTAACTAGAATACCCGTTTAGCTGCTATGAACAGGGCCCCATCATTCGTAGTTAAGGGCTAATATGGCAGCCTCATGGAATCATGGACACGGCCTTTTCTGCCGTGGTGCTTTTGCATCCTCAACATAGACTTCCTTCTTTCTTGTAAAAGATGGTTGCGTCAGCTCCTGCCACCAAAGTCAGCCTCCTTCTGTAGAAGGAAAGAAAGCTTCCTTTCCTTTTAAGGTCAAGACACAGAAATTGCTAATATTACTACGGGTTTACATCCCGGGGGCTATAAGTTAGTCATATGGCCACACCTAGTAGCAGGCAAGCTGGGAAATACATAGTCTTTGGATGGTGTCCATGAGCCCAGAAAAAACTTCTGCTATTACAGGAGGAAAGAACAGATATTCAGGAGATGGCTAGCCACTCTAATACAAATATGCCCGTTTTTAAGTTAAAAAATATGTACATATAAGGAGCACTCATTTTTGTGCATAGGAAATCTAGAAGCCTAGGAAACAAATAAGATACCTGAAATAAATCACTGGTTCCAGAGCATCAGCTCAGAGTCCAATATCAGTATGTAATGGTGTTTTCATTAGCCCAAAAGTGAAGGTTCAAAAAGAACAAATATGGGTGAGTGGTGGGGGGGAATGAAGACAACTGTACTTGAACAACACCAACAAAATAAATAAAATTTAAAAAATAGTAAGTCAACAAACAACAAGTGCTGGTGAGGATTTAAAAATTTTTTTAAATAAAAAGAATGAATAGTGAGTTAGTCATAAAAGCATATTTATTCAATGTAAAAGGTTATTCTCTATTAAGAATAAGCTCTTTCTACTTTTCGAAGTTAAACTATCCTTTCTTTAATGCAATAATGTTGATACTAACTGGCAATATATTTGTTCATTCAGACATGTTTATGAAACACCCAGGCACTATGCAAAATGCTGAGGACTCACTGGTCCTAATCACCCCTACACTCCTCCCATTTGGGATCCAGCAGGGAAAACAGATAGTCACTACAGTATCTGAAAGAGAGTTTAGAACTAGGATAAGCATTGTTTTTTAAAGGAAATGTAGAATGGGCTATGAGAGAATATTCTGAGGAGACTTGAACTGGGGAGTCAGGAATATTTGGGAAGAAGGAATATTTAAGCTACATTCTGAAAATAAGTAGCAGTTAGCTAGAAGACTAATAAGGAAGTGCATTGTAGAAGATGGATTGGCATGTGCAGAGACGTAAGAAGGAAGAGTTTGACCAATTGAAAGTCCTAAAAGAAGGCCCTGTGGCCAGAAATGAATTATCACAGAAAATAACGGCAGAGGGGTAGCAGGGGACAGACAGAGGGTCCCACAGGCCATGCACAAATTTGAGATTTATACCCAAGGACAATGGGAAAGCATAGGTTTTGAGCAAGAAAATAGTCAGCTTTATGTTTTTAAATTATCACTCTAGCCATAGCGTAGAGAATGGATGGAGTAATCCAGACAAGAGGTAGGAAGAAAGTAGGATGGCAAATAGGATGGCAAGAATAGGGCACAGTAGAGATTTGCCCTCTTGGGGTAGATTCTGGTGAGATGGGGGCTCTGGGAGACAGAAGCAGGACAATGATCTCTCTCTCTCTCTCTCTCTTTCATTGTAGTTCAAGTACAGTTGTCTCCATTTTCCCCACACCCCCCCACCCCAGCCATCCCCATATCCCACCCTCGATCCTATCCCCTCCTTTGGCTTTGTCCATGTGTCCTTTATAGATGGTCCTTGACAACCCTCCCTCCTTTCCCCCCCATTATCCTCTCGCACCTCCCCTCTGGCCACTGTCAGTTTGTTCTTTATGTCAATGTCTCTGGTTATATTTTGCTTGCTTGTTTGTTTGTTCATTAGGTTCCACTTATAGGTGAGATCATGTGGTATTTGTCTTTCACCTCCTGGCTTATTTCACTTAGCATAATGCTCTCCAGTTCCATTCATGTTGTCATGAAGGGTAGGAGTTCCTTCTTTCTTTCTGCTGTGTAGTATTCCACTGTGTAAATGTACTACAGTTTTTTGATCCACTCATTTACTGATGGGCACTTAGGTTGCTTCCAACACTTGGCTCTTGTAAGTTGTGCTACTATGAACCTTAGGGTACATAGGTTCTTTTGAATCAGTGTTTCAGGATTCTTAGAGTATAGCCCCAGCAGTGGAATTGCTGGGTCAAAAGGCAGTTGCATTTTAGTTTTCTGAGGAAATTCCATACTGTTTTCCACAGTGGCTGCATCAGTTTGCAGTCCCACCAACAGTGCACTAGGGCTCCCTTTTCTCCACAACTTTGCCAGCACTTGTTGTTTGTTGATTTAGTTATGATGGCCATTCTGACCGGTGTGAAGTGGTATCTCATTGTGGTTTTAATTTGCATCTCTCTGATGGCTAGTGATGCTGAGCATCCTTTCATATGTCTCTGAGCCCTTGGTATGTCCATCTTGGAAAAGTGTCTGTTCAGGTAGAAGCAGGACCATGATTAAGAACCAGGGCTCTGGAGTCAGGCTGCCTGAGTTCAAACCCTAGTCCTACTCTGGCTGGTAAACCTTGTCCTGGGGCCTCATTTGCCTCAGCTGGAGAATGGAGAGGGTGATACTAACTGTACCTCATAGCACAGTGAGGAATAGGTGAGATTATTCATTTCAAGTGTCTAAAATAATGATTAGATGTATAATGTTACTAATATAATTTGTTACTATTATTAAATGTTATTATTATCGTTTCCATCTCTAGTGTTAGCTGTAGAAAAAAGAGTCAAGAAAGATTGTTGATTCTGGTCTGGGCACCTGGGTGGTTAATAGTACCCTTTACTGAGATAAGGAAGATAGGTGGAAACACATGACTTGGGGAGGAAGAAGGGAAAAGCCTTCAATTTTGTTCAATGTGTTCAATTTTGGATATGTTAAAAAAGAGGTAGTAATTATGTCTAAAATCACTCTTTTTAGATGAATATATTAAAATACATTTAACATTCTTACTTGGCTTTTTTTTTTTAATGAATACTCCCATTTTGTTTCCTTTCCCAATTTTTATAAACAAACTCAAAATTCCCAAATCTGAAAATCACTTTTTTTTAGATTTTATTTTATTTATTTTTAGAGAGAGGTGAAGGATGGGAGAAAGAGAGGGAGAGAAACATTAATGTGTCATTGGCTCTCATGCACTCCCTACTGGGGACCTGGCCTGCAACCCAAGCATGTGCCCTGATTGGGATTCAAACCAGCAATCTTTTGGTTCACAGGCCAGCACTTAATCCACCGAGCCACACCAGCCATGGCAAAACCACTGTTTCAAGTAACACCAATTATAAAGATTTATATCAACAAAAGCAATAGGTTTATATATGGAGCACATACCTTCTTATCACTTCAAATATCCCCACTTTAGTGCAATATAAGATTATTATTTCTGTTAGTTGCACAAAGAGGCCAGTTCCATATGAAATTTGCTCAGGTAATGAATGCCATGGCTCTTAACACACTACACTAGGTCTTAAACTTCAGAGTATTTAAGTCCTTGCAATTACTGATTCCCGTTTTGGAATTTCCAAATTTCTTATCCATAAAATTAAGTGTGAGACTGGCCTCTAAAGTCATGATATCTAACACCTTTATTTTATAGACAGATCTATATATGATTAGAAAAGCTACATAAAGACCATGAGGAGTTATGATTTTTTAAAATTATTTCAGAACAAAGCAATAGAGAAGAACAATTGGCAAATTTCTCAATTATAGTTCCAGTTACATACCTAAATTCTTTCCTGTACAGGAAAAATTCTTTGTGGAAATACAATGACTCTTTTCCAAGTATCACTTCAGTCCTGGGACCCAGGCTCAATTTTTATATCTTGAAACCACTAATCTAGATATAAATACATATTCAAAAAGAGTAGTTAGCCAAGATATTGGGCATTTTTTAAAAAATCAGTTCTGGGATTTTCCACTTTGTCTTTCTTAAAGAACCAGCCTAGGTCTATATTCCTTTCACGAACCTTCGCAGACCATCCCAAACAGCAGGGATCTCCATCTCCTCTAAGAAATTCCTCATACTTCCCATCCAGTATTTCATGTAAACCGCTGCATAGAGAATGACTGACATTTCCATTCAACCAGCATCTGAGCTTAGCTCTGTGCCCCGCACTGTGGGATCAGTGGTGAGCAAAGCCCTCAGGAGTTCAAGGTCTCACTTGAAACTCTTCCTAAACTTATCTATTGCCTGGATGTGGCCCATCCACAGGCATTGGAGTCCTCACAACATTTGGTTGCTCTTATTTTTTTTTTCTTACCCTCCTTTGTGTATAACAGTCCCTCTAATCCAGGAAGCAACCCTTTTCAAAGTTTTATATAATAACTCAACATAAAACCCTGTGAGCAAATGGTAATACAGAGAGGTTTCTTCCCTGATCTAATTTCAGCATGGAAATTGGTCTCATGAAATTAAATACAATGTCAATAATTGGAACAGTTTTGCTTTATTTTAATATGTACTCTTTGATAAAAGAAATAAATTGCCTTATATCCATGATTGCAAGATTTTTGAAAAGAAATAAAATGCCTTATATCCACGATTTCAAGATTTTTGCCACACCAATGAACATTTTTAAGGTTGAAATGCTTTTGCAGTGAAGTGTACATTTAACTATGGTGGTTGTTGGTTTCCTGAAAAAGCTGTTTTCAAGTCAATGACAAACCATAAGATCAGTGTTGCCTTAGAAACAACGCAATTCAGCATGAAGACTCAGACTGATTCAATGAAAGAATGGGTTGGCAACTCAGAGGCTGGACTCCTGGCCTTGGTTCTACTGCCAGTTAGCTACGGAGCCCCAAGCCACGTGACATCTGTCGAGTTTCTTCACCACTCTGGACCTTCTCTGCCCCATCCGTAAAATGAAGTTTTGCACTTGTGTTCCTCACATTCTCTGCAGTGAGGAATCAGTTTTTAAAACTTCCCCCTCAGTGGCAGACTGATATGTTTATAAGATACAATAAAAACACCCTTCCAGGGCACAGCCATAGTAAATTGCTACAAAAGCCCCCAGATGCTTACTCCCTGTGCCTGTCTTTTCTGAACAGGCTGGCCAGGGCCTCCAGCTGCATTGTGAGTGGCGCCGACTTCAACTACTGGGAATTAGACCACTATGCAGATTAGATGATGACTCTAGAAGGTGATTTACCACCTTCTTTTATTTGATTCTGTTCAGTAATACAATTAGCTTCTACTCCCCAATTACCAAGTAGCTGAGCAGAAGGAACAACAATTCTGGGAATCAGTTATTCAAAAGGAAGGTGTTATTTGTGGAAAATTTGAGAAAGCAGTGGCATAGTTACCGTATTTTTCAAACTATAAGACGCAGCCCCCAGTTTGGGGGGGGGGGTGCGTCTTATAGTAAGAACGTAGCTTACCTGGCTTGCTTGGCGGGGGGTGAAGGGACAGGTGGTCGGCGGTGGAACGGTGTCACAGGAGGCAGGAGTAGGGTCACCACTGCAGGAAGCTGGCAGCGGCAGGAGTGGGGAGATGCTGCGGGCCCTGGGCTGGGAGAAGGAGTGTCCCAGAGGTGCAAAGCAAGGGAGGCAGGAGCAGAGTCCCGGCCGCAGCATACTATAGTGTTAGGGAGGAGGGTACAGGCGATGCAGGCACGTTAGGAGAAGAAAACCTGCAGCGCCCGAATGTGCCTCCATCACGTGACTGGTGTGTCCCCCATGAACATTAACATAGGCAGATTCCACTGCAGGGTGACCTGTCAATGTGGCCCTGCAGCTGTTTAAAACTACAACTCCCATCATGCTTGGACAGGGTGGGATGATGGGAGCTGTAATTTGGCAACAGATGCAGAGCCACACAGGTTGTGCAAAACTGCTGTCCCCATACAAAAGTGTTGCACAACCTGTGGCCCTCCAGCAACAGATCCCCCCATGACAGTGTCAGCAGCAGATCTCCCCATAACAGTGGGTCACCCACTGATGTTCTCAGCTACGGTGCTCCCATAACTGTGAAGGACACAGTGCTGGTAGTTCTGTCATTACTGTATTTGTTGTAGAAGGATATGACAGCGTACCGTAGTCTCCTGCTGAATCTACCGTAATTGCGGAAAGATGTCAAAGCAGAAAAGGATTTCCGCTTTAAATGGTATTAAATATTGTTATTAAATATTAAGATGCTATTAAATATTTTACCACATTTTTTGCTTCAATTTTTTTTTGCTATTTTCCTCCTCTAAATCCTAAGTGCATCTTATGGTCCAGTGCGTTTTACAGTCCAAAAAATATGGTAATCTGCTTGTGGGTCACTGACAACTAACAATACAGAAGACCCCTTTCAGGCAGAATAATAAAAGATAAGTGTTCTCTTTTCCTCTTATTAAAAAAAATTAAAAATATGAAAATTTATCAGTTGCTTAAAAAAGACTTGACAACCAGGAATATTAATCACACATTGGATGGAATTACCAGCCAATGTTTCACAGAGGGTGAACTTTGAGAGAGAAGACCGATACATGAGAGCTCTTCCTAGAATTTGCTTCCTCCTCACCACTTAGTTCATGATAGAAAGTTAACTACTTAATGGTTATTATCCACCAAGCCACCGTAATTGAAGGAGAACAACTTCTTGAGTAACACATCGAAGTGCAGGAGTGCATGCAAATGTGACCACTTGCTGGATTTGGAAGGACTCTGGCCTGGTAAATCGTACGCGTGTGCTTGCTCTTCCTCTCTGCCCACCAATTTGGGTACAAGGCCAAAAGACCCCTAGAAATTACCCAGCTCAGATTCTGAAGACTCTTCATCAAGTTCACGAAGGAGAAAGTGCTTCATTTTCAAGAAATTGAGCATTCCCCAGGCAGAGCAGGCCCAAGGGCCTCCGGGAGAACCGCTGAAAGATGAGGCTGTCTGCCTTAGAGCCTAGAGCAACAATCAGAGGCTGCGCGGTCCTGAGCGCCAGGCCAGCGCTCTCCGGCAGGGGCTCTCACCCTGAGCATGGACCAGCATCACCTGCCCAGCTCGTTAATACAGAATGCTGCCCCATTCCAAGATGTCTGTTTCACAGGGCCTGAGAGTCTACACTTCTAACAAATTCCTGGGAGATGCTGATGCTGATGCTACTGGTCCTAGAAACACACTTTGGGAACTATTGGTATAAAACATCTGATGACAGAATTGGGAAGACCTCAGAAGTTACCTAACCCAAACCTCTCATTTTAAAAGTAAGGACCCTGGGGCTCAAAGTCCTGCTCATTGTCATATACCCAGCACTCAGAGGCTGCACACACACACACACACACACACAGAAAGAAACTTGGGTCTCCAGAGCCTTAATGCACAGTTCACATCATGATTCTGTTGTGGCCACACATCAGGAGTCTGATCTCTGAGAAGAAGGGGTGCCAGCAGGGACTTCATGCTGCTGACCCTCCTACCCACATGTCCTTCTAGGAGCTACATGCTAGTTCTATCAGTGACCTTGTAATGGTAGGTAGGTAGGTGTCCTGGGCCCAGACAGGGCATTGGCAGCACAATGGGAACTACCTCTTGCCTAGATTTAAACCCAGAGAGCATGTTCTCACCACTGCGCATGCTGCCTCTCCCCCGTCTTCCTGCCAGCTGGGCATGATCAATGGCCTGAGGTTTTGAAAAGTGGCACAAGGATGCAGGAGATGGTCACAGATTATCTGCAGCGGTGCAGTGGAGGTAAGTGTCCGGCTCAAGGCTCAGTGACTATGGGGATGGCAGAGTCGCTGGCTGTGTGCTTGGCAGTCTGACCTGATACCAGTGTCAAAACTCCCTAGGATCCTGCCCTTTGGCTGAGCCTGTTCTGCAATTCCCATCGATTGTGTGCTTCCTGCTTCCCTTCCAATAAATTATTCTTCTGCTCAAATGGTCTGCAACCAGGAACCCTAGCCAACATGATAGCCCATGAATTTCCTCAGCAGCAGAGAGCCAGCGCTCCTAAGGAAAGTGAGGCCTGCCGCAGAGGCTCCTGCAGGGACTCCCGCCCTGAGAGCTCGTGCATTTCCCAACCCACTTCGATTCCCTCCACAATGTCTGCAGCAGACTGCTGGAGTCACAGGGAGCCCCGCCCCAGGCCATGTCTGTGATGCACTTCCCTTGGCCAGAAGTGACTGACCCAGGAGTTCACCCTGATCCAGAGCAGGCCTCAGGCTCTCACAGGGGCAAGGAAGGCCCAGAGGGCCCTCAAGCTGGGAAAGGAAGAAAGCCAGGTCATGCTGATGGTGGTGCCCCAGAACTGCCCTGGCACTTGCTCTTTCCCAGGCTTTATTACTCGACTCCTCTATTTTCATGAGATGCCCTGGTGAGCATCCTTCAATAAAGTCCTCGTTGACCTGAATTTCACCCTCTGTCTCTGGTATTAACATAATATCTCTTCTACACTGACTCACTGAAAACCTCTCTCTCTCTCTTTCTCTCTCTCTCTCTCTGCCTTCTCAATCTAGTTCCCTTTCTCCCTACAGCCCCACACATGGGAGCTCATACAAGGAAAGGTCTTCACTTGTGATTCAGGTATCATGGGAAAAGGGAAAACAAAAAGTGATCTAGACTAGAAGGCATCTTTTAAAAAGACAAAGAACCTCTTGAGGGTTAAGACTTTTTTTCCATTGCTTTTTAATCAAACTTCACTGTCAGAATTTTCCATTTCATATTTTCTCACAACCTCAAACTTTCATCCTCTAACTGCATGCTTTAGAAATGTGGTCCTCGGGTACTTGATATTGGTGATTGATTTGAATTACTGCACTTGATATCTTTGTTTCAGGAGGCTTAAGCATCTTAAAAGAAAAGGTGCAGTTCTCTGCTAAAAGTAACCAAGGCCCTGTAGAGAAATAGCTGATTCCCAGACCGGGAAGGGGGTTATAAGATGAGCCTGGAGTAACTAGTTATGCCTGAAAGGAAGGAAGTGCTCAAGGAAATGATTGGGGCATGTCACAGTGACATGGGAACCAGCTAGAAGGGGATCTCAGTGTGCAAATCGGATACAATTTGAGCACCAATGTGATTAAATAGAGTAATGAAGTAAAAACCATTGGTTTTAAAAAAAAACCCTAGGGATCCAAGAGTTCAGGGGTAATAAGTGGGAGCAAAGGGAAGGTTGTTACAGTTGAATGCCTAGCGCCAACTGGTAAATGTGAGATAGTGCTGCAGGTGGGAAATCATCACTTTACAGCATCCAGTTAGAAACTGGATCAGGAATTACATATATTGATACAAAATCTAGAGGGATATTTGATGAGGAGCAGAATTGCATGGTCTTAGAAAGTATCTCCCCGTGAAACTGTTCAACAGTAGAGAAAACAAGCGGGTGATCACTTAATATCACCAATGAGGGGCAGACAGACATGGGGTGCCTCTAGAGGTGACCCCTGGGAAGGACACACATCACTTACCCAGAATTCCAGTCGAGAACATATAGTTGGAATCTCTAATTATAAGAAAATCATCTGACAAACCCCAAATGAGAAGTTGTCTATTAAAAAGCTAAAGGGTTTAACAAATTAAAAAAAAGGGAGAGAAGAAAGAAAAGGAAGAGGGGACTATATTCTTCAAAAATGTGAAGTTGCAAAAGCGATGACAGCCTGTGGAAGTGTTCCAGAGTAGAAGAAACTAAATACATTCACATATATGAGAACTGATACATATACGACTCACTGTCAAGCATGTCAGAAAAACTAAGGGAACACACAAATGAGAACGAAGATGGGCTGAAATTTCAGTAACAGTCACTTGGGGAAAAGGTACACCTATGGGTTTTGGCACTATTCTTATTATTACAAATTGTTTCCAAATTAAAAAAAAAAAAACGTTTCAATGATTTGAGGGGAAGACATTGAGACAGAGGGCACAGGGACATTTAGGGGATGGTGGAAATGTTTGCATCGTGACTGTGCTACTGCTTACACAGCTGTTCACATGTGTCAAACTGCACGCTTAAAGTTGGTGACTTTGGTGTAGGTAAATCATACTTTGATGCACCTTGTTTGAACAGGTAAAAGACAAGTGAAAGCCCTTTATCTGAAAGGCTCTGTGTTTGTTTACAGGCAGAAAGGAGAGAGGGAGGACTTTCATTTGTCTCGCGAGAGGCTCTAGGGACCGCTGTGCCAAGGGCAGGAGCGGCTACCTGATGAGGTTGGTTGATTCCAACCTGGGTGGGCATAAGCCACAGACAAACCCTCATGGTCTCCCTTTCTGAAGCATATTATGGCACAAAAATTTAAGCATTTTTGCATTAACAGTTATTTTGTAGGGAACATAATATTCACATAAATGGTTAAAATAAAACACCAAAACTCAAAGAAATCTGCCCCCAAGGGGTCCCTCGTATTATCCCAGATCCTGAGAACACCATTTACTGTCCTCAAAGGTTGCTCTTTGTAGGCAGGCAGGGGTTCTTGCATGTGTTCCGCACAAGCCACACCCCACCTTTTGATGGCATCAACACCCTTCCTTCCCCATCTTTCAAGGCCCTACCCAGAGGATCCCTCCCCAACAGACTATCTTCCTCATAACAGTTACTGTGAGAAAGCAACTCCGAGTCAACTTGGAAATGACCCTCAGCACTGAGCACGTGCCTGGCACTTTGGAAAAGCCTTTTGGATTAAACTAAGCAAAAAGGAACGTAGGCATACTTACCATTTCATTCCTTTTCTTCTTCACAGAGTCAGAGAGTTCTGTCACCTTCTACTGAGAAACCCATGCTATCTACACCATTTCCTCCAAGGGACTTCCAGCCCAGAAACACAGCTTTAAAATGGGATTTTGTCGTAACCAATGTAATAAAACCTTCTGGGGCTCAGATTTTCAACTCTTTGTTACAAGGAGGAAGAGACACTTTAAAATGAGCTTATGGCACAAAAAACAAAACAAAACCCCAGTAGGGGAGACTCAAAGCAAGCCATTTCTGTCAAAGTACCACCAGGACTATTTAGACAAACAGCTACGACGCTACCAACAACTGAGCAACTAAAATGGAAAGCGGCACCGTCCTGGTGGAAAACGGAGCCATGAGAGCCGACACCAAGTGCTCACTGCCAAACAAAGTGGAAAGAAGTTAGTCCACAGCTAAGAAGGGGAGAGCTGGGATTCGAACCCAAGCAGTCTGGCTTAAGAACCTACATTTTTGACTCCTATACCCATATAAGTTCAATTCTAATTCCCCAGTAGACATTCTTTCCAGGCAGTTCCAACATGAGGTCTGCATCCAAAATTAAGACTCAGCCTGATTAACAACACTTAACCAAGCCTCATTTAACACAAAAAATCAATAAAAGATTACATTTCTCTCCATTTACTTTCTATTGTCCAGCCACTTTCTTCTCACACTGAAAAGTGCTCATGAGGGTTCTCACTGGAACTCCTGTTGGTCCTACTTTTATCTGCGGAACTGATAAGGATTTTCTTTCTACTAACACGGAGCCTCTTCTTTATTTTCAACTGCCTTTCTCTGAAACCATCACACTGACATCTTCCAATGACTACCTGTAACGAGACCACAGCTTCATCTTTCCTGTGGACACTGACCCATACTTTTGTTATGCACAGACAGGATATGGTCTGAACCATTGATGCACTTCAGAAACGTCCTCAGGTCCCGTAGTAGCAAAAGCACGCTTCCTTGTGAAAGAGCTGGTGGCTTTTCAGGCCAGTCCACGTTTCACACAAGATCCTAAAGTCCCATTTGCAAAGTGGAGCATTCACCTGAGGTATCTGAGCAATGGGTCACCTCCACCCACTGCAGAGGCTCAGGTAAATGAACTTTGCACACGAACTGCCTGACTTCAAACAAAATAGCATACCCTTCCCTGATCCCTGTGTTTTCTGAGTCATTGACTCCTCCTCTATTTTGAGAAAAAAATGGACATGTGCCCTACTCCCTTAAAGACTGAAAGAAATCAGATGTTTTGAATCCATCCTTTGGGGGTTCTGGACAGCTCCATGTGGCTTGGAAACAATTTCTAGCAATTTCTGAGTGACTGGCATTGACACAAGGAGCTAGTCACAGCTGGGCCTGATGAAAATGGGGGTCCTGGGAGGTCAGGCAGTCCTGCCTCAAGGGAATGAGAAGAGGGTTGGGGCAAGGGCCTGGGGAGATGAAGAATGATTCTAGTCATCAGGATTAAATTCAGCTTCCAGGGCAAACAATTTATCTCTGCACATTCCTCCCCTAGTCTGAGTGTAAATGCAAGCATTTTACTGCAAACAAATAGGCTTATTACCAATACAGTATAGCTCAGCTTACTGCTTCATTTTTCACACAAAGAGCCGGCATCTGCCAAGCTCCGGGTGTATTCCAGACATTGTACTTCTTACACTGACACACACTGAAATATCTCAAAATGAAAGAGGGCTCAGCCTGTCCTTGACGAGAAAAAGTGTGCGGCTAAAGCCAGGCCGCCCCTATCACCTATGGGGCTCGGGGCAAGGGCACAAATGGAGGCCCACATAATTACTACTTTAAAGTGCTAATCAAGCTAGAAAAGTGTCACCTAACCCTCCTCCCTTGACAAGTGTCGCTTTATGACCACCTGGAATCCAGGTATGGTTTCGAATTCCCAGACCCCTCAGAGTTCCAGGCCAGACAGGAAAGAGCAACTCTGGCCAATTCGTGAATTCCCTCCCTTCCCTACCCAGCCTCCTTCCCTCCCCAGGGAGGCCTCTTGGGCATCCTGTGGACCCTCAACCCATATTTGCAAGATAGTCTACAACCTGGCACACCTGCCCCTTTGGGCACTCCTCAAGGATGGAGTCTGCCCTCTCCGCATGTGAAGGCCTTAAAAGCAAGCTGGGGGACTTTAGGCAGGGAATTCCATGGGTGTCTGGGACTTGAAGGTCAGCAGGGATTCTGGGTGGGCAGTCCACTTCACCTGCAGACACTTAGCTCAGTGAGGGGAGGGGACACAGTGTGGGGAAGTTTAGACCCTGCCCTCTAAACCCTGTAAATAAGTACAAGGGGTTTTGTTACTTCAGGTTCAAGGTAAAACAGTCTAAAAGCCTTCTCTGTTTTATTCTAACTACATCGACTTTTCTTTCTGGGAGGAAGACTCATACCAAAGACAAATTGGCATAAGAGAGGATTCCTGTCTGGAAAGGATGAAAGAAAAAGTTGAAATACTTGCAGCTAGCTGCTCTGTTCTTCAAATGGCAAATGGATTGAACAGGGTTCCTTTCCTAGGGCATAAACTGGGCAAACCTTAGAAGTTCTTTCTGTTTTTGAAAATGGGGGTCCTACCTAGAGCAAGGAGCCCAAAAGAGCCAAATGAAGAAGTAGCCAAAGCACCTACAGCCACAAAGCCAGAATCCTAGGAACCTCCCCACGCTGAGTCACCTGGGCAAGGGCGTTTAGGGTCTGCTGCAAACAGAAAGGCCTCCCAGGGAGGGCCAGGGGTGGCAAGTGGAGGTGGGTCACAGTGGGGGAGGTGGCTGGGACCTGGGCTTCACCGGCATTGGTGACCTGGTATCTGCTTTGCCTTTTTTTCGTCAAGGCAAGTTCGCCAGTTTTCTGGGCCTCCATTTTTAATTCTCTAAAATGGAAACATTACCTGTCCTTCTCAGTTGACGGCGATGCCCCTAAGAAGTTAGCACAGTCTCGCACTTGATAAAGTGCTCTGTCAACAGTACTTATTTATTAGAACTGAGAGCTGAACCCAACCTAGGAATCAGGCAGTTCCCCACCACCGACCCGAACATCCAAAATGGGGTTCTGCAGAATCTGTGTGCGCTGAGGGGGTGGGAGGGGCAAGGTGGGGAGGTCCAGGCTTACGGACAGAGGCAAACCAGAACAGATGGGGGACGGCACACAGAGGTCAAGCGTCCCGTCTCAACCCTGTTTGGGGTAGTTGAAAGTCACCCCGTTGGAGTTGCAACAGACAGGCGCCTAAGGAATATATATGCCCCCGGGATTGGAGGCGGGGATCCGCAAGAGGGAACGGCCGGGAAGGAAGGTGTCACTCACCCAGCAGCAGCAGCTTGAGCTCCCGGCGCGCGTCCTTCTTGTCCCGGCGAAGCTGCCGCTCGATCTCTGCGCTGATGCGCTGCGACTCCTTCTCCTCCGCTGACAGGCAGCAGCAGCCCGCCATGGTGCTCGCCGCCACCGACGGGGCGAGGTGGCCCGGAGCGCCCGGATCCTCCTCCCGGCCGCGACGGGCACCCGGGTTCGGAGAGAAAAGACGGGGGCCGACTGGAGTTTCGGAGTAAGAGGCCTGGACCTTCGGGGTTCAATCTCTCCTCCCGGGTGGTCTCCGAGGCGGGGGTGAGTCCCAAAGCGCTGGCACTGATCAAGTGCACCCGGGATCCAGACTCACGCAGCCTGCACTCGCTCGGGGGAGAGGAGGGCGAGCTGAGCTCAGCTGAGGACGGTGCTGGCACCGGAGGTGGACACCCAGTCAGGGAGCGCAGACAGCACGTAAAAAGTTGGGGCGTCGGTGCCCGAGGGAGAGCGGAATCTCCCAGGCCTGGGGGTATCCCAGGCACGGTGCAGGCACGGCGTCGGTTAGAAGCCAAGCTTCCGAAAACCTCGGCAATGACCGCAGACTGAGACCAACAGAAAAGGTTCCCGCTGGTGCTTACTGCTCTAAGTGCCAGCAGGAGGCGGAGCGTCTCGAACCTGCAACCCTGGCGTCTGCAAGAGTTGACCTTGGGGCACACCGAGCGGATGGCGAGTGTGGGCGAAAGGGGCGAGCAAGGAGCTGGAGTGCGGACCCGCGGGTGGGGGCGGCTGGAGTCTTTGGGAGCAGCCCCCACACCTGCCTCCCTGGCTGTGGCGTCCCGGCGTGGGGAGGGCCTCCTGCCGAGGTTGCTGTGACCACCGCGCTCTGGCCGCCAGGCCCTGCTCCCTGCCCAGATCCGGGTTCCGACAGGTGAGAGTTTCACCAACTCCCAGCCTCAACTCCTCCCAGCAGCAAGAGGAGTGGAGGGAAGCCAAGCGTCCGCCGCGGGACACGGCGTGCCAGGGACGAGGCTGAGCTCTCTACATTACACACCCTGGTTTCCTAACCGGGCTCCTTCAGCTTCCCGGAGGCCCCGGCCCAGCTCAGGCTCGGTCAAAGCCCACAGTCAGCTCGGCCGCCTGCCCGCCAGGTGCGGCTAGCCCTGAACCCGCTGGCGCTGAGCTTAGAGAAGCGAATGCCGTTGGGTTCAGTTAAATAAGAGAAATCCAAGAGCGGAGAGTAAATATCCTTCCAGCCCCTTCCTACACCCCCGGACGAGGAGGGCCGGGGATGTGGGGCATGGAAAACGGCAGGCTACTTTGCATTTTATGATGGGGAAGACTCCCGCTTTGTAGAGAGAGGTGATACGTTTCCAGCAACACCTGACCTGGTCCCTGCCCCAGCGCTGAAGCCTGACGGCAGCCTAGCAAAGAAAGGTGTGTCCTCACAGCCGCGGTGGCCCGGCTCCTGGAACGTCGGGACCGTGTTTGAGCTGCACTGATAAAAACTTAAAGATTGAAAAGCACCTCTTTGTACTCAAATAGCACTCGAGTGCAGAGTGCAGATTATATCTGATTCTGTCTTCTATGTAGGTTCTGAGGCAGAGAGCAAACAGGTTCACAGGGGAAACAACAGAAAAAGGAAGGTGAGGAGAAGGGATCCTGTCGTTCACAGCAATGGATTTTTTTTTCCTTCTCCTTTTCGTGTCAGCATATATGCCACTTAAACCACTTTACTGGCGTTAGGTAATTAGCTAATGCGTCCTCTATTAAGAGCAAGCAGCGGTGCCTTTCACGAGTCGCACACATATAACCAATTCAAACGCAGGAGCATATTGAGTGGAGAGAGTGGTAGTTGTTTATTATACAAAGAACTTGGCACTATGATGCTATTCGGCTGAAGGTCTTATTTACTTTGCAGTTTAGAGAATGTAGACAACTCAAGCATTAAAAATGAATGAGCATACATTCTTAAATGCTGGCTTTATTTTCATTTCCTTGCAGGCCTAAGTTGACAGTAACAGTGACCCCTACAGGAAAACTCCTGGACATTTCCCATAGATCCTCGGGCATTTAGTCATCCCTTTCTCCCCCAGCCCTTTGCAGGTTCATCTACGATATGAGAATAAGACTTCTTATCTTTTCAAACCAGTAGTCGCAACATAATTACTAGTATTTTTAAATGAGTAAAATTGGGGCAAAGTTGACCTCCACATTATCTAGAATGACTGTTTCAAAGTTGATAAAATTTCAAAAAAGATATAAAACATTACTTGTGGCAAATCTGTATAACTTTTCTGGACTGATCAACTTGGTAGTATGTATCAGAATCCTTAAATGTGTTCATCCCTTTTAACCAAACTGGTATTTCTCCCCTTATGAAATAATCAGAAGTGTTCGGTCATGTCTGACGCGGGGAGGTGAACACACGGTGCGCTGTGTGGATGCTCTGTGGAATCCTGCAACCTGAAACCTGTATAACTTTGTTAACCAGTGTCACCCCAATAAGTTCAACAAAAGGGGAAAGAGAAATGAATAATCAGAGATAAGCCATAATTTAGGTGCAAAGCTTTTATTTCTAACAACAACAATAACACAAAACAAAAACTAAATGCCCAACAACAGGGAATCAGTCAAATAAATTATGGTATAGCCATAGAGTGAGATACTATACAGTCACTAGTCGGAATGTCAGTGACAAATGTGTAAATAACAATACAAGATTTAGGGGGCAACCTCAAACTGTATTTAGTGAGAAAAGCGTAAGACAGACATATAAACAGTATGATATAAGCTTTATTATGGGAGCACATGCACACATTTTTAAGAGACCAAATGGACATATACTAACAAGGGGGTTGCTCTGAGTCATAGCTTTTTGGTTGGTTTTAATTCTCTGGTATAACATTATTTGGGGCAGCTCTATTAAAGTTATCTTGGTTCCACTTTCCTCAACTGCAAAATGAGAGGGATGAACCAGATTAGGCTCAAAGGGATCTTTGTAGCTATGTTTAGATACACAAATACTCTTACATTGAGTTACAATTGCCTACAATTTCCAGTACAGTAACACGCTGTACAGGTTTGTGGCCCAGGAGCAATAGGCTGTACTGCAGAGCCTGCGTGTGCAGTAGCCTGTGCCACCCAGCTTTGTGTAAGTGCACCCTATGATGTCCATATGACAAAACTGCCTAACGAGATGCATTTCTCGGAATGCATCCCCGTCGTTAAGAGAGGCATGGCTATGTAGACACTAAAGCCTGCCTTCAAACACACATGACTTTGGGTGGGCAGGAATAGCTACTGTTTTTAAATTTGAATTTTCATAGGAATTAGCTACCTCAAGAACCTAAGGTAAAAGTCTTTGTGATAAGAAGTTTGGAGATTTTTATTTTGTTTTCTTTTCCTTGTTTACATAAGTCCTCCTCTACACTTATATCATTCTCCTCCAGAATGAACCAATTTTAACAATCTAGTATGTTTTCTTCTCTATTTTGTTATGCTCTTGTAATGCTACATAAGCATAAAAAAACCCATAAACATATATAAGTGCACACAGGAGTTTTGTCACCATTAGTTTCAAATTGGAATATATTACATGAACTCCGTATTTTCCTTTCCCCTCCAACAATACCTTATGGGAATCTAAGTAAACTGCTTACCTCAGATTCAGTCTTTCATACATTCATATGAGGGAGGACCAAAAAAATCCCAGAATTATCTTCTAGAGGATGGGTTCCTTGTAGTACAAGCTTCCCCCCACTAGGTGAGTGTTCTGGGAAACCATCTATATCAGTGTACCAGCTGGTGTTGTTGTGAGAGGCTGCACTTGGCTTCAGTGAATTTTGTTTGAAGACTCAACACATTTTCCCACTTCACAATGGGTGACTTACAAGTGCACCTGCCCACACTGCGCTGAGTGTTCAGCAGTTTTTTTACCAAAAAACAGCATGACTCCTGTGCCCCACCCTCCATATTCACCTGATCTCCCCCAAGCAACATTTTTTGTTTCCCAGAATGAAAAAAGTCCTCAAAGAGAACTGTGTTGCTGATATGGAACAGGTAAAACAAAAAAAAATGCAAAAGCACAAAAAGGCATCAAAATCGACGAGTTCAAACACTGTTCTGAGACATGGAAAAAACATCTCGATAAGTGTACTGCAACAGGTGGAGAGTACTTTGAAGGCGACTGCAGTTTAAACGTGTAAGAATAAATACACAATATTTTATAAATAAATTCTGGGCTTGGGGGGACCTCCCCTTGTATATTCATAGTAGTTTATGACATAAAAGGACCATATTTTGTTAAGCTTTTCCCTTTTGAGGAGCATTCATTTTTATTTCCAATTTTTGGCCACTAAAAACAAAGCTGTAATAGAATCTCTATCTAAACTCACGTGCACTGGTGCCGTTATTTCTATGGGATAGATTCCCAGGGGGAAAAGACTGCTTAATTGAAAGATATATACATTTTTCACTTTAATAGATGTGGCCAGATTCCAGTTCAAAAAGACTATAACAACTCATATTTCCACCAAAAAATAATGAATATCCATGTCCCTACCAGCAATGAATATCACTCATTAATTTTTGGCACCCAGAAGAAATACAAACAACATTAAAGAGTTGTCTTACTTCGTGTTTTCCTAACAGCTCATGAATTTGTACATTTCTTCAAAGCATGTTAGCATTTGCATTTGCCACCCTATGAATTGTCTATTTACATCCTTTGCCCATTTTTTAAATTACATTACTTGTCTTTTTTCTTACAATCTGTAAGAGCTCTTCAATATTACATATCAACTTTGACATCTGAATTACAAATTTTCAAATACATTTTTGTCCTTAATTTTTTGTCATAATTTTTAAAAATTTTTAAAAAGATTTTATTTGTTTTTAAAGAGAGGGAAGGCAGGGAGAAAGAGAGGGAGAGAAACATCAATGTGTGGTTGCCTCTTGCATGCCCCCCACTGGGAACCTGGCCCGCAAGGTTCAGTTTCCAGGCATGTGCCCTGACTGGAAACTGAACCATCGACCCTTTGGTTCTCAGGCAGGTGCTCACTCCACTGAGCCACACCAGCCAGAGCTGCCCTTTATAGTTTTTAATGGACTCTTTCTCCATAGAAAATATTTTATTTTTACATATCCAAATATCTTTAATTTCTTGCACAGCTTCCAGAGTTCCAGTCTTTGTAGGACGGTCTCCCCATTTCTAGATTGTACATGCAGTATCTTAGACTTTCTTGCAAGCACTTTTATTATTTTCTTTTTAACATTTAAATATTTAATCCATCTGGTGTTTATTTCTGTAAAATGTGTAAGATAGGAGACTAATTTTATTTTCTTCCAGATGGATAGCCAGTTGTACCAACATCATTCATTTATTGAACATTCCATCCTTTTCCCAATGTATTAAAGTGTAATCTTTGTCATGTGTTACAGTTTCATTTGGACTGAAATCCATTTCTTCAAGTCTATGCTGTTCCACTGAGCGATTTATTCCCATTTCAGTGCCATCTTGATTTGATTACAGGGTCTCTATGGAATATTTCCATATCAATGGGACATATCACCTGTCAGTGTTATCAAACTCTTCTTAGTTTTATCAGATATTCACTCTCCCACATGAACTATAATGTCATTTATCATTGACTTCTTCCCTGAACTTCAAAGCATAACCTTCACCCTAACTTCAACTCTCTTCTTGACATATTGGCTTGGATATCTATAGGCATCTCCATCTCAATTTAACAGTCCAAAACCCAAAACAAAATTGACTTTGTTCCCCAAATATATCTTCCTACTCCCTTTTTCATCTCAGCACCACCAAACACCTAACTGATTGCTTCTTCGCTCTGCCTCCCACACATGACCTTCCTAATAATCATGGATGAGGCCTTCAGCCACAACCTGAATTCTTGGGGAGCCACTGCATGCAGCCACCAGCTCCTGCAATTAGCAGCTTGGAGAATGTCACACACATTTAATCATTATGAATGAGGCCCCTGAATTGTCCTCTGTTGTGTTACATGTGGTCCCCAGGTATATTCATTTCTATTTTTGCTGCCACCACTTCTGACCAAGCCAACAGCACCTCTGACCTGGACTGAAACAAGAACTTTGTCACTGGTCTTCATGCTTCTACTCTTGATCCTCTAAAATCCACTCCCCACAGGATGAGACAGTCAGAATGAGCTATAAAAATCCCAAAACAGATCCCACCATTCTCTAGCTTAAAAACCATCAATACGTTCCCATTAGAGAGTAAAATTAAATGTCCTTGTTCTAGACCAGGAGGCCTAGGCCATTGCCTACCTCTCCACCTTCGTATATTAACATTCTCCCTCCTGTTCCAATACACTCTAGTCATGTGTATATATGACTCCATATATGATTTTCTTTAAGGATGGTTTAGAAATGGAAAAACGTTAACAAATTTGGCAGTTGCTTGGGGTCTATCACCTGTCATTATAAATGGCTGCTGCTGTTCATCCACACAACCCCAGGCCTTAGCCAGGGATGTCACGCTCACCATCACTGGGGGCCACATCAGCCTCACGGTTGCCTTCAAAGGGCCAAGTGTTTAAGGAGTGGTTATATTTATACAGTCCCAACGTTATTTCGGCCCTTTGAAGGCAGCCTCGAGGCTGATGTGGCCCCCGGTGACAATGAGTGTGACACCCCTGCCTTAGACAAATGAGACTGATGTCATCTTGAGCTCCTCATTGATTTTCGCCTCACTTTATTTAGAGTGGAGGCACTGTCTGAAAGACACATGTCATATAGATTGTCTAAAATTAAAAGCACTTATACACACACACACGGAAGAAACAAAGCACTTGCCTCTCCTTTGGGGGGGGGGGACATGACTCAGGCCTTTGCACTATCTGCTCTGCTGACTGAATCAGCCTTTCTCCAGACCTTGAAATGTTTGGTTTGTACGTGGCATGTAGGTCTCACCGTAAATGTGACTGATAAATGCAGGCCTCCTTGACCACGTGGCCTAAAGCAGCCACTCCTCCCTGTCCCATCCACTTCATACCGTCACACTCTTAGGTTTTCAGTGTAGCATTTGTCATGGTCTGATGTCTCATTTCTGTGCTTCCTTATTTGTCTGCCATCTTCTCCCACCAGAAAAAGAAGGTAAGTTCCATGAGAGAGAGGATTCTAACTAGCCTATTCACTACTGTATCCTTAGGGCCTATGCTGAGAAAGCCATATCATCATAAAATTGTACCACCCAACTCTGTTCAGATTCCATTCTCAACAATGAGGTTCAGTCCTGGAAAAGCCAGCAATGTGAGATTTGTGGCTGGACATTTGCCTGTTTTATACTATAATTACGTAATACCAAGGAAAACAAGACACCCTATGGACCCTTGATTTGTGGAGGTAAGACCCTGCCTGTAAGCAACAGCGACCCGGTGTAAATGGGTTAAGTTAGAAATGGAATTTATTGGCTCTTAGGACTGAGAAGTTTAGGGATGGTCTTAGCTATAAGCTCTGACGGCTCCAGGTGCTAAAGCAATGTCATTAGGAAGCCATGTAGTGCTTCTAAGTATTTGTGACATTAATGAATGAATGACACCTATCTCGTTGGATTATTGGTAAAGCTTAGAAGAGGGCATATATATAAAATCTTTGGTTCCTTGCCTGAAACTAGTATATTCATTCATCGTAGACAGTGTTACTTTTAAAATCATATCATCACCATCAAAAACTTCATTTTCAAAAAGCTGTGGTACATATATACAATGGAATATTACTTGGCCATAAAAGAGAACAATATAACCATTTACAACAACATGAATGGACCTGGAGTGTATTAAGCTAAGTGAAATAAGTCAGAGAAAGACAAATACCATATTACTTCACTTATATGTGGAATCTAAAGAACAATATAAACAAACAAAACAGAAATAGACTCAAAGGTATAGAGAACATTTTGACAGTTGTCAGAAGGGAGTGGGGTTGGTGGGGGGCTGGGTGAAAAAGGAGAAGGAATTGAGAAGTGCAGACTGGTAGTTACAGAATAGTGACAGGTACGTAAAGTACAGCGTAGGAAATACAGTCAATAAGGTAGTGAGAACTATGTGTGGTGCCAAGTGGGGGCTGGAAGTAGTGGGGGAACACTTCGTAAAGTATATGATTGTCTAACCACTATGCCATACCCCTGAAACTAATACAAAACAATATTGAATATAAACAAATAAAAATACTTCATTTTCACACAACAGATACTTCCACAGTTACTCTGACACTATGGATATAAGAAGGAAGAGTTCACACAGCCATCTGAAATAATGCCAAGCATCTGGAAGCAACAGGAGATGGGAATCACGTAGCAAGTCTTCCCAGCAGAGGGAGAGAAGTAGAAGAACGCCTTGCATTGCCTGTCCACTCCAGAAAGGAATTTAGCCATTGAATTCTCTTGAAAGTAAAAGTTGATTTAAAATACCTGAATCAAATATGCAGTTTTTTAAAGGTCTTCACAAGTAGAGCAAACAACAGAGTTCTCCTCTCCTAAATACATTTCACTTAGCATTTCTCTTCATAATTTTGAGATTTGTTAAGTTGGTAAATACCAGTCAGAAATATGGAGTTGAGAAGAAAATACATAGTTGCCTTCTATCTCGTTGAGTACTCGAGTCCCTCCTTGAGGCCTCTGAACACGAGGGAGTCCACCCACGCACTTTCTAGCGCCGTTAAGGTGGGTTCTGACGGCCAGAAATCCTTGGACACATCTTTTTTCGAGAAGTGAGACATGTTCCCTCTTCTTGAAACTAGGCGAGCTATGTGGCTATTTTGACTGACGGACTAGAGTGGAAATGACACTGGGTCAGTTCCTAAGTCCGGGCCTTAAGAAACTAGCAGCTTCCATTTCCTGTCTCTTGAATCACTCACTGCTGGAGCCCTGAGCTGCCTCATAAAGATTTGGAGAGCTCACCTGGAGAGACCCTGAGACGAACTGGCTGTTCTAATCCCCCCAGCCATACCCACCCAGGTGCCAGGAGTGTGAATCGAGGACCCAGGCCCCCAGCCTAATGCAGCTAGATTCACCAAGTGACCCCACGTCAATACCACGGGGAGCAGAGGAGCCGCCAGCCAAGCCTGCCCCAGTTCCTAGCCCACAGATTCCAGTACATAATAAAATGGTGGTTGTTTTAAGCCACTAAATTTTGAGTAGTTTACTAAGCAGCCATAGATAATCTGAACTCTCTGGTAATATTGTATATAGTTCAATAGTTATTCATCTGCTAAATTAGGTTATTTCTGAACTGATACAAGATGAATTAAACACGTCAAAACTAGCCATTGGAAAGCCCTTGAAGCAAGTTAGACATTAAGCGGTTTGTTGGCCAAGGAAAGCTATATTACAACAGTTTCCACTTTGTGGAGGGTATACCTTTTTCTTTTGAGTGCCTAGGGTACACAGGTACTGTAATGCCAGTGAGCTATGGAAGACCCAGTACAGTAAGCAATCCAACTTCTTGAGCTATGTATTAAACACTGGTATAGTAACAATTGTGAGAAACAGGAGTTATCTTTATATATCTCATAATCCACTGGAGAAAATATTCAGAATTATTTGCCCAATGATTTTGGAGAAGGGGGTTGCATGGGAAGAGAAGGCTACATAATCCTATGATTGTACTACTGAACTCTGTCCAAATTCCATTTCAACAATACAGTTTAGTCTTAGATAAATCAACAAATTGTGGTTATATATATATATATATATATATATATATATACGCATATATATATATGATTTATATATATGAGATTTGTATATATGATTTGAAATTTGTTTTATACTATGTTATATAATAGCAAGGAAAACAAAACACCCCTGGGGACCCTTGATTTGTGGAGACAGGACATAGCATGTTGATTGCAAGCAACAGAGACCTTATATGAACAGCCTTTACTCAAAAATGAAATTTATTAACGATCAGGGCAGAGAAATTCAGGGATGCTTTGGTGTTAGGCTCTGCTATATTCAGATGCTCAAGTGCGTCCTAAGGAAGCGTCTCTCTCCATCGTTCTGACCAGAGTTGCCTCCGAACTCTAGTGTCAGGCGAGTCTCGCCCAGCGTGCCGGCGAGATGACTGCCAGAAGCTCCATACTTCTTGGTATCTATTGGCAACCTCGACAGAAACAAAAATTCGTCTTTACAATATTCTAGCAAAAGTTCCAAGATTAACTCTGATTAACTGAGTTTGAGTCACTGCTTCCTCCCGGAACTGATTCATGATGGGCAGAGTAACAGAATACTCTGACTCAAGTCTGGAGAATGCATCCACCTCTGAAGGGCGAAATTAGTTTTGGTAATTTATTTTATTTAACCCAATATAGTCAATATGTTACCATTGGTTCAGTGTTATAATTTCTAATGATTTTGTTATTTATATTAAGCAGCAGTTTACAGTGTATACTTTACACTTATACAGCGATCCCCATTGAGACGAGCCACACTTCAAATGTTTTATAGCCACTAGCCATGTTGGACTGGGCAGCTCTCAAGATTCAATGGGGTATAAGAAGAATGGAATATCCTGGAGTGGAATGAAATGGAGTGAAGAGGGGAGGAGAAGAGAGGAATGGAATCGAGGTGATTGCAGGAGGGAGAGGGTATAAGGGGGTTAAATGGTAATGGAAAAACTACGATAACATTTTTTTAAGTTAAAAAAAGAATAGAATAGAAAAATAATACCACTTGGAACATGCAAGGGAAGAAACCTGTGTTCCTATGGCCCTAGAGCCCAGTAGAAGAATCTGAAAATTGGTGTATCCTCCAGAGAAAGGTACAGAAGCGGGCAATGGAGCAGGTAGGACCTGGGGCGGGGCTGTGGGGACCTAGTAGCTGACACCAGAATAAAACACAGTACTTCGAACCGAGGAAGGGAACCTGCACATCTCTGTAGATGCCACAGAGATGAGGTACCTTGACCCAAGATTGAGAGGAAGACATCATATGAGAAACTCAGGTCAGACCTCTCTCTGACCCCCACCCTCTTCCTTCCTTTGGAATTCAGGGTAAAGGAAAGATATAAGACCATGAATTGACTGAGAAAGATCTGGTCCGAGTTTACCCTGCATTGAAAAGTTTGTAGAGAGAATCTCAAGAAAGAAATTAAGTTTAGATGTAAAAAATAAATAAAAAAAGTTACATACAATGCATATCTGAGATTATTGGTCTGAAAACATTACACCCCAAACAAATCTCAAAAACCTTGTTTGCTCAACAAATAGAACCACACTCCTTTCCCCTGGAGGTAGGGAAGTTTGGCAGTCATCTCCACGTGCCAAGATTTTGTTCCCCACTGCCCTCAAGGGACAATTGGCAATATCAGGAGACCTTGTTGGTTGTCACAACTAAGGAACAAAGGGCTGGTGCAGGCAGAGGCCAGAGGTGCTATTTAACACCCTATAACATCAGCACCTCCCCCACACAAACAGATTACCGGCACAAAATGTCAGTAGTGCCCAGGTGAGTAACTCTGGACTATGCCCTAGTGAGATTCTTGAGAAGAATGGGGAGAGAAGAAAAGCAAGTTTTTCCCTTCTGTGTTACAGGAAACCTATAGTAAAAGGGAAGGCAGGCCCTGGGGCTGCACATAATGTTGTTTCTATGGTAACTGAGGTAACTAAATCCTGTGTCAAAGTAGCATGTCCAATGATGAGTAATAGGCTGAGTCTGGTCCAAAGGCTGCGGCCCCACAAGGCCTTTCATTTTCCTTCCTTCATCTCCCTTCTCCTTCATCCTTCTCCCCTCAAAGGAAGGCTTTCCCCAGGCTGAGGCGGGAACTGAGGCAGAGAAACCGAGGTGGTAACCTTCTCAGTCCTCTGCTGTCTCAGCACCGTACTTTCACTGTGTCACTGGAGTCCGAGTGCCTGAACTCTGTGTGTTTAAAACGGATTCACATGGATCCTCTAGTTTCTCTTCAGACCGTATAAGTCTTTCGCCTTTTCAAATAGATTCGCATGGTTTTCCTAGCAATAATGATGGGGGTGTCTAATGATAACTTTGAGGCTGTACTGAACACTAACTCACCATTGTTTGTAGCATGCTTTTAGTCCAAAAAAAGTAGGAGGTGATATTATGAATGACAGTTATGTTTGCTTGGCATCCATTTGAGAAATAATCATTCACCATTCTATGAAAATTCAGTCCCATCCACCTGGTTGACACAGGACTGATGCTGCTTCTGACCCATGAGCACAGGATCCAGGTCTGGCCTATCAGATCACTCCATCTCCTCAACCAATAGATTGGTTTAAAGGTGTGCACATGGCCCAAGCTGGCCAATGAGAACACCCACCTTTTAACCACAGAGATTTGTTCAGGGGATGCTAAACTGAATCCTTCCTGAAATTTCCCTGAGACTTCCCTGAGACATCTGAAAGGCTGTGTTCCCCTTTCTCTAGGATAACTAGTTTGAAAATATGAAATAACCTGGGGCCACTGGGGGTCATCTTTGCAGATATGGAACCTCTCCTCCTGCATAGAACACAAAGACAGAACGCCAGCCAAGAGATTGAGATAAAGAGAATCCGCCTCCTGTAATCCCAACTCCTGAATCCAGATTCGCAGTTACTTGAGCCAGTAAAAGTCCCTTTTACACAGTTAAGCCAGTGTAGACTGTGTTTCTCTGCCTTGTAACCAAAAGAATCATGGCCAACGTTCCTGAAGACGCAGAAGTTAGTGGGTGGGCAAAATTGGATACCTTGGATTCCATTAATGATTATTTTACAGTCCTGTAATATTTTAATACCTACTTTATTATCTTTGTAAGAAAAACTAATGGTGAGTGGCCATCAGATTCTTTCTACTTTGTCACAAAAATAAGCTGGAAATGGGCTAAGACTTAGCCAATACAAATGAGCAAATAGGTATTTTTATAGCTGGCATGAGGTTGTGTTTTGGCTTAATTTTCTGTCAAACTTTATTTCTTGATTGTGCCTTTAGTTACTACTTAATTCCCTGTGGTCAGACAGGTCTGTTTGTTGGTTTGCTTTTTAATGCATGTGTTAGTAAACTTTTTTTTGGGGGGGTGCAGCAAATTTACAAGATTTTTCTGAATATGTGGGAGAATATTTATCTGTCAAACATCTGAACCAGCATCTGTACTTGCATCAAGAGTATTTAGTTTAATCTGAAGAAACAAAAGAAATAAGGGTATTGCTAACAAGACTGGTCAGTCCAGCACTATCGCCGTAGAACTCAGAGAGCAGAGGAACCCTGGCAAACAATTACATACTCAAACTAAAAGACTTCGCGTCGGTCTGAGTGGTTTTTGTTGGTTTGGATGATTATTTAAGAGTGACATGGTTTCCCTCTGGCCCTTGTCTTCATTTTCTTTGGTGCCGAATTCATCTGTGCGCTTTGAACTGCCTTGGAGCCTGGAGGCAGTAAGTGTCTGGGAAGGAACTGCTCCAAACGACCTGCTTGCCGGTGCAAACCCGTCTGACAGGTTTATTGGCTCCACGGTGCATAGAAGGAACTACTAACCCAGCCAGGCAGGGCTCCACTCCAGTGGCATTGCCACCGAGTCTGAGGCTGTTTGTGATCTCAGACCCTGAATTTGGCTTCAAGGCCATCTTCTAATCTACCCTGAGATAGGCTGTCAGTCCATTCATGCCTTCCTTCCTTCTTTCACATACGCTTGCTCGTGAGGGTCTCTGGCCTGGATCATAGAAATAAGTCAGCCAGTCTCTCTGTCTCTGTCTCTCTTTCTCTCTGTAATTCTGTCTCTTAGGGCAAAATTCAGTTGTGATAAAATGTGTCGTCTCATATACAGTCCATTCATTAATTCAAAAAATACATTTCCAATTTATTTGTTTCTACAGAAGCAAGTACATTTGAAATTATATTTCCCTTACTTATTTGTCTGGCTTAATTAATTTATTTTTTAACTTTAAAAACATTTAAAATTACAGTTGGCCTTCAGTATTGTATTAGTTTCGGGCGTACAGCTTAGTGGTTAAACATTTATGTTACTTACAGAGTGATCCTCCCGTGAGACTCCGTCTCTTCTTCGAAGGCACTTATAGTCTTGTCAAGAAGACAGATCTATCAATAAATTTACAGCGCACCCTAAAAGTGCTTAGATGTGTACCCAGGCTCTAGGATCACTGAGGAGGGGAACTTTCAGGAGTAGAGAATATTTTCTCTGTTACAAACATTTTCTTGATGAGTATGCTAGTGTGTAACGTCCTTCCTGGGACATGCCATTTCTCCGAATACTTCTAAATAAAATAAAAAATCAATTCCTAGCTCTGTGTGCTATATGTGACTAACGTTTCCCTACTCGGTACTTGGGAAATTTTCAAATGTATAGAAAATTTGTAAGTGTCACACAAAGAACGCCTGTAAACTCTTCACGGAGATTCACCAGCTGTTAATATCCCCCTGCATTCGTTTAATCTTTTTTCTCACTCTCTCAAAATCTGCATTTGCTGAGCTGGTCGAAAGTAAGCTGCAGACGTCACAGCCCTTCTCCCCTAAGTAATGCAACCACGTTGCTTAAGAACACAGCGTTCTCCTACAGAAACCCAGTATGATTATCACACCTAAAAATGCTAACAATCTGATGACATAATTTAATACATAATACATATTCAAATGTACCCCATTGTCTCAAAAATCTAGGATATAATCAGAGTTTATGCACTGCATTTAGTTTTTATCTTGACTGAGTGTCTTTAATCTAGAACTTTCCGCATTTTGTTGTTTTTCATGCTATTGAGTTTTTGACAAATTTGGTTCACTTATAGAACACTCCACAGTTTCCATTTATTTGGTGGTTTCGCATTATTTGATTTCAGTTTAAAAATACAGTCAAGAATATTACAGGCCATTTAGATAGTTCTTTTAAAGTCTTTAATTATTTATTTTTAGAGAGAGGGAAAGGGCGGGAGAAAGAGAGGGAAAGAAACATCGATGTGAGAGAGAAACATCTATTGGTCGCCTCTTGCACGTGCCCGGACTGGGGACTGAACACACAACTCAGTCATGTACCCTGACAGGGAATCAAACCAGCGACCTTTCACTTTGGGGACGACGCCCAAGCAACTGAGCCGTATCGGTCAGGGCTAGATAGTTCTAATGTCATTGTATTAGTAAGTATGCAGTGGGAATATGATTTAAATTGTAAACTTACACATTAAAACAAATCAAAAACAAGGAAATAGTCCATTTCTTTTCTGATTAATGAGAAAATCTAGTGATTTAAGACCTTACTATTCCAAGTATAGGCAAGAGACCTTAGATATTAAAAAAATCCAGATCCCTTCCCAGATGTATTAAACCAAAACCTGCATTTTTAACAACATTCCCAGGTGACTCAGTGCACGTTAAAGTTTGAGAAGTAACATCTAAGATACTAACTAGACACTAGAGGATGGATGTTTGGCATACTGGGTTTTTCAAATCAAAGGGTGATTTGTGGCAGACACTCTGGGGACACATAATCCATTTCCTCTTTTTCCTAACTAACAGGAAAATTTTATACCTAGCTGAAAAGCTACATTTTCAATCTCTTGAAACTTGAAGTCACCACGTGACAGTTTGGGCCCATAAGATGGAAGTAAGAGTCACCAGTGGAAGATTTAAGGGAAGAGCACAGATCCGCCTGGCACACACAGTTTGCCCCTCCCCTTCTTTGCTCCTGGTCCAGGAATACGGAGGGAGGGGTGGAGATGCTACTTGTGACCCTGAGGCATTAAACCACATACTAAGAATGGCTGTGTGGCAAGAGCCAGGAAGAGCCAGGGACTGCCCATCTCCTTACCTCTTTTATGCAGGTAAACGAACTGAAGCTTCTAGTTTAAGTCAGTGAGTTTCCTATTGCACACAGTCAAACTCAATCCTTAACTGATACACTGTTGACAGGATCTCTTAACAGAAGATTCTGGGGAACCACTGGCATAGAAGCACAAATTTGAAGGGAGGCAGATACTTTCTTGGATGGTTTTTTTTCTTTGTTTCGTTTATGATTTTGTCCATTAAGAGAGACTGAAATGTGAAATGTAACCCTTTTGCACTTGTGTGTGTTCTTTTTGGAGAAGTGTCTCTTCAGGTATTTTCCCCATTTTGTAATTGAATATTTTCTTTTGGGGTTTTTTTTTTTGGTGTTGAGTTTTATAAGTTCTTTATAAATTTTGTATATTAACCCTGCATCAGATGTATTGGGGAATATGCTCTCCCATTCTGTGTGTTGTCTTTTTAGTTTGTTGATGGTTTCCTTTGCTGTGCAAAAATCTTTTAGTTTCATGTAGTCCCGTTTGTTTATTTTTTCTTTTGTTTCCCTCGCCTGAGGCAAAACAGCTGATAAAATATTGCTAAGAGGAATGTCCAAGATTTTACTACCTATGTTTTCTTCTAGGATTTTTATGGTTTCGGGTCTAACATTTAAGCTTTAATCCATTTGAATTTATTCTTGTGTGTGTGTGTAAGAAGGTGCTCTAGTTTCATTTTTCTGCACATACTGCCCAATTTTCCCAACACCATTTATTGAATAAAACACCTTTATCCCATTGCATGTGCTTGCTTCTTCTGCTGAATATTAATTGAATATAAAGGTGTGGGTTTATTTCTGGACTCTCTTTCCTGTTCCACTGATTTATGTGTCCTTTTTTATGCTGGTGCCAGGCTCTTTTGATTACTATGGCCTTATAATATATGTTGACATTAGGTAGCAGGATTCCTCCAACTTTGTTCTTCTTTCTCAGAATTGCTGTTGCTATGCAGGGCCTTTTGTGGTTCCATATAAACTTTTGAAATATTTGTTCTAGTTCTTTGAAATATGTCATTGGAATCTTGATAGGAATTGCATTGAACATACAGATTGCTTTGGGTAACATGGACTTTTCAATGATGTTAATTCTTCCTATCAATAAACATGGTATATGCTTCCACTCACTTGTAGTTTCTTCAATTTCTTTCTTCAACATCTTTATAATTTTCCAATACTGGTATTTTACATCCTTGGTTAACTATATTCCTAGATATTTTTATTTTCTTTTTTTTTGGTTCAATTATAAATGGGATGATTTTTTCAGTTTCCTTTTCTGATAGTTCACTATTGGTGTGTAAACATGCAACTGATGTTTGGATATTAATTTTGTATCCTACTGCTTTGCTGAATTCTGTTATCAATTTTATTAGTTTCTAGGTGGAATTTTTAGGGTTCTCTACGTGCTGTATCATGTCCTCTGCAATTAATAACAGTTTTACTTCTTCCTTTCCAATTTGGATGCTTTTATTTCCTCTTTTTGTCTAATTACTGTGGCTAGGACTTCCAGTACTATCTTGAGTATGAGTAGAGAAAGCAGACACCCCTGTCATGTTCCTGATTTTAAGGAAAATGCTTTTAGATTTTCCCCCAGCAAGTATAACATTGGCTGTGGGCTTGTCATATATGGCCTTTATTATGTTGAGGTATGTTCCCTCTATTCCCACTTTGCTGAGAGTTTTTATCATAAGTGCATGCTATATTTTGTCAAATGCTCTTTCTGAATCTATTGATGTGATCATATAATTTTTATCCTTCATTTTGTTTATGTGGTGTATTATGTTAATTGTTTTGCAGATATCATAACAACCCTGCATCCCAGGAATAAATCCCACTTGGTCACACTGTATGATCTTTTTAATGTATTGCTGGATTTGGTTTGCTAATATTTTGTTGAGGACTTTTGCATCTATGTTCATCAGGGATGTCGGCCTATAATTTTCTTTCTTTGCAGCATCTTTATCTGGTTTTAGTATTAGGATAATGCCGGTCTGGTAAAATAAGCTTGGGCATCTTCTCTCCTCTTGAGTTCTTTGGAATAGTCCTGATTGGCTTGTGGCCCTGGGGTCACACTTAAGACAGTGGTCTCTACCTAAGATTATTGACACACTCACTAAAAGGGCTTTTTTTTCTTAAAAAAAAAAAGATTTTATTTATTTATTTTTAGAGACAGGGAAGGGAAGGAGAAAGACAGGGAGAGAAACATCAATGGCTGGTTGCCTCTTGTGCACCCCCTACTGGGGACATGGCCTGCAACTCAGGCATGTGCCCTGACTGGGAATCGAACCAGCAACCTCTTGGTTAGCAGCCAGCACTCAATCCACTGAGCTACACCAGCCAGGGCCTTTTTCTTTTTTTTTTTTTTTACTGATGACCTCTAATCTATCTGGAATTTCCCTTTGAAATAATCAAAATGCTATTTCAGATAAAAACAAACAAAAATATGTGAACTGACACAAAAAAAAGGCACATCTTGTAATATTTCGTTGGTAGGAAATGTCCAGAATAGGTAAAGGAACAGAGAGAGAGAGAGAGAGCAAGTCACGGGTGGCCGGGGGTAGGAGGAGTGGAGAGTGAGTACTTCTGGTGCAGGGTGTCCTTTGGGGTGACGGAGCATCCTGCAAATAGATAGTGGTGGTGATGCTTGCACAGTGTCATGAACGTACGTCATGCTCAGGAATGGCACAAGTTTAAAATACAAACAGTATCTTTTATTTAGCATTTAAAATGAATCACGCCGTGGAAAAATGAAGGATAAAAAAAAAGAAAAGAATACAACCCCCCCCCCAACCAAAAGAACCCCAGATAATAAAATTAAAGAAATAAAAGACTGAATCACACCATGGAGAAAGAAAAACAACAATAAAAGCAAATAGAAGAAGAAAGTCAAGGAACAAAGATAAAGCAAATTCAACAGGTTCACCAGGCAGCTACAGAGCTGGCCCTCATGCATCTTCCCGAGGCAGCTCCTCCTCTGTGGCAGGAGCCAGGGCAGGTTCAAGGCTCCTCAGGCAGGGGTGGGGCTTCAGTCAGATCAGGACATGCAGTTGGGCCCCAGCTGCAGAGCTTCAGCTGGAGCAGCCACTGGTTGTGGCACAGCCGCTAGAGGTGGACACCGCTCCAGTTCTGGAGCAGCCTCCCAGTCTGCCCCTGCATCAGGCTCCTCAGGCTGTATGACAGATGTTGAAGCAGGAGCTGGCTCTGCCTCCTGGGCTGGTGCTGGAGTTACAAGAGGAGAAAAGATCACCCACATGCCGGCATTTCCATGTGCCCTCGAAGACAGGACACAGCCAGAGCACAGGACCACCCTGGATACCCTCCCCATGGGAAGTCCAGCTCATGGGTGGTCTGAGGTCAGTCTTTGCCCCTGGCCAGCCTCTGCAGGTGCTCCCTGTGTGTCTGGCACCGACCTCTCCTCAGAAGCTCACATGTGCCACCATCCCCACGCCACCCCCACCCTCCCCACCTTCTCACCCTAGGTCTCTGCCTCGTTGGGCTCCAGGTCATCCTGCCCTGTGTGTTCTATGTGGGCACCATGCTCCAGGCTGCAGTCAGAAATTGTGAGCTGGTGGTGGAGCCTGGGCAGCTTCGGGGGTGGTGTCCTTTTCCAGCTATCCACTGGCCTTGGTTCCCCAGATCCCCAGGTGGCCACGCCACAGTCTCCTCGGGCCTGCTCTAGCCCTTGGTGATGTGGTACACCTGCCCCTCGCTGGTGGACATGGGGTGGGGGTCTTCGTCCACCACCTGCCATTCCTCCACGACCTGGGTTGAGCTCTGCAATGACAGTGACCGGCAGCCCATCTAGTGGCCTCAATCCCTGCCCATCCCTAGTCGATGCTGCTTCTGCCCACTGGACCTTCTGCTCCCGGATCAGGCCCAGCCCCATGTCTGCACAGAGCTCCACCCAGGGGAGGTGAAATTCACCTCCAAGGCTCAGGGTAAACCTGGGGCAGAGGGCACCGCCCATACTCTGTGTCCACCCAGCCAGCCTTGACCTGCCCATCAGGCTTCTGCCTGCCCCACTCAGCCTGCTCCTGTTTGGGCACCCCCTTCCCCACGTGAACCCCCTTACACACGTGTGCATGCACACATACACACAACACACACACAAGGGGAGGGGACATAGGGCTGCTCAGGTGGGATCAGATTGGTGGCCTGACCAGAATAAAACCACACTGGGCCACCCCGTGTTACCTCTGGGTCCTTCCATGAAAAGGGCCACAGGTTTCTGAGATGAGTGTGGGCCCCGTGGTGGCCACAGTGGAACATATTATTATCACTGCGTCTTTTGGAGCCACTGTCTCTGGACACGGGCTGACAACAGAAAACATCCTGTCTGGTACAGACATCTCTAGCCAGATGAGTCGGGTAGGGGCAGTTTTAGAATGTGGCTGTCTGGTTACCAGGTTCCAAGTTCTATTGGGCTCTGTTGTCAGGAAGTGGGGTCATCGCTTAGTGAAGCTCAATGTAGTGAGGTCACTGACTGGGCCCCTACCCCCAGCCCCTCCTCAGACAAGAGCACTGACCCCACTTTCTTCCCTGTGCAGTACTTTTTTATTGTGTTTTTTCCATTATCCTGTATCCCCCTAAACTGCCCCTCCCCACAGTCACCTCACTGTTGTCCGTGTCCATGAGTCCTTTTTCCTTTTTGCTCAACCCCTCCACCCCCTCACCCCCACCCCCATGGCTGCCATCTGCTCTCCATCTATGAGTCTGTCTCTGTTTTGCTTGTTAGTTCAGTGTGTTCATTAGATTCCACATAGGAGTGAAATCATATTTGTCTTTCTTTGACTGGCTTATTTCACTTAGCATACTGTTCTCCAGGTCCATCCATGCTGTCACAAAGGGTAAAATTTTCTTCTTTTTTATGGCCAATTATTATTCCATTGTGTAAATTTCCCTCATCTACTGATGGACACTTGGGCTGCTTCCACATCTTGGTGATTGTAAATGAACAAAGGGGTGCTTATGTTCTTTCAAATTAGTGTTTTAGGTTCTTTTGGATATATTCCCAGAAGTGGGATCACTGGGTCAAAAGGCAGATCCATTTTTAATTTTCTGAGGTATCTCCATAGTGCTTCCACAGGGGCTGCGCCAGGCTGCATTCCCCCCAGCAGTGCAGAAGCGCTCCACTTTCTCCACGTCCTCACCGGCACGTGTGACCAATAGGCCATCCTGACCAGTGGGTGTGGGGTGATACCTTAGTGCGGTTTTTACTTGCACTTCTTTGATGATGAGTGATGTTGAGCATCCTTTCATCTATTGGCCCTCTGCATGTCCTCTTTAGAGAAGTGCCCATATTTAGAATTTTCAAGTGAGCAGAGGACTTCAGTCGACATTTCTTCAAAGATGATATGAAAAGATGCTCACCATCATTAGTCACTGGGAAAATGCAAATCAAAGCCACAATGAGATACCACTTCACATCTACTAAAATAGGTAGAATTTTTTTAAAAGGAGAATAAGTGTTGGTGAAGTTGAAACACTTGTGCGTTGCTGCTGGGAACGTAAAATGGTGCAACCGCCATGTAAAACAAGTTGGAGGTTCCTCAGAAAGTCAGACACTGAACTGCCTTACCACCCAGCAGTTCCACTGCTATAACCCACGAGTCCTAACCGGTACATGGACACCTTCCAAAGCACTTCCATGTTCGTCACCTCCTTTAACTCTCAGCACCTGCAGCTGGCGGCAGAGTGAGGGCTGGAACCCGATCTCCTACATTCACACTAGGACCCTTTGCCTCCTGGAGGGAGCCGTTTGGTGCAACCGTAGGCTTTGCTGTAGGAACGAATGTGTCAGGCCTTGGCCAAAGTCAAGGACACTCTCAATGCTGGAAGGAGTTTCTTCATGATGCAGCCAAATGCTGAGGACTGGATCCAGAGAAAACAAATGAACAAGGAAAGGCTGTTATACATTAATGCGATCAAATTGCATGATTTATTTGCTTAATGGTGGCTGAAAAAGAATATGGCATTTAACCATTCCCTTCTTCTCAAATGCTGTGTCAATCTTTTAAAATTCAACCAATGAGATCATTTACCAGAGAATCATTTTGATTTTCACTTGCTACTAGTCATGTAAAAATAAATCAAGAATGAGCCATAACACCAGTTACAAAAGACTGCACACTACTGTATGATTCCATTCGTATGAAAGGCCCGAGCAGGCAAATCCAGAGAGAGAGAAAGTAGATTGGTGCTTGCCAGGGGCTGGGGGGAGGGGAAGGGGGAGTGACAGCTGTAGCAGGTATGGGCTTCTTTTGGAGGTTAGAAAGTGTTCTAAGATGAGACTGTGGTGATGACTGCACATAATATACTTTAAAAAACACAGAATTGTGTACTTTAAACAGTGAATTCAATGCCTTGTAAATTATATCTCAATAAAGCTGTTTAAAAAAGAACAACTCTTAGGAACCATTATTGTTCTGTTTCAAACTCTACCTTCAAATGTTAAGAGGAAACACAAATAACTTTTATTCAACATCAGCCATGAGTCAGCCACTACAGTATTTAATTATCGCCACAGTACTCTCAGGCAAGCATTATTGTTATCCCGTTGTCCCGATGGAGAAACTGAGGCTCCGAGGCGCCCTGTCATGTGCTCAGTGTTACCCTGCTACCCAAGAGGTTGCACCCTGGGACTAAAATCCAGATCTGTTGACCCCAAAGCTTTGGGCTTCAATTTTTCCTTTATTCTCTGATTATTTTTGTAGTTGTCATGGTATGTGTGGTCGAGATTGTTTACCAAAACAGGCAGACACCGCCTGGTTTCTGAAGTACCCTGAAATACATGTCTGGAGGAAGCGGTTATTCACTGTGTCTACTAGGATTACTTTACCAAAGGCTCTCTTTGTGGGTGGCAGGATGGCTGGATCATTTCACTAGAGACTAAAGGGATAAAATGATACAATTTCCCCTGCACCTGCCAGTTTTTTAAACACTCAGTTCAGTTGTCTGGGGTTTTTATCTGAAAACCAGACTGTGGACTTTGCGTTCTGCCTGAGCTCATAGCTCTGGGCACTTGGTTCAGATAACTCGGTGCTCTCAAGGTCTCGCTGAGCTGGGCACTTTGTCCAGCCTCTGCCTGCAGTGAAAACCTGCAAGCTCTCTTTGTGTTTCAATGATTAGCTGCTTCGGAAATCACCAGAGAGGCTCCCCTGTACCATACATTTAAATGTGCGGGTTATCTTTTTCTTTCTGCAACATACAGACTTGGATTTACAAGATATAAGGGGTACTATTTGGCAGAATGTAAAATCTGCCTTAAATCTCCCCATATTTGGCAAAGAAGTTCTCTCTCTCTCCTTCAGCAGATTTCCAATTGCACTTCAAAGATGAATTTCAGCTGGTCCTTCTGCCCTGCTATGTAAACTGGAGAAGTATTATTTGGACTATGTTTCAAACCAGTCTTCCTTGAACTTCAACCACCAAACACTGCTAAAAATGCACCAGAAACTCTAACTGTAATTCCTTGCCAGGGTTCAGAAACACCACTTGACCATTTTCAATGCCAGCATTTCCATTCTTCTGCCTATAGATCGTTCAGACTTTGAGAAGCTCCTTTCTTCCTGTGTATGCCTGGAAATCGTTTTCATTGCCTCACTGCTGTCGTTAGAGAGGGCAAGAAGAAAGAGAAACAGAGGTGAGCTGGAAAAGAGGGGGATATGCCCTGGTTGGGTGGCTCAGTTGTTGGAGCTTCATCCATGCACTAAAAGGTTGCAGGTTCAATTCCCACTCAGGTCACATACCTAGGCTGTGAGTTCGATCCCCAGTCAGGGAGCACAGGGGAGGCAACCGACTGATATTTCTAACATTGATCTTTCTCTGTCTTTCTCTCCCTTCCTCTCTCTATAAAATCAATGAAAATATATAGAAATAGTTTTATATCTCTATCTAACTATCTATCTACCTGTCTATCTGGAACTCAGCAGCTTGTTTAAAAAAATAGAGAGGGTTCATATTAGTGATCAAGACTAGAGGGAGACTCAGCCAGTGTCCACCAATGGGGAAATTTTTCAAGTGTAAGCCACTCAGTAGCTGCTGAATAAAGAATGTTCATTCTAGCAACTAGTTGCTAAGCCAAAGATTTGAGGAGCCAAAGATTTTTGTGTGTGGTGGGGGGCTAAGAATAGTTTGATATATTTGCTGTCATTGAATAGAAGCCCCCCTTATTAACAATCACTGCCTATTTTGCCTAATGAAGCTTTCCAGAGAGGCAATTCACGCTTATACTTTTATCCCTTATTCCCTAATATGTTTCTGCACAAGCATGCCTTCTTGAGAACACTGTAGACAGACACCGCACTATTTATCCCCTGGGATTACATGTTTTGGTGAGTTCAAGGAAGGCTGTTTTTGGTGTATACAAATAAGGATAAGAATACAGCAGACCCGCTGCTCTTCAGGGGTGGAAATCATTTGCAAATTGACAATGGGAAAGAGATTCTGAGAACAGAGTGTTTCAAACAGACTCCCCACACTATTGCTTGTCCATGTATGTGCTCCTGGCACTGAGCAAACATTTTAAATTCCCAGTTGTTCACTGAAGCTGACAATAAATTCAAGCAGGTATATATTTATACCTTTATGGAATTTTAATGAAAGTGACTTTTTGTTCTCTGTTAGTCCTATAAAGCCAAACAAACTTGGTAACCAGAGTGACTGTCATATAAAAGTGACCAGAGGAAACTACTGGAATTATAGAAGGGTAGAGCACTCTTATTTTAGAGATGAGGAAGCTGAAGCCAAGAGAGGTAAAGCAACTTGCATAAGGTCACAGACATCAAGAGTGGAGGGAAGTCCATGGAGAGGGCGTATTAATTTGACTGTATGGTGATTACTAGCTAGATTCCCATATGGAAGCAGCTTGGTGTTTCAGGACATCTAATGCAGGCAAACACTCAAACCAATGGTCCGTGCATCCTCTGAAGGGAGGAAAGTGGGTTAAATGTTCACAGTAGGAAGGGGAGAACTGAGGAAGAAGGCCTGGAAGTAGCCCCAGAATGGCAGAGAGGGAAAGGGGAGCAGGCCAGGGAGCCACCAACAAGGTCTGCTGGATCCCCATCAACTCGTATCTGCCATTGTTTGTCCCTCAAAAGATAGGATTATAGCAAATATAGCCATACGTCGGAGATATTGCGAGTTCTATTCCAGACCACCACAGGAAAGCAAGAATCACAATAAAGCAAATCACCATATTTTTGCTGGTAGAGGGTCTTGCCTTAAATTTGTAAAGAAAACGCAACATCTATGAAGCACATAAAGCAGAGCATAGTAAAATGAGGTGTGCCTGTATAAAAAGGTTAAAGAAGCCTTTAGGTCAGTGGCTCTGAACTTGGCTGCACTTTAGAATCACCTGGGGAGCTTTAAAAAACAGAAACCAAATAAACAAAATGATGCCCTGGCCAGTGTGGCTCAGTCAGTCGGAGTATCGACCTGTAACCAAAATGTTGGGGGTTTAATCCCCGATCCGGGCATGTACAGAAGCAACCAATCGATGTTTCATTCTCATATCAATTTTTCTCTCTCTCCCTTCCTCTTTCCCTCAAAGCAATGAAAAAATGTCCTCAGTTGAGGATAAAAACAAAACAAACCAAAAAAACTGGATACCCAGCCTGCACCCCAAACCAGTTTGAGCTGGGTGTTTGCAAGGCAGTCTCAGTGTGTACGCACAACTGAGAGCAGCTGCTCTAGATGAATCGTGTGGCCCCATTACAGGAACAACAGGTGTAGTTGATCCCCGAATTCTCGAGGCTGACCTTCTGCCTTCCTTCCTCAAGTCCCTCAGTGCTGATGTCCAACATGAGGCAGCATCGCCCATACGGCGGGCGGAGGGGGGGGGCGTTCTTTGTTAGCTGTAATAGTGACACGTTGGACATGTGCTGAGTTTGGGCCACCGAGGACTGACTGCTTTTCTTTTTTTTCCAGTTAACTACTGCTATGTAAGAAATCACCCCAAACTTAGTGGTGTAAGACAGCAATGACTGTTACCTCTTGAGATTCTGTAGGGCATTTGGGTGACTCCTCTGCTGATTTTGCTTGGGTTCAACGATGTAGTTGCTTTCAGCTGGAGGGTGGCTGGGCTGACAGACACGAGAAAGCCTCACTCACACCTACAGTTGGCATTGGCTCTTGGCTGGGACACATCGATTCTTTACATGGTGTTCCAGGCCAGCACTCCAGGAGAATAAAGGTGGACCTACAAGGTCTCCTAAGGGCAAGCCTTGGAAGTCACATCACTTCACTTATACCACCTTGTCCTGGTCAAAGCGAGTATAGTGAGTGGCCCAGAGAATGTACTGCGTTGGCCAAAAAGTCTGTACCATTTTTTTCTGTAAATATAATGGACCTTTTTCATTTTCACCAATAACTTCACGGATGTGGATATTTTTAAGTATATTGGCTACCTCCCACATAGTATAATGTTGATTGCTCTCAATGTCTCAGTTTGATCACCACCAACCTCAACTGCTCTACCCCATCGTGGAGAATCGTCCAGTGAGAAATCCTCACAGCATGAAACTTCGAGAACCACTTTTGACATGGTTGGCCAATCATAGCTCCTTCTCCATACACTGCACAAATCTTTGTTTGCGTTTCAGTTGTATTTTTACCTTTCTTGAAATAACAAAGCATAATATGCCAAAAATGTTGCGTATCTTCTTCCATCTTCAATATTAAAATGGCTGCACAAAAATTCACCAATTTTGACGTTTTGTTTTAAATGCACACTGAGCTGTCGCAATACAATCTAACAAAACTGCTTTGAACGAAGTTAAAGACAACTAAGCACTATTAGAGCCATCTTACGGAGTACAATGGACTTTTTGGCCACCCCGATAACATGCAGGCCTCCCACTACAGGAAATCTAATTGACTGGGTGCCTCAGCTACTGTGCTTTGAAATCCATTGCTGAATTCGCACAGAGGCCGGAGGCTGGATATTAACTCAGACCTATTGCTGGGAGACATGGGGTTTCTTTACCAGCCAACTTTGGCTCGAAGATTCCCCAGTGGCTTTGCTGTATATTTCTCAGACACTGCTACCCAGCTGTCTCTCCCTCTCTCCTTCATTCAGGATTGGACTTGCATTAGGTTTGATGGCTCTGTCAACTTTCTCTCCAGAATTTCCTTCACAGAGGTACTTCCCCCAACAAAATCTTTGCATGTTTACTCTTGCCTTGGCTTCTGTTTCTCAGAAAACCTGTATGAACCCAGAAACTTCAAGACCAGCCCTGATTCAACAGGAGGGGAAATAAGACACCACTTGCTGATGGGAGAAGCTGCAGTCACGCTACAGAGGAACATGAGAATTTTTCCCGCCATCTCCGCACGTGATCCACCGTGGTTCCCCCTTGGGAGCTGCCACCGCCTTCACTCTCAGCACAGGTGCTTTGGGTGGAGTTGATTCTATTCTCAGCTCTGACATGGGCATGTGACACCAATGGGGTGATATTAATAGGTGGGGTCTCTGGGAGGTAATTAAGTTCATGTGAAGCCCTGTGGGTAGAGCCTCTGCGACATAATTAGTGTTGTTTTAAGAGGAGAAAGAGACTAGACATCACTCTGTCCACCATGTGAAGACACAGTGAGAGGTCAGCCATCTCCGAACCAGCAAGCAGGTCCTCACCAGACATCAACTCTACAGGTACCGTGAACTTGGACCTCCCAGCCTCCAGAACGGCGAGAAGTAATTGTTTGTTGTTTAAGCCACCTGTTCTATGGTATTTTTGCTCTCCCAGCCTGACCCAACTGAAACAGGAAGTAAAAAATGTGACTAATAATCTGTATATTGATTACATGTTGAGATAATATTTTGGCTATATTGGCTTAGATAAAAATATGTAATTTTAAATTAGTTTTACCTTTTTAGTTTACTTTGCTAACTAGAAAATATAAAGGCTCAAGTTTGTGACTTGCTTGATATTTGTATTGGATAGCACTACCTTTAAATATCATGCTTTCAAGACATTAAATCAATATTTCAATTAAAATACTTCTTTTAAACTAATTATAAGTTCACATGCCATTTTAAAAAATGAAATAAAGAGATCCCTTGTACATGAATGTTTAGCAGTTTTATTTGCAAAAGTTTTCAATTTTCCCAATGAAAACTGCTTGCAAATTTAGAGTATAATCTCGCAGGGATATTGACACTGTCAAGAAACAGAACATTTTCATCCTCACAGCATCCTTCATGCTGCACTTCCAGCATCACGCCCGTTACCCTGTACCCCTCACTCTCTTGATAACCCCTGGCAACCACAACACTCTTCTCCATTCTTATTTCTATAAATCTCTCATTTCAGTAACATTATATAAATGGAATTACACTATATGTAAACTTTGGGGGTTGTTTTTTTTAACATAGCATAATCCCCAGGGACTCATCCAGTTTATTGCATATACCAACAGTCTGTTCCTCTTTA
Organism: Desmodus rotundus; assembly: GCF_022682495.2. Taxonomy (NCBI): domain Eukaryota; kingdom Metazoa; phylum Chordata; class Mammalia; order Chiroptera; family Phyllostomidae; genus Desmodus; species Desmodus rotundus. Next base: position 41,946,896 of record NC_071387.1, on the reverse strand, counting down.
TGGCTGAGCAGTGTTTCATGATCTGAATGTGCCACAGTTTGTTTAACCTTTCAGCCATGAGAAAAGACATCTAGGTTGTTTCCGGTTTGGAACTATTGCTATTTGGAACTATTATACAACTGCTATAAACATTCATGTACAGGCTTTTGTGCGAACCTATTCATCCCAGAGAAATGAATGCAGGGGTACAATTTCTGGGAAATACGGTCATTGCATGTTTAACTTCTAAGAAATGACCAAACTGTCTTCCAGAGTAACTGGACCAGTCTGCATTCCCACAGCAAGGCATGGGTGGTCCTGTCCAGTTCCTCAGCATCTGCTGCTGCCACTGGTCTGTATTTTAGCCCTTCTGACTCGTGTTGCGTGGTATTTCATTCTGGTTTTGACTTGCATTTCCTTAATGCCTAATGATGTTGGATATCTTTTCAGGTGTTTGTTTTTCATCTATATATCTTCTTTGGTGAAATATCTCTTCCCTCATCTGTATATTATAGGGTTGGTACCAGCTTAGATGGCAGAGAAACGTGAGAGCTGGCTGACACAACATGCATTCCCATCGCTCCCAAGAATGCCTGATTTAATGTGTGGACTGAAAGGACCGTAACGCTCCCTCAAGTTCTCTAAAGGCAGCAAAATGGGTTATAAGAAGGAATTTTAACCACAAGGTCACTTAGTGTCCTTACATTTTATGCTCACGAGAAGAAAGGGTTATAACTTTGAAGATATAATCTACCTGAAACCAACATGCAAGAGGATTTGTTTTGAGACAGGAAGGAAACATATCTACATTTCATTTCTAGATTCTCCAATTGTCTTCGTGGTCTGAGCCCTAAAAATCCTCATTGCCTTGGGTGGGGGTCCTCTCTCTGTGGTGGCTAAGTTCCATTAGAAAAAAGAGGAGCTAGGGTGAAGAGTGACCCCTTGTCATTCCCAATTCCTTCTGTGACCTATGCCTAGCTTCCGCATGCCCCCTGGATGAGGATCAGTTTGGGAAGTTGGTATTTGAGTTCCATATGTGGAACACATGTACTGTGCAAATTTTACAATAATAAAAGTCCAATTTTATACTCGGCAGGAAGCTACGAATAACTCGAAAAAAGTTGGTTGGTAAGACTAGAATTTCCTTCTCAAAGACCTAGGTTGTTGGCTGTGTCGGGGAATGGTCTAGGAAGAAAATCTTTAATATTTTGTATTCAAGATAACTGATTTCAAGAGGCCAAACACAACAGAAGCAATATGCTCAAGAAAAGGATGTATTACTTCTGCTATCCACTTGAGTTTTATTTTATTCACCAGCTGACACCAGGAAGGAAAGAGTTACAAGAGCAGCTTACAGTAACCAAGAGCGAGGCCTGTGTCACAGTGGGGCGGCAAGCCAGGAAGGAGAAACCAAGTGCACACTTAGTCCAGCTGGTGTTTCGTCATCGTTCAGATATACTAATGTAATGCTTAAAGAATGTGTTTCACATAGTTTGCTTTCCACATCTTTTTATTTCCCCCAAACACATCTATCTCTTGGAGAATTCATGGCTTCCAGCTTTTACTTTTGGAAAGTCTTGAGCTATTTAGCAACCACAACTCCATCTGCAGAAGATTCAGGCTAAGGTGCAATTCCTGCTTTCAAAGTTCTGACAGACACTCTTCCAAGTGACCTCACGGATGGAGTGACCCACCCAGTTGCTGATAAGAAAGGAAGGGGATTGTCAGAGTAGCATTTGGGAGAAGTCTCAAGGCCGTCTCTGCTTGCGAGCTTTCAGTTTGAAGAATGTCTCGATATTCCTTCAGGATATCAAGGCTGGGGCCCAGGAGGATGCAAGAAGTGCTGAGAAGTATGTTTTAATACCCCTGAACTTGGAGGATTCCTTAATGAAATATTGCTATAACAAGATTTTCAGTCAGGAGTTATCGGGAAGGCTCGAGGAGGTATTTACCACGTAACACAACTCTAACTGATTAATGCCACCTCTGTTCTGGGAGGGGACTCACCAGTTGGTATATTCAAGCTGTAGCCAACCATGCTAATTGGAAAAGGCTTTTTGTTCCTGTATTGGCTTCCTGTTGCTGCGTTAACAGATTAGCACAAATTTGGTGGCTTAAAACAATGTAAATTTAATATCTTACAGTTCTGGAGATGGAAGGCTGACACAGGTCTCATTGGGCTACAGTCAAGGTGTGGGAAGGGTTGTATTCTTTTCTAGAGCCTCTAGGGGAAAATCTGTTTTCCTGCCTTTTCCAGTTCCTAGAGGCTGCCTGCTTTCCTTGGCTCATGGTCCCCTCCCACCATCAAGGCCAGCAATGGCCAGTCGAGTACTTCTCACCTCACGTCAACCCTGACAACTCTTCTGCCTCTAATTCTACTTTTAAGGACACTTGTGATTACATTGGGCCCATTCACATAATCCAGAATATCCTTATCTCGAGGTCATCTGATTAACAGCCTTCATTTCACCTAAAGCTTAATTTCCCATTGCATGCAATACACATATAACATATTCACAGGTTTTGGGGATTAGGTGGAAGACATCTTTTGGGGGTGGTTATTATAATACCTATCATGACCCCACTGCCCTTGGAGGTTCTTGTCACAAAAGTTTAGTAGTTTATAGTTGTGTTTTCACTCAGATAAACCCTCCAAAGGCATTCCTCATAGCCTAGTCTGATTTCCTAAACCACATCTTCGTCATTGTCTGGAGCTTTTGTTACTTGCAGCTTTAGAAGGAGTTCCTTTCCCTAGGACACACAGTTCTGTTTCTGCGGCTTGACAGTCTGGGCAAAATGTATCACAGAAGACCTAGTTCACTTAGGAAAAGAAGATAGTACTAGTGAGAGAGAAGGGAATAAGAAAATAGGAACTGAACATCTGCTTATGAAAACCTCCCATTTACCCAAATGTATGCATTTTTTTTCAGTCAGTATTTATTGCATGCCTGCCATGTGCCTAGAAATGTGATTAATACTAGAAACGCATTGGTGAGCAAAAGCAGTCTACTGGGAGACACAAGTAGTCATCAAATAGTCACAAAACCAAATGCAAGGCGTGTGTTTAACCAGTGCTGCGATGAAGTGTGTGGCGCCACAACAGACCATAATAAGCGGATTGGAGCCACCCAGAGAGGCCAGGGAAGGCTTCCCAGAGGAAGGCGAAAATAATGCTGAGATTTGAAGCTCAAAGTGAGGTGTCAGTTTGCTGATGTAAGTAAGGGCAGAATGCTCGGGGAGAGGCGACTAGCATGTGCAAAGGTCCTGAAGCAGGAAGAGGGATGTGAAGAAGCCTAATACAGCAGGAACACGATGAAATGCAGTGAGCTGGCTGCGGGGAGAGCCTGGCCCTGCAGATTATGTAAAAAGCTCTATCTTTATCCTAAAAAGGCACTTAAAAAAGTTAAGGCCGGGGAGGAAGGGATTATGTTCTCTGTGTATTAAAAATTTCTCTGGCTGCTTTGAAGAAAACAGGTTTCTGAGATTGTAGGGGACCATCGGATGGATGTGAGGTCAACACAGACCAGTTAGAGGGTTAGTGCCACTGTTCAGGCGAGAGATCTTGGCATCTTAAATGAGGGCAGTAATAAAAGAGACAAATGTGCATTGAAGAAACATTCAGCAGGTAAAATGCTGGTGACGCGATAACGGATTAGATTTAGTTAGTGTGGGAGAGAGATGAGGTACCACCAGGCAGAAGACCAAGAGTAGGTCATGTATGTGTTAACTTCGAGCTGTCTTTCATTTGCTGATATGTCATGAATATATGATTCTGAAATGAGGCCAATAGACATTAATGTAGGAACAATGGGCACATAGGTGGTAATTAAACTCTCTCTTCCGAGAGTTAAAAGAAAAGGGGCTAGGAGTAAGCTCCAGGGTTCTCCAACGTTTAATGGCTCAGTGAACCTGTGGGGGAAGAAAATAGAAGACTAAGGAAACAAGAAAAACAGGGAGAGTTTCATAACAGAAGTAAAGAGTTTATCTCAGGAAGCAAATCGTAGTCCAAGGTGTTAATACTTCTGAACTGTGAGATAAATTGAGGCCTGAGGACTATTCTGTGTGTGTATGGACACGTGATCACCGGCGAGCTCAGGGATGGCTCTTTCTAAGCACTGGTGGAGGAGGGTGAGGAGTGAGGAGGAGCGAGGAATAAAAATAAAGACTATGGACACTCCTTTTGAGTGTTTGTCATTTATATTCAATGTAATTATTGATAGGGTTAGGTTTAAATCTATCCTCTTGCTGCTGTTTTGTTTTTTTTAATTGAACCTATCGGTTCTTTTTCTTTTCACTTCTTTTGGATTAATGGAGGGTCTGGGTTTTTTAATTTAACTTTGTCTTTTCTCTTGGCTTCGTAGCTATACCTCTTTGTGTTGGTTTGCAGTGGTAGCTCTAGCATTTATCATATGCATCTTTAACTCATTACACTCTATCTTCCAATAATACAAACTACTTCACTTGTAAGAACCTTAAAAGAATACACCTCCATTTTATTCTCCTGTCTTTTGCTATTGTTCTCATACTTTTCACTTCTACATGTTATAAAGTCCACAATCTATTATAATTTTTGTTTTTAACTTCATTATCTTTTAAAGAAACAAAAAAGAAAGGAAAAACACCCTTCATTTCTCTTCACATGTGCACCACTTACTGGTTTTTTTCAGTTCTCCCTGAGAAAGAGATACAAGTGTTTCTCTGGTATGTTTCTTTCGTCAGAAGAAATTCCTTTAATGTTTATCATAGTGCAGGTCTACTTGTAGCACATTCTGTCGGCATTTGTTTGTTTTGCTCCCAAAAAAGTTTGTATCTTTAATTTTTAAAGGATTCTCCTCCTATTGGATATGGATATCTAGGCTGTTTTCTTCAAACACTTGAAATAGCATTTCATTGTCATCATAGTTTCAGATAAGACGTATCTGTTAATTTTTATCTTGGTTCCTCTGGAAATGATGTGTCTGGTTTCTTACACTACTTTAAAGCCTTTTCCCCCTGTTATCACTGGTTTCCAGAAATGCGATTATGAAGGATCTTAGTGTGATTTTGAGTTTATCATTCTTGGGTTTGTTGAATTTTTAATACTGAGTTTACAGTTTATTTAGTTCAGGAATATGAAATCTAACCCGGATAAGAAGGAAAGTGAAGAAGAGAGTGGGCTGGTGCACTAGGAGAGAGTAAAGTGGTGGAAATCCTGAAGAAAACCCTAAGAATTGAGGAAAATTGAGTGGAAATATTGGGTTGGTCAAAAAAAGTCTATTTAGTTTTCTGTAAAATAAAAGACATTTTTCATTTTCACCAATAATTTTATTAATTTAGACATTTTGAGTAAGTCAGCTCTCTCCCACTATTGGCTTCTAGTGGGGAGAGGCCAGAGGTGCTGCTAAACATCTTCCAATACATAAGACAGCCCCAGAGCAAAGGAGTATTTGGCCACAATATCAATAGGACAAAGAAACTTCACAAGTCACTTTTGTCACCGTTGATCAGTCACAGCACTTTGTCCATATGCTGCACAAATCTTTTTGTGTGTGTTTCAGTTGCATTTTTACCTTTCTTGAAATAATAAAGCATAACACACTGAAAATGTTACATATCTTTTTCCATCTTCAGTATGAAAATGGCTGCACAAAAATTCTCCAATTTTGATAAGCTTTTTAAAACGTGCGTGCTAATATGTCAGCTGTCACAATACATTTAACAAAATTGTTTCGAACAGAGTAGAAACAGAGCCATCATACAGAAAAAACTACACATATAGTTGAAAAAAACAATTAGGAAGCATAACTGTAGTCAGATGTTTGAGTTAGTGCTTTGTAGGTAGAGGAGTTACAGGTTCAAAGAGTGAGCATGGAGACGGGTGGCTAGGGTGGAGTAGAGAACTTGATCACTGGAGACAAAAATATAGAGCCCCCAAGTCCAGGCTGCCCAGTGGGCTATCCCTATGTATGCTGAGGGCGCACCACTCAGGTAACGCCAGGGGAGCTTAGTAAGTGGTAGGAGGTAGGAGGGAACCAGGCACATTTCTTTTCTAGATCATGGATCGAAGTTTTGCAAAGCCTTTATAAATTCCTACGTTCTTTTTCAATGGCCTAATCATACCATCTGATGTGGTTTGTATTCTCCTAAGACTGATGCATGTTTAGTATGTTTTTTAATGATTTTAAAAACCTGGACTCATGATGCAAGAGCCTGCCCAGTGACTGACTCGACGCCCATTCAGAACCTTCTCCTTCATTGCCCTCCTTCTAGGGTTAGCCATACGATACATATCTGGCCAATGGAGTGTGAGCGGAAATCTGCTCTGCAGTGTCTGGAAAAGCTCTTGCTTTCCTGACACAGGTACCCGCATCTTTTTCTTCAGTCTTCCATTGCACGTAGTAATGATGGTTGGAACTACAGCAGCCATCTTGTGACCATGAAGAAAAGGTCTGAAGACCTTATGGGTGTCAGCCACGTTGTAGGTGAGTCCTCAAAAGGTGAGCAGCCCTTACTCTGCACTTGGTGAAATGTGAAGGGGAAAACCGATCTGTTGAAGTCACTTAAGCAGACTTTTGTCTCCAAAAAATTCTTAATATATATGGTATATAACAGGTGTAAGCATAAAGATATAAGTTCATAGTAATGAGTTGGCTTCTTCTGATGGGCAAAAGTGTGCCCTTCAGTCCACACCATACTGTTTAGCCCCCTGACCTCCCCCAAGTGTAAAAGTATAAACTGATTTCAGGTAAAAAATGCCCAGGGTTAAAACAATAGGAGTAGATCACTTTCTCCCTAGTCTATTCCATGTTTGGTGGACTATATGTAATTCAGTCTGTAGTACTTGCAATAAAATTTATCCCCATTATTAATATTTAACACCAGTACATTCACAAGTGAGTTTATGGTGATATGTACTATTTAAAGTGACAAGTCTAAGTTGTAAAGATGTCAGAAAGAAAAACTATCTTTCCTTTCTTCAGTGGCTCCATGGGTGTCCCTAGTCCTGGCAACCCCAGAGGTGGGACAGCCTGCCTCGGAAAGGCTAATAAGTAACACTCAAGTCAAAGGTAAGAAGGTAGAAAGAGGTCTCAAACCGCCTGAGTAACTGAAATGAGGACATGTTTTAAAAATGTATAAATGATGAAGAAAAAGGGTAAGAAATGATAACACATTTCTGGTGGTTAGTTAGAATGGGAGCAGTCAGTTTTGTTAGAGATTTTCCTTAATCACTCATATTTCAAACCATTAAATTAGTTTCTTGGTGCCGAATTCCACAAAAACAGTGGGTTTTCTTTTTATCCTAAATTTTTCCCCTTTAGTTTACCTAAACTTTTTGTCCAAGTTCCAGACACATTGGTACACATTCTTTTACATGGATGTTTTTGAATAATTTTTGCCTTAAAATATATTAAGCCATCATTGGATTTTATTGTTGCTTTTTCTTTCTGGACACATCTTCTCATTCTTTATAGAATTATGTCCAGCAAAAGTGTTCGGGTAAACAGAATCTGGTCTTATGAAATAACTTGGAATCCTGGCAGTATCTTCTAGAAAGATAACAGCATTTGATTTTGAATGCAGTCTTATTTAGCTTTGAACCATCTCAAAATTTACAGGCATGCAACCTCTACCCCAAAACTCATTCCTTTATAATCCAGTCCAAGAACTTACTTCATAAAGTAACTAGATAGCTAAATACAATTTAAGCACATTCCAACACTTCAGAACAATGTATTCAGACATCAGTACTAACAAAATTGTGATATAATAGTTTCTGCATTGGCAGTGAGCCTCTCATTCTTAGGTCCTGTATCAAAATTGGGAACATAGTTTCCTTAATTTTTTTTTCTAAGGACATACTTTTATCAACCATGAAAAACTCAAGAAACTTATTTTTTTTAAAGAAAGCAGACATTCTCTTTCAGAGCACGGCCTAGATAGTGTTCCTTTACTTTTGTTATAGTTTTCAATATATGTTCCCTCTTCTCTGATTTCTCTCCCAACACTTAAATATCACCATATGTGCCCATGCTCTGATGGAATAGTCCTTCCTCTCTGCCTCTGATTGTATCAGCACCATCCACTGGGCGGGGAGCAAGACAGAAGTGCATTCCTGTCTCCCAGGAGGCAGCTGGCCTGACCTATCTGGAATCGATTCGTCAGGGCTGGTTGGGGGCTCATCCTGCAGGCAATGGCCAGGGCTGGGCAGGTGGACAAAAGGAGTAAAGCAGCCCACTGAACAGAATGGCAGTAAGGTTGAAATGTCTGCATCACTTTTCTTCAACAATTAAAAATTATCATCTTTAAAAATGCTCTAGTGGTAGCTTCCAGGAGAAGGTGGAATTTTTTTTTCATAAATGTGTTATTGAGATACAGTCTCTCACTGTGGGCTTGGGCGGCAGAGTCATTTCATGCCGGGGCTCCAGGTGCTACTCTTGAACATCAGCTCTCAGCTGCAGTTCAGAGTCCAGTGAAGCCCAAGTGTTCCTTAGCTTCAATTGTGTCGCATTCCTGACCAGCCCCTCGGGTGCTTCCCCACCTGGAAGCCAAACCCGGATGGCCCTGTTGCCTTAACTGGGCTTTCCCTACAGAAGACTATGTAAAGGATTTAGGTGCGTTTGTTTCTTTGAGAGGTGACCCCAGAAAGCACAGGGAGAATGTGGAAGCGTGGCCTGGGAGGGAGAGAAACCAATAAAGGTTACGTGAATGAGCGGGTTCCAGCAATAGCAGGTGGGCTCAGGCCCACTGGGGACCCTCTAAAAGGGTGTGTTGAACAAGCTTTGGGTTTGCCCACCAAGGACCAGAAACTGCAGTGTGTACCCACCACTGCCTGTCCCTCACTCGTGGTGTGTCATTCCTGAGGAGTTGACTTACGGCTTCTGGTCTGGGGCCAGAAAATGCTGGAAGGGTGCAGGTGGCTCCTGACCCAAAAGAGAAGTGCCCGCAGTAACCCCTGTGAGAATCAGGGGACATGGAAAGGTGGTCACCCTCAACCTGTCTGAGAATAGTGACAGAGAGCCAGCCAAGCCCCGTTCCCTGTGGAGCCCAGTGTGTGGTTTTGTGTAGGCATTTGTGAGGTGTGAGCCTGGGGTTGTGGGGATCCATCGTCCTTCACGGCAAGTGAGCAACCTGCACAGGGAAACTTACCTCAGGAAGAGAAATGATGAATCCAGCCGTGACCGTGCACTAAGTCATACCGGCCTCCCCTTTGTGAGTTAGAGAAGATTACATCCAACTTCCGCATCTTCCAGGAGAACCTCCCTCCTGTTCTCCGCTGAGGATACAGCCCCTCATCATCAGAGATACCCAAGCCCCAGCCTAGGTTCATCTGCCCTTTTCAAAACGTTAGTCAGGTGCCATAATCAGGTATTCATTCAGAGATATGGCAGAGCTCTCGAAGATGGCACCTGGAAAGGCTGACATGACAAATTTTGAAGAAAATATTAACCATGGATTTTGTGATCTTTTCTGTCTTGATTGTGTCGGTATGAGTCCTTTTCTGTGAGTGAAAAAGCTTCTGATAACCAAGGGATACGCAAGTCTCACTGTATGTACTCGTGTATATTTGCGCGTGTATCTGTGTGCACAACTTCGACAAAGTCAAACCATTTTTAAATTCTACGTGTAACCCACAGGTATAGCGATTAGTTTTATAAAGCGCTTAGGATTAATGTTGTCACCTAACTGATACGAACATCTGTACGGGCGTTTTCTGTGTTCAGTAACAATAGAGCTGCTCAGGGACGCGGGGACAGTTCACGCGCATACACTCAAACTCACAACGTGTCACGTTATTCCAATATCCAAATCGGTTTTGCATCCTCCCTCCCCCCAGCTCCCTGGCTATCCATGCCTGCCATTCCTTTTAAGAGTTTATGTATTTCGTACTTCTGGCCAAGCTGCTGTTTGAGCCCACCGGGAGCCCCTTGGTGGTCAGCCCCAGGGCACAGGGGCAGGCACGCATGTGCTCGGAGGGCAGCAGGCCAGGTGGGCATGTCCTGCTGCCATTTCCCCAGGTTTACAGGGAGTCCTCTTAAAAAGACAGGGTGCGGGGCCGGTGCCACTTGGGAGCACCTATTGTTAGAATCTTTTCCCAACTGTGAGTTCTGTGACATCACCCATCAGTAGCTTAAAACTGGGCATGGTGGAAGTATTTATTTACATAGAGGAAATAAGCACACACTATGCAACAGTAACACACTCCTGGACCACCCCGCCCCCCTCCAATTGTTAACCATTTACCAGGATACCACTGGCAGTGGCCCTTTTGTATTCCAAGAAAAGGAAGCAGGCCCCTTTTGCTGACGCTGTGGTGATCCCAGGCATATACTCATTGCTGCTATAACCCCTGGTGCAGCAGGCAGTATGGGATCCAGGCCAGCGGGCCTGGTGTCCTAGGTGAGGCACACCCCAGAGCAGACAAAACCACGGTCTGGTCAGCAGCTGTGTTTGCCTCCTAGCAGCTGGTAGCATGGTGTGGAATTCCCACTTGCAGACTTAAATAAAGGGTTTGCCAAACCCCATTTGACAGTCTACCTTTTCCTAGCCCCCTCATTTCGAAAGATACTTTAAATACCCACCACACCAGTTTACTGGGCAAACTGAGAACAGAGTGAAAGTCCCAGCGGCCCTCCTCTAAGCAGTCCTGGGTGGGACAGGCCCTCAGTCCTCTAAGGGCAACACCTCCAGGGCTCCGGAGCTTGTGTGCGGCTGGGGAGGCCCCGCCAAGGGATTCCTGCCAGCAGCTCTCTGTTACCATTTGGTTTAATTACCCTCTTAATTAAAGAGCGTAAGTTGCTTCATTGTACCCACAGGCTAATGGGACAGAAAAATACCTTTGCATTCTTGGAGGAAACAGGATTTTCTCTCTGAGAGAAAATCAACACAGATCAGATTTCAAGTCTTGAGGCGTTAGAATTCAAAGAAAAAAGAATCTTCTCAGAACTCCCTGTGTGCATCTTAGATTTTAAAGAGACCTCCATTTTACAACCACAACCTTGTTTTGCAGGGAGCTGGGAAGCTTCCTTAAAATAGGCTGCTCTGTTCCTTGTACTAGCTGGATCTGTATTTCACTCAGTCCTGGCAGTAAAACAAAGGAACAATGGTGATGCACAGATAACTTTAAAGAAAACAAACCAACTAGAAGCCCACCCTTCACCACTGCCTTCAGCTCTCCACCCCTGGGCAAAATTTCAATCAGGGCTTTAAATATGGAGTAAGAGAAGAGCGTGGTAATGACTCAACATTAGCAAAAGAAAAGCAACTGGCTGACTTACCATCAGAAATTGCTCTGTACACCTTGTCACTTAGCTGTTATTGTTCCTCAGCATCAAGTTCCACCCTCATGTTTGGCTATGGTTTCACTGGCTCCTAAAAGAGGCAGCCCTCGGGCTATCAAATGAAAAATGGGAGGCGGCACGGAAGATGAAGAGCCCCACAGAAAAACTTTCAGACCAACTGAGTTTTTTCCTTCCAAAAGAATAGGAGAGAAAATAATCTGACTAGGCAGGCTTGTTCCAGGAGTCAAAGGTCCAGTAAAAAATATTTCACTTAGATCAAATAGTGTTCAGTGAGTGCGTGTGTTTTCTGTGGACTGAGGGTCTTCAAGATGGCGATGCAGAAGGACGCAGCTCCTAGGGAGCTCAAGCCGGGGTCAGAAGGCCACCGAGTGGGGTGAGCTGAGGGCTGCTTAACACCCTGCTTCTCCGCGGAGAGGCTGTGGGAACTGATCGCTTCAGGCCTGCACTAAGTGACCGTCCCCAGTCCCACCATCCCCTGAACTGTCGGATCCAGAAAAAAGGGAGCACCATCTTTTGGAAAGGGTCTCTGAGACGTGCAGGAATGGGATAGGAAAGCCTTAAACCAAATCCTTTTCAGTAAGAAAGACACTTTCTTCTCTAAAGTATTTAGAGGGAACAGTTTGCTGAAAAACACAAAATTCCCTAAGCAAGAGCTGGGCCGTCAATCAGAAAGACCTGATCCTAGGTAGCAGGACCAAGTTTTGCTTTTGCTAGGGTTTTAAGACCCTGCACAGGGGTCTCCAGCAAAACACTTGCCACCACCAACACCAACTTCACAAAATTGCCAGCCCCCCCACCAACCCCCCCCCTACTTTTTAGCTGATTTCAAAAGCCTAGATGAGTGCTTCTAAAAGGCACAGACATAAAGACACCTCCATGTGTCCTTCTGCCCCGTGGAGCGCACCCTTTCCCACAACTGCTCACTGGGGGAACTCTAGGCCAAGCATTGCCCCTGTCGGCCAGCATTCTTTCTCATTAGAAGACAGACTCAGGTGGAGGATAGGCGGCCCTTTGTAAGTCTTTATTGAGCAGCTATATAAGCTTGGTTTTACAGTTTCTTGCAACCTAAGCCAGGGCAAGTTTGCTTTTTTTTTTTAAATCAGTATGACTATTCCTACTAAAGCAGACTGAAATTTCTGATGATGTACAGAAGGGAAAAGACTCTTCTTTTCTTTTGGTTGGTTTAGACACTATTGAGCCTAGTTTGGAAAATGCATGTGCAGTATGAAGTGTTTTAAGGAAGAAAAGATTTATTCCAGTACTGCTCATAATAAAAACAACATTCTGAGAGAAGCTTGGGCAACTTCAAAAGCAAAACTCAAGAATGAAGAATACTGCAGTACAAATTATGGCCAAAAATACTGTATTTTTAACCAGCAAGATCATCGGGGGCATTATTATACAACATTAGGTGTTTTCTTTGTTTTGCAAAACTAGTTCCCGACCCCAAACAGTAGACAATACATGCATTTGAATGACATTGTAAGAACAGTAAATATGATTCTTTTAAATACTGCAAGTTAAAAATGTTTGCTGACGAAACTCCCTAAATACATGGGTCTAGGAAGGGCTTCCCAGCGTGATGACCGGTGAGGAATCCAGCAAGAAGCTGCATTTAGAGCATTCTTTGAGGAAAAGAAACCCACCAAAAACGTGTTTCTGTCAAAGTAACCTGAACAAAGTTACATGGTAATTTTCTATCTTTGTTCCTCAACTTAAAAATATTCTGCCTACTATCTTCCTCCCTGTTGTGTTACTGTCTACTACAGCTTCCACGAAAATCAATTCCCTTATCCGATAGGTGTCTTAGTAACGTGTAAATGTCATTTTCTATCAGTTGGAATCGTGGGGAAATGAAGATACGTGACAGCGAAGGGAGGTAAGAAGGACGTGAATATCTGAGCACCTACTATGTGCTGGGTGTTGTTATTCATACTTGGAACAGATGATTCTAGAGGCAAGAGTGTTATTGAAAGGGCGTTGGTGGTTGGGAAGAAGGCAGGAAATGGTTTTTCTGTGAGAAGCAAATGACAAGTCGAGACTCTGTTCTAAGTAGCTACTAAACAGCAGGTGTGTGGCTCCAAAAATCTCTAGCTAATCATGTACAACTAGACCATTTCTTTTCCTAATTTGATGGGACCAAAATGAAACCCCAAAGACACAGTTACCAGGACACATCTATTAACGCTACATATGCTGGAAATATGTAGAGAGAGATAAACATATAATTATTACTCACTTTAGTTTTTGTGTGTTTCTAACCAAAGATGGATCTTTGGAAGAAAATGTTAATGGATACCAAGCACAGCTTATTTATATCAACTGAGATGTTGTCAATGATCAATTAAGTGGTTTTAAACCCTTATTTAATTTTAAGAAGAGCAGCAATATACATTACAATATTTGGGTACACTTTATTTTTATATGGGTTAACATTCTGCTATATTTCATTTCATTCATTCTTTTTTTAAGAAACTGAAAACAAAGGGAAATTGAAGGTAATTTGAAAGTTATTTCCAACCAATATCTGAGTCTTGCAGTATTTCATTATGCAGCCCTTTCTTCCCATTATTTTTAATTTTTTTTGCAAATAAGTCATTTTGACCCAAATCCAGCATAAATAGCATTTCACCGATTCCTAACGTAAGACAACTACAATTTACAACCGTGTGGCAGTATAAATTTTAAGATTACAGTTCATACACCTTGACAATCAAGATAGTCTGAAGTACAAAAAGTAAATTGTCCTTTAGTTGAATTACCTTTTTAAAATATTAGACCTGCTAGTTAATCTACAAAAAAAAAAAAAATACAAGTTTCAGGTGTTCTTCAAATACCTTCTGTAGATGTCATCGGCTAGTAAACAACATAGGCAGGTTCCTAAGAGGATTTTCCCCCCAGTTTATTTGTGACATTCAACAGAGCTCTTTCTATGAAAATGTTTTTTAAAAAAAACACAAACAACTTTGAGGGGATGTATTTACTTTTGAATGGGTGTGCTATTTCCCTTTGTTCCAGATATGAGGCACAAACTTCTGAATTTAAGCTCTGTAAGGCATAGAACAAACCTCCAATTTACAAGTAAGGAATTCTCCGTGGGCTGGAACTGCCGTGTCACGCAAAAAAGGGGAAAATCATCTGTAAACTGGTACACTGCGATGTGTTGAGTGAGTCATGAAATGGCTGCTTGCCTCGGTATGCTGAAGAAAGGGTTTGTGTTTTGTTTCGGAGTAAGACATGCCCAAGTCACCAGAAAACTTGCCACGGGCCTCGGTTACCCAGAGCATCAACAGGAGTCCAGTGGTACACGCTTATAAACGCTTGCAATCACAATATCATATGAAGCATGAGTAAACTTTGTTTTTATACAAAACTGAAAAGAATCCCTTCCCGCCCCTAGCCCCTTCAATAAAACCCCGAACAAAGAAACAAAAAAGAAAATCCTTTAGCTTCGATTGACTAGTGTGGATACGATTAGGTTTCTGGGCATCACTGCAGCTAGGGTGATCAATGTTTTCCTTTCTCAAGAGAAGGGATCTTGTCATGCACCCTGCGGTGGACAGTGAGGCCACGAACCTCAATTCTGCATAGCAACTCCATCCCAGTTTCATAAAGACAAATATAACAATCCTTCCCTGCTTCGCTCAGCTGCTTCTGAGCTTTGAGATCAGGTTTAATCGACTACAGTCTACGATAGCTCTATTAAATAGAATATCTTGATTCCCTACAACTGTAACACTTAGGATCTTGTGATGAGGTTTTCTCTATACACTGTAGGCCTTCAAATGTTGTTGACTTTTTTTTTTTTTTTTTTTTTTTTTTTTTTGCTGCACCAAATTTAAGATCGCCCTTTCAGGCAAGCAGTCGTCTCTAGCTGTTAAAACATTTCCTCAGTGGGTCACAATAGCTTCTAAAACTGCCTTTCTAATAAAGGCCACCAGAGAGGTAATACTAAACTGTGCATTTGCCAAATAAGAATATGAATTGTATAAAAGCTCATATTCCAATCCTACATCAAATGGCAAAAGGTCTACAAAGTTGGTTTCCATGTTTGTATAAAAGCTCCAGCTAATTTTATGTATTTTGCTATGAAATTACCTTTGGGTCTTATAATCAGTATACCTCTGCTCAGGAATGTGCAAATGGTTTTAGACAGCACGATGCTAGTACCGCTCTGTACGACAGTAAGGTTTTTTTTTTTCTTCTTTTCTAAATGGAAAAAATAATATCCCTAGTCAGAAATAAACTGACAAATTTACATTCTCCTCTCTTAAAAAAGTAAATAAAATAACATTATTCAAAATGTGAATTAGCTATAAGACATACAATTACATAGATACATATCAATACAGCACATTCAATCTGCCAAAAAATTAATGATCACAAAGCCAGTATGGATACTACAATATCAAGAGAGAGATGTACGTACAATGACTAGAGCTTTCATAATTGCACTACACCTACAGGCAGTCTGTTTTTGAATCAAGTTACAGGTGCTTCTGAGCAAGGAGAAAAAGTAACCTGTGTTGTTTGAGGCTGGGAGAGTGAAGAATGAGGACATTTCATTACTGGTTAGTAACTCTGGTAACTCATCTAATAAGCCATTAATTTTCTCCCTCCCCCTTATTGTTCCAAGAGAGTGATTTATATGCAAGTTTAGACTTGTGACAAATAGTATTACAGTTAAAATGAGACCAGTGTTATGGCCTAGTTCTAACTTCCCAGCGGGTTTAAAACAAACCATGGTTTATTTTCTTAAACCATGTTTCAACTAAAGCCGCCTGGCAGAAGAGCTCATCAATGTATGTACTGTATTTTTTGCATTTGTTGAGAATTGCACATAGAGAACTCCAAACATCTCTCTTAGTAGGTTCAGTTACATAAATACACATTTTACAGAACAATGAGAGGTTACTTTTGAGTTAAGTCCACAAATCTTCCCTAAGTTCAACTTAACCAGTCACCAGTATAAAAAGATCCAAAGGTGGCAAACTAGAACAGCTGCAGATTTTTGCAAACTAAAGTTTCAGAATAATACTATCAATCAATGTTCTTGGCAGACCTACTCAACTTTAAGAATGTAAAGAGAGTAAAACTGGCTTTAAATGAAGAGACACAAGCAAATTCCACGTTGCATCACAGAGGACACTTGTCTACACTGCCGATTTGGACACTCGACATGGAACGTGAAGACTGAACAATGTAATTAAGGTCTAAGAAAAGAAAGGACCGTGAGAGTCAAATTTACAGTTAGCAACTGTTTGGCAATTGGTGTTTTCAGGTTCATTCTCAGCCAATCACTTTAGGCTTCACAGTCTTATTCACCTGCATTTTAAGATACCGGCCTTTATCTTTGAAGTTCTTCTTATTCTGTTTTATAAAAAGACAGGTTTGGCAACACATACCCATAATAAAAGTCATCTAAAAATTGTGGCCCAAACACTAAGGAAAAAAAGGGAGGAAAAGTCTTAACCAAAAGAAAAAAATTAAGAGCAACCTATGAAAAGGCCCTGGGTAGCAGCCATTGGGGTAATGTAGTGTCTGTTGGCATCTTTTTTGGCATCTGCAATTTAAAGAACAGAGGGTGGGGAAAAAGGAAAAGCGAGGAAGGAAGGACTGACAATGTCACGTGGCATTCCCAAAGAAAGGACTCCTCCTGTGTGTCTCCGCCCTCGCCTTCCTGACTTCCACACGTTTCTCTGAGCAGCCAAGCTAGGGCAGAAGGCAGAAATCCAAAAGAAGTGAACTTAACCATTAGGTGGGCTTCCAGCCCAAAGTGAGGCGAGACAATAGATTTAATATAAAAAGCTCTATGTGTGTATCCAGAGCAATACATTTAAAACCATAGTATTAATACTTATAATCCTTCAGCAAAAACTACAAACTGTCAAGCTGATGTTGATGGCTTAAATCGAATGACGTTGTCCTGACGGTTTCATTCGAGAGAAAAACCTGACCAAGAATGGAACTAGGATAAAGGCCATTGTAACCAGGGACAAATCAGGAGGGAAAAGGAAATCAGTTTCATTTTGCTCAATAGAAAAAGAGAGAGGAAGAAGAGGGGGAGAAGGAGGGAGGGAGGGGGATGAGGGTAGAGGGAGGGAGGGCGGGAAGGAGGGAGAGAGAGAGAGAGAGAGAGAGGACTCTTTGTGAGTGCATGACTGAGAATTTAAAATACATTGAGTCACGAGATTTTGCCTAAAAAAAAGATAGAGAGGAAATGTGCTGGGACTGTACTTCAGCATCCTGTTTTTCCTCTGAATAGTTTAAATAAAATCATAATATTTACTACAAACCCTGTGGACGCGCTCACACAGAGTCCAGGACGGCAATAAATTAGTATTATGCAAATTGTTTTCCACAGAAATACAGTCCCTCTTGTATAGCTTCAATAGCCCACCAAGGACGGGGAGGGCGGTGTCGCGGAGGCACAATTAGACCAGATTGTACTCCTTCAGGTTCAACTGGAGGATGGTGTCCTTGACGGCAGCAAAGACAAAGCGGATGTTCTCGGTGTCTGTGGCGCATGTGAAGTGGGAGTAGATAATTTTGTCACTGTCTGGGTTCAGGTCCACGAACATCTTCAGGATGAATTCTCGGGCTGCCTGGGCATCTCTCTGGGGTCCTGTTGGCCAAGGGAAGAGAGAAACAGTTGGTTAATTGATGCATTAATGCATTTGCTCAATAAACAGAGTCCATGCCCATGAAGATGACATCTGTATTGCATCTTTTTAAAGTAAGGTACCTGTGTCTTTTTTCAATTCCAGTTGACATATAATATTAGCTCCAGGTGTATAACATGGTGATTAGACATTTGTATAACTTATGATGTGATCACCCCAGTAAGTTTAGTACCCACCTGACACCACACACAACTATCACAATATTATTGACTATATTCCCAGTGCTGTACTTTAACGTCCCTGTGACTATTTTATAATTGATAATTAAGTACTCTTTAATCTCTTCACCTTTTTCACCCATCCCCCCATCCTCCTCCCATTTGGCAACCATCAGCTTATTTTCCGTATCTATGAGTTTTGTTTGTTTATTTTGTTTTTTAGATTTCACAGACAAGCAATGTGGTATCTGCCTTTCTCTGGTCAGACTTACTTCACCTGGCATAATACCATCTAGGTCCATCCATGTTGTTGCAAATGGCAAGATTTCATTCTTTTTTGTGGCTGAGTAATATTCCACTATATATATATGAACGACATCATTATCCACTCATCTACTGATGGACACTTAGGTTGTTTCCGTATCTTGGCTATTGTAAATAATGCTGCAATGAACACGGGCGAATATATTTTTCTGAATTAGTGTTTTGGATTTCTTTGGATAAATACCCAGAAGCAGTATTACTGGGTCACAAGACGGTTGTTTTTAATATTTTGAGGAACCTCCTTACTGTTTTCCATAGTGGTTGCCCCAATTTACAATCCTACCAACAGTGCATGTTGTTTGTTGATTTACTGATGGTGTTCTGTCAGGTGGGAGGTGACATCTCATTGTGGTTTTAATTTGCACTTTCCTGGTGATTAGTGACGTTGAGCATCTTTATTGGCCCTCTGTATGTCCTCTTTAGAGAGATGTTTCTTCAGGTCATCTGCCCGTTTTTTAATTAGATTGTTTGGTTTTTGGTGTTGTTAGGAGTTCTGCATACAGATTTGATTGATTACAATCATCTTCCCCGACAAACAACAAGTGTTGACAAGGAAATAGAGAATAAACAGACCTATTGGACTTCATCAAAATTAAAAACTTTGTGTATTAAATGACATTATCAAGAAAGTAAGAACACAACCTAAAGAATGGGAGAAAATATTTGTAAATCACATATCTGATAAAAGGTTAATATAGAAAATATATCTGTAGAATATAGATTTCTCCCGCCCTGGTCGAGTAGCTAAGTTGGTTGGAGCTTTGTCCCAATGCACCAGGGTTGGGGTGTGATCCTGGTCAGGGCACATACAAGATTTAACCAGTGAATGCATGAATGGGTAGAACAACAAAGAGATATCTCCCTCTCTCTGAAAAATAAGTAAAAATTTTAAAAAGAATATATATTCCTCCAAAGAAGATATACAAGTGGCCAAAAAACACAAGAAAAGATGCCCAACATCATTAATCATTGGGGAAATGCAAATCAAAACCACAGTGAGATTACTACTTCCCATCTATTAGAATGGCTGTCATTAAAAACGTAGAAAATAACAAGTATTGGCAAGGATGGAGAGAAACTTGAACTCTTGTGCATTGTTAGTGAGGATCTAAAATGGTGCAGTCACTGTACAAAACAGTTTGGCGGCTCCTCAAAAAAACATACAATTACCACATGACCCAGCAGTTCTATTCCTAGATATACAGGGGATGGCAAACGTAGGTTTACAGTTGTTCGTATGGAAAAAATACAAGAATACACTCCGTTTCCCATGCTCAAAGCCGTAAACCTCCTTTTGTCCCACCCTGTATATCCAAAGGAATGAAAGCAGGGACTCTCACAGATACTTGTACATCACTATTCATTGCAGCATATTCAGAACAGTCAAAAGGTCCAGCAGCAGAGGAATGGATAATCACAGGGTAGTATACACAT
Organism: Desmodus rotundus; assembly: GCF_022682495.2. NCBI lineage: Eukaryota > Metazoa > Chordata > Mammalia > Chiroptera > Phyllostomidae > Desmodus > Desmodus rotundus. Next base: position 41,927,039 of record NC_071387.1, on the reverse strand, counting down.
GCAGTGGAGTATTATTCAGCCATAAAAATGAAGTTGATCAATTTCACAACATTCACGAACCTTGAAAACATAAAGCCAATTAAATAAGCCAAACACAAAAGAACAAAAATAGCATGATTCCTCTTATACACGGTACTTGGAATTGAAATTTTGGTCAATGATTAACAAAGCTGGTATATTGAATAAAAAAGTGCCATAATTAAAAATGGTATTTTATACATGTAAACAAAATTATTTACTGTCCTTTTTCAAGGTACTATGGTTAAGTTACTAATTTCATAGCAATAATAAAAATGTAGCTAAAACTAGATTATTAGAGCTGGGGAAATTTCTCATTTTCATCAAAGAACACTGCCTTTCTACCTTGTGAATGAATGAACTCAGATATGATTTTGTACTTACCCTATTTGAAAAAAAGGTCCACCTATTTTTTTCTTTTTCTTCTAAAGAATATAAGAACTAGACTCAAGTTCATTAAAGAGCACTTGGAGTGTGTTATGTTTTTAAGGATAAATTATGCTATTTGAATAAGCATAAACTACAAAGGTATCATTAGAGCTATCAAAGCAGGAACAGAATTCCATAGTCTCTGAACAATTTTGCAATTCAAGTCCATGTGGAAATGACAATTTCCCTCCCTAAAGAGAAATATAGAAACGGCATTCATTATGATTAAGACCTTGTAAGTGCAGAAATGTGGAAGTGTGAAATTTACAATACTATAAACATGTTTATTATAAAAACATCACCGCAGAGTGAGTGGCCTGCAGTTTTTTCAGTCTTAGCTCATCTTCCAAGGGCTTTGAATCTTGTGAAAGGACAGCTGCATCTGCTCTGTGTGTAACACAATGTCTTTTTGCCACGGCCAAGTCCTGTGTGCATTACGTGGTTCTGGGGGAGATTTAAACACCATCAGCAGATTTTGAGACATTCACAGTGGGCATATGAGGGAAGGAAAATACTCATAGTGATGAGGAGTGTGAGGAAAATATGACAAAGGAGATCAGGAAGATGGTGCATAGGGGGAGAGAGAGAGAGAATAAAGTTTTGTTTTTTTCAGAAAAGGACAGTGTACGATGTGGCTACGCGTGCTGTGTGGAGCAGCTCGAGCCTCTGGGGACAGGCTGTGCTGGGTCTCCCCGCCACCATCCCGAATGCAAGCAGCCACGACCGCGAACGGGCCCACAGGTGGGCGCTACGCATCGGGGGCTGCATCACTTCTCATCTGCGGATTCCCACCGAATTCCAAGAAAGGTTACAAATCTCTCTTTCCAGGGGTGTGAGGCGAGCGTGTGTGTTTTGGTGTAAGCCAGGCGCTTTGTGCCAATCTTATTCGGGCTGATGTCATGTTTAAAAGACTAGCCTGTTGCTGTGAGAGAGCATGTTAACGGCACACTAAGTCGGTTCCTTTTGCGGTTTCCTCAGGGAGCCTGAGGGATACAGTTTCAGGCATGTATGACTTGGTGGCAGGCTGGTGGCAAATTGAAAGAGGCAAATGCGAAAACACTGCTGAAGCTAGGAATGTGTTTTTAAAGAGAGAGCACTGCCCAACGGAAAGTGTACTTGGAGAAGGGGTGGGAGCACACCGGTAACGAAAAGGGTGGTATCTCTCATCCCCCATAACACCTGCAACTGTTTCTCCTTTCCGCCGGCCAAGCTGCAGAATCGGACCCGGATCTGGGAAGGGACTTTCAGTTCTTTAAACATGGACCTCTTCGTGGGCGGCCGGGGGCCAGAGGCCCGGGGACGAAGGGGGGCGGAAGGACGAGGAAAGCGCCATTCCTGCTGCCTTTGTGTATGCACAGAAAGCCGTGGGGCCAAGCTGAACTGCAGATTCCTGAAGTAACGACCCTTCTGAGGGAGCTCTCAGAGGCACAGAAACACTGTTCAACGGATATCCACCCCAGACACCACGTTGATGAAGTGATTTTTAAAACACTGTTCTCCTGTTATACACCCTCTGGAATAGGTGCTTTCAGTTCGTGCTCTTCCGTGGCAGGCACTGTGCTAAGTGACTTAATTATATGATTCGATTCGCTTCTTTTCTACTTAGGAAGAAAGCAGGCATCATGGCCAGTAAGCGGCAGGGCTGGAGCTCCGTGAAGTCCAAGCCTGTCCCCTAACTACCACTCTGGCTGGACCGAGGTTCGGCACACTTTCTCTGTGAAGGGCCGGAGTAAGCATCTTAGGCATCTGATCTCTGCCCTGACCATGTAACTCTGCTGCTGTAGCACGCAGGCAGCCACAGACAGTGCCTGAGTGAGTGGGCGCGGCTGTGATTCCTTCACCTGTTTCAGAGCGGCTGGGGGTGGCTGCACCTTGTTATCAATTGATCAAGTATTTCTCAGAATGGGTTGGATGTCATGTCCAGTTCGGGGTGTTACAGTCTAATTGGTGAGGCAAGATCTGTTTACAAGAAGGAAATAAATAAGGCAAAGCCAAATGAATACTGAAGTGAGTACTATTGATTCTTAATGCTAGAGGAAGAGCGGAAGGGACCGGCACCTTTCCTGAGGAGGATGGTACTTCATGGACTCAGGAAGCCTCTCAGAAGTAAACATTTCACTATGGGTTTGTCAGTCAGCATGCTAAAGTGTCACACGTATGCTACCTATTACAGTCTATAAAACAACCCCTTGACTTGGTCCTAAGGCCCAGGGGAATTAAGTGACTTTGCTGCGGGTCTACATAAAGGGTGTAGGAATCGGAATCTGAGTAGACTGACTTCAGGGCGTGGGCTCTTGACCACAGAACTGTGCGCTTTCCAGAGTGGTGGAGGCAGACCATCACCAAACGCAAGGGGGACACTGAGGGAATTATAATGGCTGATACACAACCGGTCAACGCTGTTGGGTTGCTCCTCCCTCTGACAGACTTATTTCAAAACATGCGAGAAGTTGTTTTCTTTTGCTGTGAGTTGCATGTCATTAAAAGACAGAGCACACTAAAATTCGTCCTTCCTCGGTCACTACACGCACACTTCTGAGGGCGAAGGCAGCACGGGGCCCGCCGAGGGTTAGCTCTCGCGCTGGTAGGGAGGGAAAACACGGCCCCAGCTCCTGGGCCGCTGGAGTGCTGACTCACCATCGTATTCCGGGAAGTAGTCAACTAGGTGGGAGTACATGATCTTCTCCTCTAGAAGATCTTTCTTGTTTAAGAACAGAATGACTGAGGAGTTCTGGAACCAGGGGTATGTGATAATTGTTCTAAAGAGTGCTTTGCTTTCCTCCATTCGGTTCTGGAAAAAAAAAGCCAAAAAACAAGGCATGAATTACTTGATTATTCAATCTGTGAACTGTGTTCATTTCGGAAGTCCAGTCGTCTTCTGTATGCATCTGGTTTCTGTCGCCCTGGGCTGAGCTGTGGTAACTTTGTCAGGATTTACGCGCATTGGTTCAGGACGCGTACACATATGGGTTGTTTTCATAATGTGAACTCTCAGGTTGACAAGTAAAAGAGAATAATAATACATCTGCTGAGATAACGTCTTCAACCTTAAGAGAAAACAATCAGAGCCTAGAGAATCATGTTGTATCTGCAACAGTGTCATACATTTCACCAAAAAATTATTCGTTCATGACTAAATACTTACGATCTGAATTAAGAGCTAAATGTAATATTAGGCTTCACTTTTGTGTTGCCTAATCTGCGTTTAACTCAAGGCACCAGAATTCATTCTATTTTTCAGCAGCGAGGACAGTTTAAGGGACCTGGTCTGTGCCCCCACAGGGATGGACATGGAAGAGTGAAGTGGCCACAGAACCTGAGGACAGGCCACGAGCAAATAAGCACAGTGGCCTGGCTGGTCTCCACGCAGTTACCTTGCCTGGGCTAAAGGTGGCCTCCCAAATGTCAGCTTACCCAGACCACGTTTGTTATGGACTGAAAGCGTGTCTCTCCTTGTCTCCAAAATTCACCTGTTGAAGTCCTAACGCTCACTGTGATGGTATTAGGAGGTAGACTCATCAGGAAGTGGGTGGGATTGGCGTCTGTGCAGAAATGACTTTGGAGAGCTCCCTCGCCCCTTCCGCCACGTGCGGACAGAGCAAGGAGACAGACAACCACCTATGAGCTAGGAAGCAGGCCTTCTTCCCCAGACACCAAAACTGCCTGCACCTCGATCTCGGCCTTCTCAGCCTCCAGAACTGTGAGAAATAAATGTTTGCTGTTTATAATGCACCCAGTCTACAGTATTTTGATACAGCAGCCCAAATGGACTGAGACCATGCTGATCAGGTAACCTCCTCCCATGGGACGGAACCAATGAAGGGGGAGAGCTCTCAACTGGGAAACGCTTACCCCGATCCTTGGACCCTGGAAGGCAGGCCACCTGCTCCCCACTTTGTACCCACAATGGACCATTCAGTATCTTCTCTTGTCATCTGAAAAATCCCTGTTCAAGCCATCAGTGTTGGGGGGGTGGTCTCATAACTAATCTTTAACATCTCAAACTGATTCTCAAGATCGCTACAGAAAACACTGCTGACTGACACAGTCCCCTGCTAACACGACCGACTGACGCTGCCCACAGCATGAAGCCCCACATTCCTCAGTCTGGCCGTCACAGCTGAGCACCACACTACCCCAGTGCACACCTTCAATCGGAACCCCTACACACATGCTCTCGTCACCATGTAACAGGCTCAGTAGTGGCACTGTCACACTGTCACACAAGCGAGACCGAACTTTCCTGACCTGTAATGCTGTCCTCACTCCTAATCCTTCAAGGCTCAGGTCTACCTGACGTCCCCGAGAAATCCTTGCATGAGCCCCTGCTGGGCTGGCTCCCTGCTCACACATCCCCAGCACGTGCCGGCCTAGTCCTCGTGTGCCCAGCATTCAGCAGACGCACGCTGAGTGTTTGTTGGAAGCTGGGATGACACGCTGGGGACAGGGTCTGTGAGCCAGAGGACTGGCGAGGACAGGAATGTCAATGTGTAATTCCAGGTGCACCTGATGGCCAATAGAAGAGTGTGGGTCCCACAAGAAAGGAAGATTTGACTGAAAAAGCAAATGCAATTTTGAGTTGAATCTTGACAGATGGAGAGATTACAAGAAGGAAAGGAAAACAGAAGCAAAGGAGAATGTAAGCCCACAACCCTGTAAAGAGATCTGTGAAAATTCTGCTTCCCTATTTCCTCTCAGACACACTCATTGAAGAACACCTTATAAATCACCTTATTAAAGGTCATTATTATCTTAAAAGACCAAGATTAGTCGATATTTAAAAAATGTAACAACCCATCATAATGTAAAATGGGACTCAAAATTATCATTTGTAGCTTATCAAACCTTGAGTACTTTAAAAATTCACATATATCCTTAATATGGATGTTAGTGACTTAGGAATGTACTCCCTGAAGTATTTATTTCATTTTCATATCTCAACTAGGTAAATAAATGCAATGACTCAGAAGAAAAATAACTCCAAAGCCTTATGAAAAAAAATGTGCAAGCCTGGTCTTCTGCACATGGTTTTCCTCCCTCAATTATTTAGGGAAAAGCTTGGTATATTTGACTTTGTATCTTCATCAGGATCGCATTGTTAAGTGTCCTGTCTGATGTCAACTGTCCCAGAGTTCAAAACACATTCAGTGCCAAGATCCTGTTGTTGGATCAAGAGGGGAGAAGGGAAGAGTCAGGGATGTGAGCTGGAGACTTTGGTTGGAAACAAAGGCTCTGTCTTAAATGCTCCATGTGACCTTGGGCAAGTGACTGAACCTCAGTTTTCTTCTACGCCCATAGTCAAGGGAGGGCAGAATGAAACAATGCAGGCAAAGCACTCAGCTGTGACCCCAACACACTGGCAGTAGCTTTCACTGACACAGTGGGCAAAACGGTTGTGCAAGAACCTCTTGGTTGGGCAATGCTCTTACCTCCAATTTCTGACCAGACTGTGAATCCAACAGAGTCTATGCACTGGAATTGTACAAAGTGAACTTACTCATGATTTCAAGTCCAGATACATCTAATTTATGAGAAACTGGAAAATCATTCAGGTGTCTGCCAATTTCATTTATTCAATACTTGAATGTTTCTTCAAGTATCTTAAAAATCTCCAAAAATGTTTAATATTCCTAAGCCCAGAGCAAGCTAAGAAAATAACAGTTACAATATATAAAGGAAGCAGGGGAATGAGCAGTCATTAAAGACATTCCCTAGCCATCCCACCGCCGCTGTCCAGATCGGACAACAGAAACAGAAGTGACAAGGATACCGAACTCAGCCGCGCAGATATCATTTCCTCCATGATTTACTTAGTCTTTGCAAATCCCTGCAAAGTGATTATTTGAGATCAAATTTGGCACACTCTCTAGGCTTGAAAAGAGCTCCCGAATTGTAGTTCCTGCCTATGAATCTATGTACTCTACCTGCACAGGACGTTTAAAGAAGCAAAGACAGAGAACTGACTTGCCTGTTAACCTCCAGCTCTAAGGGTCTAGGCAATGAGATGAGATCACAGAGCAGGCAGGCCCTTGAAAGTGAACTAGTGCAAACCAGTGCATGTTGTAGGAGAAGTGGAGGAGGAAGAGAAGAGGAGGAGGACAGAGAAAGAGACTGGGAAAGGGTCGAGGAGAGGCGGCCACACACCCTCAGATAAGGAGAGTGGAAGCCTCCATGTGAGGGACGACACGTGACAAGTGGGGAACCTCTCGGACCCAGAAACCCACAGTCCTAGCGGTTAGAGAAGACAGGACTGCTTCCTTAAATATTTGCCAGAATTTTAATTTAGTCAAGTAATCAAGTAGCAACCTCCTTTCAAAGACTATTTTACAGCACACTGATCTTTCTACTTGAAGTTAGCCTATTCTCCATCTCACTAATTTTATGCTTACATGCCAGTGAGCCAAAGTCTATCCTTATGTACATAAACTCCTCATGCTCACAACCCTGCTCATGACTAGAGTATTCACATCACTGACTTCTCGGTTCCCCTACCTTCCCCTTATTTATCCCGTACTCTATTCACACCCACTGTTCTGTCATCATCTCGGGCAGGTCCACTAGTGCACAGGTGGCAAACACATGGCCCGCGGGCCATCCACCTTGTTTTATCCGGCCCGGGACCTTGTTTCTACCTGGTGGCAGCACCAACCTCTCGCTTAACTCTTAAGTAGTAGTTACATTTATACAGTCCTAAAATTACACTCGGCTCTTTGAAGGCAACCAAGAGGCTGATGTGGCCCCCAGTGAAAATGAGTTTGACACCCCTGCTCTAGTGGCTCAAGAGAGATCACCACCTGCTTGCTTTGTGATGTAGTATCTCGTGCCTAAAAGCTAATGTCCTCCTTTGCCTCTAAATCGCTCTATCACACTGCAAACTTACATCGCATGTGCTGTCACTTTCATTGTAACTTTTCTCCCTCCACGAAGTATCTGGACACCAGATTATTTCCCTCCGCTGGTTCACTGGAAATGTCTTCCAGCCTGAATCTCATAAGGACCAACCTCTCCCATATTTGAAGCTCATCTAAATTGATGGCTATAATTTGTTTCCACTGGAGCTAAATGGGAAAGACTGTTACATTTTCACACGTAATTAGCCCTGGCTGAGTGGGTCAGTTGGTTGGAGCGCTGACCTGTACACAAAGCAGACTGTGGGTTCAGTCCACAGTCAGGGCGCGTGCAGGAGGCAACCAGTCCAGTTTCCCTCTCACATCGATCTCCCTCCCTCTTTTCCCCTCCCTCCCTAAAAATCAATGAACATATCCTGGGGTGAGGATTAAAATTTGCTTTTACACAATTAAGATACAGGTTTACCCTCAGAGTTTAGACAGAAAAATAGCATTCCAGCCTATCATAAACAGCTCCTGTTCCCAATCACGTAAAATATTTTTGCAACAACCAACCAGATGGCCATGTACCGAGCCAGCCATCAAAAGAGCCAAGGACACAACCAGACAGATCTGCAGAAGGTGGCTGATAACTTGAGTGGGTGGACTCTAATCACAGACCACGTCGGACCCATCAGCACTATGTCCAGAGTCCAAAGACAAGACTTGGCGGAATAACCATATGTTCCCATGGCACTGAGGCCACTGCTTATAGAAAAAGCTCACTCACTGAGGTCCACTTAGCATCTTTTTGCTAGATTTAGCTAGGACCAAACCCAAATTAACTTCAAATGGACAACAAAGAGGAAAATACAGATTATCTCCATAGACATTAGTGGTTCTTCTTTTCCTTGAGCATCACTGGTAATGCACAGTAGACATTTAATGTTGACTTCAGGGCAAAATTCAAGCTAAAAGACTCCATTTTAGCCCACTTGCTTGGAACTGTGAACAACAGCAGTAAAAGAAATGGGGGTGTGGTCATTTTGAATTACAGTTATATGCAAACTCCTCCGACCAAGACTGAGTGCCGATGTGATGGCCCCCCATTCCCTAAGGACCTGAGTTTCTGAAATTCTGATACAACCTGAATAAACATAGCAAAAAAAAAAAAAAAAGAAAGAAAGAAAAGAAAAGAAAAAGAATGAAAAAAAAGAATACAAGCAAGCAAGCAAACAAACAAAGAAACAACCCACCCTCAACTGTGGAGAGGAAAGTTTAGCTGGCTTTCTCCAAGCTATACTTGTATTCATTCCCCATACATTTTTATTATTTAAAATAAAGTTCAACGATTCATATACGATCATGAAAGAAAATTTAGAAAACAAAAGAAGAGAAGGAAGGAAATAATGGTTACATTGCCCACATAAAACTATTGGTTTTTGTTAATTTTTGTTTTCTTCCTGTTTATGAACTAGGTATGGTTTTGAAGGTTACCTTATATCAGTACTATCCAAAAGGACTTCTTTTTTTTGTACATCTGCTGTCCAATTTAGAAGCCACCAGCTACATGTGGCTGGCTATTGAATACTTGAATGGTTGTTAATGCACATGAGAAATGATATTCATTCATTCCTCACCTGAGGACATTTCTTTCATTGTTTTTTAGAGAGAGGGAGAGAGAGAAACATTGATGCAAGAGAGAAGCATCCTTTGGTTGCCTCCAAATACACCCAGACTGGGGATCCCAACTGGAGACTGAACCCACAACCTACGCATGTGCCATGATCGGGAAAGAAACTCACAGTCTTTTGGTTATGGCATGGTGCTCCAACCAACTGAGCCACACCGGCCAAGGCTGAGAAATGAGTTTTAATGTAAATAGTCACACGTGGCTTGTAGCTACTATATTACTGCAATTTTAAAGGGCTGTGGTTGTGTATAAAATTTTATACACTGTATTTTGTTAACATTATGTCCTAAGAGTTTTCTGTTTTATAATTCATATTTTGAATTGTTTCATGAAGTTATAGTGAGCTTAACTAAATTCCTATCATAAGAGATTTTTTGCACTATTATAAATAGCACTGTAATTTACAACATTGTGTGTAAAGATTTTCATAGTTAAAATCTTCTTTATAACAGCATATCAAAGCACACTGCAAAATTTAAGGCTCTTGATAAAGAGACCAGAGGGGTTGAACTAACTTCTGTACCCTGTAGTCATGTGTGCTTTCGCTCATTTTACTGTTCCCTCTCAAGAAGGGGGTTTCATCCTTTCAAAATCATTTTCATATCAAATTACATGAGGCAAGAAATGATACATAGGGTGAAGAAGTGATAACTTACTGTCTTGATTTGAATTTTTTAAAATATAGTGAAGCCAATCATTTTACAATGTATTTGCTAACCTGCAGGATTTTCTTTGGTGCATTATCTGCTCATGTCTTTGCAACTGAGAACTGTCTGTACGTATTTTTTTTGCTCTTAATGCTTACAGTTTGTATGAATTCTTTAAAAAAATTTTTAATTATAATTTGTTGATTATACTATTACAGTTGTCCCAATTTCCCCCTTTGCCCCCTTCCACCCGGCACCCCCTACTCCCTGAGGCAAACCCCACACCCAACAAGAGTAGAGTGGATGCAACTGAGAATCAAATCAATGATTTGGAACATAAGCAAAAGAAACAAAAACGAAAACAAAAACAACCAATGAGAATAACAACAAGAACAAAGAATCCAAAAAACTAGGATAGTATAAGCAGCTTCTGGGACAACTTTAAGTGTTCCAACATTCACAAGGAGAAGAAAAAGGGCAAGAAATTGAAAACCTATTTGAAAAAATAATGTAAGGAAACTTCCCTAATTTGGTGAAGGAAATAGATGCGCAAGTCCAGGAAGCACAGAGAATCCCAAACAAGATGGATGTAAAGAGGCCCACTCCGAGACACATCATAATTAAAATGCAAAAGGTTAAAGATAAAGAGAGAATCTGAAAAGCAGCAAGAGAAAACCAGAGAATTACCTACAGGGGAGTTGCCGTAAGACTGTCAGCTGATTTCTCAAAAGAAACTTTGCAGGCAAGAAGGGACTGGCAAGAAACATTCAAAGTCATGAAAAGTAGGGACCTATAGCCAAGATTGCCCCACCCAGCAAAGATATCATTTGGAATGGAAGGGCAGACAAAGAGCTTCCCAGACAAAAAACTAAAGGAGTTCATCATCACTAAACCGTTATTACATGAAATGTTAAAGGGACTTATGTAAGAAAAAGAAGATCAAAACTGTGAACAATAAAATGGCAATAAATGCATACCTATCAACAATTGAATCTAAAAACCAAACTAAGCAAACAAGAAGAACAGAGACAGAATCATGGACATGGAAAGCATTTTGATGGTTGCCAGATGGCAGGGGTGTAGGAGAATGGGTGGAGAGGTGAGGGTATTAAGAAATAATAATAGACACTTACAGAATAGCCATGCGGATGTAAAGTACAGCATAGGAAATGGAGTAGCCAAAGAACTCTTAACCATTATTTTAGTTTCTCTTTTTGTCAAGTTTTGAATTTTGGGTATTTCAAAGAGGTTTTCTGGAGCATTTTGAAATTAGATTAAATAGCTTTGATATTCCTAACTCAGAAAATAGTTCTACTTTATTACAAAAGTCAAATTTCAGCTTCCTAGTGGGGAATATTTCCTTAAAGCCAACTCAGTTTCTAGTAATTAGCTAGCTTGGCAAACATAAGGCATTGTTCAACCTGCAAAAGTATTCTGCAAAGTGGATTAGAGCTGTTAGCAAGGAGCAGTGTGCCTGAACATCAGCTTCTGTCGTTTGCTTGTCCACCTTCTGATTTCACAGTTGAGGAACAGTGACTTGGTCAAACTGCTGAAGACTTTGGATAGAGAGATGCAGAAGCAGACTGGGGAGGTAGAGGTAGGGATTAAAAAGAAAACAGACCTGATGACACAACTGTGTTTGGAAACCCCAAACACCCTGAAAAGGTCCAAGGAAGATTTGATCTAACTACACAAACCAATTACGTACACATCAGTACCTCTTGCTGAATCTAAGCAAATCCCTGGTGTGTTTTCCAAGGGAAGTCTAAGTCTGGGGAACATAGGGAGGGGATGACATAAACTACAATTCAGTAAAATATTTCTTTTATTGCCTCCAAAACTTTTATGGGTCAATTTGGGTCTGGAAACATGTTGCTGTTTAATTCTTTGGCCGACACAGTAAGATGCTGTTGGTGTTGGGGTAAGAATTTGGTTCGCCTGTGTCGAAAGAGAAACTCAAAGGGCTGCTATGGATTGCATTTTGGGGCCCTGCCCACTGGGGTACCACCTGACATGACCCGGCCACGGTCACACACACACTGAAGTTCTTGTCATTAACTCTTGGTGTCCGTGTCTTTTTCCTCCTCCTTCTGCCCTCCAAAGACTGCAAGGCAGATAGCTGGAATTTCCACTGAACGGAATCAGACAGCAGGTGAAACTGGAGAACTGAGATAGGGAACCAGACTAGGTGTGAAACTAACGGATGTCAGTATAAGTAAACAAATTGATCATATGACAAGAAAATTAAGTAGAAAGGAGGTATAACCTCTTGATTTCAAAATCTTCTCACACAAAATACAGGCAGGGATGGGCAAAAGTAAGTTTATAGTTCTTATATAGAAAACAATAATAAATAATAACACAAGAATAAACTGTTTTGTGTACTCACAACTATACACCTACTTTTGCCCTTCCCTGTATATAAAATATTCTGAAAATAAGTTGATTGTTAAATGAGGCAGGTGCATTATACTCCTAAGGTATTTTTATATTTTTAAACAACAATTTGTCATATAATTAATAAGGTTTTTTTTAGTCCTATTTTCAGGAACAATATATTATGAAACTTTTCAGACTGATGTACTTTTAGCTATATGAATTCTATTTCATATAAAATTTAATAATAATAATGATAATAACTAACATTTGTTTAGTGAGAATACATACCAGATGGTTCAAAGTACTTTAGGGTGTAAAACAGACTGGCAAGCTTTTCTGTAAAGGACCGCGAGTAAGTGTCTCGGGCTTTGCAGGCCACGCCGTCTCTGTTGCAATTCCGCTGCTGCTGTAGCGGGAAAGCATTTATGGACAGGCAATTCATAAATGAACGTGTGTGTGCCTGGGCTCCAGTAAAACCGTCTTTCAGACACTGAGATGTGAATTTTACACATTATGAAATACTTATTTTGATATTTTTCAACCACTCAAAGTTGTAAAAACCACTATGTGCCTGCAACCTGTACAGCAACAGGTGGCGGCTGGGTCTGGCCCGGGGGCCATAGTGTGCTGACCGCAGGTGTGGACCAGCGTTCGATCCTCACACCAAATCGAAGCAGTAGGCATCGCTGTGATTCCTATCTGCTGCATGAGGAGGCTGAGAAGAAACAACTTATGAAACACACCTGGTATTTAGTTAAGTAACTATCATACCTATTTGAGTCATAATTTATTTTCCTTTTTTCCCTTTCTTTCCACAGCATGTAAACATATGAAAGAGAAATCAATGTTGTGATTTATTTGCTTAATTTTTAGTGTCAGGACAGTAGGTCTATTTAACCCAGATGTCGCACACATGTAAAAATGCCTTTCCCCATGTTTTAATGCCCTACATCTGGCATTGTAAACCAATAAAACTATTGTGAAATAGTGCTCATTTGAAGATGAATACAATAGCTTTCTTATTACTTTAAGTCATTTTTTTAAAAATAATCCTACAAATGTTCCTAGTTAACAAGATGCTAATAATGAGCTGTGTGGATTTCCTCTGTCCCTGCCTGTATGTTTTACTCCTCTAGAGGACGGACAATGTGGAAGAAGGGCAGGGAGATTAAAAATGAAAACCTCAGTCTGCTCAGCCTCAGTGTATGTGTTTACTAAGAGGTTAAATTATAGGATTTGGGGGTAAGCTTCTGGCAAAAATTCCGTTGTTTGCTTTATCTGCCGTTTGCAGTGATTTATGAGTCCCTTGTTCCAGTATCAGCGGTTTTATTGGGTGGTGCACACTAGAACACAGTCCGGCAGCTTTCCAAAGTCACGTTTACTGTCTGATTAAAAAAAATCAGTATCCCCATCTTGAATGTCTTACTGGTAGGTACAAGAAATTCACCTGAACGCCTGTGGGCTGATTCAAATGATCCCTCCTTGGAAAACTATGAAGTGGTGACATACGAGTATGCTTTGGACTAACAAGCTTTGCGGAACAACAGGCTTCTCCCTGCCTTTTTTAAAACCCCAGCATTCTGTATCATGTGTATATGACAGTAACTCATATACAAGGTACAAGGCATTACAAAATTTACAAAGAGCCTAAGTATTATTTTTTCAACAAAAACGTACCAACCACCTCACTGAAAAACCGAGGACTGGTTGTAAAGTGTTAAGATGAAAAGTTTTACTATTTTGTACTTGAGAAGAGTTGTCTCCTCTTTGCTCTTTATTCTGAAAAATATTTGCTGATTGATTTTTAAATATTTTAAATAAAGTATTTTCATAAAACATTTGCAATCTAATCTTCGTACTAACTTGGGCAGTCCAACCGAACAAATACGAAGCTGTCGGTGTTCCGCTCATACCGAAAACTGTGCTCTGCGTGTTACGCAGCCAGTCAAACTTCTCTTCCATACGCCAATAACCGAGAGAGACGAGAGATTAAGTCCAACAAACACCTTTAAGGACAACTAACAGAAATATTAAAGTCACACAAAATCAGCTTCTTCTATAGTGAAACAAAGGAGGTAGAAGTGGGGTGTGTGTGTGTGTGTGTGTGTGTGTGTGAGAGAGAGAGAGAGAGAGAGAGAGAGGGAGAGAGAGAATAATTCAGGCAACATGAAGAAAGCAGACAAGTTGGAATGACCTGAGGGAAGACCTGAAATGACCAGCACACGAGCAAAACGCCAATAATTCACACAGGGAAATTGGTGCTTGTAGTCACAGACACATAGTTCTTAGACTTCATCAGGTGTTACTGCGGAGATCAAGCCGGGCGGGGGAGCACACAGCCTTGAAAGAGTAAATCCAATTTAAACCCTTCGAGATGAAGTAACTCTTCAGGTACCCAGGCAGTGTAAACGTGTTGGAAAATTCAGGAACTCACGAATACAAATGGGCGGGAGACTAGAATATCTGAACGAAGAAGAAGGGAACGGGACGATGCTGTGGAAATGGAGCAGACGAAGGAAATGAACATCGCAGACCTCAAACCGTCGAGGCAGAGTGGGACAGCGCGAGTTCAACTACCGAGGACAGATGTGTGCTGCAAGTGGCCGCGCTCTGCTTATGGCAGGGCCCACGTTGGCTGAGGGTCTTTTCCGGCCAACTGGTAGCTATGCCGCGCTTGTTAAATATTTAGTGCATTTCTAAGGTTTTGTAAACTCTAAGTTTCATTTAACTTTAAGAAGAGCTTGTGAAATCCCCAGTCTGTCCTCTCCATCCTCACCGACATTTTCATCGTTAAGGCTCCTGAGCTAAGTCTGAACTAGCCAGTGGAAGCTCAGAAAGTGAGAGTGGAAGGTATTTTGAGTGACAGTGACCATGTGCTCTTAACGGCTGAGAGAAGAGAAAATGAGCACAGGTCTTATACATAGTCCCGCTGACTTGAGGAATGTGACTTAATAACAACTGGGATCAGGGTGCAAGCTGAAAGTCACACACAGTGTAAATTACTCTTAAAAGTGTATTTTGAAGGTATCCACCGGTGGCCTCCAGACCATCGTTCCGCACCGTGAATCCACCACAGCCCGAATCCCTCTAGTGGTAGAAGAGGTCATGCCTCCTTTAGCGAGCGCAGACGAAGCTCGGTTTGGGGGTGCAGTTACACAGACACCCAGTATCACTGCAGCAGCACAGCAGGCGAGGCGCGCAGGAACGGAGACCCCATTTCCAAGAGCTTTCTGCGTAACTTAGTTTTCCTTTTCCTCTCTCTTCGCCCTTTCCCCTTTGGGGGTCCTGAACACTTACGTCTACATTTTCGTAAGTCCACTTTTGATGTGACTCTATGACGTCATTCCACAGCATGTGTTTAATGGTCCTAAACTTTCAGGGACTCCCAAAGAGGTGACCTGAGCCCCTTCGGCCAATGCATTTGCTCCGAGGACAGTGCAAAGAAACTTCCAAAATCATCGTAGATGCAAAGGGAGCTTTTCCCATGACCCAAACGTTTGAAAAGACAAAATGGGGGGTGGGGGAAGAACTGGGAAGAAAATCACATAACCAACGAAACTCAGGTAGTGTAAGGACTTGAAAGAATTACCACTGGGTTCTAGGCTTAGCAGGTGCTCAAAAATTGTTAAATAAATGAAAGCAAAAACTGGAAATAACACAAACCCTTAAAAATTGCCAAGAGCAACTTAGATTTAGAAGAATTTCTCAGCAACTTCCAAGAAAAGCATATGTATTCGATTCCCCAAGTCTTTCCCCACAAAAAAATAAAACAATAAAACCTAATGAATAACCTGGGAAACAACTCCAAACCACAGATGTGGAAGAATTTCTGCCAAATACGTGGTATCTGCACTGACCCAGAAGAGCTGCCAAAAGTCACTGAACACCTTTCCGTCATTCAGTCCGGCTGAGAGTTGTGGGTGTAAATGTAGGACTAGAGAGACATTCGAGTGATAACCCTCTACGCAGAAAACAGAGGACTGGTGCTGTGAACTGGCCCTTGGAAGAGCACAGGAAAGCTGTATTTCCTCAACTCATGGCTGTAGAGGAAGCAGGACTGACAAGAAGAGCAGCTGGGTTTTGCATCTTCATTCTCTCTGACACCCGCTCTCCTAACCCCGGGAACTGCCTGGAGAGGAGGCAGCGAAAGCGAGCTGTGTAGTGCCGTACGGCTGCAACGCACCTAGGAATTCCAAACTTTTGCAGAAAGGGTCTAGCACAGAAACGAAGAACGTAAGCAAACAAATCAGAGAAAAGAGATTAATGCACAAAAATTATAATACTTTGAAAAGGAAAAGAAAATCTCCAGAAAGATATCCTTGAGACAAAACCAGGGTACTGGAATAAAAAAGGGAATATCTGAAGAATAAAAAGAGCTCTTAAGAGTTTCCAAAAAAAAGAAAAAAGAGAAGAAAATCTATGAAAGCCAAAATACAAACAAAAATAATGGCTGGACGATATCTCTAGGAAATTTTTTTGGGTAGCAAAAATTAGTAAAAAATTGTAGACAAAATTTGAGAAAAAAGAAAACCATCAGTCAAGGTAGTCCTCCAGCCAAAAGAAGTTATAGCAAGAAAAAATGGAGAGGAGAAAATTTTCAAATAAGTACAAAATTAAAACTTCTTATAATGAATCAAATCTCGAGTTTAAAGGGCCCCAGAAGGGGTAGGAGAGAAGAAGATCTACACCAAACAGATCCTCCATTAAATTTGAGAATATCGAACAAATGTTTCCAAAACTTTCCATAGAAAATAGTGTCGTATATGAAGAATAAGCAGAAGAGTAATGGATTTTTGAAAGGGAACATTAGCAGACAATGGAATAACATTTTCAGAATTACTTAAAGTTGAGAATTCGATACCCAGCAAAAATATCAAGTTTGTGGGCAGAATATGAATATTTTTAGATGTGAGTGAAAATTTAAATCTATTTCTCTCCTATGAACCCTCATTCAGAAAACCATAGAAGGATATGTCCTAGGAAAAATAAGAAAATAAACCAAGAAATAAGACAACATTGTATCCAGAAACGGAATTTAACATAGGAAAGAACTTAACTCCAGGATAATGGTGAAACAAGGTCCCAGGATGACAAATGTGTAAGAGAACAACCAGTCCTGATTAGAAAAGACAAAGGATTCTTAAAGGAAGTCTTCAATTAAAAACAAAAAGAAATTGACATGTTATCAGAAGTGGTCACGGTGTTTTGAAAGATTTCGCAGATCTGTTTATGAAGTAGGAAAGAATCAGTTAGTGACACACCCACATACCCCCCCCAACAAGGCAATGATTAACCCCAGAGAAAAAAGCTGACCACAATATGACTGAAATCACAATTTACTATTTAGCTCATTAATGAACATTTATCCTGCCCTGTAGTATAAACAATGAATTATAGGAAAAATGTGAAATAACTAGGTTGAAAGGATGGGAGAGGAAGAAACAGGCAAGAGGTTAAAACACCATGATCTTTAAGAGAAGGGTAAACACATTTAGAGATATGAAGGAAATAATAAAAACCAAGAGATAAGAGTTGGGGGCAGTGTTTCTTTTTATCAGGACTGTGGAGGGATAGCTACTGAGGAAGTGCATTTAAAAGCTGAGGGTGTATATGTACGTGCGTGTGTATTTTAATCCTTACCCAAGGATATGCTCGTTAATTTTGGAGGGGGGGGAGACACATACATAGAGAAACACTGATGTGAATGAGAAACATTGACCGGTCGCCTCCCGTACACACCGCGCTGGGGATCGGACCCGCCACCCACACATATGTGCCCTGGCTGGGGATCGAACCCACAACCTCTTGGTACACAGGACAATGTTCCCACCAACTGAGCCACCCAGGCAGGACAAAAAACTGGGTATCTGCTAGTTATTTGGCTTTGTAAACCATTCTCGATGTAAAAATTAACTTAAAAAGATGTACTTGTTCACGGGCAAAAACTAAAGTGCTGGGAAGACACACAAAACTGCCGGCAAAGGAATGGAAACGGAAGGGTGAGAAGATGAGGGAATTTTTACTCTCTTCTACGTAGCCTTCTTTTTAAATTTTTAACAATGAACATGTATTATCTTGGTTATTAAAATAACAGAATATTTTAAGAAATTAACTTTTATATTAAAAATACATAAAAATCAAAAGGCAAGACATCCAAGAAAAAGACAAGCCGACTGCTGGAAGCAACACATGGTGCAGAGCTGACAAAGGTCAGAAACTTACTTTGCTCCTAAACACTTTGTCAAAGACGACTTTCGTACCGAGAAAGACAAAGGGAAGATCAGCAAGCAGAAAATAAGATTGGTAAGGAGATTATAAGAGGCTACCCTAATTGTTCTAAATGACATCAAGACACTCCACAGCAACACATCAGTCTCTAATAGTTTTAGTTATTACACTTTCTGTGAACATTAGTCTGTCTGATGAGCAAAGCCAGAAGGGAATGGGCCCAAGGATCGTGAACGTGGGTGGGGAAGTGGCACAGAACACATGGTGCGTGGAAGGAGGTTTGCCCACACCGTATTTGGAAAGCCATAGGTATTATTACTGTGAGGACAACACGCACCTATCCAATAGCACCTCCTAGACGAAAGCAAGGGTAAGTGAGAAGGCCTTAGGGACCAACCTCACTGACTCCAGGAATGCGTCCAACCAAAGCCTGTGATTCCTGCATGGGAACTTACTGCTTGAGCGCCTGCTCTGTGCTAGGTAGTGGACATGTCACCTCAAGTAACTCATGCAACTTGTGAGGTGAAGTATTCATTTCTCCCACGGTGCAGATGGTAAGAGCTATGGCTTAATTGTGAATTTCCCTGTCTATAACGTCTGTGTTTTTTTCTACTAAGCCATTACATAATATCAACTGGTGAGGAATTTTTTTAAAAAGTATTCTCCTTCAGAACAAGCAAAACAAAGTGGCGGTGAAAACTCCCCAGGTTTCATTCCAGCAGGCCGATGTGGCAGAGACGGGCAGCCGGGAGAGCTTAGTTCTCTGCCTGGTCCCCAAGGGCACTTCTTGAGGAGTCTGTTCACCTCTCTAGGCTTTAGCTTCCTAATCCAGAGATAAGGTAAAATCCAGCAGAAGAAAGACTAGTAGGACACATATTTTCAACTATTATTTTATTTTAAAATGGATTACTTCAATATTCACCTTTAAAAAAAATCCTCACCTGAGGATACGTTTTATTGATTTTAGAGAGAGAGGAAGGGAGGGAGGGAAGGAGGAAGAAAGGAAGCAAAAGGGAGAGGGAGGATAGGGCAAAGAGGGAGGGGGAGAGGGGGCAGAAAGGCACATTGATATGAGAGAGAAATATCCATAGGCTGCCTCCCTTGCACACCTCAGGCGGGGATGGAACCCCAAACCTAGGTGTGTGCCCTGACCGGGGACCAAAACCACAACCTTTCGGTGCACAGGACAATTCTCCAGCCCACTGAGCCACTGGGCCAAGGATCGACTTTCGTTTTAAATCTATATTTCACTGCACTTTAAACAATATTTGTTTTTAATATTAAAAGCTGACATTTAAAGGTACTAATAATCTACAGAACCTGGTTAATGGAAGGAGAGTCAATGCCTGAGGCTCCTAAAATACCCTTGAAAGACCAAAGGATTCACTCCTGTTCTGGGAGATGGATGTTCCTAGCACTCACTCCCCCGACACTCCAAATCAACTTTAAGGACAAGCATAAAGCTTTGCAGAGCCTGATGCCTTGAGCAGGCACCTCAATAAACATGGGGCATCCCACTAAACTGTGGAGGGATCAGCTTCATACGACAGCCCAGTAGTAAAACCCATCACTGTAGGGCTCAGCATTTTTTGAAAGTTCTGGGTAATTGGAAAAATTACTTAACCCTTCTTTGCTGAAATATCCCAGTTCTAGAGAGGAAATATCAACTGCTCCTGTCAAAAAGCACATGGTAATCAACGGCACAGCAGCATAAAACAAACTTGTAATAAGATACAAGGTAAATACAAACGACACGTATTTACTAGGTGGATACTGGCTCACTGGGGGCGCCAGGCCCCACCCCCGAGGCAGTTCCAGGGGTTCTGTCAGGACTTCTGCTACTGCAGTCAGACTCCACCAGTGCCAGAAAGCTGTGCACAGGGACGGAGTGATTCGGGCTGGAGGAGGCTCAGGAGCAAGCATGAGAGGAGGACGTGTCTCCTGCTAGGCCCCTGGCTTCTGAAATTCCCGTGGCTGGCTGCACCCAGCAGTCCCAGCTTCTCCATTCTCTGTGTCCTCAGCCTCAGACTTTGGGAAGGACATGGGGTCTCCACTTCCCACTCTGTCCCTAGGTTTTCGATACTGTTCCTGGTTTTGACATTTTCTCCCCAGTGCCCCAGTCAGAACATGCGACTTGCAGCAGACCCTTATGGGGGAAGAGACTCACCTGTATGGGAACAATGAGCTGATGCCAACTAGACCTTCACAAAGTGAGGGCAATGGACAGTCACCTCAATGTACCCCTTATTGTAACTCCCTTAGCCAGGTAACAGAACATTTTCAAGGAAAACAGGCAGAAAGCTTTAAATGTCAGCAGGTCCTTCTCAACCTTCTTTTTCTCTTGTCTAGATTTCTTAGGACTATGTACATATGGGCATAAGCTTCTGACAGGAACTGATGCCCTTGAGAAACATTTATTTACACAAATGATATATTAAGTACAGGTGATTTTTCTCTAGTCGGTAATACCTGGATGGGTTTTCCAGCCCAACAGCTGTTCTTGTAATTCCATTTACTGTGTACATAATTGAGAGGAATTAATCGGCATTTCTTTAAAAAATGTTTTTAAACTCCCAATCACAACCCACAGTGAGAAATAGTTTACAAAGCAATTCAGTAATACATGCATATAACACACAAAACTAAAACTAAAGTTTCATGCAACAATATTTTTCCTGATAATATGCAATATACTCTATTTTACTCAGCTGAATTTTATCCTCCCTATGGTATTCCAGCCACCTGTATTTTAAATTTTATTTTTATTTTTGATTTTAGAGAAAGCGGAAGGGAGGGACAAGGAGAGGGGGAGAAACACTGATGCGAGGGAGAAACATCTACCCGTTGCCTTTGCACGCACTCCGTCCGACTGGGGACTGAACCTGCAACCCAGGCTTGTGCCCTGACCCAGAAAGGAACCAGTGACCTTTCGGTTTGCTGGGCCACGCCCAGCCAAGCCACAGGGGCCAGGGCTCCACCCACTTTATTTTAAATATAAATGCTGAACAGCACCTATCACATCGCTTTTGTGCCCAGTAATGGGTCTTGGGTGCTGAAGAAAAGAATTGTGGATAGTCTATTTATTCACTAATGTGGAATGTCTTCTCCTCAATCATACTACAATAGAAATATTTTGCAAGACTGGGCTTAAAAAGTCTCTATAGCCAAGTGAATATAGTTTTGAAATCTTGTGGTAGAAGTTCGGATTAGCAAATAATATTATATTACTCACATCTAATAAATTTTTAAAAATTATTATCCCCATTGAAAATCAGCTGCGTATTTTCCTTTTATAAATGCCAAATATTAAAAAACAAACCATAGTTTTTTGCCATCAATATTAAAAAGATTCCTAATTCATGAACTAACAACTTCTTCGATTATACTGACCCTTGTATTTGTTATTAAGAACATATGTTTTGGACACTTATTTTAAATGTAAAATATGCAAAACAAGCAAGCAAGCAAAACTACCTCTTCCCAGCAATGCTAATCCTAATGCAGTTTTACATAATTAGCAAATATAGATGAGGCCTTAATAAAAATACTTTAAATATACAGAGGTTTTTGTGATAATATCCCATTAGTAATTATCAGGTTGTCATCACTAAGTAACTTAAAAAAACCCAATCTGAGTCGGTCTAGGTCACTTCTAAGACAGTACAGAGACTGACCCCATGCTGTCTATTCTGCAGCCAAATGGAGCAGCTCGGCCTCCTCCAAAAACGTCTGTATTTTTTGGTTTTACTGACTTTATTTTCACCCTTCTCTCTGACTGGAATATCCTTAATCTTTACTTTCCTCTTTTGAAAAAACTGCCTATTTTGAGTCTCAGCCTAAAAGCCACCTTTCACGAAGCCTCCCTAGTCATCAAGCTGGATAAAACCCTCTGAAATCACACTTAGTTTGTGGACATCACTTGTGATATGAATCCCCTTGACTTTCCATTACAATTATTCATGTTATATCAACCCTGACAGACTGTGAGCAACTTGAAGGGGAAAGACTGTTTATTTCTCCAAATACCCAAACATAAGCCTGTTGCGGCAGGTGACTGGGTGAGTCAACTTTTGGACGAGGATGAAAAATGTCATATATCTAGAACAGTGTAATAACATGTATTCAACGCTACTCTAAGGTATTTAACTGCATACCACTCAGGAGTCTAATGAAGGCAGACGCAGTACTGCTTTGCCTTTCCAAGGTTTCCCCTTTTAGAATATTCCTTTACAAACTGGTCCACCTTTAATAGTCTAAATAGCATGCATCACATGTAGGCAGCAGAATCCCACTTACCAATTAAAGGTGGTTAAGGGAGCTATTAGGCATCTGTTTTCCGTATTATTCCAGGCATGGGAATCAGTAATATCCTACCTTTCGTCCCAAGCCACTGCTTAATACCTTGATTTTGGAAGGGTTGGTTCAGGTTCCTTTGTGGCTTTGCCTGCTAGGGCCTGCAGTACTTCCACAGGTTCTGTGCAGGTGTTGCCAAAAGAAGAGAAATATTCCTGGGTGGTCTGAGTAGCTTCCCTGATTGACTATGCAGGCCGGACAGTTCCATACTAAGAATGCTTAGGTGAGCCTGGCACGTAACCAGTGAAATGAACGGGCTTTTATATAATATAGCTGAGTGTGTTTCGTGGTGCCCAGTAAAGACAAGACACGAATATGTGTGGTTAGCCCAGGAGCAGGTGGAAATTTTATAATGGGGGCTGGAGGACTGCGAACACGGGTACGGAGAGCTGCGGCCTCACGCAAAGCAATGTGTCACCCTTTGGAAACCAAGAGTCAAAATCCGCACCCGAGTCAACAGCTTTCCCCGCTCCTTAGTAATAAACAAGGAAGACCTTTCACTTCCTGTAAGTTCAATTTGATGGCTGTTGCCTGGACAACTAGGAAATGAGGCAAGGAACAGAGAGACCTCCAAAAGAAAAAAAGAAAAAAAACTAGGTCACCAAAGTAAAGTTATTATATTAATTCTAACAGGAACGGCAGCCCTGCAAGGGTAATGTAAAAATGAATTTGAAGCGAGGTGCCACTGTCCTGATACATGACAGCCACACACCCGTGTCCAGGCCGTGTGAGGGACTCACATCAAGGAGGGCTTGTACATGCTTCCCTGGGACGGGGGTGACAAAACGACTTTCTCTAGCTCTTGTGACGCACACAATGGGAAAGAAGGGCTCATTTCTAAAAACTGGTAGTCCGCTGTAAGTTTAATCACTCCGGCAAGCACGCGTTTGTGCAGCTGAGTTGCCAGAGAGACAACAGAACAAAATAAACACGACATGCGGAGGTCCCGAGGCAAAACTGCAGTTAAGGTACCGCGGTGAAAATGGCAGGAGCATTCAAAAGGACCACAGAAATTGGAAAAACTGAAGAAAGAGTTCCTAAGGTTCACTGAAAGCCTTATTACAAAGTGATTCTGTATGGTACTAAGGAGTGTCTCATTGATGCCCTGGGCAGGTGGAGTCGATCCTCGTTCGATGTTTGCTGAATCAATGGAAGTGCCAGGCTGAGAGGCATGCCGATAGCACTGATGTGAACGAGTGCTTCGCACTCCCACTCAAGCACTGAAAACGAGTGGGGAGGGAACACCGAGTGCATCCAGACCCGATCTCCTCGGTGTGTAGCAGAGCAAAACGCAACCTGCAGAGGCTGAGGAACTTGTCCAAAACCCACAAAGCATTTCTGGTAAAGCCAAGACGAGAATTCCGTTTTCTCACCCGTAAGCACAGGGCGCTTTGTTTCCTTGTTTTGTTACACGGAGCTGCCTCTCTCTGTCTGTTGTTAAACCGCGTAACTCTGAATTACTTGTGCAAACTCGCTGGGTTTCTATACAAGTTACTACTGCCTATAAATTTTGTCTTATTTCCTCCCAAGTGATTTTAAATTGAGGGCAATTTCAAAATTAGCTTTTCTTGTAGATAGAAATTTAGTGGCCTTTACTGAGACTTCGTTTCATAAATGGGTAGTGGGGAATTGTGAAGTCACACTGCTCAGACATACCTGAGACACCCGTTCTTCAGTGTGGCCATCAAGGGGTGGTATACTCATTTATTCTCTCTCTCTCTCTCTCTCTCTCTCACTCTTTCTCGTGCTCTCTCTCTCTCTCTCTCTCTCACACACACACACACACACACACACACACACACACACACCCCTTAAAGGCAAAGGTTTCAGGCTACAGTATGAAAACAGCTACAGAAGGCACATCTTCACATTTGCTTTTAAAAAGTCATGTTTTCTTGCCTTTAAGGATGATAAACAGTCCCCCTGTGGAAGTGTCAGGCTGCTCGTGTTGCCTGTGGAGGGCTGCACATGGACACCTCCGCCTTCAGAATGTCGAGGGTTAAGGCTAAGAGTGTCTCTTTAATTGAAGAGCAAAGCAGCTTTCCTAGATTCAAAGATGTGTACAGCCAGCCAGACTCCAATTCAAATAATAAAATGAATTTTGGGGGAAAGATTCTCGGGAATGTGGCAATATAACTGGGGCCGGCAGGGAGAGGAAGCATAATCTGATCATTTACATAGTACTTGTGATATAGGCGGAACTACTTTTCTGTTCCCCAGAGAGGTACAGAAATACTAATTCCGTGTCTGATGACCATGTTTATTATTCTTTAGCATGCCTCCTAAAATCATTACTGCATAATATGAATGATAGAAAAGGCACTGGATACTCCCCTTTGAAAAGCCAATATATCAGGATTAATTAAAAAGTTCATGAGCCAGTGGGATATTTAACGATGTTGAATTACTCTATGAACTTACTAAATGCAGCAACAATTTCCTAATTGAAATAGTAAAGCAAAATCTTCCAGAGCTCTCCGGTCATGATGGCATCTTTCTCAAATCACTTTCCTTTCTTTCCTTTCTTTCTTTCGTGTGGGGATCACTTCACAATGCCAGAGTCAAGGGAAAAAAGTTCTGCTGGAAGCAAAACCTTGGTCTCTTCCCCATAAGCCCTGACGGACAGAATGTTGAGAAGTTACATTGGAAGAGTGTGGAGAGACCAAATTAAAAGGGGTCTGTTTGCTGGCAACCTCTCACCTGTTATGAGGCACCAGCCTAGTCACGCTTCCTTGGCACCGAGTCCCTGCAAGTCAGGGTCCAGTGCCTTCTGTTTCTGTTCCCATGGCACTGAGACACACCGCTGTGGGAATGCGTTAGTGCACTCGAGTGTCTCCTCCATTGGACGGGAGCTTCTAAAGGACAGGGGCAGTATCTCGTAGACTAGAGCATCCTAAACATCTAGCACAACTCCTGAGACACCCCATAAACATTTCTTGACAAAATTAAAAGGTATTTTATATGGATCATCTCATTGAATATTCATAACAAGTTCCCAAATCACAATAGCTATTTTATTTTAATGACCCCAGCAAAAAAGAGCAAAATAACCAAACCAAAACAAAGCAAAGCAACATTACTGAGCTGCAGAATTCCCTTGTTCTTTCCACGCCTTAGATTTATTGTAATAACAGGACCTAGATACCACGTGGTCCTGGGCAGTAGGCATGTTTGACCAGGTAAGTGATGCTTTTTGCTACATTAAGTGTCCTGCACAGGACTGGGTGATCAATAAGAATCACCAACAGGGAAGACAATTTCCAAGACCTGTCAAGTATTTCAAATTAGGAGACCTACTTCAAGGGCACATTGCAGCCTGAATGGAAACCAGGTAGTTTAGTTGTGGATTTCAGAAAAGCCAAAACTGCAGACAGCAAGCAACTTGACCGGGAGTCTGGTCTGCCCCTATGGCAGAGATTATTCACTATCCATCCAAACGGATTTCTCCCCCTTTCCTGTAATAACAGAAGTGGAGCCAGAGGAATGACTTCCCAGCTAGACTTCATGTCCAAGCGTCTCCTGAATTTCTATGGGACCAAACGACTAAGTTCTTCCAAATGGAACATGAACAAAGTGATGGGTGCCACCGTGTGTCTGGGACTTAAAAAGGAAAAAGGACTCATGGACATGGACAACAGTGTGGTGACTGTGGGGAGGAGGGGGTAGAAGGGGACTAAATAAAAGACAATGGAAAAATACAATAATTTTTTTTAAAGCAGGCGTAACCCTGCCATGCTGTCCCCTACTTTGAGCAAACTGTCACTGATGTGTCAGTGACTCAGCTTCAATTCCCTACGTGGTAACCCTGCCTGAGGGGGCCCTGGCTGGCCTCGAGGGGCAGAGCTGCTCTGCTGAAATGGACTGCTTCCTGAAGAGAGAAATGGATGTCTACATTTTCAGGACTCTGGTGCAGCAGCTGAGCTTTCCCCTAAGTAATAAATTCCCTAAGGAAAAATTTGAATTAGGAGGAGATGGTGGCCTCATCTCTCCTTCACATTTCTGAGCCTCAAATGCCCTTACCTGTAAAATGAGCAGGGTAACTAAAATCCTTTCTGGCTCTAAAATTCTATGATTCACTGTTATTCTCATTCCCACAAGACTGACTTGATCCCACCCTAGTACACACCCTGTTCCCTCAAGTTTGCCTTTCCTCGGCCTTGTCAAACCCTGCTCCACCGCTTTCCCTCCCACTGATAACAGTGCGCTATCTCAGCTCGGAGCTTTGGCCGTTTGCTGAGGATCAAAGCCTTAAACTCAAGGACTGAGCTCCTATTTGAAAGTTTGGGTACCAACTGGAGTTGATGAGATTTTGGAAAGGCAAAGACTGTTCCTGAAATTACTCCAGTGAAACAGAACCTTCAAGTTAACCTCTGCTTGTATTAAAACAGAAACATGCTGAAAAATTGCTACAACTGTATTCCTGCAGATGAGAACCTAGCCCCACAAGTACTACAAACCAGGCCCCCGTTTTTTGTGGGGGTTTTTTTGAAACCAACAAAGGAACCATCCTCAATGACCCAGGGTCACATAATTTCTGTTATGTCTACCCTAATATTTAGCAAATAACGATCAACTTTTCATCAGGTTAAACATCTCTTCCCTGTATTTCTCAATTACTCCCACATCTACCAAATCATTTTTCTCCCTTTCCACCTCCTCCCCAGCTCATAAATACTTCCTACTACTTCTAATTATTATTCCTAATACTTTGTATTACTGATAATACAACTTTCACATCTGTATCTCTTAGAGCCCAGTATCTGCACTTCCTGGCTCAGGTCTCCAATTCTTAACAGCATTGAAAATACCCACTATAATATTTTCTCCCACTGCTACCAAGCCATCAGCTATCACCACAGAGCCCTCTCTATGCCTTGGATATCAGCTTGCAGAAGGATATCAACACTAATTGCACTTCTGTCTTCCAGCAGCACTGCCAATTCTTAGCAACGTAGATGTCCTCCAGTTTCACTCAGTGTTCACAAATCTCCCTTGGCACACTAGTTGTTGTTTCAACTTCCAGTGGTCTGCTACCTAGCTTCAGCAGCCCTCGAAAGCCCTGCTACAGTTCCCCCCAATCAACATACAGCTCCCTAACATGTAAATATGCTCATCGGAACTGCTTTGAAAGATACAAGTATCAATCATCCCAACTACAATATTTCTTGATTAAGCACTGAGTCTAAAAATACTATATAAATTTAAGCCAATTCAAACGTCAAAGGAAAGTTTATCTGGAAACCTCAAGTACAAAGGATTACCGTATTTTTCAGACTATAAGATGCAGCAGACCGGAAGTCGTACCTAGGTTTTAGAGGAGGAAAATAGGAAAAAAAAAAAAAAACCCTGCACCACCGCTGGCACCCCCCACACCTCAAGCGCGCCAGGTAAGCTACATTCGGATTATAAGACAGACACCCATTTTCCTCCCAAATTTGCAGGGGGCGGGAAGTGCGTTTTATAGTCTGAAAAATACAGTATTTCTCTCCAGCAAGGGGGCTGTCTTCCATTGCTTGTGCATGGCCGCAAGGACACTTGCCCTACATCTGCATTCAGCATTCTATTTTTGCCCATTCTCAAATTATCCACTTCCTTCAAATCACCCTTTGTAATAACAGCTCTTTCCTCCAATATAGGTTGCATATGTGTTTGACATGATTTTCTTTAAGATTATTTAGCACAGGTATTAACATGTAAGAGTTACAACAACTCAATTAAAAGGTCTGAGTAACATTATAAATGTTCTATTCAAGGAATACATTCAAAAAACTTATATATAAAGAAAAAGCAGATGTAAATTTAGATGGCACAAATGATATATACACAGACACATCTGTGTTTTAATGCCTACTAAATATTACCGTGTTAATTTCTAAACTTAATTGCTAGCTTTTAAAATGGAAATTACATATACATCGTAAAAAATTTGAACATAAAAATATAGAAAGAAAAACAGAAATTGCTTTCACCCTAGGTTCATGTTACCTCTCTATTCTTCTGTATCATTTCAGAAAAATGTTACATACATACAAATGTATGTATTTATGTATAACTTTTAGATAATGGAAGTATACTATACCTATTTCTATGCTTTCCTTTTTTCACTTAATATAGTTTTGAGACTATTCTATGTCAGCCCAGGTAAATGCAGCTTGTATGTTTCTTACAGAGTTTGAATAATTTCCTGAGTCTGTCATCTTCACATTCCTTTATTTTTTCCAGTCTTTTCAATCTCTGCACATAGGTGTGTACAAATGTGCACAGGTAAGTAAAACCACTGACGCAAAGGACAGGTACATTCTAAATTTTGAAAGATGTCCAAAAATGTTTTCAAAAGAGACTGCTGTTATGCTTAATTTAAAAAACAAATCATCATGTTTGTAAACACTAAAAACAGCCCACTGAGATACATATGCAGATAAAAATAAACAAAAGGACTCAACAGACTGGTCTCAGGGTCTGAAACAATTTGGACACGTACAAAGCCCTTAGTTCTTGGCAGAATTCTGCACCCCTGAAAATACATGTTTCAGATTTCAAAGATCGGCATTAGTAACATAAACATGGTACTCAAAACAATATCATGCCAATTTTATCAATATCGATCTGAACCTAATGATATTTTGTACAGAGCAAAAGTCATAATTTCACAGCTCTCTAAAAGCTTTAAATATTTTAGCAAATCATTATTTTGGGATTTTCAATTAATAATTAGAAAACATCTGGATGCTGAATGAACATGATAAATCTAAAATCTTTTTTAAAAAATATTTCTGTAAAATTCAATCATAACAAAAGAAAACCCTTTTTATTAGGCCTTTCTCAAAAACCCAAAATCTGATAGTCCCTTGCCAATCAGAATTCTGAGATAACACATTTTCCAATTTATATGCCAAGTATTTAAAAGCCCATGTTCAGTCCAGCTCCCTTAAGGAACACCTGCAGGACTGGCTCCAGCTAGTGTCCCCTCCTGGCAGGCAGACCGAGACGCAGGTCTGGGGAACAGACTGGGGCTGGAACGCTCCCTCCTCCAATACACAACCCGGGAGACCA
This sequence comes from Desmodus rotundus, assembly GCF_022682495.2. Taxonomy (NCBI): domain Eukaryota; kingdom Metazoa; phylum Chordata; class Mammalia; order Chiroptera; family Phyllostomidae; genus Desmodus; species Desmodus rotundus. The sequence goes on along the minus strand of NC_071387.1, from coordinate 41,897,412 downwards.
CCCCTCAGCCCCGGGATAACTTGTGAAAGGGCCAGACGAGGACACAGACATTCTGTCAATACCTGAAGGATGAAAAAGGAGGAGGATAGTGACAGAGGCAGAGGAGCTGGTTGGAAAACTTTAACAATGTAAAACGGAGCTCTAGGCAGCACCGTGGTACTGGATAGGGTAATTCCTGGAAAGGCAACAGGGTTTTCGCCTCACTTTTCCTCCTAGAACTATTATGTGCTATGATAGTAATATGCTATGCGTAAAGCCATTTAAATTGTATTCCCCCATGGGATGAGGCAGCCCAGTGGTTAAGGTGAGGGACTGCTAAATTGTATTCCCCCAACCTCTGTTTTTTGTGAGGCAATGATCTTGCCTTTTGTGATTTTGCTAATTGCTGTACTTACCAGGAAGGTATGACTTTGGGGAAGGATTACAGTACTGTGTCTGACTGAAAGTGAGGAGATACTATTTACATTCATTACTAGGGTAAATAAAAACTGTTACTCTGAACATGACGGAGCTGTACAAACATAAAGTCGAAAATGGCCTTTCTGGTGGGATGATTCTGTAAATAGAGACATGGATAGAAAAGCAAAGCGCATGGACAACACAGGCAATCTACTTTGGGAAAAGACAGGTGAGAAACAATGTGAAGAACAACGTGTGAAAATCTGTAAGTGATTAGCAGCCTTGAGCTTGCAAGCTGTCTGGGAAGCCCATGTGAATGTCCTACATCAGTGCTATTCATGTACTTTCTACAATCAGTTGCTATAAATTAGTTGTATTTTGTTAGTAGTTCTGATTTAATTGCAGGCTTCTATATTATTGGTAATGTTTAGCACCAACACTAGACAAAGTGAAAGATGCAAAAGTTAAAAAATAGCTGATGCCCAGATTTCATCCAATGCCATGAGAAAAGGTAAATAGGAATTTCCATCATTCTATGGCAAAAGAATACAAAGCTACGGTCTCAAACAAGAAAGTAAGATTAAGTCAGGGAAATATCAGGCTCTCAGTATCAGAGTTCCAGTCTCAGACTAAACTTTTACATAATACAAACTTGAGGATAATCTGCATAGATTTAATGCAACCTCTTAATTTAATATGGATGCTAAGAGTTGGATATTAAATGATTTCCCTAAGATTAATAGGTAAGTTAGTGAAATCCTATTTTCCTTATCTGTAGCCCAAGGGTCTTTCAAAAGAGCACTGGATAGTATCTTGTTCACACCCAGTTCCCTTTACTCCTGAAGAAGGCAGACTGGCCTGGGCTCTGGCATACTCGTGGACACTCTGGGGAGACTTCTGAGTAGTAAGCAGTGACAACATGGGGAATTAGACGAAGTGTAATTCCGGATCAGGAGTAAAAGCCCTGCACGGAAGCTTGGCTTCATCAGTAACTAACAGAGTGTGTGTGTCGTTGGGCAAATTACTTAACCTCACTGGATCCCAATTTTCTCATTTATAAGGAGAGGGTTGAAACAGATGAACTTAAGCCGTCAGTGCTAACATTTTAGAAATGGGATTAGTTTTTCAACTTAACACCTTATTTTTGTGAAGCAACAAGTCTTGGTCTGGACAACTCTGGAATTTACCTTAAGCCTCATGCATACTTCATGCTGCAGTTAGAGTACCACCTAGTGGACACTGGCTCACGTGACTAGCCAAGAGTTAACATTTCAGTTTCCTTGCTAGAAAAAACTATCTATTACAAAAAAAAAAAAAAAATCATCAAAGGATTGGAAGAACATCCAAAGGTCATATAACTCATTCTTCCTGACTTTAGGAGGGGTCAAAAATAACTATCTTTGACACAGGAGAATCTACTTATTTACCCAAGTGGTTGAGTGCCATTATTTGGCATGCTATAAAAATAGTACCTTCAAGAACCTGACTATCAGCTATGTAATGAGAGAAAATATTTGCAAGGCATATATCTGTAAGGGCTTAATATCCAGACCACATAAATAACTCTTACAACCCAACAACTACGACAAAAAACATGACTCAGAAATGGGCAAAGGAAGAGACATTTCTCCACAGAAGAGACACAAACGGCCAGGAAGCACATGACATCACCAATGACCATCAGGAGAGTCAGAACCACAGTGAGACACCACTTCACATCCAGTGGGAAGGCTGTTATTAAAAACAAAACTAGAAAATAATAAGTGATGGACAAGGACATAGTGAAATTAAAATCTTTCTATGTTATATCTTACAGCCACCGTGAAAAATACTACAGCGGTTACTCAAAATATTGAAATAGAACTACCTTCCCTGACTGGTGTGGTTCAGTTGGTTGGGTGTCATCCCGCAAAGCGAAAGGTCACTGGTTCGATTCCAGGTCAGAGCATATGCCTCGGTCGTGGGTGTGGTCCCAGGTCAGGCACATACAAGAGGCAACCTATCAGTGTTTCTCTCCCACTCTTTCTCCCTCCCTTCCCTCTCTCTAAAAATAAATAAATAAAGTATTTTATTATTTTTTATTGTTGTTCAGTTACAGTCATCCCCAAAATCTTTTTTAAAAAAATAGAACTACCATATATAATCCAGCAATTCCACTTTTAGGTTGAAGGAAGACTCGAAAGCAGGAACCCAGAAAATTCAAAATGGAAACTAGAACAAATACCTATATACCCTTTTCATAGGAGCATTATTTACCGTATTTTTTGGACTATAAAATGCACTTCCCCCCAAATTTGGGAGGAAAATGGGGGTGCGCCTTACAGTCCAAATGTAGCTTACCTGGCTTGCTGGGGGGGGGGGGGGAAGAAGGTAGGTGGCGGTGGAGCAGGGTCATAGAAGGCAGGAGCTGGACCACATTTTTTGCTTTAAAATTTTTTCCCCCCTATTTTCCTCCTCTAAAACCTAGGTGTGTCTTATGGTCCGGTGAGTCATATAGTCCAAAAAATACAGTAAATAGCCAAACCGTACAACCCATGTGTCCATGAATGGATAAAAATTTAAAAATGTGGTGTATTTGTACAATGGAATATTTTTCAGCCTTACAAAAGGAAATTGTGATACCTGCTACATGAATAAAACTTGAAGAATTATGCTAAGTACAATAAGCCAGTCTTAAAAGGACAAATACTGCATGAGTCCCTTATATGAGATATCTAGAGCAGTCAAATCCACAGGACAGACAGCAGAATGGTGGTCTGTCAGGAGGTGGGAGGAGGCAGAGTGGGGAGTTATTGTTTAACATGCTCAGAGTTGCAGTTTGCAAAGATGAAAAAGTTCTGGACAATGTTCACACAATATGAATACCACTACACTGCACTTAAAGTGGTAAATTTCATGTATATTTTACTATAATAAAAAAACCCCTGATTATCAGTCTGAACTTAAAAATTAAATATCTGTTCTTAGAGAAAACTCTTGTTTCCTTAAAAGTTCAAAAAAATTTTTTCCTTAGTTCCTTTTTAGTGGTTCAGAGTTCCTGTATAAATACACTATTAACTCAATGAATACGTACTGGAAAGAGTGAATTGTTCTCCATAATCGTGGGAACACTTTAAAAAGGGGAATGTGTAGCGTTCAGAATCTGGGAGAAACAAAATGAACACGACTGTCCCCGGTGATCTTTGACTAATACTGCACATTTGACGAGACCCCTGGGGGTCTCTGATGTTCTTGAGTTTGATCCAGAAGGGAGAGGTGCTACACGAAAAAATGCCCACTCCGTTCCAGGGCTCAGTGTGGAGGAGAAGAGTCAGACAACGGCCTTCACTGCCTGCGGCGCTGGCCACAAGCGGGTTTGCTCTAGTGACAGCTGGAGCTGCCTTTGATGGAAGGGGCTGGAACTCTATCAGGAATGACCGACACTGAGTGAATGCCCTTTGCTCTTGTTTTCGAAGAGGTGGCTGCCTGGGCCCTCTCTGGGGAGCTACCGAAGGTATGGCTGTCCTTAGCAAAAACTGATGAGCTAACTGTTAGTTCTGGTAGGCTCTTTCCAGTGTCTTTCCTTTCTAAATACTCACTGTGTTTCTGCACTTAATCCATCTCTACAAAATCTACCTTTGGAAAGACACGTTGGGCAAATGAAAATTCCTTTACATATAAATGCCAGGGAAGCTTAATGTGTGTGCATTGGCACTTTAACAGGGGCTGACAAAAGCCAAATGCATGAACTTCTAACTTCAGAATTCTTGGTGTCAGTCTGCCAGCATGGGACTGGGGGGAAGGTACGGCAGTCCTGTGGTTCTTCTGAAGCAGGGTTTTTCAACCTCTGCACTACTGATATCTTGGGCAGGATAACTCTTTGTTGGGGGTTGGGGAGCTGCCCGGTGCAACAGGGTGTTTAGCAGCACCCCTGACCTCTTCCACTACATGCCCAGAGCACCCCTCCAACTGTGAAATCCCCAAGATATCTCCAGACACTGGTCCTTTGCTGTTTCCTGGGGGGCAAAATAGCCTTCCCCCAGCCTTGTTAAGAACCACTGATCTGAACATGGCGTGTAGGTGGTCAGCCGCTCTACCAATATACATCACCAGTCATTCTTGCCGAGGAGTGTATAGTCTCACTGAGGAACTCAGATCTATACTGAAGGTATTAGAAAATGGTGCAAGCCAGGACCTAAGAACAAGTGCTCAAAGGTGATTTGCACAAGAATTCCAGTGCATCTTGATAAAATGGAATGAGAATATTATTATCTGAAAAGAAGCCTCTTTTTTTCTTTAATAATAAAACTGCTTAAAAGAGAAGGAACGATATAAATCTCAAATTGGTGTGTTTTCAGGGAATTTCATAATCAAAATCTTTCACCTTTATCTCTCCTCAGCTCAACCAGACATTTAATCAAAACTGTTAAATTTTTTTTTTTAAATCCTCATCTGAGGATATGTTTATTGATTTTAGAGAGAGAGAGAGAGAAACACTGATCAGTTGCCTCTCACATGCACCCCGACCAGGGATCAAACCCACAAGCCAGGTATGTGCCCTGCCCGGGAATCAAACCCTCAACCTTTTGGTGCACGGACGATGCTCCGATCAACTGAGCCACCCATCCAGGGCAAGACTGTTAGACCTTGAAGTCATGGTGCCCCCCTCCCTACTTGCTCTTTCTGCAAGGAACTAGCCCTAAAATATCCTCCAAATGTAGGCAATTTATTTATTTTTAATGTTTCGAAGTTGTAGCTTTTATACTCTGAGCCCCAGTTAAGTAGAAAATTTCCAAAGGGAATATTGTTAAGACTCCTGGATTAGGAATCATCATCATTGTCCTAATTATAATAATCACTTTTACAGCATTTACTATGTGCCAGGGACTCATCTAAATACTCTGTATATATGAAGCTACTGAATCCTTACAGTAACCCTAATACTGTCGAGGAAAATACTGTTATTATCCCTACTTTACAGCTAAATACGCTGAGGCCCTGAGGGGCCCCAGGGTCAGATGGTGAGAAAGTAGCAGGTCTAGGGTGTGAATCCTTTTTAGAAATCGAAGTACTTTTTGCTAAAGTTGCTAATGGAAGGTTAACTCTGAATAAGCCAGGACACTCAGATTTCTTTAGGCCTGAATTCATTCAACCGCAGAGGTTCAATATTTAGCCCTGGGATTTTCTGCCGTGAGACAGTCAACTGGGAGACAAGGATGTCCCCACCACAGCCTGATACTGAAGCACCGTGCTGTGAAATAAGGACTGAGCTCGGGACTTGAAGACGTGAAATCAAAGGCTCTCCCCTCCCTGCCCCAGGAGCCACCTGCTCTTGTTTCACCTGCACTGGCTGACTTTAACGGCAAGTAGAACAGCAGTTCACACATGTTCTCTGAGGTGTATTCCTTCAAATTGAGACATGTGTTCTGAAGAAGTCTCTCTCTGAACTTTCAGTAAAGGAGTCAGTCTCTAGGTTCTACTTTGACATAGCCCAACACTCAGAGGAGCCTAAACCAACCGGGTGGGCTCTGCAGCCTACGGGGAACTTCAGGTAGCAGTAGTCAGACTGCTGTTTGGCATCACAAAGACCTCTTCTTATGTAACGTTAGTTATGGTCTAATAATGCTCTGCGCAGTGTTCTGAGTCAATAGTGACTTGTGGACAGCCCACTCAGATGATGACCAGGTGGAATGAGACAGCTAACCCCGAGAATCCTTAATGCAGGCCGCCGATGTGCAGACGCTGATAAAACTACCATGTGTGTTGCCCCAGATACAGAGAATGAGCTTAGTCTTTGTTCCTTGCAACCCACTGGAGTCACGCCCTGTACCAAACAGCTAAGCAGCTGTTACAAGGGGGGCACAACTGCTGGAAAGAAGAAACAGGAACTGCAATCGCCCTTCAATGTTCACAAAGCACTATATCCCAGGCGGAAAGAAAGTTTGATGAGGATGCATGGGTTTCTTATGTACTGAGACTGTGCTACTCAAAAGAGGAACACAGATTGTAATAATTACAACAAGAATTGCCTGTTCTCATGCTATAAAAGGTAAGCAGAATCTAAGAGGACTGTTTGCTTGGTTAATAAAACAGCTGCAAGCACTAGTTTCTCCTCAGGATGGGACTGAATAATTAGCAAAATGATTGGCACAAATTGAGAAATTTCAGTTTAGTGTTAGAATTTAGTAGATGGCCTGAAATATTAAGAATTGTAAGTTAATTTCAGTGTTCAAAATGATATGTATCATTCCACAAGATTAAGTTTAAAAATTCATTCTTCGTTTTTTTTAAAAGGCAGTCTCTGTTGATGAGAGGAGATAAAGGAAGACCACAGCGATCGATGAAGCTCATTCGTTGTCTAATAAGGACTAAAATGGTTTTTATCCAGTTAGATGTTGGTTCCTTTCTAACGTGCTCAATGCCTGGGGAATCTGTGAAAAGGCAGGTAAATACTTCCTATCCCAAGACCCAAAAAAACAATTTCAGCTGAAACCAGAAACCAGAGCCTGCCAGATTCAAAAAGACAGGGAGCTTATTATCAGTGCCAACAAAAGGCCTTTGTCCGAAAAGTCCTCCCGGGTGATTTTGTTACTGTCTTTCCTTTGGGAAAGAGCTCTACTTCTGTGAGTGAGAGCTAGCATCTGAAATTCTGACCTGTGAATCATGTAGCTGGATGGCTCAGCCCAACCTAAATTCCAGCTCCAGCACCTTTGGAGCTTTTCCTCTTGTTTGACGAGTCTCACAGCAAGACCTCAGGCAAGACGTCCCTATTCAGGGGGGCAAGAACTAAAAAGCACAGAAACTCTGGTCATTTTAGAGAATATGAATTAAAACAAAAGAGTATACACGTTTTGTATCTGTGCTGAAGGAATGCTTACTGAGCCTGGGTCAGTTTGGAAATTGAATCACAAAGTACAGATAAAAACGTTTTAAGATTTTTCTTTTTTAGGTTATAAAAATCAAAACATTGCTTTACCTGGTTGGTGCACAGTTTTTATAAGTATTTGGTTTTGGGGAGGAGTGGGGCGGGGAGGGGAGTAAGCCTACCCATTACTCCAGTTCAATGGGCAACTCCAGGATGAGCTGACAGGGAAGCACCTCCATACTAACACTATATGCTAGAAATTCAGTTTAATGAATACATAACCTGAACACGAGCCCTTTTAAATTTGATGCTGTCTCTTCCCTTTTAGCCCGCTGACAGCCTATTTTAGGGATACGGGGGCACCGAGAGGGTGGGGAGACATGGCGCATCCGTTAACATGGCTTTGGGCTGCCGGGGCTTCAGTGATTAGCTTCTGACCAACCTCACTGGGCAGGTCAGCCTGGCACTACTGCGAAAGTGAGGCAGGACACCAGATGGTAACGACAGTACGTATCAGCATGCTTCGAATTCAGTAGGAGGAACACGGTTAGTGTCATTTCTTTGAATGAGAATTCACACTAAGAGGCATCAGGTGATACTAAGTTTAACAGAGAATTGAAGATACATTCCCCTTGTAGGTACTGTGCACTGGAGCACAGGTGAGCTCTAAGGATGCTGCCCACAGCTCTCTGGGTGCAGGCAAAAAGATTCTAATGACCTAGCACTCAGTTTAGTAAGTACTGGGCAGGACTGGCTACATAATTACAGGGACTCATGCAAAATAACACGAGGCCCTTATTCAAAAATTATTAAGATGGAGACATCGGAGAATAATGAAACCAAACGCGGGGCCCTGTGTAGCTGCACAAGATTGCACGCCTGTGAAGCTGGCCCCGTTGGTAGAAGACTTTGTATGTTAAAACAAATCGAGTGGAACTTACGGCCACAGCTGATTCTGATAATTATTTATCTTCAATTGAGTCACATAAAGAAGAAGTAAAAAACTGCCCTCCAGATTCCCCACCCAAAACAAAGCACTACGAAAACCCAACCCTGCTGACTGGGAGGTGAGGAGCAGCTCTCCCCCATCGGCCGCTGTGCTGCCCACACGCACTAGTCTTCCCAGTGCCTGGGGTGGATCCCAGGTCCAGGCGCACCACTTCCCATGGACGGCAGCCACTGACCAGGGAGAGCCTTGTGCAATGCAGGCCTGGAACCTTTCTCAACTGGCATCCACATTGGCAAATACATTTTAGATTGTATTTAGCACACGCGCACACACGTAATATAATGGAAACAAGAGTTTCATAAAACAATCATTCCAACTATGATTCCCTTTGGTATTTTCTGTTCAATTTTATTTAAATCTGTTATATTTCATTTTGTAAAGATGCTGCAGATGACTTATCATATGGAATTCAAAACCCAATAATGACTCCCACTCCCTGATGTGCTGAAACCCACAATTTGAAAACACCACTACAGTAGCTATTGTTTTCCTCGGACAGGTGTGCTCTCTTCCATGACACCCAGTCTCCTGGAAACCCAAGCTGCCTCTGACCCCTGGGTCAACGTTAACTTACATGGAGACAATCAACACACCATCCCTGTCCCTTAGATTTTCAATTTGGCGTGGGAACTCCCTTTTCTCTTGCCTTGCTATGCTGGGAGGAGGTGATTCAAGGCTGGAGGAGAGAGAGAGATGCCCAAACAAATCCCAGGTTCCAGGAGCCCCTAAGACAACTTCCTGGTTGCACAAGTTACTCTGTGCCTGAGCTACTTTGTGAGAATTTTTGTCTTTTTCAACCAAAGTCATGACTAATATAAACACTATGATAAATAAAACATGTAAGCAGATAAGTGTTATGAATATGAATAGCTATAGCTTAAAAGCCATACTGATTTCAGTTCTTTGCATTTTAAAACCTTTTCCTTCTGTTATTCCAAAAAGAATTTTCTTAAACCAAAGCTTCCTTGTTTTTTAGCATTTGCATGGATAACAGTTTTCCCCACATTTTATCTTATTGAACAAATACCAGTTAAGTCTATTACTCTGGCTGGAAAGCATAAATGTCATAATCAAAGAGTTCTCTTAAAGACCACATTGTTTAGAAGTAGAGTCATCACAGAGTCCCTTTCATTATGAAGATTATCGGTACCGAGAACTGTCATTTACTGAATGTCTCTGTGCTCCAGTAAGTTTACATGTTATCTATTCTAATAATCCGCATAACACTTTGAGACAAGTAATATCCTCATTTTGTACATCAAAGGGGAGGCACAGGGATATTTTGTTCAAGATTACCCAGTCTGAAATGAGTGGAGATGCGATTCAAACCAGGACTCTTGATTTCCCTGTTGTCTCTTGGGAGGCTGTCTCGAAGTCAAACATCACAGTGGCCCAATGTCCCTTAAGAGAGATCCCGTTCTCTTATTCTTGTTTTAAAGTAACAATTCACATGACAGGAATTGGCAATTCAAAAAACATACTGCTTCTGTTCATTTCTTCACTGGCTCATGTGTGGAGACACATGGGAGAGAGCCCTGTACCAGGTTTAACTGAGGCAGCAGCAGAAACCTAGAGAAAGGCAGTTACTCATGCCCCTGAACCTTACCTAATCTCTCAGAAGAAAATTTCATGCAATCTGAAGCTCCATCAAACTCGCAGGGGTGTCCAACCTGTGGCCCGTGGGCCGCATGCAGCCCAGGATGGCTGTGCATGCAGCCCAACACAAAATCGTAAATTTACTTAAAACATCATGAGATATTTTTGTGATTATGTGCTGCAATGTATTTAATGTGTGGCCCAAGACAACTCCCCTTCTCCCAGTGTGACGCAGAGACACCAAAAGGTTGCACACCCCTGTGAGAATAATAAAGCCCCAGATAATGATCTTAAGCTTTATAAAATGCAGATTCCCTGCTAAAAGGCAAACTCTTATTTTTTAAAAAAGGAAGAATCAGATGGCACTCAAGAAAGACCCCAGCTGGTTAAACTTGGCCACTGAAGTGGTCCAGATTCCTCTGGCGTTGGGCCCACAGCATTTTCTTTTGCTTGCCTACAGCGCAGAGCTTTCATTTACTTTGAACTTTAAATCCCCTGCATTTGCTCCATCTAAGATGAAAAACAAGGGTTGAGATAAGTCCTAACCTCATAAAACTGTCTCTCTTATTTCAGTAACTCCTTGATTTGTGTTATTTCTGCAGGCCGTCTCGGTTTTGAAGACACTGTGAACAAACTGACGGAAAATGGGTGTTTTCTAATATCGCTAAGCTTCTGAGGCTACTCACTTGTACGGACTGCTTTATTCGCTGTGTCTCCACCTTAGCCTTCCTCGGGCAATTAGGAACACAGAAGGCGACCTAAAAAGCTTATTTTTATTTAACTAGATATTAACTGACAAACTTTTAAAAATTATTTCTTACCTTCTAAAATAGCTATCATTTCTTTAATCCAGAAAATCAGAAAATAAGTTTAAAAAATTAGAAAATAAGTAAAACGAAACATAAAAACATGGCCCTTAATCCAGCCATTCAGCTAATCTCTGCTAATAGTTCACATTAACCCCCCAGACATTTTTGTTGCATCAGTAATAAAGACCTGTGTTACATATCTCTGAAGATTAGATGCATGCTACCTATATTATTTTGAAATCGTTTCTTTACATCAATATATAATGAACTTTCTACTATTAACTATACATCCATATTATCATTTTAGTATTTAAAAAGTATTTTATTATTTTAGATATACTCTGATTTTTTAGCCAATCTACTGCTGAATACTTTAGTTGTTTTCAACTATTCACAACTATAAACAATGTTGTGATGGACTGTCTTCTACATATCTTTGGGACATGGAGCCAAGCAAACAATTAGTATAAATCCCTTAAAGTGGAATGACTGGATTAAAGGGAATAAATTCACGTGTACATGAATGTTCGTAGCAGCATTGTTTGTAACAGCCAGAAAGTGTGATGAATCCAAGTGCCCATCAACTGATGAATGGATAAATAAAATAGGGTCTACCCATAAAATGGAGTATTATTTTGCAGTATAAAGAACTACTAAAACATCTGCCACACAGATGAAAACAAAAGGCAACATATTATATGATATGACTTGCATGAATCATTCAGAACTGGCGAAGCCACAGAGACAAAGTCATCAGTGGTTGCTGAAGACTAGGGGGTGGAGGGGAGAGTGACTGATATCAAGGACAGGGTTCCATTTTAGGGTAAAAAAAAGTCCCCAAACTAGAGAAGTGAGTTCCTGATTCCAGTCTAGCATGTAGGGAGTCGGAAGTTGCTGCTTCACCATATCAACAAGTGAAAAAAGTGAGCGACATAAAAAATTAACAATTCTTCTTAGAACTGAATGGGTCCACTGAATACAAGAAGTTTTTTTCAATAAATATGTACAGTACTATAAATGTATTTTTTTCCTTTTCTCTAGCTTACTTTACTGTTAGAACACAGTAGTATATAACAAACAAAATCTATGTTAATCGACTGCTTATGTTATCAGTAAGGCTTCTGGTGAATAGTAGGCTATGAGTAGTTAAGTTTTGGGGAAGTCAAAAATGACACTTGAATTTGCAACCGCACAGGGGACGATGCCCTTAACCCCTGCATTATTCAAGGGTCAACTGTGTGTATATATGAAAAAATTAGTGGTGACACTTTGAATAATCCTATGAATATACTAAAATCCATTAACGTGTATACTTTAAAAGGGTAAATTTGATAGTATGTGAGTTTTATCTCAATAAACTGTTAATTAAAAAACTCAACTTCCTCTCCTCTACTTCTGGTATAGCTAGGCCTCCTGTCACCATCCTCCTGAAACACCCTTCCTTCCCACGTTAGTCATGACCTCCTGAACTTGGCTCCTGCACACGGCACCTGGCCACTGCCTCGCTCACCCTGCTGCCACCACCCCGGCCTCCACGGCTCAGGCCCCAGCACTGATGAGAACACTGAGCCTTTTCTGTGGACTCCCCCAGGGCACCACCACTGCTGGTCTGCTGTTTATATACTTGCTGTATTTCAGCAAAGAGCATATCTGACTTTAAAAAAATCTTGATAGCAAAGAGAACAAATTCATCAGAAATATATAAAAATTTAAAACTTAGAATGTAGTATATAATAATGAAGTCTCGAAATATGAGAAGTAGAACTGTGTAGAAAAAACTGACAAGTTTACATCCAAAGTGAGAATTTTTTTTAAACTCAGTCAGTGAGGGGGGGCATAAACATCCACATTATTATTTTCAGATCACTTTATTATTTTTCCTCAAAAAAGTGAAAAGGATTTTTTCCCTTGTGATAATTTATCAAACTGAACATGTAATTTATATACTTCCCTATATGTGTATATATCAATAAAAACACTATTAAAATAATAAAAATATCAATAATTGATCCAGCAGACAAGAAATTAGTAAGGCTATAAAAATTTGTGTAACTCAGTTAGCAAGTTTGTTGTAATGAAAGGCGTAATACAGAACCTTGCACCCAAAAATATAAAAATCACAATTTCAAGTGCACATGGAACATTTATAAAAACTGAACACATACAAAGACATAAAGAGTGTTCTAAATGATAAATGGAGAGCTATACACTGTGAAGTTGAAAAACTAACCTCAAATTTATAGATATATTTACTAAAACTCCCATCAAATTTTTTTGAATTTGGTAAGCTGAGCTTAAAATTCAAAAAGAAGAGTAAAGGACTAAGAGTAGCCAAGAAAATTCTGAAGAACAACAAGGTGGGCAGATTTGATGCACTGCATATAACGATAACTGAAAAACTAGCGGTTAGGTAACTTTTACATTGGGCACAGGAGTAGTCAACAGGCCACCACGCTGCCCAGAGAAGCCCCTGTGTGACATGACACCTGGCGCACACCACAGGTGTCACTAACACCAGTGGGAAGGAGAGCAGTAAGAAGAGCCAACAGAATAAAAAAATTTACATTTGCTTAAAGTCCTAAGAGCTAAAAAGTAATAAAAAATTATCAGGCCAGAATCTGGGAAAGGACAAATCTAGAGAAGTGGGCCTGCATTTGGTGGCACTTTTCCCACGAGATACTTGCTAATTCTGGAGGTGGCAACTGAGAGGCTGGGGCAGTAGGGCCCCAGCGAACCATCGGGGCTTTGCTCGAGGGCTGGGCACTAGGAATGAGGGAATGGCCACGTAAACAGGCACACGCGGGGACTACAGCTCAGCTCTTAGCCACCAGAAGCGCTAAGGTGAAAAAGACTGACAGTAGCAAGAGGTGGCAAAGATGGGGAGTGACAGAAACTCTCAGACATGGCTGGTGGGAGTATAAGTTGGCACTTCCACTTTGGAAAATACTTTTGCCCCATCTACTGAAGGAGAAGATAGATCTTCCCCACGTGCTGTGATTCTAGTCCTAGGCACACATCTGACAGGAAAGTATACCCGTGTGCACCGAGACACATTTACCTGAGAATCCACAGCAGCATTATTTGTGATCTTCTGTGATTATCTGTGATACCCCCATACTGGAAAGACACTGAGAGTCCATACACAGTAGAATGGATAAACCAATTGTGGTACTTTCATGTAGTCGAATCCTACATGGCAATGGAAATAAGTGAATTATATAGAATATAGAATGTTTCTACCTTATGAACATAATGTTGAGTAGAAGAAATGAGACACAAAACTTTATATAAATTCAAAATAGCACACCATCTAGATAAAATTCAAAAAACACACTTCATTTGATTCCCTTTGTGTAAAAGGTAAATGTAAATGAAAACTAAACGACAGTGTTCGAGGATGCGTATTTAAGTACTAAAATGAAAGAGAAAAGCAGGGGAGTGATCACCTTAGAGAGCAGCAGTCACCCGCCAGGCAGGGGCACCGGCAGGGCTGCATGGAGCAGTCTCGGCGATGCTCTGTTTGTTGACGGGGTATTGGATACACAGATATTTTGGGATGTCAGTATGCTGTGCATCTTTTATTTGCGTACTCTTCTTCATGTGTATGCATGCATTTCATAATTGAAAAGGCTGAAAACCATCAGTGAAGATGAATGATGGATTTACTATTCAACAGACAGTATTGGGACAACTGAACAGAAATATGGCAAAAAATATTAAATCCTTACTTCCTGTCATATACAAAAACCAAGTACCGGTGTACAGAAAGCCTACGAAAAGCAAAACCTGAGTGTAGCTTTTCATAGAAAATGAAGAACTTATCTTCATATTCTTGGGGAAAAAAAATTCTTGAAGATAATATAACAATACAACTAATAAAGGAAATGAGTGAGTTGGCCACATTGAAACTCTTTTGTAAGACAAATTGAAAAGACAAGCCACACACTAAAAGATAATGTCTATATGTTTATGTATAACCAGCAAACAATAATGAGAATATGTTTAAAACTGTCTGTATCAGTTTTAAAAGACAACTTCATTGGGGATTGGAGTAAAGGGGAGAACAGGCAAGGACAGGAGAAGGTAATCTGCATTAAAAACAACCTGACTGGCTGAGAAGCATGTGAAACATAGTAGGGCTTTTTCACATAACGGACGTATATGATAGACCAAATAAATGAATTAAGGGATGTATATGATAGACTAAATAAATGAATTAAGGGCCATGTGTAACAACCCGATAAAAATCTCAAAAACAATGTTGAGTAGAGAAAAAAAACTGCAAAGGAAAATGATTTAAATAAAGTTTAGAATCATGCATACTATTTAGAATCCAGTATTAGATATTATTTATCAGCACATACGTATGTATTGGTTTGGCCGAAAAGTTTAGTTTTTTCTGTATGATGGCTCTAGTAGTGCTTAGTTGTCTTAGACTTCATTCAAAACAATTTTGTTAGACTGCATTTTAATTGTTGTCATATCAGTGTGCATTTTAAAACAAACTTACCAAAATTGGTGAATTTTTGTGCAGTCATTTTAATACTGAGGATGGAAGAAGATATGGAACATTTTCAGTGTATTATGCTTTAGTATTTCAAGAAAGGTAAAAATGCAACTGAAACACAGAAACCAATTTGTGCAGTGTATGGAGAAGATGCTGTGACTGATCAAA
This sequence comes from Desmodus rotundus, assembly GCF_022682495.2. NCBI lineage: Eukaryota > Metazoa > Chordata > Mammalia > Chiroptera > Phyllostomidae > Desmodus > Desmodus rotundus. Next base: position 41,882,080 of record NC_071387.1, on the reverse strand, counting down.
CATGTCGACGGTGGTTTGCGAAGTTTCTTGGTACTACTGACATTTTGGCCAAATAATTCTTTGCTGTGGGGCTGTCTTACGCGTTGGAAGATGTTTAGCAGCAGCCCTGGCCTCTACCCACCAGAAGCCAATAGTGGGAGATAGCTGACTTGCTCAGAATATCCAAATCAATAAAGTTATTGGTGAAAATGAAAACTGTGTCTTTTATTTTACAGAAAAGACATGCAGACATTTTGGCTCACCCAAAGATATAAAAGTGAAAAAATAAGCTAGGAACAACAAATGACAACTTGAGGCCAGTGGCTTCTTCCAGGGAGGGAGAGAAATCAGTGGAGGAAGGTTACACAAGGTCTTTAATTGTACCTATCATTTTCTGTGAAAATAAAGATTTAAAGCAAATATATAAAATTTTAAGTTCTCTATAATTTTATACTTTCCTGTTTCACTGAAATCATTTATAAAAACAGAAGTAAACAAAGCCACTTCCCCCTCTATTCTCAGTTTTATTCTTCCAGCAAGCTGTGTGGCTAGGCCTCGCAGTATCAGCCCGTCACAAACCCTGGTATTACAGTACTGCCTCGCACTGAGGGAGGCTTTAACAGCCCGCTCGAATTCTGGTATTTGGTTTACTGGAGGGATATTGTCATGGATATAATTTACTGCCTCCCACAGCATCTCTGCATGAGTTGCAGGAGTCACTCAGGCTCAGTACCAGCAGAAGCTAACTTGCTGTAAAAACACAGTGAATCTTGTAACGAACCATGATTACCTCCTTTCACTGGTTGCTAAGAGGTGTTTGACTAAATCCTGGACCAGCACTAGGAAAGGTACCTGGTGGTGTGATCTGTATTTCCTTCCTTAATTTCAGCCTCCAATCCTTACTGTCCTTTCACCCAAATTTTTCAGGCAATGTATTTTATCCTACTGTGTGTGTGCAGTTAGATAAACGAATATACACAAACATATAACCATAAAGGAAAATTCGGATAGATTTTATTAAAACTCACTACTTTTGTTGATCAAAAGATAACATTAAGAGAATAAATGCCAAGCTACAAAGTGGAAGAAGATATTTACAAGACATATGATAAAAGGCTCGCATCTAAGAATATAAGGAACTCATACCCATCACTAAGAAAAACACAGATAATCCAAAAGAAAGATGGACAAAGTTGGTAAATAGCAGAGCCAAAATTGCAATCTGACATCTTACTTAAAAAAATAATAATAATAAGAGTTTCAGTTATTTGTAATGCTATCAGCTAGCAACAATGACCATCGCTGTCCCAGGGGGTCCAACCCACTGGCCGCACGCAGCCCAGGATGGCTGTGAATGCAACCCAACCCAAAACTGTAAATTTACTTAAAACATTATGAGATTTTTTTGTGTGATTACAAGTCACAATGTATTGAATGTGTGGACCAGGACAGCTCTTCTTCCAGTGTGACCCAGAAACACCAAAAGGTTGGATACCCCTGGTTTACACCTTTTTCTTGGTGTAAAATCTTCCAAATTCTTTTCTTTTCAGGGGCTAATAATCATCCCTATAATTTCATATATATAAGTAATTAGTTGTGACTATAGAAATTAGGTAATACCAAACATACTATTTCATAATCTTTTTAATGTAAGGTAATTGACATTTTTTAAAAACAGTATTGCATAGACAGTAGTAATAAGGGTTCAAGGTAAAGTCTTTAAATGATTTCCAATACACATTCACACAAAAAGCCTCTGTGTGTGCCTGCTTCCCCACACCCTTACCAGCACTAAGGAAGGTCTCTGGTTCAACCACATAACTGTGATCGGAAAACTTCCTCCTAGCTTCCAGCAAGCAATGCAAACAAAGAAGTAAAACAGTGGAGGAACCATAAATGGTGAGCAACGAAAAGGGCGAGGAAAGGAGTTTCAAATAGGGACAGGTGGCTGAATGAACAAAGGAAAGAGGAAATGGAAAAGGGGTTAAACATAAAAAAGTAGGGCGCCTTTCAGGAATATCCTTGCTAATCAGGCCATGAATCACAGACAAGTCCACCAAAGGCCGAGAAACAAGATGTAGTTTCTGCTTTCAGAAGCTGATTAAGAGCCAATAAAGGAGGCTTAGAGTTCGCCTCAGACTGGATATCTTAACCTAAGCTCTCATTTTTAACTACTACTTAAAAGTTTCCTTTGGAGTTTGATTTTTTTTTCTCCTCATTTTTTAGTCAGTTTTCCCCTTAAAGCTGAATTTTATCTGAAAAAAATTCCCAAAGTTCACTTGGAGTTTTTAGAGTAGAACAAAATACATGTTTCCCACTTTCAAAGAAAATATTCAAACTTTGGTTGTAGTTGAATAACTTCAGAATGGCTTCGTTTTAAAACCAAGTAAAGGAGAAATATCCAAAGGAAATTCGTATTTTAGACTGTTTTAGGATAGTTCAAAATCAAATAAGCAATACTGGAACTCTGAATTATGGGTAAAGCCTACTGTTACCTATGAGAATGGTAAGAGCTTAGTGGCAGAGGAGAGGTATTTCAAGTCATTCTTGAAAAGGCAGGCTTTGCATTCTACTTCCAGGCCCTTGTCCACCTTTAACTGCTTCTCTTCTGAGTTTCTGTCTAATTTCTGGAAGACACTGTGAAGGACGGGTAAGAAAGCTGGTCTAGAACGGCAGAGGATGGAGCCCCGGGAGACCCTGACCGTGGGTCTTCATCTCTCCACACCGTACCCTCACTGTTCTGATGCAAACCCTGATCTCACCTCACAGGGAGGCCGGCTGATGAGATTCAAATGAGTAATGGTGTTAAGCAAGTTTTGAACAGGCATGAAGTACTTAAGGTTATTATAAATGTTTACTTTCTTCTTTACAATTTCTTAGAAAATATACTGAGCAATTCCAAGAACCAGGTTTGAAGGATAAATGGTTGCGAGAACCAATGTTGGGGAATCCATCTTGATTCAAAAAGGGGGCTGGGGTATAAGAAATTCTTTTGATATTTTCATAAAACTAATGACCATTTCAAAAGAATTAACATAAGCGAGAAGCACACATTCAAAAAAGAACCGGAGGAGAAAAATAGTCTTTGGGATTCTATAAACTGGCTGGTCTGTAAGGCAGACCCTAGGTCACTGTCTAAGAAAGCATCTTTGTATTATAAGTGTTCAGATATGCATGTAACAGAAAACCAGAAAAATAAAAGACTAAAAGACAGGGTTTGGATACACACTGATAAACTGAAATATGTTATGCAAATGCCTTATTGTGTGTTCTGGGCTTTCAGAGGCACTGAAATAATATATGCATGAAAAGATTACAGCAAAATAGTTGGCTTCATGCTGATGTGTTATCACAGGGAAAATCAAGACGGCAAAGGGAATATGCAAATCAACACAACTCCACAGCCCTGAAAATTCTCACCCACTATTTGATAATGTATTTCCTTCTTTGGATTTAAAAAAAAAAAACAAAACAAAAGGAATGCCTTCCCCAAACTCTAGGAAGGCTGAGAATTTAAACAGACAAAAGGAGATCTACATAAATTTTAATGACTAATACAAAAAATCTTAGAAATATTAAAAGCAAAAGCAACGGTCTGCAATACTTCCCAGAGGAGCTCTGGCCGGGGGTCTGCAGTGCCTTCCCACAGTCCCCGGGACAGAACGGGGCGCTGTCAGTGGCCACTCTCAGACACGCACTGCCAGAGGTACCACAGAGTCTGCTCTGGATTAAAGTTATGAACTTCGGATTTCAAAACCAAAAACGTAAATTATGGGGGTCCTTATTTCAGTTTTGTCTCACCAAAACCATAACATTTAAGGAAAGCAAAATTCCGTATTTTCAAATTTCCTCAATGATTTAAGAAAGTAGAGAGGCAATGACATTTTCATATATTAGTACAATTGGGGAAAAAAAGAATAATGTCACTACATCCTGACATTAAAAAAATACTTTGACAGTGTTTCCCAATTACCAGCACTGCCAACTGTGATGGCTACAGCCGACGCGGGTGAAGTAATTAGTGAAGCAATGGGTGAAGTGTTTGTCTTCTCATGCCCAAGAGTATCTACAATACTACTGTCAGGACTGACTGGAGGTCTAAACAACAAACAACATAAAAATGACTTTTATCGCACAGAATTACAAGTTAGGCTTTAAAAATATGCACAAGCGATTAGGGAGTCCTCATGAAAAAATAATAGATTTGTTATTTTAATTTGTAGCATAATATATCACCAAAGGAATCAAAATAAACTGGAGAAATATTTCTAGATGTACACAGGGCCTATACATTGAATGACACATTACTGTAGAAAATGTAATTATGGTCATCTGATCATCAAAACAATGTCATCTTATTCAAATTAATATAAAATAACATACTCTTATACAAAAACCTGATCTCCACAAGCAACATCATATGAAAAATGGAGTAAGTGACCTATGTCTAGATAACAGAAGAAATGGATTAACTAGAATTAGCTAATGAATGGCCTAAGAAATTTACTTTCTTTTCTGTTTTGCAAATTTTAAAGTGGTAAACTGTATAGCATTAAATCACAACATATATTTCTTTATAGATACAGTGCATTTATCTCATATACAATGTTTATTGGTAAACACACTTTTCCCGCTGGCTATAAACAGTGACAAAAATAAAAATTATGTGTTTCTTACATCTTACAGAAGCATATCTCTTTTATGAGGTCATTTAAGGCAAAGTTTGGCTTTTTAAAATTTCTGTATCTCTTCAGATTCCCTGGTACCCAGTACATAGTACACAAGCCCTCAAAATATTTTTTTTGCCTTGATTCTACATTTAAAGACATCAGGAATATTGTCATGTCTGCTTCTGAAATATGCAGTATGTTCAAAAAACTACAACCAAGGATTGTGGAATGACAAACCAGCACAAACAGAGATAGAGACAGAAATGCACACAGGAGTCCCCCCGTCATCTGCAGGGAACATGTTTCAAGGGAGACATTGTGGAAAGCACCAAACCCTATAGAGACTGTGTTTTTCCGGTACGTACATACATACCTATGATCAAGTTTAATTCTTAAGTCAAGCACAGTAAGAGATTAACAAGTACAAATAAAAGAGAAACATTATAGCAATACTGCAGTAACAGTGATGTGAACGTAGACTCCTTTATTAACTACAGAACTTTCACCTTTTCACTTAAAGAAAGCACTTCATGGCTTCTCTTTGTTCTCTTTGGCATATCCAAGCTGCCAGCATCACTACCTTGTGCTTTGGGGTCATTTTTAAGTAAAATAAGGATTACTTCAACACAACTACTGCGACACTTGATCTGATACCAGAGGTGGCTGGCTACTAAGTAACTAAGGGGCGGGGGGGGGGGGGGGGGGGGGGGGAACCAGTGCAAGATTTCATCAAGCCGCTCAGGATGGTGCACAATTAACTTATGAATTCTTTATTTCTGGAATTTCCCGCTTGATATCTTCGGATTTCAACAACTGCAGTAACTGACCACAGAAAGCAAAATCACGGATGGGGCGGGGGGAGTATTGTATAGAGAGAGCATAGCTAAAATTCTGAGGGCAACTGATTAACTGAAGTTTTGATAAGTGACTTTCAGGCACTTTGCATTACAGCTATAGAGGGCGAATGGCCGATAACCTTCATTCTTAAAAAGTTGTTTTCTGATTGATTCAAAGGCCCATACACTTGCACCCTGAAAAGATTCTGAAATGCACGAATCGGCAACTCTCAGTTCTATGTGAAATAATGGGTCATGAACTTTTTATCAATCCTACATATGAAAGAAATACTATGGAGTTTTAGATGTGTATGTTAATGGAGATTAACACTTATAGAAAAATAAAAAAACGAACCAAGAAGCCAGAATTCTTGCACACGTAACAGATACAAAGCATTAAAAATACATTTTAATATGCCACATTTTATTTTAATCAGCTTTAGTGGTATCTCATGTCCTTCTCTTTATTTTCTACCCTATTAGAAGGATATTTAATACTTGAACTACTGGCACGTCACTCTGCAATCTTTGCCTCTACCAGGGTATCAATAGTATCTTCTCTATTCCTAAAATACCACACTGAATTCCAGCTCAGAGTCAGTTTTCTGTGCCCTTCAATTATACTCTCTAATCAACTCTGACTCATCACCAAGCCTTTATTATCCTCAAAATCCATATTTATACCTATTAAATTTCCATGTAATGGGGAGGGACTTGCATTAATGAATCAGTTCTCCAGACAGGCATACCACTCACTCACTGCTTAGTAGAGACAAAATTAAGCAATAGCATGTACAATTCTTTAATAGCAGAAAGGCCACGTCACCAAGACACTTCATGGCTCCACAACGAACTGATTTAGGGCCCAGCTGCAAAGTCACTCACATTTGCCAAAAGAGGTTTTGAGTTTTCGGTACCCTTTGGGACCCACCCACCAGACAAACAGCGGTTGAGACAAAATGCAAACAACACACAACAGGCTGACTCATTCCACCACTCCCCGGCTCCGGCCTGCAGGAAGGCGGCTATCACACGATCTCGTGATTAGCCTAAGATTTCTGGTATTTCCATTTTCAGAGCCTCTGCAGAATGTTAAAAGTATTAAATGGCGTCTAATTAGACCTGAACACACAGATCTGCTCATACATCTGACAAAAGAGCTTACTTTTCTGAGTGTACCATAGGAGTTATTTTGGGTTCATTTTTAAATCCCCAAATAATTAGTCAAGAAAGCAATGAAGTAAGTTTGCTCCATACCCCACACCCTACTTCCTATCACTTATTTGTATCAGATATTAAAATGACAAACCACTGCCTGTCCAATGAGCACTCACCTCGTTGTCCGATTCCACGAGAACTTGATCATATTCACTAAGCGCTACTAGAAACATGATAGAGGTGACATTTTCAAAGCAGTGTATCCATTTTCTTCTCTCTGACCTTTGGCCCCCCACATCGACCATTCTGCAAGGTTAACAATATTCATATTAATAGCATGTAAAGAAAAAATCAACATAAACACAGCTTTACTTACAAACTTAGGAAAAATATTCTCTAAAAAGAATGATCACCCAATTCAATAAATACTTATTGATCATCTTCTAATTTTCTGTTACCTAACAATCAAGGTCAAGGCATTCTGGGTAATAAATCACTGCATATATCAGAAAGTTACGAGACGTGTACGAAAATTATAACTTTGTAAAACACAATCCTGTGCTGAGCCAAGCAAAACGGTGTCTTATTTAATCAAACACTGAAGAGTAAACAAAATGAATTTTATTTGTATTAAGCTCTAATGGCAAATACCGACTTCCGTCAGTTTGTTTTCCTGTAGAATGAGGATGACGATCCTCATGCATTTCTCAAAGATGCTAGAAGGATTACGAACACATTTAAAAGGTGAAAGATGCTATCCATTTCAATATGCTTGTGTGTGATGCTTCAACAAAATCCAAACACAATTCCCCCGAACCTTTATCAGTAGGATAAGCATTATGGGCTGTTTCCCCCAATACTGACAATAATTATACTGGGTCCAGCCATATTGGGTAACATACATGCTATTAGCCTGATGCACAAAACAGCTTGCTAACCTGCCATGAATACTGTATGTGTTACAAGAGGCTACCATTTGAACCATTGCAAGGATTTGTTTTTAACACTTCAGTTCTATGCTGAGTTACTGCTCAGGAACCAGCGCTGATATCAATCAATTTGAGTGATAATGGATATATGAAAATAACCTAGCAGTACTTGGCACTAAATCTAAGTTTCTTCAAACTGTTGTTCCAGATCTCAATGAAAATGTGCAGTGTTCACAGGTTAAAATACTTCCAGCAAATGAGAGTTTTACATACGAAAGTCTGTGTAAGGCTCTGTCAGCATTTGTTGGAAACTGCAGTTGTTTCTGCTGTTCTCCTGCCTCTAAGCCTCAAACCTAAACTAAGAAATCAAGGTTCTTCCAAGTGACTGCTTCTAAAAGTCTTCTAAGGCACGGAAGACGTATCTGAGAGGTAAAACAACGGCCTCAGGGAGACTTAAGAAGTAAGGACATCAAAACTATAATTCAAAAATTAAAATGCTAGCTCTTCCCTGGTGCAGAGTGAAGAGTATGCAACTCATTTACATAAAATGCTCATTCCGTGAAACCCTGTCACACTAATCTCTACAACATGCTTTTGATGGTGGTGGGAAATTATTTTTCTAAGTCACTATTATTGTAGAGGCAAAAATGTCCTTTAAAAGATGGCGCACACAGAGAAAAAAATAAGATGTAATAGTAACCTGGGTTCAGAGGTCACTACTTACAAAACAAGAAAGAGATGAAAATCTCCATTAAATGCTGTATGTTTTCTGAAAATATTCTGTAATATGGTTTTAAGAGGAAGAAATTTGGGTGTCTCAAATTACAGATCTCTAAATGCTATGAACTCAAAATTTCAGTAATCCGGAATGCTGAAGCTATAAGGAGCCCTAGTGACCACCTAATACAACCGTTTATAACAGGAGAAAAAACTGAGGCTCAGAGTTATTTCCAAAATGTTACCGCCCACTTTGGGACGTCTATTAGAGCAGTGTATGGCAGCCAGATGCGCCCCCAGGGGCAGAGACTGACTAGAATGAGACACACGGAGCTTTAGCAGGGCAGGACCCGGGGCTGCTCACCGGGGTCACAGGGCAGAGTTACACAGAAAGAGTGAGACTCCTACTACCCAACCCTGTCTTCTACGTAGTTTTTCTTCACTGGGACTCAGCTAAAGAGAACTCAACTCTCCACGCTCTGTCTTCATTTCTCAAAGCACCCTGGGGCTTGTATTCTAACTTAAAGTACAACTGAGTGATGGTGTAGTAAGAGATTAAGTGAAAGTAATCAGTATTGTTTACTTTTTCCTCACCTTAAAAAGAAAAGGACAATACCTCTGTTTAAATATTACTCGGAATAGCAGCTGTGAGGGAGGAAGTGATACATTTTCACTCTATTTTCCTACATAAACTTAGACTAGGTTAATCAATCCATATTCAAAATCATGTGTTTTGAAAATTTTCAAGCAACTTATCTTAAGAATACAAAGCATCCCATAGTTTTATTGCTACTGAAAATTTCTGCACTGGTACCACAGGACTTGGAGGGAACAATGACCTGAAAGCTCAATCAACATATAATTTCTATTACTAATAGGATCATAAGATCATTCATTTCTTATATAAATCTAAAAATATATCCATTGTCCTCATAGGTAAAATGATTCCTAAAAAATTATAATCAGTACTAATGTTGGAGTAACTGATTTTGTTCAATCAGCAAACGAAGATTTCATTGTTTCCCTGGTGAATTAATCTGAAACGAGAAACCTGCCCATACCTCTTTCCTCTGCTTCCTCTTTCAGGACCACATTATTTCATTTGTGTATCTACTGACAATTGATGTAAGGTGATACTGTTTTAAAGCCTACACATGATTTCAATATTTATAGAGTTCATCAAATGTACACAAGGCAAAAGAGCTCAGAAGCGGGTTGTACGGACTCAGTTACTACCTGAAAATGACACTTTGTAAGTCAAAGGGGTATTCGATGATCCCTGTGGTGGGGACTCGAACTCTAAGCACATCTTGTTGCGTAGGCAGGTAGGCGGGGTCGGCAACGCGGTCCAAGTCATTAAGATAGCTAGAGGAGGGAAGACAATGAGAACGTCAGTGACACTGTCACACCACACCTGCCTGCGGAAAGAGAAGGACAAAAATGAATCGTAAGAGAGAAATGAAGAATAGAAAGAAAGACATCAGAAAGTGGTAAAGAAGTCTGGGAACTCAAAAGATTAAGTCAACCGTTTACTGGTCAGAGCAAGGTTACCTGTCTGTGGATTACCTGGTTTCACTGTATTTTTTATTTCCTCTCTTACTGTCAATTAGAACCCATACAAGAGGAAATGGGGAAAAGAAAACAAATCACATGAGTCTCCTACCCTCCATTTGTTTAGAAGGTCTAGTGGGTAAAACAGGAGTTTAAAGCAAATAGTTTTTTAATTATTTATACAAACCTTATTTGTATAAATAAGGTTTATTTATTTATACAAACAGGTGAGAGTTACACATCAGATCCGAAAGCCCTCCCCCCTCCCCCCTTTGCAGAACATCGGAGCTTCTTCCTGGAATATATCTCCTTACTCCAAGAGCGAACACAGGACACCGTATCCTGAATTCTGTTTGAAGTCTAAGTCGTTCATGATTCAGGTGGAGCCACAAGATTTGTAGTTACCGAGGTAACAATGTCTAAGGTCAGATATTCCCTGTGTTTTGGATCACCACACCTAAACTTTAAATGTGTCAGCTTGTATTACATTTTTCTAGTCCTTTGGAGAAAAACACACATTTCATTTTGAAATAATTTTAGACTCACAAGATGCTGCAAAAATATTACAGAGAAATAAATCTCCTATACCCTGCACCCAGCTCCCCTCAATGGTAACATCTTAAGTTCCCGCAGTCCATCATCAAAACTAGGAAACTGACATTGAACCGGCACTATTAACTAAACTACAGACCTTACTTAGATCTCACCAGTTCTCACGCACACACACAGACACAGACACACACACTTTGGGGGCGTACAGCTGTATGAGATTTACCACATGTAGAAATGCATGCAGTCACCACTGCAATCAGGATACAAAATCGTTCTGTCACCCGAGGAACTGCCCTGTGCTTCCCATCCCAGCCCTAGCCCCTGGCAGCACATATGTTCTCCATCAGTACAATTTTGGCATTTAAAAAATATTGTATTCCATTCACTTTTCATTCTTTGCAAGTGCAAAAAATAACCTGCAACCTTGAGAATGACCTAATTTGATGTAACTGATGACACACGGGGGGAAAACGACTGTGTGGCATCTCCATGACTCGAAGCGTCACGGTGCTCCCTCCCCATGGCCCCTGCGGAGGGCATGGCGTGGCTGTGGGTTCAGAACACAGCTACAAGGTGTAGACACAAAGTACTTAATGTGTGAATGAGATTCAAAGAAAAGATGGAGTCATTCATAGAATTGAAAGGGGTTAGATCTGCAACACCTTTATGCCCACAGGTAAGAGACAGTGCGTTCTGAGACCTGTAACAGGAAATCTCTGGTACAGAGCGTGTTGTAACTCAGCAAGCACAAACATTCTGTCGATGAGACCTAAGGTAAGGACTTTGTCTCACTCATTGTTATTCCTGCCTAAGTACCTACAGAGCGCCTGGCAAATAGTACTTAGTGATATTTGTTGGCTGCATGGATGGATGGATGGGTTTCCTGTGTTGAGCTTTTGTTTTAGCACTATTTAAATACCATTTGTACTAGTAGTGTTTTTTCATATTATATTATTAAATTTTAAACCGGTGTTGAAAGAAATGTTACAGTAAGTCTCTAAGATTCATCGGATACTAAAATAGTAGAGCTAAGTCTGACTTTAACAAAGAAATAAAACCACTGCCTATTTTGAGGCATGTCAATCCTTTAAGACAAAAACATCAGCCTAGAAACTCCCACACCAAAGCAACTAATTAGTATTCCAGTGGCCTTACCCCAAACACGAACGATTCTCCAACTGGCAACCAGCTCTCTACTGACCGATCAAAACCAGCCTGCTATCTTTAATTATTATAAAACTGGCTGGAAGATAAGTAAGGGAACAGGCTGGGAGAATATGGGCATGAGAAGCAGGAAGGAAATACGAAAATGTACTGGACCCCAAATTTTGGTCAGTATCTTGGCACAGCCTCGGAGCTGTCCAGTGGGGTTAAGGAGCGTGTTCTAGAGCCGGCCTGTGTCTCCATCTGCAGACAAATCAGACCACCACAGCACAAACGCGCGATCAGCTGGCCAATCTGTACTGACGGGGTTTCTGACTTATCAGCTCCTAATTTAGAAAACTTGAAAAGAATGTCCATTTTGAAACCTACGAGATCATCGTGTATTTAAACTACCGTATACAAAAAGTTAACTCAGAGGAATCAGAGAACTTTTAATTTACACTGCCAAGCTTGCTCAGAAATATGCTGCCCAATAAACCATTCCTACTCATTTAACTCAATACACAAGAAGTCAGAACAGAGGGTGACTAATTCTTGTACACAAGGTGCTGTCGTGTTCCTGTGGTGAAGAAAGATCTTGACTTTCTGTTCTCAAAGATGAACGACACAGACTACTCGTTGCTACTCCACTCGTAAACACGTGTTTGCACAGAATTTAAAGCAGCAGCACATGCAGTGGGTAAGTATCTGTCACCCTGCACAGCAGGCCCTGGCTAGTCTCTCTCCAATAGAAGAGTGAACTCAGCTCCCTGATAAACACGCTCAGGCAAGATAAAACCAGGGCAAACCTGTCAATGAAAAGCACTTATAAGAGATGGCTATCAATGCGGCCCAACACAAAATCGTAAATTTACTTAAAACATTATGGGATTTTTGTGTCATTTCATGTTGCAATGTATTTAATGTGTGGACCAGGAGACCTCTTCTTCCAGTGCGGCCCAGAGATGCCAAAAGGTTGGACACCCCTAGGAAGCTGCCCTAAAATACTGTCAGTAGTGTCTCTCTGTGCGCTGAGCACTACTGAGATGTCAGCTGAATATCTAAAACATTTGTTCTTCAAGAATATTTTTTCCTCTTCACCTTTCTTTTGCTCTCTTTCAATGTCAGAGTTCATAGAGAGTAATGACGACAACATAACAACAGTGAACTTTTACTGAGTGCTTGCTGCTTGCTGGGCTCTGTTCTGTCTGTCCCTTGCTCAGGTATGGACATGTTTTTATGGCAAGGGAATGGCCGTTCAAGATATGCCATACATTTCCAATTCACTTGAAAATGAACTGCAGTTCTTGGTTGGCATTCTCTTCGCTTTGCCTCTGTTGGATGGTGGAGAGAAAGGCTCACTTCACTTGGAGAAAAACGTTAACCTAGTGGAACAAAAAAACTGAAAGGCACTGTGTCAAGGCCTGCTAGTTGCAACATGTATTATCTGGAGCCAAAACCAAAACCAAACCAAACCCAAACACCCCAAAATAAGGCAAGAAAAACTAAACAAAACAATAAACACTCCAAACAAAAGACGCAAACTATTTTCTCCTAGAAAAAGGTCTGGGAGACTCAGAAGCTACACCAGAATTAAAGATACGTTGCAGATAATTTGCAAAGCAGGTTAAACCTACAGGCAACAAAGACCAGCCTTTTTCACTGCCAAGGAGAGGCCAGGGTGAAGAGCCTCTGCCTGTGTGAGTCCCAGCCCCGCGTGCACCCTCACTCTGAGCTTACAGGACACGGGGGACCCCCCAGCACTCTGCACTTCACATTTGCTTGGGGGAAAAGCCCACTCTGTTCCCTTAGAAATGGAGTTCTGGCACGGTAAGACCAGAGCAACCTCATTTGCTGATTCTTGTCACATTCCGAGAAAAGGTAATGAAATAATCTCTTAACTGAATTGCACTTTCCATTGAAGCATCTCATATTCTGAGAGAAAACGCTGGTGGAATATTGGGAGGATGAGTTTACGTTGGATTATTCCATTCATTTAACCTTTTACAAAGAAACACAAGGTCTGAACAAATTTATATTGCAGAGTAAATTCAGAGAGTTAATTATAGCTATAATTGGTTTTGTAGAAATGATTTTGAGTGGCTGCTGAGGTCATTCTCAGGGTGTTGCTATGGTGACTGGCACAAGGTACATTTCCAAGGCAATGTATGTTTAACAAGTGGCTGACAGTAGCTGTCTCCTGGTGTCAGGGAAAGAGAGCTCCCATGGTATATACATGAGGCCTATTTAACTGTCGGGAAGACAAGACATGTTAAGTCCCATAGAAAATGGGACTTAATGACTTGCCGCTCCTTTGAGACATTAACAATTGATAACCTCATAACTGATCAGGAAAAAATGCAACATCTTCCCCCATATGGTTGCCCACACAGGGTTCTGACACTCCATGGAATCAGGGAGCGTGATACTATTGTCCATGGACGGTCATCATTACTTAGCCAAGGGCCTGGAACACAGCCGGGGCGCCACCTGTGACCCAAATTAAAACTACTTGATGGAAGATGCTGTAGTTGTTAGAAAGGTGGTTACACTTTTTAGACGAAAACAAAGGTGGGAGAGGTTTGTTAGCTACCCATCTTTATGCAATAACCTCTCGGAGCTACTATTGGCCTGTATTATGTAAGAACAAAATTCTGAATTAAAACGCCTCTGATGAATATAAAGACAACACAAAAAGGAAAAGCTGCATTTGTTTAACTTCATTTTGTTTAGCTGTCTGCTCTTCTTTAGGTCCTGGTCACAGAATGATATAATTTGTGCATCTATTTTGTGCCTCTTAGTATCACACTTTCAGGCCTTGGAATTCACTCTCATCCAGGGTAAATGAAGGGAGTGCGTGGTACCTTTTTAAGAGATAATTCTGACACAATCTCTTTAATGAAAGTAATACGTTTCTGATGACTTTCAGTGAAAAGCAAAACAACAAAGAGACTCATGTAGTAAAATTTCAACAGTTCCCTTCCTACCATGAGAAAAAATGTAGAGTCATCTGGATATTCAGCAACACCTTTTGCCCATGACATTCTATAGTTGCTAAGGCTTTGAACATTCCCAGCATGTGATCCCTGCCTGCAAAAGTTGACCAACTGTGGGAAGAAAAGGATTTAATGAAGGGGAGGGACGGTGGGGTTTTATGGGGATGAAAGGAACAGTTGTACTTTTTGGACAGAGTCATTTCCTGGGAACCTGCTTGAACTGCCTCTAATCCTCAGTGATTGTCCACAAAACATCTTTCTGTAGCGTGAGACTGATTTGAATGAAAGACTTCAGGAAATCAAGGCACATTCATTTATAATGATACCTCATAACTGCTCATTTCTTTACACATTTAACTTCAGGATCATCTCTGGCTGCAGAAAAAATAAAAAACTCAGAAATGGGATACAATCCATTACTTTAAATGATTAAAAATATATGAGAGGAGCTTAACCATCACTAAAACAATACATTCAAATAAAATTAAATATGGCATTTTCTGTATGTTTTTAAAAGACATGCCAATTGTTCCTTAGTTTTGACAATACTTTGTCAATAACATTTTTGAGTTAACCTTCAAATTTAACTTATTCTGCAATCTGACACATAATGAGAACTTATTTTTAAAATTTTTAATTAACCCCCCCATCATGTATGACTACAAGGGTAATTGAAATCTAAACCAAGAATAGCATAGAAATTACAAATTCAACTGGCTTTTTTAAAAATGAAGGCAACGTGAATAAAACAAAGATAATTTTGGGGTCAAATGATTAG
The DNA here is from genome assembly GCF_022682495.2 of Desmodus rotundus. NCBI lineage: Eukaryota > Metazoa > Chordata > Mammalia > Chiroptera > Phyllostomidae > Desmodus > Desmodus rotundus. The sequence continues at coordinate 41,866,771 of NC_071387.1, read as the reverse complement.
CAAAAATTACAGACATGTTACAGACATGCAATCCTCAGCAGTTATACCGGAAGAGAGAAAAATGGGTGGTGGGTGGAAAAAGAAGCCTCTGGCATTTAGTATAAATCCAACCAAACATAGCAAGATAATGAAAACAGCATCTTGGGGATTTGTGTAACATTCTGTGGGGTATGTGTTGGGTTCTCCAAATCCTGTGTACCGGGCCTCCTAATCCAGAGGTGATATTTATAACAGATTTGCAGTTCAAGTCAGATATTAGGATGGAGTTCTGACACAGAAAATATCATCTGGGTAGAATTTCACACTTTTAATTTTTGAAAAGAAGGTTAGAAAAACTAGGTTGACTTCATTAAAAAAATTAAGAAGACCTTATTGTAAGAGGCATAGTCTTGCGGGATTTGAAAGCTAGATCATGCTATGAGATCTTATCTGACACTATCAAAAGCAGTGGAAGCTCAGGAGAAACCAGAAACACCTGACAGTTGCTATGTGAGCCCAGGATTCAAAGGAAAAAAGTACGAAAAGTTGTCAAAGTGAACTTAAGAAATGGAGTTAAAGTAACAGTTCTGCAAAACTGTCATCCTGAGAGTCAAGCAGAGGTTTTGGTACGAAGACCGACACTACCCCAGACCCCCCTCATCTGACAGATCCCGTTGTTGAAATGAGCCTGCCTAGTGACCTGGTGAGGCTGGTTAGCTGCAAGGGATTACTCACTACACAAACACTTCCATCTCCTGAAAAGCTCATTCTGTGGAGGGCAAATCAGCTTCCCTCTCTAACACTTGGCACAACATGATTAGCGTTCAAGGAGGTGCAGCATTTATTACAGGTATTTTGTTCATAAGAAGTTATCTGTTTTCAATTCAAAATTCCAGGTTTAAAACAAAGATCACTCGGTGGTAGCAGGTGGGTGACAATCTCACAGTTCATGAGAACTACTCAAGGAAGAATATTTTGCAGGATGAAAGAGAAGTCTAAGAGATCGTGCATTTCCATTTTTCTTTCCGAAGAACTCAGTAAATCCAGAAAAATCAAATTTTAAAAACTAAACTACATATCTCATAAGAAGACCCTCTCACTGTATTTGGTAAACAGTTTCAGTATCTTCGGACTCTTCCATATGGATACACGATCCAAACGTGTAGAAGAGACCACTGATGACAAATGGGGAATGGGCTGAACAACCAAGTGTTAGGGGGACGCCAGGGCCAGGGCCGGGCCTGGGTCACAGAGACAGATTCTTAGGTCTGATGCTCAAACAAATAAATTGGCCTTATAATTAAAAACAAAACAACGTTGAGAGACAGAGCAAGATAGATGGGTGGATAGATGAACAGATTGGTGTTGGATGAACAGACGGACAGATAAAGGAAAGGAGGAAGGGAGAAAGAGACTTTTTCAATTTGCCTTACTTGGCTCTGTTAATTTATTCATCTGTTATATGATAACTTTCAAAGTTGTTGAATAATTTGCACACAATTTTTATATTTCTAAAACATCCAAAACAACAGCAGAGACTGCTTTTTATTCTAGTCTGCCTCTCTTGAGATGTAATGGCAGTGCTTAATTCAGTCAATTTACATATATTTACTGAAAATCTGTTGTAAGTTAAATTCTAATGCATTTATGTGTGTTGGGGGTTGGCACAGGGAGCTGGTACAAAATACTTAAAAAAATGTGTATATATATTCTTGGCCTTTGGGACATCAGGTTACCTGGGAAACAAAGATAGCACAGAAGAATCAATTAAGAAATAATTAAGTACCAAATTGTGAGCTGCTAACTATGAGTGCAATAAGAAGGGAGAGATGATTATGAGCTGCAGTCACTAGAGAATAGTGTAGAAAAGATGTGGGGGATGAGCTACACCGTGCAGACAAGAGAGAGGAGATGAGAAGAAATTTTAGCAAAGACAAAATTCATGTGTTCTTTTATTCCTTATTCATCTGGCACTTCCACTGAAAGCCAGGCACTGTGCTCAGCACTGAGTGGGAATCACAAAGCAAAAAAGAAAGGACATGAGTCCTGTCCTCAGGGAGCTTATACTCTATGGAGGTAAAAATGCTGTAAGTAACCACACTACAATGTAAATATTATGTGGGTCACAACAGAGGTTCCAGTGGTCGTAGCCAAGAGTTAGCCATGAGCACAAGGGTTGCTGATTAAAGCAGGTTTCTCATGGTCAAGTGACCTTAACTTGGATACTGACTCTGTATTGTCAGAAGTTTCATTTTGACAAGGGCAATAAGGTCTGAGGAGCTGGGCATGCTAACTAACCTTATTGAACTAACTATAGATCAAAATTCAACCCATAGCTTTAAATCAAGAAGCCAAAGTATAATGAAGAAGAACATCAGGGTTGGCCATTCAGAGCCCAAAGGCTGCCTGGTAGGTGAGAAGTAAGAATAAAGGAACCTAAATGACCTTAAGGGTTACATGAAGACAACAAGGTTCTTGGGCTCACCCGTAACCACACATGGGGTTGTCTTCTAGTCCGTTCTAGTTCTAGATACAGCAACTATTTATGGGCCACGTTGCAACTACCCAACTCTGCTGTTGGGTGCAAAACCAGCCATAGATAATACATAAGCAAATGAGCTCAGCTGCGTTCCAATAAAACTTCATAAAAATCAGCAGCAGGCTGTATTTGACCTGGCAGTTTGCCAACCCCTGTTCCATAGTAATAGCACTCTGGTTTCACCTGGGTACAAAGTCACCCTGAGTAGACAGTGGTAAGGACTATAAGGAAGAGATCACATTACTGAAGGTGCAAATGCCAAACTGTGACACTTGGTTGTTCAGCCCATTCCCCGTTTGTCATCAGTGGTCTCTGCTAGACGTTTGGATCGTGTATCCATATGGAAGAGTCCTAAGATACTGAAACTGTTTACCAAATACAGTGATAGGGTCTTCCTATAAGATACTTAGTTTAGTTTTTAAAATTTGATTTTTCTGGATTAACTGACAGTGCAAGGCATGTCTCCCACACCCACTGCACCCTTTAGGCAGAGAGAATGAATGGGCACACAGGTACCAGAGCAAGCCCTTTCCTTACTAGCTCTGTTATGAAGGTTAGAGAGAGGCTAAGTATATCTCAGCCCTATCTTATTTCTGACAGCTCCTTGGAATCATCAGTGTTCACTGTGGAAGACAAATACAGGGGGTTTTTCCTTCATTAAGCTTGCTTATTCTTGCAAAAGGTTATTTGGCTCATTAGATAACAAAATAAAACAAAAATAAAAGTAAATATGTCAGTTAAGTGACAGCACTGATATGACATGTTATTACTGTCACTCTAGAAAAGAAGAAACATATTCAAGATCATTGCCCTCTTCTGAGTCTAAAATATTTAGCCATGCAAAGAGTTATCTCTCTCTTCATTTCATTTCCAGGTAATTTGGGGGTGCCAGGTTTTCACCTGACTGTACAAGGCAATGGTTTCTCAGTTTAAGGAAGTCTACTGTCATGGACTCAAAGGACTTCAGAATGTAGAAGAAAATTTTCAGATTTCAGGCTTTTGGCAAAAAATTACTCTGTGTGCACCTTATAAGATCAAATAACTCCTAATTTCACTTTACTGAAGGTCACCTCAAGGAGTTTTAGTAGATCAGACACTGAGTTCTGAGGCAACAAGGGTCCTACTTAGTCAATGCCCCCAGAAGTGACAGAGGAAATTCGACTGCAGGACCTGACCCAATGTTTTTACCGTACAAGGGTCTTGTCCACCTCTAAAAGCCCGAAATAGGCTTACATTTCTTTTTTATCATCAGACCAAGAGCAAAGTCAGGATGGCTGTGAGACACAGAGCCAACATACCTAAAGTTCAAGTATTTGGCTCATCTACAAAGAACTTTTTTAGCAAGGTACCTCTTCAAGAAGGATTTGGCCCTAAATCAGGTGGATGTGCTAACCTACCTCTGAAATTCCTTTTACATTTTAAATCCAACATTCAAATTATTTGTCCATTTAAAAATTAAGTTAAAAAATCTAAACATGAAGTTAGATGTAAACTCCAATGCTGACTTACACCCAAAAGCCAATTCACTTATTTACATTGGATTTATGGACTCTGGAGCATGTGGTAATTTCAAGAAGGTGTCTGAACTGATGCATAGATACAGAGAACAGACTGATGGTTGCCAGAGGGGATGGAGGTTGAGGGACTGGGTAAAAAAGGTGAAGGGACTAAGAAGTACAGATTGGTAGTTACAAAACAGTCACAGGGATGTAAAGTATAGCATAGGAAATACTCATATAGCCAATCATATTCTAATAACTATGGATAGTGCCAGTTGGGTACTAGAAATATCAGAGGGAATACTCTATACAGTATATGGCTGTCTAACCACTATTGTGTATACCTGAAATGATACAAAATAATACTGAATATAAACTGTAACTTAAAAAAAATCAAAATAAAAAAAAGGTGTCTGATCTACTGAATTTCTTGGAGAGGACTGCAGTAAAGTGAGATTAGGAATTATTTGCTATTACAAGGTGTACACAGACAGAGTAGTCTTTTGCCAAAAGCCTGCAGAGTTAGAACTTTTCTCATATGCCAATGTGATTGAAGTTTGTGTTCTCTGGCTAATGTCAGGGAGCGTTTGGTACCATAGGCAGTGAACTCATTTGACCCAATGTCTCAGTATATTAAAGCAGGTGGTAAGCCCCAGGAAAAAAACTAAACCTACAGCCATCTGTTTATTGTGCTCTTTATCTAAAGATATTCAGAGCCCTCAGGCTTTTTCACCAATAACAACAAAGTTAATAAAGGAATTTGTAAAAATTCTTCAGCATTTTAGAGTGCTCTTATTCTTGCATTAAATAGAATTGGAAGAATGCACCAAATTAAAGCCAATTGCCAACTTATCCCAAACTGCTTATCCCTCGTCTGGAATTTCTCATCTCCTTGTTTCTATCAGTGCTGCCTGTCCTTTGAGCCATCTGATTGCTTATTATGATCAGCAAGTTAGCTAATCAAAGCAGAAAAAGGGAAGCTCAAATCATTTTATTGTGTCCTGCTTACTGGCTTTATTTTGACTACAGCAAAAAGTTACTGCATGGAGTGAAGAGGGGTGGGGCTAAGACTGTAGACTAAGTTAAAGAAATAATATTTTGAAATTATCTGTGACTCAGAACATCTTCCATGCTGTGTGAGTAACTGATGCCTTGTTAAACATGGCTAAGATTTCTAGATGAAAATCAAAACACCACTAAGTCTATTTTCCTGTAAATTTGATATGATTTTCCCTCTTGCCTTTATATTTATGAGATTACCTACAGGCAACACTGATAAAAATTAATAAATAATTTGTACCTTTCTTGGTAAATGATTTATCGCATCATAAATATTTATCTATTAGTATATTATATCTAGCTATCTATCTACCTGCCTACCTACCTAGTCTGTCTCCCATCCATCCATCCATTCATCTTCTGTGAGGCTGTATTTCACGGTAGTTAAAAGCTTGGGATTTAGAGTCAGCAAATCTAAATTTAATTCCTATTCCTATCACTTACTAACTGGGTGACCTTGAACAAGTTACTCAATCTCTCTGAGACAAGTTTTCTTCTTTTACTTAATGGTCATGATAAGAATTACCTACCACTTTGGGTAGCTTTGAGGATTAAATGAAATAATGCATGTAAATGCTGAGCACAGAATCTAACATATACTAAGTGTTCAGCAAATAGCAGCTATTGTTTTTGATAACAGCTTTCCAAATCTCAGACCTTCAAACACAGGAGGAAAAAAAGATAGGACTTGAATGCTTTCAGTTCTGAGACTTCATAGTTCATCTATAATGGCCATCCAAAGCACCTACATCATGGTCATTGAAATGCTGGAAATTACTCATCTACTACTTTATGAAACAATCATTTACGAAGATCAAACACGCGCAGTCACTGGTAGGCACCGAGGGAAGAAGAGAAAGTTTAGCACACGTGGTAACAGATATAAAGGAGATGTGCAGGAAGTGTTAAGATAGACGGCATAGTGACTCACTAGCTGTGGTGTTGGGCAAGACTTGCAGTGGGTGTGCTTTCTGAATTGGGTTTTGAAGGATGAACAGGAGCTCACCAAATAGAAAAGAAGAGAGGCATGCTTGGCCTTTGCTCTCAGCATTCCTGGCAAGTGGCCTGCACTGACTCTCCTAACCAGCAGGGTCCTTGGAGAGAATAACTGCTATGATGCACACTTTAAGCACGTGTGCTCGGCAGGCCCCAATGCTCACGGTGCTAGAGATTAGATATCTATGTGTTCCCTAAATCTAAACTAAAGAACCATAACTAGAGACAGTCAGTAATCAGAGAATTTGGTCCTAAATCAGACAGATTTCTATAAGGTGATGATATTGTATAAGAAAGCAGGTCTATCAATGAAGAATTTTTTATTTTAATTATAAAGATAGAACAACATAGGAACCCCATTGAAAGGAAAGGAAGGAAGATAAATAGTAAAGATATACCAGTAGAACGTACACAAAAAAACTCAGAAAGGAAAAGGTGGAACTACTTCAAATCCAGAGAAAGGAACTGAGTAATTCGGTGCAATCATTAATGCTATCCCTACAGTTCACAGAGCATCTGCTGGGCTACGCTGGAGGAACATGTGGAACACAGCGGCAATTGGATGAAGCCAAAAAGCCACCTGTCCTACCTTTGTGTTCGGAGGGTTTTCCTGGCTCAAGGCAAGGAAAAGTGCCTGGGACTAAATGGGGAAGAATAAGGTGACTCCAATACTCAGGCCTCCCGGCATTGTGACTGAAGGCAGGTCAGCCAGGCTGCTCGGGCACCGCTCTGTCGAGTGCTGAAGCATCCCAGGGAGAGCTCAGAAACGCTGGGCCAGCCAACTCAGCTTTCCACATACAGCTCTCTACCTGACTGGCAGGAACAGATTGGCTCTACTCTCCTCAAAGTAAGCAGAGTCTTCTAGGGAAAATGAATGGAGAGAGAGACACAGGGAAAAAAGGAAACAACAAAACACCTCCTTAGGCTTCATTTAGCTAAGGTGGCCAACTGTGCCTGCTTGACCAGGAGATTCCCAGTTTATGCCGCTATCAAAATTATTCATAGCAACCCCATCCTTCTCAAAATGTCCTGGTTTGGATGACTAATGGTACAGTCACCACTGACTTAGTCTATGTCACAAATTACTGTAACAAGAAGATTAAAATATATACCTTTCAGCAGAAAATGTATTCCAGGATAATCAAAGAGTGCCAGTTGAGGAGAAAATCTCCTATTTCACAGAAGAATGCCAATGTAGACCAACTGATAAAAGTAGAAGGTCATTCTTTCACAAATCCTAATGGAAGTACTAAATCGGACAAGAATTATCCATTGGAATCCCAACTACTAAGTGAAGAGTTGCTATGGGACTGAATACCTCTCAGTGATACCACTCTGTGTCTGGTGGCAGGAGGAGAAATGCAAGTTTATACTGGAGAGGGTTGGGGGCCTGATACCCTGGTGAGCCCTGACTTCACCAATGATGGGCACACTGGTGCACATCAGTTTTGCATTCTACTCACAGGGTCTCTCTCAGGAGCAGGAGGCTAACAGCGTGCTCAGGGGGAGCCCGAGCCCCTGGGAAGCCTTTATTATTAGACATTGGTAGTCTGATGGCCCAAGTAGCAAGTCCTCTGCATAGGGAGAACAGATCAGGGGAAGAGGAGGAGACAAGATTTACGATAACAATAAAAAGATAAGCGTGAAAATGATGAGAGGTGGAGCATTTATTCACAGAAACATACCTTTATAGTGGAGGATTTACTCATCAGTAAAGGCTAGGAGAGACATCATAGCAGCGGAGTGAGGAGTTAAAGGAGAATCAAGGATGAGGGCGGAGGGGTAAACACGCAGACAGGAGAAGACAGAGTGAGCAGGAACAGTGAACGAGGGATAAAACACAACAAAAATGTGGGGAGATAGATGAAATTTGAAATGGCAAAGGAAACAGAAGGACAGAGGGGGCAGGAAGTAAAAGACAGCTGGTCAAAGGTTGAGGGGGCAGAATTGGAACAGACAAGGGCTGAATGAATCTTTGTCATCTCTGTCCTCATGGAAACTTAAATGTTAGGCGCTCAGGAGAGAGGAAAAGAGGGAGGGAGGGAGGGAGAGAGGAAGGGAGACAGGGTAGAGGGGGGAAGGCAGGCAATCAGATAGCAGAAGAGAAAGACTGGGAATAGGCAGAATGATGTGAAGAGAAGAAAAGAGAAAGTAAGGGATGAGGAAAGCACACATTTCAGCAGCACACAAGGGGGATAATGTTAGCTAATTAGATAATGAGCATTCTATGTCACATTCCAGAATTAAGTAATTCAAATTTACTTTAAGAATATCAGAACTGTTTTGACCAGGCAACATTTCTGAGGCTGACCCGAACCGTGACTTATCTTATACAAAGGCCTGGAACTAGGGTAAAAGCACGACCAACCTCATAGAAAAAACAAAGCTGAACAGCTCTTGGATTTTCTAAGCACAACTTGAGTGAAGCCAATAAGCCTAGGGGGCTCCTTACTTTCCCCACAGTCCTGCTCGCACCCAGAGGGTCATTTCAGCATACGAACGGACCTGAGGCAGCTGCATATTTTCCATCCATTTTCCTGTCTGCCCAGAACCAGCACAAGAGGCAACTGCTGGTTAACATAATTAATGTAGACAGAAATCTGGCTAAATACTACAAAAGAATCCATTTTTCAGGCGCCTCATTATCTAGATTGCTGACTGCATTGATTGCATTAATCCAGTGATGGCCAAATCTTTCTTTCTGTTAGGCGAGATTTAATCTAGAGAACTCACAAATCTCTCCAGGATGCAAATCTCTCCCAGGACACATGATTTTGATGGACAGCTCACAAAATAACTTTGGCATGCATGCAAAATTCGATTCACACGCAATTTTCGTGCAAAGATAAATCTATCCATCAACATAATTTTGGCTCCAAGAAAGCACTCAAGATTCTGTGTCTGGAAACTGGAAACTAGGAAGTCTGATGTTTTAGAAGCCATAATCAAACATACTTGTTTGCAGTTCTTACTGTGTGTAGGTGTTTTCTAGCACATACATAAGATTATATACTTGTATTAGAAATTAATATTATAAGATTTCAAGTGACGATGGAGTATGTGTAGTATGTGTTTGAGCATTGTTGGTTTGATATTTGGGGGAGGGAATGAGTTGGTGAACTCAGACTCCTAGAGTCTTAGTTGGTTTTTCACACAGAAAACAGTAGAAGCAGCACACTCCCTAACTCGTGATGCCAGTCCCTTATGAGGCAGGCTGGCCCAAGTTTAATATCTCTACTTCCTAACTTTGAAGTTTGAATCGGATACTTTACACAAATCACAGAACACAGACAGGAGTCACCATGGCAGAGCACCTGCACATGAAAAGCAGAGAGAAAGATCCAAAGATCTTGGATGAATACTCACTATTTGGTAGAGTCAGATAATTGATACTCTCGTCGTCTATCATAGCATTCCTGGATTCCAGGATCGTTCCATAAACTCTTTATTGCATCTACGTATGGATTCTCAAAAGCAGACACCTTCTCCACATCAACTTCTCGAACTAATTGTGCATGAGCCTGTTAAAAAAAAAAATAGCAGCTTTAATCTCCTTTTCCATCACTGAACATTGCCTTTGGCTCACACGTCACATTGAACATCCGCTGCAGGATGTCACGCTACACACATGACTGGTTTTAGGTGATAATAATAATCCCAAAGAAACTAATGTTATTAAAGAGAAAAGAAGACAGAAATAACTATCTCCTCTGTGGTTTACTATAACCGAACACGTAATACACCCAGACCACGGGCGTTACGTCTTCGCAGAAACTCAGTCAGGACGAGGGTCTCCAGTCCACAGTGCGTGACACCACTGCAATGACAGGTGACAGTGATGACTTAATCTGAACACCAGAGGCCCCCCCTCCATTCCTACACACCCCAACTTCTAAAACATTTCTATCTGCCTCATCTACATTGTAAGACTGGAGATCCGAGTCAATTTTTCAACAAAGAAAAAAGACTTTGTGACTTCATTATACAACATATAGCAGGAAAGAAGTAAGGCGATGTAAAGGTTTTTATCAATAAGACTGAAATAAAATGTTATATGGTCAACTTCCAAATGAACCAGAATGTACCACTGCTTAACAATCCCAACTAAAATAGATTTCATGGATGTACTATATATGCGAATTATACATATACATAAATATGCCAATAAACAAATATAATAACTAATTACCTTGGAAATTGGAGACAGATGGTTGATAATTTATTCAGTCTTGATTTCGTACAAAAATACAAACTTCTGAACTAGGTTAGCGAATGGCTATCATAATCACATAATGACCTAGTTGTTCATTTCATAGTTTTAAGCAGATAGAATTGTAATAAACCTAATCCATGTCAGGTCCTGTCTGGTTCCCAACCTTTACCATCCTGCTCTGCCCACAAGTGATAGGGGCCCCATGTCATTAGTCTAATCTTGACTTTAATAAGGGTATAAGAAGTCTAACATGCTAAGACTGAAGGAACCCTAGCTCTGCTCTGACCTTGACAGTCAGATCTAGTGATAGAGAGGTGCCTGCTCCACACTGAACCTCAAACTTGGAACACAGGTACCTAGAGTTGCTTTCTGTACCTAGTAGTCCCTGTCCAGGCAATCTGCTGTGTTATCGCACCAGAGGTCCCGCCAGCCTAGAGTCCCATTCCTGACTCCCACTCCAGATGGAACTACCTCAATCACAGTTCCCCACAAGATTCACTCTCTGAAAACAATTATCACTGGCTCCCCAGTGAATCCCTCTGCTGTGCTCCACTTGGCTCTGGAGCACTTGTTCTTCTGTGTTGATACCAAAGACTGTACTGGACCTACCTTCTCTGTCGTCAGCCTGCTCAATCGGATCTCCTCCAAACATAAAACACTGGATGTGGGGGTCTCCCCCACCCCACCCAACAGGTATATACAATGTTAACTTTCAACCCTTGCCTTTCTGCCATTGCTCACTGAATACGATCAAGCTCTAATTCTTCGTGTCCTGATACATGACAATGATTACCCTTGCTATAATCCTAGAGTAGAGTACTCATCGCTGCATCCCTATTCCAGGGTTCTCTGGAGCATTCAGTGGATCTTGGAGGGCTGCTGGGGGCAGAAGCCAGGATATACAGGGTGGTTTCCTGTAGGACATACTCTAAAGACAGGGTTTTAAATCTGACTCTGCTTCTTCTCAAGACCCCAGGTAAATCGCTTAATCTTTCCAAATGTTATTCCGGGTGGGAACACACTGACCCACTAGCCTCATGTGGCTTTGTATTGTGTTATAATACTGTAGGGCCAGTGGTTCTCAAAAGGTGGTCCACACACCAGCAACATCAACTGAGAATTTCATAGAAATGCAAATCCTCTGGTCCAACATCAAAGCTATTGAACCAGAAACTCTAGGAAGGAGAGGCTGGGCCACAGACTGGCTGTGGGAAACTAAAGAGAAGAGGTCCACAGAGGCAACAGTCACTCCAAAGGACTAGGAAGCCATGGAAGTAAGTAAAGCAGGCAGGACAGACGCAATGGGGACTGCCGGGGGCTGCGGAACACACTTGCTATTGCTGAGAAACAAACTCGCTATTTAAAAAGAGCAGCTGCTACTGAGCTCCAACCAAGTGTTGCCATTGGGAATGTAGGGCCATTGTTGCCAGATCGGCCAATTTTTCTAGGGAAGTCCAAAATCTAGATTTTTCTGAGAAGTATCTCTAATTTTAAATCTTGGCAATTCTATAAAACATTAATAAAGCATATCTGTGTCCAAGTTTGATTGGGGGCCATTTATTTGCAGCCTCTGTTCTAAAAGCATCTTCGCTGTTTGCTTCCCTATTGAGCTTTACCAGTAACACTGCGCCCTACGTAGAGCCCAGAAGACGGCCCAGTGGCAGCCGGCCACTGGTCAAATCCACACATGCTAACGAGGAAGGGATTACCAGAACTCTCCTGCAATAACACTTACTACAAACTACTATACTATCCATAGGGATAAATGGTTGAGAACTTTCTCTGAATTGGCTAAGAGCTACCTAGTGACATAGGTTAGTGGAGGCAGTATTTAAAAATGAATTTGAATGCACTACACTAGGCCAGCCATGTCATTTGGAAGGAGTTCTGTTTCTGTATCTAGAGAAGTTAGCTTCTGCCAGAGAAAACAGTTTCCACATACCAGACACTTTTCACCATGATGATGAAATGTTTACTGGGCCCCACTGCGACGCGAGGTGGTACGGCAATCAGGGAGCTAGGCAGAGCTCCCACGGGGGGAACAGTCCATATGGTGGCAACCAAACAAAGCACAGGATTCCGTGGTCCAGGAACAAGAGGGAGTTCTTACATTTCATACTTCATTTCAGCTGGCTGTAAGGCTATTTAAATAAAGGCAACTCTCTCAACAGTGTATTGTAACTTTCCACTGAGAGCCTGCTCCTGTAAAATGAGACTACTTTCTATTGCCGGAAGACTCCAGCAGTTTCCTATCTGGCTGTATCTTTGTGTGCTTCTTCTTACCTCTGTAATGTCTCCCCTCCTGCTTTTCCTACCTTCCTTTGCTTTTGTTCTGGGGCTCTACCATGTGTCATCTCTCTGATTTTTCTTCTCTCCCCCAAAATCTAATCTTTGTGTCCTTTGAACCATGGAACTTCTGCATTTCCCTTTAGGTTAATCGGTATGTCTTATTTCCCTCTTGTAGACTTATATGCTGAGGGAAAGGGCTGTAGCTTACTAACTCTAATTTATTTTTTTTTTTTTTGGACCCAAGACAGAGTGAGCAAACAAATATTTGTCTAAATTTAATTGCACTTAAAAATACATATAAATACCATGCCAAGTCCTACAAGTCAAAGTCAGTTTCTCCAGGAAATTTTCTATCCATTACCTATTCTCACAGCACTACATAATCCTTAACACAGCACTTATCTCAGTAGCTGGGGTACAAGTATTGGTATGATATTTGTTAATATCCTCCTCCCTAATCGCAGTATAAGTTCCAAAACAGACTCGACATTGCAATATCAGAGCCTAGCAGAGTGCCTGATAAATATTTGTTGAATGAAGAATGCAAGGAAGGAAAAAAAAAAAAGAGATTATATTAAACTGGAAATCAGGATATCTAACTTCTAGTCTTGGCTTTACCTCTAACACTAGCCATCACCCTTAGAAGAAATTACTTTACCTCTTTATAACTTTATTTTTCTAGTCCATAAGATGGTTTAGCTGGAGTAAATTAGAAACTTCATCTAGCCACAAACTGTATAATTATGAACATATAATAAATATAGCTACAATGCATACAGGACCAAGGAGTTACAACACTGTCCCTCTAGGAGCACATAGTATCATTTATTAAAATAGGACTTCACTATTTCCAACAGTACCTAACAATAGAGGACAAATCACAGTTAGGTCTGTACATGAGCAATGCCACATGTGGACCGAGCAAGTAGAACTCGGTATAGAAAAAGGAGGTCAGGTGTCGAAGAGAAGACAGGGTTTGTTTGACAGGTGGAGATGAAGACACATGATGTTTCCGAAGAGGAGGAAGAGATGGATAAAGGTTCACTGGACAAAATAAAAATGGCACTTCCTTTAAACTATGAAAAAAAGAGACTAGTGAGGAGTTTCATGTTAACTATTAATTCAAATTAACCTCCACAGTGAAAGCTATAATATGAATGATATCAGCTATGAACCGTAACTCTGAGAAATCAACCTCCTGCACCCATGGAAGTGTACTGTCCTTAATAACACACAGATCAGCACTTTGCCTTCATCCAGGTCACAATTTCTAAGTCATTTTTACTGCCTCCTAAGCTTCATTGTTTAATTCCATCCTTGCTGTTTTGGAAAATGGCATTCAAACATAATCAGCTGTAATCTGCATTTATGTAAGAGCTTCAACTGAAGTTCTCTAAGTTATTCAAAATTATGACAGCATTTTACAAAATACACACAGAATTTTAAAAGTGCCTATACAGATGACTCCAATGGCAGTTCAATCCTCTCACTTTTTTAGTAAAAATATTCTGTATGTGGAAAGAACATTTTTTAGTATGCTAGAGTAGGAAGCTAGATGAGACCCTTTTCTATTTGCCCAAATGTCAAATGTAAATAGTAGTAAAAATCACAAGTAATTATGTGAAATTAAACAATTACTCATAAACAACTATGATAAAAACAAGTAATTTCTAAAATAAATAACAAATCAATCCCAACTGGCTATTTTGAACACTGTGCAGAGATAAGCAAAACAGATATGAGTTAATCATATAAACAAAATGTAAAATGTAATTCTCTTTCATTTTAAGTTAGAACTGTACACACTGGATAAAAATATTTAGTGGTGAATGCTAGCTTTCAGAATGCTTAGCAAGCTGGCGGCAAGCCTTAGAGGGAACACCGTGAGAACTAAGTAGCTACTCTTAGAAACTCCGGCAGAGTTCTAGGGCAAGACCACATGGAAACCGCAAGAGGTGCCAATGTGGTAATGTCTTCTTTCAGTGATTCGGTGCTCATAAAATTCAGGTAAATCTCAGACGTGTTGATATTTCCACGGTTGCTTAGGCAAAGGGAAGGAAGAACTGAGCTCCCACCATAGTGGACCTTATGCTGCCCACAGAAGGCCAAGGCTTCAGATGAAACAGAAAGGATTTTATAGTCACTTGGAAGGATTTTAAAAAACTCATTAACACCTCATGGTGGCTTTAGGCTGGAATGTCACACCTATTCCAGTTCCTATACACCAGAAGTAGAAAAGCAAATGGTAACTCCCACATTTGTGGAAGCTCTTCCACACAAATATTCAGCACGTTAGGCCTGCTCTGTTTGATGGGATGCTCAGCACATGGAAGACCTCTAACTTAGAAAAAGTCCCAACCACTGTCCATTTTAATGGACATTGAATGGCATCCAAACCGGGGCTCAAAGAGTCTCATTCTTTTTCCTTAGTCCTTATCTTCCTTTTGGCATTTGACTCTATAGAGAGAAAACAAACTGTAGACCCCTAAATAAACTGAAAAAAAAAAAAAACCCCAAACCCCAAACCCCAGGCTTTGTTTGTTTTGTTTTTTCTTCTGCTCACAGAAGTACAAAGTAAAACGAGGGAATATGGGATCAGATTGCTGTGTTGTAACCCCACCTCCACCCTGTACAAATGAAGCATGACCTTGGGCAAACTATTTAACATCTCCAAACCTGTTTCCTAATCTGTGAAATGAGGGTAATAATAACGCTTACCTTAGTGGGTTCAAGTACAGAATGCATGGGCAATATTGGGCAAAGGCAGAGTCTAATGCCCAAAGCTACCAGTTATTTAAAAAGCAAAAGAAAAGGAAAACAGCACAGAAAACATAAACCATGGTATACACACCTAGTAGCTTCTGTGATCTGGGCAATTCACACAAACCTTAATTTGCTCAAATGTGAAATAACATTCTGGAGGTCATACTGGATAATGGGTCTCTGGGTCCTCCAATTTACAAGGATTCCTTAGCATAAAACTTCCTACAGAAAACTTGGAAAAGAACTGAACACCTCACCATCTCTGACTTCATCACAATTGGAACAGCTGACCTTCATTAAGGTGCATTATACACACAGCGACAGTTGATGCAATTTTTTTTTTAATGAGCATTACCACATAAATGACGGACACAGCAAAGTCCCATTGAGCTGCAGCCGGATGGGTTCACATAACAAGTGATTCATTCCCACAGGACAGCCTCTGCATTCTTACAATTCAACTCATTGCTCAGCAAAACTACAAATTACTACATGACACAGCCTTCTGGAGTCCCTGATGAAGATTATAAATCCTGTGTTTGGAATCCTTCCAGGCCAAGGATCTGTGGATTCTCTTTTATTAAGTGCCAGTGCCCTCCTCACCCCAGTATCAGGAGACCACGGCCTCTCTCAATGAGAAATCCAGAGAACCAGAGGAGAGAAGAGGAAGGCTGAACAACACGTGAGATCAAACCAGGTTTCAATCGTAACTGTCACATTCCAGCCTGTGCCTTTAGGCAGGTCTCTCAACCTTCCTGAACCTCAGCTTCCTCATCTATGAAACGGGGGAGGAAAATTTAAAACCTTGCTAGTAAAATGCCGTAAACAATATTATAATTATGAAATCTTGTGTTATCTCAAAATTATCATTAATAATATTAATTATGTCAACAACTATTTAACATGTGTCAGGCAATGCACTAGACGCTGATAAGTCAGAATTTATGTTAAATAAAATGTTCGACAGAACAAAATATTAGATGGGAAAGTTTACCAAACTGTCACATATTATTCTATGTTTACTACAACTTTACAAATTGATTTATTGTCCCACTATTAAGTTTGCTCTTCCATCATTCTATTTTTACTTTTAAATCTCCATTATGGTATTTGCCAAGGCAATCAATGACTTATAAGGCACACTGCCTTTCCCAAAAAACATTTTCTGAAAATTTATCTCTCTATTTGGTTTTGCTTCACTATAGGCCATATTTGCTTACTCTAACATACACTGGACTCCTTCTTGAGAGAGGGAAATACTCTATTTTATTAAAGATTTTATTTGTTTAGTTTTAGGGGGGTAAGGGAGGGAGAAAGAGAGGGAGAGAAACATCAATGTGCAAGAGACACACTGATCAGTTGCCTCTCACACGCCCCCAACTGGAGACCTGGTCCCCAACCCAGTTGGGCCCCAGTTGGGCTCCAACTGGGAATCGAACCAGTGACCATTCGGTTTGGAGGCTGGTGCTCAATCCACTGAGATGCACCAGCCAGGGCTCCATTTTTTAAAAAATATTATTTTTCTTTTAAAGGACTCAATCTCTTTCTTAGCCCCACCACTATTATTTTCCACGTAGAATATTCTTCTATTTAGCTCTTTGCTTCCTGTTTTCCTTCGTCACGTTTGTCTGCCGTGTGATAATGATCAGTGTCAATGACCTGCGGGTCACATCCGTGCCGCAGAGTGGCAGGCAGTTCCAGAGAGACTGGTTCCATTACACAGAACCCCGCCCTCAGGGCTGTAACATCTAGGGACGCAATGTACAATTCTGCACTCTTTGAAATGCTACTTACTACCCTTCATGATTAGGGTGATAATATCATAAATATAAATATATACATAAATAACACTACAAAAAGTGTATTTTCAAATAAATTATACAAAGTCATAATGATAAATTAGAAAGTGAGACTCTTTTAAAGATATGTATATGCATAAAGATCCAAAATAATTAGGTATCCCTGTATGGTCGACTTCAAAGACTATTTGAGGAATGTTAGTTACCTGGGATTTTAATGGCTGCTTATTTGAAAAATGGGTTCTAAACTCAAAATCAGGTAAATGTGGAGAATGATGGCTCTAAAAAGTTAAACAGATGCCTGTACTGCAGAATTCACAACCTTCAATACGGCATCGGTGCTGGAGACCCGAGAGCGCACAGGGGGGTTGGAGATGCTGCCGTATTTCTCAAACTTCTTTGATCATGGCAGCTTTCCCTGCTCTGTTTGGTTGGTGAGACTGGCCTTCTCATGGATCACATTATGGAAAACACTGCCTGGAGACTGGGACTCTCAAGAAAAAACAAGTGGTTGATTTTACACAAACGCTACAACGAATGAGCTGACTCTCCCCGACTCTGGTATCATAGGTAAATGCCTGCTTTATGGATTCACATCATCTTCCTTTTTGAGATCACAGTTTGCATGTGGCTCATTTCTTGACGATATAGTATGTCTCAGAAACCTAATCGTTGAGCTCTCTGCAGTGTCTGTGCTCCTACAGACTTATTAACCAGAAAAGCATGCCGGTGGTTTGGGATTTTGTATTGTTTGATAACAGGAAAAACAGATAAATAAGATTCCCCTGTTCATCTTGGTAGGCTTGCAAAGGAAGCCAGAAAAAAAGAAGAAAAAAAAAAAGAACAAGCTCCTTAATGAGGGGTGGCCCCGATGCTCCCGGGAATTCCAGAGTCCCGCACAGGGAAGGGAATGTAATCTTTCTGGGGTATCCGATGTGAGACCTGACCACTGCAGCTTCAGATCCTGTGTCCAGGACTGAAAGTAGAAAGGACTCGCAATCTCCAAACCTCACAAACAGCTTCTTAGAACACTCACTCAATTATCCCTTTAACTCAGAGAGCAAGAAATGGTTCCAACAGTTAAGAATGTAAAAAGAAAGAATAGCAATGGTGCCGATTTGTCCTTTCTGGAAGAGTAATAAAACATTTAGGACCTGAGGAGCAAGAGGAGAAGGGAAATAAAGAGAAACCACATCTCACTAGGCATTTCTGTTCTCTATAAATTATTTTTTTAAATGGGGAAGTTAGTTATATAATTCGTCACTTTGAGAAAGGACCCAACTGTCAGAAAGATTACAGGTGAGAGTCAGTTACAGAAAGATACCTGGACCAGTATTGAGAAACCTGCAGCCTTCTGGTGAGAGTATGATGGCCTACTCTACACGGAACACTTGATTTGAAAATGGTTTGAGTTTTAAAATTCAATTACTAAAAGTTAATGCTGTATATCTTTGAAATATTTACTGACCAACATATAACTTTTATTCCACTGATACTATTAAGATACTCTCAAATATAAAATTCTTCCCAAAAAGTAAAACTTTCATATGTCTATATACAGTACCAAAAAATGAGAAGAATTTTTCCTGGTACATTCAGGAACTTTAGCCATGTTCTTAGCTATATCTATTCCTCATATCCTGTCCCTAACAATTTTCATAAGACTATATATTTTTTCAATATGGACATATTATATACTTAACTATTTCATAAAAATGCCTGCAATATTCTTCAAAATTATATGAACCATTTTATACGTTAATAAATTTGAAACAGTTAACATTTTCAATTGGGCTCTTCTTTGTAGACTTTAACATTTTTAATTCAGAAATACCCCCTCTTTTAGGGACTGAAACAGACCTGTGAAGCCTAGAACAAAATCTGCTGACCAGAAGGTGTTCTTAACTCTTCTTAGTTTTCAAATGCAAATATGTAAATATTTCAGTTCAAATATTTCCATACGAACTGTTTTTTCCTATCAGTTCATAATATTCTTCTTTCGCAAATACTTTTAGGAGATGAAACTCATGATTGGTAGATTATCACAGCTTGTTCAGACACAATTATGACTTATGTGTGAGTTATAACTAATTCCAAGTGCATTTCTGCTCCATAAACTTCTTAATCTAGTAAATGTTTTATTTATCATGACACCATGCACCCCCAAGAACTATATTCATGGCATTATCATCACAAAATGCTTTTATTTTCAACATTTTGAAGGAAATAAAAGCATTTACCATTGAATTTCATGAGGTTGATGATACTACTACGGCTACAATGGCGGATGTCAAACACCCACAATTTTGTACCAGTTACACATTATTGTTGACTTTCTTGAAGAGGAAAAATTTGGGATTTTTTTGCTAAACCTGCATTTTCATGTTTTTTTTTGTTTTAAAAAGCTTATTACAGCTACAGGGGTTTATTATAAAATAAAAGCATGATCAAACAATAAAACAGTCATAGATTTATGCCAAACAATAAATGATAAAGGCACTGAAGCGAGCAGGACTGCTCAGTGCTGCTTTTCCACGTACACCTCACGCCATTTGCTGCTGACCTCCCCAGTGATGGCCTAGTGTCTTAGTGGACCTCACAGCCCACAGATGAGGGCACAGCATGACTGGCTAGTAACACACACAGATGGCAAAGACAGTGCACCGCAGCCTTCTCTACTACCCCAGGGGCCAAAAGGAGCCGACTGTCCCTGCCACTCCTGTCCAGGCCTACTCTGCACTAGCTGCGAGTGCCCGTGTGCTGCCTTTGAAAGGGGGGAATGGTCACACTGCACCTGGGAAGGATTTGGAAAACAGTTGGAAAATCTTTCAGATTTAATCAAGTGTTAAAGTGAGAAATCTGTTCGACTGCACAGGCAGTACCTGGAAATACAAGATGAAAGTCTATCAAATCCACCCTCAGTTTTCTGGTGCAGCTATTAAAAAGAATGCTTCCTTAAAAAATAAAAACTCGAGCAAATGCTGAACCTGTGGGATGCTAGGACAACAGATGTAATCCCAAGCGTCTCGGGCAAGCCAGGACTTCAGAACAACCTACGTCTGGGAAAAAGACTTGGGATAGGGAAATTAAGCAGCTCAGCCCTGGCTAGTGTGGCTCAGTGGATTGAGGGCAGGCCTGTGAACCAAATGGTCGCAGGTCTGGTTCCCAGTCAGGGCACATGCCTGGGTTGCGGACTAGGTCTCCAGTAGGGGGCGCATGAGAAGCAACCACACCTTGATGTTTCTCTCCCTTTCTCCCTCCCTTTCCTTCTGTCTAAAAATGAATAAATAAAATCTTTAAAAAAAGAAGAAGCCCAGAAGTAGGCTGACGGTCTACAACAGACCTAATTGGTCTAGTACAAACAAGTTTCTTAACAGGATTACCACCTAAAACTAAGAGAATTCCAATTAAACAAATAATTTCCTATTTCTCTCAATAAATGGAAGATCCAGTAACACTCTTCCCATATTTCAAGAGGACAAGAGGCTGCAGCCAAGTAGGCTACCATCTGTGCCTCACTACTGTCAATAAGGGGAGAGAGCCTCATTCTTCATGGAAGGGAAGACTATTCCATGTCTTATAATGCCAAAGCTAACTAACTAACTAACTAACTGGCTGACTCACTCACTCAAAGAATAGAACCTGGTTGGCTTCAGCTTGCCTGCCTGGCCCTGAAGTACTCTGATTTTGCACTCCCCCACCTCGGCCACAACTACCTTCTTTGTGTGCATTCTGAATAAGAGGAATTGAGAATTACACTGAATATGACTCCAACCAGTGGAAATTTTCTTAGCTTCTTGGTCAGGATACATTAAAAAATAATGTACACATGGGATATTCCCATGTTTTCCACTCCCCAGCCCTTAATTTATACTCTAGAGCAGTCGTTACCCTGAACTTGAACGTGTGTGTTTGGAGTTGCAATTCACCAGGGGCCCAGAGCACGCATCAGGGGCCAGTGTTCCTGCATGGTCTGCGTTGTTAGGGGTCATGACTATCTTGAGGTACAAGGCAGTGTGGCTAAGGCCCTGTGGCTTTGCAGTCAAACAACTGACTTTTAACCATGCTCCCATTTACTTGCTTTGGGCTGCTCCAAGCCTCAGCTTCCTTAGTCCTAAACAGAGGTAACGATACCCGCGCCGCAGCATTTTATAAAGCTCAAATGTAACACTACACATAAAACAGCAGAGGACCAGGCACACGCTAGCGGCTCAGTAAACAGAAGCAACTCTGAGTTTGTATCTCAGGTATGATCCAAAGGGAATGATGGGGAAACAGCCTCACCCAGCCCTTTTCTTATATTCAGTGAACCAAGTCTTCTGAGGATTTCAACTTCTGAACATCTGTTCCAAAAACTATAAAATAAATTTCTATGATTCCTCCCAACCTGCTGCTATACAGCACTATCAGTTTTGTATCTTAAGGAAATGCTGTTCTAAACTCTTACTTAAATTATGGGTTAGTAATGATTATTTCACCGTTACAATGGTTTTCCAACGAGAAGCATATTGACTTTAATACAGGGTTTTTTCCTGCACAAGAAGTCCAAATCTCATTATACTGCATTCACCTCAATGTTCTGTTTCAAACATGCAAAGTCCACAACCTGATTACAGCCTTTCCTAAGACACCCAAATAGATGGCTGTGAAGATTTTACCAGGGATTATATACCCAGACATGCTCTTTCCCTTAAACTCCAGTGAGCTTCCCGTGAAAAACTAAAATGATGGGTGATGTAGCATGGGGTCAGGGAATAAAACCAAACCAAACCCATCTCTATATAACTCAAAGGGACTCAGCAAATTTCATTGCTTTTTCAGGAAGATAAATATGCATACTGCCTCTTATATGTGTTCTCAGCTATATATCTATTTTTGAAAAGGTTTCATGGAAGTTCCAAATTTAGCTACTTCCTTTTGCTGTGCAATCTGAGCTACAGTCCATCTCTGATAACATTATGATCTTCACCCAAAGGAACATTAACATTATTCACGTTATTGTTCTCATCTGATGGCACAGAAACTGTCTCTCAGAAGGAAGATAACCTTTCGCTAACCTCTTTTTGTACTTGTGGACAGTACAAGATGACCTTTTCTTCCAGTCTCCAGCTTCTATGGGCACTATTTACATATATTTTACATAGTATTTTAAAATTCCCTTTACTTGGTAACAGGAAATTTCAACCTTTGTAGAGCTTCACCATCTTTTATTAAACAGATCTCTTGCTATGAAAATCTGAGTTCAAGGAAGAAATTCCAGTAAGGCAGAGGATGGAGAGGAGAGAAAACAAACAGAAGCGGCAGTGGAGAGGAAGGCGGTGCGCTGGAATGAGGTTAAAAGCAATGGCACGCCTAAAGGTAGAGATTTCAAGAATCGCTTGCCTGGGTTAATTACTGTTCTATGAAAATGTTCTTCTCTTTTTATTTTCCATTCATTAGTATAACACGTATGAAGGATAAATTATACAGAGATAAAAATCTGGGGGTGGAAAGGGAAAACTTTAAGTAATATATTCAAAATTATAAGCAGAAACAACCCGAGTGCTCAGCAGTAGAGATAGCCCAGAAGTTGTATGTTTATGAGGGAAATCATGAGTCACAAAGAGCAGTAGCCCCTAATTAAAAATCTAAGCAACAGATGTGATAAAGAAAGGATGCAGAATGAAGCCTCAGTCTTCCACGAATTCCATCCATCCTCCCAGGCAGGCCTTTCCTAATATTCTTACTTTGTTGGGGCACTCACAGTGTTCATAGACCACTCGCTGGGCACAAGGTATATACTGCTGGCACTGCTATTTGACTGCTCCCTGTTTGCGTACACAGAGTGTCTAACAAGGCGCTGTCTAATATTTAGTATGTTCTACCACAATACTAGGGCTACTCAAGAAACACTTCTACAATGGAACAAAATCGCCTACTTTCCAATATATGTGTCCAGAAATGCAATCTAGCAAGACTGTGGATAAGAAGGAATAACGACAGAGGAGATAGTCCAGGAAGTTGGGAGGCCTGGTTGGGTCTCTGGTATGATCTTAGATGAGTCTCCTAGCCTTTATCAGTTAATTGTTGACTTCCGTGACTAAGTTATTGAGCGAGAGAATGACTGAGATGCCTTGCTCTAGTAATTACATGCTCGAACATAAGCTGGGGTGAAATGAAAGTATCTAACCAGTGGTCTGTATGCACACTGGCCAAGCAGAACAAAGCAGGTTCAGGACTCACATCAGAGGAGCTCACATCAACCTTTTCACTGGTAGGCACCAGGAGCATCCCAGAGTAGAAGCAGGGCTGCTGGGGTACCTCAAGGACCTGGAGGAGTGGCTTTAAAATATTATAATTAAAAATTTTTAACACTGGGCCTGGCTGGTGTGGCTCAGTGGACTGTGTACTGACCTGCAAAGCAAGGGGTTGCTGGTTCGGTTCCCGGTCAGGACACATGCCTGGGTTGCAGGCCAGGTCCCCAGTGGGGGCACGTGAAAGGCAACCACACACTGATGTTTCTCTCCCTCTCTCTCTCCCTCCCTTCCCCTCTAAAAATAAGTAAATAAAATCTTAAAAAACTTTTTTTTAACCCACAGGGTGCAAGACAAACTATCAAAACCTACGTGTTTAATCTGAAAAGAAGAAAGATAACAAGTTTCAACTGTACTCAGTGAATGGAGAAACAGTGACACCCTCACTCACTGACGGCCGTGTGGGGTGTCCAGGAGTCCTGAGGGAAAGGCAGGACGTTCCTACGGAATCCTGTCTCCACTCCTTTCTGTGTTGCTACCTAGCTCCATTTATGTGTCCCCAGCTAGTGCCTTACAGATTCTCTGATCCGGAAGAGTAGAACCCTGACAAAGGTGTACGGTGAGAAGGGGGATAATCAGGGAAGCATTTTCAGTCATGAGGTTTCCTGATTATGCAGTGGTAAACCACTTACGAGAACTGTATACCCTTAAAGATGAACTGCAGATTTTTCTTTTACAGGATGATGTGTTTCAAATATGCTGACCTTTTTTTTTTTTTGTCATGACAAGGTGGTGAAGATATTTTAAAAAACATAAACACATTTAATCTATCTCTTCAAGGCCAAGAGCATTTTAACAATAATGAGAGAAAAATTGCTAGGAAACTTGTGCTGTGAAAATGGATATTTGGAAATGTTTCCATAGTGATGTGATTTTGCTGTCAAAACCAATGTAAGGTGTGACCCTAGGAAAAAGAAAACTATCACATGTATAAACTTAAAAAACTTGGGGAAAAAATCTTTTAAAGAGATAGTTTCAGTGGGGTATTTAACCCATTTGTTAAAGATGAAAAATGTCAACAACTTTCAATTAGTTTGAAAGAAGAGCTAGCTGATATCAGCGAAGACAGAAATTTACTAGCAAAATTTTAGTTAAAAACTTTTGTATAATTGGTGAATAGAACTGAAAAGGAGCAGTATGATTTAGCAGGCACAACCAACGATATAGTACTTCCATTGACAACTACGTATCCTGTGTGATGCCCTTTAATTTATGAGACATTAAAAATAGGTACTAAATTAGCCCTACCCAGGTGACTCAGTTGGTCGGAGCATCATTCCCCTACACCAAGAGGTTGTGGATTTGATCCCCCGTCAGGGCACATATGGGAGGCAAGCATTTGATATTTCTCTCTTACATCAATGTCTGTCTGTCTGTCTCTCTCAAATCAATAAACATATCCTTAGGTGAGGTTTGGAAAAAAAAGAACTAAATTAAACTGGACTGAGAAAGAGATCACTGAAACACTGTTACATAGAATTAAATGTTTAAAAAATGTTTTACATTACAAAGATTTCAAAATGTTGTCAAACATAATTTCAATGAAAGCCAAAATAATTTTTTTTGATGGGATACGTGATCAAAAAAGTTTGGCCCATACTGTGTATTCAGTGAGCCACTCCAAAATCAGAGATGTGAAATGAGAGAGCAAGTCTGCGCTGGATACTGTAGCCACTGGTTACCTGCTGAGTTGGTAACATACTAGAGGTAGCGTACGAGAGGGAGGTAAGGAAAAATTAGGAACCCTGTCCTACAGTGAGCCATGAAGAAACTTCTGGAACTCCGCTACAGATTGGTTTAGAGAGGAAGCATAACTGCTTCAGCTGTCAAGTATACATATTTCAGCAGTCAAGTTCCTGGGGAGAATTGTGCCCCCTATTTTTATTCTCCTGGTGTTTCATACTATGGTGTTATATAGTGGGTACTCAATAGATGCTGTTGACAAAAGCTAATTATTTTTGGGTGGAAAAAATATACAATCTCAGCATTGCAACAACAGGATCCACTTGCACTAATGTAACATAAAATCACCATTCTTATAATTGATAATGTGTTCTGCTGACATAATATCTATAATGGTCAGCTGCTGGGAAGTGGAAAAATTATTAATTAGTATCACTGCATTATAAAAAGCCTCTGTTAAATATAGTACAGTGGAAAACTACACAACAGTGTTCTGAGCCCCAGAAGACACCCACTTTCAATCTGTTAGAATTATCTGTTTCACACTCCATGTATTAATATTTGGTTTAGCTTCTAAAATCACTAAGTATCTTCATCTTAATATTACTGTGCCTTGAAAAAATGCCCATGTGATATAATGGAAACTGTTATATAGAGATCACCTCTCAGATGACCGCAGAAACACTGTTTCCACTTTTGTGAAATATCCTGAAAAGCAAATCTTTAAGGAAATGGATTAACTACAGGCAATAAAGTATTTGTGAACATTTTTACGTATTCATGTAACTCGCCCTCCGTTTCCTTACAGTGCCAGGGCCCCCTGTGGCCTAAACTAGTTGTATGCAGTTTGGCCCTCACCGGCTCGCCTCTCAGAATGCATTAACCAGCAGAAGAATCCTCCACTGGCTCCAGACCACGTGCTTCTCTCACCTGAGCTGCCTCTGCCCTGGGTAACTGAGGATAGAGCACATGTAGGTCAAAGACATCCTCTGCAGAGATTTAAACCTATCCCACACCCCGGGCAGCATTTAGAGCATTTTTGCCCCGCTCCCCTTCCACTGCTTTTCCTATTTTTCAATATGGGGCACAAAAACATATCACGCTTCTTATTGTTCTCCATGCAGTGTCTATCACATGCAACTGTTCTGCTCATTTTACTTTGCTCCCTGCGTGCTGATTCGTAAGGGAGAGGAGCCGGAAAAGGAACCAAGTAAATCCACGCTAGGTTTCGCCTACCAGGACACTGTCTTCTTCCTCAAGCCCAGATGTCTCATAACAAAGCCCTCGCTCCAATTACTCACAACATTATTTGGTTTGAAAGTTGTGGCACAGACCGGATACCGGGTCTGCAGAGTTCTACGTACATACTGCACTGCGGTGTAGCACTATGGTGTGTGAAGAAAGGGACATGGGGCATGTGGAAGAGGATTCGGCAGGAGGTGCCTGGGGCCCAAGCACATGGTAAAAAAAAATGTTATCTAGGTAGGTGAGTACCCAGGGCATCCATAAAGTTAATATTAAAACACATATTTAGTAAAGCACCTAGGAAACTCAAAAAAAACATGCTCTTGGGAGTACCCAAGCCTGTGATAACAGGTGCCATCTGTCCCCTTTGTTAAGGTGAACAGAGTGTTTATTTCCTACTCCTTGAAGACTATTTTTTTTACCTTTAACATTTTTCCTCCCATCATTTACAGGGTATGTGTGAAATACTTTATTCTGTTTAATATCTCAGCACCCGTTTTGTGCACAGCACTGTGACGGACACTTTTAAGATACAAAGGTGTAAATGGTTACTGAGGCAGTTACGAAGGCAAGTAGCAGAAGGCAGGAATGTGGGAAAGCATGCAAACAAAGCAGAGTTCAATTAAGAAGTATCCCCCAAATGCACACACTGAAGAATTATGCAGATCTTCCTGGGAGCTCTCTGCATGTCCATCCTCACACTTAAATCTGTGATGCCCAGAAGAGGAAGCTCCGTGTGAGCACAGTTACCTTGTACAGTTATGTTATTTACCGTACAGGGCCCTAAGCCAAGGGGGCAGTGGAACTAAAACCCCGCAGCATGCTGCTGGCCAGGCACACGGTGCCCAGCACACAAAGCCCAGCACACGAAAGCCTTCTGCATTTCACACAAAGGCACACTGCTCAGATACGGGCAGGCCTGCAGGAAAGGTGCCCACTGTACCAGCTCACAGATATTTCTGTTCTTTGCTTCCAAACAGCGTTTATGGCACACACTACACAATTTCACAGCTAATGATAAACTATTATACTCTGTTCTTACTTTATTTTATGTTTTTAAATATCATCTAACTAGACTTTCCCCCAAGGGGTAGGAGCATGTGTCTCCCTTGGGCAGTTCAATTCCCTGGGGCTCCCCTATTGGTCCCAAACTTCTCTGTTGCAGATACCTGTTTGGACCACGAGTAGCATGAACAGCTAGTGGGTTGGCATTCAGTCACTTTAGGTTAATGGCAGACAATTCCCCAGGGGTGAGTGATAAAAACTGCCCATTGCTCTCTAGAGTTATTTGGTTCATACCTTTGCACTTGACCATGTAGAGACATGAAACCATTCTTGAAAAGACAGGTGTATATCCCGGACACAGACTGGTTTAGAGATGAAGCATGTAAAGTTGAGTTTCTCAGCTTTATTTAACTATTCATTTATTTTATTTCATTTTTCTGATGTTCATGCTGAAGCAGAACTGGGAATTGAGAAGTTTTTCTGAGAATAAGTCTCATAAACTATAACAGTGGCTTTGAAGCACAAGGAAGCCAGCAAGCTCCATTTCCTCTTTAGGCAGTGAGTCTGGTCAGACACACACCTATTTTTAATCCTGCATCCTACCGCTAAGCAGGCAATTTGCTCAATAAGGCAAACTGCGAATGTTTTATGTAGCTCGTACAGTTGCCACTCTTTCTTCTGCAGAAAAGGCTCTATCTACATAAGGAGAAGCTGATCCAACAGTTAAAGTATGAAAGACTTGGCTGTTGTAGAAAAAACATTTTCTTCCAACATCTAGGCAAAGGCAGTTTCCAAAATTCCTACAGTATGATAAAATTAAAACCACATGGAAAATGGTGTTGAGGGTTTTTTTAAAAGATAGAAAACATTTTAAAATATGTAATAATACATTTAGAACTTAGTTACTGGGTACCAATGAATACTATCACTTTAAAATGGAGTGTCAAAATTCTCTCAGTGTAATAACAGTTATACATAATGACTGAGTGTGACATCACAACTACACCTTTGTACCTGCTGAAGTAGGGCAGTTTGAGGTTTTTTGTCTTAGCCCTTCAAATACAAGGCAGGTGAGCTGTGATGGACGGAGCTCAGTATTTCCCACTTCCACATTTTGCTCCCCTGTAATTTATGACCATTTTTGGGAAACATGGGCTACTGAGAGATTATTCATGGCACACACTATGAACTGTTAAATAAAGAGTCCATGGCTTGAATGGCTTTTGGCAGATAATTTTTTAAATGTACTATGACTCCACCTGTTTTTTTTTCTTTTTTACAGAACACTGTGGAGATCTACATCAGTAGCCAAATTTAATGCACCATATTCTGCAACTCTGGTTGGTTTTAGAAAGAATTACAAACCTTACTTTGAGACAAAGCCTGGCCCACATTTGTTTAAAATGCCCTGAGGCATCTGATTCCTGGAACATATGTTCGCAGGACAAGGAGCTTCCCTGAAGACATCACAGGTCACAGGTACAGGAAAGGTAGTCTCTGGAATGGCCAAAACCCCACCTCCAATCCGCTTTTTTTTAAACCTGACTAGGGCAATGGGAATACGGAAGATCTACTTTCGCATCCTTGAATTAATTGAGTTTCAAGAACATCACATAGGCAAGTTCTGTTATGATAGTGGTTATTTAAGTTTTTAACTTCAGATCAGCAAAACAACACATTACTGGGTGATATGGTTCTTTTTTCAGTTGTCAAACTTCACCAAAAACAACAATTTATTTACATACATTCTTCAGACTAATAGCAACTAGTGAGGAGAGGGAACCTAATATTAATACTTGAAATCTAATTAATGATTTAAAGAACTGGGACAAGAATATAACTTTTATATTACCCATCGACAGTTCTTGGAATAATAAAAACAAAACTACAAGATGTTAAATTCAGTCAACTTGAGAAAAGAACATGTAGTAAATCCCGTATATATTAAGCCTACAACTAAAACTAAATTGTGAAATTTATGTTTACAGACCACACTGTGAATATTATTCATTTTGATGATGTAAAAAATATCGCTATAACCATCGCATATTGAAAGGTGGTAGAAGGAGGGGCAGGTCACAAATGGTGTCAAATTTCCTATCTTCCACAGCAATAAGAAAATTGATGAGGCCTACGTTAAATGTAGTTTTAAAACCCTAATGATTTCAAAATTATGATACTGTTCTATAGTCTTCCACTTTCAGTTGTAGGAGGAACTACTGGGAACTATCCTTTGTGAAGAAATGTTTACCTAAAATTTAGCAACTTCTTTTTCAGTGTCTCCTTAATTTCTTTCTACTACTTCTTAGTTCAAGTAAAATTAAACAATTATATATAATATTTATATAGAAAGACATAATAAGTTAGCAAGTTTTTCTTTCTGTGCATCTGGAATGATGTTCAGCAAATGCTGACAACAGTTGTTTCCCAGGGATTCTGAGTAACTCAAGTCACTTCTTCATAATGACTGACTTAAAGAGTTGTATAATTTAAAAAAAAAAAAAAGGAAAAAATGATTAGTCTAAAAAAAGTATCAAAATGACTTCTAAATGTGTTAATTGCCATAAAAAGATGCTAAAAACACAATTGGAACTAAAAGGTAGATTGCAACATAATAAAACACCATATTTATTTTAAATATCTACATGCATAAACAGACTCCCAAAAGAAATACGGCAAAACATTAAGGGTGATTATATCCAGTGGAATACTGAGTGATTTTAATTTTTAAATTGATCTTTACCAGCATTTTCTGATTTGTCTATACAAAACAGCATTACTCATGCAATTTGATATAAATAAATGCATACATTCAAAATAGAACGCTAATAATTTTTACTGGGGTGTAACTAAGATTTTTAATGGAAATTCTGAAAAGAAGATGATTTCTAGAGAGGACTTCTTGACTCAAATTTTAAAAAAATCCTATTGTGAAAGAAAGCTTTAATTTCTGAGCACTGACTCTATAAGAGATGTGTGGGCTGAACTAAACAGCACCCCCTTTACAATGACCATCTTGGGGCCCGTACTCGCTGAGCTGGAGACTGCCCTTCTTCCTTTGCGGGTCTAAAACACCCATTTCTGGTTCTCAGGCTGTCTCTCCTCTTCCAGGCCTCCTCTGGTGAACAGGACTATGTTACAGCAGGTGAATAATCCAAGTTCTTTCTGAACCATGTGTTCACCCAACCTGGAGGTCAGACTTCGTTATCAAAAAACCTCATCAAGAATCTCAATTTTTACAGTAAAATGCGATGGCCATTCAAACGCTGCTTTATTTCAGACAATCCTTCATTAGTTTATTTGGCATCAAGATAACTAAAGGATTTAGAGAATAATTTCTGAATGGACTGAAATCTGCCCGCCATACACCGTAACATTATCCAGGAATGAAGAACTTACAAACTACTGAAGTTCTGGCTGAGCATGTTGGAGAAAGAAGGGCTGGAATTTGACACGTTCTAATTACAGCCTTCATACACAGACCAAACTCTGCTTAGGACTACTCATTTGATTTTATTTTAAATACAGGTTTCCCCCAACAGATCACATTTCACATTCTAGCATGAGCTGCCGCAGAGTAGTTGAAACCATCCTCAGACTGCCAGGGGCACCATGGGACTCACGTGCCTCTGCCTGGCCCGAAACATCACCTGGGCCTCAGCCTAAATGAAGCTCCATGAACTGCCAAAAACCAGAAGGACAGGGAGTTACAGTTTCAATGCTGAGAGTGGGCTCCACTTTACTCACAGAAAACATCTGATTAGATCTGAAGGCAGCAAAATTTTTTTATTTAAAAATAAATACCTTATTCTGTGTCATGGGTTACAAACCTGAATGTACTCTTACCCTTCTGGTAAGACTAAGGAAGCTGAAAAAATACACAAGAACTATGTATTTAATTAGAACACTAACCAAAAGATGCCTTCCCCAATGCGCGAGCATCCCTATGCCCAGGTTATGATGACAGAAAGCTTTCTTTTTTAACGCAGCTGAGACTTCTGAGAGGGCCAAGTTCAGCTTTTGACTGTCTGTCTTATTTTCACCAGTAACTGAAGAGTATAGCCTTTCCGAATGACTCAGTGACTCATCTTGAATTCATTTTTTCTGTCTGGGAACCTGGACATTTTTCCCTGCAAATACCCAAGACACATGCTTCATTTTTTAAAAGAAAATGGTACATTTCTTCCTCTGCCCTTTCGGATGCATACTTCACTCAGTGAATGGCTGATTGAATAATGATTTTTTTAAAAAGTACACAGTCTGATGGTATGAAAGAATTCATGTATTTCTAAATAGAACATTTCCTCCTTTTTAAAAAGCATGAATGGATTAGCATGTAGTTAGGTGCAAGTTATTATCTCTGTTCCCATTCTTGGTTGGATTGGGTATTTGGTGCAGATGTGTGCATTTCATTATGTTTTATAACTTACTGTTATGTAAGTCTTATGTGTGAATCAAATATTTTAAACGAAAAAAGTGGATGGGTGAATGGCTGTAAATGGATGGGATCAGCCTTCATTACTAATGTTAGGTCTAGGTCACGTCAACGTGCCAGTCTCAGGGGAGAGGGCAGGCACATAACTGGCTCATGAGCCTGAAGTTGGCAGGGGCAGTTCCTGAATCTTTGAGCCCAAGCTCACAATTCACACTCTTCCTTTCTCTTCAGGGACAGCAGTGGAGGGAGGGGGCAGGCGTGAAGAGCAGGTCAGACATGGCTGCTGCCCAGCACTGTGAAGGTGCAGCCACTGTCCTCTGGTGAGAGATGTAAGTAGAAATAGTATCACTGCTTCTGCAGTGGCTGTTGAGCCCCATCCTGTTACTCATGTACCCCCAGACATCATGCCTCATGCGTTCATAGTTTTAAAAAATTAGGCCCAACCGACACGGACTGAAGAACTCGCATGCACGCGCACGCACACGCACACACACACACACAGAATTTTCAATAGTATTTTCTGCCCCCTATGGGAGTTTATGCTGACCTATGAAAGAAAAAAAATCTCTGTATACCTAACACACATATTGGCGAAACTTTCTTAACTGCTTTGTGGTGAGAGTGGCATTAAAAGTAGACATTGGAAACGTTTAAGTAAAAAATCATCCAGCATCTCACGGTGAAGTCAAATTCTACACTGTTTCCTAGAAGGGCAAATGGGAGGAAAACCCCCAAAGTTTTCAGCATATATTTAAAACAGCACGGCACAGACCAGTGACTGGCAGTGGGATAATCGCCATTCTGCAACGCTCACAATGAACTGGGCAAACTCACTGCAATTTCTTAAAAATGTTCCTTTCAGGTATGTTTCTCAGAGTAGACATTGTATTTTATTCTAATGTTCCTTTTCCCTCCTTGCCTCTAAGTTGCATTCTAGAGCTTTTATTTAAAAGGAATCTACAATAATCATTATTTATTATTTGCTTTAGATTTATCAAGTATTCTATCAATTATTATTAAGTAAGTATATACATAAATAAAATTAAGCAAAACAAACCATACGTAAATTATGCCAACTTTTTAAAAGACGGTTTGGCCCTGGTCAAAGTCCTCTGACATCGCCTTCCTTACGTTGTAACTATGACCAGGTTCCTTCCGTAACAGTAATATTTTATTTTGAAAGAGCAAGGAGAAACTGAGTCAGAGATAAGTTCTTAGTAGGGGTGTATAGTGGTTTCTGAGTGAGGTAAAGAATTAGATTCTCTGTTTTAAAGTTGGGAGTGCCCTCTATAGCCCAAAACCATGGTCTTGGTTATGTTATTCAGGAAACTCTGCATAACATATACAAAGTCATTAAAAATGAGAATATCTGTATCGCTTAGAAATCACTTAAGGACTATATGACCCTAGAGTTTCATTTTCAATAAATCAAATCCCCCCAGGGCAAGTTCTAGGCCACAAAAAACAACACTAAGTTGAACTCCTTGATATCTCCCCCAGCCCCGAACACACACAGATGTCATCACAAGTCAACACGGGAGCGGCAACCTCCCCCAGCCCTACCCTGGCTGCCCTCAGGCCTGCCCTCAACTGTTCTCAGAGAGGGACCACAGTAGCTCCTACCGTGAACTGAATGGAGCCACAGCCCAATTCCAGTGCTCTCTGATCGTGGTGAGAAAGCTGGATTAAAACCAGCAAATGAATTTCCTTTTTCTGGCCTGATCAACCTTGATGGGACCATATGAGAAGAAGGGCACTGAAAAAACAACATTCCTCTACTAACAAAATGGATCCGGTTTTCATCAAAACCAGCTTAGACATGCCATTGGGTGGAATTTAGGAAGAAACCCTATTAATATTTGGCAACAGAAAACAACTTGTTTTGAAGAAAGGAGATTTTCCTTAATGCTGATTTCTAGTCACCATGTTTTGGAGATGCTTTGTTGAAGACTGCCCAGAGAGACAGAAAAGTTGAAAGATACGTGTCACCATGCTTTTAGCACACTCTCCAAGGCAGGCGAGGCTGGGTCCCCGGGACATTCGCCTGTGTCCCCACATGCTGCTGACTCCTGGGCCTTGGGATTCTTCCAGTCTTGGCAGGACAGCCCCTCGGTTGCTCAGAGACCTCCAGGCATACGGTCCAAGCAAGCTGAGCTGGCTTTGGGGCTCCTGGGATGCTCTGATGAATATACACATTTTTGCAAGGCTCCTAGATTTCTCTAAATGAATAAAAAATGAATAAATAAAAATGAATAAAATCTCTAAAAAAATAAACTTAAGATGGAATCATGAAACTCCCTTCCAATCTACCTGGCGTAAAAAGGAGATGTAGGTTAAACTGGCAAATACAGGAAACATTAGAAAATCTATCGAGTTCCTCTGTGGACATCATTTTAAAAAGCGGTTTCATCTGACCAGGGTTATGTCCTCACATGAACCCCCAAAATTACTTAAGGAAGATAAGCCCCAGCTCACCACATAACTGCGAGGATAAATCCACCCCTGCACCAACCCTTCCCTCGCAGCCTCCCAGACCACCTCCTCATCCAGACACACAAAAAGCAGCAGAGACGCTCCCTGGAAACTTTTACAAGGTATAAATCACATGGGATGGGTGAAAAGTGAGGGGTACGAGAAGTCACCCCACTGGAAGAGCGGGCAGTATCTTGGAAGGTGAGGACTGGGAAACCCAAGAGCAGAAGGGCCTAGACTGGTGTAGACACGAAGGTCCTAAATAAAATAATGTCACTGTCAAGAAAAGGAAGAGCCGTTTGCCTGGAGTGGGGTCTGCATTACCTCAGATCAAAGAGAAATGTGGCTCAGGGACACCGGAGACTGGCAGAGGGGGGAGAGGAGGCTGGCGCTCCAGCTGAGCACCACATCGGTGTGTGTTACTCTTTGGGGAAGGAGACCTCTGTCACTGTGTGCTCCAGGACCCAGGGAAGGTCGCAAACCAGCAGCCCAGCAAAACGCAGCTCAGAAGTGTGGTTTTGGCTATATTCTGTTGATGTGCAGAATATTATTTTAAAATACTGAACTAGTTTCCAATGCTAAAAATGGGAAAATTGCACCTAAAAGTCCTAATTTCTGCCTTCTCTTGAAATAGCAGGAGATGCCTGGCAAGTCAGGACCTGCAATTCCACAAGGCAAGAGCTGCCTGAAGCTGGGGTGCAGCTGCCAGCTCCAAGGGTCACACACCCTCAATCTGAAGGCTGGCGATCCAGGAAAGGCCCAAAAGACCTCTTCAAAGAATGAGGCAGAGAACTAGTTAGAGGGGTAAGAGAGCAGAGAGATTATTGGACTATTTATCATCTTATTTTCTTCCTTATATGAGAAAATGCAGCAGAGTAAAGCATATACCCCCCTTTTAACTGTGAGCGAGGCTTGCTCCTTGGTTAATCCTCCTGTGGACAGCAGAATCCTTAAAGCCTACCTGGTGTAACAACATTTTTTTTTTGATGCTTTAGAGTTATTAGCAAAGCACGTTCATGCGTATTTCCTTTCATGGACCCCTCAAGCACAATTCTGCTTGCAATACTAGGCAAATGGCCTTCTCACATGCTCTAGATGAGGAAAGGGAGGCTCAGGAACTTTGGTGGAATCTGAACTGGTCTTTTGCCACTACAACCCACAGACTCACCACTCCTCAGCAACAACCCAGCCTGTCCCGCAAGGAACACGGGACCACTTCAACATGCCTGGAACTGTGGTTGCTCAGATACCACGCTGGCTAGTGACTTAGGCGATTTTTCCCTTACTAGGATAATCTCTCCCTAAGCAAATCCATCCCCTAAAACTCAGACTGCCAGGAGTCTGCTCAGCCTGCAAGGCAGTGGTCAGTATGTCCAGAACCATCCCTTATTTGTTCACGAAAGTCCTGCAAATATTTTGGCAAATAAATTCAGAGAGCCGGAAACGCTAATTATTAGGCAGAGACAAACCCACAGTAATAACATAAACAACAAAGTGCCTTTTCAGCGCTGCTATTCAATGTGCCTTCCTGTTGCCAGTGCCACGAAAAACACGCCGGGAGTGGCCTGGAGGAGATGGAAGGGGAAATGACTCCTCTAAAGACCACGTCCTGTGGGCAGGCTGTGGCCTTACCATTTGCTACAGCAGATATCAGAAAGGAAGGGTGGGCAGTGTAATTTGTAAGGAGAGAAAAAATGGCTTAAAAAATGGGGTTCCTAAGGAACACGGTTTAGGTGGGGCGCTTCCAATTCTGTAATGGATGAACTTTTTTGTTTTCAGGTTGGGAATGAAGTGAGCAGGAGATAAAGATTCTGCTCAACTGGTTGCAAAGCATGTGAACTGGTCCTCTGTCAAGACAGGCCTGTCTAGATCCTCCGCATACGCTGTGCGTTCTGTGCCTCGTGCAAAGGTGAGTGCAGCGGGGTCAGCCTGGGGCCTGGAACCCTGCCGGCACTCTGCTCACCAAGCTGTGTGCCTTGCTCAGCTAGGAAAACGCCCCTTTTTGTAATTGCATGCCCTTCTTCACTGGCACAAAGGTAGCCCATGAGCTGGCTGCAGCCCTGAGACTGGGCAAAGGTCTGCCCATTTTAGCTTCTGGCCCTCTGAATCCATGTCATTTTATGAGTCAGGCAATGTAGTCACGTTGGATATCCTGGAGGTGAGTACCAGCTTTGTGCAGCCTCTTGCAAATCGGATGATTTTCTGCTTTATCTTCTCCAGCTAAAGCAATGAAAACAGCACCACCCCCACCCATCTCCATAAGGTCATTATGAAGCCGACAAAAGTTGAATCACATGTCCAGAAACACCTTCCACAGCACCTTCCTGTGTATTAACATCACCGTCTTCTTCCCCATTTAAGTTGAAAGTCAATAAAAGAATAAAGAGTATAAGTTCAATGATGTGCTAAGCAGCCAAGGACCACAGGCCCACTTTAAATAGAGCAACTTCCATTTTCCAAGCAAATCATCCACTTCCAAGTATCTGAGTTCCAACCATTCTCACAGGTCCACAAGTCATTTCACTAGAACACCCTTAACAAACAACTCCATTGCTGGCATCTCAGAGGCAGCAAATCAAAACTCAAACCCCAAGTTGGCTTGTTTCCCCCGACTGCTAGGATGCAGATTCCTGGCCAACTGCAGAAGAGCTGGCAGATCCACACCTCTTCCAGAGTTGGCTTGGCCAGGGCAGGCGCGGGAACAATCGGTCTCATCGCCATCTGAGATGACAATTAATTAGTGTGGTAGGAGCAAGGAGCAGTCTCTCCAGGGAGCCCAGCCTTTGCCCTTCTGAGGGCTGTGGCATCAGAGCCAATGTCTGCATTACCAGGTGCACTGGGGACCTCCCTTAAGGCAATCTATAGGGGCACAAGGGATGAAAAACCTTCTGAGGACTTCACTGTTGAGGGGAAAAAAAGAACACTAGTAGCATTAAAAATCCAACTCAAAACCAGAGACAAATATTCATCAGCAAAAAACAATGGTGTGTTAAAAGAACACTATTCTAGATGTAATGATAAAGGAAAAAAGGAGAAATGTTTCAATGAGAAGTGCCTCAGAGTGTGGCATGCAGAAAAATGTGTGGTGACAGGAATCCAGCCCCATTGAGGAAAACTCGAGCTCGGTGACAACATCCTCAGCAGGCTTTATTAGGCACTTGTACCAAGTACATTGCTCAACATGCTGTGAGTGAGAATGCATGAGTCACAGGATAGCACCCCCCCACCCAAGCCGACAGCAAAGGGCATCACTTATTTAACTGCAGAAGAGAATGATGAATGACTCCCAAGGGCTCTCCAGAAAGGAACATAACATCTCATCACAGAGATGGGTGAATTAAAACATGACTCTCAAAATAAGCATCCAAAAAATATTTTTAAAAAAATAGAATTGACAAGGGAAGTCACTGTTACCACAGTCAGATCCACCGCCACCGGAAGTTCTGGGACCCTCTGCCTGACCACCCCCTCCCTGCCTCCAGGGCCATGCCACAGGAGAAGACCTTCAAACAGCACCACACTTTCAAACAAAGAATAGACAATACAT
This sequence comes from Desmodus rotundus, assembly GCF_022682495.2. NCBI lineage: Eukaryota > Metazoa > Chordata > Mammalia > Chiroptera > Phyllostomidae > Desmodus > Desmodus rotundus. Next base: position 41,828,955 of record NC_071387.1, on the reverse strand, counting down.
CTGACTTATCCGAGAGCAGCATCCGACCAAAACCCCAGTGATAGCAGAACGCAAGGGTGAGAAGCAGCTTCCTATCCTGGATAAAACCAAGTCTCTTGTACCTGTTATGTCAACAGGAGTGAACTCATCAAGATAATTAGAAGGCACTTACAGCTCAATGCTAATCAAGCTTCTTCCTGTTAGTGAATGGGCACAGCAAGTGAGTGTATGAAGTGAGAAGGATGAAGATGGGTTCCTGTATGTTGTGTATGCCTCTCAGGAGACATTTAGAATGAAATGGTCAGTGTAAGAGTAGAAAAGGGCACCTGCTCTAGAACTTTTAAAACCCTTACCAGTGGGGAAAAAAAGGGATGTTATCAACTATGACAGATCAGCTCATCTAATCACAGATCATTAAAACAGCAGTATCCTGCCTAGGCGTTTTAGGAAGTTATTTTTGTACTTCAAGCAGAAAAACTGAGCTCCAAATGAGCACACTCAGCTTTGGAAAACTCCTCAATATATTATTAGTTAACGTGGGCGGTCTTGTTTTCAAACTTAAAAGCTTAAAAATAAAATACATTGCATCCTAAGTTACCAATAATTTTTTTTAAATATTGAATTATTTAGAAAAAAGGAATGTTTTTTACTAGAGATTTTATATGCTCCACAGAGTACCTCTATTCCTAAGCTACAAAGCCCGATATTGGAGTAAGGTCAGGAGTTCAATTAGTAGCTATAGGAGTCTAAAAAGAAAACCTTGATTTAACTCTGACCCCCTGGATACCTTACCTGCCCGTGCTTTGTTCCTCTCTCAGCCAAGCTGAATTAAAATGGTCAACCATATGGGCTTTTTGACCTGTCTCTTGTCCCCCGGCTCCTAGCTGTTGTGACTTACCTTCCGCCTCTCCTGCTTCATTATCACTGGTCAAGATGATCAAATCCAAGGGGCTCTTTTTCAGGTCTTCTCTTACTTGTCTACCATTCAGTATTTGCTAATACCAACCACTCTGTCTGAAATTATGCTCTTTTGTGATTTTCTGGTACTACATTCTCCTTTTCCTATAATACCAGTAACCTCACCTTTCTGGTTTGGCTTTCCACCTGAGTCCCAGGTCAGTACTTCCAAATGTCTGCTGCTGCGCCCCTCCACCTGGTGTCTGCAGGCACCTTCTGTTCCAGCACGTCCCAAACACACTCCTTGTCTGCTCTCCCTAATCCCACCCAAAGCTGGCCTTCCTCGTCTTTATTTGTCAGGGTTAACGGTGCCCTTATTCGCCTAGTCACCTCAGGCAGAAACTGGACAATGTTGGCTCCTCCCTGTCTCTTGAATCGCAGTGCTTCCAATTCACCAAGCATTATTGCATCTCCTTCTTACCCATCTCTCTCACTTTGTGCCTCCTCTCCACCTCTACTTGTGCTGCCTTGGGTCTGGATCTCATTCTCTCCTACTTGGACCACAGCAAGAGCTTCTGAACTCATCTTTCTGCATTCAGGGAGCTCTCTTTGAAATCCATTCTCCATACTGCTATCATATGATTCTTCTTGAACACAAAAAACTCAATCACATCACGTACCTGCTTGAAAAACCTCCCCTTGTCTCCTCACCTTCCACTCTGCACCTTTAATCTTAGCCAACCGGACCTCCTTTCAGTTCCCCAAGCCTGGCAAGCCCATTCATACCGGCATGCTTACTCTCCTGAGGTTCTCTTTGCCTTACGTGCCTTTTTGTCCATCCTTAAAAACTGCTTGCTATACTTCACAACACAACTCAAACGCCTCCTTTTCTCTGAAGGCTTTCCTACCCTCCTTCCTAGTGCCCATCCCCAGGCAGGCAGTCCCATCTCTTCACTTGCAGCAAATGTGCATCTCCATGGCCCCGGCTGGCTCCCAGGGGCTCTGGGAGTGTCCTGGGGACAGAGACCACCGCTTGTCTCCTCTCCGCTCTGCAGCTCCTAAATAAAGTGCCCTGCACCTTGTAAGCGCCGATACATTTTTCCTAGGAAAACACAGAAGGTGTCACTCTCTCCTAGACCTTCACTGGTACGTGTAATTTCCTAGCCCTTCTTCCCATGCAAACCTATGTTTGTTAATGTACACAGACACTTATTTCACCCAACAGGGACATTCCTACTGTAGGGAAAGAGCAACAAAGTTGTATGGCTTACCTACAAGCTGAGAAGCAAAGATTCAGAGACCCAGGTTTTCAGATAAAAGACCCCCTTTTTCCCTCTATAATAAAAAAAAAGTTTCTGTAATAAACCTCCCTCAAAAGAAGATGTCTATTGTATAAGACATGCCTCCTCCTCCACCACAAAATTTTAGATGTTCAATGACAAGTCTTCTGATGTGTATCATTAGCTGGGAATTCTGGGTATTTTTGTGGGGGGAGCCAAGATCTGTGCTTCTCCAGAAGGTATATAGGCCTGATGCTCTAAGATCATTCGTGCCTACATAGACATCTCTGACAGGGACCCCAATTCAGTAGAACAGGTAAATGACACCAAGCCAATCTTAGTATCACTGTTCCAAGTGCTCTGCTTTTTGTTTTGATCTCCACACGTTTACATGTACAAGTATTTCCAAATACCTCTGCTTTAGTTAACTGTGTGTCTGCCTGATCCCCCTGTCAATCTCCAACTTGGTAAATCCCTCCCAGTCCCCTCCACCGTGGAGGTTATTACAAACATCAGTGGCAGCAGGTGGTGGGAACCTTGCTTCGCCTACTTTAATTGTTGCTGCCCTGTTTCGCTTGCTACAAAGACCCCCCACTCTCCACTCCATCATTTTCCAGCCTCATGCAATGTTCCCCCCACACCAACTGAGCTGGCATCTCCCCTTCAATGTATTGTTTCAGTGGAAGGTTATTTTTTTTGGCTTAAGAGGCTTTCTCTTCCAGCTCTGGGTGAAAAATCAGCAGAGATTCCTGTTCTTATCAACTGAGTGTTTAAGTCAACAGAGAAGGTGCCAGAGTCAACAGGATATGGAAAATGAGATTTTGCTGAAGATTATTTGTCATGGGCTCTACTGCCCTGGCGACATAGAATCAGGAGTTCACACTTTGTAAAAAGAGCAGAAAGGGGAACGAGCCAGAACTTCACCAAGGGGACAGGGCAGCTTTGCCCATGCCAAAGTGGCCAGGTAAGGTCCATGATTTTGTGTAACCAGACAGAGCTTCCTCCTCTTGCTGGCAGAATGCTCATGTTTGTAAACCCAGAGAAGGAAACACTCCATTCCACCCTGCCCTCATTTCAACAGATTCCCAGTGTCCTCTGTGCCACCTGACCACTTCACCCACTGAGGACAGTGCCCCCTTTGCCTGGACTCCGAGCTCAGAGCACGAGTGCTTTGGCAGAGTGATGAGGAACAGGGATGGGGCGGAATCTGTGTGAACTGTGCAAGGGTAGAATAACCACAGCCACTGAGGTTTCCCAATCCTCTCTGCCCTGCCAAGCCTCGGTAGCACCATGCCTGCTGGACACGGCGTGCTGCTCCTGGCTCTCACACTCTCTGCCACTAGCAAGATCCAAGGCGTTGGCTCTTCCAGCCCTTCACTGCCATGTGAATTTACACCCTCCTTCCAGATATACATATATCATCTCCAGAAAGCATCACTGCTCAACTGTGGGGCTATGGGAAGATCCTCACACAGTGCTTTCTCCTGTTCTCCTTTGTCCTCCAAAACATAGCACCTTTTGCAGGCTGCTCAGGAATCTCAACAGCTAATAAGGAAACTTCACAATTTTATATCTGAATGATATGTCTGGCCTGGAATTTACAATGATATTTTCTAGAAAGAGTTGAAAGAACTTGGCATCAACCCCTCATTAGGAGTTTGATGGCAATTTCATCTCCATTTTACCAGTAGGGAAACAGAGACAAAATAAAATTGAAGAATTTACACACTGGCAGTCAGTGATGAGACTCTCAAAATTGTGGCTCTTTTACTGTACATTTTCAAGCATGTACAAGTGGAGAAAAGACTTTCCAGCAGGCCATATATTTTCCCTCTTCTCTTCCAGTAAAAATTGATGGTATTTTAGAAAAGGACAAGAGGGGGACAAAACTGGGTAAGAGTTGTTATCAACCAAACTATGCCAACAGGAAGAAAATTTTAGAAGAGTACACTACATGCCATTTTCCTACTTTATGGTCTTTCCACCCAGAAAAACAGAATTTGTCAGTAGCTGTCAGGAGTCAGATCTGAGCCTATGTAACACTACTGCATGGCTCCAAGCATATTTAAAATTTTTAGTACCTCATTGTTAAATGAAGACAGGGGAAGTTATCTCAAAGGGATGATATGGGAATCACAGGAAATGATGCACATAAATAGTATTAACAGGGCCTAGCATGAGGCAAATGGTTGGGAAGTAGGTTAGTTATTATTATTATGCATACTGCGAGATGAATTGCAAGCAAATCCTCACTTCAGTAATTGTGAACATAACATTTTATTTTCAAAACCATTCACCATGAAAGCAAACCATAAAAGCCATTCTCTTGACCAAGAACTTGACAGTCTTTCTGACAAGTCACAATAATTCTAGATTTTCCATCAATCCCTGAGAAATCTTGATCAATGGCAGTCTGACAATGAACCTATGACATGTACCACCATTAGTCATGGAGACAGACATGCTGGATATAATACAGAACAGTGTACCACGGCTACTCCTGAGTGCCCTATTATTCCATTAAATTTCAATTTAGGATCTCTGTAAAATTATGACAAAAAACCAAGGCACTATTTCATTAGAAAAAAGCAATTACCTTATATCCACCCTGTCCCATTTCTAAGAATCTTTCCCACTATTACATAAACCACCTAAATGAATTTTGGAGTGCCTCCAGGCAAGAGGACAGAGCTTGCAGAGATCTGCTGATATGATAATGACAAGTCACTGCCATAAGGGAAAAAATGAGTTAGGGGTTCAAACTGTTTTGGGCAGAATCTCTTTCTGATTTGTATCCTGAAACCCAACTAAACAGGCACTATTGCACATGGGCCACATGGCTCGCTTACATCCTGTATGTATTTTTAACTCTAACTTATACACATAACTACATAGTATAGGGGAGTGTTGAGCTAGCTTCTGGAAAAGTTCTCAGTTTTGTTTGTGTTAAATGACTCTTAGCCCAGATGAATGTATTTCAGACTGTTATAAAATGCAATGGCTAAAGAGAAATGAGAATTTCTTTTGAAATTCTCTTGGAATTCTCATAAGAATTGATCGATTTCATGGTTAGACAAAACTCAACTCATAGCCTATGCTTATTTCTTAGAAATTACTGATCACATCAACTTCAACAACAAAATTCTGAAAATTATCAGGAAATATTCAGAAGAAATGACAACAGGAGGGCCCAATATTCATGCGGCCAGACTAAGCGCAGGTGAAGTGTCAGTGATATGCAGGCTTAGAAGCTACCTGTGCGCTCACTGCTCCATATGTGGTGTGCCCGTGCTCGCTCTCTCTTTTAAAACAGTCCCTAAGCCGAAACAAATCAGCAAGACGTGAAAACGCCTGTTTTCTCTGCCCTGGACTGCTCTACTCACTCATGAACACCCGTCTGAATGCCTTTTAAAGAGATGAGGCCAAGGTAGGCATTTTCCCTCTCTCTCGAGACTAAGCCAGTGAGTCACACAACGCCAGCTCTGTTGGAACCTTGCACCTAATGCAATCTATCAGCACAAAGGTGCAGATGGTATAATTTATAGGTAGGTATGGTATGCAAGATAACGGTATCAATTTTGCTTTTCCATTAAGAGAGTATAATTTCAACATGCAAGACTTACTCGCGCAGAAATTCAATGTGTTGAAATATAAAAGTTTTAGTTTATTTGAAAAAGAAAACCCTAAATATTCCAAGAACAAATAACCGGTCTTTCTGGGAAATGGACACTTCAAAAATAGGAAAAGAGAGTATTTGATAAAGCTCTGCAAACAGTTCAGCAGTTATTGCCTTTTTTCCCAGAAATGACTTCAATGACATAATATGAAAATACCATTGAGCCTTTGTCCCAGCCCAAAAGCATTTTACAGCTTATACCTAAGAATGGTCAGTTGGCACTTTAGTGAAAAAACTTCTCTGAAAATACAAATGGAAATATAGAAGGGAAACAAGAGATACAAAAATTAATATAGTGAGAGGACAAGTGGGAAAAATTAGGACCAACGAAGCAAAAGTAATTACAGAGGATACAAATAAATTAAAAGAAGCACAGAGAACCTTGTTAAACACTAACAAACAGGTTTTTTGTTTTTGCAAAAAGTCCCCTTTCATAAAAATTTAAAATTTATAAAAGCCAACTAAAGTATCATGGCTTCTTGGCTAGAGATGGAAGCTATGGTTTTAATTATAACCCCAAAGAATGATTTTCTAGGCTTCTCTTTTGATGATACTTGGTATACCTATAAAATAAGCTTATTATCTCACCATTTTTTCCCCTTTACTGGCTGAATGGAGTTCTATTTTGTATGAAAACACAGAATGCGTCTACCATTGGAATAAAAAGCACATAATTACACATGCAGAAACAAGTATGATTATCCACAGCCAGAAAACAAGTGCCACCATTGGTAATGTTAATTTATTAATACATGTAAGGGCAAGGCCACTGTTCATTTCCTAGTGGAAGTCGCCTCCACTACCTACCAATGAAAATTACAAGACAATGAACCCTAAAGAGAAACCTTTGCCACTTGCTATAATGTCACGAATGCGTGGACAACAGTGGGGCGATTGCTGGGCGGAGAGGGTGTAAGGGGACTAAGAGGTGACGGCACAAAAATACAATAAAAAAGATTAAAAAAATAAGATAAAAATGTCATGAGTGGCTATGAGAAGTGAAAAACTGGTGAATCAATCAGAAGCATCCATTAATATTTTATGATTGTGTTAAACACTGAAGAGCACTTAGTTCAGTTCTTATATTTAATACATGCTTCTGTTAAAATATACATACGATAAACCTTCTGGTCTAAGGAATGAGGAAATAACAAAAGCTACAGCTTAATTCCTGGCACAGGGCTTGGTTCGCGGGTCCTGTTTATCAAATATTTGTTGAATGAATAAATAATCTAAATATCATTTAGATTTGCTTTATATTTTGGCATGGCAAGTGCCTGCTTTTCAGCGGCAGGCGTTCCTGGGCCTACACAAGTATTTCTGTTCTCTGACTGATGTGGGCAGAGGCTGTGATTTAAGAATATGGTTTACCCTATAGGAAACCTCCAACTCTGGAGGAAATGAAGAGGTGTCTAGTTCTTAGTCTTGTGAATGCAGGTGTACCTTCTCTCTACGAAGGCTAAGTGCAATAAACCAGAGCACAGGAGACAAACATTTTATCTCTCAGAGGAGAGACTGGTGTGTTACATTATATAAAGAACTACGATATATATATAAATATATATATGACTACTAACAAGTAATTAAGTAGATTAGCTCAATCTTTTAACACACTGAAAACCTGGGGGTTTTTCTGGAATAAGTGAATAATATCACTGTTTCATAAACAAGTATTTTATATTTGGCAGCATGTAAGAGCTAAGTGATTGTTTTCTGATGGAGAACCCCTTGAAATGGTTGAACCGTACCCCAAACTTCCACTTACATGGTATCCTAAGATCACTACAGAACCACAAATTAAACTCTCAACATGATTATGGCAGAAAGGACAGGACAAAAGACTATAAAAATTGAGGAGAGTTCATTATATAAATACTTTAAGTTAGTTTTATGATATATACTGTGAGTACTTTCTAAATGGGTCTGCTCAGCAAGCAATTAAAATTATTTCTGGAATAATCAGGCTGTGTGTCAATTAAGCCTTTATGACTATTTCATTATTTTACCTTGAAAACCATAAACATGAAATCCATAAGAGATTTAAACATAACTTACCATCAGTTCTTTTAAATATTTGTTTAACTGAAAGAGACTTTTGTGAAGAGGGTGGGAATACTCTGTGGCATCTCGGTGTCGGCACCATCTGGACCCACACCCTCTCCAAGTTCTCTCCGTCACTAAAGCCCTCCCCTCCATCATCATGGAAAACTGAGAGCTGACCTTCTGGTGGTACGACCACCACCGCCTCTAAAACCACAGAAAAGCTGAAGAGTTAAGCAAGGCACACTAGACAAAGCAAAAGAGCAAAATTCAGACCCACTGGATTTAAAACCCAAACCCAAATGTGGAATTGGCCGGGCAAAAGCTCTTGCTACCTCAGTCCCTTTCCTTTACCAAGCATGGAATTCTCTGTTGTGAAATTCAATCACTTTCAATAGTCATCTTGAACTTGACCCACATCTCTCAGCTTTATGAGATTAGTGGTGTACAGTTCCCTGAAATACCGTATTTAACAGTATCACGCTTCCTATCTAGATCTCTGTTTACCCTACAGGGACCCAGGCCCTCTGCAGTTAGCACACACACTGTACTCCAACCCAAAGGAGGGGTGGAGAGGGCGATCCACCCTAATGCTGCCCTGAATGTTAATGCTTACTGTTTTTAAAAGACAATTTTATTCTGTGCTGTTCAACTTAATGAAAAAACAATTTATAGATAAAGCATGTTGAGAACGCTAAATAAAGGCTTTTTGTGTGTGTGGTTTTGAGTCTAGGTTACATGTTTCACACAGCATTAGGCTTCTTTTTACTTTGTTACAAACTCTCCCAAAAGCTTTTTCAAACAGAGCTGTCAGCCCTGTTTGCTCCAGTCTCTGATTTACAAAGCACCCATGGATAAGAGCAAGAACCAAGTTGGAAAGTTGTAGCGTTTGCATTACAATCCTGCTTTTGAACCTACCCTTCCTTTTTCCAAACCGGGGCTCTCTGACCCCAATTCTGGCAGGTGGCAGGTGGGGGGGGCATGGAAATCTGGTGGGGGGGGGGGCAAGGGTACGGTTTTCAGGCCATGGGATTAAATCCCCAGACCCAACAGTAGTGTGGATTCTATGATTCCTCCTCCAGCACTGAGATTCTCATTCCAGAGACATGTAACCGGGACCATGTAGCCTGGGAGAGCTTTTCAACACAATATATATATATATATAGCCTGTCCCACTTGAGGACCATTGCTCTAAATCCATAGTAATGAGCGAATCAAAGAAGGTAGGGTGTTCTGCTAAAATCAGTCTTCTTCGGTCACTTGGTGTAACAAAAAATACCTTTTTTTCTTTCCAGAGTCAGACCAAAGCACAGTGTCTCACGTCTCACAATTCCTTAATCTTCCTCTTCTCCCAGTCAATCTTCTGCTCTCAGTGGGCAGCCCACATGACCCTTTCAGGTCTCCTACCTGTGGCCTTGTCTCAGTCTTTATCCTCCTCTATAGTATGGGACACCATTAAGCACCTCTTCCTTCTTGAAATCGCTGGCTGGTTCTCTGCCAACCCCTCTAAGCTACACCTCCTTTCTCTCCTTGGCCACGATCTCTCCTCTGGATGGACCCAACATGCACTCACTGCCCCGGAATTCTATACTAGCTCATCTCCTCACCCTAACTATTTGGGTCATTCCTTGAGCTGCAGATGCCAGCTCTGTGCAGGTTAACGCCCAAGTCTCTCAATTCTCTAGCCCATTCCCTCTTAAAAGCTCGGGAACCTACTCTGTAATAGCCTGCGGGCATTTTAACTCCCCTAACCTGGAGAGAATGATGGGGCACCTTAAGTCAATTAACTCCTTCCTGGCCTCCTCTTGATTTTCCTGTGCCTGTTACTTTCTTTACATCTCTACACTTGGGTCTCCTCACACCGACTATACATCTCAGATCCCTGGACTGTTTCTGCTCACTGCCCTACCCACCAACCAGTTAACAGAGTCCTGCCTCCTCCTTCCCAAGATGGTCTCCCAATCTCACATCGCCTGTGTGAGTGCCCGCACCTGCTTAAAGGCTAACTCCTGGGAGACGTTTTCTCCAGCTCCCTTTGAACTCACGGCCTCTCTTCTTGCCATTACTGTTCTGTAACACAACTGTGACACTTCCCGCACTGCTGATGAGTAACAAAATGAAACCCAGGAGCTAAGAGCTTGCAGTATATCCAGAACAGTTATCCTAGTCTATCCCTTCATGGGGTCGTGTGTTTTGCTTCCACTACAGAAGAAGGTAGATGTGAAATACTAATTTAACGATATCATTTAACCAGTCCCACACTTTGATCCACTTATCTGTCTGGCTACACTGTGTATAATAAAAAGCCTATGAAGTTTATTAAGCCATTAGTATAAAACTTGAAAACATGATTTAAAAATCACCTCAGTTTGTGTAATTTGGAAATTTGCTTTAAGTAAAAAAGCACTGGCTGCCTTTTGACATAAAGATGTCAACTCTAAGCCCTGGCCATGGTAAGTTCCAGAGTTATAAATCAGATCCAGTGCTCAAGAAAATTAGCTCCATTCAGCTTTTCATGTGTGCACATACTTGGACTGACTGTACAACAGCATTTTTTCAATGGAAGGCAAGACTTTAAAATGATACTTTAGTGTTAGGCTGGCACCAGCCATACAGAATGCAATGCAGTATGAGGTTGACTGCGTAGAATGAAGCATAACTGCATGAACCCACCTTGACGCTGCTCTGGATCTTCAGAGTGAAGCTCTCGCTGGCCTCAGAAAGCCACTTGCGAGCTAGCAAAATTACAACATTTTAGGCTGGATTTAGTAAAGTATGCAGTGGTAAAAACATTTTACTAATTGAGCAAAGAAAAACAAAACCCTAAATAAATGCACAGACAGACATCTATAATTTATCCTCTATATTAGGAAGGTCAGGAAAGAAATGAGTAAGTGTGGTTTCATGCAAAAATTTTCAAAGGAGGCTGACTTCCTATTCTTCCACATTGAACAGAAGCCATAAAATATTCCCAGGCTGAGATTTCATATCAAGGTTGCCCTGAGCGCAATCAGTAACTCTCAGGGGCCCAGCCCCTGCCCTGGGCATCCTAGGCTGAGTTAGGGAGCTCTGCTAGAGTCTGGTGTCCCAGTGCTCTTTCAGGCCTGGCCCCCACCTTTCCGACTGGTTTCCCTGCCAGACAATGCAAGCACCTCACATACATTAGTGGTGACTAACGCTGCCAGTGACCTGGAGAAGCAGATACTACCCTTGATTTACAGATGAGGAAACCAAGTTGGGGACAAGGTAAATAACGTGCCCGAGCTTCAGGAGGTTGGTTTGACTCCCTTTTCACTGGCAGTGATCTCAATAGTGCCTAGGTGTACCCCTGGGGGTATTCTGGTGGCTATAATGAGTAGAGGATGCTACTGGCATTGAGTGAGTGGGGACCAGGAATTTTTATCGTTCTAGTAGACTGGACAGTCCTCATCAAAGAGAGAAATTCCCTGCCCCACATGCAACAGCACCCAGCAAAGGACAATGCACCATGATGGTGCATGCAGGGAGAGACGCCACCTTGAAGGGCCTCACTAATTCATGTCATCAGCAGGCTGTGGTGGCACGGGGGCTGCAGGGAACATCCAGTAACACTGGTGTCCAAGTGAACACACATGGAACTTTTCTTCATTAACAGCATGTAGCTAGCAAAAGACGGAACCATTTAAAGACTTTACTAAATACTTAAGATAAAAGGGAAACAGCGGCTGAATCCTGCATCGTTAAACCACATAATACGACTTCTCCTATCCCAGCTTCTAGAATTGACGATGGCCACCTTGCTTGCCCTGACTGCTCAAGAAACTACACCAGGACACGGTCTCCTGAGATGCTGACAATTCTTGTGGGGGACGGGTTCAGGTTCCCTTGCGGACCCCCCTTCTCCCTTCTGCCCTGCTCTCAGTGCGGAGTGCGCTGCATCCCCAGTGCCCCTGCACCTCTGGCTTGCCAGTGGCTTTAGCCACTGGGGCGCGCTGGCCAGAGACTGGGAGGGAGGGCATTTACCATATTTTGCCGTCTATAGTGCATTCCCGTGTATAATGCACACCCATATTTTGTGCACATTATACATGCGATCATTATACCTGTGGTATGGAATCATTATACCCATGTTTTTCCCCCCTGAAAAATCTGGGCAGAGTGTGCATTACACACAGCAAAATAGGGTATTTCCTTGGCTCTCTCCATGCAAGGTTACGTCAAGCTAGATCTGTTCCCCACCTGTTCACGGCTCGGGTGAAGGTAACAAATCTACACCTCTCTCACTCCGTAGTGGACAGAATAGTGACCCCCTAAAGGCACCCATCCCACTCCCCAGAACCTGTCAATATGTTCCCTTACACAGCAAAAGGAAAATAAGGTTGCTAATCACCTGACATCAAAACAGGGAGGTTTCCTTGGATTATCCGGATATAGTCACAAGAGTCCTTCAAAGTGGACAAGGGAGGCAGAAGAGGCCGAGTGGTGCCACGTGGGAAGGACTTCACCTGCTGCTGCTGGCTCTGAAGACGGAAAGGGGGCAACACAAGGAGTACGGGAGACCTCTAGAAGCTGAAACAGGCAGGACAATTGGTTCTCCCGCAGAGCCTTCAGACAGGAAAGCAGCCCTGCTGATACCGTGATTCTGGCCCACAAGACACATTTCCCACTTCCGACCTCCCGGAGCCTTGTGTTGCTTTAAGCCAGTTTGTGGTAACTTGTTACAGTAGCAACAGGAAACTAATGAAAACACTTTTTTCAGGTTCCGGTAATACTCATCCTCCCGTCAGGCCCAGATCGCTGAATCTCCTTGGTGGCTCCTATCCATACCTTTGTCAACGGCCTCTCATAAGTAAACTCACCGCATTCTGACAGCACCTGTGTTGGAACCCAGAGCCCTATACTCCCACCACGTTATTTGGCTTTTTCCTGCTAAAAGAAAGTCAATCCGTTTTTACTCTTAGATCCAAAAGGAGCCCAATTTGTTAAAACCGAGGACTCCTCTATATTTGTCAGTAATCTATTAATTTATTTCTTTTAACTTAACGGTTCATTTTGCTATTCCACATTTCCATCCCTGTCTGGAAGGCCACCAGGCCAACCTCCCCGTCAGAGTCAGCTTCAGGTCAGTTCAAAATGGTGACCCCTTACACACGCTTTTCCAAACACTGTTTCAAGAAACTGCACATACTTTATAACATTATCAAAATAAAAGGGTTCTCCTCTCATTCTTACCAATGCATTTCTGTAAAATTACTGAACTTACCATAGTAAGAAAGGTATTTGCTTTATATACTCTGTAGCCTGAAACTTTAGGAACCTTCTGGCAATTCCAGCATTGGTTAGACAAATGTTATTTCAGGATAACCTAATTAGACACTGTAAATACCAAGGAGCAAAGTCCTTGAACTATACATGTGAAAAACAGCATCACCAAGCATGTAAAACATTTAATTGTCGGGGAGAGATGGCAGAGTGGTCGGATGGGCAGGGTGGCAAGGAGTGTCAGAGGAACAAGGCTTGACCACAACGCACCCAGGGTTCTAGGTCCAGCTCTGCCAGTCATTGGCTCTGTGTCCTACGGCAAGTGAGTTTTTTCCTCTGGATCTCAGTTTTCTTCCATCCATAATAAAAACCACCAGATCTCCTTTAACAATCACTCCAGCTCTCACGTTCTATGGCTCTACAAGATACTGGGTTGGAAAGTGCTACCAAATGATAATAAAGAGCTGAGTAGCATTTATTGTAACTAGCCTTAGCAATGCTCACTCAATCAGTCAACAGTTATTGAAGATTTACTCTGCCGGTACTATTTCAGGGGCCGGGGACAAAATGGTAATTAAGATACCTGCCCCAGTCTGGAAGCACTTACTATTTAGAAGAGAAACATACTAAATAGTTGTAATTGTTATGTTAGATATTTACATGAGGTTCAATAGAGGCACAAAGAATTGTGTTTGATTTTAATATTCCTGGCAGGGATAAAATAATAATACTCCTGGAAGGGGTGGGAGCAACCATGCTTGATAAATTCAGCATTATAGTAATTATTTACCACTAGAGCTGGTAAAACAAAGGTGGACAGTGATTCAAAACAACAACAAAATAAAACCACATCATCACAACCAAATGGTTAGCTGTGATGTCCTTTCGACCTTCGCCGACTGCCATGGCTGAGCCAATTATCAGGGGCACATACTATCGATGTACAACCACATGGAGAAGATAAATCTAATCAGGACTTCTCTAGAAATTTCACACAGTATCTAAAAAGTTGCATTCAGCAATGAGTTATAAAAGGAATATATAAAAGCCTGAGTAGTTCTTAAAATGTAAGTTAAGCATCACTATCCTGAGTTAAAGATGAAGAAGGCATATTACCTTTTTTCTATTGAAAGACAGTAGTTTATAATATTATTTTCTAAAGTTAATCAATACATTGTCTTAAAAAACACATTCAGGCTTTTCATTTTAAACAGATTTAAAAATATACTCCATATTAGATTTTAGGTAGTCACTGAGCTGAAAGAATGTGCCAGCTGAAAACAGAGCTCCTTTGGGAAAATAAAGTGCATTCTGAACATCCTTTCTGTATCTTTCATCTGTGCAGACACCCACTTTTATCATCTTCCCTGGGCCCCATCTGAAGCCCAGGCATGAGCCCCACCGCTTCTGTACAGCCTTGCCCGAGCATCCTTAGGAATGTTACACCCAGACAGCATTACCTGTCTGTGCCACTCATTTGGGCTCTCAACACCTAAGGGCCTTTTCTTGTTGGCTTGAGTATTCACTTGTGTTCCCTCAACTAAACTGAAAATTTCACAGAAGCTTGCACCAGATTCCAAAATTCCTTGCTAGCACGAGATTCCAAATTCCTTACATCACAAATACTGTTTTCCTTTTCTAAACTACTTTTAATTTATGTTATTTTACTCCTTGTAAACCACGTAAAATCCTCTTTGGATCAAGGCTGAGTATAAATAAAGAAGTAAAGGATCCCCAATAAGGACCAGAACTGTGCCCTAAATATGGTGGGTGACTGAATGATTGATCTAAAATGCTGTAGTCAAATCACATATTGAAGATTATGTATTTATCTGAAATAAACTCCAAAGTGAGCAAGTAAAGAAAAGTCAAGCAGAACAAGAGCATCCTTGGGCTCAGGTCCATGGTGCAAATCCATCTCCACGTGGCCTTCAGAAAGACAAAGGCAATCTTCTTTTGAATGGGAGGAAAACTGACAACAACTGGGTAGGAAGCATCACACACACCAACAGCACACATTCAGGAAAACAGTGCTGATTCTAGACTGGAGTCCTTGCTGTGAATCGACGTTGCGTGACATGAAAACTAGCTCATCGGGTCCGGATTATCTCTAAGCAGTATTATGGTAGATGACCGGAGACAGAGCTAAAAAATGCCCAGAAATAATTAATAAAGCCTTTCAAATGTCCCATCATCATTAAATCCCTTGAGAAGGACTCAAGTAGTCGATGGGCACAAATCACTTATCAAACTGGACCAGTAATTTAGCTTTGAGATTAAATCTATGTAAAATCTGCCTGAACATTACACTTCCAGAGCCAATTTTGCTCAAGGGTAGGTGACAGTTAGGAGTTACCTGACCTCTTGTCACAGTAAGAAGCACCAGCATGTATTATGATATATTTTTGTCTTTGTAAGTATATATCACAGCATGTAGTATGCGAATATACAATATCTGTGTGGTTGACTTAGTAATAAAAACAGTAGTAAATTATATTACTAAACCAATTCAGTCTGCGAACACTTCTATGGTAACACTTTTCAAAATACGCACTCCGTCCAAACCGAAGGAGTTCGATGTTTTGTTGTTCAGTGTGCACGGCCACCTACTTCTTTCCCATCTGCAATAAGCTCTTCAAAGAAAAAGCCAACCCTCACTGAAATGGACCACACTTTATGAATTATGAGTCAGAGGATACTTAATGACTTATGGCATAGTTTGATTTAAGAGACTACCCTTTAATAAGGAAACAGTTCATTACGTTTCTTCTTAAATAATGAAATTTCCCAAAATCTAACTCTTCAAGAAATATAACTGCTAAATATATCAACATCATTTTCAAGTGTCTCACCGCTGTCTTTGTCATTTACTGACATAAAATCTTCCTTCTAAATAAACTAATCATGTAAGTAATTTATTCATTCTATCAACATGTTGATAGGGAAAACAACAACAAAAAGAACAAAGACCTGACATTCGGGAGAGGAAATTTAGCTGTATAATTTGTAGAACAAGCATCATTAAATGAAGTCAGAAAATTGTATTTTCTACTCTTCAGTGTTAAGCCATTTTCTTTCACAATGGGAAGAACAAGCCCCAACCCTAAGGGCTTCAGGAGAAAACATGGAAGGAAGAGTGATAAAATTAACAGGTCATGTTGCCTGTGTTTATCACAGCATTTCAGGGACATATAAAATATTTATAAAAGAAGACTGGATGTATAGTAACATAAGCACTTGGGTCGAGAAGGCTAAATAAGTGTAATCCACTTACAGAGAATTTTGAATTATCCCGTTAGAATAATTCAGTTACCTGAATTGGTAAACAACCACATTTACTGCATACATACGTAGAGAATAGGATAGAAATTAAATCTTCTTGAATACCAGTTTAACGATTATCACTGCCTTGCTGAAAAATCCCTAACTGCTCTCAAATGCTTCTACGATAAAATCCGAACGTCACTGCGCAGCCTCTAAAATGCTCCTTAATTTGGCCACTTCCTACCTATATTACTTTAGAAGCACTACTCCTTAGCAGGGCCCTGATTCACTCCACTCTGAACGGGCCTACCCACCCTCTCTGTGCTCAAACCCGTCCCCTTCCTGGAATGCCCTCCCCACTCCCCCACACTGAAGGCCTCACACAAGGTCGCCTTTACCACTAGCCTTGTCTGACCACCCAAGCCACAGAGAGCACTAAAATGTTTCCAAATTTCTAATTAGATAGCTGGCTACAGAGCTAGCTAGAAACACTTAGGATTTGAGCATCTGTATGCACACAGGGAGAGATTCTCTTCCAAGTAGTGTCATGATAGCAGGGGGCTTTGTCTTCGAGATCTCTGAATGGCCTGCAGTCAGAAACACAGCTGGAACAGAAAAATAATGACTTCCGTTCGCTTGGTTCTGTTTAATAACTCTTGAAGGTAACATACTGACGTAACAGTTTTTAAGACTAGTATAAAATATGACCTTCTGGCTAGGAGAGCTTAATCAGCTAATGGAGAGTTTCTGAATAGTTTCCTTGGGGGATAGTTCAGTTCTGTGATGTTGATAAATACATTGGTTATATGTAAATGAGGTTAGAGGAAGCAGTTTGAAACGTATGTCTGAAACGAAGAAAGTCTGAAGCCTTTTTTAGGTGCTACCTCTTTGCCCACCAATGGCAGAAACTTTCCTCCAATCATAAAACCTCAAGCTGTCTACTTGAAATGGATATATTTTATTGAATGTAAATTATATCCCAAAGTTAACATTTTTTTAAAAAATGTTTAAGCTTAGGCCCTGTCTGGTGTGGCTCAGTGGATTGAGGTCCAGCCTGCAAACCAAAGGGTCGTCAGTTCGATTCCCAGTCAGGACACAGGCCTGGGTTGCAGGCCAGGTCCCCAGTAGGGGGTGTGTAAGGGGCAACCACACATATTAATACTTCTCTCCCTCTTTCTCCCCCACTTCCCCTGTCTAAAAATAAATTTAAAAATCTTTTTAAAAAATTTAAGCTTAGTTATGACTCTCCCTACAATATATACCATATTACAGGATATACATGCTAGCCAAGAAACTAAAAAACAGTTGACAAAAGACAATTCAGTTTCTTTTTTCTTGTGAAACCTTCTATTTTTCTAAAGACAAAACCTCTGGGGTCTTCAGAAGTAAATCACATCCCTTCAGCCAGTACTGTACTCACCTTTCCAACTCACAGCCACTGCTCATCACCAGTGTTATGCTTAGGGACCAGGGGTGAGAGCAGCTGGCCCAGTGACCTGCTCAGATGAGATGGGTTAAATGTACAGCTCAGAAAAGTTACTTTCCAAACACCCAGACTGGCTTAAATTTCTCCTTCCTTCTCTAAAGCACAAACAGAATTTTTGATTTTTTATTTGGCGGGAGGTTGGAGGTGGGGGGTGGGGGTGTTATGAAATCTCAGAGTGGTCTTCAACAGCCGTGGGCATTTATGATCATTCCTTGTGAAGTCTTCTTCAAAGGCAAGGCATTCCAGTGCTGCGTTTTGGTGGTGTCCTCTCTCCTCCATCTTTCTCTGTTCCCAACATCTGACTCCATGATGAACTCCAGATAGAGTGGTAAAGATGTGTCAGTTGTGCAAAGGATGCTATAAAAATAGCACTCTTTTCTGATCTCTAATACAACTGCAGAATGTTACTACCTGAGAGGACAACTGGAAACCTATGGTTCTTTAACATCAGAGACCAGTTGCCATTAAAAAAAAAAAAAAAGGACTCCTGTAGGACAAACTTGTGATTTTCTGATTATCTGAGCTCAACTGAACTGTCTGTCCCAAGGGGGGCAGTGTGTGTGGGGGGGGGGTGGGGGGGGTGCGCGTGCATGTGTTTACATAAATGGCCATGTGCAAGAGGCAAGAGTGGAGACTGAAAGTTTGGACAAAACACTGCTATGCCCTAAATCATTTCATGTTTGTTAAATGTAAAGTTATACTTATTCCAGGGCTAATACAGACCACATTTTACTAGTTCCTCCAAACCAAATAAAAGGCAGCTTGTGTGTCCAAAATTTCCTAAACAGCAAGCAAATGTTTTACTTGCTTGTCAGTCTTACAACTTCCTTCTGTAGCATATTTGACTATATTACATTGCATATGACTCAATATTTCCTGAGCATCCACTCAGCACTGAGCTAAGGAACTGGACCTGTGAAGTGGAATGCCAATGCACCGCGGTTTGGTGGTAAAGTGTGCACTTAAAGTAAAAATTACGTATGGTCAAAACTGACTGTGAAAATTCCTAAAATCACTGTCAAATTACTCTTAAGCTACTAGGATCTGAGTTCTTGGTAGCTAAACAGCCAAAAAAAAATAAAGCTGTTGTTTCTATGAGCACTTCAGCTGTGGCTTCCCCTTCCCTGGGTCAAGGGAAGCCAGGGCTTATCTTCGGAGGGGGCGTTATGTACGAGTTGACCTTGCCATATGCTAAGTCTGCGTATGATACAGCTCTCGTGTGTACCAAACAGTTCCTGACTTTAGGAAACACAAACTACCAATGTAATTTCACATGAGGCACACAGATTACAGAGCACATTTTAACCCACTTCAGCACACTCCGTTCTTGACCACCAATCTGTGCGGCTGGTGTGGAAGAAATCATCCTCCATTTCACAGATGGGAAGACTGATGCCCAGAGAAATGGAGACAAAGTCCAAGATCACACACATGAAGTTTCTGACTGGTGGTCCTGTGCATTTTATAGTGTGCCAAGCCTTTTTCCATGTACCACGCACAGACACGTGAAGAGAGCCTATGTAGACAAGAAAGCAACACAATACACCTGATGGCTGTGCACACTGACTGGACACTCTCCCAAGGGTAAGGACAAATGCAAAAAGAAGAACAGAAACTCCAAGGTGAAATCTGGCAGAAGGAAGACCTGGCTTAGAGGAAAGTAAAAGGATATTCCAGGTCATGAGAATGGTCCCACAAAGGCACTGGAGGGAGGGAACAGCAAGCAAATTTGCTTTGCTGGAAGGAAGAATGTACTGGAACGTACAAGAGAATAAGGTTTTGTATTTCTCCCTTGGGGTCTAATCCTGAGGACGTAACAACACTCCAACACCCCACTTAGCTGAAGCTACTTGAAAAATAGAAATGGAATTGCAGTAACAGTGGTGAGCAGATGTTTGCCTGAACAATGAAACAGCTTTATCTGTTTTCACATACAAGGTACAACAGCTGATACTGACTCGTGGTTGGGTACAAAAGGAAATGAACCTTATTATATTTATTATCCTCTGTAGGCTTGGCTTTACCCCCAAGGGAAATAAATACTTATGTATTTACTAAAAGGGCTAATGGCAGAGATGCCTATTTATTTTGTATTTATTTGCAGTGTGCCAGGAGTTGAAAATTTCTCCCCAAATTATATGTAGGAATCAAGTCATGAAGCTGCTCTTCTCTTACTGCAAATAATGCATTTAGGACTTTGTTGGCAGGTGTTTTTATTTCAGTGGCATTTCCTGGGACACAAGGATAAGGAAGAGGTGGAAAGGGATGGGGAAGAAGAAATGGCTGGAGAAAGACAATGAAAAGCAGCCACAAACACTACTTCTGGGCCAGGAGGCAAATGGATGCAAGATATCCAAAAGCAGCTGTGTGCCTAGGCAGTACACAAACTCAGGACAAAACCCCTGTTGCAATGGTGTTCAGATTGATGATCGTGGATGGTGCACACTGGTGCATCTAAAGCCCTCCATCATTCATTTTTCTTACGACAGAAAACATCCAGGCTGCTATACGTGCTTCACATACTACCTGAGGCTCAGACTTGCCTTGGATACGTCCATAAAGAAGGTACAATGAGTTTTTCTTCACAGCCTCACTTCCCTTTTCTGGGATCTTGTACCTATTTCTGGGTTAGGCATAAGCTTTTGGGACAGTGACCCAGGTTCCAAGATGCTCTTCCTGTCACTTCATTCTATCACCCACCCTAGCTCAATCGTTCCTATCTCAACACACTACCAGCTCAGGGATTTGCAGATGAAACCAGATACCAGGAACTTCAAAAGAAAGGAACAGGTAATTTCAAAGAGTCTAGAAATAGCCTTTGGGGCAGGGGACTTTCCCCATGCTTCCCAAAGCCCCTTGATTTTGGTACCCACCATCTCTACTTACATTCAAGGTGGCTGGGTGAAGCTATCCATCTAAAGCTTAAAGTTCAGTGTGATTTCTTTGACCCACTGAGATTACTGAAAACCAAATTCTCTGGTTAGACTTGAGTAAACATCAAAGGCAAGAATAAGAGATGACTTCATCTCTGCTTCAGAAATCCAACGTCCTTCACAGCTCTCCAATCTAAAAACAGTCAGTGGCATACCCTACATCCTAGAAGTACTTTCATTTGTGTTAGAAATTAAATCTTCTACAGAGCCTAAGTGAATCTCTTCAAAGGGCAAAGGGTTACATTAATCCACATCTTTGCTATAAGAATAAGTGTAAACATAAACGTAATTTAACTTTTTACCAGGCTCAGCAACAATCAGCGGTGCTAACTATCCCCAAAGAGGCAGGAGCTCCAGCCAAGCCCACAAGCTCTTGGGTGGAGAGCGCAAGTGTTCACTACAGGCAGGCCCATCTACTCTGCTCATCTGCTAATTACTTGATGGGTTTGCTTCCCGCAAATATGATCTCCATGGAGCTCTCGGAAATAGGGAATCGCCTTGGAAAACATCCACTTTCATAGATTGGAGCCAATTTTAATGCCAATAAAGAGCCTCAGAAGCTGAACTCATAAACTGGTCACCCCTTTCCTGGTAATTAGGAGAATCACACAGCCACAATGCTGAAGGCATCACTTTACCCTTCAATCATGCAGACGAGAGGAACTTCTCAGAGTGATGAAGCAGGAAGGCCATGCTAGACAGACAGCAGATTCATGGAAGCCAAATAAAGTAAGATAATCTTAATCCCAAGCCAACTACCCACTGTCTACCCCACAATCAGACTGACTAGTTTAACTCACACTGTTATTTTTCAGTTTGGGGGGGGAGGGGGAAGAGAGGTTGAAAGGAAAAGGAGAAGAGGAAGAAAAAGAGAAAAACTTACATATAGAAAGGTACATGACATACAGCAGTTTCTCAAAATCCAGTCACCCACGTAACACCCGCACAATTCTCTGCCATATCTGTATAGCACCAGGATTATTATTTAATTCACATTTTTAAAAGATAGCTTGTATCACAGCTATAAGTGAAAAACAAATATATTCTATGAGGTCTACCCAGAAGGTATCCAGCCATGTAATATGAAAAATAGAGACACTTACTGACAAAGATACAAGACACAAGAAACATTGTACATAGGACGGTGATGCCTCAGTTTCCTTCAAAGTTGGCACCTTGGGACCTCACACAGTTCTCCCAATTACCATCAGCTGCCCTATTTTATGTTTCTGAATCTCATCTATGGTCTGAAATCTCTTCCCTTTCAAAGATGATTTTAGTTTTGGAAAAAGGCATTAGTCACAGGGTGCCAAATCTGGGCTGTAGGGGGGCCAAGTCTCCTGGGTGATTTGATGTTTCACCAAAAACCTCCACCAGAGACTTGATGCATGAGCAGACACACTGTCGTGATGAAGCTGCCAATCAATCACCAGTTGCCAATAGCTGCGGCCTTCTGAATCATCCAAACAGCTTCCGTGGAGGAATGTTCAAACTTAACTCAAAATTTGATGCAGATCTATTGCTCTACTCACTCAGTCATTTTCGAATATGACAGCCACACAGTACACAGGCTCACTCTACGGCATCTACTGCTTCCACTGACTAGCACAGTGAAGTCATCATTGTTTACACATGCACATTCCAATCCACTCTCCTTGGCTGCCGGGTTACATCACATGGCACAAACTGTTCTCGTTATATTAACAATGGCTGGACTTTTTCCGGACAGACCTTGTATATGCACCTTCCAATAAACATAAAATATAACTATTGATTTTTAAAAACCATCAGCCCCTAACGTAGAAAGAGAACAGGTACAAGACTCCAAAGAACAGGGCCCCGGTGAGCAGAGGCACAGAGAGGAGTGTGGTCGCCTCCCCCAGGGGACAGCGGGGCGGGATGCAGAGCTCTGCTCCTGCGGCAGCAGTATGAACTACTGCTGAGGAAGGGGGCTTTTCACACAGGCCGGGGTTAAATTTCAAGCACCGACTGCAGGGCAATCTGGATGAGTTTAGGCAAGTTACTTAATCACCCTGTTCAACAGACTTGCCACAAACCTCCTTTTCACAGTGGTGGTAGAGAGCAAATGAAATAATGTACTAGCATGTAGCACTTCTCCTGCATCTATTACAGTTGTTGCTACTGCTGCTGTTATTTTAACTCTAAAACGAGGACAGGCACACATAGCTCCTCTGCAGGATTGTCCTAAACCCATCACTTTCAGCTAAGGTTTATTAAAGAACTTGCTTACTAGGTGCCAGGCATTATGCTAAGCACTGGATGTGAATTCTCATTTGATCCTTACCTCTTTTGAGCCTTCCAGTAACTGAATAAGTATTATTAGTACCCCTACTTTACAGGAGAAAAAAGTGGGACCTGCCCCAGGTCACTGAGTAGTAAATCGGCTGGCCGGCTTCCACTCTAGTCTCTGGGAAAGCGACTGAACACTGCGGAGAGCTGTAGGAGTGTGAGCTTCTACAACACAAATACCTTCAACTCGACTTCCATTACTTCTTAACCACATAATATAACCTTAAAAGGCCAAAATTCTCCACAAAGAGTAACTGAGAAAAAAAATCAATCGAAATAGATCTTCACGTCTATTATAGTATGAAATGAAATGTAATAAATCCTTTCAACTAAATTTATTTTCAACATACCAGCCAAAAAACTCATACTTGGAAGCACTTGAGATTAACCGTTTTCAATACTGACATTCCCAAAGAGGATGAGAACGTCGATGAATGGGTAGCTGCAACTGCCCTGTACCATTTTCCTCTAATAATGCTTGCGATGCTTGTCTTACAGTCCTCCAAAGAACATCCCGTGGTAGCTACTCAAGTACCCTGTACTCTCATGTATTTTGCTTATACTCCCTACTCCATTTTATAGAAGCTGTCATTATGAGGTTACTATTAAGATCAGTTTTTCATGAAATTTGTTTTTAGCATCATGAATACCAAGTACAATGGTCTTAGTGACAGAAAAACCTCAGCAGTTCTTTTCAAGGGACACTTGAAATTTGGAGCAGAACTGCCATTCTGTACATTTGAGAAACTGCTGTTTTTCCAATTTTTCAAATTAAGGGACTCTGCCAAGTGGGAAAACACATAGGTGAGTAATAAATGAAAACACATAGGTGAGTAATAAAAGTGAGTAATAAATAATTAAAGTAACCTGGTTTAAGATTTTCATATGAAACTGTTATGATCCCATTTCGTTTACTCAAACAGGAATAAACTTTTTATTAAGACAGGGGCAGGAAAAAAGGGGCTTCAACTGCCCTGCAAGCAACAGGCCTCACTGCAACACCTGCTTCCCTGCCGCCATAATTATTTACTGCCCTGCAGTTCAAGTTATATTAGCTCCAACACCTGTGTCCCAACTACAGGTGACCCTTGAACAACAACGAGCTTGAAATGTGTATGTCCATTTATACGTGGATTTTAAAAAAATAAGTAACTGTACTGTTTTCAATCCACACCTGAGAGTCCAGATGCGGAGGCCCAACTGTATGAACTGATTACCCCATTTTATACAGGGGACTTGAGCACCTGTGAGTTTTAGTCTGGAGGGGGCAGGGTCCTAGAGCCAATCCCCAGACACCGAGAGGAACGAAGATTTGGAGAGTCAAAAGTCGTACATGGAATTTCAACTTCGCAGGACTGATGCTCCTGACCTCGGTGGTGTTCAAGGGTCAGCTGCATCCCCCTCTCCGAACGTCCAATGCAGTTTCAGTCCATTCCACTGACTGAGGCTCACTTTCTAAGTCTCTCACACAAACTAAATGCTTCCCCATCCAGCCCGGTCACCACACTTTCAGTGACCAAGGCTGTCCTTTCTTCTCAGGAGCCTGGGTGTGTCCTGGGTGAGGACAGAAGCAGGAGAGTCTCATTCTCCTCTCTAACCCCAGCACGGAGCACGGTTTTCAGAACACGGCACATGACCAACAACTGCGCGCTGAGCGAAGAGCTGCTTTTGTTTAGTCTCCACCTTAACCGCCAGTTCCCAGGAGCATTACTTGGATAAAGTCCTGGCTTGCTGGTAGGAATGAAAAAAACTGCGATCCAACTCAAAATTTTTAAATTTAACCTAGGGATAACAGCCCAGGGGAACAGCAGAGAGAGGAGAAAGAGAAGATTGAAAAGCTACGTGCTTTTAATTCACAAGAGCTGGTCTGGATGCCAAATCTGTGCCTTACGGGCTATGTGACTTGGGCAATTTAATCCTTGTGGGCTGGGTTCTTCACCTCAAAAATGGGGAAATAATATACATATGATTTGGGAGATTTAAATGCATTGTACATATAATGCTAGCACATTTCCTGGGGCATAAACTGCACTAAATATGTTGGTTTTCTTGCCTTTCCCAGAGTCCCTTTCCAACCTCTAGTTATTTAATTTAAAGAAATCATGATAAACTCCTGGGGAAAAAACAAAAGTGGGATATAAAAATTAAGGCCTGTTTCAGTGCTATTAGGCTAAACATTTGAGAAAGAAATTTTGAAATTTATGAGATTTGGGGTGTATTTTAATTTCAGACGAACAAAACAATGAGTCTGAAATGTAAGGACAAGTGAAGAACGTCTGAAAAATCTGGAAGAGGCTTCCCTTGTTCTCACTGGACACACGCCTGTGAGTGCTATCTGTTCAGGCTTAGCAGAAGACCGAATTGTAGCCCCGATGATCATTTTCTTGACAAATAACCACTCAATATCTAATAGATATTTGTGGAAAGGCCTAAAATATATTAAACATTATATATAATGAATGCCTTTATTTATTAAAAATGTGTTCTTGCCAAGTTGCTACCAAAGGAGATCTGATAGAGTAAAATTCCATGGAAAGATTTAGGTTGTATCTATAAACAAATCAGACCAGATTTCAAAAAATCTCATTTAACCCAGTCACCAAGTTTGAACTTAAAATTCTACCCTTTGGGTTTTGCTATGTTGCTGAGTTTGAAAACACCCAGTTCGAGGTGTTTTACCAGCCTCATCTAGTTTTCATGGTGGGTGTATCACATTTTCCTTCAAGGAAAATGCAAGGATCAGTAATCTGTTTAGCGTCCACAGCTTGCCATACAGCACATTAACAAGCAGATAATCAACAGCCACCTCAAGAAAAGGGGAGAGGAAACTATCTCATAACTGACGGAATTTAGAAGTGTATTTACCAGTCAGTCCTTCTAATGAACCAGGAAGCCTGACGGAAGCACAGCGGCCCTGGGAGAGACCGGCCGTGGGACAGAGAGAGTATGGCTTTGTGAACCAGGCTCACAGCAATGCAATGGCAAGTTCATACCAGCCTGCGAACAAGTCTTGGTACCGCCTGTGCCTCGTTCCCTCTGCGGTAAAATGGGAGACAGCCGAGAGAGATGTCCTGGCTGATCCTTTCGCACTTAAGAATTCATAATAAATTTTACAGTTCCACTAAAATCCAAGTGAAATTATTTTTACCTTTTTGCGCATAGTTTAGATTACCACCAATAGGCCTGGATATTTTACCAAAACCACATTTCATTTCCAAAAGCGTAGTTCATTCATTTGATGGTATTCTAAGTTTTATTTAGCTGAGTGTGACAGGGAATGGGCATCCATCATGTCTCGAGAGTGTTTTGTTTCTTCTTGGATCAACTGTTTACCATTCGTTTACCCCTTTCCCCCTGGCGGTGCGGGTGGACATCGAGTGTGTTTTACACTGACCACTTCACGAACAGGACATGCTACCTAGGGCTGCCGGTGCGTGACAGGCCTGTGGCTGCAGACAGTGCTCTACAGGACCACAGGCACTGGGCTGAACACATTCCGGGTCTGTGCGTATTGGATGTGCCACAACAGCTAGATGGCCAGGAGAGACCCTGAAGTCCTGGACCAAGGGCATGGCCCTGCCAGGCTCACTATATGGGTCGGCGTGCTCACTCCCTTCCTCCTGCAGGTTCTGGCCCAAATGTCGGCATCTCAGTGAGGCCCTTATCTTCCTTCATTCTTTACAACATGTCCCAACCCCCTCCTCAAACACTACTGTAATTTCTGTTCATAATTTCATCATCTCCTAACATACTATGTGAAAGGTTGTATTGTTTATTTTCTGTACCTCCCATACACACACAGCTACAGACACACATACAATGTCGCCTGCCCACAGGCAAGGGCCGAATCTGAGGTACTTCGAGCACCCCGAGCACCACATGGCATGTTGGAGGGGCTCAAAACCTCTGTAGTAAATGGATGAATGATGTCCCCTCAGCTGATTTTTTTAATAGATGCCATAATACATGGCTGACCCCTTCACTCACAGCCCATTTTCTGAACAATGACTGTCTTTCAGTGAGTTTTTATGAACACCAACCACAAGTGCACAGGGTATTCCTACTGTGAGAACTGCTGCTGTACAGATCAGCTACCGAGAATTGTTTTAAATGGTGTAATGAATGTATGGCCTGTCTTTATACATAATCGTTTTGTGGAAAACAGACCCTGCTAAGACATAAATCGACTTGCCGTTCTTTTCCCTTTCCCCACACGATGCACAAAATGGGAGAGCGGAAATGCTGGTCCGCATCTCGTACTTCAGTGACCTAAATTGAACCCAGAATTCTAGAAAAGTACGCCATCTGGGATGGCAATGTGGCAAAAGCTTCTGACCCACAAATAACACTTCTGAGAATTTACCTAGAGGCTGCGATCAGGCAAATATAAAAGGGTTTCAAGAATTTCACTGCAGCGTTGCTTATGTTAGCGAGTGACTACAGACAAGGTGAATGTCTAACCACCCGGGCGACTGTGCAAGCCGTCTGTAGGCACACGCTGGGACCTGCCCAGCCACCACCACAGGGCTGGGGAAATGGTCAAGTGACGTGGAAAGGCATTCACCACGAGGGTCACGAGAGTGGCAGACTGAGGTCCAATGTTTGATGAGAGAAATAGAAAAAGCATAAGAAAAAAGACTGGAAGTAAGTCTTTTTTCCACAAGTGTTCATGATTCATGGTCTTGGGAAGTGACACGTGATAGAAATTTCTCTTCTTTTTTTTGCTTGTCTGTGTTTTCTATATCTTGTAATTACTTTTGTAATAAAGCAAAACTGTTTTTAAAGTGCCTGTTTGCAGACGACATGCGTAAGAACATGAGACCACGTCAACAGTGAAACAAATCGAGCATTTTCAGTCCGGTAACTCTATTGTTCTTATCATCCAGTTATCAAAGCCAAGCTTAAAGGGAGTTAGCGCCCTTCTGAGAAAAAAAGCAAATTCTTGAAATCAAAATATAAACATTTCCGTTCGCAGCTTATTAACCTAAGAAAATACTGTACAAGAGAATAGAAGTGATTAATAAAATCAATTAAGATATTTAGGTGACCGGGAAAAAAACACAGTAGCTGGGAAGAGAAGGGAACATGTTTTTCCCATCTGAATTCCATCAGTTAATGGAAATGCAATTAATACCCCCAATATCCACCTCTCAGTATAAACACAGCCTTTACCCTGACTCTATCCACAGAGTGCCTCCTGCCTCTGCCTAATGTGCTAGCCTCGCCTTTGCAGAGGCCAGGGAAGTAACATCACGCCATGCTGTATATTAGAGTCTCAGGACCTTTTCAGAAGCATCTAAACATCCGGAGAATTCACTACCTGAAGTCTCATTACCTAGTTCCCAGACAAGAAACAAAGAACTGGGTAGACTGCTTTTCTAAGAAGGCTGAGAAAGAATGGTTCTTTTGCCATAGAGAGAAAGAAGGGGCTGGTTCCTTCTGATGCTTGGGTTTTAATACACATGCTTCCGCACTGAGCCCCTGGGTCACTTGTCAAACCGGGCATGAACAGTGTTCAACTTCTGAGGGAAATTTACTTACCTTCCATACTGTCCTACTCCCATCCTTGCTGCCTCAACTCACTCCAATCCCACACTGCCCAATTCCTGCTCCCTGCCTCCCCCCACCAAAATATTCCGACAATTTGCGAAATAGCCACTACCGAGTTTGTTAAACACTCTCATGGGCTCTCAAGATTTTGGTGTCTCAGAAAAATGAGTTTAACTGAAGACAAGAAGATGTCTTTGACTTAGCAATATGCCCTCAAAACAGACATGGCAGAAGAATTCCCTGAAGACAGATAAATCTCTGAATGGATGGTTGCTCTAGGTGAGAAGCAAATCATACAACTTCCAAGGAGACAGCTGGCCCAAAAACATGCCCAAAACTACTAACACTTCTGTACACTCAGAAGTACTCTCAGGGTCGGAACTGGGTGGGCGGATATATATGTCCCCTCCACCAAGTTGTGTAGGTGATTCCTCTCACGCTTTCTTCTGGCAAGTTCCTGTGGGGGTACAAAACCTTTCTCTCCTCCTATCTTCCCGGAGAGCCAGCTGCCTCCAGGATGCTACATACCAGCTGTCTCTAATCAGGGTGCTGGCCATTTGGCCCAAAATCTCTACTCTGCTATACTTCAGAGGAAGAGAAAAGGCAAATGACTACAAATCCCAAAGGGGGCTTATTTGAAGTGGGGAAAAAATTTAAAGCATGAAAGAAAACAATGAATGAAGCAAGCTAATAATACAACAAAAGTGAAACTTTCCATAATGGTGAATAAGGAGTTAGGAATCTCAGTTCTTTCTGGCTGCAAAGACTACAGATGCCTGGGGAATATTTTCTTCACCCTCCCCCTCTGCCACCCCCCAAAATGATGTGAATACCTCCTACTGTACAGCACCTCCTGGGGTCAATCGGTGCTCTCAGGAAAGGCCACCGTTTCCCAACAAAGGCAGGCTGTGGCTGTTCAGTCCTGAGGTATGTTCGGCACGCAGGTCTCCTGCTAATACACCCTAAGTTTCTGTCAGCATCCCCTGAACTGCAAATGTCTCCTTCTCCTACGGAAGGACTGCTGCCCCACAGACACTGCACGTTGAGAAACTTGTCAGACCTCACCAGTGGGAAGCAGGGCTCAGGCTCCAGAGAGGGACACTTTGAGGAGGAAGTACTACTCTCATTCCGGGCTTTGTGCCACAGTTTAGTTCTTTAATGAACAGTGACTGTGAAGATTCCTCCAAAATGAAAGCCACAAATGTTCATGGTCTTTTAACGGTGGCTACCATTTCTACTCTATCCCTGGCAGTGTTTTCTTTACGGGCAAGAGACTGCCATTCTGCTCTGTTTTCTAAGCTGTTCAGAGAGCAAAAGCCAGGGCAGCTGCTTCCAGGAAGGGAGGGAGTTTTTTAAGTGGGAGGAATTCAATACACCCACCTGTCAAGATGTCTTACTCTTAAATCAGCCCTCTACAGGTTGTGCGCTTCAATACCACACTGAATCGGACCTTGTTTTGGAAGAGTGGCAGGTGTTTTACAATAGGGAGTTCATTTACAACAATGAGATGCTGTATGTTCAACATTTCAAAACCCAATTTTCAAGAGCTGGCCCCTTACCCACGCTTTTGTCTTACAGCTAGCCACACTGCTGACAGAAGAGAGTGCCTCTCCCTGGTGCCACAGCCCTCAACCTTGTGACCCTACATGAGAACCACCGCTAGGCAGACGAATTTATTACTGTGAACCTCAACTTCCACACCTACAAAACTGACATAATATTTACACCACAGAACAATACACAAAGGGTCCAGCATGCCTTCAATAAAAATGGCAGCCACTGATTTTTCTCTTTTTGGAAGCAGCAAGCATAGTGGAAAAAAGCACTGATATCAGACAGCCAAGACTGAAACTCATTGGTTCTGTAATCATGGAAAAACACACCAACTTCTCCAAGCCTTATGGGTAATGTGGAGGAAACAGTGGTACCTATTTGCTGGGTGCCTAAAGACTCTATAAAATTACACAAATGTCTGGCCCATAACAAGCTATCTAAAGCTAGGGGCTACAGCAGCACCAGAGCCGGGGTAGATTTCAGGGACGGTTTAGTCCCACACGTTCATTTTACAACTAAAAAAAAGCTGGAGCTCAGGGAAATGAGGAGATGCGCCCAAGGTCTTGGCCTTTTCCTGAACTTCCCAGTGCTGACTCGCATGAACACAGTGACAGAAATTAAGCGTGAGTTCTGTGCATTCTCAGGAGTTACCAGGCTCCCAGAGCCAAGAATGCCGAACCCAAGTACGCAGTGAAACAGAGATGATGAAAACAAAACCCCAAGAACAAACTGAATTCTAAAAGAGCTCTACTGAGGGCTCAGCAAGTTTTCGTGAACTATTTTTTGTTCTACTTGTGAGGGGTGAAGGAAAAGAAAACAAACGCTGCCAGAGTCTGCCCTCTAAAGCACAGCTGTCCTGAGCGTTAACTGTATCTTAATACCTGAGCTGGGGAGAAAAGAAAAAGCATAAAGTGTGTACATTAGAATATTTTAACTTTTCCAGGAGCTATGGCATTCTACACTTACAGCCCACAAAGACTATCCTTTGCCTTTGTGATTATGAAAATACCAAGTCCCCCAATTTAAAGCCCCTTTCCTATCTCCCTAAAATCATTCATGATTTTGGACAACTTACATTTCCCTAAAATTATTTTTTTTTAAAGAGTGAAAGAGGGAACTTCTAGGAAGAGAGAAAAATTAAAGGATGAGGACTGTGACTTGTGCCTCATAATAACAAATACATACTTGGTCTTCATCCCTATTCTTGGCACAGAGTTCTGAAAATTTTAAATTTCCTAAATGATAAGAGCCACAAAAGTGAGAGTCCTTTGTTATTCATAACAAGCCCCTCTGAATCACACCAGAGTTTATGTTAATAAGTAACTTCTGGAAAGCACCTAGATAACTATAAGATGGGGCTGGTTGCTAGAGGGAACCAATGACATGATTAGAGAGTTGGGACTTCCAGCCCCTCAAATGAATCAGTCACCACTGGCCAATGACTGGATCAACAGTATCCACAGAATGAAGCCTCCGTTAAAGTGCCTGAGGTACAGGGCGTGAGGAGCTTCCAGGTTAGTGCACACACACGGGTGCTGGGAGTGGGATGCGCCTGCACAGGGAGGGCAGGGAAGGGGCTGTGCCCTTCCACATACCTGGCCCTGCATATCTCTTCCGTCTGGCTGTTCTTCAGTTATACCCTTTTATAATAAACTGATAACGCAGTAAGTAAATTTTTTCTGAGTTCTGTGATCTGGTCTAGCAAACTATCAAACTTAAGGTGGTTGGGGGGCGGGGGTCACGAAAACCTCTGATTTACAGACAGCTGGTCAGAAGCCCAGGTAACAACCTGGATTTGTGATTGGCAAGTGGGGGTAGGAGGACAGTCTTGTGGGACTGAACCCTTAACCTGTGGGTCTGATACTAACTACAGGTAGACAGTGTCAGAATTTACTTCAACTACAGGACATCTGGCTAGTGTCACAGAACTGATTAGCAGGGGGAAAAACCCACATTTGGTGTCCAGAAGTACTGAGTGTAAAGCAGAGTACAGGGAAGAGAAATAAGAGTTTTCCTTTAAGGACAAAAAGAAATGGTATTATCATCTTGACAATTTATCTTTTGTTGAAACTAGATTCAAATTCAATAAATGCTGATATTAAAAGAACATTAAAATCTTCCCCTTAAGGTTTAAACTTTGACTATGATTTAGTGACCTACTAAAAGGCTATAATATACCACCTTCAGCATTTAAAAAGAAAGGCAGTGCCATTTTTTATTTGTAAAATTAAGTCAATCTGGAGAAACCTGTCGAAAAACATATTTACACAATTTCATTAAATTGAACTTTTTTTTTTTTTAGCAGTAATTATATTCTTCCGGAAAAAAGAAGCATCTTAGCAGCTAGTTTCTAATATTCCAACCACTTCTTCCCCAAAGTAGGAGCATTATGAATTGCTCCAGTGCAGAAACAATGCCCCATAGATTCTTGGAATAAATTTTGAGTGCTTTTTAAAAATGGATTCCACTGGCTTGAAACAAAGGGGGCTGGTTAGCAGGAAAGATTTTGGCTGGTGGTACATTCAAATATATATCATCCTATAATAAGGTGTTTACGAGACAAATGAAAGAGTAAATAATGTAAAATAAACTTTACTGAGAACGGAACACAGTCTGTGGCTATACAGTCCATCTCAACAAAGAACGTGCTGGAGAAGCCACTACGCCATGAGCCTTGTATCTGCCTGACTGAAACGATGGGGAAAGCTTAGCAAAGCTACCTCTTCAGCCATCCTCATGCACCCCGCCCCCCGGGGAAAAAAAGAATGGAGAGGCTCTTCCCTATAAAAGCTGTTTTAGGTCTTCCATGTTTGGAAAAGAGCTTCAACTTTGCTTTAACAAATAAATGAATTATGATGCCTGAATACTAGAAGATACACTAATTGTTACTAAAAACTGAAGATCTTCCTACATTTCAAGGTAAAGGGTCTTAAGGCAA
The DNA here is from genome assembly GCF_022682495.2 of Desmodus rotundus. Lineage (NCBI taxonomy): Eukaryota > Metazoa > Chordata > Mammalia > Chiroptera > Phyllostomidae > Desmodus > Desmodus rotundus. Next base: position 41,795,807 of record NC_071387.1, on the reverse strand, counting down.
ATTTACCTATTTTTTCAGTCTGTAACTTTAAACCAAAATGAATCTAATGTTCTTTTTTTTTTGCCTTTATCAAAGAGAAAAGGTTTTAGGATTCAGCCATAAACTGATTTTTAGACTTGAACTAAGTCATCAGATTGTTTCTTATTTGCTTGCTTCAGTCTCTAAACTTCTATCTGCCCCAAAGACAAGACCAGTTTTGTAGCCTTATTTGTAGTGTTTGGCCCACGCCTACGGGTAAGGAACGCCAGCTAAACTGGGGACATTGCTGGGGTGCACGATTAGTCTCTTCTAGCGGTCACAGCTAGAGCTGCACGGAATCCTAATCCTATAGTCCTCCCAGTCAAAGCAAAATGTTTATATTGTTATCCTTATTATATAAATTCCTAATAATATATACCATTAATACATTACGTATTGTTGTATCTATGTTAGTATATAACTTTAATAGTATTACATATTATAATAATCATATATGTAATATATACACACATTTAATATTATTTTTGAGGGCTTCTGAGGTCCTTTCACTGAATTTTATGTCACTGCTGGCAACATTTCATCCACAGCCTTTCAATAAGCTTTTACTGAAGACTTACTATGAGCCAAATATTGGCTCTTTGGCTCATGTAACGATTCTGTGTCTTAACGATCACTCTGCATCAGTAGCTCTCAGAGTGACCTGGGTGCCCCTGGGGACTGCTGAACCCTGGAAGGAGGTCCGGAGGCCCAATCACTTTCACCAGAGCACTGAGGCCCGCTGTGCCTTACTGCTCGCTCCCTCTCCCGCCTGTGCAGTGCAGTTCTCCAGGGGCCACAGGCGTATAACGATGCCATCACTCTAATGGCTAATGGAACGTGTGCTGATGTTTTTGACAGCGTCTCAATTTTAATTTGTAACAAGGTAAGTATCAGTAGACCTAGCCCATATAAACAAAAGCCCATATTAGAGTCCACAGTAGTTTTTAAGAAATTAAAGAAGTACTGAGATGAAAAAGTCTGAGACTCCATTCTAGATAGCTGGAAATTAATTCTTCCCGCTAACTCTAAAGACTTTGGAACACTGATTTTTGGGTAGCTTCTGGTACACTTACCCTTCAAAATTAGTGTCCTCAGAGAAAATATATAATTGAGAAAGTACAGCAATAATAGCTCCACTGAATAACTCTCCTGGGGGTGGCGAGGCAAAGGCAGGAAGGGGGCAAGTGGTTAGCTACAAGAGTGAAAACAGTGTAAATGTCTAGTAAGTGTCACCAATCTTCTCATACCTCAGTACAAGATGACTCTATAATTAAACCTAAAAAATACTGACTTGGGTTATCTTGCGGTTGGAGTTCTGACTACCTTAAAAAAAAAAAAAGAGCATATCTGAATATAAAAAAAAATAAACATTGAGTCTACTTATTCTATACAAGGGACACTTGATTAAGAAGAATTCAGCTTTCTGAAAAGAAGTTTTTGGGCTGGGTTTACGAGAAAGATGAGGAAGATAATTGTTCCTGTAAATAAGAAGAGCAGAGTGGGAGCCTCCAGATTATTCACTAACAATTAGCCCAGCAAAGTCCTGTAAGTGTCTGATGCATCCCAATACTAACGCCACCTGCTCCCTCAGAGAAGGCAGAGAATGGGAGAGTGGGTAAGATTCATCCCCAGCATGTAGTACACAATCAAACTAGAAAACCAGGGAAATTTTTTATTCTGCCCGTAAGCCTGAATTCCCGTGTCAGCCTACATGTTTTATGCCCCGCATTTCCTTGAAAACACCATGTGTCCTATCTTCAACTAAGCACCTCAAAACAATTTTTGATTCCTTCCACTTTAGTGAAAATATACATACGGAATTAAACATTTCAAAAATATACTTAATCCTATCTAATCTTTTATAAAGCCACTTATTCATTTCTGATCTGTGACTAGCATCTTGCCTTTGTAATATGGCATTCCGGGCATTTTCAGAATTCTTTCAAAGAGGGCTCATTCCCCCAGTGCTCACGGACATGATGTTGGTCCTTCCGGACCCCATGTCATGCTGCAAGCTCATTTCCAATTTGCTGTCTATGCCAGACCCTTGACATCCGGCAGAAATGTTTCTTGCTTTTTTCCTCTTCCCATTATTACCATAGTCTTTAATGAATTCTGCTTGCTGTATTAAATTAGCTTGCTTCTCTTTGTCAAAATAAATCACCATTTATTTCTTACCCAATGAACTTCTATCTCTGTATCTATTCTTTTGTTACTTTTCCTCAGAAACTTAAGTTACCATAGGCTATGATGTTTAATAAATGGCTATGTCATTTCATTTTGGAGCTTTGGTCTTGAACTTTAGAGTAATTTTCCAGTTATGAGATGTTTCTGTCAAAGTCAATTTGTATAAATTTCACAGAGAAATTCTGTAATTCACAAAATCCTGCCTACCTATTGAACTGAAAAACAAGCAAAACTGTAAGTTAGTTGTTCCTTGTATCTACTCCTAAAACACATACAAATGAATCCTCCAGAGAGACTCACTGGTTTTTTTTGCTTGACAAGCTTTCCGCTTTGTTCTTTAGTTTTTAACTAAAACTTTTATTCAAAATGTATCTTCTTTCTTCTTTCTAACACACACAATATTCTCATAGAAATAAAGATACAATTGACCATTTGCACATATCTTTGCATTGGTTATTTGGGTAGGAAGGCAGAAAACTAATACTCCTAGAATCCTCCACAGCCCCTCTGTCATGTGATTTGACTGCTGAGGACCAGAAATTCACCTGAGCCACCCTACATTAGTTAAGCTGTGCCTAGGAAAGGTTCAGTAGCGGTCATTTCCTAAATGCTCTTACTTCATTCTGAAAATACAGGGGGCAGGAAAATAGGAGAATTAGAAACAAGCCATAAAAGCAGCATTTCAGTAGTAATAAAAATTCTAACAAAAATGCATTGAGGGGAGATGATCGGCATACTCACACTCACGCTTAGTTTCCAAAACAGCCAACATCTTTGTACAGAAGAATCGCGTGCCCAGAGGCTGCTCAGATGTGAATATCTCATTCAAAATCATGGGCGTGGGAGCGGGGAGTGGAGGTGGAAGAGGGTATAGGGGGGATAAATGGTAATGGAAAAAAATACAATATAAATGTTTTTAAAAAGTCATCATAAAAGAAGAGAATGCTTTAATTTCCATAATCTGTTTTATCCTTGTTTCAGAGTTTAACTTTCTAATTCACTAACACTCAAACATAAAATGCACTTAAACTAGTGCTTCAGCAAAAATGAAGAGCTTTTTCTAAAGATTTTATTTATTTATTTTTAAAGAGAGGGGAAGGGAGGGAGAAAGAGCGGGAGAGAAACAAGGATCTGCGAGAGATACATCAATTGGATGCCTCTCACACGCCCCCAACTGGGAACCCGGCCTGCAACCCAGGCATGTGCCCTGACTGGGAACTGAAACCAGCAACCTTTTGGTTTGCAGGCCAGCACCCAATCCACAGCAGCCGGGGTAAAAAAAAAAAAAAAAAGCTTTAATATTCCTTATTTTGATTTTATCCAATAACCATTTTGCCATTTTTTAAAATCTTCATACATATTCTCAATGAAGTCATTCATATCTTGCCAAACCTCACTGGCCCAACCCAACACATGTTCTCTCTCTCTTGCTATCTTTTACAATAGTAGTTCTTATCTTTTTCCCTAATAAGTAATTTCTGTATATTTTTTGGATTCTTTCCTTCACTCAAAATAGGGTCTTTGGGGGGTGGGGGCATAAGACAATTTGGAAATGGTTATTTTATTTTTAAATCTTAAAAATACAGCAATTTACTCACCTAACCTCAGTATATATATTTAGAGAAAATTTAGTGTTCAAGGGCGTTCTGCAACACTTCGGACATCCTGCCACTGCTGCCTTTCTGAGCAAGTGCTGCCGGTGGGCCTCCCGCAGGGCTCCGCCTCAGGGCCCCGCCTTCACCCTGTCTGTGAGACCCACTCTCCGACCCTCAGTGCTGGAAGAACGGGCCCACTCTCTTTCCATCTTGCTTGTTCTAATGGATACGTAAGTTCAGAGCTTTAAAAACACATTACTTCTCCTAAGGGGAGCCTCTACGCCAGCAACACAGAACATGCCAAAACATGCGGTGCCCTTCCCTCTTCCAGTGTGATTTGGTTAGACCAGACTCCAAAATTCCCTTCCTCTCGCTTCCCGGATTTTTTTTTTCTTCAAGCACATTTTAAACTCTGAGCAATAGATTCTTGTGGACAAACCCCTTTGAACCAGAGCTTTGAAGCCATGTCATTGCCCCAAGCATAAAACAAGATGAGCAATAGCCTTTTAATTAGGAATTTCACCACCACAGCCTTTTTTTCAGAAGCCAAGGTTCTGTACCCGGAAAGCCCCCTGCCATTTTTGTGCTTAGAGCGCTGAATTCATTATTTAAAAACTTACTGGATTCTACTTCCACTTGTTCTTCTTTGGCATCTAGAGAATCTTAAATCCAGCCTTATAAAAATCGATTTCAAGCCCACTGAGTTCTCCAGAACATTACTGGACACACTTGAGGCTTCTGTCCTCTCCTCATCTTTACAGTCAGGCTTTCTCCTATGGTCAGCTGCAAACCCCTCCTCTCCCTCCCAGCCCTGCTGTGGCACTCCACCCATCCCTGGCTCTTTCTGCCACTCTAGAGGCCATGTAAATACGTGAAGCAGGCTCAAGTTCCAGGGCCACCACAACCAATCATCAATGCAAAATGGATGGAAGAGGGACGTCCTCTTGCATCCAGAGGCTCAAGGCTGGCTGCCACGACGTCAATGCTGGTTTCTTCCAGGTCAATGCCCATTTGCGTGGACAGTGTTCGGAGTGATATGATGTTCTGTCTTACAAGAGGGAATTTCGTAATCACGGCCCATTCGGTGCTAGGAAGTCCCTCAGTGTCGCAAAGAGTGATTTTTTTTAAATCAATGGTTATGAGCAGTGTTTTGTTTAAAACTGAAGCTGAAGAGCATTACTGAAAGTCAACATGACCTGGGTTTTATTCTATGGCATTAGTGGTGCGGAAATGAAACATACGCTTGCCATTCTCACCAGATAATGCTTCATTTATGGGGTTTAGATAAGAATCTATGAGTAGATTAAAAACAATGAATGATCCCTTCTGGAAATAATACAGTTATTTAGTTAATAATACAGATTTTGAAAAGAAAGAAACCTCTTGTCATATTTTGTGATGTTTTTATCTTAACCTCTCAAATAGAAGAAAAATTAAGAAGTAAATAGAATATACGCATATTTGAAGGTGAACTACCCACTTTATGGACAATGTGTGAGGCTTAGAAACCAGCTGGGTCATGAGGAAAAGAGGTGAACTAGGAGGTCACACAAGTACTTAGAGTACAAGGTTTAAGTAAACCTATAGGCTCCTGTTTATTTGGTACCCTGAGAAGAATTCAAGGAAATCTGGTCCTTGCATTTGAGCTGTTGGGTTTCCCAGGCTCGGCATTCTGCAGAGGTGCAGTGTGGTCCCCCCGCAGGGGCTCCCCACCCTGTCTGCCGCCTCTTCTGCTCCACTCCTACTCAGCACACTGTGCTGAGCTGCCACGACCTTGGACTTGTCCACGGTGTGCCTCCTACATACTGGGCACTGAGTGAGGGTGCCGCAATCCTCCTAATCCCCACAATGGCCTTTGAAGTAGTCTTTCTTTTTCTGCATTTCAGACTTGAGGAAAATGTGGCCTAGAGAAATTACTCAAAATGGCAAATAGGAACAACAATGGAGTTCCAATCCGGGGACACTAGTTTCTAAGCTCCGGTTCCTTCCAGAACACCATGCCACCTGTGTGCTATTTCTCTATGTTAACTTTACCATACCAAACAGTAAAAGTAATATTGCTATAGAATAGAATTCTTTTGTGATTTTGTGATAGGATGGGGAAAAGAAATAACAAATTACTTTTTTCATTGCTCATATAAGCATTATTTCCCAGATATATTTAGTAATAAACTCAAGAAGAATGGTAACAAACATTTATGAGTACTTTGGAGAAAGTACTCTGGTAATGTTTATTTCATTTCATCTTCACCCTGTGAGTTAGCTATTTATTATCATTTTTCTTTAACCAAGGGGGAAACTGAAGCACAGAGGATGTCACTGGTCTGCCCAAGATCACAGCTGTAAGTGGCGGCACTGATATCCAAACCCTGGTGATGAGGAATCTGACCACCAGGCCATCCTGTGGCTACCTGACATTCAAGCACTGACTCCGGCTGCACTGACAGGGAAAGGAGGGGTCAGTACTGGGAGGGGAAGAGGGAGACACTTGGGGAGACTGCACTCTGTGTCTCCGGGCCTCACACCCTCAGAAGAGCAGGAGCTGGCCAGCACAGCCTTTTTGTGGGAGCAGAGATAACCTCTCTTTCCCCTTGTGGGAGATGACAAGGAACAGAGAAGACTGGGCAAAGAGCAAAGAGCAAACACTGAAAACCCTTACATTAGAAAATACCTGAAATTGTGCAATTTGCTGTAGAATGGTACAAGATAAAAGACAATGAGGCATCTTGAGTAGAAGCCTGCTTTTACATATATGAATTTGAGGTGAGAGTTATTAGCATTTTTTAGTTAATAAATCTATTATTCCACTTAAAAATATAGGAATTTACAAGCGAAGAACCTGAACTGGAATACCTGGAAATTATTTAACAAAATTTAGTAGCTATTTCTTTCTAAAGAACTTAGAATTCAGTCACTTGAAAATAACCACTATGAAAAATTTCAAACAGACATAAAAGTTTAGAGAATGGTAAAATTAATCCCCGTAAACTCTTCAACAATCACCAAAATTTTACCATACTGTACTATTAGCTTCACTCATTCCGCCCTTTAAAATTGTTCTGCTGAAGTATTTCACAGAAAATCCCATTTTTCCTAAAGCTATCATGGATCCCCGCATGCTTTAATAGGTGTCTTCAAAAATGAGCATAAAAGCATACAAAACTAAACTTTTGTTAACAAAAATGTGCTTTTCAAGCCTGACAAAACTAAGAATAAGTTTTTTGCTATCAGGCCTGGTCCATATTCAAATTTTACTGATTACCTAAAAATTATCTTTCTTTATTTTTACTTGTTTTGTTCAAAACAGGACCCAAACAAGAGACAAACACTGTATTTGGTCTCTTTAGTTCCTTTTAATCTAGCACAGCCCCTCCTCAACTTCCTCTTCTTATAGCAATTTAAGGAAGAAACTAGCTCCATTAAAACCACTTTTATTCATTTCAGGCTCCCAATTATTTACTATGCACATCAGAACACAGTGGCCCTGATTGATACCTTCCAGCCTCACAGCAAGTTTTTCAGTTCCCTTACTTTTTGTCTTCAAATAAGAAAACAACTACATATGACACATCATTGGGGCAGCTGTGTTTTGTCTCCCAGAAGTTACCTACATTACTAACGACTAAACATGTCTGTTATTACAATGATACTTAATTGCAATGGGAAGCACACTGAAGTCCTATTTGAGAGACTGGTAGGAATCCAGCCAACCACCCCTTTGCCCCATTACAAAGGAGGCACCAGTGCCAAACCTGGGTAATTCTTTCAAGAACAGAGCTGCCCATTGTGAATTATGGAGTTGGGGAATTAGCAGGCTAACAGACGACTGTGATGCAGGGGGAAAATCAGTTTGCTCTATCACAGAATGTACTCGGCTCATTTTCTCTGTCAGGGGTTTTTAATTATTTATGATGAAGCTCCATTGCATGTTTTGTAATAATAATGAAGTCTCAGTAACACGAAACCTCACTGCAGCAGGGCACAGCTATTAAATCTTTGCTGGGAGCAGGGAGAGGGAGCCAGGGCTTCTTACCAGCTCCTTTTTGACGGGTAATGGCTATCGGTTCTGTAGACAAAAAAGGGAGAATTGGCCAACTCTAAACGGCAAATCCAATTTTGTCAGCGAAGCCCCAGGGGCCTTTCTGCAGTTGTCAGCTGCAGCTCTTCCCCACTCTGCCCTCACTCAGCTTGCCTTCAGCTCTGGGATTGAGCCAAAAGCTGATGACCCGGGCAGAGGCCCCAAGCACAGCTTCCTGTGCTTATGTTCCCTGAGAGTCTCATAAAGGTTGTTTCCTTTTTACGTTCCTGGTTTATACTCTATGAACTGAAACACCAAAAAAAAAAGGTGCATGTGAATGAAGTGAGGCCACTCGGGATATGGGTGGCTGCCGCAAGCACCCAGGTTGGCCAAGTCCACAGTGTGAAGCTGGAAGGCGCTGGGAAGTCCTCCTTCCCACTCCCTGGCACTCCATCATTACTTGTTCAAACCCATTACCTCATTTCAGAAATTACCGTGTTTTAAAAAAATCATTTTAAAAGGCTTTCTCTGAAGAAAAAGCAATCCAAGACATGCTTCGTTTAGAATAAAACAAACAAATGTTAGGAAGGGTTAGGAAGGGAAAAACTACCCAAAATTATCATGTACCCTGCTTCTTAATTACCTGGAGGACAACTGTTCTGTCACTGGATAATCTAGGCCAATTCTGTCTCCTCCTCTGCGATGTGAGGTTATTATCTCACAAGCTGTGCATTTGTGTTACTCAGTGCTAATAAAAGGCACAGCATATCATACACTTGCTATCACCCTCTCCAACAGCATATGGGTTCCTAGGGGACAGGGAGTGTGCTTAAATCAGACCAGAGGTTTGCATACAGTAGGCACTCAATAAGTAACAGCTTTAGCAAAAAAGTCCCAGGGAGCTTTATCAACCCCCTCACCCCTCCAGACTCCACTGCCTGTCCAGGGTATAACGTAGTGTTCCGATGATAGCACTTACTGCGCTACACTGAAAATTGGCCGTGCCTTTCCTTGCTTGTGCCCCCAGCTGGCAGTTTAAGAACTCAAGAGCATCTCAGTCGTTAGTTATATATAATGCTTATCACCAGTGCCTGCCACATAGGTGTTCATTAAATGTCTCGAAGGAATGAAGGAGGCAGTGAAAGACATCTATAGCCCCAAAAAAGCTACTTTTTTCCAAGTAAATTATATACAAAAGAATAAAAATTGAATCTTGATTCCACATTCAAAAATCAACTTCTTTGTTGATCTACATTTCCTCTCCTTGAAGACAAAAGTAAGGGAACTGAAAAACTTCCTCTGATGCTGGAGGGTATTAGGAGTTTATTGTGTATCCATCTAGTATTTTTTGCTATTCACTTACAATATATACATTTCATGGCATTTATTTCCTTCTTTTATGTATTTTTATAAAAACAGGATTACATTATACATAATACTTTGCAACTTGTTTCTTGAAAGAGACATGATAAATGTATCATGCATGATTTCCCAGATTAGTACATACAGCTCTACTTCATTGTTAATTTCAGCTGCATGGAATTCCTAAGAGTGGCCATACCATAACTTACGTTTTCACTGATAGATATTTAGGTCATTTCCAAGTTTTCACTACAGGAACAATGCTGTACGGAGCCTAACTCACAGTTAATACCTGTGTGCATGGGTGTGCATGCATGTGTGTACATATGTGCACGTGTGCACATGTGTGTGCATGTATGCACGGCTGCACATGCATGTAGGTGCATGCGTGTGCGAGCACCTCGACCCTGCTTTGTACTGGGCTCTATACTAGCTAGGCCCTCAGGATACAATGGTGAGCAGATTCTAACCTGCTCTCGGGGAGATCAGAGCTTGATGAAAGAGATGAATGTCCTTCAAAGAATCACATTAACAAATATGTAATCACAAATGGGATAAAGGCTCAGAAAAAACAAGAAGACGATTATATGGGAGCATCTAACAAAAGAACCTGGAAGAGCAGAGAGGTGGGTGGCATGTGCAGAGGCCCAGTGCAGGAGGAAGCATGGAGGCAACACGTAAGTGGAAGGCTTTCTTTCTGTCTGGGCCCCAGAGAACACCAGAGAAAAAGCGTGTCTTTGCACACACCTTTATGAGCATTTCTGTCCCATATTTATGTAACAACTATGTCCTGAGCACAATGCATGTAACTGTGCTAGGTGCTGCCAATTCAGCAGGAACAAAAGCTTTCATTCTAGCAAAGCAAACTCGGCAGAGCAGAATTGCTAGCTGAAAGAGAACACATAATTTAAATTGTGTTATATGCTGCCAAGCTGCTCACTTGGGGGTTTGTTCAGCCCTTCCAGGGCCCACTTGGTCACTAGGTTAGCAGACTGCTCAAAGCTATTTCTTGACTTAACTGGGTGCTTTGGCTCAACATAGCTCTTACTAAGTCAATCGGTGATCCTGGGATCACTGAGCTGTTGGAGGCCACATGGACTCCATCTTCTGACAGAGCCACACATACAAATACCACAGTCACAAAACATGCTTCTGGCACTCTATCGGGGGACACTAAGATATTTTATTGCAAAAGAAGTTTATTGCTAAATGAGATTTGGAGCCTGGCTCGAGATTTAAATTATTCATGTTATCCCTGTTCTCTCTTATCATGGAAAATTGAGTGATGACTGTATGGAATCCACTACTCAGTAGGGCAGCTGACAGCATCTACCTGTGGTTAGCTTTGGGCTGTTCAGCAATTCTCAGCAATTCCTCTCCGGTTCACTCTCTTTCACTGATTCCCAATTACCTGCACCTCAAGCAACTTTTTTCTTCATTTTTCTACCATCCTAATCCTGCTGCTTTACTCACTCCCCTCATTCTCAGCAGGTGATCCCTCCTACCAAGTCTGACAGAACTGATCAGGACTGTGGTCAAATGCTGCCTTCTCTACTGGAAACTTTGAACTTCAACAAGTCTTTTCACTTCTAACAGTTTCAAAGCAATGGGTAACCTGCTTCTCCAGAACTGTTTTATGTTATGTTCTCCCTATTGTCAACAGTCTCCCTCTTTACCAGCAAATTTCCACTGACCTACCCGCACACTCAGGTCTCGTCCTAAGTTAAAAAACTAAACAGAAAAACTTTCTGAATTCTGCTTCCAGCTTCCTCCTCAAACTGCCATTTCTCTTCCACATCCATCCCCTCAGTCCTGGTTGGGATCTTCATCATCTCTCTCCCACGTGTCCCTCCTGCTTCTAGACAGTGCCACATGCCACACTCTGGCCTCACCTGCATTCTGAAAACACAGACTCCCACTGCCTCCTTCTCCTGCCCTGGGCTCTGGACAGCCCCCAAGGCAGTTGAACTCAACCTCGGGAGTGTGGAATTTGAGGATCCTCACAATCCAGTTCCCCTGTACCTTCCAGCCTGACAACCCACCACAAATCTTGCCTCTCCCTGCCATCTTTGGCCCATCATAACTTATTTCACAGCCCTATTTTACTTCCCTTATCACCTCAACATGCAATCTTAAAGTTTCTGCTTTAATAATTTTGCAATTTGGCCCATACCTCAGTATCACCCCCAGTCCATAACCAGAGGAAGAAGTAAAATTCATAGCTGTTGCCAACCTCCAGGCTGACATCATGGTCTGTTATGTGGAGAAATGATATGAGCAAGGCCAGGAAAGAGTGGCCAGTATCTGAGCTGGTCAGGACCAGGACTGGAAGGTTTCACAAGCAATGTGGGTCTGGGGTCGTAAGGAGAGAGGTCAACTCAGGGCAGCAGGGTCAGGCACTTCTGAATGAGAAGGAGACTGGACACAAAAGATTCATTCAGGTCTGAGGAACCTGAGGTCTGACTCCACCTAAGTGGGGTTGGTCACAGACACAGGATCTGGGCAGGAAGAATGGAGCTGACGGTCATGGCTGCCTGACAAAGGCCTGGGTGTTAGATTCATCTAGAGATGTCGAATACCAGCTTTGTAACCCTGGGTATTATTTCACCTCGCAAAGCCTTATTTTCCTTACTTACGGAACGAAGAGAATAGTAGCAGGGAGTGTGAAGAATAAAATGGGACACTAAGATGTCCTGGGACGTCTGGTACCTGGTAGGGACAAATAGCTGCCTCAGAGCGAAGTGCTCATTAAATGTTCATTCCTTCCCCTTCCCCAGGGATCAGGGTGGCTCTTCCGCTCAGGCTCTAGATGGTTTACAGGCAGCAAGTGACCCACCCTGGGAGAAGCTGGGTGGGAAGCAAAACCATTTCTGACACTGGCTTTTCTAGGCCAAACTTATCATTGTAAACATGTGACTACAACTTATGTTTAAAGGAGGGAAAAATGTTGTTTAAAAGTAAACTGTCATTTTTCTAACTGCAGCTCCAGGGCTGAAAGACTTGCGGAGGTCACCTAAAAGTCTGTGCCTCTGTTTCCTCACCCCTAACAGCCAGGGGTACATGTATCGTCCATGTTTCAGGCAAAGACTAAGACAAAACAAAAACCCCATCAAATCATTTTGAAATTGAAGGCAAAATGTAAATGCCCTTACAAGGACAGTACTGGGATGGATGACTTTTGACTTTCTTTATCTATATGGATAATGTGGCAAACCAGGTCAGACTTGCTGATCTCAGATAGAGCCAAGCCCTTTCCCCTGCTAGGCTGAGCATTTACTGGAGCAGGTTCATAGAAGATTAATGATACATCTTGCTTCTACAGGGACAGAAAGTCTCTACTATTACATTTTGGCATACTTGTGCTTTTAGTTTAGTAAACAGCTGACTGCAGAGACCACAAATAATCAATTTCTGGAACACAAAGGGATCTGGATGATGGAGCTGATGGAAGTTCACACTTGATTACGTTTTAAGAATAAGGTTCATAAAATAATTAGTGCTTAGGTCAAATAATTAGCAAGTCTTTCAGGGTGACCCAAATTGCAGCTGGTGTAAGCTGACATTCTTTTACATTTCTTTGACTCCAGAATGTTGAAATATACCAATGTGTTGGAAAACAATGCAATTTTTTTGCTTTCTTGCATGAATTGTTCAGAACAATGTCTGTGATAGGATCTCCCAGGAAGCAGCTAGATTCTATACAGGCTCATTTCAACAACAACAACAACAAAAGACACACAAAGAAAGACACACACAACACAAACTGTAAGGAAATGAACTGCAAACTTAATAAAATATACAATAGTGAAATACCGTCAATAGGAACATTTCTAGTTTGCCTGTAGTATTCTATTGGTCAACTATAGAAAACTAATCTCCTTCCTAAAATGATTTGTCATTAAAATGCTGCACATATTTGTTTTCTCTACATTCAAAAGTTAAGAATGGCCCTTATTTCACACACTCATTCTCTATTTCCAGGAAATAAAATTTGATCGGATACTAAGGATGACAAATCCAAAAGTTCCTCATTCATTTAAAATAGAACTCTGACTAATACTGTTATCAGATATATTTACAGCATTCATAACAGTCCCATTAGTAAGAATTTTATGATGATCTGTATTGCTACTATAACTGATAAGTATAATAATCACTTCTATGGCTATTACTATCATTATAATAATCTAATCAAAATCAGAGCTGTGCTACTTTTCTCAAGGCAGTCCAAGACCTGCCTGCTCAGGTGTCTGCTGGTGGCTGGGCTTGAGTGTCTGCCTGGTAATTAAGCTCCCCAGGTGATTTCAGACTTTATGAACTTCTGAGAACCACTGCCTCAAGCTTATGGGAAATCTTTTCAGACCTACAGAATGAGAGAGTGAAACATCACAATTCCTCTTCCGAACAAGCAGAGGGACCATACCACTCTACATGTGTCGGAAAACTGCATGATGTCACTGCATAGGACACTGCACACAGACTTGCTTAATGGCACCGAAGGTTGATGGTATGACTTGGAGAGACTGCAACGTGAACCCTTCAGATGCAAATGTCACTGAATACCCCTTTTGCTTTCCGAAAACTTCTGTCCTAACGGTTCTTGAAAGAGTCCTTACCGTATATACTATTATACTTGCCCATGCTAAATAAGGGGACACTATGATAAGCCACAGCTGAGAATGAGCATAACACGCCAACCAGGGATTAAACACATACCTGGCCTGGAGCTTGCTGACACCTACAGTGACATTTGCTCTTTATCACAATTCACTTTTAAAATGAAATAACCAATGCAAGTGGTCATACCAGAACATAACTTAATATAGCCCCATTTTATATGATTTAAAAATGTCCCAATCTCTGGAATGAATCTAGAAGGTCTACAGCCAATTACAAAAAGAATATCATTAATATTTTTTTAAAAAGTGAACTAAAGTATCACTTTCACTTATTAGATTGGAAAGACTTAAAACATCAATAACATTCAAAGTTGGCAAGGATATGGTATTATAAAAACAGGCATACTCAGACCCTACACGGTGAAGTGGTATGATCTTTCAGGATGGCAATTTATCAATTTATATCAAAAGCCTTAAAAGTATATATACATTTGACCCAGCAATTCCATTTCTAGCAATTTATCCTGCAAGGATGTTCATTATAGCACAAGTGAGAAAGCACAACAGGAAAAAAGTACCCGTGGTATACATCTAATAAAAGCAATCTGTATTTACATACAGGTCCACCCACACTCCCTTATCTGTAATCTGAAGTCTCAAAAGTTCCAGGAACTGAAAGGTTTTTTTGGTAATTCGTTAATTTTATTCATGGTCATTAATGACCTGTGCAAGGCAATTTATAATCTTTATTCCACTAATTGCAAATATTAACATATTTTGCTGCTGACATGTCAACAGTGAACCTCTATTTATATGCACATAGTTAAATCTTACCGTGTTTACATATCTATCGTAATGGCCGCTGTGGCTTTCTCACATGGTAAAATTATAAGTGATTTTTACGTTCCCTCTTTGCTTCTATATGTTGTCTGAAACGTACAGACAATGCCATGTGGTGGAAAACCGTTACAGGGGCTGCAAGAACTCCACATGCTCTTTCTCGTAAGGAAATTACACAGGATGTGCCCTCAGGCCAAAGGTGTTTATGGAATCAAGTATATGAGTTGCCTTTTGGGAATTATCAAGCCCAACTATGGTTTTAAAGTCCAGCCCCATAAAGTTACATATTGAGTGATTTGGGAAACACATTTTAACTAGTTTTTACCTGTGAAACTAGAATATTACTACCTACAGCTTCTACTTCTGAGCAAATGAAATACCTGACATCGCATCAGGCCCAGAGCACTGGGCAAAGGTTCTTTCTCTCCCCTTTCCTTGCCCTTCCCTTCTCTTTTCCTCACTGGACTGGCTGCCCCCTCTAACTTGCAAACACCCTGGAGTCAAGACAACAAGATACCCTGACTATCAGGGAATTATCAGTGCTCCTTGTTCTCAGGAGTAACAAGGACCATGAACCCCTTCACTTACATTCCCCACCGTCACTCACCTTCTAGACCAATTATCTTAGGTCCTATCAGAGGCCAGGCCCCTGCTTTCGGGAAACCCCTGGTGTACCTGATAATGGGAACCCACGTCTCATTCTGGGGTCACAGCCTCTGCAGTATCTTTAAACAGTCAACAATTTCTCCTTAACACATACTGCACTTTACCCAAAGGCCTGTTCATTTCCCCTCACCCAGCACTTTCAGGGAAGATTCAACAACCACCATTTAGTGGACACAATATACTGATGTTATCATCCTAAAAGTTATAGACCTTCTCTCTCTATTTTCTCGTTAATGCCCACATCAACTATGTGAAGTGGGTACCATTTGGCCCTGTTAAGGCCAAAATTCCTACAACTCTGACAGCATCGATAACACCAAATTTTCCATTACAACCTGGAATATAGTATCAAGGTCAATTAAGAATAACTGAATCCAAAGTATTTTAACACTCGCTTTTAGTGAGGGTCTGGCTGCAATGTACTATAACCAAATAGCTACGCACTCTTACCCCACTTTGCCATGGCAGAGCCTGTTAACAGACAGTAAAAATGGCTTAAAAACACCGAGAGTGAAGACAAGGCTAGTCTTCAAGAATGCACAAAAACGAGCACCTGAACCTGAATTCCTACCACAGGGTGATACCAAGTTCCTTGAGATATGCCAGTAATGCCGCTCCTTTAAGTCGTTTCTCATTTTAAACTAATAATACAAAATTGTAAGAAAACTGCATAATCACCTTACAAAATTAGTGCTGGCAACAATACTTAAAGTCAGTGTCTCAGCAAATTCACTTTAAGAAACATGAAGTAAATGTGTTCAAAGTATACGTTTACAACATAACCAGTCAAAATTAGTAATCCTAGCTTTTAATAACATACTTTTTTATCCCTTAAAAGACAGGTGTCCTTATAGAACAGGACACAACAGAAGTCATTATTTTTTAAAGTACGCTTGCTCGCTGATATTTGTTTGCATACATACATCGTGTTCACGAAGATCGTGAGTATGTAACAATGTACTATTTAAAAGCACAATTACGTAGCAAGTATAACTGATTAAGGGCACAACAATATAGGGAAGAAAGAGAGTACAGTTTCTCAGAAACAATAAGATTTTGGGCTTTGATACACATGACTTAGATAAGCAAAATGGCTGCTTTGCCAAATACTAAGAAAGCACTACTCTACATGTCTACAAAAGCAAGAGGTAAGCCTGGAACTGAGATTCTTGCTTTGCTGGGGTGAGAATGAGAAGGGAAAGGGATAGCATTTCTCAGACCCTCACTAGATCGCTTCAGACTGCATTAGGCATTGCCTTTGCTTGATTCCCACAAATACGTTCTGCCTCTCTAACTGCAAGTAGATGTACTGGTTTAAAATCAAGGGGAAAATCATGCGTTACTTGTTTAAAATAAAAAATAAAGTATGTATGTGATGCTTTGCCAGGAGTTAACTGAGAACAGCCAAACGACCAGGTTCACAACTTCCTACTCAAATGTGTTAAACTATGCCCCATGCTATTGTATCAATAAATGGTGGCCGTCAGTACTGGACATCAAGGTCTGAGCCTCTGAGAGAGGTTTAGGGGGATATTGCTTAAGCAGAGCTCTCTCCTGTGTTTGGACAAATCAGTAATGTTCCTTAGAGCACTTTTTAAAAAACAGCCAAATTGGTTTATGTTAATTAGCACGTAAGAGATACTTTCATTCATTTATTTTAGCAGAGTAGAACCATGTACCAAATACTGGGCTAATTTAAATAATTAAAACCCTATCTCCACCCTCAAGCGTGAATTTTCATCCTTCCATCCAACTTAACTGACGTGGATTAGCTGAAGACAGACAGCCGAGATGAGATACTTCCAGATGAGGTGCGCTGCAAAGTGGAAGGACCAGGGAAGTGACTTAAGGAAACCTTCTCCGAAGAGAGTCATTACACATGCACGATGTGGAGGATGCTGGTCTTCCATCATTTCATCGCCACATATAGAGAGTGTCCAAAAGTCCTATCTGATGCACAAGACAACAATCACTCAGGAGTGTGTGCGCATATACTTGTATATGTATATATGCGTATGTGTGTGGGTGCGTGCACAGGTCTATGGTTCTGCCTGTGCTTAATATTCCTACTTCACCTAAATGAATTGCTACCCAATATCCTCATTAAGACATAAATGAATAAAAAATTAACATGATAGTATTAAAATACTGTTAACAAAAAGACAAAACCAGCTGGCATTACCTTCTTACCTAACGATAGCCCTCACACTGAGCCACAATAGATGGTCTATTTCCACAAAAGCTGGAGACCACAAAACAAGGAAAACCAGGTGAGCCTGTGCAATCCTTCTAATAAGCTATAGGTAGTCAAGATATAAAACCAGAAGGGACGCTGGTGTCGAATTATCCAGGTCTGGGTGGTGCAGGGCAATACTGGCCAAAAAGGAGTTAGGGGAAGGGTACTTGGTAGAACCCCGCTGCATTCACAGCCCAGCCCCCACTCTTATCAGAGGAATGCTAAAGTGACAAAGAACATGACCCCAGTGAATAATGACAAAGCCACACAGCAGCTCCATCACCCTTCGTAATAAAAATGTCACGCTGTTAATCTAGTAGAAGTAGAAGTCCTTATACCGAGCTAGGCAGCCAACACAGACTGAATAAAGAAACTAAAGGCCCCAAAGAAAGCAAGATGTTTGCATTATAGAGAACAATTATAATATTTGGCTTCATCCTGGGAAATCTACCCGCTAGTGAAAGAAATGTTCTCCCTTAAAGGTACCTTTTATTTAAAGTGAGTACATAGAGTCCTTGTACAATCTTGAAGAAGAAATCTTGAAGAAGTAATCGAAGAAATCTTGAAGATAAAAGCTGAATTACTTACATCATACAATGTAAAATTCACCACAAAGCTTAGTCATTAATACAGTGTAGCAATGACACAGAGGTATACAAAATAGACCAATGGATCACAACAGAGTTGAGAAACAAATTCACACATAGATATTTACTCGACCTGTAAAAAAGGTGACAGACACTGTACTGTACTGAGTCTTTTTGATAAATGAGTTGATAAATAAGTAACTATCCATATGGAGAAAAGAAAAGGTGACCCCTCTCCCAACTCACGTCATACTCTACAGTTCACTTGAAGTGTATTTTAAATCTAAATATAAAAAGCAAAACAACAAAGAATTTAAAAGAAAAGAACAGATTATCTGCATGACCTTGAAGTAGGCAAATTACTATAAAAGGATACAAAAAGAACTAATCAGAGGGGGAAACAAATGACAAACTGGGCTATTACAATTAACTTCTTTTCAAAAAAAGAACCAAAAAGAAAATAAAAATCAAGCCACAAAAGATATTTGTAATACATTTACACAACAGAGATTCATATCCTTAATATATTGTATAAGTAACTCCTACAAAACAACAAGAAACCAGAAAACCCAATAGAAAAAAAAAGGTAAAGTACTGGGTTGGCCAAAAAGTCCATTACATTTTTTTCCTTAAAATAAAAGACCTATTTTTCATTTTCACCACTAACTTTATCGATTTGGATATCCTGAGTATGTCGGCTATCTCTCGCTATTGGCTTCCAGTGGGTAGAGGCCAGAGGTGCTATTAAACATCTTCCAACACATAAGACAGCCCCAGAGCAAAAAATTAGTTGGCCAAAATGTCAATAGGCCCAAGAAACTTCGCAAACCACTTTTGACACATTCAATCAGTCACAGCACTTTCTCCATACACTGCACAAATCTTTTTCTGTGTTCCAGTTGTGTTTTTACCTTTCTTGAAATAATAAAGCATAAAACATTGAAAATGTTGCATAGTTTCTTCCATCTGCAATATTAAAATGGCTGCACAAAAATTCACCAATTTCGATACCTTTTTTTAATGCACACTGATATAACGACTGTCACAATACAATCTAAAAAAATTGTTTCAAATGGAGTTAAAGACAATTAAGCTCTACTAAGAGCCACTGCATGGAAAAAACTAAAGGAACTTCTTAGCCAACTGAATATTTTATAAAAGATAAGCAAATCGCTGTTCAAATAAATGAGCAGCCTACTTATCAAATAAATGCAAATTAAAACAACAATGTGATACCACTATCCAGCCATCAGAATAGCTAAAATAAAAAGATTAATAATACCAAGTGTTGTCAAGGACATGGAGCAACTGGAAGTCTCATGCTACAGATAATAGGAGTGTATATTGGTACGATCATCCTGGAACATTCTTCGGTAGCCTCTGTGTCCTGAAACTGACTCAGCAATTCCAAATTCTAGGTACATGCTCCAAAGAAATGCGTGCTTGTGTTCACCAACAGGCAAGTATAAGAATGTATATATTGGCGCTATTTATATTAGCCTGAAACACCTAAACTTATATTAACAATAGGATATACAAACTGTAGTATATTCATAAATGGAATAAACTACAACTGTGCTGTCCAATACAGCAGCCACTAATCACATGTAAATTTAAGTGTAAATTTAAAAAATTAAATAAAAGTAAAAACTCAGTTCTTCAGTCACACTAGTCACATTTCATGGGCTCAAGGGTCACATGTGGTTAGTGGCTACTGACTGTACAGTACAAACACAATGCATTTTCATAAAGTTCTGTGGGGTGCTGCAATTTCAGGACAATGAGAATAAATGCACTACGAAGACAAGTAACGACACGGGTGAATTCCACAAATGCTATGTTGAGTGAAATAAACCAGATACAAAGGAATATATACTGCATACTTCCATTCATACAAAGTGAAAAACTAATAAAACTCATCTATGTTACTAGAAGACCAGATGGTCCCCCTTTGGGGGCGAGAAGTCCTGACTGAAAGGGAGCAGAAGGAGGCTTCTGAACTTCTGGCCATGATGATCCAGGGCAACAGATCTAGATGCAGATGTGTTCACAATGGTAAAATATATGGACTCAATGGTGATGATGTGCGTACTTTCCTGTATATAAAAATCACACGCCCCCTCCCCCCAAGGGAAAAGAATACTCTGCTGCCGAGTCTGTCTTTGCTGCACAGTCTCCTCTGATGAAACTGAACTCAAGACGCTCATCATTCTGGATAAGTAATAGCATGCCTTGGATTACAGATTACTTTTAGCCAAGAAAAAGGAATTTAAAAAATCTCATATTCATTGTCTATTTTTACATGACTGTCATGGATATAAAATGAATAAAGAACTACAACGGGACACGGATAGAGTAAGGAGTAGAAAATGTGGCTAGGAAGTGTTTGTAAGATACTGAAAGAGAAAGGAAAGTATTCATAGGGATACTGAATGTTGATATAGGTACTGGAGCATCAGTGGTGATTCAGCTCCTAATTAAAGTCCTAAGAGAAGGGAGAAAGTGGTACCAACC
Organism: Desmodus rotundus; assembly: GCF_022682495.2. NCBI lineage: Eukaryota > Metazoa > Chordata > Mammalia > Chiroptera > Phyllostomidae > Desmodus > Desmodus rotundus. Next base: position 41,775,165 of record NC_071387.1, on the reverse strand, counting down.
TCAGCAAAAAAGGTGGCTGATCAGGTCAGTCAGGAGAAGTCTCTAGATTCCTTTGGACCATTCATTAGCCAAAAAATAAAAATTAAAAAATAACTCCTCAAAAATGTATAGAATCAGAAGTAAAAAGTTTCCCTATGAAAAAGGACAGGCTGTCTTTGTTGGCTAGTTGACAATAGGCCAATTAAGATAACTATCACTAACAATCCCACAAAACCTGCATTTGATTTTCAACTTTAAACACTCTAAAAAAAATTGTACAGATGTAAATATTGTAATCACCTATGGAAATTAGATAGAACGAAAAATCTCCATTGGGCTAGGGTGTTATCAAAATGAGTGTTTATTGTCTCTTAAAAAAAATTTGTAAGTGCTCTGGAATGGACAAAGTACAAAAAAGGAGGAGCTTTAAATTATAATGAAATAACTTTAACAACAACTTCATCTCTGTCAGAGTTGTGGAATCAAAGAATCAGCAAGCAAAAAACAGTGCTAGGAAAGATGTCAGAGGTTGTCTGGCCTATCCTTTATCTTACTTCAGCAAAATTTCGTTAAAGAATTTCATGTGTTAAAAATCCATTCTGATTTTGAACACAACCAGATAAGAAGATCTGTCTACCTCCCTTGGTGTCCCATTTCAATGACGGTCACTGTGCGGAAGGTTTTCCTTAGAAACCTCCTAAATCTGGTCATGCTATTTAAATTATTTTCTATTTGTTTCATTCTAATAAAAATGGTGACAATTCATCTTATTATAACTTCCAAACTCTTTTTTAATCATTGGTAAAACATTTACATACACATTTTCTATTTAACACTTGAAAGAAACCCATCATCTGTCCCATTTTCAGATGAGGAAATCTAGGCACAAGGAGGAGACATGACATTCCCAAGGGAACTCAGCTACTCCCTTCATGTATAACTCTTACTAAATCACTAACTCCCCAACCTGCTTCTGCTCCCCACACTGAATAAGCCCTGAATAAGCCCAGAACAGGCGGCTGTACTTTAGGACAGGCTTCGCAAATGCTGAGCAAAATTGAAGGGTTTGCTTCTACAGAGAATTCACGTGCCAATTTATTTTCTAAATTGATGGTATGCTTTTGCAGTGGATAATTGTGATTTGCACCAGCATCATTCCCCTTCTTCTACTAATTGTACCCACATCTCCCTCAGGGACTGTCGGTCAAATTGCCCAGCCTTGTCTAGAAAGCTGTAGCACAGAATCCAGACTAGACCAATCAGGCAAGTTTTTCCAGGAATTTGAATCTTGAGTGGACTGACAAAGATTGAAAATGGCCAAGAGTTCACTTGTCTCACAGATGAGTGCTTCGGACCTGCCCTGGTTTCTAAGAGTTACCCTTCAGCGGCTCTTCAGTCCTCAGGGACCTCACAGTCCCATGAGTTCTCCTGCTTCAGTTCGCCAGTGACGGCTTCTGTTGCTCACAACAGAGAACCCCAACTGATACAACTCTTCAGAGGAACAGATTAAAATATATACTCATTAACTTCTGCTTTTATGCTGTGTTTATTATACAGGTGAGAAATACTAACATGAAATCAAGCTCTTAGCATTTTGTAAACTAAGAAAATTCCTTCATGGTGAAGAAAGAAGTATAGTAGTTTCTTGTTCATCTGATCGAAGGCAGGGATAAGTTGGCAAGTTCTCCAGAATCTTGGCTACATTCTTCTTTTGAAAATGGCTTCTGGGCTTGGATTTCTTAGGAAGCACAGAAAATTCGGAAAGCTGTAAATGTGTTTAAGGAGGTACTTGCCCTGAGAGGAGTCCTATCTTATTAGAGTTTACAGAGGACAGGACAACAGGTCCTGTAGCAACACGTCCCTGGGCCCGTGCACCCAGGAGAAAAAGGAAACAGTGTGAGGCCTGCACACTGCTGGCCAGGCGCTACACGAGCCGCGGTCATGAGTCTGAGAGTAGGAACCAGAACAAAGATGTGACGTTGGCTCCCCAGCGTGAGCGTGAGGCTCAGATCTACTCAATCACTTCTTGGAGCAGCACTGCATCAGATTCTCTTCTCTTCCTGGGATTGGCAAAAGACCTGCCAATACTTTGAAACTGCCATAGAAACCCCTCCATTTCACAGTTCACAGAAATCCCGAGGCAACGATAAAGGGCTACCGGGATCTGTGCCTGCAGTGATCCCCTCAGTGAACAAAAGCTCCTGCAACGTTTGGGGCCTGTTGTGGAGGAAACAATGAACCATAAAACCAGCGGCTCACTAACTGTAAGGCAATTTGCAATGTGACTGACAAAACGGGGCACACGCATGTAAAATACAGCAGACAATGCCGGAAGAATGCCCACTGCCAGGTATAGACAGCAGGTGCATAAAAATCAAGGGTCAGAACCTTATGAGCTACTTCCCCAGGTAGAGAGACCTTCAAGGTAGTTCTTAGCCAGTTAAGCACAGAAACTGTTCATCTCTTCCTTCTTATTAAGAGCTCATTTCAGCATCAAAGCAAAGAACAATCAGAGGAGTACATTTATATAAGACAGAAAAACAAAAAATAACAGTGATGAAATTTTCTCTCTTTTGGAAAGTAAGGAATGATGCAGTGATCTCACCATCGAATGCCTTCCACGTCGTGGCACCTTAAATGTAATGTCAGTTTGACTAAGCGACAAGAGTTTAGTCCCTTTCAACATCAGCTACCAACAGTTGTATTTAGGGAAACCGCGAAGCACCATTTAGGAATAAATAAACCCTAGCTCACAGTATATTCAGAAGAAGTCCTCAAACGTTCTCTCATGTGTGCTGAGTCAAGCAGCTCACCTACAAACACAACCTGTTTCGCAAAAAAATCCAAGGACAGGATGGCAGATACACACTCAGGAAATCATCTTTATTTTGGTAAAATTTTGAAATTTACTACAAGCCACTCCTGACCTGGTGATCCCTGGAGCGCTGAGTAAGACCTACGAAAAGTCACAGGGTGCCACGCCACCACTCGGGGCAGGGGCTGCGGTCGGCACTCCCCTGCCCACTGTACTGGCCCCCCAGCCAAGAAGCGGGACTCTGGAGTCAGCGCAGTCACACACAGCAGCAAAGGAAACTACAACATTCTGGAGCGGCATCCCGCAGCTAGAACCGTTCTCAAAGCAAACAAAACTGGATGCAGTTTTCCGGTTACAAACAAGCCACATCATTTGTAAATTATGCTCTGCCTTACATAAAATAGATGAACTTAGAAGCAAGTACAAAGTACGGCTGGACAATAGTGGAAACTCTTTGGTTTTATTTATGTTATCACCATAGGTTAGGGCCATGTGGCAGACGGAGCAAAGCAGCTTTTCAAAAAATGAAGTGGTTATTTATTTTATATCTTTAGTGTCATGAAATAATATAAATCACAAAATACTGCTTCCCAGCAATTGCTAATAAAATGCACACTAAACCCCTTAAGACTATTTATAAAATATAAAGCATATTGTAACCAAAACCTTCTGTAGAAAATTCTAACCAAAACATAAAATATTAAGTAAGTATCATAAACACGAGAAAATAAAACTCAGATTTCTTAGCCTGGATTCAGAACCTTTCACAAGCACATCCTCTACCACATTTTGGTTCTTGTTTTCCATTTCTCCTCTGGAAGAATTCTACTCAAGGTAAACTGGCCAATTTATACACTGCATGCACATTCCTTTTTCTCAACATTCTCTTCGGCCATTCCTCCTCTCCAGAGAGCCCCTCCCTCGTCTCTTCCCAAACTGTAAAGTTCTGCCTAGCTCTAGCTAGACTTCTCTGCATGCCTGACAGCACAGGCATTTATTCTCTTATGCAGATAAACGATTTTGACAGCTATCTGTTGATATAAATAATCATCTCAATCACTTTGGAGGCAAAAGAGGAGACTGCCTATTGTTTATGCTTACAAATGATTTAACTGTTCACACAACAAGAAATTTTCTGAGCCTCTACTATGTACAAGACACAATGCCAAGGATGATGAAGAATACCAAGATGGAACTAACACAATGTTCACTTTCAAGGAGCTTAGTAGAGTCTAGTCAGGAAATCAGATCACCACCAAAACTGTCATAATTAACACAAGTAAGACAATTACAAATAAGCCATGACAGGTTCTGCTGAAGGAGGATAGGAATACTCAGTACTATGGGGAGAAGAGAGAAGAACTCTGGGAGGTAGCCGCAGTGGGGTTGAATAGGGAGGAGACAACATAATTCCTTAGCAAGCATTAACAAAGTCAAGGGGTAGGCCGAGCTCAGGAAGCTAATGAAGCAAGGGGAGTGCGATGCATTAGAATACAAATGTTGTAGTGAAAATGGAACACATGTGAAAGTAATTTATATTATGACTTAGAGGGGATTAAACATATTAAAGGATGTTTAATTCAGAGGTCAGCGCATACTAATGCCACAGTTTTTAGTAAGTGTGTTAAGTAACCAAGAGCCATTGGAGATTTCACAGGACAATTATGATATTTGAGAAAAATCATATTAATATAATTACTGTGATGTTGATTTCTAACTGAATGGTATTCAACACAGTAACGTCTGCTTAACTAGAATTGACACAAAGAGCTCAAATAATACACACTGTTAGGTATTCTTCGAGGTGTTTTTGAATAAGGCGTAAATTCCACACCGTTTTCTACAACTACATGACTTTACAACAAATGATCTTCATATGAAAATCTAACATCAAGGCAAGATCCTGAAGGATGCTTCTGGAGCATCCAAAAAAGATGAGTTTTTTGGTAGAGTTTAGGGAGACTATTATAAGGTGTAAACTGGCAACATGTGTCTATTGTCACACAAACACACACACACCAATCACACTGCACAAGGTAACTCAGCCAAAATTCATCGGATCATCACATTATCCATCAATTGTAGTTTGGAAAAGTCACTGGCATAAAAAAAAAATTTTTTTTCCTTCAACAGAATTGTCTCGCAACTGCAACAAAACAAGCATGTTGTCTATTTCAGAAATTCATTACATGAGCTTTCTTAGGGGGAAAAAGTCCTGACCCTTTTAAATTCAGGCTTAGATACCCACACAGTCTCATCTGGTTCAGGCGTGATGGCCACCGGCTCACACGCCCTCCCAGATCTTTTCACTCTTGAGAATAGAAACAGGAAGGAATATTTGTGGAGGGTCTCTCCGTTATTTGTGGCCAAACTCTCTTGTTGCCATTGAAAAAATAAGTGTAAGGATATCATTAGATAAGAAGCAGCCAGTTAATTTTAAGGAACTGTTCAAGAAACAGAAATGCCTGATTTTAAGATGATTTGTATAGTTAGAAACTTCTAGATAGTAACAGAAATGAAGGTACACAAAACTGCTTTATCTTATCTATAATTAATTTTTGTGAATTAAATCTGTTTATCAGTCACACAGGGCATGCTAAGTCCTTGCTACTAGCTATTGAACCTGGCATATGGAAATATCCTCAAGGGTATATTATCAATACTACTGACAGAATGGAAGTTTCAATGAAAGACCCTAAATTAACTGTAGGTAGAAATACAGTGTTCTGTCAACAAGAGGTAAGATTTGCTAACTGACTGTAAGATCAGCACCTACGAGCCCTAAGGAACAAGACTGCGTCCATCAGTGAAAGTACTGACTGATGAACAGAGTGGAAGAAATCAGACTGTAAGGACCTTCCTACAAATTCCAAATGGAGCTCCCTTCCCTCAGGATGGGGGCCCTGCACAGTGGTCACTCCCTGGGGTAACGGCAGTCGTTGCCTCAGAGCTTCCTGCGGGGCACCTGCAGCGCCACTCGGACCCGGACCCAGACCCGGGCCGGCACCCCGGCACTGCAAGCAGCAGCCTCGTTGGAGATCTCGTATCTGTAGCATCTGAAGGGTGAGCGGAGCGACGGCAGCATTTGTTCCCACCCAAATGTAAACCTGGCTTTCTATTCCAACGAAGAGAGCCTGCTGGATATGGGAGAAGTTTGCTGGCCTCCTAAAAAGCTGCACATCTCAATGTTTTTTCCCTAACTCTTTATCAAATTATTTTAGAAGTTTCCATGACTTTAACACAACTGCAGAGAAACATGTCTGAAAGGTTATTGGATGTGGCAGATGGACCTATTTTGAAATAAAATGAAGCCTGTGGTACTTCTGAAAGGAAGTCACAAAATCCAAAATTAAACTGGACAGAATGGTCTTAAGCTATTTTCATTCTTTTTTCAAGGAAGCACAAGGCGTGGGAGGTTGAAGCAAGGCTACCGCCTCTTCTCTGAATTCCCTCACTTTGGTCGGCTCGTCTTGACCTTACAAACTGTCTTCTCAGTGGAATGTTGAGCCCCTAAATTTTAAACCTCCATATATTTATCATCACACATCCAAATATGTCCTTCATTGATGACTAAGAACACAACTCCAATTTTTTATATATGTGACTTTAAATATTTACCAAAAAAACCATCTAAAAACAACTTATTGGACCATTAGAAGTCCCATTTAGGATGAGATGAAAAATGTCCATTGCAAAAACCCACTAGGCATCCATCCCAGAGGCGCACTGTGGCCGGCTTGGCCGCTGGTTGCCATGACAGCCATGCCTACCTTATTGTGCTCGTACTTATAGGGGATCTTGAGCGTGTCCATGGCTCTGATCATGGCCTGCATGGCCGTGAAGATGTTCTGGTACACCAGCTTGGTGAAGCCCCTTTTGTCTTCATCGGAGTATCCCGAACCGTGGATGATTCTCATCTGCTTGATAAACGTACTCTTGCCACTCTCTCCTGTCCCTGAAAGATGGACAACAGAAGCTCATCAGACCATGACACCTTCCCACAGTCTCCCAGACCACTAAACTAGAAATGGCAGCTTGGACGTGACATTCCCCTGCTCAGAGGGGCACCCCAGGAAAGCAGATTGGCATCACCAGAGGAAGACATGCCACCCATAGTAAGCACTTGGCAAAATTAGAGAGCGAGAGTCCATTTCAGAGGCAATAGAGCTTAAAAAAATTACCTGTCACCCCTCTGGAAGCCAATCAACATGAATTTTGATGGTGATGTGTAACCACGTATCTTCTAAGAAACACAATGGTAACAGCATCTTCTGAATAGAATAACACTTGGTAATGCTCTCTTCCCTAAGGAATATCGGAAACACTTGCAGGAGGCTAGGTTGTTTAGCCAGCATTTGGATCTGGGAATGACAACGCACTTCCGCAAATGCTGCTCAGACAGTGATAAGAGAAAAACGTCTGAAAGTTTCTAGACACTTTCTCTTATTTTAAAATGGGGTATACAGAGAGCACAGTAACCAGGTAAGAATGAAGATGTTTCTGGACAGCAACTGTATTGATTTCTAGGGGTGTTGGTTGGCAGAATATAATCCCAGCTGTGAATACTGAAAAAAAATTATCTAAAAGGTAGCATCTCTAATAGAAATAAAGCTATGAAATCATTTCTCATAATCAACAATTTATAGAAAGAAACTAGTACCTTTACTTTCCCAAGCAATACAAAGTATGTAGTAAAAAAACCAAAACAAAACAAAACCCAAAACTCTAGATTGCTTCTTTGTATATTATCCCTATCACAGAGGCTTGCTCTGAGCGCCCAACCACAGACCCAAACATCAAATGAGAATCTCTGCCAGTTTCTTCCCACAACAACAACAGAAATCTCAGTGTGTGAGGTTAATGGTATGCAAAGAAAAGGAAAGCGAATCGGGCAACAGCGCCTCTTTCTCCTGGCCATCAGAGAAACTTCTATATACTCATCCCCCCAAAATGAAAAAATAAAAACACTAAAGTAGGAGATGAAATATAAACTACAGTGGCTGGTGGTTCACTGAAAGCGTGCAAGAATAGTTAGTGTACACTTGGCAACTCTTTGGACCTAGTCACTAAGCCCCTGGGCAACAAACACACTAATGCAGACTTCCAAGAATGTGAAATCGGTGAATGAATGGGAAGGAAATTAACGGTTAAGAAAAAAGAATCCCAAAATCAACTCCAAAGTAAAATAATTTCCTGTTGCTTCAGACACACCCAGACTTCCTCTCCAAGTTTTCTCATCTTGCTTGGTTCCCCAGGAGGCCAACCGGCAAAGATTTGATAACATTTCTCTTGTCCTCAGTCTTCCACTTGGATTTAGTCCATGGGAGACACCAGAAGGAGACCAGAGAGCAGGAAAATAAGGATGTGGCTTTTATTCCCCCAGCCCCTCCCTGCAAAAGCATCAAAATATGCTGCATCCCCTCTAAGAAGAAGGCCCAGCCCCAGCTGGGCGGCGCTCTCCAGGTCCCTGTTCCTCAGTCACCCAGCTGAAGTGTGCCACGTGTTTTCTGTAGGGACCCTGACTACAACACCAAAAAGAAAGCCACGGCAGCCTAATAAGATGAAGGAGCAGGAAAGCAAGGGAGTGGAGGGTACCCTCTTCTTCCTCTGCCCTTATTTTATAAATCTTATTTATAAAGCACTGGCTTCTAATCACTAACTCACACTCTTAACACTCTTCTAGGCCAATCATTGCGAAGGCCAATCATAATGAAGAAATGATAGGGCCCCAAACAGAATCCAGGCTCCTGACTCTCCCCCAAAGTACTAATAAATCCAGCATTTGTCCCCCAGAACACGCATGTGCGCCGGTTCTTCTGTCTCCTCCCAAGTCCCATCTCACACAGTCACGGGAAACAGTGGTCTCTGTCTCTGAATATCCTCTCCTCTCTCCTTCATCCGCTATGCATTGCCAAACACTTGGAAATACACGGTCATTTTAACCTCTCAAAAATCTGTGAGGGAGATGTGTTCGTCCTCATTCCGTGCAAAGGAAACGGCCTTGGACAGGGAGGCACCGTGGCCAGGACGACACGGCTAGTAGCAACCAGCGCGAGCGCTCAAGCCCAGCTTTCAGCTGGCCAGTCTGGGTTTGTCACTTCAGGTGACTGGGAACAACAAGGGTCTGCGCTGCGCAGTCCACTTACAGTGGAGCAGTTCACACCCCACCGTTCAAGGGCCAGCTCTGTGGCTGGGAGTCTGCGTTTGCAGAGGGGAAGCTGTAGTTCTGCGTGGAAGGTTAGAACCCCGAAACACCCAACACGTTCAAGGTCCCACTGGTCAGAGCTGGTCACAGCTGCCAGAAATTCAGATAATTAATTTCCACTGCCCACAGTCAAAAATGTCTCAACCTGGCTTTAACCACAGCCCACTTTTATCCATTTAACCTAATTATGAATTTCTAAATGCTATTTTATTAATGGGGACCCATTTTGAATCTTGGTGCCATATTCCAACTGACTGGCCATCCCTCCCAGTAAATTTCACTCTTGAACTTGCTGTTCGCACTTTGATTTAATTATATAAATGCAGCAAATTCAAAGTGAAGCCAAGCTTCACTTAGGAGGAAAAAATCTATGTGACATAAATGTTGTAGGCAGAATGATAAAAGTAGTTAACTAAAACAGTATTCTGTACTAATAGTGGATTTCATTCAAAAGAAAGTATATGAACTAAACCATCAACCAAGCAGAAAAACTCAGCTTCTTTATTCTGTAGAGATTTTTATCACAGAAATAAATGACTGGTTCCTAACAAATGTAGAGTCCAAAGAGCATGGAGTTCTATTTTTATAGACTCATACAACATTCTCAGCGGTTTGAAGGGGACATTTTAACAATCTACTCAGGATTAGTATGAAAAAAATATCTGGTACAATAAAAAGCCCCAGCTATTCCCAGATTACATAAAATGACATTTTTTTTTCCTAAGGCCACATGAAAGTATAATGAGAGATTCACAATTCTTCAGCTCTGAATGAAAGAAAGCAGACTTTCCCACCAGGAGACTGCTTCATGAACGCAGTGGTGGCTAACTAACCTCTTTTCACAGCCCAGGGCACAAGTAACTCTTGACCTATGTAAAGAAATAGAAATCTGTTTCCAAAGTCACTTATAAAATAAAATCTAGCAAGGAGCCTTGACATAAAATGTACACGTCGGGGCGGGGGTTGGGGGTGTTTCACTTTTGCTAATTTGAATGTATCTCCCACCACATTAGTAACATTAACAGACATTATCAACACAGACAAGGGCATGAGTCCCACAAACCTCCTGCTTTTCTCGTTCAGTGGCTGAAACCCTCCCCCAGAAAAGTCATCTATAGTTTTCGGCAAGTACTCTGCCTTTTCTTATCCCAGCTCATCAAAATACCCAGAAATGAGACTTTAAGAATCGTGCTATTAAAAAGGCCATTTCACGCAGCATGCACAATTGGCTTTGAAGGATACTTAATTTTTTTTCTTCCCTATCCAAAATAAAGCACAGAAAGATCAGTTCACTTCACATGTCCTTCCATCCGAACATCAAATGTGAATTCAATATCCTACTGTGGAGCATCACTCTATCAGCAGTCAGAACACAGCATACTACCTGCTAGACATACACACTCTTCCACACAATCCGACACTGCCATTGTAGGCTTTGCCAAAATCTTTCAACACGAGGACTTCTACATCCAGCCTCGGCCACAAATCCATACTTACTCTACATATCCTGCTCATACTAAGCATCTCTAGTTTCCACTGAGTTTTCTGCCCATTTGCATGATGTGATCTGTAGAGAGTTCTACAGAATTAATTTCTAAAGGCAGGGCCATTTTTCTTATACCCCACCCTACTTGACAGTTTTAAATTCAGTAACGCATTAACTTCTTTTTTAAAATATATTTTATTGATTATGCTATTATAGTCCTCCCATTTTTTTCTTCCCTTTATTCCCCTCCACCCTGCAACCTTCCTCCCACTAGCATCCCTCCCTCTTACTTCATATCCATGGGTCATATATATAAGTTCTTTGGCTTCTCCATTTCCTGTACTATTCTTAACGTTCCCCTGTCTATTTTGTACCTGCCATTTATGCTTCTTATTCCCTGCACCTTCTGCCCCATTATCTCCCTGCCACCCCTACCTCGATAACCCTCCATGTGATCTCCATTTCTGTGATTCTGTTCTTGTTCTAGTTGTCTGTTTAGTTTGTTTTCATTTTTGTTTGTGTTTTTTTTTTAGGTTCACAGTTGTCAACAGTTGTGAGTTTGTTGTCATTTCACTGTTCAGAGTTTGGGTCTTCTTTTCTTAGATAAGTCCCTTTAACATTTCATATAATAAGGGCCTGGTGATGAGGAACTCCTTTAACTTGACCTTATCTGAGAAGCACTTTATCTGCCCTCTCATTCTAAATGAAAGCTTTACTGGATAGAGTAATATTCGATGTAGGTCCTTGCCTTTCATGACTTTGAATATTCTTTCCAGCCCCTTCTTGCCTGCAAGGTTTGTCTTGAGAAATCAGCTGACAGTCTTAGGGGAACTTCTTTGTAGGTAACTGTCTCCTTTTCTCTTGTTGCTTTTAAGATTCCCTCCTTATCTTTAATCGTGGGTAACTTAATTATGATGTTCCTTGGTGTATGCTTCCTTGGGTCCAACTTCTTTAGGACTCTCTGAACTTTCTGGAAGTCTATTTCCTTTGCCAGATTAGGGAAGTTCTCCATTATTTTTTCAAGTAAGTTTTCAATTTCTTGTTCTTCCTCTTCTCATTCTGGTACCCCTATGATTCGGCTATTGTAATGTTTAAAGTTGTCCCAGAGGTTCCTAAGCCTCTCCTCATTTTTTTTGAATTCTTATTTCTTCATTATGTTCTGGTTGATTGTTTATTTTTTCCTTCTGGTCCAAATCATTGATTTGAGTCCTGGTTTCCTTCCCTTCACCGTGGGTTCCCTGTATATTTTTATTTCACTTGACATAGCCTTCACTTTTTCCTCTATTTTGTGACCATACTCAACCATTTCTGTGAGCAACCTAATCACCAGTGTTTTGAACTCTGCATCTAACAGGTTGGCTCTCTCTTCATTGTTTAGTTCTAGTTTTGGAACTTTGATGTTCTTTCATTTGGGCCATATTTCTTTGTTTCAGCACACCTGTGACTTTGTAAGGGGCAGAGCCTTCAGTATTCACCAGGGCAGAGCAACCCACTTTACTGCTTTGTGGCATTGTATGTGGGGGAGGAGCCTGAGAGGAAACAGTGCTCAGCTCAGCTCTTGGCCAGCTTTCAGTCACTTCCCCCACTACCCACAAGCAAATTGGGTCCTTCTGGTGCTGATTCCCAGGTGGGTAGGTCTGTGTACATTCCAGGACCCTGTAGGTCTCTCCAACGAACTCTCTTGTGAGGCTGGGAGTTTCTCCCTCGGTCCACTGGTTTAGCCCAAGAGTCTACAATATGGAGTCTCAGCACCACCAAAGCTGGACTTGGGACACTTCCACATTAGCTTGGATACAGTAGAACTGGAATTTTCAACCCACAAGCACATTATCAACCCACACCTGCAAAAAATTAATAGCACTGAGATAAAAATGATTTAATAACATTGAGCCAAAACACGATCCATGCGTTGTCCACGTTCCAGGCCACACACTGTAAAATACATGTGTTCAGCCCTCTGCATGTTCTCTTCCACTTAAATTAGAAACCTGAACCTCAAACTGAGTGGCTCTAGTACCCAAACCACCATAACTTTGTCTCCTTTAAAGACTGTCCTTTGAAGGTGAGGGTTGGGGACACTTACCCCTTTAACCCCAACAAGGTCTGGCAGAAAGTAGTAGTTTTTTAAAAGTAGCATGTACTTAGTGAATGTAGTCTCACTAACTGTGAACGAAAACTGAATAGATGGGTAAGTTAGTGGTAATCAGGATTATTCATAACAACTCATCCAGTTCAGTTGTTTTTAAGGGAATGACAGGCAAAATACACTGAAAATGCAACTGTGAAAAATATCTAGAAAATCATCTAGTCCTGGGCATCTCAAAATGGTAAAACCCTCCTGGGAAAGTACCTGGTAGTGCTTCCAAAGTTACTCAAAGGTGGAAGAGCATTTTCTTGCAAAATCCATTTACCATGGAGTATCCATGGCAAATATCTCTGTATTACATTCTGGCATTGGTTGGTTCTACAAATTTCTGAATTTACTAAAAAAAAAAAAAAAAAAAACATTAAAATGTGTACTTTAAAATGGTGTATTTTATGGTATATAACTATACCTCAAATTTTTAAAAAATTTAAAAACATCAGTGTTGTTTGGAGAAGAAGAGAAGTTTACATAAATTTTCATGCTAAAACTTTTACAAGGGGTGACTTTGAGCCAACTTGCCCAACCTCCTACCATCCTTTCCTTCTCGAGGAGTGAATGTTCACTCCTGCCTCTTAGTGTGTTTCAGAGAAAAACTTTGACAAGTCCTGAATTCACGCACTTTACAAGGAGGGAAAGTGACTTGTTCAAGGATTCTGCTGCCTGATAACTAATGAGGAAGAAGATGGTAGAGTCCACCAAGGCCTCCTATCTGCCCAGGGCTCCTCATCGTCTATCCTCACAAACTGGCTTTTTATAAATCACTTTTCAAACACATAAAAGCTATAAATATTTACCACACATTAAATGGCAGAGATGCAGAGATTATTACTGTAAGACTTTCTAATAATGATACAAATGCTTATTTTATATTATTAATCCTAGAATATTTATTTAAATATTTAAAAATAAAAGCCAACTCCAACCTAAATAAGTTATTACAGAAAATTCAGAAAAACAGAAGAATTTTCCAAATTGCTAAAATTTAAACATTTTACTATATTTCTTTCCAATCTCCTTTTCTAGGCAAATGTACTTTTTGTGTTCTTTTTCTAAAACTGAAATAATGCTGTGTTATTTTTCACTTACCATATTATGATAATTATTCCAAGATACTATTCTTCAGAAAAAGTTAATAATGAATGTGTTAAAGGCAATCATAAAGGTGTGTGATTATTGAAGAATTCCCATCAAAACACATTTTCAGTATTTCTAATTTTTCAATTATAAAAAATGTTGTGATAAACATTGTCACAAAAGACGAAGAAAAATCTTGCCTGAACTTCTCCTTCCTTAGAACAACACACAAATGCAATTAGGTGAATGAGTCATAGAGTCTCTGACCTCACAGGTGTACCAGTTGACTCATCCATCAGAATCTTCTTCACCCATCCCCCCTTTTTTTAACCAGCACTATACTTTTTTACTACTTACAATGTGGGAGACAAAAATAAATTTTTGTTTTAACTTACATCTTTATGTATGAAACTTGTTTCCTATTTAAGTCATTTTCATTTCTTCTACAAATGTGCCTATTATTTTTAATTTGAGGACTCTGTGTCTTTCTTATTGATTTCTTAGAACAATTGAGTTTTTAAAACAAAGTTAATCCTTAGTTACAAATATTCCCCCAACATGACATTTTCTTTTCATTTACTGGCAAAATTTGGTATGTAAATTTAAAATTTGTATTTAATTCATCTGTGCTTTCTTTTGTGATTTCTTCAATTGATTTATGTTTTTAAAAAGTCCCATAGATGTACTTTATTCTAGTTTTTATGACTTTATATTTTACATTTAACTAATCTACTAATATTTTTATGTGTGGTGTGCAGTGACTTTTTTAATAACCCAAAAACGTTTTCCCAAAGTCATTCTACACTTTAAAGCTATTTGTCAAAGAAACATTTCTAAATATAATGGAGCATTTGATCCAAACACGTGGTTTTTCATGTCCCCTAATGTGCTCCCAGATGGTGATCAATAAAATGTATGGAACATACCGAGTCTCCAAAAGCAGCTCACTGATATGCCATCTATTCCCTCTTCCTCCACTTCCCTAGCCAACCAGAGACCAACCGCTCCCTTGCTCACTGCATATTTAAAGACCTCGCAAGAACGATAGAGAAAATATGCAAAGATGTCAACAATCCTATCCTCTCTCCCGTTTCTAAGTCTATTTCTACCCTATGTCTGACATATTCTGCATGTGCTGCTGTCCTGCTTCCTCCTACTTACAGCTCTGTGACCTTGGGTGACGTACCTGTCCTCTCAAAGCTGGTTGTCCCATCTGTAATATGACTACTATCTGCTTTATAGCTCTGCTTGAGTTTTCAGCGAGTTAATCCAAGTCAAGCTCAGTGTCTGGTACATGTAAGGAACTCAATAAATAGTAGCTTTAACTTATAACGCACAACCACGTGGGAAAATGAGAGAATAGTCTGATACAGGGCTGGGGGGAGGGGCAGGGCAAAATGAAGTAATCGAGAGAAATGGCATTTTAATGCATTATTTTTAAAAATCAAAATTAATGCCAAAATAATTCGTGATGAACAGAGTATCACAATTTTAAACAAAGACAGGACTATAACAGTGCTGTACCACTCTAGCATCTGAGAAGCTGCATTAAATACTGTATCCACGGCAAGTAACTTACTCATCTTACCCTAGTCTCAGCCCTGATTCTACGTCTCCATCCACCAAAATACTCGAAAGCCATAGTGCTTGGGGATTTTTGGCTTGAATTGTTTACTCATAATTTTATTGGGTGTATACTCCATGCCAGACAGTCTTCTAGGCACAGGTTACAGGACACATAGACCCTTGCTCTCACAAAGGCAACCGCAAGTGTGAGTGGCAGCTGACATTAGGTAAATAAATGAATGAGTAACAAACTATCAGAAGGAGACGAACACTACGCATTCGAGATTTAAAGAATAGTGAAACACAGAGTGACAGGGCAGCTGCTTCAGCTACTTCAGTTTGGGAAGCCAGAGAAAGGCCTTTCTAAGAAGATGCTTTTATGCTGATACCTGAATACTCAAGATCTAGCCACAAGGAAATTAGAGGGAAATAGCATTCTAGGCAGTGGACCAGCTGAAAGAGAGGTCAAAGGGGGAGCAAGCTTGGCTGGCATGTTGGAGCAAGAGGGCCGGTGTGGCTGAGGCACATCAGGTGGTGGGGAAAGAGTCACATGGGGCATAGTATTTCAGGTAACCAGTTTAAATTTTAGTCTCAATACACTAAAAAGCTTTGAAGAATTTTAACCAGGGAAGTAAAATGGACTGACTTACACTACGTAAATAATGAGTTTTAAGGACAATCTAGTAGGGTAGTTCAGCAATCCAAGAAAGAGACAATGGTCGTTTGGACCAGAATGACAGGAGACACGCTGGAGAGAAGCAGAATCAGTCAGGAGTTAGTCTGGAGATGAGAAGCAGGGGAAAGGGAGAAGACACAAGAGTGACTCCCAGATTTCTGGCTTGAGTAGCTCGGTGGATGGAGATCCCAGACTCTCAGAGAAGCCCGTAGATGAAACGATGTGGGTAGAGAGGACTTTGTTCAGTTTGCAATGCTTACTCATTCCGACCAAAAGCACTTTTTGTGTACCTACAAGGTCTAAGGGCTTGAGGTGGAGAAGACACATGACACAGAAAAGACAATTTGTGTCCTACATTCTCCAGGCCTCCAACAAAAAGGCAAGGACACAGCCATGAATGACGTCCTTATGCTAATGGATGAGTCAGAGCAGACTGAAGAACCAGGACTGTAATTTCATTTCCTACGAAATGAAGCTCCTTATGTAGAAAAGATATGAAAGTGTCTAACCTCTGATATACACACACGCACAAACACACCGATGGCTTATATCTGTAAAGTAGCGACACTGCTATATGCACACTTCTTTAGAGAGAAACAGGACTTTGTTGAACATTACTTAAAATGCATAAAGATACCATAAAAATACCAGGCCATAATAATTACAACATTTTAAGAAGAACCTTTCAGAATAAATATCTACCCACAGATCTTTCAACATCATTTCAGATAATAAAACGCCTGAGAGTAAGTGTTCCAGATCTTTCAGTTACACATAATCATAAGCTTCAAAGATGCACTGGGTGGGAAATAATGAGATGCACTTTGGAAAGCACTCTGAAGGCCTCAGTCAACCAGTAAGTAACAATACTTCCTCAGGAAAGAATGGCTCACAGGGCCCTCCCTATGGGAAAGCAACAAGTTAAATTTGTACAACAGGAAAAGGTCCAGGTTGATCTGAAATGCCATTTTCGACCTCATTTCATGTTCATCAGGGGATGAGCTACAGACAGGTGTGTGGTGTGAAAAGCGCACCGGCGGACACCAGGGGCCCTCTGAAGCCGGCCACACTGGAGACAGACGTCCGCATATGGTCATTTGGTCTGAGCGCCGAAGATGAGGCAATGGGCCTGGGTAACCTCAAGAGTCCCCTGTGGCTTTCAGATTTGATGATTAAAAACCATTTACTATATTTCTCATAAGGCAGAAAAAAAAAACGACCTGTTATTTACTGTGTATTCAAATACTAATTCAAATGAGTTCACTAAAAACTACCAAGTTTTGTTTTGTTTTGTTTTTGCTTTTACTCATGTGGCTTCTTTACTTTGCACCTCTAAAAATTATTACCTTCTGAGCTAGGGGAATTAAGGTGCTGGAGGGAGGGAGAGAGTGCTGCTCCAGCTAAGAGGAGCTGCGATCTGGGCTGTCTCACAAAATACGTGGGTATTCAGAGTGAAGAATACTGCACGGTTTTTGAGTTAGTATCACCCCAAAATTTCAAATAATGACATCAGGAAGACTCAGGAGGTCTTGTATATGTTCCATGTCTGCCTAGTAAGCATAAAACTACGACAGGATCTTGAGGAGAGACTGTGTTATGGAAAATAAGAGTTAGTGATTCAGCTCATCGAGGGTGGTTATCAAGCTAGTAGGAACTTTTAGAAATTCACTATTCCTGTAGCATCTGAGATTTAAACAAAATGAAAACTAAACTCAAAGAAATATTTCCCTTTTCTGAAAAGAAAGAACACAAATTAAAAAAACACTCATACACATACAAGCAAGCCAAACTTATGCATCACTCACATATCTAAAATCTTCTCTTGGGAGGAAATGTGAACATTGATCAAAACCATAGTACCTACTGGGGGTCTCACTACTAGCATGAATACCACCAGCAAGGGCTATTGAAGCTAATCATTTTCAAAAGGATAATCTCGGAGGATTCAACAACTACACCATGGAGAGACGCACTAGAAAATCACTTGGGTTCTCGCTTCCCCTAGACGCGTTAAACGAAAATAATTTTTAAGATTCAGCTTCTTTAAAGAGCAGGAACATTTACCAATGGAGGGAGGAAGAAGCTCCAGTGTAATCAATGCTCCAGGAACGTTGAGGATAGGGCCTCGAAATGCTCTTGCTCTTTTAGATTTGAACAAGTCCAAAGCGATCCAAGGATGCACCTCCAGCATTCACATGCGCTGTCCAAGGACAGGAGGCAACCCACTAACTGATGTCGAGACAATCCTCCCAGTCCATTGAAGAGCTGCCCCTTGATCTGTTTCATTAATTTAAATTCTGCACTCTAATTTATTTTGCCTGATGGCCATATGTTTCTCCAGCATTCAAGCCAGTGACAATAACCAACATGCAACACAGTGGTAATGAAGCAGGTTCTGCCTTCCACTTTTTGCCCTCTAGTTTGTTTGATTTTTTTAAAAATAGCACTAGTCATCCCGAGTCTCAAACAAAAAGTGCCTTTATCCATACTCTTAACTAAGTTACCCATGGAAAATGCACCTTCTTCCTGAAAGAATACAACCTACTCTTTGCTCAGAAAGATCACGCCTAGAAATGTATAACCAGCAGGCAGCAAAAAGAAAGGACAGCCTGACATCGAGATTTGTTCCTTGAGGAAGTAAAAGTAGAGAAAAGCACATTGGTGCATTTTATTACTGTTTAGTAAGCTTGCACATATGATGACTTCCTACCATTTGACTGATAAAAGGGGAAGTGCAACTAATTACCCTCTTAATTTAAATTGAGCCTTTCCTCTTACTAAACAATCCATGGAATTGTTCCAAGAAACAAAAATTAGAGTTAAAGGGAAAAAGACTCTTGGAATGGGTCCTGATTTTAGGTCACATGACCCAACAAATGTCCAAATTATCAATACATTAGTATATACACTGATGCAATTTCTTTAACACTGACTTTAATATAACATTTGAGGCTGGGGGATAATAGTAGTTTGAGTAAAAACAAAACAACCAGTAATCAACCATTATTCTGTGCAATATTCTCTGAAGTATTTATTCCAACACCAAAAGGCACAACAGTCACTTAAACAATGCTTGTGTCACCTACACAGTGCTTGTTTACCTGAACCAGTAAGGAAGTTGGCAGAAATTCAATCAACGGAATGCAAAATATTAGAACAAATTTTTTAAAAAGACACACTGAATCACTAAGCACTGCTAAGTGCAGTGACATCTCAGGCACTCACAAAACCATATATATAAACGTGTGCGCACACACGTACCACTGAGGCAGAGCTCCCAAAACCAAATCCTTTAGTCTAATGCTGACACTAGAGTAATCACTTTCAGTCCTCTTGTCTTTCTACGGCTTCCCCAAGTACACTCACCACTGACTTTTATAAAAAGCCTGTTAATGTACTACATAGTAAAGGAGTGACTTACGATATCCTAGATATTCCCCAAACAAGAGTTGAGAATATAGGTGAGGAAACTTCCCCTGATTGTGTATTCGTATTAATAAATATTATTGCTAGGGTGATTGAGTCATTACTTATTGCTTGTATTGTCCTATAAAAGAAATAGGGATTTTATAATGTATAGGTAATACACTTTTTTAACGACAGCTTTATCGAGACATAACTAATATGCCCTACAACTTACCCGATTAAAATGTACAACTCAGTGGTCTTCAGTATAGTCACATAACCACTACCACAGGCAATCCCAGAATATTTTCATCTCAGGTAATAAAACTTTAACGAGTTGCCAAATATCTCACTAGCCAAAATATCAGACCACTTTGTTAGGAGAGCTTGCTTAGTAAACACATTCCCTCTCCTTCCAAAGTACATATTTATATTTGGGCTTTGTTGTAGTTGCTTTGTACTTTTTCCACTTAACACATGCTAAAGAGTTTGGATTTGACTCAACAGCCTATGAGGAGCCATTGAAAATATTTGAGGAGGAGTTAACTCTATCATGGGGATACATGAAGAAAACAGACGTATACCATAAAGGGGGTATCTTGGATTTTACGGGCGAGTCAGGTAGACAAAGAATGGAGGAGGGTTGCAACCCAGCATCAAAAAACCGGAAGGCATACTTACCATACAGGTGAAAAATACAGGACGTGGAGTAAAAATGAGTATCAGGGCTAGCAAAGAGACCTAATGGCCCGCTGGTGCATATTACAGGGTCAAGAGCTAGAGATGTTAAAGTGACGTTTGCCTCACACGGTAAGACCGGGACCTTCAGTCTTACACTGAAGAGAACGTCAGGAAAGCGTCTTGCATTAAATAGCTGTGCCCTCTTATAGGTAAGGCCTCACTATGGGATCGCAAAAGAAAGTAAGAAGACTAATTCCACACTGAGTGACTGATCAGGTCATCTTATAAATATGTAACACATTATCAAAGTACTAGTAAGTACAATGGTCCCACAGAAACGGGAGACCGTGTGAACACACCTTTGTGTTGGCTTCTGGAAGCAATTCTACAAAAAATACGCACTTCCATACTACACAGTGCATTAAAAGTAGAATTACACCCCAGGAGAAAATATTTGCAAAAATATACAGAGTTCATAGTAACATGTATAAAAAGCATTTGTAAGTCATATTTTTTAAAAAAGAAAAATCTCTGAATAAAGAAAAAAAGCATCAAAAAAAAAACTTTAAGCAATTAAAAAGTAATTTGGCCTCACTAGTATTAAAAATATAAATTCATATAATAATAACATAATATTTTTCACTCACTAAATTGGCAAAGATTGTTTTTAAGTGGTAATATACAGGACTAAGAAAAATAGGGGGAAATTCAAGGAGCCGCGGCTTCCCAGGGAAGTTCAGGAATAGCTATCATGTACTACAACATTGTATAGACTCCCCTCCTCTCCCCCACCACCGTGAGTCTGTTCTTGGGGTCTTTTCCCAAGGAAATAATTTTACATTTTGCAAATATTAGCTATGGAGGATATATATCCCATAATTGGTTAAAAACATCAAAAAATTAAAATCTAAAACATTCAAAAATAGAGGATGGATAAAATGAATGAGAGACTATGCAGCCATGAAAATTGGTATTTTATTACCTTTAATATGAAATGTTCATGATAAATGAATATTTAAATGGAAAAAGTGGATTATAAATCCATATACAAACATCATACCAGTTCTTGAAAATGTTCTTACACAGACACACACACACACATCCTGAGAACTTTTAAAGCCACTCGCTCAGCGCTCTCCCTCTCAGGGCATTCGGCACCTTTCCTGTCCCCCTCCCTCTCCACAAGCACATCATCTTCCCCCTTCTCTCTCTAAAACTCCACAGGCCCTTCTTCTGCTTTTGTAACTTGTCTCCTGAGCCTACACAGCCCAGCTGGCTCGCTTTTACTACCTCTGTAACTTTCTAAATAAACTTTAATAATTTGAGTTCTTGCCCTGGCTGGCATGGCTCAATTGGTTGGGCACCATCCTGTAAACTAAAAGGTCGATGGTTCAATCCCGTCAGGGCACGTGCCTGGGCTGCAGTTTGGTCCCCAGCTGGGGCGTGTACAAGAGGCATCCAATTGATGTTTCCCTCTCACACTGATGCTTCTCTCCCCGTTTCCCCCTCCCTACCCCTCTCTAGAGTCGGTAAGAGGAAAAAAATTTAATAATAATAATTTGAGTTCTTGGCTCTGAATTCTTTCTTTACTGAACTCAAGAGCTATGATCCAATTTTGCCAGTAACAATCTGTATACAAAAAGTAGGGTGAACAGATTTACGATAATGTTAAAAATAATTAGCTCTGCATGGGTGGGATAAGCAACTTTTCCCTTTTTGTTTTTGCTAACTTATATATATTTTTTTAACATTTTATTTATTTGTTTTTAGAGAGAAGGGAAAGGAGGGAGAAAAAGAGGGAGAGAAACATCAATGTGCGAGAGACACACCAATCGGTTGCCTCTCATGCAGCCCCAACCAGGGTCCTGGCCTGCAACCCAGGCATGTGCCCTGACACGGAACCCAACTGGCAACGTTTTGGTTCGCAGGCCAGCACTCAATTCACTGAGCCACACCAGCCAAGGCTAACTTATATATTCTTAATTCTACAAATTGAACAATTATTTTGTAAAAAGAAAAAAGATGTTAAAAAAGAAACTGAAAAAATACATTCTACCCCTTACAGAGGACTTTACGTCACAGATAAAACAGAATTGATGACAGAGCTAAAAGAATACTGATCTTTAAATCGGAAGACAAAAAGAAATGAGGCGGTTTAGTGCCCTATTTATACCTCCTCAAGACCCCATATTCTGAGGAGAAAAATTAGATAAACTACAAGAAAACCTTAAAGCATGATCATGTATTATACAAGGACTGATTCTACTAGATGGTCAGCCTTGAGCAGAACATGTACTTTGGGTTGTTTTTCTTACTAACTCTCTAGTGATCCATCAGTCTGCTTTCTGAGTATTACGATGCCTTTGCAAAATGGCTGACTGAACGGAGTATAAAGTGAGCTGACCTGCTGGATTAAAACCCCAACCCTCACTTCATTGGACCTTGTTCTAATCAAAGGAAGAAAAATATAGTAAGACATTCTTAATAGGTTTCCTGGAAAACTCACACAGAAATAGGAAATGCATCAATCCCCACTAAATACATTAATAATAGTCTTTCATCTCAGGACCTGGAACACAGTAGGTGTTCAAAGAAAAAAGGCTGATCAATAATTATTTCACCCCCAAAATTCATGCATATAACTGGGGAGGTTCAGAGCTAGTCACCCCAAGAAGTGCTTCTGTGGTTAAAAGGATTATTGTGAGCTAAGGGCAACTTTAGCTGCAGGCTCAGGAGAAACTTCTGTCCCTCCCCTGAGTACCTGAATAACTTGAATTAGGGACCTTGCCCATAACAGGAGACCAATTCCTACTTCCTGACCATCTGCTCTTCTTATCGTTCTGCCCCCAGCTCAGAACGCTGCGTACACCTCACTTTCCCTTCCCGTTTCTGAACCTCTCACGTGTGGGGGTCACTGAATCTTTCGTGTATGCAAGATTCCCACACATTAAATAACATTAAATTCGGTTATTTTCTCTTACTAATCTGTCTCACGTCTATTTGATTATTAGGCCAGCCAAAAAAACCTTGAGGGAAGAGGAAAGTTTCTCCTCCCCCATAAGACACTTTAAAAAATAAACAATGAAATTTACAAAAATGTTACCAGTAGCTGTGTTTGGGTTGTGAGAATGCAGGCAATGACATTTTTTCTTTCTATTTTATACATTTTGAAGGAGTAAAATTTTGAATTAAATTGTAAGCGGTCTTTGCAAATCCCAGGACTCTCCTGCACTTGGACCCAATCACTCACCAGCTGGCTACATAACTGTGAACAAGTCTATTTACCCATCTGGGTTTCAGGGCCTTCAAGTTTATCAAGGAAAGGGCTAGAATTCATGTGACCACTGATTAAAGACATTTAAAGTGTCTAGCATAATAGTAGACAATGTTTTAAAAGTGATGACTTTTTAATGGATAGGAATAATATCTATGAATAAAACACTATTTGTAGTAGTTCTACTAGTTACGGTTAGCACATGAGGCTAATAACCTCAAATAGCAGATATCTGGAATTGTAGAATCCATTTCTGACCCTGTAAGCTCTCAAGCCAACACAGATGTGAAGATTATTCTAACATGTAGAACAGGAGCGTCGAACTCATTTTCACCGGGGGCCACATCAGCCTCGCAGTTGCCTTCAAAGGGCTGCATATAATTTTAGGACTGTAGAAATGTATCTACTCCTTAACTAGGGGCAAGGAGCTCGGCGCTGCTGGTGGGTAGAAACAAGGTGCCTGGCCGGATAAAACACAGTGCGGGGCCGGATTCCGCCCTCGGGTCTCGTGTTTGCCACCTGTGCTGCAGAACCAAAGAAACGGCTCCCCCTCTGGTATATTGCTTCAGGAGCCAAATATAAGCCTCAAGATCATTTTAAAGCCGAGACACAAACCACAAAAGACCCCCAGAGGTGTTAAGTACAGTAATGCTGTCACGTGTTCAATGCATCTGGAGTAAAGGAGTGTATGATATGTCATACTTCTCAAGCATGGTATGATGCAATGGGCAAAGAACACCAGGAGGGCTGGTCCCCTTTCTGCCATTACAATGTTTGACCTTGAGCCGTCACATAAATATGGGCCGTAATTCCCTTTATGTACAGTAAGAGGGTCAGATAGAAAACCTCAAATGTGCCTCCTATCTCTATCATGATATAAATCTCTAATACCTACATTTACACACAGCCACCCTTAATTAAAGCTTGGTTTTTGTCACAGTGCAAATCGAGGTGGAGATGGGGGGTTGGGGGGGAATCAAGTACCTTTACCATGAGAATGACTAATGTCTTATTTTAAGATTGTCCCACATCATGTTAGGCAGCTATCAAAGTAATGCTTTAAAAATTATTCTAATAGCAAGAAATATATTCATGCATATATTAGAGGAGAAAATAGGCAGCAGGAACAAATGATACCTGTTCAAAATCTATTGATGCGTACAGACACGTGATATTAGTAATACAGTATCTGTTTTGTGGCAATCCTAGAGATTTTTCTTTTATTCTTGTCTGTATTTCTTAAAGTTGGTACACTGAACATATTTTTTGAGTCAAAAGTTATAATATTAAATGGCACTTTAGAATTATTGTAATAGGACTCACAGAGCTTCAACTGAACAAAGTAATCTGGGCTCCATTCGTCTTCTTTCTATTATAAATTCATTCAGAGGCCAAGTGTTGGGCTGGCCAAAAAGTCTGCCACTTCGTTCCCGTATGATGGCTCTAGCAGTGGTCAGTTGTCTTTAACGCCTTTCGAAACAATTTTGTTAAGACTGCACTGCAACGGCTGTCATATCAGCGTGCATTTTTTTCAAAATTATCAATTGTTGTGCAGTCATTTTAATATTGAAGACAGAAGAAAATATGCATCATTTTCAGCATATTTTGCTTTATTATTTCATGAAAGGTAAAAATGCAACCAAAACACACACAAAAAGATTTGTGCAGTGTATGGAAAAGGTGCTGTGAATGATGGAACGCGTCAAAAATGGTTTGCTAAGTTTCTTGGTACTATGGACATTGTGGCCAAATAATTCTTTGCTGTGGGGTGGTCTTATGTGTTGGAAGATGTTTAACAGCAGCCCTGGCCTCTCCCCACTAGAAGCCAATAACAGGAGATAGCTGACATCCTCAAAATATCCAAATCAATACAGTTGTTGGTGAAAATGAAAAATGTGTCTTTTATTTTATAGAAAAAAGTAACGGACTTTTTGGCCCATCCAATATATTCCCCGATAGAGGCTACTTTATCAAGCTGTGCCTGAGGTCCAAGTGGTCACCATTCTCCGAAGAGCCCTAGTCATCTGTGTGCCATCAACCTACCTCACCCCATCTACCCGCTGTAGACCAGATACCAAACCACGCCTCTTTCCTCCTCCATTGAACTTACCCGTTCTGCAACCCATTCTTTGAGGCCCCTTCTGACCCAGCCAGTGAAGAAGATGTCTCGGGGCAAGTGGAGCTTCATGGACCCCTAATATTAACCCTTGTCAACTGTTGTCTCTTCTGTTGAGGCATTTCTCTCACCTGTACTGGTCTGCTCCTGTGACTACAATTCAGCTTATCCAGACTGGGTTTAACCAACGTGCTGTCACATAATCACTGAACATCATAAACATGGCACACTGCCTCTTTACCTTAGCTGTGATTCCATGCCTACCCGCTGATGACTGGAGTGACAAGAACACCTAAATAATTCAGGTATTCAACATCTAAACACCCCACTGTGCACCCAATTCCTGGGAGGGCCTAAATTAAAAGGAGGCATGGGAAAAGAGAGACAATTACTGAGCACGGGAGAAATGTTTCATCCCAGAACACGGAGGGGCTTGGCCCACCACTGTGCAGAATGAAGCACAGCAGCTGGGGAAGCACAAAGGTCTACCTGTCAGCTTTCCAGGTCCTTCGGAGCCTGTCTTCACTGTGGGACTTCCTTATTTGTTTGAAGTATTGTAAATTCCCAGAATATCAGGCACACCCACACACAAATGGAAGTACAAAAACACACTGCAAAGCCAAACACCAATGGTTCCTTGGCTATTAATTGGAGGCCATCCATCAGATAAGGTTAATTTTCTTTCACATGTTTAATATGGCACCTTCACAAAAGAGATAAGAACACTTTAATGAAAATCTACTTTCCAGCCTTGACAGTTAGCACTCAAAACAGATATGAAATGGCTATAAAGTTGCTTTACACAAAAAGTAGGAAAACAAGTAGTAAACCGAAACCAGATTTTCTTAAATTCCACGCTGCTTTGTTACCACTAAACTGAATTTACTGCCTTAGGTCATGTTTGTCTGGGTTATGATCACATGCAAAACTTCAGCCAAAATTGCGCTCCATATTTTATTCATGTGGCTTTTCAAGAAAATGCAAAATGATCTTTATGTTTATTAGGAAGATAGAGAAAGCCTTCCCACTTTGGAAAATGCTTAATTACCTAGATTAGAGGTAAGCGGCATACTCAGAAATGAAAAATAGATACTCTTGGTGTGGGGGGGGGACGGCTGTCCTAATTATACACGGATGATCTAATTAAACTGCCATTCACAATTCATTAAAGCTATTAATAAATTGTAAATGGGAAAAATGGATATCATAGTTAAATTTACAGGAGTGTTAAAACCTATTAAACATAGAAACAGCCAAGAACTGGCAGCAAAATTTCACAAGAACATGAACTCTAGACCTCACTCCGGTAGGGATCCTTAAACACCTCTTCTAAAGGTTCCAGGCTTACACCTCCTGGTTTATAAATGAGGAAAACTGAGGTCTGCTAAAGATAAGTGAATTGCCCAAGTTTACATCCTCTAATTCTCCCAGCATGTGCATGGTTGCCACACTTCCTGAACTGCATGTGTTTCTTGGTTCCAAACAAAAATGCTAGCATGCCTTGCTGCTGCCAGCACAGAGGAGGGTTAGGGATCCTGAAGCAGTTCACAGAACAAGTACCAGAAGGAAAGTTACAAAGGAGAGAGCACCCAATGCTGAGGTGGTAACATCACCAACTACAGAGTAACCACCACGCTGCTTGCTAGCTGGTATCGCATGAAAGGAGAAGCACCAGAAACTACAGCAAACAAAAAATCTTTATGAAGTCTGACGTGTCTAGAAAAACAGAGTTCCTAGGAATTTCAAGGTGAATAAAATATCTGTATTACTAATGCACCTATTGACAGAAGAAAACTTTCACTTTAAACAAGATAGTATCACTGCACCAAACAGCCAGCAGACCTCTCCTTATGTCAGTAAAAGAATTTAGAATTAACAGAGTAAATTTCTTTTCTAGCTGTAAGAGTCATATGCTTTCTTCTTCTTAAGATTCCACATTTTAAGGGAACCCCAAAATTACCTAGATAAGGAAAACCCCATGGAAGACAGCTCATGCTGAAATATTAATGAGCGCCTGAACCCCAACCCTTGCACCCACACCTGAGCATACGAACCCATGCACTCCCCCTCCAGACTCCTGGAAAACTAGTCTCTCTTAAAATGACCCAGAATCAAACAAAAAAATAGGACATGCTGTGTATTAGTGTGCACTGTACTCATTTTACACATTAGCAACACATTTATAGTAACTTCTGAAGTACTCGCTAAAGAAACTGCTGGTCCCACATGGGGAGGCACAGTGACTAAAGCCCAGGCTCTCGGGACAGGCAGATTCAGGCACTGAGGAGCCGTGGGGCTTGGGGAAGGTTATCTAACCTCCACTGTCACTTTCATCAGCTGCAAAAGGAAGATAAGCATGTCTGTCTCAAAGGGTGTTTTTGCAAATAAAACACATGTAAAGCCCTTAGCAGACTGGTTGCCGCATAGCGAAAATCTTTAACTATATTATGATAAATAAAGCCCAAAGCGGTTCACTAGGCAGCCTCATCTCCCATCTCCACCCACGTAGTGGCCATACTTTGGACCACACCCATCCCCACACTCCCCAACAAGCCATGCTCTTTCAGACCTGCAGGCTTTTTTCTCCTAGTCCCTTTTTCCCACATGCCTTCTCTGCCGGGCAAAATCTCCCTCATTCTTGTCCTTTAAGTTGGCCAACTCCCCTGAGGCCAGCTGGCCACTCCTTCTATATCTATTATGTGATTACATTTGGATTATAATTAATTATGTAACAAGAAAGAAAGTATTTACTGGAATGGGGAGGGTGGGGGGAGACAAGGACCAGCAAATCTGGGGCTACTTCCATGAGGCAGTGGGCTCTCAGCAGGGACCAGGCCGACTGCATTTCCAGGGAGCACAAACTTTGGGGACAATCTCAAAGTGAACGTAAGGGAGGCAAAGATGCAAAAAGCAGGAGATGTGACTCCGCCCGGTGTTGGTGAGGTCCCCATCCCATCTCCAAAGTTACTAAACCTCACGGCAAGTTGAACATGATTAGGTGTGTGTGCGTGTGTACACAAGGAAAGACAAGAGGCGGATGTGTGCGATGAGGGTGTTTGGGAAGGGCTCTAAAATGCCTGAAGCACTCAACACACATTCAGGCTAAATTTTACCTAAGTTTCAGAAAGGCAGGAAGTTTCCACGTAGCATATGAGTTGTAAATGCTTATATGCCCATTTATTTCCCCCATTATGAAGTTCTCATGGCTGGGGAATTCATAAGGCAGAGTGGTTTAGAGCAGTGCTGCTCAAACCTGATGGGGCATTGGAATCACCTGGGGATAGCATTAAAATGCACATTCAGATTCCGCTGTGCTGGAGTGGAGCCTGAGGATCTGCTTGTCTAACCAGGCGCCACAGGATGCTGATACTGTGAGATCATGTAAGCTGCAACAACTCTTGGGCACAGATGCTAAGAGCCAGTGCCTGCGTTCGCAGCCTGGCCCTGCTACTTAATGACTGTGTGACCTTGAGCAAGATACTTCAGCTCTCTGGGTCTCTGGGTCTCTTTCTCTCCACGCCCCCATATGTACATCAGAGTACCTACTCATAGGGTAGTTACTGAGATTAATGAACATGTACGAACACGCCTAGAAGACAATGTGCTAGATATTAGCTACTGCTATTATTAATATTTATTTCTGACTATCTCCTGCACCTGTAAGAGTAGCAATTCAAAGAAAACAGAAATCAATGTTTTCAAATGAAATTATATTCTTTAATAAATTGAGAGTATGAACAATAAATAAAACTCAGTATGTACATTAAAATCTCAGAGAACATGGCTGTAACAAAACATGGACATAATTTAAACTACTCATTTTAAACCAATAAGGAGGTGCATCCAATATTTTCCATCTCTCAAAATTTCAGACTTGGCTTCAGCTGTCCAAACTCGAGGACACAGTGTTGGTACTCATTGGCCAGGGTGGCCTTTCACCCTTTTCTAGCCAGAGGAGGGAGGCTGAGGCCTGACAAGGGGCTACCCAAGAAGGCGAGGTCCAGAGAGTTTGGGACAAAGGAAGGCATGGAGTTAATAAAGGTCTGAAGTGGGGGCAGATGGCCGGGGTTCAGCC
The DNA here is from genome assembly GCF_022682495.2 of Desmodus rotundus. Classification (NCBI taxonomy): domain Eukaryota; kingdom Metazoa; phylum Chordata; class Mammalia; order Chiroptera; family Phyllostomidae; genus Desmodus; species Desmodus rotundus. The sequence continues at coordinate 41,745,667 of NC_071387.1, read as the reverse complement.
AGGAGGGCAGCCTCAGCCACACAAGCAACAGCCATCTCTAGCGATGGTTCAGGCCCTCAGTTGCAAGAATGAGCACGGAGTCCAAGTGGGTTTGGCACAGCAGAAAGAATGATGGTATGGTCGCTGCTACTTACTGAGAATCCATTGTGCATCGGGCCCTAGTCGTCCCATTCATCCTGACGGTGACCCTAAAGGTTAAGTTTTATTACCCCGTGTGTAGCCTAGAGGCCTCCCAGCATTGTTTGGGAGACTCATCCATTACCCACCCATAAAATGAATAATCCACAGCAGCTGACCCTGGAACCTCAGCGCACAGGGAGAGGCCCAGCAGGAGGAGTGACACAGACTGCCATGGTACCATTCCTCAGTGGGAGCCTCAGCAGAGCTCAAATTCTGAAACTCAGGAGTGACCCAGGGAGCAGGGGAGGAGCCAGAGGTCAGCATGGACCACACCACAGGTCAGCAGCAGTGCCAGCCACTCACATCTAAAGCTGCTGGCTGGGCAGGGCCACCACCACCATCTCACCCCAGGTCACAGCTTTGGGAAGTGGGTTTAGGTGAGCTACAGGAGGGAGTCTATTGCTCCACCTGTAGGGAAGAGGGGAAGCTGATACCAGGTCCAACAGAGCTCAGAATTTCACTGTATTTTTAAAGAAAAACATGAAGAGACTTGTATGCAAACTCCCTTTGAGGGCAGGAAACGTTCCCCTATTTTCTGTATCTTTATTCATAATCAAAGTCAAAGAGAGCTCCACCTTGGCTCAGAATCCTATTCTCTGCTTCCCTCTTCAATTTCCTGCAGTCTGTTTTTTTTCTCGAATCCTAGGAAGAAACTACCCTCAGAAAAGATTCCAGCTTCATGTGGTCCAGGCTTACCCCATCTGGTATAAAACCACCCTCTCCCGACCACTGCTTCTTCCTGTACTTTATCTTTTACAGATGTACCCTTCCTATTTACCCGGACTCTTTCGTATTAGAAAACCTCATCATATCTGGTTTAAACTACACGCTGTAATGTTCTCACCAGGTTCCCTTCCTGAAACGATGCTCCTCTGTCGGCAATTATAAACGAGTCCATTAAACTTACATCCATGGGTTGGTCAGCTCCAAACTCATCACCAAAGGCTGCAAAGGGAATTGCCCAATTCAGGAACTACATCATTCCCTAGCTGCAATAGGTTACACTTGGTCACGTCTTCTCTGCACTGATTCTTTCTTGATTTGTTTCTGTCCCCCCACACTAAAGGGCTGTCACTATGAGATCCAGGAAAACGTGTTAGTTATACTGTATCTAAATTCCACTTCTGAAATCCATACCAGCAGCCATGTGTTCCAGCAAACCTTCCCCATGAGACACAGAGCTGCACTCCCAGGACCATCTGCACGCTACTGCCCATCCATTCCACACCCTGCTTACTTCAATATCAGCCTTCTTGTGTATTAAAGACATCTGTACAGATACACCAGAAAATGTGTACAAGTGGTTATCTCAAGGGAGCGACTGGGGAAGGGAAAGCAGCCTTCTCCCCTCATCTTTGCTGTGTGAAATATTTTACCACATGCATGCACTGCATTTATTTTTTACTTTTTACTTTTTATAAAAGCACCACGTAATGTGTACAAATACATGTATGTACAGGAACAGGTGCTGCCGTGTTCTCATGGCTGGGGACAAAAGGGTGGAAAATAATAGGCAGAAACCAGAAACATCTAAATCAATCAATAAGGTCTTGGTGCAGTAAGTCAGATTACATCTATAAACCAAGAGTTGCCAGCTATGGAAAATACTTTATCGTCAGGGGAAACCACCACGGTGTATTTTTTTAAAAAGGTTATAAAGCAACTCTTTTAATCTGAAAAAACCTCCATTCTTTATGTAAGATTAAAAGTACTGTGAGGCAAGATTTGTATCTTCTATCTGCACATTCACCTACATAGTATAAGGCACACCTATAAAATAAGAATGCTAAATGCACCAACCTTTACCAGAACCATCTCATTCTGACCAACCGGCCTTGCTAAAGGTTGGACTCACCTTTCACAAATACCTTCTGAGTCAGCTTACAAATTATGTAAGATAAATTAGCCTCTGGGCCTTATAGTTATCTAGATAGTCAACCTCTTTATCTAAAGCCCAATCTGTTCTCAGTCCATCACTCAGTCCACCTGAGGGAATGAGCCCCTCACCTGGATACCGGAGAAAAGGTATCCTTGAGGGGAAGAGACTGCAAAAATGAAGTCCAAGGCCCTTTGTACCATGTAACCTTACAACTTTCCACATTCAGTTTGTAGGAAAGACATTTAAAAGGCTTACCTCAAAAAATATCAGATCCAAAAGATCTGAATGATCTCAGAGAAAGTTTACATTTCAAAATTTCCTCAGTAAACGTTTTCAGCATTCCCTGTGCCCAAAGGACCAGCCAACGTGACACAAAGCAGGTCTATGGAGGCAGGCCAGGGGGGCCGTACTGACCCCGGGCTGATGTGCAGCCGTTCCCAACAAAGAATGCTGCTTCTCACCCCTCCTCCTAACTACCTGCCTAATGGCATTTCAATGATCTTAGACCAATCATGAGCACGCACAAAAAATAATAATCAAAATGTCCAATTCTTGGTTTGTTAAAAAGCCTCCGGGCAAGGCTGAAATTAGGTAATACCTGTACTTTGTATTTCTCTATCCCACGTAACAAAGTGAAAAAGCATGCCTAAAGGCAGGTTGATTCAAAGAAGAAAATATATTCATTTTTCTATTTAAGATGTTTTTGTGGTGGTATTGTTTTAAAAGTTGCACTGCAGTAAAACAATACCCAACAATTCTACAAAAGAGAGAGGAACATAAAGAAAGCTTTCAAAGAATTCTACCAGCATATATCAAATCTAAAATAAAAATAAAACAGCACATAGGATATAGTTTTATTAAAAAATTATCTTCCCTTCCTGCCACCATTTAGTTTTATAAAAAAGATATCAATAGTACACAAATAATAAAAGAATGTAAGCATATTTGCAGAAATCAGCTATGCCTTTATTCCAATGGACTCTTAAGTTTATTATATTTTATTTTCAAAACATTAACTTAGAACAGTTAGGATTTCAGAAATAAATTAAGTTTCAGCTTTTATAAAGTTAATCTTTAAGTTACTTATCAAATTTCAATACAACATAACCAGTATGCATTTAACTTAGTTTTCCAAATTCATGCACCATGCTTAATGAAGAAATGTGTCACTTGCCTACTAAAGTGCCACACTTGTTTCATTCCATCTATTGCTTAATAATTCATAGGTAAATGTCTAAGAAGCCCATTAATAAATAATGAGCAAAACCAAAATATTAGATGTCATGCTAGTGACTCAAACCAAAAGACAAGCTTCGACTGGGAAAACATGAAAAGCGCTTCCAGTGGAGAAAACAGAGAAATGCTAATTATAAGAACCCTATCAAAATGAACAATTCCCTATAATTCACTGCAGAGAGGTTTTAGTAAACATGAAAAAATACTTGTAACTTAATGGACAAAATCATATCCTCCAACAGCAGCTGCATCAGGGAGAGCTCCCGAGTATCACCTCTGTTAGGCCCACCAGACAGACACCACTGCTAACAGTCTGGACAGATGAGGCTGAGCACCCCTCGGCTGCTGTTCTGGGAGTCACCCCAGCCTGTCTGACATGTGCTCTCCCAGGGCCCATCCCAGGAGGTGCAGGACTGGGTACATTTTAACAAGTTCTTGAGATGCTTCTGATGTGTATCAAAGTGCAAGAACCTCTAATTATTCCCTGCTGTCTCTCCACAAAACCATCTCTGGGTGTTTATTTTTATTTCCATGTGTATGATATAAAAAATAATAATAATTTGTATGCTTTGAAAATCGCTGAGTGTTTTTAAGGCATTATCTGAAAGTTGGTGTCAATGAGATGAGAAAGCTGCAAGGAGACAGGCGAGGCCTCCCCTTTGTCCTTTCACAAGACGGTGTCTGGTGGAGGCGCAGCCAGCCTTGCAGAGCACACACTTGACCTCTCTGAGGGCCTCTCCCCCAACAGGACCTGCCAGGCACTGAATCCCTGCACACCTAAAGCCAGACGCAGACCTTCTTTCCTTCCTTAAAATTAAAACCAAAACCAAAACATGAGCAGATAGTTCATGTGCGACTGCTTTGTGAAGTAAAATAATCCTCTTACCACATTTAATCAGCCTGTGTTTGAATGGCCATCAAAACTGAGGAAGTAAATAGAATCCAGCCGGCTGGCAACCAGACAGAACCAAGCGACAACTGCAAGGAACTCTCGCACCACTGACCTAGCTTAATACCTGCTATGGCTCAGGCCTTCCCTTAAAACCCTCTTTGGCTCTTGGAATTTATCTTCCTCCATTGCACACTCACTGTTAAAGAAACAACCAATTAAAGTGTTATCCCTCACTGTCAAAATATTTAATTCTCTATTCTCATCAAACTCAAAAATCTGGTCACAAATATTTTGTATTCCACTTAACTGAGTGGCACAACACATTATGCTTTCTTCCAGAAAAAGGTTTACGATGTCTTGGAGAGCGTGTAATGAAAATTGCTTCATTTACTTAACACCTTTGTTCATCATATGATCTTGAAAAGTTCAGTCTCATTCTTTGCTTGTACCTGATACCAAAAAATGGTAATGTCATCACAGAGACAGGGTTCAACTGGGTTTCAATGAGAAAGCCACTGTAACTAGATTTCCACCCTCTTTAGAATGGGTATTTTATCTTTTTTTTCTTCCTCATATGTTCAGCTCAGCCATAGGCCAAATGGTTTTAAAGAATTCCAGTTTTGCAGAAAGTCATCTTCCTTTCATTCAGTAAGTGTCAAAAAGAAAGGTATGTCTAATGCATCATCACCTTGGCCACAGTGCCACCATCATAGGGCTGAAGAAACAGAACTGAGAGCATCCAAATGTTCAGACTTGTGTTTCAGAAGCATCCTGCGGTTTGATCAAACAGAACGACCCCAAGAGTCAGACTCAACAGCACTGTTGAGCAAACCAACTGTGTGACTTCCCCTGCATCTCAGATTTCCTGGACAGTTTAAGGTCACATCCTAATTACCTAGTGTAACTCAGATCAGCACTGAAGAAAGCTTGTCATATTTCAAAGAGTTAAAGAGTTAAAAGGACAGCCCTGGCTGATGTGGCTCAGTGGATTAAGCACCGGAGTGCTCAGCAAAAGGTTGCTGGTTCAATTCCCAGTCAGGGCACATGCCTGGGTTGTGGGCCAGGTCCGTAGTAGGGGGCACATGAGAAGCAACCAAACATTAATGTTTCTCTCCCTCTATTTCTCCCTCCCTTCCCCTCTCTCTAAAAATAAATAAAATCTTTTTTAAAAAAGTTAAAAGGACACATAATTAGAATCTCAGAGTTGCAAAGGGCCTTCAAGATTGTCTACCTCAACTCCTCATTTATTGCAGAAACATAAACTGAGGCCCAGAGCTATTAAGAGAGCAGATTAAATCCACAGCAAGCTAATGGCAAAACCAGGCCTGGTAACAAAGTCTCTTGATTCTTGCCACAGTGCTATTAAGCTTACAAAATGTGCCCATCATCCTTGTGTCAACCAGCAACACAACAACAAAGTCCTTCTAAGGGAGCCAGCAGTGGTGTCCAGAGAATACTTCCTATTATCTAGATGATATGCTTAATTTTCATTAAATTTGGTCCAAATCATTGCATGATTTCTGTTAAAGCAGGTCTCTCTTACATAACCACAGAGTAATAGCTGGCCAGCTAATAAGCCTGAAACAGTAAAGACGCAAGCATGACACACTTTACTCCATCAACGCTGACGATGTTCAAATTCCATAGCGATTGCTTCAAAACAAGTATGGGGCAGACAGGAGGCTTTCTAGAATCTTTACTCCTTCTGAAGTCAAAGACAAATATGTTTATACTTTGTTTCTACTCATATGCAAAGTAAATCTGATTACCTGTAAGTAATAATTAATAACAAATGCAAAATTCAGTAAACCGTTCAACAATTTTGCTCTTTAATTTTCAAAACATTTAAATCAGCTCTTTCCACCCTCCTGGAGCCTGTGGAACCTGCAGGAACAGGACTTCTACAACGACAAATATGCCTGGAAGGCCATGGTCTAAGGCCATTTTTGCCAGCTGTAAGTGGGGTATCTGGAACCAGAGGGAACACACAGCTCTTCTTAAAATTGAAGGTGTTTACGCTCGAGATGAAACTGAATTCTGCCTAGGCAAGAGATGTGCTCATGTGCACAAAGCAAAGAACACCACAGTGACTCCTGGTGGGAAACTGAACACCGCCAAGTCACCTGGGGAGAGCTGGTAACTCGTGCTCTTGGAAACTAGTGGCCTGGTGCGTGCTGAATTCCAAAGCAACCATCCTGCTAAGGTCACAGGACACAGAATCCATGTAATGCTGTACCCCTCAAGGGTTTAAACTTATTGAAAAGTACATAACCAGCCCTGACTGGTGTGGCTCAGTTGACTGGGGGTGCTTTGGCAAAGCAAGGGATTCCGGATGGGGCACATGCTTGGGTTGCGGGTTCAGTCTCTGGTCAAGAGGCAAAGGGAACCAACTGATGAATGTTTCTCTCACACACTGATGTTTCTCTTCCTCTCTTTCACCCTCCCTGCCCCTCTCTCTAAAATAAGTAAATAAAATCTTTTTTTAAAAGTAAAAAAATAAATAAATAAAAAGTTTAAATCAATTTAGAAGTATAGTTAGTATAAATATGAAAAGAATAAAACAGGTATTTAACTTGCCTACCTCAAATTACGTGGTTGATGAATTTTATAGACCAATCTCAACTTCTGTATAAGTATGGGAAACATGCAGGTTTCCAGGGTCATTGAATCTAACCCTTTAGATGCACAGGAACAAAGGAAATGCTCTCTAGTAATGACTTTGCCTAAAGTAGTCAGTAAACCCTTTGATTTAGTTTTGCCCCAAATCATCATCGCATAAATCTGTTGGAGACACTGGTGACCCGAGAGGTGACGTCCCCCTTCTTCTGATGACCATTCCCTGGCCACCTTCAGTGGGTCTATAAATAGCCACATCCATGCTAAATAATAAATTTCCTGTGAAATGTTTCTGACCCCTTTTTTTAACCAAAGGCTGACATTTTTTATTATTTAATAGTGACAACATGTACATCGAGCACTTCCTATCTAACAGGCCTTGTTCTAAGTCAAGTGCTCTACCTGCACTAACTCATTTAACCCTGCCGACAATCTCATAAAAAGGCAGGTAATAATACTCTCCTACACAGAAGGTCAGCACCATTCCATCTGAAACTTACTGGACCCCCAAACTGAAGGAGAAATGTGCAGTCCAAAGACAGAGGATCTGAAGGTAACCACTAGGAAAAAAAAACCCTGTTGATTACTTGTGCAAATCTAAATCCCTACCACCCTGCCATAACACTGCATGATTCTGTTATACACGACAAAGGTCCAGTTTCCTCTCTCATGTCCCTGGAATGCAAGAAAGGCTGAGGAAATGGTTTCAAACCCCAAAGAGCCATGTTTTCCTTTTAGTACAAGGATTCCTTACATCCAAAGCCATACATCCCATGAAAAGATCAATTTCTAGGGCAGACACTGTAACCCTCTTGGGTTAGCACGGCTCAGTTACAGAGTCTCTTTTCAGCATTCTGAATTCTAGTTTCAACCTCTCCCAATGCAACGGTGAGTACAGAGCCCAAAGAAGGATGAGGAAGGAAACACGCTCCCACCCAGCTCAAAGGAAGAGAACGTGTGCACACTAACTGCAGGTGTGGGGGTGAAGGGGACCATCTGCCTGCGATGCCACCTGCACTCAGCTGTGTTCACCATTAAACGAGACCCCTGCACGCCCAGTGCTGGGCACCAGGACACACTCTTTCCTTAAAGGCAGAAGGTAAGAGAGAAATAAAACACCTGAATTGCATGAAACAAGAGAATGTTACAAAGAGTCATACAGGGAAGCATCATTTATTCTGGTTTTGAAATAGGAATAGACATTTCTCAAGTGGCCTGGGAAGATGGGTAAAGAGGAATAGCATAGGTACCACACATACCCAGATATAATAACGTTCCAACACAGTACTCTGAATGAAGACAACATCTAATAAAGTAATCTTGTGAGAGTACAGCTGGGGAAGACAGAAATAAATGTTAGCAGTGTAAAAGTAAAATAATAATATCTGCAACGGATAAGGCCTCCGTCCCAGTCCCTGGGGGCATGCACCATGTAACTATCTGCATACAAGAAGGGGCAGAGTCACTCTTGCATGGGAAGCAATTAATGAGAAGTGAATGCTCCGAAGGCAGGGGACAGCATGGGGAATTCGTTTGTTCTTTTCCAACTAGGTCAGGCTCACACAGGCGATGGGATTTCATGAGTAACTTCAGTGAAAGAAAGATCGGATATCTGCGTGCTGAAGAGGTAAGGAAGGAGGAGGTTGGAGGCATCAGGGAGCCCACCTTATCTGACATGGTGTTAGTCTGGCCCCTCCATCACAGGATGAAAGAGGAACAGTGTATCCATCAGGGGCGTCCAACATTTGGCATCTCTGGGCCACACTGGAAGAAGAGGAGTTGTCTTGGGCCACACATTAAATACATCACAACATGTAATCACAAAAAATCTCATAATGTTTTAAGTAAATTTACGATGTTGGGTTGGGCCTCATTCACAGCCACCCTGGGCCACGTGGGGCCCACAGGCCGCAGGTTGGACACCCCTGCGAGTTTGATGGAGCTTCAGATTGCATGAAATTTTCTTCTGATCTACCCTTTTCATGTCTCTGTTGTATCCTACCGCCAATTCAAAGAGAACAAAGATTAGTTTGAACTAACCAAATAAAGTGTGACTAAAAAAGTGTATCTATCCTCCCAAGCCATAAAATATACTACTGAAACAATAAATAACTTTCAGACTGTGCAATACTGTGGATGACAATGGCCTATTCACTAACGTGAGAAATTTGGGACTTCCTTTAGAGGTTACAGAACTGACAATATGTAAGAATTATAGGTAAGACTGATAAATATTTTTAAGGAACCGCCTTAGGTCATATTATTTGCTAAGGTCAGGGATATTGTTTTTAACTGAGCCAGTTTTTCTTAGTCAAGCTATTTGTCACTAAGTTCCTCTAAGGTCAGTTACAATCTAATGCTAGTAATAACCAGCTAGGGGAGGGAAACACAGAAAGCCATGGGTACAGGGCACCAGGGAGTGGTAGGGATTGGGGCCAAGCAGGCAATGAGATGCAAAGGGAGGTACGCAAAAGAAAACATGCCTGAACGCTGATTTCAACCCATAGGCCAGCAGTTTAAAATCTTTGATAAATGCCTCAGTTTTTTTTATGATACCCCTTTCGCAACTCTAAGGTACCCAAACTGTGATCGGTGCTTAATACAGTTCAGTGAAAAGGGAAATAAAGGAACACATGATCACTCTGTTGTAGGTGTAATATAAGCCTCAACCTCACTGTTTTTAAAGGGTGTGGCATACGAACACCTGCATCGGGACCATGCAGGGAGACGGCCCCAGAGTTCAACACTGAGCAAGTTTCCCCGAGGGCTCTCCAAACACTACAGAGAATCCTCAGAGCCCTGCAATAATTTACTGATTTTGCAAAGTTCTTCTGTTTTATTCACATTGGTTAGGTTCTATCATTCCAAAGTCTCATGCTTGATTTAAATTTTTCAGCTTTCATTCTATAATAAAAGATTTTCTTTTTTTCTGGTGTATTCTAAGTCAAAGAATCATTAGTTTGGAATCATCTGTTTTATCTCATTTTCTATATAAGACTTTTATTTATATAGGTTTTATTACATCTTTTATACTTACGGATAATGTGAAATTCATAAGTATTAAATGTATGATAGTCAAAATCTCGATAACATACAAATAAATCTTGAAATAAAAAGAGAAACTGCCATCACAAATCAGGATTTTACAAAAACAGTTCTGCACATAAAATTTTAAACTACCACCTGCAAATCGTAATTTGCCTGAAAGTACATTTTTGAGGACATGACACAATCGACTTTGAATGTGTTCACCCCGACCTGACAGCACAGCACATCCCCGCCGCCCACTGCTTCATCCCCTCGCTCGTCGTTGTTACCTCTGTGTCAACTAAGAATCGCTGACGGTCTCCCATCTTCTACTCCCCACAATATTTCCTACCTCACGATTACTCAAAGGAAAGTATGTCTCTGAAAAAGTCAAAGGAGTCCCTCCTTTCCAAATAACTGCTGACAAATCTAACTATCTGCTAATCAACTTTTCTATGGCAAAATTCTTGAAACTAAGGCTGTCAAGATTGACACCCAAAGAAAAGGGAGCATCGCAATTCCGGGAATCCTGTGTGTTCAGCCAGGGCCCCACCCTCTCGGCGGGAGAACCTGCAGGAGAAAGCCAAACACGTCTGCTGGGCAGCCTCCACCCTCCCAAAGCAGGGCACAGGTGGGGAAGTGGAGTCCTTGCCTCTTCCTCCAGTGCCATTCTTATTTGTTATTAGGAATAACAATGAACTGAATGTGATCACTATCTCTGTCTTCTCAGTATTAAAGAATGGGTATAGCTTTGGTTTTATTACTAGGGGTAAGGAAGTTTTACTTCTACTTAAAATGCTCTATCAAATCATCCTGCCCTTTCTTTACCTTCATTTTCTCTACTCCCTTCATTTCCTTCTCTTCCAAACCCCTCAAAAGCAAGAGATGAGCAAAAGAATTGACGTTGGCCAATTAAGGTAGGCATCCCTTTCTTTTTCTATCCAAATCCTAACTTTATTTCAATCCATCCAACTTGATTGTCCTAAGACATGTAAGTTTAATACTTTTGAATATAACTTTCACCTACATTTTAAAGTGTACCTGGATTTTGTTTTTATTCAGGTACAGTGAGGCCAACATCAGGGGAAGGCTGCCACTGAAAGGATTTGTTACTCCCAGTCCCCAAGAGGAGGGGCACGCCACACGGTGTGGAGCCAGGCCCCGTCAGGTAGGGCCCGCTGGGAAGCACCAGGGTCAGTCAGGAGGCAGAGGGAGCACGGAAGGACAGGACAGGGCCTTGACTGTAGTTCTCACAGGAGGGAATGGGCAAGACAGAGTGGGCAGAAGGAACTAGCCGGTATGAATAATTTCCCTGGCTCCGGAGCGTACACCTCCCCTCGTTGCCGGGTACCAGGCCCAGGGGTGATGTTAGGGCAAGAAGACAGGGGCTCACGCAGTGAGAGCTCTAAGCAGGTAGTTGACAGATAGGGGCCACGGTTTTTGGGTCGACTCACACAGGAAAAGCAGGCTCACAGGAGAGTAGTTCGCTAACTCAAGGAATGGGCCCGCCCTTGAAGGAACAGTCTTTGCAGGATCTGCAAGGCCCCGGGTGCCAGATCGTCAAGAATAAAAAAGTAAGAAAATACATTTAACACAAAATGTCACTTATAAAAGATGTGATAACCAAGCTAATCTGAGACTACCGAGAATTCAAAGTATTATCTCGGCCTATTACATCGACATTTCCTTCAAACACTTAGAACAAATAGAAAAATAAGAAATAAAAGAGTTCATCCACTTTCTTCCCTTCATTTTTCATGCCTATTTTTTTAATGCAGTACTAAGGAGTACAGGAAGCCTGGAAATCATATTGTACCAGCAAGTATTTCATAAAAGATGTCTGAGATCATTCTCTGTATGAGGGACCGTTGATACATGTCATTACTGGAAGCACACAGTTCAGGGTCCAACAAACAAAACAGTTTAAAACACCGCTCACTCCTGTGCACTACAAACAAAAGTAAAACAAAATACTCTTTCCTTTAAAAGCAGCATCCGGTAATGTAACAGGCAACACGGGGACACAAATAAGGTCAGTGGTACACCTGCCCCAGACAACGGCCTGAAAGCAACCTTACACAGCTGGGCGAGGACCGCGACGGGGGCTCAGGGAGGCTAAAATTCGCGTGGCAGAATGCGGGAGGGAGAGGGCCGCGCACAGAGAGTTGAGTTCTGCAGCTGTGCACCACCCGGGAATTTCTGGCGCAGTAACGCTCTCTGGAAGAGCAGGGTAGCACTCCGGAAGATCTGGGAAAGAAACGCTGGAAAGCCAAGTCCGAACATTAGACCTAGAAGAAAACATAGGAGAACACTGGCAACCTTGGCTTAGGCAAGTATTTCTTAGCTATGGCACTCACTGCATATCCATCAAAGAAAAAAACTGATAAAATAGATTTCAACAAAATTTAAAAACTGCCTTTCAAAAGACACAGAATATAAAGGCAAACCATGGGCAAAAAGAAAATATTTACAAAGCATATATCTGAACCTAAATTCATAAAATATTAAGAACTTTCAAAACTCAGTAAGAAAACAAGTAATTCAAATTGGAAAAAAAATGGGCAGAAGATGTGCCTCCTTCACCAAAGAAACAAATGGCAAATCAGCACATGAAAAATTAATATTCCTAATATTAGTCGCTAGGGAAACACAAAGCAAAAACACACCAAGATATCACTTCACACCTATGGAAATGACAAAAATTAGAAGGACTGACCATACCCAGTGCTGGCAAGGATGCTGAGCGATGGGACCTTTCCTACACTGCTACTGGGAGTGTAAAATGTTACAACCGCTTTGAAAAACAGCTTGGCAGTTTCTTAAAAAGTTAAACATACACCCACCATATGTTCCAGCCATTGTACCCTCAGATATTGTACTCAGGAGGGTAAAAGAAGCACATGAATGAATGTTCACCAGAACTCGCCTGTGGCAGCCAAAACTACAAACCATCCAAACATCCATCAACAGGTGGATAAAGACAATGTGGCACATGTGCACGATATTATCTGTCCCGGAAAAAAAAGGAGCCAGCTATTGAAATACACAACAATATGAAATAGTCTCAAAATAATCTTACTGAGTGGAAAGCAAGGGAGAAGTGGACATACTGCATAATCCCGTACTTGTAACACTCCACTAACTGCAAATTAGCCTGTACGAACCATCAGAGCAGCCAGGGCAGTGGGAAACAAGCAGCTGTTCGGTTTGGTGGACGTGTTCATTATCTTGATGGTGATGACGTACATAAATGACAAAATTTATTAAATTTTACACACTCAATGTGTACAGCTTACTGTACACTGATTATGTCTCAAAAAAGCGATCATTACAAAATGTTGTAACAAACTCTAAGGGCCTATCTACATCCTATTTTACTGGGATCATTATTATATAAAAGCAGAATTTTTTTTGCTATAAATGTTTTCTTTTATGATAGGATTTTCCTAAGTTGCAAAGCACAGTTTAAACTTTTTAAAGGTTATTACGGTTCCCCAAAGGAATAAATTCATTTTCCTTAAGCCTGGTTTACTACAGCAATGTCTCACAATAGCGCAGACGCTGAATCTTATTACTAGCCAAAACTTCACCCGAGGGAAAGTCAACAGGGCATTAATAAACATTAAAACAAAGTTTACTCATCATAAAGTCTGGAATTTCAAAGCCAAGAGACCCATGAGGGGGAAGAGGTAATGAATTTGTGGAAAATAATCTGTAACTGCAAACTGCTTCTAGAAATGTCCATTTTCCAGCTCTAACCCTTGGCACTGGCGCTGAACTGTGGACCCCACCACCCTCCAATGGTCTAGGTTCTTTCTCCGTGGCTAGACATGCTTTCTCAGCAGAGGCCAAAGGCCTTTTCTCCTCCCAGGCTCCCTGCTTTGCTCACTGCCTCTGCCACAGCCAACAACACCGAGTGCTGCCCCAGGTCCTCCTGCGGTCAGTGCATCAGCTGCCACTTTTTCCCCTGCTGCACAGTTTCTTCCAGACACTCATTCTTCAGCACTCTCCTACGGGATTTTCTTTCTCAATTCTTCTTTTTACTTCCTCTTCTTTTCATAACTTTTCCATTCATGGAAAGAGGATGCAACACAGGCATTGCCGACTGAGAAGCTGCCCCTGGCCCCAGGGCCCCTGAAACCCCTGGGCTCCATCCAGCCACACCATCTGGTGAGAAAGGAGGAATTCCATTCCCAAGCATGATCCCTACACACCACCAAAAGTCTGTGTCCCCACACCGCAGCTTTTCATATTTGAATCTCACCGGCACAATTATTAGGCTTCAGCCACCTGTTATACCTAAAACCAGCCCCTCTCCTCAAATCCAGGTCCCAGTCTTGTTGGCACAGGCGCGTTCCAGCTCTCCCTGAACTCAGGAGTGCCCTCTTGTTTCCCTTTCTTAGCCCCCACGAGAAGGAGTGAAGTACCCATCCATGCCAGGACATGGACAAATCTTAATAACATGATTATGATAAGGGCGCAAAGGCAGGCGCAAAAGGCCACATCTTGCACGAATCCATTTATATGGAAAAGTCCAGAACGGGCAAATCCACAGAAAGGGGATGGCTACGGGGGGGGGGGGGGGGGGGGGAACGGAAAGGGACTGCTTTTGGGATGACGGAGATGTTCTGCAATGAGACAGTGGTGACAGCTGTACAGCTCCATGAATACACTAGAAATCACTAACTATATACACTTTATTTTTTTTGACTGTCCACTTTGGGTTTTTTATTGTTATTCAATTACAGTTGTCCCCATTTTCCCATTACTCTTCTCCTGCCCTACCCACCCCCACCTCCCACATTCAACTACACACTTTAAAATGGTGAATTTTATGTTGTGTAAAGTATATCTTCATTTTTAAAAAGGTGTCTCAATTACTGAAACTGTATAAGGACAGACACAAAAACACCAAGGATGCCATTTGCTTAGAACAAAGTATTCTAGGGCCACTTCAGATAAAAAAATTACGTCCCTGTGGGTTACACTGAAAAGGTGAATTATTCCCCTTTTTTCTCTGCAGAAGAATCAGGGAAAACTAAAGATTCCCTTAACATTCCAATTCTTGCACCAATGACGATGTTTATCAAGATGCCCGCGTGCTCATTACCATACGGTTTCCTTCCTCTTGGGCTCTGAAGTCTAACTGGAACGACCTAATGCAACAGCAAAGGAAAACGTCATTTAAATTAGGCTATTAGACAAGGCAGTGACATCAGATGCATTTAATGTATTTCCCAGACACTATCTCAAATGCTTTCCATTTCCTAATCAACAACACTGCTCTGCTCTCATAGATCTGGCCATCGGATGTAATTGGCCTTCAATTACATTCGTTCCAAATTAATCTTCATAAGTGTATGAAACCAAAGGAAAGACAACGCTATTTGCCAAAGCAGAGACACTGATATGCCAGGCTTCTGAAAGAGACCTCGAGGGGGAAAACCAGAGCCAGCGCTGACTGCGTGAGTAACTCCTAAGTGCGGGGATTTTACGGGAAGTCACCTGGGGTAGGCCAGTCGGCCCACCCTCACAGAGCCTGGGGAAAGTGCTGCCGCCTGCATCCGCACCCACGAGCGGA
This sequence comes from Desmodus rotundus, assembly GCF_022682495.2. Lineage (NCBI taxonomy): Eukaryota > Metazoa > Chordata > Mammalia > Chiroptera > Phyllostomidae > Desmodus > Desmodus rotundus. The sequence goes on along the minus strand of NC_071387.1, from coordinate 41,730,256 downwards.
CAGCATTCTTCTCCCCCGTGAGGCATAACTGCAGGACACAAGAGTTTACTCCAAATAAAGACATTTCGGACAAACCATGGGAGAACGGCCTTTTTCCCCCCTGAAGAAATGATAGTATATTTACTTTTATAGGTTCGCTTAGTCTGCTCCCCAAGTCTGTTATTTCTAAGTGCTGGGAGATACAGTAATTCCTCCACAAGGCAGCCAAGCAGCCCGTTCAGTCTTATTCAACCCCTTAAATGTACTCCCCGCTTTGGCCTTGCCACCTGCAGGTGGGAAACACAACTGTGGCTCTCCTAATGATTTTACACCCTGTGACTCCCTGTAATTTCCTAACACACCCGAATTACCATCCAGGGCCCTAAAGCGGCAATTTAAGAATTTCTTCTGGCCTGAAAGTTAATGCAACCATCAAAGTTTCCAATTTAAACTCAGGAATTAGTTTGTTTATCGCCCAAGATCTGGCCTCCCTATATAATTAGTCTGATCCGCCGGTTTAACACTGCCTGATATTGAAGAATCAAAGTAAGGCCAACTTGAAAACAGAAAAGTCATAAAATGTGGACGTCCACATCAAGCAACAAATAACTGAGATGCCCAATCCTTCATTTGGTGAAGGAGAAAAGTGGCAGAAGAAAGATAATACTAACGCAGATGTATCTATTAGTAAAACATCTGTTTTTACTAATATACTAAGATTTTTAAATATCGCACAGCAAAAATGGTTTCTCGCAGTTTCGATAGCACTGGAAAATATCCTAGCTTACTTTCTAACCACATCCACAGTTGAACTCTATGAATTTTCACAGAAATCTGAGGCAGTTCTTTGTTTAAATACACGAAGGCATCACATCCATGCATTGAGCACCTACTAAATGTAAGGCAAACGAAGTAATGTGTTCTCGGTCTCAAGCACGTGTTCCACGGACGCAGGGAACCAGCCACCAGTTCCCCAACACACTGTCAAGTTCTTCGTGAAGTCGGAACCCGGGGTTTTGGCAGGGTTTCGTCCTTCTCCCCTTCTGCTGGTTTTATATACATACAGAAGAAAAAGAAATACCCCACCTTCACTCTTTTCAGGAAAAACAGTAAGATAAAAGGGGGAGTACGTTCTTGTTCCAGACGTCCCACATTCAGCCCCATCCAAACCACAGTGAATTCACTCCTAGATCGTCTGTGCCCCATGCCCAGCAGAGCCAGAAATATACGTAACAGGCGACCAGTAACTTCATTTACGAAGTCTGGACCTAGCAGGTTTGTCCCACTTCTTGAACAAGCAGGTTTTTCTGAGCTATCTTTCAAAACCTAGAACATTAGAATCTAGTAAATGTACTAGTATAGAGCTTTTTTTAAAAAAAAGCCCCCTACTTAGGATTTTTCAGATGAGATCGGGCACACTCGGGGTGGTATGGCCGCGGGCTCTTTCTCGGATTTCAGTGATTCCTCCTTTGTCCCACAGAATTCTCCGCAGTGGCTCGTGTTATTTGTCCGGTCTTCATCTATGTCCTTTGGTAGTGACTATCCACACATGCCTACTGAGCCCTGGGAACATTGTGCAACTGAGGGACTGAATTTTTAATTTTAATTGATTTAAATTTAAACTGGCACCTGTGCCTGCTGGCTATCATCTTAACACAGGTTGGGACAGACAGTTCCGGCCCCTGAAGGGCTGGGACAAGCATCACGGAAACAGACTTGGGTCCATTTCCCAGCTCTGCCACTTCAGACCCCTGACCTTGCCCAAGTGTAAAACAGCATGCTAGAGGGAGAAGCGTCGTGAAATCAAATACAGTGAAGCAAGCAAGGCCCCTTGCAGTCTGTGTCAGTTCCCCTGCTGTCACTGGCAGAAGAATCGAAGACATCTGCCCCAAATTTATGCTTCTACAGAGAAAGCCACCAACCAACCAAAGCCTGGAATGGTAGATACCGAATTGCAAATGGCAGCTTGTTTCTGGGAAAAGGGGTTGAAATTTTCCACTTCTGTTTTATATACTTCTGTCCTCCCTGAGTTTTTTTCATTCACACACACACACACACACACACACTTTTTTTAAAATTTGGTTTAAAAAACACACAGAGAGAATTTTTAAAGTGCTGCTCTACAGCTTTAGCTTTTTCTTCTGGTATTCCCAAAGACAGTATGTGGCCAGGCAGATATAATACATGCTGGCTCACAGCCTTGACCAGGCAAAAAGGGACAGGAGGATGGACTGGGGGCCAGTCTAGGAGCCTCTGAGGCCCAGCTGGATGCCCAAGGCTTATCCTAACAGCAATGCAGTCAATGAGATTAACCAGGTTCGCCTCCGCGCCTGCACAGCTGGAGTTTTTCCTCATCCATTCCACTCAGGGAGATGAACCCTCCTTCTGTCATGATAAATAACCAGCAGATAACTTCCCTTTTTGCTTTATACATTCACCTGTGATAAAGGTAAATGACACCTTTACACACTGTAATATGAGACTATATAGAGAAATAAGTTATCACGTAAGTCAAAGTTGGACAATCAAATAATCATCTCAATACATATGTAGTGACTCTATTCCTGATATTAAAACAAAATAATTCTAGTAAACCAGGAATAAAGTACCTATCTTTACTGCAAGTTATAAAAATCTTTCTCAAACTCCCAACAGTTAAGCACCAAGGATATTCCTATTAAATTCAAGACCAAATATCATTGAACAGAAGTTCCAGCCAAAATATTAAGGAAAGAATTAAAAGAAACAAATACTGCAAGGGACATAAAAATTGTTAATATTTAGGGATTATATAACTTCTTTTCTTTAAAAAGACAAGAAAAACAATTGACAAATTCTCTAATAACGGAATGAAGAAAGTTAAATATTCCACAAATATTAATCTGGTATGCACCATGGTAAGTCCTGAGGCAGGTGCTAGGGATACAACAATGACTAAAAGTAGAGATCTAGGGTGCATTTCAGAGCATAACAGAAAATAAAATGAATATATAAGAGTCTCATACTCTTTTTTCCCATGTTCATAAACCGTATAAATGCAGGCAACTCAGTTCCCATTTTCAGGAAATTCAGAAAATAGGATGCATAAGCCCACTCATATACGTACAAAAATCCACAGTTTTTCTATAATCAGCAAACACCAGTTACAAGATATAATTTAAGAACACTCTATTCACTACAGCAATCAAAAACAACATATAGAACATCTAGAAATAAATTTAACAGGAAACATGTGGGACCTACATAAACAAAAGGAAAATATTTCATTTACTGAGGTAAGAGAATAAAAGGGCATTTCCTAAAAAAAGAAAGAAAGAAAGAAAAAAAAAGGCACACCACGTTCCTAGATTGTAAAAGCTCAAATTTTCCCCAAATTAATCTATACATTTAGTGCAATCATATTTAAAATACCAATAGGATTTTTTTTTAAGAACCTGACAAAACGATTCTACATTTCATTTGAAGGATAAATGGGTGAGAATAGCTAACATTTTTTCTTTAAGGAAAACATGAACTTCAAAAGACGTCATGACACCATCCACGCATTTTCAGGCAGACGAGGGCTGACAGCCTGGCTCTGCAGCAAAAGGCTCTCCTTGTCCTGCCTGGGCCCCTCCAGACGCTGGCGTGGATTCTGCGATATGCAGCCAGTGGACGGCTACACAAGAGCCTCACGCCAGAGCAACTCCCCCAAGGCCTCTGAAGCCAGATGTGTGTGCAGCCAGTAATGTGCAGGAGAGACGGCTGCCAGCACAGAGAACAGAACTTCCTTAGGAAGGGCTCAAGAGCACAGAGATTCAAGTCAATTCTTTGATGAAAATTGACTAGGGGGGAACCTAGTGAGGATGCACTTTCTGGGTCTTCGTGCTCAATATTCAAGATTTCCAGGAAACACAAAAACTGAGCAATAGACGAAAGACTTTATTGGGCTATTACAGATAACATGGTCAAAATTTAATTTTCTCACATGACGAATACTATAGATTTGGATTTCTATGAAAACCTTAAATCAATATTTTTGTGGTTACATTTACATCTCAGTTAATTTTTCAATCATTTTAGACAATAACTTACCCACCTATTTCCCGAATATTATCTCTCCCAAGGGCTTTCCAAGTGGATGAAAATTCAGCACACAGGAAGAATAAGGGGTTAGGCCTGTTTCAGAGACAAGAGTAAGAGACTAGAGAACTCGTCATATTATCACAGAGCAAACGAGCTGCAGCTGAGACTGGGGCTAGGCTTTCAATATCTGGGTCTGAAATAGGGACCCTTCCAACTCCCCCCCTCCTTTTCCACGGCCGCAAAGCTAATGAGGTCCAGAGGGTCTTAAGTCATGAGCTTCTATTCCCATGGGCACCGTCAGCTGTATTCTGTTCTGAAACTAACAGGCTAAACAGGCTCAATGCCCAACCCTGATCAGACAGCAGCCCTTTAAATTCGAATCCTGATGGTTCTAAGAGGGACCAATGATAATAACGAACACATGTGTGCTTACTCTTTGCCAGACACTGCTCTTAGTACTTCAAAGATACTCATGTAATCTTTATAGCTTGGCTTATGACGTAAACACCAATACAATCATACCCCAATTTACCGATGACAAAACTGAGGCATAGACAGAGAAGCTACCTAACTTCACGAAGGCCACAGGGGCCCCTAATGGATGAGCTCAGGGGTTCTGCTCCAGGGCCTGAACATCGAGGTGCAAGGCTGCCTGGCACCACGCCTGCTAACACAGCACTCCATCTCTCTGTATACTCCAAGGCCAGCTAAAAGCACTCTCTGTAACGGGAAAATGTGCGTATGATGGCCCAACCTAAATTACCAGTAATAAAGTTTAATTAATATAAATTGCAAAGCATGGCTAATTGTTGTCGTTACATCTTTGTACTTTGTTACAAAGTACAAATAGCTGAAAATATTCTCATACAGTGTTTTAATTACTCACACGATACAATTCTATCCCCAAAACAATAAAGTTGAACATCACCTGTGAAATCTTACTTTGGTATCAGCCCACTGTGACAACACCTCTCTGAACGGCCACAGCCTACCTGGGATGGCCCTTGGTCCACACTGTCCAGTACCTACTTAACTCATTAACCAAAACGCAGGTTTCCTGAGAGCAAGGGCCATCCTGCAAAACCTTGCAAAATACTTTGTACATAAGTACTTAAACTACGGTTACAGGATACAGTGGAGTAAGTATTTTTATTGTGGCAAACGAACAAAAACAATTAAGTCCTGTAAATAAATCTCAGACAGCCACATTTAATCATTCTGACAACTGACTTCTCCCTGCTAGCAATCTCTCTCATTTGTCCTGGTTCTGGAATGCTGACAGGGAACCAGGAAGTGCACTGCGACAGACCAGTGAAGCCACACAACTGGCCTATGAGCGATCGCCTACCTCTGATTAATATCATGTTGTGTCATATCATATCGTATCATATATCATGTCATATATTATAATAAGAGCATCTTTAAAATGCTTAGGGGACAAAGTGGAACATAAGTAAGTGCCCAGTAGATATTCAGCTCATTTTCAACAACCAAAACAGAAAAACAAAATTGGGAGACAGAAGTTAGTCCTAAATGGGGGGTGGGAGTAGAGGGTGGTGTCCACTCAAGAGGCTCATTTTATTTTTAAAGTCTAGACAGTAGTTTTAAAATTTTTTAGTAGTTGGGAACATTTAAAATCCAAAAGATTTCACACAAAATCCAGATTCCTTGTTTTTCTTGAAAGACTGGAACCTATGGCAATCCTTTAAGCCTGCTCCCCATACATGGCAACATCTGAAGCTGAATAACTTCGATGGGCCAGGGATTTGAGTTCGCCAGAGTCCCCAGCCAGAGGGCGCCACTCATTTAAAACCACCCCACCTAAATTGCCATGGCATTCAACTTTGCAGCCCTGGACTAAATCAACAAGAAATCAATTCCTGATAAAGAAGTATTAGGCAGAATTTTCTAGCTGCTGGGGGAACTTCAGAGTACCGCTTTTACCACCTTTATTTTATAAGATGAGATTAGTTAGAAATTTGGCTAGGGAAGGCAAAAAGTTAGGCATCTATTTACAAAACCTGCTAAGCCAGGATACATCCTTGAGATGTTGGCACTAACTCCTTAGAGTAAGTTCCTTTCCCAGTCCTTTCCTGGCCTCCATTCCCCACCCAAACTCCATCACCAAACTGCTGTCCCTGGGGCCACGCAGACTAAGGCTAAAAGCAAAGATGGCACAATCCAGTCAGCATTCTCCTGGGGCTCCACCCTCACCAAGATGTCTTTCCTTGACCACCCACCTGGAGGCGCCATGAACACAACAATCTACTCCTCTCAAGCTCATGCCAAAACCAAGCCCCTTCTTGAAAAACAACTGTTGCAGCCATTGTTCAGCCCAGGGGCATCTGGAGTGTTCATACAGCAAGTCCAAATTTCCCCTTGCAGGAAGTTCCTGGAAGGAAGTTGGTGCCCTGAAGCTCAGCCACTCCTCAGACCAGAGAAAACAAAGCAACACAGGCATCCAGCATCTATCTCTTCTCCAGAACGGCTATAGCATCCTAGAAGCAGGATCCTGAGGCCAGTGAGCCCGGGTGCAGGCTTTCTGGGCAGGCTCAGGTCAGCAGAGCCATTCAATTTGCACTTCTGAGGAGGAGCGGTGGGTGTGGGGCCATGTTCTGATCAGGATCCAACCAAGAAAGTTGAAGATGTGAATGGGACTGTGGATGTCAGTTATTTGTTGCCCTACCCCAATTTCCTACCGTCCCCATTCTTTGGAAACCAAAGTGTGCTCCACCATTGGCAACAGCGGTACCTCCTGGCCAGGCACACATGGGAAGTTATTCCTGTCACTGTATACCCACCACGGCTGAAATTCTTCTTTTTTCTTAGATTATTTTTAAAATAATGTGTGTGCATTTAAGTTTTTCCAAACAGAAGAGATGGTAATAAGGAGTTAAGTAGCCTATATTCCCCACTTCTACTCTCTTCCATTGTTATTATTTTTACAGTCCTTGGGTGCTTACCAGTTTAACCAAATAGCAGGAATGTGTCTCTTCTTGATTGTCAACCTCAGAGAGAAATCTACTGAGTGACTGCCTGCGACCTAGCTAACTCATTCACACTTCCTTTACCTCTAATTCCTCCCTAGTTGTTTGGATTATGCTGTATTTAGTTCTTCAATTGGGTAGCCCTGTTTCTTGTTTCAACAGCATTACACAGTACTTCTTGACAGCCCACCATGTGAGAGAAGGAAATCAGCATCCTGATATTCCCCTCCATCGCCCCTTCTCCCCTTCCCCTCCTGCCGTGTAGCCCTGGCATGCTGTCAGCTCCTCCCTGCTTCCTGCATTGCCAGGCTTTTAAGCCTTGGTTTGTTTTCTCTGTAGTTGTAATTACATCTTCCTTGTCTTGTGCGGAGATCAACCAACAAACTATTTAGCAACACTGACATTATGATCAGGCACATATTACTTCCTGCAGATCCAAAAGCAGTGCTCCACTCCTGGAGAAGGAAATGGAATCCTGTATCAGTGAACCTGGCTAAACCTGTCGGTCAAATGGGTTTTCTTTTCTTAGATGCCATTAAACGCTCAAAACTATACCACTTTAGTTTATTTTAATTTTCACAACATTTGTAAAAAAAAAAAGTATATGAAATGGTATTTGATTACCTGCCAGTTCTAGTCAGTATTTATATCCGTGAGGTTTTTTTTTAATCAAAACTGCACTATGACCTCAAAGTATAGTGTTCATCCCTTTCTAATGAAGAAATGCACATCATTGCAAAAGCACAAGGGAACAGTTACTGAGCTAAACAATTAAGCCACTAAAAAGCACCCTTGTGGCCCCAATGTTCCAGGGCATATGCCCAAGGGGAGAGATGACACCAGGTGAAGAGATGACTCACCTAGCATGGCTACTTTTTCTTTTCTTCTTTTCCTATGTGCAGACTGGCTATGTTATTTAGCTTCTTGGCTACCTGACTTTTGTTACTGTTTATGTGCTTAAAAAAATAACAGCAACAACATGTAAACAAAAACACACATCGTCTTAAATTATTTACCTGGCAGTGTTACAACACAGAGAATTGGTCATAACACCTAACAGAGAGTAAATTGCTTGTTCCAAGATAAACTGATTCTGAAACAGCAAAGTTACAGGAGAAGCAATGTTGCACAGTAGAAAAAGCAACGGTTTGGAATAATACAAAGTTGGGTTTCAATCCTGGATAAACTACTTTCCTTGCAGGCCTTGAGTGTTACTGAAGCCCTCTGAACCTCTGATTCCAAGTGTTTAAACAGGAAAACACCACTCTGTTGGAGAGGTCCTGTAAAGCTGAAATAAGACAATGTGTATAACACAACCAGAACCGTCCCTGGTGCTTACAGTGCTTAGTAACTGCACACCCAGGCTCAACTCTCTCTCAAATTAGCTTTAATAAATGAAGGCAGGGCATCAAATGGTATTTATTCAGGTCCTAGGAAGCAATAAAAGAATGGGGTGACAGGCAGGTATTATTAAGAATCTAGTCATAAAACTAAAGAACAAAATGTATAAAATGCAATAGTGGGCAAACAAATTGGTCAAAGATAATGTTACTACAGAAATCTCTTATAATTAGACTTCCTGGAAGATATTTTTTAAAGGCCCCTCCTTTGATTATAATTCTGAACTAGACCTTGTGCATTAAGATGTTTTAGGAGCTTGCATAACAATAAAAAAAAAAAAAAAAAAAAAGATGTTTTAGGAGCTACATAAACCATACATACTGTAGACAATTAAGAAGTTATTACAAAAGACACTACTAGTAAAAAATGATGAAAATCCATAATTTATAATTTACTCAAACTTTGGGGGTTTTAACAAAAGTAAAAGGCTTTGCGTGGACCACTCGAGAAGTCGATTACAAAATTATGAACTCTAGAACTCTGGACAATGACCACCCCACAAGTTATTGTACGTGTAAGAACCACCCACAGAAACACAGCATCACACAACTGCCCCCCCAAAACCACGCAGCTATTTCAAGACACATCCCTTTCACAGTTATGTGGATTTTGCTCTCTGAAATCTGAACATTCCCTTCTTTAATTTGTTTGCCCCTGCTTAATCCATGCTATGGCAGTGATGGAAATTTAACACTGTATCTAGCCAAAATGATATTACTCGACTCCTCTATGCTTACAGGAGTAAGTTTCTACTTGAAAGTGAGTGGTGAGACGTTAGTATGGATGTGGACCGCCGTCTACCTGCACAGTACTTTCCGTATGTATTTAACTGCATTAGTGTGTGATGTTACTAGGAAGCCTTTTCTTGCGTTATGTCACAGGCCTTTCACTGTTTCTTCATAAGGTTAGTGTTAAATCCATTTTGTATTTCTACTCGCTGCCAACATTCTGCCATAAAATACTATTTCCTTTAATCAGTCTTAGAAGAAAATAGGTATTTAAAATGCTCTCTTTTAACCATCAAAAGATGGGAAAGGACCTAGAAGTCAAAAACAAACAAAAAAAAATACAATTTAAAAATGGGCAGAGAATCTAAAAAACTGTTTTCCAAAGAAGACGCAGATGGCCAACAGGTACAAGAAAAGAAGCTCAACATTACTAATAGCAGGAAAATGCAAATCAAAGCCACTATGAACAGAACGGCTACTATCAGAAAGACAAGAAATAACTGTTGACAAGGATGTGGAGAAAATGGAACGAACTTTCACGCACTGTTCATAGGATTGTAAACTGGTACGACCATTATGGGAAATAGTATGGTGAGTCCTCAAAAATTAAAAATAGAATTACCATATGGTCCAGCAATTCCACTTTCAGGTATTTATCCAAAGAAAACCAAAATACTAACTCAAAAACGTATATATTCATTCGCACGCCCCCATATTCATTCTCAGCATTATTTACAATAGCCAATATATGGAAATGACCTAAGGTATATATGGATAAAGAAGAGGTGATATATATATATATTTATATATGTGTGTATATATATCATGTCCATATATCTACACATGTAAAATATTACTCAGCCATAAACAATAAAACCCTGCCATTTGCAACACGGGTGGACCTTGAGGGCATTATGCTGAGTGAAATAAGCCAGACAGAAAAGGATAAACACTTGTGATGTCACTAGTGTTATATGTGGAATCTTAAAAAAAGAATTTTTTAAAAAAGCTCATAGACAGAGTGGGTGAAATGGAAGAAGGGAGTCAAAAGGTATAAACTCCCGTTTATAAAATAAATAAGTAATGGGGATGTAACGTACAGAGCGACAAGTTAAGAACACTGTACTGTATATTTGAAAGTGGCCTAAAAAAACAGATCTCCGAAGTTCTCATCACAAGGAAAATACTTCTGCAGTTACGCACGCTGACGGAAGCTAGAGAGACTTCTCGCAGTGATTCGTTCACAACACTGTCCACAAACACTGCAGCCTTATGCTGTCCACCTGAAACTAGTGTCCTGCTGCATGTCGATTACACCTCCACTTAAGGGGGGGGGGGGGGCGCCAGAATCAGTCCTGTTTATGAAGCTGATATTTTCAACTATTTGGAAATTCCCTTCAACTTACACCTTCGGAGCACTTTCTCTGTATGGGGCGCTGGACAAAATCCCGTCCTGCAGGAAAGCACATCGGGAGCCTTGGTGGCAGGCGGTGAAGAGAGCTCCGGTACCCAGGACAAGTCCAAGCGAAGGAGGTACTGAAGGCGGAGGCCCCAAAACAACGTTTACTGCAAATCAGGTAATTTCACGGCTGGGTGTCCACCCCCAGGTTGTGTGCTCTTGTTTTGCAGCAACTAAAAGTCCAATGGACTGAAGTGGCTGGAAAACAGTCACCCCTTAGCTAAATTTATCTTAAATCTCACTTCTCTCATATCTCACGGTTACTTCTCAAATCCCTAATCTTCAGGAAAGCTATTAGGCACTTCTCAAGAACGTATAGATCAGGCGTACATGTTGCTCCAGAACCCTTTTTCCCAAAGCACAGAAACCAGACAGCTGCTGGATTCCTACTCTGGTGCTCAATTTTACCTTGATTACAAACCCACATCACTTCCATATGGCTAGTTTAACTGCCTAACCATCCACAAGAGTGATGACACCTTATGGAAGTATGACCCTGACAAACCGACGGGGTAGTGTTTGAGGAGAGTGCTACACTTCTGTGTGGCCTCCCGGAGGCTGGGCCACATCTGCACCACCCCAGGCTGACGACTAGAGAACCTGCTGTTCACTCCTGGCACAGAGAGATCACACAGCCTCTGCAGCGTGACAGCCATTACCCGCGGCGTTTCACACACACCCGTCGCGTCTGCCTCTGTGCCTGCAGAAGGTCTTCGTTACAGAACATCTTCAGCAAAGCAGTGTCACTATTCTCAGAAAGAGTTCTAGAAAAAGGAAATGACTCTGGTCCTCATTAGGAGGAGGGGGCTCAGACTCCACCTGTGACACTCACTGTTTAAAGAAACAGGGAACCATCGGCCAAGGACGTTGGCGAAACGCACGTGCAGGCACACAGCAGCAGATCCTCTCGGCTAGGCTGTGGGCAGGTTAGAGACCACTCAATGCTGGTAACGGAATTCGGGCTACTGGAACCCCACCACGGGAATTTTGCACAGGGAAACTACATCCTCTCATGGGACTGGCAAAATGGAAGAGACAGACACATATAAGATGGGGGAAAGGGAAGACTACAGCCATGCCTTCAAGTTATTATACACAAACACTAGAATTTTCTGAGAAGTCACGTGAACTTACTGAAAAGCTTTTGTCAAGGTATTTACAGATCACAAAAATGTCATTAAATATTCATTGCAGAGTAGTGAAAAATGTACTGCTATTTAATGAATCCTCTATCAGGGTTCAATGTTTGATTCTGTGTTGTTGAGGGGTGGGGTGGGGAGCCCAAACCATTACAAGTGTTAATAAGACAAATGTTTTTAGAAGCACCATTAAAAATATATATATACATGGGTCTCTAATTGGTACCTATGTGATGTACCAATGCTTGAATTCTTCAAATACCTACTCTACCCAGCTCCCTGCTGTGGTGCTGTGTAGAAAAGACTGACAAAACTGTGCAAACACTTCCTACACAGTCACAGGCATTTCGTTTTTAACTCAGCAGCTAATTCCATGTAATAGCATGAACTCACATAAAGTAACAGCATTTATACAGTACATACTTATGGAGGGCTGAGTATCAACATCCTATTTTCACAGAAAGCAACTGTATTTTTTAAAGGGTCTTATATAAGAAGGCCAAACTGTTGTAGCCTGTTCATACTGCTAAAAATCAAAGAGAAATGTGTGGATGTGGCTGTTTCTGCCCTCCCAAATTCTTCCTTGGGTAGCCTCAGGTTATCTCTGTAACCTGCTCCAGTGGACCCCGAGAGAACCGGTACGGCCTTGCACCTACCTCTCTAAAGAGCTGTTTTCTTCACTCCACACCGCTGCTGGCTGTGTCCTCTGCCTGCTCTCGCAAGGCCCTCCTGCCTGTGTACTGGATCTGTCTGTTCTATGAGCGGCTAGCCTGTGCTCATTTTCTTACACTTTACGGAAACCCAGCAAGTGTATTCATTAGTGTCTTACATGTGTAAAATCACCATCGCTGGCATGTCTGACCGTGGCTTTGGCCCCCTCCGAACTCAGTGACTCCATTCCACTCTCTCAGTGGGGGAGATCCGTTCCTGGGAGGACACCTCCGGGACAGCAGGGTGGACGGGATCCTGCTCACATCTATCATTTTGCTCCATATCAGGGGGTATAGATATAAAAGAGCTACCTTTTATCTTTTCATCCAAAGACTATTTCCCTCCCCTCAGAAGACATACTGGATCACTGCTGTACATGCAGATAGAATTTTGAAGGGAAAAAAGCAACAGCAGCAGCTAGGCAGAGTGATCAGGCATCCCAGCAGGCAACAACAGGAAGTTGCTGCATCTCAGGTGAAGTACGTGTAGAACTGTGACTATTCTGAAATGCCTTAGGGAGCTGATAAAATAACTAACCAACTCCTAGGAAAATATAAGATTCCTAAAATGATAAATTCATTTTATTTTTTTTTCTTTAGAACTCTTAAAAATTCATATGCCTTGATTGTCTTGAATATCTTTTTAAAACATCATGGAAAAAAAACATTCCCTTCATATAACATCTCTAAAACTTGGCCCATGGAGAACAAACAGGTAAATAAATGATCAGCCTATTGTGAAAAAAATTAAGTCAAATTTTTTTTAAAAGGCTGCTGTGAATAACTTTGTAGGTAACATTTATGAATACGAATAGGCTAGAGGCCTAAGGTGGACTTGTTCAAACGTCACGATTATCACAATAATGTGCGGATGAAATCATGGAAGTACGTGGTCCTGAGGCTCTGTGGGAACTGAGCTGGGATGCCGACCCCAGTCTGGACCCTACCGTTCTGCTTTCAGAAGCTCTGGGCTTGGGCCCGGAAACCTGCAGCTTTAGCGGAAGCATCCCAGGGGTTCTGGTGCAGGTGCTCTGAAGCAGGGGTTCCTTCCACACTTGGACAGACTCTGCTTTAAAGGGCATAGAGCAAAGCCAGGGAGAGAAATACTTGGTTTATCACTGGAACCGACAAAGGGACAAGTTCCCAGGGCAATCCTCTAACATAGCCGGATATTTAACAGCTGAGGGGAAAAGGCAGAAAACTGCCAAGTTAAAGTGAAGTGCCATCTGAGCATCCCAAAGCCATGGCAGAGAAACGGCAATTCTACAGCATGGGCATACACTACTTGCTCCGAAACGGTCTTCAAAAAGCCTATGGAGTTTTGATTTGGTTTTCCTCCTACGGAAACCCAGATCACCTTACATAAAGAAAGAAGATGAAGAAATTAACGGTGAGCAGACATTTCCGCAGAAACTCACATTCCACAGAGTAAAGGGCAGTTGTATACCATTTAAAATATTCCCTACTATTACCAAGTTCAAGGGGTTGATATGACTGGGTGTTGCTTAGCTTAGTGCCAGTAGGACTTTTTAAAACCAGCTGTCATTCAATTCAAATTTAAATGAACTCTGATCTTCTTAGTAGGGCATGAACATGAAGACTTTTTTCTATTTTTCTAGAACAGTTTGACTTTATATAGCCTTTCTATTTGAAGTTCAGAAACTCCTTAGCCAAAAGGCATAAGCCACCTTGACTACTACTGCTATTTCCTAGCACTACCACAGTTTAAAGTCCCACAGCAGTATATGCTGATTCTTCAGCCATGTAGATTACAGCCCTGCCACCCTGCCTGGAAATCCTGGGCATACCTGCTGCTTGCACGCACACTCTCCGTGGAACAGAATCCTGTCGCTCCAAGCAACACTATTAGCCTAACATAAACAGCCATCCTCTTTCTAAGTAACCTTTGAATCTCACTGAACTTGCCAGTACGGGCACCCTGTTGCAGAGATCTGGATTTGACATCTGAGGCTCACGGTGACTGTTGTTGGTCCAGGCAGGGCTCTCACACCTAGTCACAGGTCAGCCCTTCAGTCTAAGTTCCTAGGAGAGGTCCACACTGGCCCCTCCCTCCATTACTCCCTCTCATACTGCCTAATTTTGTTCTTTTTCTTCAGAGTTTTAATCACGGTTCTTTAATGATCTATCTCTGTGTGTGTGTTGGTTAAAATATGTTTTCCCTACTTGTTTGGAAGTCCCAAGAGAATAGGGATCTTATTCTGCTGGGTGTCACTGTATTCCTAGCACTTATTAAAGTACCTGGCATATCATCAAAGAAATTGTTTTTAAATGATGAAAACTATCCGAGATACCAAAGGTGCAAAGGTCCAGTCCCTCAAAGCTGGTAACTGCCATTGCCACATGCGTCTTCAGTCTGCCCACTTGTTTTTCCTTCCTTGAGGTACTTCGTTCTCTCTGCTCTGCCTGTCACAGTGCTATCGGGGTAGCAAAAACAATACTAATTCCATATGAAGCTCTGCCTTCATTTGGCTTATCATCTACAAGCAGCACCACACAAACTACAAAAAGGTCAATATTATCTGGAGTGCCTCTCTGGGTCTGCTGAGTCATTGGCACATGAAGCTACTGGTGACTGCCTTCAAGCCCTCTAAAATGCTTGAAGTCAAGAAGGCTGAAAAACTTTTCTTGCAATTGAGAAGTATACCAAGGTCCCATATTTGGAGGGATATCAGAGTAAAACATGCTAAACACAATGAGACACCCTGATTCACTCTTGGTGGGAAAAAAGGACTGGACACCATTAACAGGGTAAAAACATCTGAAGGAGCTTTTCCAGCTGAGGAATGCCATGTCCTGTGCCTCTCTCTCTGGACTTCACCTCCTTGATCACAGTCAGGGCTCTACCTACGAAGAAGTCATTCATTCACTCATTCATTCAGCCAACAGTATTTACTGAGCTCCTACATTAGGCCTGCCTCCATTCTCAATCCTTGGGGTCTAGTAATGCACAAAAAACCTCTCGTGGAACTTCTAGCAGAAGCCAGAGACTGACATCAGACAAATAAATGTACAGGATCTAAAACAGCACCGAAAACTCCTAGGAAGGAACACAAGAAAAGGACAGACTTAGAAGTGTACGGGGAATAATGGTGAGACAAGTCCTCACGCAGACGACTTAAGGTTTGCAAGAGAGGTAATGAGCTATGCTGAATCCAGGTGGAGGAGCTAAGTGTCCAGGACGAACATACCTCACGGGCAAAGTCCCAGAAACAGAAGGGAGGTTGTGGGATCAGGAAACATTAAGGAGGACTGGAGCAAGGAACAGAGTCCAGAAAGAGGAGAGCAGAAGACGGTGTCAGAGAATGGAGGGAAGCAGAACAGAGCAGGCAGAGGACCAGTAGGTCTTCTACGATTTTACCTTGTTCTACTCAAGGTGAGATAGGAATCTCTCAGACGGTTCTCAGCAGAGCAGTAATATAGCGGCCTTGTGCCTGAACGGGAGAACTGACAGCTGTGGGAAGAATACACTGGAGGAAGGCAGGGTAAGAGAAAACTTCCTCTAATACCTGTACACTGGAACTTGTATCGTTTTTGTGCTACACAGCAACCAAAAGGCACTTTGGGGCACAGTGGTTCACGTGCTGAAGGATCTCATCGGGCACTTTTCCATCAACAGAGGGCAAACTGTTGCTTTCTCCTCTGTCTCCTTTTGAAGAAGTATGGTATATATCAGAAACATGGGCTCAGGATGGACAGACCTGGTTTCAACTCTCCTCTGCTTCACTTGTAGAATGGGAAGCATGGGCCAACTTAGGTTTCCTCCTTAAAAAATGAAAAGAACAAACTACCCACTGAACATGGAGCCTGAGCGTGCGGGGGATGAGAGGAGGGCTGTAACCATTGCTATAGTGAGGATGCTAAGAGACCCCAAGGCGTCTGCCGAAAATCCGCATGCTATGGAAGGTCTTTGAAGACATAGTAGCATCTTCCTCATTGACTAATCTCAACTGCCAAACGCTCTTTAAAGTACAAATACCAGGGACTTTTCCAAAAGCCGGTGCAAGTGAGAATACTTGCATTTCGTCAGGACATTAGTTCATGAGATTTTGCAACGATGGCCGCAGTTGTACTAAAAAGATCAAAGATTAAGTGTTAGCTACGGACATGGAACTCCACTGTTCTTGGTGAGGGAGATAAATAATATTCAATCCCAACCCTATGCAGATGCTACATAAAAATTCCTGAATAATTGTTGTGTTTGGTAAATTTTTTAAAATAAATACTTTTTTGCAAAATCTATCCTGTTTACAAAAGAATGAGTATTTTTTAAAGTAACCTAGAAAACCAAAAGTTTCATTTAATAGACATTTTTCATAATGTTTTTCAAAAATCCATTCTTTTCCATCATTTTCTGTTTAGAAGGGCAGATACTGCTGGTTGCCTACCCAACATCTACCCCCCTTTACCTTGCTAGCAAAGCCTCAATTCTGTCAGGGCAACTGTCCCTCCCTCACACACTTCATAAATGGTCGGTGGCTCTGCCCTCAGTTCAGGCATGAATCCTGAATCCTGAATGGGACCATCACTGTGTCCAGGGTCTGGTCCCCTTGCCAGGGGAGTGAGCTGACTTTTCAAAACAGGTCTGACTCAGAGACTCGAGGAAGGACTAAATGCTAAGTCTGGAGGTAAACTATGTGTTAGAGGGACTTTGGGGAAGTCTGTCTTGCTCCCAAGAAGGAAAGACTGGAAAAAAGAGACCTACATTTACTGTACCTAGATGTGGAGCTAGAAGCCCTGTGGCTGGTTTGCTAAATGTCTATGGCAGAAGAATCCCAAGAAGCCAAAGGCCCAAGCTGTGACATCTGGAGCATTCCCTACCTCTGGTTTAGATTGTTATATGAAAGAATTAATTTTCTCAGCCCTAGCTGGTGTGGCTCAGTGGACTGAGAGCCAGCCTGTGAACCCAAAAGTCACTGGTTCGATTCCCATTCAGGGTACATGCCTGGGTTGGAGGCCAAGTCCCCAGATGAGGGCGTGCGAGAGGCAACCAATCCATGTATTTCTTGCACATCAATGTTTCTCTCCCTTGCTCCCTTCCTTCCCTTCTCTCTAAAAATAAATCAATAAAATTTTTTTTAAATACAAAGAATTGTAAGAAAATATTAAAAAAAACAAAAAGAATTCATTTTCTCCTTGCTGAAGACAATTAGAGTCAGGTGTCTCTGCAACCAACAGCCTGATAAAACTTGTTTTAATGAGTGACCACTAATTTTCTTTTAAGTCAGGATTACAGTTGAAATTATTTGGAAAAATGACAACACACTGGTACAAATGAATAAACAGATGAATAAACCTTTCCCTTTGTACTTACTGCTTTTCATCATAAGTGTTAATATATGTTCCCTTCTGAAAATCATTTTAAATCTCATAAATATGAGATTTTTAAAAAATAATGTCTTCATTTTTATTAAACTTACACATATTCTGGTTTGGTTACTCCAGAAGCAAATGAAAACTGTTTGCCCACATATGCTTATGGCAGTCTGGCAACTAGAAGATTGGAAAGATCTACTGCAACCTCTGAGTTCTGCTTTCATTCTGCAGCTAATCAATGCCTCAAGGAACTGCCGGCTTTTTGTCGAAAAGTGGTCTCTCTATGAGCCTTTTCCTAAGTCCTTCCCAAAGGCATCGATTGGGCTTCTGACACTTTTCCCTGCACAAGTGTCTCAACTGCCCCGTGGGGTGTATGTTTGTATGCATGTATACATACAAAAACACGCATGCGAGAATCTACCGTTAAGAGAAGTTCTTCCTTGAAGACAACTTAAGTATAAAACGGGGCAGGAATCTAAATTTTTTCCTAAGCACTTCACTAAATGACAGCTTTCCTGCAAAACAGATCCACACAAACGGAGTGTAGTTACGATAGGCCAATAAACAGTGTTTCCTCCCGTTCAGCACACAGAGATGTTTATTTGCTTGCTTTCCTCGACACACATGACCTGAGAACGCATTCCTTGCATAACTGCATGTTGGCCTTTTTTATATGAACAAAAGAAAATCCCTACTGGAGTCACTCATCTCAATGCCAAGTGAATTTTCTTCAAAATGTAACCACCAGAATCCTAGTAATGTCCTATTTCAAAGCAACTTAAGAGAGTCAACTGGACAAAGTGCTTTCAAGAGTCCACAACAGACGCTGCACGAAGTGAAACAAAAAAAATCTGGGTGGCAAAACTGTTTCCACACTAGTTTGAGAATGTTCCCTATTTATAGATGACTAATCACTTACTCAGTCAGAAATCCCTTCAAAGCAAGGCAGGAGGTGGAGAGGGGGGTGGGGTTTAAGTGAAAGGTGGACGTTCAGGTGGCTTCCTTGGCTCTTCAGGCACAATCCATCATTTGCAGGGATGGACACCAGAAGTTGGCCTATTTCTGCTTGACCATAGCACTGATGTTTCTGCCAGAGCAGAAAGAATGTATTACATGTTAGAAACCATAGTGAAATGTTTTTTTCTGGCTTCCGACACCAGAAAAAGCGTCAAGTTGATCACATTTCAACAATAAATACCACAGTCCTTCATTGGGACCGGCATGCCAACCAGCAGCAAGAGACAGAATCACTGAGACTCACCTTTTCACCATCCCATCCTCCCATCTCCCCCGCCCCTTTGCCTTTTCGACTCCTTTCAGGACTCCCTTCCCTCGTTTTACTTTTTTTCTGCACTTTTTTCCTGTCACTTTCCTCTGCAATGGAGAACCATGTAAAAAACACTTAAAATGGGCCAGTCGATTACTCTCATTTCCACAAGAAAGTGAAAATTTTCTACTGAGCTTCTGGCATGGATGTCACATCCAGATCGGCCATGGATTGGAAAGGATACGGTCACCAAATTCTGTATCACCTCATAGGCATGGGTTTTATTCTGAAAAGGAGAATAAGAAACACTGAAACGTGTTTTTTTGATTTTAAGCCTCTCAAACTTCTGAGTGGCAGCCAAAGGACTGAAAGTATAAGAAAAATTTCTAAAAAATAAAGACTAAAAATTCTTAACCCCAGTGACCTCTATAAAAGTATGGGAATAATTTATTGTCTCTATAAGCTCTTCAAAAGCTAGCAGCAGATTGGAAACAAAAAAGGGAATAGGATGACTTTGGGTGGAATTAACTTTTACTATTTTTTATTCTAATTTCAAAACATTCCTTATCCTCTAACAAAATGCATTCCATTCTTGTTACTTAAATGCCCAGCTATATTAGTGGTAACCTGATTTATAAAAATGGTGACTTTGTTTGCTTTAGAAGCCCGTTAAATTCAATGCAAGTCAAGGTACTTTAGCTCTCAGTATGCTCTAAAGATCTAAACTACAAAATTCTAATGGAGAAATATGCTTTGGTATCCAATCTTTTTCATTAGTTGTTATAAAATACTAATAACTGCTGATAGATATTAATTTTTTTAGCATTTATGTTTAGCATAAGCAAAGCAAACAACAAAGAAATATAAACACACTGATGACTTGTGCATGTATTGAGCCAATGAGGAAAAAAAGCACATAAAAGTGCAGACAAATTTCTAATTTATTATCAGGTAGTCATCTTTTTAATATCACTTGAAATCTTTCAACAGAAAAAAAAAGAAAAAATTACATTTCAAAACTAGTTTAGCTACACGGACACATTAATTGTCAAATATCATTGTAAAATGAATTATTTAGAATTATAGTTCATAAAATCATGTTTAAATTAGTAAGGTATGAAAAAAAATTGTAAAATCCTTATAAAGTGAGGAAACGTGTAATTTTCCCATAATGAAGCTGCTCTGTAAACTCAAATATGTTGAGTGTGCTTTAGACAAAGTATGTCTGTAGTTATTTCAGAACACCGGGAATATGTTAATACTCTTTAAGGACTTAATTAGCCCTATTATTCTGCTTGCTTTCCCTTTATGATAAAGAATCTATGAATGTGTTGCTATCCTTTCAGAACTGTGTGGGGTATTTTAATCACCCTTCCTTCTGGGCTACTATCATTTTAGACTCCCGGATGTGTTGCTCATTTCCAGTACCCATATTACTTCCATTTTTACCAACTATTTCTATATCCACTTACAATAACACCTCACTCACTAACACTCCACTCTCAAAACACATCTCTCTCCCTGAACTCAGCACGAACCACAATCTTCCGTTCTCGTCTAGACTGGGTGACTTCTGTGTTTCCCTGCATTTGAGCTGACTTCTACTTCCTCCCCACTTTTCAAAATCATTTACTTACCTCCTATGAGGACTTCTATAGGTCTTCACCTGAAAAATCTAAGGAATCCCCAATATTATAAGGAAATCTTCAGTTTCTTGGTTCTAGGCCTAAATATGGACCACATACGACTAACCCTGGGATTAGCTGAAATTTCTCCTCTTCCAAGAAAGATAGTCTAACATTTGGACATCCTTATTAATAATAAGGGCTACTCGGTTTGGTGGGTCCCCACCAATCAAGACAACCCACTTCAGACTTTAAATAAGTGAGAAATAATCTTTTACTACATTAAATTACCAATAAATAGAATCTGTTTATTACAGAAGCTCATGTTACTCTATTTCAATGCTCTAAAATGAAAGTTAATATTACACGGTGTTTACTACGTGCCAGACAAATTTAAGTACCCTGCACAAATGAACTCATGAACTAATCCTCCCAGCAACGGCCATCCAGGTGAGACAGGACCATTAATACCCCTAGTCATAGGTCAAGCAGCCAAGGCAAAGAGAAGCCTCGCAGCCTGTCCAAGATGCTACAGCTGCCAAGTGGCGGGTCCAGATATAAACTCCAGTTCTCGCGCTCTACAGTCCATGCTCTTAACTATCGTGTTATGCTACTTCTCCTAATTTTTGTAATTCAAAGAAATATTAAATATGACCAAGAATGGTACAACTGGGGTAGATGATGGCTTTCTACCTGCATATAGAAAGAAGGATAAAGAACTTCTTACTTACAGAGGAGGTATCAGCTTATCTCCCAGTTCCTCTGTCCACCAGCACACAATCAGAAATCCACACAAAGCAGCCTTGACAATGGCCAGGAGGCAAGAGCTCCTCAACATGTACCAAATGTACTCTGCTGTTCCTGGGGCTACTTCCTACCTAGTTCCCCTGAATTAGCTGGGACCTGAGGTGTGTTGGGGCTTTATCTTATTTTATGTTTGATAAGTTTACAACTTAATGAAAAATACACTGATTTTCACTGCAAACAGGACAACGAGTACAAGTACTATCACTAAAGTCATGTGTACCCAGCTCTCAGAAACCAGCAATGGTCAAATAAAGATTTTAAGATGTCTCTCCTTTGCCCACACACATGAAACTTCATTTTGTAACCCTTCTATTTCACAAAAAGAATCCAAACTCAAGGCTACACTTTGTTCTGATCTCATTAAACTAGCAAATAAGCAGAGGTTTTTAAAATAACTGTCAACTGTTTTTTCCTTCTATGGACGTGAGTCAGACATGGACCAACAATGGCTATACTGGAATAGTAAGAACAGCAGCTAATACCAAATAACTTTTATTGAATATTTACTGTGGCTGGGCCCTGTGCGAAATATTTAACACATATTATATTTCATTTATTCCTTAGAACAAGCACTGTGATTATCCCCCATTTTACAGAGGCAACTGAAACTTAGAAAGAGATAGTGACCTTTATCCTTTATCACAGGGATAACAGATGTTGATGTTAAGATTCAAATCCAGGCTAGGTGATTAATAGAGTCCATACCTTTAGCCAACATACTCCGTTCATCCTAAAAGATGGTTTGTGAGTTGTCTCACCAAAGCTGGTAAGAGTAACTTCAAAGGAACCTGTTTGAGTCTCCCCAAGGCCTCCAGATGAAGCAATCACCCTTTTATATAAACTGTAAATTGAAAGGGCTGGAGTTCCCCTCCCACATTCAACAAGCATAGCCACCTCAGCCTCTTGTATCTCCAGAGATTCCTGAGGGCTTAGCTGCCGTATTTCCAGAGATTCCTGAGGGCTTAGCTGCTCTATGTCCTCCAGCCATGATTTCCTGCTGCCACCAAATTCTGTCTGTGGGTTGCCTCTTGCCTTTGGCCTGCTACGTTCTTTCCCGATCAGGTGTCTCACCTCACCAGGTAAAAAGAGCTCAGTACAAGGTCCCCTTTGTGTGATCAAGAGCTGTGTCTGATCCCAGTACAGCCTCAAGCAGGAGGCTGCTGTGCCAGATCAGTAACCGCAAGACCTGACAGAGGAGGCTGCGAGTCAAGGCTGGAACTGGCCTACATCCTCACTCGAGACCCAGATTTGCGCTGTCATCATGCCAAGCCATTAATCACGAGCACCCCGTGAGCAAGGGCGGTCCCCAGGCATTTCATCCCAAAGGGCATCTCAACAGGAGAGCTGGAGAGGCTCCTGTACATGATCATTAAACCACTAATAAATTCGGTCAGTGACTTCCTTAAAAAGAGGATGAACGATATCGTCGGGTGACTTAAGCCAGCAGAACTAAAGAATCACACACACACACACACACACACACACACACACACACACACACACACACACACGCGCGCACGCACCAGGGCCCAGAACCAGAAGACCAAGCCCTCCCTCCAATGCCTGTGTAAAACTAGGGGCCATTTACTGAGCAGGAAGGGCAGGGTCAAGCCGCCCGGCTTCCTGTTGAGCTGCCTCCCTCGCCCCCACTCACTGATAACGAGGACATTCACAGTTCACCACCAGGACCAGATGCCAGATGAAGAAAAATGGCATGGGCATCTCCCATGCTGCCTTTTTTGTCAGCAGCACTTCTATAAAAATCGTGCATGTTACCTACTTCCGAAACAGGTTTGAAGGGAGAACCTGGTCTCTATGAAATACCCCAAACACAAACTGCATAAACCACTGCCTCACACTGAACATCACTCTGTGATTCTCAGGAAATCAATGCTCTAGCACCTAGCTGAGAAAAAAAGGGACAACAGCATCCCTGTTCTCCACGTTTCCCTTCACGTTCCACACCTGGACTGCCACTACAAACAGCTCCGCCTCCAACGCCCAGAGCACTGGATTTGAATCTGATTTCATACAAAATTCACACGGACGATTCATCACCTTTGTGGGAACGCCTTCAAATTCTCTGAGGAATGCTTATTTAGAAATTATTTTCTGCAATATATACAAAAAATATGCCACGCAAGATACAATAAATCAAAATATTAACGAGGCTCACAAAACCACGACTGAATAAAATTATCAGTATTACTTTGTACTGTACGAAACCAAAGATGAAAGTGTTTACTAACTCTATTTAAGAACCACTGCAATACAACTTGAAGAAAAATATAAATTTGTAATAGAGGGTCATCGGTTAACTCCCTGCAGATGTTTAGCATTATCCCCATTCTAAAAATGCAAACAGAATCAACAAGCAAATGATATTGGCTTACAAGTTTCAATCATATAACAAAAGAATTTACTGCATCCGGGAAGTAAAGGCCAGCTTAGATAGCTGGGAAGGATCTGAAATAGAAAGCAAATTTTTCTGATTTAAGTACTTCCCCTCTCTTCTGCTAAACAATCTCTTTAGATTTGAAGGACAAATCTTTCTGCATTTTTCTAACCCCAGGCTCAGTATATCAACAGCTGATAGAGACATTCATTCACCCAAGAGTCTGCTGTCACAGAAAATGTTCTCTAATAGTGGGTAGATTACATAAAGACAATCTGTACAAGAACTAAGGAATGGGGCCTCCAAAGACAAAATTGGTATAAAGACCTCCTTTTCTTGCCAGGTGACTGAACAAAAAAAGACTCAAGCAAGCCTTGGGAGCTATTTATTTTAACAAACATTTATCACTTGTTTATCCCAGACCTACCACTGTGCTAAGAGCCAAGGCTACAGAGATGAAAAGGAACGGCAAAGAAATTATTTGTTCTTATGAAGTTCTCAGCCAACTCTAAAATCTAATTTCATGCACTACCTGATCAAAAGTCACCAAATACGAAGAATCCGAAGTCAGTACAAAAAGAACAACTTCCCGTAAGTGGGTTAGTTCCCTAGAGGGGGGGAAATGTTATTAAAGCTCTAATATAAGGAAACACTTGGTAAATAAGTATCTAGCCTTCCTTGAGCCAAAACAGATTAATACCCCATCAGTTTTAGATCATAGTTTTAGAAAAAAGTAAGATAGTATGCTTAGAGAGTACTAAAAGCACATATTTAATTGAGAAATTCACCTGTAGAACAAGACACTTTTGTTCTAGAAAACCATCTATAAAGGTTCAATTATTAGAGAACATAAACTATTAGTAACCAAAATCTAATATACCACCTTTAATTACAATTGAGGGAAGTAAAAAGAGGTTAATTAACATCAATAATTCATTGTTGTTCCTGGACTGAAAACTATGGGATGACTTATAAGGAAACCCGGCGCAGGCAGAGGAAAAACGGGCCTACATTTTATGTGAGGAGAACTTAAAAGTCCACTGGTAAATCTGCTAACGATCTAACAGTTCAGACACAGACACTAAAGGAGCTTTAAGGTGCGTGTACACACAGAACGGCAGAAGGGGTTATGCAGCAGCTGTCAAACGTTTAGGAAAGACTTGGTGGCTGAGGATGGGGTTTGTGTCAATTCACGGTGCAAGTGGCTGCCGTGAAATAACCACAACTCTAATGAGAAAGCTCGTTCGATGGCACGTGCAGGGGACGAAGAGAAAGCAAAAATGAATATATAATTACAATGTGTCACCTCGCTGGCAGGGATTACACCAGCAAGCATAATAATTTGCTAAGATTACGGACTGATAATTAGCCTTCCAACACGAGACGAATAATACATAGTTCCATTAGTAGTAATTTAAGATCATTCCAGAAAGTAACTATAAACGTTTGCTCCCATGGAGACTTAAGCAGGAAACTAGCAAATTCTTAGTATTCATCTTTTAATTTGGTAGAATTTACTAAAATAACCCTACAGAGAAAAAAAATGTTTAAGAGCATGTAGTGAGCACTTAAAAGAGACATTCAAAACATTTCTTAACTAGTATACACTCAGCTACCAGAACAACACACCAAACAATCAGAATAAACAGGGTTAAAAACAGAAAACAACAAAATAATACTACAGTAACCTTGTGTCTTGAATATCACATGAGCATGCAATTCTGTCAGAATACAGAAAATAAATTAATTAAGTAAAGGCATTTATGTCTTTTTATATATGTAATCCTCACCCGAGAATACGTTCATTGATTTTAGAGAGAGGAAGGGACAGAAAGAGAAACATGAATGTAAGAGAGAAACATGAATTGGCTGCATCCCATATGCACCCCAACCAGGGATCGAACCCGCAACCAGGGATATGCCCTGACCAGGAACCAAACCCACAAGATTCTGGCATAGAGGATGACGCTCCAACTGAGTGACCCAGCCAGGGCAAATAAAGGAATTTGTGTCTTAACAACTATTTCTATAAAACAAGAAACTAAGGGCCTTGGGTTTAGGTAGGTTATTATAATGCACTCAGTAAGTAGAGCTGCTATCAGTGATCATAAACACATCTCAGTCAGGTGATCTATAAAAACAACTATTTTGAATTTTCATACCTCTTTGCACATTTATTTTCAAGAAGCCACAGGTTGAGCTGGAAGACCTAAGTTTTGCTGTGGCCACAGCATCTATTAATTGGAGAGGACAGGAGAAGGAAATAAATATATACTGAGATCCCCTCATTTGCTCAGCCTCATCATCTTTTCAACTCTTCACAACAACCCATCAAAGAACATGCTATTACCCTTAGTTTACAAAGAAAGGAGCTGTAGCTCCAAGGCCTTAACAACTTATCCAACATTATGAGAGTAATATGTAGCAGGACTAAGATTCAAACTTGGAGGACTATACTCCACAGGGTCACATAATCTCCCCAGGCCAGAATATGGGGACTGTGTGTTTATTTCATGACAGTTTCCTACATTTCAGATGCAGCCCCACCCGTGGAAAGACTTCATGAAGCATCATGATTGTATATCTATCCGCTAAGGATGTGTCCATATGCAAAGACCAGGTGCCAATTTTTAGAGACTGACACTTTTTTCTTTGCATTCTTTTTACTTCTGCAGTTAACCATTCCACATTACATCCAGTCAGTGATAAGAATGTATCAGAGGGAAAGGAAAACACGTGTCCTCCCCAAATGTACTGATTGAAAAACAGCTCCCTTATCACACTCACTCTTTCCGCTAAACCACCTCACAGAACAGATCTACGGAAAGAGTTTATACCAGTTGTCAAAGGCGAGAAAGAACCAAAGTCAACAGAATTATGAAATTAATATTTAAAGTATGTGGACACTCAAAAAGAACACAAAAAAGACATGCCTAAAAAAAGAATCAAGAATCCTGGTTTGGCTGCTGGTTTTACTGGACGACAGAGGTGTCTTCTATAACTTCAGGCCCCATCTGCACACAAAACCAGACCTTGGGTAATGAGAAAAACAAGGGGTGTAATGTCCTTGGTCCCCTGGAAGTCTCCTCCGTGCCGGCCTACTTTTCAAGGACGAACCAGAACACTGTCCATTCTCTGTGACGCTCCCTAATCACGCCAGCTCACAAGCCTGCCGTAAATAAATTCCTGCCCGTGACAGGATTATACCTTTCCAACTAGGAATCTGAACCCACAATTTACACAAGCTGACAAGAGGAAATAAATGAAATTAGGACTGAGTGGGGGAAAAAAATCAAAGATGTCCAACTGTCACTGGGCAGCCCCAAACACAACTGGTTTTCTATCATTTTTATACGGACTGTCTTTTATCCCCACCTGAATAAATCCCAGACAAAGAGAAAGTCTTATACTTCTTTTCAATCAACCACAGAACCCAGTTTTATAGGAGGTCTTAAATCCTTAGTGAAAATCACATATAAGACCTTAGAAAAATTCCATATCATACAAAGTTTTTTAAACACTGGATTTTATAAATTAAAGGAAAAACGAAATTTGGGAGCAAGTATTCCTAAGAAAAAGGGCTTTAACAATTTAGAGGAAATTAGCAACCAGGTCAAACATTTGTTTTAACCTTTATGATGAGAAAACCAAACTTTTCTCTCCCATGCAGAAAATCTTTTCAAATATGAAGATGTAAAACAAAAGAATAAAAACTCCTGAAAAAATGAACAGCATCTTCAAGAGGGAAAATTAAATCAAGGAGAATTAGCTACCCCCAAACTTTCTCACCAGAATTCCTTCTTAGTCCTTTTGTGGTTTTGCCTTAAAATTGTTCAGGTCCTTAAAGAGGTCATTGTTGCCTTCTTCCATGCGCTCTCCTCGCTTGCACCTGTTAGCTCTGGCCCATAAGGTGCAGACCACCGTTACCCCCAGGAATGCAGGCCCCGAAAGGAGGCTCTTCTTCTGGTGGTGCTGTACCTCAGACCATCCAATGAAGAATGACGAACTAGACTGCGGCACTGGACTTCATCATGAGCTGTACTTGTGATACTTTGCCTACATGGAGAGCAGCAGCAATCCACTCATTCACTGTGCAAATTCACCACCATAATGTGTGCGAGGTGCTGCTGGAGAAGAGGGTGACGTACAGATCCCACCCTCAGGCATGGAGGAAGAGAAGTGCATAAATAACCACCATTACAAGAAGGAGCCAACTCTGACCCACCCAAAGCAGACTTCCAACTGTCCTCCTCTGCACCTCCCCGCCTGAGAGCTTTCTCCAAGTCAGGGACAGCCACTTGACAGGCCAAAGGTGGCAGGAGAGCCCTCAACTACTGGCCATCCAGAACTAGTATATAAACCCCAGCTCCTTCACGTGGACTTCACAGCATCACTGCTTTCCAAAATGTGGGCTGGCGACCCGTGCCAGCCGCATCACCTTCACCCAGGAGCTTGTGAGAAGTGCAGATGGTCAGGTCTCAGCCAGGTGCCCAGCTCAGTCCCAGGCACATCGACACCGGAGAAGCCTGCTCCACACTGTCTCCCAGAGCTCCTTCCCAGGCCTGAGCTCCCACTGCCCACCGCGATGGCTAGAGGCATGAGGCACCTCTACTGACTACCATCTCTTAGCCATCTCACTTCACTCCCCCACCAATGCCACATGCACTCACCCTCTAAACGCAGACACACGACAAAGATTAAGATATCATAGAATTTCAAGAGACTCC
This sequence comes from Desmodus rotundus, assembly GCF_022682495.2. Taxonomy (NCBI): domain Eukaryota; kingdom Metazoa; phylum Chordata; class Mammalia; order Chiroptera; family Phyllostomidae; genus Desmodus; species Desmodus rotundus. The sequence continues at coordinate 41,701,633 of NC_071387.1, read as the reverse complement.
GACTAGTACAGAGATCAGAACTGTTAAGAAAGAGGCAGCATTGGAGATGTGCTTTGCACGGGCAGAGGGAGGGGATGAGAGGGAGGAGGTGAAGGAAGAGTAGCAGCAAAGATGTGAAGATGCGGAAGGGAAGGAAAAGCATTAGTGCTTGAGTTTAGCCAGCATCGGTACAGGAAGGCAAAGAGTAAGAAGTAAGGCTGGAAAGGGAGGGTGAGGTCACATGAACCTGACTGACAGATGAAGATACCTGGCCTTCATTTTGCAACTAATTAGAAGTAATTAACAATCTGAACAGACGACAATCATAAACAATATAAAAGAAAAGTCATCTAAGAGCAATGTGAAAAATGTGAGGAGGGTGGGGAGTTCGTGTCTACTTGCCCCCCCAGCATCTGTCACTCTTATAAGCTCAGCCCTCCGGGGAAGTGGGAGTTTGCCTGGTCCAGTCAGGAGAAAGAGACCTGATTTTACTTGAAGAATAAATGACTGAGTGTTCCATGAGGGCATGTCTGACTCACAGCAGTGACCAGAATGTTTTGTGGAAGAAGAAAAAAACAATATCATTGTGCATTTATTTGGATAGTGACTTGGTGTTTTCAAAGAGCTTCCACAAACATCATCCCCCGAGTTCCTCCCAACACCCTGGGCGCAGCCCTGGTGCACAGCCAGCCCGCAACACAAACACCTGACCCAGAGCACTCCATGTTAACCAGGTTGAGGCCTTCAGGAGTTGATGACGACGGGTTCTGTGCCACGGGTCCCCCTGCCCACCCCCAGGTTCAATGACTCACTTGGCGAACTCAAAGTACTTGACAAACAGTACTCATCACTGTGATTTATTACAACAAAGCAAAATAAGCAAAAAGAAAAGGTGCATGAGCAAAGTCTGAAAGAAACTAGGCACAGGTTTCCAGGGGTCTCACTGGAGTCTTCCCAGTGGAGTCTCAAGGATGCACTTAATTCCCCCAGCAAAGAGCTGTAACAGTACCTGGGAAATGCTGTGTACCTGGGAAACTTGCCTGAGCCTGGAAGTCTGGGGTTTGTATCAGGGGTCAGTCATGTGGGCACCATCTACCTAGCACTGCCCAGAATTCCAGACTCCCAAAAGGAAAGCAGGTATTCAGCATAAACCACACTGTTTGTACAAACAATTTAGGCACCACGAACCGCTCTAATCAGTTCTGAGAGTGATGAGAACTCTCTGGAAAGCAAAGCGCCCAAATGCCAGCCACTGGCCAATCCTGTGAGCAGAGCTTTCAAAGGAGAGCAGGCAGGCCTGCTGTGTTAACTCTTTCCCCCACAGGGTCGCAAATGCATTCTTGGAGCTTTAGTTCTAATCATGCTATTGATTTAAAGCTCTGGCTACCTAGCAGAAGCAAAGTATCACAAATAGGTAGATAGTTGGGGGGGTTAGGGAGGTTGTGTATGTTAAATACAAGGATATAGATACATACTCCAGTTTTACTTGGAAAAGTATGTTCTAACTTGTCAGCTAATTTCAGGAAGTAGTACGATATAAAATAAATCCATTAGGTATGTATAAATAAAAAATGTAATTACACATTTGTAATTGGCTCCGATTAGGTCAAAAAAAATGCTGTATATATTCCTGTCCCCACGAAATCCCAATTCATTAGGATTGTCTCCTTCCAAATATATCTGGAACCAACCCCCCCAAAAATATGTTACTTTTCAAACACACACAAAAAAATCATAGAGGGAAAAACTCTACGAGACAATAGGAATAAACCTACTATGCCTTTCCTCCCCCTGTTCTCAGCATGTGCCTGATTGGTACTACCAAAACAGTAAGTCACCTGAAATCTCAGGACTAAAACATTCCTAAGCATCATTTAAACTAGGATAGTGCTTTTCCCCTTTCCTTTTTATCATGCTTTCAGAAACAATGCTTATCTAAAGGTCTTCTGAAACCTGCCTTTTGTAAATTGCACAGTTATGATGGAAGTTGAAATGTTTACATATGTGCATACTAACCTAAAACCACCTAGAGTAACAAATAAGAGCAGGGTTGAGACGCCCCTTCTAACTCACAAGGAGATGATTTTTGCGATGGAACACACAATTTTCCTAACCTTGGAAACAATGGCCTTGGCTGGATGGGGTAAAAGATCACATGAGGTGACTGGATGCATTTCTTGGCCTGCCAGGAGTAAATTTCTTTCTTTGCTAGTGAGGTTTAGCGTAGCCTGTGATGTTGTTATTCCTCGTGAACATGACAGAGGAGCCAAGCATTTTTTGCAGCCGAGCCAATGCAGATTCTCCCTGCTGTGCAGTCAGGACTGATTTTACATCCACAGGCCAGAATGCATCTGTACCTAGAGAGCCCTGGTGCAGAAACCAAGTCTACGTTTCTGTAAGTGAAGTTGCCTCTAACCTATTTATCATTCAGGGACTAAGACGAAAGAAATAATCGTAAGGGAAAAAACATGCCCCCTCAAAAAATTAGTGCTCACATTTGTTCTCATCTTTCATTTTCGGCTGGAAAAGAACACTTCGAAGCACTGAGAGCAATCCAAAAGACGTTCTGTTTTGGTCTTTTGCAAACAAAGAACACTTATGAAAATGCAAACATTCATGCGAGAATATTTAAACTTAAATAAAAGAAATAATACAGCGGTATAAATACAGTTTCTGATGCTGATAAACTTGTTACTGCATTCCCTTGCTCGAGCAAGCCACCCACTGGAAAACAAGGGAGACGGGGGGGAAGGAATCAAACAGCCTCTGCACCATCTGACTTACCGCGGGTTCTACAAATTTATATGCAAGAACTTACAAAAAGGGTTGGGAAAAGCACTCGTGTAGCTATGCATTACAATTCCGTTTTCGACAGATATGAGGTATGCTTCATTTGCTCAAAGTAAATGTCAGCATAACCACATTTTTCCTTAAAAGGGATCCTGACCATTGAAATTACACAAGAAGCACACTTCCAACGGGGCAGCTCCGAAAGCAGCCCTTCGGTGAATCAGGGATGTTTCTACATGCAGTCCTTGCCTTGGGAGACGCCACGCATCTTGGAACATAGCCATAACTTGCACCTATGCCGTCAGCACATTTTTAAAAACTCTGCTGTGGCTTGCCAGGCTGCAATCTCTGAAAGGCCAGAAAGGTATGGAATATCCTGTTAGCCATAACTGGGTTTGTGACAGTTGTTGTAAATCCAGGTACAGCACGACTTTCAAACATGGGTTAAAAAGCCAAAAAAAAATTTTTAGAGCAATTCTCACGGGTAAGGGAGAAGGAAACAAAATGACCCCAGGCAATGCAACAGGCTATGACAATTGGGGCTAGAATAGAACAATTCTGAATAGAGTAATTCTGATAAATTACTGAATTAATGAAAAAGTAAACTTACTCCTGATAGTACTGCTTACAAGCAGCAAGTCCATTTTTCCAACAAAGTGAGACTCCAAACAATGATGTTAAAATGCACCTGAGCAGCCTGAAGACCTACCTATACACACAGGGACAGAAAGACTGCCCCTCTAAAGGTGACACGCTCAAGTCTTCACACAGCCACATTTTCCGTCAAAAGTTCTAGAAGGAGGCAATATGCTCGGCTAACTCCTGCTCAGAAATCAATAACTACGTGAACAAGGGCCTCTACCCAAAGGTAAACAGCCGCATGGGCACAGGCCACTCAGTTCACAGTCAGGGGGCAAGAGAGGTCAAGACTCCCTTCTCAATTTTTGGCTAAAGAAACAGACTTATTCACCACCAATTCCTCCCCCACCATGACCAACACCATCCAACTGGAAGAACCTAGTTAATTTCACATGAAATAATCATATATATATTGAATAAAACAACTTCCACTCAACTATCGAATTTCCTAAATGAGAAAATTTAATGTAATTGGTAAAAATGTGAGCACAATGTCAAATCCAGTAAAATAAAGCACAGGCTTCCCCCACTATCCTGAAGTCGAGCGTTCCTATGACACCTTTCATAAGCCAAAATGGTGTCAAGCAAAGAAGCAATTACCATTCATTTCTATGGAGTAAATTCGGAGCATTCCCAGACCCAAAATTCAACACACACAATGTCTTTATTTCATTGACGATAATCAGAACACTTAATTACGTCTAGTTTTATGCTAAGCATAACACCCTTACACGTTCTCTTAGGCTCTTCTGATACCTTGGGACACATCTTACTAATGCACAAAATAAATAGAGATAAAGCACAGATGTAGTTCAAAGCTACAAGGCTTGACGCTGACTGTGGTCCCAGAGAAGGAGCTGCACAGGGCCAGTCCCACTGCTGGGCGCATGCTGGGGGGGTGCACGCTGTCTCTACAATGGCTCCGCTGGCTGCCAAACAAACGCTGGACACTGTTTTCACTCCTCACCTTTTTTCATAAAAGCAACAATCCTCTTTGGATTTCTCTCCATTAGCGAAAACAGGTACGAATGTAGGTCTTTCATAAAAGCAAAGTGGCATAACACAAACTTTCAAAAGGCAAGGGATGCCAATATACAGAAATAAGTTGGCTTTCTCTAAGAACCAGTTGCCTTATTAGGGAAAAACAGAGAGATTAAACCAATTTGGCTGTAAAGCATATAATTGCCAAATGAAATGTGCTTCCCACAAAATATTCCTTTTTTCCTACACAGAAATTAGAAGTCAAGAGGACAAGGAATAAGAAAATGATCCTTCCCTCCTTAATGATCATGGCCATTACAGACAGGTTGACAACCTAAACTTCACCATTTAAAGAGAGTTTAAAACAGAGAACCCACAATGTGCAGTGTCAAGGGTGCTACCACCAAACCCAACCCCCTAAAAGGCTGAGAGAGACCCACTTAAGCAGGGCAACCTGATTTCCCTTTATGATAAGAGACAAGGCCACAGGTAAGGAAGGAGGAGCAGATGTGCCTTCTTTTGATTGATTTCTCTATTCCCTTTTATATCAACACCAATTAAATTCTGAGGTCAAATTCAGGTAGTATATTTTTGACTTTATATCTTTTAGGTGAGTAAACAACAAAGTAATACCCAAAGAGTAAATCAACCGGAGATTCATATTAAATAATGGACTGTGGAATCTTATTATAATAAATAGGTTCATCTTACTTTCCTCTGACAATTAAATGGGTAGGATCACAAATGCCAGAAGTTGGGGAAAAAAGTTTAAATGATCTTGACCTTGGAAGGATGTTCCCACAGAATCAGGATGAAATTCAATAGGAATAAATACTCTCAGTAATTGAAAAAAAAATCCATGCAAATACATAATAAGGAGAATGCAAAAATGCAGAGGATTGTATGAGATCGTGAATGGCCACAGGTCAAAAACAAGGCTAGTAATGTAACACTGTATTGAAAGTAAATATGAACAATCAAGGCACACTGGTAGAGAGCACACACTTACAGAAGCCCTCTGCACTCAAAATTGCTGTTTCTTGGGATGACTTATTAAAACAAAGATTTCTGGGGTTTCATGTATCTCAGTTCAGGAGAAGATACAGAAATATTCCTACTGTGACTTCATAAAACCATACCTCAAGCGTTGGGTTCCATTACGGTATCTTTTTTAGGGGAGAAAACAAGTAGGAAGACAAAGGACAAGATTTTATGCCTGCCTTACGAGAAATGATGGAAAGAACTCAGTGTTTCACATAAAGAAAGCAAGCCCCCCACATGTCATGAGACCGACTTCAATTATTTGGAAAAGTAGCTATGGGTTCCAGAGTCCCAGTGTCCCTAAGGGATGTAACCTGAAACTAGCTTCAGCACAGATTTCAGCTCTATATATGAAAAATTTCTAACAAAGACAGATGACCAAACAAAATTAATTCCTCTCAGGGGATGATGTTCCCACCACTGAATGTAGAGGGGGGAAAACTAGCAATGACAGGAAATGTTATAGAGGTGGCTCAAGCATGGGGTGCAAGCTTGGACCTTAAAGCACATTCTTAACTGAGATTCTATAATTACAACTCTCTATGAAAGACTTCACATGTGTTAATTATAGTCATCAAGACCCATAAAGCAGACTTCCTGGAAAGAAGGCAAAGTGCTCTAAAAAAACCAACAACAGTAACAACCTCCTTTCTATCTTTCAAAATGCACAAAAATGGGGGGGAGCAAAAATCCTCATCTACATTAATAATAGCAAAGGACTTGGAGAACAGAAGCAATACACACAGATCAAATAGAGAGAATCTGCTGGGGGTCTATGCTCAGCTCTTCTGTCTGTGTAACAGCGCACAGTGTTGAGGGAAGCAAGTGGCAAAGGTTCTGAAACATTCCCTGGTGCCCCTCAACTTTGAAGAGCCAGCGACATCATTTTGGAAGTTACATTCCTACAGGTATCAGGAATGGAGGAGCCAAAAAGAAACTAGACAGCCAACTGATCCCAGTTTTTCCTCTGATCAGGGAGGGCGGAGGGCTGAAAGTATGCCAACTTTGCAAAGTGGTCTAAAAATGCAGAGAAATACACCCAATACGTGCACAGAACAAAAATCCCACCAACAGTGAAGCACCATTCTGAATGACTTCTCATCGAAGTGGCTGGCTCACCCAAAAGAGGAGCAAATGGAACTGGTTACAAAATACAACGGAAGCAGCAAAGCTCCGAAGCTACCCACTGCCACAGAGCCCTCCCTACCACCTCACTCAGACAACTAAAGAGCTAAAAATAGAATATATACCATCATCCTCCAGCCCTGCAGCTCAAGTGCGAAGGGAAAAACACAGACAGACCCAAGACAAATAGGGAAGGAAGTCAATGAGATTCCACCCACACTATTTTTGGACAAACAGTAGGGCCAGACAAAATTTGGAACATTCTTAAGAAAATATGAAGACAAGGCACAGAACATGCAAAAAAGAAAATGAAGAGAACTTTGAAAGATTTACTCTAGGAAACAGAAGAAAAGATATGGAGTATAACTGCTTTGTACTATTAAGAAAATTTAAGAAACTGTGGACGTTTAAAGTCGGATATAAAAAAGAGAATAAAGAAACTGTCAGAGCTAAAAAAAAAAATAAATACGAAGAAAAAATAATGATATTGCACAACTTAAAAATAAATCTGAGCTCTGGCTAGCACGGCTCAGTGGATTGAGCACTGGCCTGCAAATGAACCAAAAGGTCACCAGTTCAATTCCTATCAAGGCACATGCATGGGTTGAGGACCAGGTCCCCAGGTGGTGCCCTGTGAGAGGCAACCAATCCATGTTTCTCTCCCTCTCTTTCTCCCTCCCTTCCCCTCTCTCTAAAAAATAAAATCTTTAAAATAAATAAATAAATTTGAAGCACCAAAATCATACAGCAGGCACTTCAGTAATTCAAAATGTATTTGTTAATACTTGGCATTTACATGTCAACCACTGCCAAATCAATGCTACAGATAAAAAAGAAATTAGAGCTAATCACACAAGGAAAAGGATGGAGAAATGAAACAATTAGAGGGAAGTTGACAGCTTTGGTAGAGAAACAAGAGAAGCCCAATATATGAATGACTGGTGTGCCTAAAGAAGAAAAAAATTCTTCTGGATCAGAGAAAATATTCAATGGTTAAGTTGGGGGAAATCTTCAAAATAAAATAATAAATATACAGGTAGAAGACGTTTGGAGAGTTTTAGGATAAGTAATAAAAATTAGAAAACACTGAAGCATAAACTTGGTAAAGTTATTAAACTTCCAAATGAAAGAAACAAACATCCAAAAAAAAGCAAATCACAAAGAAAAAATTTTCGGGCTGACTGCAGACTTCTCATGAAGTTTGTTAAGTCAGGAACAATGGAGGAACATCCACCACGAGGCAAGCAATGTGGATGGAAAACAGCTATAACCCAAAAAGTCTATACCCAAGCAAGTTTTTAATATGTAAATGCCACAGAAAAACATCCTCAAACACACAACTCAGAAAATATATCATCCAGGGACCCTTTAGGAAAAATCTATCTGAAGGTTTAATCCAATCAACTCATAAGTGAATGAAAATCAATAGGAAATATACAATTAAAGAAACTGAGAGAAGAAATGGCTAGTGTTAGGCATTTATTTAAACCAGAATAAATACTAAATATAGTTTTAACTGCAGATACAAATATAAATATTAAATTTCTGAAAGAAAAGTGAAAAATAAACAAGCAATATACAATAAAAATAACACTTAAATGAATTTCTTTAGGCTTAACTACAAATGATACCCTGTGATTTTCCCAGGTATTGAATATGAATCAAAGGTCTAAGAGTTTTGAAAAGTGTGGAAATGAATTAACTTTACGTGAGCAAAACTACAGAATCATTTTTGAAATGTTAAAGATCACATGCGCCACAAGGTCAAGTACTAACTTTATGCCAATGAAGATGAACCGGAAACACTGACGCAGGGGACACCCACAGAAGGAGAAAAGCGAACTGCTCCAGGATTAGGAGAGTGCGCACCCAGAATCTCAAGGGGAGCAGAAGAGACAAAACGTGGACTAAAACAATGAGCAGGAAAACAACCTTGAATACCATGCAGAACCCTCATTCCGTCTGACACAATATCCTTTTTACATTCAAACTAAGACAATTTCAGTTTCCTATACGACCAGCCTTCAATGACTTTCAGTAACTTACATGGCTAGACTTGACCCTTCAGGAAAACGTCCCTAGCCACGGACAAGTTTATGTTGTGCTCATGAGAGCTTTTCCATTCGATTCATTCAGGGTGGTCAAAAAGCCTGTTAAAGAAAATAAAATATGGGTATAAAATAAAACGTGTTAATATTATTACGAACCATTAAGATTTAGAGAACCAGTTTAAGTGTGGCATTGCTAAGTTGTCTTTAATAGGAGTAAAAAAAAATAAAATGAGAACATACAAATAAAATACCAGGGAAAGCAGAGAATGGAAGTAATAGAATGAGAGGCTGGTAAATTGCAGTCAGAGTGACAAACCCAGCTTACTGCCCATTTTTGTAAATAAAATTTTATTTGAACATAGCCACACTCGTTCATAAACAAAGTGTTTATGGCAGAGTTGAATAGTTACAATGGAGACCATATGGTCTGAAAGCTCAAAATATTACTGTTGGACTCTTCACATAAAAGTGCCCCAACCCCGCTAAAAAAATAAATAAATAATAAAAATAATCCCTGGTAACAGGTGAATAAATTTCTCCAGTGCATATGGGAGGGACACAATAAACAGTACTTCATCTCTGAAGCCAGGAAGCTGAGAAACGTAACTCGAAGAGTACTACTAAAAGTTATGTAGACTACCAATTGAAAATTAAAGGCAGATTACATAGCTTTCAAGTTTTGAAGTGAAAACACAACAAAAAAATCCAAAACAAACCAAATAACAAAGGAAAGAAGAGAGGCAGGAGGGAGGAAGACCTGGAAAGGGGGCAAGAACTGCCAGAAATCCATAAAAGAATCTGAAGACAGAACTCGGATGCAAAAAAAACCCCAAAAAACAAACAAACAAAACTCTCAAGCTGAGGTTTAAACAAACATACCCTGAGGAGCAGTAACGAAAAGATTAAGGATAGTTAAATATAAATGGAGAAGCAAATGGAAACAAAACCACCATATTAACATCCAACAAAACTGAATTCAAGGTAGACCTGCATTAACTTACATAAAAAGGTATTTTATAGTGATGAAAATTTAATTCGCATGGACATTTTTTAGGTCTCTCAAAAACGAGTACTTACATACATAAAGCAAGCATTTCTGGAAAGAGGAGAAAGTGTCCCAAGCACTGTAGCTATGGAAGACTTCAGCTCAATTCTCAACACTCGGCAGAATCACACCATAATATGTAGGGCATTCACCACAAACAGAGCAATAAAAGTAAACAATGCACGTATATTTATGTTTTATTATCATACATACTCATCTTATGTACCCATAGAACAAAAATCGACTATATATTAAATGAAAATAAATTCTAAAAAGTGAAAACCTTTCAAGGCCACGTTCTCCTGTCAGTCACGTTAAGACTAGGAATAAATAAGAAAGGCTGAAAACAGTCACGGCTGGAAAATTTTAAACTACCTTAACCCTGGTCTCAAAGATCAAAATATCATAATTTTAGAATGTCTGTAAAAGGATGGTATGAGCACTACACAGCAACAAGCAGAAAAATCCACAGCCTTAAACACTTTAGTACAAATCAAGAAAACATTACAATCCATAATCCAAGAATTTTAATTCAAGAAAATAGGAAAAGCCCAACCAAATAAACCTAGAGAAGTAGCAAGGAAAAAGGTAATAAAGATAAGGCAAAAACAGATTTACTTACTAAAGGTGTTGAAAACATTCAAAATGTCTCTTCAACAAATGGTGCTGGGACAGCCAGATGCCCACGTGGAAGAGACCGGAGCCAAAGCCCTACCTCACACCATACACAGAAACCAACTCAAACCGGACCGCAGACCCAACTGTAAGACCGACGACTGCCAAGCCGGGAAAGAGAAAACATAGAGGTAAGTCTTTGTGACCTTGTGTTTACCATCGGTTTCTAATGTACGGCACCAAAAGCGCAGGCAATGAAAGAAAAAAATGGATACGCTGGACTTCATCACAATTTTGTGTTTTGGTACAATTTTGCACATATCCAAACCTGTCACATGATCTTATTGGTTCCATTTTCTTTTTCCCTTGAAGACATTCATCCTAGGACACTCCGTTCTTCCACAGATAAAGCAGCTAATTTTCTAGAAATGTCTAAGTTAATAAAATTTAAGCTAAAAGTAGTTTTCAGAATATCTAGCTAAATTAGTACATTGAAGTATTTCAAGCTACTTTTGTAAATATGCAGTTTAGAAAAGAAAGTCTGTATAATAAATTTAATTCAATGCAATATAAGTACATACTTTTTTCCCCCATTTGATTCACAAAACCGTAACAACACTGAGAGGTACCAAAATAATCACTAACACAAACTGGAAGTGGGAAAGTAAACCAATAAAACCTTTCTCAAAGGCAAAGTGGTGACGTGCACCAAAATTTAAAATAAGCCTATTGCTTGGCGGATGGCCTAACTCTGAGGACCTTCACTGAAAGGGCAATTGTATAAGCTTATAAAAAGGTATCCCCTACCATATTCACTGTAACACTGGTTATAAATTTTTAATGGAATCAAACTAAATATCCATCAACAGTCATCAAGAATAAATGGTGGTGTGCTGACAAGTATTTAACAACTCGTTCTGTCGGGGGAGGGGAAGGGAGACCCTGATTTGTAGCATTTACCAATTTCTGTGGTAAATACGCTCACGAGGGCTGATTTTCACCTACCAAAATGAAGTCACTAAATGCAGAATTGAGAAGAAATGTGTATAAGTGGCTTTCATGAGTGGGTGGGAGCTAGCTGCAGCGTACCACTGAATGATTCAAAATACAGTGGAACAACAACAAAAAATATACTGAACGCTAAAAAGCCAAAAAATGTGATGGAAGAGATTTATAGACTGGAACCTCGGTTCTCAAATCTAATTCATTCCGGGAAACTGTTCAAGAAGCGATCTATTCAAAAACCAAATCTCCTTTGTCGCCTGAGAGACACACACGTGACTGATTGTACAGGTATCAGCATGAAAGGGTTGTCGGGCAGAGCATTGAGACCCAAAGTTTTGTGACACAACCGAGGCAGTTTTTTCATTTGGTCAAAAACCGAGCTGTTCGAGAACCAAGATGTTCGAGAACCGAGGTTTGACTGTATTAACATAGCAAGATATCCACTACATATTACTGGACCAAAACAGGACTATTACAGCATATAATGTGGTGTATGTGGTGTAATCTGTGACGGTGTCACTTTTTATGTGTATTTCATTTTCATCTGAAAGAAAAAGAACAGAACAGTGATGAGTAAATACTACATTCAATCTAGTTTTACCCATAACAGCAGCAGTAAATCTGGCTTTCATGGAATATCTAAAGCAGATTAAGATTTTTATTTCAAAACAGAATAGCAAAAGACAAACAAATGATTTGGCTTCAAAGTAATTAAAAACTTCTGTATTAAATAATAGCAAGAAAAAGAAAAACAACAGACTGGGTTTAAGTTATTTGCAGTAAATATTTTTAAAAAGGCTAATTTCATTTGTATGTTCAGGGCTCATAAAGAGGCAAAGGAAATGAAGAGACAACTTACAAAACAAGAAATTCAACTGAAACAAACATATGGAGAATGATCATTCTCACTAGGAATCAAATAAATGCCAATTTATAATTATGTACCATTTTTGCCTAGCATTGATACCCTCTCCTTATTGCTCATGATGTTGCAAAAGGTATATAATCATTTCAGAAAATTCTTTAGGTGCATAGAATCAAGAGTCATAAAATCTATCATATCATCTACCTAGAAACAACAGGCCTATTAATCTATTCTAACAAAAGTGTGTGTGTCTGTTTTAAAAATGAGATCTCCACTGGGAGCTTCATCACAGCATTATTCTGAAAACAGAAACATTGGGACGAACCTAAAAGTCGAGAGAAAGAGAGATAACAAAACTCTCTCTATATATGTATATGCATATATGTATGTATATATATATGTATGTATATACATGTATATATATGTATGTATATATATATACACACACGCTCTAATAAAATATTATATAGCAACTCCAAATATCAACATGAAGTCTACACAGACACCCAGAAAATATTTATCATATAATGTTAAATTGTACAGTACGATCACACCTGGGCAAGAACCACAAAAATAAAACAGACTAGAAAGGAACATAGAAAAAAATCATGTTTCTTTTGTTAGATTAGTACATTTGGAATAAATTTATGAATAAGTGTAAAATCCTTTTTTCAAACTTTATATTAAAAAGCCATTGCACCATTTGTAAATTTTCAAAATCAATGAAAAAAACACAAAAAAAATTTATTAACAGAATGGGCTGTCATTCTTTCAAAGGTTAACAGGAAAACAACATACGAGTATTTCTTGAGAATTTAAGAAAATTTGTTAAGTGCGATATGAATACTTCTTGACTCAAACTTTGCCTATGAAACAGGTTTTCTCATTAAACTTTATTATTTTAGAAAGCAACCGTATGACCAGAGGACATATATCTCAAATGCTCTTCCTTATTTTATTCCAAAAAGAGAATAAAATACAAAATAAATTCAGCAGTAGCATACTGCCTGAAGATACATTATATGTAGAAGAATATTTTCAATAGAAAAAAATAAATCACGGGATCCTGTGATTCAGAACTAGGGATGCTCAATGCCTTAATTAATTCTGGGAAGAATACATTGTAATCTGAGTAGCAGCTCACAGAGAGACTCTAGGGATTTAGAAAAACCCTAGACAAGAATCTCTGTTCCCATGGGCAACGTGGCCTGAAGTGGAAAGCCCTAAAGAAACTGTGTTTCTCAAAGGACACAGCTGGTGATTTTCATGAAAATACATTTGGAGTCAAGATTTCCCTGAAGAAATATTAATGAAGTCCTATGATTTCCTCCATTAAAATGCAACTTTTTGCCAAGAATTGTATGGATAAGGAAATACAAATTATTTAGCCAAAACTATTCAAGCAATATACAGGTCAGGTATCCTCTCTCCCATAAGATGGAAACTTAGGGGGCTCATCTTTACAAGAGATGTTATGTGCCCAATGTTTCTGAGTTACTTCTGCTGTGCTCTGGATAACAACTTAGACAGTGGCCCAACAATAACAGGAGAAGCTAGGAAGTGCAGAGGACACCCCAATCCTAAGGCCTTGAACACATCAAGGGACTTGCACCTCCCAAATCCATGGCTGAGCCACACTTGGCTCCAAGAGGAGCAACCATTACGGTACTTCGTTAGTTCCTGACCCAGTAGGAAGGGATTGGGAATAAAAATAAACATTGATTTCAAGTACCCTTTTGTTTCAGTACTCCCTACCTCTGCTCTCAAATTATTGAGAATTATTCAAATTACCCAAAATATATTTGCCCACATTATGAATCAAGAAATCATGTTGAGGTAATTCTATCAAGGACAAACGTAGCCCATTCTGAACGTTGTTCATAAATGAAAGTATGCTTTAGGGACCTTGAATAATCTGAGGAAAAAGCCCACTCCCTGGGTTTGGATGTGACAGCCTAGAAACTGAACAGTTGGTTAAGAGAACCAAACCAGAAGATATCGGCCTTCCGCAGCTAACAATCACAAACTACTTCGAAACAGGCAGACCCCGTTTTATTGCACTTCGTTTTACTGCGCTTCACAGATGTTGCATTTTTTTACAAACGAAAGACAAGAGCCTCCACCAGCAAAACTCCCTTATTACGGTGGCCTGGAACCAAACCTGCAATATCTCGAAGGTATGCCTGTGTTACAATACATTGTCTCCACCTGGGTATGACTCTACTTGTCCAGAATAGCTCATGAAAGGATTTACCTAATCTTTGCCTTGGGCAACTGAAAGGAGCTCTATCGTAGGAGGAAGCAGCCAGATGGAAGCAGACTTCCTAGACTAGGATCTCTCCAGAGACGTTCTAATAACCTATCACCACATTAGCAGAGTTCTCAATCCAGTAATAGATGAATTTCTATCACTTTAAAGAGCTGACAGGAAAAAAAACCCACCATGGAGTCATATTGTAAATTTTCTTTTTCATATGTGAGTAGGTTTTTTCACTGCTTGACATGGTATCTGGGCTTAGTGCATCTAACAACCTCCAGGAGCGAAAGAACAGGGAAGTGCACGCAATGAAACCCCTCCCATACAACTCAGGCTTCTATACTTGCTCATCTCCCAGCCCTGCTCTGGGAGAGGAAGGAGAGGAAGGGCAGGGTAGATGTAACAATGATAAAGAAATGCCGAAGGGGAGTGGAGCTGAAGAGGGGAAGCTGCTTGGCCCCGCTCTTCCTGATCAAAGACACAAGCCAACACACAGGGCCCCTCTCCTTTACTCTCCTTCCCCCCAGAGCCCAGTGGAGATCCAGCTGCCCCACCCTACTAGAACAACCCACTCTGCCCTGCCACGCCCCACTAGATCCCCCACGACTCTCCTCTGCCCGCGACTGGTCTCCTTTCCCCTGCACCTGTCCAACTCCAAATCTGAAATCAAGGTAAGTGAGCCTGCAGCCGATAAGATAACGAGAAGGCCGTGTGCCAGGAGCAAAGCAGGGGTCAAAGAATGCCAAATGCCTGCCTGGCACATCCAGCAGGGCTGGGTCTCGTTAGAAGGGCAGCTCTGTCAGAGAGGGCAGGGTGAGTCTAGCTGTTCCTTCTTCGGTCTTCTCCAGAATGCAGACGAGATACAGAAAGGTACTTCCTTTAAGTTTTCTAACCATGGCCATGACAACTGAGGGCAGTCCAGAGGCCACAGCAAAACAAATTTTTTATGTATATATCTGTATCTATATGTATTATATAAATTGTATAATAAACAAAATAAATTGTGTGTATATGTATCTATACACACAGATGTATTTTCAAACAAAACCATATAAACGTTCCTTACTTCATGTTATGTATGTGTTTAACATTATCTGTTTTTCTAGTTTCGAAGAAAGTCCCAAGGGAAAAAAATGGGCACAGTAATAAAAGAAGGAATGGACACAAATGGTCTACACAAGGGTTAATTCTAAATCTTTCCTGTTAGTTTCTGGATAAGGGCCTACTGGCTCCAAATACGAAGCAGTCCCCCAAAGGTGCCCCGGTCAGGGGTGTAAGGCACTCATGGTGCACTCATGGTGCTCAGGCCCGGACAGCCAACCTGCCCTCACTGAAACTGGCAGAAATAGCCCGGGAAGCAGAGAGTCTTGGTAAGCAAATGTAAAGCACTGCTCAAAGCCCAACGAAGCAGAAAAATAAAAAGCAGCGGTGAGTCTCAGGTAGCTGCCTAAGGCAGAAGAAAACCCCCAGACCTGGGCAGGACTGTGCTGGGCCTCTGAGCCTCCAGGGCTCCATCTCTGTGCCTCCCAGGATGTTGCCCTTCCTGCAGGAAGCAAGAGACCCATGCTGATACGGCAGGAGACGATGGATACCCTTTCGTGTGAAAGCAGTGAAACTATCAGCAGCATGCCAGGCGAGGGGGGGAGGGGCAACGCTGGAGAGACTCGCTCATGCCTCCTTCTCACTCAGCTTTCCTCGCCATCCTTCCATAGGGTGCTGTGAGCTGCCTGAAAGGCACCTCCGTTATTCCCAAAGGAAAACAGAGAAGAGTGAGGGAGGCTAGGAGGACAGCCCACCATATTGCCAGGAAGCAGCCCTGGCAATGCTTCCTTGGACACCCCATCACTTCTGGAGAGGGCCTGGGCTCAGGCCCAGCATCCAGGGCTGAGTGTGGGCAGAATTTGGCCCAGATGGCCAAAGCTGCAGAGGGGAAGCAGAGAAGTTCCAAAGTTCAAATGGCCCTTAGATTTGCTCCAGTCTCTTCATTCTACAAGTTTCTATAGAAACAGTAAAGGAACAAACAAACTAAACACCCTCACATCAGAAGAGGTAGGGCAGGAGTACCTAACCACCTTCCAGGTACAGGTCTCAGAAAAAATACACATACCTAAGCCACTATGCAGAGCCATGAGGAGCATGTGATCATTTAGCCAAATCCACTTTCACAAAGCCAGTATGCCAGTGTCTGCACATGATTTACCAATTTTCAAAAATACTCTATCACAACAGTTAGAGTGACAAGAGAGTTAAACACTTAACAACCACCCTGGCATTCTTTTAAGGGCAAACTAGGAACAAGAATTAAAGTCATCCTGTATTATTAGAACAAGTCACAGGAAATGGGTCAGCTCTTTAGGACAAGAGGAAAAAACTGCCTTTGCCATCTGCAGAAAAAACCACGTAATACAGGAGCTCTGAAGAGCCCAAGCCCTAAAAGATCAATTCACACAGCAAGAAAATATCATTGTATCTTTATCAGAAAAAAAAGAAAAAACCCAAGTCCTAACCAGTGTGGCTCAGGCTCAGTGGGTTGGGCATCGTCCAGGAAGGCGAAAGGTCGCTGGGTCCGATACCTGGTCAGGGCACACGACTGAGTTGCTGGTTTGGTCCCAGGTCAGGGCATGCAGGAGAGGCAACTGATCCGTGGTTCTCTCTCACATGGATGTTTATCTCCCTTTTTCTCCCTCCCTTCCCCTCTCTCTAAAAATAAATAAATAAAATCTTTAAAAATAAATAAAATAAAAAACAAATTAAAAGACAAAAAACACAAACCAGAAAACCTACTCAGACTGGGTAGAATAACGAAGGCAAAGGCCCCTGCTGGTGTCTTCCTCCCTAACTATCTGTATGGAAATACAACGAGACGTCCCGAGGCTCTTAAGTCACTGAGATGGGGACTTTTAAATCGTTAAGTGAGGAACCCAAGCTATTACTCAACACAGGCCTTCAGCACTTTCTCCCCTTCTCGCAAAAGCACTGCCACCCTATTTTGAAACCCAGTGGCCCACAACAGTATCTCGGGCTGGCTCACCAACTCTCCGCCGGGGATCTCGAGCAATCGCAGGGCCCCGCCCACGGAACAGAAAGGAGAATTCTACATTTTATAGATGACTTTGTTTTGCACACCAAAGTGTTGCTAAAGAAAGTTAATCATCTACCAAAAGCACATTCACAGGTGTCTTTCTTTTAATGTGTTAAAAGCCCCCAACTTCCCCTGTCACCAGCTCAGCCATGTGATGTTTGAAAGAAACACCAACTTGGAAGTTCCCTAAATCTTAAAGAAATGTGCACACCAGAGAGCCCAAGGAACCCGTCCTGGCCTTTGTTTAAGGAAGCTGTGATGAGAGAGTAAATGGGTGGGTAGGATTCACACAGAAGGATTTTTGAGGGGGAAGGGGCTGTGGCAAATAGAAGACTGGATAAAGGGTGGGCAAGACACTGAGGCGTTTCTCTCTAGAAACGAGAATCTGTAGTCGGCTGCCGTCACCAGGAAATAAAACCGTGAAAGATGCCTCATCACCCTGCTGCCTCTTCAGCAGAAGAAAATGCAACAAAGAAACAAGAATCATAGAAGAGGTGAAAAAGGTTTTTAAAATATAAAATAAGCAAAAGAAACATTCTATTTAATTTTTGTAGCAAGTGACTTGATTTAAAAAAAAGTCAAATTCTGAAAGAGGCGATTAATTCATGATTTTAGTTCACCGAAGGGAAAAACACGAGGCTCTCTCTTAGAAATATACATGAGTATCTTTCTTAAATATCACTATTCACTTCCTGCAACAGAGCCAAAGTCTCACTCTAGCTCTTTTTCTTTAATTTGTGAATCAATTATTGTTCCCATCAGTGAGGTGCAGGAACATAAAGGCACTAATAACATTCTAGCTCCTAACCACACCACAATCCATTACACACTTCCTTGAAACAAATACCTTGTTTCTTAAAGCAATCAAATGGCTCACAATCCAAGATTAATTCTGTAATAAAGGTGTGTGGAATTTTCAAATTTCAAATGACGTGATGTGTGTAACAATTTTCCATTCAAACTGCTTGATAAACACTATTGGCTTTTCAACCCAAAACAATATAAGAATGTTCAAATGAATCATTCGCACTGGAGAATGAATGAGAAGCGGGCATGGAGACAAAGAATACCTCAATTTCGTCTTTAAAACAGAATTCCTTTCATTGGGCCCCAGGTGGCCCACAGAACAGCAAACAGGAGGGGCAAGTGGAGAACATACGGATAATACCCATTAGAAGAAAGCAAAAAAATTTAATTCACTTCATCCATCTGCTCTACTTTCTTGTGGGTATCCTGCTGCCCACCAGCCCCCACCCTCCTATGCCCTATACAAGACCCAATTACGGACAACATAATATTTGTAAATCCAGCCATGCGTTGGGCGACATTGAGATACAAAGAAACAAGAGCCACTATCACTGCCCACCCCCACCCGCCACTCCACCATGGAGCTACCAATCTAGTTAGAGAGGCAGTACAAGCGGTTTCTAACAGTTTCTCATAGTTACAGTTAAAGGGGAAAGAGTATATGCTCCAAGGAAATAACATATATACAACTCAGGAGTTCAAATTCTTAAGATCATCCGCTTTCCCCAGTTGTGTAATCCCCGGAAAGCTTCTACAATGGCCTTCAGATTATTTTGTCTTTTTCTTTGTATTAAGAGCCAACAGAAAAGCCAAAGCCAGGAAGGATAATACTCAGAAGGACATGTCAGTCTGAGGGCGTCAACTGTGAAACAACAAGAAATGTGACAAGTGCTTGTAGCCTTTCCTGTTGGCAAACAAGAAATAAGGAGTGTCCCATATAGCACGTAATCTTGAACATAATAGGTGCTTAATATTTGTTCATTTGACCTGCATTCTGTATGTGTCTGTCTTTCTTATGGTATGCCTGGTTTTTAAAAAAAAATGAGAGGAAATGCTTATTTTTCAATAACTGGCAAGTGTTTGATGAATAAATGAATTTGAAATCTCTTCATAACTTGACTTTTAAATAATACTCATTTTGTTCTTAAAATTGAAGCGTAACGGCTTTTAACACAATATTCTGCCTTGATTTCCAAAATCACGGCTAGATATGAGGGTCAGCTCCAGAGCTATTGAGTTAATTCTGTTTTTGGTTCTCAGCATTGCAATTTGGATGTTTGCTTTTGTTTGCAAAGTCTAGATTCATGAGCACCTAGGATTTATGAACTCATTTCCGACAGCATGTTTAGGTCCTTTTTTCCTTTTTACTGCACGTTAGCTGAGAAATCAGTCAGATTTTTACATATCAGTAACGTAACAAATCAAAGGTAATTGTCAAACAACTTCCTATAATTTTATTAGTAACAGCTGTTCACACAAAATACTGTTTGGGTCTGATAATAGCTCTTTCTTTAATGTGACTCCATTCGGCAGAACAAGAGAAAAAAACATTCACTGTTTACTGCAGTCAGTTATTGCCACAGATTTAATTACCAACAATCACACATTTTACCTTCTATTGCTATTTCACACTTCCCTAGGATTAATTCTGCAAAGATCCTAACATTGCCTTAAAAGCCACGATAAAAGTTGCTTTTTGAAAAATGGCACTGCCCTCCCCTTCAACGAGGAAACTAGATTTTAAATTTGTTGCCACAAATACATGTATTCCCCTCAACCCAAAACACAAGAGTCTGGAGGAAACAGATTCCCTCCGCGTTTTGGGGGAGAAAGCAAACTTAACCTTCTTAAAATGGCTCCTCTCTCTTCCAAGATGTACTCTTATAATTCCCTACTTTCCCTCTACAATACCCAGTCAACATTTCCATTAGTATCAGCAGAATTAATAACCTCCCCTTAAAGAAAAATTAGTATAAATGCTGGGATAAAATCATCCTTGGAAAAGGGCCTTCATTTCTTTTCAAGTATGAGTTTGCCTGGGTCATGAAGGAAGAATCTGTTCCCTTTTTCTACTACACACAAAAAAACCGCAAAAAAACTGTTACAGGTTTTTAAAAATTCATCTGTAATAAAAATAATAACTACATTCAACAGTCATCTCTAAAAATTGATAAGCTATCTCTTATAAAATGCAGCTGGGTTTGGGGTTTTTTTTAATGAAAAAGAAGCTATCAAACTTATTTGGAATAAACAAAATGGCTACTAAGTTATTCTTCTGGTTTTCTTTTCTAAACATACGTAAAAATAATGGAAGGGATATACATGAGATAATTTCACTGTTCCGTAGGGTTTTAACTTGCGCCAAGGTTCCCATACAAGGAACTAACTTAGGGACTGACAGTTAATATGGCAGCTCTAGACAATGAATTCACAATGAACATTACTCTGAACGGCTTTGTCGTAAGTCAATTAGTGATTTGTAGGAGGGATGCTCCCACTTCACCCCTCCGATATAAACTATAAGCACTTATTTCCAGGGGGAAAAAAAGGAAGAAACAAGAGGAGATGAGTCCAAATAAATCCTGACATTTAGAAACATATTCAACATTTGAAAGCTCAAACAGGAGCAAAAATAAAACCAGTCTGGTCATAAAGCACCCTCACAAACACCGTATTTTGGTATTTCCAGGGAGATGCTGTTATTAGGGCCACTTAGAGGGGAGCTTTCATTTTGTGGTTCTGGGTAGCCATCCTAGACAGCCACTAACCTCTAGGTTAATTCCGGCAATCAACATCCCCATTCTTCCTCCCGTGAACTAACTCTACGGAGGGGTAGCGGGGAGGGTGTTTTTACCCAGACCTGTGTGAATGAACTCTCCATACAGTCTAAATCTGTCAGGGCATTCCCAGGCTTCTATGTCCCTTCCTGTGCTGCACAGTTTGCAATACATACATGTGCCTCTCAAATTTAAAGTGTTCTACCTGCAATTCCTAAAGTTCTGTTTGCAGTAACTGTGGTTCTCCTCACGTCATTGACAGGTGAATCTTACAAATCTGTTCAGTCACCACCTGCACTCTGATGAGTGTATCATGGAGAAAAGTATTTGGCAAAAAGAGATAGGATTAAACTAGCTTCTACACGACACCAGGAGTGGAATGGTTTCTTTTTTATTTTTCTTTAAACTTTCATACTTAAAGCATGACTGGTATTCCCAAATGCACCCAGCAAAGAACTGAAACACACTGGTTTGATACGTGATGTTCCATTTTACATTAACACTTCCTATCCTCGAATGCACTTGTATTCATTTGGCTCAAAGGGTTACATACAATTTTCTTTAAAAGATCATGAGTTTATCTGCCACAAATGGAAAACATTACATATCCCTGTGTCTCTATAATTTATTCATTATTTTATGATTTCTATCAGGAAGATCATAAGTAACTTTACTCATTCAACAAATACTGGGAGCATTCTATAAGTTAGATACAGTGCTGGAAGCTGGAATTCCACAGTGATCGACAGAGACACAACCCCTACCTTCATAAGCTTCCGGCCTATAATAGAAAGAAAGTCTACCTCCACACCTGCAATTCACTTAGAAGATCACGAACATACATTCTTCCATCTAAGACTGGCCCAAACTATGCCTGTTTTCAAAAGGTGGAATTCAAGAAATAAATAGGTTTGATAAATCTTCCTATTGGGTGATTACGATCTGAAGAGTGAAGATTTCAAAAACATGCAAAATCAGAACAGGTAAATAGGAAAAAAATATATTTCTTCAAGAAATCAAAAAAATTTTCAGTATGAGTATCTGTGACCAGAATCAGACATTCAAAGCCACTTCTTTTATGCAGACTTAAAGACACTGACATTATTGACCCATATGGGACCTATGTACCACCAACAGAAATACTTAGTTAATATTCATGAATATTAATCAATTAAAGAAAATATAATGGACTTTATACCTACAAAGTACATAAAAACTACAACCAAGTTAAAGTAATTATCTTGCATACATGTGTAGAACACAAAGTTTTCAAAGGTGTCAAAGAAATAAACAGTAATAAAAAATGAATTTAGAGAATGAATCAGTTAAAGAAAAAAAGAATTCAGAACTAAATAGGATATTTTATGGTGGTAAGTTTGAGTTCATTTTTATTTTATTTTCTTTAAGACTTTATTTATTTATTTCTAGGCAGAGGGGAAGGGAAGGAGAAAAAGGGAGAGAACCATCAATGTGTGGTTGCCTCTCCCACATCCCCTACTGGGGACCTGGCCGGCAACCCAGGCAAGTGCCCTGACTAGGAATTGAACTGGCAACCCTTTGTTTTGCAGGCCGGCACTCAATCCACTGAGCCACACCAGCCAGGGCTGAGTTCATTTTTAGGAAGAATAAAAAATCAACATACATTAAGTATTGCAGAATTTGGAACACACTGGTACATATAATTGCTGGATATGATTCAAAGTAGCCCAAATTTTATTGCCATCCTTTCATCAAGGCAGGTAGCCACTATTTTCCCTTTCTACAATAATTTCTCCATACTATTAATAGATAAAATTAAATAATTAGGTGAACACATGCAAGGGTCTCTGGCCATATAAATCAGTTTCCATTAAAATGGTGTCAGGAAGTTTATTTCAATCTAAGGGCAAATCCTTAATTTCCGTAAGCTGGTTGAAACTATTGGTGACCCTTTAAACTACAAAGGGATACATCTGTAACCTCCTTTGGATAGGTATCATTTAAATGAGTGAAGGAATATCAAGACTCATGAGAACAGCAGGTCAGGAGTTAGTTCCTCAAAGGGAACTCCTCCCCAATACTATCCCTTGTTCAGATCAATTATCATTTCCCTCCGGAAATGATAATTTCCGGGAAAAGTCCTGAAATCAATCACATGCCCATCCATACACACAAGCCTATGTTGAGCACATAGCTACTACATTATCTACTACATTAATAGTGTAGGTACTGTAGAAGTTCTGTTAAAAAAGCAACATACTGAGGACATGAAGCTGTAGCAAATCTTGTATGGCTCGGCATCATATTTCTAACAGAAAGTTGTATGATTTTTAAATGGTACTGATAAATGTAGGTCCTAAATGAAAGTCATATTTTCTACTACTTCTAATAGGCCCTATGAGGGGGCTGGGGTGGGGATGAATTAAACCTTACTCAAGTATCTAATAAAACAAACAAACAAACAAATCTCCACACTACCACCACTTTAGCAGTGAAATTGTTTCTTTAATTTTTTTCCTATCAGCAAGTTCGTTTTTTAAAGCACCGTATGTTATTGAAATACACAGTATGTAATTAAGCACCCATATATGTGTATTTCCCCAAAAGTCCTCCTAGACGTTGAAACCTAGACCCTCAGACAGACAAACCCCCTTGGCTCTAACTCAAGGCTGCTAGGAACCCAGGGCTGTCACGTTCCAGGCAACAGCCCTGGCCTGAGAGACCTCAAACGCGGATTCAGAGCTAGACAGAAACAAGTCAAGACTGTAAACAGAGAAAAAGAAAATAGTTCTTAAGGCTCTCTAAAATACATGATTTTCCCTTAATTCTGCTCATAAGTGCCCTATACATTTTCCTTGCCCTATTTTCTTCCCAACAGTGAGAATTCAGGAAACATTCAACTCCATGTTTTCAGCCACTAGAAATAGCCCAAGATGAGAATAAAAATTTAAAAAGACCTTCATTTCCCCATTGCACTTCCCCATGCCTGGCTTCATTTCCTAAAGCCCACTCTTATCCAGCGCTTTGCCTTCTGTTCTTTGTAAATGTGCACATTTATCTAATCTGGTTTCACGATGAAGACATAAAGCAGGGCATGTGAATTCACCATTTGTAACTATTTGTGATCATTATATTTTGTTCCTGCTTGTAAATGATCCCGCACATAAGCAGTTCAGTACAAAAGGCAATTGGTTCCTTGAACCAGGAGATGGAATGCTCAAGAAAGAAAATGAATGTTTCTCAAATCCGAATTGACAATACATTATTTTCCTCCAGAAATGTGTAAAAAACCCTGGACACAAATGCAGGCATTTTTCAGGCCTGTAACTGCAAAGTTGTTTGCTCTTCCTACCACAATAGCTGCGAGTTATGGCTTGCTGGCTTGTATGTGACCCCTGATCGTTCATTATGAACATCCTCTCAGAGATAATAATCAATAGAATTCCGAATTGAGAACTAGCATTGTCTTACTAACTTAGTGTTAAGGAAGAATGTTAAATTGTTTTCCTTAGAGATTAAAAAGAGATTTCTGCTGTACATTTCCCATTTAGCTTCCAGCCCGGACCCCAAACATACCGAAATACTGTCCGTTTTAAACAAAAGGTTTTTATTTGTTTCCATGAGAGTAATTGAGAGGCGCACTGGTTTTCAGTAGTAGCTATCGTGAATACAGGCCTACATCTGGGTTACCTCATTAAACAAAAGATACTGTGGCTGTCAACGACCACACAGCACAGCGCTCACCTATCCCTCATCTTTATCTGGAAGGAATGGTGCAGACAATAACATGCCGGTCACCATCCACTGGTCAACAAACTCTTCTGGGGCCCCTCCTTTCGGTGATCAGGTAGCTAGAGAACAGCACTTGGGTGACACATTTGGGCTTGCCTCCCGCCTCCCCCCGCCCCCCAATACCTAAGCCTCCTTTCTTTGGAGAGCCAACCACTGGGCTCCCACATCATCACTCCTCGGAGAATCCAGGCGCTATCGAGTCTGTCCGTCGTTCCACCATTCCCTCCAGACCCGGGAACACACTGACAATGGTTGCACATAGGCCACCCCGCCGCAAGCCATCCTCCAACACGCCCAGACTCTGCTCGCACCCTCGGGCCACACACACTCACACAGCTCCCCACTCCACCACCCCACGGGACGCCGCGGCCACGACACTGGAAGTTCAACCCCTCTGCTCACCTTTCCCACCCCCTGCGTCTGCCCCCACCAAGTGTTTTGACATTCAGCTGATGCACAGCAGATAAAGGAGCACCCGGAATGCATGGCCCTCAGGGATACCCAAAGGCACAATCCGAGGACCTGGGCAGGGCAGCCCGACTCCCGCGTGCGCGCGCGTATGCTCGGACGCGCGCACCCGAACGGGTGCGGGTAGTGTCCGGGGGCGCGCCTGGGGAGGGTAATGACCAGCCCGGGGCTCCCGGGGGCGGGGGCCGCTGAGGGCAGCGACCGGAGCTGGGGGTTGGCAGGTGGGCAGCGTGGAGGCCCGACGGGAGGGTCTGCAGCAGCCGGCCCTGGGCGGTACTCACCAAGCAGCAGCAGCTTAAGCTCCCGGCGGGCGTCCCGCTTGTCCCTGCGGAGCTGCCGCTCGATCTCGTCGTTGATCCGCCGGGCTTCCTTGGCCTCCTCGCTCAGGCAGCACGCCATGATGGACTCCAGAGTCATTCTTCCAAAGTGCCTCCGCTACAGCCCAGCCGGCACCCCTGGCTCACACGCACGCACACACACCCTCCCGCCCTCGCTCCCCCGAGGCAGCGGTGGCCGTAGAGCCCCCGCCGCCCGGGCGTGCGTCCGGGACGAGCTCCGGGAACCGCCGCGGGGCCGCGGCCAGGGCCCGGGGTGCGTCAGGAGTGGAAGGTTGGGGCCGCCGGCAAGAACGAGGCAGGCGCGGTAGACTGGTTAGGGGGGCGCACAAGGAAAGGCCGCCGCGCCCGGCCTCGCTCAGACGCCCGGGCTTCCTTCCCCGGCAAAGGGCGGCCCGCCTCGCCCCCCGCACCGCCGCCGCGGCTCCCCTAAGCGCTGCGCCGGAGGAGGAGAGCACATCCACCGGGGCGTCTCCGCATAGAGCGGCCGCCGACGGCTCCCCGTGCCGGCGTGCCGCTCTTCGCCGCCTCCTGACACGGCTCCCGGGCGCCCTCCGCCCAGCCCGCGCCCACCGCCCGCCGGGACGCCGCGCGCTCCTCTGCCTCCGCCTCCACCTCCGCCAGGCGCCCACCCCCGGCCCCGATTGCCAGGCGCGGAGCGGCTGCTCAGTGCTCGCCCTCCCCCTCGCCACACACACACATTTTCTTCTTTCTCTGAACTGGAGCACAGATCCGGGAGGGAGAGGGAGGCGGGCGGAGGAGGAGGTGGTGGAAGAGGAGGAGGGAGCAGGGAGGCGGTGCCGCCCGGCCCCTCCTGGAAGGCTCTCCTGGGCTCGCAGCCGCTGCGCGCCTCCCAGTGCGGCTCTCGCCTAGCCCGCGCCGCTGCCGGGCTGGTCCGCCCCCTCCGGCTCCGAGGGAGGGCGCCTCCCGCTCCCGCGCCCTCTGCGGGGGCCAGCGGGCGCCGCGGTCACGGCCGCCTCCGCAGGGGGCAGGGCTGCGTTGCCGAGGCTCAGCCCGGCCCCCGCCAACCTGCCGCTGCCGGCAGCCACCGGGAGTGGTAAAGCGGGAATATGGCGGCTTCTGCTTGTCTTTCAGCCCACCAGCCCCGGAACGCGGCCTCTGCCCTCGGGGAGCCGCGGGATTCGGCCCCGCGAGCCCCTGGCACCGCTGCGGTGCGGCTCCCAGAAGGCGGCCGTGGCGCTCGTGCCGCCAGCTTCCGGACAGCGTGGATCTGCTGGCAGAGCCACTCCGCAGCCGCTTCTATATTCTTTCCCTTTCCTATTTCTAAAACGCCATTCTGTTAGAAAGTATCTCGCCCACCTCTGACCCCAGATCAGTCACGGAAAACAAGATACACTCAGTCGTGGAGTGCGACTCAGGAAGAGGAGCAGTTGTCTTAGGTTTGGGATGGGGGGCGGAGGGGATTGATAGGTGAAACTGTACACAAAGTTACTGGACACACAAACCTAAATCCTGAGCAGAAAAGTGAAGCTGCCCAAGTTTCCAAGAGCTTCTGATAGCTTCCAACTTTTCATGCCGTTGAGGTTGTTTATTGGTTTGTTTGTATGTTTGCTTTTTACACATTGTCTTTTTGAAAAGGTACACGATGTTTAACAACCAAGTAATCAAATGTATCCTGTGGACGGAGACTGAATTATGGGTGACTGTTGAAAAAATGCAAAATAGTGTGGGAAAAAATAGAGTAAAATAGATAAGTGGGAAAGCCAAGATCGCCCAGCAAAATTTTATTCTAGTATTTTGTTTTTCCACTTCTGATTGGGGCAGTTTACTTAATAATTTTTGCATATTTTGCTCTGCTATAGGACTGAAAAATGGGCCCCCAAATCTCCTTGCTCATTCAGGTTTATTTGGTCTAATAGCTAGACGTGGTAAAACTCATTGCTTCCTACCTTAATGGAACCTGAGATCTTGGAAGTAAATTGTATTTTATGAAGGGGATCCCTTTTTAATGTTTAATATTTTCTCTGAGATGTCTCTGCTGCAACCTGCTGATCCCGAGTATCAAGCCAGGCCGTGACTGTACTGTTGCTTGCAGGTTAAGAACCCACATAGGGTTCTTGGATGACAGGCGTGTGACTACCTTCTCTCATTTGCAATTACCTCCACCCCTCGACTCGCTCCTTCTCTCTCTCTCTCTCTTTCTCTCCCTCTCTCTCTCTCTCTCTCTCTCTCTCTCTCTCTCTCTCTCAGGACTTAGATAAAACAAATCATGAAGACATAAGATCTACCTTGTAGGCTCCCTTTTTAAAAGAATATTTAGTCTAGAAAATGATTAAATTTCACCTTGGGCACGAGAACAGCAAGGACAAACTTCACTCCATGTGAATGCCTACAGAAAGCCTCTACACTTGCTGTGAAATTAAAATTTAAAATTAAGTGACTAATGAAATTAAAGATTGAAGCTCAATATGCAGAAATTTTAAATGGCTTTGGAGAAAAAACTTAATTATAAATTCGCATATACGTATGTGTGTGTGTGTGTATGTTTCAGACAGATAAAAAACACCAGAAAGTCAAATGATAGGAAGCTTCAAGTGTTTGGGTTTCCTAGCCAAGGATCCTCTGAGATTTTGGAGAAAATGTCTCTAGACAGTGCAGTCAAGCTGCAAGGTAACTGAATTCATTTCCTTTCATTTTAACTGAACTGAACTATTTTTTTGAGGAAAGGAATTAAACTGCTTCAATCCACTGCAGATACAATCAAAGTCTGTTTTGTCACCCCTGAATCCCAAGCATCAGGATCACTCCTTGGCGTTAGTAGATATTTAAATGCATAAGACAAATCAATAGGAAAATGTTTCAAATACTGGGAAGAAATCAGGAAGTAAGGAAAACCAACACACTATAATGATAAAGTCACGTATGGTGTCAAGAAGGAAACAGGAAAACAAAATTCCCAGTCTGGGCTGAGATCTGGGCTGCAACATGGGAATCTTTGCATATATATCTGGAAAGCATCTGCCAAGCAAATACTCATACAACCTAAGTCAAACAAACAAAATCCATGTAGAAACCACTGAAGTTGTTGACCATGTTCTAGAGGCAAATACTCTTTAAAATATGCAACTAAAACATGGATGTTACAAAGTCCTAGTTCCTTAAATCAACAAACATTTATTGCCTCCTATTTGTAAATAAAGTAAAAGTGCAGGAAGAGAGATACTAAGATGAATACAATATGATCCTGCCCTCAATAGGCATATAGTCTTAAGGCGATATGTGGCTGTGAACAGCTATAACAAAAGACAAATTGAAATCAGTTTGTATTAAAATCAGAAAAGAAGTAGCCATCTAAAGGTACAAAAAGGAAGGAATAATTCATTCTGTTCCAGAGAACTGGAGAAGACTTCACAGGGAAGAGGACATTTGGGTGCATCTTACCACTAAAAAGTAAATCAGTAAGTCCAAATCACCCCAAACAGAAACGGAGATGATAACCCATTTTGAGAATTCAAGGGCAATTACTAGATAGCTGAAAAGCAAACCACAAAACCCTTAGCAGCCTGAACACTGAAGGCCAGAGGAACATGGGAAGTCTGTCACCTCTTCTGTGGTCTCCTGAGACAGATACCTACCCCCATGATCACATTACCCTGTCATTTGGGGTCTGAAAAAGAAAAATAGCCAAAGGCATAGTTTAGTTTCTAGGAGTGAAAAGGTTGCACTCTTATAGAAGGAGCTCCCGGGGGAGGAAAAGCCTGCACTCCTCCTGTTCCCAGAGTCACTTAGCCTGACTCTTTCACAGCATACACCACATCACTGTAATTGTTCATTTCCCCTCTCTCTCTCTCTCTCTCTCTCTCTCTCTCTCTCAATTAGGAGCTGCTTGAGAGTACAGACTTTCTTTTTCATAAGTGTTTTCAGGACACCTAAAAGAGCGACCATCCTAGAACAGACAGGAAGTGACAAATAAACAAATGGATACCAGAACCTCCATCAACAACAAATACACTCACAGCCTGCCTGTCCCAGGCGGTGCACTGTGCCAGAGGCCTGAGGTATACAAGGCCCTTAAAGGCTTAATAATCTATTTGGGCAGGCAGTCCACATGCATAAAAGAATAAACAACAACAAGAAATGAGAAGCACTTGCTGCTAACGTACAGTATAGAGAAAGGATTGCTGGGACTTCAGAAGAAGGAGCAGTTATCCAGGCCACCATTCAAAGCAACTCTAAAGATTATGGCTAGACACAAGGCAGTCACCTGAAAGGCCAATTAAAAGTCAGCCTGAAGCAATGCAGATCCTACAAGAGCTGAGAAAGAACTGCTCTGTGCAGAGCTTGCTGGCACAGCTATCTGGCCAAAGAATAAAGTGGCCTTGCTGGTGGTGGTGGCAGACAAGCAGGCCCAGGGAGACTCAGAGAGGTGCAAATGGCGCCACCTACAGGACAGTTTTCATAACAGCAGAAAGATTATGATTTGTTGGTTGAAAGATTTTATCCAGGCATGAGAGTACCTTTTGAAACAGAAAATATGCACAATGCAAAGTCAAACTGATATTCTAGACATAACTGATGTGTCTATGGTACCTCAGTGACATCTTTCCATTACTACCCTCAAAAATGTGTCCAAGTGAGCCTCTGACTAATCAAATGTACCTATTTAGTGTTATCAAAGGTCAGCATTTTCACAGGAAGCATTGTACTCACAGTACAAAGGCCATTCAGGTGCCACCAGACTGAAAGGCCCTAAAAGGCTGGCCACATGGGAACAATTTTTAAACTGAGTATACCTGTGTTTCAGCCACCCGAAGCCATTTACTAATGTTTGATGAATGAATGAGTGAATGAATGAGCAAATGAATGAGCAAATGAATGAATATATACTAAAATCAGAGAGTAAGATATCAGGTCACCCAAAATTATGATCCAAATCCTTCTAGCACCCAAAGGGTCAAGGTAACTTAGCTAGTATAGAGGTTTCCTTCCTGCCCTGAAGTTACTACTAGTTGGAGCCTCCTGTCCCCTAAGACGCTCTGCCTTTGCTCGACTTCCACCTAAGACCAAGGGTGCAGACTAGTGGTCTTTAGCCTGAAGAAGTGTTGCTTTTGACTCAAGGGTGCCTTTGAAAAATATGAATTAAGCATCAAGAGACTCACAGAGAAATCAGGGTTTCCGTTTCCTGGTCAAGCTCTGGCAGTCCCAGGTCTATATTCCCACATGACAACCATTGCCTCACACCCGATTCACTCTGCATTGCTGTAAAACCCGAGCCAACTTGTACTCCTCGTTTAGTAACATGCTGTACCTGTGAGCATTCCAGGTGGGCACTCTAAGGCAGATAGCAGGATGGGGATTGGATTTTGGAATTAATCAGAGAGTTGAGGCAATTGATTTCTTTTAATTCTTTGTTCTTAACACCATTCTGTGTTTCTTAACCAAGTAATCATTTATCCCATTATACTCATCTCCCTTTGATGATTTCTCATGTAAAGCCCAAGAAGGGCAGGATTTTTGGTCTGTTTTGTTCACTCCTAGATCTGGCACTTAGAATAGTGCCTGGGATATAGTAGATGCTTAATAGACATTTATTGAATGAACAAAAAAGAGATTCTCCGATCAAAGAGACTACATATTGGCCACATGGCAGTTTGCTCCTTTTCTTTTCTTTCTTAGCCAGATGGTATCCACCAAAGTTGGCTCCCTCTCTAAACATTCCTTGGCCCCGTGCTCCCAAATTCTGCCATCACTAGGATATCAAGAAAGCTGGGGATGAAACATTTTTGTTTAAAACCCAGATGGAAGCATGTATTAATCCACCCAAATCAACTTTAAAGGAAGGTTGATACTCTTGACACAACTTCATTTCAAGTAATATGTATGTTATATATTGGAGATCATGACATAATATATAGTCAAAGTGAATTGCTCAATGTGTGATAAGTTAACAAAACAGCACATGTTGATGAAAAATACATAAGTAATTAAAATGTCTGTTGTGCTACCTTCTCAATGATTGAAATGGTCTTGATATTAACCTTTCAATTAGTCACTATCCTTTTAATTTTTCAATCTGCCATTCTGAGTTCTATCAAGATATAATAGAGCTAATAGCTTTTCAATTTTAAATAGTTATATAAAATATCTCTTCCTGACCACAAAATTAAATAAAATGGTATCTCTCATTTTATTTTTCTTTCTTTCCATCCCTATCTCTTAGGTCTATGACAATTTATTTGAGCAACAAAAATTTCTAAAAGCCCCTTTTTAATTTGTCAATGTACTTCCTTATTTTCATCCTCATACAAATTCTCTTTTTAAGTATATTTTATTGATTATGGTATTACAGTTGTCCCATTTTTTTCTCCCCTTTATCTATCTTTGCCTGGTATCTCCATTCCATCCAGCAATCCCCACCCCAACCCCCACCCCACGACTTAGTTCATGTCCATGGGTCATACATATAAGTTCTTTGGCTTCTCCATTCCCTATACTATTCTTAACTTCCCCCTGTCTAGTTTATGCCTACCAATTATGCTTCTTATTCCCTGTACCTTTTCCCCCATTCTCCTCCCTCCCCCTCCCCTTACCCCTTCCTGCTGATAACCCTCCATGTGATCTCCATTTCTGTGATTCTGTTCCTGTTCCAGTTGTTTGCTTAGTTTGTTTTTGGTTTTTTTTAGGTTCAGTTATTGATAGTTGTTTGTTGTCATTTTACTGTTCATAGTTTTTATCATCTTCTTTTTCTTCGATAAGTCCCTTTAACATTTCATATAATAAGGGCTTGATGATGAACTCCTTTAACTTCACTTTATCTGGGAAGCACTTTATCTGACCTTCCATTCTAAATGATAGCTTTGCTGGACAGAGTAATCTTGGATGTTGGTCCTTGCCTTTCATGACTTTGAATAGTTCTTTCCAGCCCCTTCTTGCCTGCAAGATTTCTTTTGAGAAATCAGCTGATAGTCTTACGGGAACTCCTTTGTAGGTAACTGTCTCTTTCTCTTGCTGCTTTTAGGATTCTCTCCTTATCTTTAATGGGTAATGTAATTATGATGTGTCTTGGTGTGGCCCTCTTTGGGTCCAACTTGTTTGGGACTCTCTGAACTTCCTGGGCTTACATGTCTATTTCATTCACCAGATTGGGGAAGTTTTCTTTCATTATTTTTTCAGATAAGTTTTCAATTTCTTGGTCTTCCTCTTCTCCTTCTGGCACCCCTATGATTTGGCTATTGGAATGTTTAATGTTGTCCTGGAGGTTCCTAAGCCTCTCCTCATTTTTTGAATTCCTGTTTCTTCATTCTGTTCTGGTTGAATGTGTGTTTCTTCCTTTTGTTCCAAATCATTGCTTTGAGTCCCAGTTTCCTTCTTTTCACTGTTGGTTCCCTGTATATTTTCCTTTATTTCACTTTGTATAACCATCACTTCTTCCTTTATTTTGTGGCCATACGCAGTCATTTCTGTGAGCATCCTGATTACCAGTCTTTTGAATTCTGCATCTGATAGGTTGGCTCTCTCCTTGTTGCTTAGTCCTTTTACTGGAGTTTTGATCTGTTCTTTCATTTGGGCCATACTTATTTGCCTCAGCACACCTGTTATGTTGTAAGGGTTGAAGCCTAAGGTATTCGCCAGGGCAGGGCAACCCACTGTGCTGCATTGTGGCGCTGTCTGTGGGATAGGGATCAGAGAGGGAACAGTGACGCTTGCTTGGCTCTTGCTCTGCTTGTCACTTCCCCCACTTCCCACATGCAAATTGCGCCCTTTCAGGTGCTGATTCCTGGTTGGGTGGGCCTCTCCAACAGACTCTCCTGTGAGACTGGCAGCTTCTCCCACCACTGCAATCCCCACAGGTTTTTACAGCCAGAGGATTTGAGGTGTTTATTTCCCCACACTGGAGCCCTGGGTTGCACAGTCTGTCTCGCTCCCCAGTTGTTCCTCCTGGTTTATGTGCACATGAATGTGGGACCACCCGCTCCACCAGCTGCTGCCTCGCCCACCCAGCCCGCCAGCTGCCACCTTGCTGTGTGCATCCTTGCCACCCCAGCTGTCTACCTCCACCCCTCCCTGGTCTGGATGAATGTTTCTTCTTTAAATCCTTGGTTGTAGGACTTCCAAAAAGTTCAATTTTTTGACAGTCCTGGTTGTTTTTTGTTTTTAAATTGGTCGTTATCCTTCTTTTAGCGTTGTGAGGAAGTGAAGCATACCTACCTTCAACTCCATCTTGGCTGGGACCCTTTCTTCCTCATACAAATTCTTAACAACCAGATTTGGGGTGAGTACTTTGGGCCATATAAAATGGGGCCTCAAATAGGGTGAGGTGAGTGTGGCACTGTTTTTGTTGTTGTTGTTGTTGTTGTTGCCTTAGTTGTTGCATTTTTTTAATTTGTCTTATTATGTATCTTGATTACTAAGGTGTTTGGTGCTGTCTCAAATTTTGCACCCACGGCAAATGCCTCACTTGCCTCACCCTATCCTGGCCCTGGTAGAGAAGTTGTACATGAATTGGCATACAAGTGGAGAATGTGCCACTCTAGAATAGGAATCTGCTATGGAGGATTATCTATTTTTTACAATTTCAAAATATGATTTCTGCCTGTGGAACTGGAACAAAAGAACTGGGTTAAGAAGCCATTGATCGTCTAAATTGAAGCAGAAGCTTCCACAGCCTCTCCAAAAACACATGCTATCAAGAAAATCATAACCCCCCTCCAAAGTGAGAGAAAAGAGCAGAAAATATTACATGTTTTCAGCTCACTATTTGGCTTACATTAAGAAGCAAAGACCGTAGTATCAAGAGACTTAAGAAGCCATGTGATCCAAGAAATATTTCTTAAAAATAAAGCATACTCAACAGCCAATCTATAAAAGGGTAAAGGTACCTACAGGTATGCTGATTAGGGAGGAGTGATGTGGAATCCCCATACTTCCTCCTCTTTCCTCTTCTCTCAGGCCATTTTCAAAACATTTGTGCTAATCCAACTGGCACACTTCCCAACAGGGTCATACCTAGAGGGTTGAAAAATTTGTCCAGATTCTGCAGCCAGGAAGCACAAAAGCAGGACTACAACTTGAATTTTCTCATTCTCAGTTTTTTGTTCCTGACGTAAACTAAACGAGTTCTGGAAAAAGTTATATTTGGTCTCCAGCTTTCCTGGTCTCAGAATTCATCATCTTTTTGGAAAAGGTCAATGGTTCCTTTAATCTTTTACCTACTCTCGAGAAGCCCGGAGCCTATTGATAATAAATCACAGCACCCTTGCAGGAGTATTTGCATTTTCAACTAGATCAAAACCCCCGGTTCAAGTATGTTTCTGACCCTTGGCTGCACATTAGAATCACCTGGGGAGGCTTTAAATCCTACGAGATGCTGTATTCTCACCACAAATATTTGGATTTAATTGGTCTGGGGTGAAGCTTGTTATGTATTTAGGTTTTGGGGTTTTTTTTTATGCCCCTAGGTATTCCAATAAGCAGGCAAGATTGAGGGCAACTGAGTTGTAGTAATAAAACTAATTACACATGTGCAGGCCTCAGCCAGTAAGTGGATAATGCAGTCATAATTACCTACTCCAGCTGGGAACTGTGACCAGTCCTGCCTAACGCAGGGCCTGTGCTAGGCTCAGGGCTCACCAGGACCGGGCTTGTCCTGTCCCCACACACTGTCCCATCAGATCTTCAGATATTTTTTATTTCCCTTTTCCCTTCATTATTTTCTTAAAATTTGTTTCAGTGGTGAATGTCCTGGGGGTGGGGAAGAAGCTCAGAGAACACAGGAAAACATGTAGAAGAAAATGAATGTTATTCGTAATGCTACCACCCAAGATAATCCTTGTTTACATTTTTTGTTCGGTTTTGAGTCCTTTCTATTCAGATGGATAGCCATAAGATTATTGACGAATTTAAATTATAATAGAGTGCATACTGGTATTTTTTTTAATTACTGTATTTTTCAGACCATAAGATGCACCTAGGTTTTAGAGGAAGAAAACAGGAAAAAAATTGGAAGCAAAAATTGTGGTAAAATATTTAATAAGATCCTTTAAAGCAGAAATCCTGTAGTGAGACAGGTAAGCTACATTCGGACTATTAAGACACACCCCCATTTTCCTCCCAAATTTGCAAGGGGTGCGGGGGGGGGGTGTCTTATAGTCCAAAAAATACAGTATACGGGCATTTGGGCAAATGCCCGAACACAACAAAATTTGACACAAGAAGTCTCCCGCCCACTGCCAACCCAGCTCTCACCTTCCCACCAATGTTACCAGTCTTTTGGCAGACTTCCAGAAATATCTAGGCATATACAGACATATATTTATTTATCTTTTAGTTACAAAAATTGTTGCATATTATACAACGTAGTCTGTAATTTGCTTTTCCCACTCACAATGTATCTCAGAGATGGGTAAAAATCATAAAGGGGTTTTTTTTTGACACTACATATTTTTTCCATTGTAGATTTCCCACAATTTCTTAACCAGTCCATTTTTGATGGGTATTTGTTTCACGTGTTGTGCTACTTTTAAAATAAATATTTCTATCTTTAGTTCTTTGTTCTTCCCATGAATTTATTATTTATTAAATATGCTTCAAAATTATTTTAGTGCTGCTTGGTGTCCCATTGTATAAAATTATAACCATCTGTTCATAGAATACTGAATTGTTAGACATTTATGTTGTTTCCAATTCTTTACCACCATGAATGATGCTGCAATAAACAACCCTTGTATACCAATCTGTGTGTGTATCTATCTCCATGTCCCTCGAATAAATTCAACAGAGTAGAATTACTGGTCCAAAGCACATGCACTTTTTAAGGCTTTTGATATATAGTGCCACACTGTTCTCTAGAGAGTGGGTAACAATTTATATCCTATCACAAGTGTATGAAAAGTATCATTCCCCCGTCTTTGTTAAACTACAAGTACTGATTTTGAAATTATGGGATTGATTTTGGGTCAAAATACATGTTAGAATGTTTTTCTAACTGTAATCTCTCTTCATCATTATGAACTACTCTGAGACTTTTTTATAAACATATGCCTCTTTCTAAAAATCATTATAAACACTATTTGAATTGAATAATAATCCATATAGATAAAGCTAATTTTTAAAAACTTTAAAGTCCTTTTATTTTAGGCAGTTCAAATAATACATACAATACATAATTCAGTGGTAAGTCTACTTGGTAGTACCTCCACAATATTTCTGGCTTTCTTTTAACACAAATCCACGAGACCCATAGTTTGGCTACATCTTGAGTCTGTTCTATATGTATTTCCAAAACTTCATTGTGAAGTTGTGAAATGCCCTTTTAAGCCTGCGACTAGCGACTAGCGGTGTAGCTCTGCCCAAAGCAAATAAAAACTCTATTGGCTAAGCCTTCCCTTTCATGCACAGGGAGCCAAAGTAAGGATCAGTTTATTCAGCTGCATGAGGATTAGACCTCAACAGTAACATTTTGCAGGGATCAGGGGAAGGATGTTACCAATTACTCAGGGAAAAAAAAATTGCTCCCCAGGAAGATAAGACATTCTATTTAATATCTACCTTGTCAAGCCACAGGCTACATGCTGCACTTTTGCTACTGTACTTGTAGGAAAAAATATCCAAATATAGTACATTACAATTGGTTTGAAAAACTAAGAGCCAGATTAAGTAAGGGTAAAGCCATTTCATGGGAATTCTTTCAAACGACTCACTGCTTAAATCTTTTTAAAGGCATCACACACCATTTCTCTTGGACTCTATGTCCTGCCAAGTGATTAGTATCTGAAGGCCTGAAATCACTCAAATGCACCTAAATTATATTAGAGCTTACCTGAAGTACATACCTTGTAAGATTTTTTAAGTCAGGTCTG
The DNA here is from genome assembly GCF_022682495.2 of Desmodus rotundus. NCBI lineage: Eukaryota > Metazoa > Chordata > Mammalia > Chiroptera > Phyllostomidae > Desmodus > Desmodus rotundus. The sequence continues at coordinate 41,664,181 of NC_071387.1, read as the reverse complement.
CCCGGAGAATCCTGAGGCATGTGGTGGAATGCCAATGAGACAGCGGGTTGCTCAGATGCCGGTTGTTGCCTCTGAAATGCCACCTGAGCCAGGTCATTGTGCCAAAGGTATTGATCCTAGTGTACATCTTTCCACAGGGGCGGGCGGGGGGCCACCAGCCCTTCTCACTGCAAATACAGGACAATAGGTCCTAAACTTCTTCCAGGCAGGAATAGAAAAAGAAAGGTATCTGAGAATTCCAGAATTATTCTCTTTTCTTCTCCATGAAGAATACTTCAGTCTACAGCCATACCACCCTGAATGTGCCTGATCTCATCTAATCTCAGAAGCTAAGCAGGGTCGGGCCTGGCTAGTACTTGGATGGGGGAGTACTTCAGGGGCAGGTTGATCCACGGAGGATCGGTGCCCTGACTATATAGAGGGCAAAATATTGCTACGATGATAGGAAAATAATTTATCTCATCAATACATCTTATTCAACCTATTTCCATTTTATTTATTCTTAGGCCACATCTGTCAATTTGGTAAAATAGACATGTCTTGCGAAGGCTGCCTTTATGTCACCAAATGACTTCAAACACTCTGAGTCACTGTTGATATGTCTTAGGATTGGAGTGGACAGGCATGGCATTAGGGTGACAGGGACTAGTTGTGCAGCAAGAAGGGAGGGAGAGTCATGCTAGTTTGTCCACTGAAGCCTGACGAGATAGATCCCACTGTAAGTCCTGTCCAAGACAGTTCAGTATTACTCAGTATCCGAGATTACAGCTACATGAGATCACTGTTCATGTAACTTCTTTTTTTTCATCATTTTTATTCATTCATGTATTCATGCAACTCCCAGTTTGTAGCAAAGCAGGACACAAAAAGAGGAAGGAGTCTGTGATTGGAAGGCCTGGCATCAAAATCTGGAAAGCTGGCCTCAAGGCAAGAAGGGTGCAACCTGGCTGTAGTTCAGGGGATGGGCCCTAAGGAATTAGGTTCAAGGGAGGTTAGCAGCACAGAACTCAGGGGCAGGGATCAAATCCGGTGCATTGCCTCAAAGGGGGTTTCATCACGGAGAGACCTGAGGCTGATCCTCCCAAAACTGGGCTCAAGAGTAAGTCCCAGATTGGTCCTGGGAGCTGGAGATGGGCTATTTCTGCACTGGCCACCAATGGTCCCAAAAGGAAAGAAAAGACAATTCTTTTTGAACTGTCAAAAGAGAATTGTCTTTTCTTCCCAAACAGAATCAGCTCAGTGATTTCTAGTTCTGGATTTCATTAAAACCAGTTTCCAAAAACTGTATTTCTTCAAAGTTAATCATTCACAGTTTTTTTTGTCTATTCCTCAAATACTTTTCTAGATTTAAAAAGAAAAAAATATCAATGTATTGTTTTAAATTAAAACTTACTTGCATCTCTCTGATGGCTAGTGATGCTGAGCATCTTTTCATATGTCTCTAGGCCCTCTGTATGTCTTCCTTGGAGAAGTGTCTGTTCAAGTCCTTTGCCCATTTTTTAATTGGGTTGTTTGTCTTCCTGGAGTGCAGTCGTGTGAGTTCTTTATATATTTTGGAGATCAGGCCCTTGTCTGAGGTATCCTTGGCAAATATGTTTCACCTTTAAATGGAACATAATCAACAAAAGAAAAAAGCAAACAAAACATAACCAGAGACACTGAAATTAAGAACAATGTAACAATAGCCAAAGGGTTGTGGGGAGGGGATAGTGGGGAGAAGGGTCTACAGGAGCTACTATAAAGGACACAAGGACAAAATCAAGGGGGAGGGTAAAGGTGGGGGAGGGAGGTGGGACTGGCTGGGGTGGGGTGGAGGGATGGGGAGAAAATGCAGACAATTGTAACTGAATAAAAATATAAATAAATAAATAAAACTTACTTCCTGGTGAGTATTTTTAAAGAAAATAAACAAAATTTTAAAATTATTAGTATTGGTTCCAGGATTGTATAATATGCATCCCCAAAAAAACATTTCTGGGACCCTTTATATTTTGTTTGCATTTTGTTAGTAATTAATAATTTTGTTAAAGTTTTTTATGAAGAATGGAGCAAGTCAAAAAGAAAGGAGGAAAGAGAAAACTTGTTATGAAACCTGAGGATATATGATTGCAAAGAAAGGACATGGAATAATAGTGTCTTCTGGTCTCAGGATAATAGTTAGGCCCAGGTCAAAAGTAGGAACCGTATTTCTTTTCATATTTTTAACGTTATTTTCCAATTAAAAAATAACACATGCTTATCATAGGAAATTTAGGAAATACAAAAAGTTAAATGAAGGAAAATAAAGTTACTCTGAAACCCGGTATGAAATAGGTATATATATATATATGCATATCTATGTAGATAAATATAGATAGGTAGATGCCATCTGTCTATTTTCTATGCAAATATAAACATGAAATTTTAAACACAGCAAGGATTAGGTAGCACATTCCATTTTGAATTTTTGCTCTCTTTTACGTAGTAACCTAATATGTTTTCTCATCCTTACATATTTTATAAAATGATGTTATTTCATCATGTGAGCTTATAATAATTTATATTCACCTTTCTCCCATTGGTGCATATTTAAGTATTGCCTTTCCCCCCTCACTATTATAAGTAGCACAGTCACAAACATTCTTGTCTAAGTCTTTACGTGCATCCCTGAAATGCCATCCCAGTCAGAAATGTAATGACTGGGACAGAGGATGCAAATCATATTATAGACTATTTTTTTAAAGATTTTATTTAATTTTAGAGAGAGGGGAAGGGAGGGATAAAGAGAGAGAAAGAAACATCAATGTGTGAGAGATACAATAAGTAGCTGCCTCTTGCACACCCCTGAGAACCTGGCCCATAACCCAAGCACGTGCCCCAACCGGGAATCGAACTGGAGACCTTTTGGTTCACAGGCCAGCACTCAACCCACTGGGCCACACCAGCCAGGGCTATTATAGACTATTTTTATAGATAGAGTATGTTTCAAAACTAGAGAGTTATAAAAATATAGAGCTAGGCTGTTTCTTCATCTTAAACTCCTTAATTCATACCACCTCCAGACCATGGTCTGCTTGTCTTCCTGTCTCCTTCCTCCCACCTGGCCTCTACTGATCACAGCGTTTACTATGGAAGGAGTGCTGCCCGGTAGTGCAGGGCAAATAGAGAGGAGGGAGCCAAGACCCAGGCCTGAACCGCTGGCCGACACTGGGTGTGCAGTGTAGGGGCCATTCCATCACAGGACTGACAGAGAAGGCACAGCTGTGGATCAGATGCAGCACCCTCAGGCCCAGCAGGATCCGTGCCAACTCAGGGTTACAGAAGGAAGTTCTGGCAAATGGAAGGAGCCAGCTGTGTGGAATCTAGAATGAGAGCTACTGAGGAATTAGGTAGGGAGGAATGACACTTGAGATCTGTCCGTGAGGTTAGCCAGGCTAGAGTTCAGAGGCAGAGATTTGGCCTGCAAGATCAGGAAGTGGCAAGAGTGAGACCAGGAAGCAAGGAAGTAAGTCTAGGCCTGGAATCATACATATGGAATGAGAAAACATTCTGACTTGGGACTCAAATAAATGAATAAATGATCTCGAATACAGATCCCATTTAGGGCAAAGTATGTCAGTTAAATTAGGCTAAGTTTTGCTGCAGTAACAACAAAAGCCCTAAATATAAATGGTTTAAAAGAAAATTTTATTTCTACCTTCCGCTATATGTTCATTGCACATCAATAGGAGGGCTCCAATCTACATCATCCTCTCTCTGGAATCCCAAGTTAATGACCTATGTCATCTACAATTGTGGCCATGGGGCGAGAGGACTGGTTAGCCCAGCATCAGTAATTAAATGGCTCCACTCACATTTCCTTGGCCAGAGCAAGTCACATGGCCATGCCTAACTTCAAGGGACCATGCGCCTAGACAGAGGTAATGAACTGGAAATCTTGGTGAGCATTGGCAGTGGCTGCCAGATAATAACCAGAGGTTCTAAAGAGGAGACTGTCTAACAGTAGGGAAGATTCAAGAGGTTTAATTACAGCTTACCTGGAGACCTAACTTCTCTTTCATCTGGAACCTAGGTGTGACTTAGGTTTCTGCAGACTAGGAGTCCTGTTCCAACTGACCTTGAGAAGGAGCCACAGAGACAAGACGGGCCATGATTCTGGGAGATGGTGCAGTTAGAGAAACTCCACAACAGCTGCTGCTTAAGTTCATGACCAAATAGGATGAATTTTAGTATGTCCAGGCTATCAGGGTTGCCACCTTACCTGTTTCTCAAATTTGTACTTTTAGATAGTGGCAAACCGATACTTCCCAAACAAAATTGTCATGATTTCGCCCTCCTGGAGGGTGGAGAGGGGGAAGCATCTCTTTGCATCCAGATATGTAGTAGTAAATGTCCAAGAGCTCAATGACCCCATGAGACATGTTTATCTGATACATTTGAGGACACTTGTTTAAGGTAGGCAAATTGTCACCCAAGCAGCTTACTCTGGAGATGATGACAAAATGACGGAATTGTTTCTGGAGGTGATCCCTAGGTATTTAACAACCCCCAAGTATTTCTGGAACACCTGCTGTGCCTTTGGGACAATGCAGGGTACAGCCCCTGACCTTCAGCTATTATGCCAGCAAGATGACAGGAGAAAGTAAGCCCTTGCTTGGTATTCATTTAAAACATAGTTCAAATTTTGGAGGATCTTGTGAAGTCACAAATATGCTAATTTCATATTCAAGTGAACAAGAAAAGAAGCTGGTGGTTCTTCTTTAGAGATTTCTAAATTAGAAAGTAGTTTATCCAATCTAAAGTAAGAAGAGAGGAATAATCAATGTTTTATTATAGCACCATGCAAATGTCATGTCAGTGCACACAGAGTGTGAGCTATAAACACTTTCCAACACTTAGCACATGTTTGCTAGTTGACAACATGCAGTCTACAAGTCAACCTTCCTAACTGATTTGCAAAAGGTTAGAGTTACCAAAACAGGCTTCAGAGTCAACACCACGCTTAATTCTTGGATGGATTCTGGTGAAGTGCATGACCTGAATAAGCATTTGGTTCAGATTCTGTCTGCGTGGGACCACTTAAATAGCTGTATGCCTAGTACTGAGTGCTTGCACATCTTACCAATGTGTGACAATGAAGACCCCTAGAACTTACTTAAGATTCCTTACCATGTCTTGTTTCCTCTGTAAAACAAAAAATGTTCATCTACAGAACCATTATAAATCCTCCCCTTGCAAAAAAGGATGTACATATAATAAATAAAATATTTGAAATTATAGCAAATTTTCAATGTTAAAATAATGTACTTCCAGGAAAACTTTTGTGATTAATTTCTTGAAGTCTCTGAAAGAGAAAAAGATAACGCCCTTAGAGGCAGTCTTCTATGTGTTGTTGGTCAATTCAGCTGATAGGACCAAAAGTAGGAAGTCCTAATTTATAATTTACCTTGTTATTCATATAATTTCTATGTGACTTATCACTCATACCAGAAAAATAACTCCTCTCATCATTTAGGAACACTCATGAAAGGGTTAGAATGATGATGCATCCGCCCCACAGTGACTATCACAAAACTGAAGACATCAGTCTTGTCCTATGTGTCCTTATGTCCTTTTGCTCAAATTGAGAATGTAGCTGGAGTTAGGACCCTCGACAAGTTAAAAATGAAGCAACTAACATTTCACATGCCTCGGTACTCAAGTAGCTCAATGGTTTAGAGAAAAAGATACAGCTTAAAATAATTGGATATTTTTAAACATGGGTTAATTCTAGTCAAGAAAATCAAATACATTTAACAGCCTAATGCAATAAGACTTTTCTTAAATATTTGTTATTATTTTAAGAAAATGGTCCTGATTTCTCATATTCTCAGCTGAGCCTTTAAATTTCTTCCATTTTTTGGTGCTTTTAGAAGGTGACTGTTTTAATTTTGATTTTTGGGTTGCTGAATACAAACCCACCTCCTATTTTCCCATCTGGCAAACTGTATTGATGCATTTTTCTGGGTGAAGATTTATTTTTCTTTTTTAAATAACTGTCAATCATTGTTGAGAGTGTGAAGAAATAGGCATTCTCGTACCTTATATATTGGCATCACTTTTCTGAACAACAATTTGGTGACACTAGCAAAATTTTAAATAAATAAGTAAAAGCCTGAAAAACATGTACATCCTTTGACCTAGTAACAACATGTCTAGAAATCAATCTAAGAGTCAGATATTAGGGAACTGGCTAAATACATTATGCTAGATCCACATGGTGAGATATGAAGTAACCATAAATAATCATCTACATAAACATACCTGAGATAGTACAAAATATAATGTGAAATAAAATACATTGCTCATAAAAAGCAGACTATCAAATACTATAAACAGAATGATCCTAATTATGTTTTTTTTTAATTTTATATATGTGTGTGTGTGTGTTTGGAAGCTGTAACTGAAATATCAATATCTTGGAGGGGGGGTTCTGAGTGATTTTACTTTATACTTTCTGCTCTTTTATATTTTTAAAGTTTCAAAAATAACCTATTTTACTTTTGAAATTAATGTATATATTTAAAATACATTTATTAGATGTACAGCAATGTGAATGTACTTAATGCCATTGTATACTGTATAATGACAAATGGTCAAAATGGTAAGTTTTATGTTATGTATATTTTACCAGAGTAAAAAGTTACATTTATTAGAAAATCTAGGTGTGCTTACATTTGGAGGTGACTTTTTAGATACACCACCAAACATAGGATCCATTAAAGAAAAAGTTGGACTTCATTGAATTTATAAACTTCTCTGAGAAGGACACTGTTAAGAGAATGAAAAGACAAGCCACACATTGGGAGAAAATATTTACAAAACACACATCTGATGAAAGACTGATACACAAAATAGAGAACTCTTAATACAAAAAGAAAACAGATAACCCAACGTACAAATGAGCAAGAGATCTGAACAGATCTTTTCATCAAAGACAGCTAGGTGGTAAATAAGCCCATCGAAAGGGTGCTCAACATCGTATGTCATGAGAGAATGCAAATTAAAAACAATGAGAAACAACCTATTAGAATGGGTAAAATCCAACACACTGCCAACACCGAATGCTGACAAGGATGTGGAACGACAGGAACTCTTATGCATTGCTTCCATGCATTGCTGATGGGAAGGCAAAATGGCACGGTCATTTTGGAAGACCATTTGGCAGTGCCTTATAAAACTTAAGAATCTTACCATACAATCCAGCAATTGCATTCCCTGGTGTTTGCCCAAATGAGTCGGAAACATATGACCACACAAAAACCTGCGATGTTTATAACGGCTTTCTTCATAACTGCCAAAATTTGGAATCAACCAAGACTTGGATAAATAAACTATGGTGCATCAAGACAATGGAAAGAAATGAGCTATCAAATCACAAAAAGACATGGAGAAATGTAAATGCATATCGTTAAGTGAGAGAAGCCAATCTGGAAAGACTGCATACTGTATGATTTCAACTCTATGACATTCTAGAAACGGCGAAACTGTGGAGACAGTAAAAAGATCAGTAGCATCCAGGTTTTCAGGGGAGGGAGTTTTAGGTCAGTGAAATTATCCTGTGTTATACTGCAATGGTGGATACTTGTCACTGTACATTTGTTAGAATCTATAGAATGTACAACACAACAAGTGCACCCTAATGTAAACCATGGGCTTCAGTTAATAATATACCAGTATTGTCACATAAACAAAAATACGTAAAATATTCTTTATCTTGAAAAATATACTTATTGATCAAAATAAAGGTCATTGTTTTCAGTCACAACTCTTTTAAAATATTTATTTTCATTTCCCTAATTACCCCTCAGTTACTTAGTTTTTAGGGGGTGCAGTTCCAGTTTTTATTTTAATAAAATCAAAATATGCACAGCCCATGCAGACTATCATCTAAACTAATAAGATAAGCAACTATTAAAGCTGCACTGACTTGAAGTTAATCTTTACACTCAGCAGGTTTAAGTCCATCTTAGGTGATTTTTTGAAACTTACGTATTAACTGAAAATGCTGCCTGCTGATAAAACTTGCTCGAACGCAATTGCTGAGCGTACAAGTCACTGAGCAGAGACAGCCACGGTCTGAGGACGGCAACACGCAGGACACTCTCTGAAAAGAAAGACACACAACTAACAAAACTTACATTACAGACATCTGAGGATCTGGACACTTCATATCAGTGTTTTGAAGTGTTTCATTAATATCTTGAGACAAGTGTGTCAAAACTTTGGCATGATTTAATTTCAAGTCACCAATTATGTTTTTACTAACATCAGAAAGTTATGGCTACACTGCCAGTGCCGGGTCTGCTTAATCTGACTTACGACTTTAATATGACTCAACATTAGAGGCTCACACTACCCCAAAATTAACACTCCAAGGTAGTAATTTATGGTCTAACGGCAATCTCTACAAATTTCCAAGCACATAATTTTCATATTATATAATCCAGAAAGGATCGCTGATTCAGTAAAAGCCCCAAGTCCCATCATTTCTACATTTTGATTAAATAATTTCACTACTTTGAATAAATAATCCATATAACAGTTTGGGAATCTAATTTCTCAAGATTCCAATAAATGTTTCAGAAGAAACCAGGGCAAAACACTCACATGCTCAAACCTTAAGAGTTCTGTCCTTTCTGATGATAATACAACGTCAGGAAAGAGGAAAAATAAGATGCCAATGGTATTAGTTTAACATAAATATATTCATTGTTCTCTGTGAAGATATCCTCAGATTTAATTTTCCCAGCATGGAAGCAAGTTGGGATTTCAGGACTGGGACAGGGACAGGGACAGAGGAGGGCTCTTCTACCTGAAAATCAAGACAAATATCAATAGTATGGACAGCAGTCCTGAGAGTGGTGTGGCGCTGTGGCTAACTCAGTCTTGAGTCACATTTGCTCACCTCAAGGGATCTGCTCAGGTGTGTGGATTATAACTGCAGGGGCCTCCTGGCACCATTGCTGCTCAGAGATACTTAGGTTCCTGCGGCTTCTGAGTTTTAATAACATTGCTCATCAGGTGAAAGAATATGAGCCTTGGAGTTAACTTCTGAGGGACAGAACCGGCACTTTGGGAAGATCCCAGGCACAGGACAAGGAATGGAGCCTAAGAACCTAATCCCCTCGGGGAATCTAGAGTGGAATCAGATAACCAAAGCAGAAAGCCAGTCCCTTCCGGAAAGCAAACACACTGGCTCAGAGTCCCACTACTAATAGGCACGGGACTGTAGTGACCTCACTGTGTGGGTTGGCTCTCTGGACCTTGAGGACTCCAAGAAGCCAGGCAGTGACCGGTCATGTTCACTTTGTTTTCATGCATCTCTCCTTGACGTTGAAATACTAACTTAGTCCATGGAGAAAAACAGTCATCAGACTTGCAAACTGTCATGAGAGAGAGAACTCCCATTAGATACCAGCCCTCGGGTTTCAGCCTTGCCCGGAGCTGTGCATTTGGAAATGCCAGATACTTTCTCGTATAAGTTGGCAAGTCGTCCAACCTTCTGTTTGATGTTGTAATCAGGTAGTTGATGTTATAGATCAGTAGATACTCAAACCTCTATCCTGCAGGGAGTGCTGACATTGGCATGAGACAGCTTGTTAAATCTGGCATTCTCTAGTGCACATTTGGCCTGCGAAACAAGTGTATACAAAGGAAAGAGGCGGCATACCCTAAAACTATAGAGGTGCGGGACTGAGCAGAACCGAACGAGACACTAAACGGCTAACCCCGCACTCTCATTTTACTTGGATTCCCCCAAACACTGTAAAATCCTAAAGGTCAGGGACAATGTCCTATTCATTTCCACCTAAGCAACACAGCCTGCTTCTTTATACTTGGCATACAAAATACTTAGATGTTTTTACATTACAATCCTTCTGAGAGGAAACACTCCTGTTTACTGCAAGGATGTCTTTGTTCCCCAAATCCCTCATGCAAGGCCGAAGCCCCCAGTAGTGTGGTGCTTACTATGTCTAAAGGGTCAATCTTGTTTACTATTGTCTTAAAATTAGAGAGGGAAAATTAGCCGGTTCCCCAATGGGTCTTTCATTGCCCCAAAATATCAATGTGGAAACAGGAAGAGCAACGGGTCCAGGACCAGGCCTCATTTATCTCACGAGCCCTCCCTTGTTCTCCACAAGTGCCACATGCAAAGGATGGGTCACCTATTTCGATTTTATAAGATTGATCACTTTGGTAAAAGGGTACCTGTATAGAGCCAGATGGAAGATGCATAGGTCCCCTGGACAGAATGTTACCGATTTTTTCTTCTAGTGCCTGCTTCTTGGGGCCCTTTAGCATTCAGCAGCCTTTGGCCAGTGAATTGGCTGCCTTCCTGGGTATGGCAGATTGCTAATTCTCCCAGGCCAATGCACAGCCTGACGATCGCCTTAGCTAAATGAAGGAGAAATGTTTGATGGCAGCTTTGCCAGTCACTGTTTTGAGTGCCATTGATGCTTCTGAAATAGTAAAAGGGCAGGGCCTCATTAGAGGAATCTTTTCTTGTTTTTTCAAAGACTGTTCTCTCATAGACACTTTTGGTTGTGTCCCCTCTCACACTGATTTCTATTTTTCTGCAAATATCTCCTCTTTTCCATTCACTGGCTCTAGAGGTGGGCGCCCTTGTCATTGTCCTAGTATGTGGCCCTGTCTCCTTGACCATCACTGATGGGATGAATCACTCCTGGGCAGAGTGGACGGATCGGGATTCCTTCCTGAGGGTTTAGAATCTAGAATTAGGGTTTAGATTTCCATCTCAGAACTGCATCGGCCACTTGAGTTGAAGTGATGAAAACCCTCGGGAGTGGTGCACAATTACCTTTAGCCATGTTGGTTTCCTGATGCTTACAGCCGAAAGTACTACTGATTTAGAACATGTCTACTTCTAGTAAGTATAGAAGAGGGTGAGAAGGGAGGCTAACATAAGGATGTGTCCAGTCCTGTGCTAAGAAATTTGTATTTACTATCCTGAGAATATTTCTCTCAGTAAAATAAAAATTGGTTTAATAACATAATCATGGATCAATGCCCTTATCAGAACCTTGATATATCTTCAAGACTTATATATCAGTGCCCATCAAATACAGCTATAGAGTGTGAATTGTACCTTTCTCCTTTCTGAAATATGTATTAGTGTGGACAAACGCTGACTTAGGCTTCCCAGTATCCACTTGTTGATCTCCTGGTACCTATATCCCTGATTTTCCTTGGGGAAACCATCCTCTGTGGATTTAGCCATGATTAAAAATGATCTATCCCTAGAATTTACAGTCACATGAACCAATAAAAATCCCTTTGCTAAAACCAGTTTCAGCTGGGTTCTTGCCACTTGTAATCGAAAGGGTCCTGTTTCATATACTAACGAAAAGCACCTGTGCACGTTATCGATGGGCTCACCTATTTCCCCTGTAAACTCTCTGATTCAGCTCTGAGGCTTCCCCTAGCCCCCCACTCTCTTCCGCCCCACCTGCAACATCCCCGTGTGTGAGAGTGTGTGTGTTCCAGCAGGGCCTTGGTTTGGAAATACACACAATTTAAGAGACAGTATGGCTGGTCATTTTTCAGGCTTGGTTAACAAAAGGTGTTTACGTGCTTGGTTGAAAACCATTTTCTCAATTTCTATATCTCATTTTCCTCAGAGTAGAAAGTGCTGTCAAAGATATGTCAAGGCATGAATCTTGGCATGCTGTCAAAATAAGAAAATATATAGTTTATAGTTCACTTTGACATGCGTTATTTCATTTACCTTTACCTTATAAAGGAGATGTTGTCTTTATTGCTCTGATGAGAAAACAGATTCAAAGAAGTTGAGGGACTCACTAGCAGATCCACAGTGATGGCTAAGCCTCAGGTAGAAGAGCGCTTCCGACATGCCAAACACCTTTCATGGTTAAATCCGATGTTGGAGACACTGTATTACATTTGCATTTTATATATATAGAAACTGATACAGAGATATCAAAGAACATGCCCACGGTCATATCACAGCTATTCCACATCGGCTAATCAGCAAATCAGAATTTGAGTTCTTCTCATCAAGTCAAAAGACTTTCGTGTAGACAGTATCACTAAATGTAGCAACATGGCAAAACCCAACAACGGAAACAAGAATGAACTTGTCCACATGGGCAAATCATTAAACTAGAGTATGGAAGCATCATTTTTTCTTAGCACTCTAATAACGATGCATAAGGATTTATGCATTTTGCATTAAAATTTCCCTATTTTAACTAACTCAAGCTAAAATAATTTCCAGACTCGCACAAATGATTAAAATATTTTAGAATTTTCAGATGAAGTTTTAGTTAGTTTTTTTTATTTTCCAGATCTTTAAAATCAGTTAATACACTCTATCCCCGTCTTTCCACCTTTAAATCTAATTTTAAATCAAATTTAAAATTATCATTAAGCTTACCTTTGAAGAAGTATTTCATAAGCAACATGTGACATCTGTATAGATAATAAAAATACAATGGTATATTTCAAACAGTAAAAACATTCCTGAAAAGGTCAGCTGGACCACACATGTGCGTGTATGTCTCTGTGCACATGTCTGCATGTGTATAAACCTGTGCAGCTTTAAATTTTCCCGATCAGCAACTGCCCTTAAGGAGGAGATCTGGGTTTTGGGTTATTATTTCTTAAGGTAGGATTATAAATGATGCCTGTCAGTCAGAGCAATTTTATTTAATAGTAATATCTCAAAAAATAATAATTTGTTGTTTTTGACCAAGTTTTTATTATTACCTTTTTGCTATGTTTCTCCATTTTTCCATTTATGAAAAAAGGTAAGACTGGTGGCCACCAGCTAACCTGCAAGTCTCTTAGGTTAGACTTGGAGCTTTGCAACTCCGGTCCCAAACAGTAGAGGCCCAGGTGCAGGGAGACCCCATAGCCAGGGCTACGACCCGAATCGGGTCAGCCAGAGAGAGAGGCCAGGCCCAGACAAAGTAAAAACAAGCAGAAGGTGAAGGCATAGGAGCAGGGACAGCGGAACCGAGCAGGCACATCTGGGAGGGATGCTGCAAGGAGAACCGTCACAGAAGGAAGGTTCCCTGGGTGCAGGGCCTTAGGGGCCTTTCTCAGGAAGAAGAAAAATCTACTTGAGAGTGCGGGTCACAGCACTGTTCTCCAGCAGAATTTTGCTTGAGTTCAAATAAGGAAATTTTTGTTTCCTATTTTTGAGAACATTTTACTTTGGGAAATTTCACACAACAGTAGAGAAAAGAGAATGGTGAATTCCAAGGTACCATCACCCCTCCTTCACAGTTGCCACAATTTTGCCAGTCTTCTTTCATTTATCCTCCCCTCACTTATTCATTTATTATTTTTGCTGGAATACTTCAAAGCATATTCCAGACATCAGGTGTTTCATATTCTTCATTATGCATCTCTAACTGGTACTTCATGAAGCATCTCTAATTGATAAGTAAATTGACATTTTAACATCTTTAATGTCATATAATGCCACATTTATATTAAAATTTCTTGATTGTCTCAAAGATGTTTGGTTTGGATCAGGATCCTAACAAGAGTCACATGTTCATTTTGGTTGTTTTGCCTCTACAGTTCCTTTTACTCTAGAGCGGCCCCCTTGCCCAGCTGCCCGTTTTCCCTCTTTGATTTTTTGGAGAAACTGGGTCGTTGGTCCTGCAGAGCAATGTCCAGAGGGGAACAGGGAAGAAGTTTGGAACTGTTCTGATTACTTGCATACAAGAAGCTGAGATCTTTCACCCAGAAGTTGCCAAGTTTACAGTGAATTGTCCAGATTATGTTTCCCGCTATCAGATGTAATGAGTGTTCAAATCAATTTAGCTCAGTGAGATTAGAGAAAAATAAAGGAACAACATTTTTACACACTTGAATACTGCATGAACATGAAATATTATTATGATGGTAACAGGGAAAAGAATACGGAAAAAATCTTCAAATATTTCCAGGTGTGCCGAATACACACTGTGTCTGATTGCCACGTGTTAAAATGGATATTCCCCTGAACGTGATACTCATATTTTAGGGTGAACTTTCAGCCTACAAGGATAAATCTGAACATATTTATTTAAAAGCAATTATTACAAAAATTTCATTTTTAAAAATCTTACTAACCACACTAAAATGTTGACGTTACTGCCAGTTCCGAAGTTGTTAATGAGTCACGTCCCGCACGTGGCTGACGTGAATGCGCGGACCGGCCCGCCCCACACAGCGTAGCTCGGGTTCTGTGTTGTGCCGTGCTGCAGAGTGCCGTTCGCTGCCTGGGGTCTGTAAGCAGGCATTTTCCTGTTACTGTCTTCTCTTCTCTCTTCTTTATATTATTTATATTTCTGGGTTAAAGTTGATTAATCATGAATGTTACTGTATATAATTTAAAATTATTTTCCCTTGTAAAATGTTGACATGTAAAGTCAGTATTTGGCTTTCCTCTATGATGAGAAGAATTCAAAATCAGAATTTTCTTTACATACATCTGGTCCAAATGGACCACAAGAAAAATTAAATACAATTCTTAAGCACTTATTAATGTAATAACAAGGTTATGATATGCAATAGTATAAATAAAAGTGTATCAATTTTACAGATATTAGAATTATGATATCTAATTTTGAATATTCTACCCTTTATTATTTAAATTTTATAGGACTTTTTGGCTCAAAAATACATAATACTCTTCCTAAATGTTTCCAGCTACTGCACTCTCTTAATATTCTTATTAAATATCAGTCTATTTTCCTATTCACCTAATTAATTGAAAATTCTTATGTGTTTTTGTAAGTAATTTTAGTAGCTTTAAAAGTTACCATTAATTATCTCAGTATGTTACGTTACAGTAATAAATATGCATTCATTTCAGCTAATAGAATTTCAATATATAAAACATATAAAGGTATGTTTCACTTTAAGTTACTTGTTGAATGAAGGCAAACATTTAGTCAGTCACTGGAAGTTTGAGTGATGGGTCTTATTGGTCTAGCTGAAGTTCTTATGCTGATCATGTGTGATGGCAACTTAACCGAATACATGCTCACTGATCATGGTCAAGTTCAAGAATATGAGAAATGAGAGTGAAAAGCACAATCAACTTTTCAGCCTTACAAAGGCAAAGACTGAAGCCAGAGCCAAAGAGCAGATTTTGACAGAATATCAGGCAGAAGCCAACATAAGTGTAGCCCTAGTCATTATCTGAAAATATTATTCTTTGAATAAACTTAAAAATAATTACTCTGTAAAAACTCCTACACATTAGGACTGAAGAAGCAGCTAACATGTATTGAGAACTTAGTATCTAAAAGGTTATTGTGCCAAAAACTTTACCTTTGTCATCTGGTATAATCCTCCTGACCACCATGGGGTCAGTACCATTTACTAAGGCCAGCTCAACAATGAGGAACTGAAAAAGATTGAGAAAAAGTTATACTCATTGTGGGAGATCCACACCCAAGACCTGGTTTAGTTTAATATGTGTGAAGTTCAGGTCAAGAACTTGCCATGAACTGTGGCCTCCACAGAGGAGAAGGGAGAGAAAGGAGAATGTGTGTCCATCCCAGACATCTGAGTATCCTCAGGGCCCATTGCCAAGCAGATGATGGGTAGTGTGAAGACACAGAGAATGTAGTAAAAGCAAGAGATGGAAATGATGAGAACAGTGATCAGGAGGTAAGAGGAAGAACTAGGAAGCAAAGCTTCTATTTCTTAGATGGTTTTACTCTATCTGCTTTTACCCATTCCCATGGCTGTTGCCTTAGCTGTTGCCTTGGCTCCCACTCTCATCTTTCTCCAGGACTACTGTACAAAACTGGATATGAAACTCAGCTTAGTGAGTGGAGACTGCACATAAAGCAAAGGTCACACAGTGTCAAAATCACTCCTAAACACTTCCCACAAAACCCCAGCATATATGGTTTTATGTATACAATCTAAATCTATGCACATCGAAGTCTGAGAACCATTGAGCTCACATTAAAAAAAAGGAAGCAAAAGAAAGTTCAAAGGTCTGAGCAGTCAAAGCAGGTTTTCATTAAAATGACTATCAATTTCCTTGTGTTGACGGGAAATGGGTGGGGAAGTCCAAAGTGTTTGCTCAGCTAGATTAATACTGAGTCTGTGTAACTCGAATGCATGGTAGAGATTCCCCTCTTCTGTCATTGTAAGGATTTAAAAAGCCACATCCTACAAGAGTATTCAGTTCTAATGTCTGAGTGAAAATTAAAGCTGCAGTTCTCCGGACTGCCTAAATTTTCTTTCTAGAATGCAAATCTGATCATTTCACGCTCCTTTATAATATCCTTCCATAGAGTGAGCCACTGATCTCTGATTTCATTGCCAATAATTACAGGGACAACAGGTGGGCCAAAAATCAACTTTTCTCCCCAGGTGAAAGACATTTCATGGCCCATTCTCCTCTACATACAACATGTGACCCATAGTTTGGGGTTGATATTTTGGTTAAGTCACGTGGGCAGTGTCACCTCATGGTTGCAGCCTCAGTCACCATGGACAGACTAATCGAAGGCCACTTAGACATCAGGAGAAGTACATGAATTTCTATCAGTCAGACTCAAACAAGGATGTGCCATCCTGAGTATTTGTGCACTTACCAAGGGAGCTGCTACTGATGTTATCAGGCACAAGCCTCTTCAAAATCTGGCCCCTCTCAACCTTCTGCCTTCACCCTCTGCCACTACCATGTTCTCACATATCCATACCACACTGAGCGACTTGTGCCCTATATACTACCTCCAGTCCTTTTTACATTCATCACTTCATCTGCAAATCCCTTCCTCAGTCCTGCTTTCTAGAACTTTTCTTTGATGAACCTCTTGAATGACTTCTCTACAAATTATTTTTTCCTGATTTACCACCCCTCTCTAAAATAGTTTTTTCACAACTCATTTAAGTCAACTGTCACTCTTTTTAACTATAATGTAATTAATTATTTACAGCAAGAAAGGAAAAAGGAAGGGCAGAAGGAAATATGGGAGAAAAGGAGGGAAGTAGAGAGGGAGAGGGGTGAAGGGGAGGCATGGAAAGAAGGGAAGGAAAAATGAAGGGAGAGAAGGAGATAGGGAAAAGGGGAGAGAGAGTTTAGGATGGAGAATAAAGACTATTATAAATGTAATATGTGTGGCAGTCCTTTCTAAAATGGGCAGGGTCAGAGGATCAAGCATATTGCTTCTCTGGCTACAGCTCCTTACTGTCCAGGAAGCCTTAAAATCTCTAGAACATCTGAAAGCGCACACCTCGCTCCTCAAGGTTTGTTTTACTCCCTGTTCCCATGTCCCGTCAGGTTTACCCGACAAGTTCATCTTTCCGTTATCATAGTCTTCTCTCTATTTTCAGTGAATTCCCATCCGGGCCTTCTCGCGATGAGCACTTTTGACTCTTCTCTGCCCGAGTTCCCTAACAAAGCATGTACATTGATTTGATTATTCAGGTCACTGTGCTCTTTTCTCTTCATCTCCAGGAGTGGGTAACAAGAGGGTTTCTTTGGCAGAACAAATGTAGTTTTGCTTATTTATTAATTCCCTCACCACCACTCCCCTCCCTGCCCTGACCCATTCACTCACTCAGCAAGGTGCATGCCAGGGACTGCATAATCTACTTAGACTAGAGATACGCTGTCTTCCTCTCACAAAACCCCCCCCACAAAACTGTTCTTATCTTATTTCCTTTGCTGGTCTCTATCTTATTCTTTTGCAACAATTTTCGATTAAAAACATTAACCATACAGCAACAGCCAAGCAATAGACAGCCACAGCAGTTCTAGAAATATTTATGTTGTGCTGAGTTTATTTTTTAACCTTTCAGGCAAAATTTTGCCCTTCTCTTGTCCAGTCCCCTCAGAAATGTTTGGCCTCGCATCTTTGGCTAGGGTGCCTTATTCTCAGGTTTCTATTTCAGGTTTGGTCCGCTGAAAAAGCCCTGCCCCCAGGCTAGAGCTCGGGTAGTCTGTCTGAGGTAGTTCCCACACAGTAGCCAGGAGTGGCCCTAAGAGCAGATTGCTCTTTGCTGTGACCTGGTTTGGGAGCCTGCAGGAAACAATCACCTCCTCCTGGTACACAATGGCGGGGTGCAGGCAGCCTCCTGGGGTAAACTCCTAGTACCAGTTCTTCAACTTCAGTTCTTTCTTAAGTGAATGCAACTAAAAAATCCAAGTTTTCACCAGAAATGTTTCAAGAGGTAGTTCTTTTAATGGTAGCCTTTTCCTAATTCTACTTTTTGAATCAGAAAAAAAGAGAGGGGTGGTGCTGATGGTGGTATTTTCACTCTCATTAGCTCTGCTTTGCTTAGGACAGCAGTGTCAGCTGATCTCCGCAGCATCCCAGGGTGCTGCCTGGGGCCCTGGGGCCTGCTGGAGGACAGAAATGGCCCGGCTCCGGTGCCCCTCTACTTCCCCATTTCCACGTTATTCCCATTCTGTTGATGTGCTGCTGATAAACATGTACCATTATTTTAAAGGTAGAATCATATGGGTCCTTTTCAATTTCATTTTTATAGTTTTTCGGTGCCTATAAAAGAATGTTTACTATAGAAAACTCAAACAGGCAAAGAGAATAAAAATTAAAAGTCTAATATCATTTAGGGGTAATAACTTTTAACATTTTGATATGCCCATTCTATATAGAAATATATACATCTTTATACAAAATTAATTTTACATTATGCATTTTAATGTGTAACTTTGTTTTTATCCCTATTAGGTGCAAAATTTTTTACATAAGCATTGGTTTTTAAAGATTTCAGCTTATATGCTGTTTTACTAATACTACTTGACATCTTCAAGTAAAACTATTTTATATGACAGTGAGGTATTCATTTACCTTTTTCTAATGGGTCTAATCACACATAAAATCAACAGTCAATATTTTTGGTGATCAAAAATTAGAAATTTCTGGTCCTCTAGCTTAAGGACCAGAAAGTAGTATTTTTTAAAAACAAGAATTTCTCAGCAGTTTTATCTAAAGATTAGCCTTTTTACCTTGTGAACATTTTAGGATTTGATTCATAAGAATGTTTACATTGACCATTCACCTGGTTTGCTTTGGAAATGTACAGGAGGTGATGGATTTAAGCACTAAGCAAATGCTCCTCATAAAAAATAAATTTCATTTATCCTGGGACCAAGAGGTCATACTCCTTATTTCAACAATGTTAGGTAGCTATAAGTGGAAAGAGAATCACAGAGAAATTCCTGATTAAAAAGGACTTAAATTCTCTTCCTCCCATATAAATGTACCCATTTACATTCAGAGACCCCTCTTTCTCTAAGGAAAGGCTGTTCTGAGACAGTCACATTGTATTCTCTGTGGAAAATTATGCACTTTTGTACAGTGACATACATCTTATTTTTAAAAATATTTTATTTATTTATTTTTAGAGAGAAGGGAAGGTGAGGAGAAAGGGAAGGAGAGAAACATTGATATGCGAGAGATATACCAATTGGTTACCTCTAACACGCCCCCTACTGGGGATCTGGCCCGCAACCCAGGCATGTGCCCTGACTGGGAATCTAACCAGCGACCCTTCAGGTCTCAGGCTGGCACTCAGTCCACTGAGCCACACCAGCCAGGGCTATACAATGACATACATCTTAAAACACAGTCAAACATATGAGCTTACTGAATTCTCATAAAAAGCCTGTGAGTTGGGAAGGCTGGGGTTAATATTCTATTCTATAGAGTTTGGTAAGCCAACTGCTAAGATGGCCCCCTAGGATCCCCACCTGGTATTCATGACCTTGGTAATCATTGCCCCTTGGGCGTGGGCTGGACCCTGTGACTTGCTCAAGCAAAGATGATGGGATGTCACTTTCTGGTTAGATTAGAAAAGTGTGATTTCTGTTGAGGAGCAGATTCCCTCTTGCTTCTCAGTTTGCATTCTTGGATGAAGAAAGCTGCCACGCTGGGGAGACTGACAAGGAACGGACTGAATCCTACGAACATACGTGAGGTTGGAAGTGGGTCCTTCTCCAGTGAAACCTTGCGACAACTACAGCCCAGGCAACTCCTTGATGCAGCTCTTGGGAGACCCTAAAGCACAGAAGCAAGCTAAGCCATTCCCAGACCCCTAACCCATGGAAACTATGAGATAATAAATATGCATTTTCTTAAGCACTTTGTGGCATTTGTTACACAGAAAGAGATAACTAATACTAAGGGTACACTGGTGCTGAACACAACCTGTCTGTGGAAATAGTAAAATATGGCCACAAATTCTTTAACACTTCTGCCATCCAGAGGTGAGTTCTACGTCCGTGTGGTTGCATTGCATACACTGAGAGTGGTCCTATGTGACTTGTAAGGCTGAGTTGTAAAGGGCCATGCAGTGTCTACTTTAGATAAACCTTTTTTCAGCCCTGAGCTACTATATAAGAAGTCTGATTACCCGGAGACTGCCATGTTGTGAGGAAACCCAAGCCACTTGGGGAGGCCTCAGGTAGGCACTCCAGCCCACAGTCACATCTGAGCCCCCACATTCCCACCCAGGCACCGGACAAGTGAGTGAAGAAGCTTCCAGATGATTCAGCCCCAGCCATTCAAGTCTTCCCAACTGAGTCCCCAAACACTGTGAAGCAGAGACAAGTCATGCCCACTATGCACTTTTTGAATTCCATGATTATGTTCGGAAATGTGGTTTCTTCACTCTACTGATGTTGGGAGTCCTTTGTTACACTGTAGTAGGCAGCTGGAACACCACCCAAAGTCACACACAGCTTCCTGATTCCTACTTCAGCATCCTTTCCACCACTCTAGATGTTGCCTTTTTAATCTAGGGTGTTCGTTCATGTGTCTCTCCACTTGCTATGAGAGAATCTCTCCTGCAGCAGTGGTCAACTTTGGCAGCATAGCGGAATCACTAGGGAAGGATGAAAAATACGGATGTCTGGGTCCTGTTCCCAAAGGTGCTGACTATTCAGTCTGGGGTACAGCCGAAGTGCCAGGATCTTCCTAAAACCTCCTAGCTTGTTCTAATATACAGCCACATTTGAGACCCACTGTCCCACCTAACACGCTGGTCAATGCAAAAGATTATACCTGGTAAGGATCAAATCAGTTCTCAATGACCCATCCTAATGAGTGAAGCAGAGACAGAGAAAATTGGAAAGAGCAGATTAAGCCCTAATTCTGTTACCTATAGGTTATGCCTGCATGTGTGTGTGCATGAATGTGCACACGAGCACCACTCTGTGTGTGTGAGTATTTAGGAGGCAGAAGATTAGCTTTCCAACACGTATGAGCCAGGAAGCACACTAACCACTGGAGTTACAACAACGCTAACACCCGATATGTTTGTACTAAAGGCACTTACTCTTCGGGAAAAAGAAAAAAAAAGGGTGGGCCTTGGAATCTAAGAAACCCTAGATTTTGGAAGTATTACTATTCCTCCTAATAAGACTCAGCACAGGACCATCATAGTAAGTAAAGCACGATGAAGCAGTGTTGAAACATAAGAACTACAATTGGCTAATCTCACTAGCTAAGTGACTTGATTCTGGATGCTAACCTCATAGCTCTCAAAAATCAAAACTGTGCGTGTGCCAGATAAAATGACAAATATCTACAGACCACAGACCTCTGGGGGCACTTGCAAATCTTTAGAACCACGAAAGTTTAAGTTCTTGACTATGACGGTCTACTGATTCCTACGAACTATAATTTAATAAAGATAAAGATATAAGAACAATGGTAGAGTAGCATAGAAGAAACAATTTTTGTGATTTGTTTTACACACGACGGTTTAAGACACTTGACTTGAAGAAGAAATTACCAAGGAGGTGTGTTTTAGAGTGCCTGCATACACACAGAATTACTCTACATACAAGCTACATATTTAAAAGCTATACAATTACAATTGTATTGTATTATAATCATCAAACTTGCTAGGAGACTAGAACTTAATTATTTCCACCACAAAAATTATAATTATGTGATGTGATAGAGGCACAGTACGTGGCAATCAACTTCTAATGTATAAATGTATCAAACCAATATGTTGTACACCTTAAATTTACACAATGTTTTATCTCAAATAGATTTCAATTAAACAATTATGATTTTTTTAAAAATTAAACTATTAAATTGTTCTTGTTTGCAGTGATAAAAAACATTGAAATTATCAAACAAGGTAAATTCTCAAGCAATAGAAGAAAATGACTCCCTGGAATATGAAGCTAATAACTGAGTAATATGCTTTGAGGGAAGAAAAGGGGTATGATCACTGAAACCCCATCTAAATGTGATGAATTCACATGACAACCATTTAGAAATATATGTATATGTGTGTACAGATGTATTTCTAAGATTATATATTTTATGTACCATAAAGAAATAGGAAGACAAATCAAAAATGGAGAAAATTATACATTAGCCGGGACATGACTGAACCACGGTTCTAACTGCCAATGCACTGCTGTTCGTGGAAACACGGCTCTGCCAAAAAGCAGGTTCTCCTTTTAGTGGACACCACCTCTGTGTATGTGTGTGTGTGTGCGCGCGCGCTAAAGGAATACATTAATTCTATCTTTCTCCTCCAGTTTAGCTCTGCAGGTCGGCGTGTTTCCTTGACTTGCCGCCTATTAAACCAGACTTGGTCATTTGCAATGTGCTTTTGCTAGGCATAAACCTTAATCTGTGTCCAAAAATCATGCTACTTTGCCACCCTCACACTTTCATTTCTTGAAGCATTTAAGAAAAACACTTTGCTTTCTTATTTCCTACTTCAGAGGGACTGTCCATATTCACACTGAAAAACGTGCTAGGCAATAAATCTCACCACACTGCTTGGGCAAATCTTCATAGGAAAGTACTTTTTGAGCTGGCCCTGGGAAACTCCTGTTGGAAATGGTCAGAAGTTTCTAAAACTCACACAGCACAAAGGCTTCAGGATATTTATATCATGGTTAGGGAATCAAGAAGTAAAACTGGTAAAAAAAAAAAACTAAATCATATTACAAGATAACAATGTATGTCCAAAACTTGCTTAAATATTTGGCAAGTGCTTGGTATAGATACTATAAGCTATTAGTTTAGAAAAGAGAGACATCTCCATGAGACGGCATAATCTTGAAATAGGTGGACTTCAGCAGAACGTTAAATTTTGTGGCCATTATATATATGGAAAGAAGCAGCAGGAGTAGAAGTAAAGAAAAAACAACATGTAAGAGGACAATACATTAAATTCACTCCCTTGCAGAAAGGAAGGAATCATTCAAAAGTGTGTTTGTGGCTCGATATAACCAACTTGGAGTAAATTCATATAATTTAGTAATTTATAAAATTTAGTAATCTGTAAACATCTATTCCAAAGTTAACTGCAGTATTCTGCTTTTAGTGGCTGCCACTTTCATTTCTATTCATCTTCCTCTTCCATAAGCTGTGCATCTGCAGTTTCACAAGAGGGCTGGTGTTGGGGAGCTGCAGGCAGAGAAAGGCAGGGGAACTGGTTGGATGTTCCACTGATGACTCACTGTCTCGCTGGTGAGCAGAGAAGAGATGCCATGGTCCACTAATGCCTTCAGCTTTCTATCTATGCTAAGTTCATTTCCTATTTTCTAGGCAGTTTCTCTAAAATAAAAATTTATTTTTAAAAAGAAGGTAAAGAGCAGTAATTTACTTTATAGAAATAATAACCAATGATAGAATTTAGGAGCTGAGCCACAGTAACTTTCAACTCCCCCTCATCTACTTTACAGAGGAGAGTTGATTTAAACTTCCTTTACACATATCTAATAATTTTCAAGATCAAATTCACATAGGAAACAAACAGGAGCAGAATAAAAAGAGCACTAACCTAGAAAGTGAGGTTCATCGTATTTAATTTGAGTTCTGCCCTGAACTGGAGTGTGTGGCCTGAGGCACATTACAGTCACAGTCTGGGCTTTCATCTTCCACGGGTCACTTTCAGCTCTAACATCCTTGATCCTGAACTCCACGTGTATACACAAAGTAAGGCAGCCCCAGGGAGACAACTCTCAGCTAATACCTTATTCAAGCCGATGGAAAAAGTACTGTGTGAGTTTGAGTGCCAGTTCTCGAGTGTGCGTATGGGTTGTGAAACAACTAAACAAATATATTTTTTAAAAGATTCAACATTCAGGGCCAAGTTTTCATCGTGTATACTGTTCAACAAATCAATCATTCATATTTGCATAGGAGTAACAGTGGGCCAACCCTAACACCAAAATAATTACAGAAAGCCTGCCAGGGAAAGATGACATTCTAAATAAATGCAGGCTATCTGAGGTGTTGTTAACAGAATTTGATGTAGAGGAAGAGGGGCCTGGAATTTTCCTGCAAAGGTAACTGAAAGATTATGAACTAAGGCAAAAAAAAAAAAAATTCAAGCCTAAAAGAAGAAAACTTACGGTGCCTGATGCCAACCGATATGGAAGAAATGCCATTGCCTGTAATATACAGACCTGGCTCTGAGAGCCACTTGTTGAGAAAGCGCTGAAGAATAGTGACAGTTGTTCCATTAACAAATCTGGGGAGAAACTCAATCACCCTGGAAGTCTTTTTTGATTCCACCACTAGTTTTTATGAACAAATTGTCGTTCATATTGCAATGTTTACTTTACTGTGAAAGTTGTAGTAGTTCCTCTTGTAAGATACTTTCATAACACATATTTAATAATCACTTATCAATGAAAACTCAATGATTCATGGGCTATAATGATTTCTTCTCTAAGTCATATTCTCATCTTAGCAAATTACTAAGTGCATGAAAGACTTACATCCTTCATGCCCTGCCTATGATTTGATTTAAAGTGATTGCACATTAATGTGCAATGATGTTTATTTTTCATTTTTAACACCACTGATTGAGACAAAAGTTCAAGAAAATGTGTCAACGTTGTCCTTGAGTTCGATGTTACTTAAAAGATTTGTGCCTGAAATTTTAAAAACTAATGGCAACCCCAACTGTTCTTCTAACACTATAAAACAATCATTTTAGGAATTCATCCCTTAGGGCAGACATATATGGGCAGAGAATTTATTTTCTAGGAGACAATGATGGGTTCTAGGCAGAGCAGAAAACGGGAAGGAGCTAGAAAGTGTTGGTGAGCAGTCAACAGTAAACTACTGATAGAAGAACCGATGCACGACAGCGACTTTCGCACCAATCTGTCCTTCCAGCTCTCGTGTTATGGGCACTCTTGCCAACAATCAATAACGTGGCTGAAGCTGAAACTGTTTTGTATATTTTTTCTATAGTACATGCAATCAGCTAAACAAAAATTTGAGCCTCAACTGGATCAATTTCTAACCACTTTATTCTAGATCAGGGCCACCACATTGTACAAACTCAGGGGGCACTATTCACATTTTATTCAATTATAGCTCCTGGTAGACAAGGTGAATTGTGCCATCTTTGAATTGTACAAAACAGTTTCCTTGATACAGTTCATAAAAATTAGAAAATGGAAAATGCACATTACTTTTCTCACTTTTAGAAAAATTGGATTTCAAAGGCCACAGTATTTTGGAAAGATACTGTGTCTTAGATGGTTTTAGTTTTTTTCCTTTTCCTTTTTTAGCATTCCCTTCTTTGGGCCAAAGGCTCTTCCCCTACTTCAAGCAATTTTGGTGCCATTAACAATCACCAGTTATTACAGTGGTGGGCCAATGCCCAGGTGGGCATGCCGGTTTGACCAATCGTAACCCTGTACTGCCTGGATTATAGTTATTGGTCCAAAGGCAATCATGTGATCCTTGCTGAGCCAATCAGAGTTCTTCCATGAGATTTGATATGTGCATGTAGTTAGAGCTGTAAGCCTGCGAATGTTGGCAGCCATTTTCCCCACTAGAGGGAAATCCTGTCTTACAAAATTAGATGAAGAGATTAAAGCCAATGGAGAAAGATAGAGTAAAGGGATGAGAGGAAGAGGAAAATATTCCTGATGGCATCTACTTGGTTACATGATTTACCTCTGACCTCCGTTATGTGTGCAAATAGCTTATCATTTATTTCCTTAAGGTAGACTGAAATGAGTTTCTGCTGGTTGCATTGGAAGGAGCTTTGATTACCAGAGCCCATGATTGCAAATTTTTCATTCCTTTCAGGAAAGTTCTCTAAGAGCTGAATTAAAGCCATAAAGTTCTATATTCTCTCTCAAAAAGAAAAACAGAGAGATTTTATTTATTTTAAAACCAGATCTCTGGTGTTATGAACTAAACCCATAATATTAAGGCAATATTCAAGGTTACCAACAATATATAACAGGTGAAGTAAGTGAAATTTAAAAAATATCTTCTACATTAAAAACCCTGAGCAGTTATTGACAATAAGCTAAAGGACACATGTTATTACCACCAAGTGTTCACACTTTGCCACATTAAGCAGGTGTAATTCAACTCACCTTTCTACTATGGAATAACTTTTTTCTTACATTAAGTGCATAATTAGAGAAAAACCAATACGTGAGCATTAGTTCTAACACTAGCTAAGTCGATAATTTATTTGGTGAACTTGGATAAATTGTGTAACCTCTCTCAGCCTCGGTTTCCTCACTGCCAAAAGGGAAACATTAAAAAAAATTCTGTGTGTTTAGATTTTCTGTTTCTTGCATTTGACTGTTGTAACAAACAATTGTTAGGAAAACTGGTTTAGTTAGTAAATACTTATTACCTCGTGGGTTGTCATGAAGAATATATGAGATATCATACACAAAGTAAACGCGATAATACCTGACTTTTCCCAGTTGCTCGTAGATACTAGTTTTCTTCTCTGCCTTCACCTTCCTGGTGTCGCATCACCGACCATTCAGTGCACCTGATGCTTTGTCCCCCATTCCTCTCCCTGAGCCTTCTTCACTCAAAACTTCTGAGTTCTCTGTAAGACATCTATGATGCTTAATCCACTGGCTCCGAAGCCGGCTTCACGGTGTGGGCCACAGCATCGCACTGCCATGCCTTGCGCTACTTCGCCTGTCCCTAGGTGTTTCTTCATATTTTCTTGTCTTCTCTCCTGATGAGGTCTCATCTCCTGCAGCGTCTAATATCAGGTATGACACAATACATCTTCGTTAAATGGGATGATAATGATTGTCTGACTGGAGCAAATTGAAGTCTTCCCTTCCTTGTGTTACTTTGTGGAAACTTAAGGCATTTAGTGCTTTTATTTTGAAATAAAAGCCCTACATGGGCTTTCTTCTGCCCCTGTAGAAGATGGTTCTAAACTCCCTATTTCACTTGAGGATAAGCCACCTTTTAAACAAGAACAATACTTGCTAATAATATCACACAATTTGAGTAATTAAATTGTAGGTAATTGTCCAAAAAGGTTTAAAATGGCTGTTCACATACATCATTTCACTCAGTCTTCACAACACATTAGTTTAGCATGGTTTTTGGATTACCACTGAATTAGGTTGGAATCTTGACTGTTATCACTTAATAGCGCTGTGGTTTTACATGAGGCACTTAACTTCTTTGACTCGCAGTTTCCTCCCTTGAAAACTTGATAGAAAAACAGAATCACGCTTCTTAGGGTGATTGTAGGAGTCAAATGATGTACAAAAATCATGCACCACAGTCAAAACTTAACCAATGGGAGGAAAGCCATCTAATAAAGTTATTATAATCATTATTTTATGAGAAAATCAGGGCATAGAGTGCAAAGGAAGCAATCAGAAGACTCTGAATAAATAGTTTAGATTTTAAATGCTATGTTCCAATCTACTTCTTCGCCCTTCCAGCGAAGCAGCCTGCAAAAAGCTTCACACTTTCTTTAATTTGATCTTTGTAACCACCCTAAGTGGTTCTGTACCAGACTGCTCTAACTCTGTGGGAAAGTGAATTTTAATGGATGAGTTTTCATGGCTGTTCAAACTAATTGAAATGGCTGGTCAGCATCACAGCCCTGATAGGAGAGAAGTGGAACAGAAATACAAAAGAATAATGCATATGTAAACCTGGCCTAGTGAAGACGAGGCCGAGGGTGCTAACCCAGGGCAGACGCATTTCACAGAGAATCACAGAAATGGAAATCTAAACTCACTCTTACCTGATACTCAAAGGCAGGTCCTTTACTTTTTTAAATTTTAGATAATTGTCCAAAAAGGTACAAAGCAGCCTCAGAAATAAGCAAAGACAGATTTTTTTTACTCCCTCAATTCTCTTCGTGCTTAGGAGGCTAGTTTGCTGATATTATTATTATTATTTTATTATTATTATTTTATTATTATTATTTTAGAAAGGGTAATATTTAATACAGTAGGTAGCATTCACTGAGTGCCTAATTTGTGTTAAACACTATGAAAGCTATTTTAGCACTACTTCTTTCAACAACTTTGCAGTGTAGATATTGTTATTCTTTTATTATAGAAGAGAGTTTTCTGGCTGCAAAGTAGAGTAAGGGCCATGGGTAGAAAAGAATCTCTGGTAAGACAGAAGCTCTAGCTCATGCAGGTGGAATTGTCTTCCTCCTCTCTCCTGATTCCTCTCCCCTTCGCTCTAGTCCTTTCCCTCCCCTTCCTCCTCTTCCTCCTCCCCCTCCTCCTTCCTCTTCCTCTCCTTCTTCTTAGTACTAATTATCTATCTATCTATCTCTATTTATCTATCTGTCTTGCACTGCTGTGGAATGAGACAAGTATGTAATTACCAACAGAGCTGCCTGTAAATACAATAATCATCTTAACTGATGTTTTGTGTTCTTATCTAAACAGAATGTCCTCCTTTCCTCCAGGCATCTCAGGTAATCCCTGGTTATCCTTGAGGCCTTCTCTTGAATAATGGCAACAAGTCTCATACCTTCTTTGAAGTGATTCTGGGAAGTGATTCCCAGGGCCTTGTACTCACATTTCCTTCTGAACTGCTTCTCTGGCCTCCCCTCCATGGCCTTCGCTGGCTTCTGAGCAGTTCATATTTTTGATGACCTTTCACTCTCTTCTTCATGCCCCAAGGTACCCCTGTTACAATACTCCTTATGCTTCAGACTTTACTACAGGGGTAATAGAAGTGAATTAGACCTCAGGATAAGAAACAGGCAAAAATTGAGAGCACCATCACTGGTCTTAGAATCCTTGCTCTTCTCTGCCAGAGCATCTATTTGGGGTTGCCACTTTTCATAGCTCCATCAACCACTGTGTCAGCTATGTGGTAGAACCTGTCATTTCTGTGTAGACTTTGTCTTAATTATTTCCCTCAAAGTACCAGAGACCAATTTAAAAATCACTGTTACTTTATCATACAGAAGAACTGAGCCCCCTTTTTAATTCAACATCTTCCAGACCTGCTAGCCTGGAATCTCCCTTTCATCACCAATAGCATCTTCATAAAAGAGAGATAAATTTTCCCCTGAGAGAGCTTCTGTTCTGACCTTCAGAGAATATAAGCTGCTATCAGTTTTTCTCTTTTTCCTCACTGCATCTTTGTTCCTCCCATATATACATTATCTTTTAAGTATAAAGACCAGAGATCTCATTCCACCATAAAAACCAACACTGAATGAGCAGGAAAAAATATAGCATATTGTGTTGTTTGTGAAAGTAGGGAATATGCCCCTCTGGCATATCTTCATGAGTTCTCATTAATATTTAGACAATTTCAAGGCTGTAAGGGAAAAGACATATCTGGGAAGTTGATGGAAGTTACCCTCCTTCTTGAAATCACCATCAGTCTAATGGGCTCAGCCATCATTCCTGAATAGGCAAGCATCATTTGTTCCACAAATATTCACTGAGCGTATATGAAAATGTCACAGGCACCATTAAGCAACATCGACTTAATGGTCAACAAAGGATTAAAAGCCTTTGTGATGGATGAAATTATACAATTTTGTTCTAAGGGCTATGGGAACATGAAAGAGGAAAACTACTAACTCTGGCTGCAGACTTCAATGAAAAGTTCAACTTCATATTGTCAGATTCCTTCCTCTTCTCTATCCCATTGTTTTGCCCAGTTTATTAAACCACACTGTGATTTGAAAGGTGCATAAGCTAGACTTGAAATTCATATGTATGCATGCTCTGGTTCATGTAAGTTTTGGAGAAAGGAGAAAAGAATGTCCTCTCTAAAGTCGGGCAGCATGGCAGCCTCAGAATTCTACCCCAAGATCATTGGTTCCACCATCAATTTTCCATAGAAAATTGGAGTCAGTGACCAAGTGTTCTTATAGAAGAGGCTGTTAGCGTAGTGGAAAGATTCCACCATTGACCCTTAAGAGACCTGGATTTTGTTAACTCTCAAGTCTTTAACTAACTGAATAACAAAAGTAAGCCTCAGTTTTCTCATCAATAAAATAACGGATTAAGTGATCAGATGATTTTGAAGATCTATTTCAAATGAGAGATCTTGAATCATAACAATCTTCAGAAATATTGCATTTAACTACTTATCACATCCACATAAAGGAGTCAGTCTTATCTACCTGTTGATTTATTCATTTGATTATTCATTCATTCCTAGCATACTGTAGTTAAGATCATGAATTTTATGGCCAAATAGACTTTGATTTGGGATTTGTTTTCTCTACTTTCTAGATAAATGACCTTGGACAGTGAACTTATTAACTTCTTTGTGGTCCTGTTTCCTTATTTCTAAATGAAAGTAATATTACCTTCATCATAGGGCTATTGAAAGGTATATTAGAGTTCTTTACAGAAACAGAACTAACAGAATGTGTTATATATTTTGTGTATTGTATGGATAGATAAAGATATAGATTATGGATAGAGATATAAATAGAGATAGAGATCTAGACCTAGACATTTTAAGGAATTGGCTTATATAATAGTGAAGGCTGGCAAGTCCAAAATCTACAAGCCAGGCTGGCAGAATAGAGACACAGGAAAAAATTGATGCTGCAGCTTGAGTTCCAACACAGTCTTCTGGCAGAGTTCCCTCTTTCTGGGGGGAAATAAGTCTTCTTAAGGCCTACAGTTGATTGAATGAGGCCTACCCACATTACAGAGGGTAAACTGCCTAACTCAAAGTCTAGTGATTTCAAATGTTAATCTTATCTAAAAAATACTTCCCCAGCAACACGTAGACATGTTTGACCAAATATTTAGGTACTAAATTGACATATAAAATTAACCATCACTGAAAATACTGGTAATTTAGTCAAAAAATTGAGCATGATGTCTAACACAGACAACAAATGATAAAAATTAAATATTATTATTACTGCTGTTGTTATTGTCCTTATTAAGTACTTTTTTTTGGCTGGTTCTGAAGACATAATTCACAAGATACAATCTTGGTCCTCAATGAACTTATAGTCTAAACATGGATGTTAATAAGCTACCTGACCATACAATACAGTGTTCTGAATAGTACTGAGAGCAAGAGCACTATTGAGAGATACAGTACTATGAGAAATACATGAAAGGGCCCTTAACTCAGAATGGGTTGAGGGGCAGAGATAACTTAGCAAAGAACTAAAAAGTAAATAATAGTGTAAATGGAGGAAGAAGGAGGAGATGCATGTCAAGGAAATAAGTACAAGGAACTAAAAATTGCAAAGAACATGGTCTAACACAGAACTTCAAGTAGATCATCATTATTAGAATCACAGTACAGAAGAAGCAAGTAAAGACAATAAAGGCAGATGGATTGACAGGGTTAAGCTTGTAAAAGGCTCTTATCAAGCTTAGCAGTTTGGACTTTATCCCCAAAGCAATAATGACCTAAACTATGGTAATGATGTTAGAAAAGGAGAGATGAGACAAATGTGGGAGATCTCAATAGGAGGAATGGATAAGGCTTGATGATTGATTAAATATTTGAGGTGGGGACAGGGAGGAAAGCTGGGACTTAGGAGTGAGCTGGGCTATGTTTAGAAGCTGCTATAACTCTTTTGGATTAAAAAAAGAGAGAGATTTTGAAGAAAGTTGGGTGACTTTACTAATTTATACTTTCTGTTCTACATTTTCCTCATCTGTAAAATAAAGATGATGGACTCAATGCTCTTTGAAAGGCCTTGTCTCACTCTAAAATTCTACAACCCTGTGACTACTTTTTAATTTTGTACATAAATGCATTATTTTTGGAAATGCTCTTCATACTGCCAAGTCAATATCTGCAATAAATAGAATCATCATGCTGTTATTTAACTATGATTTTGCAATTTTTACAGGATGTCACAATGAAAAGATCAGGAAATCAGATAAAACATGCTATATCTTTTATAATGCTCTGTTTGAACTGTCAGAAAAAGAGGGGTGGTTGATGCTGTAGATCTTAAAGATTGGATGAATTGTTCTAACTGCAATCAAAGTCGATAAGCAAACTTCTATGAATAGTGAAACAAAACCGGAAAGCTGATTGGTTAAAAAAAAAAAAAAAAAAAGCATGGGAGAGAGAAATAAGCAAGCTCTTTTTTTCTATTGTGTGTTTGCAAAAAAAAAAAAAAAAAAAAGTACTGACTGCTCTGGTTTCAAGCACTTGGTTTATCTTTTGTAATACCTGGAACCCAGGGTTTGCTCTATACCTTACAGTTTATTTGGTGTGCTAAAAAAGGCCCTGTAGAACGTGAGGGAGAGAAGGAAATCAAATGAAGATGTGAACGGAAAATTAGCCCATATGGTCATTGTATCCCTTCTCAAACTGAACTTGAACCATTATTGAGAAGTCTTTTTTAATAAGAACTAAATGGTGAAAAGATTTTCAGAAATAATTTGGAATAAGCCATTCAGAACCTGGTTGATGGGTTTTTGGAGTCCTTTTTACCTGAAAAACTTAAGGAGCTAAACATTGGCTGTGTTTCAACTATCTGATCTTCTGCTAGAGTGCTGGGAGCAAGTATCTTGCATCCTAAATACCATATTTGAAATTAGTTGCAATTGTTGGTTTGGCCTGCAGAAAACCACTGGAACACAGTTCATCAAAGACTCAGAGTGCACAGTAATGCAGATGACACTCAATCAAGTGTGCAGGGTGGGTAGTGTCTACAATTTGCCAGGTCGCATCTCAAAAATAATCAGCAAATTTGGTTTCAAGTAGTTTTTCCTCATTTTATTGCACCTAATTGTGTAAGTAATCATTACAGACCATATTAGTGACTCTAATTTTTTGGGGGGGAGGGGGGAATCGATGTTCAAGTCTTATGTTGACAAAGTCTGTCATGTAATATTACCACGTTCTGTTATAAAGGCTTGGGATTGACGAAGCGCTAGATAAATCTGATAAATATTTTCATCTCACAATAATAATATTATCTTTATTTCATCATTGGATCAATAATTGGATACTGACTCATATTCTTCCTTGACTTAAATCCCAACCTGAGTTACCTCTTCCTGAAATATATTCTACAATAATCCTTTCTGTTGTATGGCTACAGCTCTAATTTAATGCTCTTTAAAGTGTTTGAATTAGAGATCAATTTTTTTTCTAACAAATGCTACCACAGTGTAAGTTTACTTAAATATCTTAGTAATTTTAGACATCTTATTCCAAGACAATTAATGCATTCAGATAACCCTAGGATCAGTGAACCAGGGTAGAGCTAACCTGGACAATAATGCTTTACAAAATTTTGCTGACGTCGTAGTCAATCTATTTTATTAAAAACCTTTAAAGACATGAACAGTGTTTATTTTTCAAAGTGTTTCAAGTGTTCACTGAGATTTTTAGTTCCTGCTGGTACCCAAATAAGAAAAGTCAGCCAAGGTGAAGCATCTGTCCAGGTACTTTCATGCCAGCATTTGGGGGCCAGTATAGGGGAACAAGCTAGAAATAAAGATGCTTCCTGTGTTGGCAAGGAAAGGAGTGGACCAGAGTGTGAGTCCAAACTCGAGTCATCACAGAATGCAGAGGGGCAGGTCAGGGAAATTGAGTTAAGTGAGCAAGTGCAAAGGGTGGGAATAAGGAACAAGACAAAAAAGAGAGGCAAGTCAAGGGCCACAAATTCTGCTGAATGAGAACCAAATGGGAGCAAGGCAGGACGTGGGACACCAGTGTGACCACAGCCCCTTGTGCAAGGTTCAGGCTCTCTGTCATGGATTCGTAGGCAGGCCAGGCTCAGCTCTGCACAAGCCATGGGATAGCTTTCCTGACCTAGGAGCATTTGTAAGTTGCTTGCAGGCCCAACTCTGATGCCAACTATGGCTTTAAAGGGTAGAGACACATCCTCTCAGGCAAAAGAAGGAAGTCAAGGACCATCTATATCTATGAGCCCAGAGAAGAGAAGAAAGAACATAAAGCATTCCCAAAGAGGCCTAAGAGGGTTTTCAACTCACTTCTATTTTATTTCTAAACCCTTCCTCTTCCCACCAGAATTTTGCTCCTTGTACAGTGGCTTAAATTTATCCTCAGGGTCCATTTTCTCCTTGACCTATATCTGAGGTCTCCTCCTTAGGGAGGATAGCTAGGTGGTGAAGGACAATATAAAGCTTTGAGTGTTCCCTAGGGGTTTGCCTGTGAGGCTCACATTCCCCTCCACTTTGATCTTTCCTAGATTAACCCAGCTACACCACAGACCAACCAGAGTTTACATGGCTGCTACCTGGCCCTCCCAAAGAAACATCATCAGCATATGTCAGAGGAAAACAGCTTTTTTTAGTCCGTGCCGTCAGCTGTCTTATTCATCCGGGGTCACTGACATGGACAACTCAGGCCCTCACATCTCCATGAGAATGACTCTTAAAGTAGCTGCAGAATCCTCTAAAACGTGACAGGACCTCACTTCAAGCCACATTGTACACTAGACAAAGGAAGCTCCCATAGTCTCTTTCCCATCTACTAAATGTTATCAAAATGAAACAAAGCAAAAAATAACTATCCGATTAGATTTTACAGCAAAATCCAGATAATAATAATAATATAGTAACAAAATGTGATGTTACAGTATTAAGATAGCTCAGTAACACACACACATACTTTCTCATACCAGTTCAATCCCCTTTTATCACAGAGAAATTAAAGTCCTAAAACAAACAAACAAACAGAGATGTCCGGATCTGACATTGGCATTTGACAAACAGATGCCAAATCTTCTTCTCTTAGCACGGTAGCCAGGGGTGCTTCCATTAGCATCAAGTTGCTCTTCACAGTCACCGAAGTTAGAGAATTCTAGTTTAAAGTCTCTCATGTGTATCACTTCTGCAAAAGTCCGCACTACGGTATCAACTGAACACGTCAACTACCACAGCAACAGACTCATATCCATACAATTTAGACAAGAAGATCGTCCACTGAGTTTCAATTTTCTTATACCAAAGTGTTTTAGAACATGACCTACAGAAATTAAGGAGCTGTTTAGCAAGGAGGGGAATAGTGGGCACAAGCAGAGAGGCAGCACCATAAAACTAAAGCAGCTCCATTTTAAAAGGTATTTTTATATATTGAGGCTCCCTAGAATATGTCATTCGAAAAATAGGTTCTGGTCTCTGTTAGGTTTTAAAAACTATGGCCTTATAAAATAGTGTTTTCCAAGCTAAAGTAGTGCTCCCAGACAGCAATAAATAACTCCTAATCTAGAATCATATTACTTTTACAGCTGTTGATTTTGGTGGAGTTGGAGGAGAGAGAGGCTGGGAAAAAAAAAACAGGCAGAGAAAAACCAAACAGAATCCAAGAAAAGCATCACTGTTTTTATTCACCAAGTGCAATCAACCAGTCTATGCCAATCGCTCAGGGAACAATTTCACTCCTAGATATTTATTTGAGAGAAGCGAAGGACTTAGTCCACCAAAAGCCTTGTATGGGAATGTTCATTTATTCATCATAGCCACAAACTGGAATCATCCCAGAGGTCCATCAGCAGGACAAACTGTGGTATGTCCATGAATAAAACTACTCAGCAATAAAAATGAATGAACTTTTGTGTGTGTGTGTGTGACAGCAAGGATGGAATTGGAGATTATTATGCTAAGTAAAATAGGCCAGGCAGAGAAAGACAAATACCACGTAATCTCATTTATATGTGGAATCTAATAAACAAAATAAACTGATGAACAAAATAGAAACACAAGCATGGATACATGGAACAGACTGACAGCTGTCAGAGGGGCGGGGGTTGGGGGACTGCATTTAAAAAGGTGAACGGATTAACCAAAAACATATATACATAACACATGGACACAGACAACGGTGTGGTGAGAGCTGGAGGGAAATGGGGGTGGGAGTTAGGTGGAGGTGGGCAAGGGGTAGGGAAATGGGGATGAAGGAGACTTTGGGGCAATGGGTACATGTTGTAGTGTGCAGATATTTTTTCGAGTTGTACACTTGAAACCTGTATGGTTTTGTGAACCCATGTCACCCCAATAAATTCAATTAAAAATATAAATAAATAAATAAATAAATAAATAAATAAATAAATTTTTTTTAAAAAAGAATGAACTACTGATTCAACAACATGAATAAATCTCAAAGCTATTTGCTGAGTAAATAAAGTCAATCCAGACACAAACAAGGATACACTGTATGATTCCATTCATATGAGATTCCAGAATATACAAACCAAATCTATGAGAGAAAAAAAATCAGAACAGTGGTGGTTTCAGGGAAGGCAGGTGACTGGGAAGGGGCACAAAGAAAGTTTCTAGAGTGATGGCAATGTTCTACATTTTAATTATGGTAAGGGTTACACGAGTACAAGGTCTATCTGGAAAAAGTCCAATCATGGTTGGTAAAATGAGAAAAGTTTGCATGACATTGATGTAACCTGGCAGCCAAGGACAGTGGACTGGAATGCACATGCATGAACAATGATGACTTCACTGTACTAGTCAGTGGGGTGGTAGATGCCATTGAGTGAGCATGTTTACTGTGTGGCCATCACATTGAAAATGACTGAACAAGTAGAGGAACAAATACGCATCAAATTTTACGTTAAGCTTAAACATTCCTCGGCATGAACTACTCGGACAATTCAGAAGGCTTGCAGCTGTGGGCAGCTGGTGATTGGCAGCTTATCATGACAACACACCCACTCATGCATCAATCTCGTGCAGAGTTTTGGGGTAAAATATCGAATCATCCAGGTGACTCAGCCCCCCTGTAGCCCACATTTGGCACCCTGAGACTTTTGGCTTTTCCCAAAACTAAAATAACATTTGAAAGGAAAGAGATTTCAGACTGTCGATGAGATTTAGGAAAATATGACAGGGCAGCTGATGGCAATTGGGAGAACTGTGTGAGGTCCCACAGTGCCTACTTTGAGGGGAACTGAGGCATCATTGTCCTAGGTACAATGTTTCCTGTATCTTGTATCTTATTTTAAAAAGTCTCTATTTTTCATAGTACATGGCTGGATACTTCCTGAGCATACCTAGTATGTTGTCAAAATTCATCAAACTCTGCACTTAAGAGTTGTTTTACAACTCTTGAGAAAATTTTCTCTCAATAGACTTAACTTACAGGGAAAATTAGATATGGGAAAAATTATAAGAAAATATAGAAAAATATCTGTATGAGCTCAGAGTAGAAAACAATTTCTTACACAAGATACACAAATGTCTGTATGGAAAATATTGACAAATATCTTCATCAAAATTACAACCTTATATGAAGAGGAGACATACAGAAAAGGCCAATTTATTTTATTTTTTTTAATTATTTTATTGTTGTTCAATTACAGTTATCTGCATTTTCTCCCCACCCCTCTACCCCACCTCAGCCAAACCCACCTCCCTCCCCTGCTTCCACCCTCCCCCTTGGTTTTGCCCATGTGTCCATTATAGTAGTTCCTGAAAACCCCTCTCCTCACTGTCCCCTCCCCACTCCCCTCTGGCTATTGTTAGATTGTTCTTAACTTCAATGACTCTGGTTGTTATATTTTGTTTGCTTTTTTCTTCTTTTGATTATGTTTCAGTTAAAGGCGAGGTCATATGGTATTTGTCCCTCACCGCCCAGCTTATTTCACTTAGCATAATGCTGTCCAGTTCCATCCATGCTGTTGCAAAGGGTATAAGCTCCTTCTTTCTCTCTGCTGCACAGAATTCCATTGTGTAAATGTGCCATAGTTTTTTGATCCACTCATTTGCTGATGGGCACTTAGGTTGCTTCCCATACTTGGCTATTGTAAATACCCTAAGAGCCCTGAAACATCAATCCAGAAAAGGCCAATTTAGAAATGATCACTAAGCACTTAAAAGGATGCTTGGCATCACAAGTAATCGGGTGAATGTAAATTATTTTTTTAAAAAAAAAACTATTTCATACCTATCAGATTGGCATTAATTTCAGTCTCATGACCTGCTGAAGCTGTGGGATTGTAAACAATACTGTGCTGTGGGATTGTCCATCAATTCAGCCATTTTAGTAAAAACAAAACAAAACAAAACATTCTAGTACCTAGGACCTGAATTGTTGTTATATATCCCAGAGAAACTTGTACATGGCCCCAAGGAGCGTGTGTGAGGATGGTTACTGTAGCAGTGCTCCTAGTAGTCAAACAGTGGGCTCTACCTTCATGTGCATTAATGAAGAGACGGGTAAGTAAACAGTGGTGTTTGCACGTGATGCAACATTAGATGGTGGTTAAAAAGAATAAACTAGATTGACATGTATCAGGACAGATAGATTTCAAACACATTAAAATGAATATAATGTATTTAGTTTATAAAGACATATTCATATCCAAATGAGTAAAAACAGGATCCAATGGATCCCCCACAAAAATCTTGATATTGGCTATATCTGGGGAGCAAATATAGGAAAAACTATGAAGTAATGGTTGAAAAGAACTTCATCTGAAATGTGTTGTTTAAAAATAACTGGAAAAAGCATCAATATGCAAATAAATGAATTTTTTTCTTTTTTAAAAATATATTTTATTGATTATGCTATTACAGTTGTCCCATTTCCCCTCCCCCTTTCTTCCCCTCTGTCCTGCACCCCGTCCCACCCACGCTCCCCCCCCCACTTCTTAGTTCATGTCCATGGGTCATGCATATAAGTTCTTTGGCTTCAACATTTTCTATACTATTCTTAACCTCCCCCTGTCTATTTTCTACCTACTATGGCTTCTTATTTATGCTTCTTATTCCCTGTATCTTTTCCCCCACTCTCCCCCTCCCCTTCCCCACCGATAACCCGTCATATGATCTCCATTTCTGTGACTCTGTTTCTGTTCTAGTTGTTTGCTTAGTTTGTTTTTTAGGTTCAGTTGTTGATAGTTGTGAGTTTGTTGCCATTTTACTGTTCATAGTTTTGGTTTTGGGGTTTGTTTTTTTTTTTTTTTGATCTCCTTCTTTTTCTTAGGTAAGTCTCTTTAACATTTTATATAATAATGACTTGGTGACGATGAACTCCTTCAACTTGACCTTATCTGGGAAACACTTTATCTGCCCTTCCATTCTAAATGATAGCTTTGCTGGATAGAGTATTCTTGGATGTAGGCCTTGCCTTTCATGACTTGGAATAGTTCTTTCCAGCCCCTTCTTGCCTATAAGGTTTCTTTGGAGAAATCAGCTGATAGTCTTAGGGGAATTCCTTTGTAGGTAACTGTCTCCTTTTCTCTTGCTGCTTTTAAGATTCTTTCCTTATCCTTAATCTTGGGTAATGTAATTATGGTGTGCCTTGGTGTGTGCTTCCTTGAGTCCAACTTCTTTGGGACTCCTACACTTCCTGGAAGTCTATTTCCTTTGCCAGATTAGTGAAGTTCTCCTTCATTATGTTTTCAAATAAGTGTTCAATTTCTTGCTCTTTCTCTTCTCCTTCTGCCACCCCTATAATTTGGATGCTGGAACGTTTAAAGTTGTCCTGGAAGTTCCTAAGCCTCTCCTCATTTTTTGGAATTTTTCTTTCTTCATTGTGTTCTGGTTGAATGTTTATTTCTTCCTTCTACTGCAAACTGTTGATTTGAATCCAGTTTCCTTCCCTTCACTGTTGGTATATCGTATATTTTCCTTTATTTCACCTTTGATAGTATTCACTTTTTCCTTTATTTTAAACTCAACCAATTCTGTGAGCATCCTGATTACCAGTGTTTTGAACTGTGCATCTGATAGGTTGGCTATCTCTTTGTCGCTTAGTTGTATTTTTTCTGGAGCTTTGATCTGTTCTTTCATTTGGGCTTTTTTTTTTTTTTTTTTAATCTCAGCAGGCCTGTTACTTAGTAAGGCACGGAGCCTTAGGTATTCACCAGGGCGGGGCAACCCCTGTTGCTGCACTGTGGTGCAGCGAGCCTTTTACAATGCAGTGGAGCCTGCCTGCTTTCCTGGTGTGTGTGTCTTTCTTTTGTATTTGTATGTTTTTTTATTTTTAAAGCAAGTGTCGAAGATGAATGAGAGTATCTACTGCATTATATAACCAGTGGCAGCCATTGTTCTTGCCTTGCGCTACCCTTGGGTTAGGAGTCAGTACTTTATGTCTCAAAAAGAAAATCCTTTCCACAAGGCACAATGCACCAGGAGCAGAAGTCATTTGTCCAAATAAATGAATCTTGATTCATTTCTCGCCCCATATACAAAGGTGAACTCAAAATGAATCATAAACATTTAGGTGTTGATGGTACTTTGTGACCTAGATGAGTTAGTTCTTATGTAGGACACCTAAAAAGCACGAGCCATAAAAGAAAAAACATTTGATAAACTGGATTTCATCAAAATACAAAACTTTTGTTCTGTGAAAGACACTACTAAAAGCAAGACAAGTCGCAGACTGGGAGAAAATATTTGCAAAATCACTTATCTGACAAAAAAATCTTGTCTCCAGAATATATGAAGAACTAACAAAATTCAACTATAAGAGAACAACTGATTTTTTAAAACAATTTCAACAGACATTTTACTAAAAAAGATACATGGATAGCCAATAAGCACATGGAAGATACCCAACATCATTAGTCATTAGGAAAGTGAACATTAAAACCATGATGAAGCAACACTGCACCTATCAGAGTGGCTTAAAAAAAAAAGAACCTGACAGTTCCAAGTGATGACAGTGTTGAGGGGCAACTGGAATCTCGGATATCGTTGCTGGAAATGCACAGTGGTACAGCCACTTTGGAAAACCTCAAGCAAAGAAATGTAGGTGCTGCAGTTGAAATCAGGCAGCCTATGAGGAAGTGGTAAAGGCAAGAGAATATGGGTGGAGTACTCACAGCATCTGTTTCCACTCCCATGTAACTGTAATTCAGTTCCCAGTTTACTGAGGGCTCTGTTGGGTTCTTGTGTGTAGGCCAACCATAAAGATTCATCATCTTGCATATTCCACAATGCTTTTTCCAAAACCTTGACTAAGAAACACAAGAAAGAGGAGAAGAAAATGGGGTGTTCGCCACTAATGCCAGATACAACCAAACCCAGAGCCTGTAGACAAACACCCTGTGTATTTTGAGATAAACCTAGAGGAGAATGGTCAGGGTGTCAACACTAGAGTCCCCTCTCCCATCATGGCATGTTACCCACCAGATATGAAAACTACTTTTGTAGCTTGAGGTTCCTGAATGATTCTAGTGAAGAAGGAGGGGTAGGAAGAGAGGAA
Organism: Desmodus rotundus; assembly: GCF_022682495.2. Classification (NCBI taxonomy): domain Eukaryota; kingdom Metazoa; phylum Chordata; class Mammalia; order Chiroptera; family Phyllostomidae; genus Desmodus; species Desmodus rotundus. Next base: position 41,622,788 of record NC_071387.1, on the reverse strand, counting down.
GGAAAAAGCTGTGTGACTTTGGTCTCTCTCTCTCCCCGCCCCAGCAATAACTTATCAGATAACCAAGATAGCTACTAAGTGACTAATGGTCAGGTCATGTATACAGAGTAGACACACTGAACAACAAGATGGTTCATGTTCTGGGAGAGACGAAGTGAGACAGCATGATATTTCTTCATGTTATTTAGAATGGCGCAAAATTTTGAACTTATGAATCGTTCATTTCTGTAATTTTCCATTTCATATTTTCAGACCACAGTTGACCCCAGGTAACTGAAACTATGGAAAGGGAGACCATGGACAAGGGGTGACTACTGTAAGTGATTTTTCAGAAGTGTTAGAAATAAAAATAATAGGTAGTATTTTTGAACTCTTACTGACATCAGACATTATGACATCAGTCATTCACATAAATTATCTCACTTACGCCTCTAAGGCAGGTGCTATTATTACCTGCATTTTACAGAGGTGAAAGTGCACCTGGAAACCCAGTGGCATGATTGATCAATCCCTCCTCCTCAGTATATTTTCTTCACTCGGCTTCCAGGACACTGTACTTTTTCATTTGCCTATCTCACTGCTTATTCCTTCTTAGCCTTCATTTTAGTCCCTCTTCTTTACCAAGACCCATTAATTTTGGAGCACCCAAGGGATCAGTCCTTGGTTTTCTTCTCTCCCTGTACAAACTTTCTTAATAAACCCCTTTATCAATATGACAATGACTCCCATTTTCTTATCTCATGACCAACCTCTCTTTTGAACTTTAGATTCATACATGCAGGTGCCTACTTGACATGTCCATTTGATGCCTCACAGGCATCTCAGATATAGTATGTCTAAAAATGAAGTTCTTGTCTTCTCTACAAACAGTCCAGCAGAGGTTTTTCCCATTTTGGTAGATGGAAATTCCATCCTTCCAATTTCTCACACCAAAAACCTTGGTATCACTGTGGATCCCTCTCACTCACACCACTTCCCTCCACCCCCCATAGCTGCCACCCCACTTTGAGTCATCATCATCTCTTGACTGGATTATCACTACAGCCTCCCACTTGGTCATCTGGTTCTCAAACTTGGCTTCCAAGAGGCTATTCCTGCCCTGGCTGGGTAGCTCAGTTGATTAGAGCATCATCCCAGTACACCAAGGTTGTCAGTTTGATCCCTAGTCAGGGCACATACAAGAAGCAACCAAGCAATACATAAGTAAATAAGTAAAACAACAAATTTTCTCTCTCTCTCTCTCTCTCATCGATAAAAATTAAAAAGTTTTTTTTTTTTTAAAAGAGGCTGTTCCTAATACAGAAACCAGAATGATCTTCCTAAAGTGTTCATATCATTCCTCAGTTTGAACTCCTCCAAGGAATTCCCATTTCACTCTGACTAAATGCCAAAGTGCTTGAAGGGGCGAGTGAGGCCCTCTACAAACAGGGTCTCACACCTCATTCATTCTATTCCAGCCACACTGGTCTCCATGGTATTCCTTACACATTCCTGGATTGTTTCTGGGCTCAGGCATTGGCCTTGGCTCTTCCATCTGCCTGAAACATTCTCCCCCCAGAAATCCACTTAGCTAACTACTTCACCTCTTGCAACTCTGTAGTCAAATGTCACTCTCACAAAGGTGACTTGCCTTGTCTTCTTTATCAAAAATGACAATTTGCCCCTCTCTTCATGCTCAAACCTTTTATTATGCTCTACTTTTTTCTATATCATTTTATGTCTTTCCAACATTTTACAGAATTTAACTATCTACTATGTTTTTAGTTATTTTTTTTCTCCACTCTACTACAAATGTAAACTCCAAGAAAGGGAGGATTTTTGTCTGTTTTATTGACTAACACATCCCCAACACATAGAACAGTGCCTGCAGTATCTATTTGTTGAATGAATGAGACATGGTGAGGTTATGTACCTAGTTCTAAGTATTTTAATAACCCATTTGAGAAGTAAACCTGAATGATAAACACTTGTTTTCTCCTTATAGAGAAGCAGAATATAGCTCCATGCCATCTGTTTCAGCAGCTTCTGGGGGGAGGAGTGCTTAGCACCAGCACCTACAGCCCTCCTTAAAGAAGTAACCTATACCAATGGAGGTGTGTACCAATCACCTCCTCTGGAGTCAAGTTCCCACCAGTTGTATCACTCACACAGCTGGGCATTGTCTTCTTTACCCAATTTACTTAGATATAATATAATATAATATAATAATAAGTTACAAGCAATATTTTTCCTTATAATGAGAAGCACTATAGAGTCTGTGGTGTGCTTTTTTTACATCTATTTGGGGTTTGAAGATGAGTTCCCAGAAGTTGTAACTCACACACACACACATACATACACAAGCAATGTGAAATTCTGTGAAATGAATTTTCTATAATGAGGTTACTGAGTGAGGCTGAGCTGCCATCAGATATACCATGACAAAAGATGCAACAAAAGACTCGGCCCAATACACTCTGAATTGCCAGCAACTGTAATTCTCACAGAGAAGCAAGCGACAGCTTCCTGCAATAACTTCAGGGAGCTGATCTGCCCACAGTTGGATCTCACCAGGGTGAGCAGCATAAGGCTCTGGGCCATGTGTTCTTCGTGTCCTCTGCTTAGTTAGTCAAACCCAAGCTGACCAATTGCAGATCCCATCTCTCAGCCCCAATGGTAGACTGCCCTCCAAAGATTTGGGCTTCTGAAAGAAATCCAGATGATGTTCTCCCTGTCCTCTGTCACCAACCCAAATCCTGCCCTGGTCTCACATCTCGTCTTCTCCAGTCCTCCCAGCATTATAACCACATGGCTATTCCCAACCCACTGTCCTTGGAAAAAGGGAAAGATTAAAGATTAGATCACTCAGAGCTTGAAGCCTTGGTTTCCACAATTTGGTTTTTTTCCCTGAAAAACCAGATTTCCAAGACCCAGTATCAGAAAATAAAAAGAAGGGAGAAAAAAACCCATTCCGTACCTCCTGGAGCATTTATCAAATCTGCCCACACAAACAAGTATTGGACTTAGATTTATAGCTCCATCTCTAAAAATTGGACAATTTACTTTAATGACAAGAGTTAGCTAAACAGAACTTGAAGATGAAAAAGATTTTTGACTATGCCATTGATTAAATTGTTTCAATGCTGTGTTTTTTGGTTGCAAAAAATAAAATCAGCTAAAAAGTACATATAAAAAAATACATTTCAATCACAGCGATCATCTTTCCTTGTGGAAATCATTTGTCCACAGGAACCCACTTTAAAATTGGGCATATTCCATGGTAGCCTGTATTTCCTCCTTCACAGTGGATACCTGGTGTAACTGTCACGACAAGGTGACTCTGCAGTAAATGTACCTGAACTTGTGGAAACCTTGCTTCCCTTGACATCCAGCCCCCACATTCTCCAGGTTTTCCTTTCACCTCCCTGGTCATTTCTCAGTCTCACTTCTAGTCCCTCTCATTGCCCTGTTTCTAACCATTGAATTGACTTCCACAGATTCAGTTCTTGAATATCTTCTCTACCTTCGTTCTCTCCAGCGGTTATCTCAGCAAGTCCTTACAAAGCCATCTACATGCTAATGTTTCCTGCTATCTATCTCCAGCCCAGAACTCTCTCCTGAAATCTAGGCTCTTCTAAAAGAAGGCTTAATTGACATCTCCATTTGGCTATCTAACAAGCATATCAAATTTAACATTCCCCAAAGTAAACTCCCAATAGCTTCCTTATAATTCCCACCCAACAGTCTTCGTCACCTCAGTAAATGGCAACTCCATCATCTAGTTGCTTAATCTAAAATCCTTCTTTCCTAATACCCTGCATTAATCATCCAGCAAATCCCATTGGGTCCATACCTAAATTGCATCCAGAATTCAAACACTTCTCACCACCTCCTCTGCTTGTTGAAGCCATTATCATCTTTTTCCTGGATTATTGCAAATAGCTCCCTGACTGGTTTTCCTGTTTCTACTATTGCCCCTTCTACAAACTACTCTCTACACCAGTGATTCTTACAATACGGTCCTAGGTCATGCAGCATCAGCTAGAAATGCAAATTCTTCTGTACCACACCAGACCTACTTAATCAGAAAGTCTGGGGACGGGCCCAACAATAAGCCCTCCAAGGTGATTGCAATGCATACTCAGGTGTGAGACCCACTACTCTACAGAACTCTTAGCCAGAATGATCCTTTAAAAACATAAATTAGATCACAGTCCCCTCTCTCTTCAATATTCTCCAGTGGCTTTGCAACTTATTAGGGTAGGAGTCTGAATTCTCATAATGGCCCGCAGGGCCCACCACAACCCTTTCCCATTCCCACCATGTCTATAACCACCTCACTGTTCTTTCTTCATCCACTGTGCCTGGGCCATTCTGGCCTCTTTGCTCTGCCTCGGGCCCTTGGTACTGCTCCTTCCTCTTCCTGGAATATCCTTCCCTCTCCTTCCTTCCCACCACAAGTTTCCCTTCTTCCTCTCCTTTTGGTGTCTGTTCAATTGTCAACTTGTCAGAGGGGCTTTCCCTAGCTACCCTCTTTAAAATAACAACCCCCACTCCCTGTGTTCCTTTCTCCCCTTTACTTGACATTATTTTTCTCCATTGTGCCCACCACCATCTGGCACAGGCTATACATTGCTTGTTTATTTCTTTAATGGTCATTGTGCCTCTCAGGACACGTGCTCTATGAGGCAGGGATCTGCAGTGTCTATTGCTGTGCCACCAGAGCCCAGAACAATGCTAGCATATGGTGGGTCTGCATAAATATTCATTGAATAAGTGAATGACGGTCAAAGCATTCCTCTGGGGAGGTGATACATTTATTCCAAAATATTGCCATTGCTCAAAATAACTTTTTTTGAGAAAAGGAAACCAGTGAGGGGACTATTTGCAATAATCCTGGAGAAAGATAATGATGGCTTCGTTTGGAACAGGTGATAGCACAGGAGGTGGTGAGAAGAAGCACTTGGCTTCTGGATACAATTTGAATATAGATCTAATGGGTCAAGGTCAATTTAGAGGCCACATATGGGAACCAGTCTCAGTATTTAAGAGAGACTGCCGCTTTAAAAAAGTAAAAAATACAGTTTCTCAGCTTTATCACACACATTATTCACTAGTCCTAGAATCATACGACATTTGGCTATTGCAGAAATCAAATTTCCCCTTGAAAAGTGAAACAAAGAATCACTGCAGACATTCAGAGGCTCTGAATGCGATTCCCTATATGATAAAAGAATAATTCTGATTTTTATTGTGCACATTTTTGTATTTGTGTGATTTAATCCTCACAGTAATCATCTGAGGTCCTTGTTATTAACCTCATTTTTCAGAGGAAAAAAATGAGGCTCAGAGAGAGGTGAGCTAATTTCCTCCAAGCTCCCAGCTGCAGAGCGGGGGGACTGAAATGCAGGCCAGTTCACACATTTTCTTGACGGGTAAGAGCAACATTTTGGGAACAAGTGTACATGCTTCCTAGAAGAGAACAGTCATTCGGGGCATTTCAGTATGTCTCACGTGTATCTGTCTCGGCTTCACAGGCACATCTCTCAAATACAGCTTCCCGGGAGGGTCGGACACCCACGGCAAATACGAGATGTCACCAGGATGAATGTCACCAGGACACTAAGGCCACTTCTGTTTTCCTAGTGCTCTGGCTGGGAAACGGAGCCTCCTTTCAATGGCCAAGGCCCTGGGTCAGGTGGTACAGTTCCTCCAGACACAGTTTCCAGTGTCCCCAGAGAAACCGTTGCCATTGCCATGGGGATTTGATGCTTTCCAGGGCTATGCAGCCAGCATTGTCACAGGACAAGGAACTATTGTTCCGGTAGAAATAGAGGGTGTTCCTCACTGGGGACTGGGGCTTGAATACGGATTCACATTTCAACAATGCCTCCTTTTGTAAAAATGGGTGGGTTTTTTTCAGGCTTATGTGATTTTTTTTCAGACTCAGATCACAGCTCCTAACAGCTGTTTCTCCTACAGTGTTTCTAAAGAATGTTAGGTATGTGCTTCTGGGCGTTAGGCACTCACGAAATAAACATCTCACTGCATGTTAACATGAAGGCTCTGTGCCACGGGAGCAGACTCTGGGACTGCCATGGCAGAGAGGAGGGGGTGGGTGAGCGGTGGGAAGAGGTGGGTTCCCAGGTGGGAACTGGCACTCCTGGAGAGCGGCAGCTAATGCAGCAGACACTTTAGATATGCTACCCTAAGTAATCCTCACAAGCACCCAAGCAGATATTATGCAAGTTTTACAAATGAGGAATGTAATTAGGTGACTGGAGCAAAATCACACAGCTGGTGAGAGTGGAATCTGGGATGGGTTCCCAGATCTCTCTCCAACCTCTTCTCTTTCCATTTCCTGTTCTGTGCTCCCTTGCTGACCTTTTTAATCTTCGGGTTTCTCAAATGACCCACCTGCCAGGAAGAGCCCAGGAGGTGGTGCTTGTCAATGCCTCTACCACTGCACATGTCACATAATAGGGAAAGTAAGTCCTCATTTAATCTTAACCTGTGGACAGGTTATTGGAAACTGATTTTTAAAAAATTTTATTGTATTTTTTTCCATTACCATTTAGTCCCCTTATATCCCCCAGAAATCACCACACTGTTGTCCATGTCCTGAGTGCTTTTTCCATTTTGCTCAATCCCTTCAACCCCTAACCACCCTCACCCTGCCCCCACTAGCTGTCATCTGCTCTCCATCTATGAGTCTGTCTTTGTTTTGCTTGTTAGTTCAGTTTGTTCATTAGATTCCACATATAAGTGAAATCATATGGTGTTTGTCTTTCTTTGACTAGCTTATTTCATGTAGCATAATGTTCCCCAGGTCCATCCATACTGTAGCAAAGGGTAAAATTTTCTTCTTTTTTACAGCTGAGTAGAATTCCACTGTGTAAATGTCCCATAGTTGTTTGATCCACTCATCTATTGGTGGGCACTTAGGCTGCTTCCCTGTCTTGGTGATTGTAAATAATGCTCAATGCACATAGGGGTGCTTATGTTCTTTTGAATTAGTGTTTTGGGTTCCTTCTGATATACTTCCAGAAGTGGGATCACCACTTCCAGAAGTGGGATCACCCATTTTTAATTTTTGGAAGTATCTCCATACTGTTTCCCACAGTGGCTGCACCAGTCTGTATTCCCACCAACAGTGCAAAAGGGTTCCGCTCTCTCGATATCCTCGACAACGCTTGCTGTTTGTTGATTTACTGATGATAGTCATTCTGACAGTTGTGAGATAGTATCTCGTGGTTTTAATTTGCATCCTCTGATGATTAGTGACATTGAGCGTATTTTCATATGTCTATTGGCTATCTGTATGTTCTCATTGGAGAAGTGTCTATTCAGGTCCTTTGACAATTTTTTAATCGGGTTGTTTTTGGTGTTGAGTTTTGCAAGTTTTTTAGAAATTTTGGATATTAACCTCTTACCAGATGTATCAGCAAATATGTCCTCCCATTTTGTGAGTTGTCTTTTTATTTTGTTGATGATTTCCTTTACTGTGCAAAGACTTTGTAGTTTGATGAAGTCCCATTTGTTTGTTTTTTCTTGTTTCCCTTGCCTGGGGAGACATGTCCAATAAAAAATTTCTTCAAGCAATGTCCAAGATTTTGCTGCCTATGTTTTCTTCAAGGATTTTTATGGTTTCAGGCCTAACATTTAAATCTTTGATCCAATTTGAATTTATTCTTGTGTATAGTGTAAAAGGTGGTCCAGTTTCATTTTCCGGCACGTATCTATCCAATTTTCCCAACACCATTTATTGAACCCTCTTTAGCCCATTGGAGATGCTTGCTTCCTCTGTCAAATATTAATTGACTATAAATGGGTAGGTTTATTTCTGGGCTCTCTATTCTGTTCCATTGATCTAAGTGTCTGTTTTTATGACAATATGAAGTTGTTTGATTAATATGGACTTGTAGTACAGTTTGTTATTAGGTAGCATGATTCCTCCAACTTTGTTCTTCTTTCTCAGGATCACTGTTGCTATGTGAGGCCTTTTGTGGTTCCATCTAAATTTTTGTAATATTTATTCCAGTTCTGTGAAATACATCGTTGGAGTCTTGATAGGAATTGTGTTGAATCTACAGATTGTTTTGGGTAGTATGGACATTTTAATGACATTAATTCTTCCTATCCATGAACATGGTATGTGCTTCCACTTATTTGTATCTTCTTCAATTTCTTTCTTCAGTGTCCTATAATTTTCTGAGTACAGGTCTTTTACATCCTTGGTTAGGTTTATTCTCCTGCTTTGTATGTATATTCTCCTGCTTTGGGGTGAGAAGCTCTGAAGATAGCAATTAAATCCATTTGATCTAGTATGTCATTTAAGGCCGCTGTCTCCTTGTTAATTTTTTGCCTAGAAGATCTATCCATTGAAGTCAATGGGGTGTTAAAGTCCCCAAATGTGCCTGTATTTCTGTTGATCTCTCCCTTTATGTCCATCAAGATTTGCTTTACATATTTAGGTGCTCCTATGATGGGTGTGTACGTGTTTACTAGGGTTATATCCTCTTGTTGGATTGTTCCCTTTATCATTATGTAGTGTCTTCCTTTGTCTCTTACTATAGCTGTGGTTGTAAAGTCTATTTTGTTGGATATAAGTACTGCTACTCCAGCTTTTCTTTTCTTTTCCAGTTGCATGAAACATCTTTTTTCCAACCCTTTACTTTTAGTCTGTGTGTGTCTTTTGATCAGAGATGGGTCTCTTGGGGACAGCATATATGGCAGCATATATATGGGTCTTGTTTTCTTATCCATTAAGCTACCCCATGGCCCTTGGTGGGAGCATTTAAGCCATTTACATGTCAGGTGATTATTGATAAATACATATGTAGTGCCACTTTATTGTTAGACTGTTTTCCTCTTTTTTTTTTTCTTTCTCTTTTTCCTCTTCTTCTTAACACAAGCCCTTTAACATTTGTTATAGTACTGTTTTGGTGTTAACAAACTCCTTCAGCTTTTTCTTGTCTGGGAAGCTCCTTATTTTTCCTTCAATTTTAAATGACAGCCTTTGTGGGTAAAGTAGCCTTGGTTGTAGGTCCTTGCTGTTCATCTCCTTGAATATTTTGTGCCTCTCCCTTCTGGCCTGAAATGTTTCTGTTGAGTAATCAGATGCCAGTCTAAGTGGTGCTCCCTTGTAGGTAACTACCTGGTTTTTCAGTATGGAATTTCCTCAGAAAACTAAAAATGGAACTGCCCTTTGACCCAGCAATTCCACTGCTGGGATTATACCCTAAGAACCCTGAAACACCAATCCAAAAGAACCTATGTACCCCAGTGTTCATAGCAGCACAATTTACAATAGCCAAGTACTGGAAGCAACCTAAGTGCCCATCAGTAAATGAGTGGATCCAAAAACTATGGTACATTTACACAATGGAATTCTACGCAGCAGAGAGAAAGAAGGAGCTTATACACTTTGCAACAGCGTGGATGGAACTGGACAGCATTATGCTAAGTGGAATAAGCCAGGCAGTGAGGGACAAATACCATATGATCTCACCTTTAACTGGAACATAATCAACAGAAGAAAAAAAGGAAACAAAATATAACCAGAGACATTGAAGTTAAAAACAATCTAACAATAGCCAGAGGGGAGTGGGGAGGGGACAGTGGGAAGAGGGGATTACAGGAACTACTATAAAAGACACACGGACAAAACCAAGGGGGAGGGTGGAGGCGGGGGAGGGAGGTGGGTTTGGCTGGGGTGGGGTAGACGGTTGGGGAGAAAATGCAGACAACTGTAATTGAATAACAATAAAAATTTTTAAAAAAAGAAAAAAACTACCTGTTTTTTTCTTGTGGCTTCTAGGATTCTCTCCTTGCCTTTAAGCCTGATCATTTTAATTATGATGTGTCTCACTGTAGGCCTCTTTGGGTCCAACTTGTATGGGACTCTCTGAACTTCCTGGGCTTGTGTGACTTTTTCCTTCAGCAGATTAGGGAAGTTTTTAGTCATTATTTCTTCAGTTAGGTTCTTGATCCCTTGCTCTCTCTCTTCTTCTAGTATCCCCATGATGTAGATGTTTTTATGCTTCATGTTGTCCAAAATGCTTCTCAAGCTCTCCTCATTTTTTAACCTTCTTTTTCTCTTTGCTACTCTGGCTGGGTGTTTTTTTCTACCTTGTCTTCCAAAACACTGATTCTATCCTCTGCTTTATCTAACCTATTGTTTATTCCTTCCAGTGTATTATTTATTTCTGACTAGTCCTTTTTTATGGTTTCCATGTCTTTTTTCATGTTGCTGAGTATCCTTATAATGATTACTCTAAATTCTCTATCTGATAAATTGCTTGCTTCCATTTCATCTAGTTCTTCTGGAGAATTCTCCTGTTCTTTCGCTTGGGGTCTGTTTCTTTGTCTTCCCATTTTGGCTGCTTCTTTGTATTTTCCGCCTTAGATATTAAACTAATCAACTGTCAACCCGATCAGTTGTTACTCTATTCAAGCTGTAATCAGCAGTTGGCTTAAGCACTACAACGAGGTACTGAGTACTTCCTGTGGGCGGAGCTATTGCTTCCCCTCAAGCTGATGCCAACTCTAAGGGGACTGCTGTACCTGAGAAAGATGGGTTCTGCAGTATGGGAAATGACTCAGCACCGGGATCCTGGTAGCTGTTCCTTCAGTTCTCTCTCCTGAGCCACGAGCCCCAGCCTCTCCTCAAGTGTCTCTAATTCACTGCACCATCCCTCTGCTGGAGTCCCGGGGTAAGTGGCTGCAAATGAAATTTTGTGAATTGGCCCTTTATGAGGATCTCTGCGTCTCTAGCTGTTTCTCTGTGGCAGACAGAAATGCTACTGCTTTTCATAGCTGTATGTTATCTGGGTTCCTTTCTGGCTCTAGTGCTATAGGCTGGGGAGCCTGGCTTGGGGTTTAGACCCCACACTTCTCAGGGGGAACACCCCGGCCACTGAAATATCCCTCCAGAACTTCAGCTGCTGCCCGTGGGAGCCCATCTAGCCCTCCTACCCCTCCTCCACACTCCCTACCTCCATCACATTGTGGTGAAGTGGTTTCTTCCATCTATCCGTGGTTATAAAGCTTCTTTCCAGCTAGTGTTCAGTTGGTTATTCTTGATGATTTATCTACAATTTAGTTGTAATTCGAGATTTGTCCTGGGAGGAGGTTAGTGTGGCTTTCATTTACTCCTCCATCATCTTGGGACTCTGGAACTGAGATTTTAAGAAACTGACATTAAAATTGGTAAAGGACACCAGTTTTACCATAGGCTAAGAGTTAGTTCCTGTAGCATAAATCAGGTCACAAATATATCACCAAACTTTGAAATAAAGATCCAAAACACTTCTAATATTAAACACTGAATTAAATGTGAGCTATGCTGACATTCAAGAAAGATTAATAAAAACAAGGAATATAATGATTTCCCAATCCACGTACTCCAGTTCCTGATCTTGGGTGGCCTGGGCCTCTTCTGGCAGCTCAGGACACAAGGTGGAATCCCACCCTAGACAGGATGTCCTTCCATCACACCCACACCTGCACTTACTCAGACTGAGACAATTTAGATATGCCTATGAATATCATGCACACATCTTTGGGCTGTAGGAAGAAACTGGTGTACCTGGAGAAAACCCATGCAGACATGGGGAGAACAGGCAAACTCCACACATATCATGGCCCTGGCAGGGAACCGATTTTCTTTTATTATAAACATTATAATAAAAAGGCGTTAATTGAGGACCTGCTGTATTCAATAAAAATTAAATTTTCCCTTCTCTCTCTTCTTTCTGCATCATCTCATCTTATCTTTTTTCTTTCTTTTTTTCTTCTCTCTCCTATTCTTTCAGCTCCTGTTTTTCCCCCTTCTCATATATTCTTTCTCTGTAGAAAAACAAAAATCTAAAGATCTCATTCCCAATGTCAGTATAAGCTTTTAAAAAAATACTCTAGGATTTTAATAAACCAATAAGAGCAACACAAGGTCCACATGAGGAAAACTATCAAATTTTATTGACTATAGTAAAAAAAGACCTGAATGGATGGGAAGTTACACATGTTTCTGGATGAAAAATTTGATATTCTAAAGATGTCAACTTCCCAAATTAACCTATAAATTCAGTGCAATTGTAATAAAACCCTAACAGGAGACTCATTGAACTTGGTAAGCTAATTTTAAAATTTATATGGGAGAGAAAATGCACAAGAACAAGCAATAAAATTAAAAGATGAGAACAGTACAATAAGGGAGGACCTGACATTTCAGTTATCGACTACATCAAGTTTACATTAAACAATGTTGTATCGCTTCAGACTAAAGACAAAGGTAAATGAAACTGAAAACACAGGTCAGAAACAAAGGGACATTTCAAATATAAAAAGAGAGCTTTTGAGTCAGAGTAAAAAGAACAAACTGTTCAAAAATTATATTGAGAGGGTTGGAAATCCTAAAAAAAAAAAATCAGATGGCAGTGACACAGAATACATAAAAAATCCAAATGGATTAAATTCTAAACACTATTTTTTTAATCCTATCAGAAAGAAACTAGAGTAAAATATAATACATTAGTTTTTATAATTTTGGGGGGGTGACAAAGGTCTTCCTAAGAAAGAAATGTGAGGAGACATTAATAAAAGGTCTAACTTCAAAAAAAACTTAAAGATATGTATGACAAAAGACATCAAAATAAAAGATTCTAGTGAAAGCCTTTACAAATATATAAAACAAAGTTTAATACATAAAATCTATTCAAAGCTCCTAAAATTATTAGAGTGATATAAAATGTAAAACTGGGTAAAAGAAAGGAAGAGATAATTCACACACAGAAAAAGATTGATAATTTTTTTTAAATTTAATCTTAAAAATAATAAGGGAAATACAAAACAATTGAGGTATACTTTGTAACTAATCAAATTGTTAACAAATTTAATAGATTGACACAACTATTATCAGTTGGAAATGGGTGATTGAAAATCATCCATTGTAAGATCATAAATTGGTACAACTTTTTTGATGAAAACTTAGAGATGCCTATCAAAATTTAAAATAAGCATATCCTTGGAGTTCTAAACTCCACTTCTAAGAATCTATTCTTCTGAAATATTCACACATGTTCATAACATAAATAAAAATGAATAGTCATTTTTGCTTTATTTATAATAAAGAAAAATTGGAAAAGGGCAGCAATTCCCTCAACTAAAGAATGATTAAGTGAAATATGGTACATTTATATTGTATAATACTGTATGATGATTGAAAAAGAAATGAGGTGATTTATATTCACTACATAAAAGAATTCCAGTACATATGGTGAAGTAAAAAAGCAAGACACCATGGCCCTGGCTAAGTGGCTCAGTTGGTTGGAGCATCGCCCTGTACACCAAAAGGTGGTGGGTTCAATCACTGGCCAGGGCACATAGCTAGGCTGCGGGTTCGATCCCCTGTCAGGAGCATATGGGAGGCAGCTGATCGATGTTTCTGTCTCACAACTATGTTTCTCTTTCTCTCTCTTCCTCAAATCAATTAACATACCCTCAAGTGAGGCTTAAAATTTTTTTAAGAAATAATAAAAAAAAACAAGATACCATGTGCTGTGGGCAAAGAGGACTTCGTTTTTGACTCTCACAGTTTCACATTATTTGCACTAATTGTCGTAAGCATGTCTTGCTCATGTAAATAAGAATAAAAGGAATCTTACTTAGTTTGATCCAAGTAATCACAGTGGTACTGTTACTGTTCTCATGTGTCCAGTAGGCTTTCTGGGTTGTGCCCTCCCAGGTCGGGTGACCCTGGAGGCAAGAGGGCTAGAGGCCCCAGGCCCAAGAAAACAAACTGAGGGGATGCTGAAGCAGCATGAGGGAGGAACGCCTCTCCTCAACTCCCAGTTTAATGGTTTAGCTATCAGCAAGAATCACTTACTTAATTCCCTCTTCTGCTTTGGGCTTTAAGTGAAGTCCTTCGTCGGCACCCATGACCCCACAAAGAGGCACCCATCTTCCGTGTCCTGGTAAACTCCCTCCTGCCACAGGGAAAGCAGCACTAGGACTCTCTCTCCTCCCTCCCCTCTCCAAAACCTTCATTCTTGTTTACCTCAAACATGTAGAGAAAAAATCCCCCAAAACATTTTATTATATCGACACAAATAGGTGCATGTATGAAGAGTATATATTAGAATATCCATCAAACATCATTTTTCCTGAAAAAAAGTCCTTTAGAAAATCAGAAAGAAAACTGTTTATAATCATTCATAATAAAGTCATTATTCTACAGTATTTCTTTGCACATGAATTTCTTCTACTTATTTTGTACTATTTTTTCTTCTGATTAGGTTTTTCACCTTCCAATTACTTTGGCCTCAAGTTCACATGCTAGCAAGCTAGAACGAAAACTGTAAATGATCAGAAAAGTAAAAAAGCAGGAAGAATGATTATGCATATATTGAAGAACAGCCAAGGAAAGTACTTGAGCATTTTGAGCAGAATGAACTCTGGTGTGAAAATCGAGAGACCTTAACTCTGTCATTCTGCGCCAGTGATTCCATACAACCTGGGACAGATGTACGACCTCTCAGATATTTTACAGATAGTTGTTTCCTTACCTGTAAATCAAGTGGATTGGGAGACACAATTTCAAAAATCCCATCCGTTGATAAGATACATTGATACAATGGGTACTGTGGGGGAAGAAGAAACTTTCCCCTTCTAGGGAATACAGAACAATTAGCAAACAGAATTCAGAAACGACAAAAGCAACAACATTAATAGCTACCATTTCATGAGTACTTACTGTGTGCCAAAAACTAGGCTATGTGCTTTATATAAGTGATCTTGTTTGATTCTTAAAACAAGCATTTGTGCTAGAGATTATTTCCTCCATTCTGTAGATGAAGAAATTAAGGCTCAGAGAGAGTAAATAATTTTCCCTCAGGCATGCAACTAGAAGTGAGCAGTCTGGCTTTGAATCCAGGTCTAATTGGGAAGTTTGTGTTCTTAAGCTAATAGCTAACCAGAATATTCAGTACATGTCATTTTAAGGCTACCTTTGCATTATACCATTCCCCTGCTGGGTGGGGGAAGAGGGAGGAGAGAAAGTTGGCAATACAAGGCTTTTAAGAATCCCTATTGCTTCAAAAGAGGACTATAACTAAAGGCTCTTCCATTCTCCAGAATGTTCAGTTGTGAATAAGGCAATGAGTTATTATGCCAGGCTGGAAATTTATAGTGGTGAGGGCATCCTAAGAATTCCCACTACGATGAGAAATGATTTGGGCTGTTGATTACAGATGAACCTTCCAGTTTTGAGCCTTAAAAAGACACTTCCAGGTCAGGTTTTCTGGCTCGCCTGAATGCCAGTGATTCACTCATTATGTGATTAAGTGATGGGTTTATGTTTCCAAAGCCAATGATTCAAAAGCTTTCTGTGGTATTAAACTGAAACACATGAAAAAACAAAAGGCAATTAGAAGCAATCAAAGCATTCAGAAATTAAGATTGAATTTCTGCATTTGCTAAACTCTTCATCAAGGAAATCAGTAAATTTGTTAAAAAGCCATAAATATGCTACACAGAGAAGTAAAAAAGCAATCAGTTTTTAAATGTACATGTTTCCTGAATGCTTAGGATATTTAGGACTGAGCCATTTTTCACTTGTCTTATTATATTGTATTTATTTAGACATGTGCCTTTGAACATTCTCTTGAGTAATATTTCTCTTTCAGTTTTGACAGATGAATGGGTATTGTGGGGGAAGAAGAAACTTTCCCCTTCTAGGTTCTTTCGGCTGGTCTAATAATCAAATAGACATGAGACAGATTAACAAAGAAAGTGACCAAATTTAATTACATACATATGTTTGGAAATAGCACATACGTGAGTGAGTCAGAGCCCCCTTACACGTGAGAGGTTCAGAGACAGAAAGCGAAAATGAGGTACGTGCCATTGTGAGCTAAGAAAGAGATAAGAAGGCACCTTGTGGATTCAGAGATGAGGAAGGTCATTGCAGAATCATAAGAAGAGCAGATGTTCAGTAACTAGAAGTTTGCCCTGCCCTATACAGAGGTCGTATAAAGTTATTTCTGATGATAGTTCTTATTATGGGGAAGGCCCCTAATTTAAATTCTTTAAGGAAGAGGTAAAAGTTTCTTATGAGCCCAAAGGGTCTCAGTTGCATTCAGCTCAATAATTCACATCCAAAGCAGGGAGGCCTGTTCTGAAGGCCTTCAGTATGTAAGTCCTTGAGGCCAGAAAAACCCTTATAAGCACCAAAGAATAAAAGCCACAGTGAATTAATCTTGCAAGTACTTTCAGCAAATTGCAATGGGAAGGCTTCTTTTATTTGGGTGCTGGGGTATAAGATGTTTAAATACCCCTAAGTCACATTCGACCAGGGGGATGTTAAGGTTTGTAAGTAAAGCATCATAGCCTCTAAGAACCTAAAAAGTGACACAAAACAGGATTAGAAATTATCTTTCTGTCTAAGTAACCCCTTGGCTTCTTCAATTAGTACTTTGCTTAAGGCCAAATTCAGTATCTTTTACAATATGAAGTAGGGGATTTTACCTTTCAGTCAACATCCCCATCCTCCGCCCCATCCCCATCCCTTCGTCAATCATGTCTGTCCACTTCCTTAGTATGGCCCAAACACACCTCTTTCAGCTTCCCTAGTTCATCAAAGCTTTCCCAGCCTAGAGCCTTTGCGCCTAGCTTTACCTCTGTCTGAAACACGCCCACATCCCCTCTCCCTGTCCAGCTGGCTCACTCTTTAGGTGTCAACTTAAAAGTGCTTCTCAGATAAGGTCAAGTTAAAGGAGTTCATTATCACCAAACCATTATTATATGAAATGTTAAAGATAAGTTAATGTTAACTTATCTAAGAAAAAGAAGATAAAAAATATGAACAGTAAAAATGACAGCAAACCCACAGTTATTAACAACCACACCTAAAACCAAAACAAAAGAAAACTAAGCAAACAACTAGAACAGGAACAGAACCACAGAAATGGAGATCACATGGAGGGTTATCAATGGGGGATTGGGAGGGGGAGAGAGGGGGGAAAGGTACAGAGAATAAATAGCATAAATGATAGGTGGAAAATAGACAGGGGGAGGGTAAGAATAGTGTAGGAAATGTAGAAGCCAAATAACTTATAAGTATGACCCATGGACATGAACTATAGGGGGGGAATGTGGGAGGGAGGGGGTGGGCAAGGTGGAGTGGAGTGAAGGGGCGGAAATGGGACAACTGTAATTGCATAATCAATAAATATATCAAAAAAATTTTCCATCTGTTAAAGAAGAGGTTAAAATAAAGTATAAGGAGAAAAAAAAAATCAACCCCTTTGAAGAGGTCTTCCTCACTACTCCCTTAAATAGGTCCCCCTATCTCTCTCCATTTGGTTCCATTACTTTTTTTAAAAAATCAGAGAATGTTATTTATGTATTAATTAATTTATTTATTTTAGAGTAATCATAATTGTAATTGTATATGTAAAAAAATTTTATTTTCTTTTATTATTTCTAACTTTTCCAACAGGACTGTAAATGTTGAGAGTCGAGACTATATGGAACATAATCACTGTTGTATTTGTGACCTTAAGGTACACAAACACAATATGGTTTCTAAGTCAAAAGTGATATATAATAAGAGAAGAAAATATTCAAACACATAATTAGAGAAAACTACTGACAAATATTCCTCATGAATATAGATGGAAAATCCTTAATATTAGTAAATGGGTCTCAGTAACACATAAAATCAATTCCATGTCATGACCAAGTGGAGTTTATCCCAGAAGTACAAAGTTAGTTTAACATCTGAAAATCAATTAGTATAAAGCATTATATTAATAGTGTGATGAACAAAAACCATTTTACCATCTCAACAGATACAGAAAAAGCACTTGGCCCAATTCAGTAGCTGTTTATGTAAAGGTTCTTAACAAACGTTTTCATTTGTTTAACTTCTCTGAAAAATCTATAATTAATATTATACTTAGTGGTGACAAGCAGAATTCTTCCCCACTAATATCAGGAACAAGACAACTATGTTCATTCTCATTACGCCTAGTCAAGATTGTGCTGGAGATTCTAGCCAATGCAATCAGAAACATAGGTTCGAAAGAAAGAAGTAAAACTGTTTTTATTAGCATATGATGTGAGCTTGTACATAGAGGAGATCCTAAGGAATGTACACCCAAAACCTACCAGAATTAATACTAGTTTAGTGAGGTCAGAGTATGCAAGATCAATATACAAAAACCAATTTTATTTCTATAAGCTAACAATGAACAATCCAAAATGAAATTAAGGAAACAATTTCATTCGTTATACTATCAAAATACTTGGGAATATATGTAATGAAGAAATGCAAGACTCGTACAGTGAAAACTATTAAGAATTGTTGAGAGAAATTACAGAAGACAAATACGTAGAGACATTTTTTGTATTCATGATTTAGAAAGGCTCACTATCTTTAAGTTGGCGATTCCCTCCAAGTTAACCTATGGATTCAATGTAATCCTTACCAAAATCCCAGCAGACTTTTGTGTAGAAATTGATAAGCAGATTCTAAAATTTGTATAGAGAAATGCAAAGGGCTTAGAACAACCAAAAGCATTTTGAAAAAGAAGAACAAAGTCAGAGAACTTACCTTACCTGACGTAAGACTTACTGTAAAACTTCGGCAATCAAGACTGTAGTATCTAATGAAGATAGGCTTAGATCAATGGAACAGAACAGAGTTCAGATACAAACTCTACATGTATGGTCGACATATTTTTGATAAAGGTAAGAGCTATCTTTTTAACAAATGCTGCTGGAAAAAATGCATATCTAAATGAAAAAAAAATTAACCTAGCCCCCTTTCTCACACCACACACAAAAACTTACTACAAACAAATTATAGATCTAAATATAAAAGTTGTTAAAAAAAATAAACACAGGCCCAAAATGGTATCACTTGTGCTAAAAGCCCATGATACCAAACCTAGATTTATAACCTGATCTAATTGCAGTTTCAAACTCTTCCAAAAACATAATCAACCAGTGTGGAATTCTCTGGTCAAGCACCAGGAAGACATTCCATCACACAGGCCCTTCCATCCCCCTCAAAAAGAAGAAGCAATCTATACAATAAAAACCCTTCCTCTTCTCTTCCCCCAAAGAACAGATGGCCTAACCCAAAAATGATCCCTTCTTTTCTTTCCCACAGAGCTCGAACGCCCCACTTCCTTCCCATAAAATCTGTCCATTTTGTGCAGCTCCTCAGCACCCTTCTAGTTGCCCAATTCATAAATTACTGAATAAAGCCAAGTAGGTCTTCAAATTTACTCCACTGAATTTTGTGTCTGAACAGACTATTTGTATAACTTTATGCCAGAGTAAGCGATGTCATTTGTCCATATCAAACCTGGAGCACCTCAAAAGCTCATCATCAAAGGAGGGAGCTCTCCTTAGGGATGAATCTTGTTTGGAATTGAATGGCCTTCCGCACTTCAATCATACAGGACAGAAGAAAACCTCTCCCAGGGTTTACCTAAAATGCACACATTGAAATAGCCCCTGCACATTTTTTTTTGCCATATCAGTATAGTCCCTGGTATGACTGTTTGATTCAATTTTTCAATCTTTAATACATTTATTTAAAATGGAAGATATATGTAAGTACCACAAATGGGAGTACAGAAAAGTTGCTTTTAAAAAAGAAAGCAACCATTAAAATAAATATAAGTTAAATCAAAATCATGTTTATCTAGTCCTTGGTTAAGAATTATAGCTTGAGGCCCTGGCTGTCGAGCTCAGTTGGTTGGTTGTAGGTCCCATCCTGGTCAGGGCACATAGTTAGGCTGCAGATTCAATCCCCATTCATGGGAGGCAACTGATTAGTGTTTCTCTTTCACATCTGTGATTCTTTCTCTCTCTCCCTTTCTGTCTCTTAAATCAATGAGCATATTCTTGGGTGAGGATTTAAAAAAAAAAAAAGAATTGTAGCTTGAGGAAGGTTCTGGGGAAGAGCTGAAGATATAAAACTACAGTACCGAGCCTTTCATCTTGCCTATTTAAAGAGTTGAAAAAATTCAAAAGGGGTAATATCTATATACCATGTGGAATCATCTCGTACTCCACGGGTTGTATTATCTAGATTGTGTAAAGATTAGATAGGTTGCTTCAGTATTTTGATCAAGCTTCATTTAACAATTTTTTTAAAAAATTTTATTGATTTTTTAAAAACTTTAATTTAGTGGGGATATGCTTCCCTTGCTCTTGGGTTAAAATACAAGCAGATCCCATAATTTGCTCATCATTCTTAGGTATTAAAAATCCAAGGGTCACATTAAAAAACAATCACATTCTCACTTTTAAAACTGTGTCTTTTCTCTGCTACTAGAGCCGGCTCTAGCCAAGGTGTGAGAGTCTTATTACATGGCTTTCTTCAGTTTAAGCCAAAACCTACTTTCTGGTCTCTCCTATGCCTAGATCCTACCTCTACTCTCTGGAGATGTTCTAAGTCCCATCCTTTCCTCTACAACAGTCTCTTGTATAATTGAACACAGCAATTTTCTCTTCTTTCATTCTTCATTTCTTAAGGCCAAACTGCCTCTTCTCTCAATGGTTTTTTACCATAAAATTTCTTCTTTACAAACTTCAAAAATGCAGAAAAGTTGAAAGACTAATACAGTAGCCAACTATGTATCCTTTATCTAAATTTTATATCTATCTTCCCTATGTATCTACCTATCTTATATAAACATATTTCTCATTTTTGAGCCATTTGAAAGTTGAAAACATCATGCTGAAGTATCTTCGTGTGACAACATATATCTCCTAAGAATAAGGGCATTGTCTTCAAAACCACCATATTATTATCTCACTTGAGAACATTAATAGCAGCCCTGGCTGGTGTGGCCCAGTGGATTGAGTGCTGGCCTGTGTACCAAAGGGTCGCTGGTTCAATTCCAAGCCAGGGCACATGCCTGGGTTGCAGGCTAGGTCCCCAGTTGGGGGTGTGCAAGAGGCAACCGATTGATGTATCTCTTGCACATCAACATTTCTCTCCCTCTCTTTCTCCTCATCTTCCCCTATAAAAAATAAATAAATAAAATCTTAAAAAAAAGAAAATTAATAGCAATTTAATAAACTTAATAACATGTTATACACAGATCATATACAATTTCCCTAACACTCAAATGATGCCCGTTTAACTTTTTAAAAAATCTAGGTTCAAATAAAGGATCTTGCATTGCATTTGGTTTTCATGGCTGTTTAGTCTCCTTTAATCTAGCACAGTCCCTCCAACTTCATGTGAATCTTATTACATTGCTCAAGTTAAAGTTCTAATCAAGCCATCCTGACCAACCTCAACCTGAGAAGCTACAGCCCACAACTGCCTCCAGATAAAGAAAGGCAAAAACAGTTTAAGGAAGACAAATGCCTCATTTCTTTTGAAAGCTCTTTCAGTAGCTGAAATACATGGGTGGCTCCTGTGGTAGAACAGACCACAACCCAGGCCCATTTTTTATGAACACCTGACAGGCTAGATCTTCCCCATCTTGGAGTTAACATAATTCCATTTTTGAGACTGCTTACAAAACGTTCCTGGTGGAATCTTTCCTGTTGGTTTGGGTCATTCACAAAAATAGTGGAGACCATTTTGAAGTTGAGTCGCCTTTTCATTCATACCAGCTGTCACTCTGATTGATGACATGACCATATATGATGAGCACAGCATGGAAGCAGGAGAGAAGAGCTGGGCATAGGAGTTTCTCAGGCAGGGCCAGCACAAGGCAGAGTGGTTGAATGTGGAGACAAATGCACAGTCTCAGGTTAGGAAGCAATGAATGGAAACTTAGGTCCCAACAATCTGTTTTATTCCAGACAAAGGGCCGGCAAGAAATGGGAGGACTTTGGAATATTCCAAGGTGGTACTGATGTCTTCAGAAATGAACAGTGAACCTGGAAGGGAGTCTGATGTGAGAGACTTAGAATCCAGGAGGCAGGCAGAGAGCAGAAGGGAAATCTGTGCCTGGGCAAACAAGGACCTTGGCCCCAAGCAAGGGTTCAGGGGCAGAATTCCTGTCCCCAGAAAGGGAGCTTCATAAAGCAAAGCAAGTCTGCAATGGAGAACTTATTTAACTAGGAGGATAGAACTGGCTTTTATAATGGAGACAGAAACAGTATGTGAAAAGGGGTTATGCCCAAGGGGTGATGGTCCAGGTCAGCAGTAAGCACTGTATCCTGAGTCCAACATTCAAAAGATGATATCCAAAAAACAATAGTGGTTTCAGCTAGAAGGTGTGAATTTGTCTTTATTCGCTCTTCTTCCTCAATTAAGTCAGTCTACTCCTCACCTTATGTTTTGGCTCAGAACCTAGCTAAAAAAAATAACAAACAAAATCTCTAAGTCCCCTCAAATCTTTACATTAATATAACCTTTGTATTATCAGACATCGTCAGCCCATTGCATTTTCAGTTGGAGTAAAAATTAATAATATACTTGCTATTTCAGGGGATTTCTGTGTTCTACTCTCTCCAGGCAATTCTCGTGTTTAAATTGGCTCGTGAGCTTCTGGGGGTTAACCTGGCATTTTCTGTAATACTCTTTCAATGCCACCCCCTGAAGCCTATTGATTTTTCCCTGGTGACCAGAAATGCTCTATTCTCATCTCCAGTACTATGGATCTTGCAGGCCCTAAGAGTCAGAATAGGCTAAGTTATGCTGCAGTAACAGATGATCCCCAAATCACAATGGTTTGTAACACAAAGACTTAGTTCTCATTAAACTTTGTGTTCATTTTAAGTCAATGTGACTTTGCTCATACTGCCTTAACCTGGAACTCAGGATGGTAGAACAGCCTCTATCTGGAACACTGCCAGTCTCGTGATTGAGGAAAAGGAGAAATGGCAAACCATACACTAGGTCTAAAAGCAACCATCTGGAAATGACACATGTCACTTCTGTTTACTCTTTGTTGGCCAGAAGAAATCTTATGGACTAGCCTGACATTAGCAATATAGAGAAGTATAATCCTTCCCTAGGACGGAAGTGCTCAGGAACAATAATTCAGTTAACCATATGTGTTACCGACGTCAGGATATATGCTGCTTGTGTGCTTATGAAGATATATCTGCCTCTCTATCAGGATATAGTATATACCATTGTGTAGGGATAAGAAGCTTCTGGGTCCTCGGCTAGGACTGAGTTTCTGGCTGGTGCATTGGCCCCCTACTTCTTGCCCAAGCCAGGTTTCCAGCATTTGTCCTTCTCTTCAGCCTATCACAGAACCATCCATTGTGGCCTTTGGGTCTGCCTTGGAACCAGGCTTAGGTCAGGATTGACAAGGTGAGAACAAGCATGAGTCACCTCCTCTTCCCCTCCTACTTGCAGCTGGGCCAGAGGCCTTCCCTCAGGTTCCTTTTTGGTCTTTGCAACTTCTTCCTGAAAAACTGTTTTTGTATTATTTTATTATTATTATATTCATTATCTTGGCCAACCAGTTCTTCACACACTACCAGCAGATTCAATTCATCTTGTGTTTCTTCCTGAAGTGACTTTTTCTCTTTAACATTTCTTTTAAACCCCAGTTCACTCTAGTTGTTGGCCTGCCTGATACTGTTGTCTCAGGTTCCTCTCATTCTTTTCAATTTACTTCTCTGTTACACAAATTTCCCCAGGCCTCTCAACACTATGAGCACAAATGAGATCACATTCAAAGTAATGACCCAAATTGCCTTGACTCATCTTGCCCACTTGCTCATGTAGGACCTCCTGACCTCACCAAAGCTCTTTCCAGTTACTTCTGGGTGTGCCAGGGTGAGGGCCGGGGTCAGGAGTCCTGTCCCATTCTTCTGTGTAGGCTCCCACCCCATGCATGTCCTGTCTTGGTGGACCCGACTTGGCATTTAGGTTATTTAGGACTCTTTGGCTGCAAGTCATATAAACCAACTTGAGATAACAATCGAAATGGAGAATTTATGATAAGAATGTTAGGCAATCTCTCAGAATATGTGGAATACAGCTGGCCCTTAATAAAGTTCAGGTAAACTAGAAAAAGGAAACCTTTGAGAATTTTCCCCGTCTCCTTTATCTGTTCATTTCTGGGTGTCTGCTTTATCAGTCTGCCTTTGCAGACTGGATCTTTCTGCCCTTGAGCCCACATTGGAGAGATTGCCTAGTGCTCACTGAACCCTAAATCCAATTTCTATCTGAGAGGACCCCATTTGCTCGGTTGTGATTAGGAGTCTAGGACTGGATTTCAAGTAAAAGTTAAGGGTGAGAGTTATTAGTGAAATAAAAGAGTCTAGAAGTTCAGTCAGTGATTTGTCAACATCACATGGGAATGGGAGAGAAAGATCATTCTTGAATTTACCATTAACAAACTGGGTGGCTTAAACAACAGAAATTTCTTTGCCATGTTCTGGAGTCTAGCAGTCCAAGATCAAGATGTTGGCAGGTTTGGTTTCTCCTGAGGCCTCTCTCCTTGGTTTGCAGATGGCTGCCTTCTTGCTCTGTCCCTACATGACCATTTCTCTGTGTGCCCATCCCTGGAGTCTCTCTGTACATCCTGATCTCATTGTGGTTCTGATTTGCA
Organism: Desmodus rotundus; assembly: GCF_022682495.2. NCBI lineage: Eukaryota > Metazoa > Chordata > Mammalia > Chiroptera > Phyllostomidae > Desmodus > Desmodus rotundus. Next base: position 41,598,258 of record NC_071387.1, on the reverse strand, counting down.
TTTCCCCGATGATAAGTGATGTTGAACACTTCTTCATGTACCTGCTGGCTATCTGTATGTCTTCTTTGGGAAAATATCTATTCAATCCTCTTCCCTCTTCCCATTTTTTAATCAGATTGTTTGTTTTTTGCTGCTGAGTTGTGTGAACTGTTTATATACTTTGGATATTGACCTATTACCAATATGCAATTTGCAAATATTTTCTCCCATTCAGTAGGTTGCCTTCTCACTTTGTTGATAGTTTTCTTAACTGGCAAAAACTTTTTATTTTTGTTTTTGTTGCTTTGCTTTTGGTGTCAAATCCAAAAAATCATCACCAAGACAAATGTCAAAGAGCTTACCACCTACATTTTATTCTAGGAATTTTATGGTTGCAGGTCTTGTGTTCAAGTCTTTAGTCTACTTTGAGTTAATTTTTGTGTCATATAAGATAGTGGTCCTATTTCATTCTTTTGCATGTAGCTGTCCAATTTTTCTATCACCATTTATTGAAGAGACTTTTCCCATTATATATTCCCAGCTTTTATAAATTAACTGATCATATACAGATGGGTTCATTCTTTGGTTTTCTGTTCTGTTCTATTGATCTATATGTCTCTTTTTATGCTAGTACTATACTGTTTTGATTACTGTAACTACGTAACATAGTTTGAAATCTGGAAGTGTGATGCCTATAGCTCTGTCATTCTTTCTCAAAATTCTTTTGGCTATTTGAAGGCTTTTGTGGTTCCATATAAGTTTTAGGATTGTTTGTTAAATTTCTACCAAAAAAAGTTATTGGAGTCTTTGCTGGGTAGCTCAGTTGTTTGGAGCATTGTCCCACACAACAAAGGTTACAAGTTCAATTTCTAGTCGAGGTGCATATAGAAGGCAGCCAATCACTCTTCCTCTCACATCAATTTTTTTCTCTCTCTTTCTCACTCTCTCTGTCTCCCCTACCCCCCCATCTCTCTCTCTCTCTCTCTCTCTGTGGCTCTAAAATCAATAAAAACATATCAGGTAAGAATTTTTTTTAAGTGATTGGAAGTTTGACAGGGATTGCATTGAATCTGTAGGTTGCTTTGGATAGTATGGACATTTTACCAACATTAGTTCTTCTACCTTAGGAACGTGGAATATCTTTCCACTTATCTGTGTCTTTTTCAATTTCTTCGACTGACTTCTTACAGTTTTCAGTGTATAGGTCTTTCACCAGCTTGGTTAAATTTATTCCTAGGTATTTTATTGTTTTTGATGTAATTGTAAATGTAATTCTTTTCTTAGTTTTTCTTCCTGATGGTTTACTATTAGAATATATTGATTTTGTGTCTTACAACTTTACTGAATCTGTTCATTAGTTCTAACAGTTTTTGGTGGAGTCTTTGGGGTTTGCTATAAATAATATCATGTCAAGCACAAATAGTGACAGTTTTACTTTGTCCTTTCTAACTTAAATACCTTTTATTTCTTTATTTTGCCTAATTGCTCTGGCTAGGACTTTCAATACTATGCTGAATAAAAGTGGTTAAAGTGAACAACCCTGTCTTATTCTTTTGTAGTTTTTTATTGGATACTGGATATTGTGAATTTTATATTGTTTTTAATTGAATGTTGTATTCCTTTAAAAATGTTAGTATTTTCTGGCTGGAAGGCAAATTCCTGGCAGGTTAATTTGATCCCTTAAAGGTTTTTTAAAAGCCTTTTTAGGTGGCTATAGAAGAGACTTTTTTCTGAGGCTATTTTAGTCCCATTTCAGGGACTAGTCCCAGTCAGAGCAGAAAACAAAAGTAGCTTCAAAAATATAGAGTTTTTTAGTGCCTAAGCCCAGCAGTATGTACACTCATCGCCAGACGTAACTGACAGTATCTAAGCACCCTAGCTGACTCATGTAGACATTGAAAAGCCAAAGAGAGCCTTTTGCTCAAGTCCAGAAACATCTCTGTGTTGTGAACAATATATTGGAATTAGAAGGGTTTACTACTCTCACATCATTAAAAGCAAGTTCATGATTCTTTTTAACTACTCTGAGGGGTTTTTTTAGATAAAAGATCAATTTTTTCTAATGTTTAATGAACTTTATTTTCTCCCTCTTCATACAACATGCACATTATTTTTGTGAAAGACTATGTTAAATGTGAAATAATATTGGTTATCTTGATAGTCTGCCTACATTCAAACTATTCAGTAGCATTCTCCCTAATCATTATGCATGCGATGCATATGTAACACACACACACAGTGAGAGAGGGTGAGAGTGAGAAAGAGCAAGAGTGAGAGCAAGAGAGACAGAGAGACAGAAAGAGAGAACTGACTTATTAAATCAGAAGCTCTATGCTTGAAATACTAGTGAATTATGTGAATATATATCACCCTAGTGTCAAGAAGTATTGACATATTATCTTGGGAAAATGCTTATAAAAATAATACATAAAAAAGCAGGATACTAAATTATATTCTTAAACACGATCAACTATGTAACCTAAGTTCAAAAACATAGAATATTAGGCGTAGCTTCTGGTTAAACTTTGTATACTGAATGCAAGCATTTCCCTGCCCTCTCCTGAAAATACAGCAAAGTGACAATAATAGAGTTGTTGTTGTTGTTGTTTTTTAAAAAAAAAAAGAAAGAAGAATAAACCTAAGAGGTCAAAGAAAATGTCATTGGAAATACCAGGGCATGAGAGATGCCATTCAATTTCCAAGGAGAGATCCTTGAAAGTAGATATAAAAGTGGTAACTGACTTGGAAAATAAGAGAAAACTAAAGAAATAAAGGGAAAACAGAAAGAAAGCCATTTCATGCCTTCACACCCATGAGGGACTCAGGAATTGGTGAAGTTGATTATCTTTGATAGTGGAAGTATAGAATTGCTAAAAAGTCTATTTTAAAAACATTGAGAACCTCTAGGTCTCCTTGCTGCTCTCACACAGCCAATCCCTGGCAAAACACTGAACATTATTAATTATTGACAAGAGAATTAAATCAGAGGATGTCAAGTTATTAAGATAAATTATTGGATGGTGAGTAATAGAAAAAAAATATTAAGTGACAATCCCATTATCCCCCACTCACCTACAACACAACTTGCCATATTTTATACTTTTTTATATTGAAGACTGGATTCTTTTTTATTCTAGCATAGGAAAAAATATCTACAAATATTGACAACTGGGGATTTTTTCACAGAACAGCCACGCTGTCTTCTAGCACAGTCCGCCACACCACTTGCACAGAGAGCTTCCAATCAGCTCTCCAGGCTGTACTCATTACCATGTTTGGAAAGCCAAGAATCACCAGCCATTTGGAGAAAACCCCTAACAGCAAGCACAGAGACCAGACAAACAGCAATAAAGAGAAACCCCAAGGGAAAACAGTCAATACCAAAACCAGAAGAAAACTTAAAATCATTTATATCTTCAGAGGTATGAGAGAAGTTATAACATCCAAAAGAGGGTCAAGTTGGTGTACTGAAATTAAAAATATAATAGCTGATATAAAAAATTCAATACAATGGATGGAAAATAAAGTGGGATATCTTCTGGATATAAGATTGAAAATTGAAGAGAAAAGATAAGAAAATGAGAGACCAAACAAGAGATTCTATTGGGTTGGCCAAAAAGTCCATTTAGTTTTTTCGTAAAATAAAAGACACATTTTTCATTTTCACCAATAACTTCATTGATTTGGATATTTTGAGTATATCAGCTATCTCCTGCATGGTATAACACTGATTGTTCTCGATTAATATCTCAGTTTGATTGCCATCAACTTCAACTGGTCTACCTGACCGTGGAGCATCATCCAGTGAGAAATCTCTAGCAAGAAACTTCACAAACCACTTTTGACACTTCGATCAGTCACAGCACCTTCTCCATACACTGCACAAATCTTTTTTTAATATTTAAACATTTTTATTGTTTTTCAAGTACAGTTATCTCCATTTTCCCCCCATCATTCGCCTCCCCACCTCTTCCCTTCCCACCTCCCACCCTCGATCCTACCCCCTTTGGCTTTGTCCATGTGTCCTTTATATATGTTCCTTGATAACCCTTCCCCTATTTTCCCCCATTATCCCTCTCTCCTATCCCTTCTGGCTACTGTGAGTTTGTTCTTTATTTCAGTGTCTCTGGTTATATTTTGCTTGCTTGCCCATCAGTAAATGAATGGATCAAAAAACCATGGTACATTTATACAGTGGAATACTATGTAGCAAAAAGAGGAAAGGAGCTGCTTCTTTGAGACAGCATGGATGGATCTGGAGAACATTATGCTAAGTGAAATAAACCAGGCAGTGAAAGACAAATACCGTATGATCTCACCTATAAGTGGAACCTACTCAATAAAACAAACATGCACAAATCTTTTTTTTTGCATTTCAATTGCATTTTTACCCTTCTTGAAATAATAAAGCATAACATGCCAAAAAATGTTGTGTTTCTTCCATCTTCAATATTAAAATGGCTACACAAAAATTCACCAATTTTGATAAGATTTTTTAAAATTCACATTGCTATGACAGCTGTCACCATACAATCTAACTAAATTGTCTGAAGTTAAAGACAACTAAGCACTATTAGAGCCATCGTACAGAAAAAACCAAATGAACTTTTTGGCCAACCCAATACATCTAACAGAAAGAGAAAACAGAGAAAGTAAAGAGGAAATTACAAAGAACTATACAGGAAGAATTTCCATAAATGAAGAATGAAAATTCAGAGTGGAAGGGCCTATTGAGTGCTTCACATAATGATACATCATCACAAAGTTTGTGAAGAAATGAATAGGTATTTAAGATTTGATATACCAAATTCAAATTACAATTCTCTCAGATAACTTGAGAATGAATTGGTGACGATAACATAAATAATGAAGCAAGGAGAAAAATCAAGGCCAACATTAACAGCACTAAATCAAAAAGTCACACGACAAAGAAAATGTAATCAGAGTTCATTGCATGGCTCGGTGATGAATTTACTTGTACAGTCACAATAATATACATACTGAATGTACACACCGGAATGTAATGTAACTCCATTGAGATTATTATGGGAGAGGAAGTATGTATTTGAGAGGCAAGGAGTTGGGAGGAAACAAGAGTATAAATGTTCATCTTCCATGGGTGAAAAGTCAATAGATAATACCTAACTTTAAAAATAAATCAATAAAAGGAGATGATGAAGCAATAGCTAAAATAATTCGGAGTGATTGCTCCTGGGGAACAAAATTGGCAGGTGGATTGTGGAGGAGGAGATGGCTGTTTTAACAAGCATTATAGAGATCTTATTTTCTCTAAAAAGTTAAAAGAATTAAAATAAATAAAAAATGAAATTATGGACAAACCCAATGGTTATCTCTGGATGACATAAGGTAAAGGTAATTTTTATATCCATCTTTCTAATTTTCTCTATTTTGAAAATTTCCTATAATTCACACAGGCATTTTTAAGAGGAAAGATAACATGTTTCAACCCTTTCAACAACTGTATTTCACTAAACTGGAAAAAGTATATCTTTAAACTGTTCCTCAAGCTAAATATTTCATGGTATTAATAATGGGATGTGGCAACATACTAATGAATGTGTATAAGAATGTTATATATGTGTATATATATGGTGACAACTCCTTTTTTAAAACCATTGAAACAGAAAATGGAAATAAACTATTCACATGTGAGCCAAAAACACACCTAGCTTATATCTATGTAAAAATTTCCAAAAGCTCTTTCATCTTTCAAAACACCATTAAAATTAAGCAAATTTAAAGGGAAAATAAACAGAGCCTAATCAGCTCTGAGATCATCCATATTTACCTCCACTATCTTTTCCATCTACGGGACGACGCTCCAACCAACTGAACTGCCTGGCCAGGGCCCTTCACTATCTTTTATCAGCACATAAATTCATGTTTTCACTTAGTCATATTTTGTGTATACCTGTGTACACAGGTCGTGGTTTTCCAAAAAGCAGCGTTGCTAGGTGTGGGATTCGTCTGAGGTGAAGGCTTCAGGGGAGGAAGGTGACAAAAATGGTCTGATTCCTTGAGGCTTCCAGTTTCCTCATCTGTAAAATAAATCCAATAATTAGTATATCTAAATCTCCCATGACAGCGCCCCAACTACGGTAAGCACACAGTATTTTTCCTTCCCTTATCGCACTTTCATAATTTTTAAAAGCACCTACAATAAGGCTTTGCACATGACAGAGAGTAAGTTATCTGCAGTATAAAAATGTTAAACTTTCAAGGTGAGCTTAATCTGACTGTTAGCTTTCCTTCTTTCAGGCTAAGAAAACTTAGACTTTTATAAATGATTTATAAAGGACTTAATATTTTGAGCATATTTTTCTCTGAACTTCCTCCAAGTTCTCCCTTGTGGCAGACACCCCTGGACGCCTATCCCACAGCCATGTGTCCATGATGCCTCTTAGCAGAAAGAGACAGTTTCCACAATAGGCTGAAGTTTCCCAGCATCCACTGCTGCTGGAGAATGGACAAGTGACCCAACAGTACCTGAGACAAATGAACGGAGAGAGATTTTGGAGGTATGCTCTTCCTTGATAAAACAGAGACTCTCTCCTTCCTGCTTTCATCACAGGAGAGCATGATGCTTACTTAGAACTACTACAGCCATCTTGTGACCACGAGCAGAGGCCAGAACAATCACAGAGAAGCTCGACCTTTCCTACCCACCTACAAATTCTAGTTATGTGAGACTATTCAAGCTACTTTTAGTCAGGTGTTCCATTCCTTGTAGCCATAAGTATCTTTCAAATACATCCATGACAAGTTTAAATTGTATAATCTTATACTGTACACTACATTCAACCAATGTGGGTGAAATGGGTAGATTAATGCCTACATTTCTGTTTTATGTATGTAGCAGCTAATCAAGAAATTTTCTTTTTAGCTAAGCTAAATCAGCATATTATCCATTCTCTATACTGAATTGCTTTCCAACTTGAGACAGCTTTATTTGCCTGATTCTAAACTAAAACCTATTTAAAGTCATGAAATTCAGAAAGAAATTTAAAAAGTAAAAATCATTCTTAGTTACACTTCTTAGAGAAAATCATAGTTAACATTTTGCTGTGTTTCCTTCCATATTTTCTAACTGCAATGACTTTAGTTGTTGTTGCTATTTACTTATGTTATGACAGAATCAGATTACTCCAGAGCTCACATCGGAGGTGCCAGGTGGCTTCTCAGACTCTTGACAGTCGTCTGTTTACGTAGGCAAAGCAGCAGCAGCTTGTGGGCACACCTGGAAGCCCTAGCCTGGTGATCTGACGTGGAGTTTGTCCGGCCCCCTCTGGAGAGGTAATCCAGTTTATTCTAGATGGACTGTATTCTTTTTTTTCCTTTTTTTGAGCTGATCGATTCTCATTACCCAAGGGAGCAGATCTTCACTGGGGGTCTGGAAGTTCCCACAGAAAAGGAAATCTGTATTGACTCAATGTAATAACAGTTTGAAGTTGGCTGGGAAAGGAAGGCTACTTTCCAATATACACTAAGCCAAACTGGTAAATCAAAGAAGGTGAAAGTCAGAGTTTCAGAATTGTGGGGGGAAGATAGTCCCAAAATACAGGAAAAGAGCAAGGAGAGTAAGGGCCTGGGAAACAACACCAAGAGGTGTTAGGGGACAGTGGCTTGGGACAAACGGCTTTTAACCACTTGGCCCAAATTTATAAGGTGCTTCTCCATCATTTCAAGTGGTTGTATGTCCAAACTGTATACTAATTATTGTGGCATTTTAAAGCTCTTTTAATTACATTTTGTTTAAAAACAGACACTGGCAGCTGTGGCAGTGGGTGGTGACAGTGGGGGCTAGAAGGGAAGAGGACAGAAGCAAGGTGGAGTTGGAGGCTGGGTGCCTCCCTGAAGCCCCCTCAGCTGCCTTCAGACAAGTGGGAGGGAAGGACCTTCTGTGGACTAAGGGAAGCTGAGGAGCCTGGCGGGGCTGCCCCTCACCTCACCACCGGAACACCCGTCTCTCACACCTCAGCCTCTAAATACTCCGAGCCTAAATACTCCCTCAGTGACTGCAGCCCTGGCTTCCTGGAGTGACTGTCATCTCTTGGACCTGGACCTCCAGAACAGTGGTCTATTAGTTTCTTATATTTGACATAACAAATCACCAAAAACAGGGTGACTTAAAACTACAGAAATGTGTCTCACAGTTTTGGAGACCAGAAGTCCAAAATCAAGATGTCGGCAGGGCCATGTTCTTTCAAGACTCAGGGGAGAATCCTTCCTCGTCTCTTTATTTCTTGGTGTTTGCCAGCATCCTTGCCATTCTTTGGTCTTAGATGAACCACTCCAATCTTTCCCTCAGTTGTTTCCCTCACCCAACCTGGTGATATATTTGTATGAAGGGTAATGGAGAAGTCAAAGATAATACCCAGATAGTGGCCTACAACCAAGATTGACAGGGCATCTTCTCCCTGCAAGTTGTCACATCATCTGCACTGCCATCTCCTTAAAAGGACACCAGTTGTATTGGGCTAGAGGCCCACTTTACTCCAGTGTATACACACAGGGTGAGGCATAAGCACGCTTGCAGTTGTTTGTATGGACGATAACACAATAATTAATAAATAATTCAAGAATAAACTTGAATTTAATAAACTTGAATTCTGTTGTATGTGTTTCACATACAACAAAAACATACTTTTGTCCCACCCTGTATATATGTATGTACGTGTGTGTGTGTGTGTGTATAAAATTAAGAGGAATGCACAGTGCAGCCCATAAGAGTGTCCAAAAAGAGATGCTGGTTGTACGTTTTAGAGATCCCTGTTTTAGGTGGGTTTTTTTTTTTTTTTTTTTGAGATTCCTTATTTTTATGGAATGCAGTTCTATAAAATTGTCTTGAGATTCCTTGGCTCTACATATACTTATAATGGACCCTAGAAATTCTATGTTGGGACTGAATTCTGATTCTGAAGAATTTTCAAGGTAGAGTCACTGTAATCGATACTAGCACACTGGTCAGCAAGAGAGAAGTAGAATTGGAGAACAACAGAAAGGAAGAAGAGGACCATTGCACATGAACTTGGAGCAGAGAAAGAAAACAGAGAGTCCAGGAAAATACAGCCAGGACTGCAATCCAGGAACAGGGAGTTGCCAGGCCCAGAGATAGCTACTTTCCTCTTCTCCCCACTGGACCCACGGTCATTAGCTTCTACTTCTCACTGTGTCTGCTTTCCCCTCTAGTTCTGCTTCTCAGGTCCATTTGCACACAGCACACAGTTTCCTTTCCTTGCATCATGTTCAACTTCACCTACAATCCTTGTTTCCCAACTCTATTTCCTGTGAGAGAGAATCATATTGGACTGGAGGCATAGAAACTATGATTAAGTACACAGGACTGCTCCTTTTCTATGGCAGTGAGAATGTAGATGATGAATGTTCTATAAGAGATCTTGAAAAGATAAATGTAACACAACCTGGTGATATATTTTTATGAAGGGTAATGGAGAAGTCAAAGATAATACCCAGATAGTGGCCTACAACCAAGATTGACAGAGTAGCATCTATCTGGTATGTAACCCATTTTAGGGAAGAGAGAAAGGAGGACATACTAAAATGTAAGCTGGCCACTAAGGCTTCTGTTTGAATGAGATAAACATCACTTCTGTTTCCATGTTATTGACCAGAACAAGCCTAATGTCAATGGAATGGAGCAGTGTAACACCCTCAGAGGAGGGTATCACAGGCTTGCAAATAAAATAATCTATCACAACAGTCCTGCTATTCTCTAAAATCAATTTGGAATATAAAATATATGGAGTAATAGTGCCCCTAATGTGGCATCAGGTAGTTGGGTGAACAGTAGTCCCATTCTTTATTCCAAGCGTCTTGGGCTAAAAGATTGCAGATAAGCCAAAAAGTGAAATAGCACTCAGTGAAAAGGTGGAGGATGTGGAGATGTTTGTCATACGAAATAGAGCTTCCTGGGATGGCAGTGGAAAGGCATGGAGGAAAGGGGGGCTCAGTGGGAATCAAGTCACACGAGATAAAACACAAAGAAGTATGGAAGCGCTGAGAAGTCCTGCAGTGAAGACTTTATGAGGCCTATTAGTCCACATAGTAGCCCTTCCCATTTTTTCTAATAACACCAAATAGAGCTTCAAAGAGTGTACTTTGGGAAACACTCTTATTGACAACGTGAAATTATAAATTAAAGAAAATCCAGGGTAACATCTTTCATCTGTACTCACAAGCACAGAATTTGGAGAACTGCTTGGAACAAGGAAAAAATCTGGTGGAGAAGTTATCAAACTTTGTTCTTTCAAACCAAAGATTGCATAGAACCCTAGTATATAAAACAGAGAGAAGCAGGGCTGTTCTGGTTTCATCAGAGCTGAGAAGTCTGAAGCCTCCCCTTTGTTAGTCCTCTGCCACCCTTCCCACCTCTGCTTCTGAGAAAGCTTCATGGAACCTTAGGAACTGGAGAAGCTTTGGCTAAAAAATCTAAAATCTAAAAAATCTAAAATCTATAAAGACAAATCCTTTATTCTTGGTAGGGAAAACAACGGCATAGAGAGTTGCCCAACTAGTAGCACAACTGGGTGGTACGGTCTCCAGCCCCACTAGGCAGAGCGTGGTTTCTACTACATTGTGCTGCCTTATGTCTCTGTCCTTCTGCCACGTCTGTATCTTCTTGTGATGACTCTGTTTCTCTGCCCATTCCTAATATCAGCATCAGTGAACATAATGAACTCTGTTCTTCTTAAGAATCTCTTTGGGAATAGGTATCACATGTAGAATCATTTAGCCCATTACTGGTGTGCTAAATAATAGCATCTAATGGCATGAACAAGTAAATATTTCTCCCCAAATGTCAACCATATTAACAGAAAGTGCCTTGGCCACGTGCCATATTCTGTCTCAAAGATTAATAGCCATTTAAAAAACTTCCTGAATAATGGTTTATCCCAACCTCAGAATAAGATAAAAACAATTTTGAAATTCTCAGCAGATTCAACTTTTGAAGCTTTGGATTTGAATATGCTTAAAAGATTTCAGAAACATCCATACGGATATTGAAGAAGCGCTGACAACATTCAAGTTTCTGCGTGTTTCTTTGCTAAGGCCTCATCTTCTAATCAATGTGCCCTTGGGGGATTGTGTTCCTATATAAGCCAAACTTGCATATTAGAATTTGTAAATAATAAAAAACAAACAAACGGGGCAACAGTTGTCAATAGCAGAAAGTGCATTGCTCACAGCCTCCCGAAAGCTCCCATGTTGTAATGCAGGAATTACCTTAGTAACTAGACCCACCTAGTATCAATTGAGGTTTCTCTTTTATATACATTTCTAAGGCTTTACTTTCTTACAAGGAACAGGATCATTTGGTTTTTACAAAAGTGAGATCACACTATATTTATTATGCTAGAAGTCCATTGTTTAATTTAAAAATATGAGAAACTTATTTCCAAATATATAGTTACCTAATTATTTTAATAACTGCATAATATTTTATGGCACCAACCTACCCCAGTTCGTTCAACGACTTCCCTTCTTATAGACAGTCAGGCTGTTTGCTCGTTCTGATTACATCGGATGTTTACAATCTTTGCTATCTTTGTTGTCGTGAGGAAAAGACCTTGTTTTAATTGGCACGTCCCTGATCAACAGCAAGGCCGAGATAATTTCATCTGTTCTTTGGCCATTTAGAAATTTTTCTTCTAAATTGATTGTGCAAATATTTGTCCATATTTTGCATGCATTGTTTAGTTTTCTTACAAATACGTAGGAATAGTCTGTAGATTAGAGTATAGCCACATGCTTATCTTGCCTTTTAAATGTGTTTATAGTTTCCTTTACCGTTAAGAAGTTTTAAAGTTGAATGTTGTCAAATTTTCAATCTTTTCCTTTAAATTTTTGTTTCTGTGTCTTATTTAGAAATCCTTTCTAAGCTGGAGATCATAAGGTATTTTTTTTCTAAAAGTTTTTGAAGTTCTGTGTTATCACATTTATGTCTTTGATACATCTGGCATTTATATTCACGGATGGTGTAAGGCAGGGATCCAGTGGTATTTACATGTGGAAAACCAATTCCTTTCAATGTTGATTCTCTTCCATCCTTAAGGGATTTTCCTCAAACGCATGTTCAAGGCTGGCTTAGAGGCATATCCGTATGCAGGAAAAAATAAACAGACTTTCTTTTAACTAAGTGAAGCTGACATTGCACACACCACTTGTATTCCCATTCCTGTAACCAGACCTTAGCCATGCAGACATATGTTGCAATAAGCGAGGTTAGGAAAACAGCTGTTAGCTGAGCAGCCATGTGCTAAGGAAGAAGGTGAGACTGGATTTGAGTCAACATCCAGAAGTCTCCACCAAGATCCGTTTCTTTCATCTTTGTTAATAATAAAAGGGAATTTTATTTAGGGGAAAAAGTTTCAACTAAAATAAAAAAACTCTCTTGCTGCTTGCTATGGTCATATGACCAATATGTAGGAGTTGATGGGTGACGTTTCTGGAACAGATCCTTCAAATAAGGACAGCTAACTTGGTATACACCTCTTTCTCCTTCCCATACCCTATTTACTACCTGGAATGCAGCGTTACTGTTGGAATTCCAGACAGCATTTTGGAGCATGAGGCACACTGAGAAGGAAGATCAAGCGCTCACGATGCGAAAGACAAAGTCAGAGAGTATCTCGGTGGATGCTGACGTCTCAGTACTACTGCACCAGCCCTGGATGGCCCATCCCTGAATTTCTTTTACATGAAAGAAAAATAAACTCCTATCTCATTTAAATTTTTATTAATTATATTTTATTGATTATGCTATTACAGTTTCCCCTTTGTCCCCATTCACCCAGCACTGCCCACTCCCTCAGGCAATTCCCCCCACCATCGTTCATGTCCGTGAATCATGCATATAAGTTCTTTGGCTACTCCATTTCCTATACTGTACTTTATATCCCTGTGGCTATTCTGTAACTACTGCATTTTTCGGACTATAAGACGCACCTCCCCAAATTTGGGAGGAAAACAGGGGAGCATCTTATAGTCTGAATGTAGCTTACCTGGCTCACTGGGGGGTGGGGGGGTGGCGGTGGAATGGGGTCTTTTTTCCTATTTTCCTCCTCTAAAACCTAGGTGCATCTTACAGTCCAAAAAATATGTACCTTATTGTACTTATTTACCCCCTCACCTCTCCACGCATTCCCCCAAACTCCCCTCCCACCTGGCAACCATCAAAACACTCTGTGTATGCATGACTCTGTCTCTGTTCTTCTTGTTGGTTTAGTTTGTTTTTTAAATTCAATTGTTGATAGATATGTATATTTTGCCATTTTCTTGTTCATAGCTTTGATCTTCTTTTTCTTAAATAAGACCCTTTAACATTTCATATAATAATGGCTTGGTGATGATGAACTCCTTTAGTTTTTCCTTGTCTGGGAAGCACTTTATCTGCCCTTCAATTCTAAATGATAGCTTTGCTGGGTAGAGCAATCTGGACTGTAGGTCCCTGCTTTTCATGACTTTGAATATTTCTTGCCAATCTCTTCTAGTCTGCAAGGTTTCTTTTGAGAAATCAGCTGACAGTCTTATGAGAACTCCCCCATAGGTAATTAACTGCTTTTCTCTTTCTGTTTTAAGATTCTCTCTTTATCTTTAACCTTTGGCATTTTAATTATGATGTGTCTTAGTGTGGGCCTCTGCATCCACCTTGTTTGGGACTCTCTGTGTTTCCTGAACTTGCATGTCTATTTCCTTCACCAAATTAAGGAAGTTTTCTTTCATTATTTTTCCAAATAGATTTCCAATTTCTTGCTCTTTCTCTTCTCCTTCTGGCAACGCTATGTTGTGAATGTTGGACCTCTTGAAGTTGTCCCAGAGGCTGCTTACACTATCCTCATTTACTTTGGATTCTTTTTTTCTTCTTGTTCTGATTGGTTGTTTTTTGCTTCCTTATGATCCAAATCATTGAATTGCTTCTCAGCTTCATCCACTCTACTGTTGTTTCCCTGTAAATTGTGCTTTATTTCCATTAGCCTATCCTTTGTTTCTGACTGGATATTTTTTATGCTGCTGAGGTCCTCACTAAGTTCCTTGAGCATCCTTATAACCAGTATTTTTAACTCTGCATTTGATAGATTATCTCCATTTCATTTAGCTTTTTTTCTAGAGTTTTGATCTGTTCTTTCATTTCTGCCGTGTTTCTTTGTCTTTTCATTTTGGTAGCCTCCCTGTGTTTGTTTCTGTGTTTCTGGTAGAGCTGCTTAGGCTCTGTGTTTGGTAGCGTGGCCTAATGTAGTAGGTGTCTTGTAGGGCCCAGTGGCACAGCACCCCCTATCACCCAAGCTGGTTACTTGAGGTGCACTCTTTGTGTGGGCTGAGTACACCCTCCTCATATAGTTGAGCCTTGGTTGCTGTTGTCAGATCAATGGGAGGGATTTTCCTATTGGAGAGGCCAGTCAGCTGCAAGGACTTGCAATGACCACTTACCACCAACCTCCACCCTCCTTGGAGGATCAGTTGTGCAGGGACAGGGTGGTGGTGCTCCAAGGTGGTGTGTAGCTGCCCACTAGGTGCACAGGCTCTGGGGTTTCTCAGGTGGCACAGGTCAAGGTCAGCCCCCACCTGTGTTTTGCCTGGGGTAACCCTGCCTGAGCTATAAAACAATCTGAGATGGCTGCTACCTGTGCTGAACTTGGATATTGCCAAGAGAAGCCAAGCTGTGCATCTAGGCTGGCTGCTGCTAGTGCCGGGACTGGCTCACTGAAGCCAGATGTTGCTTGTTAGAGGGATTTAGGAAATTGTGAAGCATGAGCCAAGACCAGCCATTCATATGGAAAACCAGCTTGGATGGGCCCCTAAGTTGGGCGGGGCAGAGTCTCTGGGGATCTCCAAGATGGGTCAAAGAATGTTAGCCAGGTTGATGGAGTCTCAGATATGGCAACAGCTTGCTGGCCCTGTCGGGGGAAAGTTTCGAAAAGGGACAGTGGCCTTTGTTCACCTTGATGCAGACTTTTCAGTTTCTCCCTGTATGCCACTGGTGCCTTTCAAGCTGCTACCCTGGTAATGGAGTTCAGAGGAAGTAAGTCTGAGCAGGTGAGTCCATGTGTGGGTTTTTTACATGGAACTGCTTAAGGCTCCAATAGTTTCTTCCACTGACTCAATCCCCACTGCTTTTTGCAGCCAGAAGTTGTGGGGACTTTTCTTCCTGGTACTGGAACCCTGGGCTAGGGGTCCTGGTATGGGGCTGGGACTTCTTGGTACCAAGACATCCCTCCCAAATTTTTATCCACCACAAGAGGGGCCAGCTCGTTCCACATCTGCACCCTTCCTACCAGTCTGGATGAAAGTGGTTTCTTTAAACCCATAGTTATCAGACTTCCATTCAACTCGATTTCTGATGGTTCTGAGTGATGACTGTTCTATATTTTAGTTGTAATTTTGATGTGGTTGTGCGAAGAGGTGAGCCATGTCTGCCTACATCACCACCTTGACCAGAAGTCCCATTTCTTCTTTCTTTAATTTGTTAATGTGGTATTTGCTGTGGATTTTTTAAAAACTTCTACATGCTAAATGCTGTAATGCCTGTCTCAACCTCTTTCATTATGTCCAAACTTATTTATCCAACAATATCTTTGAGATTACTCTTGAATACCTAGCAGGCATCTCATTAAAAAGGTTTAATAGCTAGTACTTAAATAGACTCCACACATTCTCCTCTCCCAGTGATCCTCCCACTTGGCAACTGGCACCTCCATTCACGTAATTTCTCAGCCTCATATTTGAAATAAACCTTATCTACTCTCCTTCCCTCACATCCCATATCAAATACATCAAAAAACCATACCAGCACTGTTTTAAATATATACCGGAGTTTTTCCACTCATCAGCACCTCTCTCTCTTCTATACTGGCACATGTGGCTTAAGTTAAGTCCCTTGGGAACCGATTCTGAGATGAAGATTTGCATGCAGAAAATTTACTAGGGAACTCCTTTGGGATAAACAGTTGTCAATGAGAGATGAAATATGATTGGGCATAGGGAGAATTAAATTGAAACAGAGTTGCAACAAAGGTCTCAGGAGTTCTGGAGCTGGGATGGAAGGGGAATAGACATTAGACCTCATGGTTGATTGTCATTGGAAGCAAGCTGCCCTGGGCAGTGGTGTTACATTGAGTATAGCAGGCTCTCTTTGACAAAGGGCAATTCCTAGAGAGGATTTCATTGAGAGCTATCAAGTACCAACATTCCTGACATCTGGGGAAATGAATTCCTCAATTCTGAAAGGGGGATCTTGGTGGAACACCACAGCATCCGCTATGCTGTCTCCCCATCAACTCTCCCAGTCCTACTCCAATAGTTTCTTAATGGTCTCCTGCTGTCCCTGATCTATCAGATATCAAAAATTATACATAAAATGATAGTAATAAAAAAGAGAGGTTGGCACACAAAAGGAAAAAAGTATAGCAGAACGGAAAGTCAAGAAACAGACCAACACAAATATGGTCACATGATTTATGACAAAAGGTCACGTGATTTATGACTATTTTTTAAAAAACAGTGAGGAATCAATATCTACATGGAAAAAATCTTGTTCACTATATTATACCATGTAAAAAATTAATTCTAAATGGGTTGAAAATCTACATCTCAAAAGTAAAACTTGTTTAAAACCATATAGCTTCATGAGGTTAAGGTGGACAAAGATTATAATTTATAAGTGAAAACACTGATTATTGGACCATAGTAAAATTGTGAAGTTCAGCTCATCCAAAGGTACCATTAAGAGAGTAAAAAGGCAAGATACTTTCTCTGCTTACTTTCAGGATTTTCAGTATATCACTACTGCACAGCAATTTCAGTATCATCTGCTTTGATGTGGTTTTCTTTATGCCTAACTTTTTGGATATGTAGGTTTATCCCTGTCAAGAAACTTGAGAAATTATTCAAACATTTCATTTCAAAGTTGTTTTTCTGCATCTACTTCTTCTGGGACTTTATGTATTTTTTTTAAGATTTTATTTATTTATTTATTTATTTTTTTTAGAGAAAGGGGAAGAGAAGGAGAGAGGGAGAGAAACATCAATCAATGTGAGGTTGCCTCTCGTGTGCCCCTTACTAGGGACCTGGCCTGCAAACCAGGCATGTGCCCTGACTGGGAATCTAACCGACGACCCTTTGGTTTGCAGCCCACGCTCAATCCACTGAGCTACACCAGCCAGGTCTGGGACTTTAATTATACATACCAGAGACTGCTTGATATTTTCTCACAGGTCACTAAGGTTCTGTTAATTTATTATTTTAGCTTTTTATTCTCTCTATGCTTTATTTTGGATAGTGTCTATTGCTAAGTCTTCAACTTCAAAGATCTTTTCATTTGGAGTATCTAATGTTAGTCAACCCAGTACATTTTTTATTTCTTATCACAGTTGTTAGTTCTAGAATGTCGTTTTTCAAAGCAGTTTATATAAATTTCTCCTTATATTCCTTACTTATCCCCTCATTATGTTTGTTTTTCTTTTAAACAGTGATCTTGTTTTAAATCTTTGTCTGCTCATTCCATCATCTCTGTCATTTCTAGGTATTTTTAATTGATTGATATTTTCCCTCAGTATGGGTCAAATTTAAGGACATCGTATGTCAAAATGTTTCTGTTAATCTGGGATCATTGTTGTATTAATATTTCAGTGTGGGATGTGTCACACTAAATGTGTCATGTAAGTTTTTATTTCACTCTATGCAGAGTCCATAAGTGGAACTTCAATGTCTTACAGAAAGCATGTTTGATTTCTACCCTGACACCCACGGAGTCAAGCTCGTTTTTTGGCTTCCCAGGACCAGTGGGCACAGTTTTTCTGAGCTCTCCTTTTCCAGAAGTGGCAGCCCTACCAGAAACCTGGTTGTATCCAAGACTTATCCTTTTCAATGAAGCTGTTTTATTGGACACCTCCAGGAAATAACATTCACATGGGAGCTGAGCTTAAGGATCCCATTCACATTGTACTCTGCTTCCTCTAAGCTAGTGGGGGCTCAGTTCCAAGCTTGTAGTCCCAAAAGACTATGTTTCATCTGAGCTCTCCCCTCTGGGGGCTGCCCTTTCATTGTTTTGAACTCTGTTAAGTATTTAATGTTTTTTAACTGTATTTTACCCAGTAGTTCGATGTGTTGTGGTTGCCAGAAAAGGGTCTATATTAGTTCAGTCTGTCATGTCACCAAAACATTTTACTTATAAACATTTATTATAGCTCTATTTTTTACTTTTATGTTTTATATGTACTTTTATATTTTACTTACTTTTTATTTTGTTTGTTTTCAAAAATAGCTTACTTCATACTTTTATATTTTAATCCACCTACAGTTTATTTTTTTCAGATAATTGGAAGTGTGGCTGTTTAGAAAAGCCACTAAGTTTTGTCTGTTAATTTTGTATTCTGTATATGTTGTAGAACAAATATTTTGTTGTTGTTATTCATTTTCTTACATTTTTCTCCATATTCAGTCATATAATAGTGTTTTCTCTTACTGGTACATCTTATATGTACAACTCTTACCAGAATTTTTTTCCTATTTTATTGCACTGTCTATGATTTGCTATGATGAATAGTAGTGATGTTAGTAATCACCACGCCTAACTTTACTAGAGATAATTCTAAGTCACTATTACTTTCTATCAAGTTGGGGTGGGTACGGAGATACACTGCCCGGGTCCCTTCTCAAGACTTGGCTGCCAAAGCTATCAGTTCCTTCAGGGTTTCCCTCAGCTTCAGAAAGCAGCCTCGGCCAAGAGCACACCATTACCAGTGTGCCCCATATCCAGTGACTGATCCAGGCAGGGGTACAAAGGCCCAAACCTACAGGTCCAAGACAACACTGCTGACAGGCTTGTCTCTCTGTCCAACCCTGCTGTCTACTATCTTCCACAGGGTTTGATCCCTAATAATGTCCTACACACTAAACTCTGTATTTCTCTCTGTATCTCTGGCCACATCCTATGGACAGTATACAGACCTCTTATTATTGTGTGTTTCCAATTAATTTGTAATTTTAGCTTTTTAAAATCTAATTCAAGATCCACTTAGAAAATGTTCCTAATTTTAGTTGTATGTGTGACTTACACATATATAGCTAACTTTGAATATTAATTTTTACATTTTGTTTATCATCCAAGAATGTAACCTAGTATATTTCTCTAGAATTTATTGAGATTTTATTTGTGGCCTAATGTTTGGTCTAGTGGTACATATTTTTCATAGCTATTAGAAAAAAATGTGATTTCCGGTTTATTGGAATACACTTAACAATATATCTACTAAATCATCTACTAACTGAAATTCAAATTTGCAAAGCTTTGTATTCTTATTTAAATTTTGAATATTTGATATATTAATTATGACAGAGTTATGTTACAGTTCGAACTATTGTCAAGCATTTTTCATTTTCTCTAAGCATTCCTAGCAGCTATTTCCTTTGTGTATTTTTGCCCTACGTTAGTTGGGGCTTGCTTTATACCTTTTATCTTCTTGGGGAATTCTACCTTTTCTCAGTAAACCCTTTTTAGTTTAATTTATTCTTTATTTTTAATCCTGGCATGTTTCACTAAATATTACCATCTGCTTTATTTTTGGTCGCCTTTACCTAACATAACGGTGTCTTTCCTTTCATTTTAACCCTTCTGTTTTGTGTTATTTTGTTTTTAACTGGGTACTTTTAACCCTTTTTGAAAGGCAGTGTCTTTCAACATGGGCATTTTACTACTCCTGGGTATAAAATGGTACATCCTTTTTAGATCTATACAACTTGGCCTGGAAAAGCAGGGAAATTAGAAAAAGGTAAGATAGGAATAATTTGGCATCAATAAGAGTTAGTCTTTTCACAAGAAATTAGAAAAGTTTTGAGCGGCCCATTTGTCTATGTTTTAAAAGGGCTACCAAGCCAATCTGCCCTTCGGACAACCGGCCAGGGACAAAGACATCCTGAAAAGAGGCTTCATCTAAAAAGCGTTGTGAAGAGAGTCATAAGAAGGTGTGCTCTTCTGGCTGTGGGGAGCAACAGCCTCCCAACTTCCTCCTTCTGCTCCAAGGCCGGAGACGAAGTGAAAATAAGTGGGTTTAAAAAAATATATATGTATGTAGAATGTGGTCAAAGCCTGATGTCAAAGAGTAGAAAAGAAGTTTAAACAAAGAACAGCAACAAAAATATTATTTGAAGACAGCTGCAATATACAAATCCATTTTAGGGCTCTGCCAAGCTTCCCAAACCTGTATCGCTGCTGTTGAAGCATATCATAGAAAATACTAAAGTAAACCCGTTTGTTGGAATCACTTATTTTCCCTCATACCGTTTATATCTGTGGCCCCATGTTCTCCAGTTTCAGATTGACAAAAGCCTGCTGGGAATAACTCATAAAGACTAAGGGCTTAGACTCCTTGTTTTGTTTTGTTTTTATGCTAACAAAAAAAAAAAAAAAAATGGCTGCTGAGTACAGATTCACATGCCTCTGTATGGTCAAGTGCTTTTTTGTGTTCATGGGCGCCTGAGGCCTGTTTATTTTGGGAGGTGTACTGGTATTCATTTCCACTAGAAAGTAGCAGAAGGAAGCAAGATCCTTTTTTTCCCACAGAAGGGGAGTAATAAATATTTTTTAGATATTTGGGAAGGAAGATCAGTGATAAGCAGGAACATGCCAAGGAATATTACATATTCTGTTTTAGGAACTTGGGAAGTGCTTAGCAAGAAATCAGAAAGGCTGCTTTTGTTGTGAGGAAATGGCAATTTGAAAGTAATCTATTTCTAAATCTCAGGGGTAGTACTACGAGACTATTCCAGGGTCTGAGATCTAAGTACAAAGGAAAGGGGAAATAAGAAATAGGGAACAAGAAGGGCTGAATTTAGCAAAGAGCCTATTCTGCTGAAGAAATGCTGGACACAGGTCCTACACCAGGCAGCAGACATTCTTACGCAGGGTAGTTTGAATTACCAATAGCTTCCCAAGTGGAAGATCAGTTAAGAATGGAATCACACAGGGCATTCAATATGAAAGAACATGGCACACTCACTTATAGAAGGTAGGCCTATTTCTTTCTCAGTTTTTAATTTTAGACACATGCTCTTCTAAGCTAAAGACACTGAAGGTTCCAGTGTCATTTCATTACTGAGCATTTCTTCAACACTCACCTGCCTGACTACTAAAATAAATTTATCCAAAAAGACAAAGTTCTCAACCACTTAGGAGCTTGAACCCCAGACCAAAAGAACCCATCTGAACTTCTAACCAAAAGTATTATGGGCACATGACTCATGGCAGCTCACATGATTTCTGGCTACAGACAACAGCTGCCCGGTCTCTGGAACAGAGGGACTGCAGTAGTTCATATCTGAGACCCAGGTGTGTGGAGAACAATACACCCCCTCCTGTGTCAGGTATAAATCTAGTCACTTAGATTAACACAGATGAGTAATATCTTCTACGGAGGGAACCACCAAGATTTAAGTCCAAAAATGTTTATTGTAGCAACGTTTTTTATAGTGGTAACAAGACTGGAAACAACTAAGGGCCATCATTGGGAATGGTTAAGTGAATGTTGGTACTTCCATTCTATGCAATTTTATACAGCTACTTAAAAATGAGTTAGACCCTATCAACTGATGGCAGAGTAGCTGACATTGTTAGAACACTTACTGTGTGTCAGCTCTGTGTGTACACCTTCCAGTCTTGTAAGATGAGAACTACTATTTCCCCTACTTTATTTGATAGATAAGGTAACTGAGCACAAGCATGGTTAAATAATTTGCCAAAGACTGGTAAATTATTTGCCAGAGCTGGTTAGCAAGGGACCAGGATTTAAGCCTAATCAGTTTGACTTGAGAATCTGTAGTTTCTGTACCTACACACAGCTTGCTTACATTTTGCAGAGAAATGGAAAGACAACATTTGAATAATAACAAACAGGCCAAAATTACATAACATGTTCATGTGTTTGTACAAATTTGTATGAGCATGAAGAAAAGCATGGAGGGATGCAACCAGGTTTTAACATGGATTAACTTGGGGAGGCAGATGTGGGTAGGGATGGACAGAATGAGAGAACTTAGAACTAACTATACATCTTTGCCATGCTTTTCAAGTTGTAGACAGCACTCGTCTAATAGTATCTCTGGTCTAGCTGATAAAGTTCTTTGTGCATCCAGAATGCATTCCAGGATTTATCCAAAGAACATTTATCAAATATCTCTATGAGCCAAGCACTAACCCAGGCATAGGGACACAGAGATTATACATATCCAGAGCAACTTCAGCCAAATGCAGGGGAAAAGCAAGTAGAGCATGTGGTAAGTGTTATGACAGCAACCAGGCAGAGACCAGGTGTCAGGGTGGGGGTGGGGTGGGGAGAATCGTAATCCTAAAATGTTTCCCTCGAAAGTGGCACCAGACAGCCTTAGCTTGGCAATCTCCTATGATCTTGTTATTGTCTCCTTTCACTTCATTTCAGTCCAGTATTTGTCTTAAAGTAAGAACAAGATAGATGAACAAGGCAGATAACAAGGGCTTTGGAATCTGGCAGCCTGGGTTTGAAAACCTAACCTGTAATTTACTAGTTGTGAAACCTTGGGCAAAGTGTGCTTAATTTTTCAAAATCTCAGATCCTTCATCTGTTAAAGGCTGATAATCACAACTATTTTCAGCCCAAGGTGAATGTTCTGGGTATCTATGACTGCATTGAAAACCTCCCAAAATGTAGAGGCTTAAAGTAACATCATGCATTTTGCTAGTGAATATGCAGTGTAGGCTGAGATCAGTGGGGACAGTTCACTCCTGCCCCACACAGTATCAGGTGGGATGGCTTGACCACGGCTGGAAGATCCACTTTCTCATTCACTCTTGTGGCTAGTTTCTTGGTACTGGGTCCTTTCCACACTGGTTTTTCCATGAAGCTCTTGGGGCTTTCTCATTACATGGAGCCTAGATTCTAAGAGCAAATGTTCTAAGGGATAGGAAGCACAAGCTGGCAATCTCTTCAGGCTGGGCTCAGACATTACAAAGATTCACATCTGCTAGATTCTCTTAGAAAAAGTGGTCACAGAGCCCACTCTGATTCACGGGAAAGAGAGCATTGGGAAACTTTGAGGAATGCACGTCTATACAACTCATGGCCAGAGAAATTCCTAATGCAAAGAAATGCGAGTTCTGGTAGTAGCAGTCTGGGCCTGTGTGAACTGGAGAGAGAAGTCTGAGTGGATATGACTAAGGCAACAACAGTAGAATACTTCTACCAGATCTACCCCAGACTGTGAGCGCCTTAAGTTATGCGAATCTTTGTGGAAAGAAAATAAGTATTCAATAAGTGATTAGAAAATGAATAAATGAATGAGTGAATGACTAAATGAATATAAGACAATTGGCTTTAAATGTAAACATGAAGAAAAAACAAACTAACTAGAACCATAGTGCGAGGGTCAGCAAACTATAACCAAAATCCAGCCTAATACCTGTTTTTGTAAATAAAGTTTTATTGGAACACAATGGCACCCATTTTCTTATGTGTTGTTTATGGCTGCTTTCTCGCCACAATGGCAGAGTTGAGCTATTGTGACAAAAACCTATGGCTCACAAAGTCAAAAATATTTTCTGTCTTTTTCCAGAAGAAGTTTGCAGACCTCTGTAGTAGAGTGCTGAAATCTGAACAGTCTATGCCTACCCCTCTTATCGGTTCTCCCTTATTTCCTGTTTCCTTTCCTTTATTATTACCCATCTATCATTTTGTACTCAAGGCTTAGATACAACTTAAGGGGACAGAAGGGATTTAATCCTAAGATACAGAAAAGAAAACTCGACTTGCACCATTTCTATTATAATAGACGCAGCTGCCATGAATGGAAGGAGAGAAGAGGACAGTTAGAGCAGAGAATCTAAGTAAAATATGACGTTGTTATTAAACAATTCATTTAACTGACCCTTTTTTTTGTTGACAGAGCTTGACTGGTCGTATTTATATCACATTTGGCTGCCATTTTGCCAAGCGGTCTCAGATAGTTACCAATCAGGGTTATTGATAACAAGCAACAAAAACAAATTCTAGGTAATTTAGTCAGTAAAGAAAGGAGTTAAAAGATATTGAGATTTCTTTTTTTTTTTAAAGATTTTATTTATTTATTTTTAGAGAGAGGGGAAGGGAGGGGGAAAGAAGGAAGGAAAGATCAATGTGTGGTTGCCTCTCTTGTGGCCCTCACTGGGGACCTGGCCTGCAACCCAGGCATGTGCCCTGACTGGGAATCGAACTAGTGACCCTTTGGTTCACAGCCCGTGCTCAATCCACTGAGCTATACCAGCCAGGGCAAGATTTCTTTTAAGGAGATAAAAGATAGGAGATTTCATATCCAAGAAAGTTGAAGAACCAGATTGAGAGGCTACATAGCAAATAACAATACTCAAACTCTCTAACACTGAGATTTCTCTAACACTGAATTTAGGGTATCAGAGATACCCTAAATCTCAGTGTTCCATAAAGGACACCCTGCCTCTGAGGCTGGACAGGAAAACTCTCTTTTACTACTCTCATCACCCCTTCTGGACCTTGGACCTCACTCCGGGAAATACACTACTGCCTCTGGAAACTGGAGAGGGCCGTCCAGGATGCCACCGTCTTCACGGGTGATTATGCACAGTCCTGATTCTCTGCATCACCAATAACGTAGTCTGAGTCTGACAGTGGCAGCTGGTGGGAGTTTTAAGTCACATGCCTGAGTTTTAGCCTCAAGGGTGTCAGAGAAAGTGAGAATCTGGCTTCAGTGGTTAGAAGTCATCTGTCCCTAACTCAGAGTATCCTGAACTTTCGCATTTTCTTGACTTTCTTTAATGTTCTGTGTCCCAGGTACAGCAAGAACTTTTAAAGGCGATTCACCTGTTAACCTTTCTGTGTTGTTCACCTGTAACAGTACTTACTAAGGGTAGGCTGCATGAAAGCAGTAACTTTGACTGTGTTTTGATGCGAGTACATATCTGGTCTGGGTCTGAGCGTGGGCTTACCTCACTTATCCATACAACACTCACTGGCTGTGTTAAATTTGCTATGGCTCAACGCTTTCAAGGAAGATTTACTATTAAATAAAGAAGAGGGGTGTGGGATAAAGGGAAAGGGCTTTTTTGAAGTATGTTTTTTATTTATTTGTTAAACTGTAACAGGAAATGTGAGCGTGTTTTGCCACTGATAGGACAGAGTGTGCGTAGAGAGCAAGGTTGAAGGTACACTGACAGGGGACAACGGGTGGAAGGCGAAGTTTTCATATGGTGATGGTGCTTCAGCCCCAAAACAAAGAACGTCCAAATCATGACTTGTCAGTCACCACTCTTCCTTATGAATTCCCAGTGGAGGGGATCAAACATGAGGAATAACAGGCAAAAGGTAAACCCATGATTACTTTTTAAAATATCAGACGAGACAGACAATGCAAGACTCTCTCATGAAGTCTAGGTTCAAAAAGCTGGCGGAGACGGAGAGACCTAAGGCCTTCTATTCCCCCGCATGTAAGCAACACACTGAATGCACTTGCAGAAAACAGGATGGCCTATGCCCTGGCCCCCTTATATACATAACCTCACAGAAAGAAGAGAGTGAAGAGCAATGTTTCCCAACCTTGGCACTACTGAAATTTTGGACCAATAATTCTTTAGTGGGGTGGGGGGTGCTAACCTGTGCACTGTAAGATGTTTGGCAGCATCTCCTGACCTCTACCCACCGGATGACAATAGCACACTCCCTCCCAGTTGTGACAATCAAAAATGTCTCCAGACATTGACAAATGTCTCTGCTGGGGGGTGAACCCCCCCAGCTGGGAACCACTGGAGAAAACAATGCTGGCCTGTCTCTGGAAAGCAGACTCTGTTTTTTGTTCTGAGATAGGAAGGCAAGTGAGTAGAGCCCGCGTGGGGGATAGGCTTTTCAAACGCAGCAACCACACCCAGAAGTTAAAAACAAAAAGCACCCAGTGAATGTCCAGAGATCTTACCATCCAAGCTGATCAATAGCTCCATCTTTCTCAGGGAACCAGTACCAAGTGGGTAGAGACAACTGAAATGTCTCTTCCACTTCCATTTTCATTTTTGACTGCCTCTTAACCCCTGGGGTTGGCAAACAGAAATTATGGGCCACTGGTGTTGGGCTATCCTTTACTCATACAGGATGTGATGGTTAATTTTGTGTCTCAACTTGACTGGGCTAAGGGATGTCCACATAGCTAGTAAAATACTATTTCTGGTGTATCTGTGAAAATGTTTCTGGAAGAGATTAGCATTTGAATAGACTGATTTAAAAAGTACTGCCCTTACCAGGGCTGGTGGTCATCTTCTCGTCTGCTGAGAGCCTGAATGGAACAAAAAGGTGCAGAAAGGCTTAATTTGCTCTCCTGGGTGAGGAGACATCTCTCTTCTCTGGCCCTTGGACATCAGTGTTCTTGGTTCCCAGGCCTTCGGGTCTGGACTGGACTATGTCCCGGGCCTCCCGCTTGCAGAGCGCAGACTGTGGGACCTCTCGGCCTCCATAATCATGTGAGCCAATCTCTCATAATGTCTCTTTCCATATATAAATAACTACATATAGAAACTACAGTCAATTATACTATATGTATCTCCCACGGATTCTGTTTCTCTGGATAAACCGCACTAATACACAGGATTGGGAAAGGACTCCTGGGATACTAAAACTAAGAAAGTCCCAGCAGCTCAGGAGAAGCTGGCCACCTTATTAGAATCCCACATATTTTAAAGCAGTGGAGCTTCCTTCAGACTTGGCACAGTTGCCCCAACATTAGTCACTTCATTACTTTTCCTTAGAACCCTCCTAGAATATTTTAGTTTATTGTCCCCAAAAGCCTCTAAAATGAGTCACCACGGTACATTAAGTCCACTTAAGGGCCACAGGTCACTCAACACAAGAAATTCACCTTCTAGCCTACCTTTCATCCCTGTGTGCAATCATGGCGTTCAGGCTGGCTTGCCAGAGTTTAAACCACGAGTCTGAACCAAACAATAAAGAACACCCCCAAACTGAAAAATGTGAATTTTCTCCCATTTAATTCACTAGAGAGAAATGGAAGTCCTAAAACAAAATTCCCCTCCCTTCATTGAAGTTTAAGTCTGAAAGAAATTACAGTCAATTGTTCTCACCATCCTCCTTTCTTACTTTGTTCACTCTCAGCTGGAGTTGCTTCACTCCACAGAGTCTCAGTTCCTTTCTTCACAGCTGTGGCCTGGGATGGGTGGAGTGCCCTCAAACCTCTCTAAAAGTAGATGAATCCCAACCCACTCCACTGTCTCACCACTCTGGTTTTCTGAAGTTTTTAAGGGTCAGCAGAGCATACAACACATGAATGGATCAGCCCACACCCACGAAACACATGAATGCCAAGCCGCAACAGCAGTTTATTTCCAAGCAAAGTTATTTCTCTAGATCCCAGCATATGGTATAATCCAGACCACACTGCTGCTGGCAGTCAAAGAACAGAGCAGAGCCTTGATGTGTTCTTGGGCAAGGAGGCAGGGAAAGAGATGGGGGAATACAGAAGATGTGGTTCATGTTCTTTCTGTTCAAACTGTAAGACCAACACCTGCTTTATATGATGACCACATTCCTCTTCGAGTTTTGAAACAAACCTGAGCCTGGAGGTAAGTGTTTAGGCACAAGCTTTTGAATTTCCTTTTCAGCTCTTATACTTTTAATAATCTCATTGATTTTTTTCTCTATTTCTACCTGACAAATAAGGACTTCCACTTCTCTTCGAACGTTTGTTTAAAACAAAATTACCCCAGATGCCAACCCCCAACCACACCACAGCTGAACCCACAAACTTGGCTCACATCTATGATTTCAGCTTATAAAATTAACAAGGCAGAAGCAGCATGAGGCCATGTGCTGGTAGAGACCATGATGGTCAGCGGCTGGGACAGTGAATTCCAGGACCTAGGAACAAGCCACCTGAACCTAAAGCTGAATTTCACAGTGATTTTTCTCCCCCTTACAATCTCTTCAAAATAACATAAAGAGAAACTAGATTTGGAACTACCATTCTAGTGCCCCCTACCCATGCCAAGCACTAGGAATTTAAATCCAAATGTTTCATACATTAGTGCTCTCTAGTCCTCAGGAATTAAATAGCTTTTACTGTTTGGAATACTGGTGAAAAGCCCTGGCCAGTGTGGCTCAATGGATTGAGTGCTGGCCTGCGAACCTGTTGCCAGTTCAATTCCCAATCAGGGCACATGCCTGGGTTGTGGGCCAGGTCCCCAGTAGGGGGAGTGCAAGACGCAACCACGCATTAATGTTTCTCTCCCTCTCTTTCTCTCCCCCTTCTCCTCTCTAAAAATAAATAAGTAAAATCTTTTTTTTTTAATTTAAAAAAGTAAAATAAAATACTGGTGAACAAAAATACCAAAAACAAAAATATCTCCACGTAGCAGCACCCAAAACATCTGAATATCGAAGGTCTGCGTATCTTGAGATGAGCATTTTGTGACCACAAAAGTGCCTCTTTTCCTAACAATCTAATATTATCTCCGTTTACGATGCCAGCCATCACAGGTGCACTAACAGCCTCACTCTCCCTAAGCGGTACTTTGGCCCAAATACCAGTTCTTATGTAGGTATCCATATAAATAGTGATATCCATAGTGATATCCACACTCCGTATCGCTACGTAGCCGTTCAGAGAAAGAGGAGTCTTGTATGCAATTATGATTGCATTAATGCCAAGTAACCAAGAACCCTGCCCTGATGCTTACCGTTCCTTCTTGTGGGATTTTAGATCAAATATATGCAAGAAGCAATAACCAAATGGGAAACAAAACTGCCCTTTATTAGTAACAGCAAGAACCATATACAACCATGAACCTACCCCTGTGTATTGCAAGCCTGAAGCTATGCCATCATAGTTCAAAAACCCTTAGGGTTAGGGCTGGAATCTGAGGCTTATCTTTCTTGGAACTCCCGGAGTTCTTAGTGTATATCTTTCTTTTGTCATTTACCTCCCTGCTCTGTGCTTTATGTGATGATCTCCTCCCCATTATGAGATTCGCAGGCCATGAAGGGAGAGGCTGTCGGCGAGTACCTTGCAGCGCACAGCACACTGCCTTGCAGAGACAGGCACTGGCACACGCAATTGTGTTTGTGTTTCTTCACACTGCTATCCGTCACTGTGCAAGCGGAGCTGATTTCCTCAAGCAGAACCCTGTGCAAACATTATTTTAATAAATGTTCGAGAATAAAACTGTTTTGACCTTTTGTTAAAAAATTAGATTATGGAAAATGCTCCCTTGCCATGATCTTTCTCCATTAAAATCGCAGTCGTTTACATTTAAGCATGCATAAACCTAACACATCGTTAAAGTGAAAATAAACAGCATATAATACTACAAGGAAAAGTGCAAAGTATGTACAGGAGACTTACAGTTTCCAAAAAAAATTAGCAGGGAAGCATTCTCTACAAGAAATGTAACACGTTGACCTTGCTACCTCAATTCTCTGTTAACGCCAATAGACATACCTTTGTAGCTTCCTCTCAGGTCACAGACCCAAGAAAAGATGAAGGGAATGGTGTGGCTAAGAACTATTTAGCTACACAGTATTACATACCAGTCTGTCCCTGCACCCCTTCTTTGGTCTCTAGGTAGCTCATCAAAGGTGCTGAACATGAAATGGGCTGACCTCACATCATACCAGGACAAATGGGAGGGAATTACATAAAACTCACAAAAACATATGAAAATATAATCGTGTTCATTATATAAAGTGATGTTAAAATGCACATAAATAAACACATTTATTTGTTTTGAACATTAACTTTCACTAGTACAAATGTAAGTTTCCTTTACTGTCATGTCTGGTAAAATAAGCTTCTGAAATGCCATTCTGGCATGTGTCTGAACTCTTTTCTAAGAAAAGAGTTCAGGAGAAATGTTGCAGCATACTCCCCAACAAAAATAGCCCTGAGAAGTTCACGATTAGGTCTCCTGAAATAGATAAACTCCATTTTGATTCTTGACATTTATTCCGAAGATAGCAATGAAGGGAGATGGTACATCAACCATCTCTGGGCTGCTCCTACTACTGATTTTGGAACTTTGAACATGTGATTTTTTTAAAGTCACGTCTCCACCTGTGATCTAGATATACAGAAAATATAGCTATTAAGCAATGTACCTGAACTACAACTCCCAAATCTGTGAAAAGGAGAGGTCAGATCATGGGATAAAGCACAGAAAGGAAATCAGTCTCCTGAGAGTGATTCTGAGACTCACGAATGTGCCTTATCAGTGACTCTGCGATAGAACCAGCAGCAGTAGTCCAAGCCGCCCATCGGGAAGCAAATAATTATTCACTGGGAAAGGTAATTCGAATAAGGCTCGTACAGAGAGTAAAGTAGCATATGTAAGCAACACCATCAGATTAAAAAAATACCCTGGGAACAAAGAAAATAAAGTATATAATGAAAGAATATAAGCTGTAACAATGTAAAATTCCCCTATTTCCCTCTGCTAGTTTCTCCTCCCAACTCCTAAATTACCACTGAACTAAAACACAGAAGTGATAAGCATCACTTCAAATAACACAAAATGAAACCCTGTTCATGTTTGCAAATACGTAAAATAAAACATAGGTTACAAAGAATATGAATAATATTGAAATATAGTTGTCAAGGTACTAAAATGTTTATTGTAATAAATGAGGTCTGTCCAAAAAAATCCAACCATTGTTAATATAATGAGAACAGTTCACACAACATCTATGCAACCTGGCAGCCACGGAAAGTGGACTGGAAAGCACATGCATGAACAGTGACAACTTCACTGTACTAGTCAGTGGGGGCGGTAGATGCCGTTGAGTGAGATGTGTAGTGTGTGGCCATCGCATTCAAACTGAGCGAGTACAGCAATGAAACTGCATCAAATTTAGCATTAAGCTTGAACATTCCTCTGTGATTCAGGAGGCTGCAGCTATGGGCAACTGGTGATTGGCAGCTTCATCACAACAATGTGCCTGCTCATGCATCACGTCTCATGCAGAGATTTTTGGCAAATCCACAAATCACCAGGTGACTCAGCCCCTCTACAGCCCAGATTTTGCACCCTGTGATTTCTGGCTTTTCCCAAAACTAAAATCACCTTTGAAAGGGAAGAGACTTCAGACCATTGATGAGATTCAGGAAAATACAGAGCAGCTGATGGCGATTGGGAAAACTGTGTGAGGTCCCATGGTGCCTACTTTGAAGGGGACTGAGGCGTCATTGTCCTATGTACAATGTTTCCTGTATCTTGTATCTTCTTCAAGAAATATGTCTATTTTTCATATTTCACGGCTGGACAGATCTCATATGTGCTACTTTAATAATGAATAACAGTATTTAGCAGCAGATCTAACTACCATAATTTTATAGTAAGTTACATTAAAAGACATCTGCAACAACTTTAACTTGATATGTATATGAGAATCTCCCCTCTGAGGTCCCCAGACACATTTTTTTCACCATCAGTATGAGGGCTAACATATGTTTCAGATAAAAGGCCCCCTGAGGAGAAGCACTGAGAAGGCCTCTGACTATTTCAGTCCTTCTCTCCAAGATCTGAATCTGAGGATGGGGCCTAGTCATTGTGATTGCGGAGTTCTTCATGAGCACAACCAACCATAAGAGATTCCTTGAGACCGCTCATAAAGTAAGACTCAAGACTCTTGCAACCCCTTTCCCAAAGTCCACTGCAGACTAAAGGCTGTCGCTGAATTTAAAAACCCTTGCAACGTGGGCTAGCGAATACTCGAAGGCTGGTACCTGCACTGCCACAGTGATTTCACTTGCAATAAGTCTCACCACACAGAAAGCAAACCGGGATCTCCAATGCCAGCCCTGGGAAAGTTTGGGATTGGTGGAGCAGTGACTTTCCCCTTGAGAGCAGACTCCTGTCCGTGACATATTTGCTCGCTGGGGATAGGATTTCGGGTCACTGGAGCATGACTGCATCACTTCCAGGGACCTGGGTTGACCTTGGTGCCTCCAGTCTTAACTCTGTTACAGGTCTTCCTCTGGGAGCGTTGCCACCATGGTCTCTGTTTCCTACTCATTCCTGATTAGCTCTCATTCACAAGAATTCAGGCCACTCCGGGGGTTTGTGGTGAAATCTAACAATTTCTACATGTAATTTTCTCCCATTCTAGCCTACCCTTATTTCTTCAAGCAGCACGCCCCTATCCTTCATCATGAATGGCCAGTTGTAGATATCCCTTCAGTATAAACTAGTAACTAGAAGATTTTTTTCCTTTCGTGTTGATGCACAGTTATGATTACAATCGACTCCCAGTGGGTTCTATGGACCATTCCGCATGGTCCAACCGAGAGCACAGAGGAGCACTAAGAACATGTTGATGACAGGTGCCTGGGGCAGCGGCTCCCAAACTCTGCTGCACGTGACCATCACTTAAGGAGCTTTAAAAAATGTCAAGTCCAGAACACACACATGCCAAGTAAATCAGACTCTTTGGGGTGGGAGCCCTGCAGGCATCATTAAACTATTATCACAGCTGTGAAAAAGATGTAGACAAATAAAATGATTATCTCACTACATCTTTGGGTGGTGACTATGCATTACTCTTTTTTGTTTTCTAATTTTCTTTGCAATTTTAGACTTTTGTGACAACTGCCTGGCTTTTACAATACATAAACAGTTAATTCACTTTTGCTTTTATAAATAAACATTTAAATAGGAATGGAAACAGAGTCGCAAGGCATCACACTTTGTGGAAAGACAAAAAAATTCCCTTGTGCTGAGAGTGTGGGGAAAACGATGAGTAGAGGGAGTGGGAGCATCTGAAATGAACTCACTAGCCCCTCACTTTCCGGGGAGACTTGAGCTTCCGGTAAGGCCCACGAGAGGACAGCGCTGCAGCTCTTAGCCTCAGGTTCACGGGGTGTTTGAGTCTTGGTGAGTCCTGCAACTTCCTCAAATTGTGTGCAATTACTGAGTTTCTCTGAATATTTTTCTGGTGAAAGACTTGATTGAGTGAAGCAGATTCTCAAGGAAACTCACCACCCCACTGCTTCAGATCTTTGGGGTTGAAAGTGGGATTTGAGAATCACCTGTGTGGACACACCACAGGTTTTATCAAAAATGTAGGTTCCAAGTTCCACTCCAGGCCCACGGATTCAGAATTTTCAGAAAAACAATAAATACTTTTTTAAGATTATAAGTCAGTCCTAATTAGTCCAGGGGTCATACTTACACTAAAAACAAATCAGTAATTGCTACCTACATGTGGATAAATCTCAAAATTGGTATAAAAAAGGTCAGGTACAAAAGGCTATGTATTATACGATTCCAGTTATTTGACTTTGTGGAAAAGGTTAGCTTGTGAACACAAAAATTTGAGCAGTGGTTATGGGGGGTAGAGGGTGACTAAGGAATTGACTAAAAAGAGGCATGAAGGAACTCTGGGGATGATGAAAATAGTCTATACCTTGAGTTGTGGTAGTAGTTACACAATGTATATACATTTGTAAAAATTTATAGAACTCTAATATCTAAAAAGCTGAATTTTATTATATGTAAATTATACCTCGATAAACCTGCCTTTTAAAAAATTTGTTGTTTATCTCTAATTCAAATTTAACTGCTATTTTTATTTGCGAAATCTGGCAAACCTACCTGGTTAGGGAGTGAAAGAAACGTTTTAAAAACAACCTTCAGTAGTTCTAGGCACACTATACACAGACACGTCCTAACGGCAGTGCTGAGCTCTTTTGTGAACTCAGTACACCACCACCAATTACTGAACAAGTGAGATTATATCACTTGTTTACTAGAACCTAAGATAGACTCCGGGCTCTGCATAAAGGATTTTTACAGGTACTGAAAGCAGCCAGGTACTTTATACTGAAGAATGCCCTGTTTTGCAGTGAATAGTGGCTAGCAGGAAGGAATTTTTGTTTGGTCATTCCAGCCTGGCAATTTCAGACAGTGGGGGTTGGTGCCTCTTTGTGGGTTGAAATCAGGAAGTCTGAGTGAAAAGTTGCTAATGAAGGGGTAGTGTGTGTCTTTCTGTTTCAGAAAGGAACCTGTAGACTCTAACAATCATCTTTTCCTAAAAGAACACTGCCACCTAGCAACAGAATCAAGTATGCTTCCCAGGCTCCAGACAAAGAATTGACTCCAGCAATTTTCAAGTACACAGATTTGCAAACTGGGTTTTTGGTTGCTTTCCACTTACCATTCAGGGTGTGTAAGCTTCCCAAGGAATGCAGGGGGGAAAAGTCATCTACCAGTAGAGTCTAGGTTTGTGAAAAGCAAGTGGAAAGGGTCTTTAAAATAGGGCAGTAATATAAATAAGAATGGATTCCCTTTAGTATAAACTGGTAAATACGAGAATAAAATAAAACTAAATAGACTTTGTCAGAAGAAATTTTTTTCTGCCCAAAGCTGTGTAGATGAAATTCATCTTTCTGTTGTAATTCATAAAATGTCCACGTTTCTAATGGATGCAAAAGGCTGCATAAAAATTACCAACAAATAAAACATAGAACCTCACATATAAAAACAACATGACTCAGAAACATTAAGCTTGGCTTCCACTTGAGATTCCAGGATCAACCAACCACTCCCCAAATCTAGCTGACCCTGCAGTCTTCACACTCATCCCAGAAAACGTCACAAAGTCTCATGCCATATGTGTTTCTAATAGGGGATAAGTCTTGCCATCAGAAGAAACTTAGTTAGAAATTCCCCAAGCATTTGACATAGGCTTTTTTTTTTGGTCTTCTCTTGCTTTGCAAGGCAGCTACAGCTAATTTAAAAAACCTCTTTCTATCTGTCAATTTAATAAGTATGTTTCGTGAGCCTTAGCAACAGAATTATGCTGCTGTAATAAATATTTACTGTCCCTGACTTGATGCTGAAGAATCCTGATTCCAAAATAACATAGTCTTACAGTTGGTAACTATGTATGAATGTTTTACAAATTTGTACAACCTCCATCAGTGAGATATTTTATATGGAAAAAAATGTTTGAACACTTTAACGTTCCAGCAAAGCAGTTATCTATTACTTACTGAGCACTTACAATGAGCCAGACAGTGAGCAACACACTTACATAAATGATGTATCCTTATACCCACTTTACAGATGAAGAAAGAAACCTTAGAGAAAAAGTAATTTGGCTCAGAGCACACAGCTAGTAAGTGTGACAGCTATACTTCAATACCAGTGCTTGTAACTCCAGAGGGTGGGAGAGATGTCTCGCAAATAAAAACAATAAATACTTGGCTACATCTTTCCTTAAACCAGGCTGAAGCAGGTAATGTCCACATAGCTAGTTGACCTGCTTGGGCTGTGTCCTAAAGGAAGGATGGTTGAACCCAAAAGAAACCCATAGCCAGATCCCAAGGCTACATTCTCAGAGCAGAGGGTTACCCTAGCAACACAAGGCTCTAGATGTCTCAGGTAGGGCAGTGGACATTGGGTAGTGTTTCAGTAATCAAATGCTGTGTAACAAACCACCCTGAAAGTTGGTGATTTAAAAGACCACCTACATTTATTTTGCTCACAAATCTGCAACTTGAGCAGGGATCAGTAGGGACAGTTTACTTTTGCTCTACTTGGCATCAACTGGTGCAGATCAAAATCTGAAACTGGAGAAACCTGAAGGCTTATTCACTTATATGACTAGTGATTAATACCAGCTGTGGGCTGGAACCTTACCTGGGGCTGTCAGCCAGGGCACCTGTATGTGGCCTCTTTGTGTGTCTTGGGCTTCCTCACAGAATGCTGGCTGAGGTCCAAAGGTGAACATCTCTAGAGAAGAAGATCCAGACAAAAGTTGGATTGCCTTTAAGACCTAACCTTAGAAATTATTTAATCTTACTGTTGTGGGTTGAACTGTGTTTCCACCCACCAAAAAGGATGTTCAAGTTATACCCCCCAGTCTCTGAATGTGACCTTATTTGGAAATTGGGTCTTTGCAGATGTAATTAAATTAAGACTAGATCATACATTAAGATGGGTCCTAGTCCAATGACTGGTATTCTTAAAAGAAGAAAACTTGGCCAGAGGACCACAAAGAAGAATGCCATGTGACAATGGAGGCAGAGATTAGAATGGTGCATCTACATGCCAAGAAATGCCAAGGATTCCTGGCAACCATCAGAGCTAGGAAAGAGGCATGGAACAGACTTCCCCTCAGAACTTTCCAAAAGAAATCAGCTTTGCTGAGACCTTGATTTTGGATGTCTAACCTTGAGAACTATAAGAGAATAAATTTCTGTCAAGTCATTCAGTTTGTGATACGTTGTTATGGCAGCCATAGGAAACTAATAAACTCAGGTCTGCTCCGTTTTCATTGAGACAAAGTTCCACCCAACTTCAAGGGAAAGATAAATAGATTCCAACTCTTGGTAGAGACTAGTAAAGGTCTGAAAGAGAATTCCAGATTAGGTATACTGCTACAGTCATTTCAAGAAATGCAATCACCACAAATTGAAAATCCCAATCCCTAAAACTTGAGCATCTTTGGGCAGCTGCTTTGCTGAATGAACTCTTTATCCTGGGACACATAAAATTTTCAGTATATTCTACCTGGACATTGTAAAAACACTGGGGTTAGAATTCCCTTCTTACCAAATGTGTCGGACTAAGTTAAGTAAGTGGAGGTTTATGCTAGGAATATCCTGTGAATGAATATCCTGTGGCTCTTTCAAACCACAAACTGTCCTTTGGTGAGAAGTCCTTGGGTCTCAAGAACATGAAAAAATCACCAACGTGGGAGACTCGTCCCCGAGTTTCCTGTCCTGGATTTTCCACCTAGTGGGTGACTGAGGACCTCTGGATTTCAAGATGGAAAAATTAAACACAATCATAGATAT
The DNA here is from genome assembly GCF_022682495.2 of Desmodus rotundus. Classification (NCBI taxonomy): domain Eukaryota; kingdom Metazoa; phylum Chordata; class Mammalia; order Chiroptera; family Phyllostomidae; genus Desmodus; species Desmodus rotundus. Next base: position 41,561,412 of record NC_071387.1, on the reverse strand, counting down.
GTAGTATTGTTCAACAGCTTATAGTCAGAAGTTATCCTTCCCAGATTCTAGGCCTTGCTTGCTCCCTAAGCCTGCCCCACTCTACAGAAACTGAAGGTGGTTTTTCTAGCACCATAATGCAGAAGCCAGGGCGGGTGAACAGCCTGGGGGAGCCAGGTAAGCCACAATGCCTCTAACTTCTCCACCCCTCTAGCAGTAAAGGATGCTGCTGCTGGTACAAATGGTGGCTCCAGTGGTTTCTTGCATCACACATTCATGGGTAACCTCAACACCTCATTTCTCATGTACTTTGTGCCTTCACCCTCTGAAATTTTGAGGGGTGCTGATCCCAAACAACACAAATGGGGATGAGGATGAGGATGAGGAAGCACTTGGTGCCTTGGGACACTCTGACCACAGGCTGAGTGGGGATCCAAGGTGAGCCCAGAACCACTGAATCCTCAGCACAAGGGGCGGAGCCACATAAGCTAAGGGGGCCTGGAGGACACCTATTTTGGCTCCTTCAGGTTCACAAAGACCCCAAGGTAGTGATGCAGCCCTGATAACCAACCCGTTTGCATCAGGACGAGATCTGACAAACCATCATCCATCACAGCTGGAAAAGGCATCAAGATCATCTTCCCCTGACAGGGCAATGCCCGGTCTGACAACATCCAGCAGACACTGTGTGTGTTCACACACAAAGCCATCCACGTCCTGCGAGGGTGGCACCCCAGTGCTGCACATGGACCTAGTCAGGCATGAAGTCCTGCCGTCTGAAGCAGCAAGGGGTAGGGGAGACAGGATGGAAGCCATGTCAGAGAGGATGCAGGCATTCCCTTCCTTCCCCTCTGCCACCTCATTCTTTCTCCTCGTCATTCCTTTTCCTCCTCTGCCATTTGAATATCCATCAAGCTTCCCCTGCTCTCTGTCTCACTTTCTCCTAGGTTCTCTATGGCTGTACAGTGGGCACTTCTACCACTGATGGATGGGTGAGCCCTTCATCCTGCATGAAGTCACCAAGCCAGGTACCATGGAAAGACTCTGTAGGGAAGGCCTCCTTTTTGAGAAGATATCCAACCAGCAGGAGACCTCAAGGTTAAGTTTAGATGGTTCCCAGACAGGTTAACACTCCAGACACAATGAATCCTCCTAGAGAAGTGAAACTTGCCCTGGCTGGTGTAGCTCAGGGGATTGAGCTCCGGCCTACAAATCAAAGGGCCGTGGGTTCAATTCCCAGTCAGGGCACATACCTGGGTTGCAGGCCAGGTCCCCAGTTGGGGGCACACAAGAGGCAACCACACATTGATTTTTTTCTCCATCTCTTTCTCTCTCCCTTCCTCTCTGTATAAAAATAAATAAATAAATACTTTTTAAAAAAAGAGAGAAGTGAAACTCAATAGACTTTGAACTCAAAGATTTAAGTAAAGCAGAGGGTAGGGTTGGATGAAGGGAGTGCCTGAAAGTGCAATCAAAACAGAAGCGCCCCTCTTCAAGCACCCACTATCGCATCAAAAATTCCAGCAGTCAGTTATATAAACCAAAGCAAAAGATCAGTAGGTCTTCCCCAGAGATACTTTAAAACCCGAGAGAAAAGGCCTCCAGATACCGATATTTGGGTGTCCAACCACAACAGGAAGCTCACCACACAACCCACCTAGAGTAAATGCACACATCTGTACAGAGTCCATATACTTAAGGTCTTATTCTTAAACAGAAGTCCAAAGATCACTATGCCCTTAAGAAAAACCCAAAACGTGAAAGATGGAGACTTAAACAAATAGAACTTGGAGGAAAAAGAGAACATAAAGGAAGCTGAAGAAAACTATATAAACTATCTATTATGAATATCCTCAGAAGTAACAGAAATACTGCATACTTAAAACATGATTGGAATATCATAAAAATTGAATGACATAGCACAAGAAGTCTACTTAGAAGCCAAAAATGTTTTCCAAGGGTCTCTGGTGCAGTCGGTTAGAGCATTCGGCTGTTAACCAAAAGCTGAAGCTCCCGGAAGATATGTCACCACTAAAACAAGAGGAGAAAACAAGAAAAGGAAAAATTCAGCATCCCGGAAATTGGGTCTTTGGGTGGCAGCTTTGCAGCAAGTCCAAAAGGCAAATGGTCTATACTGCATAAGAGGATGTAGGATTGTTAGAGGGATGTCGTCAGAGGGATAAAGGCAATGACTTAATGATGTGGGCACATGGGAAATAGGCAGGAGATTTAAGAAACATGGGAAATTTGGTTAATTAAAAATAAAATTTGTAAATTAGAGAAATATTGTTCTTCTGCACAAAGAACAAAAAAATATTCCAGTGGAGTTAACATAATCAGAGTATACTACCGGATGTAAGGTCTATAATCGATGATTCAATAAAATACTGACTAAAAGCATACTATTTTAAAATAGGGAGATGGATTTTGCAAGAAATGACTATAGTGAGTTTAAAACCATTGCCTTTGGGAAGTAGGGCCAGAGATGGAAGGAGATATGGGAGAAGAGACCTATGATTTTTAATGAAAGACGTTTAGCAAGATTTGACATTTCAAACAAAGTATATGCATTACTCTGATAAAAAGTTTTCTTAAAAAAATCACCAAGATACAATGAGAATTCATCAGAGGTCTGTGAAATCTGAAGTAGACCTGGAACACTGCAAACTCTGGAAGTCAACAAAAACTGTGCTCTGTGATCTCCATTTCTGTAAGTGTAACAGAACTAGGTATTCTGAAAACCTCTTCCATCATGAAACACCTAATGCTAGATAAATGAGAACACCCATAACTCTAAATGTCTTCCTAAGCTCACAAGAAAAAATGACGGTCATCAATACATTTCCTTCTAAGTGCTAAAACAAGTGGTATGTATGCCAACACGGAAGCCCAGATGCTCCAACCAGAAGCCTAGAGATAGACATGCGGGTTCACTGCAGGAGGGGGCAAGGCCTAGGCCCGATTCACCGATTCACCTTCGTCCTGCATGCAGCCAGGGCCGTCTTCATGAGCAGCCACCCTGGGCTCAGCACTCAGAAGCATCTTGTGTTTCGTATAATGTTGTATACTCCCTGTCTTGAAGTTCTTAATTTTATCTTTCAATTTATAATTTCTAAGTGAAGTCTACGAGACAATGGACAATGCATGTGAGTAAACACGATATTCATATCCACTGTTCCTTGCTGCCCCATTCATATACAGCAATCACAACGTCCCATGTGTACAGAATTCAGGAGGGCTCACGATGAGTGGGAGTTCAGCAAGACTCAGGGCCTGTTACCTGGATGACTGAGCAAGTGGAGGTGCCAGTAGCCCTGAGAGGGCTACTTTACACTCTACACTCTAATTAGAGTCCTTCACACACAGAAAAGGCAATGGTGTTCTAAGAATAGTGAATGACCAAGGAACATACTATATCCTTCCTCACTGATTTATTTCCCTGTATTAGCCAATCGCTTACTCTGAAAATGACGACACAGAAGGAAAGGGAAAAATAGAACCACCCATAGTTTCTTTCTCTTTCAGTCCTTTACACATCAGTAAGCTGAAGGTGGAGAATAGTGGTAGAAACTGCATGTATTAAGAAGTGAAATTAAAACAGCTGGGTTAGTTTAGGCAGCATTTCTACAATATGGGTAAGAAAGACCTTTGCATGTACAACGTACAAATTAGGTGATTGTGGTGATTTTGCACACAAGTGAAGACAACATTCCATATAATAAAGGCTTGGTGATGGCGAACTCCTTTAACTTGACCTTATCTGGGAAGCACTTTATCTGCCCTTCCATTCTAAATGATAGCTTTGCTGGGCAGAGTAATCTTGGATGTAGTTCTTATATTTGCACTAAAAGCTCACATTGCACAATATAAATATGAATGGTAAAATTCATGCTAATAATGTAAAATCTTCATTTTTCTTTACTTAGAACAATCAATAGCAAATAAAAAAATGCCAAGTTGAGAGTCAGACTTGGAAAACACAAGTTTCGTGTCTTAGCACCACTACCACCACATGCCCTGCTTGCACACAAGGGGTGCCACCGTCCCACGTGCCTGGGCTCCGTGAGCTATGGAGCTGGGCCTGGACATCTCTCCAGACCAGTTTAGAGCCAGGGTGGGGGAAAAGATGAGATAGGAGGTCATCCACCTCTTCTTCCAAAAGGTGTTTTTATGATTTTTAATTGCACAAGTGACCCAGACTGGGCCCCTGGGAGCAGACTCTGAGAGGGGGAACTGTTCCAGGACAATCCAGGGGGTCTGAACTGTCCAGACAGAAAGCTCAATTTCTTGTACAAGTACAAGTACAAGACAAGTTCTGTACAAGTACAGTCCCTTCAAGGCAATAAAGTCACCTGGGCTGAATCGCAGGGGGGCTGTATAGGATCAAAAGTATGCCTTTGAGTTACCTAAACAAGGGTTAGTTAGGCTGCAGACGCCCTTATACTCCTCTTGTTGGCTAATTGACTGGGGTGTGGGGAGGGGACCACAAAACACCAGCCACTTCTGCCTCTTCGGCTACCAGCAAAGCTGTTTCTGATAGCCTGAAGGAACCCTAGCAACAAGGACACGCAGATGCAGGCCGTTGGGGGACAAGCACTTTAGGTGCCAGAGAGAACGAAACATAAATATGAGTACAGTCTAATAAAACGCTGTGAAACATCAGAAATGCAGCAAACAAGAAGTACAAGTCATCCACAGCCCTCCAATCTGCCTCCCACCCCCGAGAAAAGCATCCCTTGATGACAATGTGATGCTTATTCTTCCAGGTCATTTTCTGTGCTCTGACATTCAATCCACAAATACTCATGAGCACCCAGTGTCCACTACATGCTGCAGGTAAGACAAATGTGGTCTCTGCCCTCATACACCCTATATTCTCGTGGGCACAGTACTTGTCTGACTGTGCTGTATATTCCCTGTTCTCCTTACAACATATCGTGAACACTTCACTACATCAACATAGGCAAATCCACTGCCTATTTTACTGGCTACATACCATTCTATAAAATGGATATAGCCTAATTCATCTATCCACATTCCTACTGATTAAGTACTGATTTCTTTAAAAAAATAAAAACAATAAAAACCGGAGGAGAAAATAAAGCAAAAGCCTTCTTTAGATATTCACATGGGTATATTCTGTGAGGCCCACTGAAAATTACTGCTTTGGGGTGACGTGTGGAGATACAGGCACACCTCATTTTAGTGTGCTTTGCTTCGTTGCGCTTCACACCTGTTGCGTGTTTTTACATTTCGAAGGCAAGCCCCTGGGCCAGAAAAAAGATTATGGCTCACTTTACTGCAACACTGACTTTACTATGGTGGTCTGTACCACCATAGAATCGAACGCTCAGTATCTCCAACCTATGCCTACTGAGCGGTCTGCCGGAATTAAACCTAAGACAATGCTTCAGGAGCATTTTGTCAGGGTGTAGAAGAAGAAAAGTCTGAGAGTCCGGCCAAAGAGCATGAAGCCCACGGGAAACTGAGGAAGTTGAACAGAGGCTGCAATTAGAAACCACTACAAGTCTTTGGGGGAACTTCAAGTCATTTTATATCAGGTGGATATTGTAAGACTTCTGGTCATTAGTTTGCCATGCAATCCCTGATGCACATGAATAACACAGATGAGAAAAATGAAGACCAAGGTCACACAACCAGTGGGTGGTAAAATATCTGAATTTGACCACTCAACCCATGTTTTTTCCAAATTTGTTAAATTGTCAGACTTGAATTGGCAGAGTGTAAACTGGGTTTGCATTTTACTGCTTGGCCCGGCAGAGGGGGAGAGGCTGATGGTGAGGCACAGTGAAAGTTGCTCATCAGCAGGATGGGCCCCTAAGGGAGAATATTAACTATATTTTAAAACAAATTTTAAATGGAACTGTAACATACATCCAGAAAAAGTACAGAAATCAGAAGTATCAATACATTTTTATAAAGTACACCTGTGTAACCAGATGTTAGCATTGAAAACTTAGAACTCCAGCAACCCAGAGCCCCATGGAGATTCACCGCAATCCTGACCTCTGTCACTGTGGTTCAGTTCGCCTGACTCAGAACTTCAAAACTGGGGTCTCTGCCTTTTGATTGGACTGTTTAGTGCGATCGCATTTAATTTTAGTATTGATGTGGTAGGATTTATGTCTGTCATGTTACCTAATGGTTTTGCTTTTTGTTCTTGTCATTCCTCTATCCTTCCTTTACTGCCTCCTTTTATATATAAATTTGGTATTTTACAGTGTAATGTTTAATTTCCTGAATCATTTTTAACTATATTTTTTGAATAATGGATGCTTTAAGACTTATGATATACATCTTACCATAATCTACTTCAGATTTATGCTGACATCATTCCAGTGAACTACACAAACTATACCTTTATATAGCTCCATTCTTTCCTCCCTTTTTTGTTTTTATGTCATATACTCAAGAATACATTTTATAATTACTTGATATAATCCTTTTATTTTTTATTTTTATAATGTTTTTAATTCTAATCAGAAGAAAATTTGTTTTTCTTGTAAGAACACTTGAAATATATTTACTAATAAAGACAACCAACATTCTGCTTCTACTTTTATTACCAGTTATGTTATGCTGAATTTATTCCCTGGGCCGTAAGTTTTGTTTCTTCAGTTTCCTGTGAGATGTCTTTCTCCTCTGTGCAACCTCCTCTTCTGGTTGAGGAACAATCTGCTCTTTGTCAGTGAGGATCATCTCAGTGTGGTGGGAGAGCTCACCTGCGGGGTCCTCCTCCCGCGGTATCTGTTAAGTTCTGCGCTGCATCTTGGGAGCTTTGCTTGCTGGGCTCAACGACCAGGGAACCTACATCAAAGCCCTTAAGCTCAGCATTACTCTCTGTATTTTTGAGCATGTACAGCAGCCCTCTTTTTGGCTACTGACCCTGCGTCAGCCCCACTGATTTGGCCTGGGCGCACCTACCAACTCCACCCTTGTAACGACAGAAAGGCGCACATTGCTTCTGTGAAGTGACATCCTTCAGATACTTGGTGGCTTTTCAGATACGCATACCCCTCATGGCCTGGGCAGTTTCACTAGTGTTCTTAAAGTGAACATGAAGATCTGAATCTCTTGATTTGCAAGATTTTGTGGGGTTTTATGGGTCAAGCGAATAGCTGACCATTTTCAGAGGCTACCTCAGGCCCTTATCCAAAACAGCTATAATCCTATCTTCTAAAGTAGCTGATAAAAGAAAGGAGAGCAAAGAATTTATAAAGTTTGTTAGATTAATCTATTCCTATACCATTTCTCTCTTAATTTCTTCCTATGGCTTAAAGTTACAATCTAGTATCATTTTTACTCTAATACTGCTTTGTTCTCATTGTCAAATATACTACTATCTTGTCAAATATATACTTTTCTATGTTTTATGCACACAATCCAAATACAAACATATCATTTATGCACCTGTTAAATCAGTTAAAAGAAGGAAAAGAAACCAAAAATGATACCATCTTTTATTATTACCTACGCAACTGCATGAATCAGCACACCATCATGGTCCTCCAGGAACGTTCTGTATAATGCAGATGTTAGTGAAGAATAAGTGAACCTCAAGTTTTAATTTGTACTGACCTTATCATCAACAATTCTTCTTCCAGCATCGCAGTAACAATAGCTGAGTTATGAAGTGTACCTTCATCTTTTCTTACAGAGGTTGTTCCACAAGTCCAAAAAGGATTCAAAGATGAAAATGTTTCCATGATGTTTACCAAGTTTACAAATGCCAGTGAGATTGCTACGGTAACACTGTCCAAGAGGCAATATTCTTCTGTGAGATCACCCAACTTTAAATATACGTACGTACTCTAACTGTAACTTAGATCTGGGATGTGTTTTAGCCAATGGGGTGTGAGCAGACATGACACCTGCAGAAGCTTTAAATTAGTTTGTACAGTTAGGCTCACGTCTTGTGTTTCATCATGAGAAGAGCGTGCGCCGGGAGCTGCTGCTCCACAATTGCGCCACCTTCCTCCACGGGGTCCTGGACTAAGACCTGTGAGACAGACCTCAAACTGCCCCGAAGCATGGAGCAAAACCAGCCACCTTCAGGTCTAAAACAAGTCGCTAAAGCTAACCCACAGACACTAGAAAACAAAATTCTTGCTTATGTCACTGAGTTTTGGGGGGATTTGTCCCATGATATTTTTGCAGCTGGAGCTAGTATGACATCCTCCAAATCATTGCTATTTAGGTGGCTGCCACTGTGCCAGCTGTGTACAACTCAGAAATTTTGACAATTCTTAAACTCTTGGTGTGTCTCTGATATAATTCACAAAAAGTTGCCCCAAACAATTTTGGTAATGTGTCACACAGACATCTCTCTAAACTTCTATTAAATAGAATGCAAAGTTCTCTCTATTCGTTTTCTGCTTCTATGTAGTTAAAATGCTTTTTATGAATCTAAAAGGATGGAAAATTGTAAAACAACATCTTTGTGGACAGCTGTTATTCACGGGGGTACATTACCATCAGAATGGGTATTTTGCTGAGTGTAGAGTACTGATGCCCTCGGTGCCTCTAAATGCCACAGGAACAGAGGCACTTAATAAGTATTGAATCCTGCTCTCACCACTTGAGACGGAGAACATGCTGTTCAAAAGTGGTGGCGGACGCTCTCAGCAGCTATATGCAAACACTCTGTGAGCTTGGATATTGTGCGGCTATGAAGCAGTATATTGTCTTCGTGTAACTACAGAACCTTTAAAGTGGAAAAAGAGAAATAGCCAAAGAACATGTTCTCATGATGATCCATTTGTTCATTCATTCACCAAGTACTTACTGATCAGATTGACTATGTGCATAATACCATGGAGAAAACTGCATTGAATTCAGAGATGTATCCCCCACTCGCAAAGAGCTTAGATACCAGAAGGGGTGATAAGATGTAGACACCGTACAGCAGTTCCAGGTGTGTCCTATTAAACTGTTTACAAGTTCAGAGGATAGAAGAGGTCCATATATTGCTTGGATTCTCAGAGAAGGAGGGATAAGGTTAATGCCAAGGAAAAAAATGTTATATAATAGGTAGAGCTGGAAGGGGGCAAAGAGGTAGACAATTAGACCCATAAGAATAAAAAGAAGCATGGAAAGTAAAGTTAAAGCCAAACTATAGAGGGTCTTAAATATCAGTCTTAAGAGTTTGGGCAGTATTACGTTAGTGAAGGGTGTCATGGAAGGTTTGGCAGAGGGCAATGGCATAATCAAAGAACCTTGGCAGGTGTAGTATGGGCAATGAACCCCTGTACATTTGCAGGCCTGAAAGGAGAACACTGGGGGCTGGATAACTGATAATAAAAGAGAGTGGGGTTCGAGACAAGGCTGCAGTGATCATGCCCTCTTCATGCCCAGGGAATGCGGTGTCCTGTAGACTAGCGCGCTCAAAGTGCCAGTGCACAATGAGGTACGGAGCTTGTTCTAGAACATATCTCAATACACTGCTTCCTTCATCAGGGAATGCCTGTCTGCTGAACAAAACAGATCTGCACTCTGAAGCAAGCTCCTTATCTTACAGAACAGTAAGTTTTCAACCAGCAGCCAGTCTGTGGACTTCACATTGAGTAGCATTAGTTGAGACCACTGTGAGGAGGTCTCTCTGTACCCTGAGTGCAATGGGAAGTCACAGGAGGGTTTGAAGAGAAAGTGGCAGTGGCTGCATTATGGAGAATGGGTTGGAAGGCAGCCAGAGTTAGCAGAAGGAAAACGAGGAAGTTTGTACCTGAAACCTTATTTTCTCGGTGAAATAAGAAGTATCTTCTTCAGGTGAGAGAGCAAGGACATAGAATAGAGTCTAGTAATGGAATGAAAAGAGTGAAGAGGATTTGGAAGAACCATTGTAAATAGCTATAATTAAGGGACTGGAAAAGAGAAATGGGGACCACACATCACTTAAAATAAGACAGCCTATTTTGTTGATATAGCGTTGGGACTACATCCAACAAACTCATTACTCTAGAATGCAGGTGCAGAGAAGATGATTGTTAGAGAGGAGCAAACAGCATTAGCACTGATGATCCATGGAAAGGGAAGTTGGCTTGGAAGTCTGGGTATTATGCTGTCAGGATGAAATAGTACAGGGAATAAGAGGTAAAATGACCCCACTAAACTGTACTCTAGTCAAGCATTCACTCACCAGACCCCCGAAGAAGGAGACGCCATCTCTTGTGTATTGCATGTGCCTGCAGGGAAGCCAAAGCATTTTGTCTGAAGCCAGGCATGAACTTGCTTGTCCGAGGGTCCCATACGTGCTGTGCAGAGGCATCTTTTGCTCACTCTATTCAGGGAAGGACGTGGGTAGAACCTACCAGATGCTGAAAGAACTAAAGCCATAGGAGCCAAAAGAAGGACTATTAAACTATAATTAAATGGAAGTAGAGAAGAGATTATCAGGCAAATCTTGGAAGAAATCTTGCCAAACAGAAATTAAGTAAGCTTGGGGAAAATAAATTGGAAATTAATATGCTCAGTGATTAATTAAGATGATGAAGATTTCCCTGAGCTGCATCCACAGGCAGTGGCTACAAGGTGCTGGTAATGACCTGCAGGGAGAAGAAGAGAGGAGAATGCTCCAGCAGTCATTATGTTACTGAAACAAAGTGGGGTTGACTGCCCGCCACCACCAATAGGCAAATCCTGGAGGCAGAGGCTGGTGAGAAAGGAAAGAAATTTTTATTCAAATGCTGAACAATCTGGGACCCAGCCGCCTTCAGCCAGACCAAAACCAAAGGCGGCATCCAGAGTTCCTTCTCCCATTTAAAATACCATCCCTTGGTAACTGCAAGCAGCCACTGAGTGGTCATCCAGGCAGCTCGGCTTTTCTCCTGGCCACTGTCAGGCCTCAGGCTCCCTCCTCAGAACCCACAGGTGTGGCTGGCATCACCAATGGCCACGTGGCTTCTGGGGCCAGAAGGTCCTAGGAACACACCAGCCAGTACATTCACAAGGTGAGATAAGCACAGGTCTCTTCCTTCCCCTGGGTTTATACTTGTTTTCCATGTGGGACAGATTAAGTTCCTTCTCAGCCAAACTTCCATGTGCTCCAGGCAGGTCTATCCCCCCAACCAATTCCTTCTTTTTCCCAGGTTTGGTACCACCCCCTGCCGCCATACTGACCTCTATGGCGCATGTGCCTGCTTTCTTCTGTTCTCGCCCCCAATCAGGTACTGGAAGGGGGTAGGAGGACTTCCCACCCCACCCCCCATTCAAGTGTCTCACTAGCCTTGTGCATGCTCAGTGCAGTACTTCCTCCTGTCACCATCTTGCCCAGTGGCAGGGGTATGCCACCAGGCTATCCGTATCAACTACTCAGCACCTTCTATGGACCAGCACTGTGCTAGACATAGGGAATATAGGCATGAGGGAGACATGGTCCCTTCCTTCAAAGAAATTAAAGTTTACAGAAGGAAAACCATCCAAAAAGATATTTATTATTAAGTATGTATCACAACACTTAATATGTTGTGATACATACTTAATATGTGTATCTATAATATGGTATTATTAAGGTGTAATATAAACCTTAATATTTATACCCTTATACCTGTTAAGATACATATTAAGTGTTGTGATACAAGGATTTCAAGAAGTAGAGCCGTTAGGCACTAAACAAGCAGGAAGAGAAATGAGGATTAGGGAAAGAAGGTCTCTCAGGGAAAGCGGCCCCCGACCTGAAGCTGGGAAGCAAGTGGAAGTTAGCCTGCTGTAGGAGGAAAGCCCCAAAAGTCTACATCTAGGATTGATTCCGAAGAAATAACAAGTGGTCTTATTCAAATGTATGAGAGCTTCAATAGGGGAGACTTACATACATGGGCAAAGCAGCTGCTTGTTCCCAGTGGTGGCGGCCAGGAAGAAATCCACACTCCTCCCAGGACAGGGTCTCTTTTTGTATAGGAGGTTAATAGTAAAACCATATGGTGGGCAGTCACTGAGCCCACCAGAAAGAACAACGCATTTCTGAGTTAACAGATAGTGTCAGGCAGTTATTGCACTCTATACATTCATTGACCTCCTCCCCGGGGCGTGACATAAACATCTTTGGGCTTTCCAGTTTTCTGGGTAGTCAGTCAAGCCTGAGGCTACAGAGAATTCAACAGTTGCAAAAGATTAAACAGAAAGTCCAACATTTCCCAGATACCTTTACTGCTGGAGCCCTATTGCATCTCTGACATCCCTTATACCTGCTAAGGAGGGAGGGGAGGAGGAGGGTCCTAGGTCAAGGAGCAGCAGCTGTAAAGGCCCAGGTAGGAATGATAAAACATCAGAAACTCCAAGCAGTTCCATGTATAGAAAAAACATTCCAAGAGGAATGTAGCAAGAAATAAGACAACAGAGGCAGAGCAGTCAAATCATGAAGGAGCCTATGCGACAAGCTAGGGAGTACAAATCTAACGCTGGGGCAATGAGAGGTCTTTGGCTTTCCTGAGGCAGTTTGATGTTTGGAGAGAGATCTTTGTGAGAAGCCTCAGCCTAGAGTAGGTAGTTAAGCCTGAGCAGGAGATAAGATCACCCAGAGAAACTGAAATGTCAGAGGATTGGACACTATGCATGGGAACCTGAAAACCACCAACATTAAGAATGAGTAAGCAAGAGATACCTAAAAGTGAGACAGAGAATAAGGAATTAGAGAAGTTGGAATCAGGTGACTTTGTGGAACATAGAAAAGAGGGAGCTTTTAGAAAATCGTGGACTATTACCTTAAGTGATGCTAAGGACTAAAAAATGGATGTAGCAAACAAGAAATCACACTGAAAATTGGCAACAATTTAAATTTCCCCATCAACAGGATAATAAACAAATGATTGCATTTTGCTACATGGGAATCCTATACAGCAAGGAAAGTATATAAACTAGATCTTTATACATCAGCATAGATGAACTGAGCAAAGGTAACACTAAATAAAGCAAATAGCAGAAGAAACCATAGTCGAATGTTATAGGCTGTTTAAAAATGCTTACAAATGTAGCAGAAATATAAAGACACATATTGCAATGATGAATACCAAGTTGAGAAGAGCAATTACCGGGGCTAGTGAAAGAGTGGTCTAGAGAGTGTTCATAGGGCCCTTCAACAGAAATGATAATGGTTCATTTCCTAAGCTGACAGAGGAGTGTTCACTATACTGCCATGTACCACTTAATGATGGAGATACATTCTAATAAATGCATGTAGCCCACGACACTCCTAGGCCACATGGCACACCAGCATTTTATATGCAGTCTGTCATTTACTGAGACATTGTTATGTGGTGTATGACTGTCTTGTAATTTGAGCATGTTGCATGAAAAATCATTATTGATCACACAGGGTATTTTAGTGGAGTGTACACGTTGGTAATGGGTGGGTGTATTCAGAACGCAGTGAATGGAAAAGTAATGCTGTAAACATAGTGCCTAAGGCCTGACTGGATGACTACCATTATTCCAGAAACTGGATTCAAATACATACAAGTTCTGAGGCCAATGTTAAAAGATAAATTTAGGCATACTTAAAATTTTGAGATTATTTGAGCAAAGATCAACCCAAATCAGGCAGCACCAAACTGGAAGTGGTTAGGAGCCCTCCACCAACAGGAACTGGGGAAAGATTTTTATAAGAAAAAGGAGAAAGCAAAGCAAGGAAATTATTGACTGACTGTAGATTAAAGCCTAGTTGACTGTGATGGATTGTCCTTAGCTTTTAGATTTTCCTAACTTGAGGCATTTACAGGCTTATACTTTGGTTTGTGTATGTAAGTCACAACATTAGCACCACATCAGTCTAATGGCTTCCTTGTTTAAGTTAATACCAATTTTCTCAGTACTTCCACTCAGCTTTAAATTACTTAACTTCCTGCGCCTCAGTTTCTCTTTTGTAAAATGAATATACAACAGTAAATTCTGTGAAGTTGTTAGGAAAATTTATTGGTTTCACATGGACCAGGTGCTTAAAATAACACCTAGGAGACATATGGTACTAGTTACCAGAGTTAGCCATCATCAACACCAGTACAAAACAAAGAGATTAGTAATAACCACACTAATGTCCTGAATTCATGGAACACTTTACAATTTGCCAGCAACCATGTGGTAGGAAGTACAGCTATTAAGAGTTCTTTGCAGAAATTAACACGGGCGTGAAAGATTTTATAGACCACAGTTGTTGCTACAACCCCAGGCACTTACGAGGAGTTTAGACTACTTTTTAAAATGCGTTGCCACATCCATATTTCGCTTCTAAGCGGATCAATCAGTAAGCCTTTTTTGGGAATGCCGAATTCCTAAACCACTTACCGTTTGCACCACCCTCGCCTCCAAGGTCCCGCCCCTCGGCCCCACGGGAGGCGGAGCCTGCGCTCGGACGCAAGGCGAGCGCGCTGACGTATTCGCGCACTGCCCCCCCCCTTGGGACCCGCCCACCGGCTTGAACAGCAACCCCGCGCTGCAGAGGGCGGTGAGGCGGGAGCCAACGGCAGGCTCCGGGAGCGGGAGGCGGCGCGGGAGCGCGGTATTGAGGGGCGGCTTAGGTGGGTCCCCGGGCTCTGCCTCTTCTGGCCGAGCCGCTGCTCCTGTGCACCCTGCGGGGCCACAGACTTTGGGCTCCGGGCGCGCGAGGAGCCGGGCGGCAACCAGGGGCTCCCAGACGGGGGCGGGCATCATCTCCACCTCCAGTCCCCCAAGGCCTCCCTGTGGCCATGATCGACTCCGTGAAGCTGCGCCGCGACAGCGCGGCCGACTTCTTCTCGCACTATGAGTACCTGTGCGCGCTGCAGGACACTGTGCCTCTGCCCGCCGTGCGCGCCTGCCTGCGGGAGGGTGTGCTGGACTTCAACGCCGACCGCCTGCGGCTGGTGGACTGGACGCCGCTCCTGAACACCCTTAAAATTAATAAAGATCTGCCCCTGATCTCTATCAAGAGCTTCTTCCAACCGTGGCTTGGCGAAACAGGTTTGTAGTTCCCGCTTCCCGTGGTCCCAGTGTCGGTGCAGGGAAGCGAGATTTTTAATGGTGCAAGGTGGAGCCTGGGCGCTGCAACCCCGGTGCCCATTGCTGGGGGTACGTGTGCCGGGGAGGGGGCGTGCGGCCTGGGAGTCTTACCAGCTCGGTGACCCTGGGCAAATCCTTTAAGGTCTCTTTACTTATCCATAACATGGGTTTTAACAGAGCAGGGTGAGGGTGAGGATTCGCCGAGTTAACGCTTGTAAAGAGCACTTAGCACAGTTTGGGACATCACTTAGTATTCGACCGATGTTATGGTTACCTAGTTTATTGAATGACTTTGCCTAGAGTAGAACAAAGCGATTAGGAAATTGATACATCCGAGCCTTTTGCTCCGTTTCGTTTTGAGAGAGGGCTCTCTGTTGGGGAGGGGACGTTTTGTTTCTCTTTCTTTTTATTGTTTGAATAGAGTTATCTCCATTTTCCCGCCACCACTTTTCCCCGTCCCACCCACCCGCACCTCCCACCCTCCATCCTTACCCCCTTTGGAAGGGAAAGGGTCGTCAGGGAACATGTATAAAGGACCCATGGGCAAAGCCAAAGGGGTGTTCTCATAGTAGTATTTAGTAGTACCGTATGGTGGAAAGAGCGTAGGTGTCAATGCAGCCTAGGGTTTGAATTCCGGAGTTTACACTGTGTGTGACCGGGGCAGGTTACTTTTGAACTACATAATTGTAAAATGACATGAAAAACCACTCTTTCCCACGGGTTCTTAGAATTAGGAAGTTATGTGTGTAAAGTACTCTGGCACTTGAATGAACTCAAACGCTGCTGGAGACAAGGCTCCTGCTCTAGAGGAGCTTTCTTTTTACTGTGGGAGGCTGCGGGTGAACACAAACGCAGTAGTCAGTACTCTGGAAGTGAGTTCTGGTGCTACAGAGTGTAGCTATTGGAACGGAAGGTACAGGGCAGGCTTCTTTGAACAACCATCCTTTCTAAGAATGTGTAGAAGCTACTCACATGGCAGGAAGGAGCAGTGGTGTCAAAGTTTGAGAAATATCAGAATATCTAGCAAAATTAAGGTACAGGACTAAAACTTCTGGTTTGAGAAAGAAGTGAATTGAGGCTGGAAACCTGGTGGGGTCAAATAGGGAGGGGCCTTGTTTGTCCTGTCAAAGGGTTGGGTGTTTATCCGGAAGGTGGTGGGAAACACTCCAGGATGGTGAGATAGATAGGCTTTGATTTGGAAGCTCACTCTGACCTCCATTATGGAAGGCAGTTTATTGGGAGGAGAGTGAATTGTAATCTAAGGGCCCAGATTAAGTGTAGAGAGGGAGAACTGGATTAAAGAGGTCAAAGACAGAATAGGTGTGACCTGGTCACCAGTTAGAAGAGGGAGGGCAACAAGTCTGGGTGAGAGTTTAAAGCAGCACTCTTCTGTGAGGGGCAGAGTACTGGAGGAAGGGATTGAGGGTGGGGAAAGGGTCTCCTCCGTCTTTAGTACTTTAAGAGGGGCCTGTGAGGCATCCAAACATGTCCCTGCTAGACAGGTCTGGGCCCAAGGTACAGATCTGGGCTCTTTGGGAGGGCATATGTTTGAAGCCTGGGAGAGACTGAGGTTACCCAAAAAGAAGATCCTGAAAA
Organism: Desmodus rotundus; assembly: GCF_022682495.2. NCBI lineage: Eukaryota > Metazoa > Chordata > Mammalia > Chiroptera > Phyllostomidae > Desmodus > Desmodus rotundus. Next base: position 41,544,852 of record NC_071387.1, on the reverse strand, counting down.
TCATAGGCCTGAAAAAAAAAATTTTAAATGAACACACTTGAAAATGTTCATAAACTGAGAAAGTCAACAGAAAAGGTGTGAAGAGTTAGAAGAGGAAAGGATTTTTGATTTAATTTTTTGAAAAACCTAGACACTTGTCATGTATGTGCTGGGTCATTTTCTAGGTGCTGGGGTTCACGCCATCTGTTAACCTCCTCTGCGAGGACAGTGTAACTCATCCCCTGGTGAAGAGAAGTCGGGTTATTCCCTGCATCTTACTCAGGTGTAGGAACTGCTCTGTACCTCTGAAGACTTTACTTAACCAAAGTAGTAACTTAGAAATCACAAGAAATTACAGTTGAAAGGGACCTCAGAGTCAAGACCACTGCATTTAATCCTGTCTTACATTTCACATTAAGATATTTACATTTACAGTAAGAAAATTGTATTAGACCATTCTCCAGAGGTCCTTTACTGAATCTCATTTGTCGCTTGCATCTAGTGGATCTAGGTTGTGTAGATTTTAACCCCCTAGATTTGCTTCTTCATCCTTAACTATGTTTTGCCTAGGCTATTGCACAAGCTTCCAGCTGATTTTGCTGCTTCTGAGTTCAGTTCCTCTCAGTTCATCTGCCTTCTCTTCTTGAATTATCTTCTAAAATGAAAAGATGTGCTTAAAATAATGCTTATAATGGCTCCTGCCCACAGGATTAATGCTTACTGGTTGCGTTGCTTGGGTTCTGCACAAAGGCTTGAAACCTGAGCTGTGCTCTGCCAAGCCTCACAGGGCTAGTTGGCCCTGAGGAGGGGTTCTTGTTCTAATCTATCTGAAGTAGGTACTTTTTTCTAATCCTTTCCTTTATCTAATTGGTCCTTAAGCAGTGGGATGCCTTTTCCACCCTGCAGTCACCTGTTCCAGTGGTAGCCCTCATCCTCACCACCCATGGGGTTAAAGCCGTAGTCTCTCCCAGGCTTGCTTCAGGCAACCTCTCTCTTTTTTTAATTATTTTATTTATTTTTTAGAATAAACACCTTTATTACATGAGCTAAGATAGGAGAGAAGAGGATTTATTTGCCTTCCAGGGCCTTGATTTTCCTCAGATGGAACTCCAACTCCTTGCCCTTCAGCACGTAACCACCTGCTGGGCTGCACTGGCCTGGTCCTGGAGCCATGCACTCGAGAAGGCCGCCTTGCTAGAACTGCTCCAGAAGACTGATGGTTTTGACATTCTTTTCCCTTTCATCATATTTCTTCTGAATTTTGTTTGATCGTTTTTTGTTTAAAATCTCTTCCTTTGCAGTAATCAGCATGGCCCCCTTCTGGCAGCCCAGGGACAGTGCCTAGTGGGACTCTCATCACTCGTCATTATGGTGTACCATTAATGAGCAGGATTCAGTTCTTTATCAGCGTTTAGGTGTGGCCCAGTTCATTGTTGGATGTACTATAGACAACATGTATAATCCTTGTTTTGTGCGTCCAACACTGAGCCCAGGACTGTTGCCCACGTCGAGCCTCAAAGCTTGGTACTTCTTGTTGGTTCCCCACCGTGGACGCAGCGGAGGCCTGTCTTAGTGTTGGCAGCAGGGTGTCCCGGCTTGCTTTTTCGCTTCTCTTGATAGGGCTTTCTCTTGCGCCCAGTCTTGTGGCACTTGTGCCTGTTGTCCTGAGAGATGCCCACGGCTTGGCACCAGCCGGAAGGAGAAAACACAAAGAGTCACAGTCCAGTTCGTGCAACCTCTATTTTAATTTCTATCTCTTCCCCCCTTGTACCCCTGACCTTTACTCATCCCCACCTGCAGTACTGTCCCTGCCTGGCAGGTGTCAGGCTTGCAAGTCTGCACATGTGCCCCCTCTGCAGTTAACACGCCTTCCACTCCAACTCTGAGTAGCTGTTCTCATCTTTCTAGATGGTCAGCCTCAAGGTTATCTTGAAGTCATCACTTACATATAATTTTTGCTTCCACAGGACCTTTTTTTACTCACATAGTTTATGTTTTTATATCTTACGTGGTTGAAGTTTTGAGTTTATATGTGTCCCTCCTTAAAGAGGGCTTTAAGAGTAGGAGTCATTTCTATGCCTTAGCACAGCCCAGATGCTTTTTAATGATGGTAAAATGTGTGGTTGAAGCCACTAACTTTACATTACTTTTGCTGTAGTTTCTGACAGAAATAAAGTTTGCAGAAGTCGAGTTCCTGCAATAAGAAGCAAAGATGTGACCTTCCAGCTTTGTAAAGCTCTTAAATGCTGTTTAAGTGCATCAAATGCTCTAAAGAACCTGGAGCTTAATGGACTAGTTCTGAGAGAGAGAGATTTAATTCTTTTAACAAAGGTAAGCCTTCTCCATTGGGTCCTGAGAACATTTGACAGTTGCTTTTGGGGAAAACTAAACCAATAATTTTTTTAACCTTTTCTCCCCATTAAAGGGATTGAATAAATCAGCTACTTTGGTGCACCTGTCTCTTGCAAATTGTCCAATTGGAGATGGAGGTTTAGAAAGTGAGTTTCAATCTTACTTAAGTATTTTCTCATCAGACTGGTCTGTTAACTCCTGTCTGCACCTTTCGTTGGTGCTGCCTCTACCTGAATTGCCTCCTGTGCCTGCTCAAATCTTTGTCCAGTCTCACTTGTGCCGTGAAAGTTCATCATGCCTGATACTTTCTGAAGTAGTTTTACTTAAGGTTGTGTTAAGCCACAAGCCACACAAGTATATGATGTTTTGTATTTTCTGTTTTTCTGTTTGTTCCTCTTTTTGGAGTATTATGGGAAGGGAAATAGCAAGATATAAAGAGGAAAAATTCAGCATTATCTTTAAGTAGTTAAAACACTAATATGCGATCATAATTATAATGCACTGTGGTATGTGCTAAAATAGGAAATATATGCTGAGTACTGTGACAGTATATAAAAGGCTAGCAAACTCAGTGTTGGTGGGGGCATATCATGGACGTAATCACACAGAAGGTGACTCTTGATTGGGGTCCTGAAGAATTAGTGTGTGATCACCGTGTCCAGTAGTGGTCTGGAGGGATAAGGAAGCCTGAATTTCAATTTGAGGGAACAGAATTTGAGGTCCTTTATCTTATCTTACATTGCTCTAGTATATTGTATAGCACCTAATAAAATTCTGGAGTTATAGTTGATACTTAAATTGTTGATTGAGCCCTGGCTGGTGTGGCTCAGTGGATTGAGTGCTGGCCTATGAACCAAAGGGTCGCTAGTTGGATTCCCAGTCAGGGTACATGCCTGGGTTGCAGGCCAGGTTCCCAGTAGGGGGCATGCCAGAGGCAACCATACATGGATATTTCTCTCTCTTTCTCCCTTTCTTCCCCTCTGCCTAAAAATAAATAAATAAAATCTTAAAAAAAATGTCAATTGATAATCAAGATGAGGTTATAGGAAATGAAAATAGGAAGAATCTTAGCTTTTTAGTGTTTCCTCTGTCTCGGAAGGTAGGCAGTATTTTCCTGAGTAATTTGGAATAAAGTTTGCAGTATTCAGAGTTTAGTTTTTAGCATCTAAGCAGAATCGAACTGTTGCTATAAACTGGAATAACACTTCATCACTGCCGTATTTTAGAATGCACCAATCCATTGTCAGTGAAGATCGTAGCTAATGGTTCTTAGAGTACAGCTCTAACCTCCAGGAGACTCAGGAAAGTGAGTAGATCAAAACTGACTAGACTCTCTAGACTCTTCATCTTACTGCGTGTGTGGTTTTTTTTCCTTTTAGTTGTTTGTCAAGGTATAAAGAACTCTGTCACTCTTAAGACCGTAAACTTCACGGGGTGTAATCTGACATGGCAGGGAGCAGATCACATGGCCAAGATCTTAAAGGTGATTTTATGTTTAAACTCTCATGAAAACATTATGTGACTGAAGCACATTACTCTTTTGATACAATATGGCAGTTACGTTTGTCGTTTGATACAGGTGGTAATTGCAGTTCTAGTTTTGTCGAAAGAATATGACCAGTTTTCAGTTTGGGTTCTACCGTTTAGTAACAGTGGTCCATTTAACCTTAGAAATCAGAGATGTAATGTAAACTTATTATAAATAATACTTTTGTGTATTTTTAGTTATTGAAAACATTGTGAGACTATGAAGAGAGTTTATATTATTACAGCCTTCAGATGACTTAAATTAATCAAATATTTATTGTAAACTGCTGTAATTTATAAACAAAAATCACTACCGTAGCATTTTATAAATATAGTTTTTAAAATAACACTTAAACAACTTTACAGTGGTTTTAACCACTATATTTAAGCCTAAAATTACTTATTAATAATTTAATGTACAGCCTTTTTTAATAGGTTGATGGTGTAGGCCAGGGATAGGTAGACTGTGGCTGGTGAGCCAAATTCAGCCCACCAGCTGTTTTTCCTTTACCTGTGGAGCTGAGTAGTTGCAACAGAAACTGTATAGCCCACCAAGCTAAAAATGTACATTTAGCCCTGTACAGAGCAAACCCACTGACCCCTGCTATAGAAGACAGGAAAGAGCAAGGATTCTGAAACCAAATGGCCTAGGTCCAAATCCCAGCTCTCCCATTTCATAGCTCTTGACTATAAACAAATTACTTCTGAGCCTCATTATGTGGATTAAATGAACTAATTTTGTAGAAAATAGTGGCTAGTGCATAATAAACACTATGTAAGAGCTTGCTGTGATTTCCATTGTTGTTTTAATAAGTTGTTGGTAATAGGAAAACAACACTAATGACTTTTTGTTTATAATGTCATAGAAACTGAGTCTTGTTCTTTAAGAATGTAGCAAGATTTCTTTCTTTTAAAGTCAGTTTTCCCTGTTGCTAACATCTAATTTATGAATAGAGAGAACTTATAATATGTCTTTCAGACAACTCATGTGGTTAAAAATCCAACCATCGATTTTCTAAGGCATCTCAAACTGGCTTTGCATATTCAAGACTTCTAAAGTTGGTGTGCATACCCCAAGTAGTATGTGAGATCCATTGGGTTACAAGAAGAAAATATTAGAACCTCAATACTTACTTTCGTATCATTTAAAAAATATGTGTAGTACAAAATGTACATAAAATATATGCACAGACTTTCATGTATATAATTTATTCAGATAAGGAAAATAAAATTCATGGAATGGAATTGAGTTGTCCAGGTTTCTATAACTAGCCAGCAGCAGGTCATCCTGCGGCTGAAGTCTAATCACTGGCAGACCGGAACCTGGGTCACAGGGCTCCTAAACCACAATCGAGTGTTTAACCTCTCTGGTTGACTCTCCTGGAGTATATACTTGGTGTGTGTGTGTAAATCTCAAACAAGATAAGCATACTCAGTATGCATACCTTGCTCCCTTATTCAAGCTACTTAATTCCATCTTATTAAACCTTTGAAGTATCAGACCATGAGAAGACATGAAGAAACCTGGGCAGAGAGTCTTCGTTACAGGAGACCTGATCTCGACTGTATGGCTGGCTTGAGGCGCATCACTTTGAATTGTAACACGCTCATTGGTGACTTTGGCGCAAGTGCTTTTGCAGAATCTCTTAGTGAGGATTTATGGCTTAGAGGTAAAAATGTTGAATCTGTTCATATTAAAAGTGTTTAGCTTTTGGCACAATACCACCCAGCCCCCACCCTCCCTTTCCCTGTGGCCATCACCACACTGTCGTCTGTGTCCGTGTGCTGTGCGTAAATGTTCTTTGGCTCATCCCTTCACATTCTTTCATCCAGTCCCTCCTACTCCTCTCCCCTCCGACAGCTGTCAGTCTCTTCCATGTATCCATGCCTCTGTTTCTGTTTTGTGTGTCAGTTTATTTTGTTGATTAGATTCCACATGTAAGTGAAATCATATGGTAATTGTCTTTTTCTTACTGACTTATTTCACTTAGCATAATAATGTCCAGGTCTGTCCATGCTGTCACAACAGGTAAACGTCCCTTCTTTTTTTATAGCCATGTAGTATTCCATTGTGTAAATGTACCAGTCCTTGTTTATCCATTCGCCTACTGATCTGCGTTCGGTCTGTTTCCAGACCTTGGCTATTGTAAATAATACTGCAGTGAACATAGGGGTACATATATTCTTTCGAATTGCTGTTTCAGGATTCTTAGGCTATCTTCCCACAAGTGAGATCACTGGGTCAACAGGCAGTTCCAGTTTTAATTTTTTGAGGAAACTTCATACTGTTTTCCATAGTGTCTGCACCAGTCTGATTCCCCATTTTTTCCTAAAGCTTTTATTGTGCTTTTAAACTTTTTTGAAGAGTTGCACATACTCTTTATAGAAAATACAAGAGTAACAAGAAAAAAATTACCCCTGACCTTAATAATACCCAGACATAATCATTGTTCATTTTGGTGTATGAACTTTCAGTCTATATTCTTTGTAAATATGCGTGTACACTTAGAGATTACGAAAATAGAATCATAGTGGACCTACTCTTCATATCTCTGCTTTTCGCACTGAATGACATACCATGTAGTACTTCACTGCACTGATGTGCAATAGTCTCGTCACTTCTGTGCAGTTACATTTAGGCAGTTGGTGCTTTTTCCTGTCGGAAACTGTAGTGAGCTCTCAGTATATACGCATCTCAGTGCGATGTGTTTCTAAGACTTGTGGTGTGTGCTGCCAAATTGCCGTCCAGGAACGCTGTGTCTGTGTGTGGTCTACCCTGACAGTCTGTGTGAGGCCTGCTCCCTCGTGCACACTGGCTCGCGTCACTTCTAAACATGGTAAAGCGGCAAAAATTAGTGCCACCACCCTTTTTTTAATATGCAAGTGGGATTATTTCAAATTTTGTAATTTTTTCACTTGGTGTAGTATGAACACCTTAACAAGTCAGTAAGTTCCCATCTACCACATTATCTTTAGTGACTGTTCAGAGCTCCATTATATAAATATGCCCTAGTGTACTTAGCTTATTTGTTCTTGTTTGATGTATGAGCTACTTCAAATTTCTCACTGTTGTAAGTAGCACTTTGATATACATCCTTTCCTACATCTCTGATTATTATTTTTAGTTAAAGTCTTAGAAAAACAATTCTTTTATCAGTTTGGCTAACTGGATAATTATATTCTGTGCCCTTTTTTCTGTGGTAAGAGTTTGTAAGTGTTACATCATACTCTGTTAGGTCCATATATCTGACTTCTTCTGTTTGTTTGTTTTTAATTTTTAATTTTTTTATTATTCGAGTTCTTATTTCTGTGTGTCAAGAGGTTCTGAAAGACTCCAGTTAGTTTAATGTAATGGTGTACACGACACTTTTTTTAAAAGGCTCATGTGATAGTTTCCTCATATGTATACGTTTTATAGCAGAGCCTTTATGACGATCCCCTCGGTTTCAGTGAATCAGAACCACAGGTATTCATGTCACTCATTCTGGTGCCTGTTGCCGAGTGAGAGTTTTTGACTGTCATTCTTTCATGACAGGCTTTTAGCATATTTAACATGTCTTTTATAGAGTCACACATTCTTTGGACTTGTCATTATTTGCATCCTTAAACTTTTTTCTTTGTCTTTTTAGTTCTAAATTTAATAGTTAATACATTTTGTAATTGTTTTCCCCTTTTAATTAGTTTCAAGAGTAATTTGGCGCCCAAGATCGTGATGAAAAGAGCGCAGGGCGATCGCTGAGCCCGCCCGGTTTTTGCCTGTGAGATCCGCATTGCCACTAGCGCCCTGGCTGCTACGAACTGCGCTTCTCTTGTGGGTTTTTTGCCTCACAGATTACGTAGAGTCATTCTTCAACTCTAATCGTAAAGCATGCTGGGTGATTACTAAAGTATAACCATGGCATGTCCAAGAAGACTCTTTTATTGGATTGTGTATTATGTGTGCATATGCTTTAAAAAAATTTTTCAGTTCCTGATATTAAACACCTACCATGACTAGCCTTGTGCAGGAATTGTCCATGGGTGAATAAGTCAGAGCTGACTGTATGTTAAACCTCTATGGAACCGGCAAGTGACCTTTTGTCTTTCGTCGCTAGCACTTGACCTGCAACAGTGTGGCCTCACCAATGAAGGAGCCAAGGCTTTACTAAAGGCCCTTGAAACCAATGGGACTCTGGTCATCCTGGATATAAGAAAAAATCCACTTGTTGGTATGTCTCCACATTTTTTTTTGATTAACAAATAACAGAGCAAAAATAATTTATTCCTGTATTGACAATTGTTAAAACCTAATGTATTTGCTTTCCTAATCTCACACTTTTCTAATACACAGTCTTACCCTCGTGGGACTTACATTCTAGTGGAGGAGTTCAGGTAGAAAGGAGTAAACAAATAAGTAGTATAATTTCATATAGTAATAAGTGCAAAAATACCTTAAGGTCAGGAGACTGAGGGGGGCACGCAGCACTGTATTAGATAGGTCTGTCCGGGGACAGTTCTACTGGGGAAGTGGCAATTGAGGGGAGGAGACCTGAGGGACCAGAGGGGCACGCTGTGGGAGATCTGGGGAAGCGCGTTCCAAGACAGCAGAGCAATGAGTACGCAGGCATGTGGGTGGCAGGGTGGATGGAGTGAGTAAGGGAAAACGAGGAGACAACACGGCCCGGGCACCGAGTGAGGGAGAGCATGGTATGTGTGAGGTTGGGGAGCTAGCCTTGAGGGTCTTGAAGGCCAGAATAAGGACATGGATTGTTCTAAATGAGCAAAGTTTTGAGCTGGAAAAAGGCATGATTTGGAAAGCATTACAATAAAATAACCGTGGTGTAGAGACTAGACCTGGCGGGGGATAAAGAAGCGAAACAGGGAGACCAGTTAGAAGGCTGTCAGCGGTCCAAGTAAGAAATGGTTATGGCTTACCTTAGGGTGTAGAGTTGGAGCTGGTGAAAAGTCATTGAATGCGGGCTGTGTTTTGGGGGTGTAGCTAACAAGACGTAGAGATGAATTAGGTGTGGGGTATGAAGGAAATAGTAATAAACAAGGCCTAGATGATTGTGTGCAGCCGGGCGGTGCCACTTGCTGAGAAGAAGGGAGCTGAGGAACAGAGCAGAGTAGATAGAGGGAGCGTCGGGACTTTGGTTTGATGCTCAGGTGCCCCTTAGGTGTCTAAGTGTCTGGACAGTACCTAGACTCTGCCTTCTGTCCAAGACATCATCGAAAGTGTTGAGATTTGACCTTTGCTGCTGCCAAAATAGTAGCCATGAGGGGGCAGTATGTGAGGTGAAATACTTTCATGTTAGGTTTTTGAGAAAGAAATTCTAGAGTAAGAGGCAGGAATAGGTATACAATTTCATTATGAGGGTTTTATATTTAATTTTACAGGAAAAACAATAATTGGTTGGCTTTTGTTTTTAAATGGGAATAGCCACTTACTGGGAAACAATTACTATAATTTCAATTTATTTTACTTTAGATCATTCTGTGATGAAAGCAGTTATCAAAAAAGTTCTCCAGAATGGAAGGAGTGCCAAGTCAGAGGTATAACATGGTTTACTTCTTAGGCCAAAAATGTCTCTTTTATTGATTGTTTTTCTTTTTTTTCCTAATGAAATAAAATTACCAAGGTAGTTTCTACCATCTTAAGTTGTTAGTCAAATGAAATGGCTTTTGTGTTTTTGAAATATTGTGTGAATCTTTAATTTGAAGTCTCAGAACATAGATTGCAAACTTTTTATTAGCTTAAAATATCTTAATAATTTCTGATTAAAATCAAACCCTCATAAATTACCTTTTTCCAAAATGGAGTATTTATTATTACTCTTCCAGTATCAATGGATAACTTCTCCATCAGTGAAGGAACCGTGCAAAACTGCTAAACAGAAAAAGAGAACTATAATTCTGGGAAGTGGTCGGAAAGGAAAAGCTACCATTAGAATTGGTAACCCTTTTATGTTGGCTTTTCGCTGCGGCTGGAACTTATATGCTTTATGTATTCTCATGGGCTAAAACTGAAGTCTCTTCTCGTGTGTATATGCTAACAACCAGTATTAACTACATGTATGTTAGGGTGACTACGATTGTTCTGATGCAGACTATGAGAATTTGTGGACCAAAGAAATAATGAATTTAAGCAGGAGATGCTAATATTTTCATTTTTTTAAATTAACTAATTTTCTTGTTTGTACCTCATAACAAGTTTGTTACATATATGTTTTGAATATATTTCCTGCTTAATGATTATTTCTAATACTTTGCAGTTGAAATTTGGGGAGCTCTTTGATGACAATTTTAGCATTGACGTTTTTGACTAGTGATTTTTTTTAAATAATTATTCTTTTGTGCTATAAGAAACAAAATTTCTTCAAAGTTCTAGTTTTACCTCTTACTCTCTTCTTCCTTGGATATTCCTATGTAAAGTTGTTGAGTGAGGTTACACCTTGTTTTTTTCAATGATTAAAAAAAGACTTAGAGTATATATAATCCTTATAAAAGAATGCTTCAGGCAAGTTTTTTGACCATAGATGGAACATTGTAGAAAAACATTCTTTAAATTTTTGTTATAATTTATATTTAATTTTTGAAATAATACTTAATACTGAATTTTAAAATAAAGCCTAAAATTTTGTATCCAAACATAATTTTAAAAATCTTATGAAACCCTTGAACGAGGGCAAAAGTTTCATACTCTTTGAACATAGTAATTTGATATAATTCAGTTCTGATATATTTTTAAGGATTTTATTTATTTATTCTTAGAGAGGGGGGAAGGGAAGGAGGAGAGAAACATCATTGTATGGTTGCATCTCACACGCCCCCACTGAGGACCTGGCCCGCAACCTGGGCATATGCCCTGACTGGGAATCGAATTGGCGACCCTTTGGTTTGCAGCCCACGCTCAATGCACTGAGCTACGCCAGCCAGGGCTCAGTTCTGATATTTTTGTATTGTTTGTAAAAACGCCTTAACTTTTATTTCTATGGCAAGTATCTTTAGTTACAAATACCCTTTGTGTGTATATGTGTGATAAGAATGAATGGCAGAATGGAATTAGTTAAGCAAAATCTAATATGAACCTGACCCTTTATTGAGAGTAAATTTGTATTATGAAACAGTAAAACCATAAAGTATATTAAAAAGAAAATGAAGTAAATTTTTTATATTTATAATCTGCCAATTTTCTAGAAAAAGGTTTGTGGTGACTTTCATTATTTATCAGGTACGTGAAGATCACCAAACAATTACCAACAAACAATTTTTTATTTGGATGCTACCTGAAAAAAATTTTTAGAGTGAAACGTTTATTGATGTATTTGTTTGTAATATATACCGCATCCCTACGTTAAGGTGAGGGAAATAGAAATCAGGTCTGGACAGTGGTGTGTTCTACTTGTCACTTAGCAGAGGCAAGACAGAGAGGTTTTGCTAATAGGTCTATTGGATTGCTTCTTTATTTATTTATCTTTTGTAATTAAAATTTTTTTCCATTACAGTTTACATTCAACATTATTTTGTGTTAGTTTCAGGTGTACAGCATAGTGATTAGACAGTCATATACGTCACAAAGTGCCTCCCCTCATATTTCCTGTACCCAACTGGCACCATCCATAGCCATTGCGATATTACTGACTGTATTCCCTGTGCTGTACTTTACATCCCCGTGATTGTTTTGCAGCTCTCAACCTGTACTGCTCAGTTCCTTCACCTTTTTCACCCAGTCCTCTAACTCCTCGCCCCTCAGGCAACCTTAAATTTTAGGCTTGATTTTAAAATAATATAAGTATTTCCTGCCATGGCGCACTGCAGAACATGCTAAAAGGAACAGGTGGAGTGCTTTTATTCCCCATCTTTAATCATAGAATTCTTTATTTTGATGCTTCTATTATGTGTGAGGTCTCTGGCTATTTCTCTGTCTATAAATCTGTTTCTGTTTTGTTTGTTCACTTATATCGTGTGTTTTTTTTTAATTGTTGTTCAAGTACAGTTGTCTCTACTTCCCCACCACCACTTCCCCCCACCCTAGCCTCTCCATCTTCCACCCTCAATCCTAACCCCCTTTGGCTTTGTCCATGTGTCCTTTATACATGTTCTGTGACACCTCTTCCCCCTTTTCATTTATGTAGTTCTTTAGATTCCACACATAAGTGAAATCATATGGTATTTGTCTTTCTCTGGTTGACTTACTTCACTTAGCATCATAACCTCAGTCTGTGCATGCTATAGCAAATAGTAGGAGTTTGTTCTTTCTATGGCTGAGTAATGTTCCATTGCATATACAAACCACAGATTTTTTATCTACTCATGTATTGATAGGCGCTTGGTTTACTTTCTTAGGTTAGCTATTGTACATAACACTGCAATGAACATAGAGGTGCCATATATTCTTTTGAATTAGTGGTTTGAGTTTCTTTGTATATATCCAGAAGTAGTATTGCTGAGTCATAAGGCAGTTCCATTTTTAATTTCTGGAGGAACTTCCATACTGTTTTCCATAGTGGCTGCACCAGTCTGCATTCCTACCAACAGTGTGTAAGGGTTCCCTTTTCTCTACATCCTCACCAACACTTGTTGTTTGTTGATTTACTGTTGATGGCCATTCTGACAGGTGTGAGGCAATATCTCATTGTGGTTTGAATTTGCATCTCTCTGATGATTAGTGACACTGAGCATTTTTCATGTCTGTTGGCCATCTGTATTATTCCTCTTTGGAAGAGTGTCTATTCAGGTTCTTTGCCCATTTTTTTTGTTTTGTTTTGTTTGATCCTCAACCGACATTTTTTTCATTGCTTTTAGAGAGAGAAAGGGAGGTTTAGAGAAAGGGGAAGGGAGGCAGAAAGAGGGAGAAACATTCATGTGAGAGAAACTCGATTGGTTGCCTCCCGCATGTGCCCAAATGGGGACCAAACCTGCAACCTAGGTGTGTGCCCTGACCGGGAATGACCGGGAACCTCATGACCTTTCAGTTTGTGGGACAATGACCAACCAACTGAGTCACACCAGCTGGGATTTTGCCCATTTTCTAATTGGATTGTTTTGTTTTGTTTTGGGGGTTTTTTTGTACTGAATTGTATGAGTTCTTTATAAACTTTGGATATAAAGAACCCTTTATAAACCCGTATTCAGATTGTTGATGGTTTTCTTTTCCTGCAAAAACTTTTTAGTTTGATGTAATCCCATTTATTTATTTTATTTTGTTTCCTTTACCCAAGGAGATATATTAAAATATCTATTACTAAGAGAAATGTCCAAGATTTTACTGCCTATGTTTTTTTCTACGAGTTTTGTGGTTTTGAGTCTTACATTTAAGGTTTTAATATGTATTGAATTTATTATTGTGTATGGTGTAAGAAGGTGGTCTAATTTTATTTTTATTTTTCCTTGTATCTGCCCAATTTTCCCAATAGCATTTATTGAATAGACTTTGTTACTCCATTGTATGTTTTTCCTCCTTTGTCAAATATTAATTAACCACACAGACGTGGGTTTATTTCTGGGCTCTCTATTCTGTCCCATTGAACTATGTGTCTGTTTTTGTGCTATAATATTGCTGTTTCGATTACTATGGCCTTGTAGTATTGGATGCTACCTAAAATTTTTAAAAATTGTTGTTTGACTTAATACCACTGAACTGTACACTTAAAAGTGGTTAAGATGACCCTAGCTGGTGTGGCTCAGTGGATTGAGCGCTGGCCTGTGGGCCAAAGTGTCACCGGAATCAATTCCTGGTCAGGGCACATGCCTGCTGGGTCCCCAGTGGGGGGTACTCAGGAGGCAACCACATACTGATGTTTCTCTCTCTCTCTCTCTCCCCCTTCCCCTCTGTCAATCAATCAATCAATCAATAATAAATAAATAAATAAATAAATAATAATAATTTAAAAATGGTTAAGATGATAAATTTTGTTTGGTGTATTTGACCACAATTTTTTAAATATATGTTTAAAGATTTTTGCTTAGGTTTTATGAAGGTATTGAATTTGTATAACAATGGAAATAAAAATAGAAAGCACTGCTAATTCCATTATACTATCAAGCAATATTGACATTTTCATTTTTCCTCCTTTTGTCTATAAACATAATTCCACATTGCTTAAATATAATTGGCCATTGTTTTTTTAACTCTGTTTTAAATTAAAATTAAATTAAATTTTATATGATTTCTAGTTGTACTTTTTATGCATTCACAAGGTTTCATTGAGTTGATTGGTTAAATTGGTAAAAAATTAGAAATCTAAATTTAAGTAATTTTTTAAAAATGTCTTCATAAATACAAGTTCTTTTTTTACTATTAAAAGATTTGTGCTTTTTATTCTCCATTAATTATCTTGTTTGGTCAATAATATTTAAGTAATAGTTGTTAAAAGTGTTTTATTAAATCCAAAGAAATCTTATGATTTGCCTACCGATTTTAATTTCCAAACAGTGATATTTTAGTAGTCAAATAGTATATACAAAGAAGTCGAGATTTGAGGTATCACACTAGTTATATATTATTATTAAAAGTTTATATCATGTGTAAAGATTCTTAAAAGTTGGTGTTTTTATATAATATTAGAAGTAGAAATGTATATATGAAATACTTATATATTAAAAATATTAGGAATTCTACAATTTTAATACCTGGCGGTGGTGTTAAAGGGCATCACAGAATGAGACTAAAACAATTAAATTTTTTTTTCTTAGCACGATTAAACAGAGTAGAAATACAACAAGTTTATGAGCTCATTGCGCTATTTGGAGAGTAATTTTATTTCTTGGGTTTTTGTTTGTTTGTTTCTTGTATTTGCCTCGGTTATGTGGCGACACAGGGGTAAGCCAATCAGGGTCTGGCTCTGTAGTTAGGCCCAGGTGAGGTTAAGGGTTAGACAGTTGTGGATCGTGTCACATTCCTATGATAATAGTGTGTGCAGAAAGGAAATAGGAACTTTTATTAGAATACTTTTTTATCCTAACAACGTAAATGTAAATTCTTTTGGTTTTAATTATAAATATATTTGCATTCATTTCTGAAATCAGTGGAAAAGGTATACACATACAAACCATATACACACGAACATGGTTAGAGAGTAATTAATTAACAAAAACATAATACAGTAAGATGGACTGAGCTCCTATCTAGTTTGAGAGATAATGTGAATTTATCCAGAGAAATCCCACAGGATTATGCGATTATCAGTAAGCTACACTACATGAAATATTTGTCCTGTATTAATTGCATATACTTTATTTTACATGCCATCCTAATATTGCTAAGGTAGATCTCTAGTACTGCAATAGGTTAGAGGGATAAATATAACTACTTTAACAAACCTATTTGTTTTCAGCGACAGTGAAAATATCTAAATGTGAATTTTAACATACAGTTTGTTCTAAATAAAGTAGTAACACGTAAGCTAGTTTTTGCTACCAAATATTTCACATAAAGATACTTGACTCTTCAGTATTAAAATGTTGGATAAGTCTCCACATTTCACTCTTTTACCCGATTGGGTTTATTTCTTTTGTGTTTTCTACATGGAATCAAATGAGCAATGAAGGTCAACAGACTTACAGGAGAGTAACATTGATTATACCTCCCAGGAGCTTTCAGCCTTGAACTTGATCATTTTTGCACAGGAAAACCAATGTGAAGTTGACATTTTGGTCTGCTCAGGAGATTGTTTGGCAGGAGGCGTGGATAGCTCTTTCTCCATCTTCGATATTCAGAAGTGCCAGAGACACTCTGATATTCAACAAGCTGCATGTTTATGCACGGTATATAAAACGTGTCACGTAATTTTTCAATTCTTGACATATTTTTGTTTACTTTTGCGTATTCTGCACATTTCATTTATTTCAGTTAAAATAGTAACCTGTTACCATGGAGAAGTTGTATTTTTAAACATTGCTGGATTATGTAAAACATTTTTACAAAATGACCCTATCTTTAATGGCCTTGGATCACTTTTAAGTGTCGTTTGTATTCTTTTAAAAGTGTGCACCTGTGATAATTACTGTGTAGACCCTGAGTGCACCTTGAGTCTTGGAATACTTTTTCAAACATAGGAATGGCCACAAAGAAACCTGCAAATAATGGAAGAAAACACTGCCTTAGTAAAGAGTGTTATGCCCCTGAGCCTCTACCACCTGGCGTGTCTGGTTTCCTGCCATGGCGCACTGCAGAACGCGCAAAAAGGAACAGGTAGAGTGTTTTTATTCCCCATCTTCAGTCATTCCGAATTCTTTATTTTGACGCTTCTATTATGTGGGAGGTCTCTGGCTGTTTCTCTAGCGGATAAAGATAACTCACAATGGTTTCTGCCTAATGCACCTTTAAGGAAGAAAAACTAAAGGTAATTATAATTGGGAGTTTAAAGTTACTTCTTGAGTGTCAAAACAGATGTAACCCAGTGGGAGTCGAGAGGAGACTAAAATGATGTCTAATTGTGCAAGTGAGTTGTTTCATTAAGGGCTGGCATAGGTGAGCCAAGGCCTGCATCACAGAAGCAGGACTTGGAAATGTAGAAATGGGAAGAAAGACATTTTAAGCATGGAAATAGTTTAGTGCAGAGTGGATAACAAGTATGAGTTAGACTTAATGTAACTCAGTCAACTGGCATGCCTCATTTTAGTGAGTCACAGTAGATTTAACTAGTTTTAGCTGACTGTTTACCCAAGGAATAGCTGTTTATAGTAATTCTTGTCACAGAAGTGTAAAAGTCTTAGAATTATTGAACTATAATTTTATGCTTGTCAGCGAATTAGATTACTAGAAGTTATTTTCAAATGACTTGGTAGTATTCAAGAAATTGGGAATTGACAGTTGCTTAGGAAAACAGAGCACTGATTCTAAACAGGACTTGCAGTAGGTACTGTGTAAAGTGTTAAATTGCTCACATTAAATTGATAGTGTGTAGTGATCAATTATACATCATCGTCTCCATTGGACCACTGATTATACTGTTTTCAAATGGTAATGTGAATTATGATTGTATAAACTGCAGAGCTGAGGCCCCAGTCTTTGCACATAGTTTTATGACTTAATGGTTTTATATCTTCTTCCTGAGACACCTAGTAATCTCAAGTCCATCCTGGTCGTAAGGAATAGTAAATTGGAGAATCATTAATATTACCAAGTAAAGAAGTAAGACTGGGAAGGTCAGTCATCCCGAATGTAGGAACTGAAGGTGCATCTCTGCAGCTCAGAGTTACCACAAAGCCAATCTGCTAAATTCTGTTAAAATTTTCTTCGTGGCAGAGCCTGCCAATTCCTCATTTTGAGCTTATTTATTTTTATACAAAATTCTATGTGGATATTGTACATAATCCTGACAAGTTTTATTAATGGGTTAACTGATGATGTATTTACATTAAAATGTAACTTAATTTGTTACTATCTCTTTAGGGGGTTTCCATTGATCAAAACTCGTGATGTATATAATCAGTTGCAGGTATGTAGTTACCATACTTATATCGGGGACTGAAGTAGGAAAGGTGGAAGGTCTTTCTCGTTGCTTTTTAAACAGGACAGGACCTTAGAAGAAACATTTCCCTTCCTGAAGTGAATTTATTTAAAACTTCAGGTCACTGTCCCAGTGCCACTTTGTGGTTGTGTGGCTACGGCACGCACTGGCAGCCCTGTGGGTTTATCTGTGAACCAGGAAGCCGTTTCTGTAGTCCATAAGTCAGCTGTTACCCAGTGAAATGGTGGTGACTGCCATTGCTGACCCCACATGTGGAGCTGTCGTGTTCAAGAATTTCCTTCTGTTTTCGAGAAATGTTGTCTGGGGGCTATATAAGTTCCAAATCCTAAAGCCAGAATAAAGCAGCAAATCCCAAGCCTCTGCCCTCTCCAAACACTTCCTCTCTCACCGAGACCCTCTCTCACCTAGACCATACGCATTTCCTGTCATGCTGCCTTGTGATCTTAGAGCAAACGAGTCCTCAGAGTATCAGGCTGTGTAAAAGGCCACACTCCTGGATTGAGACAGGAGCACTCTGGGTGTCCGTGCTGGCCCCGCATGCCAAGAAAAGTACTCGCCTTGTCCTGCCCTTGGGATCCGCCCCCACTGCGGGGTTCGCTGCTTGTGATGTCTCGGTGCCTTATCCCCTCCCTGCACGGTTATGTAACCCCAGCACGCTTCTTGGTGGTCTCTACACTTTCCGTGGGGTTGTGACCAGGTCCAGTGTTTGAATTTTGGACATACCATGCTGAACAACATCCAGTGGCAGTGAAACTTGACAGAGGAGTTGCATTAGTATTACACAAGCTTTGGCTGAAGGACGTTGGAAGATGAGGCTTTGATGGGTTACTTTTAATTGTGTATGGGTATGTGATTTATTTTTTAAAATTCTAGTGTTTGGCTTTCTAATTAATTCTAAGTCTTCTTTATCAGTCCCCTCCTGATGGATTTTCCTTCTAAAATGACATTTTCTTTCAGACTCTGTGTCTAGGGTGGAGAATAAATTTCTCATCTGCAGTAAAAAGTTCATCTGAGAACAAAATGTTTATCCTGGCCCCTCTGTGGCTTATGTACAAGATATTTAATAAAATAATACAGACAATTCTAAATATTAATCCTAACTATCTACAACAGAATTCTCGGTAGTAACGTAGAAAAAACAGGTTCCTCTCATTTTACTTTGTCATTGCTTATTTTAGACTAAGGGGCAGTGAAAGACATTTATAAATAATAACTTGATAACTCAGATCACTTCTTAAAAATTTTTATTTATCCACTTCAGAGAGAGAGGGAGGGGGAGAGAGAGAGAGAAGGGAAGAGACACATCAATTCGCCGCTCCGCCTACCCCCTGCACCCTTTGGTCAGTTCTTGTGTGTACCCTGATAGGGCATCAAGCCCACAACCTTGGCGTATCGGGACAATGCTCCAACCAACTGAGCTACCCCGGCCAGGGTCAGATCACTTTTTAAAAAATGTCCTTTAATATTTGGTTGCTGGTTTATGCTATTTCTTTATACTTCTTGACTTATTTCTTCAAGCAATTAGATTTTCCTGTGACTGTGACAGTAGAGAGTCCTTCCTCCTCAGAAATTGAAGAAGTCGATGATTCTTCAGAAAGTGTTCACGAAGAGCCTGAGAAAACCAGTTTAAAACAAGAAGCTTTACAGGTACACAGTTACCACTTTCGCGATGGAGAGGAGGTTAGGACAGCTTGCGTGAGGCTTCTACTTTCCCCTCGCGTCATTTCCCTTTGACCGGTTCCTGAGCTTAGACCAAGGTGAAAGATGGGCATTTGAACTCTAAGAAATAAAAATCAAAACATGCCATCAATAATATATTTTTCTTTCCTTTGAACCATAAAAGATACTAGATTTAGGGAGAGCCTTAATGATCATAGTTCTGAATGAATGTAGTCAGCTGATTCAGCGTTCTTCTACAAACCAGGAAATCGACTGTTTTAGCTGAATTCTCTTTCTGTACAAGGATTTCATGCCTGGTAAAAGCTGAAAAAAAGTTTTGATGTTGATAGTCTCCTTTCCTAAAATAAAAAAAGCCCTACATTATATTGCTTAATAAACCTGCCATCTAATGTCATTTCATAGGTCTGTTTGTATGGATAGAGAAGAAAATTGGATTTTTATGACAGATTTTTGCACCTCAAAAATACTGTATTTTATTTCAACTTCGATGCAGAGTTAATAATTGGTCATAAATAAGGGAAACATCACTTGGAGGAACCTTGTCTTTTTGTGCTACAAACTCCATACTTAATTTTTAAAAATTATTTAGTATGATTTTAGTATAAAACTTGACAGATTTAAAACTAGTTATCCCATTAGGACTATGGAAATTACTATTTGATTTTCAAAAAAGGAAGCCATATTTTTTTGGGGGGGTTAGTTAAAACTAATGATAATATAGAGAAGTTTTAAGATACTTAGAAAATTTTGAAATGTTGGAGTGGTGGGAATTGTTGAGCATGTAACATTATCCCTTTTATCTTGTAAATGAGCACCTACAAACTGTAGCCCTTCCACTGTTTGTTCTAAGTCACAGAGTAAAGACAAGACCCTGGAGCGTCTGATCCCCACTCACTGTCATTCTGGGTGTGTTGTATTCGTTTCCTTCACCAGGTGACTGGGAGGTTGTATTTGGAAAAGTGACTATAGGTGTTAGGGGAGACCAAGAAGACTAGAAATTGTAACTAGGGAGTAGCTGACTTAAGATGCATGAGGACCCTTCCAGCTCCCAGATATCCATTAAGAGTTAAAAATTAAGCAAATTATGTATACTACTACAGTGGAAAAACTACAAAGCAGTAAAATGGAATGAACTAGAGCTACGGGCAACGGTGTGGGTGAATTTTTAAAACCAATGTTAAACGAGTTAAATAAGATACGAAAGACAGCATACACTATGCTTCTCTTTACATAAAGTTAGAAGTTGGTAAAACCAAACGATACTGCTAGGTATGTACACATGTGAAGGAAATGACTGTGGGGAAACAGAGTTAGTATTTAACTCTGGGAGGAGGAGCGGGGCTTATAATGGGGAAGGAATGTGAGGGATTTTTGAGATGCCGATAAGTTTTTCTTATAGGCTTGAGTGATAGTTATAAAAGTATTCTCTGTATTTGTCACACTGACAATTTCATTCTTTGCAATTTTTAGTATTCATATGTTACAGTTAAAAACCTGCTCAAAGAAACAGATGCCTCTAGAGAGCTGGATGTGTGGGTGGGAACAACGCGGGGGTGAGGACCTACCACTGGCACAGTCAGACATTCGAGTATAACTTCATTTGGCCCTCCACCAAGTTACATGGATTCCCAACCACCAACCACTTGACCCTTGAACAGCTCGGGCTTGAGCTGTGCCTGTCCATTGGAAGTCACGTTAGGGGGACCCACACACTCCAAACCCGAGTTGTTCAACGGTCAGCTGCTTTATTTTAAGCCCTTTGCTACTGTTGGCTTTCACATGTTCATCATCTAGCATTAATTGAACACATTCTACGTACCAAACACTCTTCTAGGTTTTACGTGTGTGTTAACTCTCATAATTCTCGTAAGAACTCTATGATGAGGGAGGGAACTTACCTCCATTTTATAGATGATTAAATTGAGGCTGAAAGTTACTGAACTTGCCCGAGGTTAAATAGCTAAGGATTAGGGCTATGATTTTGCCCCAGAGAATCTGAATTTTTTAAATATAATCTAAAAGAAATGTACCAGTTACAAGTAAAGAAAGGCACATTTAAGGAAGACAGCAGGTTTTCACCTGGATATCCAGCTAGAATAAAGCCCACCTTGTCTCCTACACTCATAAATCTTACGCTGGCAGAGCTTTTCCTTATTCGGCAATTATTTACTGATCATCTGCTTTGTGCTAGGCACAGGGGCTGGGGATAAATGCTTAAAATACACTCCGCTCCCTTAAATATCTTGCACTTCGAGTGAAGAAGTGAGCCAACAGTTACGGTAGAGGTAATACACCAAGTGACGCGTTGTTATTGGCAGTATAAAATCTTAGGAATCTTTTGGCAGTTTGGAGAGTGGTACCACAGAGCCTCAAAAATGCTTTGATCCCACCTCATTTTTATTGATTTATTTCATTAAAATTTAATGCTAGATATAAAAAAAGCCTTTAGGCATAAAAATACTTATTTTGTCTTATAATATTGAAAAATTGTGAAGAATTTAAGTGTTTAACCGTAAAAGAATGATTTAATGTGGACCGATAAACCTGCTCAGTGGAATATTCTGTGTTCCACTAAAAATATCAAGGTAATGGCTCCCCTGACTATGACAAATGATTGATTCAATGTTATATGGACAAAACCTGACCTACAGTATGATGGGAACTTTGTTCCAGAAAAATACCAACTACCCGATGAATAGCAGGGAAGAAGAAGAGCAGATGACAGGAAGAAAGTAATAGGATGCCTAGCAATTTACTTTCTGATATTTTGGTTTCATACTTTCTTTCAAACGTGAATTACTTTGTAGGAGGAGAGTACATTTTTTCCTAAGTTTAACATTGTGTTTTTCCCTGCACTAGAGGGAGATATTGCTTAATGTAGTTGGATGTGCTTTTGAGAACTCGTTAAAATGGAGTATTTTAGTCTTCTGTCTGTGATTGATAGGATTTGTTCATTTGCTTGGGGTTTTTTATAAAAAATTTTTATGGGGGTATAACATAAATATAGCGAAGCACTTAAATCGTAATTGTAAGCACAGCAAATCTTCGCATACGTACACACTCACAGCACTCCCATCAAGATAAAAACATTTACAGCTTTTCCAAAGGCTCCCTTGCTCAGCTTCTCCAGTCAGTGTATTCTCCCTCTCCAGAGGTACCGCCATTCTGAATTCTTTCACGTGCTGGCGTGTTTTGGTTTCCTTTTTTTTTTTTTCTTTAAGAATCTCTATGAAATAGTTTTGAACTTTTTTCCCTTTTTCCTCATTAAAAGCTTGGCTAGCTTTAACTGGTAATGAAACATATAAAAACTTGAAGGTATTAGGTTAACAATCATATGACATCATGGTGGTAGATAAATCTTTGGCCTGGCCTGGCCCACATCTCTGACAAAGTCCTTCCGGCAAATTCCCAGACATAGGGTTGTCGGTGTGTACTAGAAATTACCCTCCAGAAAGTAGTTCCAGTTTTCCTCTCCCAGTGATGGCACATAAGAGTTCCTTCCCTCAACACACACACACCAGGGGTAGATTAAACTAAGTTGAAATTCCTTGTTTAAGTCATTGTTCAAAAGCCTTTAAAATATGTAAATATACCTTGTTATTTTAATAAGTATAGGTATTCTGTTTATTTATTGCTGTATAAGAAACCACCCAAAACAGTGGCTTAAAACAATAACAATCACTTATTTTGTTCATGAACCTGTGGTTTGAGTGGTATAGTAATTTTTCTATTACCGCAAACTTAGTGACCTAACAATACTTATTTGTTAGCTCACAGTTCTCTTGGTCAGGAGCCCAGGCCCAGCCTGACTGGGTTTTCCACTCAGGGTCTCAAAAAGCTGAAAGGGGATGCCAGGCTGATTTATCATTTGGAGACTCTGGAAAAGAATCTACTTCCAAGCTTATTGAGTCTATTGGCATCAATCACTTTCTGCAGTGGTGAGACAGAGTTCCCCTCATTGGACAGGAAAGCTTGCTAGCGTTTGGAGCACAATCTTAACTCCTAGAGATCATCTTCCTGTGTCCTCCGCCACAACATCACACTTCTTCACAGCCAGCGACAGAGAACATTCCTCTTGTCCCTTTTGTACTTCACGTCTTCTTCAGGAAGAGCTGGGTCCTGGCTGCCACATTCACCCAGAATAATCTCCCTATTTTAAGATTAACTGATTTGGGGAACTTTTTAAAAAAGATTTTACTTATTTGTTTTTAGACAGAGGGGAAAGAGAGGGAGAGAAACATCACTCTGTGGTTGCCTCTCACACACATCCCCACTGGGGGCCTGGCCCGCAACCCAGACATGTGCCCCGACTGGGAATTGAACCAGTGACCCTTGGGTTCGCAGGCTGGTGCTTAATCCACTGAGCCACACCAGCCAAGGCTGATTCGGGGAACTTTAATTACACCTGCAGAATTTCTTCACTGCAGCACCTAGGTTAGTGTTTGATTAAGTGATGGGGAGATTTGTGCACTTCAGCAGGTAGGAATCTCAGGGGCTCTCCTAGAGTGACACCACAAGTAGTGTCCCCCACTGCAAGGATCTACGTGTCTCGTTCCTGGAGTACTGGTCAGGGAGTTTACCAGTGTCCATTCTATTTTATTGACTTTGGTGAATAGAAGAATGACCACTTCTGTGAACAGGAATGGCACCCACCTTCCTGAGTTCAAACATGGCTCTGCTACTCAGTTAATGGTGGGGCCTTGGGTGGGCTACTACTCTTCTCTCTGCCTCAGTTTTCCCATCTGTAAAACAGCATGGAGTTAATCATTGTCTTTTTCTTGTAGGGTTTTGAGGATTAAATTATTCAATGTCGAACCTCCTAAAATTGTGCTGGGCATATAGTAAGGTGCTTTAAAGGTGTTTACTTTTTTAAAAATGCATTTGAATCTGCAGTTACATAATTCAGGTGTGTTGAGTATGTTAACAGGGCTTCCTTAAGTAAAGGGACCCACAAATAAAAATAGAATTTTTATTTATTTAACTAAGTTATAGACATATATACCTTTTATGTGAGCTGCCACAAATCTATTTTGGAAAGAGTGGGAGTTAAATAAATCTTTAACATTTTTATTCGATATAGATTGGTAACTAATCTTACTATCATGGTATGATATTATAAGTAGTGGGCTATAATCCTGAAATCTGAGTTCACTTCTGGCTCTGCCTCCAAATCCTCGGTGAGATCTATAGCTGGAAAGACTTGGGGATCCCATGCTGTGAGACTAGTCTGTAACACATACTCTCCTTCTTCGCACTAGGAGAAACTGGAGGAGTGCCTAACGCAGCTAAAGGAGGAAAGAGTAACAAGGCTCAAGGCTGACAAACGAGTTAGTGAGGTAAGCTAGTGTTTTTTTATACTTGGAGAGTTTTTTGGCTTTATTTTTATTTGATTTTAAACCACATACACAGTTTATAAGCTTTAAAACTGTAACATATTGCAAACTGGTTATACAATTATAAACCTTTGTATTTACTTATGGTAAGTGGTCATATGATTTATAATATGATCTATATTCCAGACGGCATATTTTTAAAAATGTAAAAGTCTTAGAGTTTTTATGTGTGTGTACTTTTATATGACTTCAGCTTATTTTTCATTCATGATGTTTTGATTCAACAAAGCCCTTACTAAGCTCATAATATATATACAGTAACATAAAAGATATAATAAGACTGTTTACTGACAGTGAATTAGGAAAGTGAACCATTTAAATAAGTATAAGATATTGAGAAACTGCTAAGAGCACAGTGAAAGAAAAATGTGTTATGAGAATTATAATTAGACTAATATGCGTGAAAGCCGGGCATAAGCTATGACAAATTCTATATAAATACATTATTACAAGGTGAGTGTGGGGGAATTGGAGAACACTTACTCACTCAGTAATACCGAGTATCTGTTTATGTTAGACAAAAGGCTCACCATGAACAAGTGGCCTTTCTGAGAAACACTGGAATCGGGCTTACATGTGGTTTTAGATGAACAGATGGTGAGGGGAGGGCCGTGCAAGGGGGGAAATATTTTTAACATACCATTTTTAACATGGTAATCATTTAGTTAATAAGTCAGGTATGGCTTAGGACTTTTAAACTTACATAATTAATATGTTTCTCATTAAAATGAATCTTTAACATTCAACAGAATTGTATTACGCCCTGTTCAAATTTGACTCTGTGTTTTATTTTCTAATTCAAGGGAACCCTTAAGCAGCTAATTTTCTAATGTAAATGACGATCCGTTGTGAATTTAACCAGCTAGAAATGTGATCTTTTGAAAGATCATTAATAGAACAACAACGGTTTTACTTATATACCACCTAAGTGTTATATAAGAAACTTTGTTAGGTGGCTCTGGGTTTTTATTATGTCTTTTACTGGTGGAGAGCTAGATTGATTACAAATTAATTGTTTTTAAGTGTTTTATTTTAGATTTGTTACTTTTTTTATGACAGTGAGACAAAATCATGTCAAGACCTTTCCAATCTTCTTTTATAGCTGGAACAGGAAAATGCCCAGTTAAGAAACATCAACTTCTCTTTGTCTGAAGCCCTTCAAGCGCAGTCGTTGACAAGCATGATCCTGAATGACGAAGGTGTCTTGGGCAGCATCGAGAATTCTTTTCAAAAGTTCCATGCCTTCTTGGATCTCCTTAAAGATGCTGGGTTAGTTCCTTTCTCTCCATGCCTTTCACCCCCTCACAACTATAATGGTAGTTTACTGAAGAACTTGAGCCGTTTCACCACTTCCGTGGTCCTGTTTGGTGTGTAACTGTATGTAATGTACTAAATTTTAGGAATTAAACTTTAAAAGAAATGCAGAATTGTAGATCTGCTTTGGTAGAGAGCCCATTATAGTAGAGTGACCTATAGATAGAATAATGAGTAAGTATAGTTTTTGATAGGGATAAAATTAAAGGTAATTTTAACTGAAAATATTTCAGAAGGCATAGGAATTTCCCTACCTTTTATTCAATTTGAAAGAGAGAAGGGGGTGTTGATCATCGATGGCGCAGTGTTTTGTCGGCGAATGGGTTGGTGTTGGGAAGGGAGGAACACACACGCTGTTGGAAACTGAAGGAAAGACAGGTGGTAAAGAAGCGTTGGTGGGAGACGCGAGGGACCGAGGACCAGGTGCGTGGGAGACGTTGAAGCTGCCAGTGAGACCCTGTTTGAAGTGGAGTGGTGACGGGTAAGGGAATAAAATCTCGAATGGTAGTTAACACAATGTTGAGGGGAGAGAGATACTTAAAGGATTAGTTGATCTGTGTGGTCCCAGAGCATGAATATGGAGAAATGTGAGAATTTGGGAAAGAGAGGGGCTTATAATCTGAAGTAGGATATTGGCTCTCAGGATTATAAGAGTATTTTGTAATTTCGGGTGTGGGGAAATCTAAGCTGCCCTTATGTGACTGTGGTAACCATTGCCTTTTCCTCCTCTCATCCAGGCTTGGGCAGCTTGCCGCCATGGCTGGTATAGATTCGTCCGATTTTCACTTACTAGGTCGTCCCCAGCTGAACTCTACTCTCACTAGTCCACCTAGCGAAGCAAGGAAGGCACTTGAAGAGGAAAAACCAGAATCAAAGCAGAATGCCCTGGGACAAATGCAAAATATCCAAGTATGCAAACAGAATACAACTTAGTAATTCTAAGATTCATTAGCAAAAAGGGAGTTACCAAGTCAGAGAAAATAATAATATTCGTTCACGTTCTTGGGAGCTAGAAGCTTCTTTGGGGTCCTTTCTAAATCTGTAATTAGTAAATTTGTGTCCATTTCATGATATCATTTGTTATATATAAGAAAACTGGAAGTTCTTTTGAAAATGTATGACTGAAAGCAAACTATGCTCAGTGAAAGACATGAAGCATTAGAGAAAATATTCCAAATTTTAAGTTGTGTAAATGTCTATTCTATTCATATTTCATCTAGGTTTCTATTTGTATGCAGTCAGCTTACAATGAAGGAACACTAATGAAGGTACAAGTACTGATACAGATAATTACTTAAAAATAAGTGATGCGGAAATAGGCCATTATTATAGTTAATCACCCCATCAGGGGAACGGAAGGGGAACCTGTCTGCTCCTCCTCAGCCCCTCCTTGGAGTCACCGTCTCCCTCTCAGCCAGTCTGAGACTGGTCGTGGGAACCCCAGCTTGAGAACACAGTCTCGTCACAAATGGGGTGCTGCTTACGTGTGCCCGGAGTATAGAAATAAGTTAATTTTCTTAGGGAATAGGGTTTTATTATTGCTAATGAAGGAAAGGGAAATGGGTGATTACCCCCCAGACACAAAAGTTTGAAAATGTAGCGGACGTAGCCTTGGTTATAGCAAAGTTAAGTTGAGAATCACTTGGCAAGATACAGCTAGAAAAAAACTGGCTCTAAAATCTTGTCAGTCATCAGTTGACTACCTTAGTAGTAAGGTCAGAGTAACATTGAAGGTTAGGACTCTATTTTTAATGGTTGGCTTTGCTCATTACTGAAATTTTGTCTTGTCTTTTTCTCTTCCCCTCCAGTTTCAGAAAATTACAGGTGATGCTAGAATTCCTTTGCCTCTCGACTCCCTGCACGTTCCAGTTTCTACTCAGGAGGCTTTAGAAACTTCCAGGGACAACTTGGGGGTGCACGTCACTGAGCAGCAGCAGGAGTCTTTTGAAGAACTCATTGCTAGAACATGTTCTCCTTTAGTAGATGTGATTTCTGGGCCTGGAAGTCAAAGAAAAGAAGACGAGTTGTCTAGAAATAGCAGATCTTCAGAGAAAATGACCAAAACAGGTGAATATACCAAAAAACACTCTGCTAAGAAACAACCCGGAAAGGACCTACGTTCCGGCTCTGACTCACCTGTAAACCAGAAAAGCAAAGGAATAGGGCAGAATAGCTCTTTGGTTAATGAACCAATTAAAAGTGAATCTTTGAAAAATCACATTTCTGCCAAGAAAGAAAGTAGAATAGTGACTGTTTCATCCAAGACAAATAAAAGTAAACTCAATCTGTTAGAACATTCTGGAAGTGATACTCTTGAATCTGATTTTGAATTTCAAGAAAGCATTCATACTCTATCACGCCTGACATAGCTCTAAATCTTTTGAAATTATGTTTTTTGCCTTAAAATTTTAATAAATTTCTTATGTTTTCATTGTGGCATGTGGTGTTTTTAAATGGCTTCTCTGTGGAAGCCATTAGAGAAAGAATTATCTATTCTTTTCATTATAATGAAACTCTTGTTGTTTATTTCCTTTTGATACTTTGCACCATTCACTCAAGTACCTGCTGAGGGCCTGACGGGTACTATGCCATTCTAGGCATTACCGTTCTTAGAAATGAACAGAACAAAGCCTTTGCCCTTATGGAACTTATACCCTTATATTCTATCAAGTGAGAAAAAAATTAACAAAACAGGGTGAGGGGACTAGAAAGGGATGGGGGTGAATAAGTGGAATAGTTTTACCATTTGGTTTAAATGTGAACACATTCTAAATTTCATGGCCAGAAGGCATCAGTGTATCCTAATTCATAATGTCCAGAGCAGCCTACATGTACCAAGTGCTTAACCAGGTTTGTGGATCACAGCAACACTGTGGCAGGGAATTAGTCTTCTGCCCATTATGTAGATGAGGTGGCCGAGGAGACAGGTTATGTACATTGCCCCAAATTGCTCAGTTAAGTAAGTGGCAGAGCTGGGATGTGAATCAGTATCCATGCTCTTAATCACTTTGTTATTCTGTTTCCTTGTTAAGAGAGGAAGGGCTTAAGGATGACAATGAGAGAAAAGCCGGTGAGCACTAGAACGCCAAAGGGTGGGCCTGTACACCTGTCCCTTCCCCCAGCTGGGCAGGATTTTTTAAAGGCAGAGTATATAAGGGTATGTGAACACATGTCTCCGAACTAAATTATGTCTCTGTGATAAAATATGTATAGATAAGTTTTTAGTTCAACCAGACCGACTTCGAAGGTGAGTGAGATCAGAGAAAAGCTGGAGTATCAGATTTCTTCCAGAAGGTTCTGCCTGATTATTATCAGATAAGCTGCTACAATACTTGAATGAATACTATATGGTTCAGTAATCGTTAATTTAGTGTTATGGGAATAAAACAGTGAACAAGATGTAGTCTTGGCCCTTTGATAATAGAGAGAGGAGACACACAAGCAGGTATCTTAATACAACATGTTACATTCTATTCAGAGAATACTTAGGGAATTTACCCAGTGTTTGGGAAAGAAGAGGTAAGTGGGGCCAAGAAGGATCACCTAAAGAAGTAATACCTAAGCGAAGTCTTAAAAGACTGGTTGGAAACTGGCAAAGAGGTGGTGAAGGGAAGGGATGCCCCGGGTACCGGGAGCAGCATAAGCACAAGTACAGAGCTGTGGGTGTGAGAGTGGTGTGTTTGGAAACCACACCTACTAGTAGTTTAGAATTAGTGGGATGTGCTCAGGCAGTGGCAAGTGATGCTAAAGCAGGCAGCGGGAGAGTGAGCGCAGGTCTTAGAATCCGTGTTGCACGGAGCTGGTTCTTCCTCAAGAAGAGTGAGGTGATACGTACGACTGAAGAATGGAAATGGCATGTTCGGGTTTGCATTCTAGATCATCAGCTCCAATGTGGCAGGCCAGTTTGAAGAAGCATGGAGATCAATTACACCACACTGCTGTGAGGAGCACTGTTTCTTATGTGGGATTTAAACACCCCCACTTCCTCTCCTGTCCCTACTGAAAGCGTTCCACAGGCAAACATACGGCAGACCATGGCTTACATAAAGTTAAGCAGGTTTCTTTACTACTCTTCAAGGCCATCCTATACTAAGGCTCATTCTGAATCTCCAAGACAGGCACGTGGCATGTAGCCCTTCACAAGGTAGGGTGGATTATAGGATCTGTTCTAATAGACGTGTCTGACAACTGGTTCCAGCAAACACCAATTTGGTAAGTTTTTCATTAGGCAATAGCAAGAGGAAGAAAGGGTCTGAAGTAAGGTATGGGTGAAGGGAAATAAGTTTGAATTTATTTAGGAAATAAAACAAGCAAGACTCGGTTATGGAAAGGAAGGAAGAAGGAAGGCGGAGGCTGGCCTCCCCTTTGTGTCTCTAAGGCTAGGTGGTATTACCGAGGTTGGAAACGGGGGATAAAGAACTATGGGGGAGAAGAGTTACTGTTTGGACCTGTTAGGTTTTAAAGCACCTGTAGAATTCAGGAAATCGTGTAGATAACTGCACATGCATGTGAAGCCCCTTGCTTTCAAAATATTGTATTCAAATAAAAACTACATGATTTACATATAAGCAGTAGTTAAAATCATGAAAGTGGGTGAGCTTACAGAGAGCTGTGGGGACCAAGTGACTGATAAGCAGAGAAAGGATCCTGGGCAGAGATGATAGAGCTCCAAGAAGGAGGGAGTAGACCGTGTCACACTGCAGAAAGTGGCAGGCTTTGGGCAGCCTGGGTCACTGGGGAGAGCCATTCAGTGATGTGGCAGAGAAGGCCAGACTGGTTGCAGTAAGTTGAGGGAACAGGACTGCCTGAGGGGAGGGTGAGGACGGTGGGTACAAGCTACTCTTTGAAACAGTTTGGATGGGATGAGGAAACAGCTAAAAAAGTTTTTAGAATCAGAGGAACTTAAATTTTATAGGTTGAAAGGATGGAACCAATTAAAGGAGATAATGAAGATGCTGAAGAGTGAGGCTCATCTCCGCAGCAGGATCTCGGAGAAGGTGGGAGCCTGGGATGCATGAATGCTCTGAACAGAGGAAGAAAGAGATCCCAAGAGAGGAGGATGTAGATTGTTTGATTCCTCAGTAAATTTGAGGTGACTCATCTGTATATGTTCAGTGGAAAATTGCTAGATATGTAATTTAGAGAATCGGGGAAATAAGGACAAGAAATAAACAGGAACAGGGTTCACATTGCAAAATGATACAAAAAGGGCTTGAACTCTTAAAGTTGGATGGATCCTGGTAATTTGGAGGGAATACAGGTGGGAAGAGGTAGAAGTTAAATGAGTTCATACTGATAGCCTCATTTTTCTTCAGCCACAGATTTGTAAGACACATGCACATAAACATAGTTTTAAAGTTCTTTCATATTCTGCATATATTTTATCAACCACTTGAAATCATTCCATTAAAATTTGGCTGCTGACTATATACAATATTAGTCCTTTGAATGATTGTTAAATTTTCAATACTAAACCTGAAGCAAAACCACTTCATTAAAATAGAGTATTTTCACTTGGGTTACAGAAGGTTACGAGTACGTACCTTTACTGAGAGACTGTTGGACACCTTTGCTGAGTGTTTACCAGGACATACGCAATCTATGTAAATAGGGTTTTCTTGTTTTTGTTTTTAACAGCACCAGATGTGATACTGTAG
This sequence comes from Desmodus rotundus, assembly GCF_022682495.2. Classification (NCBI taxonomy): domain Eukaryota; kingdom Metazoa; phylum Chordata; class Mammalia; order Chiroptera; family Phyllostomidae; genus Desmodus; species Desmodus rotundus. The sequence goes on along the minus strand of NC_071387.1, from coordinate 41,513,496 downwards.
CAAGCAGCTTGTGTCTTACCCTAAATCTACCCATAATTACTAGTGGCCGAAAATTACTGTTGTATTCCTATCCAGTACTATATCCTATAATTAATCTTGTTTCATATGGATAGTTACAGAACAATCCCTAATCTCAAGACAGTATAACACTTCATTTTTTAAGAAACAGCAAGATAGGAGATGATTAATTTTTAAAAAGATTCTCCATTATAAACTACATGCTGGAACTTATAATTTAACATGGGTGACTGAACACATTCTTTTACTCTTCCAGAATCCCATTGAAATGATTGGAGAAATATTAAAGCAAAAATAATAGTTGGGAAACCAGAAAATGAACAATGTAGGATTTTTAGAAGATAAAAAGCAGATTATTGAAGGATCAGTTAATCACAGAGTGGAACAGTTGAGGCTTTCCACAGCTTTGAAGCACTAATTCTGGACTTTGCCACCAGGCTAAGAAAGCAGCACTCCAAAGTAGGGGTTCGGACACAGGAAACACGGAGAAGAAGGGCATTCTCCAAAATGACTACAGGAGAGACTGAAAATAAGCTCCCCACACTCACACTCCAGCTGTGGTCCCTTTGTAATTAACAGAGGTGCTGTGATTAGAATTGGTGTTCATTGAAAGGCAACCAGAACTCATTTGGCTGCGGAAAAACACTTCCGAGTTTGGTCTTGGGCCCTCATCCATAAACATGGACAGCCAAGAATCATCAAAACTGAAGGAAACCAGTAACAAAAGGAGGCATCAAATTAAAATATTAATTAACTCGTTCAAAGAAAGTGGTTACTAGAACCAAGAAATTTAAAAATACTATCAAGTTCTTCAGAGATTCATAAGGATATTATGTCCATAAAGAAAGGGTGCTCGACAATAGAAATAGACTTTCTGGAAATTAAAAATATGATGATAAAAATAAAATAGTAGAGGATGGACTAAATAGCAGAATTGATTCAATTGAAGCTTAAACTAATGAGGTGGAAAATTTGTATGAGGGATCCCCTTAATATGCACTGCCAAGCGGTGAGAGGCAGAAGTCAGGAAAGGAAAGCGAGAATCCTAGAAAAATACAGTGATGGCTGTATAGTAAGTGCACAAATGTATGTTAATGAGCAACACAGACTCAGTACTAGACTTCTTGTCAGTGACTAGAAGAAAATTTTGTCTAGGAATTAACAAGCAAACTGAACAATGAATCTATGAAAAAAGATTTTAAATCAAAGAAGCATGATTTCATGTGCCTTCCCTTCATAATAACCAGAGATACCTATAGTCAGGAAAAGTCTAGATAAATATTAATGCATATGTGAACATAAAGTGAACTAAGATTCTAGGTTTTAACATGAGTAGATGGTAAGGTAGGATACATAAAAAGTATGTTTAGGATTTTTCTTATTCAAAGAAAGGATATAATGTTTAGTTGTTGGTAGAAAGATACGTTAAAATATATGTAAAAATCAAAGGTATAACAATAAGTAGGTGACGCTGCAGTAACAAGCCCCAAACCTTAGTGTTTTAAAACAACAGAGACGTATTTGTGTCCATCTGTCTATGTGCCTTTGACAGACAGGCGAGGGCCCTGTTCCACATCATCTTGCACCTAGTGTGGAACATCGCTGGGGGCTATCCCCATGGCGGGGGAAGCAAGAGTGTGACCCAACACGCACTGACTTACAGTTTCAGATGCATGTAATACATGCCACTTTGATTCACATTTTACTGGCCAAGGAAGGCACACGGCCAGGCCTGAGTTCAGCAGAGCAAGGAATTGCCCGTGTACTATGTGCCAAGAGAAGGAGAGAGAGAACCAAATATATGTCAAACTACAGGGACAGGGACGATGGGATTTAAAAATCCAAGGAAAGGAAGGAAACAAGAAAGCTACATAGAGAAGAACACGAGGTAGCAAGACCAAATGCTTTTCTCACAAAGACTGTCAGTAGGTTAGATTCTGGAATTCCTTGAGCTTGAGTAAAAACACAAAATCCAGCTATGTGCTGTTTGCAAAAAGAATCTAAAAAACCATGAAATACAAAGAAACAAGTATACCAGGCAGATGCTAATAAAAGTAGATGTGGCTGTGTGAACTTCAGATTAAATAGAATAAATAGAACCCAAGATGAAAACCATGAAATGGGACCAAAATAAAAAAAGAAAATGTTTCTTTTTGGTTGACAAGGAGTATAGTTCTACAGAAATATTTCTTTAAATGTATCTGCAATATGAAAACCCAGTTTCAAAATTTATAGAACAAAAACTTAGAAGTACAAGGAAAAATGGACCAACCAATGATGAGAGAAATTTTAATACATCTCTTCAAAAATCAGTGGATCTACCACTATACACTTAGCAGAATAGCTAAAATTTTAAAATATAGTATCAAGCACTGGTGAGCATGCAAAGCAACTGGAAATCTCAGAGATTGCTGATAGGAATTCGAAATGGTGTGTCACTCAAAAACAGTTTGCATTGCCTTTAAACATTAAACACACCATATGACCCAGCAGTCTCACTCCTGGGTGTTTACCCTGGAAAGAGAAAAACTCGTGTTGACACAAACCCCTGTGCGTGGATGTTTACAGCAGTTCTACTCCTAACGCCAAAATGCCTTCCAACAGGTGAGTGGATAAATAAATAATGGTGTTTCCACTCAATGGAATACTATTCAGCGATAAAACTGAATAAATTATTAATACATATAAAACCTGGATGAATCTCAAAGTCATATGCTAAGTGAAAGAAGCTAAAAGGTTACATCTTTAGGCAATCTCAAAGGCTTACGTACACTGTGACTCCATTCATATGACATCCTCAAAGGGACCTGACTGCAGTGATAGAGAGGAGATCGACGGTTGCCAGGTGCTGGGGTGGGAGGGGACTTGATGACAAAGATGGGGTAAAAGGGAGTTTTTCAGTGATGAGCTGTGTTGTAGTAGGGGTAACATAAACACGTATGTTAAAATTCATGGAATTGTACACCCCCCCCTGCAAAAAAAAAAAAGCCACTTTTACTATGTAATAATTTTGAAACAAAAAGCTCAGGCCCCCCTCTTCCCACCAAAAATTCAAGATAGGGAAGATATCTAACATATTTGCATCCATCATTAATACATATTCTTTTGGAAAACCTGTGGCGTACTTACTGAAATGAGTCATGTGAGGGAGAAACTTACAGAGATTATATAAATCACGTTCTCTGCATAATGTAATAAAACGAATAAAGGGCCTCTACACTGGAAATTTTGTATTACATTTTAAATAATTCATAGGTGAAATCAAATTACAAACTATTTAGAATTAACAAAAATTACTTCTCAGAACCTGGGGAATTCTGCCAAATCAGGTGTTAGAGGAAATTTCATAGATTTTTATTTATTTTACCGGAAGAAAAATGAAAATAGGTGGAAAAAAATTAACTTTAGAAGCTAGAAAAAATTATAAACCAAAGGAAAGTAGAGGTGAGGAATTTAAAAAATTAAAGCAGAAATTAAAATAGCAAATTTGATCAACAAACCTAAAATATTTTTAAATAAAAACTAATAAATCTTCAGAAAATAGGAGAAAGAAAAATTGTAATAAGGAATTAACAGAAACACACACCCAGCACTAAGATAACTTTAGTACAGCACAGGGAACATAGTCAATAATATTGTAACAACTGTACGGTGCCAGATGCGCACTGGAAATATCAGGGAAACACTTTGTAAAGTACATGATTGTCTAGCCACTGTGCTGTACACCTGACACTAATATAATATTGAATGTAAACTGTAAATGAAAAAAATTAAAAATAGAATAAAAGGGGGAAAATAATTTTTAGAAAGATACCTATGAACAGAGACTTCTAAAATTACACAGGAATACAATTTATAGTTTACTCCCAATATAATTGTTGAACTTCATTCCAGTAAATTTGAAAAACTACATAAAGTCTGAGGATTGCCAAAAATATAGATTCTAAAAATTGACAAGAGGTAGAAATTGTAAATAGACCAAACATCTTAGGAGAAATTGAAAGCCTGGTATGAGAACTTCTTTCAAAAAGACAAATATTATTAGACAAAACTTCCAGGGACACATTTATTTGTAAATCATTCCAGAGGATAGAAAAAAGACATAAAGCTTCCTAGTTCCATCCATGTGGTTAGCACAATTCTTATATCAAAACTGCACAAATTATAACCCAAAGAACACTGTAGGGCAGCTTCACTTAACAGACGTGCAAAGTCACTATAGCTCATTCAATTAACCAATTAAAGAATTTCGTACCATCTTCAATGCTGAAAAAGCATTTGATAAATCAAACATCCTCTAGTACCCTTAACAACCTAGAAACAGAAGGAAGCTTCCTCAGCTGAACTTCTGCAGTTGGGTCAAATACACCTAACAGAAATTTACAGCAAACTTGGTAAAAATTCTGATGAGTTCTTGCTAACTCAGAAAGAAAACAAAAATAGTACTAAAAAGTATACGCAATGGAAAGTAAGACAAGACTGTTATTGTTTGTAATGAAGTATTTTGGACAGAAAAGAAACCCATGATGATCAACTGGCACACTATTACACCGGATGAGGAAGCTCAGTAAGGAGGCAGGTGTAACACCAATGTCAAAAGCTTTTGTATATACCGGCAATAACCAATTACTACATTTATGGAGGAAAAGATCCTAGTCATCTAGAAACAAGGTTAACAAGACATGTAAGGCCTGTATGAATAAAAAACATCTATACTGAAGGGTATGGAAGAAGGCCCACCCAAAAAGGAGAGCAAGCGACAATTCTCTGTGAGAAGACCCAAAGTAAATATGTCGGTTCTACCAAATTAGAAATTCAAAGCAATTTCGTACAAACATGGCCATGTTTTTTTCAATGGTACAACAACCTGATTATAAAATTCACCTGGAAGATATAGAGCATAAAATTCATTTTGAATAGATATCAAAGCGATCCATGGAGCCAGGGGAAATGGAATAGTGTGGTATTGGCACAGGAAAATTCAATGGGTTAAAAGCACAGAACAGAGCAATGTTTATGTATATAGGAAGTTAATGTTTGAAAAATGGCATTACAAATAAGTAGGGAAGGATTAAACCATGATGATTATTGACTATTTGGAAAACATTTTCTTCTTTCATGCTATGGACAAGAAATAAAATCCTGATGAATTACACATGGAAATGTAAAAACAACTAGAGGAAAATATAAGAAAAAAAATGTAACAAATGTGGGGTGAGTAAGGCCTTTCTAGCTAGACACAAAACCCAATATCCATGAAGAAGGCCCGGCTGGGTAGCTCAGTTGGTTAGAGCATCATCCCCATATGCCTAGGTTGTGGGTTCAATCCCTGGTCAAGGCCCATATAAGAATCAACCAATGAATGCATAAATAATTGGAACAACAAAGTGATGTTTCTCTCTAAAATCAATTTTAAAAGCCCATGAAAAATAGACTGACAGATTCAACTGCGTTAAAAAAAATGTAATCTGTGCACAAATTAAATATAAATAAAGAGAAAATATTATTAATATAAAACGTACCTACAAACCAAACCAAAGATGAAGAAGGATATGAAATAGTTTTATAGAAAGGAAGAACTATAAACAACACACATAAAACCATTGAACTCCATAAGGAGTCAGGAAATGAAAACGAGATGCTGTCTTTGGACCCACTGAGACGGCAGGCAGTAAAGGATGGGTAATTGCTCGTGCTGCAGAGAACGTGGGGAAATGAGCGCCGTCACTGTTGGAGGAAGAGTATGTAGTAAGCACACACAGCCTTTTGGGTGCACAGTTTGGCAGTGTACATGAATACTTTTAAAATGCGTTAGCCTCTGGTTTGACAACTCTGGTTCTAGGCACCGACCCCAAAGACATATACACACCCGTGTCCTAGGAGAACATAGGTTCAGATATAACAATGGATACTGAGATATAAGGATGTATATTGAGGCATTTTTTGAGACAACAAAAATTAGAAACAACACGATTGTACATGAACGGGGAAGCTGTTGAGTTGGTCCAAACCAAGTCCCACCACGCAATACTCTGCGGCAGACAAAATGGTCACTCTTTGGTGTGGATGTGAAAATGCTTGTAAGACACGGTGATATGGAACGCAAGTTGCACGATAATATCGCACACTCCTGCTTACATGCACATGGTTAAAAGCCTGTCCACACACACGTAGCACGCCTGTGTCTGTGTGCACACCTAGAAAACAGCCCGTGAGAGTGCACAGCAAGCTGCCGGCCGTTTCCTCTGACGAAGGCGAGAGGATTGCGAGAGGAGGAAGGAAAGGGGCTTTTCACGTTCCGCTCCATTTACTTCTAGGTTATTTGATTTTTTTAAAATAAGTATGTTTTTATAGATGACAAGTAATTTCCTTAACCCTTCTTCCTCTCAGAAAACTTGGAAAAGGCAAATATATAATCTGTTATTCCATATGTCCTATGTCCATTTAATTTTCATCTGTTCTAACATCTGAACAAAAATGAGCTTTAGTATATGACTTCCTCTCCAAGGCATGTGCCCCTCAGGTGTTCCTACATAATGTATTTAAACTTTTTTCTTAATCGCAGCCCATGTAAAAATTATATTTTATGCAAAGTAAAAGGTAATCACCCTGGCCCACACCTGCCTTGTGTGCGCATATAAACAATGGAAATTTTCATCGAACCATTCTTACTATACTTCTAGTGATTCACTCCATGTCGTTCTGTTTCATTCCTTTAAAGAAAGTTCTGCTGGCAACCCATGACATAGGTTTCACAATCCACTAATGGGTCATGTCCTGTGGTTTGAAAACACTGGCCAGAGTGTTCCAAACATTTATTTGCTCGGTTTACCCCTGACAAAACTGCTGTGCAAGTTTTTCCGACATTTGCTTTGTTATTTTATGGCCGAAAGTCGTTCTCCATCTGTGTGTTACTTCCAAAGCCCAGCTTTCTTGTGCTCTTTAACTCTCCGTAGTCTGAAGGTAATTTATGGTCGATTCCCCATTTTAAAACCCTTTCATTACACTAAAAGCCTGAGTGTTCAAATTTACATGTCTATACGAGAGTTTTAAAATACAATTTGGCCAAACAGTTAAAAAACAAGAAGACAAATGTCTGGTGACTTAGGGCTGTGACAAGGCGATCCCTCAGTACAGAGGCTTCTCACAAGGCACGTAACATACAACAGGGGTCGGAAGGGCTCAACCTCATGCCCACGTTCTCTTCGTACAGTTTGTTGATTTTAAACCAGTGTGAATTTTAAAAAAAACAGATAAGGAGGACTCCTATGGATTAAATAATCAATAGCTTTGTTCATGAGAGACCAGTGAGGATTAACTGGTTTATTTAATGTCTTAGAAAAATAAGTCCTCAAAGTCCTAGAAATTTGGAGAAGAAAATAAAAAAAGAAAATGGAAAAAAAAAAACTTCACAAAGTCTTAAAACCAGTTAATCCCAGGCCAGTATCCTAAATGATAATGTTTGATAGGGCCTGAAAACACTGAAGTCAGGTGGGGGATAGGAGAGACATCTAAGGGTGCAAACTCACAGCAAGCAGCAAATATTAAGTCCTACGAATCTAATGCACAGCATAGTGAATATAGACAATGTTATAGGGTAACTATCAAAATTGCTGAGCAACCAGCCCTGACTGGTGTGGCTCAGTTGTTTGGGGGACTTCCTGGGAAGCGAGAGGTTGCTGGTTCAATTCCTGGTCAGGGCACAAGCCTGGGTTGCACTTCCTTCCTCCATCAGGGAGTGTCGGAGAGGCAATTGATTGATGTTTCTCACATCGATGTAACTTTTTCTCTTTCTCCCTCCCTACTCCTCTCTCTAAAAATAAATAAAATCTTTTTACAAATTGCTGAGAAACTAGATCTTAACTATTTCAACCACTAAACAGAAATAAGTATGTGATATGGTAGAGGCACTAATGCTATAAAGGCAATCATATTACAATAGATAAGCGTATCAAATCGACATGTTGTACACTTTAAATTTGCACAATCTATGCCAAATATATCTATTTATAATAAAAAAAACCCTCCCACTAGAATGGTGACAACATGCTGGAGCCAAGTGCTAACATGCCCTGGTTCGAGGGATGGAAAGTCACCCGTAAAGATGGCAGTGCCAGTGGAACCACACTGCTGGAAGCTCTGGATTGCATCCTGCCACCAACTCGTCCAACTGACAAGCCCCTGCGTCTGCCTCTCCAGGATGTCTACAAAATTGGTGGCAGTGGTACTGTCCCTGTGGGCCGAGTGGAGACTGGTGTTCTCACACCTGGCATGGTGGTCACCTTTGCTCCAGTCAATGTTACAACTGAAGTAAAGTCTGTTGAAATGCACCATGAAGCTCTGAGTGAAGCTCTTCCTGGGGACAATGTGGGCTTCAATGTCAAGAACGTGTCTGTCAAAGATGTTTGTCGTGGCAGTGTGGCTGGTGACAGCAAAAATGACCCACCAATGGAAGCTGCTGGCTTCACAGCTCAGGTGATTATCCTCAACCATCCAGGCCAAATCAGTGCCGGTTACGCACCTGTTCTGGATTGTCACACAGCTCATATTGCTTGCAAAGTTGCTGAGCTGAAGGAGAAGATTGATCGTCGCTCTGGGAAAAAGCTGGGAGATGGCCCAAAGTTTTTGAAATCTGGTGATGCTGCCATTGTTGACATGGTTCCTGGCAAGCCCATGTGTGTTGAGAGCTTCTCCGACTATCCTCCTCTGGGTCGCTCTGCTGTTCGTGACGTGAGACAGACAGTTGCTGTGGGTGTCATCAGAGCAGTGGACAAGAAGGCAGCTGGAGCTGGCAAAGTCACCAAGTCTGCCCAGAAAGCTCAGAAGGCTAAATGAATATTACCCCCAACACCTGCCACCCCAGTGTTAATCAGTGGTGGAAGAACGGTTTCAGAACTGTTTGTCTCAATTGGCCACTTAAGTTTAATAGTAAAGGACTGGTTAATGATTACAATGCATCGTAAAACCTTCAGAAGGAAAAGAGAATGTTTTGTGGACCATTTGTTTTTTTGTGTGTGTGGCAGTTTTTAAGTTATTAGTTTTTAAAATCAGTACTTTTTAATGGAAACAAGTTGACCAAAATCTGTCACAGAATTTTGAGACCCATTAAAACAAAGTTTAATGAGAAAAAAAAAACCAAACTCCCACTAAAATCCATTTGCTAAAGTCAGCTCTGTTTTCTTAATACCAAAGTCAAGCTTCACCTAAATCTTCCCTAAGAATGGAGTACCTCGTTCTCCAAATAGGAGACACTTTCACACATTATTCCAAGATTTGAAAACCTAGAGGGGGTCAAAGGTGTTCTCCTCAGGCCAGGTATCAGTCATACCCTGGAATAAGCTCCCAGCTCAGCGGACTGCTGGCTGTTTCTGTGCTGAGCTGCAGGAACAGCAAGGGTGAGGCTCTGAAACATGCTTTTTCTGGGTTTCCCGGTCATTATGGACACTTAGGCTTGTATCACTTTTTAAAGTTGCTCTCTTCCCCAATGTAGTTAAATAATAACTGTAAGTTTATTTTTTAAAATTTTTTATTGTTCAATTACAGTTGTCTGCATTTTCTCCCCACCCCTCCCCCCCACCCCAGCCAAACCCGCCTCCACCCTCCCCCTTGATTTAGTCCAGGTGTCCTTTATAGTAGTTCCTGTGTCCTTTATAGTAGTTCCTGTAAACCCCTCTCCCCACTGACCCCTCCCCACTCCCCTCTGGCTATTGTTAGATTGTTCTGAACTTCAGTGTCTCTGGTTATTTTTGTTTGCTTTTTTCTTTTGTTGATTATGTTCCAGTTAAAGGTGAGATCATATGGTATTTTTCCCTCACCTCCTGGCTTATTTCACTTAGCATAATGCTCTCCAGTTCCATCCATGCTGTTGCAAAGGGTATAAGCTCCTTCTTTCTCTCTGCTGCGCAGAATTCCACTGTGTAAATGTGCCATAGTTTTTTGATTCACTCATTTGCTGATGGGCACTTAGGTTGCTTCCAGCACTTGGCTATTGTAAATTGTGCTGCTATGAACATTGGGGTGCATAGGTTCTTTTGGATTGGTGTTTCAGGGTTCAGATGCTCAGCATCACTAGCCATCAGAGAGATGCAAATTAAAACCACAATGAGGTACCATCTCACACCAGTCAGAGTGGCCAACATAAACAAATCAACAAACAAATGTTAGAGAGGATGTGGAGAAAAGGGAACCCTAGTGCACTGTTGGTGAGAACGCAGACTGGTGAGGCCACTGTGGAAAACAGTATGGAATTTCCTCAGAAAACTAAAAATGGAACTGCCCTTTGACCCAGCAATTCTGCTGTTGGTATTATGCCCTAAGAACCCTAATAACTGTAAGTTTAAATTGGATACTGCCTCACAAAGTGTTGTAGACTTTTCTGTTCATTTTTGTTTTAAAAAAAATAAATATTAGGGTTTTTAAATTAAGTGACTTTTTGCAGAAATCACTCATTTTAGAATAAAGTCCCAGTCGTTAACGCCTAGATTTTGAATACAATTGACAAGATAAAGTTTCTGTTTTCTCTCACTGACAGATTTTCCCTGAATCTTTTACTGAGGGGTGAGGGAGTGAGGGGGTGAGTGGGTGAGGGGTAGTGGTTAACACTTCAGACCTCTCACTTTAGGTTATGATAAAGCTTCAGGCCCAAGATCTTCAATTGTCTGTGATTTACCTGGCTTTTCAGGTATTTCCTGTTTTAGATCAGGACAGGGATTGAACTTCACACTTACCTGGGTTAAGTCTTCTTCATGACTTACAGAGCGATTATAATCACTCGGGGTTTCTCCATGTTTGATCAGATCTAAACCCAGAATTCTTCTCCACAATGAAAAGATGCCTCTCTCCACCTGCTTACGTCTCCATGTCCCCCAGCTTCCTGGAAGGAGAGGCGAATGCCGTTGGCCTCGGGTTAGGAAGCATGGGCCTGGCAGGTCGTTGCCTCCACGTGGGCAGCCGCTTGTAACACTGCTTCAGTCCTGCTACTCTTCACCTCACAGGCTTGCCAGTGACTTGAGCACAAGCCGGCCTCCTTCAGGAGGAGCTCTAGGAGGGATTGAAATCAGCTTCATTTCTTCACTGACTTCTGAGCCCCATTGTGGAAGAGGCAAGGTGCTTGCTCACCTCCAGGCAGGCAGAGACTCCTCCTCAAGGTGGGTTTCCCCCTAACTGGACAGCTGACCTGAGAGATACAAAGAAACTCTTTTCTTACATATTGTTACATATAACGGGTGCATAGGTTCAAGGTCATGACTAGCTTGAACATTATGGCTTGACATTAGTCACGTACAAATGCATATGCACCCGATATATGTAACAATATTTAAGAAAAATGTTTCTTTGTGTCTGTCAGATCAGCAAGGACCTCCGCAGTTAATGATTTTGGGCAGAAGTGGCTTCTAAAGAAAACATCTGTGGCAGCACACAGGCCTCTGCCAGCGTGGGACTTCTGCCCACGAGGGGAGGGTGCCATGGCCGCAGAAACCCATGAGAGCGATTTCTCCCAGTTGGGTTTATGCTTACAAGTCGTGGACTCCAGACATCCTAGAGACGCTGAAGCCAAGATTGCTCTGCAGTGAAGACAACTGCAGAAAACGCCAGACTCCACCACCCATCCCTGAATGAGGCCCCTCTGACAGACTATGAACCAAAAAGAACTTGGGGGGAAATTAATTTCTTTAGAGCTCAACCTTCAAGAAAAAGGATGTTTATTTTTTTTAAGACTTTAATTCCTCCCTGAGAATTTAATAATGTGAGGCATTTCATATAGCTCAAATCAAGGCATTTTAATATTATTGGCATTTATTATTTGGGGTAGTTTTATACCTTCATTTGAGTTTATTGCATTTTCTCCAATGATCTCTGCAGAAAGTCCTACCTGGGCAAAGGTGTGATGGAAAATAAATTGGGGAGAGGATCTCCAGGCCACGGCATTGGTGGAGCCTCAAGTGAATTTACTCCGTGTTCTTTTGTGACCCATTTCAGAGCCTTCAGGGTCCCCTGGCTGACCTCCGGAGAATTCACAGAGCAATGGTGGCGGGGCAGGGAGAGGCCTCACAGGGTCCTCCCGCACTCAGCATCCTTCCCCAGGAGCAACAGCTGTGGTTTGTGCAACGCTGAGGCCTGTGTGTCTTAGGAAATGGAAATATTGGGGAGGCAGAGGGAAAGACCTTTTCCCTGCCCTTCATGTATCAGTCACTCTAATTCCACACAGATGAGTATCTGCCGTCTCAGAGCTTTGGGGAACTAAGCTTTCATTGTCCTTTTCAGACGCCCTTCCCTCTCCCAGGATGGTGAAGTGGCTTGCTCCCGTTGGTGAGGCTGGCAAATGGCCATTATGCAAGCACAACCTCCTCCCTCTGGTTCTTTTTGGGACCCTGCCTGCCCCCAAGCAGCATGCAGTCTTGAAGCAGAGTGCAGCCAAGAGGAGGGCCCCAGGAAGGGATCTGTAATGGGGTCCAGGACTCCGGGTGTCCAGGAAATATTAGAAAAATGTATATAGGATGTCCTCACCCCCACAAGCCTGAGCCAGGGGGGATGGGACACATGGAACAGGGCCATTCAGAGCTGTTTTGGGTAGCAACAGCTTTGCAGCTAACCCCTGGCAGTCATTTAACATATCTATAACCTTTAACTGGTTTCATAGATATGTTAAATAGCTGTGGCCCTGCTTTGAGCCAGGGAGATGGGAGTGACTTCCACCCAAGGTGGGACTGGGAAGCAACTCCCCCTGGTTACAGGGCCTGCGTGAGAGCTTGGAGATGATTGGCTCCATGCCATGGGGCCACACCTGCCCAGACTTACTATAGCAGCCCAGTAAAGCTGGAAGAATACAGGGATGCTGGCAGGTGTAACTGACTGTGGGAGGACCACAAGGTTTGGGGGAGAAAGGAGTAGACCATGCGGCTCCAAAGAAAATAGGGGGCCACAGGGTTCTGGAGTGAATAGGAGAACCACGAGGTTCTGAGGGGAAAGGAAGAGGGCCATGTGGTTCTGAAGTAGATAGATAGAGGTCCACGCGGTTCTGATGAAGGGAAAGAGAGGACCACAAGGTTTTGGAGGAAGAGGGCCAGGATCAGGCAGCTTTGGTGAAGTAAAGAGAGGACCACGCGGTTCTGAAGGAGAGTAGAGAGGACCACGAGGTTTTGGAGTGCTTCTTTTTGCCACGCGGCTTAGGCAGCAGGAGAGACTTTGCAGCCATAGAAAAAGGGGAGAAAGGACTCTTGCTGGTGGGCCATGAGAAGGTGCCACATGGCTTTGGATTAACTGGAGATTGCAGCAGCCACCCAGCTGATGGTGCCGGGAGCCTGAACCACGGACTTCTACTTCTTTTCCTGAGACACGGTACTGAAGCAGGGTGCAGCCAAGAGGAGGGCCCCAAGAAGGGATTTGTGATGGGGTCCAGGATTCAGGGTGTCCAGAAAATATTAGAAAAATGTGTGTAGGATGTCCTCACCCCCACAAGCCTGAGCCAGGGGGGATGGGACACATGGAACAGGGCCATTCAGAGCTGTTTTGGGTAGCAACAGCTTTGCAACTAACCCCGGGCACAGTCATTTAACATATCTATAACCTTTAACTGGTTTCATGGATATGTTAAATAGCTGTGGCCCTGCTTTGAGCCAGGGAGATGGGAGTGACTTCCACCCAAGGTGGGACTGGGAAGCAACTCCCCCTGGTTACAGGGCCTGCGTGAGAGCTTGGAGATGATTGGCTCCATGCCATGGGGCCACACCTGCCCAGACTTACTATGGCATCCCAGTAAAGCTGGAAGAATACGGGGATGCTGGCAGGTGTAATTGACTGTAGGAGGAGTCGGAAATGGGGCTGCAAAGGAAGATGGGCGCTGGGATTTAAACCTAGGCCCGGCAGCCATAGAAGGGAGAGGACCACAAGGTTTTGGGGGAGAAAGGAGTAGATCATGCGGCTCTGAAGTAAATGGGGAGGAGACCATGCGGCTCTGAAGGAAAGAGTAGAACCACGCGGCTCTGAAACAAGTAGATAGAGGTCCATGTGGTTCTGAAGGAGAGTAGAGAGGACCACGAGGTTCTGAGGGGAAAGAAAGAGGGCCAGGATCAGGCAGCTCTGGTGAAGTAAAGAGAGGACTCTTGCTGGTGGGCCATGAGAAGGTGCCACATGGCTTTGGATTAACTGGAGATTGCAGCGGCCACACAGCTGATGGTGCCGGGAGCCTAAATCACGGACTTCTACTTCCTTTCCTGAGACACGGTACCCCGGACTGGGCACAGGGAGAGGGAAGGACTGTGCATCTGTGGGTATTCTAGAGGACTTTAGTATCTTATTGAAGACATTAGGTCATTACTCTTAAGTCTGTGTAACTTTTAAATAAACAATTCCTTTCCTTTTCACCAGTCTCTGGCATTGAGAGACGTCTTTCCTCTGGCGGCGGGCATTTCAAACCTAGCAGGTGGGCGTGGGGGAAGGAACCTCCAGAGACAGAAAGGGGGAACCCTTTCTGTAATAATTTATTGTGAACCACCCCCTGCCTTGCTCTGTAACAGTTTTCCTTCTAGTCTTGTGCGTTTTCTGTAGTAAATTCAACGGAGCCCTTCTCTGTCTCTGTTGCAAGTTGGGCACACCAGGCCTGCTGTTGCTTCGAGAGTAGATTCCATCTGGTGGAGGAAGAACAACGGGAAACGTTGCCTGGACTTGGCTTCCAGTCACTGTCTCCAATCCACCTTGAAAAGTACTGGTGCTTATATTTTCATCCCTGTCAGTGTTTGCTGGGCTTCTGTGAATACGTTTCAGCTGGGTTCCAAACTTTGGAGGGAAGAGGGGTAGGATTAATTTGTACTCTGTCTTCTGTGGGGAACTGTTCCAAGCGTGGGAAATGTGGCTCAGCCCCCACTCGGAAAAGCCAGTGGGGAGCGAGGTTGGCGGGCAGGACCCACGTCCATGGATAAGTTCTCCAGTGGGAACTCAGGCCTACATTGTACTTAGACTGCTATGAGACTTGCTCTTGCTAAAACTCCCTCACCCTGAGGCAGCAAATGTTTACTGAGTATCTTTATCTTCCTAAAATCTGAGCTAGACCTTCCAGGTCTGGAACCTAGCTGTTTGGACCACTTCTCCCTTTACATTGCAAATGTTCTCCTTTGATGTATTCAGCGACACCCCCTCCTGTGTCTGCAAAGATAACCACCCAAAACAAACCTTTACATAGTAAAGGAGGACCTTCTTTGATGTAAGGGGCCTAGAAAACCAATAAAAACCTGTCAAGGCAAGGGTCCGGGTGCTCCCCTCTTGAGGGAGTGGCCGAGGCGCTCAGAAGCACTCTTCTCTTGAGAGAGTGGCCTTGCCATTCGTTTTCCTCCACGGGACCTCTGTAGTTCTTGTGTATGTGTATTGGAATACTGCAACCTCAACAGCAGATCTTGGGGGCCGAGGTCTGCGTCAGTCTTCCTTTACATGTCAAGAAACATGATGATTAGGGTCCCACCTCCACTGCTTCTGTCATAGGAGGGACTGACCTCCTTCCTCAGTTCCAGTTAAAAATCCTGGAGAAACCACCTCATACCCCTTAGGATGACTATTCAGAACAACAACAAAAAGTTAAAATAACAAGCATTTGGTGAGATGTGAAGAAAGTGGAACCCTTGTACATTATTGGTGAGAACGTAAAATGGTGCAGGCACTATGGAAAATAGAGTGGCAGTTCCTCAAAAAAAATTAAAAATAGAGGTATCCTATGATCCAGCAGTTCCAGAGTTCTGACCAGAAAGTATCCAGCCACATAATGTGAAAAACAGAGACTTTCACTGAGGAACATACAAAATACAAGACACATTGTACACAAGACAATAATGCCTCAGTCCCCTTCAAAGTAGGCACCTTGGAACCTCACACAGTTGTCCCAATCTCCGTCAGCTGCCCTGTATTTTCCTGAATCTCATCAACGGTCTGAAATCTCTTTCCTTTCAAAGGTGATTTTAGTTTGGGGAAAAGCCAGCAGTTTTGGGAATCCCCAGATCAGCTTCTAGTTCTCGCACCATCAGCTGCTGATCTTTGTTGACTGCAGCCCGTACACGTTCAACATTCTCAGGTGCTCTGCTTGTTGCAGGCCTTCCAGAGTGGGGATCACTTTCAACAGATTCTCGACCATCTTCAGAGCACTTGTGCCACACTTTTATTTGCGCTGCACTCATTGCATCATCTCTGAAAGCCTTCTGAATCATCCGAATATTTTTTCTATGGAGGAATATTTACGCTTCACACAAAGTTTGATTCAGACAGATTCGTTGCTCTACTCATTCAGTCATTTTGAATGCAATGGCCACACAATACACACACTCACTCAATGGCATGTACCGCCCCCACTGACTAGTACAGTGAAGTCGTCATTGTTCACACATGCACATTCCCATCCACTCTCCCTGGCTGCCAGGTTCAATCGATGTCACACAAACCGTTTTCATTATATTAACAATGACCGGACTATTTCAGGACAGACTTTTGTATACCCAAAAGAATTGAAAGCAATGTCTCAAAAGCTATTTATACCCCCATGTTCATAGCAGAATTATTCACAATAGCCAAAATGTAGAAGCAACCCAAGGGTCCATTGAGCAAGAAGTGGATAAACAAAATGTGTTCTATCCACACAATGGAGTACTATTCAGCCTTCCCTCCAGGGAGGACAGAAGGAAGTTCTGCTGTATGCTACAACAGTCATGAAACTTGACGGCGCTATGTTGGATGAAGCAGCCAGTCACAGAGAGACAAACGCTGTACTATTACACTCATGCGGAGAACCTAGAGTAGTCATCTTCACAGAGACAGAAAGGGAAATGGTGTTGCAGGGTCTGGGAGGAGGGGAAGGGGCGATGGAGGCTGCTATTTAATGGGGACAGAGTTTGAGTTTTATGAAATGAAAAGAGTTCTGGAGATTGGTTGCCTACAAATGTAAATGTACTTAACACTACTAAACTGTACACTTAAAAATGGTTAAAATTGTTCATTTTTATGTGTATTTTAGCACAGTTTTTTAAGCTCCTGGGGGAAGATTTTTGATGAACACGTTTGGATGAGGGGATAATGCTCAAAGCAATTACCTGTGGGCAGAGGCAGGACACCTGAGCCTCCACTCATGTGGAAGGGGAAGCACTGAATGTCCGCTGCTGCTGGCTTCCATGTAACTTTACACTCGGGAACATCGGAAAACTCTGGAATGCTGTGGCTGAAAAATGTCCGTGGCATAGAAACTCAAAATGGAACTGAAGAGTCATTGAAATTTTTGCAGAAGAAACAATTCTGTAGTTTTTTTAATGGTCAAACGGAAAAGGTGAAATATTTCTTCTGAATTGTTCAAGCTCAGAAGAATAAAACTAATAAATCAGAACTTCCATTTGAGACCACAGGACAGGAAGTGCAGGAAAGACAGGATTTTTTCCCTGAGTCTCCAGGATGATAAAGTATTCTTGCATAATATATATTTCCCAATGGTATACGGTCTTCTGAGTCCAGCCATTTAAGGTCACATGCAGTTTGCAGCAATTAGGATTCAGTGATTTTAGAATAAAAACATGTTTCTTTTGCAATATCATCTAGCACTTTGGTACAGGATAAAATGTTAATCATTGACCTGCTGTTAAAACTGGGATTTCTGCTGTGCTGGTAGCTCACTCTAAGTAGTCTACCTGCACAGGTCACGAGCTGGAATGTCTGGGAGACAGCATACATCAGCTAGACATCTGAACGTTGACAGCATTTAAGGTGAGGTCACCTGGCCGAGCTGTGTAAGGAGAGGGCAGGTGAGGGGAAGAGCGTTTGCCTTCCCAGATCTTTGTCTTTCTTCTGTCCCAAGCATCCCTTTTTGGGTTGCGCTAGTCCCACCTCACTTCACTATCGTGGTCCAGTAGATGCTGCCAATCCTATTGCTCTGTGGCCCTGAGAACAGAAGGGCTGTGACCCAAAGGCCCTGGAGTCCTCCCCAGATGATGTTTGAACTAGAAACAAGGAAAGAGGGTTTCTTCTTCTCTAATGGCAAAGATGGGACAGCCCCTGACCGTGGTTTCAGGCCCAAGGAGAGAGCCAATCTGAGAGAATGACAGGGTGTGAGGACAGAAGCAAAGAGAGGAGAGAGACATACACAAGTGTGCACCTCACGGAAAGTAGGGTTACCTGTACCTGAAGTGAAGCCTTACCCTTGTCTGCCTGCCCTGACGTCTGGTTCCAGGCATCATGAGTGGATTCTCTTTCCCTCTGTCTAAGCTGCTTGGAGCCGGATTTCTGACACTTGCAACTGAAAAAGTCCAGAGGCATCTAATTGCTCCCAGCACCGAAGGTGAAGGAGCGATCCTCTGCAGATACACTGGTGACAGGATTCGGCTACTGCCTTCCCTTCAGGAGAAAACAGGAGTAGCAGGGAGAGGCATCTTGAACATTGGTTTTAGGAGCAATCTGGTTTCTGCTCTTACCATTAATGTTCTGCATGATCTTGGATGAGTTACTTTCTAGTTCTCTATAAAATGATGGGCTAGATCACAGGTGGCAAACACAAGTCCTTCCACCTTGTTTTATCTGGCCAGGTACCTTGTTTCTACCTGGCGGCAGCGCCAAGCTCCTTGCCCCTAGTTAAGGAGTAGTTACATTTATAAGGTCCTAAAATTACATTTGGCCCTTTGAAGGCAACCACGAGGCTGATGTGGGCCCCGGTGAAAACGAGTTTGACACCCCTGGTCTAGACAGTACAATCCAAAGGGCACTTGCAGCCCTTCTGCTCTTTCAGATACCTAAGTGCCAATTTGATTTATGCTATTCAGTCTTCTCTTGATTTTGCCCTCAGTTCTGCCTTCAGTTCTTTGCTCAAGTCTTGCTCACTTCTTTAACATGGTTTAACTTGGGGACTCTCCTGAGTTGGCTAGAGACACTAACAGGAAAAATAGTGTACCTTGTATCATACTGAAGAAAGAAGTTATCTACTTATTGGCAGGATAGAGCATAAAGAAAGCAAAAGCAAGAAGAATTTCAAATTGTCCATAGTGTATTTTGTTTAAAAGGAGGAATGCTGTCACTAGCTGGTGTTTTATCACAAGATGACAGTGGCCAAACATAGAAGGGATATGTAGCCAGGAGCGGAGTTCTGCTGTTTGAAGAATGGTTTGAGTTGCTATGATGGAAGACGCTGGAAAAATGGCCTATGTAGGTCTGCATTCCCCCAGCATTACCAGGTAAGATCCTTTCAACAGCCCGGAAACTCTTAACAGAACTGTGACTATGGTTCCGAAATAAAATGCACGAGGGCTTCTGTGCCTCCTTCAGGAAATATCTTGTCTGTGTGGCGAGGAAGGAGCATAATGTGGTATCCTCGAAAAGGCTGCGTCTCTGAAAAATGTGCTTGCTTTTTGCCTTTGAAATGCGTGTGCATGTGTGTGAGCACCCTTCTCCACACAAAGTTAAAGAAGATAGTGGTTGGTCGACACCGTGAACTTCAAGTTTTTGTGTGGGGGGAAATAACAACGGGATCAAAGGACTTCTTGGAATAATTATGCTTCCAGAGGCTTGGCTGAACTTCTCAGCAAAACCCATGGTTCACCGCCTGTTAGGGAGTGAGCCTGACCAGACGCTGGAGCCTAGGACCGTCTGGACTGTTGGAAAGTCTCACTCTCCGGCAGACGGTGAGTTTTGTGTTTGTACTGACATTGTGTTTAAGAGAGAAGAAAGAAGAAGCCCATTCTCCAGCCTCCATCACTTGGTATGCTACGATTTCCGTTTTCCAGTGATAAAAAGAATCAGAGTAGAATTCTCAAAGAGAAGAGGCATCCCCAGTCTTGGTTGGCCCTAAAAGAGCTGGGTCTCACAATGTCTTCTGGACAAGCAAGACCCGAACCTGAGCAGTTCTGGCTCTTAGATGGGCTCACCTGCCCCACCTTCTGTTCCTGTATCAAACAGGGTCTTCTCACTCGCAACTGTCACCTCAGAAAGCGAACATCGGATCTTCTCACCAGTTTGTGTCTTCCTAAGTCCAAGCAGAGGAAGTGGAATAAGCTGAATAATTATTGGCTAGATTAATTTGTCCTCCTTAGTTATAACAAGGAAAGTGTGTGTGTGTGTGTGTGTGCATGCTTGCATACAGGCATGCAAATATGTGCATATGACCTTTTATTTCTGGCTTCTTTACATTCCAACCCAAAGTCTGCATACTACCTGCTATGCACAATAACAGGCAGTGCACGGGAGTGCATGTGGTGTGCTGCCTTTGGTATAAAGGGAAGGGGGTGGTAAGTAGAACTAGGGAAACATATAAAAGCAACTGACCGACGGGCCACTAGGGGAGAGGGCAGGGGACCTAGGGGAGTGGAGGACAAGGACATTTTCTCTGCACATCTCTTAGATGTTTGAGTTTTGAACCATGTGAATGCTGTCACCAACCCAAAAACCATACTTAGTACCTAAACTGGGATTGCCTGTGACAGCTGAACACTCTCTGTCTACATTCTGCATTTCTGTAATGTCTGAACATTTTAAAGTGATCCTGCATTACATGTGTCTCAGGGAAACTTAAAAAAGGAGAAGACCGTTATGGGACAACAGATGCTATAAATGCTTTTGCTATGGAACAAGGCCTAGGAAGACAAAGGCAAAGTATCAGATGTTTGTTTCTCCAGGAAAAACAGTCTAAAAAGATGTTGAGTTTGAAAAGTAGGGCAGAAGAGAGAATCTCCCAACCGCTGGGTTTTCTGTATAAACAGGTCTCAAAATTTAGACTGCAAGCTGGTTAGAAAGCTTCTCCTCTGAGGCGCACTCCCAAGGATAGTTAAAATGTCCCTATGGCACTCAGCAATTACAAAAAGCTTGAAGACCAGGATAAGAGCAACAGCTAACTTGGTGATGGTTAGGTGGGAAAGGGTGAGAAGTAGCTTGGGATGAAATGGCACATAGATCTGCAAAGGAAAATAGAAAATCTTAGCCGAGGATACTTAAGATGCCTGGATCAACTCGGGCTGGCAGGGGAGATGCACCAGTAAAAAGTCACCTGAACGCTCTCTGGAGCTCTTGCCTGCAGTTTGGAGAGGATGCAATGTTTTACCGAGGGTGCGGCAGCACCTCAGGGGGCAGGGTGAGGCGGGCGCGTCCCGGCTTGTGCAACTGCTTCCTCTGCTCACACCCTGCACTTTTGAGATCTCATGTACTGCTCAGGTTCAGCTTGTGTTTCTCCGAGCTTCCTCTCTTCTTAAATAATTCAATAGACTTTATGGATAGCTTTATGCCATTTTAAAAATCAGGGAAATGTGTTTAAGATGGTTATAGTCTCTGGACTAGAAATGCAATGGTTGGGTTTCAAACCAAACCTCCTTGGTTTGATTGACCAGATTCTTGGTGACCTTAGACCAGTCCTGGATCTGGGTTTTCGTTTTTATTTTTTCTCTCTGAAGTGGGAAGAGAGGCCAGCAGCAGGGCACAGGAGATAACACCTGTGGAGCCACAGACGGCAGAACTGCCCCAGCCCGGCGGCACCCCTTTCCCTCCCTGGGCCCCCTTCCTCCTCAGAAAGTGGAGGAGTTGCCCCAAATCCTGAGATCTGCAATTCAAATTTGATAACAAACACCTCAAAACGTAAGTAAGCTGTGCTGAAAATACCATATTTGGACATATGAAATAATTCTATGTCGTTGGAAAGAAAGTAAGTCCTTTTCACTTTATTTTTCATAAGCATACTTTCGGTCATTTTCTTCCCTCTGTAAGTTTAGAATGTAGAATGTGTACAGAGTTTTTGACACCTGAGTTCTACATCATCGGTATTCCTGGTCAGGGTTCATTAAGCATCTCTATTTGCCCAAGTTTATTTTACATCTAGAGATTTGAGACTCACGGGGCCTACCTGGGCACCACTTCTACATTACCTAAGAGGTTTTTTGAAAATCCAAGCTACAGGGATGCTAGGCTAGACGGCATCAGTATAAAGATGACGATGACTCTTTCACCATTCCCCAGTCCTGCGTGCCTCCACCCCAGTCCCTGTGCATTCATCTGGGAATGGCTTTGTGCTGATTTGCAGGAGAATGTGATTTTCCTCCCCCTGCCCCAGGACAATGCTGACAGAGGTTGCCTTGCAGAATGTGTGGGTAGATGATTCTAGGCGACATTTCAAGATTCCTTCCAGCTTCCGCGACTTTGAGAAACAAATGTATACTACTCCCTCGCCCTGCTCCTCCAGCCACCTCTCCTTCCCCCATTAAAACACACCTTCGACAACGTGCAACTCGCCAAGGCCTGCTGTGAATTTGGGTAGCTGTGCAAAGTCAGAGGAGTGCAAATGGATCTGGCGCCAGTTGGATAGAAGTGAATGATTCGTAATCTCCCACTTGCAGCCTTGCTCGTCAGTGAAAGCACTGACCTAGAATTCTAATCGGGAGGTGACATGTTAGTACTTGAGACTGCAGCCAGCCATTCAGCCTCAGCAGAAACCCCTGTGGGAGGACGGGCCTCAGCAGTCACAGGCTTTCCAAAGTCACAAAGTGGCGACCCTGGATCTCCAGTTTCTTGGTGGTTTATGCCTATCCTCACCCCACTCTTAAAATAAACAACTTTTACAAAGATGTATATTAAGTGTACAACGTTCATTATAGAAAACTCCGGAGAAACAATAGACACCCACGATTTCTTTCTCCCAGCAACTGTCCTTTGTCTCCTTCTTCCTGTCCAGTACATTCGCTCCCAAAATAGCAAGTGCATACCCCGCCTGACGCTAAGGAGTCATCTCAGAGAAGGTGCATTTTAGGGTGGAAAATGAGCAAGTACACGAGAATTTCAGAGGCTGGAAAATTATGAGAGAAATGACCTGGGAAACAGGACGACGAGGAACTGGAGGGTGAACTGGGGGCTACTTTTGATAAGGCGTCAGGTAAGACGTGAGGAGGTGGTGTCTATGCTGTGGGTGGAGGATTGGGCAGAGCCAGCTTTGGGGAGGCTGGAGGGAGAGAATGCTGGGCTGGAAGGAGCTTGAGAGGGTCCTGAGACCAAAGGGGCAGTTTGGGGGGTGGACAAGTCAAGGGCTGGGCCAAGAGGTGACTAAGAACCAGGTCAGATAGGGTCTTCTGGGGCCACTAGTCATTCTTCTGAATGTAACAGGAAGCCATTAGAGGGCTTGGAGCAGGGCAGTTACAGACCTACCGTACTTCCTGTGTGCTTTTGTGGAGAATGGATTCTAGGGGCAAAGTGAATGCAGAGAGACCAGGTCCAAGAATTTAGAAGAGACAGCAGAAGTTTGGGCTAGCTGGCTAGAGAATGAGAAAAGTAGGTGGGCTGCAGAAAAATTTTGAGACAGAGCAGATGCGCTAAGAGACTGAATTTGACAACGAGGAAAGACGAGACCTCTGAAACCCTGCAGACTGGGGTGAGGATGGTTCATGAATAATGGGAAGCGGTTTTCTACCTCTAGAGGCAAAATCTTCACCTTTGGGAGAACTCTTTGTGTTTCAGAGAATTATCACTGTAGGTCCAGTATTTATAAATTCATTCTTTCACTCAACGAATCATTACTGTGCACTTACGTGGGGCTAAGCTCTGTTCTGGTTGGATAGCAAACTAAACAGAAAACAAGCCCCGCCCTGAGAGAGGTGGCGTTCCAGCCCACAGACCTATGTTGTTCAAGGGTC
This sequence comes from Desmodus rotundus, assembly GCF_022682495.2. Lineage (NCBI taxonomy): Eukaryota > Metazoa > Chordata > Mammalia > Chiroptera > Phyllostomidae > Desmodus > Desmodus rotundus. The sequence continues at coordinate 41,489,866 of NC_071387.1, read as the reverse complement.
AACGGTTTGTTGAATGAATGAATGGATGGATGAATGAGCCCAGATGCATCTATTAGTGTTCATTTGTTAGTGGTTTGGGAGGTTTGGGACTATAAATTGTCTATGTTTGAGTACTAAGGTGGGGTTTTTTTGGTGGGGGAATAATCATTGTTTTGGGGAGCTGTGGGTGGATAGGGATGGTTATCTGTTGCTGTGATGGTGAGCAGCTCTTTTTTTCATACTAACCATATTCCTATGCCATCAGAAAGTTTTAATATTGGTATTGTAGTTCAGCACACACACAGACCACGCTATGCTGAACTCATCTTTCCCAGGTTTCCTTGCCATACCTCACCAGCCATATTGCCCACCTTCCTTTCCTTCTGGTCATTTCCATGACTACAGAAAACACTTTCATCCAAGGCAGCTTTGAATTTGAATTCTTGTTATTTTTTATTAATCTTTGACACCTTTCTGTACCACACATAAGCCAAACAAATAAATCAAAGCATAACACCATTGATTTCTCAGGCAGTGTGTGTGGTACTTTGGAGGTGGGACTCGGTTTGGGGTGTGAGAAAAAGAAGGGGGCAGAAGCAGGACTTCCTGAGAGCTGAGCTGGCTCCACTGCCTTGCCCCCTGGCTTTGCTCTATCTCCTTCTTCTGTGTTAGTATTTGCTCTGGCCCCCACAAGGAAAAGGAAGGAATAAAACCACCACCAGGTTATTAACACTACAAAAGTTATTCTAGAACTGAGACTTGGTGATTTCCATGCTAGGGACCGTAGACTTTGGCCAGGTGATTAAACCAGTGCTCTGTGGCCCATTTCATGCTTCCACATGGAACCCTGGAGCAAGGCGGCCCAGGTAAAGAGAGCCGATCCCCAAAATGCACATGCATACGACCGGGCCAGCTCAGCGGGAGTGATGGGTAGTGTGTCTTGAAGAAATGGTGCAGTTTTGTTCCTTACCTTACAAAAAAGAGCAGAAAAACAAGTACATTTTCAGGTTTAAAATGTTCTGATACTTTTTCCATATCAGAATCTTTTTAGGATCTTAAGGGATAATAGCAGTATGCAATCCCCCGTGCAACTTTGCCCACTGGTCCGCAGAGAGCACTTCTCTTAAAATGACTCCTTTGGAGACCTTACTTGGAATGCTCTTTATACTGAGCATTTAAAAATGAAGGAAAAGGGGGTAGGGAAGGGTGACTAGGCAGAGCACAGAAGAATTTTAGGGGAGTAAATCTATTTGGCATGATATTATAATGGTGTATACATGTCATTATTACATGTGTCCAGACCCATAGAATATACAACACCAAGAAAGAACTCTAATGTCAACTGCAGTCTTCGGGTGACGATGTGTCAGTCAACATTGGATCATCGATTGTAACAAATGTACCGCTCAGGGGGGAGGGGGAAATTGATAATAGAGGAAAATCTCTGTAACTTCCTCTCGATTTTGCTGTGAACTTAAAACTGCTCTCAAAGTAAAGTCTATTTAAAAGAAAGCTAAAAAAAACTAAAGTAAAATGGATGTACTTTGAAGACACTGCACTAAGTGATGTAAGCCAGTCACACAAGACAAATACTCTGTGACTCTACTTACAGAAGGTACTTAGAGTAGTCAAATCCAGAGGCAGGACGTGGAATTGTGGTTGCCAGGGGCTGGGGGAGGGAGCAATAGGGCAGTTTAGTGGCTGCAGAGTCTCAGCCTGAGAAGATGGGTAAGTTCTGGGGATGAATGGTGGTGATGGTTGCACAAGTGTGAATGCTCTCTCACTGAACGGCACACTTGAAATGGTTCAAGTGATAAATTGTGTGTTATATATAGGTTACCACAATTAAAAAAATAAAGCAAAGTAGGGTGGGGAAATAAACTGAGGTAGTAAGTGAGAAGGACAAATAGCTCTTGCTGTCTGTTGGGTCAGTATGAAGGATATAACAGGATTTTGGCTTTTGTTGGCTGCATAAACCGTGATGATTCCTCGCCCATTTCTCATTTTCTCTGGGAATAATGAACGGTAAGGGGAAAGGGTCTTTAGCTACAAAAAGGGCAGCAGAAACGATCTCCCCTCATTCAAAACCGATTTCTGCCCTGCTCAGAGTTGCCCTCTCTTCACATTCTCTAACAGCACAGATCATCGAACTGGAAATGGCGGCAGAGCCCTGTGCATTTCCTACATGGTAAGGCCTTGATAAAAAGTACTTGTGAAAGTTGACAAAATACATATTTCATAAAGAAGCTTTTTTTAAAAACTGCTAAATGAGGATTTACTAAAAAGGGAAGGCCCCTCTGAAATGCAGGGGTTCCCAGGGCTGTCTTTACACAACTGCACTGCAAAATAAACAAGGGTGACAGAACATTTTGAGATTAAACTACATTTCCCTCGGTGTTTTCCCTTTTTCCTGTTCCCTTACTCAAGCAGGCCGGTGAGTCTGCCTTGTTGAGTGAAGAGCAGAACGCTGTAAGACAGTCCTTAGAGAGCCGGCGTCCTATGTGCTGAATCAGGATAGCAGAGAAGCGAGGTGTGGTCCCTCACAACGTTCATCTGTACAGTGTCTTCTGAAACTTTAATTTGTAGACTTCTAAAAAGTGGGACACTTTGCATAAAAATCTGGGTGCCTGGTTTTTCTTAAAAAACAAAACAAAACACAACCAAAACCTTAAGATGACTCAAGCAACCTTGTTTGCCCACATGGCGACACCAGCTGCATCTGAGTTACAGCTGCTGCATTTAGGATGGTGTATTTTAATTGGGATAACATGAGCCACTGGGACAAAGAGCTCCTCAGATTTCAGTGGCATAACACAAAGGAAGTTGATTTCTCATTCATGTATAACAAGCCCAGAGCAGGTGATTCACAGACCAGGGCTCCTTCTTCCTGTGACCGCACTGTCCCCTGGGGGCCTTGGGACTTGGATTTCAGCCTGTGGAATGGGAAAAAGCACATGCAGGAGCACACTGTTGCTTGACTTCCTTGGTCTGAAAGTGACATCCTCTGCTTTATTCCATTGGTGGAACCCAGTCATGTGACCCACCTAGATGCAAGAGGAGCTAGGAAATGTGGAGCCTGGCTGACAGTCACTTTCTGGTGATGACTGTTCTATTGGTTGGGGAAGCACCAACATGTGGTGGGCTTGTGCAACTGGACCACAAATGGGCATGCACATTCCAATTAACCAGTCTCACCACCATCTTTTTATCCCTGAGTGGTCCTGAGAGCTTTGGGGTTTGTGGCCCTGGCTTAAGGACAGAGTGTGAAAGAGAAACATAGAAAGTGATGAATTCTCCCTAGGATGAAAAAGATTTCCTTGGGCTGGGAGGAAGTGAGAGAGAGACAGGTCAGAGGGGCCCTGGAAGAAGGTCTTGTGCTTTATTTCCTTGTAATATCATCTAGGACACTGCAGTACCATGGGAGGAATGATTGATTGCATGGCATGTTTTGGTAGGTGGGATGATAACCTCTCCCACCCCACCCAAATATCCTGTGTCCCTTGTAGAACACAGATATAGTGAAGAGCTACTCGACTGAAGTAGCCATATAACCCCGGACAGTAGAGACAACTCAGCCAAATTTTCTGGGGACGGAGGACCAAATGGCTGTGTGATTCCCTGTCCTCCCCACACCCTGGTACTGCTACCCTGGGGTTAGGGACTCTAGGAAGGAGGGAGGCTAACTCCCTCAATCCCACAGTAGAGTAGAGGCTAGGGGTCTACAGCCAAGTCATTATATCAAATTGCTGACCGGTGACAATTTTTGCACAGGAGTTTATGGACTGAGGTTCATACCCTTGTTAAAGTGAGAACCACAGGTCCAAAATGGCATCACCTGTGCTAAAGGTCCATCATACCAAACCTAGGTTTAATACCTGATCTAATTGCACTTTCAGCTTCTCCAAAATGTTATCTTAATAAATCAGTCTGGATTTTTCTGATCAAGCATCAGTAGTCTGTCACATACACAGACCAGTAATCTGTCACATAGACAGGCTGTGTTTTTGTCACAGCCCTCTCCATTTCCCAGAGAAAGAAGAGGCAACAGGTGTGACAAAAACACTTGCCATTCCCTTTCCCACAACAGAACACAGCTAGGTCTAAACATACTCTTTCTTTTCTTTTGTTAATAGTTCCTTTGCTCCATTCATCTTCCTATTAAAAGCTACTTTGTACAACACCTTCCAGTGCTCTTCTGGTTGCTAGATGGGATGCTGCCGAAATTCACAAATTGCTTAACAAAGTCAATTAGATCTTCAGATTTACTCAGTTCAATTTTGTTTAACACCCTCCATGAAATTTTGCAGTTTGCAAAACGAAGGTGCTGAGGAAGGTGGTGGCCTCCTTAATTTCAGCTTTTTAGAAACTTTGTCCTCCAACTCCCAAACCCGAAGCAGTACCTCTGTTCTGGGGGCCCCATCCCGCCCACATACCAGGAAAGCAAACAAAAGCCAAAACCCCATTAGCTTACAAGCCTTTTAAAGGGATAGTTGACACTGTAGGTAGTGTTTCAGACAGCCCCAGAATAGGCACTGTACTCCTGGCACATCAACTTTGCTCAAAGACTTAGGAAAATATTTTTTATTAAAAGAAACTAGGTTAAACTGTGGAGTAGAACGCCCCGTTCACATTTAAAAAAAAATGATGACATTCCGGACTTCAGAGAAACTTCTTTCTTGCAGGGAAGGGGGCCTCCCTGTTTTAGAACCCCATGTGGGTCTCCAATGGAGTTCGAGAAAGATACTATTGTAGAAACGTTTCAGCAGTGCTGGCCCTGCGCCCGGCCTGGCTCTGGGCCTCTCCCCTGGCTTGGACTGCAGCTCCCCTGCCCCGGTATCGCGTTCCTGTTAATATCTCCTCACGTTTCTAAACTCACAGCTTGTTGGCGCTGGCGAACCTGAGAGCTATTGCAGGGTTCCAGCTCGCTGGTTTCGCCAGAGAAAACGAAGGATCAGCAACTTTAAAGGACTTGCCTGGGGGCATCCGGGTTTCCCAGGCCAGGGATCCTCTTAGAATCCTTAGCTGCTTCCAGTTTTTAATCCTGCGGAAACTCTGGGCCCCAGTGCTAGTGCAAAGAAAAATTATCACCTACCCACCCACCCCGGGCCCATTCTTCACCCAGTAGTACCATCCTTGGGAGTCCTGCCTTTCCACTGAAGTATCTGGCGCCGTGGGGTGCTTAGAAAAGTTTAGAGAATTAATGACTGCTGCTTCTGGAACAAACGCATCAGCGCCCAGGGACCGGTGGAGGAGACATGCTTGGATGGGAGGAAGGGGGTGCGACTTTCTCCCACCTCCTTCTGCGGCCAAGACAAAGGGTCTGAGGTCAGAGTTGGAGGACTGAAACTGGCCTGATCTAAGGCACAAGAGCACGAACGCAGGTTGGTAGGGCCTTTTCCCTCCGCCCACGACTTTTGGGCTGGGGAGCAGCTGAGCCGGCCGGCTGGTGCAATCTCCTGCACGCCTTGCATTGATCCAAGAAGGGGTTGAAACAGCAAAGCCGAGCGCGAGCAATGGCTTCCGGCCGCGGCTAGCGAGCACGACCAATGGAGATGCGAGCCCTAGTGAGAGGGCCAATCAGAGCAGTGCCTGCTTGAGGTGCGGGCCAATCTGGGGCGCCAGCCAGGCACTGGAAGAAGGCGGAGGGTCGGCACCAGTGACAAACTCGCACAGCCCACGCGTTCGGTTCTCTCCGACTGACTCGCCGCCTACGCCGCAGCAGCATGGACGCTCGTAAGCAGGTGGTCAATTTCGGGCCCGGGCCCGCCAAGCTGCCTCGTTCGGTAAGTCCCAGCGATCGCGCGCGGAAAGTGCAGTCAGAGCGTGAGCACGCGCGCGAGTGGCTGTGCATCTCTGCTCACGTAGCTGAACATCCTGCTAGGGTGGCTGTGCATCATCGCGCTGGGCGATTGGATCCCCATCCCTGCCCCTAGTTCCCCGTACGCTCTGCACCAGAGTGCACCCAGTTCAGGATCTCGCGCAGGGGTGCTTCTGGAGAAAGGCCGTTGGGGGAGGAAGCTCGGGAAACAAGCCTGTGCAGCTGCTCCGAGGTGTGCGCGACTCGGCCCCTTGGGGCGTAGCTGGCGTGTCGCTGTAGCACAACTGGAGACTCCTGCAGACTACTTTCTCAGGCTCCCGCGTGGGCTCGGAGGAAAAGAGAAAGCCCCTCATTCGGCGTTCGCCTTGCGGGCAGTGCTGCGAGCCAGGCAGTATTGAGTGGGTGCATGAATGGACGCTGTGTGAATGAATGGCGAATGGGGATCGCGTTAACTGGAAGGGATTGCCAACTGGAGGGCCACGCATGCCCCATCGCCCCCTTCCCCCACTCCCCTGCCCTGTAAACAGCGTTTGGGTTAGCCAGCACTTTGAGAACATTGCTTTTCAGAAACGTACAATAAATTTGAAAGCCTTTCAGTCCCTCCTTGTCCTCCCCCAGGGAACCTACCCTTCCCTAAACCCTTTTTCTCAGCTGTTTTGCGCGTCGGGTTTTTTTTTTTTTTTTTTTAAATTTAAAACGGCTTGTCCCCAAAAGGCATTAGAGTATCCATACTCTGGTAGCCTTTGGGTTGCTAGCCTAGTTTGCTTTACTTTGTTCTGGAGCCAAAGAATGTTTGAAATCCGCCCCCCCCCCCCCCCCCCCCCCCCGGGCCAACCAGACCTTTTTAGTGCAAGTGGCACTCTCTCCCTGCCTTCCCAACCCCCAGCCAGGTTCCAGGTCCTTGGCTCCCCGAGCCACAACCCGTGACAGCTGTGAAGAAGGCAACGTCTCTGTTGTGCCTTGAATGCGTTAACAAGCTGCCAAGGCTGCTGTTGTTGGATTTTTATTTTTCTAACCAAGATGATTCTGATAATATGTTGTAGCAATAGGAGGCCAAGTACTTCACAATTATCTTTTGTTGAACCGGCTAAAAGTCTCCCTGGGACAGAGGCTCCTCTGTATTGTAGAAACAGAATCTTACAATTTTAGAAGGGAAAGGACATTTTACTTTTCTAGGGACAGCGCTCACAGTAGCTGAGAGAATAAGACATATTTTTCTCTGCTATTGCAGTCTGTTTTAGGCGAGATTCTCTGCTACTGGAAATGTTTCCTGTACCCTCCTCAGCCTTCTTTTGGGTTCAGAGTATTATTCCCTGTGCAATTTGTTATATACATTTATTATAATGACAGTTGTCATCAGTAATAGAATTATTTGTTTATTATTTATTTTCTGGGGAGGATTTTTGCCCTCTGATGTGCCCTATAACCTGGGGAGCATATGTTGCTTTGTATGTAACTTGATTTAATTGAATTAAAAGGATTAGAGAAACTTTTCAAACTTTGACTGTAGGCCCTGTGGAAAATACATATATTTTACAAAATGACCAAGTACATGCATGTAATTATAACTAAAACAAAAGCCTTATGAAATAGCCAAAGTAACTGTGACATACACAATTTGTATTCTATTCCGTGCTAGTCTGTTCAGTTTCATTTAAAAAATTCTTTGTGACCCACAAAAGCATTCTGCAGTTTGAAAAAAAGAAACTCCATTGGATTAAGAGGACGGTGCTTTATGGGTGGAAGTCTTAAAACTCTTTGTAGTGGTTTTGGATATAAAAATAAATATCTTCACAGAATACTATCTATAAGAGAAATAGTCTTAAACAGAAGTTCAAAAATGATTCTATTACAGATGGGTGTTTCTGTTTACTGAAGGGGGGAAGGATTCACTAGTTCATTTGATCAGCCATTGCTAATAAGCATCCAGCAGTTTGCAAAACAGTGACAAATTTTTGAACTCCCTTTTTAATGGAATCTTTTTGTCTAATTCTTTGTTGTTCAGTATTGTTTCTTCACGTAAGCCACAATCCAGTGTAGATGGTTTTATGATATCCTCCTTAGCCTGCATCTTTTAAGGAAACCATCTCTGATGGCTGGATGCTTCTACAGAAGTCTTACCTCATCCTATTTTATACACATTTTTTGAGCTTTTCTTTCTCTCTTTTTACTTTGTGGCAGTTCTCACATACACAGAAATAGAAAGCGAATAATACAAAGCCATCCATTGACCCGTCTCTGAGATTTAACAGCTATGGACATTTTTCCAATCTTGTTTTAACAACCTCCCCCTCCCTGCCACACACACACACCATCTTTCTCCCCTCCTTCCCCAGAATTATGTCAAAGCCAATGCAGATATCAGTCATTTCACTCATAAACATAGCAGCATGCTTCTCTGATGAGGGCTTGTGATCCCTAAAAAAATAGGTATTTTCCTTCTCAGTTTGTAGTTACTTGAATTTTACTTGCCTTTGGGAAACAAAAACAATGGGTCTTTTTCCTCGCTGGGAGAGATTTAGCTGTGGCCCTCACACCCCCCCCCCCCTCCCTTTCCTAGTGCTGGCTGGCATTGGCCCTAAACTGGGTCCTGCTTTCCCAGGTTGCCCCTGGGAGGTAGAACGTGGTTATGGGACTGCAGTGATCCTGCAAGAAGGGTCAAGGGTCTGGCCAGCGCACACGGCCAAGTCACCCTCTGGAGCCTCAGCTGAGGTTTCTCATGGGCAAATTAGACACAAGAGTATCACCCTCATGGCTCAGTTGTTGGGACCAAAAATGAGTACATCAGTCACTCCCGGAGGGGTCCTCATTCACAGCAGGCGCTTCCTAGTTCATGCCCACCCCACCCACCCCAGTCACGCACCTGCACCAGAAGTATGGGTAATCCAGTTACCTGTTTAATTTGGGGCCTAGCTGATTTTGTTGTTGTTGTTCCCTGAACCCAGAACTTTATGCATTTTGTACTTTTACTTTAAGACAGGGCAAATGAGATTGTGGAGGGGACATATTCTAGTTTTTCTCAGAGGTTTTATCTTGACATTTAAAGAATTGTCATCAGAAAAATTGTATACTTATTTCCTTTTAAGTCCAAGTTACTTTTTTAAAATGTCAAAGCTAATTCATGCCTTTGCAAAAACTGTATCCTAGCATCAATCACGGATGGTAATTTCACACCCAACTTTGGGAAAATTGCATCTTCTGGGCTCTGTGGGAGGAAGGGGATTGGCTGTGGGTGGGGACGGAAGCTTCCTGATCTCGCAGGTTCTGTGGGTAGACCCCCTTCCGTTGCCCCTCCCTACCCCCAGGTTGGTTTGTCCAGAAGGAGAGCTGTGCACAGAATGTTCAAATCACCTATTTTCTTTTGTTTTATTCTAGGTATTGTTAGAGATACAAAAAGAATTATTAGACCACAAAGGCATTGGGATTAGTGTTCTTGGTAAGATTTATTTTTGGATTCTGTGAATGTCGTGGTTTCAAAGAGAACTAATTTACATGCATCGAACCCATCATTTCTACAGGGTCTTTCCATAGGCTTTTGTAGATGAGTTTTTAAAATTTAATAATTTTAGTTGCATGTTTGGTGGAAACGATTTTGCAATCAACATAAACATAAATGCTAGTGAAATTTAATACATCTTAGCATTTCCCAATTGGTTTTGCCATTTGTAGGAGCTGAGATCAGAAAGTTCATATTGTAGCCCTGGCCAGATGACCTCCTTGATGGGAGTGCCGTTCTGTACATCAGAAAGTTTGCAAGTTTAGTCCCCGCTCGGGGCACATACCTACATGGTGGTTTTGTTCCCTGGCCCAGGTGCATACAAGCAGGAACTGCTGTTTCTCTCTCACAGCAGTGTTTCTCTCTCTCCCTCTCCGCTGCGCCCGCCCCCAGCTCCCTTTCTCCCTTCTTCTCTCTCCAAAATCAAGAAACATCCTCAGGTGAGGATTTAAAAAAAGTTCTTACTGTACATTGGCATATCAGTGTCCCAAACATTTATAATATTGCCTCACGTTCATTTAGTTTTTACACTTATAAATGAACTGATTAAATGTTTATAAATATATAAGCTTTTTATGTAGATCCTGCCAATTAATAATTTCCTTCAGTTTCTCTCCTTTATATGACTGGGGAAGAGGACCTTTGAGTTCTAAGATGAACCTTCTTTTTTTGTTTTGCAGTTCCAAAGACTGCATAGTATTAAGGGACCATAGGGTTAACTGTGTGCTCGTTGCTATTAAATATGTTCCTGTGGGTTGGGGACATGTACTTAGATGTCTGTGACGTGAGAGCGTAGTATAGACTTTTGTCCTGTTGTCCCGAACGGCAGACATTGCACATATGTTCATGTTTGTGAGAACAGAGGTTGAAACTGCCACTTAAAAAATCATTCTGCTGTGATATACAGGGTCTGTTCAGAGAGTATCCGCCCACATAATGTGAAAAACAGACATTTGTTGAAGAAGGTACAAGATACAAGAAACATTGTGCATAGGACAGTGATGCCTCAATCACTTTCAAAGTAGGCACCTTGGGACCTCACACAGTTCTCCCAGCATCTCTTCCACTGCTCAAAACACTGCAGAATCCTTTGTTGTATCGCCATTAGCTGCTGCCCTGTCATGTTTTCCCGAATCTTATCGATGGTCTGAAATCTCTTTCCTTTCAAAGGTGATTTTAGTTTTAGGAAAAGCCAGAAGTTGCAGGGTGCCAAATCTGGGCTGTAGGGGGGCTGAGTCACCTGGGTGATTTGATGTTTCTCTAAAAAACTCTGCACAAGACGTGATGCACGAGCGGGTGCATTGTTGTGATGAAGCTGCCAATCACCAGTTGCCCATAGCTGCAGCTGTTTTACTCATATTGCATCTCAACCGATGAAGAACATTGAGGTAGTACTCCTTATTAATTGTTAGGCCTGGAGGGGCGTACTTGAGATGGACAACACCTTCCCAATCAAAAAACACAGTTAACATGGTCTTGGTCTTGTTGTGACCTTGCTGTGACTTTGCTGTGTCGTCTTCAGGCGTGGAGAACCAGGCAACTTCTGTTGGGACAGCAGGGTCTTCGTTTCTGGATCATAGCCGTAGACCCACAACTCATCTCCAGTTATAACCTTCTTGAGGAAATCTGGTTCAACCGGGTAGCTGTTTGAATCAAGTCATCAGCAACTATAGCACGATGTTCCTGCTGCTCTGGTAGCAGAAGCCATGGAACGAATTTTGCCATGACACGTTTCATGCCAAGATCCTGCATCAAAAGCTTGGACACAGTAGTTTTTGAAATCCCCAGATTAGCTTCTAGTTCTCGCCCTGTCAGTCACCGATCTTTGTTGATTGCAGCCCGTACACGTTCAACGTTCTCAGGTGTTCTGCTTGTTGCAGGCCTTCCAGAGTGGGGATCACTTTCAACAGATTCTTGACCATCTTCAAAGCACTTGTGCCACACTTTTATTTGCGCTGCACTCATTGCCTCGTCTCTGAAAGCCTTCTGAATCATCTGAATAGTTTCCATAGAGGAAAGTTCAAAGATTAACACAAAATTTGATGCAGATTTGTTGCTCTACTTGCTCAGTCATATTGAATGCGATGGCCACACAGTACACGTGCTCACTCAACGATGTCTACTGCCCCCTCTGACCAGCACAGTAAAGTCATCACTGTTCACGCATGTGCATTCCAGTCCACTCTCCTTGGCTGCCAGATTATATCAATGCTGCAGAAACCATTCTCGTGATACAACAACGGTTGGACTTTTCTGGACAGCCCTCGTAAAGCTACAATGCTTGCAATTTGACAATCAGTTTGGATTTTGCCCTAAATGAAGTGAGCCTTGGCCCATGATTTGAATGCAATATAACTGACATTTGTACTTATTCTTTTACTTGCAAGTTTTGTTGTTCTTTCTGAAGTTACTTGTGTTCATTTGGTTTCGAACTAGTACTTATTTTGTTATCTTTTCTTCCACAGAAATGAGCCACAGGTCATCAGATTTTGCTAAGATTCTTAACAACACGGAGAATCTTGTGCGGGAACTGTTGTAAGTTTAAAATTTTAAAGACCAAACTGTGTTTCTTTTGCTTGATGATATGTATAGCTGGGTGTCTGTTATTTTCTATACTCTGCTGTTTAGAATATTCCACAAGTAAAAATAGTCTTGTTAAGATTCTCTCAAATTCACTAAGTTAGTACATAATGCTTGTTATTCGTTACCCATCCTGCATTTTTGTGTTTTTGTTTTATGTAGTGTGTCCAGAGATTTGAAATCATTATATCTAAGAAAGATCTTCCAGCACTTCAGAAGTTCCGCTGTCCTAAAAGGAGTTTAATGACAAAGGAGTGGCCATCTTTGTCGGCATTGTTAACCACAGTGGAGTTTGCTGGTTCTGGAAGGATGGGTCTCACACGACCTGTCAGAATTGCCTGGTTGGGGGGAGTATAAAAAACTCAAATGCTGAGCCCTACCCAGACCTGCTGGCACTCTTAATAGGCTCTTTGGGTTATTTTAAGAGCTTTGAACTCCAGCAACTGCTGCTCCAGTGCATTCTCCTAGGTTGTCGGTGCTGCTTTCCTTACCCAGAGGAAACCTCGTCTGTCAATACATGGCTGTGTAAAGGATATCGGTATAGCCCCATAAATGAATCTAGTAACCTTGGAAATACACACCTTTTTTCCTGCTCACAGAACTAGTGTACTTTCAAGATAGGAAGTTTAGAGAAAACAGACTCACAAATTAAACTGGAATTACCTATAACCCCACTTGTCAGGGGTAATCATTGTTAACATTTTAGGGTTTATCCTTGCGTTCTTTCATTAACAAAATTGGAATTGTACCAACTGTTTCGTTACTTTCCTTTTAAACTGCCTTGATAAATGCTTGGTGGGGCGAGGGGGTGGTGCTTGGTGCTGTTATTTGAGGAGCAGTAGGAACCCATTGCAGTGTGAGTGTTCACAACTGTGACCATGTGCTTGGCTTCAAATGCCAGCTCCGCCTGCTGGGTCACAGGCCGTGTTCTCAGAACAAGCCTGTCCTCCATGGAGGGAGTATTTGGAGCCTTGGCCCTATGTGGCATTTGACCCACGTGGCTGTGAGGCTCTTCAGACTGGACTCCCAGTTCAATTTATGGGCCCGTCCGCTTGTCTCTTACCACATTCCTGCCTTGAACCCCTGTACCTAGGCCTCTGTCCAGTGTCCTTCCCTTCAGTTCTTGGCTTTGTTAACCGCCCTGCATCTGAATAACAGCCCCAGAACCCTGCCTTGGGCTGTCAGTCCTCCAGCAGCTGAAAACCTCATGGGTAGAGCCTCCTAAGGCCTGCCAGCATGCTCTGCTGTCCTACTGAGCACGGAGATGGCAGGCATGGCTCAGATCCAGGTTATTTGCACACCACCTGTTTCCCAAGACCCTCTCATACTGCTCTGGCCTTTGGTACTTGTGCCTCTGCTGGGCTCTGTCCCCTGTTGTCTGCCTGCTCCTAAGCTTGGACCTTGCTCAGAGGCTTGGGTCAGGGTTCCACTGCCTAGTCCTTCTGGAGCTGCATACTGCTGGTGGTTATCCAACCATCATTTTTATTGTCCATGCTGGAGTCAAAAAATTTCACTCTCAATCATGATGTGTATTGGGCGCCTAATTATGTGTTAGACCTAAAGTGTGAACAAAGATCCTTCTCCGCTTGCTTCACAGCATGGACCAGCACATAAATTCCTATAGCACTTTTGGATGCAAGGGACGGTAGCCCAACTCCTGGCCTCACCATAGAAAGGACTGTATTGGCTTCTCCCTCACTCACCCGTGCCCTTCCCTCCTCTCCTTTCCTCAGGTGCACTATCTTTGCTTTCTTTCCCCTGAGCTCCACAGGCCGTTCTTTTGCCCTGTGACTTGGTTTCTGAGCCCATGCAGCCCATCTGGCTGACTCTTTGTACCTCTGTGACTTTCTAAATAAACTTTTGCTTGTATTTGGAAAAAGAAGAGGAATGTATTACCTTGCATGATGGAAAAGTCTAGGATGATTTAAGAGCTCAGATGATGTCAGGAAGGTCTTTTTCTCCCTCTCTTGGCCCAGCTTTTTTATCAGATGGCCACCGTTGGTTGCAGGGTTAGTTCCTACCAGGTCATTGTTTCCCTCAGTACAAACAGCTCTTCTTTCCCAGAAGTTTGATCAAAGTAGTCAGAACCAAACCCCAATGGCCAGCTTGGGTCACGTGCTCATCCTCTTGAGCAGGGGTTGGTCACCCTTGAACTGTGTGGACTAGGAATGGCAGTGGGATGACACCCTAAAGGAACAACAGGGTGTTACTAGCTTCTGTCCAAACAGTAACCATAAGCTTCCACCACAGGACCAATAAATAGTTGTCTAAGAAGTGAGTAAATGACTAGATTTGGGAAGGTAAAATGGTAGTGAGACTTTCCCGTATTTCTGGTGGTATGTCCATCCAAGGTAAAGTGCTGGTAGGGAATCACTCATTCTCCGTGTTGGACCCCGTGAGTCTGTAGTTACTGTCTCCTGTGCTTGTGCCCAGAGCTGTTCCAGACAACTACAAGGTGATTTTTGTGCAAGGAGGTGGGTCTGGCCAGTTCAGTGCTGTTCCCTTAAACCTGATTGGACGGAAAGTTGGAAGGTGTGCCGACTATGTGGTGACAGGAGCTTGGTCGGCTAAAGCTGCAGAAGAGGCCAAGAAGTTTGGGACTGTGAATATCGTCCACCCTAAACTTGGGAGCTATACAAGTAAGTGCTGGGAGCGGAGGTGAACAGTGGAATGTTCCCTGGCATGTGGTCCCTCTTCAGATATCCGGTTACTCCTGCTCAGGACAGTCTGCACTGGTTTTTATTTTTTTGTTCCTCCTTCTCAGTAGTTAGTTTGATACCATTTAGATTGGATGGCCGTACTAGTTACCACTACTAAGTGGCTGCTGCAGAAAGCGCATCCATGAGCTCACTTAGCTGAAAAGCCCAGGAACTGGTTTGGCTTTAGGTATGGCTTGATCAAGGGCCTCAACCTGAATTCCAGTCCTGGTATCTGTCGCTGTCTCCTGTGGTGGCTCCACAGTCAGGAAAGCTGTCCCCTCAGTTTCAGAAGATAGTTGCAGCCTCTGTTGACCTTATATCCTCCCAACTTGCAGTGCTCAAGCATTCCCATAACAATCTCATGGCTCATGTCTCCCCTTCCAAATTGGTCATGCGGTGGCACCTGAGTCACATTGTACCTTTGGGGCTTCAGGTGGAATAGATTCCACTGGACCCACATGGGCTGAGAATGAGGGAGGTTGGATCCCCAAGAGGAAAATCCTAGACCATCAGGGGACATCGGATAATTAAAAAAAGCCCCAAAACTTACCTGCTGTATCTGGAGATTTAACAGTCACCAGGGTGAGATTTATCGTCCTCTCAGGATGGGGGCAGTGATTATAGATGCAAGGTGGGAAGAGGGCTTTTCCTCGTGAATGCTTTGGAATCAGTCTTTCACTGCTAGGAGGGGTGCTATTCCTGGTAGATGACCTGACTCCATCTACGTAAGGAAAGAAGAGAGGGGAAAAGGTGCAGTGTCTTCAGCTTGTCTTCTGTGATAGAAATTCCAGACCCGAGCACCTGGACCCTCAGCCCTGAGGCCTCCTACGTGTATTACTGCGCTAACGAGACCGTGCACGGCGTGGAGTTTCACTTCGTCCCTGACGTCAAGGATGCAGTGCTGGTTTGTGACATGTCCTCAAACTTCCTATCCAAGCCAGTGGACATTTCCAAGGTAGAGTGTAAAGAGGGAACCTCAGCATCTTGGTTTCTGTGAGAGCAGTTTAATCCATGCGTATTCTAGAACAAAGAAAGGTTGGGGAGCCGTGGGCCGGCAGAGGCCCTGAGGCCAGGGTAGCTCCCAGGGAGCAGGCCAGCAGTCACTTGTTACTGCTGACCGTCAGCTGTGTGAGTCCTGACATTCCCAGCCCTGTGTCGATAGCGGCCTCGCAGGGTCACACTCGAGTCCTTGGGAAATTGATCTGCCTTCGACCGTGGCTGTTAGAAAATTTTTTAGTCAGTATACTAGGAGTGGACTGCTGTCTTCAAGGGAAGATGCACATTATCCAAGCTCAGGGTACAGGAAGCCCCCCTTGCCTTGTATCCACCTCAAGTCCAAGAGCGTTCGGACGTAGGTTTTGAGTGGCGCACCAAGGTGGGCAATGGAAGGAGTGTACCCAGGTGCCTGCAACAAGGGAGTATAACATCTGTAAAGCATTTTTTAAAAATGACTGAATTGTAATCTGCCTTTTTAAAAAAAAATTGAGGTAAAATATACTTACCATAAAATCTGTCATTTCGACCATTTTTAGGTGCAGTTCAGTGGCATTTTAAGTGCATTCACACTGTTGTATAATCATTACCACCATACATCTTCAGAATTTTCATCTTCCCA
Source organism: Desmodus rotundus (assembly GCF_022682495.2). Lineage (NCBI taxonomy): Eukaryota > Metazoa > Chordata > Mammalia > Chiroptera > Phyllostomidae > Desmodus > Desmodus rotundus. The sequence continues at coordinate 41,473,679 of NC_071387.1, read as the reverse complement.
AACTGAAACTCAGCACCCGTGACACACTCACTCCCTCATCCTCCCTCCCTCAGCCCTAGTCACCACCATTTGTACTTTTTGTTTCTGTGAATATGTCCGCTCTAGTGACCTTGTATAAGTGGAGTTGTACAGTATTTGCCCTTTTGTGTCTGGCTTATTTTACTCAGTAGAATGTCCTTGTTCATCCACGTGGTCGAATGTGTCAGAACTTTATTCCTTTTTAGGGCTGCATAGTATTCCATTGGATAAATATTTTGGTTATGGCCTGGTATGTATCATTAGTTACCTTTTACTGTGAATTCTAAGCAATGCCAACTGTCAAATACTCCTGCTGGGCCAGGCTGTCCCCTCTTCCCACTTGGGACACCCGTTGGTTTTCCTTAGGTTTTTACGGGGAGACGTGGGAGAGGGTTCTGTATCGTACATGACGAAATTTCCTGAAGGACCTTTAAAGATCTGTTTTAAAAAATTTCCTCTCTCTCAGGCAGCTTCTCTCATTATGTATGAGCATTCTTCTGATTCTCCCTTTATACAAATAGACGAGAAATTCTGATTTTTTTGGTTACCAAGGACATTTTAGCCTCCCTATTTTAAAGACTAGCTTGGGTGTCGATGGAAAATATGCAGAGTGAATATGAATATGTATGAGGTCTTTACAGTGATGGGCTTGGGCCAGCCCCTTACTAGGGAGAAGGCCCAGGCGGATGCTAATCTGTAGGCCTCCAAACGCATGAGTGTCTCAGATGGCGATTCCTCTGGGAGGAGAATATACTCTGAATGGGAATAGAACCATCACTTCCTCATAAAAGTTGTGTTTTAGAAAGCGGGTGGGAAGTTTAAGTACATTGCAGAAAAATGGCCAGGTACGCCTACCCTAGCGTGTTTTCCTTGCTTTCAGTTTGGGGTGATCTTCGCCGGTGCGCAGAAGAACGTCGGTTCTGCCGGGGTCACGGTGGTGATCGTCCGCGACGACCTGCTGGGCTTCGCCCTCAGGGAGTGCCCTGCCGTCCTGGACTACAAAGTGCAGGCCGCGAACAGCTCCTTGTACAACACTCCTCCCTGCTTCAGGTAACTCCGCTGTGCTGCCTGCGGGCTGGTCGGGGGTCTCCCTTCTCCATCGACGCAGAGGCGACTTTAGAGTGTGTTTCCGTGAACTGGTGACCTAGTAGCCTAGGTATCTATCAGGAATTGCTCTCCGGCTCATGTGCCCCTCGTTACCCTCTGTGCACTGTTTGGTCAGTCTTCTAGCCCTTTTTATTGGGGCAGGGGTGTTTCTGTTTGATTTTGGTAGCCTTGGTGGTTCACCATTAACCCCAACGCTTTCTGCAGGTGAAATGCTGTGGCTGCATCGCAAACAATCAGTGCAACTTGGGAGAAGGACTTTCAAACACTGGGTCTCCCCTGCTTTTTGTCTTTCTTTCCCTGGTGGGCCTGCGCCAAGGTAGCTCAGTGCTTGGCAGCAAACGTATTGTCTTTGAACAAACATCTTCCTGGGTTTTCACCCATTCTGCCGGGGTCCTGTTAGCTGCACTCCAGGCCTCTCAGGCCTGCCCGTGATCTTTTAACTCCCAGATTCAGGTGGTTTGGGCAGGCTTTTGTGACACCTGGGATTTAACAATTGCCTGAGAGATCTTACTACTAACCAGCTGTGTGACCTTGGGCAAGTTGCTTAACCTATCTGTGCAGCAGATCCCTTCAGTAGTAATAACAGTACCCTCCTCATTGGGTTGCTGTGAGGAGTAAATGAGTTGAGATGTACATAGTCAGTGCACTCAGTGGGGGCCTGGCACTTGGTGTTTTATAGGTGTTAGCTGCTACACGGGTGTTGTACCGTTGTTTCCACTGTTGTTAGTTCCCAGAGCCTTAGAAGGAGAGGGAAGAGCCAGAGCTGATGGGTTTATGTTTCCAGGGCAGCTGTGACGTAAAGTAGTAATATGTTATGTGAATGACTCTTTAATCTCCCAAGCAGCTTAGGAGGCAAGTACTCTTATTATTCTTATTCTCATTTTGCAAGTGAGAAAGCTGAGGCCACACTTGTAGGAAGTGGCGTAGCTGGGATTTGAGTCCAGGCAGCCTGTCTCCAAAGCCTGGGTGTGTGTACCCTTAACCTTAGTGCTCTTCGCAAGCAAAATCATCAGTGTGGATTTGTTTGTGATTGGAGGGTACCATCTCAGGAGGGCAGGTGGCTGTTGGAGTTCAGCTGTCCCACGGCCGGATTTGTCTGTGATAACTGGAAGCTCATTTTGTGTCCCCTGCTGTCCTCAGGGAAGGGGGTGTTCTTGTGTGAGGTCTCCTGGTTGCTTGTAAACCCCCCTGGGCTTCACCCTGCTTGAAAATGTTTCTAAATATCTATTAGGGATGGGGTGGTGGGGGTGGGGGCGTTGCCGAATTGATTGCTCACGTCAGGGGTTCGAGGCAGTGGAAACACGGTGCTCAGTGGCCAGCGTGGAAACGAGAACTGGGCATGCTGTGTGCTGAAGGTACAGTTGGGGACCCTCATGGGCATGGCTCCTGGAGAAGGGGCTTGGGAGCCAGGTCACACAATGGCACGAGGTGGCTCTCACCTGTTAGGAGGCGGGGCCAGTGCCTGGCTCTATCAGGTGAGTGTTTTAGGGGCCACCTCTGGCTTTGGAAAGGTGGAAGGAGACAGACAGAACCTTTGTGGCCTGGAGGAGCAAGGGGAGCTGTCACTCGCCTGGCACCTTCTCCAAGAGTTACTGTGAAACATACTTATAAAAATGTAGTGAAAACATGAATACGCTGTTTGTTAATTATTAGTGGGGGAATCGGTGGGGACAGCGAGAATGTAGGCTCGGCCGTCTAATGGGAGATGAAAGTGTCTGGAGTCTGACCTGGAAACACAGAGAAAGTCCTAGAACAGGAACTTTTTTATCGGGTCACTCTCCAGCCTTGACCCCAGGCCTTGACTGGTTGGGCAGCTGGTTGCCTAGGGGTGGGTGGGGAGGACAGAAAGGTGGAGGGAGGGCAGGAACTGCCTCCCTGTAACTTGCCTGCCTGAGGAGTGTGCTGAGCCCGAGACACGGGCAGAAAAAAGGCCAAGTTTCTTCACCAGACAGATCAGAGTGGCTATAATTGTCTGTCCTGGGCAGGATACTTAATATTTGATTAGAATCATGTAAACGTAGAAGATGAAAGAGCCTGGATTAAATGTATTCTGCCCGAAGACAATTCCTGGAAGTTGCTTTGCTTTCTTTTATCCCCTAAAGAAGAGAAAGAGAACAAAGTAAAAGTCTGTATAATTGAGCAATTACCCTGAATTTCTAACCTGAACAATGTAGAGTTCATTTGCAGTACTAAAACATTCAGTGTTAGAAAATTGTAGCTCACCAGCTGAGAACAAACTTCATATCCAGAGACATGAAGCTTTGTGCAAAACATCCTCCCCAATCCTTGAATGTCAGCTAAGGCATTCAGAACACTCCAGAACCTTGTTACACAGAAATTCTTGAAAAGAAGCCTTTTTTTGTTTGTTTTAAAATCAGAGCCATGTGATCTTAGGCGCTGGGAAGCTCATTTGAACTGTGCTGGATGACTGGCTTGCAGATAACTGGCTTGTAGCTCTGAGCAATGAATGGGGGTAGAATAAAGGACACTGGGTCATTCTGTTTAACCCTTTAGTAGAACACCTACCTTGAACCCAGTTAGTGGGTGAGCAAAAAGATGTCTACACTTTTTTTCTAACCTGTAGCAGTTTTTACTTACTGTGACACTAAATGAATCCATAAGTATAAATTCATTTTAGTTGCAATATAAAGTAGAGTAACTAATAAGAAACAAACTAACCCCACTGATTCAGGCCACCTTTCTTATCTTTAGCCTTGTCCACCATCAACTCCAGAAGCTCATCTGCAGAGTTAGAATCTTTAGAACAGCAGGGAGAGTTTTCTGGTGATTTCCTGTGTGATTTCCTACGCCCTAGTGCACAGGGAGTAGTTTGTATTGCTTTTAAAAATTTATAAAAGTAACACATGCTCTTAGCAAGTTTTCTGCAGTGACCAGAGCCCGCTGAAGTGTCTGCTAGTAATTGCTGGCTGTGTATCCTGACAGACCCCTACTGGGCATAGCAGGTACCCAGAGCCATATGATTAGTGATAAGAACGGAAGTTTCCCATACACCCTGCTCTGTGAATTCCTTTATTCCACCCAACAAAATATTATGAACATGGCCATATTTGCTCCAGTGGCTGTCTGTTTTTCCCCTTTGAATTGCTGTATGGTATCCCGTAGAGCAGATGTTCTGTGATTTATGTAGTCATTTAACAGGCAGGCTTAGGTGGTAAACCTATGCTCTGTGTTTGCAGGTGGCATTTTGGGTGTGAAAGTATAAATCAGTTCCAGGTGTTGCACTGATAGTGGGGAGAGTTGAGACCAAGTTGCAAAGCTGTGTAAGCATTTTAGGGCCTTGTATTTTGAAGATTTTGGATTGTGTGGGGTAGAGTCTTGAGTTCATGATGAATTGGAAGCTGCAGTAAAGTCACAGTCACCAGACGTCCTTCCATTCCGGGGAATGCCTTCTGGTCCCTAGAGAGCCCTCTCCCTCTTGGTGAGGCCTCAGACACCTAGGCTAGGGGTGCTGTCTCCAGACAGTGTGTGAAATGGGTGGCTTTTCTGCCGACTCTGCCTGCTCCCACTGCGTTCAGATGAGGTCTGAGCATGCCAGCTGCCAAGGAGGCGGAGGTCTGGCTGGGACTGTGGACTTGGCCTGGGCCTTGCTGCGGCCTTGGCTGTGATGATCAAAATAGTGGCTTGGGGACCCTGGGATAACAGAGCTGCAGGTAAAAGCGAACCGTGACCTCGGCGGTTTTGCTGGGATCTTGTGGCAGGGTGTGGTATCTGTGGTTGGTGGAGACCCAGCAGTTCTGGGGATTCTGGAGTGTCTTACAGAACAGAGGGGTTGGTGGGCAGCATCATATCTGGAACACACTCATGTCCACACACGCACACGTGTGCAGTGATGCCCCGTAGCAGCTGCACTTGGCGACTATGTCTGTGACGCTTGGAGCCAGTGTGGCTGCCCCACTAGAAGGGGAGATAGTGGCTCAGGGTCTCAGAGAACCTGGGAAAGCTGAGACCTTGGTTACTAGTGAACAGTGCTTGGGCATTGGAGTCAGACTGACTATGTTGGAATCCTGGCTCGATCAACACCTTGCTGGGTGACTTTAGCCATGTTAAGCCCTGAGCCTCGGTTTCTTCATCCGTAAAATAGAATAGCGGTAGCTCTGACCTCAGGATTATTGTGATCCGTAAAAGGGAGAACAAGCAGAAGATGCCTGGTCCGAAGTAGACCTCAGTAATACTCACTGTCTTCTCTTACTTCTTTCTCCTTTTCCCCTCTGATTTTTATCCAGAGAGCTATAGCTGAGACTGTGTTTACCCAGGGTCTGTTTTCTGCCCTGCTCTCCCTTCCCTTTCTGCCGCTAGCTGTTGTTTCTCATTTCTCCCAGGGATGTCTGGAGAGCTAGGATGGGGAAGCTTCTGGAAAGGCTACACAGCATGGTTGTGGGTGCTGGGCAGCCCGGTGTTAGTTTCTGCTGCCTTCTGGTGGGGAGAAACACCTGGGTCCTCCACCCCCAGATGATTCCATGCATGTGCTTCCCTGGGACAAGCGTCTGACTATTAGAGCGTTTTAGCGATGGGCTTTCAGAAGATCACTGGGAAACCACCCACCACGCTTCAACATCAAGTGATTTTGGCTTAGTTTTGAGCAATTAAAGATACTACTAACGACCACTTGCCTGGCCCACCTGCCATGTGCCAGGCCCTATACTAAGCACTTCACCCAACCCGTCTCCTGCAGTCCCCACGAGCCCTGAGGTCTCACGGGTGACAGAAATTTGAAGTATATGGTTCCAAGCTCCATAAAGGACCGAGGTTCACTGGGTCCTCCTGGAACCAGGGATACAAGTTCCACCCTGTCTGCTATTTCCGATCCTTGCTTCTCCCTGCTGGAATGTTGGCTTCCTATCTTCCGATGAGCATCCTTCTCATGTTCCCTGGGCTCTTAGCCTTATGTCTTACAGTTTGATCAACACATGTCTGCCTCTTTCTCCTCACTCCCAATTCAGAGAATCCCCAGGAAGGCTCTGATAGGTCCGGTAGGTCCTCTGCCCAACTGTGAGACCAGGGGACCAAGGGATTCTGCTGGATGTGCCTGTTGGATGGGAAGGTGGAGGTGGGAAGAGCGGGGCAGTTAAAGTGCCACGTGTCCACCAGAAGTTGGTGGGTCTCCCTGGTTCCAGATGAGAAGGTTGAGGCTTGGGTTCCTGAGTGACTAATCCTGGGTGATCTGTTAGTACGTGGCAGCGTGGGGACTAGAGTCAGGACTGTGACTGCGCCTGTGCTCTGAGCACTGTGCCAGGCGGTCTCCTGCCAGGAGGGGGTGGGAGAGCTGCACCCCTTTTGCACATAGAAATACAAAATAAAAAAGTGCATGGTAAAAGCTGTAATGGGAAATAAGGGCAGAGGACTCGGGGAGTTCAGGAAGTGAAGGATTAACTGAGTGGGATGGGGCCAGAGGTAGGAGGATGCTTGTGGCGAGGACAGAAGGTCAACAGGTGGAGGCAGGGAGCTGTGTCTTGAGTGTTGTGAAGGTTGCATGAGGGCGTGGGCTGGACAGGTAGGGACTGGTGTGACATCTAGTGAGCAGTCTAATTAAACCTCTTTTCTGAATGGCTTTCTGGGGCCCAATTCTAGAATTGGGTTGATCTTGTCCTTGGTCTACGCATGGCCCCCTTTCATCTTGTCTGTGTCTACTGACTTTTTAACAGTTTGCTCCAATGTCTTTCTACTTGTGCGAAGCTGAACTAAATGGATTTTTTGTTTTAATCTTTATTGCAGCATCTACGTCATGGGCTTGGTCCTGGAGTGGATTAAGAACAATGGTGGTGCGGCAGCCATGGAGAAGCTCAGCTCCATCAAATCTCAAATGATTTATGATGTCATTGATAATTCACAAGGATTCTATGTGTAAGTCGATGGATTTTATTTCACATTTTGCCTCTTGTGCATTTTAAAATGTGTGCACACCAGGGGCTTTTGGCAAATGGATGCATTCACCTTTCTCTGGGACATTGACGGGCTGGTGAGCTGGGTGGCTCTGCATTCCCACCCCAGGAATCCCAGGCTCCGTGACCTGTCTCCCAGTGGGGGGTGACATATTTTACACTAAAGACACTGCCCAGGCTGATCCCCTTTTCCCACTGCCTGCTTCCTCTGCATGCTCCCTGGGGAAAAAAAACACACATACTTCCTGGAAGCTCTCAACCTTCTCTAGGAATTCATAGCCTAAATAATGAAGCCTGAGCTGGAAGAGGAAGCTATCACCTTGGCTAAAAGTGAAGGAAGGGCTTTTAGATGAGCTTGAGCCTTGGGTGAGAGTATAATGAAGCAGAGAAGAGGGCAGAAGTATTTTTAGAAATTTTTAGAAAGTTCAGGAAATGACCCCACAAAGGCACCAAGGGAAGAAGGTACAGTGTGTTTGGGGAGCAGAGATGGGGCTGCCTGGAGGGATGGTTTGTGCTGGGACTGGGAAGAAAGTCTGTGGGTAGGTCTGAGGACATGCTTAGTCTACTTGTTCATTTATTCACTCATTCATTCGTCCACCCATCCCACCTGTCTATCCATCTCTCCGTCCATCCACCCCATGCACCCACCTATCCACCTACCATCTATCCATCCATCCTTTTGAGCACTGACTCTGGGCTAGCCTTGTTCTAGGCTCCGGGGAAACTTAGAACAGTAAGGAAGTCATCTTTCTTGACTCCCAAACAGTGCACAGAACCTGAATGTGAGTGAAAGTGCTTGCTGGCTATTGTGGAGGGGAAACAGGTTTTTCTATTAGCTTTTGGCTCCACGTATTTCTCAGACTATGTGTAAGCACAAAAAAGGAGGTGATACCTCTGGAAAAAACCTAGGGAATTAGACACACACACACAAAAAGGAACGTTGAGCATCCCCTGAATTCTTTCTTTCCAAGGTCCTTTAACTCCAAGCACCCAACCTGGGCATTTCCCAGAAGGCAGCCTGTCAAAGCCAATGTATCAGGGGGTCCTGTTGTGGGGAATCCAGTCACCTTCCCATTCAAAACTCTTGACCCAGAACTTGCATCCTTTTCAGAATAAACCTCTTCCTGGGAACTTCCATCTATGCTCTGAGCCACCTGTCCAGAAAATGTCATCCCGGCTCATGACATTCCTGTGGGACCTGGGTACCCAAGCCAAGGACAGGCTTTCACTCCCCCTCGCCTTAGTGTTTGCAGCTGGATGCTCTCCAGATGCCCCTGTACTCACTTGGGTTTTCAGGAAATTCGCCACTTCTCTTTCAAATGTTGGAAATATGGCCCCAAAGGGGAGGTAGCCACTTTAAAGAGCAATACCAAGTGTAACCTAGTATTAGAATATGCCATTCACCACCACCTTTGCTTCTCATTTTCCGCCCTATTCTGTGCCCCCTGACTGATAAGCAGCTTCTTTAATGGACACAGTTTCGGGCAGTTCCCTGGGGGTTGCACCAGCTCTGCCGGTGACCTTGGCAGGAAACTCCGAGACTAGTGAAGACAGCCACAGATGTCCCTGTGTTCATTCCATAGGTTAACCACCCACATGGTGCTGCCTGACCCCAGGTTGAGCCCACGTGAGCAGAGTAGCATTTTGAGCTTAGAAACCTTGTTTTACCATTTAACTACCTATCATGTGAACTTGGGCAGATGACCTCACTGCTCTAAACTTATCTGTACAATGGATGTAATAATGGTACATACTCCTTATGAGGATTAAGTAAAAATGCATGTGAATAAAGAGTGTATAATATAGGGGTTAAGTACATGTGCTCTTGTACTGGTTAATTGTATAAAGTGCTAGAAACAGTGCCTGGCTCATAGGGAGCATTCCTTAAGAATCAGCTCTTACCCTGGTTGGTGTAACTCAGTGGATTGAGTGCGGGCTGAGAACTGAAGGGTTGCCGGTTCGATTCCCAGTCAGGGCACATCCCTGGGTTGTGGGCCAGGTCTCCAGTGAGGGCTGAGTGAGAGAAAACCACACATTGATGTTTCTTTTCCTCTCTCCCTCCCTTCCCTTCTCTCTAAAAATAAATAAAATCTTTTTTAAAAAGTTAGCTCTTAATATTATTTTGTGGTTATTATGGAAAGCACATAGGGTATTCCTGACATGGTGCTTATATTAGATATTAACTTCAATATCATAAAGATGTCCAGACCTGGCTGGGTGGCTGGGTTGGTTGGAGTGTTGTCCCATACACCAAAAGCTTGTGAGTTCGATCCCCAGTCAGGGCACATAGGTAGGTTGTGGGTTGGATTCCTGGTTGGGGTGCCTATGGAAGGCAATGGATCAATGGTTCCCTCTCACGTTGATGTCCCTCTCTCTCTCCCACTCTTCCTCCCTCCTCCTTTTTCTCTAAAAAAAAAAAAGAAAAGAAAAAATCAATGAAAATACCTTTGAGTGAAGATGAAAAAAAAAGATGTCCAGGTGACAGAATCCGAATCCGTATCTGAGGTCACCTTTCTTACCATCTTCTTGCATGGTCCAGGCCTAAGGAGGAAGGAGAGGGTAGAAAAAAAATGCAGGTTTCTGTTTTCTCTCATCCCAAAACTCTGCTTCTCACGGCTCAAGGATCCCATCCAGTTTCCAGCAGAGTGTACCTTCAGGGCTTCCCACGGTTCGGGCCCTCCCTCAGCCGGGAATACAGCACTCCAGTCCCAGCAGAGAACCTGCAGAGGGACCCCACGCCTTCGCAGGTGCAGGTTCTCTGCTAGAGTGCTTGTCTTCTCTGCTAGAGTGCTCCTCCGGTCCTAACCGCTCTCATGTCCCCTCCTCTGAAGCCTTTGTACCATCTCAAGGGCAGAATTCCATGCTTGGCTCTGCTTCTGCGGCCCTTTGCTGCTACCACAGTTCTCACACAGAATTTTAATTCCCTACCCAGCCATCTCGCTAGATGGGGAGCAGTTAATTCCCCTGAATCTTTTTTCCCGTCCTCAGCCTCAGACCCGAGAGCACCGTGTAAGTGTTGTTACGTACCACCTTCCTCTTTCATTTCCAGCTCCCAGAACATCGCCGCTGTCATGCTGATGGCTGCTCTCCCGCTGGGGTGATAAGCAGGGTTGGGGGTAAGCTGGAAACACAGGTTCTTCGTTCTTCCCCCTTTTAGTTTTTTTTTTCCTCTTCTTAAATTAGCTCTGCTTTTTGCTGCTTCACCTTTATAATTGGACCCCCGTGTTGGAAGCCTGAGGCAGTCAAATATCAAAAGAGAGTATCCACTGAATTTTTAATTTAAATGTCAACCATGACACCTACCACTGGGTGAGAAAGGGGGCCCAGAATTCAGGCCTGAAGCCTGGTGTCAGATATTTGGTTTCCCTCCTGCTTCTCTTCTTGGGGTAGGAGCGCACTTGACTCCTGTTAACTTGAACAGGAATTACGGATGTGCCCTTGGGGGAGAGCATAACTTTTAATGGGGGCTTCCTCACACTGCTTTTATTTGCTGTTTAATTTTAATGAATCCCACTCTGGAGAAATGGAAGATTAAGACAGGATGTGCTTGAGAAGATGGAGAGAGGGGGTGGTTCCATATTTTACTTTCCTTTTATTCCAGACGAGCATGTCAGTTCCTCTTTCGTCTGTCTCGTTCGGTTCTCAATGAAAAATAATTTTGGCTGCTTATTTTCCCAATCAGAGACTGAAGTCACATCCTAAATAAAAAATTACCTCATCAGTTTTGAGAGTCTGTACAAGTCCTGTGTGAGGTGCTGGGAATAAAAAGATAGATTGAACTTAACAGATGCTTATATTGCATTTACTCTGTCCCAGACACTGTTCTAAATGGTATCAGTTATCTATTTTTGCATCACAAACACTGCAAGACTGACTTGAAACGACAGCCGTTTTCTCTGCCTGGTTCCTTGGGTGCACAGGTGGGGCTGGGCTCAGCTGGGCAGCTCTGCCGCTGCCGTCCCCGGGGTTGCTTATTCAGCTGACGTCAACTGGTGATTCAGCTGGAGCCAGTGGTCAAAAATGACCTCGGTCACATGTCCGGGAGTTGGTGCCGGCTGTTGGCGGAGCTTTATTTCCAGCAGGCTAGCCTGGGCTTACTGGCGTGGAAGCAGTGTTTGAAGAGGGCAGGGGTAGAAGCTGCATGCCCCTTGCGATCTAGGCGTGGATGTCGCATAGCATCACTTCTGTTGCAGTCTCTCGGGCAAAGCAAGTCACAAGGCTAGCCCAGATTCAACAGGTTGGGAGAACTAGACCCAGCCTCTTGCTGGGAGGGCTGTGGAGAAATGTGTGGCCATTTAAAAATGCACGACAAAAATTTTCTAAAAATGTACTTAATCTTCACCTCAGCCTTGTGAGGTAGGTTCCATTATCCTTTCTCCTCTTCAATAGATGAGGAAAGTGAGGCACAACAGAAGGGGCAGTAAGTTGCTCAAGGACACACAGCTGCAGTGCAAGAAGAACTTTGAAAACTGCTCATTATTTTGAAGTCTTTCAACCACAATGAGGACCAATATATTTTTTTCTCTGCAGCCTTGTAGAGAGCGCATCACTCATACTGCTGTGTGGCTGCCATATGTTTGTTGGAAGCTTCATCCACCTTGTACCCCTGAATTGTCACAACTAGTCTGAAATGCAGCTATTATTATTCCCAATATTCAGATAAGGAAATGGAGGCTCACAGAGATTAAGTACATGTCATATAGGAGAACGCTGGCTCACTGATCTGTATGCAAGAGGGGTCTCCCTAAGTCAGGGGTGTCAAACTCATTTTCATGGGGGGCCACATCAGCCTTGCGATTGCCTTCAAAGGGCCAAAATAATGTTGGGACTGTGTAAATGTAACTACTCCTTAACAGTGAAGGAGTTGAAATTACATTCGGCCCTTTGAAGGCAACTGTGAGGCTGATATGGCCCCCGGTGGAAACGAGTTTGACACCCCTGCTTCCTGAGTAGATTAAAATGTCCTGGGGCACGTTTTTTTATTTTTTAATCTCTTGTTTGTGTCAAGAAAATGTTTGAGCATTTGTCTGTTCATTTGTTAATGGCATTTGCACATTTTAGAAAAGTTGCTGGAATAATAAACATGTTTTTCAGATGTCCAGTGGAGCCCCAGAATAGAAGCAAGATGAATATTCCATTCCGCATTGGCAATGCCAAAGGGGACGATGCTTTAGAAAAACGGTTTCTTGATAAAGCCCTTGAGCTCAATATGATCTCCCTGAAAGGGCATAGGTGAGTACACTTCCAGACTAGAAGCTTGTCAGAGCATGGATTTAGTTTTTCTTTTTTAAAATTTTTATTTATTTATTTCTTTTTAGAGAGAGGGGAAGGGAGGGAGAAGGAGAGGGAGAGAAACATCAATGTGTGGTTGCCTCTCACTTGGCCCACACTGGGGACCTGGCCCACAACCGAGGGATGTGCCCTGACTGGGAATCGAACTGGCGACCCTTTGGTTCACAGACCAACACTCAGTCCACTGAACCACACCAGCCATGACTGGTACAGTTTTTCAGATGCAGAATGAAACAGGTCTCAGAGCCTGCACAGCTTGGAGGAGCAGTTATTGTAACTTGTTGGGAATACCAGTTGTCACAGGATAATCCTTCCTCTTGTTGCTTATGGAGCCCTTAGCACGATTCCCTTGTGGAGAGCATGGTGGAACCACAAATTCCAGGGACTTTCATTAAAATTACCCTTGAAAATGTCTTAAATTGATCTTACAGCACAGGGGTTGCCATCCATGTCTGATGAGGCAGGTACAGCCCTGTTCAGTGTAAGAACAGATCGCTGGTGCTCCAGCTGAATGTACATTGCGTAGTTAATCCTGCTTGCCCTGTGACAAATACATATCCTCGCCACACAAGAGGTGAGGCGCCTACCCTACAGTGGTTGCTGGCTCTCTGCGTCCTGCTGAGTTCATCTAGGTTATGTGGGAGCTCGATGGACCTTCACTTTCTTAGGAAGAATTTTCAAATGATCAGATGGTTGAAGCTCCCAGCCACCTGTGGGGGTGGCTGGAAAGAGGGTTTGTCTTGATGATGCTAAGTTAGGTGCTTTTGTTAATGGCAGAGTCTTTGGTCATTCTAGGTCTGTGGGAGGCATCCGGGCCTCTCTGTATAATGCCGTCACGATCGAGGACGTGCAGGAGCTGGCAGCCTTCATGAAGAAATTTTTGGAGATGCATCAGCTGTGAATACATCCTGTCCAATATACACTGTACCCTTGAACCATGTCCAAAACTGAAAGTAACTACATGGCTTCAAAAACTTAACCATGGTATTTTTCTCAAAGGAATGTGCTTATTATAGATTTTTTTCTTTTGTTTTTCATAGAACAGCAAGATATCCACAGCTCTGCAAAGCTGGTGGAACAGTCACCTTAATTTTGACTTGAACTGGAAGCGTGTAAAAAAACCTTTAGCTTTTCTAATGATTCCAGCTTATATTAATGTCTTTGCCGCTGCTTTTTCTAGCTAGATCTCTCAGTATTCGGACTTGCCTGTGGAGTTACCCAAAGTCTTAATGTTTCAAATTTGTAGCATTGAGGGTGGGTGGGGTTCCTTAGGTGCTGAATTTGATCCTTTCCAAAATGACAGCAGCAGGGGCTCCTGGATTCCACAATTGTTAATTCAGGTCAACCTTGACCACGTGGGGAGTGTTTTGGAGTTCTAGGCTAAAGGGCCAATCAGAGATCTTTATACTGTTATTCTCATAAAGAGATAAAGATGACGTACCATATGTTTATATATAGGAAGCTCTGTTTTTAATACCAAATAGTTTATATCTCTATACATTTATATTTCTAATGATACAGTACTCAGTAATATACGTAGAGATTTTGGGAATTTGTTAAATCCTGGACCTTAGGCATTATAGCAGTATATTTTCAATGGTTTTGTCTCTCTCCTTCCTTTTGAAGCTGCTTCAAAAGATTTAGAAGCTCCCCAATTCACTTTTATTTTCCTTTCAGTAGGTAGGAGAGAAGGTTGGTTGGTTGGTTCTTCACTTTTCAGTTATGCCGTTAAACTAAAAAAATCTCTGTTAAACTCCCTTATCCTTTGTTCGCTTGACTGTTCTCACTGTAGTGTTGGACCAGAGTGATGCTGTGAGTTCTGGGAGATCCTTGCCGAAGAGTCTTTGCCCCTGTTGTTCATCCACTGTCAGTGTTTTGTGTTGAATAAGTGAAGGACATTAAAGTTCTAAAACACCTAAACCTTTTTCAATGAATTTCTTTACCTGCTTTTTAGACAGGCTCTTCTTTTTTAAACTTTTCTTTTTTAAACTTTATGATGGGAAAATTTGAGTCTAAAAATAGCATCTGATAAGGGTATTTAATTTAGTTTAACCAAAGGTATGAGTTCAGTGCATGCGTTTTTCTAAAAAAAAAAAAAGACTCAGTGCATCGTGCTAGCTTTCGGTGGGCTTTTGGAATGGACGTTATCAGCAACATCACCTTCCAACACAGTTCATGGTGTGAGTCCCATGAATTCTGTTCTCCTTGGGTCAGAAACATGCCAACAGGATGGTTTTGTGTTATCATTATGCTTTGTTGAATTGTGTAATGAGGCCTGTACTGATCTCTCATCCTGGGTTATTTGGATTCCCCTGGTCAGGGCTAAACCTCCCAGTCTTGGTTTTCTCATCTATCAAAGGAGGATTGAAGTAATTCCCCCACTTACGGATGTTTAAGAATTTACAAGGGCTCAATGCAGGATGTGAATTATAGCCCCAGTAAATGTTTAAATAGCAAAAGCCAGCCAGTCCATGGAATCCAACTAAGTGTTCACATATAATAGAGTCAACCTCTTCTTCCTCATCCTTTTTTTTTTTTAAATCTTCACCCAAGGACATGCTTACTGATTTTAGAGAGAGGGGAAGGGGGAGAGAGACAGAGAGGGAGAGAAACATTGATGTGAGAGAGAAGCACTGATCAGCTGCCTTTTGCATGCACCCCAACTGGGGACTGAACCCACAACCTAGGCATGTGTCCTGACCAGGAATCAAACCCATAACCTTTTGGTTCACAGAGCGATGCTCCAACCAACTGAGAACACCAGCCAGGGCCTTCATCATCCTTTTCACATGATGGTTGCAAGTCCCTGTGGTTTTCTACGAGCCCCAAGTTGCTCGATAGCCACTTGTTTCCATTCCCATTGTTGTGCTCAGCTCTGTCGTTGGCCCTCAGCAGACTACTTCAGCAGCTAGTTGGACTATTGATTCCCCTTGTGCTTCTTGATACGAATTCCAGGCTATGTGCACAGCAGCTGCAGCTTTGTAGCATCATGGCTTCTTACATTTAAGGTTCTTAGAATGTGTCATGCATTTGCCCGTGCTACGACATGCTAGCCTGGAGGTCCTACACCCCCCCGCCCATCAGGATCAACCTTCCTTCAAGACACCTGTCAACCTCCCAACCTTGTTTGCATCTCCCATAGAATGATGCTCTTTTCCTTTTCTTACATGGGTGGCCCATTTATCCCATCACAGCACTTTCATTCTGTTCTTCACTGCACTGGGGTGTCTGCCTATCTGCCTTCTCCAGTAGAGCAGCAAGGGAGGAGCCGTGTTTCTCTACCTGCATCTGCTCGCTTCCTGCCTTGCCCCAAGGAGGTGCTGAACAATGGTCTGTTAATGAATGAAAAGTCTAACACAGTCATGTTTGTCTTCCTGAGTTTTTGCAAATAGCCTGGAGTAAAAGGAGGAGGTATAATAATCTCACATATATGGTTTTTTAAATTAATTTTCAACAGCTTAGTACACACTTTAATTTTCCACTAAAATAATCAGATATGACTGGTTGGGTGAGTAAATTTCAAATACTGCAGGGCTCCCAGGCTCAGCCTTATAAATCTTTGAGAGCTTTTGGAAAATGGTCAGCAACTGCATTCATCCAAGTACATGGGGTAGTCACTGTTGTCTGGATACAGATTGCTGGGAGATACTCATTGAGTGAAAACCTTGACCTTTGTATGTCTCCAGTGAATGAACTGATGTATCTGCTGACCACGTGGAGAGAGGTGGAAAGGGAGAGAAGAAGTCCCCTGGGTCAGTCAGGCTGCAGAAGCCAGCCTGGCTGGCCTTCTAGTAAGATCCCAAGTTCAGTAGGCAGACAGGTGCCTTGGGGAATCTAAGGTGCGGTGGCCTTGTGTTCCTTTTGGATCCTCCAATTTGTGTTTCCCCTGAACTGGATGGGAAGTTTGATTTTCCTCTCAAAGTTGTTGATAACACATAATCACACTAATATTCAAGTGAGAAAAAACAAAATTGGTCCCGTGTTCTTCATGCTTATTTCCATATACTGCTTTGTCTCTAACACTGAGGTTCTGTTCTTTGCACAGAAATGAAATTGTGTTCTGTCCCTAAGTCCTCATTCTCCTGCTAGGCTATTTCAGTATCCAATGCTGCCTCCTCACAACTTAGCTGATGCTGGAAGTTTTGCTGAGCCCTTAGGTGAAATCTGTGGTGTAATAAATAATTATTTCCTTCTTCCCCTAGAGCTGAAGGAGCCACTGAGACCCACCAAGACCTGTTGCTAGATGTCCAGTTCTGCCCAAGGCATTAGCAGGTCTGGCCTTGTATTGGCTCCATGATTAACGTTTGTTATGTCATGTTCTTTGGAAAGAAAATAAAGAATTTTCTGACATTTGATTGGAATGAACATAATTAAAAAGAGAAATACTACTGGGTCTGCAAAGAAATCAATCACTTTAATTGGAAAGAAGATTCCTTGCCTCCATTGGTAATTGGGCTCTTGGTAATTTAAAATCTGAATCCATGACAATTTGTGATAAATGGGCTCCTTTTGGGCTAAAGGTAAGAAGTTCTAATTACCTCTGGATTATTCCAAAGTGAATGGAAAAACTTGATCAAAGATACTGGGAAAGAGGAAAGCTAGCAGTAAGCATAGAGTTACTGAGTTTCTCTCTAAGATGCTAAAGGGTGAAGTAGTTCATTTGATGTGACAAAAACAAGAGCCTATACCCTGGCTGGGTAGCTCACTTGGTTAGAATGTCATCCCAATGTGCCAAGGTTGTGGGTCCAGTCCCTCCCTGGTCAGGGCACATACCAGAGTCAACCAACCAGTGAATAAATAAGTGGCACAATATATCGGTGTCTCACTCTCTTTTCCTCTCTCTCTAGAATCAATAAATAGAAATTAAAACAAAACAAGAGCTTGTGGTATTTGAGGTCCCAAAGATATAAATTGGATTTCCTGAGAAAATAGGGAATTCAGCATATTAGAAAACATTTATGTACATCAAAGTTCTATAGTTAGTTATAGAAATTAGCCTTATTAGTGGATGAGAAGATTGAAAATTTTGGGCCTCCCTTGGGAAAAGTCTGGATTTTTGTACTTTGAGTGTTGAACATATAAGTAATAGGCACCAAGTTTTAAGAAGATCCAAAATGTTTTATTAGTAGAAGTGTAGACAGGGCCCTAATTGATGAATCTGTTGACCAGATCACTGTTGGTATCTTGGCCTTCGTTTCTATCGGTCAACTAAGAATACCTGAGGAATAGGCTGGATTTCAGGTTGATGCACTGGGTCATAATATTATTTTGAATTGAGGGTGTTTATTTTATACATTTATATAGGTGTAGATATATAGGTATAGGTAGATATAATTTGAAACTTGGAGAAAAGTTGCAAAATTAGTGTAAAGAACTCATATATGCTTTATCTAGATTCATCAATTATTATCATGTAGCTTCATTTGCTTTGTCATTTGCTTTCCGTAGTTACATTTTTTCTGGACCACTTAAAGGTAAGATAGAGACACTATGCCCCTGTAAACAGTGATGACCCCCTAAGAGCAGTGATGTGCTCTCACACAACCACAGCACAGCGATCTCAGTTGGAGGCTCAACACCGGTGCTGGTGACTCTCATCTACGGTCCATCTTCAAATTTTGCCGCTATTCCAGTAACGTCCTTTATAGCTCTTTATTTCTTTAGCTCAGGAACCAGCCCACAGTCATGCGTTGCATTTAGTTCTCATGTCTCTGTAGCCTAATATGAAACAGTCTTCAGCTTCATTGTTCTTCAGGTTATCTGCAGTTTGTAAAGAATATGGCTGGTTGTGTGGAATGATCCCCAGTTTGGGTTTGTCCTCTGTTCGCTCACGATTGTTTCAGGTAATCCATTTTTGGCAGCGGTACCATAGAAGTGGTACTACATCCTTCCTGGTGCATCCTAACGGGAGTCACCTGATGTCTGTGTGTCTCATCGGTGTCTTGAATAAGGTGGTGTCCCTGAGGGGTCTCCGCTGTCAAGTTGTTATTTGTCCCGTTGTAGTTAATAAGTAAATTATGGAGAGATATTTTGAGACTATCCTGTTCTTCATCAGACTTTTCCCCTAAAAGAATAATATAGGTAGATTTATTTGATGTGGAAGGTGAAGTGATTTGCTTATTTTCCACCAGATTTTTACAGCTTCCTTCCTGCTCTCCCAATAGACAAAAAAAATCCTGAAATACAAGCAAAGGTATTCAAAAAAGTACATCAGGGAGTCAAAAGCCAACAGTCAGAGGATGTATACACAGTCCATCCTCTGTATCTGTATATAGAGCCCTGAGAGTAACAAATGCCTTTTGACAATGTGAATAGTATGGCCAAGTGTGCTTTTCGTGAACCAGGAAAGCAGGGAAGAATCTCCTGATCAGGGTATTGGGAACAACCTGTAGAATTTTCCTTCCCTGTTCAGTCAAAGGTGGTTTTTCCTCTGTGTTTAGAAGCACAGACCTTTGGCAACACAGACCTCTAATAGCTAGGTCATGAACCACACAGCCTGATAATACTTTGAAAGATGTCGTATAACAACCCAAGTAAAGTTGTTTCTGATGACCCTAGCCTACCAAAATAGCCCCCTAGAGAAGAATAACATCTTGGCTTACATCAAGCCAGGTAAAAAGCCAAAGGCATCTTAAATGCTTGAGAAGTAAAACAAGTTTAAAATATAAGAAATGTAAGAAGTTATAGGTCATTTTGGGTGGGGTAGGGGGGTGAGGGGATAATAGTTACTGAGCTGAGTAGGGGTGCCCAGAGGCTGAATCATTCCTTCCCATTCTCTTCTGCTTTAAAACCATAGTTTCTTTAGATTGAAAATCTAGGGGTTGAAGTAGAATTTTCAGGAGTTCTTGGGAAATGGCAGGTGAACAAGTTCGTATCCTCAGGTAGCAAGCATTCTGTTATAAAATACATTGGTGAAAATACTTCTGAATTCCTGATGCATTTAAAACTCGGGCAGTCTTACACATTTTCTAAAGAAATGTTTAAGTTCAAGCTGCAGCTGACTGTCACCTGTTCACTTCCCCACGAAGCAATGCCCAGTTCTCCCAGCAGCACATTGTCCATCAGGTATTTATTCAGTGTGTCCCTGAGCACGGTTCTTGTGGACAGGGGGGCAAGCAGGAGTAACCCAGGTGTTACACCCATTAGGATTTTGTTGGTTACAATGCATGGAAAACTTGATCCAAACTGGTTAAAGAAAAAAGAATTTATTGGTTGATATTACTGGAAAGTCCAAAGGCAGGGCCAGCCCAGGTCTGGTTTGCTGCAGGGGCCCATGATACGTCACCTTTGGGCCTCCCTGTCATGCTTCATGACAACCAGTGTGGTGACATTGCCTGTGTCGGCATCTCTTCCTTCTCAGCCCCAGCGCTCAGGCTTGCTTTGCTTGAGTCGCCCTTGGGCAGGCTCTCATTCCTGAACCGATTACTGGGGTCTGGAGGAAGGATGTGCTTCCTCCAGACGGCTGGAACACATCAGGGGCCATCCTTGGAGCTGAGGTGGTAGCTAGCTCCACCTAAACCACAGGAAGCCTGTTCAGTTGCCAACTAAATTCTGCTTTCTGTTGCCTCATGGAGCTCACAGCCTCGTTGAGGAGGCAGACAATCTACAAGCTGATACGAGATAGGAAGTAAAGAGCTGTGAGACGGTCGGGGAGATGTAGTCCGTATTGGGAAGTAGGAAGTGACATTTGAGTTGAGATCCAAATGGAAGAGCAGGAGTTAATCAAGAAAAGAGTTGAGGAAGAGATGAGCAATTTGTGCTTTTTGAGGGGGTGTTTATCATTTTATTTTCTCTTTGGAGAGATCATGTGTCATGCACAAAAATTGAACAATCTTGTGATACTTGAAAGAGGCTGCAGTTCCTAAGGCTGGCTGCAGGGGGCCACAAGCTCGGCATTGGGGGAGCCCCATGCATTGGCCCAGTAGTGCCTGGAGCAGTATCCCTTGCTGCGTGCGGTCTGAGGCCAGCAGGGCTGGGACTTGGACAGTGACTGTTAACCAACTAGTATGAAAATAGATAAACATGTAAATAATTGGCTGCAGAGATATGTTCCTGCTGGATTCCATGAGTGGACCTTGTTCTAGGCCACTTCCCACTGTTTATCAACCATCAATCCTTCCCTATGTGATATTCAATAAGTGTTGGCTAAACATAGAGGGGACCATATTTATGGGGGAATAATCTACCCTTATGCCTGATTGATACTGAGAAGATTTCTCCCCAGAGCAAATTAGCAAATGCTTCTCTGGATTCTTAGAGCATCGTAGGCATTGGCTTCAACTAAAGGCTTCTGGATGTTGCATTAACAACTGCCCAAGGTTGGTGAGGTGAGGGGAGCTCTGCCTAAAGTTACATGTTGAATCCATTGTCGTTTTGGAAGCTCGTGCGGAAAAATAAACTCAAAGTCGTGTTTTGTTTGAGCCATCCAATACTTGTCAAATTAATGGCCACATTAAAACTCATGAGACTAAGTATTAACATCTTGATTCTTGTTTTTTGAAGGGGTAGGAAATTTGGGCCAGCATTCCGGCGTGGCAGCAATTGTCTGGAACCGGTAGAGGCTGCCTCTTTCGATGGCGGGCTCTCATTTGCCTTTCTTCCACCCTGCCGTGTCTTTCATATTCGTTACATACCTGGCCCTTGGGTACTGGGTCTGCAAATGGCAACATTTGAGGTTGCTATTAGAAAACCACCCCAGGGTAAGAAGAGTACGACATCTGGTCATCCTTGGCACCAGCCTTCCTGCCTCCTCCGGCATGACCACCCCTGCAGCAGGAGTGCAGACTGCACAGCTGTGCGAAGGCCTCCGGAGACAGCCAGAGCAGCTCCAGACCGGCTGGTGTTAGTCTGCTAGCTTTGTGCAGCCTCCAGCATTCAGTAATCGTTTCTAATTACACCTCTATTTTTCCTTTTAGCAAGGGGAAATAACCAGTACTTGCAAATGTATGGGAACGCTGTGCACGAGAGAGGCAGAGGCTGCACGTCCAGGAGAGGTGCGGAGACAGAAATGGGGATTGAGGTGTACGAGACATCCTGAGCTAGGGGTGAGGTAATGCCCCGTGGGGGCTTCAAAGGGCCATTGCAGGATTATAAGAACATGTTTAATAAATAGGAATATGTCCTTCCCTACAGATAGGTCAAAAGAGGTCCTTTCCGATAATCTCTCATTAAGGGCACAGCCTCTAATTTAAGTTCTTTTGGTATTAAAGAAGGGTTTCTCTTGAGCCTGTGGCTAAAATTGCCTTTAGTTCAAAACAATCCACATATCACAGAGGCACATTTTGGGATGACTAGTTCTGAACCCTCTGAAAACTCCCTAGAAGTTTCACATTCCAGAAGTTGGGGTGATAGACTGTTCTCATCTCTCTCATTAAGCCAGCGTCAGTTTAGGCAAAAGTTCAGTTAAAGCTGAGTCTCCTTCCAGAAGGCGGTGATGCTGGTGGGCTCCCAAGTTGAAGGCGGTGGTGTGAGCAATCAGACATTTAGTAGGAGGCCTTTCTGTGCCAGTCAAGGTGGCCGAGGGGGCAGAATCCATCTCAACTCGCCCCCCCTGCCCCTCCCAGAGCTCCCCTTGGGGGCTTCAACCTGCCCTGGCCTGGCTGGTCCCATTTCACAGAAGAGGAAACTGACCGCATCAGCTCCGCCTCTTGTCATTTCCCTTTAGTCTACAATTTCCTCCTCCAAGTTCTGCTCCCCACAGCATGGAACCCAGAACTAACCCCTTCCAGCCTGGATGAGTAACGTTATCAGCTTCCTTTTAGTCTCTGAAGCGTATCTCCTGTTTAGTTCTGAAGTCCAGCCTTACAGAGATTTCATGTAAAGCCACCACCCACGAGTCACTTTTCCGGAGTCACTTTTCCGTCCGTCCAAGCCAGTAACATTTACTTAATTAGCCAAATGAGGAACAGGATTGACAAGATCATTATCCTCAAGGGGCTTGGAGCCTAGTGGGGAAATGGGGACGTGCAGTGTCATGCTGTGGGATAAATGCTCACTGGGAAGATCCCAGATAAATTGCAGGATGCCTATTAAAATGGATGGTTTCCTTGTGAAACCTGGCAGCCCCACCATCTGGGGAGGGGTCAGGTGCAAGGGAACACCCACGAGGAGGACCTGGGAGGCTTCCGAAAAGAGTGCCATCAATGTGGGAGTCACAAGAGGGCGGAAGACAGGGGAGCGTTCTGTGAAGAATACGCTGTCGGGTACCTATGAAGGCCTGGACTCCAGCAGCCCCAGGAGATCCAAGGGCGTGAAGTTCAGGTTGGGGCGTGGAGGGTGGAGAAGTGTGTCAGGAGAGGGAAGCCTGGAAAGGCACTGTTGGCCTGCCAGGGAATCTGCCCTTGATCGTAAGCTGAATGGGGAGCCATCGTGGGACTTTAAGCAGCCGAGTGATCTAAGAGCTGCATATGAGAAAATTCCTGGCTCCAGTGTAGTGGCTGATGAGAGGGGGTGTCTGGGGACAGGAGAAGGAGTGGTGCCTGCCACAGTAGTAACAGTCTGGTGGTGGCTCTGAGGAAGAGAAATGGATGAGCTACTTAGAGGGTGGGTGATTAGATGTGGGTGATGAGGGGAGGAGAAAGGTCGGGTATGACTTATGTAGTGAGTGGAAGATGGGACACGAGATGCAGGGAGAAATGGGTATCATGCTGTCATTTGCTTGTTTGCCCCAGATGCACTCCCTGCCTTTGCATTGCCTTGCTCGGTGTCGCAGGACAGACTTGGTAAACCCTATCTCCCATCTCCTCTTGCCAACTCTCCCAGGTAGGGTCAGCCAATGGAAAGCCCCAGGAGGAGGTTGGAGGGCAGCAGGAAGGGTGAAGCCCGGGTGTTTCTCCCGACCCTGCTGCTCTGTTCAGGCATCCTGCCCCTGCCCCACCAGGCAGCCGCGCCTATGCATTTCCAGCTCCTGCCTGGCAGCCCTGGCTCTGGCTGTGGCAACACCACCCCCTTCCTTGCCCCTCCAGCCATGGGGTGGCTGTGGCTCCTGCTCATGCTCCTGCTGTGACGCTCTGGGCTGTGCCACCATCCTATCTGGCCTTTCTGATTTTCCATCATCACATGAACTTTGCTATACCGAACTGCCTGTCATGGCCTGTTTTTCTGAGCGGACACGGAGTAATACGGACTTGTCAAGTTTGAGGTGCCTGTATGAGACATTTAAATGGAGATGTTTAACAGGGAGTCACATCTATAGGTCTAAAGCTGCAGACAGTGGGCTTGGATGGAGACAGATTAGGTCGTGATTGAAGCTCTGGGAGGCAGCATAGAGGAGGAAGAGTGAAGAGCCTAAGCAGAGCCCCAAGAAACACCACGAAGAAAGAGCAGCTCAGAAAGAGACTGAGAGGCTGTGGCGTGAGAGAGAGCTCTCAGGAGGGTTGGGCAGCACAGAAATTATTGCTGAGGCATTGTAAAGCAGGCTCTGTCGGGAGTGGCTCGCACAGGGCAGCTTAATTGTTCTATGTGCCAAATAGACATCGAGAGATTTCAGAAGCATAGTTATTTGAAATCCACCTGCAAAAAAGTAAAAATAAAAATAAAAAGAGGCATTGTCACATAGATAAGCACTGAGAAGTATTCCTTTGGGCTTGTCAACAAAGAAATCGTTGGGGGCTTCACGGGGAGCAGCTTCCTGGGTGGTAGGGCATTGTGGGCTAACGTGTGGATGGGAGGGGGACCTTGGGGGCAGGTCAAGGAATCTCATGGTGGAGTGAAATATGAGAGGGGTGGCAGAAGGACGCTGGGAGTGGAATGGAGAAGTGCATTTCCCTGGGGGAGAGAGCCTTGGGGCTACTTACCCGTGGGTGGGAGGGTTCTACAGAGAAGGAGAGTGTGAAGATGGAGGAGGAGAGGACGGCCTCCTGAGTTCAAGGAGGACTGACTCATGTCTTCATCTGGCCCCACCGACTGGACGTTCCCTTGCTCTTCTTTGCACACGGACTGTGGAGGATGCCCTTGACTCCTTGCGTCAGCCGCCCTTGATTCACTTGGCATCCGCCTCCTGTCTCTGAGTACCTCTGGGTCACACATTAAGTGAAGTAACCTTGAATGAGACAAATCTATCACCAATAACGGTTAACTTTCTTGAGAAATCTGCTAGGCATGGACCATGTTGGAGACTGTTTCTTAAAAAGCCAAAGTACCCTAGTTTTCCTCTAGCACTGGGGGAGATTGCTGTTTCTTTGGGAACCCAGCAAAGGGGTTGACTTGCACTTAGGAACAATGTTCCTTGAAAAACGCAAAAGGTGAGCTACTTGGCTCTGAGAGGCCCCTGAGGCCTGAGTCTCCCTGAGAGAGGGCAGACTCACACCTCACACCACCCTCTGAGTCTAGGCTCTGAGCTCTGAGTGGGACGGTAAGTAAAATCACTGACAGGGTTCAAGTAATGTATTGCTCTTTTTTTTTGATTCATACCAGACTTAATGGAAATTTGTATAAAATTTATAAGTTAAATATCTGTATGGTGGGGCTAGACTATCCTTTTTCTCCATCTGCCCCCTTAAGCTCTTGAGAATTGAACTTCGGGCCATCATTCCACCCAGTTGGTCCATGGAGTGTTTCCCCCTTCATTCTTGTCTGGTCGCTGTCGACACCTTGCTCTCTTCCCCACTTCCGGTGGTCTCACTTCTCTCCAAGTAGCCATTAGATCCAGGGAGGTTGGTTCCATTTGAGCAAGTAACTGTCAATTTGTGAAAATAACCCTGAGGTATTTACTACCAGAGGGGGTTCCAAGAGACCTGGAGAAATAGCAGGTCTGCAGTGCCCCAGAAGTTCAGAAACACGTGCGCTCGGGTCCATACGTGACTGTACACCCAGCCTTGCTTTGCTTTGTTTTCCCTGTTGACTCCGCCCTGGTTTCTGCTCTCCTTGTCCCTTTGGGGGGGTCAGTGCCAACCCAGGGGTAGCCTCCTGGGTTGCGTAGGAGAAAACTCCCTCTTATAATGCTTCTACTTTCAAGACCCAGTTACCCTTCCTGTCCCCTGCTTGGGTTGCCCTGGCCCTTATTATGACGTGGAGAATGGTTGCCCACCCTAGACTCTTCTATGGCATCTTTCCTTGTTGGTAATGTTGGGGGTGGGTCACCAAGAGGATGTGACGACTGGTTGACCCTTGAGTTGGATCCTGGCAATCAGAAGCTTCTCACATTTTCCCTGTCCTTGGACTGTACACTCTGCCCACCATTTCCACAGTGGGAACCATTTCCGAGAACGTAGCCTTGAGAGAGCCATGTGTTGTTGGGACCATCAGGACAGTATACATAACTGAACCCTGTTAAGGCCTTTAAAATACCGGTGGGTGGTGTGGAGATCTACTCATTTGGGGGCTCAAGACAAGTCTTGTAAGTTCCGTTGTTTGGCAAAACTGCCACCTACCAACCTGGAGTGGCCTGGCCAGGCCTCTTTTTTTGTCCTCCCACCCGCCCTGTCCCTTATGTACGCCCCCTTCCCTGCCACCTGTACTGGGCCAGTTTTCGAACCAACAATCATTTTTTAAATCAATCATATGACCTTTATTATTTAAAAATTATACAAAGTAAAATTTACCAACTGCTACCACTACCAAAAGGCAATGAACGGTACTCTTGTTTGCTGTGAAGTTTTGAATTACCTAACTCTGCCACTAGGGGGTAGCATCACCCATTACATTCTCTCTTTTTTTAAAAGTATATTTTGTTGATTATGCTATTAGAGTTGTCCCATTTTTCCTCCCCTTTATCCCCCTCTGCCCTACACCACCCTCTCCCTCCCACATTCCCCCCTTAGTTCATGTCCATGGGTCATACATATAAATTCCTTGGCTTCTCCATTTCCTACACTATTTTTAACCTCCCTCCGTCTATTTTGTGCCCACCAATCATGCTTCTTATTCCCTGTACCTTTTTCCCCCATTCTTCCTCCTCCCCCTCCCTGCTGATAACCCTCCATGTGATCTCCATTGCTGTGATTTTGTTCCTGTTCTAGTTGTTTTTTAGTTTGTTTTTATTTTTGTTTTTTAGGTTCAGTTGTTGATAGTTGTGAGTTTTATTGTCATTTTACTGCTCATAGTTTTGATGTTCTCCTTTCTCTTAGATAAGTCCCTTGAACATTTCATATAATAAGGGCTTGGTGATGATGAACTCCTTTAGCTTGACCTTATCTGAGAAGCACTTTATCTGCCCTTCCATTTGGAATGATAGCTTTGCTGGATACAGTAATCTTGGATGTAGGTCCTTGCCTTTCATGACTTTGAATACTTCTTTCCAGCCCCTTCTTGCCTGCAAGGTTTCTTTTAAGAAATCAGCTAATAGTATTATGGGAACTCCTTTGTAGGTAACTGTCTCCTTTTCTCTTGCTGCTTTTAAGATTCTTTCTTTATCTTTAATCTTGGGTAATTTAATTATGATGTGTCTTGGTGTATTTCTCCTTGGGTCCAACTTCTTTGGGATTGTCTGAGCTTTGTGGACTTGAATGTCTATTTCCTTCATCAGATTGGGGAAATTTTCCTTCATTATTTTTTCAAATAAATTTCAATTTCTTGTTCTTCCTCTTCTCCTTCTGGCACCCCTATGATTTGAATGTTGGAATGTTTAAAGTTATCCCAGCCCTGGATGGTGTGGCTCAGTGGATTGAGTGCCAGCCTGTGAACCAAAGGGTTGCAGGTTCCATTACCTGTCAGGGCACACACCTGGGTTGTGGGCCAGTTCCCCACTAGGGGGTGCTTGAGGCAACCACACATTGATGTTTCTCTCCCTCTCTTTTACCCTCCATTCCCCTCTCTAAAACTAAATAAATACAATCTTAAAAAAAAAAAAAAAAGTTGATCCATAGGTTCCTAAGCCTCTTCTCATTTTTTTTTTTGAATTCTTGTTTCCTCATTCTTTTCTAGTTGAATATTTACCTCTTCCTTTTGTTCCAAATCGTTTGAGTCCTGGTTTCCTTCCCTTCACTGTTGGTTCCCTGTATACTTTCCTTTATTTCACTTTGTATAGCCTTCATTTCTTCCTTTATTTTGCTACCATACTCAGTCATTTTTGTGACTATCCTGATTATCATTGTTTTGACCTCTGCATCTGATAGGTTGGCTGTCTCCTCACTTAGTTCTTTTTCTGGTGTTTTGATCTGTTCTTTCATTTGGGCCATATTTCTTTGTCTCGACATACCTGTTATGTTGTAAGGGGCGGAGCCTTAGGCAGTGTCAGGGAGGGGCAACCCCCTTAATTGCGATATGATGCTGTATGTGGGGGGGGGGTTCAGAGAGGGAACAATTCGGCTTGCTTGGCTCTCATCCTGCTTCCACTTCCCTTGCTACCCACAAGCAGATTGTGCCCTTTCAGGTGTTGGTTCCTGGGTCATTGGGCTTGTGTATGTTCTAAGACCCTGTGGGCCCCTCCAACAGACTCTCCCATGAGGCTGGTATTCTCCTGCTATTGCAACCCCCGCAGGTTTTTATAGCCAGAGGTTTTGAGGCTTTATTTCTCCATGTTGGAACCCTGAGTTGCACGGTCTATCGTGCTCCCCGTTATCCCTCCCAGTTTATCTGCTCATGAACGTGAGATATCCTGGTCTGCCAGCCATGGTGTTGCCCACCCGTTCTGCCAGCCACTGGCTTGTGGTGCAACCTCTCCACCCCAGCTTCTCGTTTCCGCCCCTCCTACCGGTCTGGATGAATGTTTCTTCTTTAACTCCTTGGTTATTGGACTTCCATACAGTTTGATTTTCTGGCAGCTCTGGTTGTTCTTTGCTTTTAAATGGGTTATTATCTTTCTTTTGGTTGTGCGAGGAGGTGAAGCATATCTACCTACCCCTCCATCTTGGCTGGAAGCCCCAACAGATAATCTTAATGCTTTGTTTTCTTCCAAGGGTGTACAGATCAAATAATGCTTTTGTGATCAAATTAGACAAAGAACCAAACATACACGTGTACTTTCTATGATGTCCTTAAGATAATAGTTGGTGTTAAATTGTTGGTATTTTCTTGCTCTTTGGGCTGTTTTTTCATCTATGTTTATTTTTGCTCAGATGACTACTAATTTATAAAAATGTGAATTTGGATAGACTACTATGTTTTACTCTCGATTTCAGTTTGTATCCTTTCTTTTCCAATGACCACTGGAGTGCTATTTTTAATATATTCACACAGGGTTTCACAACAACAAAAATGCTTTTGAAAAATAATATCGTACATTTGCAGAGCAGTCTACACAGCATATGCATACGCTCTTCATTCTTTCTCAAAGCCCAACTTCTTGCAGCTGCACTTGCTCTCACACTTGTGGGGTCAGCTAGGGGCTGGCTGTCAGCGGGGCAGGGGACTGACTGAACCACAGGTCTTTCATCTCCCAGCAGGTAGCTAGTAGGGCTTGTGCTCGTGGTGACAGCAGGACTCCAACAAGAATTGCAGGGCATCTCAAGGCCTCGCTCCAAACTGATGCACCATTGTTTTTGCTGCATTCTATTGGCCAAGGCATGTCCCAACGTGAACTGAGATTCAAGGCTGGGGAAACTGACTCTACCTCTTGGTAGGAGGAGCTATATAGTCACTTTGCAAAAGGTGAGGTGACAAGGAGACTCTCTGGAGGCATGTTTGCAATTTTGGAAGATAGCTGCTGCCTTCCTCAAGGAGGTGGTCACAAAACCGTCCTTTTTCAAACATCCCCGGCCCCTATAATTCCCCATGTCTGGTCTGGTGGTCCCTAAAAATTCACAATCAATTTTGGTGAGGGGGCAAGTTGTGACAAGTGTTGTCTCTAAATAAGTGGCTCTTAGTGACGACATTACATTGTCCCTCATACGTTATTTATAAGATTTTCCTGTGTGTATGCACCATTATATTTCTGTGTACATTCTGAGATATAAATTGCAGGTCTTTTTTTCTTCTGCACTCTCTAGAGAGGTTATAGAGGCAGTAAAAGTGTCCAAATTTGTGAGAAATTGGAATAATCAAGAGTTACCTATATGGAATGCTACTAACGATAGCAATTCACGCTAGAGTACCTTTCATCTGAGACACTCGGTCTGTTAACAGATTAAAAGTAGTAAAAGACACCGATCTAGAGAATTTTCATTTTCTTGTGCCTTGAAAACTCAGATTTTCATTGGTTTGAATGGGCCTCAAATACATTTTTTATTACTAGGGGCATTGAAATCTCTAGCAGTCTTCTTAATAAAGCAAGGTGAGTTAGAAGGGATCGTCTGATGAAGGGTAAATGTACCATACTCTATTTTAAGGAAAATACAATATAAAAGTCTTGCCATGGAAGAAAATCTTTATATGATCTTTTAAGAAAACCTCAAGAAAAATAAAGACATGACACTATATTAAATTTCAAGCCGGTGACTTATAGGCAAAGAAAAACAAAGATAGTCTGATTAAGGCTGTTGCATTGTTCTGCCTTTTTTTTTTACACACCTCACCAATTTCTGGGGCCTTTTTAGATCATAAGCCTTTAGGGCACGGAGCACAGCTCCATCTCAGTGTAGTACCGAGCAAATGCACCGAGAGGTTCTCAATAAACAGGCATTAAGTTCTAAGTCCAGAAGGGCCTTGAGAAGCCCTCTCTTTACTTCCTGGTAGTACTGTTTTAACCAGATTTTTTTTTTTTCTTTAAATCGTAAAAGTGAGAGGCTCCCCCATCAGAACTCACTTCTCCACCTTGCCCTGTGCTGTGCTGCGGCAATCTGTAGAGCAGACCCTGGCCCGCCCTCCTGACCCATGGGTTGAGTTGCTGTGCTGAGCCCCTGTGCCATGTTGTCAGCCCCCAAAGCCCAAACTGCCCTCACTCTGCCACTCTGCTTCCTGGCTTTCTTGACAGGGCTCTGAACTCAAATTTGTCTTGACCATGTTTTTTTACAGAAGCTCTGGTGCTTGATCACCCTGACCCTCAGTTTCCTGCGCAGGTTCTAGGGAGGATTAAATGAGTTCGTGTAATAGCCAAGTGACTGAGGCTGAGTGGGTATAGAATGAGTCTTGGCTTCCTTTTCATTAATTGCAGAGAACAGGTCCCAAAGGATGGCATACCAGAGCTCCAGCTTGGTGTTTCTCAAAATGTAATATGCATATGCATCCCCTGCCGATATTGTTAAAATGCAGCTTCTGATTCATGCTTCTGGGGCGGGGCCTGGATTTTGTATTTCTAACGAGCTCTCAGATGGTAATAGTGCTGCTAGACTGTGGGCCACACTTGAAATAGCAAGGCTCTACCTTCTGCCTTTCTCTGGGGAGAAACACCTGAGATGTAAGTACTATCCTACTTCCCTCTCAGGCCTGCACCACCAGGTCACAGTGAGCAAAAGAGAGCTGTAGGCTGAGAGTCAGTTCCAGGCTCCTGGAATTGAGGACAGTCGTCTGGTTTTAATTATGCTCTCCTACCCTCTAGATGTGTGATCTTGGGTAAATTACTTAACCTCTCTGTGACGGTTTCCCCACCAGCCATGTGGGAATGACCAGTGCACCCCCCTCAGGGGACTGTTGTGGGGATTAAATGAGATAATAGATGCATGCCCACAGCCCGTACTGGAGTTTAGTGAAGAGTGTGCCTTATCTTCGCTCTTATTTCTGTTAGGAGACAGGTATTGTTAGAAGATAAGGTATCAATAGGGGATCAATATAAAAGTATATAGTTTCTAAGACAAAAGCTGCTACAAAAATGTCAGCTTCCTTCCCTCCCGCAGCTTAGCTGCTCAGGAAATACATGGGTAGAGTGCACAACTCCATGCTAGGGGGCCAGTCGCCTCCTGCAAACAGGGTCAGAGGACTGCTGTGCGGACCAGTGTGTCAGCCCCTTCTCTGTGGGCGGATTCACCTTTTACTGCAAGAGGAGAGATGGAGCACACACCAGAACAAAGCTATGCTTACTTGGAAACTTCACAACTTTTTAAATTGGAAAAACTCCCGACCAGGAGAGAAAGGAGCCAGTCAGGATGGGCTTTAATTGGCTATTAATGTGCTTACCAGGTGGTGGAAATCGCTGGGCCTTTGGCTTCAGACCGTG
The DNA here is from genome assembly GCF_022682495.2 of Desmodus rotundus. Lineage (NCBI taxonomy): Eukaryota > Metazoa > Chordata > Mammalia > Chiroptera > Phyllostomidae > Desmodus > Desmodus rotundus. Next base: position 41,442,395 of record NC_071387.1, on the reverse strand, counting down.
CTGGGCACCCACTGCAGGCATTAATAGCTCATTAACGCACACCCTGTCACTGCTTTATTTCCTAATTAATACCACTAGCTTTAGGGATAGGGGGACACAGCTATAAAATTGTTTTATCTATTGCTTCAGCAATGAGGAAGGGAAAAAGTTATTAGCACCTTGTGCCTGCCACATTCACGGCTGGGCTAGAAAATCAGAAAGATCAGCATGGCTCTTATTTTTGTAATCTTCACCTGTGTCGGGGGCGGGGGAGGTGAAGGTCAGTTCAAACCCAACACCAAGCTGAGATCAGGAAGCTTGAATTTCGATGGTGTAGTCAGCCCTCTGGTTTCTTCGAGTATCCCAGAGTATGGGAATTAGGAAGAAATGACCAAGTATAGGGCAGATTAGCCTCACTCTTCTGTGAGGCTTGAGGAGAGGGGCAGGCGAGAAAGAGGACAGAAGACGCGGCAGGCGGGCAGGTTGTGCGCCATACGACCTTATAGACATAGAAGGTTTGCATACATACGTTATTGTGACGACATCTGACAAATGGAAATACATGGTTTGAGGAAGTATCTTTTTCTGTTTCCCTTACAGGATAGAGAAACGCTTCTCAATGGAGATGATTTTATCTTCTAGGATATGCTTGGGAATCTCTGGAGACAGCTTTGGTGGTCACAAGTGGGTGGGCCAGCTACGGGCATCTGGTGCATACAGGCCAGGGATGCTGCTAACCAGTCCTACAGTGCACATGGGAACCCCTACCACAAGGAAGTACTTAGCTCAAAATGTTACAAAAACTCAGGTTGCGAAACCCTGGTCTAGAGAGAAAGGAGAGCCTCCCTGGCTCTCCATCTGGCCTCGGTTCCCTGCTGGTGCTGGACAAACGGCTGCTGGAGAGGGATGAGCCATTTCTGACTCTGCATCCAGAATGCCCTGCCAGTCCAGAGTGTGCTGTGTGCCCACAGGGGCCTCATGTGCAGAGGAACACAAAACTACCTGATGGCACTGCTGTGTCCCCAGCAGGGCTGTGGGCCTAGGTGGCAGCCATCATGAGAAAACCTTCCTGTCTGGGGCCCTCACTTCACCAGGGTCAGGAGTCTCTTCCTTCTATCTTGTGGGCCTCAATATGAAACAGCTTTTCTTGTCTCTCCAAAGATTTCTACCTTATTCCTTGCCTCTCAGGGGTGGGGCACATTGCCCTCAGGTTTGCCTTCCATGTTGTCTCCTAGACCAGTTTTGGAAAGATACAGGCAGAGAACAGAACTCCTAGGCTGGTGACAGGGTTTAAATCCCAGCTTTTGAAGTTGCCTGAGGTATGACCTTGAGCAATTCTCCAAACCTCCCCATGCCTCAGTTTCCTGATCTGTAAAAGGGAATACAGATGAGAATAATGGTGCCCACGTCACAGAACTATGGTGAGGATTGAGTTAATGCAATGCGTTCAGAGCAGTTATTGGCATGTAACAACTAGCATGTAAGTGGCAGCTTTTTCCGAGGCCTTTTCCCACATTCACTTTTTGGGTGCTGTATTTGTTTGCTAGGGCTATTATAACAACAGAAATGTGTTTTCTCATGGTTCTGGAACTTCAAAATCAAGGTGTCAGCACATTGGTTTCCTCCGAGGGCTGTGAGGGAACGATTCCTGGTTGCCCTAGCTTGCACATGACTGCCTTCTCGCTGTGTCCTCACCCGCACTTCCTCTGTAGGCATCCCTGGTGTCTCTGTGTGTCCAAATCTCGTCTGATAAGGACACCAGTCAGATTGAATTGGGACGCATCCTAAAGGCCTCATTTTAACTGATACTTCTTCAAAGGCCCTTACCATTCTGAGATACAAGGGCTGGGGATTCAATGTATGATTTTGGGAGGTAATCAACTCAGCCCCCTTACCGATGGAAGAACAGGGGGATCTTCCCAGTGGGGATGATGGGATGGAGGGGTCTGCGGGTTTCCCGCAACTTAGGAGAGGGACTCCCAACCGAGCCCACAGGGTCCGAGCCCCAGGGAGCAGAGGGCCTCTTATCCCAGGATGCAAGTGTCCTGCGAGGGTCAAGGGACTGCGTGGAAATGCTCCAGGCGAGAGAGGGCGCCTGGGCCCCGCGAGACACCTCACGAAAGCCGGAGGCCCAGTCGCAGGAGCTCCTATTGCCTCCCTGGGCTCCAGCAACAGGGCCTGGTCCTGCTCTCCCGGGCCCAGGTTCAACGCAGGTCAATGCCTTTTGCAGACACCAAAGACAGGAGGCCGCCGATTACTTCATGGAGAAGGGGGTTTGAGCTCTGGGGGACTGAGGTCGAAGTGGTGACACTCCCTTCTTGGGTGGTTTAGCACAGACTTTAGAGAGTTGACGCGCCGGGTCCAAGTATGCAGCCTAGGGCAGGGTGGGGGAGTTTCTAGCAAAGCTAGACTCTGAGCAGCCCAGGTGGAGTGAGGGCCTGATTCCCCACGGGAAAACCTGTCCAAGGGTGTGGGTCCCGCCAGCCCGGGCCCGCTCCACCAGGAGCGGAACCCTGGCTGGCCCCCTGTCTCCACCCCGGGCCCCAAGTTCTTCCATGGGCACTCTGCCTTTGCGGGGGTGGGCGACCTGCCGGGAAGTGTGATCCACGGGAAAACGCGGGGTCCTCTGGGTGGCAGGAAGAGCGTACAGTTCCACACATGACCCCAGGGACCCTGTGAACCTGGCCTGAGGTCTCCAGGGTGGGGCACGTTGTCCCGAGCTAGGCTTGGTCCTGGGGCCTGCTCTGGTTCTGCCCAGCACCGCACCTTGGTCCGAAAGCAGGCAGCCGCGGAACTGACAACAGCCATCTCCTGGGGGCCTCGCTCCTGTTCTTCCATCCGTAAGGGGGGTCCCCCTTACGGATGAAAGAACAGGGGGGTCTTCGCAGTGGGGAGGACGGGACGGAGGGGTCTGCGGGTTTCCCGCAACATAGGCCAGTGACTTGCACCCCGGCCCCAGTGCTTGGAGCCCCAGGGAGGCAGAGGGCCGCTTTTCGTGGGATGCAGGTGTACTGCAGGGGTCAAGGGACAGCGTGGGCACAATCCAGGTGAGGGAGGACGCCTTGGGGCCCTAGGGAAAACCCGAGGCCTGGCCGCAGGGCCTCCTATTGCATCCCCGGGCTCCATCAAGGGGACCTGGTCCTGCTCGCCCGGGCCAAGGTTCACCGCAGGACACCAAGGACAGGCGGCCGCCGATTCCATCACGGAAAAGGGGGTTGGAGCTCTGGGGGACTGAGGTCGAAGCGATCACACTCCCTTCTTGGATGGTTTAGCACAGACTTTAGAGTTGAAACAGCCCAGTCCAAGTCTGCAGCCTTGGGGCAGGGTGGGGGAGTTTCCGCCAAAAGCAAAATCTAAGCGGCTAGGGGGAGCATAGGCCTGACTCCGCACAGAAGAACCTGTCCGAGGGTGTGTGTCGCACCCGCCGGGGCTGCTCCACTTGGAGGGGAACCCTGGCCGGTCTCCCGTCTTGGCCCCCGATCCATAGTTCTTCCCTGGGCCCTCTGCCTCTGCGGGGGTGGGAGACCTGCTGGGAAGTGTAGTCCTCGGGAAAAGGCGCGGTCCTCTGGGTGGCAGGGAGGGCTTCCGTTTCCCCAGACACGACCCCAGGGACCCTGGGAACCTGGCATGAAATCTCAAGGCTGGGGACCCTATCCCGGAGGGAGGCTTTGTGGGGGGACTGCCTGCCCATGCGAAGCCCCGCTTCTGGGCCCGAAACTAACCAGCCCCGGCTCGGACAAAAGCCATCTCCTGGGAGCCTCCCCCCTGTTCTTCCATCCGTAAAGAGAGACCCCTTTACGGATGGAAGAACAGGGGGATCTTCCCAGTGGTGGGGACGTGACGGAGGGGTCTGCGGGTTTGCCCACACGTAGGCCAGTTGCTCCCACGCTGGACCCTTCTGTCCGAGCCACATGGAGGCCGAGGGCAGCTTATCGCGGGATGCAGGTGTTCTGTGGGGGTCAAGGGACAGCGTGGGTACTCCTCGGGCGAGAGAGGGCGCATGGGCCCCGAGAGAGCCCCCGGGAAATACCCCAGCCCTGACCCCATGGCTCCAGTGGCCTCCCCAGACTCCTGCTATGGGGCCTGGTCCTCCTCACCCGGGCCCAGGTTCGCCACACGTGAATGCCTTTTGCGGACACCAAGCACCAGAGGCCGCGGATGCCTTCACTGGGAGGGGGGTTGGAGCTATGGGACACCGAGGTCGCAGCAGTCACAGTCGCTTCAAGCGGAGGTTAGGCCAGTCTTTACAGAGTGGAAGTCGCCAGGTCTAAGATTGCCGCCTGGGGGCAGGGTAGGGCAGTGGACCGAAAGCTAGACCCTAACCGCCCATGCCCGGCTCAGGCGTGAGTCCACCAGGGAGAACCCCTCAGTGGGTGTGGGTTCCACTCGACCGCGCTCGCTCTACCTGGCGCGGAACAGTGGCAGGCCCTCCCTCCGGCCCTAGGTTTCCAGGTCCTCCCTGGGCACTCTGCCTCTGCGGTGGCGGGAGAACTGCTGGGAAGTGTGGCGAGGGGAAAATGCGTGGTCCTCTGGGTGGCAGGGAGGGCTTCCATTTCCCTGGTCACGAGCCCAGGGAACCTGGGAAATGGCCTGACACTCAAGGGTGGGGCATGTTGCCCTGAGGGAGGCTTGAGGTGGGAGGGCTTGGGTGTGCTTGTGGGGCCCTGCGTCCGGGCCCGAAAACGGCCAGCCCCGGCACAGACAAAAGCCATCTCCTGGGGGCCTCCCCCCTGTTCTTCCATCCGTAAAGGGGGATCCCTTTACGGATGGAAGAACAGGGGGATCTTCGGGGTGGTGGTGACTGGACGGTGGTGTCTGCGGGTTTGCGTCCACGTAGGCCGTTTACTGGCACCCCCGCCCATGTGTCCGAGCCCCCTGGAGGCACAGGGCCGCTTATCTCGGGATGCAGGTGTCCTCCCATGGTTAAGGAATGGCGTGGGCACTCCACGGGCGAGAGAGGGCACCTGGACCACGAGAGAGCCCCCGGGAAATTCCCCAGCCCTGGGCACCATGGCTCCAGATGCTTCCCCAGGCTCCTGCCCTGGGGCCTGATCTTGCTCACCTGGGCCCGGGTTCGCCGCAGGTGAATGTCATTTGCGGACACCAAGGACCCGAGACCTTGGATGCGTTTATTGGGAGGGGGCTTGGAGCGCTGGGGGACCGAAGTCGCACTGGTCACAGTCCCTTCTCGAGTAGTTTAGGGCAGATATTAGAGAGTGGAGGCAGGCGGGTCCAAGTTTGACACCTCGGGGCAGGGTGGGGCAGTTTGAGCCAAAGCAAGACTCTTAGGGGCCCAGGCGGGGCGCAGGCCTGAGTCCCCCCTGGAGAACCCTCCCATGGTCGTGGGGACCGCCCCCCCTGGCCCTCTTCACCTGGCGCATAACCGTGGCTGGGCCCAGCCCTGGCCCCAGGTCGCCAGGTCCTCCCTGGGCACTCTGCCTATGCCGGGGCGGGAGAACTGCTGGGAAGTGTGGCCAGGGGAAAATTTGAGGTCCTCTGGTGGCAGGAAGGGCTTCCGTATCCCGGGTCACGTGCCCAGGGAACCTGGGAACCTGGCCTGGTTACTCAAGGGTGGGGCATGTTGCCCCGAGAGAGGCTTGTGGTGGAGGGGCCCGGGTGCACAAGCGGGGTTCCGAGTCTGGGCCCGAAACTGGCCAGCCCCGGCTCGGACAAAAGCCATCTCCTGGGGGCCTCCCCCCTGTTCTTCCATCCGTAAAGGGGGATCCCTTTACGGATGGAAGAACAGGGGGATCTTCGGGGTGGTGGTGACTGGACGGTGGTGTCTGCGGGTTTGCCTCCACGTAGGCCGTATACTGGCACCCCCGCCCCATGTGTCCGAGCCCTTGGAGGCACAGGGCCGCTTATCTCGGGATGCAGGTGTCCTGCGGTGGTTAAGGAATGGCGTGGGCACTCCACGGGCGAAAGAGGCACCTGGACCACGAGAGAGCCCCCGGGAAATTCCCCAGCCTTGGGCACCATGGCTCCAGAGGCTTCCCCAGGCTCCTGCCCTGGGGCCTGATCTTGCTCAACTGGGCCCGGGTTCGCCGCAGGTGAATGTCATTTGCAGACACCAAGGACCGGGGACCTTGGATGCGTTTATTGGGAGGGGGCTTGGAGCGCTGGGGGACCGAAGTCGCACTGGTCACAGTCCCTTCTCGAGTAGTTTAGGGCAGATATTAGAGAGTGGAGGCAGGTGGGTCCAAGTTTGACACCTCGGGGCAGGGTGGGGCAGTTTGAGCCAAAGCAAGACTCTTAGGGGCCCAGGCGGGGCGCAGGCCTGAGTCCCCCCTGGAGAACCCTTCCATGGTCGTGGGGACCGCCCGCCCTGGCCCTCACACCTGGCACATAACCGTGGCTGGGCCCAGCCCTGGCCCCAGGTCCCCAGGTCCTCCCTGGGCACTCTGCCGATGCGGGGGGGGGGGGGGAGAACTGCTGGGAAGTGTGGCCAGGGGAAAATGTGAGGTCCTCTGCGGGCAGGAAGGGCTTCCGTTTCCCGGGTCACCTGCCCAGGGAACCTGGGAACCTGGCCTGGTTACTCAAGGGTGGGGCATGTTGTCCCGAGGGAGGCTTGTGGTGGAGGGGCCTGGGTGCGCATGCGGGGTTCCGAGTCTGGGCCCGAAACTGGCCAGCCCCGGCTCGGACAAAAGCCATCTCCTGGGGGCCTCCCCCCTGTTCTTCCATCCGTAAAGAGGGATCCCTTTACGGATGGAAGAACAGGGGGATCTTCGGGGTGGTGGTGACTGGACGGTGGTGTCTGCGGGTTTGCCTCCACGTAGGCCGTATACTGGCACACCCGCCCCATGTGTCCGAGCCCCTTGGAGGCACAGGGCCGCTTATCTCGGGATGCAGGTGTCCTGCGGTGGGAAAGGAATGGCGTCGGCACTCCACGGGCGAAAGAGGGCACCTGGACCACGAGAGAGCCCCCGGAAATTCCCTAGCCCTGGGCACCATGGCTCCAGATGCTTCCCCAGGCTCCTGCCCTGGGGCCTGATCTTGCTCAACTGGGCCCCGTTTCGCCGCAGGTGAATGTCATTTGCGGACACCAAGGACCCGAGACCTTTGATGCGTTTATTGGGAGGGGGATTGGAGCGCTGGCGGACCGAAGTCGCACTGGTCACAGTCCCTTCTCGAGTAGTTTAGGGCAGATAATAGAGAGTGGAGGCAGGCGGGTCCAAGTTTGACACCTCGGGGCAGGGTGGGGCAGTTTGAGCCAAAGCAAGACTCTTAGGGGCCCAGGCGGGGCGCAGGCCTGAGTCCCCCCTGGAGAACCCTCCCATGGTCGTGGGGACCGCCCCCCCTGGCCCTCTTCACCTGGCGCATAACCGTGGCTGGGCCCAGCCCTGGCCCCAGGTCGCCAGGTCCTCCCTGGGCACTCTGCCTATGCCGGGGCGGGAGAACTGCTGGGAAGTGTGGCCAGGGGAAAATTTGAGGTCCTCTGGTGGCAGGAAGGGCTTCCGTATCCCGGGTCACGTGCCCAGGGAACCTGGGAACCTGGCCTGGTTACTCAAGGGTGGGGCATGTTGCCCCGAGAGAGGCTTGTGGTGGAGGGGCCCGGGTGCACAAGCGGGGTTCCGAGTCTGGGCCCGAAACTGGCCAGCCCCGGCTCGGACAAAAGCCATCTCCTGGGGGCCTCCCCCCTGTTCTTCCATCCGTAAAGGGGGATCCCTTTACGGATGGAAGAACAGGGGGATCTTCGGGGTGGTGGTGACTGGACGGTGGTGTCTGCGGGTTTGCCTCCACGTAGGCCGTATACTGGCACCCCCGCCCCATGTGTCTGAGCCCTTGGAGGCACACGGCCGCTTATCTCGGGATGCAGGTGTCCTGCGGTGGTTAAGGAATGGCGTGGGCACTCCACGGGCGAAAGAGGCACCTGGACCACGAGAGAGCCCCCGGGAAATTCCCCAGCCTTGGGCACCATGGCTCCAGAGGCTTCCCCAGGCTCCTGCCCTGGGGCCTGATCTTGCTCAACTGGGCCCGGGTTCGCCGCAGGTGAATGTCATTTGCAGACACCAAGGATCCGAGACCTTGGATGCGTTTATTGGGAGGGGGCTTGGAGCGCTGGGGGACCGAAGTCGCACTGGTCACAGTCCCTTCTCGAGTAGTTTAGGGCAGATATTAGAGAGTGGAGGCAGGTGGGTCCAAGTTTGACACCTCGGGGCAGGGTGGGGCAGTTTGAGCCAAAGCAAGACTCTTAGGGGCCCAGGCGGGGCGCAGGCCTGAGTCCCCCCTGGAGAACCCTTCCATGGTCGTGGGGACCGCCCGCCCTGGCCCTCACACCTGGCACATAACCGTGGCTGGGCCCAGCCCTGGCCCCAGGTCCCCAGGTCCTCCCTGGGCACTCTGCCCATGCGGGGGGGGGGGGGGGGAGAACTGCTGGGAAGTGTGGCCAGGGGAAAATTTGAGGTCCTCTGGGGGCAGGAAGGGCTTCCGTTTCCCGGGTCACGTGCCCAGGGAACCTGGGAACCTGGCCTGGTTACTCAAGGGTGGGGCATGTTGCACCGAGGGAGGCTTGTGGTGGAGGGGCCTTGGTGCGCATGCGGGGTTCCGAGTCTGGGCCCGAAACTGGCCAGCCCAGGCTGGGACAAAAGCCATCTCCTGGGGGCCTCCCCCCTGTTCTTCCATCCGTAAAGGGGGATCCCTTTACGGATGGAAGAACAGGGGGATCTTCGGGGTGGTGGTGACTGGACGGTGGTGTCTGCGGGTTTGCCTCCACGTAGGCCGTATACTGGCACCCCCGCCCCATGTGTCCGAGCCCCTTGGAGGCACAGGGCCGCTTATCTCGGGATGCAGGTGTCCTGCGGTGGTTAAGGAATGGCGTGGGCACTCCACGGGCGAGAGAGGGCACCTGGACCATGAGAGAGCCCCCGGGAAATTCCCCAGCCCTGGGCACCATGGCTCCAGATGCTTCCCCAGGCTCCTGCCCTGGGGCCTGATCTTGCTCACCTGGGCCCGGGTTCGCCGCAGGTGAATGTCATTTTCGGACACCAAGGACCCGAGACCCTGGATGCGTTTATTGGGAGGGGGCTTGGAGCGGTGGGGGACAGAAGTTGCACTGGTCACAGTCCCTTCTCGAGTAGTTTAGGGCAGATATTAGAGAGTGGAGGCAGGTGGGTCCAAGTTTGACACCTCGGGGCAGGGTGGGGCAGTTTGAGCCAAAGCAAGACTTTTAGTGGCCCAGGCGGGGCGCAGGCCTGAGTCCCCCCTGGAGAACCCTTCCACGGTCGTGGGGACCGCCCGCCCTGGCCCTCTTCACCTGGCGCATAACCCTGGCTGGGCCCCGCCCTGGCCCCAGGTCCCCAGGTCCTCCCTGGGCACTCTGCCTTTGAGGGGGCGGGAGAACTGCTGGGAAGTGTGGCCAGGGGAAAATGTGAGGTCCTCTGGGGGCAGGAAGGGCTTCCGTATCACCGGTCACGTGCCCAGGGAACCTGGGAACCTGGCCTGGTTACTCAAGGGTGGGGCATGTTGCATCGCGGGAGGCTTGTGGTGGAGGGGCCTGGGTGCGCATGCGGGGTTCCGAGTCTGGGCCCGAAACTGGCCAGCTCCGCCTCGGACAAAAGCCATCTCCTGGGGGCCTCCCCCCTGTTCTTCCATCCGTAAAGGGGGATCCCTTTACGGATGGAAGAACAGGGGGATCTTCGGGGTGGTGGTGACTGGACGGTGGTGTCTGCGGGTTTGCCTCCACGTAGGCCGTATACTGGCACCCCCGCCCCATGTGTCCGAGCCCCTTGGAGGCACAGGGCCGCTTATCTCGGGATGCAGGTGTCCTGCGGTGGTTAAGGAATGGCGTGGGCACTCCACGGGCGAGAGAGGGCATCTGGACCACGAGAGAGCCCCCGGGAAATTCCCCAGCCCTGGGCACCATGGATCCAGATGCTTCCCCAGGCTCCTGCCCTGGGGCCTGATGTTGCTCAACTGGGCACGGGTTCGCCACAGGTGAATGTCATTTGCAGACACCAAGGACCGGGGACTTTGGATGCCTTTATTGGGAGGGGGCTTGGAGCGCTGGGGGACCGAAGTCACACTGGTCACAGTCCCTTCTCGAGTAGTTTAGGGCAGATATTAGAGAGTGGAGGCAGGTGGGTCCAAGTTTGACACCTCGGGGCAGGGTGGGGCAGTTTGAGCCAAAGCAAGACTTTTAGTGGCCCAGGCGGGGCGCAGGCCTGAGTCCCCCCTGGAGAACCCTCCGATGGTCGTGGGGACCGCCCGCCCTGGCCCTCTTCACCTGGCGCATAACCCTGGCTGGGCCCAGCCCTGGCCCCAGGTCCCCAGGTCCTCCCTGGGCACTCTGCCTATGCGGGGGCGGGAGAACTGCTGGGAAGTCTGGCCAGGGGAAAATTTGAGGTCCTCTGGTGGCAGGAAGGGCTTCCGTTTCCCGGGTCACGTGCCCAGGGAACCTGGGAACCTGGCCTGGTTACTCAAGGGTGGGGCATGTTGCACCGAGGGAGGCTTGTGGTGGAGGGGCCTGGGTGCGCATGCGGGGTTCCGAGTCTGGGCCCGAAACTGGCCAGCCCCGGCTCGGACAAAAGCCATCTCCTGGGGGCCTCCCCCCTGTTCTTCCATCCGTAAAGGGGGATCCCTTTACGGATGGAAGAACAGGGGGATCTTCGGGGTGGTGGTGACTGGACGGTGGTGTCTGCGGGTTTGCCTCCACGTAGGCCGTATACTGGCACCTCCGCCCCATGTGTCCGAGCCCCTTGGAGGCACAGGGCCGCTTATCTCGGGATGCAGGTGTCCTGCGGTGGTTAAGGAATGGCGTGGGCACTCCACGGGCGAGAGAGGGCACCTGGACCACGAGAGAGCCCCCGGGAAATTCCCCAGCCCTGGGCACCATGGCTCCAGATGTTTCCCCAGGCTCCTGCCCTGGGGCCTGATCTTGCTCACCTGGGCCCGGGTTCGCCGCAGGTGAATGTCATTTGCGGACACCAAGGACCCGAGACCTTGGATGCGTTTATTGGGAGGGGGCTTGGAGCGGTGGGGGACAGAAGTTGCACTGGTCACAGTCCCTTCTCGAGTAGTTTAGGGCAGATATTAGAGAGTGGAGGCAGGTGGGTCCAAGTTTGACACCTCGGGGCAGGGTGGGGCAGTTTGAGTCAAAGCAAGATACTTAGGGGCCCAGGCGGGGCGCAGGCCTGAGTCCCCCCTGGAGAACCCTTCCATGGTCGTGGGGACCGCCCGCCCTGGCCCTCTTCACCTGGCGCATAACCCTGGCTGGGCCCCGCCCTGGCCCCAGGTCCCCAGGTCCTCCCTGGGCACTCTGCCTTTGCGGGGGCGGGAGAACTGCTGGGAAGTGTGGCCAGGGGAAAATGTGAGGTCCTCTGGGGGCAGGAAGGGCTTCCGTATACCCGGTCACGTGCCCAGGGAACCTGGGAACCTGGCCTGGTTACTCAAGGGTGGGGCATGTTGCACCGAGGGAGGCTTGTGGTGGAGGGGCCTGGGTGCGCATGCGGGGTTCCGAGTCTGGGCCCGAAACTGGCCAGCTCCGCCTCGGACAAAAGCCATCTCCTGGGGGCCTCCCCCCTGTTCTTCCATCCGTAAAGGGGGATCCCTTTACGGATGGAAGAACAGGGGGATCTTCGGGGTGGTGGTGACTGGACGGTGGTGTCTGCGGATTTGCCTCCACGTAGGCCGTATACTGGCACCCCCGCCCCATGTGTCCGAGCCCCTTGGAGGCACAGGGCCGCTTATCTCGGGATGCAGGTGTCCTGCGGTGGTTAAGGAATGGCGTGGGCACTCCACGAGCGAGAGAGGGCACCTGGACCACGAGAGAGCCCCCGGGAAATTCCCCAGCCCTGGGCACCATGGCTCCAGATGCTTCCCCAGGCTCCTGCCCTGGGGCCTGATCTTGCTCACCTGGGCCCGGGTTCGCCGCAGGTGAATGTCATTTTCGGACACCAAGGACCCGAGACCTTGGATGCGTTTATTGGGAGGGGGCTTGGAGCGGTGGGGGACAGAAGTTGCACTGGTCACAGTCCCTTCTCGAGTAGTTTAGGGCAGATATTAGAGAGTGGAGGCAGGTGGGTCCAAGTTTGACACCTCGGGGCAGGGTGGGGCAGTTTGAGTCAAAGCAAGATACTTAGGGGCCCAGGCGGGGCGCAGGCCTGAGTCCCCCCTGGAGAACCCTTCCATGGTCGTGGGGACCGCCCGCCCTGGCCCTCTTCACCTGGCGCATAACCCTGGCTGGGCCCAGCCCTGGCCCCAGGTCCCCAGGTCCTCCCTGGGCACTCTGCCTATGCGGGGGCGGGAGAACTGCTGGGAAGTGTGGCCAGGGGAAAATTTGAGGTCCTCTGGGGGCAGGAAGGGCTTCCGTTTCCCGGGTCACGTGCCCAGGGAACATGGGAACCTGGCCTGGTTACTCAAGGGTGGGGCATGTTGCACCGAGGGAGGCTTGTGGTGGAGGGGCCTTGGTGCGCATGCGGGGTTCCGAGTCTGGGCCCGAAACTGGCCAGCCCCGGCTGGGACAAAAGCCATCTCCTGGGGGCCTCCCCCCTGTTCTTCCATCCGTAAAGGGGGATCCCTTTACGGATGGAAGAACAGGGGGATCTTCGGGGTGGTGGTGACTGGACGGTGGTGTCTGCGGGTTTGCCTCCACGTAGGCCGTATACTGGCACCCCCGCCCCATGTGTCCGAGTCCCTTGGAGGCACAGGGCCGCTTATCTCGGGATGCAGGTGTCCTGCGGTGGTAAAGGAATGGCGTGGGCACTCCACGGGCGAGAGAGGGCACCTGGACCACGAGAGAGCCCCCGGGAAATTCCCCAGCCCTGGGCACCATGGCTCCAGATGCTTCCCCAGGCTCCTGCCCTGGGGCCTGATCTTGCTCACCTGGGCCCGGGTTCGCCGCAGGTGAATGTCATTTTCGGACACCAAGGACCCGAGACCCTGGATGCGTTTATTGGGAGGGGGCTTGGAGCGGTGGGGGACAGAAGTTGCACTGGTCACAGTCCCTTCTCGAGTAGTTTAGGGCAGATATTAGAGAGTGGAGGCAGGTGGGTCCAAGTTTGACACCTCGGGGCAGGGTGGGGCAGTTTGAGCCAAAGCAAGACTTTTAGTGGCCCAGGCGGGGCGCAGGCCTGAGTCCCCCCTGGAGAACCCTTCCACGGTCGTGGGGACCGCCCGCCCTGGCCCTCTTCACCTGGCGCATAACCCTGGCTGGGCCCCGCCCTGGCCCCAGGTCCCCAGGTCCTCCCTGGGCACTCTGCCTTTGAGGGGGCGAGAGAACTGCTGGGAAGTGTGGCCAGGGGAAAATGTGAGGTCCTCTGGGGGCAGGAAGGGCTTCCGTATCACCGGTCACGTGCCCAGGGAACCTGGGAACCTGGCCTGGTTACTCAAGGGTGGGGCATGTTGCATCGAGGGAGGCTTGTGGTGGAGGGGCCTGGGTGCGCATGCGGGGTTCCGAGTCTGGGCCCGAAACTGGCCAGCCCCGGCTCGGACAAAAGCCATCTCCTGGGGGCCTCCCCCCTGTTCTTCCATCCGTAAAGGGGGATCCCTTTACGGATGGAAGAACAGGGGGATCTTCGGGGTGGTGGTGACTGGACGGTGGTGTCTGCGGATTTGCCTCCACGTAGGCCGTATACTGGCACCCCCGCCCCATGTGTCCGAGCCCCTTGGAGGCACAGGGCCGCTTATCTCGGGATGCAGGTATCCTGCGGTGGTTAAGGAATGGCGTGGGCACTCCACGGGCGAGAGAGGGCACCTGGACCACGAGAGAGCCCCAGGGAAATTCCCCAGTACTTGGCACCATGGCTACAGATGCTTCCCCAGGCTCCTGACCTGGGGCCTGATCTTGCTCACCTGGGCCCGGGTTCGCCGCAGGTGAATGTCATTTGCGGACACCAAGGACCCGAGACCTTGGATGCGTTTATTGGGAGGGGGCTTGGAGCGGTGGGGGACAGAAGTTGCACTGGTCACAGTCCCTTCTCGAGTAGTTTAGGGCAGATATTAGAGAGTGGAGGCAGGTGGGTCCAAGTTTGACACCTCGGGGCAGGGTGGGGCAGTTTGAGTCAAAGCAAGACTCTTAGGGGCCCAGGCGGGGCGCAGGCCTGAGTCCCCCCTGGAGAACCCTTCCATAGTCGTGGGGACCGCCCGCCCTGGCCCTCTTCACCTGGCGCATAACCCTGGCTGGGCCCCGCCCTGGCCCCAGGTCCCCAGGTCCTCCCTGGGCACTCTGCGGATGCGGGGGCGGGAGAACTGCTGGGAAGTGTGGCCAGGGGAAAATGTGAGGTCCTCTGCGGGCAGGAAGGGCTTCCGTATCCCGGGTCACGTGCCCAGGGAACCTGGGAACCTGGCCTGGTTACTCAAGGGTGGGGCATGTTGCACCGAGGGAGGCTTGTGGTGGAGGGGCCTGGGTGCGCATGCGGGGTTCCGAGTCTGGGCCCGAAACTGGCCAGCCCCGGCTCGGACAAAAGCCATCTCCTGGGGGCCTCCCCCCTGTTCTTCCATCCGTAAAGGGGGATCCCTTTACGGATGGAAGAACAGGGGGATCTTCGGGGTGGTGGTGACTGGACGGTGGTGTCTGCGGGTTTGCCTCCACGTAGGCCGTATACTGGCACCCCCGCCCCATGTGTCCGAGCCCCTTGGAGGCACAGGGCCGCTTATCTCGGGATGCAGGTGTCCTGCGGTGGTTAAGGAATGGCGTGGGCACTCCACGAGCGAGAGAGGGCACCTGGACCACGAGAGAGCCCCCGGGAAATTCCCCAGCCCTGGGCACCATGGCTCCAGATGCTTCCCCAGGCTCCTGCCCTGGGGCCTGATCTTGCTCACCTGGGCCCGGGTTCGCCGCAGGTGAATGTCATTTTCGGACACCAAGGACCCGAGACCTTGGATGCGTTTATTGGGAGGGGGCTTGGAGCGGTGGGGGACAGAAGTTGCACTGGTCACAGTCCCTTCTCGAGTAGTTTAGGGCAGATATTAGAGAGTGGAGGCAGGTGGGTCCAAGTTTGACACCTCGGGGCAGGGTGGGGCAGTTTGAGTCAAAGCAAGATACTTAGGGGCCCAGGCGGGGCGCAGGCCTGAGTCCCCCCTGGAGAACCCTTCCATGGTCGTGGGGACCGCCCGCCCTGGCCCTCTTCTCCTGGCGCATAACCCTGGCTGGGCCCAGCCCTGGCCCCAGGTCCCCAGGTCCTCCCTGGGCACTCTGCCTATGCGGGGGCGGGAGAACTGCTGGGAAGTGTGGCCAGGGGAAAATTTGAGGTCCTCTGGGGGCAGGAAGGGCTTCCGTTTCCCGGGTCACGTGCCCAGGGAACATGGGAACCTGGCCTGGTTACTCAAGGGTGGGGCATGTTGCACCGAGGGAGGCTTGTGGTGGAGGGGCCTTGGTGCGCATGCGGGGTTCCGAGTCTGGGCCCGAAACTGGCCAGCCCCGGCTGGGACAAAAGCCATCTCCTGGGGGCCTCCCCCCTGTTCTTCCATCCGTAAAGGGGGATCCCTTTACGGATGGAAGAACAGGGGGATCTTCGGGGTGGTGGTGACTGGACGGTGGTGTCTGCGGGTTTGCCTCCACGTAGGCCGTATACTGGCACCCCCGCCCCATGTGTCCGAGTCCCTTGGAGGCACAGGGCCGCTTATCTCGGGATGCAGGTGTCCTGCGGTGGTAAAGGAATGGCGTGGGCACTCCACGGGCGAGAGAGGGCACCTGGACCACGAGAGAGCCCCCGGGAAATTCCCCAGCCCTGGGCACCATGGCTCCAGATGCTTCCCCAGGCTCCTGCCCTGGGGCCTGATCTTGCTCACCTGGGCCCGGGTTCGCCGCAGGTGAATGTCATTTTCGGACACCAAGGACCCGAGACCCTGGATGCGTTTATTGGGAGGGGGCTTGGAGCGGTGGGGGACAGAAGTTGCACTGGTCACAGTCCCTTCTCGAGTAGTTTAGGGCAGATATTAGAGAGTGGAGGCAGGTGGGTCCAAGTTTGACACCTCGGGGCAGGGTGGGGCAGTTTGAGCCAAAGCAAGACTTTTAGTGGCCCAGGCGGGGCGCAGGCCTGAGTCCCCCCTGGAGAACCCTTCCACGGTCGTGGGGACCGCCCGCCCTGGCCCTCTTCACCTGGCGCATAACCCTGGCTGGGCCCCGCCCTGGCCCCAGGTCCCCAGGTCCTCCCTGGGCACTCTGCCTTTGAGGGGGCGAGAGAACTGCTGGGAAGTGTGGCCAGGGGAAAATGTGAGGTCCTCTGGGGGCAGGAAGGGCTTCCGTATCACCGGTCACGTGCCCAGGGAACCTGGGAACCTGGCCTGGTTACTCAAGGGTGGGGCATGTTGCATCGAGGGAGGCTTGTGGTGGAGGGGCCTGGGTGCGCATGCGGGGTTCCGAGTCTGGGCCCGAAACTGGCCAGCTCCGCCTCGGACAAAAGCCATCTCCTGGGGGCCTCCCCCCTGTTCTTCCATCCGTAAAGGGGGATCCCTTTACGGATGGAAGAACAGGGGGATCTTCGGGGTGGTGGTGACTGGACGGTGGTGTCTGCGGATTTGCCTCCACGTAGGCCGTATACTGGCACCCCCGCCCCATGTGTCCGAGCCCCTTGGAGGCACAGGGCCGCTTATCTCGGGATGCAGGTATCCTGCGGTGGTTAAGGAATGGCGTGGGCACTCCACGGGCGAGAGAGGGCACCTGGACCACGAGAGAGCCCCAGGGAAATTCCCCAGTACTTGGCACCATGGCTACAGATGCTTCCCCAGGCTCCTGACCTGGGGCCTGATCTTGCTCACCTGGGCCCGGGTTCGCCGCAGGTGAATGTCATTTGCGGACACCAAGGACCCGAGACCTTGGATGCGTTTATTGGGAGGGGGCTTGGAGCGGTGGGGGACAGAAGTTGCACTGGTCACAGTCCCTTCTCGAGTAGTTTAGGGCAGATATTAGAGAGTGGAGGCAGGTGGGTCCAAGTTTGACACCTCGGGGCAGGGTGGGGCAGTTTGAGTCAAAGCAAGACTCTTAGGGGCCCAGGCGGGGCGCAGGCCTGAGTCCCCCCTGGAGAACCCTTCCATAGTCGTGGGGACCGCCCGCCCTGGCCCTCTTCACCTGGCGCATAACCCTGGCTGGGCCCCGCCCTGGCCCCAGGTCCCCAGGTCCTCCCTGGGCACTCTGCGGATGCGGGGGCGGGAGAACTGCTGGGAAGTGTGGCCAGGGGAAAATGTGAGGTCCTCTGCGGGCAGGAAGGGCTTCCGTATCCCGGGTCACGTGCCCAGGGAACCTGGGAACCTGGCCTGGTTACTCAAGGGTGGGGCATGTTGCACCGAGGGAGGCTTGTGGTGGAGGGGCCTGGGTGCGCATGCGGGGTTCCGAGTCTGGGCCCGAAACTGGCCAGCCCCGGCTCGGACAAAAGCCATCTCCTGGGGGCCTCCCCCCTGTTCTTCCATCCGTAAAGGGGGATCCCTTTACGGATGGAAGAACAGGGGGATCTTCGGGGTGGTGGTGACTGGACGGTGGTGTCTGCGGGTTTGCCTCCACGTAGGCCGTATACTGGCACCTCCGCCCCATGTGTCCGAGTCCCTTGGAGGCACAGGGCCGCTTATCTCGGGATGCAGGTGTCCTGCGGTGGTTAAGGAATGGCGTGGGCACTCCACGGGCGAGAGAGGGCACCTGGACCACGAGAGAGCCCCCGGGAAATTCCCCAGCCCTGGGCACCATGGCTCCAGATGCTTCCCCAGGCTCCTGCCCTGGGGCCTGATCTTGCTCACCTGGGCCCGGGTTCGCCGCAGGTGAATGTCATTTTCGGACACCAAGGACCCGAGACCCTGGATGCGTTTATTGGGAGGGGGCTTGGAGCGGTGGGGGACAGAAGTTGCACTGGTCACAGTCACTTCTCGAGTAGTTTAGGGCAGATATTAGAGAGTGGAGGCAGGTGGGTCCAAGTTTGACACCTCGGGGCAGGGTGGGGCAGTTTGAGCCAAAGCAAGACTTTTAGTGGCCCAGGCGGGGCGCAGGCCTGAGTCCCCCCTGGAGAACCCTTCCTTGGTCGTGGGGACCGCCCGCCCTGGCCCTCTTCACCTGGCGCATAACCCTGGCTGGGCCCCGCCCTGGCCCCAGGTCCCCAGGTCCTCCCTGGGCACTCTGCCTTTGCGGGGGCGGGAGAACTGCTGGGAAGTGTGGCCAGGGGAAAATGTGAGGTCCTCTGGGGGCAGGAAGGGCTTCCGTATCCCCGGTCACGTGCCCAGGGAACCTGGGAACCTGGCCTGGTTACTCAAGGGTGGGGCATGTTGCACCGAGGGAGGCTTGTGGTGGAGGGGCCTGGGTGCGCATGCGGGGTTCCGAATCTGGGCCCGAAACTGGCCAGCTCCGCCTCGGACAAAAGCCATCTCCTGGGTCCTCCCCCCTGTTCTTCCATCCGTAAAGGGGGATCCCTTTACGGATGGAAGAACAGGGGGATCTTCGGGGTGGTGGTGACTGGACGGTGGTGTCTGCGGATTTGCCTCCACGTAGGCCGTATACTGACACCCCCGCCCCATGTGTCCGAGCCCCTTGGAGGCACAGGGCCGCTTATCTCGGGATGCAGGTATCCTGCGGTGGTTAAGGAATGGCGTGGGCACTCCACGGGCGAGAGAGGGCACCTGGACCACGAGAAAGCCCCAGGGAAATTCCCCAGTACTTGGCACCATGGCTACAGATGCTTCCCCAGGCTCCTGACCTGGGGCCTGATCTTGCTCACCTGGGCCCGGGTTCGCCGCAGGTGAATGTCATTTGCGGACACCAAGGACCCGAGACCTTGGATGCGTTTATTGGGAGGGGGCTTGGAGCGGTGGGGGACAGAAGTCGCACTGGTCACAGTCCCTTCTCGAGTAGTTTAGGGCAGATATTAGAGAGTGGAGGCAGGTGGGTCCAAGTTTGACACCTCGGGGCAGGGTGGGGCAGTTTGAGCCAAAGCAAGACTCTTAGGGGCCCAGGCGGGGCGCAGGCCTGAGTCCCCCCTGGAGAACCCTCCGATGGTCGTGGGGACCGCCCGCCCTGGCCCTCTTCACCTGGCGCATAACCCTGGCTGGGCCCCGCCCTGGCCCCAGGTCCCCAGGTCCTCCCTGGGCACTCTGCCCATGCGGGGGCGGGAGAACTGCTGGGAAGTGTGGCCAGGGGAAAATGTGAGGTCCTCTGCGGGCAGGAAGGGCTTCCGTATCCCCGGTCACGTGCCCAGGGAACCTGGGAACCTGGCCTGGTTACTCAAGGGTGGGGCATGTTGCATCGAGGGAGGCTTGTGGTGGAGGGGCCTGGATGCGCATGCGGGGTTCCGAGTCTGGGCCCGAAACTGGCCAGCTCCGCCTCGGACAAAAGCCATCTCCTGGGGGCCTCCCCCCTGTTCTTCCATCTGTAAAGGGGGATCCCTTTACGGATGGAAGAACAGGGAGATCTTCGGGGTGGTGGTGACTGGACGGTGGTGTCTGCGGGTTTGCCTCCACGTAGGCCGTATACTGGCACCCCCGCCCCATGTGTCCGAGCCTATAGGAGGCACAGGGCCGCTTATCTCGGGATGCAGATGTCCTGCGGTGGTTAAGGAATGGCGTGGGCACTCCACGGGCGAGAGAGGGCACCTGGACCACGAGAGAGCCCCCGGGAAATTCCCCAGCCCTGGGCACCATGGCTCCAGATGCTTCCCCAGGCTCCTGCCCTGGGGCCTGATGTTGCTCAACTGGGCCCGGGTTCGCCACAGGTGAATGTCATTTGCAGACACCAAGGACCGGGGACCTTGGATGCGTTTATTGGGAGGGGGCTTGGAGCGCTGGGGGACCGAAGTCGCACTGGTCACAGTCCCTTCTCGAGTAGTTTAGGGCAGATATTAGAGAGTGGAGGCAGGTGGGTCCAAGTTTGACACCTCGGGGCAGGGTGGGGCAGTTTGAGCCAAAGCAAGACTTTTAGTGGCCCAGGCGGGGCGCAGGCCTGAGTCCCCCCTGGAGAACCCTTCCATGGTCGTGGGGACCGCCCGCCCTGGCCCTCTTCACCTGGCGCATAACCGTGGCTGAGCCCAGCCCTGGCCCCAGGTCCCCAGGTCCTCCCTGGGCACTCTGCCTATGCGGGGGCGGGATAACTGCTGGGAAGTGTGGCCAGGGGAAAATGTGAGGTCCTCTGGGGGCAGGACGGGCTTCCGTTTCCCGGGTCACGTGCCCAGGGAACCTGGGAACCTGGCCTGGTTACTCAAGGGTGGGGCATGTTGCACCGAGGGAGGCTTGTGGTGGAGGGGCCTGGGTGCGCATGCGGGGTTCCGAGTCTGGGCCCGAAACTGGCCAGCCCCGGCTCGGACAAAAGCCATCTCCTGGGGGCCTCCCCCCTGTTCTTCCATCCGTAAAGGGGGATCCCTTTACGGATGGAAGAACAGGGGGATCTTCGGGGTGGTGGTGACTGGACGGTGGTGTCTGCGGGTTTGCCTCCACGTAGGCCGTATACTGGCACCCCCGCCCCATGTGTCCGAGCCCCTTGGAGGCACAGGGCCGCTTATCTCGGGATGCAGGTGTCCTGCGGTGGTTAAGGAATGGCGTGGGCCCTACACGGGCGAGAGAGGGCACCTGGATCACGAGAAAGCCCCCGGGAAATTCCCCAGTACTTGGCACCATGGCTACAGATGCTTCCCCAGGCTCCTGACCTGGGGCCTGATCTTGCTCACCTGGGCCCGGGTTCGCCGCAGGTGAATGTCATTTGCGGACACCAAGGACCTGAGACCTTGGATGCGTTTATTGGGAGGGGGCTTGGAGCGGTGGGGGACAGAAGTCACACTGGTCACAGTCCCTTCTCGAGTAGTTTAGGGCAGATATTAGAGAGTGGAGGCAGGTGGGTCCAAGTTTGACACCTCGGGGCAGGGTGGGGCAGTTTGAGCCAAAGCAAGACTCTTAGGGGCCCAGGCGGGGCGCAGGCCTGAGTCCCCCCTGGAGAACCCTCCGATGGTCGTGGGGACCGCCCGCCCTGGCCCTCTTCACCTGGCGCATAACCCTGGCTGGGCCCAGCCCTGGCCCCAGGTCCCCATGTCCTCCCTGGGCACTCTGCCCATGCGGGGGCGGGAGAACTGCTGGGAAGTGTGGCCAGGGGAAAATTTGAGGTCCTCTGGTGGCAGGAAGGGCTTCCGTTTCCCGGGTCACGTGCCCAGGGAACCTGGGAACCTGGCCTGGTTACTCAAGGGTGGGGCATGTTGCACCGAGGGAGGCTTGTGGTGGAGGGGCCTGGGTGCGCATGCGGGGTTCCGAGTCTGGGCCCGAAACTGGCCAGCCCCGGCTCGGACAAAAGCCATCTCCTGGGGGCCTCCCCCCTGTTCTTCCATCCGTAAAGGGGGATCCCTTTACGGATGGAAGAACAGGGGGATCTTCGGGGTGGTGGTGACTGGACGGTGGTGTCTGCGGGTTTGCCTCCACGTAGGCCGTATACTGGCACCCCCGCCCCATGTGTCCGAGCCCCTTGGAGGCACAGGGCCGCTTATCTCGGGATGCAGGTGTCCTGCGGTGGTTAAGGAATGGCGTGGGCACTCCACGAGCGAGAGAGGGCACCTGGACCACGAGAGAGCCCCCGGGAAATTCCCCAGCCCTGGGCACCATGGCTCCAGATGCTTCCCCAGGCTCCTGCCCTGGGGCCTGATCTTGCTCACCTGGGCCCGGGTTCGCCGCAGGTGAATGTCATTTTCGGACACCAAGGACCCGAGACCTTGGATGCGTTTATTGGGAGGGGGCTTGGAGCGGTGGGGGACAGAAGTTGCACTGGTCACAGTCCCTTCTCGAGTAGTTTAGGGCAGATATTAGAGAGTGGAGGCAGGTGGGTCCAAGTTTGACACCTCGGGGCAGGGTGGGGCAGTTTGAGCCAAAGCAAGACTCTTAGGGGCCCAGGCGGGGCGCAGGCCTGAGTCCCCCCTGGAGAACCCTTCCATGGTCGTGGGGACCGCCCGCCCTGGCCCTCTTCACCTGGCGCATAACCCTGGCTGGGCCCAGCCCTGGCCCCAGGTCCCCAGGTCCTCCCTGGGCACTCTGCCTTTGCGGGGGCGGGAGAACTGCTGGGAAGTGTGGCCAGGGGAAAATGTGAGGTCCTCTGGGGGCAGGAAGGGCTTCCGTATCCCCGGTCACGTGCCCAGGGAACCTGGGAACCTGGCCTGGTTACTCAAGGGTGGGGCATGTTGCATCGAGGGAGGCTTGTGGTGGAGGGGCCTGGGTGCGCATGCGGGGTTCCGAGTCTGGGCCCGAAACTGGCCAGCCCCGGCTCGGACAAAAGCCATCTCCTGGGGGCCTCCCCCCTGTTCTTCCATCC
The DNA here is from genome assembly GCF_022682495.2 of Desmodus rotundus. Classification (NCBI taxonomy): domain Eukaryota; kingdom Metazoa; phylum Chordata; class Mammalia; order Chiroptera; family Phyllostomidae; genus Desmodus; species Desmodus rotundus. Next base: position 41,420,227 of record NC_071387.1, on the reverse strand, counting down.
GTAAAGGGGGTTCCCTTTACAGATGGAAGAACAGGGGGATCTTCGGGGTGGTGGTGACTGGACGGTGGTGTCTTCGGGTTTGCCTCCACGTAGGCTATATACTGGCAGCCCCGCCCCATGTGTCCGAGCCCCTTGGAGGCACAGGGCCCCTTATCTCTGGATGCAGGTGTCCTGCGGTGGTTAAGGAATGGCGTGGGCACTCCACGGGCGAGAGAGGGCACCTGGACCACGAGAGAGCCCCCGGGAAATTCCCCAGCCCTGGGCACCATGGCTCCAGATGCTTCCCCAGGCTCCTGCCCTGGGGCCTGATGTTGCTCAACTGGGCCCGGGTTCGCCACAGGTGAATGTCATTTGCGGACACCAAGGCCCCGAGACCTTGGATGCGTTTATTGGGAGGGGGCTTGGAGCGCTGGGGGACCGAAGTCGCACTGGTCACAGTCCCTTCTCGAGTAGTTTAGGGCAGATATTAGAGAGTGGAGGCAGGTGGGTCCAAGTTTGACACCTCGGGGCAGGGTGGGGCAGTTTGAGCCAACGCAAGACTCTCAGGGGCCCAGGCGGGGCGCAGGCCTGAGTCCCCCCTGGAGAACCCTTCCATGGTCGTCGGACTGCCCGCCCTGGCCCTCTTCACCTGGCGCATAACCGTGGCTGGGCCCAGCCCTGGCCCCAGGTCCCCAGGTCCTCCCTGGGCACTCTGCGGTTGCGGGGGCGGGAGAACTGCTGGGAAGTGTGGCCAGGGAAAATGTGAGGTCTTCTGCGGGTAGGAAGGGCTTCCGTTTCCCGGGTCACGTGCCCAGGGAACCTGGGAACCTGGCCTGGTTACTCAAGGGTGGGGCATGTTGCCCCGATGGAGGCTTGTGGTGGAGGGGCCTGGGTGCGCATGCGGGGTTCCGAGTCTGGGCCCGAAACTGGCCAGCCCCGGCTCGGACAAAAGCCATCTCCTGGGGGCCTCCCCCCTGTTCTTCCATCCGTAAAGGGGGATCCCTTTACGGATGAAAAAACAGGGGCATCTTCGGGGTGGTGGTGACTGGACAGTGGTGTCTGCGGGTTTGCCTCCACGTAGGCCTTACACTGGCACCCCCGCCCCATGTGTCCGAGCCCCTTGGAGGCACAGGGCCGCTTATCTCGGGATGCAGGTGTCCTGCGGTGGTTAAGGAATGGCGTGGGCACTCCACGGGTGAGAGAGGGCACCAGGACCAAGAGAGCCCCCGGGAAATTCCCCAGCCCTGGGCACCTTGGCTCCAGAAGCTTCCCCAGGCTCCTGCCCTGGGGCCTGATATTGCTCAACTGGGCTCGGGTTCGCCGCAGGTGAATGTCATTTGCGGACACCAAGGACCCGAGACCTTGGATGCGTTTATTGGGAGGGGGCTTGGAGCGCTGGGGGACCAAAGTCGCACTGGTCACAGTCACTTCTCGAGTAGTTTAGGGCAGATATTACAGAGTGGAGGCAGGTGGGTCCAAGTTTGACACCTCTGGGCAGGGTGGGGCAGTTTGAGCCAAAGCAAGACTCTTAGGGGCCCAGGCGGGGCGCAGGCCTGAGTCCCCCCTGGAGAACCCTCCCTTGGTCGTGGGGACCGCCCGCCCTGGCCCTCTTCACCTGGCGTATAACCGTGGCTGGGCCCAGCCCTGGCCCCAGGTCCCCAGGTCCTCCCTGGGCACTCTGCGGATGCGGGGGCGGGAGAACTGCTGGGAAGTGTGGCCAGGGGAAAATGTGAGGTCCTCTGGGGGCAGGAAGGGCTTCCGTTTCCCGGGTCACGTGCCCAGGGAACCTGGGAACCTGGCCTGGTTACTCAAGGGTGGGGCATGTTGCCCCGAGGGAGGCTTGTGGTGGAGGGGCCTGGGTGCGCATGCGGGGTTCCGAGTCTGGGCCCGAAACTGGCCAGCCCCGGCTCGGACAAAAGCCATCTCCTGGGGGCCTCCCCCCGGTCTTCCATCCGTAAAGGGGGATCCCTTTACGGATGGAAGAACAGGGGGATCTTCTGGGTGGTGGTGACTGGACGGTGGTGTCTGCGGGTTTGCCTCCACGTAGGCCGTATACTGGCACCCCCGCCCCATGTGTCCGAGCCCCTTGGAGGCACAGGGCCGCTTATCTCGGGATGCAGGTGTCCTGCGGTGGTTAAGGAATGGCGTGGGCACTCCACGGGCGAGAGAGGGCACCTGGACCACGTGAGAGCCCCCGGGAAATTCCCAACCCTGGGCACCATGGCTCCAGATGCTTCCCCAGGCTCCTTCCCTGGGGCCTGATCTTGCTCAACTGGGTCCGGGTTCGGCGCAGGTGAATGTCATTTGCGGACACAAGGACCCGAGACCTTGGATGCGTTTATTGTTAGGGGGCTTGGAGCGCTGGGGGACCGAAGTCGCACTGGTCACAGTCCCTTCTCGAGTAGTTTAGGGCAGATATTAGAGAGTGGAGGCAGGAGGGTCCAAGTTTGACACCTCGGGGCAGGGTGGGGCAGTTTGAGCCAAAGCAAGACTCTTAGGGGCCCAGGCGGGGCGCAGGCCTGAGTCCTCCCTGGAGAACCCTTCCATGGTCGTGGGGACCGCCCGCCCTGGCCCTCTTCACCTGGCGCATAACCGTGGCTGGGCCCAGCCCTGGCCCCAGGTCCCCATGTCCTCCCTGGGCACTCTGCGGTTGCTGGGGCGGGAGAACTGCTGGGAAGTGTGGCCAGGGGAAAATGTGAGGTCTCCTGCGGGCAGGAAGGGCTTCCGTTTCCCGGGTCACCTGCCCAGGGAACCTGGGAACCTGGCCTGGTTACTCAAGGGTGGGGCATGTTGCCCCGAGGGAGGCTTGTGGTGGAGGGGCCTGTGTGCGCATGCGGGGTTCCGAGTCTGGGCCCGAAACTGGCCAGCCCCGGCTCGGACAAAAGCCATCTCCTGGGGGCCTCCCCCCTGTTCTTCCATCCGTAAAGGGGGATCCCTTTACGGATGGAAGAACAGGGGGATCTTCGGGGTGGTGGTGACTGGACGGTGGTGTCTGCGGGTTTGCCTCCACGTAGGCCGTATACTGTCACCCCCGCCCCATGTGTTCGAGCCCCTTGGAGGCACAGCGCTGCTTATCTCGGGATGCAGGTGTCCTGCGGTGGTTAAGGAATGGCGTGGGCTCTCCACGGGCGAGAGAGGGCACCTGGACCACGAGAGAGCCCCCGGGAAATTCCCCAGACCTGGGCACCATGGCTCCAGATGCTTCCCCAGGCTCTTGCCCTGGGGCCTGATGTTGCTCAACTGGGCCCGGGTTCGCCGCAGGTGAATGTCATTTGCGGACACCAAGGATCCGAGACCTTGGATGCGTTTATTGGGGGGGGCTTGGAGCGCTGGGGGACCGAAGTCGCACTGGTCACAGTCCCTTCTCGAGTAGTTTAGGGCAGATATTAGAGAGTGGAGGCAGGTGGGTCCAAGTTTGACACCTCGGGGCAGGGTGGGGCAGTTTGAGCCAAAGCAAGACTCTTAGGGGCCCAGGCGGGGCGCAGGCCTGAGTCCCCCCTGGAGAACCCTCCCATGGTCGTGGGTACCGCCCGCCCTGGCCCTCTTCACCTGGCGTATAACCGTGGCTGGGCCCAGCCCTGGCCCCAGGTCCCCAGGTCCTCCCTGGGAACTCTGCGGTTGCTGGGGCGGGAGAACTGCTGGGAAGTGTGGCCAGGGGAAAATGTGAGGTCATCTGGGGGCAGGAAGGGCTTCCGTTTCCCGGGTCACGTGCCCAGGGAAACTGGGAACCTGGCCTGGTTACTCAAGGGTGGGGCATGTTGCCCCGAGGGAGGCTTGTGGTGGAGGGGCCTGGGTGCGCATGCGGGGTTCCGAGTATGGGCCCGAAACTGGCCAGCCCCGGCTCGGACAAAAGCTATCTCCTGGGGGCCTCCCCCCTGTTCTTCCATCCGTAAAGGGGGATCCCTTTACGGATGGAAGAACAGGGGGATCTTCGGGGTGGTGGTGACTGGACGGTGGTGTCTGCGGGTTTGCCTCCACGTAGGCCGTATACTGTCACCCCCGCCCCATGTGTCCGAGCCCCTTGGAGGCACAGCGCCGCTTATCTCGGGATGCAGGTGTCCTGCGGTGGTTAAGGAATGGCGTGGGCACTCCACGGGCGAGAGAGGGCACCTGGACCACGAGAGAGCCCCCGGGAAATTCCCCAGCCCTGGGCACCATGGCTCCAGATGCTTCCCCAGGCTCCTGCCCTGGGGCCTGATCTTGCTCAACTGGGCCCGGGTTCGCCACAGGTGAATGTCATTTGCGGACACAAGGACCCGAGACCTTGGATGCGTTTATTGTTAGGGGGCTTGGAGCGCTGCGGGACCGAATTCGCACTGGTCACAGTCCCTTCTCGAGTAGTTTAGGGCAGATATTAGAGAGTGGAGGCAGGAGGGTCCAAGTTTGACACCTAGGGGCAGGGTGGGGCAGTTTGAGCCAAAGCAAGACTCTTAGGGGCCCAGGCGGGGCGCAGGCCTGAGTCCTCCCTGGAGAACCCTTCCATGGTCGTGGGGACCGCCCGCCCTGGCCCTCTTCACCTGGCGCATAACCGTGGCTGGGCCGAGCCCTGGCCCCAGGTCCCCAGGTCCTCCCTGGGCACTCTGCCTATGCCGGGGCGGGAAATTGCTGGGAAGTGTGGCCAGGGGAAAATGTGAGGTCCTCTGCGGGCAGGAAGGGCTTCCGTTTCCTGGGTCACCTGCCCAGGGAACATGGGAACCTGGCCTGGTTACTCAAGGGTGGGGCATGTTGCCCCGAGGGAGGCTTGTGGTGGAGGGGCCTGGGTGCGCATGCGGGGTTCCGAGTCTGGGCCCGAAACTGGCCAGCCCCGGCTCGGACAAAAGCCATCTCCTGGGGGCCTCCGCCCTGTTCTTCCATCCGTAAAGGGGGATCCCTTTACGGATGGAAGAACAGGGGGATCTTCGGGGTGGTGGTGACTGGACGGTGGTTTCTGCGGGTTTGCCTCCACGTAGGCCGTATACTGGCACCCCCGCCCCATGTGTCCGAGCCCATAGGAGGCACAGGGACGCTTATCTCGGGATGCAGGTGTCCTGCGGTGGTTAAGGAATGGCGTGGGCACTCCACGGGAGAGAGAGGGCACCTGGACCACGAGAGAGTCCCCGGGAAATTCCCCAGCCCTGGGCACCATGGCTCCAGATGCTTCCCCAGGCTCCTGCCCTGGGGCCTGATCTTGCTCACCTGGGCCCGGGTTCGCCGCAGGTGAATGTCATTTGCGGACACCAAGGACCCGAGACCTTGGATGCGTTTATTGGGAGGGGGCTTGGAGCGGTGGGGGACAGAAGTTGCACTGGTCACAGTCCCTTCTCGAGTAGTTCAGGGCAGATATTAGAGAGTGGAGGCAGGTGGGTCCAAGTTTGACACCTCGGGGCAGGGTGGGGCAGTTTGAGCCAAAGCAAGACTCTTAGGGGCCCAGGCGGGGCGCAGGCCTGCGTCCCCCCTGGAGAACCCTCCCATGGTCGTGGGGACCGCCCGCCGTGGCCCTCTTCACCTGGCGTATAACCGTGGCTGGGCCCAGCATGGCCCCAGGTCCCCAGGTCCTCCCTGGGCACTCTGCCTATGCGGGGGCCGGAGAACTGCTGGGAAGTGTGGCCAGGGGAAAATGTGAGGTCCTCTGGGGGCAGGAAGGGCTTCCGTATCCCGGGTCACGTGCCCAGGGAACCTGGGAACCTGGCCTGATTACTCAAGGGTGGGGCATGTTGCATCGAGGGAGGCTTGTGGTGGAGGGGCCTGGGTGCGCATGCGGGTTTCCGAGTCTGGGCCCGAAACTGGCCAGCTCCGGCTCGGACAAAAGCCATCTCCTGGGGGCCTCCCCCCTGTTCTTCCATCCGTAAAGGGGGATCCCTTTACGGATGGAAGAACAGGGGGATCTTCGGGGTGGTGGTGACTGGACGGTGGTGTCTGCGGGTTTGCCTCCACGTAGGCCGTATACTGGCACCCCGCCCCATGTGTCCGAGCCCATAGGAGGCACAGGGACGCTTATCTCGGGATGCAGGTGTCCTGCGGTGGTTAAGGAATGGCGTGGGCACTCCACGGGCGAGAGAGGGCACCTGGACCACGAGAGAGCCCCCGGGAAATTCCCCAGCCCTGGGCACCATGGCTCCAGATGCTTCCCCAGGCTCCAGCCCAGGGGCCTGATGTTGCTCAAGTGGGCCCGGGTTCGCCGCAGGTGAATGTCATTTGCGGACACCAAGGACCCGAGACCTTGGATGCGTTTATTGGGATGGGCTTGGAGCGCTGGGGGACCGAAGTCGCACTGGTCACAGTCCCTTCTCTAGTAGTTTAGGGCAGATATTAGAGAGTGGAGGCAGGTGGGTCCAAGTTTGACACCTCGGGGCAGGGTGGGGCAGTTTGAGCCAAAGCAACACTCTTAGGGGCCCAGGCGGGGCGCAGGCCTGAGTCCCCCCTGGAGAACCCTTCCATGGTCGTGGGGACCGCCCGCCCTGGCCCTCTTCACCTGGCGCATAACCGTGGCTGGGCCCAGCCCTGGCCCCAGGTCCCCAGGTCCTCCCTGGGCACTCTGCCTATGCCGGGGCGGGAAACTGCTGGGAAGTGTGGCCAGGGGAAAATGTGAGGTCCTCTGCGGGCAGGAAGGGCTTCCGTTTCCTGGGTCACCTGCCCAGGGAACATGGGAACCTAGCCTGGTTACTCAAGGGTGGGGCATGTTGCCCCGAGGGAGGCTTGTGGTGGAGGGGCCTGGGTGCGCATGCGGGGTTCCAAGTCTGGGCCCGAAACTGGCCAGCCCCGGCTCGGACAAAAGCCATCTCCTGGGGGCCTCCACCCTGTTCTTCCATCCGTAAAGGGGGATCCCTTTAGGGATGAAAAAACAGGGGCATCTTCGGGGTGGTGGTGACTGGACGGTGGTGTCTGCGGGTTTGCCTCCACGTAGGCCTTACACTGGCACCCCCGCCCCATGTGTCCGAGCCCCTTGGAGGCACAGGGCCGCTTATCTCGGGATGCAGGTGTCCTGCGGTGGTTAAGGAATGGCGTGGGCACTCCACGGGTGAGAGAGGGCACCAGGACCACGAGAGAGCCCCCGGGAAATTCCCCAGCCCTGGGCACCATGGCTCCAGATGCTTCCCCAGGCTCCTGCCCTGGGGCCTGATCTTGCTCAACTGGGCCTGGGTTCACCGCAGGTGAATGTCATTTGCGGACACCAAGGATCCGAGACCTTGGATGCGTTTATTGGGGAGGGCTTGGAGCGCTGGGGGACCGAAGTCGCACTGGTCACAGTCCCTTCTCGAGTAGTTTAGGGCAGATATTAGAGAGTGGAGGCAGGTGGGTCCAAGTTTGACACCTCGGGGCAGGGTTGGGCAGTTTGAGCCAAAGCAAGACTCTTAGGGGCCCAGGCGGGGCGCAGGCCTGAGTCCTCCCTGGAGAACCCTTCCATGGTCGTGGGGACCGCCCGCCCTGGCCCTCTTCACCTGGCGCATAACCGTGGCTGGGCCCAGCCCTGGCCCCAGGTCCCCATGTCCTCCCTGGGCACTCTGCGGTTGCTGGGGTGGGAGAACTGCTGGGAAGTGTGGCCAGGGGAAAATGTGAGGTCTCCTGCGGGCAGGAAGGGCTTCCGTTTCCCGGGTCACCTGCCCAGGGAACCTGGGAACCTGGCCTGGTTACTCAAGGGTGGGGCATGTTGCCCCGAGGGAGGCTTGTGGTGGAGGGGCCTGTGTGCGCATGCGGGGTTCCGAGTCTGGGCCCCAAATTGGCCAGCCCCGGCTCGGACAAAAGCCATCTCCTGGGGGCCTCCCCCCTGTTCTTCCATCCGTAAAGGGGGATCCCTTTACGGATGGAAGAAAAGGGGGATCTTCGGGGTGGTGGTGACTGGACGGTGGTGTCTGCGGGTTTGCCTCCACGTAGGCCGTATACTGTCACCCCCGCCCCATGTGTCCGAGCCCCTTGGAGGCACAGCGCCGCTTATCTCGGGATGCAGGTGTCCTGCGGTGGTTAAGGAATGGCGTGGGCTCTCCACGGGCGAGAGAGGGCACCTGGACCACGAGAGAGCCCCCGGGAAATTCCCCAGACCTGGGCACCATGGCTCCAGATGCTTCCCCAGGCTCTTGCCCTGGGGCCTGATGTTGCTCAACTGGGCCCGGGTTCGCCGCAGGTGAATGTCATTTGCGGACACCAAGGATCCGAGACCTTGGATGCGTTTATTGGGGGGGGCTTGGAGCGCTGGGGGACCGAAGTCGCACTGGTCACAGTCCCTTCTCGAGTAGTTTAGGGCAGATATTAGAGAGTGGAGGCAGGTGGGTCCAAGTTTGACACCTCGGGGCAGGGTGGGGCAGTTTGAGCCAAAGCAAGACTCTTAGGGGCCCAGGCGGGGCGCAGGCCTGAGTCCCCCCTGGAGAACCCTTCCATGGTCGTGGGGACCGCCCTCCCTGGCCCTCTTCACCTGGCGCATAACCGTGGCTGGGCCGAGCCCTGGCCCCAGGTCCCCAGGTCCTCCCTGGGCACTCTGCCTATGCCGGGGCGGGAAACTGCTGGGAAGTGTGGCCAGGGGAAAATGTGAGGTCCTCTGCGGGCAGGAAGGGCTTCCGTTTCCTGGGTCACCTGCCCAGGGAACATGGGAACCTGGCCTGGTTACTCAAGGGTGGGGCATGTTGCCCCGAGGGAGGCTTGTGGTGGAGGGGCCTGAGTGCGCATGCGGGGTTCCGAGTCTGGGCCCGAAACTGGCCAGCCCCGGCTCGGACAAAAGCCATCTCCTGGGGGCCTCCACCCTGTTCTTCCATCCGTAAAGGGGGATCCCTTTACGGATGGAAGAACAGGGGGATCTTCGGGGTGGTGGTGACTGGACGGTGGTGTCTCCCTGTTTGCCTCCACGTAGGCCTTACACTGGCACCCCCGCCCCATGTGTCCGAGCCCCTTGGAGGCACAGGGCCGCTTATCTAGGGATGCAGGTGTCCTGCGGTGGTTAAGGAATGGCGTGGGCACTCCACGGGCGAGAGAGGGCACCTGGACCACGAGAGAGCCCCCGGGAAATTCCCCAGCCCTGGGCACCTTGGCTCCAGAAGCTTCCCCAGGCTCCTGCCCTGGGGCCTGATATTGCTCAACTGGGCTCGGGTTCGCCGCAGGTGAATGTCATTTTCGGACACCAAGGACCCGAGACCTTGGATGCGTTTATTGGGAGGGGGCTTGGAGCGCTGGGGGACCGAAGTCGCACTGGTCACAGTCCCTTCTCGAGTAGTTTAGGCCAGATATTAGAGAGTGGAGGCAGGTGGGTCCAAGTTTGACACCTCGGGGCAGGGTGGGGCAGTTTTAGCCAAAGCAAGACTCTTAGGGGCCCAGGCGGGGCGCAGGCCTGAGTCCTCCCTGGAGAACCCTTCCATGGTCGTGGGGACCGCCCGCTCCGGCCCTCTTCACCTGGCGCATAACCCTGGCTGGGCCGAGCCCTGGCCCCAGGTCCCCAGGTCCTCCCTGGGCACTCTGCCGATGCGGGGGCGGGAGAACTGCTGGGAAGTGTGGCCAGGGGAAAATGTGAGGTCCTCTGGGGGCAGGAAGGGCTTCCGTTTCCCGGGTCACGTGCCCAGGGAACCTGGCAACCTGGCCTGGTTACTCAAGGGTGGGCATGTTGCACCGAGGGAGGCTTGTGGTGGAGGGGCCTGGGTGCGCATGCGGGGTTCCGAGTCTGGGCCCGAAACTGGCCAGCCCCGGCTCGGACAAAAGCCATCTCCTGGGGGCCTCCGCCCTGTTCTTCCATCCGTAAAGGGGGATCCCTTTACGGATGGAAGAACAGGGGGATCTTCGGGGTGGTGGTGACTGGACGGTGGTGTCTGCGGGTTTGCCTCCACGTAGGCCGTATACTGGCACCCCCGCCCCATGTGTCCGAGCCCATAGGAGGCACAGGGACGCTTATCTCGGGATGCAGGTGTCCTGCGGTGGTTAAGGAATGGCGTGGGCACTCCACGGGCGAGAGAGGGCACCTGGACCACGAGAGAGTCCCCGGGAAATTCCCCAGCCCTGGGCACCATGGCTCCAGATGCTTCCCCAGGCTCCTGCCCTGGGGCCTGATCTTGCTCACCTGGGCCCGGGTTCGCCGCAGGTGAATGTCATTTGCGGACACCAAGGACCCGAGACCTTGGATGCGTTTATTGGGAGGGGGCTTGGAGCGGTGGGGGACAGAAGTTGCACTGGTCACAGTCACTTCTCGAGTAGTTCAGGGCAGATATTAGAGAGTGGAGGCAGGTGGGTCCAAGTTTGACACCTCGGGGCAGGGTGGGGCAGTTTGAGCCAAAGCAAGACTCTTAGGGGCCCAGGCGGGGCGCAGGCCTGAGTCCCCCCTGGAGAACCCTTCCATAGTCGTGGGGACCGCCCGCCCTGGCCCTCTTCACCTGGCGCATAACGCTGGCTGGGTCCCGCCCTGACCCCAGGTCTGCAGGTCCTCCCTGGGCACTCTGCCTATGCGGGGGTGGGAGAACTGCTGGGAAGTGTGGTCAGGGGAAAATGTGAGGTCCTCTGGGGGCAGGAAGGGCTTCCGTATCCCGGGTCACGTGCCCAGGGAACATGGGAACCTGGCCTGGTTACTCAAGGGTGGGGCATGTTGCCCCGAGGGAGGCTTGTGGTAGAGGGGCCTGGGTGCGCATGCGGGGTTTCGAGTCTGGGCCCGAAACTGGCCAGCCCCGGCTCGGACAAAAGCCATCTCCTGGGGGCCTCCCCCCTGTTCTTCCATCCGTAAAGGGGGATCCCTTTACGGATGGAAGAACAGGGGGATCTTCGGGGTGGTGGTGACTGGACGGTGGTGTCTGAGGGTTTGCCTCCACGTAGGACGTATACTGGCACCCCCGCCCCATGTGTCCGAGCCCCTTGGAGGCACAGGGCCGCTTATCTCGGGATGCAGGTGTCCTGCGGTGGTTAAGGAATGGCGTGGGCACTCCACGGGCGAGAGAGGGCACCTGGACCACGTGAGAGCCCCCGGGAAATTCCCCAGCCCTGGGCACCATGGCTCCAGATGCTTCCCCAGGCTCCTGCCCTGGGGCCTGATCTTGCTCAACTGGGTCCGGGTTCGGCGCAGGTGAATGTCATTTGCGGACACAAGGACCCAAGACCTTGGATGCGTTTATTGGGAGGGGGCTTGGAGCGCTGGGGGACCGAAGTCGCACTGGTCACAGTCCCTTCTCGAGTAGTTTAGGGCAGATATTAGAGAGTGGAGGCAGGTGGGTCCAAGTTTGACACCTCGGGGCAGGGTGGGGCAGTTTGAGCCAAAGCAACACTCTTAGGTGCCCAGGCGGGGCGCAGGCCTGAGTCCCCCCTGGAGAACCCTCCCATGGTCGTGGGGACCGCCCGCCCTGGCCCTCTTCACCTGGCATATAACCGTGGCTGGGCCCAGCCCTGGCCCCAGGTCCCCATGTCCTCCCTGGGCACTCTGCGGTTGCTGGGGCGGGAGAACTGCTGGGAAGTGTGGCCAGGGGAAAATGTGAGGTCTCCTGCGGGCAGGAAGGGCTTCCGTTTCCCGGGTCACCTGCCCAGGGAACCTGGGAACCTGGCCTGGTTACTCAAGGGTGGGGCATGTTGCCCCGAGGGAGGCTTGTGGTGGAGGGGCCTGAGTGCGCATGCGGGGTTCCGAGTCTGGGCCCGAAACTGGCCAGCCCCGGCTCGGACAAAAGCCATCTCCTGGGGGCCTCCCCCCTGTTCTTCCATCCGTAAAGGGGGATCCCTTTACGGATGGAAGAACAGGGGGATCTTCGGGGTGGTGGTGACTGGACGGTGGTGTCTGCGGGTTTGCCTCCACGTAGGCCGTATACTGTCACCCCCGCCCCATGTGTCCGAGCCCCTTGGAGGCACAGCGCCGCTTATCTCGGGATGCAGGTGTCCTGCGGTGGTTAAGGAATGGCGTGGGCTCTCCACGGGCGAGAGAGGGCACCTGGACCACGAGAGAGCCCCCGGGAAATTCCCCAGACCTGGGCACCATGGCTCCAGATGCTTCCCCAGGCTCTTGCCCTGGGGCCTGATGTTGCTCAACTGGGCCCGGGTTCGCCGCAGGTGAATGTCATTTGCGGACACCAAGGATCCGAGACCTTGGATGCGTTTATTGGGGGGGGCTTGGAGCGCTGGGGGACCGAAGTCGCACTGGTCACAGTCCCTTCTCGAGTAGTTTAGGGCAGATATTAGAGAGTGGAGGCAGGTGGGTCCAAGTTTGACACCTCGGGGCAGGGTGGGGCAGTTTGAGCCAAAGCAAGACTCTTAGGGGCCCAGGCGGGGCGCAGGCCTGAGTCCCCCCTGGAGAACCCTTCCATGGTCGTGGGGACCGCCCGCCCTGGCCCTCTTCACCTGGCGCATAACCGTGGCTGGGCCGAACCCTGGCCCCAGGTCCCCAGGTCCTCCCTGGGCACTCTGCCTATGCCAGGGCGGGAAACTGCTGGGAAGTGTGGCCAGGGGAAAATGTGAGGTCCTCTGCGGGCAGGAAGGGCTTCCGTTTCCTGGGTCACCTGCCCAGGGAACATGGGAACCTGGCCTGGTTACTCAAGGGTGGGGCATGTTGCCCCGAGGGAGGCTTGTGGTGGAGGGGCCTGAGTGCGCATGCGGGGTTCCGAGTCTGGGCCCGAAACTGGCCAGCCCCGGCTCGGACAAAAGCCATCTCCTGGGGGCCTCCACCCTGTTCTTCCATCCGTAAAGGGGGATCCCTTTACGGATGGAAGAACAGGGGGATCTTCGGGGTGGTGGTGACTGGACGGTGGTGTCTGCCGGTTTGCCTCCACGTAGGCCTTACACTGGCACCCCCGCCCCATGTGTCCGAGCCCCTTGGAGGCACAGGGCCGCTTATCTAGGGATGCAGGTGTCCTGCGGTGGTTAAGGAATGGCGTGGGCACTCCACGGGCGAGAGAGGGCACCTGGACCACGAGAGAGCCCCCGGGAAATTCCCCAGCCCTGGGCACCTTGGCTCCAGAAGCTTCCCCAGGCTCCTGCCCTGGGGCCTGATATTGCTCAACTGGGCTCGGGTTCGCCGCAGGTGAATGTCATTTTCGGACACCAAGGACCCGAGACCTTGGATGCGTTTATTGGGAGGGGGCTTGGAGCGCTGGGGGACCGAAGTCGCACTGGTCACAGTCCCTTCTCGAGTAGTTTAGGCCAGATATTAGAGAGTGGAGGCAGGTGGGTCCAAGTTTGACACCTCGGGGCAGGGTGGGGCAGTTTTAGCCAAAGCAAGACTCTTAGGGGCCCAGGCGGGGCGCAGGCCTGAGTCCTCCCTGGAGAACCCTTCCATGGTCGTGGGGACCGCCCGCTCCGGCCCTCTTCACCTGGCGCATAACCCTGGCTGGGCCCAGCCCAGGCCCCAGGTCCCCAGGTCCTCCCTGGGCACTCTGCCGATGCGGGGGCGGGAGAACTGCTGGGAAGTGTGGCCAGGGGAAAATGTGAGGTCCTCTGGGGGCAGGAAGGGCTTCCGTTTCCCGGGTCACGTGCCCAGGGAACCTGGCAACCTGGCCTGGTTACTCAAGGGTGGGCATGTTGCACCGAGGGAGGCTTGTGGTGGAGGGGCCTGGGTGCGCATGCGGGGTTCCGAGTCTGGGCCCGAAACTGGCCAGCCCCGGCTCGGACAAAAGCCATCTCCTGGGGGCCTCCGCCCTGTTCTTCCATCCGTAAAGGGGGATCCCTTTACGGATGGAAGAATAGGGGGATCTTCGGGGTGGTGGTGACTGGACGGTGGTGTCTGCGGGTTTGCCTCCACGTAGGCCGTATACTGGCACCCCCGCCCCATGTGTCCGAGCCCCTTGGAGGCACAGCGCCGCTTATCTCGGGATGCAGGTGTCCTGCGGTGGTTAAGGAATGGCGTGGGCTCTCCACGGGCGAGAGAGGGCACCTGGACCACGAGAGAGCCCCCGGGAAATTCCCCAGACCTGGGCACCATGGCTCCAGATGCTTCCCCAGGCTCTTGCCCTGGGGCCTGATGTTGCTCAACTGGGCCCGGGTTCGCCGCAGGTGAATGTCATTTGCGGACACCAAGGATCCGAGACCTTGGATGCGTTTATTGGGGGGGGCTTGGAGCGCTGGGGGACCGAAGTCGCACTGGTCACAGTCCCTTCTCTAGTAGTTTAGGGCAGATATTAGAGAGTGGAGGCAGGTGGGTCCAAGTTTGACACCTCGGGGCAGGGTGGGGCAGTTTGAGCCAAAGCAAGACTCTTAGGGGCCCAGGCGGGGCGCAGGCCTGAGTCCCCCCTGGAGAACCCTTCCATGGTCGTGGGGACCGCCCGCCCTGGCCCTCTTCACCTGGCGCATAACCGTGGCTGGGCAGAACCCTGGCCCCAGGTCCCCAGGTCCTCCCTGGGCACTCTGCCTATGCCAGGGCGGGAAACTGCTGGGAAGTGTGGCCAGGGGAAAATGTGAGGTCCTCTGCGGGCAGGAAGGGCTTCCGTTTCCCGGGTCACCTGCCCAGGGAACCTGGGAACCTGGCCTGGTTACTCAAGGGTGGGGCATGTTGCCCCGAGGGAGGCTTGTGGTGGAGGGGCCTGGGTGCGCATGCGGGGTTCCGAGTCTGGGCCCGAAACTGGCCAGCCCCGGCTCGGACAAAAGCCATCTCCTGGGGGCTTCCCTCCTGTTCTTCCATCGGTAAAGGGGGATCCCTTTACGGATGGAAGAACAGGGGGATCTTCGGGGTGGTGGTGACTGGACGGTGGTGTCTGCGGGTTTGCCTCCACGTAGGCCGTATACTGGCACCCCCGCCCCATGTGTCCGAGCCCCTTGGAGGCACAGGTCCGCTTATCTCGGGATGCAGGTGTCCTGCGGTGGTTAAGGAATGGCGTGGGCACTCCACGGGCGAGAGAGGGCACCTGGACCACGAGAGAGCCCCCGGGAAATTCCCCAGCCCTGGGCACCATGGCTCCAGATGCTTCCCCAGGCTCCTGCCCTGGGGCCTGATCTTGCTCAACTGGGCCCGGGTTCGCCACAGGTGAATGTCATTTGCGGACACAAGGACCCGAGACCTTGGATGCGTTTATTGTTAGGGGGCTTGGAGCGCTGCGGGACCGAATTCGCACTGGGTACAGTCCCTTCTCGAGTAGTTTAGGGCAGATATTAGAGAGTGGAGGCAGGAGGGTCCAAGTTTGACACCTAGGGGCAGGGTGGGGCAGTTTGAGCCAAAGCAAGACTCTTAGGGGCCCAGGCGGGGCGCAGGCCTGAGTCCTCCCTGGAGAACCCTTCCATGGTGGTGGGGACCGCCCGCCCTGGCCCTCTTCACCTGGCGCATAACCGTGGCTGGGCCGAGCCCTGGCCCCAGGTCCCCAGGTCCTCCCTGGGCACTCTGCCTATGCCGGGGCGGGAAACTGCTGGGAAGTGTGGCCAGGGGAAAATGTGAGGTCCTCTGCGGGCAGGAAGGGCTTCCGTTTCCTGGGTCACCTGCCCAGGGAACATGGGAACCTGGCCTGGTTACTCAAGGGTGGGGCATGTTGCCCCGAGGGAGGCTTGTGGTGGAGGGGCCTGAGTGCGCATGCGGGGTTCCGAGTCGGGGCCCGAAACTGGCCAGCCCCGGCTCGGACAAAAGCCATCTCCTGGGGGCCTCCACCCTGTTCTTCCATCCGTAAAGGGGGATGGTGAATGTCATTTGCGGACACCAAGGACCCGAGACCTTGGATGCGTTTATTGGGAGGGGGCTTGGAGCGGTGGGGGACAGAAGTTGCACTGGTCACAGTCCCTTCTCGAGTAGTTCAGGGCAGATATTAGAGAGTGGAGGCAGGTGGGTCCAAGTTTGACACCTCGGGGCAGGGTGGGGCAGTTTGAGCCAAAGCAGGACTCTTAGGGGCCCAGGCGGGGCGCAGGCCTGAGTCCCCCCTGGAGAACCCTTCCATAGTCGTGGGGACCGCCCGCCCTGGCCCTCTTCACCTGGCGCATAACCCTGGCTGGGCCCCGCCCTGGCCCCAGGTCCGCAGGTCCTCCCTGGGCACTCTGCCTATGCGGGGGCGGGAGAACTGCTGGGAAGTGTGGTCAGGGGAAAATGTGAGGTCCTCTGGGGGCAGGAAGGGCTTCCATATCCCGGGTCACGTGCCCAGGGAACCTGGGAACCTGGCCTGGTTACTCAAGGGTGGGGCATGTTGCATCGAGGGAGGCTTGTGGTGGAGGGGCCTGGGTGCGCCTGCGGGGTTCCGAGTCTGGGCCCGAAACTGGCCAGCCCCGGCTCGGACAAAAGCCATCTCCTGGGAGCCTCCACCCTCTTCTTCCTTCCGTAAAGGGGGATCCCTTTACGGATGAAAAAACAGGGGCATCTTCGGGGTGGTGGTGACTGGACGGTGGTGTCTGCGGGTTTGCCTCCACGTAGGCCTTACACTGGCACCCCCGCCCCATGTGTCCGAGCCCCTTGGAGGCACAGGGCCGCTTATCTCGGGATGCAGGTGTCCTGCGGTGGTTAAGGAATGGCGTGGGCACTCCACGGGTGAGAGAGGGCACCAGGACCACGAGAGAGCCCCCGGGAAATTCCCCAGCCCTGGGCACCTTGGCTCCAGAAGCTTCCCCAGGCTCCTGCCCTGGGGCCTGATCTTGCTCAACTGGGCCCGGGTTCGCCGCAGGTGAATGTCATTTGCGGACACAAGGACCCAAGACCTTGGATGCGTTTATTGTGAGGGGGCTTGGAGCGCTGGGGGACCGAAGTCGCACTGGTCACAGTCCCTTCTCGAGTAGTTTAGGGCAGATATTAGAGAGTGGAGGCAGGTGGGTCCAAGTTTGACACCTCGGGGCAGGGTGGGGCAGTTTGAGCCAAAGCAAGACTCTTAGGGGCCCAGGCGGGGCGCAGGCCTGAGTCCCCCCTGGAAAACCCTCCCTTGGTCGTGGGGACCGACCGCCCTGGCCCTCTTCACCTTGCGTATAACCGTGGCTGGGCCCAGCCCTGGCCCCAGGTCCCCAGGTCCTCCCTGGGCACTCTGCCTATGCGGTGGCGAGAGAACTGCTGGGAAGTGTGGCCAGGGGAAAATGTGAGGTCCTCTGGGGGCAGGAAGGGCTTCCGTTTCCCGGGTCACGTGCCCAGGGAACATGGGAACCTGGCCTGGTTACTCAAGGGTGGGGCATGTTGCCCCGAGGGAGGCTTGTGGTAGAGGGGCCTGGGTGCGCATGCGGGGTTTCGAGTCTGGGCCCGAAACTGGCCAGCCCCGGCTCGGACAAAAGCCATCTCCTGGGGGCCTCCCCCCTGTTCTTCCATCCGTAAAGGGGGATCCCTTTACGGATGGAAGAACAGGGGGATCTTCGGGGTGGTGGTGACTGGACGGTGGTGTCTGAGGGTTTGCCTCCACGTAGGACGTATACTGGCACCCCCGCCCCATGTGTCCGAGCCCCTTGGAGGCACAGGGCCGCTTATCTCGGGATGCAGGTGTCCTGCGGTGGTTAAGGAATGGCGTGGGCACTCCACGGGCGAGAGAGGGCACCTGGACCACGTGAGAGCCCCCGGGAAATTCCCCAGCCCTGGGCACCATGGCTCCAGATGCTTCCCCAGGCTCCTGCCCTGGGGCCTGATCTTGCTCAACTGGGTCCGGGTTCGGCGCAGGTGAATGTCATTTGCGGACACAAGGACCCAAGACCTTGGATGCGTTTATTGGGAGGGGGCTTGGAGCGCTGGGGGACCGAAGTCGCACTGGTCACAGTCCCTTCTCGAGTAGTTTAGGGCAGATATTAGAGAGTGGAGGCAGGTGGGTCCAAGTTTGACACCTCGGGGCAGGGTGGGGCAGTTTGAGCCAAAGCAACACTCTTAGGTGCCCAGGCGGGGCGCAGGCCTGAGTCCCCCCTGGAGAACCCTCCCATGGTCGTGGGGACCGCCCGCCCTGGCCCTCTTCACCTGGCATATAACCGTGGCTGGGCCCAGCCCTGTCCCCAGGTCCCCATGTCCTCCCTGGGCACTCTGCGGATGCGGGGGCGGGAGAACTGCTGGGAAGTGTGGCCAGGGGAAAATGTGAGGTCCTCTGGGGGCAGGAAGGGCTTCCGTTTCCCGGGTCACGTGCCCAGGGAACCTGGCAACCTGGCCTGGTTACTCAAGGGTGGGCATGTTGCACCGAGGGAGGCTTGTGGTGGAGGGGCCTGGGTGCGCATGCGGGGTTCCGAGTCTGGGCCCTAAACTGGCCAGCCCCGGCTCGGACAAAAGCCATCTCCTGGGGGCCTCCGCCCTGTTCTTCCATCCGTAAAGGGGGATCCCTTTACGGATGGAAGAATAGGGGGATCTTCGGGGTGGTGGTGACTGGACGGTGGTGTCTGCGGGTTTGCCTCCACGTAGGCCGTATACTGGCACCCCCGCCCCATGTGTCCGAGCCCCTTGGAGGCACAGCGCCGCTTATCTCGGGATGCAGGTGTCCTGCGGTGGTTAAGGAATGGCGTGGGCTCTCCACGGGCGAGAGAGGGCACCTGGACCACGAGAGAGCCCCCGGGAAATTCCCCAGACCTGGGCACCATGGCTCCAGATGCTTCCCCAGGCTCTTGCCCTGGGGCCTGATGTTGCTCAACTGGGCCCGGGTTCGCCGCAGGTGAATGTCATTTGCGGACACCAAGGATCCGAGACCTTGGATGCGTTTATTGGGGGGGGCTTGGAGCGCTGGGGGACCGAAGTCGCACTGGTCACAGTCCCTTCTCGAGTAGTTTAGGGCAGATATTAGAGAGTGGAGGCAGGTGGGTCCAAGTTTGACACCTCGGGGCAGGGTGGGGCAGTTTGAGCCAAAGCAAGACTCTTAGGGGCCCAGGCGGGGCGCAGGCCTGAGTCCCCCCTGGAGAACCCTTCCATGGTCGTGGGGACCGCCCGCCCTGGCCCTCTTCACCTGGCGCATAACCGTGGCTGGGCCGAACCCTGGCCCCAGGTCCCCAGGTCCTCCCTGGGCACTCTGCCTATGCCAGGGCGGGAAACTGCTGGGAAGTGTGGCCAGGGGAAAATGTGAGGTCCTCTGTGGGCAGGAAGGGCTTCCGTTTCCTGGGTCACCTGCCCAGGGAACATGGGAACCTGGCCTGGTTACTCAAGGGTGGGGCATGTTGCCCCGAGGGAGGCTTGTGGTGGAGGGGCCTGAGTGCGCATGCGGGGTTCCGAGTCTGGGCCCGAAACTGGCCAGCCCCGGCTCGGACAAAAGCCATCTCCTGGGGGCCTCCACCCTGTTCTTCCATCCGTAAAGGGGGATCCCTTTACGGATGGAAGAACAGGGGGATCTTCGGGGTGGTGGTGACTGGACGGTGGTGTCTGCCGGTTTGCCTCCACGTAGGCCTTACACTGGCACCCCCGCCCCATGTGTCCGAGCCCCTTGGAGGCACAGGGCCGCTTATCTAGGGATGCAGGTGTCCTGCGGTGGTTAAGGAATGGCGTGGGCACTCCACGGGCGCGAGAGGGCACCTGGACCACGAGAGAGCCCCCGGGAAATTCCCCAGCCCTGGTCACCTTGGCTCCAGAAGCTTCCCCAGGCTCCTGCCCTGGGGCCTGATATTGCTCAACTGGGCTCGGGTTCGCCGCAGGTGAATGTCATTTTCGGACACCAAGGACCCGAGACCTTGGATGCGTTTATTGGGAGGGGGCTTGGAGCGGTGGGGGACAGAAGTTGCACTGGTCACAGTCCCTTCTCGAGTAGTTTAGGGCAGATATTAGAGAGTGGAGGCAGGTGGGACCAAGTTTGACACCTCGGGGCAGGGTGGGGCAGTTTGAGCCAAAGCAAGACTCTTAGGGGCCCAGGCGGGGCGCAGGCCTGAGTCCCCCCTGGAGAACCCTCCCATGGTCGTGGGTACCGCCCGCCCTGGCCCTCTTCACCTGGCGTATAACCGTGGCTGGGCCCAGCCCTGGCCCCAGGTCCCCATGTCCTCCCTGGGCACTCTGCGGTTGCTGGGGCGGGAGAACTGCTGGGAAGTGTGGCCAGGGGAAAATGTGAGGTCATCTGGGGGCAGGAAGGGCTTCCGTTTCCCGGGTCACGTGCCCAGGGAAACTGGGAACCTGGCCTGGTTACTCAAGGGTGGGGCATGTTGCCCCGAGGGAGGCTTGTGGTGGAGGGGCCTGGGTGCGCATGCGGGGTTCCGAGTATGGGCCCGAAACTGGCCAGCCCCGGCTCGGACAAAAGCCATCTCCTGGGGGCCTCCCCCCTGTTCTTCCATCCGTAAAGGGGGATCCCTTTACGGATGGAAGAACAGGGGGATCTTCGGGGTGGTGGTGACTGGACGGTGGTGTCTGCGGGTTTGCCTCCACGTAGGCCGTATACTGTCACCCCCGCCCCATGTGTCCGAGCCCCTTGGAGGCACAGCGCCGCTTATCTCGGGATGCAGGTGTCCTGCGGTGGTTAAGGAATGGCGTGGGCACTCCACGGGCGAGAGAGGGCACCTGGACCACGTGAGAGCCCCCGGGAAATTCCCCAGCCCTGGGCACCATGGCTCCAGATGCTTCCCCAGGCTCCTTCCCTGGGGCCTGATCTTGCTCAACTGGGTCCGGGTTCGGCGCAGGTGAATGTCATTTGCGGACACAAGGACCCAAGACCTTGGATGCGTTTATTGGGAGGGGGCTTGGAGCGCTGGGGGACCGAAGTCGCACTGGTCACAGTCCCTTCTCGAGTAGTTTAGGGCAGATATTAGAGAGTGGAGGCAGGTGGGTCCAAGTTTGACACCTCGGGGCAGGGTGGGGCAGTTTGAGCCAAAGCAAGACTCTTAGGGGCACAGGCGGGGCGCAGGCCTGCGTCCCCCCTGGAGAACCCTCCCATGGTCGTGGGGACCGCCCGCCCTGGCCCTCTTCACCTGGCGTATAACCGTGGCTGGGCCCAGCCCTGGCCCCAGGTCCCCAGGTCCTCCCTGGGCACTCTGCCTATGCGGGGGCGGGAGAACTGCTGGGAAGTGTGGCCAGGGGAAAATGTGAGGTCCTCTGGGGGCAGGAAGGGCTTCCGTTTCCCGGGTCACGTGCCCAGGGAACCTGGCAACCTGGCCTGGTTACTCAAGGGTGGGGCATGTTGCCCCGAGGGAGGCTTGTGGTGGAGGGGCCTGGGTGCGCATGCGGGGTTCCGAGTCTGGGCCCGAAACTGGCCAGCCCCGGCTCGGACAAAAGCCATCTCCTGGAGGCCTCCCCCCTGTTCTTCCATCGGTAAAGGGGGATCCCTTTACGGATGGAAGAACAGGGGGATCTTCGGGGTGGTGGTGACTGGACGGTGGTGTCTGCGGGTTTGCCTCCACGTAGGCCGTATACTGGCACCCCCGCCCCATGTGTCCGAGCCCCTTGGAGGCACAGGTCCGCTTATCTCGGGATGCAGGTGTCCTGCGGTGGTTAAGGAATGGCGTGGGCACTCCACGGGCGAGAGAGGGCACCTGGACCACGAGAGAGCCCCCGGGAAATTCCCCAGCCCTGGGCACCATGGCTCCAGATGCTTCCCCAGGCTCCTGCCCTGGGGCCTGATCTTGCTCAACTGGGCCCGGGTTCGCCACAGGTGAATGTCATTTGCGCACACAAGGACCCGAGACCTTGGATGCGTTTATTGTTAGGGGGCTTGGAGCGCTGCGGGACCGAATTCGCACTGGTCACAGTCCCTTCTCGAGTAGTTTAGGGCAGATATTAGAGAGTGGAGGCAGGAGGGTCCAAGTTTGACACCTAGGGGCAGGGTGGGGCAGTTTGAGCCAAAGCAAGACTCTTAGGGGCCCAGGCGGGGCGCAGGCCTGAGTCCTCCCTGGAGAACCCTTCCATGGTCGTGGGGACCGCCCGCCCTGGCCCTCTTCACCTGGCGCATAACCGTGGCTGGGCCGAGCCCTGGCCCCAGGTCCCCAGGTCCTCCCTGGGCACTCTGCCTATGCCGGGGCGGGAAATTGCTGGGAAGTGTGGCCAGGGGAAAATGTGAGGTCCTCTGCGGGCAGGAAGGGCTTCCGTTTCCTGGGTCACCTGCCCAGGGAACATGGGAACCTGGCCTGGTTACTCAAGGGTGGGGCATGTTGCCCCGAGGGAGGCTTGTGGTGGAGGGGCCTGAGTGCGCATGCGGGGTTCCGAGTCTGGGCCCGAAACTGGCCAGCCCCGGCTCGGACAAAAGCCATCTCCTGGGGGCCTCCCCCCTGTTCTTCCATCCGTAAAGGGGGATCCCTTTACGGATGGAAGAACAGGGGGATCTTCGGGGTGGTGGTGACTGGACGGTGGTGTCTGCGGGTTTGCCTCCACGTAGGCCGTATACTGGCACTCCCGCCCCATGTGTCCGAGCCCCTTGGAGGAACAGCGCCGCTTATCTAGGGATGCAGGTGTCCTGCGGTGGTTAAGGAATGGCGTGGGCACTCCACGGGCGAGAGAGGGCACCTAGACCACGTGAGAGCCCCCGGGAAATTCCCCAGCCCTGGGCACCATGGCTCCAGATGCTTCCCCAGGCTCCTTCCCTGGGGCCTGATCTTGCTCAACTGGGTCCGGGTTCGGCGCAGGTGAATGTCATTTGGGGACACAAGGACCCAAGACCTTGGATGCGTTTATTGGGAGGGGGCTTGGAGCGCTGGGGGACCGAAGTCGCACTGGTCACAGTCCCTTCTCGAGTAGTTTAGGGCAGATATTAGAGAGTGGAGGCAGGTGGGTCCAAGTTTGACACCTCGGGGCAGGGTGGGGCAGTTTTAGCCAAAGCAATACTCTTAGGGGCCCAGGCGGGGCGCAGGCCTGCGTCCCCCCTGGAGAACCCTCCCATGGTCGTGGGGACCGCCCGCCCTGGCCCTCTTCACCTGGCGTATAACCGTGGCTGGGCCCAGCATGGCCCCAGGTCCCCAGGTCCTCCCTGGGCACTCTGCCTATGCGGGGGCCGGAGAACTGCTGGGAAGTGTGGCCAGGGGAAAATGTGAGGTCCTCTGGGGGCAGGAAGGGCTTCGGTTTCCCGGGTCACGTGCCCAGGGAACCTGGGAACCTGGCCTGGTTACTCAAGGGTGGGGCAAGTTGCCCCGAGGGAGGCTTGTGGTGGAGGGGCCTGGGTGCGCATGCGGGGTTCCGAGTCTGGGCCCGAAACTGGCCAGCCCCGGCTCGGACAAAAGCCATCTCCTGGGGGCCTCCACCCTGTTCTTCCATCCGTAAAGGGGGATCCCTTTAGGGATGAAAAAACAGGGGCATCTTCGGGGTGGTGGTGACTGGACGGTGGTGTCTGCGGGTTTGCCTCCACGTAGGCCTTACACTGGCACCCCCGCCCCATGTGTCCGAGCCCCTTGGAGGCACAGGGCCGCTTATCTCGGGATGCAGGTGTCCTGCGGTGGTTAAGGAATGGCGTGGGCACTCCACGGGTGAGAGAGGGCACCAGGACCACGAGAGAGCCCCCGGGAAATTCCCCAGCCCTGGGCACCATGGCTCCAGATGCTTCCCCAGGCTCCTGCCCTGGGGCCTGATCTTGCTCAACTGGGCCTGGGTTCACCGCAGGTGAATGTCATTTGCGGACACCAAGGATCCGAGACCTTGGATGCGTTTATTGGGGAGGGCTTGGAGCGCTGGGGGACCGAAGTCGCACTGGTCACAGTCCCTTCTCGAGTAGTTTAGGGCAGATATTAGAGAGTGGAGGCAGGTGGGTCCAAGTTTGACACCTCGGGGCAGGGTTGGGCAGTTTGAGCCAAAGCAAGACTCTTAGGGGCCCAGGCGGGGCGCAGGCCTGAGTCCTCCCTGGAGAACCCTTCCATGGTCGTGGGGACCGCCCGCCCTGGCCCTCTTCACCTGGCGCATAACCGTGGCTGGGCCCAGCCCTGGCCCCAGGTCCCCATGTCCTCCCTGGGCACTCTGCGGTTGCTGGGGTGGGAGAACTGCTGGGAAGTGTGGCCAGGGGAAAATGTGAGGTCTCCTGCGGGCAGGAAGGGCTTCCGTTTCCCGGGTCACCTGCCCAGGGAACCTGGGAACCTGGCCTGGTTACTCAAGGGTGGGGCATGTTGCCCCGAGGGAGGCTTGTGGTGGAGGGGCCTGTGTGCGCATGCGGGGTTCCGAGTCTGGGCCCCAAATTGGCCAGCCCCGGCTCGGACAAAAGCCATCTCCTGGGGGCCTCCCCCCTGTTCTTCCATCCGTAAAGGGGGATCCCTTTACGGATGGAAGAAAAGGGGGATCTTCGGGGTGGTGGTGACTGGACGGTGGTGTCTGCGGGTTTGCCTCCACGTAGGCCGTATACTGTCACCCCCGCCCCATGTGTCCGAGCCCCTTGGAGGCACAGCGCCGCTTATCTCGGGATGCAGGTGTCCTGCGGTGGTTAAGGAATGGCGTGGGCTCTCCACGGGCGAGAGAGGGCACCTGGACCACGAGAGAGCCCCCGGGAAATTCCCCAGACCTGGGCAACATGGCTCCAGATGCTTCCCCAGGCTCTTGCCCTGGGGCCTGATGTTGCTCAACTGGGCCCGGGTTCGCCGCAGGTGAATGTCATTTGCGGACACCAAGGATCCGAGACCTTGGATGCGTTTATTGGGGGGGGCTTGGAGCGCTGGGGGACCGAAGTCGCACTGGTCACAGTCCCTTCTCGAGTAGTTTAGGGCAGATATTAGAGAGTGGAGGCAGGTGGGTCCAAGTTTGACACCTCGGGGCAGGGTGGGGCAGTTTGAGCCAAAGCAAGACTCTTAGGGGCCCAGGCGGGGCGCAGGCCTGAGTCCCCCCTGGAGAACCCTTCCATGGTCGTGGGGACCGCCCTCCCTGGCCCTCTTCACCTGGCGCATAACCGTGGCTGGGCCGAGCCCTGGCCCCAGGTCCCCAGGTCCTCCCTGGGCACTCTGCCTATGCCGGGGCGGGAAACTGCTGGGAAGTGTGGCCAGGGGAAAATGTGAGGTCCTCTGCGGGCAGGAAGGGCTTCCGTTTCCTGGGTCACCTGCCCAGGGAACATGGGAACCTGGCCTGGTTACTCAAGGGTGGGGCATGTTGCCCCGAGGGAGGCTTGTGGTGGAGGGGCCTGAGTGCGCATGCGGGGTTCCGAGTCTGGGCCCGAAACTGGCCAGCCCCGGCTCGGACAAAAGCCATCTCCTGGGGGCCTCCACCCTGTTCTTCCATCCGTAAAGGGGGATCCCTTTACGGATGGAAGAACAGGGGGATCTTCGGGGTGGTGGTGACTGGACGGTGGTGTCTCCCTGTTTGCCTCCACGTAGGCCTTACACTGGCACCCCCGCCCCATGTGTCCGAGCCCCTTGGAGGCACAGGGCCGCTTATCTAGGGATGCAGGTGTCCTGCGGTGGTTAAGGAATGGCGTGGGCACTCCACGGGCGAGAGAGGGCACCTGGACCACGAGAGAGCCCCCGGGAAATTCCCCAGCCCTGGGCACCTTGGCTCCAGAAGCTTCCCCAGGCTCCTGCCCTGGGGCCTGATATTGCTCAACTGGGCTCGGGTTCGCCGCAGGTGAATGTCATTTTCGGACACCAAGGACCCGAGACCTTGGATGCGTTTATTGGGAGGGGGCTTGGAGCGCTGGGGGACCGAAGTCGCACTGGTCACAGTCCCTTCTCGAGTAGTTTAGGCCAGATATTAGAGAGTGGAGGCAGGTGGGTCCAAGTTTGACACCTCGGGGCAGGGTGGGGCAGTTTTAGCCAAAGCAAGACTCTTAGGGGCCCAGGCGGGGCGCAGGCCTGAGTCCTCCCTGGAGAACCCTTCCATGGTCGTGGGGACCGCCCGCTCCGGCCCTCTTCACCTGGCGCATAACCCTGGCTGGGCCGAGCCCTGGCCCCAGGTCCCCAGGTCCTCCCTGGGCACTCTGCCGATGCGGGGGCGGGAGAACTGCTGGGAAGTGTGGCCAGGGGAAAATGTGAGGTCCTCTGGGGGCAGGAAGGGCTTCCGTTTCCCGGGTCACGTGCCCAGGGAACCTGGCAACCTGGCCTGGTTACTCAAGGGTGGGCATGTTGCACCGAGGGAGGCTTGTGGTGGAGGGGCCTGGGTGCGCATGCGGGGTTCCGAGTCTGGGCCCGAAACTGGCCAGCCCCGGCTCGGACAAAAGCCATCTCCTGGGGGCCTCCGCCCTGTTCTTCCATCCGTAAAGGGGGATCCCTTTACGGATGGAAGAACAGGGGGATCTTCGGGGTGGTGGTGACTGGACGGTGGTGTCTGCGGGTTTGCCTCCACGTAGGCCGTATACTGGCACCCCCGCCCCATGTGTCCGAGCCCATAGGAGGCACAGGGACGCTTATCTCGGGATGCAGGTGTCCTGCGGTGGTTAAGGAATGGCGTGGGCACTCCACGGGCGAGAGAGGGCACCTGGACCACGAGAGAGTCCCCGGGAAATTCCCCAGCCCTGGGCACCATGGCTCCAGATGCTTCCCCAGGCTCCTGCCCTGGGGCCTGATCTTGCTCACCTGGGCCCGGGTTCGCCGCAGGTGAATGTCATTTGCGGACACCAAGGACCCGAGACCTTGGATGCGTTTATTGGGAGGGGGCTTGGAGCGGTGGGGGACAGAAGTTGCACTGGTCACAGTCACTTCTCGAGTAGTTCAGGGCAGATATTAGAGAGTGGAGGCAGGTGGGTCCAAGTTTGACACCTCGGGGCAGGGTGGGGCAGTTTGAGCCAAAGCAAGACTCTTAGGGGCCCAGGCGGGGCGCAGGCCTGAGTCCCCCCTGGAGAACCCTTCCATAGTCGTGGGGACCGCCCGCCCTGGCCCTCTTCACCTGGCGCATAACGCTGGCTGGGTCCCGCCCTGACCCCAGGTCTGCAGGTCCTCCCTGGGCACTCTGCCTATGCGGGGGTGGGAGAACTGCTGGGAAGTGTGGTCAGGGGAAAATGTGAGGTCCTCTGGGGGCAGGAAGGGCTTCCGTATCCCGGGTCACGTGCCCAGGGAACCTGGGAACCTGGCCTGGTTACTCAAGGGTGGGGCATGTTGCATCGAGGGAGGCTTGTGGTGGAGGGGCCTGGGTGCGCATGCGGGTTTCCGAGTCTGGGCCCGAAACTGGCCAGCTCCGGCTCGGACAAAAGCCATCTCCTGGGGGCCTCCCCCCTGTTCTTCCATCCGTAAAGGGGGATCCCTTTTCGGATGGAAGAACAGGGGGATCTTCGGGGTGGTGGTGACTGGACGGTGGTGTCTGCGGGTTTGCCTCCACGTAGGCCGTATACTGTCACCCCCGCCCCATGTGTCCGAGCCCCTTGGAGGCACAGCGCCGCTTATCTCGGGATGCAGGTGTCCTGCGGTGGTTAAGGAATGGCGTGGGCACTCCACGTGCGAGAGAGGGCACCTGGACCACGTGAGAGCCCCCGGGAAATTCCCCAGCCCTGGGCACCATGGCTCCAGATGCTTCCCCAGGCTCCTTCCCTGGGGCCTGATCTTGCTCAACTGGGTCCGGGTTCGGCGCACGTGAATGTCATTTGCGGACACAAGGACCCAAGACCTTGGATGCGTTTATTGGGAGGGGGCTTGGAGCGCTGGGGGACCGAAGTCGCACTGGTCACAGTCCCTTCTCGAGTAGTTTAGGGCAGATATTAGAGAGTGGAGGCAGGTGGGTCCAAGTTTGACACCTCGGGGCAGGGTGGGGCAGTTTGAGCCAAAGCAAGACTCTTAGGGGCCCAGGCGGGGCGCAGGCCTGCGTCCCCCCTGGAGAACCCTCCCATGGTCGTGGGGACCGCCCGCCCTGGCCCTCTTCACCTGGCGTATAACCGAGGCTGGGCCCAGCCCTGGCCCCAGGTCCGCAGGTCCTCCCTGGGCACTCTGCCTATGCGGGGGCGGGAGAAGTGCTGGGAAGTGTGTCCAGGGGAAAATGTGAGGTCCTCTGGGGGCAGGAAGGGCTTCCGTTTCCCGGGTCACGTGCCCAGGGAACCTGGGAACCTGGCCTGGTTACTCAAGGGTGGGGCATGTTGCCCCGAGGGAGGCTTGTGGTGGAGGGGCCTGGGTGCGCATGCGGGGTTCCGAGTCTGGGCCCGAAACTGGCCAGCCCCGGCTCGGACAAAAGCCATCTCCTGGGGGCTTCCCCCCTGTTCTTCCATCGGTAAAGGGGGATCCCTTTACGGATGGAAGAACAGGGGGATCTTCGGGGTGGTGGTGACTGGACGGTGGTGTCTGCGGGTTTGCCTCCACGTAGGCCGTATACTGGCACCCCCGCCCCATGTGTCCGAGCCCCTTGGAGGCACAGGTCCGCTTATCTCGGGATGCAGGTGTCCTGCGGTGGTTAAGGAATGGCGTGGGCACTCCACGGGCGAGAGAGGGCACCTGGACCACGAGAGAGCCCCCGGGAAATTCCCCAGCCCTGGGCACCATGGCTCCAGATGCTTCCCCAGGCTCCTGCCCTGGGGCCTGATCTTGCTCAACTGGGCCCGGGTTCGCCACAGGTGAATGTCATTTGCGGACACAAGGACCCGAGACCTTGGATGCGTTTATTGTTAGGGGGCTTGGAGCGCTGCGGGACCGAAGTCGCACTGGGTACAGTCCCTTCTCGAGTAGTTTAGGGCAGATATTAGAGAGTGGAGGCAGGAGGGTCCAAGTTTGACACCTAGGGGCAGGGTGGGGCAGTTTGAGCCAAAGCAAGACTCTTAGGGGCCCAGGCGGGGCGCAGGCCTGAGTCCTCCCTGGAGAACCCTTCCATGGTGGTGGGGACCGCCCGCCCTGGCCCTCTTCACCTGGCGCATAACCGTGGCTGGGCCGAGCCCTGGCCCCAGGTCCCCAGGTCCTCCCTGGGCACTCTGCCTATGCCGGGGCGGGAAACTGCTGGGAAGTGTGGCCAGGGGAAAATGTGAGGTCCTCTGCGGGCAGGAAGGGCTTCCGTTTCCTGGGTCACCTGCCCAGGGAACATGGGAACCTGGCCTGGTTACTCAAGGGTGGGGCATGTTGCCCCGAGGGAGGCTTGTGGTGGAGGGGCCTGAGTGCGCATGCGGGGTTCCGAGTCGGGGCCCGAAACTGGCCAGCCCCGGCTCGGACAAAAGCCATCTCCTGGGGGCCTCCACCCTGTTCTTCCATCCGTAAAGGGGGATGGTGAATGTCATTTGCGGACACCAAGGACCCGAGACCTTGGATGCGTTTATTGGGAGGGGGCTTGGAGCGGTGGGGGACAGAAGTTGCACTGGTCACAGTCCCTTCTCGAGTAGTTCAGGGCAGATATTAGAGAGTGGAGGCAGGTGGGTCCAAGTTTGACACCTCGGGGCAGGGTGGGGCAGTTTGAGCCAAAGCAGGACTCTTAGGGGCCCAGGCGGGGCGCAGGCCTGAGTCCCCCCTGGAGAACCCTTCCATAGTCGTGGGGACCGCCCGCCCTGGCCCTCTTCACCTGGCGCATAACCCTGGCTGGGCCCCGCCCTGGCCCCAGGTCCGCAGGTCCTCCCTGGGCACTCTGCCTATGCGGGGGTGGGAGAACTGCTGGGAAGTGTGGTCAGGGGAAAATGTGAGGTCCTCTGGGGGCAGGAAGGGCTTCCGTATCCCGGGTCACGTGCCCAGGGAACCTGGGAACCTGGCCTGGTTACTCAAGGGTGGGGCATGTTGCATCGAGGGAGGCTTGTGGTGGAGGGGTCTGGGTGCGCATGCGGGTTTCCGAGTCTGGGCCCGAAACTGGCCAGCTCCGGCTCGGACAAAAGCCATCTCCTGGGGGCCTCCCCCCTGTTCTTCCATCCGTAAAGGGGAATCCCTTTACGGATGGAAGAACAGGGGGATCTTCGGGGTGGTGGTGACTGGACGGTGGTGTCTGCGGGTTTGCCTCCACGTAGGCCGTATACTGGCACCCCCGCCCCATGTGTCCGAGCCCATAGGAGGCACAGGGACGCTTATCTCGGGATGCAGGTGTCCTGCGGTGGTTAAGGAATGGCGTGGGCACTCCACGGGCGAGAGAGGGCACCTGGACCACGAGAGAGCCCCCGGGAAATTCCCCAGCCGTGGGCACCATGGCTCCAGATGCTTCCCCAGGCTCCAGCCCAGGGGCCTGATGTTGCTCAAGTGGGCCCGGGTTCGCCGCAGGTGAATGTCATTTGCGGACACCAAGGACCCGAGACCTTGGATGCGTTTATTGGGAGTGGGCTTGGAGCGCTGGGGGACCGAAGTCGCACTGGTCACAGTCCCTTCTCTAGTAGTTTAGGGCAGATATTAGAGAGTGGAGGCAGGTGGGTCCAAGTTTGACACCTCGGGGCAGGGTGGGGCAGTTTGAGCCAAAGCAACACTCTTAGGGGCCCAGGCGGGGCGCAGGCCTGAGTCCCCCCTGGAGAACCCTTCCATGGTCGTGGGGACCGCCCGCCCTGGCCCTCTTCACCTGGCGCATAACCGTGGCTGGGCCCAGCCCTGGCCCCAGGTCCCCAGGTCCTCCCTGGGCACTCTGCCTATGCCGGGGCGGGAAACTGCTGGGAAGTGTGGCCAGGGGAAAATGTGAGGTCCTCTGCGGGCAGGAAGGGCTTCCGTTTCCTGGGTCACCTGCCCAGGGAACTTGGGAACCTGGCCTGGTTACTCAAGGGTGGGGCATGTTGCCCCGAGGGAGGCTTGTGGTGGAGGGGCCTGGGTGCGCCTGCGGGGTTCCGAGTCTGGGCCCGAAACTGGCCAGCCCCGGCTCGGACAAAAGCCATCTCCTGGGAGCCTCCACCCTCTTCTTCCTTCCGTAAAGGGGGATCCCTTTACGGATGAAAAAACAGGGGCATCTTCGGGGTGGTGGTGACTGGACGGTGGTGTCTGCGGGTTTGCCTCCACGTAGGCCTTACACTGGCACCCCCGCCCCATGTGTCCGAGCCCCTTGGAGGCACAGGGCCGCTTATCTCGGGATGCAGGTGTCCTGCGGTGGTTAAGGAATGGCGTGGGCACTCCACGGGTGAGAGAGGGCACCAGGACCACGAGAGAGCCCCCGGGAAATTCCCCAGCCCTGGGCACCTTGGCTCCAGAAGCTTCCCCAGTCTCCTGCCCTGGGGCCTGATCTTGCTCAACTGGGCCCGGGTTCGCCGCAGGTGAATGTCATTTGCGGACACAAGGACCCAAGACCTTGGATGCGTTTATTGGGAGGGGGCTTGGAGCGCTGGGGGACCGAAGTCGCACTGGTCACAGTCCCTTCTCGAGTAGTTTAGGGCAGATATTAGAGAGTGGAGGCAGG
Organism: Desmodus rotundus; assembly: GCF_022682495.2. Lineage (NCBI taxonomy): Eukaryota > Metazoa > Chordata > Mammalia > Chiroptera > Phyllostomidae > Desmodus > Desmodus rotundus. The sequence continues at coordinate 41,389,434 of NC_071387.1, read as the reverse complement.
TGGGTCCAAGTTTGACACCTCGGGGCAGGGTGGGGCAGTTTGAGCCAAAGCAAGACTCTTAGGGGCCCAGGCGGGGCGCAGGCCTGAGTCCCCCCTGGAAAACCCTCCCTTGGTCGTGGGGACCGACCGCCCTGGCCCTCTTCACCTTGCGTATAACCGTGGCTGGGCCCAGCCCTGGCCCCAGGTCCCCAGGTCCTCCCTGGGCACTCTGCCTATGCGGTGGCGAGAGAACTGCTGGGAAGTGTGGCCAGGGGAAAATGTGAGGTCCTCTGGGGGCAGGAAGGGCTTCCGTTTCCCGGGTCACGTGCCCAGGGAACATGGGAACCTGGCCTGGTTACTCAAGGGTGGGGCATGTTGCCCCGAGGGAGGCTTGTGGTAGAGGGGCCTGGGTGCGCATGCGGGGTTTCGAGTCTGGGCCCGAAACTGGCCAGCCCCGGCTCGGACAAAAGCCATCTCCTGGGGGCCTCCCCCCTGTTCTTCCATCCGTAAAGGGGGATCCCTTTACGGATGGAAGAACAGGGGGATCTTCGGGGTGGTGGTGACTGGACGGTGGTGTCTGAGGGTTTGCCTCCACGTAGGACGTATACTGGCACCCCCGCCCCATGTGTCCGAGCCCCTTGGAGGCACAGGGCCGCTTATCTCGGGATGCAGGTGTCCTGCGGTGGTTAAGGAATGGCGTGGGCACTCCACGGGCGAGAGAGGGCACCTGGACCACGTGAGAGCCCCCGGGAAATTCCCCAGCCCTGGGCACCATGGCTCCAGATGCTTCCCCAGGCTCCTGCCCTGGGGCCTGATCTTGCTCAACTGGGTCCGGGTTCGGCGCAGGTGAATGTCATTTGCGGACACAAGGACCCAAGACCTTGGATGCGTTTATTGGGAGGGGGCTTGGAGCGCTGGGGGACCGAAGTCGCACTGGTCACAGTCCCTTCTCGAGTAGTTTAGGGCAGATATTAGAGAGTGGAGGCAGGTGGGTCCAAGTTTGACACCTCGGGGCAGGGTGGGGCAGTTTGAGCCAAAGCAACACTCTTAGGTGCCCAGGCGGGGCGCAGGCCTGAGTCCCCCCTGGAGAACCCTCCCATGGTCGTGGGGACCGCCCGCCCTGGCCCTCTTCACCTGGCATATAACCGTGGCTGGGCCCAGCCCTGGCCCCAGGTCCCCATGTCCTCCCTGGGCACTCTGCGGTTGCTGGGGCGGGAGAACTGCTGGGAAGTGTGGCCAGGGGAAAATGTGAGGTCTCCTGCGGGCAGGAAGGGCTTCCGTTTCCCGGGTCACCTGCCCAGGGAACCTGGGAACCTGGCCTGGTTACTCAAGGGTGGGGCATGTTGCCCCGAGGGAGGCTTGTGGTGGAGGGGCCTGAGTGCGCATGCGGGGTTCCGAGTCTGGGCCCGAAACTGGCCAGCCCCGGCTCGGACAAAAGCCATCTCCTGGGGGCCTCCCCCCTGTTCTTCCATCCGTAAAGGGGGATCCCTTTACGGATGGAAGAACAGGGGGATCTTCGGGGTGGTGGTGACTGGACGGTGGTGTCTGCGGGTTTGCCTCCACGTAGGCCGTATACTGTCACCCCCGCCCCATGTGTCCGAGCCCCTTGGAGGCACAGCGCCGCTTATCTCGGGATGCAGGTGTCCTGCGGTGGTTAAGGAATGGCGTGGGCTCTCCACGGGCGAGAGAGGGCACCTGGACCACGAGAGAGCCCCCGGGAAATTCCCCAGACCTGGGCACCATGGCTCCAGATGCTTCCCCAGGCTCTTGCCCTGGGGCCTGATGTTGCTCAACTGGGCCCGGGTTCGCCGCAGGTGAATGTCATTTGCGGACACCAAGGATCCGAGACCTTGGATGCGTTTATTGGGGGGGGCTTGGAGCGCTGGGGGACCGAAGTCGCACTGGTCACAGTCCCTTCTCGAGTAGTTTAGGGCAGATATTAGAGAGTGGAGGCAGGTGGGTCCAAGTTTGACACCTCGGGGCAGGGTGGGGCAGTTTGAGCCAAAGCAAGACTCTTAGGGGCCCAGGCGGGGCGCAGGCCTGAGTCCCCCCTGGAGAACCCTTCCATGGTCGTGGGGACCGCCCGCCCTGGCCCTCTTCACCTGGCGCATAACCGTGGCTGGGCCGAACCCTGGCCCCAGGTCCCCAGGTCCTCCCTGGGCACTCTGCCTATGCCAGGGCGGGAAACTGCTGGGAAGTGTGGCCAGGGGAAAATGTGAGGTCCTCTGCGGGCAGGAAGGGCTTCCGTTTCCTGGGTCACCTGCCCAGGGAACATGGGAACCTGGCCTGGTTACTCAAGGGTGGGGCATGTTGCCCCGAGGGAGGCTTGTGGTGGAGGGGCCTGAGTGCGCATGCGGGGTTCCGAGTCTGGGCCCGAAACTGGCCAGCCCCGGCTCGGACAAAAGCCATCTCCTGGGGGCCTCCACCCTGTTCTTCCATCCGTAAAGGGGGATCCCTTTACGGATGGAAGAACAGGGGGATCTTCGGGGTGGTGGTGACTGGACGGTGGTGTCTGCCGGTTTGCCTCCACGTAGGCCTTACACTGGCACCCCCGCCCCATGTGTCCGAGCCCCTTGGAGGCACAGGGCCGCTTATCTAGGGATGCAGGTGTCCTGCGGTGGTTAAGGAATGGCGTGGGCACTCCACGGGCGAGAGAGGGCACCTGGACCACGAGAGAGCCCCCGGGAAATTCCCCAGCCCTGGGCACCTTGGCTCCAGAAGCTTCCCCAGGCTCCTGCCCTGGGGCCTGATATTGCTCAACTGGGCTCGGGTTCGCCGCAGGTGAATGTCATTTTCGGACACCAAGGACCCGAGACCTTGGATGCGTTTATTGGGAGGGGGCTTGGAGCGCTGGGGGACCGAAGTCGCACTGGTCACAGTCCCTTCTCGAGTAGTTTAGGCCAGATATTAGAGAGTGGAGGCAGGTGGGTCCAAGTTTGACACCTCGGGGCAGGGTGGGGCAGTTTTAGCCAAAGCAAGACTCTTAGGGGCCCAGGCGGGGCGCAGGCCTGAGTCCTCCCTGGAGAACCCTTCCATGGTCGTGGGGACCGCCCGCTCCGGCCCTCTTCACCTGGCGCATAACCCTGGCTGGGCCCAGCCCAGGCCCCAGGTCCCCAGGTCCTCCCTGGGCACTCTGCCGATGCGGGGGCGGGAGAACTGCTGGGAAGTGTGGCCAGGGGAAAATGTGAGGTCCTCTGGGGGCAGGAAGGGCTTCCGTTTCCCGGGTCACGTGCCCAGGGAACCTGGCAACCTGGCCTGGTTACTCAAGGGTGGGCATGTTGCACCGAGGGAGGCTTGTGGTGGAGGGGCCTGGGTGCGCATGCGGGGTTCCGAGTCTGGGCCCGAAACTGGCCAGCCCCGGCTCGGACAAAAGCCATCTCCTGGGGGCCTCCGCCCTGTTCTTCCATCCGTAAAGGGGGATCCCTTTACGGATGGAAGAATAGGGGGATCTTCGGGGTGGTGGTGACTGGACGGTGGTGTCTGCGGGTTTGCCTCCACGTAGGCCGTATACTGGCACCCCCGCCCCATGTGTCCGAGCCCCTTGGAGGCACAGCGCCGCTTATCTCGGGATGCAGGTGTCCTGCGGTGGTTAAGGAATGGCGTGGGCTCTCCACGGGCGAGAGAGGGCACCTGGACCACGAGAGAGCCCCCGGGAAATTCCCCAGACCTGGGCACCATGGCTCCAGATGCTTCCCCAGGCTCTTGCCCTGGGGCCTGATGTTGCTCAACTGGGCCCGGGTTCGCCGCAGGTGAATGTCATTTGCGGACACCAAGGATCCGAGACCTTGGATGCGTTTATTGGGGGGGGCTTGGAGCGCTGGGGGACCGAAGTCGCACTGGTCACAGTCCCTTCTCTAGTAGTTTAGGGCAGATATTAGAGAGTGGAGGCAGGTGGGTCCAAGTTTGACACCTCGGGGCAGGGTGGGGCAGTTTGAGCCAAAGCAAGACTCTTAGGGGCCCAGGCGGGGCGCAGGCCTGAGTCCCCCCTGGAGAACCCTTCCATGGTCGTGGGGACCGCCCGCCCTGGCCCTCTTCACCTGGCGCATAACCGTGGCTGGGCAGAACCCTGGCCCCAGGTCCCCAGGTCCTCCCTGGGCACTCTGCCTATGCCAGGGCGGGAAACTGCTGGGAAGTGTGGCCAGGGGAAAATGTGAGGTCCTCTGCGGGCAGGAAGGGCTTCCGTTTCCTGGGTCACCTGCCCAGGGAACATGGGAACCTGGCCTGGTTACTCAAGGGTGGGGCATGTTGCCCCGAGGGAGGCTTGTGGTGGAGGGGCCTGAGTGCGCATGCGGGGTTCCGAGTCTGGGCCCGAAACTGGCCAGCCCCGGCTCGGACAAAAGCCATCTCCTGGGGGCCTCCACCCTGTTCTTCCATCCGTAAAGGGGGATCCCTTTACGGATGGAAGAACAGGGGGATCTTCGGGGTGGTGGTGACTGGACGGTGGTGTCTGCCGGTTTGCCTCCACGTAGGCCTTACACTGGCACCCCCGCCCCATGTGTCCGAGCCCCTTGGAGGCACAGGGCCGCTTATCTAGGGATGCAGGTGTCCTGCGGTGGTTAAGGAATGGCGTGGGCACTCCACGGGCGCGAGAGGGCACCTGGACCACGAGAGAGCCCCCGGGAAATTCCCCAGCCCTGGGCACCTTGGCTCCAGAAGCTTCCCCAGGCTCCTGCCCTGGGGCCTGATATTGCTCAACTGGGCTCGGGTTCGCCGCAGGTGAATGTCATTTTCGGACACCAAGGACCCGAGACCTTGGATGTGTTTATTGGGAGGGGGCTTGGAGCGGTGGGGGACAGAAGTTGCACTGGTCACAGTCCCTTCTCGAGTAGTTTAGGGCAGATATTAGAGAGTGGAGGCAGGTGGGCCCAAGTTTGACACCTCGGGGCAGGGTGGGGCAGTTTGAGCCAAAGCAAGACTCTTAGGGGCCCAGGCGGGGCGCAGGCCTGAGTCCCCCCTGGAGAACCCTCCCATGGTCGTGGGTACCGCCCGCCCTGGCCCGCTTCACCTGGAGTATAACCGTGGCTGGGCCCAGCCCTGGCCCCAGGTCCCCATGTCCTCCCTGGGCACTCTGCGGTTGCTGGGGCGGGAGAACTGCTGGGAAGTGTGGCCAGGGGAAAATGTGAGGTCATCTGGGGGCAGGAAGGGCTTCCGTTTCCCGGGTCATGTGCCCAGGGAACCTGGGAACCTGGCCTGGTTACTCAAGGGTGGGGCATGTTGCCCCGAGGGAGGCTTGTGGTGGAGGGGCCTGGGTGCGCATGCGGGTTTCCGAGTCTGGGCCCGAAACTGGCCAGCTCCGGCTCGGACAAAAGCCATCTCCTGGGGGCCTCCCCCCTGTTCTTCCATCCGTAAAGGGGGATCCCTTTTCGGATGGAAGAACAGGGGGATCTTCGGGGTGGTGGTGACTGGACGGTGGTGTCTGCGGGTTTGCCTCCACGTAGGCCGTATACTGGCACCCCCGCCACATGTGTCCGAGCCCATAGGAGGCACAGGGACGCTTATCTCGGGATGCAGGTGTCCTGCGGTGGTTAAGGAATGGCGTGGGCACTCCACGGGCGAGAGAGGGCACCTGGACCACGAGAGAGCCCCCGGGAAATTCCCCAGCCCTGGGCACCATGGCTCCAGATGCTTCCCCAGGCTCCAGCCCAGGGGCCTGATGTTGCTCAAGTGGGCCCGGGTTCGCCGCAGGTGAATGTCATTTGCGGACACCAAGGACCCGAGACCTTGGATGCGTTTATTGGGAGTGGGCTTGGAGCGCTGGGGGACCGAAGTCGCACTGGTCACAGTCCCTTCTCTAGTAGTTTAGGGCAGATATTAGAGAGTGGAGGCAGGTGGGTCCAAGTTTGACACCTCGGGGCAGGGTGGGGCAGTTTGAGCCAAAGCAAGACTCTTAGGGGCCCAGGCGGGGCGCAGGCCTGAGTCCCCCCTGGAGAACCCTCCCATGGTCGTGGGGACCGCCCGCCCTGGCCCTCTTCACCTGGCGCATAACCGTGGCTGTGCCCAGCCCTGGCCCCAGGTCCCCATGTCCTCCCTGGGCACTCTGCGGTTGCTGGGGCGGGAGAACTGCTGGGAAGTGTGGCAGGGGAAAATGTGAGGTCTCCTGCGGGTAGGAAGGGCTTCCGTTTCCCGGGTCACCTGCCCAGGGAACCTGGGAACCTGGCCTGGTTACTCAAGGGTGGGGCATGTTGCCCCGAGGGAGGCTTGTGGTGGAGGGGCCTGGGTGCGCATGCGGGGTTCCGAGTCTGGGCCCGAAACTGGCCAGCCCCGGCTCGGACAAAAGCCATCTCCTGGGGGCTTCCCCCCTGTTCTTCCATCGGTAAAGGGGGATCCCTTTACGGATGGAAGAACAGGGGGATCTTCGGGGTGGTGGTGACTGGACGGTGGTGTCTGCGGGTTTGCCTCCACGTAGGCCGTATACTGGCACCCCCGCCCCATGTGTCCGAGCCCCTTGGAGGCACAGGTCCGCTTATCTCGGGATGCAGGTGTCCTGCGGTGGTTAAGGAATGGCGTGGGCACTCCACGGGCGAGAGAGGGCACCTGGACCACGAGAGAGCCCCCGGGAAATTCCCCAGCCCTGGGCACCATGGCTCCAGATGCTTCCCCAGGCTCCTGCCCTGGGGCCTGATCTTGCTCAACTGGGCCCGGGTTCGCCACAGGTGAATGTCATTTGCGGACACAAGGACCCGAGACCTTGGATGCGTTTATTGTTAGGGGGCTTGGAGCGCTGCGGGACCGAAGTCGCACTGGGTACAGTCCCTTCTCGAGTAGTTTAGGGCAGATATTAGAGAGTGGAGGCAGGAGGGTCCAAGTTTGACACCTAGGGGCAGGGTGGGGCAGTTTGAGCCAAAGCAAGACTCTTAGGGGCCCAGGCGGGGCGCAGGCCTGAGTCCTCCCTGGAGAACCCTTCCATGGTGGTGGGGACCGCCCGCCCTGGCCCTCTTCACCTGGCGCATAACCGTGGCTGGGCCGAGCCCTGGCCCCAGGTCCCCAGGTCCTCCCTGGGCACTCTGCCTATGCCGGGGCGGGAAACTGCTGGGAAGTGTGGCCAGGGGAAAATGTGAGGTCCTCTGCGGGCAGGAAGGGCTTCCGTTTCCTGGGTCACCTGCCCAGGGAACATGGGAACCTGGCCTGGTTACTCAAGGGTGGGGCATGTTGCCCCGAGGGAGGCTTGTGGTGGAGGGGCCTGAGTGCGCATGCGGGGTTCCGAGTCGGGGCCCGAAACTGGCCAGCCCCGGCTCGGACAAAAGCCATCTCCTGGGGGCCTCCACCCTGTTCTTCCATCCGTAAAGGGGGATGGTGAATGTCATTTGCGGACACCAAGGACCCGAGACCTTGGATGCGTTTATTGGGAGGGGGCTTGGAGCGGTGGGGGACAGAAGTTGCACTGGTCACAGTCCCTTCTCGAGTAGTTCAGGGCAGATATTAGAGAGTGGAGGCAGGTGGGTCCAAGTTTGACACCTCGGGGCAGGGTGGGGCAGTTTGAGCCAAAGCAGGACTCTTAGGGGCCCAGGCGGGGCGCAGGCCTGAGTCCCCCCTGGAGAACCCTTCCATAGTCGTGGGGACCGCCCGCCCTGGCCCTCTTCACCTGGCGCATAACCCTGGCTGGGCCCCGCCCTGGCCCCAGGTCCGCAGGTCCTCCCTGGGCACTCTGCCTATGCGGGGGCGGGAGAACTGCTGGGAAGTGTGGTCAGGGGAAAATGTGAGGTCCTCTGGGGGCAGGAAGGGCTTCCATATCCCGGGTCACGTGCCCAGGGAACCTGGGAACCTGGCCTGGTTACTCAAGGGTGGGGCATGTTGCATCGAGGGAGGCTTGTGGTGGAGGGGCCTGGGTGCGCCTGCGGGGTTCCGAGTCTGGGCCCGAAACTGGCCAGCCCCGGCTCGGACAAAAGCCATCTCCTGGGAGCCTCCACCCTCTTCTTCCTTCCGTAAAGGGGGATCCCTTTACGGATGAAAAAACAGGGGCATCTTCGGGGTGGTGGTGACTGGACGGTGGTGTCTGCGGGTTTGCCTCCACGTAGGCCTTACACTGGCACCCCCGCCCCATGTGTCCGAGCCCCTTGGAGGCACAGGGCCGCTTATCTCGGGATGCAGGTGTCCTGCGGTGGTTAAGGAATGGCGTGGGCACTCCACGGGTGAGAGAGGGCACCAGGACCACGAGAGAGCCCCCGGGAAATTCCCCAGCCCTGGGCACCTTGGCTCCAGAAGCTTCCCCAGGCTCCTGCCCTGGGGCCTGATCTTGCTCAACTGGGCCCGGGTTCGCCGCAGGTGAATGTCATTTGCGGACACAAGGACCCAAGACCTTGGATGCGTTTATTGTGAGGGGGCTTGGAGCGCTGGGGGACCGAAGTCGCACTGGTCACAGTCCCTTCTCGAGTAGTTTAGGGCAGATATTAGAGAGTGGAGGCAGGTGGGCCCAAGTTTGACACCTCGGGGCAGGGTGGGGCAGTTTGAGCCAAAGCAAGACTCTTAGGGGCCCAGGCGGGGCGCAGGCCTGAGTCCCCCCTGGAGAACCCTCCCATGGTCGTGGGTACCGCCCGCCCTGGCCCGCTTCACCTGGAGTATAACCGTGGCTGGGCCCAGCCCTGGCCCCAGGTCCCCATGTCCTCCCTGGGCACTCTGCGGTTGCTGGGGCGGGAGAACTGCTGGGAAGTGTGGCCAGGGGAAAATGTGAGGTCATCTGGGGGCAGGAAGGGCTTCCGTTTCCCGGGTCATGTGCCCAGGGAACCTGGGAACCTGGCCTGGTTACTCAAGGGTGGGGCATGTTGCCCCGAGGGAGGCTTGTGGTGGAGGGGCCTGGGTGCGCATGCGGGTTTCCGAGTCTGGGCCCGAAACTGGCCAGCTCCGGCTCGGACAAAAGCCATCTCCTGGGGGCCTCCCCCCTGTTCTTCCATCCGTAAAGGGGGATCCCTTTTCGGATGGAAGAACAGGGGGATCTTCGGGGTGGTGGTGACTGGACGGTGGTGTCTGCGGGTTTGCCTCCACGTAGGCCGTATACTGGCACCCCCGCCACATGTGTCCGAGCCCATAGGAGGCACAGGGACGCTTATCTCGGGATGCAGGTGTCCTGCGGTGGTTAAGGAATGGCGTGGGCACTCCACGGGCGAGAGAGGGCACCTGGACCACGAGAGAGCCCCCGGGAAATTCCCCAGCCCTGGGCACCATGGCTCCAGATGCTTCCCCAGGCTCCAGCCCAGGGGCCTGATGTTGCTCAAGTGGGCCCGGGTTCGCCGCAGGTGAATGTCATTTGCGGACACCAAGGACCCGAGACCTTGGATGCGTTTATTGGGAGTGGGCTTGGAGCGCTGGGGGACCGAAGTCGCACTGGTCACAGTCCCTTCTCGAGTAGTTTAGGGCAGATATTAGAGAGTGGAGGCAGGTGGGTCCAAGTTTGACACCTCGGGGCAGGGTGGGGCAGTTTGAGCCAAAGCAAGACTCTTAGGGGCCCAGGCGGGGCGCAGGCCTGAGTCCCCCCTGGAGAACCCTCCCATGGTCGTGGGGACCGCCCGCCCTGGCCCTCTTCACCTGGCGCATAACCGTGGCTGTGCCCAGCCCTGGCCCCAGGTCCCCATGTCCTCCCTGGGCACTCTGCGGTTGCTGGGGCGGGAGAACTGCTGGGAAGTGTGGCAGGGGAAAATGTGAGGTCTCCTGCGGGTAGGAAGGGCTTCCGTTTCCCGGGTCACCTGCCCAGGGAACCTGGGAACCTGGCCTGGTTACTCAAGGGTGGGGCATGTTGCCCCGAGGGAGGCTTGTGGTGGAGGGGCCTGGGTGCGCATGCGGGGTTCCGAGTCTGGGCCCGAAACTGGCCAGCCCCGGCTCGGACAAAAGCCATCTCCTGGGGGCTTCCCTCCTGTTCTTCCATCGGTAAAGGGGGATCCCTTTACGGATGGAAGAACAGGGGGATCTTCGGGGTGGTGGTGACTGGACGGTGGTGTCTGCGGGTTTGCCTCCACGTAGGCCGTATACTGGCACCCCCGCCCCATGTGTCCGAGCCCCTTGGAGGCACAGGTCCGCTTATCTCGGGATGCAGGTGTCCTGCGGTGGTTAAGGAATGGCGTGGGCACTCCACGGGCGAGAGAGGGCACCTGGACCACGAGAGAGCCCCCGGGAAATTCCCCAGCCCTGGGCACCATGGCTCCAGATGCTTCCCCAGGCTCCTGCCCTGGGGCCTGATCTTGCTCAACTGGGCCCGGGTTCGCCACAGGTGAATGTCATTTGCGGACACAAGGACCCGAGACCTTGGATGCGTTTATTGTTAGGGGGCTTGGAGCGCTGCGGGACCGAAGTCGCACTGGGTACAGTCCCTTCTCGAGTAGTTTAGGGCAGATATTAGAGAGTGGAGGCAGGAGGGTCCAAGTTTGACACCTAGGGGCAGGGTGGGGCAGTTTGAGCCAAAGCAAGACTCTTAGGGGCCCAGGCGGGGCGCAGGCCTGAGTCCTCCCTGGAGAACCCTTCCATGGTGGTGGGGACCGCCCGCCCTGGCCCTCTTCACCTGGCGCATAACCGTGGCTGGGCCGAGCCCTGGCCCCAGGTCCCCAGGTCCTCCCTGGGCACTCTGCCTATGCCGGGGCGGGAAACTGCTGGGAAGTGTGGCCAGGGGAAAATGTGAGGTCCTCTGCGGGCAGGAAGGGCTTCCGTTTCCTGGGTCACCTGCCCAGGGAACATGGGAACCTGGCCTGGTTACTCAAGGGTGGGGCATGTTGCCCCGAGGGAGGCTTGTGGTGGAGGGGCCTGAGTGCGCATGCGGGGTTCCGAGTCGGGGCCCGAAACTGGCCAGCCCCGGCTCGGACAAAAGCCATCTCCTGGGGGCCTCCACCCTGTTCTTCCATCCGTAAAGGGGGATGGTGAATGTCATTTGCGGACACCAAGGACCCGAGACCTTGGATGCGTTTATTGGGAGGGGGCTTGGAGCGGTGGGGGACAGAAGTTGCACTGGTCACAGTCCCTTCTCGAGTAGTTCAGGGCAGATATTAGAGAGTGGAGGCAGGTGGGTCCAAGTTTGACACCTCGGGGCAGGGTGGGGCAGTTTGAGCCAAAGCAGGACTCTTAGGGGCCCAGGCGGGGCGCAGGCCTGAGTCCCCCCTGGAGAACCCTTCCATAGTCGTGGGGACCGCCCGCCCTGGCCCTCTTCACCTGGCGCATAACCCTGGCTGGGCCCCGCCCTGGCCCCAGGTCCGCAGGTCCTCCCTGGGCACTCTGCCTATGCGGGGGCGGGAGAACTGCTGGGAAGTGTGGTCAGGGGAAAATGTGAGGTCCTCTGGGGGCAGGAAGGGCTTCCATATCCCGGGTCACGTGCCCAGGGAACCTGGGAACCTGGCCTGGTTACTCAAGGGTGGGGCATGTTGCATCGAGGGAGGCTTGTGGTGGAGGGGCCTGGGTGCGCCTGCGGGGTTCCGAGTCTGGGCCCGAAACTGGCCAGCCCCGGCTCGGACAAAAGCCATCTCCTGGGAGCCTCCACCCTCTTCTTCCTTCCGTAAAGGGGGATCCCTTTACGGATGAAAAAACAGGGGCATCTTCGGGGTGGTGGTGACTGGACGGTGGTGTCTGCGGGTTTGCCTCCACGTAGGCCTTACACTGGCACCCCCGCCCCATGTGTCCGAGCCCCTTGGAGGCACAGGGCCGCTTATCTCGGGATGCAGGTGTCCTGCGGTGGTTAAGGAATGGCGTGGGCACTCCACGGGTGAGAGAGGGCACCAGGACCACGAGAGAGCCCCCGGGAAATTCCCCAGCCCTGGGCACCTTGGCTCCAGAAGCTTCCCCAGGCTCCTGCCCTGGGGCCTGATCTTGCTCAACTGGGCCCGGGTTCGCCGCAGGTGAATGTCATTTGCGGACACAAGGACCCAAGACCTTGGATGCGTTTATTGTGAGGGGGCTTGGAGCGCTGGGGGACCGAAGTCGCACTGGTCACAGTCCCTTCTCGAGTAGTTTAGGGCAGATATTAGAGAGTGGAGGCAGGTGGGTCCAAGTTTGACACCTCGGGGCAGGGTGGGGCAGTTTGAGCCAAAGCAAGACTCTTAGGGGCCCAGGCGGGGCGCAGGCCTGAGTCCCCCCTGGAAAACCCTCCCTTGGTCGTGGGGACCGACCGCCCTGGCCCTCTTCACCTTGCGTATAACCGTGGCTGGGCCCAGCCCTGGCCCCAGGTCCCCAGGTCCTCCCTGGGCACTCTGCCTATGCGGTGGCGAGAGAACTGCTGGGAAGTGTGGCCAGGGGAAAATGTGAGGTCCTCTGGGGGCAGGAAGGGCTTCCGTTTCCCGGGTCACGTGCCCAGGGAACATGGGAACCTGGCCTGGTTACTCAAGGGTGGGGCATGTTGCCCCGAGGGAGGCTTGTGGTAGAGGGGCCTGGGTGCGCATGCGGGGTTTCGAGTCTGGGCCCGAAACTGGCCAGCCCCGGCTCGGACAAAAGCCATCTCCTGGGGGCCTCCCCCCTGTTCTTCCATCCGTAAAGGGGGATCCCTTTACGGATGGAAGAACAGGGGGATCTTCGGGGTGGTGGTGACTGGACGGTGGTGTCTGAGGGTTTGCCTCCACGTAGGACGTATACTGGCACCCCCGCCCCATGTGTCCGAGCCCCTTGGAGGCACAGGGCCGCTTATCTCGGGATGCAGGTGTCCTGCGGTGGTTAAGGAATGGCGTGGGCACTCCACGGGCGAGAGAGGGCACCTGGACCACGTGAGAGCCCCCGGGAAATTCCCCAGCCCTGGGCACCATGGCTCCAGATGCTTCCCCAGGCTCCTGCCCTGGGGCCTGATCTTGCTCAACTGGGTCCGGGTTCGGCGCAGGTGAATGTCATTTGCGGACACAAGGACCCAAGACCTTGGATGCGTTTATTGGGAGGGGGCTTGGAGCGCTGGGGGACCGAAGTCGCACTGGTCACAGTCCCTTCTCGAGTAGTTTAGGGCAGATATTAGAGAGTGGAGGCAGGTGGGTCCAAGTTTGACACCTCGGGGCAGGGTGGGGCAGTTTGAGCCAAAGCAACACTCTTAGGTGCCCAGGCGGGGCGCAGGCCTGAGTCCCCCCTGGAGAACCCTCCCATGGTCGTGGGGACCGCCCGCCCTGGCCCTCTTCACCTGGCATATAACCGTGGCTGGGCCCAGCCCTGGCCCCAGGTCCCCATGTCCTCCCTGGGCACTCTGCGGTTGCTGGGGCGGGAGAACTGCTGGGAAGTGTGGCCAGGGGAAAATGTGAGGTCTCCTGCGGGCAGGAAGGGCTTCCGTTTCCCGGGTCACCTGCCCAGGGAACCTGGGAACCTGGCCTGGTTACTCAAGGGTGGGGCATGTTGCCCCGAGGGAGGCTTGTGGTGGAGGGGCCTGAGTGCGCATGCGGGGTTCCGAGTCTGGGCCCGAAACTGGCCAGCCCCGGCTCGGACAAAAGCCATCTCCTGGGGGCCTCCCCCCTGTTCTTCCATCCGTAAAGGGGGATCCCTTTACGGATGGAAGAACAGGGGGATCTTCGGGGTGGTGGTGACTGGACGGTGGTGTCTGCGGGTTTGCCTCCACGTAGGCCGTATACTGTCACCCCCGCCCCATGTGTCCGAGCCCCTTGGAGGCACAGCGCCGCTTATCTCGGGATGCAGGTGTCCTGCGGTGGTTAAGGAATGGCGTGGGCTCTCCACGGGCGAGAGAGGGCACCTGGACCACGAGAGAGCCCCCGGGAAATTCCCCAGACCTGGGCACCATGGCTCCAGATGCTTCCCCAGGCTCTTGCCCTGGGGCCTGATGTTGCTCAACTGGGCCCGGGTTCGCCGCAGGTGAATGTCATTTGCGGACACCAAGGATCCGAGACCTTGGATGCGTTTATTGGGGGGGGCTTGGAGCGCTGGGGGACCGAAGTCGCACTGGTCACAGTCCCTTCTCGAGTAGTTTAGGGCAGATATTAGAGAGTGGAGGCAGGTGGGTCCAAGTTTGACACCTCGGGGCAGGGTGGGGCAGTTTGAGCCAAAGCAAGACTCTTAGGGGCCCAGGCGGGGCGCAGGCCTGAGTCCCCCCTGGAGAACCCTTCCATGGTCGTGGGGACCGCCCGCCCTGGCCCTCTTCACCTGGCGCATAACCGTGGCTGGGCCGAACCCTGGCCCCAGGTCCCCAGGTCCTCCCTGGGCACTCTGCCTATGCCAGGGCGGGAAACTGCTGGGAAGTGTGGCCAGGGGAAAATGTGAGGTCCTCTGCGGGCAGGAAGGGCTTCCGTTTCCTGGGTCACCTGCCCAGGGAACATGGGAACCTGGCCTGGTTACTCAAGGGTGGGGCATGTTGCCCCGAGGGAGGCTTGTGGTGGAGGGGCCTGAGTGCGCATGCGGGGTTCCGAGTCTGGGCCCGAAACTGGCCAGCCCCGGCTCGGACAAAAGCCATCTCCTGGGGGCCTCCACCCTGTTCTTCCATCCGTAAAGGGGGATCCCTTTACGGATGGAAGAACAGGGGGATCTTCGGGGTGGTGGTGACTGGACGGTGGTGTCTGCCGGTTTGCCTCCACGTAGGCCTTACACTGGCACCCCCGCCCCATGTGTCCGAGCCCCTTGGAGGCACAGGGCCGCTTATCTAGGGATGCAGGTGTCCTGCGGTGGTTAAGGAATGGCGTGGGCACTCCACGGGCGAGAGAGGGCACCTGGACCACGAGAGAGCCCCCGGGAAATTCCCCAGCCCTGGGCACCTTGGCTCCAGAAGCTTCCCCAGGCTCCTGCCCTGGGGCCTGATATTGCTCAACTGGGCTCGGGTTCGCCGCAGGTGAATGTCATTTTCGGACACCAAGGACCCGAGACCTTGGATGCGTTTATTGGGAGGGGGCTTGGAGCGCTGGGGGACCGAAGTCGCACTGGTCACAGTCCCTTCTCGAGTAGTTTAGGCCAGATATTAGAGAGTGGAGGCAGGTGGGTCCAAGTTTGACACCTCGGGGCAGGGTAGGGCAGTTTTAGCCAAAGCAAGACTCTTAGGGGCCCAGGCGGGGCGCAGGCCTGAGTCCTCCCTGGAGAACCCTTCCATGGTCGTGGGGACCGCCCGCTCCGGCCCTCTTCACCTGGCGCATAACCGTGGCTGGGCCCAGCCCAGGCCCCAGGTCCCCAGGTCCTCCCTGGGCACTCTGCCGATGCGGGGGCGGGAGAACTGCTGGGAAGTGTGGCCAGGGGAAAATGTGAGGTCCTCTGGGGGCAGGAAGGGCTTCCGTTTCCCGGGTCACGTGCCCAGGGAACCTGGCAACCTGGCCTGGTTACTCAAGGGTGGGCATGTTGCACCGAGGGAGGCTTGTGGTGGAGGGGCCTGGGTGCGCATGCGGGGTTCCGAGTCTGGGCCCTAAACTGGCCAGCCCCGGCTCGGACAAAAGCCATCTCCTGGGGGCCTCCGCCCTGTTCTTCCATCCGTAAAGGGGGATCCCTTTACGGATGGAAGAATAGGGGGATCTTCGGGGTGGTGGTGACTGGACGGTGGTGTCTGCGGGTTTGCCTCCACGTAGGCCGTATACTGGCACCCCCGCCCCATGTGTCCGAGCCCCTTGGAGGCACAGCGCCGCTTATCTCGGGATGCAGGTGTCCTGCGGTGGTTAAGGAATGGCGTGGGCTCTCCACGGGCGAGAGAGGGCACCTGGACCACGAGAGAGCCCCCGGGAAATTCCCCAGACCTGGGCACCATGGCTCCAGATGCTTCCCCAGGCTCTTGCCCTGGGGCCTGATGTTGCTCAACTGGGCCCGGGTTCGCCGCAGGTGAATGTCATTTGCGGACACCAAGGATCCGAGACCTTGGATGCGTTTATTGGGGGGGGCTTGGAGCGCTGGGGGACCGAAGTCGCACTGGTCACAGTCCCTTCTCGAGTAGTTTAGGGCAGATATTAGAGAGTGGAGGCAGGTGGGTCCAAGTTTGACACCTCGGGGCAGGGTGGGGCAGTTTGAGCCAAAGCAAGACTCTTAGGGGCCCAGGCGGGGCGCAGGCCTGAGTCCCCCCTGGAGAACCCTTCCATGGTCGTGGGGACCGCCCGCCCTGGCCCTCTTCACCTGGCGCATAACCGTGGCTGGGCCGAACCCTGGCCCCAGGTCCCCAGGTCCTCCCTGGGCACTCTGCCTATGCCAGGGCGGGAAACTGCTGGGAAGTGTGGCCAGGGGAAAATGTGAGGTCCTCTGCGGGCAGGAAGGGCTTCCGTTTCCTGGGTCACCTGCCCAGGGAACATGGGAACCTGGCCTGGTTACTCAAGGGTGGGGCATGTTGCCCCGAGGGAGGCTTGTGGTGGAGGGGCCTGAGTGCGCATGCGGGGTTCCGAGTCTGGGCCCGAAACTGGCCAGCCCCGGCTCGGACAAAAGCCATCTCCTGGGGGCCTCCACCCTGTTCTTCCATCCGTAAAGGGGGATCCCTTTACGGATGGAAGAACAGGGGGATCTTCGGGGTGGTGGTGACTGGACGGTGGTGTCTGCCGGTTTGCCTCCACGTAGGCCTTACACTGGCACCCCCGCCCCATGTGTCCGAGCCCCTTGGAGGCACAGGGCCGCTTATCTAGGGATGCAGGTGTCCTGCGATGGTTAAGGAATGGCGTGGGCACTCCACGGGCGCGAGAGGGCACCTGGACCACGAGAGAGCCCCCGGGAAATTCCCCAGCCCTGGTCACCTTGGCTCCAGAAGCTTCCCCAGGCTCCTGCCCTGGGGCCTGATATTGCTCAACTGGGCTCGGGTTCGCCGCAGGTGAATGTCATTTTCGGACACCAAGGACCCGAGACCTTGGATGCGTTTATTGGGAGGGGGCTTGGAGCGGTGGGGGACAGAAGTTGCACTGGTCACAGTCCCTTCTCGAGTAGTTTAGGGCAGATATTAGAGAGTGGAGGCAGGTGGGACCAAGTTTGACACCTCGGGGCAGGGTGGGGCAGTTTGAGCCAAAGCAAGACTCTTAGGGGCCCAGGCGGGGCGCAGGCCTGAGTCCCCCCTGGAGAACCCTCCCATGGTCGTGGGTACCGCCCGCCCTGGCCCTCTTCACCTGGCGTATAACCGTGGCTGGGCCCAGCCCTGGCCCCAGGTCCCCATGTCCTCCCTGGGCACTCTGCGGTTGCTGGGGCGGGAGAACTGCTGGGAAGTGTGGCCAGGGGAAAATGTGAGGTCATCTGGGGGCAGGAAGGGCTTCCGTTTCCCGGGTCACGTGCCCAGGGAAACTGGGAACCTGGCCTGGTTACTCAAGGGTGGGGCATGTTGCCCCGAGGGAGGCTTGTGGTGGAGGGGCCTGGGTGCGCATGCGGGGTTCCGAGTATGGGCCCGAAACTGGCCAGCCCCGGCTCGGACAAAAGCCATCTCCTGGGGGCCTCCCCCCTGTTCTTCCATCCGTAAAGGGGGATCCCTTTACGGATGGAAGAACAGGGGGATCTTCGGGGTGGTGGTGACTGGACGGTGGTGTCTGCGGGTTTGCCTCCACGTAGGCCGTATACTGTCACCCCCGCCCCATGTGTCCGAGCCCCTTGGAGGCACAGCGCCGCTTATCTCGGGATGCAGGTGTCCTGCGGTGGTTAAGGAATGGCGTGGGCACTCCACGGGCGAGAGAGGGCACCTGGACCACGTGAGAGCCCCCGGGAAATTCCCCAGCCCTGGGCACCATGGCTCCAGATGCTTCCCCAGGCTCCTTCCCTGGGGCCTGATCTTGCTCAACTGGGTCCGGGTTCGGCGCAGGTGAATGTCATTTGCGGACACAAGGACCCAAGACCTTGGATGCGTTTATTGGGAGGGGGCTTGGAGCGCTGGGGGACCGAAGTCGCACTGGTCACAGTCCCTTCTCGAGTAGTTTAGGGCAGATATTAGAGAGTGGAGGCAGGTGGGTCCAAGTTTGACACCTCGGGGCAGGGTGGGGCAGTTTGAGCCAAAGCAAGACTCTTAGGGGCACAGGCGGGGCGCAGGCCTGCGTCCCCCCTGGAGAACCCTCCCATGGTCGTGGGGACCGCCCGCCCTGGCCCTCTTCACCTGGCGTATAACCGTGGCTGGGCCCAGCCCTGGCCCCAGGTCCCCAGGTCCTCCCTGGGCACTCTGCCTATGCGGGGGCGGGAGAACTGCTGGGAAGTGTGGCCAGGGGAAAATGTGAGGTCCTCTGGGGGCAGGAAGGGCTTCCGTTTCCCGGGTCACGTGCCCAGGGAACCTGGCAACCTGGCCTGGTTACTCAAGGGTGGGGCATGTTGCCCCGAGGGAGGCTTGTGGTGGAGGGGCCTGGGTGCGCATGCGGGGTTCCGAGTCTGGGCCCGAAACTGGCCAGCCCCGGCTCGGACAAAAGCCATCTCCTGGAGGCCTCCCCCCTGTTCTTCCATCGGTAAAGGGGGATCCCTTTACGGATGGAAGAACAGGGGGATCTTCGGGGTGGTGGTGACTGGACGGTGGTGTCTGCGGGTTTGCCTCCACGTAGGCCGTATACTGGCACCCCCGCCCCATGTGTCCGAGCCCCTTGGAGGCACAGGTCCGCTTATCTCGGGATGCAGGTGTCCTGCGGTGGTTAAGGAATGGCGTGGGCACTCCACGGGCGAGAGAGGGCACCTGGACCACGAGAGAGCCCCCGGGAAATTCCCCAGCCCTGGGCACCATGGCTCCAGATGCTTCCCCAGGCTCCTGCCCTGGGGCCTGATCTTGCTCAACTGGGCCCGGGTTCGCCACAGGTGAATGTCATTTGCGCACACAAGGACCCGAGACCTTGGATGCGTTTATTGTTAGGGGGCTTGGAGCGCTGCGGGACCGAATTCGCACTGGTCACAGTCCCTTCTCGAGTAGTTTAGGGCAGATATTAGAGAGTGGAGGCAGGAGGGTCCAAGTTTGACACCTAGGGGCAGGGTGGGGCAGTTTGAGCCAAAGCAAGACTCTTAGGGGCCCAGGCGGGGCGCAGGCCTGAGTCCTCCCTGGAGAACCCTTCCATGGTCGTGGGGACCGCCCGCCCTGGCCCTCTTCACCTGGCGCATAACCGTGGCTGGGCCGAGCCCTGGCCCCAGGTCCCCAGGTCCTCCCTGGGCACTCTGCCTATGCCGGGGCGGGAAATTGCTGGGAAGTGTGGCCAGGGGAAAATGTGAGGTCCTCTGCGGGCAGGAAGGGCTTCCGTTTCCTGGGTCACCTGCCCAGGGAACATGGGAACCTGGCCTGGTTACTCAAGGGTGGGGCATGTTGCCCCGAGGGAGGCTTGTGGTGGAGGGGCCTGAGTGCGCATGCGGGGTTCCGAGTCTGGGCCCGAAACTGGCCAGCCCCGGCTCGGACAAAAGCCATCTCCTTGGGGCCTCCACCCTGTTCTTCCATCCCTAAAGGGGGATGGTGAATGTCATTTGCGGACACCAAGGACCCGAGACCTTGGATGCGTTTATTGTGAGGGGGCTTGGAGCGCTGGGGGACCAAAGTCGCACTGGTCACAGTCCCTTCTCGAGTAGTTTAGGGCAGATATTAGAGAGTGGAGGCAGGTGGGTCCAAGTTTGACACCTCGGGGCAGGGTGGGGCAGTTTGAGCCAAAGCAAGACTCTTAGGGGCCCAGGCGGGGCGCAGGCCTGAGTCCCCCCTGGAGAACCCTCCCATGGTCGTGGGGACCGCCCGCCCTGGCCCTCTTCCCCTGGCGTATAACCGTGGCTGGGCCCAGCCCTGGCACCAGGTCCCCAGGTCCTCCCTGGGCACTCTGCCTATGCGGGGGCGGGAGAACTGCTGGGAAGTGTGGCCAGGGGAAAATGTGAGGTCATCTGGGGGCAGGAAGGGCTTCCGTTTCCCGGGTCACGTGCCCAGGGAACCTGGGAACCTGGCCTGGTTACTCAAGGGTGGGGCATGTTGCCCCGAGGGAGGCTTGTGGTGGAGGGGCCTGGGTGCGCATGCGGGGTTCCGAGTCTGGGCCCGAAACTGGCCAGCCCCGGCTCGGACAAAAGCCATCTCCTGGGGGCCTCCGCCCTGTTCTTCCATCCGTAAAGGGGGATCCCTTTACGGATGGAAGAACAGGGGGATCTTCGGGGTGGTGGTGACTGGACGGTGGTGTCTGCGGGTTTGCCTCCACGTAGGCCGTATACTGGCACCCCCGCCCCATGTGTCCGAGCCCATAGGAGGCACAGGGACGCTTATCTCGGGATGCAGGTGTCCTGCGGTGGTTAAGGAATGGCGTGGGCACTCCACGGGAGAGAGAGGGCACCTGGACCACGAGAGAGTCCCCGGGAAATTCCCCAGCCCTGGGCACCATGGCTCCAGATGCTTCCCCAGGCTCCTGCCCTGGGGCCTGATCTTGCTCACCTGGGCCCGGGTTCGCCGCAGGTGAATGTCATTTGCGGACACCAAGGACCCGAGACCTTGGATGCGTTTATTGGGAGGGGGCTTGGAGCGGTGGGGGACAGAAGTTGCACTGGTCACAGTCCCTTCTCGAGTAGTTCAGGGTAGATATTAGAGAGTGGAGGCAGGTGGGTCCAAGTTTGACACCTCGGGGCAGGGTGGGGCAGTTTGAGCCAAAGCAAGACTCTTAGGGGCCCAGGCGGGGCGCAGGCCTGCGTCCCCCCTGGAGAACCCTCCCATGGTCGTGGGGACCGCCCGCCCTGGCCCTCTTCACCTGGCGTATAACCGTGGCTGGGCCCAGCATGGCCCCAGGTCCCCAGGTCCTCCCTGGGCACTCTGCCTATGCGGGGGCCGGAGAACTGCTGGGAAGTGTGGCCAGGGGAAAATGTGAGGTCCTCTGGGGGCAGGAAGGGCTTCCGTATGCCGGGTCACGTGCCCAGGGAACCTGGGAACCTGGCCTGGTTACTCAAGGGTGGGGCATGTTGCATCGAGGGAGGCTTGTGGTGGAGGGGCCTGGGTGCGCATGCGGGTTTCCGAGTCTGGGCCCGAAACTGGCCAGCTCCGGCTCGGACAAAAGCCATCTCCTGGGGGCCTCCCCCCTGTTCTTCCATCCGTAAAGGGGGATCCCTTTACGGATGGAAGAACAGGGGGATCTTCGGGGTGGTGGTGACTGGACGGTGGTGTCTGCGGGTTTGCCTCCACGTAGGCCGTATACTGGCACCCCGGCCCCATGTGTCCGAGCCCATAGGAGGCACAGGGACGCTTATCTCGGGATGCAGGTGTCCTGCGGTGGTTAAGGAATGGCGTGGGCACTCCACGGGCGAGAGAGGGCACCTGGACCACGAGAGAGCCCCCGGGAAATTCCCCAGCCCTGGGCACCATGGCTCCAGATGCTTCCCCAGGCTCCAGCCCAGGGGCCTGATGTTGCTCAAGTGGGCCCGGGTTCGCCGCAGGTGAATGTCATTTGCGGACACCAAGGACCCGAGACCTTGGATGCGTTTATTGGGATGGGCTTGGAGCGCTGGGGGACCGAAGTCGCACTGGTCACAGTCCCTTCTCTAGTAGTTTAGGGCAGATATTAGAGAGTGGAGGCAGGTGGGTCCAAGTTTGACACCTCGGGGCAGGGTGGGGCAGTTTGAGCCAAAGCAACACTCTTAGGGGCCCAGGCGGGGCGCAGGCCTGAGTCCCCCCTGGAGAACCCTTCCATGGTCGTGGGGACCGCCCGCCCTGGCCCTCTTCACCTGGCGCATAACCGTGGCTGGGCCCAGCCCTGGCCCCAGGTCCCCAGGTCCTCCCTGGGCACTCTGCCTATGCCGGGGCGGGAAACTGCTGGGAAGTGTGGCCAGGGGAAAATGTGAGGTCCTCTGCGGGCAGGAAGGGCTTCCGTTTCCTGGGTCACCTGCCCAGGGAACATGGGAACCTAGCCTGGTTACTCAAGGGTCGGGCATGTTGCCCCGAGGGAGGCTTGTGGTGGAGGGGCCTGGGTGCGCATGCGGGGTTCCAAGTCTGGGCCCGAAACTGGCCAGCCCCGGCTCGGACAAAAGCCATCTCCTGGGGGCCTCCACCCTGTTCTTCCATCCGTAAAGGGGGATCCCTTTAGGGATGAAAAAACAGGGGCATCTTCGGGGTGGTGGTGACTGGACGGTGGTGTCTGCCGGTTTGCCTCCACGTAGGCCTTACACTGGCACCCCCGCCCCATGTGTCCGAGCCCCTTGGAGGCACAGGGCCGCTTATCTCGGGATGCAGGTGTCCTGCGGTGGTTAAGGAATGGCGTGGGCACTCCACGGGTGAGAGAGGGCACCAGGACCACGAGAGAGCCCCCGGGAAATTCCCCAGCCCTGGGCACCATGGCTCCAGATGCTTCCCCAGGCTCCTGCCCTGGGGCCTGATCTTGCTCAACTGGGCCTGGGTTCACCGCAGGTGAATGTCATTTGCGGACACCAAGGATCCGAGACCTTGGATGCGTTTATTGGGGGGGGCTTGGAGCGCTGGGGGACCGAAGTCGCACTGGTCACAGTCCCTTCTCGAGTAGTTTAGGGCAGATATTAGAGAGTGGAGGCAGGTGGGTCCAAGTTTGACACCTCGGGGCAGGGTGGGGCAGTTTGAGCCAAAGCAACACTCTTAGGGGCCCAGGCGGGGCGCAGGCCTGAGTCCCCCCTGGAGAACCCTTCCATGGTCGTGGGGACCGCCCGCCCTGGCCCTCTTCACCTGGCGCATAACCGTGGCTGGGCCCAGCCCTGGCCCCAGGTCCCCAGGTCCTCCCTGGGCACTATGCGGATGCGGGGGCGGGAGAACTGCTGGGAAGTGTGGCCAGGGGAAAATGTGAGGTCCTTTGCGGGCAGGAAGGGCTTCCGTTTCCCGGGTCACCTGCCCAGGGAACCTGGGAACCTGGCCTGGTTACTCAAGGGTGGGGCATGTTGCCCCGAGGGAGGCTTGTGGTGGAGGGGCCTGGGTGCGCATGCGGGGTTCTGAGTCTGGGCCCGAAACTGGCCAGCCCCGGCTCAGACAAAAGCCATCTCCTGGGGGCCTCCCCCCTGTTGTTCCATCCGTAAAGGGGGATCCCTTTACGGATGGAAGAACAGGGGGATCTTCGGGGTGGTGGTGACTGGACGGTGGTGTCTGCGGGTTTGCCTCCATGTAGGCCGTATACTGGCACCCCCGCCCCATGTGTCCGAGCCCCTTGGAGGCACAGGGCCGCTTATCTCGGGATGCAGGTGTCCTGCGGTGGTTAAGGAATGGCGTGGGCACTCCACGGGCGAGAGAGGCACCTGGACCACGAGAGAGCCCCCGGGAAATTCCCCAGCCGTGGGCACCATGGCTCCAGATGCTTCCCCAGGCTCCTGCCCTGGGGCCTGATCTTGCTCAACTGGGCCCGGGTTCACCCCAGGTGAATGTCATTTGCGGACACCAAGGACCCGAGACCTTGGATGCGTTTATTGGGAGGGGGCTTGGAGCGGTGGGGGACAGAAGTTGCACTGGTCACAGTCCCTTCTCGAGTAGTTCAGGGCAGATATTAGAGAGTGGAGGCAGGTGGGTCCAAGTTTGACACCTCGGGGCAGGGTGGGGCAGTTTGAGCCAAAGCAGGACTCTTAGGGGCCCAGGCGGGGCGCAGGCCTGAGTCCCCCCTGGAGAACCCTTCCATAGTCGTGGGGACCGCCCGCCCTGGCCCTCTTCACCTGGCGCATAACCCTGGCTGGGCCCCGCCCTGGCCCCAGGTCCGCAGGTCCTCCCTGGGCACTCTGCCTATGCGGGGGCGGGAGAACTGCTGGGAAGTGTGGTCAGGGGAAAATGTGAGGTCCTCTGGGGGCAGGAAGGGCTTCCATATCCCGGGTCACGTGCCCAGGGAACCTGGGAACCTGGCCTGGTTACTCAAGGGTGGGGCATGTTGCATCGAGGGAGGCTTGTGGTGGAGGGGCCTGGGTGCGCCTGCGGGGTTCCGAGTCTGGGCCCGAAACTGGCCAGCCCCGGCTCGGACAAAAGCCATCTCCTGGGAGCCTCCACCCTCTTCTTCCTTCCGTAAAGGGGGATCCCTTTACGGATGAAAAAACAGGGGCATCTTCGGGGTGGTGGTGACTGGACGGTGGTGTCTGCGGGTTTGCCTCCACGTAGGCCTTACACTGGCACCCCCGCCCCATGTGTCCGAGCCCCTTGGAGGCACAGGGCCGCTTATCTCGGGATGCAGGTGTCCTGCGGTGGTTAAGGAATGGCGTGGGCACTCCACGGGTGAGAGAGGGCACCAGGACCACGAGAGAGCCCCCGGGAAATTCCCCAGCCCTGGGCACCTTGGCTCCAGAAGCTTCCCCAGGCTCCTGCCCTGGGGCCTGATCTTGCTCAACTGGGCCCGGGTTCGCCGCAGGTGAATGTCATTTGCGGACACAAGGACCCAAGACCTTGGATGCGTTTATTGTGAGGGGGCTTGGAGCGCTGGGGGACCGAAGTCGCACTGGTCACAGTCCCTTCTAGAGTAGTTTAGGGCAGATATTAGAGAGTGGAGGCAGGTGGGCCCAAGTTTGACACCTCGGGGCAGGGTGGGGCAGTTTGAGCCAAAGCAAGACTCTTAGGGGCCCAGGCGGGGCGCAGGCCTGAGTCCCCCCTGGAGAACCCTCCCATGGTCGTGGGTACCGCCCGCCCTGGCCCGCTTCACCTGGAGTATAACCGTGGCTGGGCCCAGCCCTGGCCCCAGGTCCCCATGTCCTCCCTGGGCACTCTGCGGTTGCTGGGGCGGGAGAACTGCTGGGAAGTGTGGCCAGGGGAAAATGTGAGGTCATCTGGGGGCAGGAAGGGCTTCCGTTTCCCGGGTCATGTGCCCAGGGAACCTGGGAACCTGGCCTGGTTACTCAAGGGTGGGGCATGTTGCCCCGAGGGAGGCTTGTGGTGGAGGGGCCTGGGTGCGCATGCGGGTTTCCGAGTCTGGGCCCGAAACTGGCCAGCTCCGGCTCGGACAAAAGCCATCTCCTGGGGGCCTCCCCCCTGTTCTTCCATCCGTAAAGGGGGATCCCTTTTCGGATGGAAGAACAGGGGGATCTTCGGGGTGGTGGTGACTGGACGGTGGTGTCTGCGGGTTTGCCTCCACGTAGGCCGTATACTGGCACCCCCGCCACATGTGTCCGAGCCCATAGGAGGCACAGGGACGCTTATCTCGGGATGCAGGTGTCCTGCGGTGGTTAAGGAATGGCGTGGGCACTCCACGGGCGAGAGAGGGCACCTGGACCACGAGAGAGCCCCCGGGAAATTCCCCAGCCCTGGGCACCATGGCTCCAGATGCTTCCCCAGGCTCCAGCCCAGGGGCCTGATGTTGCTCAAGTGGGCCCGGGTTCGCCGCAGGTGAATGTCATTTGCGGACACCAAGGACCCGAGACCTTGGATGCGTTTATTGGGAGTGGGCTTGGAGCGCTGGGGGACCGAAGTCGCACTGGTCACAGTCCCTTCTCTAGTAGTTTAGGGCAGATATTAGAGAGTGGAGGCAGGTGGGTCCAAGTTTGACACCTCGGGGCAGGGTGGGGCAGTTTGAGCCAAAGCAAGACTCTTAGGGGCCCAGGCGGGGCGCAGGCCTGAGTCCCCCCTGGAGAACCCTCCCATGGTCGTGGGGACCGCCCGCCCTGGCCCTCTTCACCTGGCGCATAACCGTGGCTGTGCCCAGCCCTGGCCCCAGGTCCCCATGTCCTCCCTGGGCACTCTGCGGTTGCTGGGGCGGGAGAACTGCTGGGAAGTGTGGCAGGGGAAAATGTGAGGTCTCCTGCGGGTAGGAAGGGCTTCCGTTTCCCGGGTCACCTGCCCAGGGAACCTGGGAACCTGGCCTGGTTACTCAAGGGTGGGGCATGTTGCCCCGAGGGAGGCTTGTGGTGGAGGGGCCTGGGTGCGCATGCGGGGTTCCGAGTCTGGGCCCGAAACTGGCCAGCCCCGGCTCGGACAAAAGCCATCTCCTGGGGGCTTCCCCCCTGTTCTTCCATCGGTAAAGGGGGATCCCTTTACGGATGGAAGAACAGGGGGATCTTCGGGGTGGTGGTGACTGGACGGTGGTGTCTGCGGGTTTGCCTCCACGTAGGCCGTATACTGGCACCCCCGCCCCATGTGTCCGAGCCCCTTGGAGGCACAGGTCCGCTTATCTCGGGATGCAGGTGTCCTGCGGTGGTTAAGGAATGGCGTGGGCACTCCACGGGCGAGAGAGGGCACCTGGACCACGAGAGAGCCCCCGGGAAATTCCCCAGCCCTGGGCACCATGGCTCCAGATGCTTCCCCAGGCTCCTGCCCTGGGGCCTGATCTTGCTCAACTGGGCCCGGGTTCGCCACAGGTGAATGTCATTTGCGGACACAAGGACCCGACACCTTGGATGCGTTTATTGTTAGGGGGCTTGGAGCGCTGCGGGACCGAAGTCGCACTGGGTACAGTCCCTTCTCGAGTAGTTTAGGGCAGATATTAGAGAGTGGAGGCAGGAGGGTCCAAGTTTGACACCTAGGGGCAGGGTGGGGCAGTTTGAGCCAAAGCAAGACTCTTAGGGGCCCAGGCGGGGCGCAGGCCTGAGTCCTCCCTGGAGAACCCTTCCATGGTGGTGGGGACCGCCCGCCCTGGCCCTCTTCACCTGGCGCATAACCGTGGCTGGGCCGAGCCCTGGCCCCAGGTCCCCAGGTCCTCCCTGGGCACTCTGCCTATGCCGGGGCGGGAAACTGCTGGGAAGTGTGGCCAGGGGAAAATGTGAGGTCCTCTGCGGGCAGGAAGGGCTTCCGTTTCCTGGGTCACCTGCCCAGGGAACATGGGAACCTGGCCTGGTTACTCAAGGGTGGGGCATGTTGCCCCGAGGGAGGCTTGTGGTGGAGGGGCCTGAGTGCGCATGCGGGGTTCCGAGTCGGGGCCCGAAACTGGCCAGCCCCGGCTCGGACAAAAGCCATCTCCTGGGGGCCTCCACCCTGTTCTTCCATCCGTAAAGGGGGATGGTGAATGTCATTTGCGGACACCAAGGACCCGAGACCTTGGATGCGTTTATTGGGAGGGGGCTTGGAGCGGTGGGGGACAGAAGTTGCACTGGTCACAGTCCCTTCTCGAGTAGTTCAGGGCAGATATTAGAGAGTGGAGGCAGGTGGGTCCAAGTTTGACACCTCGGGGCAGGGTGGGGCAGTTTGAGCCAAAGCAAGACTCTTAGGGGCCCAGGCGGGGCGCAGGCCTGCGTCCCCCCTGGAGAACCCTCCCATGGTCGTGGGGACCGCCCGCCCTGGCCCTCTTCACCTGGCGTATAACCGTGGCTGGGCCCAGCATGGCCCCAGGTCCCCAGGTCCTCCCTGGGCACTCTGCCTATGCGGGGGCCGGAGAACTGCTGGGAAGTGTGGCCAGGGGAAAATGTGAGGTCCTCTGGGGGCAGGAAGGGCTTCCGTATCCCGGGTCACGTGCCCAGGGAACCTGGGAACCTGGCCTGGTTACTCAAGGGTGGGGCATGTTGCATCGAGGGAGGCTTGTGGTGGAGGGGCCTGGGTGCGCATGCGGGTTTCCGAGTCTGGGCCCGAAACTGGCCAGCTCCGGCTCGGACAAAAGCCATCTCCTGGGGGCCTCCCCCCTGTTCTTCCATCCGTAAAGGGGGATCCCTTTACGGATGGAAGAACAGGGGGATCTTCGGGGTGGTGGTGACTGGACGGTGGTGTCTGCGGGTTTGCCTCCACGTAGGCCGTATACTGGCACCCCCGCCCCATGTGTCCGAGCCCATAGGAGGCACAGGGACGCTTATCTCGGGATGCAGGTGTCCTGCGGTGGTTAAGGAATGGCGTGGGCACTCCACGGGCGAGAGAGGGCACCTGGACCACGAGAGAGCCCCCGGGAAATTCCCCAGCCCTGGGCACCATGGCTCCAGATGCTTCCCCAGGCTCCAGCCCAGGGGCCTGATGTTGCTCAAGTGGGCCCGGGTTCGCCGCAGGTGAATGTCATTTGCGGACACCAAGGACCCGAGACCTTGGATGCGTTTATTGGGATGGGCTTGGAGCGCTGGGGGACCGAAGTCGCACTGGTCACAGTCCCTTCTCTAGTAGTTTAGGGCAGATATTAGAGAGTGGAGGCAGGTGGGTCCAAGTTTGACACCTCGGGGCAGGGTGGGGCAGTTTGAGCCAAAGCAACACTCTTAGGGGCCCAGGCGGGGCGCAGGCCTGAGTCCCCCCTGGAGAACCCTTCCATGGTCGTGGGGACCGCCCGCCCTGGCCCTCTTCACCTGGCGCATAACCGTGGCTGGGCCCAGCCCTGGCCCCAGGTCCCCAGGTCCTCCCTGGGCACTATGCGGATGCGGGGGCGGGAGAACTGCTGGGAAGTGTGGCCAGGGGAAAATGTGAGGTCCTTTGCGGGCAGGAAGGGCTTCCGTTTCCCGGGTCACCTGCCCAGGGAACCTGGGAACCTGGCCTGGTTACTCAAGGGTGGGGCATGTTGCCCCGAGGGAGGCTTGTGGTGGAGGGGCCTGGGTGCGCATGCGGGGTTCTGAGTCTGGGCCCGAAACTGGCCAGCCCCGGCTCAGACAAAAGCCATCTCCTGGGGGCCTCCCCCCTGTTCTTCCATCCGTAAAGGGGGATCCCTTTACGGATGGAAGAACAGGGGGATCTTCGGGGTGGTGGTGACTGGACGGTGGTGTCTGCGGGTTTGCCTCCACGTAGGCCGTATACTGTCACCCCCGCCCCATGTGTCCGAGCCCCTTGGAGGCACAGGGCCGCTTATCTCGGGATGCAGGTGTCCTGCGGTGGTTAAGGAATGGCGTGGGCACTCCACGGGCGAGAGAGGGCACCTGGACCATGTGAGAGCCCCCGGGATATTCCCCAGCCTTGGGCACCATGGCTCCAGATGCTTCCCCAGGCTCCTTCCCTGGGGCCTGATCTTGCTCAACTGGGTCCGGGTTCGGCGCAGGTGAATGTCATTT
This sequence comes from Desmodus rotundus, assembly GCF_022682495.2. NCBI lineage: Eukaryota > Metazoa > Chordata > Mammalia > Chiroptera > Phyllostomidae > Desmodus > Desmodus rotundus. The sequence continues at coordinate 41,360,868 of NC_071387.1, read as the reverse complement.
GCGGACACAAGGACCCAAGACCTTGGATGCGTTTATTGGGAGGGGGCTTGGAGCGCTGGGGGACCGAAGTCGCACTGGTCACAGTCCCTTCTCGAGTAGTTTAGGGCAGATATTAGAGAGTGGAGGCAGGTGGGTCCAAGTTTGACACCTCGGGGCAGGGTGGGGCAGTTTGAGCCAAAGCAAGACTCTTAGGGGCCCAGGCGGGGCGCAGGCCTGAGTCCCCCCTGGAGAACCCTCCCATGGTCGTGGGGACCGCCCGCCCTGGCCCTCTTCACCTGGCGTATAACCGTGGCTGGGCCCAGCCCTGGCCCCAGGTCCCCAGGTCCTCCCTGGGCACTCTGCGTATGCGGGGGCGGGAGAACTGATGGGAAGTGTGGCCAGGGGAAAATGTGAGGTCCTCTGGGGGCAGGAAGGGCTTCCGTTTCCCGGGTCACGTGCCCAGGGAACCTGGGAACCTGGCCTGGTTACTCAAGGGTGGGGCATGTTGCCCCGAGGGAGGCTTGTGGTGGAGGGGCCTGGGTGCGCATGCGGGGTTCCGAGTCTGGGCCCGAAACTGGCCAGCCCCGGCTCGGACAAAAGCCATCTCCTGGGGGCCTCCCCCCTGTTCTTCCATCCGTAAAGGGGGATCCCTTTACGGATGGAAGAACAGGGGGATCTTCGGGGTGGTGGTGACTGGACGGTGGTGTCTGCGGGTTTGCCTCCACGTAGGCCGTATACTGGCACTCCCGCCCCATGTGTCCGAGCCCCTTGGAGGAACAGCGCCGCTTATCTAGGGATGCAGGTGTCCTGCGGTGGTTAAGGAATGGCGTGGGCACTCCACGGGCGAGAGAGGGCACCTAGACCACGTGAGAGCCCCCGGGAAATTCCCCAGCCCTGGGCACCATGGCTCCAGATGCTTCCCCAGGCTCCTTCCCTGGGGCCTGATCTTGCTCAACTGGGTCCGGGTTCGGCGCAGGTGAATGTCATTTGGGGACACAAGGACCCAAGACCTTGGATGCGTTTATTGGGAGGGGGCTTGGAGCGCTGGGGGACCGAAGTCGCACTGGTCACAGTCCCTTCTCGAGTAGTTTAGGGCAGATATTAGAGAGTGGAGGCAGGTGGGTCCAAGTTTGACACCTCGGGGCAGGGTGGGGCAGTTTTAGCCAAAGCAATACTCTTAGGGGCCCAGGCGGGGCGCAGGCCTGCGTCCCCCCTGGAGAACCCTCCCATGGTCGTGGGGACCGCCCGCCCTGGCCCTCTTCACCTGGCGTATAACCGTGGCTGGGCCCAGCATGGCCCCAGGTCCCCAGGTCCTCCCTGGGCACTCTGCCTATGCGGGGGCCGGAGAACTGCTGGGAAGTGTGGCCAGGGGAAAATGTGAGGTCCTCTGGGGGCAGGAAGGGCTTCGGTTTCCCGGGTCACGTGCCCAGGGAACCTGGGAACCTGGCCTGGTTACTCAAGGGTGGGGCAAGTTGCCCCGAGGGAGGCTTGTGGTGGAGGGGCCTGGGTGCGCATGCGGGGTTCCGAGTCTGGGCCCGAAACTGCCCAGCCCCGGCTCGGACAAAAGCCATCTCCTGGGGGCCTCCCCCCTGTTCTTCCATCGGTAAAGGGGGATCCCTTTACGGATGGAAGAACAGGGGGATCTTCGGGGTGGTGGTGACTGGACGGTGGTGTCTGCGGGTTTGCCTCCACGTAGGCCGTATACTGGCACCCCCGCCCCATGTGTCCGAGCCCCTTGGAGGCACAGGTCCGCTTATCTCGGGATGCAGGTGTCCTGCGGTGGTTAAGGAATGGCGTGGGCACTCCACGGGCGAGAGAGGGCACCTGGACCACGAGAGAGCCCCCGGGAAATTCCCCAGCCCTGGGCACCATGGCTCCAGATGCTTCCCCAGGCTCCTGCCCTGGGGCCTGATCTTGCTCAACTGGGCCCCAGTTCGCCACAGGTGAATGTCATTTGCGGACACAAGGACCCGAGACCTTGGATGCGTTTATTGTTAGGGGGCTTGGAGCGCTGGGGGACCGAAGTCGCACTGGTCACAGTCCCTTCTCGAGTAGTTTAGGGCAGATATTAGAGAGTGGAGGCAGGAGGGTCCAAGTTTGACACCTAGGGGCAGGGTGGGGCAGTTTGAGCCAAAGCAAGACTCTTAGGGGCCCAGGCGGGGCGCAGGCCTGAGTCCTCCCTGGAGAACCCTTCCATGGTCGTGGGGACCGCCCGCCCTGGCCCTCTTCACCTGGCGCATAACCGTGGCTGGGCCCAGCCCTGGCCCCAGGTCCCCATGTCCTCCCTGGGCACTCTGCGGTTGCTGGGGCGGGAGAACTGCTGGGAAGTGTGGCCAGGGGAAAATGTGAGGTCTCCTGCGGGCAGGAAGGGCTTCCGTTTCCCGGGTCACCTGCCCAGGGAACCTGGGAACCTAGCCTGGTTACTCAAGGGTGGGGCATGTTGCCCCGAGGGAGGCTTGTGGTGGAGGGGCCTGGGTGCGCAAGCGGGGTTCCGAGTCTGGGCCCGAAACTGGCCAGCCCCGGCTCGGACAAAAGCCATCTCCTGGGGGCCTCCCCCCTGTTCTTCCATCCGTAAAGGGGGATCCCTTTACGGATGGAAGAACAGGGGGATCTTCGGGGTGGTGGTGACTGGACGGTGGTGTCTGCGGGTTTGCCTCCACGTAGGCCGTATACTGTCACCCCCGCCCCATGTGTCCGAGCCCCTTGGAGGCACAGCGCCGCTTATCTCGGGATGCAGGTGTCCTGCGGTGGTTAAGGAATGGCGTGGGCACTCCACGGGCGAGAGAGGGCACCTGGACCACGAGAGAGCCCCCGGGAAATTCCCCAGCCCTGGGCACCTTGGCTCCAGAAGCTTCCCCAGGCTCCTGCCCTGGGGCCTGATATTGCTCAACTGGGCTCGGGTTCGCCGCAGGTGAATGTCATTTTCGGACACCAAGGACCCGAGACCTTGGATGCGTTTATAGGGAGGGGGCTTGGAGCGTTGGGGGACCGAAGTCGCACTGGTCACAGTCCCTTCTCGAGTAGTTTAGGCCAGATATTAGAGAGTGGAGGCAGGTGGGTCCAAGTTTGACACCTCGGGGCAGGGTGGGGCAGTTTTAGCCAAAGCAAGACTCTTAGGGGCCCAGGCGGGGCGCAGGCCTGAGTCCTCCCTGGAGAACCCTTCCATGGTCGTGGGGACCGCCCGCTCCGGCCCTCTTCACCTGGCGCATAACCCTGGCTGGGCCCAGCCCAGGCCCCAGGTCCCCAGGTCCTCCCTGGGCACTCTGCCGATGCGGGGGCGGGAGAACTGCTGGGAAGTGTGGCCAGGGGAAAATGTGAGGTCCTCTGGGGGCAGGAAGGGCTTCCGTTTCCTGGGTCACCTGCCCAGGGAACATGGGAACCTGGCCTGGTTACTCAAGGGTGGGGCATGTTGCCCCGAGGGAGGCTTGTGGTGGATGGGCCTGGGTGCGCATGCGGGGTTCCGAGTCTGGGCCCGAAACTGGCCAGCCCCGGCTCGGACAAAAGCCATCTCCTGGGGGCCTCCGCCCTGTTCTTCCATCCGTAAAGGGGGATCCCTTTACGGATGGAAGAACAGGGGGATCTTCGGGGTGGTGGTGACTGGACGGTGGTGTCTGCGGGTTTGCCTCCACGTAGGTCGTATACTGGCACCCCCGCCCCATGTGTCCGAGCCCATAGGAGGCACAGGGACGCTTATGTCGGGATGCAGGTGTCCTGCGGTGGTTAAGGAATGGCGTGGGCACTCCACGGGCGAGAGAGGGCACCTGGACCACGAGAGAGTCCCCGGGAAATTCCCCAGCCCTGGGCACCATGGCTCCAGATGCTTCCCCAGGCTCCTGCCCTGGGGCCTGATCTTGCTCACCTGGGCCCGGGTTCGCCGCAGGTGAATGTCATTTGCGGACACCAAGGACCCGAGACCTTGGATGCGTTTATTGGGAGGGGGCTTGGAGCGCTGGGGGACCGAAGTCGCACTGGTCACAGTCCCTTCTCGAGTAGTTTAGGCCAGATATTAGAGAGTGGAGGCAGGTGGGTCCAAGTTTGACACCTCGGGGCAGGGTGGGGCAGTTTTAGCCAAAGCAATACTCTTAGGGGCCCAGGCGGGGCGCAGGCCTGAGTCCTCCCTGGAGAACCCTTCCATGGTCGTGGGGACCGCCCGCTCCGGCCCTCTTCACCTGGCGCATAACCCTGGCTGGTCCCAGCCCAGGCCCCAGGTCCCCAGGTCCTCCCTGGGCACTCTGCCGATGCGGGGGCGGGAGAACTGCTGGGAAGTGTGGCCAGGAGAAAATGTGAGGTCCTCTGGGGGCAGGAAGGGCTTCCGTTTCCCGGGTCACGTGCCCAGGGAACCTGGGAACCTGGCCTGGTTACTCAAGGGTGGGGCATGTTGCCCCGAGGGAGGCTTGTGGTGGAGGGGCCTGGGTGCGCATGCGGGGTTCCGAGTCTGGGCCCGAAACTGGCCAGCCCCGGCTCGGAAAAAGCCATCTCCTGGGGGCCTCCCCCCTGTTCTTCCATCCGTAAAGGGGGATCCCTTTACGGATGGAAGAACAGGGGGATCTTCGGGGTGGTGGTGACTGGACGGTGGTGTCTGCGGGTTTGCCTCCACGTAGGCCGTATACTGGCACCCCCGCCCCATGTGTCCGAGCCCCTTGGAGGCACAGCGCCGCTTATCTAGGGATGCAGGTGTCCTGCGGTGGTTAAGGAATGGCGTGGGCACTCCACGGGCGAGAGAGGGCACCTGGACCACGTGAGAGCCCCCGGGAAATTCCCCAGCCCTGGGCACCATGGCTCCAGATGCTTCCCCAGGCTCCTTCCCTGGGGCCTGATCTTGCTCAACTGGGTCCGGGTTCGGCGCAGGTGAATGTCATTTGCGGACACAAGGACCCAAGACCTTGGATGCGTTTATTGGGAGGGGGCTTGGAGCGCTGGGGGACCGAAGTCGCACTGGTCACAGTCCCTTCTCGAGTAGTTTAGGGCAGATATTAGAGAGTGGAGGCAGGTGGGTCCAAGTTTGACACCTCGGGGCAGGGTGGGGCAGTTTGAGCCAAAGCAAGACTCTTAGGGGCCCAGGCGGGGCGCAGGCCTGCGTCCCCCCTGGAGAACCCTCCCATGGTCGTGGGGACCGCCCGCCCTGGCCCTCTTCACCTGGCGTATAACCGTGGCTGGGCCCAGCATGGCCCCAGGTCCCCAGGTCCTCCCTGGGCACTCTGCCTATGCGGGGGCCGGAGAACTGCTGGGAAGTGTGGCCAGGGGAAAATGTGAGGTCCTCTGGGGGCAGGAAGGGCTTCCGTTTCCCGGGTCACGTGCCCAGGGAACCTGGGAACCTGGCCTGGTTACTCAAGGGTGGGGCAAGTTGCCCCGAGGGAGGCTTGTGGTGGAGGGGCCTGGGTGCGCATGCGGGGTTCCGAGTCTGGGCCCGAAACTGGCCAGCCCCGGCTCGGACAAAAGCCATCTCCTGGGGGCCTCCCCCCTGTTCTTCCATCGGTAAAGGGGGATCCCTTTACGGATGGAAGAACAGGGGGATCTTCGGGGTGGTGGTGACTGGACGGTGGTGTCTGCGGGTTTGCCTCCACGTAGGCCGTATACTGGCACCCCCGCCCCATGTGTCCGAGCCCCTTGGAGGCACAGCGCCGCTTATCTAGGGATGCAGGTGTCCTGCGGTGGTTAAGGAATGGCGTGGGCACTCCACGGGCGAGAGAGGGCACCTGGACCACGTGAGAGCCCCCGGGAAATTCCCCAGCCCTGGGCACCATGGCTCCAGATGCTTCCCCAGGCTCCTTCCCTGGGGCCTGATCTTGCTCAACTGGGTCCGGGTTCGGCGCAGGTGAATGTCATTTGGGGACACAAGGACCCAAGACCTTGGATGCGTTTATTGGGAGGGGGCTTGGAGCGCTGGGGGACCGAAGTCGCACTGGTCACAGTCCCTTCTCGAGTAGTTTAGGGCAGATATTAGAGAGTGGAGGCAGGTGGGTCCAAGTTTGACACCTCGGGGCAGGGTGGGGCAGTTTGAGCCAAAGCAAGACTCTTAGGGGCCCAGGCGGGGCGCAGGCCTGCGTCCCCCCTGGAGAACCCTCCCATGGTCGTGGGGACCGCCCGCCCTGGCCCTCTTCACCTGGCGTATAACCGTGGCTGGGCCCAGCATGGCCCCAGGTCCCCAGGTCCTCCCTGGGCACTCTGCCTATGCGGGGGCCGGAGAACTGCTGGGAAGTGTGGCCAGGGGAAAATGTGAGGTCCTCTGGGGGCAGGAAGGGCTTCCGTTTCCCGGGTCACGTGCCCAGGGAACCTGGGAACCTGGCCTGGTTACTCAAGGGTGGGGCAAGTTGCCCCGAGGGAGGCTTGTGGTGGAGGGGCCTGGGTGCGCATGCGGGGTTCCGAGTCTGGGCCCGAAACTGCCCAGCCCCGGCTCGGACAAAAGCCATCTCCTGGGGGCCTCCCCCCTGTTCTTCCATCGGTAAAGGGGGATCCCTTTACGGATGGAAGAACAGGGGGATCTTCGGGGTGGTGGTGACTGGACGGTGGTGTCTGCGGGTTTGCCTCCACGTAGGCCGTATACTGGCACCCCCGCCCCATGTGTCCGAGCCCCTTGGAGGCACAGGTCCGCTTATCTCGGGATGCAGGTGTCCTGCGGTGGTTAAGGAATGGCGTGGGCACTCCACGGGCGAGAGAGGGCACCTGGACCACGAGAGAGCCCCCGGGAAATTCCCCAGCCCTGGGCACCATGGCTCCAGATGCTTCCCCAGGCTCCTGCCCTGGGGCCTGATCTTGCTCAACTGGGCCCCAGTTCGCCACAGGTGAATGTCATTTGCGGACACAAGGACCCGAGACCTTGGATGCGTTTATTGTTAGGGGGCTTGGAGCGCTGGGGGACCGAAGTCGCACTGGTCACAGTCCCTTCTCGAGTAGTTTAGGGCAGATATTAGAGAGTGGAGGCAGGAGGGTCCAAGTTTGACACCTAGGGGCAGGGTGGGGCAGTTTGAGCCAAAGCAAGACTCTTAGGGGCCCAGGCGGGGCGCAGGCCTGAGTCCTCCCTGGAGAACCCTTCCATGGTCGTGGGAACCGCCCGCCCTGGCCCTCTTCACCTGGCGCATAACCGTGGCTGGGCCCAGCCCTGGCCCCAGGTCCCCATGTCCTCCCTGGGCACTCTGCGGTTGCTGGGGCGGGAGAACTGCTGGGAAGTGTGGCCAGGGGAAAATGTGAGGTCTCCTGCGGGCAGGAAGGGCTTCCGTTTCCCGGGTCACCTGCCCAGGGAACCTGGGAACCTAGCCTGGTTACTCAAGGGTGGGGCATGTTGCCCCGAGGGAGGCTTGTGGTGGAGGGGCCTGGGTGCGCAAGGGGGTTCCGAGTCTGGGCCCGAAACTGGCCAGCCCCGGCTCGGACAAAAGCCATCTCCTGGGGGCCTCCCCCCTGTTCTTCCATCCGTAAAGGGGGATCCCTTTACGGATGGAAGAACAGGGGGATCTTCGGGGTGGTGGTGACTGGACGGTGGTGTCTGCGGGTTTGCCTCCACGTAGGCCGTATACTGTCACCCCCGCCCCATGTGTCCGAGCCCCTTGGAGGCACAGGGGCGCTTATCTCGGGATGCAGGTGTCCTGCGGTGGTTAAGGAATGGCGTGGGCACTCCACGAGCGAGAGAGGGCACCTGGACCACGAGAGAGCCCCCGGGAAATTCCCCAGCCCTGGGCACCTTGGCTCCAGAAGCTTCCCCAGGCTCCTGCCCTGGGGCCTGATATTGCTCAACTGGGCTCGGGTTCGCCGCAGGTGAATGTCATTTTCGGACACCAAGGACCCGAGACCTTGGATGCGTTTATAGGGAGGGGGCTTGGAGCGTTGGGGGACCGAAGTCGCACTGGTCACAGTCCCTTCTCGAGTAGTTTAGGCCAGATATTAGAGAGTGGAGGCAGGTGGGTCCAAGTTTGACACCTCGGGGCAGGGTGGGGCAGTTTTAGCCAAAGCAAGACTCTTAGGGGCCCAGGCGGGGCGCAGGCCTGAGTCCTCCCTGGAGAACCCTTCCATGGTCGTGGGGACCGCCCGCTCCGGCCCTCTTCACCTGGCGCATAACCCTGGCTGGGCCCAGCCCAGGCCCCAGGTCCCCAGGTCCTCCCTGGGCACTCTGCCGATGCGGGGGAGGGAGAACTGCTGGGAAGTGTGGCCAGGGGAAAATGTGAGGTCCTCTGGGGGCAGGAAGGGCTTCCGTTTCCTGGGTCACCTGCCCAGGGAACATGGGTACCTGGCCTGGTTACTCAAGGGTGGGGCATGTTGCCCCGAGGGAGGCTTGTGGTGGAGGGGCCTGGGTGCGCATGCGGGGTTCCGAGTCTGGGCCCGAAACTGGCCAGCCCCGGCTCGGACAAAAGCCATCTCCTGGGGGCTTCCGCCCTGTTCTTCCATCCGTAAAGGGGGATCCCTTTACGGATGGAAGAACAGGGGGATCTTCGGGGTGGTGGTGACTGGACGGTGGTGTCTGCGGGTTTGCCTCCACGTAGGTCGTATACTGGCACCCCCGCCCCATGTGTCCGAGCCCATAGGAGGCACAGGGACGCTTATGTCGGGATGCAGGTGTCCTGCGGTGGTTAAGGAATGGCGTGGGCACTCCACGGGCGAGAGAGGGCACCTGGACCACGAGAGAGTCCCCGGGAAATTCCCCAGCCCTGGGCACCATGGCTCCAGATGCTTCCCCAGGCTCCTGCCCTGGGGCCTGATCTTGCTCACCTGGGCCCGGGTTCGCCGCAGGTGAATGTCATTTGCGGACACCAAGGACCCGAGACCTTGGATGCGTTTATTGGGAGGGGGCTTGGAGCGCTGGGGGACCGAAGTCGCACTGGTCACAGTCCCTTCTCGAGTAGTTTAGGGCAGATATTAGAGAGTGGAGGCAGGTGGGTCCAAGTTTGACACCTCGGGGCAGGGTGGGGCAGTTTTAGCCAAAGCAATACTCTTAGGGGCCCAGGCGGGGCGCAGGCCTGAGTCCTCCCTGGAGAACCCTTCCATGGTCGTGGGGACCGCCCGCTCCGGCCCTCTTCACCTGGCGCATAACCCTGGCTGGGCCCAGCCCAGGCCCCAGGTCCCCAGGTCCTCCCTGGGCACTCTGCCGATGCGGGGGCGGGAGAACTGCTGGGAAGTGTGGCCAGGAGAAAATGTGAGGTCCTCTGGGGGCAGGAAGGGCTTCCGTTTCCCGGGTCACGTGCCCAGGGAACCTGGGAACCTGGCCTGGTTACTCAAGGGTGGGGCATGTTGCCCCGAGGGAGGCTTGTGGTGGAGGGGCCTGGGTGCGCATGCGGGGTTCCGAGTCTGGGCCCGAAACTGGCCAGCCCCGGCTCGGACAAAAGCCATCTCCTGGGGGCCTCCCCCCTGTTCTTCCATCCGTAAAGGGGGATCCCTTTACGGATGGAAGAACAGGGGGATCTTCGGGGTGGTGGTGACTGGACGGTGGTGTCTGCGGGTTTGCCTCCACGTAGGCCGTATACTGGCACCCCCGCCCCATGTGTCCGAGCCCCTTGGAGGCACCGCGCCGCTTATCTAGGGATGCAGGTGTCCTGCGGTGGTTAAGGAATGGCGTGGGCACTCCACGGGCGAGAGAGGGCACCTGGACCACGTGAGAGCCCCCGGGAAATTCCCCAGCCCTGGGCACCATGGCTCCAGATGCTTCCCCAGGCTCCTTCCCTGGGGCCTGATCTTGCTCAACTGGGTCCGGGTTCGGCGCAGGTGAATGTCATTTGCGGACACAAGGACCCAAGACCTTGGATGCGTTTATTGGGAGGGGGCTTGGAGCGCTGGGGGACCGAAGTCGCACTGGTCACAGTCCCTTCTCGAGTAGTTTAGGGCAGATATTAGAGAGTGGAGGCAGGTGGGTCCAAGTTTGACACCTCGGGGCAGGGTGGGGCAGTTTGAGCCAAAGCAAGACTCTTAGGGGCCCAGGCGGGGCGCAGGCCTGCGTCCCCCCTGGAGAACCCTCCCATGGTCGTGGGGACCGCCCGCCCTGGCCCTCTTCACCTGGCGTATAACCGTGGCTGGGCCCAGCATGGCCCCAGGTCCCCAGGTCCTCCCTGGGCACTCTGCCTATGCGGGGGCCGGAGAACTGCTGGGAAGTGTGGCCAGGGGAAAATGTGAGGTCCTCTGGGGGCAGGAAGGGCTTCCGTTTCCCGGGTCACGTGCCCAGGGAACCTGGGAACCTGGCCTGGTTACTCAAGGGTGGGGCAAGTTGCCCCGAGGGAGGCTTGTGGTGGAGGGGCCTGGGTGCGCATGCGGGGTTCCGAGTCTGGGCCCGAAACTGGCCAGCCCCGGCTCGGACAAAAGCCATCTCCTGGGGGCCTCCCCCCTGTTCTTCCATCGGTAAAGGGGGATCCCTTTACGGATGGAAGAACAGGGGGATCTTCGGGGTGGTGGTGACTGGACGGTGGTGTCTGCGGGTTTGCCTCCACGTAGGCCGTATACTGGCACCCCCGCCCCATGTGTCCGAGCCCCTTGGAGGCACAGCGCCGCTTATCTAGGGATGCAGGTGTCCTGCGGTGGTTAAGGAATGGCGTGGGCACTCCACGGGCGAGAGAGGGCACCTGGACCACGAGAGAGCCCCCGGGAAATTCCCCAGCCCTGGGCACCATGGCTCCAGATGCTTCCCCAGGCTCCTGCCCTGGGGCCTGATCTTGCTCAACTGGGCCCGGGTTCGCCACAGGTGAATGTCATTTGCGGACACAAGGACCCGAGACCTTGGATGCGTTTATTGTTAGGGGGCTTGGAGCGCTGGGGGACCGAAGTCGCACTGGTCACAGTCCCTTCTCGAGTAGTTTAGGGCAGATATTAGAGAGTGGAGGCAGGAGGGTCCAAGTTTGACACCTAGGGGCAGGGTGGGGCAGTTTGAGCCAAAGCAAGACTCTTAGGGGCCCAGGCGGGGCGCAGGCCTGAGTCCTCCCTGGAGAACGCTTCCATGGTCGTGGGGACCGCCCGCCCTGGCCCTCTTCACCTGGCGCATAACCGTGGCTGGGCCCAGGCCTGGCCCCAGGTCCCCATGTCCTCCCTGGGCACTCTGCGGTTGCTGGGGCGGGAGAACTGCTGGGATTGTGGCCAGGGGAAAATGTGAGGTCTCCTGCGGGCAGGAAGGGCTTCCATTTCCCGGGTCACCTGCCCAGGGAACCTGGGAACCTGGCCTGGTTACTCAAGGGTGGGGCAAGTTGCCCCGAGGGAGGCTTGTGGTGGAGGGGCCTGGGTGCGCATGCGGGGTTCCGAGTCTGGGCCCGAAACTGGCCAGCCCCGGCTCGGACAAAAGCCATCTCCTGGGGGCCTCCCCCCTGTTCTTCCATCCGTAAAGGGGGATCCCTTTACGGATGGAAGAACAGGGGGATCTTCGGGGTGGTGGTGACTGGACGGTGGTGTCTGCGGGTTTGCCTCCACGTAGGTCGTATACTGGCACCCCCGCCCCATGTGTCCGAGCCCATAGGAGGCACAGGGACGCTTATCTCGGGATGCAGGTGTCCTGCGGTGGTTAAGGAATGGCGTGGGCACTCCACGGGCGAGAGAGGGCACCTGGACCACGAGAGAGTCCCCGGGAAATTCCCCAGCCCTGGGCACCATGGCTCCAGATGCTTCCCCAGGCTCCTGCCCTGGGGCCTGATCTTGCTCACCTGGGCCCGGGTTCGCCGCAGGTGAATGTCATTTGCGGACACCAAGGACCCGAGACCTTGGATGCGTTTATTGGGAGGGGGCTTGGAGCGCTGGGGGACCGAAGTCGCACTGGTCACAGTCCCTTCTCGAGTAGTTTAGGGCAGATATTAGAGAGTGGAGGCAGGTGGGTCCAAGTTTGACACCTCGGGGCAGGGTGGGGCAGTTTGAGCCAAAGCAAGACTCTTAGGGGCCCAGGCGGGGCGCAGGCCTGAGTCCCCCCTGGAGAACCCTTCCATGGTCGTGGGGACCGCCCGCCCTGGCCCTCTTCACCTGGCGCATAACCGGGGCTGGGCCGAGCCCTGGCCCCAGGTCCCCAGGTCCTCCCTGGGCACTCTGCCTATGCCGGGGCGGGAAACTGCTGGGAAGTGTGGCCAGGGGAAAATGTGAGGTCCTCTGTGGGCAGGAAGGGCTTCCGTTTCCCGGGTCACCTGCCCAGGGAACCTGGGAACCTAGCCTGGTTACTCAAGGGTGGGGCATGTTGCCCCGAGGGAGGCTTGTGGTGGAGGGGCCTGGGTGCGCATGCGGGGTTCCGAGTCTGGGCCCGAAACTGGCCAGCCCCGGCTCGGACAAAAGCCATCTCCTGGGGGCCTCCCCCCTGTTCTTCCATCCGTAAAGGGGGATCCCTTTACGGATGGAAGAACAGGGGGATCTTCGGGGTGGTGGTGACTGGACGGTGGTGTGTGCGGGTTTGCCTCCACGTAGGCCGTATACTGTCACCCCCGCCCCATGTGTCCGAGCCCCTTGGAGGCACAGCGCCGCTTATCTCGGGATGCAGGTGTCCTGCGGTGGTTAAGGAATGGCGTGGGCACTCCACGGGCGAGAGAGGGCACCTGGACCACGAGAGAGCCCCCGGGAAATTCCCCAGCCCTGGGCACCTTGGCTCCAGAAGCTTCCCCAGGCTCCTGCCCTGGGGCCTGATATTGCTCAACTGGGCTCGGGTTCGCCGCAGGTGAATGTCATTTTCGGACACCAAGGACCCGAGACCTTGGATGCGTTTATTGGGAGGGGGCTTGGAGCGCTGGGGGACCGAAGTCGCACTGGTCACAGTCCCTTCTCGAGTAGTTTAGGCCAGATATTAGAGAGTGGAGGCAGGTGGGTCCAAGTTTGACACCTCGGGGCAGGGTGGGGCAGTTTTAGCCAAAGCAAGACTCTTAGGGGCCCAGGCGGGGCGCAGGCCTGAGTCCTCCCTGGAGAACCCTTCCATGGTCGTGGGGACCGCCCGCTCCGGCCCTCTTCACCTGGCGCATAACCCTGGCTGGGCCCAGCCCAGGCCCCAGGTCCCCAGGTCCTCCCTGGGCACTCTGCCGATGTGGGGGCGGGAGAACTGCTGGGAAGTGTGGCCAGGGGAAAATGTGAGGTCCTCTGGGGGCAGGAAGGGCTTCCGTTTCCCGGGTCACGTGCCCAGGGAACCTGGCAACCTGGCCTGGTTACTCAAGGGTGGGCATGTTGCACCGAGGGAGGCTTGTGGTGGAGGGGCCTGGGTGCGCATGCGGGGTTCCGAGTCTGGGCCCGAAACTGGCCAGCCCCGGCTCGGACAAAAGCCATCTCCTGGGGGCCTCCCCCCTGTTCTTCCATCCGTAAAGGGGGATCCCTTTACGGATGGAAGAACAGGGGGATCTTCGGGGTGGTGGTGACTGGACGGTGGTGTCTGCGGGTTTGCCTCCACGTAGGCCGTATACTGTCACCCCCGCCCCATGTGTCCGAGCCCCTTGGAGGCACAGCGCCGCTTATCTCGGGATGCAGGTGTCCTGCGGTGGTTAAGGAATGGCGTGGGCACTCCACGGGCGAGAGAGGGCACCTGGACCACGAGAGAGCCCCCGGGAAATTCCCCAGCCCTGGGCACCTTGGCTCCAGAAGCTTCCCCAGGCTCCTGCCCTGGGGCCTGATATTGCTCAACTGGGCTCGGGTTCGCCGCAGGTGAATGTCATTTTCGGACACCAAGGACCCGAGACCTTGGATGCGTTTATAGGGAGGGGGCTTGGAGCGTTGGGGGACCGAAGTCGCACTGGTCACAGTCCCTTCTCGAGTAGTTTAGGCCAGATATTAGAGAGTGGAGGCAGGTGGGTCCAAGTTTGACACCTCGGGGCAGGGTGGGGCAGTTTTAGCCAAAGCAAGACTCTTAGGGGCCCAGGCGGGGCGCAGGCCTGAGTCCTCCCTGGAGAACCCTTCCATGGTCGTGGGGACCGCCCGCTCCGGCCCTCTTCACCTGGCGCATAACCCTGGCTGGGCCCAGCCCAGGCCCCAGGTCCCCAGGTCCTCCCTGGGCACTCTGCCGATGCGGGGGCGGGAGAACTGCTGGGAAGTGTGGCCAGGGGAAAATGTGAGGTCCTCTGGGGGCAGGAAGGGCTTCCGTTTCCTGGGTCACCTGCCCAGGGAACATGGGAAACTGGCCTGGTTACTCAAGGGTGGGGCATGTTGCCCCGAGGGAGGCTTGTGGTGGAGGGGCCTGGGTGCGCATGCGGGGTTCCGAGTCTGGGCCCGAAACTGGCCAGCCCCGGCTCGGACAAAAGCCATCTCCTGGGGGCCTCCGCCCTGTTCTTCCATCCGTAAAGGGGGATCCCTTTACGGATGGAAGAACAGGGGGATCTTCGGGGTGGTGGTGACTGGACGGTGGTGTCTGCGGGTTTGCCTCCACGTAGGTCGTATACTGGCACCCCCGCCCCATGTGTCCGAGCCCATAGGAGGCACAGGGACGCTTATGTCGGGATGCAGGTGTCCTGCGGTGGTTAAGGAATGGCGTGGGCACTCCACGGGCGAGAGAGGGCACCTGGACCACGAGAGAGTCCCCGGGAAATTCCCCAGCCCTGGGCACCATGGCTCCAGATGCTTCCCCAGGCTTCTGCCCTGGGGCCTGATCTTGCTCACCTGGGCCCGGGTTCGCCGCAGGTGAATGTCATTTGCGGACACCAAGGACCCGAGACCTTGGATGCGTTTATTGGGAGGGGGCTTGGAGCGCTGGGGGACCGAAGTCGCACTGGTCACAGTCCCTTCTCGAGTAGTTTAGGCCAGATATTAGAGAGTGGAGGCAGGTGGGTCCAAGTTTGACACCTCGGGGCAGGGTGGGGCAGTTTTAGCCAAAGCAATACTCTTAGGGGCCCAGGCGGGGCGCAGGCCTGAGTCCTCCCTGGAGAACCCTTCCATGGTCGTGGGGACCGCCCGCTCCGGCCCTCTTCACCTGGCGCATAACCCTGGCTGGGCCCAGCCCAGGCCCCAGGTCCCCAGGTCCTCCCTGGGCACTCTGCCGATGCGGGGGCGGGAGAACTGCTGGGAAGTGTGGCCAGGAGAAAATGTGAGGTCCTCTGGGGGCAGGAAGGGCTTCCGTTTCCCGGGTCACGTGCCCAGGGAACCTGGGAACCTGGCCTGGTTACTCAAGGGTGGGGCAAGTTGCCCCGAGGGAGGCTTGTGGTGGAGGGGCCTGGGTGCGCATGCGGGGTTCCGAGTCTGGGCCCGAAACTGGCCAGCCCCGGCTCGGACAAAAGCCATCTCCTGGGGGCCTCCCCCCTGTTCTTCCATCGGTAAAGGGGGATCCCTTTACGGATGGAAGAACAGGGGGATCTTCGGGGTGGTGGTGACTGGACGGTGGTGTCTGCGGGTTTGCCTCCACGTAGGCCGTATACTGGCACCCCCGCCCCATGTGTCCGAGCCCCTTGGAGGCACAGGTCGGCTTATCTCGGGATGCAGGTGTCCTGCGGTGGTTAAGGAATGGCGTGGGCACTCCACGGGCGAGAGAGGGCACCTGGACCACGAGAGAGCCCCCGGGAAATTCCCCAGCCCTGGGCACCATGGCTCCAGATGCTTCCCCAGGCTCCTGCCCTGGGGCCTGATCTTGCTCAACTGGGCCCGGGTTCGCCACAGGTGAATGTCATTTGCGGACACAAGGACCCGAGACCTTGGATGCGTTTATTGTTAGGGGGCTTGGAGCGCTGGGGGACCGAAGTTGCACTGGTCACAGTCCCTTCTCGAGTAGTTTAGGGCAGATATTAGAGAGTGGAGGCAGGAGGGTCCAAGTTTGACACCTAGGGGCAGGGTGGGGCAGTTTGAGCCAAAGCAAGACTCTTAGGGGCCCAGGCGGGGCGCAGGCCTGAGTCCTCCCTGGAGAACGCTTCCATGGTCGTGGTGACCGCCCGCCCTGGCCCTCTTCACCTGGCGCATAACCGTGGCTGGGCCCAGGCCTGGCCCCAGGTCCCCATGTCCTCCCTGGGCACTCTGCGGTTGCTGGGGCGGGAGAACTGCTGGGAAGTGTGGCCAGGGGAAAATGTGAGGTCTCCTGCGGGCAGGAAGGGCTTCCATTTCCCGGGTCACCTGCCCAGGGAACCTGGGAACCTAGCCTGGTTACTCAAGGGTGGGGCATGTTGCCCCGAGGGAGGCTTGTGGTGGAGGGGCCTGGGTGCGCATGCGGGGTTCCGAGTCTGGGCCCGAAACTGGCCAGCCCCGGCTCGGACAAAAGCCATCTCCTGGGGGCCTCCCCCCTGTTCTTCCATCCGTAAAGGGGGATCCCTTTACGGATGGAAGAACAGGGGGATCTTCGGGGTGGTGGTGACTGGACGGTGGTGTCTGCGGGTTTGCCTCCACGTAGGCCGTATACTGGCACCCCCGCCCCATGTGTCCGAGCCCCTTGGAGGCACAGGGCCGCTTATCTCGGGATGCAGGTGTCCTGCGGTGGTTAAGGAATGGCGTGGGCACTCCACGGGCGAGAGAGGGCACCTGGACCACGAGAGAGCCCCCAGGAAATTCCCCAGCCCTGGGCACCTTGGCTCCAGATGCTTCCCCAGGCTCCTGCCCTGGGGCCTGATCTTGCTCAACTGGGCCCGGGTTCGCCGCAGGTGAATGTCATTTGCAGACACAAGGACCCGAGACCTTGGATGCGTTTATTGGGAGGGGGCTTGGAGCGCTGGGGGACCGAAGTCTCACTGGTCACAGTCCCTTCTCGAGTAGTTTAGGGCAGATATTAGAGAGTGGAGGCAGGTGGGTCCAAGTTTGACACCTCGGGGCAGGGTGGGGCAGTTTGAGCCAAAGCAAGACTCTTAGGGGCCCAGGCGGGGCGCAGGCCTGAGTCCCCCCTGGAAAACCCTCCCTTGGTCGTGGGGACCGCCCGCCCTGGCCCTCTTCACCTGGCGTATAACCGTGGCTGGGCCCAGCCCTGGCCCCAGGTCCCCAGGTCCTCCCTGGGCACTCTCCCTATGCGGTGGCGAGAGAACTGCTGGGAAGTGTGGCCAGGGGAAAATGTGAGGTCCTCTGGGGGCAGGAAGGGCTTCCGTTTCCCGGGTCACGTGCCCAGGGAACATGGGAACCTGGCCTGGTTACTCAAGGGTGGGGCATGTTGCCCCGAGGGAGGCTTGTGGTAGAGGGGCCTGGGTGCGCATGCGGGGTTTCGAGTCTGGGCCCGAAACTGGCCAGCCCCGGCTCGGACAAAAGCCATCTCCTGGGGGCCTCCCCCCTGTTCTTCCATCCGTAAAGGGGGATCCCTTTACGGATGGAAGAACAGGGGGATCTTCGGGGTGGTGGTGACTGGACGGTGGTGTCTGCGGGTTTGCCTCCACGTAGGCCGTATACTGGCACCCCCGCCCCATGTGTCCGAGCCCATAGGAGGCACAGGGACGCTTATCTCGGGATGCAGGTGTCCTGCGGTGGTTAAGGAATGGCGTGGGCACTCCACGGGCGAGAGAGGGCACCTGGACCACGAGAGAGCCCCCGGGAAATTCCCCAGCCCTGGGCACCGTGGCTCCAGATGCTTCCCCAGGCTCCAGCCCAGGGGCCTGATGTTGCTCAAGTGGGCCCGGGTTCGCCGCAGGTGAATGTCATTTGCGGACACCAAGGACCCGAGACCTTGGATGCGTTTATTGGGAGTGGGCTTGGAGCGCTGGGGGACCGAAGTCGCACTGGTCACAGTCCCTTCTCTAGTAGTTTAGGGCAGATATTAGAGAGTGGAGGCAGGTGGGTCCAAGTTTGACACCTCGGGGCAGGGTGGGGCAGTTTGAGCCAAAGCAACACTCTTAGGGGCCCAGGCGGGGCGCAGGCCTGAGTCCCCCCTGGAGAACCCTTCCATAGTCGTGGGGACCGCCCGCCCTGGCCCTCTTCACCTGGCGCATAACCGTGGCTGGGCCCAGCCCTGGCCCCAGGTCCCCAGGTCCTCCCTGGGCACTCTGCCTATGCCGGGGCGGGAAACTGCTGGGAAGTGTGGCCAGGGGAAAATGTGAGGTCCTCTGCGGGCAGGAAGGGCTTCCGTTTCCTGGGTCACCTGCCCAGGGAACATGGGAACCTGGCCTGGTTACTCAAGGGTGGGGCATGTTGCCCCGAGGGAGGCTTGTGGTGGAGGGGCCTGGGTGCGCCTGCGGGGTTCCGAGTCTGGGCCCGAAACTGGCCAGCCCCGGCTCGGACAAAAGCCATCTCCTGGGAGCCTCCACCCTCTTCTTCCTTCCGTAAAGGGGGATCCCTTTACGGATGAAAAAACAGGGGCATCTTCGGGGTGGTGGTGACTGGACGGTGGTGTCTGCGGGTTTGCCTCCACGTAGGCCTTACACTGGCACCCCCGCCCCATGTGTCAGAGCCCCTTGGAGGCACAGGGCCGCTTATCTCGGGATGCAGGTGTCCTGCGGTGGTTAAGGAATGGCGTGGGCACTCCACGGGTGAGAGAGGGCACCAGGACCACGAGAGAGCCCCCGGGAAATTCCCCAGCCCTGGGCACCTTGGCTCCAGAAGCTTCCCCAGGCTCCTGCCCTGGGGCCTGATCTTGCTCAACTGGGCCCGGGTTCGCCGCAGGTGAATGTCATTTGCGGACACAAGGAGCCAAGACCTTGGATGCGTTTATTGGGAGGGGGCTTGGAGCGCTGGGGGACCGAAGTCGCACTGGTCACAGTCCCTTCTCGAGTTGTTTAGGCCAGATATTAGAGAGTGGAGGCAGGTGGGTCCAAGTTTGACACCTCGGGGCAGGGTGGGGCAGTTTGAGCCAAAGCAAGACTCTTAGGGGCCCAGGCGGGGCGCAGGCCTGAGTCCCCCCTGGAAAACCCTCCCTTGGTCGTGGGGACCGACCGCCCTGGCCCTCTTCACCTGGCGTATAACCGTGGCTGGGCCCAGCCCTGGCCCCAGGTCCCCAGGTCCTCCCTGGGCACTCTGCCTATGCGGTGGCGAGAGAACTGCTGGGAAGTGTGGCCAGGGGAAAATGTGAGGTCCTCTGGGGGCAGGAAGGGCTTCCGTTTCCCGGGTCACGTGCCCAGGGAACATGGGAACCTGGCCTGGTTACTCAAGGGTGGGGCATGTTGCCCCGAGGGAGGCTTGTGGTAGAGGGGCCTGGGTGCGCATGCGGGGTTTCGAGTCTGGGCCCGAAACTGGCCAGCCCCGGCTCGGACAAAAGCCATCTCCTGGGGGCCTCCCCCCTGTTCTTCCATCCGTAAAGGGGGATCCCTTTACGGATGGAAGAACAGGGGGATCTTCGGGGTGGTGGTGACTGGACGGTGGTGTCTGAGGGTTTGCCTCCACGTAGGCCGTATACTGGCACCCCCGCCCCATGTGTCCGAGCCCCTTGGAGGCACAGGGCCGCTTATCTCGGGATGCAGGTGTCCTGCGGTGGTTAAGGAATGGCGTGGGCACTCCACGGGCGAGAGGGGGCACCTGGACCACGTGAGAGCCCCCGGGAAATTCCCCAGCCCTGGGCACCTTGGCTCCAGAAGCTTCCCCAGGCTCCTGCCCTGGGGCCTGATGTTGCTCAACTGGGCCCGGGTTCGCCGCAGGTGAATGTCATTTGCGGACACCAAGGATCCGAGACCTTGGATGCGTTTATTGGGGGGGGCTTGGAGCGCTGGGGGACCGAAGTCGCACTGGTCACAGTCCCTTCTCGAGTAGTTTAGGGCAGATATTAGAGAGTGGAGGCAGGTGGGTCCAAGTTTGACACCTCGGGGCAGGGTGGGGCAGTTTGAGCCAAAGCAAGACTCTTAGGGGCCCAGGCGGGGCGCAGGCCTGAGTCCCCCCTGGAGAACCCTTCCATGGTCGTGGGGACCGCCCGCCCTGGCCCTCTTCACCTGGCGCATAACCGTGGCTGGGCCGAACCCTGGCCCCAGGTCCCCAGGTCCTCCCTGGGCACTCTGCCTATGCCAGGGCGGGAAACTGCTGGGAAGTGTGGCCAGGGGAAAATGTGAGGTCCTCTGCGGGCAGGAAGGGCTTCCGTTTCCTGGGTCACCTGCCCAGGGAACATGGGAACCTGGCCTGGTTACTCAAGGGTGGGGCATGTTGCCCCGAGGGAGGCTTGTGGTGGAGCGGCCTGAGTGCGCATACGGGGTTCCGAGTCTGGGCCCAAAACTGGCCAGCCCCGGCTCGGACAAAAGCCATCTCCTGGGGGCCTCCACCCTGTTCTTCCATCCGTAAAGGGGGATCCCTTTACGGATGGAAGAACAGGGGGATCTTCGGGGTGGTGGTGACTGGACGGTGGTGTCTGCCGGTTTGCCTCCACGTAGGCCTTACACTGGCACCCCCGCCCCATGTGTCCGAGCCCCTTGGAGGCACAGGGCCGCTTATCTAGGGATGCAGGTGTCCTGCGGTGGTTAAGGAATGGCGTGGGCACTCCACGGGCGAGAGAGGGCACCTGGACCACGAGAGAGCCCCCGGGAAATTCCCCAGCCCTGGGCACCTTGGCTCCAGAAGCTTCCCCAGGCTCCTTCCCTGGGGCCTGATCTTGCTCAACTGGGTCCGGGTTCGGCGCAGGTGAATGTCATTTGCGGACACAAGGACCCAAGACCTTGGATGCGTTTATTGGGAGGGGGCTTGGAGCGCTGGGGGACCGAAGTCGCACTGGTCACAGTCCCTTCTCGAGTAGTTTAGGGCAGATATTAGAGAGTGGAGGCAGGTGGGTCCAAGTTTGACACCTCGGGGCAGGATGGGGCAGTTTGAGCCAAAGCAAGACTCTTAGGGGCCCAGGCGGGGCGCAGGCCTGAGTCCTCCCTGGAGAACCCTTCCATGGTCGTGGGAACCGCCCGCCCTGGCCCTCTTCACCTGGCGCATAACCGTGGCTGGGCCCAGCCCTGGCCCCAGGTCCCCATGTCCTCCCTGGGCACTCTGCGGTTGCTGGGGCGGGAGAACTGCTGGGAAGTGTGGCCAGGGGAAAATGTGAGGTCTCCTGCGGGCAGGAAGGGCTTCCGTTTCCCGGGTCACCTGCCCAGGGAACCTGGGAACCTGGCCTGGTTACTCAAGGGTGGGGCATGTTGCCCCGAGGGAGGCTTGTTGTGGAGGGGCCTGGGTGCGCATGCGGGGTTCCGAGTCTGGGCCCGAAACTGGCCAACCCGGCTCGGACAAAAGCCATCTCCTGGGGGCCTCCCCCCTGTTCTTCCATCCGTAAAGGGGGATCCCTTTACGGATGGAAGAACAGGGGGATCTTCGGGGTGGTGGTGACTGGACGGTGGTGTCTGCGGGTTTGCCTCCACGTAGGCCGTATACTGTCACCCCCGCCCCATGTGTCCGAGCCCCTTGGAGGCACAGCGCCGCTTATCTCGGGATGCAGGTGTCCTGCGGTGGTTAAGGAATGGCGTGGGCACTCCACGGGCGAGAGATGGCACCTGGACCACGAGAGAGCCCCCGGGAAATTCCCCAGCCCTGGGCACCTTGGCTCCAGAAGCTTCCCCAGGCTCCTGCCCTGGGGCCTGATATTGCTCAACTGGGCTCGGGTTCGCCGCAGGTGAATGTCATTTTCGGACACCAAGGACCCGAGACCTTGGATGCGTTTATAGGGAGGGGGCTTGGAGCGCTGGGGGACCGAAGTCGCACTGGTCACAGTCCCTTCTCGAGTAGTTTAGGCCAGATATTAGAGAGTGGAGGCAGGTGGGTCCAAGTTTGACACCTCGGGGCAGGGTGGGGCAGTTTTAGCCAAAGCAAGACTCTTAGGGGCCCAGGCGGGGCGCAGGCCTGAGTCCTCCCTGGAGAACCCTTCCATGGTCGTGGGGACCGCCCGCTCCGGCCCTCTTCACCTGGCGCATAACCCTGGCTGGGCCCAGCCCAGGCCCCAGGTCCCCAGGTCCTCCCTGGGCACTCTGCCGATGCGGGGGCGGGAGAACTGCTGGGAAGTGTGGCCAGGGGAAAATGTGAGGTCCTCTGGGGGCAGGAAGGGCTTCCGTATCCCGGGTCACGTGCCCAGGGAACCTGGGAACCTGGCCTGGTTATTCAAGGGTGGGGCATGTTGCATCGAGGGAGGCTTGTGGTGGAGGGGTCTGGGTGCGCATGCGGGTTTCCGAGTCTGGGCCCGAAACTGGCCAGCTCCGGCTCGGACAAAAGCCATCTCCTGGGGGCCTCCCCCCTGTTCTTCCATCCGTAACGGGGGATCCCTTTACGGATGGAAGAACAGGGGGATCTTCGGGGTGGTGGTGACTGGACGGTGGTGTCTGCGGGTTTGCCTCCACGTAGGCCGTATACTGGCACCCCCGCCCCATGTGTCCGAGCCCATAGGAGGCACAGGGACGCTTATCTCGGGATGCAGGTGTCCTGCGGTGGTTAAGGAATGGCGTGGGCACTCCACGGGCGAGAGAGGGCACCTGGACCACGAGAGAGCCCCCGGGAAATTCCCCAGCCCTGGGCACCATGGCTCCAGATGCTTCCCGAGGCTCCAGCCCAGGGGCCTGATGTTGCTCAAGTGGGCCCGGGTTCGCCGCAGGTGAATGTCATTTGCGGACACCAAGGACCCGAGACCTTGGATGCGTTTATTGGGAGTGGGCTTGGAGCGCTGGGGGACCAAAGTCGCACTGGTCACAGTCCCTTCTCTAGTAGTTTAGGGCAGATATTAGAGAGTGGAGGCAGGTGGGTCCAAGTTTGACACCTCGGGGCAGGGTGGGGCAGTTTGAGCCAAAGCAACACTCTTAGGGGCCCAGGCGGGGCGCAGGCCTGAGTCCCCCCTGGAGAACCCTTCCATGGTCGTGGGGACCGCCCGCCCTGGCCCTCTTCACCTGGCGCATAACCGTGGCTGGGCCCAGCCCTGGCCCCAGGTCCCCAGGTCCTCCCTGGGCACTCTGCCTATGCCGGGGCGGGAAACTGCTGGGAAGTGTGGCCAGGGGAAAATGTGAGGTCCTCTGCGGGCAGGAAGGGCTTCCGTTTCCTGGGTCACCTGCCCAGGGAACATGGGAACCTGGCCTGGTTACTCAAGGGTGGGGCATGTTGCCCCGAGGGAGGCTTGTGGTGGAGGGGCCTGGGTGCGCATGCGGGGTTCCGAGTCTGGGCCCGAAACTGGCCAGCCCCGGCTCGGACAAAAGCCATCTCCTGGGGGCCTCCACCTTCTTCTTCCATCCGTAAAGGGGGATCCCTTTACGGATGGAAGAACAGGGGGATCTTCGGGGTGGTGGTGACTGGACGGTGGTGTCTGAGGGTTTGCCTCCACGTAGGCCGTATACTGGCACCCCCGCCCCATGTGTCCGAGCCCCTTGGAGGCACAGGGCCGCTTATCTCGGGATGCAGGTGTCCTGCGGTGGTTAAGGAATGGCGTGGGCACTCCACGGGCGAGAGAGGGCACCTGGACCACGAGAGAGCCCCCGGGAAATTCCCCAGCCCTGGGCACCATGGCTCCAGATGCTTCCCCAGGCTCCTGCCCTGGGGCCTGATCTTGCTCAACTGGGCCCGGGTTCGCCACAGGTGAATGTCATTTGCGGACACAAGCACCCGAGACCTTGGATGCGTTTATTGTTAGGGGGCTTGGAGCGCTGGGGGACCGAAGTCGCACTGGTCACAGTCCCTTCTCGAGTAGTTTAGGGCAGATATTAGAGAGTGGAGGCAGGAGGGTCCAATTTTGACACCTAGGGGCAGGGTGGGGCAGTTTGAGCCAAAGCAAGACTCTTAGGGGCCCAGCGGGGGCGCAGGCCTGAGTCCTCCCTGGAGAACCCTTCCATGGTCGTGGGGACCACCCGCCCTGGCCCTCTTCACCTGGCGCAAAACCGTGGCTGGGCCCAGCCCTGGCCCCAGGTCCCCATGTCCTCCCTGGGCACTCTGCGGTTGCTGGGGCGGGAGAACTGCTGGGAAGTGTGGCCAGGGGAAAATGTGAGGTCTCCTGCGGGCAGGAAGGGCTTCCGTTTCCCGGGTCACCTGCCCAGGGAATCTGGGAACCTGGCCTGGTTACTCAAGGGTGGGGCATGTTGCCCCGAGGGAGGCTTGTGGTGGAGGGGCCTGTGTGCGCATGCGGGGTTCCGAGTCTGGGCCCGAAACTGGCCAGCCCCGGCTGGGAAAAAAGCCATCTCCTGGGGGCCTCCCCCCTGTTCTTCCATCCGTAAAGGGGGATCCCTTTACGGATGGAAGAACAGGGGGATCTTCGGGGTGGTGGTGACTGGACGGTGGTGTCTGCGGGTTTGCCTCCACGTAGGCCGTATACTGTCACCCCCGCCCCATGTGTCCGAGCCCCTTGGAGGCACAGCGCCGCTTATCTCGGGATGCAGGTGTCCTGCGGTGGTTAAGGAATGGCGTGGGCTCTCCACGGGCGAGAGAGGGCACCTGGACCACGAGAGAGCCCCCGGGAAATTCCGCAGACCTGGGCACCATGGCTCCAGATGCTTCCCCAGGCTCTTGCCCTGGGGCCTGATGTTGCTCAACTGGGCCCGGGTTCGCCGCAGGTGAATGTCATTTGCGGACACCAAGGATCCGAGACCTTGGATGCGTTTATTGGGGGGGGCTTGGAGCGCTGGGGGACCGAAGTCGCACTGGTCACAGTCCCTTCTCGAGTAGTTTAGGGCAGATATTAGAGAGTGGAGGCAGGTGGGTCCAAGTTTGACACCTCGGGGCAGGGTGGGGCAGTTTGAGCCAAAGCAAGACTCTTAGGGGCCCAGGCGGGGCGCAGGCCTGAGTCCCCCCTGGAGAACCCTTCCATGGTCGTGGGGACCGCCCGCCCTGGCCCTCTTCACCTGGCGCATAACCGTGGCTGGGCCGAGCCCTGGCCCCAGGTCCCCAGGTCCTCCCTGGGCACTCTGCCTATGCCGGGGCGGGAAACTGCTGGGAAGTGTGGCCAGGGGAAAATGTGAGGTCCTCTGTGGGCAGGAAGGGCTTCCGTTTCCCGGGTCACCTGCCCAGGGAACCTGGGAACCTAGCCTGGTTACTCAAGGGTGGGGCATGTTGCCCCGAGGGAGGCTTGTGGTGGAGGGGCCTGGGTGCGCATGCGGGGTTCCGAGTCTGGGCCCGAAACTGGCCAGCCCCGGCTCGGACAAAAGCCATCTCCTGGGGGCCACCACCCTGTTCTTCCATCCGTAAAGGGGGATCCCTTTACGGATGGAAGAACAGGGGGATCTTCGGGGTGGTGGTGACTGGACGGTGGTGTCTGCGGGTTTGCCTCCACGTAGGCCGTATACTGTCACCCCCGCCCCATGTGTCCGAGCCCCTTGGAGGCACAGCGCCGCTTATCTCGGGATGCAGGTGTCCTGCGGTGGTTAAGGAATGGCGTGGGCACTCCACGGGCGAGAGAGGGCACCTGGACCACGAGAGAGCCCCCGGGAAATTCCCCAGCCCTGGGCACCATGGCTCCAGATGCTTCCCCAGGCTCCTGCCCTGGGGCCTGATCTTGCTCACCTGGGCCCGGGTTCGCCGCAGGTGAATGTCATTTGCGGACACCAAGGACCCGAGACCTTGGATGCGTTTATTGGGAGGGGGCTTGGAGCGGTGGGGGACAGAAGTTGCACTGGTCACAGTCCCTTCTCGAGTAGTTCAGGGCAGACATTAGAGAGTGGAGGCAGGTGGGTCCAAGTTTGACACCTCGGGGCAGGGTGGGGCAGTTTGAGCCAAAGCAGGACTCTTAGGGGCCCAGGCGGGGCGCAGGCCTGAGTCCCCCCTGGAGAACCCTTCCATAGTCGTGGGGACCGCCCGCCCTGGCCCTCTTCACCTGGCGCATAACCCTGGCTGGGCCCCGCCCTGGCCCCAGGTCCGCAGGTCCTCCCTGGGCACTCTGCCTATGCGGGGGCGGGAGAACTGCTGGGAAGTGTGGTCAGGGGAAAATGTGAGGTCCTCTGGGGGCAGGAAGGGCTTCCGTATCCCGGGTCACGTGCCCAGGGAACCTGGGAACCTGGCCTGGTTATTCAAGGGTGGGGCATGTTGCATCGAGGGAGGCTTGTGGTGGAGGGGTCTGGGTGCGCATGCGGGTTTCCGAGTCTGGGCCCGAAACTGGCCAGCTCCGGCTCGGACAAAAGCCATCTCCTGGGGGCCTCCCCCCTGTTCTTCCATCCGTAAAGGGGGATCCCTTTACGGATGGAAGAACAGGGGGATCTTCGGGGTGGTGGTGACTGGACGGTGGTGTCTGCGGGTTTGCCTCCACGTAGGCCGTATAGTGGCACCCCCGCCCCATGTGTCCGAGCCCATAGGAGGCACAGGGACGCTTATCTCGGGATGCAGGTGTCCTGCGGTGGTTAAGGAATGGCGTGGGCACTCCACGGGCGAGAGAGGGCACCTGGACCACGAGAGAGCCCCCGGGAAATTCCCCAGCCCTGGGCACCATGGCTCCAGATGCTTCCCGAGGCTCCAGCCCAGGGGCCTGATGTTGCTCAAGTGGGCCCGGGTTCGCCGCAGGTGAATGTCATTTGCGGACACCAAGGACCCGAGACCTTGGATGCGTTTATTGGGAGTGGGCTTGGAGGGCTGGGGGACCGAAGTCGCACTGGTCACAGTCCCTTCTCTAGTAGTTTAGGGCAGATATTAGAGAGTGGAGGCAGGTGGGTCCAAGTTTGACACCTCGGGGCAGGGTGGGGCAGTTTGAGCCAAAGCAACACTCTTAGGGGCCCAGGCGGGGCGCAGGCCTGAGTCCCCCCTGGAGAACCCTTCCATGGTCGTGGGGACCGCCCGCCCTGGCCCTCTTCACCTGGCGCATAACCGTGGCTGGGCCCAGCCCTGGCCCCAGGTCCCCAGGTCCTCCCTGGGCACTGTGCCTATGCCGGGGCGGGAAACTGCTGGGAAGTGTGGCCAGGGGAAAATGTGAGGTCTTCTGCGGGCAGGAAGGGCTTCCGTTTCCCGGGTCACGTGCCCAGGGAACCTGGGAACCTGGCCTGGTTACTCAAGGGTGGGGCATGTTGCCCCGAGGGAGGCTTGTGGTGGAGGGGCCTGGGTGCGCATGCGGGGTTCCGAGTCTGGGCCCTAAACTGGCCAGCCCCGGCTCGGACAAAAGCCATCTCCTGGGGGCCTCCCCCCTGTTCTTCCATCGGTAAAGGGGGATCCCTTTACGGATGGAAGAACAGGGGGATCTTCGGGGTGGTGGTGACTGGACGGTGGTGTCTGCGGGTTTGCCTCCACGTAGGCCGTATATTGGCACCCCCGCCCCATGTGTCCGAGCCCCTTGGAGGCACAGGTCCGCTTATCTCGGGATGCAGGTGTCCTGCGGTGATTAAGGAATGGCGTGGGCACTCCACGGGCGAGAGAGGGCACCTGGACCACGAGAGAGCCCCCGGGAAATTCCCCAGCCCTGGGCACCATGGCTCCAGATGCTTCCCCAGGCTCCTGCCCTGGGGCCTGATCTTGCTCAACTGGGCCCGGGTTCGCCACAGGTGAATGTCATTTGCGGACACAAGGACCCGAGACCTTGGATGCGTTTATTGTTAGGGGGCTTGGAGCGCTGGGGGACCGAAGTCGCACTGGTCACAGTCCCTTCTCGAGTAGTTTAGGGCAGATATTAGAGAGTGGAGGCAGGAGGGTCCAAGTTTGACACCTAGGGGCAGGGTGGGGCAGTTTGAGCCAAAGCAAGACTCATAGGGGCCCAGGGGGGGCGCAGGCCTGAGTCCTCCCTGGAGACCCTTCCATGGTCGTGGGGACCGCCCGCCCTGGCCCTCTTCACCTGGCGCATAACCGTGGCTGGGCCCAGCCCTGGCCCCAGGTCCCCATGTCCTCCCTGGGCACTCTGCGGTTGCTGGGGCGGGAGAACTGCTGGGAAGTATGGCCAGGGGAAAATGTGAGGTCTCCTGCGGGCAGGAAGGGCTTCCGTTTCCCGGGTCACCTGCCCAGGGAATCTGGGAACCTGGCCTGGTTACTCAAGGGTGGGGCATGTTGCCCCGAGGGAGGCTTGTGGTGGAGGGGCCTGTGTGCGCATGCGGGGGTACCGAGTCTGGGCCCGAAACTGGCCAGCCCCGGCTGGGACAAAAGCCATCTCCTGGGGGCCTCCCCCCTGTTCTTCCATCCGTAAAGGGGGATCCCTTTACGGATGGAAGAACAGGGGGATCTTCGGGGTGGTGGTGACTGGACGGTGGTGTCTGCGGGTTTGCCTCCACGTAGGCCGTATACTGTCACCCCCGCCCCATGTGTCCGAGCCCCTTGGAGGCACAGCGCCGCTTATCTCGGGATGCAGGTGTCCTGCGGTGGTTAAGGAATGGCGTGGGCTCTCCACGGGCGAGAGAGGGCACCTGGACCACGAGAGAGCCCCCGGGAAATTCCCCAGACCTGGGCACCATGGCTCCAGATGCTTCCCCAGGCTCTTGCCCTGGGGCCTGATGTTGCTCAACTGGGCCCGGGTTCGCCGCAGGTGAATGTCATTTGCGGACACCAAGGATCCGAGACCTTGGATGCGTTTATTGGGGGGGGCTTGGAGCGCTGGGGGACCGAAGTCGCACTGGTCACAGTCCCTTCTCGAGTAGTTTAGGGCAGATATTAGAGAGTGGAGGCAGGTGGGTCCAAGTTTGACACCTCGGGGCAGGGTGGGGCAGTTTGAGCCAAAGCAAGACTCTTAGGGGCCCAGGCGGGGCGCAGGCCTGAGTCCCCCCTGGAAAACCCTCCCTTGGTCGTGGGGACCGCCCGCCCTGGCCCTCTTCACCTGGCGTATAACCGTGGCTGGGCCCAGCCCTGGCCCCAGGTCCCCAGGTCCTCCCTGGCCACTCTGCCTATGCGGTGGCGAGAGAACTGCTGGGAAGTGTGGCCAGGGGAAAATGTGAGGTCCTCTGGGGGCAGGAAGGGCTTCCGTTTCCCGGGTCACGTGCCCAGGGAACATGGGAACCTGGCCTGGTTACTCAAGGGTGGGGCATGTTGCATCGAGGGAGGCTTGTGGTGGAGGGGCCTGGGTGCGCATGCGGGGTTTCGAGTCTGGGCCAGAAACTGGCCAGCCCCGGCTCGGACAAAAGCCATCTCCTGGGGGCCTCCCCCCTGTTCTTCCATCCGTAAAGGGGGATCCCTTTACGGATGGAAGAACAGGGGGATCTTCGGGGTGGTGGTGACTGGACGGTGGTGTCTGAGGGTTTGCCTCCACGTAGGCCGTATACTGGCACCCCCGCCCCATGTGTCCGAGCCCCTTGGAGGCACAGGGCCGCTTATCTCGGGATGCAGGTGTCCTGTGGTGTTTGAGGAATGGCGTGGGCACTCCACGGGCGAGAGAGGGCACCTGGACCACGAGAGAGCCCCCGGGAAATTCCCCAGCCCTGGGCACCTTGGCTCCAGAAGCTTCCCCAGGCTCCTGCCCTGGGGCCTGATATTGCTCAACTGGGCTCGGGTTCGCCGCAGGTGAATGTCATTTTCGGACACCAAGGACCCGAGACCTTGGATGCGTTTATTGGGATGGGGCTTGGAGCGCTGGGGGACCGAAGTCGCACTGGTCACAGTCCCTTCTCGAGTAGTTTAGGCCAGATATTAGAGAGTGGAGGCAGGTGGGTCCAAGTTTGACACCTCGGGGCAGGGTGGGGCAGTTTTAGCCAAAGCAAGACTCTTAGGGGCCCAGGCGGGGCGCAGGCCTGAGTCCTCCCTGGAGAACCCTTCCATGGTCGTGGGGACCGCCCGCTCCGGCCCTCTTCACCTGGCGCATAACCCTGGCTGGGCCCAGCCCAGGCCCCAGGTCCCCAGGTCCTCCCTGGGCACTCTGCCGATGTGGGGGCGGGAGAACTGCTGGGAAGTGTGGCCAGGGGAAAATGTGAGGTCCTCTGGGGGCAGGAAGGGCTTCCGTTTCCCGGGTCACGTGCCCAGGGAACCTGGCAACCTGGCCTGGTTACTCAAGGGTGGGCATGTTGCACCGAGGGAGGCTTGTGGTGGAGGGGCCTGGGTGCGCATGCGGGGTTCCGAGTCTGGGCCCGAAACTGGCCAGCCCCGGCTCGGACAAAAGCCATCTCCTGGGGGCCTCCCCCCTGTTCTTCCATCCGTAAAGGGGGATCCCTTTACGGATGGCAGAACAGGGGGATCTTCGGGGTGGTGGTGACTGGACGGTGGTGTCTGCGGGTTTGCCTCCACGTAGGCCGTATACTGTCACCCCCGCCCCATGTGTCCGAGCCCCTTGGAGGCACAGGGCCGCTTATCTCGGGATGCAGGTGTCCTGCGGTGGTTAAGGAATGGCGTGGGCACTCCACGGGCGAGAGAGGGCACCTGGACCAAGAGAGCCCCCGGGAAATTCCCCAGCCCTGGGCACCTTGGCTCCAGAAGCTTCCCCAGGCTCCTGCCCTGGGGCCTGATATTGCTCAACTGGGCTCGGGTTCGCCGCAGGTGAATGTCATTTTCGGACACCAAGGACCCGAGACCTTGGATGCGTTTATAGGGAGGGGGCTTGGAGCGTTGGGGGACCGAAGTCGCACTGGTCACAGTCCCTTCTCGAGTAGTTTAGGCCAGATATTAGAGAGTGGAGGCAGGTGGGTCCAAGTTTGACACCTCGGGGCAGGGTGGGGCAGTTTTAGCCAAAGCAAGACTCTTAGGGGCCCAGGCGGGGCGCAGGCCTGAGTCCTCCCTGGAGAACCCTTCCATGGTCGTGGGGACCGCCCGCTCCGGCCCTCTTCACCTGGCGCATAACCCTGGCTGGGCCCAGCCCAGGCCCCAGGTCCCCAGGTCCTCCCTGGGCACTCTGCCGATGCGGGGGCGGGAGAACTGCTGGGAAGTGTGGCCAGGGGAAAATGTGAGGTCCTCTGGGGGCAGGAAGGGCTTCCGTTTCCTGGGTCACCTGCCCAGGGAACATGGGAACCTGGCCTGGTTACTCAAGGGTGGGGCATGTTGCCCCGAGGGAGGCTTGTGGTGGAGGGGCCTGGGTGCGCATGCGGGGTTCCGAGTCTGGGCCCGAAACTGGCCAGCCCCGGCTCGGACAAAAGCCATCTCCTGGGGGCCTCCGCCCTGTTCTTCCATCCGTAAAGGGGGATCCCTTTACGGATGGAAGAACAGGGGGATCTTCGGGGTCGTGGTGACTGGACGGTGGTGTCTGCGGGTTTCCCTCCACGTAGGTCGTATACTGGCACCCCCGCCCCATGTGTCCGAGCCCATAGGAGGCACAGGGACGCTTATGTCGGGATGCAGGTGTCCTGCGGTGGTTAAGGAATGGCGTGGGCACTCCACGGGCGAGAGAGGGCACCTGGAACACGAGAGAGTCCCCGGGAAATTCCCCAGCCCTGGGCACCATGGCTCCAGATGCTTCCCCAGGCTCCTGCCCTGGGGCCTGATCTTGCTCACCTGGGCCCGGGTTCGCCGCAGGTGAATGTCATTTGCGGACACCAAGGACCCGAGACCTTGGATGCGTTTATTGGGAGGGGGCTTGGAGCGCTGGGGGACCGAAGTCGCACTGGTCACAGTCCCTTCTCGAGTAGTTTAGGCCAGATATTAGAGAGTGGAGGCAGGTGGGTCCAAGTTTGACACCTCGGGGCAGGGTGGGGCAGTTTTAGCCAAAGCAATACTCTTAGGGGCCCAGGCGGGGCGCAGGCCTTAGTCCTCCCTGGAGAACCCTTCCATGGTCGTGGGGACCGCCCGCTCCGGCCCTCTTCACCTGGCGCATAACCCTGGCTGGGCCCAGCCCAGGCCCCAGGTCCCCAGGTCCTCCCTGGGCACTCTGCCGATGCGGGGGCGGGAGAACTGCTGGGAAGTGTGGCCAGGAGAAAATGTGAGGTCCTCTGGGGGCAGGAAGGGCTTCCGTTTCCCGGGTCACGTGCCCAGGGAACCTGGGAACCTGGCCTGGTTACTCAAGGGTGGGGCAAGTTGCCCCGAGGGAGGCTTGTGGTGGAGGGGCCTGGGTGCGCATGCGGGGTTCCGAGTCTGGGCCCGAAACTGGCCAGCCCCGGCTCGGACAAAAGCCATCTCCTGGGGGCCTCCCCCCTGTTCTTCCATCGGTAAAGGGGGATCCCTTTACGGATGGAAGAACAGGGGGATCTTCGGGGTGGTGGTGACTGGACGGTGGTGTCTGCGGGTTTGCCTCCACGTAGGCCGTATACTGGCACCCCCGCCCCATGTGTCCGAGCCCCTTGGAGGCACAGGTCGGCTTATCTCGGGATGCAGGTGTCCTGCGGTGGTTAAGGAATGGCGTGGGCACTCCACGGGCGAGAGAGGGCACCTGGACCACGAGAGAGCCCCCGGGAAATTCCCCAGCCCTGGGCACCATGGCTCCAGATGCTTCCCCAGGCTCCTGCCCTGGGGCCTGATCTTGCTCAACTGGGCCCGGGTTCGCCACAGGTGAATGTCATTTGCGGACACAAGGACCCGAGACCTTGGATGCGTTTATTGTTAGGGGGCTTGGAGCGCTGGGGGACCGAAGTTGCACTGGTCACAGTCCCTTCTCGAGTAGTTTAGGGCAGATATTAGAGAGTGGAGGCAGGAGGGTCCAAGTTTGACACCTAGGGGCAGGGTGGGGCAGTTTGAGCCAAAGCAAGACTCTTAGGGGCCCAGGCGGGGCGCAGGCCTGAGTCCTCCCTGGAGAACGCTTCCATGGTCGTGGGGACCGCCCGCCCTGGCCCTCTTCACCTGGCGCATAACCGTGGCTGGGCCCAGGCCTGGCCCCAGGTCCCCATGTCCTCCCTGGGCACTCTGCGGTTGCTGGGGCGGGAGAACTGCTGGGAAGTGTGGCCAGGGGAAAATGTGAGGTCTCCTGCGGGCAGGAAGGGCTTCCATTTCCCGGGTCACCTGCCCAGGGAACCTGGGAACCTAGCCTGGTTACTCAAGGGTGGGGCATGTTGCCCCGAGGGAGGCTTGTGGTGGAGGGGCCTGGGTGCGCATGCGGGGTTCCGAGTCTGGGCCCGAAACTGGCCAGCCCCGGCTCGGACAAAAGCCATCTCCTGGGGGCCTCCCCCCTGTTCTTCCATCCGTAAAGGGGGATCCCTTTACGGATGGAAGAACAGGGGGATCTTCGGGGTGGTGGTGACTGGACGGTGGTGTCTGCGGGTTTGCCTCCACGTAGGTCGTATACTGGCACCCCCGCCCCATGTGTCCGAGCCCATAGGAGGCACAGGGACGCTTATCTCGGGATGCAGGTGTCCTGCGGTGGTTAAGGAATGGCGTGGGCACTCCACGGGCGAGAGAGGGCACCTGGACCACGAGAGAGTCCCCGGGAAATTCCCCAGCCCTGGGCACCATGGCTCCAGATGCTTCCCCAGGCTCCTGCCCTGGGGCCTGATCTTGCTCACCTGGGCCCGGGTTCGCCGCAGGTGAATGTCATTTGCGGACACCAAGGACCCGATACCTTGGATGCGTTTATTGGGTGGGGGCGTGGAGCGGTGGGGGACAGAAGTTGCACTGGTCACAGTCCCTTCTCGAGTAGTTCAGGGCAGATATTAGAGAGTGGAGGCAGGTGGGTCCAAGTTTGACACCTCGGGGCAGGGTGGGGCAGTTTGAGCCAAAGCAGGACTCTTAGGGGCCCAGGCGGGGCGCAGGCCTGAGTCCCCCCTGGAGAACCCTTCCATAGTCGTGGGGACCGCCCGCCCTGGCCCTCTTCACCTGGCGCATAACCCTGGCTGGGCCCCGCCCTGGCCCCAGGTCCGCAGGTCCTCCCTGGGCACTCTGCCTATGCGGGGGCGGGAGAACTGCTGGGAAGTGTGGTCAGGGGAAAATGTGAGGTCCTCTGGGGGCAGGAAGGGCTTCCGTATCCCGGGTCACGTGCCCAGGGAACCTGGGAACCTGGCCTGGTTATTCAAGGGTGGGGCATGTTGCATCGAGGGAGGCTTGTGGTGGAGGGGTCTGGGTGCGCATGCGGGTTTCCGAGTCTGGGCCCGAAACTGGCCAGCTCCGGCTCGGACAAAAGCCATCTCCTGGGGGCCTCCCCCCTGTTCTTCCATCCGTAAAGGGGGATCCCTTTACGGATGGAAGAACAGGGGGATCTTCGGGGTGGTGGTGACTGGACGGTGGTGTCTGCGGGTTTGCCTCCACGTAGGCCGTATACTGGCACCCCCGCCCCATGTGTCCGAGCCCATAGGAGGCACAGGGACGCTTATCTCGGGATGCAGGTGTCCTGCGGTGGTTAAGGAATGGCGTGGGCACTCCACGGGCGAGAGAGGGCACCTGGACCACGAGAGAGCCCCCGGGAAATTCCCCAGCCCTGGGCACCATGGCTCCAGATGCTTCCCGAGGCTCCAGCCCAGGGGCCTGATGTTGCTCAAGTGGGCCCGGGTTCGCCGCAGGTGAATGTCATTTGCGGACACCAAGGACCCGAGACCTTGGATGCGTTTATTGGGAGTGGGCTTGGAGCGCTGGGGGACCGAAGTCGCACTGGTCACAGTCCCTTCTCTAGTAGTTTAGGGCAGATATTAGAGAGTGGAGGCAGGTGGGTCCAAGTTTGACACCTCGGGGCAGGGTGGGGCAGTTTGAGCCAAAGCAACACTCTTAGGGGCCCAGGCGGGGCGCAGGCCTGAGTCCCCCCTGGAGAACCCTTCCATGGTCGTGGGGACCGCCCGCCCTGGCCCTCTTCACCTGGCGCATAACCGTGGCTGGGCCCAGCCCTGGCCCCAGGTCCCCAGGTCCTCCCTGGGCACTCTGCCTATGCCGGGGCGGGAAACTGCTGGGAAGTGTGGCCAGGGGAAAATGTGAGGTCCTCTGCGGGCAGGAAGGGCTTCCGTTTCCTGGGTCACCTGCCCAGGGAACATGGGAACCTGGCCTGGTTACTCAAGGGTGGGGCATGTTGCCCCGAGGGAGGCTTGTGGTGGAGGGGCCTGGGTGCGCATGCGGGGTTCCGAGTCTGGGCCCGAAACTGGCCAGCCCCGGCTCGGACAAAAGCCATCTCCTGGGGGCCTCCACCCTCTTCTTCCATCCGTAAAGGGGGATCCCTTTACGGATGGAAGAACAGGGGGATCTTCGGGGTGGTGGTGACTGGACGGTGGTGTCTGAGGGTTTGCCTCCACGTAGGCCGTATACTGGCACCCCCGCCCCATGTGTCCGAGCCCCTTGGAGGCACAGGGCCGCTTATCTCGGGATGCAGGTGTCCTGCGGTGGTTAAGGAATGGCGTGGGCACTCCACGGGCGAGAGAGGGCACCTGGACCACGTGAGAGCCCCCGGGAAATTCCCCAGCCCTGGGCACCATGGCTCCAGATGCTTCCCCAGGCTCCTTCCCTGGGGCCTGATCTTGCTCAACTGGGTCCCGGTTCGGCGCAGGTGAATGTCATTTGCGGACACAAGGACCCAAGACCTTGGATGCGTTTATTGGGAGGGGGCTTGGAGCGCTGGGGGACCGAAGTCGCACTGGTCACAGTCCCTTCTCGAGTAGTTTAGGGCAGATATTAGAGAGTGGAGGCAGGTGGGTCCAAGTTTGACTCCTCGGGGCAGGGTGGGGCAGTTTGAGCCAAAGCAAGACTCTTTGGTGCCCAGGCGGGGCGCAGGCCTGAGTCCCCCCTGGAGAACCCTCCCATGGTCGTGGGGACCGCCCGCCCTGGCCCTCTTCACCTGGCGCATAACCGTGGCTGGGCCCAGCCCTGGCCTCAGGTCCCCAGGTTCTCCCTGGGCACTCTGCCTATGCGGGGGCGGGAGAACTGCTGGGAAGTGTGGCCAGGGGAAAATGTGAGGTCCTCTGGGGGCAGGAAGGGCTTCCGTTTCCCGGGTCACGTGCCCAGGGAACCTGGGAACCTGGCCTGGTTACTCAAGGGTGGGGCATGTTGCCCCGAGGGAGGCTTGTGGTGGAGGGGCCTGGGTGCGCATGCGGGGTTCCGAGTCTGGGCCCGAAACTGGCCAGCCCCGGCTCGGACAAAAGCCATCTCCTGGGGGCCTCCCCCCTGTTCTTCCATCGGTAAAGGGGGATCCCTTTACGGATGGAAGAACAGGGGGATCTTCGGGGTGGTGGTGACTGGACGGTGGTGTCTGCGGGTTTGCCTCCACGTAGGCCGTATACTGGCACCCCCGCCCCATGTGTCCGAGCCCCTTGGAGGCACAGGTCCGCTTATCTCGGGATGCAGGTGTCCTGCGGTGGTTAAGGAATGGCGTGGGCACTCCACGGGCGAGAGAGGGCACCTGGACCACGAGAGAGCCCCCGGGAAATTCCCCAGCCCTGGGCACCATGGCTCCAGATGCTTCCCCAGGCTCCTGCCCTGGGGCCTGATCTTGCTCAACTGGGCCCCAGTTCGCCACAGGTGAATGTCATTTGCGGACACAAGGACCCGAGACCTTGGATGCGTTTATTGTTAGGGGGCTTGGAGCGCTGGGGGACCGAAGTCGCACTGGTCACAGTCCCTTCTCGAGTAGTTTAGGGCAGATATTAGAGAGTGGAGGCAGGAGGGTCCAAGTTTGACACCTAGGGGCAGGGTGGGGCAGTTTGAGCCAAAGCAAGACTCTTAGGGGCCCAGGCGGGGCGCAGGCCTGAGTCCTCCCTGGAGAACCCTTCCATGGTCGTGGGGACCGCCCGCTCCGGCCCTCTTCACCTGGCGCATAACCCTGGCTGGGCCCAGCCCAGGCCCCAGGTCCCCAGGTCCTCCCTGGGCACTCTGCCGATGCGGGGGCGGGAGAACTGCTGGGAAGTGTGGCCAGGAGAAAATGTGAGGTCCTCTGGGGGCAGGAAGGGCTTCCGTTTCCCGGGTCACGTGCCCAGGGAACCTGGGAACCTGGCCTGGTTACTCAAGGGTGGGGCAAGTTGCCCCGAGGGAGGCTTGTGGTGGAGGGGCCTGGGTGCGCATGCGGGGTTCCGAGTCTGGGCCCGAAACTGGCCAGCCCCGGCTCGGACAAAAGCCATCTCCTGGGGGCCTCCCCCCTGTTCTTCCATCGGTAAAGGGGGATCCCTTTACGGATGGAAGAACAGGGGGATCTTCGGGGTGGTGGTGACTGGACGGTGGTGTCTGCGGGTTTGCCTCCACGTAGGCCGTATACTGGCACCCCCGCCCCATGTGTCCGAGCCCCTTGGAGGCACAGGTCGGCTTATCTCGGGATGCAGGTGTCCTGCGGTGGTTAAGGAATGGCGTGGGCACTCCACGGGCGAGAGAGGGCACCTGGACCACGAGAGAGCCCCCGGGAAATTCCCCAGCCCTGGGCACCATGGCTCCAGATGCTTCCCCAGGCTCCTGCCCTGGGGCCTGATCTTGCTCAACTGGGCCCGGGTTCGCCACAGGTGAATGTCATTTGCGGACACAAGGACCCGAGACCTTGGATGCGTTTATTGTTAGGGGGCTTGGAGCGCTGGGGGACCGAAGTTGCACTGGTCACAGTCCCTTCTCGAGTAGTTTAGGGCAGATATTAGAGAGTGGAGGCAGGAGGGTCCAAGTTTGACACCTAGGGGCAGGGTGGGGCAGTTTGAGCCAAAGCAAGACTCTTAGGGGCCCAGGCGGGGCGCAGGCCTGAGTCCTCCCTGGAGAACGCTTCCATGGTCGTGGGGACCGCCCGCCCTGGCCCTCTTCACCTGGCGCATAACCGTGGCTGGGCCCAGGCCTGGCCCCAGGTCCCCATGTCCTCCCTGGGCACTCTGCGGTTGCTGGGGCGGGAGAACTGCTGGGAAGTGTGGCCAGGGGAAAATGTGAGGTCTCCTGCGGGCAGGAAGGGCTTCCATTTCCCGGGTCACCTGCCCAGGGAACCTGGGAACCTAGCCTGGTTACTCAAGGGTGGGGCATGTTGCCCCGAGGGAGGCTTGTGGTGGAGGGGCCTGGGTGCGCATGCGGGGTTCCGAGTCTGGGCCCGAAACTGGCCAGCCCCGGCTCGGACAAAAGCCATCTCCTGGGGGCCTCCCCCCTGTTCTTCCATCCGTAAAGGGGGATCCCTTTACGGATGGAAGAACAGGGGGATCTTCGGGGTGGTGGTGACTGGACGGTGGTGTCTGCGGGTTTGCCTCCACGTAGGTCGTATACTGGCACCCCCGCCCCATGTGTCCGAGCCCATAGGAGGCACAGGGACGCTTATCTCGGGATGCAGGTGTCCTGCGGTGGTTAAGGAATGGCGTGGGCACTCCACGGGCGAGAGAGGGCACCTGGACCACGAGAGAGTCCCCGGGAAATTCCCCAGCCCTGGGCACCATGGCTCCAGATGCTTCCCCAGGCTCCTGCCCTGGGGCCTGATCTTGCTCACCTGGGCCCGGGTTCGCCGCAGGTGAATGTCATTTGCGGACACCAAGGACCCGATACCTTGGATGCGTTTATTGGGTGGGGGCGTGGAGCGGTGGGGGACAGAAGTTGCACTGGTCACAGTCCCTTCTCGAGTAGTTCAGGGCAGATATTAGAGAGTGGAGGCAGGTGGGTCCAAGTTTGACACCTCGGGGCAGGGTGGGGCAGTTTGAGCCAAAGCAGGACTCTTAGGGGCCCAGGCGGGGCGCAGGCCTGAGTCCCCCCTGGAGAACCCTTCCATAGTCGTGGGGACCGCCCGCCCTGGCCCTCTTCACCTGGCGCATAACCCTGGCTGGGCCCCGCCCTGGCCCCAGGTCCGCAGGTCCTCCCTGGGCACTCTGCCTATGCGGGGGCGGGAGAACTGCTGGGAAGTGTGGTCAGGGGAAAATGTGAGGTCCTCTGGGGGCAGGAAGGGCTTCCGTATCCCGGGTCACGTGCCCAGGGAACCTGGGAACCTGGCCTGGTTATTCAAGGGTGGGGCATGTTGCATCGAGGGAGGCTTGTGGTGGAGGGGTCTGGGTGCGCATGCGGGTTTCCGAGTCTGGGCCCGAAACTGGCCAGCTCCGGCTCGGACAAAAGCCATCTCCTGGGGGCCTCCCCCCTGTTCTTCCATCCGTAAAGGGGGATCCCTTTACGGATGGAAGAACAGGGGGATCTTCGGGGTGGTGGTGACTGGACGGTGGTGTCTGCGGGTTTGCCTCCACGTAGGCCGTATACTGGCACCCCCGCCCCATGTGTCCGAGCCCATAGGAGGCACAGGGACGCTTATCTCGGGATGCAGGTGTCCTGCGGTGGTTAAGGAATGGCGTGGGCACTCCACGGGCGAGAGAGGGCACCTGGACCACGAGAGAGCCCCCGGGAAATTCCCCAGCCCTGGGCACCATGGCTCCAGATGCTTCCCGAGGCTCCAGCCCAGGGGCCTGATGTTGCTCAAGTGGGCCCGGGTTCGCCGCAGGTGAATGTCATTTGCGGACACCAAGGACCCGAGACCTTGGATGCGTTTATTGGGAGTGGGCTTGGAGCGCTGGGGGACCGAAGTCGCACTGGTCACAGTCCCTTCTCTAGTAGTTTAGGGCAGATATTAGAGAGTGGAGGCAGGTGGGTCCAAGTTTGACACCTCGGGGCAGGGTGGGGCAGTTTGAGCCAAAGCAACACTCTTAGGGGCCCAGGCGGGGCGCAGGCCTGAGTCCCCCCTGGAGAACCCTTCCATGGTCGTGGGGACCGCCCGCCCTGGCCCTCTTCACCTGGCGCATAACCGTGGCTGGGCCCAGCCCTGGCCCCAGGTCCCCAGGTCCTCCCTGGGCACTCTGCCTATGCCGGGGCGGGAAACTGCTGGGAAGTGTGGCCAGGGGAAAATGTGAGGTCCTCTGCGGGCAGGAAGGGCTTCCGTTTCCTGGGTCACCTGCCCAGGGAACATGGGAACCTGGCCTGGTTACTCAAGGGTGGGGCATGTTGCCCCGAGGGAGGCTTGTGGTGGAGGGGCCTGGGTGCGCATGCGGGGTTCCGAGTCTGGGCCCGAAACTGGCCAGCCCCGGCTCGGACAAAAGCCATCTCCTGGGGGCCTCCACCCTCTTCTTCCATCCGTAAAGGGGGATCCCTTTACGGATGGAAGAACAGGGGGATCTTCGGGGTGGTGGTGACTGGACGGTGGTGTCTGAGGGTTTGCCTCCACGTAGGCCGTATACTGGCACCCCCGCCCCATGTGTCCGAGCCCCTTGGAGGCACAGGGCCGCTTATCTCGGGATGCAGGTGTCCTGCGGTGGTTAAGGAATGGCGTGGGCACTCCACGGGCGAGAGAGGGCACCTGGACCACGTGAGAGCCCCCGGGAAATTCCCCAGCCCTGGGCACCATGGCTCCAGATGCTTCCCCAGGCTCCTTCCCTGGGGCCTGATCTTGCTCAACTGGGTCCCGGTTCGGCGCAGGTGAATGTCATTTGCGGACACAAGGACCCAAGACCTTGGATGCGTTTATTGGGAGGGGGCTTGGAGCGCTGGGGGACCGAAGTCGCACTGGTCACAGTCCCTTCTCGAGTAGTTTAGGGCAGATATTAGAGAGTGGAGGCAGGTGGGTCCAAGTTTGACTCCTCGGGGCAGGGTGGGGCAGTTTGAGCCAAAGCAAGACTCTTTGGTGCCCAGGCGGGGCGCAGGCCTGAGTCCCCCCTGGAGAACCCTCCCATGGTCGTGGGGACCGCCCGCCCTGGCCCTCTTCACCTGGCGCATAACCGTGGCTGGGCCCAGCCCTGGCCTCAGGTCCCCAGGTTCTCCCTGGGCACTCTGCCTATGCGGGGGCGGGAGAACTGCTGGGAAGTGTGGCCAGGGGAAAATGTGAGGTCCTCTGGGGGCAGGAAGGGCTTCCGTTTCCCGGGTCACGTGCCCAGGGAACCTGGGAACCTGGCCTGGTTACTCAAGGGTGGGGCATGTTGCCCCGAGGGAGGCTTGTGGTGGAGGGGCCTGGGTGCGCATGCGGGGTTCCGAGTCTGGGCCCGAAACTGGCCAGCCCCGGCTCGGACAAAAGCCATCTCCTGGGGGCCTCCCCCCTGTTCTTCCATCGGTAAAGGGGGATCCCTTTACGGATGGAAGAACAGGGGGATCTTCGGGGTGGTGGTGACTGGACGGTGGTGTCTGCGGGTTTGCCTCCACGTAGGCCGTATACTGGCACCCCCGCCCCATGTGTCCGAGCCCCTTGGAGGCACAGGTCCGCTTATCTCGGGATGCAGGTGTCCTGCGGTGGTTAAGGAATGGCGTGGGCACTCCACGGGCGAGAGAGGGCACCTGGACCACGAGAGAGCCCCCGGGAAATTCCCCAGCCCTGGGCACCATGGCTCCAGATGCTTCCCCAGGCTCCTGCCCTGGGGCCTGATCTTGCTCAACTGGGCCCGGGTTCGCCACAGGTGAATGTCATTTGCGGACACAAGGACCCGAGACCTTGGATGCGTTTATTGTTAGGGGGCTTGGAGCGCTGGGGGACCGAAGTCGCACTGGTCACAGTCCCTTCTCGAGTAGTTTAGGGCAGATATTAGAGAGTGGAGGCAGGAGGGTCCAAGTTTGACACCTAGGGGCAGGGTGGGGCAATTTGAGCCAAAGCAAGAC
Source organism: Desmodus rotundus (assembly GCF_022682495.2). Taxonomy (NCBI): domain Eukaryota; kingdom Metazoa; phylum Chordata; class Mammalia; order Chiroptera; family Phyllostomidae; genus Desmodus; species Desmodus rotundus. The sequence goes on along the minus strand of NC_071387.1, from coordinate 41,320,026 downwards.
TCTTAGGGGCCCAGCGGGGGCGCAGGCCTGAGTCCTCCCTGGAGAACCCTTCCATGGTCGTGGGGACCGCCCGCCCTGGCCCTCTTCACCTGGCGCATAACCGTGGCTGGGCCCAGCCCTGGCCCCAGGTCCCCATGTCCTCACTGGGCACTCTGCGGTTGCTGGGGCGGGAGAACTGCTGGGAAGTGTAGCCAGGGGAAAATGTGAGGTCTCCTGCGGGCAGGAAGGGCTTCCGTTTCCCGGGTCACCTGCCCAGGGAATCTGGGAACCTGGCCTGGTTACTCAAGGGTGGGGCATGTTGCCCGGAGGGAGGCTTGTGGTGGAGGGGCCTGTGTGCGCATGCGGGGTTCCGAGTCTGGGCCCGAAACTGGCCAGCCCCGGCTGGGACAAAAGCCATCTCCTGGGGGCCTCCCCCCTGTTCTTCCATCCGTAAAGGGGGATCCCTTTACGGATGGAAGAACAGGGGGATCTTCGGGGTGGTGGTGACTGGACGGTGGTGTCTGCGGGTTTGCCTCCACGTAGGCCGTATACTGTCACCCCCGCCCCATGTGTCCGAGCCCCTTGGAGGCACAGCGCCGCTTATCTCGGGATGCAGGTGTCCTGCGGTGGTTAAGGAATGGCGTGGGCTCTCCACGGGCGAGAGAGGGCACCTGGACCACGAGAGAGCCCCCGGGAAATTCCCCAGACCTGGGCACCATGGCTCCAGATGCTTCCCCAGGCTCTTGCCCTGGGGCCTGATGTTGCTCAACTGGGCCCGGGTTCGCCGCAGGTGAATGTCATTTGCGGACACCAAGGATCCGAGACCTTGGATGCGTTTATTGGGGGGGGCTTGGAGCGCTGGGGGACCGAAGTCGCACTGGTCACAGTCCCTTCTCGAGTAGTTTAGGGCAGATATTAGAGAGTGGAGGCAGGTGGGTCCAAGTTTGACACCTCGGGGCAGGGTGGGGCAGTTTGAGCCAAAGCAAGACTCTTAGGGGCCCAGGCGGGGCGCAGGCCTGAGTCCCCCCTGGAGAACCCTTCCATGGTCGTGGGGACCGCCCGCCCTGGCCCTCTTCACCTGGCGCATAACCGGGGCTGGGCCGAGCCCTGGCCCCAGGTCCCCAGGTCCTCCCTGGGCACTCTGCCTATGCCGGGGCGGGAAACTGCTGGGAAGTGTGGCCAGGGGAAAATGTGAGGTCCTCTGTGGGCAGGAAGGGCTTCCGTTTCCCGGGTCACCTGCCCAGGGAACCTGGGAACCTAGCCTGGTTACTCAAGGGTGGGGCATGTTGCCCCGAGGGAGGCTTGTGGTGGAGGGGCCTGGGTGCGCATGCGGGGTTCCGAGTCTGGGCCCGAAACTGGCCAGCCCCGGCTCGGACAAAAGCCATCTCCTGGGGGCCTCCCCCCTGTTCTTCCATCCGTAAAGGGGGATCCCTTTACGGATGGAAGAACAGGGGGATCTTCGGGGTGGTGGTGACTGGACGGTGGTGTCTGCGGGTTTGCCTCCACGTAGGCCGTATACTGTCACCCCCGCCCCATGTGTCCGAGCCCCTTGGAGGCACAGCGCCGCTTATCTCGGGATGCAGGTGTCCTGCGGTGGTTAAGGAATGGCGTGGGCACTCCACGGGCGAGAGAGGGCACCTGGACCACGAGAGAGCCCCCGGGAAATTCCCCAGCCCTGGGCACCTTGGCTCCAGAAGCTTCCCCAGGCTCCTGCCCTGGGGCCTGATATTGCTCAACTGGGCTCGGGTTCGCCGCAGGTGAATGTCATTTTCGGACACCAAGGACCCGAGACCTTGGATGCGTTTATTGGGAGGGGGCTTGGAGCGCTGGGGGACCGAAGTCGCACTGGTCACAGTCCCTTCTCGAGTAGTTTAGGCCAGATATTAGAGAGTGGAGGCAGGTGGGTCTAAGTTTGACACCTCGGGGCAGGGTGGGGCAGTTTTAGCCAAAGCAAGACTCTTAGGGGCCCAGGCGGGGCGCAGGCCTGAGTCCCCCCTGGAGAACCCTTCCATAGTCGTGGGGACCGCCCGCCCTGGCCCTCTTCACCTGGCGCATAACCCTGGCTGGGCCCCGCCCTGGCCCCAGGTCCGCAGGTCCTCCCTGGGCACTCTGCCTATGCGGGGGCGGGAGAACTGCTGGGAAGTGTGGTCAGGGGAAAATGTGAGGTCCTCTGGGGGCAGGAAGGGCTTCCGTATCCCGGGTCACGTGCCCAGGGAACCTGGGAACCTGGCCTGGTTATTCAAGGGTGGGGCATGTTGCATCGAGGGAGGCTTGTGGTGGAGGGGTCTGGGTGCGCATGCGGGTTTCCGAGTCTGGGCCCGAAACTGGCCAGCTCCGGCTCGGACAAAAGCCATCTCCTGGGGGCCTCCCCCCTGTTCTTCCATCCGTAAAGGGGGATCCCTTTACGGATGGAAGAACAGGGGGATCTTCGGGGTGGTGGTGACTGGACGGTGGTGTCTGCGGGTTTGCCTCCACGTAGGCCGTATACTGGCACCCCCGCCCCATGTGTCCGAGCCCATAGGAGGCACAGGGACGCTTATCTCGGGATGCAGGTGTCCTGCGGTGGTTAAGGAATGGCGTGGGCACTCCACGGGCGAGAGAGGGCACCTGGACCACGAGAGAGCCCCCGGGAAATTCCCCAGCCCTGGGCACCATGGCTCCAGATGCTTCCCGAGGCTCCAGCCCAGGGGCCTGATGTTGCTCAAGTGGGCCCGGGTTCGCCGCAGGTGAATGTCATTTGCGGACACCAAGGACCCGAGACCTTGGATTCGTTTATTGGGGGGGGCTTGGAGCGCTGGGGGACCGAAGTCGCACTGGTCACAGTCCCTTCTCTAGTAGTTTAGGGCAGATATTAGAGAGTGGAGGCAGGTGGGTCCAAGTTTGACACCTCGGGGCAGGGTGGGGCAGTTTGAGCCAAAGCAACACTCTTAGGGGCCCAGGCGGGGCGCAGGCCTGAGTCCCCCCTGGAGAACCCTTCCATGGTCGTGGGGACCGCCCGCCCTGGCCCTCTTCACCTGGCGCATAACCGTGGCTGGGCCCAGCCCTGGCCCCAGGTCCCCAGGTCCTCCCTGGGCACTGTGCCTATGCCGGGGCGGGAAACTGCTGGGAAGTGTGGCCAGGGGAAAATGTGAGGTCCTCTGCGGGCAGGAAGGGCTTCCGTTTCCCGGGTCACGTGCCCAGGGAACCTGGGAACCTGGCCTGGTTACTCAAGGGTGGGGCATGTTGCCCCGAGGGAGGCTTGTGGTGGAGGGGCCTGGGTGCGCATGCGGGGTTCCGAGTCTGGGCCCGAAACTGGCCAGCCCCGGCTCGGACAAAAGCCATCTCCTGGGGGCCTCCCCCCTGTTCTTCCATCGGTAAAGGGGGATCCCTTTACGGATGGAAGAACAGGGGGATCTTCGGGGTGGTGGTGACTGGACGGTGGTGTCTGCGGGTTTGCCTCCACGTAGGCCGTATACTGGCACCCCCGCCGCATGTGTCCGAGCCCCTTGGAGGCACAGGGCCGCTTATCTCGGGATGCAGGTGTCCTGCGGTGGTTAAGGAATGGCGTGGGCACTCCACGGGCGAGAGAGGGCACCTGGACCACGAGAGAGCCCCCAGGAAATTCCCCAGCCCTGGGCACCTTGGCTCCAGATGCTTCCCCAGGCTCCTGCCCTGGGGCCTGATCTTTCTCAACTGGGCCCGGGTTCGCCGCAGGTGAATGTCATTTGCAGACACAAGGACCCGAGACCTTGGATGCGTTTATTGGGAGGGGGCTTGGAGCGCTGGGGGACCGAAGTCTCACTGGTCACAGTCCCTTCTCGAGTAGTTTAGGGCAGATATTAGAGAGTGGAGGCAGGTGGGTCCAAGTTTGACACCTCGGGGCAGGGTGGGGCAGTTTGAGCCAAAGCAAGACTCTTAGGGGCCCAGGCGGGGCGCAGGCCTGAGTCCCCCCTGGAAAACCCTCCCTTGGTCGTGGGGACCGCCCGCCCTGGCCCTCTTCACCTGGCGTATAACCGTGGCTGGGCCCAGCCCTGGCCCCAGGTCCCCAGGTCCTCCCTGGGCACTCTCCCTATGCGGTGGCGAGAGAACTGCTGGGAAGTGTGGCCAGGGGAAAATGTGAGGTCCTCTGGGGGCAGGAAGGGCTTCCGTTTCCCGGGTCACGTGCCCAGGGAACATGGGAACCTGGCCTGGTTACTCAAGGGTGGGGCATGTTGCCCTGAGGGAGGCTTGTGGTAGAGGGGCCTGGGTGCGCATGCGGGGTTTCGAGTCTGGGCCCGAAACTGGCCAGCCCCGGCTCGGACAAAAGCCATCTCCTGGGGGCCTCCCCCCTGTTCTTCCATCCGTAAAGGGGGATCCCTTTACGGATGGAAGAACAGGGGGATCTTCGGGGTGGTGGTGACTGGACGGTGGTGTCTGCGGGTTTGCCTCCACGTAGGCCGTATACTGGCACCCCCGCCCCATGTGTCCGAGCCCATAGGAGGCACAGGGACGCTTATCTCGGGATGCAGGTGTCCTGCGGTGGTTAAGGAATGGCGTGGGCACTCCACGGGCGAGAGAGGGCACCTGGACCACGAGAGAGCCCCCGGGAAATTCCCCAGCCCTGGGCACCGTGGCTCCAGATGCTTCCCCAGGCTCCAGCCCAGGGGCCTGATGTTGCTCAAGTGGGCCCGGGTTCGCCGCAGGTGAATGTCATTTGCGGACACCAAGGACCCGAGACCTTGGATGCGTTTATTGGGAGTGGGCTTGGAGCGCTGGGGGACCGAAGTCGCACTGGTCACAGTCCCTTCTCTAGTAGTTTAGGGCAGATATTAGAGAGTGGAGGCAGGTGGGTCCAAGTTTGACACCTCGGGGCAGGGTGGGGCAGTTTGAGCCAAAGCAACACTCTTAGGGGCCCAGGCGGGGCGCAGGCCTGAGTCCCCCCTGGAGAACCCTTCCATAGTCGTGGGGACCGCCCGCCCTGGCCCTCTTCACCTGGCGCATAACCGTGGCTGGGCCCAGCCCTGGCCCCAGGTCCCCAGGTCCTCCCTGGGCACTCTGCCTATGCCGGGGCGGGAAACTGCTGGGAAGTGTGGCCAGGGGAAAATGTGAGGTCCTCTGCGGGCAGGAAGGGCTTCCGTTTCCTGGGTCACCTGCCCAGGGAACATGGGAACCTGGCCTGGTTACTCAAGGGTGGGGCATGTTGCCCCGAGGGAGGCTTGTGGTGGAGGGGCCTGGGTGCGCCTGCGGGGTTCCGAGTCTGGGCCCGAAACTGGCCAGCCCCGGCTCGGACAAAAGCCATCTCCTGGGAGCCTCCACCCTCTTCTTCCTTCCGTAAAGGGGGATCCCTTTACGGATGAAAAAACAGGGGCATCGTCGGGGTGGTGGTGACTGGACGGTGGTGTCTGCGGGTTTGCCTCCACGTAGGCCTTACACTGGCACCCCCGCCCCATGTGTCCGAGCCCCTTGGAGGCACAGGGCCGCTTATCTCGGGATGCAGGTGTCCTGCGGTGGTTAAGGAATGGCGTGGGCACTCCACGGGTGAGAGAGGGCACCAGGACCACGAGAGAGCCCCCGGGAAATTCCCCAGCCCTGGGCACCTTGGCTCCAGAAGCTTCCCCAGGCTCCTGCCCTGGGGCCTGATCTTGCTCAACTGGGCCCGGGTTCGCCGCAGGTGAATGTCATTTGCGGACACAAGGACCCAAGACCTTGGATGCGTTTATTGGGAGGGGGCTTGGAGCGCTGGGGGACCGAAGTCGCACTGGTCACAGTCCCTTCTCGAGTAGTTTAGGCCAGATATTAGAGAGTGGAGGCAGGTGGGTCCAAGTTTGACACCTCGGGGCAGGGTGGGGCAGTTTGAGCCAAAGCAAGACTCTTAGGGGCCCAGGCGGGGCGCAGGCCTGAGTCCCCCCTGGAAAACCCTCCCTTGGTCGTGGGGACCGACCGCCCTGGCCCTCTTCACCTGGCGTATAACCGTGGCTGGGCCCAGCCCTGGCCCCAGGTCCCCAGGTCCTCCCTGGGCACTCTGCCTATGCGGTGGCGAGAGAACTGCTGGGAAGTGTGGCCAGGGGAAAATGTGAGGTCCTCTGGGGGCAGGAAGGGCTTCCGTTTCCCGGGTCACGTGCCCAGGGAACATGGGAACCTGGCCTGGTTACTCAAGGGTGGGGCATGTTGCCCCGAGGGAGGCTTGTGGTAGAGGGGCCTGGGTGCGCATGCGGGGTTTCGAGTCTGGGCCCGAAACTGGCCAGCCCCGGCTGGGACAAAAGCCATCTCCTGGGGGCCTCCCCCCTGTTCTTCCATCCGTAAAGGGGGATCCCTTTACGGATGGAAGAACAGGGGGATCTTCGGGGTGGTGGTGACTGGACGGTGGTGTCTGCGGGTATGCCTCCACGTAGGCCGTATACTGGCACCCCCGCCCCATGTGTCCGAGCCCCTTGGAGGCACAGCGCCGCTTATCTCGGGATGCAGGTGTCCTGCGGTGGTTAAGGAATGGCGTGGGCTCTCCACGGGCGAGAGAGGGCACCTGGACCACGAGAGAGCCCCCGGGAAATTCCCCAGACCTGGGCACCATGGCTCCAGATGCTTCCCCAGGCTCTTGCCCTGGGGCCTGATGTTGCTCAACTGGGCCCGGGTTCGCCGCAGGTGAATGTCATTTGCGGACACCAAGGATCCGAGACCTTGGATGCGTTTATTGGGGGGGGCTTGGAGCGCTGGGGGACCGAAGTCGCACTGGTCACAGTCCCTTCTCGAGTAGTTTAGGGCAGATATTAGAGAGTGGAGGCAGGTGGGTCCAAGTTTGACACCTCGGGGCAGGGTGGGGCAGTTTGAGCCAAAGCAAGACTCTTAGGGGCCCAGGCGGGGCGCAGGCCTGAGTCCCCCCTGGAGAACCCTTCCATGGTCGTGGGGACCGCCCGCCCTGGCCCTCTTCACCTGGCGCATAACCGTGGCTGGGCCGAACCCTGGCCCCAGGTCCCCAGGTCCTCCCTGGGCACTCTGCCTATGCCAGGGCGGGAAACTGCTGGGAAGTGTGGCCAGGGGAAAATGTGAGGTCCTCTGCGGGCAGGAAGGGCTTCCGTTTCCTGGGTCACCTGCCCAGGAAACATGGGAACCTGGCCTGGTTACTCAAGGGTGGGGCATGTTGCCCCGAGGGAGGCTTGTGGTGGAGCGGCCTGAGTGCGCATACGGGGTTCCGAGTCTGGGCCCGAAACTGGCCAGCCCTGGCTCGGACAAAAGCCATCTCCTGGGGGCCTCCACCCTGTTCTTCCATCCGTAAAGGGGGATCCCTTTACGGATGGAAGAACAGGGGGATCTTCGGGGTGGTGGTGACTGGACGGTGGTGTCTGCCGGTTTGCCTCCACGTAGGCCTTACACTGGCACCCCCGCCCCATGTGTCCGAGCCCCTTGGAGGCACAGCGCCGCTTATCTCGGGATGCAGGTGTCCTGCGGTGGTTAAGGAATGGCGTGGGCACTCCACGGGCGAGAGAGGGCACCTGGACCACGAGAGAGCCCCCGGGAAATTCCCCAGCCCTGGGCACCTTGGCTCCAGAAGCTTCCCCAGGCTCCTGCCCTGGGGCCTGATATTGCTCAACTGGGCTCGGGTTCGCCGCAGGTGAATGTCATTTTCGGACACCAAGGACCCGAGACCTTGGATGCGTTTATTGGGAGGGGGCTTGGAGCGCTGGGGGACCGAAGTCGCACTGGTCACAGTCCCTTCTCGAGTAGTTTAGGCCAGATATTAGAGAGTGGAGGCAGGTGGGTCCAAGTTTGACACCTCGGGGCAGGGTGGGGCAGTTTTAGCCAAAGCAAGACTCTTAGGGGCCCAGGCGGGGCGCAGGCCTGCGTCCTCCCTGGAGAACCCTCCCATGGTCGTGGGGACCGCCCGCCCTGGCCCTCTTCACTTGGCGTATAACCGTGGCTGGGCCCAGCCCTGGCCCCAGGTCCCCAGGTCCTCCCTGGGCACTCTGCCTATGCGGGGGCGGGAGAACTGCTGGGAAGTGTGGCCAGGGGAAAATGTGAGGTCCTCTGGGGGCAGGAAGGGCTTCCGTTTCCCGGGTCACGTGCCCAGGGAACCTGGGAACCTGGCCTGGTTACTCAAGGGTGGGGCATGTTGCCCCGAGGGAGGCTTGTGGTGGAGGGGCCTGGGTGCGCATGCGGGGTTCCGAGTCTGGGCCCGAAACTGGCCAGCCCCGGCTCGGACAAAAGCCATCTCCTGGAGGCCTCCCCCCTGTTCTTCCATCGGTAAAGGGGGATCCCTTTACGGATGGAAGAACAGGGGGATCTTCGGGGTGGTGGTGACTGGACGGTGGTGTCTGCGGGTTTGCCTCCATGTAGGCCGTATACTGGCACCCCCGACCCATGTGTCCGAGCCCCTTGGAGGCACAGGGCCGCTTATCTCGGGATGCAGGTGTCCTGCGGTGGTTAAGGAATGGCGTGGGCACTCCACGGGCGAGAGAGGCACCTGGACCACGAGAGAGCCCCCGGGAAATTCCCCAGCCGTGGGCACCATGGCTCCAGATGCTTCCCCAGGCTCCTGCCCTGGGGCCTGATCTTGCTCAACTAGGCCCGGGTTCACCGCAGGTGAATGTCATTTGCGGACACCAAGGACCCGAGACCTTGGATGCGTTTATTGTGAGGGGGCTTGGAGCGCTGGGGGACCAAAGTCGCACTGGTCACAGTCCCTTCTCGAGTAGTTTAGGGCAGATATTAGAGAGTGGAGGCAGGTGGGTCCAAGTTTGACACCTCGGGGCAGGGTGGGGCAGTTTGAGCCAAAGCAAGACTCTTAGGGGCCCAGGCGGGGCGCAGGCCTGAGTCCCCCCTGGAGAACCCTCCCATGGTCGTGGGGACCGTCCGCCCTGGCCCTCTTCCCCTGGCGTATAACCGTGGCTGGGCCCAGCCCTGGCACCAGTTCCCCAGGTCCTCCCTGGGCACTCTGCCTATGCGGGGGCGGGAGAACTGCTGGGAAGTGTGGCCAGGGGAAAATGTGAGGTCATCTGGGGGCAGGAAGGGCTTCCGTTTCCCGGGTCACGTGCCCAGGGAACCTGGGAACCTGGCCTGGTTACTCAAGGGTGGGGCATGTTGCCCCGAGGGAGGCTTGTGGTGGAGGGGCCTGGGTGCGCATGCGGGGTTCCGAGTCTGGGCCCGAAACTGGCCAGCCCCGGCTCGGACAAAAGCCATCTCCTGGGGGCCTCCCCCCTGTTCTTCCATCCGTAAAGGGGGATCCCTTTACGGATGGAAGAACAGGGGGATCTTCGGGGTGGTGGTGACTGGACGGTGGTGTCTGCGGGTTTGCCTCCACGTAGGCCGTATACTGTCACCCCCGCCCCATGTGTCCGAGCCCCTTGGAGGCACAGGGCCGCTTATCTCGGGATGCAGGTGTCCTGCGGTGGTTAAGGAATGGCGTGGGCACTCCACGGGCGAGAGAGGGCACCTGGACCATGTGAGAGCCCCCGGGATATTCCCCAGCCTTGGGCACCATGGCTCCAGATGCTTCCCCAGGCTCCTTCCCTGGGGCCTGATCTTGCTCAACTGGGTCCGGGTTCGGCGCAGGTGAATGTCATTTGCGGACACAAGGACCCAAGACCTTGGATGCGTTTATTGGGAGGGGGCTTGGAGCGCTGGGGGACCGAAGTCGCACTGGTCACAGTCCCTTCTCGAGTAGTTTAGGGCAGATATTAGAGAGTGGAGGCAGGTGGGTCCAAGTTTGACACCTCGGGGCAGGATGGGGCAGTTTGAGCCAAAGCAAGACTCTTAGGGGCCCAGGCGGGGCGCAGGCCTGAGTCCTCCCTGGAGAACCCTTCCATGGTCGTGGGGACCGCCCGCCCTGGCCCTCTTCACCTGGCGCATAACCGTGGCTGGGCCCAGCCCTGGCCCCAGGTCCCCATGTCCTCCCTGGGCACTCTGCGGTTGCTGGGGCGGGAGAACTGCTGGGAAGTGTGGCCAGGGGAAAATGTGAGGTCTCCTGTGGGCAGGAAGGGCTTCCGTTTCCCGGGTCACCTGCCCAGGGAACCTGGGAACCTGGCCTGGTTACTCAAGGGTGGGGCATGTTGCCCCGAGGGAGGCTTGTGGTGGAGGGGCCTGGGTGCGCATGCGGGGTTCCGAGTCTGGGCCCGAAACTGGCCAGCCCCGGCTCGGACAAAAGCCATCTCCTGGGGGCCTCCCCCCTGTTCTTCCATCCGTAAAGGGGGATCCCTTTACGGATGGAAGAACAGGGGGATCTTCGGGGTGGTGGTGACTGGACGGTGGTGTCTGCGGGTTTGCCTCCACGTAGGCCGTATACTGTCACCCCCGCCCCATGTGTCTGAGCCCCTTGGAGGCACAGCGCCGCTTATCTCGGGATGCAGGTGTCCTGCGGTGGTTAAGGAATGGCGTGGGCACTCCACGGGCGAGAGATGGCACCTGGACCACGAGAGAGCCCCCGGGAAATTCCCCAGCCCTGGGCACCTTGGCTCCAGAAGCTTCCCCAGGCTCCTGCCCTGGGGCCTGATATTGCTCAACTGGGCTCGGGTTCGCCGCAGGTGAATGTCATTTTCGGACACCAAGGACCCGAGACATTGGATGCGTTTATAGGGAGGGGGCTTGGAGCGCTGGGGGACCGAAGTCGCACTGGTCACAGTCCCTTCTCGAGTAGTTTAGGCCAGATATTAGAGAGTGGAGGCAGGTGGGTCCAAGTTTGACACCTCGGGGCAGGGTGGGGCAGTTTGAGCCAAAGCAAGACTCTTAGGGGCCCAGGCGGGGCGCAGGCCTGAGTCCCCCCTGGAGAACCCTTCCATGGTCGTGGGGACCGCCCGCCCTGGCCCTCTTCACCTGGCGCATAACCGTGGCTGGGCCGAGCCCTGGCCCCAGGTCCCCAGGTCCTCCCTGGGCACTCTGCCTATGCCGGGGCGGGAAACTGCTGGGAAGTGTGGCCAGGGGAAAATGTGAGGTCCTCTGTGGGCAGGAAGGGCTTCCGTTTCCCGGGTCACCTGCCCAGGGAACCTGGGAACCTAGCCTGGTTACTCAAGGGTGGGGCATGTTGCCCCGAGGGAGGCTTGTGGTGGAGGGGCCTGGGTGCGCATGCGGGGTTCCGAGTCTGGGCCCGAAACTGGCCAGCCCCGGCTCGGACAAAAGCCATCTCCTGGGGGCCACCACCCTGTTCTTCCATCCGTAAAGGGGGATCCCTTTACGGATGGAAGAACAGGGGGATCTTCGGGGTGGTGGTGACTGGACGGTGGTGTCTGCGGGTTTGCCTCCACGTAGGCCGTATACTGTCACCCCCGCCCCATGTGTCCGAGCCCCTTGGAGGCACAGCGCCGCTTATCTCGGGATGCAGGTGTCCTGCGGTGGTTAAGGAATGGCGTGGGCACTCCACGGGCGAGAGAGGGCACCTGGACCACGAGAGAGCCCCCGGGAAATTCCCCAGCCCTGGGCACCATGGCTCCAGATGCTTCCCCAGGCTCCTGCCCTGGGGCCTGATCTTGCTCACCTGGGCCCGGGTTCGCCGCAGGTGAATGTCATTTGCGGACACCAAGGACCCGAGACCTTGGATGCGTTTATTGGGAGGGGGCTTGGAGCGGTGGGGGACAGAAGTTGCACTGGTCACAGTCCCTTCTCGAGTAGTTCAGGGCAGACATTAGAGAGTGGAGGCAGGTGGGTCCAAGTTTGACACCTCGGGGCAGGGTGGGGCAGTTTGAGCCAAAGCAGGACTCTTAGGGGCCCAGGCGGGGCGCAGGCCTGAGTCCCCCCTGGAGAACCCTTCCATAGTCGTGGGGACCGCCCGCCCTGGCCCTCTTCACCTGGCGCATAACCCTGGCTGGGCCCCGCCCTGGCCCCAGGTCCGCAGGTCCTCCCTGGGCACTCTGCCTATGCGGGGGCGGGAGAACTGCTGGGAAGTGTGGTCAGGGGAAAATGTGAGGTCCTCTGGGGGCAGGAAGGGCTTCCGTATCCCGGGTCACGTGCCCAGGGAACCTGGGAACCTGGCCTGGTTATTCAAGGGTGGGGCATGTTGCATCGAGGGAGGCTTGTGGTGGAGGGGTCTGGGTGCGCATGCGGGTTTCCGAGTCTGGGCCCGAAACTGGCCAGCTCCGGCTCGGACAAAAGCCATCTCCTGGGGGCCTCCCCCCTGTTCTTCCATCCGTAAAGGGGGATCCCTTTACGGATGGAAGAACAGGGGGATCTTCGGGGTGGTGGTGACTGGACGGTGGTGTCTGCGGGTTTGCCTCCACGTAGGCCGTATAGTGGCACCCCCGCCCCATGTGTCCGAGCCCATAGGAGGCACAGGGACGCTTATCTCGGGATGCAGGTGTCCTGCGGTGGTTAAGGAATGGCGTGGGCACTCCACGGGCGAGAGAGGGCACCTGGACCACGAGAGAGCCCCCGGGAAATTCCCCAGCCCTGGGCACCATGGCTCCAGATGCTTCCCGAGGCTCCAGCCCAGGGGCCTGATGTTGCTCAAGTGGGCCCGGGTTCGCCGCAGGTGAATGTCATTTGCGGACACCAAGGACCCGAGACCTTGGATGCGTTTATTGGGAGTGGGCTTGGAGGGCTGGGGGACCGAAGTCGCACTGGTCACAGTCCCTTCTCTAGTAGTTTAGGGCAGATATTAGAGAGTGGAGGCAGGTGGGTCCAAGTTTGACACCTCGGGGCAGGGTGGGGCAGTTTGAGCCAAAGCAACACTCTTAGGGGCCCAGGCGGGGCGCAGGCCTGAGTCCCCCCTGGAGAACCCTTCCATGGTCGTGGGGACCGCCCGCCCTGGCCCTCTTCACCTGGCGCATAACCGTGGCTGGGCCCAGCCCTGGCCCCAGGTCCCCAGGTCCTCCCTGGGCACTGTGCCTATGCCGGGGCGGGAAACTGCTGGGAAGTGTGGCCAGGGGAAAATGTGAGGTCTTCTGCGGGCAGGAAGGGCTTCCGTTTCCCGGGTCACGTGCCCAGGGAACCTGGGAACCTGGCCTGGTTACTCAAGGGTGGGGCATGTTGCCCCGAGGGAGGCTTGTGGTGGAGGGGCCTGGGTGCGCATGCGGGGTTCCGAGTCTGGGCCCTAAACTGGCCAGCCCCGGCTCGGACAAAAGCCATCTCCTGGGGGCCTCCCCCCTGTTCTTCCATCGGTAAAGGGGGATCCCTTTACGGATGGAAGAACAGGGGGATCTTCGGGGTGGTGGTGACTGGACGGTGGTGTCTGCGGGTTTGCCTCCACGTAGGCCGTATACTGGCACCCCCGCCCCATGTGTCCGAGCCCCTTGGAGGCACAGGTCCGCTTATCTCGGGATGCAGGTGTCCTGCGGTGATTAAGGAATGGCGTGGGCACTCCACGGGCGAGAGAGGGCACCTGGACCACGAGAGAGCCCCCGGGAAATTCCCCAGCCCTGGGCACCATGGCTCCAGATGCTTCCCCAGGCTCCTGCCCTGGGGCCTGATCTTGCTCAACTGGGCCCGGGTTCGCCACAGGTGAATGTCATTTGCGGACACAAGGACCCGAGACCTTGGATGCGTTTATTGTTAGGGGGCTTGGAGCGCTGGGGGACCGAAGTCGCACTGGTCACAGTCCCTTCTCGAGTAGTTTAGGGCAGATATTAGAGAGTGGAGGCAGGAGGGTCCAAGTTTGACACCTAGGGGCAGGGTGGGGCAGTTTGAGCCAAAGCAAGACTCATAGGGGCCCAGGGGGGGCGCAGGCCTGAGTCCTCCCTGGAGACCCTTCCATGGTCGTGGGGACCGCCCGCCCTGGCCCTCTTCACCTGGCGCATAACCGTGGCTGGGCCCAGCCCTGGCCCCAGGTCCCCATGTCCTCCCTGGGCACTCTGCGGTTGCTGGGGCGGGAGAACTGCTGGGAAGTATGGCCAGGGGAAAATGTGAGGTCTCCTGCGGGCAGGAAGGGCTTCCGTTTCCCGGGTCACCTGCCCAGGGAATCTGGGAACCTGGCCTGGTTACTCAAGGGTGGGGCATGTTGCCCCGAGGGAGGCTTGTGGTGGAGGGGCCTGTGTGCGCATGCGGGGTACCGAGTCTGGGCCCGAAACTGGCCAGCCCCGGCTGGGACAAAAGCCATCTCCTGGGGGCCTCCCCCCTGTTCTTCCATCCGTAAAGGGGGATCCCTTTACGGATGGAAGAACAGGGGGATCTTCGGGGTGGTGGTGACTGGACGGTGGTGTCTGCGGGTTTGCCTCCACGTAGGCCGTATACTGTCACCCCCGCCCCATGTGTCCGAGCCCCTTGGAGGCACAGCGCCGCTTATCTCGGGATGCAGGTGTCCTGCGGTGGTTAAGGAATGGCGTGGGCTCTCCACGGGCGAGAGAGGGCACCTGGACCACGAGAGAGCCCCCGGGAAATTCCCCAGACCTGGGCACCATGGCTCCAGATGCTTCCCCAGGCTCTTGCCCTGGGGCCTGATGTTGCTCAACTGGGCCCGGGTTCGCCGCAGGTGAATGTCATTTGCGGACACCAAGGATCCGAGACCTTGGATGCGTTTATTGGGGGGGGCTTGGAGCGCTGGGGGACCGAAGTCGCACTGGTCACAGTCCCTTCTCGAGTAGTTTAGGGCAGATATTAGAGAGTGGAGGCAGGTGGGTCCAAGTTTGACACCTCGGGGCAGGGTGGGGCAGTTTGAGCCAAAGCAAGACTCTTAGGGGCCCAGGCGGGGCGCAGGCCTGAGTCCCCCCTGGAAAACCCTCCCTTGGTCGTGGGGACCGCCCGCCCTGGCCCTCTTCACCTGGCGTATAACCGTGGCTGGGCCCAGCCCTGGCCCCAGGTCCCCAGGTCCTCCCTGGCCACTCTGCCTATGCGGTGGCGAGAGAACTGCTGGGAAGTGTGGCCAGGGGAAAATGTGAGGTCCTCTGGGGGCAGGAAGGGCTTCCGTTTCCCGGGTCACGTGCCCAGGGAACATGGGAACCTGGCCTGGTTACTCAAGGGTGGGGCATGTTGCATCGAGGGAGGCTTGTGGTGGAGGGGCCTGGGTGCGCATGCGGGGTTTCGAGTCTGGGCCAGAAACTGGCCAGCCCCGGCTCGGACAAAAGCCATCTCCTGGGGGCCTCCCCCCTGTTCTTCCATCCGTAAAGGGGGATCCCTTTACGGATGGAAGAACAGGGGGATCTTCGGGGTGGTGGTGACTGGACGGTGGTGTCTGAGGGTTTGCCTCCACGTAGGCCGTATACTGGCACCCCCGCCCCATGTGTCCGAGCCCCTTGGAGGCACAGGGCCGCTTATCTCGGGATGCAGGTGTCCTGTGGTGTTTGAGGAATGGCGTGGGCACTCCACGGGCGAGAGAGGGCACCTGGACCACGAGAGAGCCCCCGGGAAATTCCCCAGCCCTGGGCACCTTGGCTCCAGAAGCTTCCCCAGGCTCCTGCCCTGGGGCCTGATATTGCTCAACTGGGCTCGGGTTCGCCGCAGGTGAATGTCATTTTCGGACACCAAGGACCCGAGACCTTGGATGCGTTTATTGGGATGGGGCTTGGAGCGCTGGGGGACCGAAGTCGCACTGGTCACAGTCCCTTCTCGAGTAGTTTAGGCCAGATATTAGAGAGTGGAGGCAGGTGGGTCCAAGTTTGACACCTCGGGGCAGGGTGGGGCAGTTTTAGCCAAAGCAAGACTCTTAGGGGCCCAGGCGGGGCGCAGGCCTGAGTCCTCCCTGGAGAACCCTTCCATGGTCGTGGGGACCGCCCGCTCCGGCCCTCTTCACCTGGCGCATAACCCTGGCTGGGCCCAGCCCAGGCCCCAGGTCCCCAGGTCCTCCCTGGGCACTCTGCCGATGTGGGGGCGGGAGAACTGCTGGGAAGTGTGGCCAGGGGAAAATGTGAGGTCCTCTGGGGGCAGGAAGGGCTTCCGTTTCCCGGGTCACGTGCCCAGGGAACCTGGCAACCTGGCCTGGTTACTCAAGGGTGGGCATGTTGCACCGAGGGAGGCTTGTGGTGGAGGGGCCTGGGTGCGCATGCGGGGTTCCGAGTCTGGGCCCGAAACTGGCCAGCCCCGGCTCGGACAAAAGCCATCTCCTGGGGGCCTCCCCCCTGTTCTTCCATCCGTAAAGGGGGATCCCTTTACGGATGGCAGAACAGGGGGATCTTCGGGGTGGTGGTGACTGGACGGTGGTGTCTGCGGGTTTGCCTCCACGTAGGCCGTATACTGTCACCCCCGCCCCATGTGTCCGAGCCCCTTGGAGGCACAGCGCCGCTTATCTCGGGATGCAGGTGTCCTGCGGTGGTTAAGGAATGGCGTGGGCACTCCACGGGCGAGAGAGGGCACCTGGACCAAGAGAGCCCCCGGGAAATTCCCCAGCCCTGGGCACCTTGGCTCCAGAAGCTTCCCCAGGCTCCTGCCCTGGGGCCTGATATTGCTCAACTGGGCTCGGGTTCGCCGCAGGTGAATGTCATTTTCGGACACCAAGGACCCGAGACCTTGGATGCGTTTATAGGGAGGGGGCTTGGAGCGTTGGGGGACCGAAGTCGCACTGGTCACAGTCCCTTCTCGAGTAGTTTAGGCCAGATATTAGAGAGTGGAGGCAGGTGGGTCCAAGTTTGACACCTCGGGGCAGGGTGGGGCAGTTTTAGCCAAAGCAAGACTCTTAGGGGCCCAGGCGGGGCGCAGGCCTGAGTCCTCCCTGGAGAACCCTTCCATGGTCGTGGGGACCGCCCGCTCCGGCCCTCTTCACCTGGCGCATAACCCTGGCTGGGCCCAGCCCAGGCCCCAGGTCCCCAGGTCCTCCCTGGGCACTCTGCCGATGCGGGGGCGGGAGAACTGCTGGGAAGTGTGGCCAGGGGAAAATGTGAGGTCCTCTGGGGGCAGGAAGGGCTTCCGTTTCCTGGGTCACCTGCCCAGGGAACATGGGAACCTGGCCTGGTTACTCAAGGGTGGGGCATGTTGCCCCGAGGGAGGCTTGTGGTGGAGGGGCCTGGGTGCGCATGCGGGGTTCCGAGTCTGGGCCCGAAACTGGCCAGCCCCGGCTCGGACAAAAGCCATCTCCTGGGGGCCTCCGCCCTGTTCTTCCATCCGTAAAGGGGGATCCCTTTACGGATGGAAGAACAGGGGGATCTTCGGGGTCGTGGTGACTGGACGGTGGTGTCTGCGGGTTTCCCTCCACGTAGGTCGTATACTGGCACCCCCGCCCCATGTGTCCGAGCCCATAGGAGGCACAGGGACGCTTATGTCGGGATGCAGGTGTCCTGCGGTGGTTAAGGAATGGCGTGGGCACTCCACGGGCGAGAGAGGGCACCTGGAACACGAGAGAGTCCCCGGGAAATTCCCCAGCCCTGGGCACCATGGCTCCAGATGCTTCCCCAGGCTCCTGCCCTGGGGCCTGATCTTGCTCACCTGGGCCCGGGTTCGCCGCAGGTGAATGTCATTTGCGGACACCAAGGACCCGAGACCTTGGATGCGTTTATTGGGAGGGGGCTTGGAGCGCTGGGGGACCGAAGTCGCACTGGTCACAGTCCCTTCTCGAGTAGTTTAGGCCAGATATTAGAGAGTGGAGGCAGGTGGGTCCAAGTTTGACACCTCGGGGCAGGGTGGGGCAGTTTTAGCCAAAGCAATACTCTTAGGGGCCCAGGCGGGGCGCAGGCCTTAGTCCTCCCTGGAGAACCCTTCCATGGTCGTGGGGACCGCCCGCTCCGGCCCTCTTCACCTGGCGCATAACCCTGGCTGGGCCCAGCCCAGGCCCCAGGTCCCCAGGTCCTCCCTGGGCACTCTGCCGATGCGGGGGCGGGAGAACTGCTGGGAAGTGTGGCCAGGAGAAAATGTGAGGTCCTCTGGGGGCAGGAAGGGCTTCCGTTTCCCGGGTCACGTGCCCAGGGAACCTGGGAACCTGGCCTGGTTACTCAAGGGTGGGGCAAGTTGCCCCGAGGGAGGCTTGTGGTGGAGGGGCCTGGGTGCGCATGCGGGGTTCCGAGTCTGGGCCCGAAACTGGCCAGCCCCGGCTCGGACAAAAGCCATCTCCTGGGGGCCTCCCCCCTGTTCTTCCATCGGTAAAGGGGGATCCCTTTACGGATGGAAGAACAGGGGGATCTTCGGGGTGGTGGTGACTGGACGGTGGTGTCTGCGGGTTTGCCTCCACGTAGGCCGTATACTGGCACCCCCGCCCCATGTGTCCGAGCCCCTTGGAGGCACAGGTCGGCTTATCTCGGGATGCAGGTGTCCTGCGGTGGTTAAGGAATGGCGTGGGCACTCCACGGGCGAGAGAGGGCACCTGGACCACGAGAGAGCCCCCGGGAAATTCCCCAGCCCTGGGCACCATGGCTCCAGATGCTTCCCCAGGCTCCTGCCCTGGGGCCTGATCTTGCTCAACTGGGCCCGGGTTCGCCACAGGTGAATGTCATTTGCGGACACAAGGACCCGAGACCTTGGATGCGTTTATTGTTAGGGGGCTTGGAGCGCTGGGGGACCGAAGTTGCACTGGTCACAGTCCCTTCTCGAGTAGTTTAGGGCAGATATTAGAGAGTGGAGGCAGGAGGGTCCAAGTTTGACACCTAGGGGCAGGGTGGGGCAGTTTGAGCCAAAGCAAGACTCTTAGGGGCCCAGGCGGGGCGCAGGCCTGAGTCCTCCCTGGAGAACGCTTCCATGGTCGTGGGGACCGCCCGCCCTGGCCCTCTTCACCTGGCGCATAACCGTGGCTGGGCCCAGGCCTGGCCCCAGGTCCCCATGTCCTCCCTGGGCACTCTGCGGTTGCTGGGGCGGGAGAACTGCTGGGAAGTGTGGCCAGGGGAAAATGTGAGGTCTCCTGCGGGCAGGAAGGGCTTCCATTTCCCGGGTCACCTGCCCAGGGAACCTGGGAACCTAGCCTGGTTACTCAAGGGTGGGGCATGTTGCCCCGAGGGAGGCTTGTGGTGGAGGGGCCTGGGTGCGCATGCGGGGTTCCGAGTCTGGGCCCGAAACTGGCCAGCCCCGGCTCGGACAAAAGCCATCTCCTGGGGGCCTCCCCCCTGTTCTTCCATCCGTAAAGGGGGATCCCTTTACGGATGGAAGAACAGGGGGATCTTCGGGGTGGTGGTGACTGGACGGTGGTGTCTGCGGGTTTGCCTCCACGTAGGTCGTATACTGGCACCCCCGCCCCATGTGTCCGAGCCCATAGGAGGCACAGGGACGCTTATCTCGGGATGCAGGTGTCCTGCGGTGGTTAAGGAATGGCGTGGGCACTCCACGGGCGAGAGAGGGCACCTGGACCACGAGAGAGTCCCCGGGAAATTCCCCAGCCCTGGGCACCATGGCTCCAGATGCTTCCCCAGGCTCCTGCCCTGGGGCCTGATCTTGCTCACCTGGGCCCGGGTTCGCCGCAGGTGAATGTCATTTGCGGACACCAAGGACCCGATACCTTGGATGCGTTTATTGGGTGGGGGCGTGGAGCGGTGGGGGACAGAAGTTGCACTGGTCACAGTCCCTTCTCGAGTAGTTCAGGGCAGATATTAGAGAGTGGAGGCAGGTGGGTCCAAGTTTGACACCTCGGGGCAGGGTGGGGCAGTTTGAGCCAAAGCAGGACTCTTAGGGGCCCAGGCGGGGCGCAGGCCTGAGTCCCCCCTGGAGAACCCTTCCATAGTCGTGGGGACCGCCCGCCCTGGCCCTCTTCACCTGGCGCATAACCCTGGCTGGGCCCCGCCCTGGCCCCAGGTCCGCAGGTCCTCCCTGGGCACTCTGCCTATGCGGGGGCGGGAGAACTGCTGGGAAGTGTGGTCAGGGGAAAATGTGAGGTCCTCTGGGGGCAGGAAGGGCTTCCGTATCCCGGGTCACGTGCCCAGGGAACCTGGGAACCTGGCCTGGTTATTCAAGGGTGGGGCATGTTGCATCGAGGGAGGCTTGTGGTGGAGGGGTCTGGGTGCGCATGCGGGTTTCCGAGTCTGGGCCCGAAACTGGCCAGCTCCGGCTCGGACAAAAGCCATCTCCTGGGGGCCTCCCCCCTGTTCTTCCATCCGTAAAGGGGGATCCCTTTACGGATGGAAGAACAGGGGGATCTTCGGGGTGGTGGTGACTGGACGGTGGTGTCTGCGGGTTTGCCTCCACGTAGGCCGTATACTGGCACCCCCGCCCCATGTGTCCGAGCCCATAGGAGGCACAGGGACGCTTATCTCGGGATGCAGGTGTCCTGCGGTGGTTAAGGAATGGCGTGGGCACTCCACGGGCGAGAGAGGGCACCTGGACCACGAGAGAGCCCCCGGGAAATTCCCCAGCCCTGGGCACCATGGCTCCAGATGCTTCCCGAGGCTCCAGCCCAGGGGCCTGATGTTGCTCAAGTGGGCCCGGGTTCGCCGCAGGTGAATGTCATTTGCGGACACCAAGGACCCGAGACCTTGGATGCGTTTATTGGGAGTGGGCTTGGAGCGCTGGGGGACCGAAGTCGCACTGGTCACAGTCCCTTCTCTAGTAGTTTAGGGCAGATATTAGAGAGTGGAGGCAGGTGGGTCCAAGTTTGACACCTCGGGGCAGGGTGGGGCAGTTTGAGCCAAAGCAACACTCTTAGGGGCCCAGGCGGGGCGCAGGCCTGAGTCCCCCCTGGAGAACCCTTCCATGGTCGTGGGGACCGCCCGCCCTGGCCCTCTTCACCTGGCGCATAACCGTGGCTGGGCCCAGCCCTGGCCCCAGGTCCCCAGGTCCTCCCTGGGCACTCTGCCTATGCCGGGGCGGGAAACTGCTGGGAAGTGTGGCCAGGGGAAAATGTGAGGTCCTCTGCGGGCAGGAAGGGCTTCCGTTTCCTGGGTCACCTGCCCAGGGAACATGGGAACCTGGCCTGGTTACTCAAGGGTGGGGCATGTTGCCCCGAGGGAGGCTTGTGGTGGAGGGGCCTGGGTGCGCATGCGGGGTTCCGAGTCTGGGCCCGAAACTGGCCAGCCCCGGCTCGGACAAAAGCCATCTCCTGGGGGCCTCCACCCTCTTCTTCCATCCGTAAAGGGGGATCCCTTTACGGATGGAAGAACAGGGGGATCTTCGGGGTGGTGGTGACTGGACGGTGGTGTCTGAGGGTTTGCCTCCACGTAGGCCGTATACTGGCACCCCCGCCCCATGTGTCCGAGCCCCTTGGAGGCACAGGGCCGCTTATCTCGGGATGCAGGTGTCCTGCGGTGGTTAAGGAATGGCGTGGGCACTCCACGGGCGAGAGAGGGCACCTGGACCACGTGAGAGCCCCCGGGAAATTCCCCAGCCCTGGGCACCATGGCTCCAGATGCTTCCCCAGGCTCCTTCCCTGGGGCCTGATCTTGCTCAACTGGGTCCCGGTTCGGCGCAGGTGAATGTCATTTGCGGACACAAGGACCCAAGACCTTGGATGCGTTTATTGGGAGGGGGCTTGGAGCGCTGGGGGACCGAAGTCGCACTGGTCACAGTCCCTTCTCGAGTAGTTTAGGGCAGATATTAGAGAGTGGAGGCAGGTGGGTCCAAGTTTGACTCCTCGGGGCAGGGTGGGGCAGTTTGAGCCAAAGCAAGACTCTTTGGTGCCCAGGCGGGGCGCAGGCCTGAGTCCCCCCTGGAGAACCCTCCCATGGTCGTGGGGACCGCCCGCCCTGGCCCTCTTCACCTGGCGCATAACCGTGGCTGGGCCCAGCCCTGGCCTCAGGTCCCCAGGTTCTCCCTGGGCACTCTGCCTATGCGGGGGCGGGAGAACTGCTGGGAAGTGTGGCCAGGGGAAAATGTGAGGTCCTCTGGGGGCAGGAAGGGCTTCCGTTTCCCGGGTCACGTGCCCAGGGAACCTGGGAACCTGGCCTGGTTACTCAAGGGTGGGGCATGTTGCCCCGAGGGAGGCTTGTGGTGGAGGGGCCTGGGTGCGCATGCGGGGTTCCGAGTCTGGGCCCGAAACTGGCCAGCCCCGGCTCGGACAAAAGCCATCTCCTGGGGGCCTCCCCCCTGTTCTTCCATCGGTAAAGGGGGATCCCTTTACGGATGGAAGAACAGGGGGATCTTCGGGGTGGTGGTGACTGGACGGTGGTGTCTGCGGGTTTGCCTCCACGTAGGCCGTATACTGGCACCCCCGCCCCATGTGTCCGAGCCCCTTGGAGGCACAGGTCCGCTTATCTCGGGATGCAGGTGTCCTGCGGTGGTTAAGGAATGGCGTGGGCACTCCACGGGCGAGAGAGGGCACCTGGACCACGAGAGAGCCCCCGGGAAATTCCCCAGCCCTGGGCACCATGGCTCCAGATGCTTCCCCAGGCTCCTGCCCTGGGGCCTGATCTTGCTCAACTGGGCCCGGGTTCGCCACAGGTGAATGTCATTTGCGGACACAAGGACCCGAGACCTTGGATGCGTTTATTGTTAGGGGGCTTGGAGCGCTGGGGGACCGAAGTCGCACTGGTCACAGTCCCTTCTCGAGTAGTTTAGGGCAGATATTAGAGAGTGGAGGCAGGAGGGTCCAAGTTTGACACCTAGGGGCAGGGTGGGGCAATTTGAGCCAAAGCAAGACTCTTAGGGGCCCAGCGGGGGCGCAGGCCTGAGTCCTCCCTGGAGAACCCTTCCATGGTCGTGGGGACCGCCCGCCCTGGCCCTCTTCACCTGGCGCATAACCGTGGCTGGGCCCAGCCCTGGCCCCAGGTCCCCATGTCCTCACTGGGCACTCTGCGGTTGCTGGGGCGGGAGAACTGCTGGGAAGTGTAGCCAGGGGAAAATGTGAGGTCTCCTGCGGGCAGGAAGGGCTTCCGTTTCCCGGGTCACCTGCCCAGGGAATCTGGGAACCTGGCCTGGTTACTCAAGGGTGGGGCATGTTGCCCGGAGGGAGGCTTGTGGTGGAGGGGCCTGTGTGCGCATGCGGGGTTCCGAGTCTGGGCCCGAAACTGGCCAGCCCCGGCTGGGACAAAAGCCATCTCCTGGGGGCCTCCCCCCTGTTCTTCCATCCGTAAAGGGGGATCCCTTTACGGATGGAAGAACAGGGGGATCTTCGGGGTGGTGGTGACTGGACGGTGGTGTCTGCGGGTTTGCCTCCACGTAGGCCGTATACTGTCACCCCCGCCCCATGTGTCCGAGC
Organism: Desmodus rotundus; assembly: GCF_022682495.2. Classification (NCBI taxonomy): domain Eukaryota; kingdom Metazoa; phylum Chordata; class Mammalia; order Chiroptera; family Phyllostomidae; genus Desmodus; species Desmodus rotundus. The sequence goes on along the minus strand of NC_071387.1, from coordinate 41,297,204 downwards.
CCCTTGGAGGCACAGCGCCGCTTATCTCGGGATGCAGGTGTCCTGCGGTGGTTAAGGAATGGCGTGGGCTCTCCACGGGCGAGAGAGGGCACCTGGACCACGAGAGAGCCCCCGGGAAATTCCCCAGACCTGGGCACCATGGCTCCAGATGCTTCCCCAGGCTCTTGCCCTGGGGCCTGATGTTGCTCAACTGGGCCCGGGTTCGCCGCAGGTGAATGTCATTTGCGGACACCAAGGATCCGAGACCTTGGATGCGTTTATTGGGGGGGGCTTGGAGCGCTGGGGGACCGAAGTCGCACTGGTCACAGTCCCTTCTCGAGTAGTTTAGGGCAGATATTAGAGAGTGGAGGCAGGTGGGTCCAAGTTTGACACCTCGGGGCAGGGTGGGGCAGTTTGAGCCAAAGCAAGACTCTTAGGGGCCCAGGCGGGGCGCAGGCCTGAGTCCCCCCTGGAGAACCCTTCCATGGTCGTGGGGACCGCCCGCCCTGGCCCTCTTCACCTGGCGCATAACCGGGGCTGGGCCGAGCCCTGGCCCCAGGTCCCCAGGTCCTCCCTGGGCACTCTGCCTATGCCGGGGCGGGAAACTGCTGGGAAGTGTGGCCAGGGGAAAATGTGAGGTCCTCTGTGGGCAGGAAGGGCTTCCGTTTCCCGGGTCACCTGCCCAGGGAACCTGGGAACCTAGCCTGGTTACTCAAGGGTGGGGCATGTTGCCCCGAGGGAGGCTTGTGGTGGAGGGGCCTGGGTGCGCATGCGGGGTTCCGAGTCTGGGCCCGAAACTGGCCAGCCCCGGCTCGGACAAAAGCCATCTCCTGGGGGCCTCCCCCCTGTTCTTCCATCCGTAAAGGGGGATCCCTTTACGGATGGAAGAACAGGGGGATCTTCGGGGTGGTGGTGACTGGACGGTGGTGTCTGCGGGTTTGCCTCCACGTAGGCCGTATACTGTCACCCCCGCCCCATGTGTCCGAGCCCCTTGGAGGCACAGCGCCGCTTATCTCGGGATGCAGGTGTCCTGCGGTGGTTAAGGAATGGCGTGGGCACTCCACGGGCGAGAGAGGGCACCTGGACCACGAGAGAGCCCCCGGGAAATTCCCCAGCCCTGGGCACCTTGGCTCCAGAAGCTTCCCCAGGCTCCTGCCCTGGGGCCTGATATTGCTCAACTGGGCTCGGGTTCGCCGCAGGTGAATGTCATTTTCGGACACCAAGGACCCGAGACCTTGGATGCGTTTATTGGGAGGGGGCTTGGAGCGCTGGGGGACCGAAGTCGCACTGGTCACAGTCCCTTCTCGAGTAGTTTAGGCCAGATATTAGAGAGTGGAGGCAGGTGGGTCTAAGTTTGACACCTCGGGGCAGGGTGGGGCAGTTTTAGCCAAAGCAAGACTCTTAGGGGCCCAGGCGGGGCGCAGGCCTGAGTCCCCCCTGGAGAACCCTTCCATAGTCGTGGGGACCGCCCGCCCTGGCCCTCTTCACCTGGCGCATAACCCTGGCTGGGCCCCGCCCTGGCCCCAGGTCCGCAGGTCCTCCCTGGGCACTCTGCCTATGCGGGGGCGGGAGAACTGCTGGGAAGTGTGGTCAGGGGAAAATGTGAGGTCCTCTGGGGGCAGGAAGGGCTTCCGTATCCCGGGTCACGTGCCCAGGGAACCTGGGAACCTGGCCTGGTTATTCAAGGGTGGGGCATGTTGCATCGAGGGAGGCTTGTGGTGGAGGGGTCTGGGTGCGCATGCGGGTTTCCGAGTCTGGGCCCGAAACTGGCCAGCTCCGGCTCGGACAAAAGCCATCTCCTGGGGGCCTCCCCCCTGTTCTTCCATCCGTAAAGGGGGATCCCTTTACGGATGGAAGAACAGGGGGATCTTCGGGGTGGTGGTGACTGGACGGTGGTGTCTGCGGGTTTGCCTCCACGTAGGCCGTATACTGGCACCCCCGCCCCATGTGTCCGAGCCCATAGGAGGCACAGGGACGCTTATCTCGGGATGCAGGTGTCCTGCGGTGGTTAAGGAATGGCGTGGGCACTCCACGGGCGAGAGAGGGCACCTGGACCACGAGAGAGCCCCCGGGAAATTCCCCAGCCCTGGGCACCATGGCTCCAGATGCTTCCCGAGGCTCCAGCCCAGGGGCCTGATGTTGCTCAAGTGGGCCCGGGTTCGCCGCAGGTGAATGTCATTTGCGGACACCAAGGACCCGAGACCTTGGATTCGTTTATTGGGGGGGGCTTGGAGCGCTGGGGGACCGAAGTCGCACTGGTCACAGTCCCTTCTCTAGTAGTTTAGGGCAGATATTAGAGAGTGGAGGCAGGTGGGTCCAAGTTTGACACCTCGGGGCAGGGTGGGGCAGTTTGAGCCAAAGCAACACTCTTAGGGGCCCAGGCGGGGCGCAGGCCTGAGTCCCCCCTGGAGAACCCTTCCATGGTCGTGGGGACCGCCCGCCCTGGCCCTCTTCACCTGGCGCATAACCGTGGCTGGGCCCAGCCCTGGCCCCAGGTCCCCAGGTCCTCCCTGGGCACTGTGCCTATGCCGGGGCGGGAAACTGCTGGGAAGTGTGGCCAGGGGAAAATGTGAGGTCCTCTGCGGGCAGGAAGGGCTTCCGTTTCCCGGGTCACGTGCCCAGGGAACCTGGGAACCTGGCCTGGTTACTCAAGGGTGGGGCATGTTGCCCCGAGGGAGGCTTGTGGTGGAGGGGCCTGGGTGCGCATGCGGGGTTCCGAGTCTGGGCCCGAAACTGGCCAGCCCCGGCTCGGACAAAAGCCATCTCCTGGGGGCCTCCCCCCTGTTCTTCCATCGGTAAAGGGGGATCCCTTTACGGATGGAAGAACAGGGGGATCTTCGGGGTGGTGGTGACTGGACGGTGGTGTCTGCGGGTTTGCCTCCACGTAGGCCGTATACTGGCACCCCCGCCGCATGTGTCCGAGCCCCTTGGAGGCACAGGGCCGCTTATCTCGGGATGCAGGTGTCCTGCGGTGGTTAAGGAATGGCGTGGGCACTCCACGGGCGAGAGAGGGCACCTGGACCACGAGAGAGCCCCCAGGAAATTCCCCAGCCCTGGGCACCTTGGCTCCAGATGCTTCCCCAGGCTCCTGCCCTGGGGCCTGATCTTTCTCAACTGGGCCCGGGTTCGCCGCAGGTGAATGTCATTTGCAGACACAAGGACCCGAGACCTTGGATGCGTTTATTGGGAGGGGGCTTGGAGCGCTGGGGGACCGAAGTCTCACTGGTCACAGTCCCTTCTCGAGTAGTTTAGGGCAGATATTAGAGAGTGGAGGCAGGTGGGTCCAAGTTTGACACCTCGGGGCAGGGTGGGGCAGTTTGAGCCAAAGCAAGACTCTTAGGGGCCCAGGCGGGGCGCAGGCCTGAGTCCCCCCTGGAAAACCCTCCCTTGGTCGTGGGGACCGCCCGCCCTGGCCCTCTTCACCTGGCGTATAACCGTGGCTGGGCCCAGCCCTGGCCCCAGGTCCCCAGGTCCTCCCTGGGCACTCTCCCTATGCGGTGGCGAGAGAACTGCTGGGAAGTGTGGCCAGGGGAAAATGTGAGGTCCTCTGGGGGCAGGAAGGGCTTCCGTTTCCCGGGTCACGTGCCCAGGGAACATGGGAACCTGGCCTGGTTACTCAAGGGTGGGGCATGTTGCCCTGAGGGAGGCTTGTGGTAGAGGGGCCTGGGTGCGCATGCGGGGTTTCGAGTCTGGGCCCGAAACTGGCCAGCCCCGGCTCGGACAAAAGCCATCTCCTGGGGGCCTCCCCCCTGTTCTTCCATCCGTAAAGGGGGATCCCTTTACGGATGGAAGAACAGGGGGATCTTCGGGGTGGTGGTGACTGGACGGTGGTGTCTGCGGGTTTGCCTCCACGTAGGCCGTATACTGGCACCCCCGCCCCATGTGTCCGAGCCCATAGGAGGCACAGGGACGCTTATCTCGGGATGCAGGTGTCCTGCGGTGGTTAAGGAATGGCGTGGGCACTCCACGGGCGAGAGAGGGCACCTGGACCACGAGAGAGCCCCCGGGAAATTCCCCAGCCCTGGGCACCGTGGCTCCAGATGCTTCCCCAGGCTCCAGCCCAGGGGCCTGATGTTGCTCAAGTGGGCCCGGGTTCGCCGCAGGTGAATGTCATTTGCGGACACCAAGGACCCGAGACCTTGGATGCGTTTATTGGGAGTGGGCTTGGAGCGCTGGGGGACCGAAGTCGCACTGGTCACAGTCCCTTCTCTAGTAGTTTAGGGCAGATATTAGAGAGTGGAGGCAGGTGGGTCCAAGTTTGACACCTCGGGGCAGGGTGGGGCAGTTTGAGCCAAAGCAACACTCTTAGGGGCCCAGGCGGGGCGCAGGCCTGAGTCCCCCCTGGAGAACCCTTCCATAGTCGTGGGGACCGCCCGCCCTGGCCCTCTTCACCTGGCGCATAACCGTGGCTGGGCCCAGCCCTGGCCCCAGGTCCCCAGGTCCTCCCTGGGCACTCTGCCTATGCCGGGGCGGGAAACTGCTGGGAAGTGTGGCCAGGGGAAAATGTGAGGTCCTCTGCGGGCAGGAAGGGCTTCCGTTTCCTGGGTCACCTGCCCAGGGAACATGGGAACCTGGCCTGGTTACTCAAGGGTGGGGCATGTTGCCCCGAGGGAGGCTTGTGGTGGAGGGGCCTGGGTGCGCCTGCGGGGTTCCGAGTCTGGGCCCGAAACTGGCCAGCCCCGGCTCGGACAAAAGCCATCTCCTGGGAGCCTCCACCCTCTTCTTCCTTCCGTAAAGGGGGATCCCTTTACGGATGAAAAAACAGGGGCATCGTCGGGGTGGTGGTGACTGGACGGTGGTGTCTGCGGGTTTGCCTCCACGTAGGCCTTACACTGGCACCCCCGCCCCATGTGTCCGAGCCCCTTGGAGGCACAGGGCCGCTTATCTCGGGATGCAGGTGTCCTGCGGTGGTTAAGGAATGGCGTGGGCACTCCACGGGTGAGAGAGGGCACCAGGACCACGAGAGAGCCCCCGGGAAATTCCCCAGCCCTGGGCACCTTGGCTCCAGAAGCTTCCCCAGGCTCCTGCCCTGGGGCCTGATCTTGCTCAACTGGGCCCGGGTTCGCCGCAGGTGAATGTCATTTGCGGACACAAGGACCCAAGACCTTGGATGCGTTTATTGGGAGGGGGCTTGGAGCGCTGGGGGACCGAAGTCGCACTGGTCACAGTCCCTTCTCGAGTAGTTTAGGCCAGATATTAGAGAGTGGAGGCAGGTGGGTCCAAGTTTGACACCTCGGGGCAGGGTGGGGCAGTTTGAGCCAAAGCAAGACTCTTAGGGGCCCAGGCGGGGCGCAGGCCTGAGTCCCCCCTGGAAAACCCTCCCTTGGTCGTGGGGACCGACCGCCCTGGCCCTCTTCACCTGGCGTATAACCGTGGCTGGGCCCAGCCCTGGCCCCAGGTCCCCAGGTCCTCCCTGGGCACTCTGCCTATGCGGTGGCGAGAGAACTGCTGGGAAGTGTGGCCAGGGGAAAATGTGAGGTCCTCTGGGGGCAGGAAGGGCTTCCGTTTCCCGGGTCACGTGCCCAGGGAACATGGGAACCTGGCCTGGTTACTCAAGGGTGGGGCATGTTGCCCCGAGGGAGGCTTGTGGTAGAGGGGCCTGGGTGCGCATGCGGGGTTTCGAGTCTGGGCCCGAAACTGGCCAGCCCCGGCTGGGACAAAAGCCATCTCCTGGGGGCCTCCCCCCTGTTCTTCCATCCGTAAAGGGGGATCCCTTTACGGATGGAAGAACAGGGGGATCTTCGGGGTGGTGGTGACTGGACGGTGGTGTCTGCGGGTATGCCTCCACGTAGGCCGTATACTGGCACCCCCGCCCCATGTGTCCGAGCCCCTTGGAGGCACAGCGCCGCTTATCTCGGGATGCAGGTGTCCTGCGGTGGTTAAGGAATGGCGTGGGCTCTCCACGGGCGAGAGAGGGCACCTGGACCACGAGAGAGCCCCCGGGAAATTCCCCAGACCTGGGCACCATGGCTCCAGATGCTTCCCCAGGCTCTTGCCCTGGGGCCTGATGTTGCTCAACTGGGCCCGGGTTCGCCGCAGGTGAATGTCATTTGCGGACACCAAGGATCCGAGACCTTGGATGCGTTTATTGGGGGGGGCTTGGAGCGCTGGGGGACCGAAGTCGCACTGGTCACAGTCCCTTCTCGAGTAGTTTAGGGCAGATATTAGAGAGTGGAGGCAGGTGGGTCCAAGTTTGACACCTCGGGGCAGGGTGGGGCAGTTTGAGCCAAAGCAAGACTCTTAGGGGCCCAGGCGGGGCGCAGGCCTGAGTCCCCCCTGGAGAACCCTTCCATGGTCGTGGGGACCGCCCGCCCTGGCCCTCTTCACCTGGCGCATAACCGTGGCTGGGCCGAACCCTGGCCCCAGGTCCCCAGGTCCTCCCTGGGCACTCTGCCTATGCCAGGGCGGGAAACTGCTGGGAAGTGTGGCCAGGGGAAAATGTGAGGTCCTCTGCGGGCAGGAAGGGCTTCCGTTTCCTGGGTCACCTGCCCAGGAAACATGGGAACCTGGCCTGGTTACTCAAGGGTGGGGCATGTTGCCCCGAGGGAGGCTTGTGGTGGAGCGGCCTGAGTGCGCATACGGGGTTCCGAGTCTGGGCCCGAAACTGGCCAGCCCTGGCTCGGACAAAAGCCATCTCCTGGGGGCCTCCACCCTGTTCTTCCATCCGTAAAGGGGGATCCCTTTACGGATGGAAGAACAGGGGGATCTTCGGGGTGGTGGTGACTGGACGGTGGTGTCTGCCGGTTTGCCTCCACGTAGGCCTTACACTGGCACCCCCGCCCCATGTGTCCGAGCCCCTTGGAGGCACAGCGCCGCTTATCTCGGGATGCAGGTGTCCTGCGGTGGTTAAGGAATGGCGTGGGCACTCCACGGGCGAGAGAGGGCACCTGGACCACGAGAGAGCCCCCGGGAAATTCCCCAGCCCTGGGCACCTTGGCTCCAGAAGCTTCCCCAGGCTCCTGCCCTGGGGCCTGATATTGCTCAACTGGGCTCGGGTTCGCCGCAGGTGAATGTCATTTTCGGACACCAAGGACCCGAGACCTTGGATGCGTTTATTGGGAGGGGGCTTGGAGCGCTGGGGGACCGAAGTCGCACTGGTCACAGTCCCTTCTCGAGTAGTTTAGGCCAGATATTAGAGAGTGGAGGCAGGTGGGTCCAAGTTTGACACCTCGGGGCAGGGTGGGGCAGTTTTAGCCAAAGCAAGACTCTTAGGGGCCCAGGCGGGGCGCAGGCCTGCGTCCTCCCTGGAGAACCCTCCCATGGTCGTGGGGACCGCCCGCCCTGGCCCTCTTCACTTGGCGTATAACCGTGGCTGGGCCCAGCCCTGGCCCCAGGTCCCCAGGTCCTCCCTGGGCACTCTGCCTATGCGGGGGCGGGAGAACTGCTGGGAAGTGTGGCCAGGGGAAAATGTGAGGTCCTCTGGGGGCAGGAAGGGCTTCCGTTTCCCGGGTCACGTGCCCAGGGAACCTGGGAACCTGGCCTGGTTACTCAAGGGTGGGGCATGTTGCCCCGAGGGAGGCTTGTGGTGGAGGGGCCTGGGTGCGCATGCGGGGTTCCGAGTCTGGGCCCGAAACTGGCCAGCCCCGGCTCGGACAAAAGCCATCTCCTGGAGGCCTCCCCCCTGTTCTTCCATCGGTAAAGGGGGATCCCTTTACGGATGGAAGAACAGGGGGATCTTCGGGGTGGTGGTGACTGGACGGTGGTGTCTGCGGGTTTGCCTCCATGTAGGCCGTATACTGGCACCCCCGACCCATGTGTCCGAGCCCCTTGGAGGCACAGGGCCGCTTATCTCGGGATGCAGGTGTCCTGCGGTGGTTAAGGAATGGCGTGGGCACTCCACGGGCGAGAGAGGCACCTGGACCACGAGAGAGCCCCCGGGAAATTCCCCAGCCGTGGGCACCATGGCTCCAGATGCTTCCCCAGGCTCCTGCCCTGGGGCCTGATCTTGCTCAACTAGGCCCGGGTTCACCGCAGGTGAATGTCATTTGCGGACACCAAGGACCCGAGACCTTGGATGCGTTTATTGTGAGGGGGCTTGGAGCGCTGGGGGACCAAAGTCGCACTGGTCACAGTCCCTTCTCGAGTAGTTTAGGGCAGATATTAGAGAGTGGAGGCAGGTGGGTCCAAGTTTGACACCTCGGGGCAGGGTGGGGCAGTTTGAGCCAAAGCAAGACTCTTAGGGGCCCAGGCGGGGCGCAGGCCTGAGTCCCCCCTGGAGAACCCTCCCATGGTCGTGGGGACCGTCCGCCCTGGCCCTCTTCCCCTGGCGTATAACCGTGGCTGGGCCCAGCCCTGGCACCAGTTCCCCAGGTCCTCCCTGGGCACTCTGCCTATGCGGGGGCGGGAGAACTGCTGGGAAGTGTGGCCAGGGGAAAATGTGAGGTCATCTGGGGGCAGGAAGGGCTTCCGTTTCCCGGGTCACGTGCCCAGGGAACCTGGGAACCTGGCCTGGTTACTCAAGGGTGGGGCATGTTGCCCCGAGGGAGGCTTGTGGTGGAGGGGCCTGGGTGCGCATGCGGGGTTCCGAGTCTGGGCCCGAAACTGGCCAGCCCCGGCTCGGACAAAAGCCATCTCCTGGGGGCCTCCCCCCTGTTCTTCCATCCGTAAAGGGGGATCCCTTTACGGATGGAAGAACAGGGGGATCTTCGGGGTGGTGGTGACTGGACGGTGGTGTCTGCGGGTTTGCCTCCACGTAGGCCGTATACTGTCACCCCCGCCCCATGTGTCCGAGCCCCTTGGAGGCACAGGGCCGCTTATCTCGGGATGCAGGTGTCCTGCGGTGGTTAAGGAATGGCGTGGGCACTCCACGGGCGAGAGAGGGCACCTGGACCATGTGAGAGCCCCCGGGATATTCCCCAGCCTTGGGCACCATGGCTCCAGATGCTTCCCCAGGCTCCTTCCCTGGGGCCTGATCTTGCTCAACTGGGTCCGGGTTCGGCGCAGGTGAATGTCATTTGCGGACACAAGGACCCAAGACCTTGGATGCGTTTATTGGGAGGGGGCTTGGAGCGCTGGGGGACCGAAGTCGCACTGGTCACAGTCCCTTCTCGAGTAGTTTAGGGCAGATATTAGAGAGTGGAGGCAGGTGGGTCCAAGTTTGACACCTCGGGGCAGGATGGGGCAGTTTGAGCCAAAGCAAGACTCTTAGGGGCCCAGGCGGGGCGCAGGCCTGAGTCCTCCCTGGAGAACCCTTCCATGGTCGTGGGGACCGCCCGCCCTGGCCCTCTTCACCTGGCGCATAACCGTGGCTGGGCCCAGCCCTGGCCCCAGGTCCCCATGTCCTCCCTGGGCACTCTGCGGTTGCTGGGGCGGGAGAACTGCTGGGAAGTGTGGCCAGGGGAAAATGTGAGGTCTCCTGTGGGCAGGAAGGGCTTCCGTTTCCCGGGTCACCTGCCCAGGGAACCTGGGAACCTGGCCTGGTTACTCAAGGGTGGGGCATGTTGCCCCGAGGGAGGCTTGTGGTGGAGGGGCCTGGGTGCGCATGCGGGGTTCCGAGTCTGGGCCCGAAACTGGCCAGCCCCGGCTCGGACAAAAGCCATCTCCTGGGGGCCTCCCCCCTGTTCTTCCATCCGTAAAGGGGGATCCCTTTACGGATGGAAGAACAGGGGGATCTTCGGGGTGGTGGTGACTGGACGGTGGTGTCTGCGGGTTTGCCTCCACGTAGGCCGTATACTGTCACCCCCGCCCCATGTGTCTGAGCCCCTTGGAGGCACAGCGCCGCTTATCTCGGGATGCAGGTGTCCTGCGGTGGTTAAGGAATGGCGTGGGCACTCCACGGGCGAGAGATGGCACCTGGACCACGAGAGAGCCCCCGGGAAATTCCCCAGCCCTGGGCACCTTGGCTCCAGAAGCTTCCCCAGGCTCCTGCCCTGGGGCCTGATATTGCTCAACTGGGCTCGGGTTCGCCGCAGGTGAATGTCATTTTCGGACACCAAGGACCCGAGACATTGGATGCGTTTATAGGGAGGGGGCTTGGAGCGCTGGGGGACCGAAGTCGCACTGGTCACAGTCCCTTCTCGAGTAGTTTAGGCCAGATATTAGAGAGTGGAGGCAGGTGGGTCCAAGTTTGACACCTCGGGGCAGGGTGGGGCAGTTTTAGCCAAAGCAAGACTCTTAGGGGCCCAGGCGGGGCGCAGGCCTGAGACCTCCCTGGAGAACCCTTCCATGGTCGTGGGGACCGCCCGCTCCGGCCCTCTTCACCTGGCGCATAACCCTGGCTGGGCCCAGCCCAGGCCCCAGGTCCCCAGGTCCTCCCTGGGCACTCTGCCGATGCGGGGGCGGGAGAACTGCTGGGAAGTGTGGCCAGGGGAAAATGTGAGGTCCTCTGGGGGCAGGAAGGGCTTCCGTATCCCGGGTCACGTGCCCAGGGAACCTGGGAACCTGGCCTGGTTATTCAAGGGTGGGGCATGTTGCATCGAGGGAGGCTTGTGGTGGAGGGGTCTGGGTGCGCATGCGGGTTTCCGAGTCTGGGCCCGAAACTGGCCAGCTCCGGCTCGGACAAAAGCCATCTCCTGGGGGCCTCCCCCCTGTTCTTCCATCCGTAAAGGGGGATCCCTTTACGGATGGAAGAACAGGGGGATCTTCGGGGTGGTGGTGACTGGACGGTGGTGTCTGCGGGTTTGCCTCCACGTAGGCCGTATACTGGCACCCCCGCCCCATGTGTCCGAGCCCATAGGAGGCACAGGGACGCTTATCTCGGGATGCAGGTGTCCTGCGGTGGTTAAGGAATGGCGTGGGCACTCCACGGGCGAGAGAGGGCACCTGGACCACGTGAGAGCCCCCGGGAAATTCCCCAGCCCTGGGCACCTTGGCTCCAGAAGCTTCCCCAGGCTCCTGCCCTGGGGCCTGATATTGCTCAACTGGGCTCGGGTTCGCCGCAGGTGAATGTCATTTTCGGACACCAAGGACCCGAGACCTTGGATGCGTTTATTGGGAGGGGGCTTGGAGCGCTGGGGGACCGAAGTCGCACTGGTCACAGTCGCTTCTCGAGTAGTTTAGGCCAGATATTAGAGAGTGGAGGCAGGTGGGTCCAAGTTTGACACCTCGGGGCAGGGTGGGGCAGTTTTAGCCAAAGCAAGACTCTTAGGGGCCCAGGCGGGGCGCAGGCCTGAGTCCTCCCTGGAGAACCCTTCCATGGTCGTGGGGACCGCCCGCTCCGGCCCTCTTCACCTGGCGCATAACCCTGGCTGGGCCCAGCCCAGGCCCCAGGTCCCCAGGTCCTCCCTGGGCACTCTGCCTATGCGGGGGCGGGAGAACTGCTGGGAAGTGTGGCCAGGGGAAAATGTGAGGTCCTCTGGGGGCAGGAAGGGCTTCCGTTTCCCGGGTCACGTGCCCAGGGAACCTGGCAACCTGGCCTGGTTACTCAAGGGTGGGCATGTTGCACCGAGGGAGGCTTGTGGTGGAGGGGCCTGGGTGCGCATGCGGGGTTCCGAGTCTGGGCCCGAAACTGGCCAGCCCCGGCTCGGACAAAAGCCATCTCCTGGGGGCCTCCGCCCTGTTCTTCCATCCGTAAAGGGGGATCCCTTTACGGATGGAAGAACAGGGGGATCTTCGGGGTGGTGGTGACTGGACGGTGGTGTCTGCGGGTATGCCTCCACGTAGGCCGTATACTGGCACCCCCGCCCCATGTGTCCGAGCCCCTTGGAGGCACAGCGCCGCTTATCTCGGGATGCAGGTGTCCTGCGGTGGTTAAGGAATGGCGTGGGCTCTCCACGGGCGAGAGAGGGCACCTGGACCACGAGAGAGCCCCCGGGAAATTCCCCAGACCTGGGCACCATGGCTCCAGATGCTTCCCCAGGCTCTTGCCCTGGGGCCTGATGTTGCTCAACTGGGCCCGGGTTCGCCGCAGGTGAATGTCATTTGCGGACACCAAGGATCCGAGACCTTGGATGCGTTTATTGGGGGGGGCTTGGAGCGCTGGGGGACCGAAGTCGCACTGGTCACAGTCCCTTCTCGAGTAGTTTAGGGCAGATATTAGAGAGTGGAGGCAGGTGGGTCCAAGTTTGACACCTCGGGGCAGGGTGGGGCAGTTTGAGCCAAAGCAAGACTCTTAGGGGCCCAGGCGGGGCGCAGGCCTGAGTCCCCCCTGGAGAACCCTTCCATGGTCGTGGGGACCGCCCGCCCTGGCCCTCTTCACCTGGCGCATAACCGTGGCTGGGCCGAACCCTGGCCCCAGGTCCCCAGGTCCTCCCTGGGCACTCTGCCTATGCCAGGGCGGGAAACTGCTGGGAAGTGTGGCCAGGGGAAAATGTGAGGTCCTCTGCGGGCAGGAAGGGCTTCCGTTTCCTGGGTCACCTGCCCAGGGAACATGGGAACCTGGCCTGGTTACTCAAGGGTGGGGCATGTTGCCCCGAGGGAGGCTTGTGGTGGAGCGGCCTGAGTGCGCATACGGGGTTCCGAGTCTGGGCCCGAAACTGGCCAGCCCTGGCTCGGACAAAAGCCATCTCCTGGGGGCCTCCACCCTGTTCTTCCATCCGTAAAGGGGGATCCCTTTACGGATGGAAGAACAGGGGGATCTTCGGGGTGGTGGTGACTGGACGGTGGTGTCTGCCGGTTTGCCTCCACGTAGGCCTTACACTGGCACCCCCGCCCCATGTGTCCGAGCCCCTTGGAGGCACAGGGCCGCTTATCTAGGGATGCAGGTGTCCTGCGGTGGTTAAGGAATGGCGTGGGCACTCCACGGGCGAGAGAGGGCACCTGGACCACGAGAGAGCCCCCGGGAAATTCCCCAGCCCTGGGCACCTTGGCTCCAGAAGCTTCCCCAGGCTCCTGCCCTGGGGCCTGATATTGCTCAACTGGGCTCGGGTTCGCCGCAGGTGAATGTCATTTTCGGACACCAAGGACCCGAGACCTTGGATGCGTTTATTGGGAGGGGGCTTGGAGCGCTGGGGGACCGAAGTCGCACTGGTCACAGTCCCTTCTCGAGTAGTTTAGGCCAGATATTAGAGAGTGGAGGCAGGTGGGTCCAAGTTTGACACCTCGGGGCAGGGTGGGGCAGTTTTAGCCAAAGCAAGACTCTTAGGGGCCCAGGCGGGGCGCAGGCCTGCGTCCTCCCTGGAGAACCCTCCCATGGTCGTGGGGACCGCCCGCCCTGGCCCTCTTCACCTGGCGTATAACCGTGGCTGGGCCCAGCCCTGGCCCCAGGTCCCCAGGTCCTCCCTGGGCACTCTGCCTATGCGGGGGCGGGAGAACTGCTGGGAAGTGTGGCCAGGGGAAAATGTGAGGTCCTCTGGGGGCAGGAAGGGCTTCCGTTTCCCGGGTCACGTGCCCAGGGAACCTGGGAACCTGGCCTGGTTACTCAAGGGTGGGGCATGTTGCCCCGAGGGAGGCTTGTGGTGGAGGGGCCTGGGTGCGCATGCGGGGTTCCGAGTCTGGGCCCGAAACTGGCCAGCCCCGGCTCGGACAAAAGCCATCTCCTGGAGGCCTCCCCCCTGTTCTTCCATCGGTAAAGGGGGATCCCTTTACGGATGGAAGAACAGGGGGATCTTCGGGGTGGTGGTGACTGGACGGTGGTGTCTGCGGGTTTGCCTCCATGTAGGCCGTATACTGGCACCCCCGCCCCATGTGTCCGAGCCCCTTGGAGGCACAGGGCCGCTTATCTCGGGATGCAGGTGTCCTGCGGTGGTTAAGGAATGGCGTGGGCACTCCACGGGCGAGAGAGGCACCTGGACCACGAGAGAGCCCCCGGGAAATTCCCCAGCCGTGGGCACCATGGCTCCAGATGCTTCCCCAGGCTCCTGCCCTGGGGCCTGATCTTGCTCAACTAGGCCCGGGTTCACCGCAGGTGAATGTCATTTGCGGACACCAAGGACCCGAGACCTTGGATGCGTTTATTGTGAGGGGGCTTGGAGCGCTGGGGGACCAAAGTCGCACTGGTCACAGTCCCTTCTCGAGTAGTTTAGGGCAGATATTAGAGAGTGGAGGCAGGTGGGTCCAAGTTTGACACCTCGGGGCAGGGTGGGGCAGTTTGAGCCAAAGCAAGACTCTTAGGGGCCCAGGCGGGGCGCAGGCCTGAGTCCCCCCTGGAGAACCCTCCCATGGTCGTGGGGACCGTCCGCCCTGGCCCTCTTCCCCTGGCGTATAACCGTGGCTGGGCCCAGCCCTGGCACCAGTTCCCCAGGTCCTCCCTGGGCACTCTGCCTATGCGGGGGCGGGAGAACTGCTGGGAAGTGTGGCCAGGGGAAAATGTGAGGTCATCTGGGGGCAGGAAGGGCTTCCGTTTCCCGGGTCACGTGCCCAGGGAACCTGGGAACCTGGCCTGGTTACTCAAGGGTGGGGCATGTTGCCCCGAGGGAGGCTTGTGGTGGAGGGGCCTGGGTGCGCATGCGGGGTTCCGAGTCTGGGCCCGAAACTGGCCAGCCCCGGCTCGGACAAAAGCCATCTCCTGGGGGCCTCCCCCCTGTTCTTCCATCCGTAAAGGGGGATCCCTTTACGGATGGAAGAACAGGGGGATCTTCGGGGTGGTGGTGACTGGACGGTGGTGTCTGCGGGTTTGCCTCCACGTAGGCCGTATACTGGCACCCCCGCCCCATGTGTCCGAGCCCCTTGGAGGCACAGGGCCGCTTATCTCGGGATGCAGGTGTCCTGCGGTGGTTAAGGAATGGCGTGGGCACTCCACGGGCGAGAGAGGGCACCTGGACCATGTGAGAGCCCCCGGGATATTCCCCAGCCTTGGGCACCATGGCTCCAGATGCTTCCCCAGGCTCCTTCCCTGGGGCCTGATCTTGCTCAACTGGGTCCGGGTTCGGCGCAGGTGAATGTCATTTGCGGACACAAGGACCCAAGACCTTGGATGCGTTTATTGGGAGGGGGCTTGGAGCGCTGGGGGACCGAAGTCGCACTGGTCACAGTCCCTTCTCGAGTAGTTTAGGGCAGATATTAGAGAGTGGAGGCAGGTGGGTCCAAGTTTGACACCTCGGGGCAGGATGGGGCAGTTTGAGCCAAAGCAAGACTCTTAGGGGCCCAGGCGGGGCGCAGGCCTGAGTCCTCCCTGGAGAACCCTTCCATGGTCGTGGGGACCGCCCGCCCTGGCCCTCTTCACCTGGCGCATAACCGTGGCTGGGCCCAGCCCTGGCCCCAGGTCCCCATGTCCTCCCTGGGCACTCTGCGGTTGCTGGGGCGGGAGAACTGCTGGGAAGTGTGGCCAGGGGAAAATGTGAGGTCTCCTGCGGGCAGGAAGGGCTTCCGTTTCCCGGGTCACCTGCCCAGGGAACCTGGGAACCTGGCCTGGTTACTCAAGGGTGGGGCATGTTGCCCCGAGGGAGGCTTGTGGTGGAGGGGCCTGGGTGCGCATGCGGGGTTCCGAGTCTGGGCCCGAAACTGGCCAGCCCCGGCTCGGACAAAAGCCATCTCCTGGGGGCCTCCCCCCTGTTCTTCCATCCGTAAAGGGGGATCCCTTTACGGATGGAAGAACAGGGGGATCTTCGGGGTGGTGGTGACTGGACGGTGGTGTCTGCGGGTTTGCCTCCACGTAGGCCGTATACTGTCACCCCCGCCCCATGTGTCTGAGCCCCTTGGAGGCACAGCGCCGCTTATCTCGGGATGCAGGTGTCCTGCGGTGGTTAAGGAATGGCGTGGGCACTCCACGGGCGAGAGATGGCACCTGGACCACGAGAGAGCCCCCGGGAAATTCCCCAGCCCTGGGCACCTTGGCTCCAGAAGCTTCCCCAGGCTCCTGCCCTGGGGCCTGATATTGCTCAACTGGGCTCGGGTTCGCCGCAGGTGAATGTCATTTTCGGACACCAAGGACCCGAGACCTTGGATGCGTTTATAGGGAGGGGGCTTGGAGCGCTGGGGGACCGAAGTCGCACTGGTCACAGTCCCTTCTCGAGTAGTTTAGGCCAGATATTAGAGAGTGGAGGCAGGTGGGTCCAAGTTTGACACCTCGGGGCAGGGTGGGGCAGTTTTAGCCAAAGCAAGACTCTTAGGGGCCCAGGCGGGGCGCAGGCCTGAGACCTCCCTGGAGAACCCTTCCATGGTCGTGGGGACCGCCCGCTCCGGCCCTCTTCACCTGGCGCATAACCCTGGCTGGGCCCAGCCCAGGCCCCAGGTCCCCAGGTCCTCCCTGGGCACTCTGCCGATGCGGGGGCGGGAGAACTGCTGGGAAGTGTGGCCAGGGGAAAATGTGAGGTCCTCTGGGGGCAGGAAGGGCTTCCGTATCCCGGGTCACGTGCCCAGGGAACCTGGGAACCTGGCCTGGTTATTCAAGGGTGGGGCATGTTGCATCGAGGGAGGCTTGTGGTGGAGGGGTCTGGGTGCGCATGCGGGTTTCCGAGTCTGGGCCCGAAACTGGCCAGCTCCGGCTCGGACAAAAGCCATCTCCTGGGGGCCTCCCCCCTGTTCTTCCATCCGTAAAGGGGGATCCCTTTACGGATGGAAGAACAGGGGGATCTTCGGGGTGGTGGTGACTGGACGGTGGTGTCTGCGGGTTTGCCTCCACGTAGGCCGTATACTGGCACCCCCGCCCCATGTGTCCGAGCCCATAGGAGGCACAGGGACGCTTATCTCGGGATGCAGGTGTCCTGCGGTGGTTAAGGAATGGCGTGGGCACTCCACGGGCGAGAGAGGGCACCTGGACCACGAGAGAGCCCCCGGGAAATTCCCCAGCCCTGGGCACCATGGCTCCAGATGCTTCCCGAGGCTCCAGCCCAGGGGCCTGATGTTGCTCAAGTGGGCCCGGGTTCGCCGCAGGTGAATGTCATTTGCGGACACCAAGGACCCGAGACCTTGGATGCGTTTATTGGGAGTGGGCTTGGAGCGCTGGGGGACCAAAGTCGCACTGGTCACAGTCCCTTCTCTAGTAGTTTAGGGCAGATATTAGAGAGTGGAGGCAGGTGGGTCCAAGTTTGACACCTCGGGGCAGGGTGGGGCAGTTTGAGCCAAAGCAACACTCTTAGGGGCCCAGGCGGGGCGCAGGCCTGAGTCCCCCCTGGAGAACCCTTCCATGGTCGTGGGGACCGCCCGCCCTGGCCCTCTTCACCTGGCGCATAACCGTGGCTGGGCCCAGCCCTGGCCCCAGGTCCCCAGGTCCTCCCTGGGCACTCTGCCTATGCCGGGGCGGGAAACTGCTGGAAAGTGTGGCCAGGGGAAAATGTGAGGTCCTCTGCGGGCAGGAAGGGCTTCCGTTTCCTGGGTCACCTGCCCAGGGAACATGGGAACCTGGCCTGGTTACTCAAGGGTGGGGCATGTTGCCCCGAGGGAGGCTTGTGGTGGAGGGGCCTGGGTGCGCATGCGGGGTTCCGAGTCTGGGCCCGAAACTGGCCAGCCCCGGCTCGGACAAAAGCCATCTCCTGGGGGCCTCCCCCCTGTTCTTCCATCGGTAAAGGGGGATCCCTTTACGGATGGAAGAACAGGGGGATCTTCGGGGTGGTGGTGACTGGACGGTGGTGTCTGAGGGTTTGCCTCCACGTAGGCCGTATACTGGCACCCCCGCCCCATGTGTCCGAGCCCCTTGGAGGCACAGGGCCGCTTATCTCGGGATGCAGGTGTCCTGCGGTGGTTAAGGAATGGCGTGGGCACTCCACGGGCGAGAGAGGGCACCTGGACCACGAGAGAGCCCCCGGGAAATTCCCCAGCCCTGGGCACGATGGCTCCAGATGCTTCCCCAGGCTCCTGCCCTGGGGCCTGATCTTGCTCAACTGGGCCCGGGTTCGCCACAGGTGAATGTCATTTGCGGACACAAGCACCCGAGACCTTGGATGCGTTTATTGTTAGGGGGCTTGGAGCGCTGGGGGACCGAAGTCGCACTGGTCACAGTCCCTTCTCGAGTAGTTTAGGCCAGATATTAGAGAGTGGAGGCAGGTGGGTCCAAGTTTGACACCTTGGGGCAGGGTGGGGCAGTTTTAGCCAAAGCAAGACTCTTAGGGGCCCAGGCGGGGCGCAGGCCTGAGTCCTCCCTGGAGAACCCTTCCATGGTCGTGGGGACCGCCCGCTCCGGCCCTCTTCACCTGGCGCATAACCCTGGCTGGGCCCAGCCCAGGCCCCAGGTCCCCAGGTCCTCCCTGGGCACTCTGCCGATGCGGGGGCGGGAGAACTGCTGGGAAGTGTGGCCAGGGGAAAATGTGAGGTCCTCTGGGGGCAGGAAGGGCTTCCGTTTCCCGGGTCACGTGCCCAGGGAACCTGGCAACCTGGCCTGGTTACTCAAGGGTGGGCATGTTGCACCGAGGGAGGCTTGTGGTGGAGGGGCCTGGGTGCGCATGCGGGGTTCCGAGTCTGGGCCCGAAACTGGCCAGCCCCGGCTCGGACAAAAGCCATCTCCTGGGGGCCTCCGCCCTGTTCTTCCATCCGTAAAGGGGGATCCCTTTACGGATGGAAGAACAGGGGGATCTTCGGGGTGGTGGTGACTGGACGGTGGTGTCTGCGGGTTTGCCTCCACGTAGGTCGTATACTGGCACCCCCGTCCCATGTGTCCGAGCCCATAGGAGGCACAGGGACGCTTATCTCGGGATGCAGGTGTCCTGCGGTGGTTAAGGAATGGCGTGGGCACTCCACGGGTGAGAGAGGGCACCTGGACCACGAGAGAGTCCCCGGGAAATTCCCCAGCCCTGGGCACCATGGCTCCAGATGCTTCCCCAGGCTCCTGCCCTGGGGCCTGATCTTGCTCACCTGGGCCCGGGTTCGCTGCAGGTGAATGTCATTTGCGGACACCAAGGACCCGAGACCTTGGATGCGTTTATTGGGAGGGGGCTTGGAGCGGTGGGGGACAGAAGTTGCACTGGTCACAGTCCCTTCTCGAGTAGTTCAGGGCAGATATTAGAGAGTGGAGGCAGGTGGGTCCAAGTTTGACACCTCGGGGCAGGGTGGGGCAGTTTGAGCCAAAGCAGGACTCTTAGGGGCCCAGGCGGGGCGCAGGCCTGAGTCCCCCCTGGAGAACCCTTCCATAGTCGTGGGGACCGCCCGCCCTGGCCCTCTTCACCTGGCGCATAACCCTGGCTGGGCCCCGCCCTGGCCCCAGGTCCGCAGGTCCTCCCTGGGCACTCTGCCTATGCGGGGGCGGGAGAACTGCTGGGAAGTGTGGTCAGGGGAAAATGTGAGGTCCTCTGGGGGCAGGAAGGGCTTCCGTATCCCGGGTCACGTGCCCAGGGAACCTGGGAACCTGGCCTGGTTATTCAAGGGTGGGGCATGTTGCATCGAGGGAGGCTTGTGGTGGAGGGGTCTGGGTGCGCATGCGGGTTTCCGAGTCTGGGCCCGAAACTGGCCAGCTCCGGCTCGGACAAAAGCCATCTCCTGGGGGCCTCCCCCCTGTTCTTCCATCCGTAAAGGGGGATCCCTTTACGGATGGAAGAACAGGGGGATCTTCGGGGTGGTGGTGACTGGACGGTGGTGTCTGCGGGTTTGCCTCCACGTAGGCCGTATACTGGCACCCCCGCCCCATGTGTCCGAGCCCATAGGAGGCACAGGGACGCTTATCTCGGGATGCAGGTGTCCTGCGGTGGTTAAGGAATGGCGTGGGCACTCCACGGGCGAGAGAGGGCACCTGGACCACGAGAGAGCCCCCGGGAAATTCCCCAGACCTGGGCACCATGGCTCCAGATGCTTCCCCAGGCTCTTGCCCTGGGGCCTGATGTTGCTCAACTGGGCCCGGGTTCGCCGCAGGTGAATGTCATTTGCGGACACCAAGGATCCGAGACCTTGGATGCGTTTATTGGGGGGGGCTTGGAGCGCTGGGGGACCGAAGTCGCACTGGTCACAGTCCCTTCTCGAGTAGTTTAGGGCAGATATTAGAGAGTGGAGGCAGGTGGGTCCAAGTTTGACACCTCGGGGCAGGGTGGGGGAGTTTGAGCCAAAGCAAGACTCTTAGGGGCCCAGGCGGGGCGCAGGCCTGAGTCCCCCCTGGAGAACCCTTCCATGGTCGTGGGGACCGCCCGCCCTGGCCCTCTACACCTGGCGCATAACCGTGGCTGGGCCGAGCCCTGGCCCCAGGTCCCCAGGTCCTCCCTGGGCACTCTGCCTATGCCGGGGCGGGAAACTGCTGGGAAGTGTGGCCAGGGGAAAATGTGAGGTCCTCTGTGGGCAGGAAGGGCTTCCGTTTCCTGGGTCACCTGCCCAGGGAAAATGGGAACCTGGCCTGGTTACTCAAGGGTGGGGCATGTTGCCCCGAGGGAGGCTTGTGGTGGAGGGGCCTGAGTGCGCATGCGGGGTTCCGAGTCTGGGCCCGAAACTGGCCAGCCCCGGCTCGGACAAAAGCCATCTCCTGGGGGCCACCACCCTGTTCTTCCATCCGTAAAGGGGGATCCCTTTACGGATGAAAAAACAGGGGGATCTTCGGGGTGGTGGTGACTGGACGGTGGTGTCTGCGGGTTTGCCTCCGCGTAGGCCTTACACTGGCACCCCCGCCCCATGTGTCCGAGCCCCTTGGAGGCACAGGGCCGCTTATCTAGGGATGCAGGTGTCCTGCGGTGGTTAAGGAATGGCGTGGGCACTCCACGGGCGAGAGAGGGCACCTGGACCACGAGAGAGCCCCCGGGAAATTCCCCAGCCCTGGGCACCTTGGCTCCAGAAGCTTCCCCAGGCTCCTGCCCTGGGGCCTGATATTGCTCAACTGGGCCCGGGTTCGCCACAGGTGAATGTCATTTGCGGACACAAGGACCCGAGACCTTGGATGCGTTTATTGTTAGGGGGCTTGGAGCGCTGGGGGACCGAAGTCGCACTGGTCACAGTCCCTTCTCGAGTAGTTTAGGGCAGATATTAGAGAGTGGAGGCAGGAGGGTCCAAGTTTGACACCTAGGGGCAGGGTGGGGCAGTTTGAGCCAAAGCAAGACTCTTAGGGGCCCAGGCGGGGCGCAGGCCTGAGTCCTCCCTGGAGAACCCTTCCATGGTCGTGGGGACCGCCCGCCCTGGCCCTCTTCACCTGGCGCATAACCGTGGCTGGGCCCAGCCCTGGCCCCAGGTCCCCATGTCCTCCCTGGGCACTCTGCGGTTGCTGGGGCGGGAGAATTGCTGGGAAGTGTGGCCAGGGGAAAATGTGAGGTCTCCTGCGGGCAGGAAGGGCTTCCGTTTCCCGGGTCACCTGCCCAGAGAACCTGGGAACCTGGCCTGGTTACTCAAGGGTGGGGAATGTTGCCCCGAGGGAGGCTTGTGTTGGAGGGGCCTGTGTGCGCATGCGGGGTTCCGAGTCTGGGCCCGAAACTGGCCAGCCCCGGCTGGGACAAAAGCCATCTCCTGGGGGCCTCCCCCCTGTTCTTCCATCCGTAAAGGGGGATCCCTTTACGGATGGAAGAACAGGGGGATCTTCGGGGTGGTGGTGACTGGACGGTGGTGTCTGCGGGTTTGCCTCCACGTAGGCCGTATACTGGCACCCCCGCCCCATGTGTCCGAGCCCCTTGGAGGCACAGGGCCGCTTATCTCGGGATGCAGGTGTCCTGCGGTGGTTAAGGAATGGCGTGGGCACTCCACGGGCGAGAGAGGGCACCTGGACCACGAGAGAGCCCCCAGGAAATTCCCCAGCCCTGGGCACCATGGCTCCAGATGCTTCCCCAGGCTCCTGCCCTGGGGCCTGATCTTGCTCAACTGAGCCCGGGTTCGCCGCAGGTGAATGTCATTTGCGGACACAAGGACCCGAGACCTTGGATGCGTTTATTGGGAGGGGGCTTGGAGCGCTGGGGGACCGAAGTCCCACTGGTCACAGTCCCTTCTCGAGTAGTTTAGGGCAGATATTAGAGAGTGGAGGCAGGTGGGTCCAAGTTTGACACCTCGGGGCAGGGTGGGGCAGTTTGAGCCAAAGCAAGACTCTTAGGGGCCCAGGCGGGGCGCAGGCCTGAGTCCCCCCTGGAAAACCCTCCCTTGGTCGTGGGGACCGCCCGCCCTGGCCCTCTTCACCTGGCGTATAACCGTGGCTGGGCCCAGCCCTGGCCCCAGGTCCCCAGGTCCTCCCTGGCCACTCTGCCTATGCGGTGGCGAGAGAACTGCTGGGAAGTGTGGCCAGGGGAAAATGTGAGGTCCTCTGGGGGCAGGAAGGGCTTCCGTTTCCCGGGTCACGTGCCCAGGGAACATGGGAACCTGGCCTGGTTACTCAAGGGTGGGGCATGTTGCATCGAGGGAGGCTTGTGGTGGAGGGGCCTGGGTGCGCATGCGGGGTTTCGAGTCTGGGCCCGAAACTGGCCAGCCCCGGCTCGGACAAAAGCCATCTCCTGGGGGCCTCCCCCCTGTTCTTCCATCCGTAAAGGGGGATCCCTTTACGGATGGAAGAACAGGGGGATCTTCGGGGTGGTGGTGACTGGACGGTGGTGTCTGAGGGTTTGCCTCCACGTAGGCCGTATACTGGCACCCCCGCCCCATGTGTCCGAGCCCCTTGGAGGCACAGGGCCGCTTATCTCGGGATGCATGTGTCCTGTGGTGTTTGAGGAATGGCGTGGGCACTCCACGGGCGAGAGAGGGCACCTGGACCACGTGAGAGCCCCCGGGAAATTCCCCAGCCCTGGGCACCATGGCTCCAGATGCTTCCCCAGGCTCCTTCCCTGGGGCCTGATCTTGCTCAACTGGGTCCGGGTTCGGCGCAGGTGAATGTCATTTGCGGACACAAGGACCCAAGACCTTGGATGCGTTTATTGGGAGGGGGCTTGGAGCCTTGGGGGACCGAAGTCGCACTGGTCACAGTCCTTTCTCGAGTAGTTTAGGGCAGATATTAGAGAGTGGAGGCAGGTGGGTCCAAGTTTGACACCTCGGGGCAGGGTGGGGCAGTTTGAGCCAAAGCAAGACTCTTAGGTGCCCAGGCCGGGCGCAAGCCTGAGTCCCCCCTGGAGAACCCTCCCATGGTCGTGGGGACCGCCCGCCCTGGCCCTCTTCACCTGGCGTATAACCGTGGCTGGGCCCAGCCCTGGCCCCAGGTCCCCAGGTCCTCCCTGGGCACTCTGCCTATGCGGGGGCGGGAGAACTGCTGGGAAGTGTGGCCAGGGGAAAATGTGAGGTCCTCTGGGGGCAGGAAGGGCTTCCGTTTCCCGGGTCACGTGCCCAGGGAACCTGGGAACCTGGCCTGGTTACTCAAGGGTGGGGCATGTTGCCCCGAGGGAGGCTTGTGGTGGAGGGGCCTGGGTGCGCATGCGGGGTTCCGAGTCTGGGCCCTAAACTGGCCAGCCCCGGCTCGGACAAAAGCCATCTCCTGGGGGCCTCCCCCCTGTTCTTCCATCGGTAAAGGGGGATCCCTTTACGGATGGAAGAACAGGGGGATCTTCGGGGTGGTGGTGACTGGACGGTGGTGTCTGCGGGTTTGCCTCCACGTAGGCCATATACTGGCACCCCCGCCCCATGTGTCCGAGCCCCTTGGAGGCACAGGTCCGCTTATCTCGGGATGCAGGTGTCCTGCGGTGGTTAAGGAATGGCGTGGGCACTCCACGGGCGAGAGAGGGCACCTGGACCACGAGAGAGCCCCCGGGAAATTCCCCAGCCCTGGGCACCATGGCTCCAGATGCTTCCCCAGGCTCCTGCCCTGGGGCCTGATCTTGCTCAACTGGGCCCGGGTTCGCCACAGGTGAATGTCATTTGCGGACACAAGGACCCGAGACCTTGGATGCGTTTATTGTTAGGGGGCTTGGAGCGCTGGGGGACCGAAGTCGCACTGGTCACAGTCCCTTCTCGAGTAGTTTAGGGCAGATATTAGAGAGTGGAGGCAGGAGGGTCCAAGTTTGACACCTAGAGGCAGGGTGGGGCAGTTTGAGCCAAAGCAAGACTCTTAGGGGCCCAGGCGGGGCGCAGGCCTGAGTCCTCCCTGGAGAACCCTTCCATGGTCGTGGGGACCGACCGCCCTGCCCTCTTCACCTGGCGCATAACCGTGGCTGGGCCCAGCCCTGGCCCCAGGTCCCCATGTCCTCCCTGGGCACTCTGCGGTTGCTGGGGCGGGAGAACTGCTGGGAAGTGTGGCCAGGGGAAAATGTGAGGTCTCCTGCGGGCAGGAAGGTCTTCCGTTTCCCGGGTCACCTGCCCAGGGAACCTGGGACCTGGCCTGGTTACTCAAGGGTGGGGCATGTTGCCCCGAGGGAGGCTTGTGGTGGAGGGGCCTGTGTGCGCATGCGGGGTTCCGAGTCTGGGCCCGAAACTGGCCAGCCCCGGCTCGGACAAAAGCCATCTCCTGGGGGCCTCCCCCCTGTTCTTCCATCCGTAAAGGGGGATCCCTTTACGGATGGAAGAACAGGGGGATCTTCGGGGTGGTGGTGACTGGACGGTGGTGTCTGCGGGTTTGCCTCCACGTAGGCCGTATACTGGCACCCCCGCCCCATGTGTCCGAGCCCCTTGGAGGCACAGGGCCGCTTATCTCGGGATGCAGGTGTCCTGCGGTGGTTAAGGAATGGCGTGGGCACTCCACGGGCGAGAGAGGGCACCTGGACCACGAGAGAGCCCCCAGGAAATTCCCCAGCCCTGGGCACCATGGCTCCAGATGCTTCCCCAGGCTCCTGCCCTGGGGCCTGATCTTGCTCAACTGGGCCCGGGTTCGCCGCAGGTGAATGTCATTTGCAGACACAAGGACCCGAGACCTTGGATGCGTTTATTGGGAGGGGGCTTGGAGCGGTGGGGGACAGAAGTTGCACTGGTCACAGTCCCTTCTCGAGTAGTTCAGGGCAGATATTAGATAGTGGAGGCAGGTGGGTCCAAGTTTGACACCTCGGGGCAGGGTGGGGCAGTTTGAGCCAAAGCAAGACTCTTAGGGGCCCAGGCGGGGCGCAGGCCTGAGTCCCCCCTGGAGAACCCTTCCATAGTCGTGGGGACTGCCCGCCCTGGCCCTCTTCACCTGGCGCATAACGCTGGCTGGGCCCCGCCATGGCCCCAGGTCCGCAGGTTCTCCCTGGGCACTCTGCCTATGCGGGGGCGGGAGAACTGCTGGGAAGTGTGGTCAGGGGAAAATGTGAGGTCCTCTGGGGGCAGGAAGGGCTTCCGTATCCCGGGTCACGTGCCCAGGGAACCTGGGAACCTGGCCTGGTTACTCAAGGGTGGGGCATGTTGCATCGAGGGAGGCTTGTGGTGGAGGGGCCTGGGTGCGCATGCGGGTTTCCGAGTCTGGGCCCGAAACTGGCCAGCTCCGGCTCGGACAAAAGCCATCTCCTGGGGGCCTCCCCCCTGTTCTTCCATCCGTAAAGGGGGATCCCTTTACGGATGGAAGAACAGGGGGATCTTCGGGGTGGTGGTGACTGGACGGTGGTGTCTGCGGGTTTGCCTCCACGTAGGCCGTATACTGGCACCCCCGCCCCATGTGTCCGAGCCCATAGGAGGCACAGGGACGCTTATCTCGGGATGCAGGTGTCCTGCGGTGGTTAAGGAATGGCGTGGGCACTCCACGGGCGAGAGAGGGCACCTGGACCACGAGAGAGCCCCCGGGAAATTCCCCAGCCCTGGGCACCATGGCTCCAGATGCTTCCCCAGGCTCCAGCCCAGGGGCCTGATGTTGCTCAAGTGGGCCCGGGTTCGCCGCAGGTGAATGTCATTTGCGGACACCAAGGACCCGAGACCTTGGATGCGTTTATTGGGAGTGGGCTTGGAGCGCTGGGGGACCGAAGTCGCACTGGTCACAGTCCCTTCTCTAGTAGTTTAGGGCAGATATTAGAGAGTGGAGGCAGGTGGGTCCAAGTTTGACACCTCGGGGCAGTGTGGGGCAGTTTGAGCCAAAGCAACACTCTTAGGGGCCCAGGCGGGGCGCAGGCCTGAGTCCCCCCTGGAAAACCCTCCCTTGGTCGTGGGGACCGCCCGCCCTGGCCCTCTTCACCTGGCGTATAACCGTGGCTGGGCCCAGCCCTGGCCCCAGGTCCCCAGGTCCTCCCTGGGCACTCTGCCTATGCGGGGGCGGGAGAACTGCTGGGAAGTGTGGCCAGGGGAAAATGTGAGGTCCTCTGGGGGCAGGAAGGGCTTCCGTTTCCCGGGTCACGTGCCCAGGGAACCTGGGAACCTGGCCTGGTTACTCAAGGGTGGGGCATGTTGCCCCGAGGGAGGCTTGTGGTGGAGGGGCCTGGGTGCGCATGCGGGGTTCCGAGTCTGGGCCCTAAACTGGCCAGCCCCGGCTCGGACAAAAGCCATCTCCTGGGGGCCTCCCCCCTGTTCTTCCATCGGTAAAGGGGGATCCCTTTACGGATGGAAGAACAGGGGGATCTTCGGGGTGGTGGTGACTGGACGGTGGTGTCTGCGGGTTTGCCTCCACGTAGGCCGTATACTGGCACCCCCGCCCCATGTGTCCGAGCCCCTTGGAGGCACAGGTCCGCTTATCTCGGGATGCAGGTGTCCTGCGGTGGTTAAGGAATGGCGTGGGCACTCCACGGGCGAGAGAGGGCACCTGGACCACGAGAGAGCCCCCGGGAAATTCCCCAGCCC
This sequence comes from Desmodus rotundus, assembly GCF_022682495.2. Lineage (NCBI taxonomy): Eukaryota > Metazoa > Chordata > Mammalia > Chiroptera > Phyllostomidae > Desmodus > Desmodus rotundus. The sequence goes on along the minus strand of NC_071387.1, from coordinate 41,270,939 downwards.
TGGGCACCATGGCTCCAGATGCTTCCCCAGGCTCCTGCCCTGGGGCCTGATCTTGCTCAACTGGGCCCGGGTTCGCCACAGGTGAATGTCATTTGCGGACACAAGGACCCGAGACCTTGGATGCGTTTATTGTTAGGGGGCTTGGAGCGCTGGGGGACCGAAGTCGCACTGGTCACAGTCCCTTCTCGAGTAGTTTAGGGCAGATATTAGAGAGTGGAGGCAGGAGGGTCCAAGTTTGACACCTCGGGGCAGGGTGGGGCAGTTTGAGCCAAAGCAAGACTCTTAGGGGCCCAGGCGGGGCGCAGGCCTGAGTCCCCCCTGGAAAACCCTCCCTTGGTCGTGGGGACCGCCCGCCCTGGCCCTCTTCACCTGGCGCATAACCGTGGCTGGGCCCAGCCCTGGCCCCAGGTCCCCAGGTCCTCCCTGGGCACTCTGCCTATGCCGGGGCGGGAAACTGCTGGGAAGTGTGGCCAGGGGAAAATGTGAGGTCCTCTGCGGGCAGGAAGGGCTTCCGTTTCCTGGGTCACCTGCCCAGGGAACATGGGAACCTGGCCTGGTTACTCAAGGGTGGGGCATGTTGCCCCGAGGGAGGCTTGTGGTGGAGGGGCCTGGGTGCGCATGCGGGGTTCCGAGTCTGGGCCCGAAACTGGCCAGCCCCGGCTCGGACAAAAGCCATCTCCTGGGGGCCTCCACCCTCTTCTTCCATCCGTAAAGGGGGATCCCTTTACGGATGGAAGAACAGGGGGATCGTCGGGGTGGTGGTGACTGGACGGTGGTGTCTGAGGGTTTGCCTCCACGTAGGCCGTATACTGGCACCCCCGCCCCATGTGTCCGAGCCCCTTGGAGGCACAGGGCCGCTTATCTCGGGATGCAGGTGTCCTGCGGTGGTTAAGGAATGGCGTGGGCACTCCACGGGCGAGAGAGGGCACCTGGACCACGTGAGAGCCCCCGGGAAATTCCCCAGCCCTGGGCACCATGGCTCCAGATGCTTCCCCAGGCTCCTTCCCTGGGGCCTGATCTTGCTCAACTGGGTCCCGGTTCGGCGCAGGTGAATGTCATTTGCGGACACAAGGACCCAAGACCTTGGATGCGTTTATTGGGAGGGGGCTTGGAGCGCTGGGGGACCGAAGTCGCACTGGTCACAGTCCCTTCTCGAGTAGTTTAGGGCAGATATTAGAGAGTGGAGGCAGGTGGGTCCAAGTTTGACACCTCGGGGCAGGGTGGGGCAGTTTGAGCCAAAGCAAGACTCTTAGGTGCCCAGGCGGGGCGCAGGCCTGAGTCCCCCCTGGAGAACCCTCCCATGGTCGTGGGGACCGCCCGCCCTGGCCCTCTTCACCTGGCGTATAACCGTGGCTGGGCCCAGCCCTGGCCTCAGGTCCCCAGGTTCTCCCTGGGCACTCTGCCTACGCGGGGGCGGGAGAACTGCTGGGAAGTGTGGCCAGGGGAAAATGTGAGGTCCTCTGGGGGCAGGAAGGGCTTCCGTTTCCCGGGTCACGTGCCCAGGGAACCTGGGAACCTGGCCTGGTTACTCAAGGGTGGGGCATGTTGCCCCGAGGGAGGCTTGTGGTGGAGGGGCCTGGGTGCGCATGCGGGGTTCCGAGTCTGGGCCCGAAACTGGCCAGCCCCGGCTCGGACAAAAGCCATCTCCTGGGGGCCTCCCCCCTGTTCTTCCATCGGTAAAGGGGGATCCCTTTACGGATGGAAGAACAGGGGGATCTTCGGGGTGGTGGTGACTGGACGGTGGTGTCTGCGGGTTTGCCTCCACGTAGGCCGTATACTGGCACCCCCGCCCCATGTGTCCGAGCCCCTTGGAGGCACAGGTCCGCTTATCTCGGGATGCAGGTGTCCTGCGGTGGTTAAGGAATGGCGTGGGCACTCCACGGGCGAGAGAGGGCACCTGGACCACGAGAGAGCCCCCGGGAAATTCCCCAGCCCTGGGCACCATGGCTCCAGATGCTTCCCCAGGCTCCTGCCCTGGGGCCTGATCTTGCTCAACTGGGCCCGGGTTCGCCACAGGTGAATGTCATTTGCGGACACAAGGACCCGAGACCTTGGATGCGTTTATTGTTAGGGGGCTTGGAGCGCTGGGGGACCGAAGTCGCACTGGTCACAGTCCCTTCTCGAGTAGTTTAGGGCAGATATTAGAGAGTGGAGGCAGGAGGGTCCAAGTTTGACACCTAGGGGCAGGGTGGGGCAATTTGAGCCAAAGCAAGACTCTTAGGGGCCCAGCGGGGGCGCAGGCCTGAGTCCTCCCTGGAGAACCCTTCCATGGTCGTGGGGACCGCCCGCCCTGGCCCTCTTCACCTGGCGCATAACCGTGGCTGGGCCCAGCCCTGGCCCCAGGTCCCCATGTCCTCCCTGGGCACTCTGCGGTTGCTGGGGCGGGAGAACTGCTGGGAAGTGTAGCCAGGGGAAAATGTGAGGTCTCCTGCGGGCAGGAAGGGCTTCCGTTTCCCGGGTCACCTGCCCAGGGAATCTGGGAACCTGGCCTGGTTACTCAAGGGTGGGGCATGTTGCCCGGAGGGAGGCTTGTGGTGGAGGGGCCTGTGTGCGCATGCGGGGTTCCGAGTCTGGGCCCGAAACTGGCCAGCCCCGGCTGGGACAAAAGCCATCTCCTGGGGGCCTCCCCCCTGTTCTTCCATCCGTAAAGGGGGATCCCTTTACGGATGGAAGAACAGGGGGATCTTCGGGGTGGTGGTGACTGGACGGTGGTGTCTGCGGGTTTGCCTCCACGTAGGCCGTATACTGTCACCCCCGCCCCATGTGTCCGAGCCCCTTGGAGGCACAGCGCCGCTTATCTCAGGATGCAGGTGTCCTGCGGTGGTTAAGGAATGGCGTGGGCTCTCCACGGGCGAGAGAGGGCACCTGGACCACGAGAGAGCCCCCGGGAAATTCCCCAGACCTGGGCACCATGGCTCCAGATGCTTCCCCAGGCTCTTGCCCTGGGGCCTGATGTTGCTCAACTGGGCCCGGGTTCGCCGCAGGTGAATGTCATTTGCGGACACCAAGGATCCGAGACCTTGGATGCGTTTATTGGGGGGGGCTTGGAGCGCTGGGGGACCGAAGTCGCACTGGTCACAGTCCCTTCTCGAGTAGTTTAGGGCAGATATTAGAGAGTGGAGGCAGGTGGGTCCAAGTTTGACACCTCGGGGCAGGGTGGGGCAGTTTGAGCCAAAGCAAGACTCTTAGGGGCCCAGGCGGGGCGCAGGCCTGAGTCCCCCCTGGAGAACCCTTCCATGGTCGTGGGGACCGCCCGCCCTGGCCCTCTTCACCTGGCGCATAACCGGGGCTGGGCCGAGCCCTGGCCCCAGGTCCCCAGGTCCTCCCTGGGCACTCTGCCTATGCCGGGGCGGGAAACTGCTGGGAAGTGTGGCCAGGGGAAAATGTGAGGTCCTCTGTGGGCAGGAAGGGCTTCCGTTTCCCGGGTCACCTGCCCAGGGAACCTGGGAACCTAGCCTGGTTACTCAAGGGTGGGGCATGTTGCCCCGAGGGAGGCTTGTGGTGGAGGGGCCTGGGTGCGCATGCGGGGTTCCGAGTCTGGGCCCGAAACTGGCCAGCCCCGGCTCGGACAAAAGCCATCTCCTGGGGGCCTCCCCCCTGTTCTTCCATCCGTAAAGGGGGATCCCTTTACGGATGGAAGAACAGGGGGATCTTCGGGGTGGTGGTGACTGGACGGTGGTGTCTGCGGGTTTGCCTCCACGTAGGCCGTATACTGTCACACCCGCCCCATGTGTCCGAGCCCCTTGGAGGCACAGCGCCGCTTATCTCGGGATGCAGGTGTCCTGCGGTGGTTAAGAAATGGCGTGGGCACTCCACGGGCGAGAGAGGGCACCTGGACCACGAGAGAGCCCCCGGGAAATTCCCCAGCCCTGGGCACCTTGGCTCCAGAAGCTTCCCCAGGCTCCTGCCCTGGGGCCTGATATTGCTCAACTGGGCTCGGGTTCGCCGCAGGTGAATGTCATTTTCGGACACCAAGGACCCGAGACCTTGGATGCGTTTATTGGGAGGGGGCTTGGAGCGCTGGGGGACCGAAGTCGCACTGGTCACAGTCCCTTCTCGAGTAGTTTAGGCCAGATATTAGAGAGTGGAGGCAGGTGGGTCCAAGTTTGACACCTCGGGGCAGGGTGGGGCAGTTTTAGCCAAAGCAAGACTCTTAGGGGCCCAGGCGGGGCGCAGGCCTGAGTCCTCCCTGGAGAACCCTTCCATGGTCGTGGGGACCGCCCGCTCCGGCCCTCTTCACCTGGCGCATAACCCTGGCTGGGCCCAGCCCAGGCCCCAGGTCCCCAGGTCCTCCCTGGGCACTCTGCCGATGTGGGGGCGGGAGAACTGCTGGGAAGTGTGGCCAGGGGAAAATGTGAGGTCCTCTGGGGGCAGGAAGGGCTTCCGTTTCCCGGGTCACGTGCCCAGGGAACCTGGCAACCTGGCCTGGTTACTCAAGGGTGGGCATGTTGCACCAAGGGAGGCTTGTGGTGGAGGGGCCTGGGTGCGCATGCGGGGTTCCGAGTCTGGGCCCGAAACTGGCCAGCCCCGGCTCGGACAAAAGCCATCTCCTGGGGGCCTCCGCCCTGTTCTTCCATCCGTAAAGGGGGATCCCTTTACGGATGGAAGAACAGGGGGATCTTCGGGGTGGTGGTGACTGGACGGTGGTGTCTGAGGGTTTGCCTCCACGTAGGCCGTATACTGGCACCCCCGCCCCATGTGTCCGAGCCCATAGGAGGCACAGGGACGCTTATCTCGGGATGCAGGTGTCCTGCGGTGGTTAAGGAATGGCGTGGGCACTCCACGGGTGAGAGAGGGCACCTGGACCACGAGAGAGTCCTCGGGAAATTCCCCAGCCCTGGGCACCATGGCTCCAGATGCTTCCCCAGGCTCCTGCCCTGGGGCCTGATCTTGCTCACCTGGGCCCGGGTTCGCCGCAGGTGAATGTCATTTGCGGACACCAAGGACCCGAGACCTTGGATGCGTTTATTGGGAGGGGGCTTGGAGCGGTGGGGGACAGAAGTTGCACTGGTCACAGTCCCTTCTCGAGTAGTTCAGGGCAGATATTAGAGAGTGGAGGCAGGTGGGTCCAAGTTTGACACCTCGGGGCAGGGTGGGGCAGTTTGAGCCAAAGCAGGACTCTTAGGGGCCCAGGCGGGGCGCAGGCCTGAGTCCCCCCTGGAGAACCCTTCCATAGTCGTGGGGACCGCCCGCCCTGGCCCTCTTCACCTGGCGCATAACCCTGGCTGGGCCCCGCCCTGGCCCCAGGTCCGCAGGTCCTCCCTGGGCACTCTGCCTATGCGGGGGCGGGAGAACTGCTGGGAAGTGTGGTCAGGGGAAAATGTGAGGTCCTCTGGGGGCAGGAAGGGCTTCCGTATCCCGGGTCACGTGCCCAGGGAACCTGGGAACCTGGCCTGGTTATTCAAGGGTGGGGCATGTTGCATCGAGGGAGGCTTGTGGTGGAGGGGTCTGGGTGCGCATGCGGGTTTCCGAGTCTGGGCCCGAAACTGGCCAGCTCCGGCTCGGACAAAAGCCATCTCCTGGGGGCCTCCCCCCTGTTCTTCCATCCGTAAAGGGGGATCCCTTTACGGATGGAAGAACAGGGGGATCTTCGGGGTGGTGGTGACTGGACGGTGGTGTCTGCGGGTTTGCCTCCACGTGGGCCGTATACTGGCACCCCCGCCCCATGTGTCCGAGCCCATAGGAGGCACAGGGACGCTTATCTCGGGATGCAGGTGTCCTGCGGTGGTTAAGGAATGTCGTGGGCACTCCACGGGCGAGAGAGGGCACCTGGACCACGAGAGAGCCCCCGGGAAATTCCCCAGCCCTGGGCACCATGGCTCCAGATGCTTCCCGAGGCTCCAGCCCAGGGGCCTGATGTTGCTCAAGTGGGCCCGGGTTCGCCGCAGGTGAATGTCATTTGCGGACACCAAGGACCCGAGACCTTGGATGCGTTTATTGGGAGTGGGCTTGGAGCGCTGGGGGACCGAAGTCGCACTGGTCACAGTCCCTTCTCTAGTAGTTTAGGGCAGATATTAGAGAGTGGAGGCAGGTGGGTCCAAGTTTGACACCTCGGGGCAGGGTGGGGCAGTTTGAGCCAAAGCAACACTCTTAGGGGCCCAGGCGGTGCGCAGGCCTGAGTCCCCCCTGGAGAACCCTTCCATGGTCGTGGGGACCGCCCGCCCTGGCCCTCTTCACCTGGCGCATAACCGTGGCTGGGCCCAGCCCTGGCCCCAGGTCCCCAGGTCCTCCCTGGGCACTGTGCCTATGCCGGGGCGGGAAACTGCTGGGAAGTGTGGCCAGGGGAAAATGTGAGGTCTTCTGCGGGCAGGAAGGGCTTCCGTTTCCCGGGTCACGTGCCCAGGGAACCTGGGAACCTGGCCTGGTTACTCAAGGGTGGGGCATGTTGCCCCGAGGGAGGCTTGTGGTGGAGGGGCCTGGGTGCGCATGCGGGGTTCCGAGTCTGGGCCCGAAACTGGCCAGCCCCGGCTCGGACAAAAGCCATCTCCTGGGGGCCTCCCCCCTGTTCTTCCATCGGTAAAGGGGGATCCCTTTACGGATGGAAGAACAGGGGGATCTTCGGGGTGGTGGTGACTGGACGGTGGTGTCTGCGGGTTTGCCTCCACGTAGGCCGTATACTGGCACCCCCGCCCCATGTGTCCGAGCCCCTTGGAGGCACAGGGCCGCTTATCTCGGGATGCAGGTGTCCTGCGGTGGTTAAGGAATGGCGTGGGCACTCCACGGGCGAGAGAGGGCACCTGGACCACGAGAGAGCCCCCAGGAAATTCCCCAGCCCTGGGCACCTTGGCTCCAGATGCTTCCCCAGGCTCCTGCCCTGGGGCCTGATCTTGCTCAACTGGGCCCGGGTTCGCCGCAGGTGAATGTCATTTGCAGACACAAGGACCCGAGACCTTGGATGCGTTTATTGGGAGGGGGCTTGGAGCGCTGGGGGACCGAAGTCTCACTGGTCACAGTCCCTTCTCGAGTAGTTTAGGGCAGATATTAGAGAGTGGAGGCAGGTGGGTCCAAGTTTGACACCTCGGGGCAGGGTGGGGCAGTTTGAGCCAAAGCAAGACTCTTAGGGGCCCAGGGGGGGCGCAGGCCTGAGTCCCCCCTGGAAAACCCTCCCTTGGTCGTGGGGACCGCCCGCCCTGGCCCTCTTCACCTGGCGTATAACCGTGGCTGGGCCCAGCCCTGGCCCCAGGTCCCCAGGTCCTCCCTGGGCACTCTCCCTATGCGGTGGCGAGAGAACTGCTGGGAAGTGTGGCCAGGGGAAAATGTGAGGTCCTCTGGGGGCAGGAAGGGCTTCCGTTTCCCGGGTCACGTGCCCAGGGAACATGGGAACCTGGCCTGGTTACTCAAGGGTGGGGCATGTTGCCCCGAGGGAGGCTTGTGGTAGAGGGGCCTGGGTGCGCATGCGGGGTTTCGAGTCTGGGCCCGAAACTGGCCAGCCCCGGCTCGGACAAAAGCCATCTCCTGGGGGCCTCCCCCCTGTTCTTCCATCCGTAAAGGGGGATCCCTTTACGGATGGAAGAACAGGGGGATCTTCGGGGTGGTGGTGACTGGACGGTGGTGTCTGCGGGTTTGCCTCCACGTAGGCCGTATACTGGCACCCCCGCCCCATGTGTCCGAGCCCATAGGAGGCACAGGGACGCTTATCTCGGGATGCAGGTGTCCTGCGGTGGTTAAGGAATGGCGTGGGCACTCCACGGGCGAGAGAGGGCACCTGGACCACGAGAGAGCCCCCGGGAAACTCCCCAGCCCTGGGCACCGTGGCTCCAGATGCTTCCCCAGGCTCCAGCCCAGGGGCCTGATGTTGCTCAAGTGGGCCCGGGTTCGCCGCAGGTGAATGTCATTTGCGGACACCAAGGACCCGAGACCTTGGATGCGTTTATTGGGAGTGGGCTTGGAGCGCTGGGGGACCGAAGTCGCACTGGTCACAGTCCCTTCTCTAGTAGTTTAGGGCAGATATTAGAGAGTGGAGGCAGGTGGGTCCAAGTTTGACACCTCGGGGCAGGGTGGGGCAGTTTTAGCCAAAGCAAGACTCTTAGGGGCCCAGGCTGGGCGCAGGCCTGAGTCCTCCCTGGAGAACCCTTCCATGGTCGTGGGGACCGCCCGCTCCGGCCCTCTTCACCTGGCGCATAACCCTGGCTGGGCCCAGCCCAGGCCCCAGGTCCCCAGGTCCTCCCTGGGCACTCTGCCGATGCGGGGGCGGGAGAACTGCTGGGAAGTGTGGCCAGGGGAAAATGTGAGGTCCTCTGGGGGCAGGAAGGGCTTCCGTTTCCCGGGTCACGTGCCCAGGGAACCTGGCAACCTGGCCTGGTTACTCAAGGGTGGGCATGTTGCACCGAGGGAGGCTTGTGGTGGAGGGGCCTGGGTGCGCATGCGGGGTTCCGAGTCTGGGCCCGAAACTGGCCAGCCCCGGCTCGGACAAAAGCCATCTCCTGGGGGCCTCCGCCCTGTTCTTCCATCCGTAAAGGGGGATCCCTTTACGGATGGAAGAACAGGGGGATCTTCGGGGTGGTGGTGACTGGACGGTGGTGTCTGCGGGTTTGCCTCCACGAAGGCCGTATACTGGCACCCCCGCCCCATGTGTCCGAGCCCCTTGGAGGCACAGCGCCGCTTATCTCGGGATGCAGGTGTCCTGCGGTGGTTAAGGAATGGCGTGGGCTCTCCACGGGCGAGAGAGGGCACCTGGACCACGAGAGAGCCCCCGGGAAATTCCCCAGCCCTGGGCACCTTGGCTCCAGAAGCTTCCCCAGGCTCCTGCCCTGGGGCCTGATATTGCTCAACTGGGCTCGGGTTCGCCGCAGGTGAATGTCATTTTCGGACACCAAGGACCCGAGACCTTGGATGCGTTTATTGGGAGGGGGCTTGGAGCGCTGGGGGACCGAAGTCGCACTGGTCACAGTCCCTTCTCGAGTAGTTTAGGCCAGATATTAGAGAGTGGAGGCAGGTGGGTCCAAGTTTGACACCTCGGGGCAGGGTGGGGCAGTTTTAGCCAAAGCAAGACTCTTAGGGGCCCAGGCGGGGCGCAGGCCTGCGTCCTCCCTGGAGAACCCTCCCATGGTCGTGGGGACCGCCCGCCCTGGCCCTCTTCACCTGGCGTATAACCGTGGCTGGGCCCAGCCCTGGCCCCAGGTCCCCAGGTCCTCCCTGGGCACTCTGCCTATGCGGGGGCGGGAGAACTGCTGGGAAGTGTGGCCAGGGGAAAATGTGAGGTCCTCTGGGGGCAGGAAGGGCTTCCGTTTCCCGGGTCACGTGCCCAGGGAACCTGGGAACCTGGCCTGGTTACTCAAGGGTGGGGCATGTTGCCCCGAGGGAGGCTTGTGGTGGAGGGGCCTGGGTGCGCATGCGGGGTTCCGAGTCTGGGCCCGAAACTGGCCAGCCCCGGCTCGGACAAAAGCCATCTCCTGGAGGCCTCCCCCCTGTTCTTCCATCGGTAAAGGGGGATCCCTTTACGGATGGAAGAACAGGGGGATCTTCGGGGTGGTGGTGACTGGACGGTGGTGTCTGCGGGTTTGCCTCCATGTAGGCCGTATACTGGCACCCCCGCCCCATGTGTCCGAGCCCCTTGGAGGCACAGGGCCGCTTATCTCGGGATGCAGGTGTCCTGCGGTGGTTAAGGAATGGCGTGGGCACTCCACGGGCGAGAGAGGCACCTGGACCACGAGAGAGCCCCCGGGAAATTCCCCAGCCGTGGGCACCATGGCTCCAGATGCTTCCCCAGGCTCCTGCCCTGGGGCCTGATCTTGCTCAACTGGGCCCGGGTTCACCGCAGGTGAATGTCATTTGCGGACACCAAGGACCCGAGACCTTGGATGCGTTTATTGTGAGGGGGCTTGGAGCGCTGGGGGACCAAAGTCGCACTGGTCACAGTCCCTTCTCGAGTAGTTTAGGGCAGATATTAGAGAGTGGAGGCAGGTGGGTCCAAGTTTGACACCTCGGGGCAGGGTGGGGCAGTTTGAGCCAAAGCAAGACTCTTAGGGGCCCAGGCGGGGCGCAGGCCTGAGTCCCCCCTGAAGAACCCTCCCATGGTCGTGGGGACCGTCCGCCCTGGCCCTCTTCCCCTGGCGTATAACCGTGGCTGGGCCCAGCCCTGGCACCAGGTCCCCAGGTCCTCCCTGGGCACTCTGCCTATGCGGGGGCGGGAGAACTGCTGGGAAGTGTGGCCAGGGGAAAATGTGAGGTCATCTGGGGGCAGGAAGGGCTTCCGTTTCCCGGGTCACGTGCCCAGGGAACCTGGGAACCTGGCCTGGTTACTCAAGGGTGGGGCATGTTGCCCCGAGGGAGGCTTGTGGTGGAGGGGCCTGGGTGCCCGAAACTGGCCAGCCCCGGCTCGGACAAAAGCCATCTCCTGGGGGCCTCCCCCCTGTTCTTCCATCCGTAAAGGGGGATCCCTTTACGGATGGAAGAACAGGGGGATCTTCGGGGTGGTGGTGACTGGACGGTGGTGTCTGCGGGTTTGCCTCCACGTAGGCCGTATACTGTCACCCCCGCCCCATGTGTCCGAGCCCCTTGGAGGCACAGGGCCGCTTATCTCGGGATGCAGGTGTCCTGCGGTGGTTAAGGAATGGCGTGGGCACTCCACGGGCGAGAGAGGGCACCTGGACCATGTGAGAGCCCCCGGGATATTCCCCAGCCTTGGGCACCATGGCTCCAGATGCTTCCCCAGGCTCCTTCCCTGGGGCCTGATCTTGCTCAACTGGGTCCGGGTTCGGCGCAGGTGAATGTCATTTGCGGACACAAGGACCCAAGACCTTGGATGCGTTTATTGGGAGGGGGCTTGGAGCGCTGGGGACCGAAGTCGCACTGGTCACAGTCCCTTCTCGAGTAGTTTAGGGCAGATATTAGAGAGTGGAGGCAGGTGGGTCCAAGTTTGACACCTCGGGGCAGGATGGGGCAGTTTGAGCCAAAGCAAGACTCTTAGGGGCCCAGGCAGGGCGCAGGCCTGAGTCCTCCCTGGAGAACCCTTCCATGGTCGTGGGGACCGCCCGCCCTGGCCCTCTTCACCTGGCGCATAACCGTGGCTGGGCCCAGCCCTGGCCCCAGGTCCCCATGTCCTCCCTGGGCACTCTGCGGTTGCTGGGGCGGGAGAACTGCTGGGAAGTGTGGCCAGGGGAAAATGTGAGGTCTCCTGCGGGCAGGAAGGGCTTCCGTTTCCCGGGTCACCTGCCCAGGGAACCTGGGAACCTGGCCTGGTTACTCAAGGGTGGGGCATGTTGCCCCGAGGGAGGCTTGTGGTGGAGGGGCCTGGGTGCGCATGCGGGGTTCCGAGTCTGGGCCCGAAACTGTCCAGCCCCGGCTCGGACAAAAGCCATCTCCTGGGGGCCTCCCCCCTGTTCTTCCATCCGTAAAGGGGGATCCCTTTACGGATGGAAGAACAGGGGGATCTTCGGGGTGGTGGTGACTGGACGGTGGTGTCTGCGGGTTTGCCTCCACGTAGGCCGTATACTGTCACCCCCGCCCCATGTGTCCGAGCCCCTTGGAGGCACAGCGCCGCTTATCTCGGGATGCAGGTGTCCTGCGGTGGTTAAGGAATGGCGTGGGCACTCCACGGGCGAGAGATGGCACCTGGACCACGAGAGAGCCCCCGGGAAATTCCCCAGCCCTGGGCACCTTGGCTCCAGAAGCTTCCCCAGGCTCCTGCCCTGGGGCCTGATATTGCTCAACTGGGCTCGGGTTCGCCGCAGGTGAATGTCATTTTCGGACACCAAGGACCCGAGACCTTGGATGCGTTTATAGGGAGGGGGCTTGGAGCGCTGGGGGACCGAAGTCGCACTGGTCACAGTCCCTTCTCGAGTAGTTTAGGCCAGATATTAGAGAGTGGAGGCAGGTGGGTCCAAGTTTGACACCTAGGGGCAGGGTGGGGCAGTTTGAGCCAAAGCAAGACTCTTAGGGGCCCAGCGGGGGCGCAGGCCTGAGTCCTCCCTGGAGAACCCTTCCATGGTCGTGGGGACCACCCGCCCTGGCCCTCTTCACCTGGCGCAAAACCGTGGCTGGGCCCAGCCCTGGCCCCAGGTCCCCATGTCCTCCCTGGGCACTCTGCGGTTGCTGGGGCGGGAGAACTGCTAGGAAGTGTGGCCAGGGGAAAATGTGAGGTCTCCTGCGGGCAGGAAGGGCTTCCGTTTCCCGGGTCACCTGCCCAGGGAATCTGGGAACCTGGCCTGGTTACTCAAGGGTGGGGCATGTTGCCCCGAGGGAGGCTTGTGGTGGAGGGGCCTGTGTGCGCATGCGGGGTTCCGAGTCTGGGCCCGAAACTGGCCAGCCCCGGCTGGGAAAAAAGCCATCTCCTGGGGGCCTCCCCCCTGTTCTTCCATCCGTAAAGGGGGATCCCTTTACGGATGGAAGAACAGGGGGATCTTCGGGGTGGTGGTGACTGGACGGTGGTGTCTGCGGGTTTGCCTCCACGTAGGCCGTATACTGTCACCCCCGCCCCATGTGTCCGAGCCCCTTGGAGGCACAGCGCCGCTTATCTCGGGATGCAGGTGTCCTGCGGTGGTTAAGGAATGGCGTGGGCTCTCCACGGGCGAGAGAGGGCACCTGGACCACGAGAGAGCCCCCGGGAAATTCCGCAGACCTGGGCACCATGGCTCCAGATGCTTCCCCAGGCTCTTGCCCTGGGGCCTGATGTTGCTCAACTGGGCCCGGGTTCGCCGCAGGTGAATGTCATTTGCGGACACCAAGGATCCGAGACCTTGGATGCGTTTATTGGGGGGGGCTTGGAGCGCTGGGGGACCGAAGTCGCACTGGTCACAGTCCCTTCTCGAGTAGTTTAGGGCAGATATTAGAGAGTGGAGGCAGGTGGGTCCAAGTTTGACACCTCGGGGCAGGGTGGGGCAGTTTGAGCCAAAGCAAGACTCTTAGGGGCCCAGGCGGGGCGCAGGCCTGAGTCCCCCCTGGAGAACCCTTCCATGGTCGTGGGGACCGCCCGCCCTGGCCCTCTTCACCTGGCGCATAACGGTGGCTGGGCCGAGCCCTGGCCCCAGGTCCCCAGGTCCTCCCTGGGCACTCTGCCTATGCCGGGGCGGGAAACTGCTGGGAAGTGTGGCCAGGGGAAAATGTGAGGTCCTCTGTGGGCAGGAAGGGCTTCCGTTTCCCGGGTCACCTGCCCAGGGAACCTGGGAACCTAGCCTGGTTACTCAAGGGTGGGGCATGTTGCCCCGAGGGAGGCTTGTGGTGGAGGGGCCTGGGTGCGCATGCGGGGTTCCGAGTCTGGGCCCGAAACTGGCCAGCCCCGGCTCGGACAAAAGCCATCTCCTGGGGGCCACCACCCTGTTCTTCCATCCGTAAAGGGGGATCCCTTTACGGATGGAAGAACAGGGGGATCTTCGGGGTGGTGGTGACTGGACGGTGGTGTCTGCGGGTTTGCCTCCACGTAGGCCGTATACTGTCACCCCCGCCCCATGTGTCCGAGCCCCTTGGAGGCACAGCGCCGCTTATCTCGGGATGCAGGTGTCCTGCGGTGGTTAAGGAATGGCGTGGGCACTCCACGGGCGAGAGAGGGCACCTGGACCACGAGAGAGCCCCCGGGAAATTCCCCAGCCCTGGGCACCTTGGCTCCAGAAGCTTCCCCAGGCTCCTGCCCTGGGGCCTGATATTGCTCAACTGGGCTCGGGTTCGCCGCAGGTGAATGTCATTTTCGGACACCAAGGACCCGAGACCTTGGATGCGTTTATTGGGAGGGGGCTTGGAGCGCTGGGGGACCGAAGTCGCACTGGTCACAGTCCCTTCTCGAGTAGTTTAGGCCAGATATTAGAGAGTGGAGGCAGGTGGGTCCAAGTTTGACACCTTGGGGCAGGGTGGGGCAGTTTTAGCCAAAGCAAGACTCTTAGGGGCCCAGGCGGGGCGCAGGCCTGAGTCCTCCCTGGAGAACCCTTCCATGGTCGTGGGGACCGCCCGCTCCGGCCCTCTTCACCTGGCGCATAACCCTGGCTGGGCCCAGCCCAGGCCCCAGGTCCCCAGGTCCTCCCTGGGCACTCTGCCGATGCGGGGGCGGGAGAACTGCTGGGAAGTGTGGCCAGGGGAAAATGTGAGGTCCTCTGGGGGCAGGAAGGGCTTCCGTTTCCCGGGTCACGTGCCCAGGGAACCTGGCAACCTGGCCTGGTTACTCAAGGGTGGGCATGTTGCACCGAGGGAGGCTTGTGGTGGAGGGGCCTGGGTGCGCATGCGGGGTTCCGAGTCTGGGCCCGAAACTGGCCAGCCCCGGCTCGGACAAAAGCCATCTCCTGGGGGCCTCCGCCCTGTTCTTCCATCCGTAAAGGGGGATCCCTTTACGGATGGAAGAACAGGGGGATCTTCGGGGTGGTGGTGACTGGACGGTGGTGTCTGCGGGTTTGCCTCCACGTAGGTCGTATACTGGCACCCCCGCCCCATGTGTCCGAGCCCATAGGAGGCACAGGGACGCTTATCTCGGGATGCAGGTGTCCTGCGGTGGTTAAGGAATGGCGTGGGCACTCCACGGGTGAGAGAGGGCACCTGGACCACGAGAGAGTCCCCGGGAAATTCCCCAGCCCTGGGCACCATGGCTCCAGATGCTTCCCCAGGCTCCTGCCCTGGGGCCTGATCTTGCTCACCTGGGCCCGGGTTCGCCGCAGGTGAATGTCATTTGCGGACACCAAGGACCCGAGACCTTGAATACGTTTATTGGGAGGGGGCTTGGAGCGGTGGGGGACAGAAGTTGCACTGGTCACAGTCCCTTCTCGAGTAGTTCAGGGCAGATATTAGAGAGTGGAGGCAGGTGGGTCCAAGTTTGACACCTCGGGGCAGGGTGGGGCAGTTTGAGCCAAAGCAGGACTCTTAGGGGCCCAGGCGGGGCGCAGGCCTGAGTCCCCCCTGGAGAACCCTTCCATAGTCGTGGGGACCGCCCGCCCTGGCCCTCTTCACCTGGCGCATAACCCTGGCTGGGCCCCGCCCGGGCCCCAGGTCCGCAGGTCCTCCCTGGGCACTCTGCCTACGCGGGGGCGGGAGAACTGCTGGGAAGTGTGGTCAGGGGAAAATGTGAGGTCCTCTGGGGGCAGGAAGGGCTTCCGTATCCCGGGTCACGTGCCCAGGGAACCTGGGAACCTGGCCTGGTTATTCAAGGGTGGGGCATGTTGCATCGAGGGAGGCTTGTGGTGGAGGGGTCTGGGTGCGCATGCGGGTTTCCGAGTCTGGGCCCGAAACTGGCCAGCTCCGGCTCGGACAAAAGCCATCTCCTGGGGGCCTCCCCCCTGTTCTTCCATCCGTAAAGGGGGATCCCTTTACGGATGGAAGAACAGGGGGAGCTTCGGGGTGGTGGTGACTGGACGGTGGTGTCTGCGGGTTTGCCTCCACGTAGGCCGTATACTGGCACCCCCGCCCCATGTGTCCGAGCCCATAGGAGGCACAGGGACGCTTATCTCGGGATGCAGGTGTCCTGCGGTGGTTAAGGAATGGCGTGGGCACTCCACGGGCGAGAGAGGGCACCTGGACCACGAGAGAGCCCCCGGGAAATTCCCCAGCCCTGGGCACCATGGCTCCAGATGCTTCCCCAGGCTCCAGCCCAGGGGCCTGATGTTGCTCAAGTGGGCCCGGGTTCGCCGCAGGTGAATGTCATTTGCGGACACCAAGGACCCGAGACCTTGGATGCGTTTATTGGGAGTGGGCTTGGAGGGCTGGGGGACCGAAGTCGCACTGGTCACAGTCCCTTCTCTAGTAGTTTAGGGCAGATATTAGAGAGTGGAGGCAGGTGGGTCCAAGTTTGACACCTCGGGGCAGGGTGGGGCAGTTTGAGCCAAAGCAACACTCTTAGGGGCCCAGGCGGGGCGCAGGCCTGAGTCCCCCCTGGAGAACCCTTCCATGGTCGTGGGGACCGCCCGCCCTGGCCCTCTTCACCTGGCGCATAACCGTGGCTGGGCCCAGCCCTGGCCCCAGGTCCCCAGGTCCTCCCTGGGCACTGTGCCTATGCCGGGGCGGGAAACTGCTGGGAAGTGTGGCCAGGGGAAAATGTGAGGTCCTCTGCGGGCAGGAAGGGCTTCCGTTTCCCGGGTCACCTGCCCAGGGAATCTGGGAACCTGGCCTGGTTACTCAAGTGTGGGGCATGTTGCCCCGAGGGAGGCTTGTGGTGGAGGGGCCTGTGTGCGCATGCGGGGTACCGAGTCTGGGCCCGAAACTGGCCAGCCCCGGCTGGGACAAAAGCCATCTCCTGGGGGCCTCCCCCCTGTTCTTCCATCCGTAAAGGGGGATCCCTTTACGGATGGAAGAACAGGGGGATCTTCGGGGTGGTGGTGACTGGACGGTGGTGTCTGCGGGTTTGCCTCCACGTAGGCCGTATACTGTCACCCCCGCCCCATGTGTCCGAGCCCCTTGGAGGCACAGCGCCGCTTATCTCGGGATGCAGGTGTCCTGTGGTGGTTAAGGAATGGCGTGGGCTCTCCACGGGCGAGAGAGGGCACCTGGACCACGAGAGAGCCCCCGGGAAATTCCCCAGACCTGGGCACCATGGCTCCAGATGCTTCCCCAGGCTCTTGCCCTGGGGCCTGATGTTGCTCAACTGGGCCCGGGTTCGCCGCAGGTGAATGTCATTTGCGGACACCAAGGATCCGAGACCTTGGATGCGTTTATTGGGGGGGGCTTGGAGCGCTGGGGGACCGAAGTCGCACTGGTCACAGTCCCTTCTCGAGTAGTTTAGGGCAGATATTAGAGAGTGGAGGCAGGTGGGTCCAAGTTTGACACCTCGGGGCAGGGTGGGGCAGTTTGAGCCAAAGCAAGACTCTTAGGGGCCCAGGCGGGGCGCAGGCCTGAGTCCCCCCTGGAGAACCCTTCCATGGTCGTGGGGACCGCCCGCCCTGGCCCTCTACACCTGGTGCATAACCGTGGCTGGGCCGAGCCCTGGTCCCAGGTCCCCAGGTCCTCCCTGGGCACTCTGCCTATGCCGGGGCGGGAAACTGCTGGGAAGTGTGGCCAGGGGAAAATGTGAGGTCCTCTGTGGGCAGGAAGGGCTTCCGTTTCCTGGGTCACCTGCCCAGTGAAAATGGGAACCTGGCCTGGTTACTCAAGGGTGGGGCATGTTGCCCCGAGGGAGGCTTGTGGTGGAGGGGCCTGAGTGCGCATGCGGGGTTCCGAGTCTGGGCCCGAAACTGGCCAGCCCCGGCTCGGACAAAAGCCATCTCCTGGGGGCCACCACCCTGTTCTTCCATCCGTAAAGGGGGATCCCTTTACGGATGAAAAAACAGGGGGATCTTCGGGGTGGTGGTGACTGGACGGTGGTGTCTGCGGGTTTGTCTCCGCGTAGGCCTTACACTGACACCCCCGCCCCATGTGTCCGAGCCCCTTGGAGGCACAGGGCCGCTTATCTAGGGATGCAGGTGTCCTGCGGTGGTTAAGGAATGGCGTGGGCACTCCACGGGCGAGAGAGGGCACCTGGACCACGAGAGAGCCCCCGGGAAATTCCCCAGCCCTGGGCACCTTGGCTCCAGAAGCTTCCCCAGGCTCCTGCCCTGGGGCCTGATATTGCTCAACTGGGCCCGGGTTCGCCACAGGTGAATGTCATTTGCGGACACAAGGACCCGAGACCTTGGATGCGTTTATTGTTAGGGGGCTTGGAGCGCTGGGGGACCGAAGTCGCACTGGTCACAGTCCCTTCTCGAGTAGTTTAGGGCAGATATTAGAGAGTGGAGGCAGGAGGGTCCAAGTTTGACACCTAGGGGCAGGGTGGGGCAGTTTGAGCCAAAGCAAGACTCTTAGGGGCCCAGGCGGGGCGCAGGCCTGAGTCCTCCCTGGAGAACCCTTCCATGGTCGTGGGGACCGCCCGCCCTGGCCCTCTTCACCTGGCGCATAACCGTGGCTGGGCCCAGCCCTGGCCCCAGGTCCCCATGTCCTCCCTGGGCACTCTGCGGTTGCTGGGGCGGGAGAATTGCTGGGAAGTGTGGCCAGGGGAAAATGTGAGGTCTCCTGCAGGCAGGAAGGGCTTCCGTTTCCCGGGTCACCTGCCCAGGGAACCTGGGAACCTGGCCTGGTTACTCAAGGGTGGGGAATGTTGCCCCGAGGGAGGCTTGTGTTGGAGGGGCCTGTGTGCGCATGCGGGGTTCCGAGTCTGGGCCCGAAACTGGCCAGCCCCGGCTCGGACAAAAGCCATCTCCTGGGGGCCTCCCCCCGGTTCTTCCATCCGTAAAGGCGGATCCCTTTACGGATGGAAGAACAGGGGGATCTTCGGGGTGGTGGTGACTGGACGGTGGTGTCTGCGGGTTTGCCTCCACGTAGGCCGTATACTGGCACCCCCGCCCCATGTGTCCGAGCCCCTTGGAGGCACAGGGCCGCTTATCTCGGGATGCAGGTGTCCTGCGGTGGTTAAGGAATTTCGTGGGCACTCCACGGGCGAGAGAGGGCACCTGGACCACGAGAGAGCCCCCAGGAAATTCCCCAGCCCTGGGCACCATGGCTCCAGATGCTTCCCCAGGCTCCTGCCCTGGGGCCTGATCTTGCTCAACTGGGCCCGGGTTCGCCGCAGGTGAATGTCATTTGCGGACACAAGGACCCGAGACCTTGGATGCGTTTATTGGGAGGGGGCTTGGAGCGCTGGGGGACCGAAGTCCCACTGGTCACAGTCCCTTCTCGAGTAGTTTAGGGCAGATATTAGAGAGTGGAGGCAGGTGGGTCCAAGTTTGACACCTCGGGGCAGGGTGGGGAAGTTTGAGCCAAAGCAAGACTCTTAGGGGCCCAGGCGGGGCGCAGGCCTGAGTCCCCACTGGAAAACCCTCCCTTGGTCGTGGGGACCGCCCGCCCTGGCCCTCTTCACCTGGCGTATAACCGTGGCTGGGCCCAGCCCTGGCCCCAGGTCCCCAGGTCCTCCCTGGCCACTCTGCCTATGCGGTGGCGAGAGAACTGCTGGGAAGTGTGGCCAGGGGAAAATGTGAGGTCCTCTGGGGGCAGGAAGGGCTTCCGTTTCCCGGGTCACGTGCCCAGGGAACATGGGAACCTGGCCTGGTTACTCAAGGGTGGGGCATGTTGCATCGAGGGAGACTTGTGGTGGAGGGGCCTGGGTGCGCATGCGGGGTTTCAAGTCTGGGCCCGAAACTGGCCAGCCCCGGCTCGGACAAAAGCCATCTCCTGGGGGCCTCCCCCCTGTTCTTCCATCCGTAAAGGGGGATCCCTTTACGGATGGAAGAACAGGGGGATCTTCGGGGTGGTGGTGACTGGACGGTGGTGTCTGAGGGTTTGCCTCCACGTAGGCCGTATACTGGCACCCCCGCCCCATGTGTCCGAGCCCCTTGGAGGCACAGGGCCGCTTATCTCGGGATGCAGGTGTCCTGTGGTGTTTGAGGAATGGCGTGGGCACTCCACGGGCGAGAGAGGGCACCTGGACCACGTGAGAGCCCCCGGGAAATTCCCCAGCCCTGGGCACCATGGCTCCAGATGCTTCCCCAGGCTCCTTCCCTGGGGCCTGATCTTGCTCAACTGGGTCCGGGTTCGGCGCAGGTGAATGTCATTTGCGGACACAAGGACCCAAGACCTTGGATGCGTTTATTGGGAGGGGGCTTGGAGCCTTGGGGGACCGAAGTCGCACTGGTCACAGTCCTTTCTCGAGTAGTTTAGGGCAGATATTAGAGAGTGGAGGCAGGTGGGTCCAAGTTTGACACCTCGGGGCAGGGTGGGGCAGTTTGAGCCAAAGCAAGACTCTTAGGTGCCCAGGCCGGGCGCAAGCCTGAGTCCCCCCTGGAGAACCCTCCCATGGTCGTGGGGACCGCCCGCCCTGGCCCTCTTCACCTGGCGTATAACCGTGGCTGGGCCCAGCCCTGGCCCCAGGTCCCCAGGTCCTCCCTGGGCACTCTGCCTATGCGGGGGCGGGAGAACTGCTGGGAAGTGTGGCCAGGGGAAAATGTGAGGTCCTCTGGGGGCAGGAAGGGCTTCCGTTTCCCGGGTCACGTGCCCAGGGAACCTGGGAACCTGGCCTGGTTACTCAAGGGTGGGGCATGTTGCCCCGAGGGAGGCTTGTGGTGGAGGGGCCTGGGTGCGCATGCGGGGTTCCGAGTCTGGGCCCTAAACTGGCCAGCCCCGGCTCGGACAAAAGCCATCTCCTGGGGGCCTCCCCCCTGTTCTTCCATCGGTAAAGGGGGATCCCTTTACGGATGGAAGAACAGGGGGATCTTCGGGGTGGTGGTGACTGGACGGTGGTGTCTGCGGGTTTGCCTCCACGTAGGCCGTATACTGGCACCCCCGCCCCATGTGTCCGAGCCCCTTGGAGGCACAGGTCCGCTTATCTCGGGATGCAGGTGTCCTGCGGTGGTTAAGGAATGGCGTGGGCACTCCACGGGCGAGAGAGGGCACCTGGACCACGAGAGAGCCCCCGGGAAATTCCCCAGCCCTGGGCACCATGGCTCCAGATGCTTCCCCAGGCTCCTGCCCTGGGGCCTGATCTTGCTCAACTGGGCCCGGGTTCGCCACAGGTGAATGTCATTTTCGGACACAAGGACCCGAGACCTTGGATGCGTTTATTGTTAGGGGGCTTGGAGCGCTGGGGGACCGAAGTCGCACTGGTCACAGTCCCTTCTCGAGTAGTTTAGGGCAGATATTAGAGAGTGGAGGCAGGAGGGTCCAAGTTTGACACCTAGGGGCAGGGTGGGGCAGTTTGAGCCAAAGCAAGACTCTTAGGGGCCCAGGCGGGGCGCAGGCCTGAGTCCTCCCTGGAGAACCCTTCCATGGTCGTGGGGACCGCCCGCCCTGGCCCTCTTCACCTGGCGCATAACCGTGGCTGGGCCCAGCCCTGGCCCCAGGTCCCCATGTCCTCCCTGGGCACTCTGCGGTTGCTGGGGCGGGAGAACTGCTGGGAAGTGTGGCCAGGGGAAAATGTGAGGTCTCCTGCGGGCAGGAAGGTCTTCCGTTTCACGGGTCACCTGCCCAGGGAACCTGGGAACCTGGCCTGGTTACTCAAGGGTGGGGCATGTTGCCCCGAGGGAGGCTTGTGGTAGAGGAGCCTGGGTGCGCATGCGGGGTTTCGAGTCTGGGCCCGAAACTGGCCAGCCCCGGCTCGGACAAAAGCCATCTCCTGGGGGCCTCCCCCCTGTTCTTCCATCCGTAAAGGGGGATCCCTTTACGGATGGAAGAACAGGGGGATCTTCGGGGTGGTGGTGACTGGACGGTGGTGTCTGAGGGTTTGACTCCACGTAGGCCGTATACTGGCACCCCCGCCCCATGTGTCCGAGCCCCTTGGAGGCACAGGGCCGCTTATCTCGGGATGCAGGTGTCCTGCGGTGGTTAAGGAATGGCGTGGGCACTCCACGGGCGAGAGAGGGCACCTGGACCACGTGAGAGCCCCCGGGAAATTCCCCAGCCCTGGGCACCATGGCTCCAGATGCTTCCCCAGGCTCCTTCCCTGGGGCCTGATCTTGCTCAACTGGGTCCGGGTTCGGCGCAGGTGAATGTCATTTGCGGACACAAGGACCCAAGACCTTGGATGCGGTTATTGGGAGGGGGCTTGGAGCCTTGGGGGACCGAAGTCGCACTGGTCACAGTCCCTTCTCGAGTAGTTTAGGGCAGATATTAGAGAGTGGAGGCAGGTGGGTCCAAGTTTGACACCTCGGGGCAGGGTGGGGCAGTTTGAGCCAAAGCAAGACTCTTAGGTGCCCAGGCGGGGCGCAAGCCTGAGTCCCCCCTGGAGAACCCTCCCATGGTCGTGGGGACCGCCCGCCCTGGCCCTCTTCACCTGGCGTATAACCGTGGCTGGGCCCAGCCCTGGCCCCAGGTCCCCAGGTCCTCCCTGGGCACTCTGCCTATGCGGGGGTGGGAGAACTGCTGGGAAGTGTGGCCAGGGGAAAATGTGAGGTCCTCTGGGGGCAGGAAGGGCTTCCGTTTCCCGGGTCACGTGCCCAGGGAACCTGGGAACCTGGCCTGGTTACTCAAGGGTGGGGCATGTTGCCCCGAGGGAGGCTTGTGGTGGAGGGGCCTGGGTGCGCATGCGGGGTTCCGAGTCTGGGCCCGAAACTGGCCAGCCCCGGCTGGGACAAAAGCCATCTCCTGGAGGCCTCCCCCCTGTTCTTCCATCCGTAAAGGGGGATCCCTTTACCGATGGAAGAACAGGGGGATCTTCGGGGTGGTGGTGACTGGACGGTGGTGTCTGCGGGTTTGCCTCCACGTAGGCCGTATACTGGCACCCCCGCCCCATGTGTCCGAGCCCCTTGGAGGCACAGGGCCGCTTATCTCGGGATGCAGGTGTCCTGCGGTGGTTAAGGAATGGCGTGGGCACTCCACGGGCGAGAGAGGGCACCTGGACCACGAGAGAGCCCCCAGGAAATTCCCCAGCCCTGGGCACCATGGCTCCAGATGCTTCCCCAGGCTCCTGCCCTGGGGCCTGATCTTGCTCAACTGGGCCCGGGTTCGCCGCAGGTGAATGTCATTTGCGGACACAAGGACCCGAGACCTTGGATGCGTTTATTGGGAGGGGGCTTGGAGCGCTGGGGGACCGAAGTCTCACTGGTCACAGTCCCTTCTCGAGTAGTTTAGGGCAGATATTAGAGAGTGGAGGCAGGTGGGTCCAAGTTTGACACCTCGGGGCAGGGTGGGGCAGTTTGAGCCAAAGCAAGACTCTTAGGGGCCCAGGCGGGGCGCAGGCCTGAGTCCCCCCTGGAAAACCCTCCCTTGGTCGTGGGGACCGCCCGCCCTGGCCCTCTTCACCTGGCGTATAACCGTGGCTGGGCCCAGCCCTGGCCCCAGGTCCCCAGGTCCTCCCTGGGCACTCTGCCTATGCGGTGGCGAGAGAACTGCTGGGAAGTGTGGCCAGGGGAAAATGTGAGGTCCTCTGGGGGCAGGAAGGGCTTCCGTTTCCCGGGTCACGTGCCCAGGGAACATGGGAACCTGGCCTGGTTACTCAAGGGTGGGGCATGTTGCCCCGAGGGAGGCTTGTGGTAGAGGGGCCTGGGTGCGCATGCGGGGTTTCGAGTCTGGGCCCGAAACTGGCCAGCCCCGGCTCGGACAAAAGCCATCTCCTGGGGGCCTCCCCCCTGTTCTTCCATCCGTAAAGGGGGATCCCTTTACGGATGGAAGAACAGGGGGATCTTCGGTGTGGTGGTGACTGGACGGTGGTGTCTGAGGGTTTGACTCCACATAGGCCGTATACTGGCACCCCCGCCCCATGTGTCCGAGCCCCTTGGAGGCACAGGGCTGCTTATCTCGGGATGCAGGTGTCCTGCGGTGGTTAAGGAATGGCGTGGGCACTCCACCGGCGAGAGAGGGCACCTGGACCACGTGAGAGCCCCCGGGAAATTCCCCAGCCCTGGGCACCATGGCTCCAGATGCTTCCCCAGGCTCCTTCCCAGGGGCCTGATCTTGCTCAACTGGGTCCGGGTTCGGCGCAGGTGAATGTCATTTGCGGACACAAGGACCCGAGACCTTGGATGCGTTTATTGTTAGGGGGCTTGGAGCGCTGGGGGACCGAAGTCGCACTGGTCACAGTCCCTTCTCGAGTAGTTTAGGGCAGATATTAGAGAGTGGAGGCAGGAGGGTCCAAGTTTGACACCTAGGGGCAGGGTGGGGCAGTTTGAGCCAAAGCAAGACTCTTAGGGGCCCAGGCGGGGCGCAGGCCTGAGTCCTCCCTGGAGAACCCTTCCATGGTCGTGGGGACCGCCCGCCCTGGCCCTCTTCACCTGGCGCATAACCGTGGCTGGGCCCAGCCCTGGCCCCAGGTCCCCATGTCCTCCCTGGGCACTCTGCGGTTGCTGGGGCGGGAGAATTGCTGGGAAGTGTGGCCAGGGGAAAATGTGAGGTCTCCTGCGGGCAGGAAGGGCTTCCGTTTCCCGGGTCACCTGCCCAGGGAACCTGGGAACCTGGCCTGGTTAC
Organism: Desmodus rotundus; assembly: GCF_022682495.2. Classification (NCBI taxonomy): domain Eukaryota; kingdom Metazoa; phylum Chordata; class Mammalia; order Chiroptera; family Phyllostomidae; genus Desmodus; species Desmodus rotundus. The sequence goes on along the minus strand of NC_071387.1, from coordinate 41,247,170 downwards.
TCAAGGGTGGGGCATGTTGCCCCGAGGGAGGCTTGTGTTGGAGGGGCCTGTGTGCGCATGCGGGGTTCCGAGTCTGGGCCCGAAACTGGCCAGCCCCGGCTCGGACAAAAGCCATCTCCTGGGGGCCTCCCCCCGGTTCTTCCATCCGTAAAGGCGGATCCCTTTACGGATGGAAGAACAGGGGGATCTTCGGGGTGGTGGTGACTGGACGGTGGTGTCTGCGGGTTTGCCTCCACGTAGGCCGTATACTGGCACCCCCGCCCCATGTGTCCGAGCCCCTTGGAGGCACAGGGCCGCTTATCTCGGGATGCAGGTGTCCTGCGGTGGTTAAGGAATTTCGTGGGCACTCCACGGGCGAGAGAGGGCACCTGGACCACGAGAGAGCCCCCAGGAAATTCCCCAGCCCTGGGCACCATGGCTCCAGATGCTTCCCCAGGCTCCTGCCCTGGGGCCTGATCTTGCTCAACTGGGCCCGGGTTCGCCGCAGGTGAATGTCATTTGCGGACACAAGGACCCGAGACCTTGGATGCGTTTATTGGGAGGGGGCTTGGAGCGCTGGGGGACCGAAGTCCCACTGGTCACAGTCCCTTCTCGAGTAGTTTAGGGCAGATATTAGAGAGTGGAGGCAGGTGGGTCCAAGTTTGACACCTCGGGGCAGGGTGGGGAAGTTTGAGCCAAAGCAAGACTCTTAGGGGCCCAGGCGGGGCGCAGGCCTGAGTCCCCACTGGAAAACCCTCCCTTGGTCGTGGGGACCGCCCGCCCTGGCCCTCTTCACCTGGCGTATAACCGTGGCTGGGCCCAGCCCTGGCCCCAGGTCCCCAGGTCCTCCCTGGGCACTCTGCCTATGCGGTGGCGAGAGAACTGCTGGGAAGTGTGGCCAGGGGAAAATGTGAGGTCCTCTGGGGGCAGGAAGGGCTTCCGTTTCCCGGGTCACGTGCCCAGGGAACATGGGAACCTGGCCTGGTTACTCAAGGGTGGGGCATGTTGCATCGAGGGAGGCTTGTGGTGGAGGGGCCTGGGTGCGCATGCGGGGTTTCGAGTCTGGGCCCGAAACTGGCCAGCCCCGGCTCGGACAAAAGCCATCTCCTGGGGGCCTCCCCCCTGTTCTTCCATCCGTAAAGGGGGATCCCTTTACGGATGGAAGAACAGGGGGATCTTCGGGGTGGTGGTGACTGGACGGTGGTGTCTGAGGGTTTGCCTCCACGTAGGCCGTATACTGGCACCCCCGCCCCATGTGTCCGAGCCCCTCGGAGGCACAGGGCCGCTTATCTCGGGATGCAGGTGTCCTGTGGTGTTTGAGGAATGGCGTGGGCACTCCACGGGCGAGAGAGGGCACCTGGACCACGTGAGAGCCCCCGGGAAATTCCCCAGCCCTGGGCACCATGGCTCCAGATGCTTCCCCAGGCTCCTTCCCTGGGGCCTGATCTTGCTCAACTGGGTCCGGGTTCGGCGCAGGTGAATGTCATTTGCGGACACAAGGACCCAAGACCTTGGATGCGTTTATTGGGAGGGGGCTTGGAGCCTTGGGGGACCGAAGTCGCACTGGTCACAGTCCTTTCTCGAGTAGTTTAGGGCAGATATTAGAGAGTGGAGGCAGGTGGGTCCAAGTTTGACACCTCGGGGCAGGGTGGGGCAGTTTGAGCCAAAGCAAGACTCTTAGGTGCCCAGGCCGGGCGCAAGCCTGAGTCCCCCCTGGAGAACCCTCCCATGGTCGTGGGGACCGCCCGCCCTGGCCCTCTTCACCTGGCGTATAACCGTGGCTGGGCCCAGCCCTGGCCCCAGGTCCCCAGGTCCTCCCTGGGCACTCTGCCTATGCGGGGGCGGGAGAACTGCTGGGAAGTGTGGCCAGGGGAAAATGTGAGGTCCTCTGGGGGCAGGAAGGGCTTCCGTTTCCCGGGTCACGTGCCCAGGGAACCTGGGAACCTGGCCTGGTTACTCAAGGGTGGGGCATGTTGCCCCGAGGGAGGCTTGTGGTGGAGGGGCCTGGGTGCGCATGCGGGGTTCCGAGTCTGGGCCCTAAACTGGCCAGCCCCGGCTCGGACAAAAGCCATCTCCTGGGGGCCTCCCCCCTGTTCTTCCATCGGTAAAGGGGGATCCCTTTACGGATGGAAGAACAGGGGGATCTTCGGGGTGGTGGTGACTGGACGGTGGTGTCTGCGGGTTTGCCTCCACGTAGGCCGTATACTGGCACCCCCGCCCCATGTGTCCGAGCCCCTTGGAGGCACAGGTCCGCTTATCTCGGGATGCAGGTGTCCTGCGGTGGTTAAGGAATGGCGTGGGCACTCCACGGGCGAGAGAGGGCACCTGGACCACGAGAGAGCCCCCGGGAAATTCCCCAGCCCTGGGCACCATGGCTCCAGATGCTTCCCCAGGCTCCTGCCCTGGGGCCTGATCTTGCTCAACTGGGCCCGGGTTCGCCACAGGTGAATGTCATTTTCGGACACAAGGACCCGAGACCTTGGATGCGTTTATTGTTAGGGGGCTTGGAGCGCTGGGGGACCGAAGTCGCACTGGTCACAGTCCCTTCTCGAGTAGTTTAGGGCAGATATTAGAGAGTGGAGGCAGGAGGGTCCAAGTTTGACACCTAGGGGCAGGGTGGGGCAGTTTGAGCCAAAGCAAGACTCTTAGGGGCCCAGGCGGGGCGCAGGCCTGAGTCCTCCCTGGAGAACCCTTCCATGGTCGTGGGGACCGCCCGCCCTGGCCCTCTTCACCTGGCGCATAACCGTGGCTGGGCCCAGCCCTGGCCCCAGGTCCCCATGTCCTCCCTGGGCACTCTGCGGTTGCTGGGGCGGGAGAACTGCTGGGAAGTGTGGCCAGGGGAAAATGTGAGGTCTCCTGCGGGCAGGAAGGTCTTCCGTTTCCCGGGTCACCTGCCCAGGGAACCTGGGAACCTGGCCTGGTTACTCAAGGGTGGGGCATGTTGCCCCGAGGGAGGCTTGTGGTAGAGGAGCCTGGGTGCGCATGCGGGGTTTCGAGTCTGGGCCCGAAACTGGCCAGCCCCGGCTCGGACAAAAGCCATCTCCTGGGGGCCTCCCCCCTGTTCTTCCATCCGTAAAGGGGGATCCCTTTACGGATGGAAGAACAGGGGGATCTTCGGGGTGGTGGTGACTGGACGGTGGTGTCTGAGGGTTTGACTCCACGTAGGCCGTATACTGGCACCCCCGCCCCATGTGTCCGAGCCCCTTGGAGGCACAGGGCCGCTTATCTCGGGATGCAGGTGTCCTGCGGTGGTTAAGGAATGGCGTGGGCACTCCACGGGCGAGAGAGGGCACCTGGACCACGTGAGAGCCCCCGGGAAATTCCCCAGCCCTGGGCACCATGGCTCCAGATGCTTCCCCAGGCTCCTTCCCTGGGGCCTGATCTTGCTCAACTGGGTCCGGGTTCGGCGCAGGTGAATGTCATTTGCGGACACAAGGACCCAAGACCTTGGATGCGGTTATTGGGAGGGGGCTTGGAGCCTTGGGGGACCGAAGTCGCACTGGTCACAGTCCCTTCTCGAGTAGTTTAGGGCAGATATTAGAGAGTGGAGGCAGGTGGGTCCAAGTTTGACACCTCGGGGCAGGGTGGGGCAGTTTGAGCCAAAGCAAGACTCTTAGGTGCCCAGGCGGGGCGCAAGCCTGAGTCCCCCCTGGAGAACCCTCCCATGGTCGTGGGGACCGCCCGCCCTGGCCCTCTTCACCTGGCGTATAACCGTGGCTGGGCCCAGCCCTGGCCCCAGGTCCCCAGGTCCTCCCTGGGCACTCTGCCTATGCGGGGGTGGGAGAACTGCTGGGAAGTGTGGCCAGGGGAAAATGTGAGGTCCTCTGGGGGCAGGAAGGGCTTCCGTTTCCCGGGTCACGTGCCCAGGGAACCTGGGAACCTGGCCTGGTTACTCAAGGGTGGGGCATGTTGCCCCGAGGGAGGCTTGTGGTGGAGGGGCCTGGGTGCGCATGCGGGGTTCCGAGTCTGGGCCCGAAACTGGCCAGCCCCGGCTGGGACAAAAGCCATCTCCTGGAGGCCTCCCCCCTGTTCTTCCATCCGTAAAGGGGGATCCCTTTACGGATGGAAGAACAGGGGGATCTTCGGGGTGGTGGTGACTGGACGGTGGTGTCTGCGGGTTTGCCTCCACGTAGGCCGTATACTGGCACCCCCGCCCCATGTGTCCGAGCCCCTTGGAGGCACAGGGCCGCTTATCTCGGGATGCAGGTGTCCTGCGGTGGTTAAGGAATGGCGTGGGCACTCCACGGGCGAGAGAGGGCACCTGGACCACGAGAGAGCCCCCAGGAAATTCCCCAGCCCTGGGCACCATGGCTCCAGATGCTTCCCCAGGCTCCTGCCCTGGGGCCTGATCTTGCTCAACTGGGCCCGGGTTCGGCGCAGGTGAATGTCATTTGCGGACACAAGGACCCGAGACCTTGGATGCGTTTATTGGGAGGGGGCTTGGAGCGCTGGGGGACCGAAGTCTCACTGGTCACAGTCCCTTCTCGAGTAGTTTAGGGCAGATATTAGAGAGTGGAGGCAGGTGGGTCCAAGTTTGACACCTCGGGGCAGGGTGGGGCAGTTTGAGCCAAAGCAAGACTCTTAGGGGCCCAGGCGGGGCGCAGGCCTGAGTCCCCCCTGGAAAACCCTCCCTTGGTCGTGGGGACCGCCCGCCCTGGCCCTCTTCACCTGGCGTATAACCGTGGCTGGGCCCAGCCCTGGCCCCAGGTCCCCAGGTCCTCCCTGGGCACTCTGCCTATGCGGTGGCGAGAGAACTGCTGGGAAGTGTGGCCAGGGGAAAATGTGAGGTCCTCTGGGGGCAGGAAGGGCTTCCGTTTCCCGGGTCACGTGCCCAGGGAACATGGGAACCTGGCCTGGTTACTCAAGGGTGGGGCATGTTGCCCCGAGGGAGGCTTGTGGTAGAGGGGCCTGGGTGCGCATGCGGGGTTTCGAGTCTGGGCCCGAAACTGGCCAGCCCCGGCTCGGACAAAAGCCATCTCCTGGGGGCCTCCCCCCTGTTCTTCCATCCGTAAAGGGGGATCCCTTTACGGATGGAAGAACAGGGGGATCTTCGGGGTGGTGGTGACTGGACGGTGGTGTCTGAGGGTTTGACTCCACATAGGCCGTATACTGGCACCCCCGCCCCATGTGTCCGAGCTCCTTGGAGGCACAGGGCCGCTTATCTCGGGATGCAGGTGTCCTGCGGTGGTTAAGGAATGGCGTGGGCACTCCACGGGCGAGAGAGGGCACCTGGACCACGTGAGAGCCCCCGGGAAATTCCCCAGCCGTGGGCACCATGGCTCCAGATGCTTCCCCAGGCTCCTTCCCAGGGGCCTGATCTTGCTCAACTGGGTCCGGGTTCGGCGCAGGTGAATGTCATTTGCGGACACAAGGACCCAAGACCTTGGATGCCTTTATTGGGAGGGGGCTTGGAGCCTTGGGGGACCGAAGTCGCACTGGTCACAGTCCCTTCTCGAGTAGTTTAGGGCAGATATTAGAGAGTGGAGGCAGGTGGGTCCAAGTTTGACACCTCGGGGCAGGGTGGGGCAGTTTGAGCCAAAGCAAGACTCTTAGGTGCCCAGGCGGGGCGCAAGCCTGAGTCCCCCCTGGAGAACCCTCCCATGGTCGTGGGGACCGCCCGCCCTGGCCCTCTTCACCTGGCGTATAACCGTGGCTGGGCCCAGCCCTGGCCCCAGGTCCCCAGGTCCTCCGAGGGCACTCTGCCTATGCGGGGGCGGGAGAACTGCTGGGAAGTGTGGCCAGGGGAAAATGTGAGGTCCTCTGGGGGCAGGAAGGGCTTCCGTTTCCCGGGTCACGTGCCCAGGGAACCTGGGAACCTGGCCTGGTTACTCAAGGGTGGGGAATGTTGCCCCGAGGGAGGCTTGTGGTGGAGGGGCCTGGGTGCGCATGCGGGGTTCCGAGTCTGGGCCCTAAACTGGCCAGCCCCGGCTCGGACAAAAGCCATCTCCTGGGGGCCTCCCCCCTGTTCTTCCATCCGTAAAGGGGGATCCCTTTACGGATGGAAGAACAGGGGGATCTTCGGGGTGGTGGTGACTGGACGGTGGTGTCTGCGGGTTTGCCTCCACGTAGGCCGTATACTGGCACCACCGCCCCATGTGTCCGAGCCCCTTGGAGGCACAGGTCCGCTTATCTCGGGATGCAGGTGTCCTGCGGTGGTTAAGGAATGGCGTGGGCACTCCACGGGCGAGAGAGGGCACCTGGACCACGAGAGAGCCCCCGGGAAATTCCCCAGCCCTGGGCACCATGGCTCCAGATGCTTCCCCAGGCTCCTGCCCTGGGGCCTGATCTTGCTCAACTGGGCCCGGGTTCGCCACAGGTGAATGTCATTTGCGGACACAAGGACCCGAGACCTTGGATGCGTTTATTGTTAGGGGGCTTGGAGCGCTGGGGGACCGAAGTCGCACTGGTCACAGTCCCTTCTCGAGTAGTTTAGGGCAGATATTAGAGAGTGGAGGCAGGAGGGTCCAAGTTTGACACCTAGGGGCAGGGTGGGGCAGTTTGAGCCAAAGCAAGACTCTTAGGGGCCCAGGCGGGGCGCAGGCCTGAGTCCCCCCTGGAGAACCCTTCCACGGTCGTGGGGACCGCCCGCCCTGGCCCTCTTCACCTGGCGCATAACCGTGGCTGGGCCGAGCCCTGGCCCCAGGTCCCCAGGTCCTCCCTGGGCACTCTGCTTATGCCGGGGCGGGAAACTGCTGGGAAGTGTGGCCAGGGAAAAATGTGAGGTCCTCTGCGGGCAGGAAGGGCTTCCGTTTCCTGGGTCACCTGCCCAGGGAACATGGGAACCTGGCCTGGTTACTCAAGGGTGGGGCATGTTGCCCCGAGGGAGGCTTGTGGTGGAGAGGCCTGAGTGCGCATGCGGGGTTCCGAGTCTGGGCCCGAAACTGGCCAGCCCCGGCTCGGACAAAAGCCATCTCCTGGGGGCCTCCACCCTGTTCTTCCATCCGTAAAGGGGGATCCCTTTACGGATGAAAAAACAGGGGGATCTTCGGGGTGGTGGTGACTGGACGGTGGTGTCTGCGGGTTTGCCTCCACGTAGGCCTTACACTGGCATCCCCGCCCCATGTGTCCGAGCCCCTTGGAGGCACAGGGCCGCTTATCTAGGGATGCAGGTGTCCTGCGGTGGTTAAGGAATGGCGTGGGCACTCCACGGGCGAGAGAGGGCACCTGGACCACGAGAGAGCCCCCGGGAAATTCCCCAGCCCTGGGCACCTTGGCTCCAGAAGCTTCCCCAGGCTCCTGCCCTGGGGCCTGATATTGCTCAACTGGGCTCGGGTTCGCCGCAGGTGAATGTCATTTTCGGACACCAAGGACCCGAGACCTTGGATGCGTTTATTGGGAGGGGGCTTGGAGCGCTGGGGGACCGAAGTCGCACTGGTCACAGTCCCTTCTCGAGTAGTTTAGGCCAGATATTAGAGAGTGGAGGCAGGTGGGTCCAAGTTTGACACCTCGGGGCAGGGTGGGGCAGTTTTAGCCAAAGCAAGACTCTTAGGGGCCCAGGCGGGGCGCAGGCCTGAGTCCTCCCTGGAGAACCCTTCCATGGTCGTGGGGACCGCCCGCTCCGGCCCTCTTCACCTGGCGCATAACCCTGGCTGGGCCCAGCCCAGGCCCCAGGTCCCCAGGTCCTCCCTGGGCACTCTGCCGATGCGGGGGCGGGAGAACTGCTGGGAAGTGTGGCCAGGGGAAAATGTGAGGTCCTCTGGGGGCAGGAAGGGCTTCCGTTTCCCGGGTCACGTGCCCAGGGAACCTGGCAACCTGGCCTGGTTACGCAAGGGTGGGCATGTTGCACCGAGGGAGGCTTGTGGTGGAGGGGCCTGGGTGCGCATGTGGGGTTCCGAGTCTGGGCCCGAAACTGGCCAGCCCCGGCTCGGACAAAAGCCATCTCCTGGGGGCCTCCGCCCTGTTCTTCCATCCGTAAAGGGGGATCCCTTTACGGATGGAAGAACAGGGGGATCTTCGGGGTGGTGGTGACTGGACGGTGGTGTCTGCGGGTTTGCCTCCACGTAGGCCGTATACTGGCACCCCCGCCCCATGTTCCGAGCCCATAGGAGGCACAGGGACGCTTATCTCGGGATGCAGGTGTCCTGCGGTGGTTAAGGAATGGCGTGGGCACTCCACGGGCGAGAGAGGGCACCTGGACCACGAGAGAGTCCCCGGGAAATTCCCCAGCCCTGGGCACCATGGCTCCAGATGCTTCCCCAGGCTCCTGCCCTGGGGCCTGATCTTGCTCACCTGGGCCCGGGTTCGCCGCAGGTGAATGTCATTTGCGGACACCAAGGACCCGAGACCTTGGATGCGTTTATTGGGAGGGGGCTTGGAGCGGTGGGGGACAGAAGTTGCACTGGTCACAGTCCCTTCTCGAGTAGTTCAGGGCAGATATTAGATAGTGGAGGCAGGTGGGTCCAAGTTTGACACCTCGGGGCAGGGTGGGGCAGTTTGAGCCAAAGCAAGACTCTTAGGGGCCCAGGCGGGGCGCAGGCCTGAGTCCCCCCTGGAGAACCCTTCCATAGTCGTGGGGACTGCCCGCCCTGGCCCTCTTCACCTGGCGCATAACGCTGGCTGGGCCCCGCCCTGGCCCCAGGTCCGCAGGTTCTCCCTGGGCACTCTGCCTATGCGGGGGCGGGAGAACTGCTGGGAAGTGTGGTCAGGGGGAAATGTGAGGTCCTCTGGGGGCAGGAAGGGCTTCCGTATCCCGGGTCACGTGCCCAGGGAACCTGGGAACCTGGCCTGGTTATTCAAGGGTGGGGCATGTTGCATCGAGGGAGGCTTGTGGTGGAGGGGCCTGGGTGCGCATGCGGGTTTCCGAGTCTGGGCCCGAAACTGGCCAGCTCCGGCTCGGACAAAAGCCATCTCCTGGGGGCCTCCCCCCTGTTCTTCCATCCGTAAAGGGGGATCCCTTTACGGATGGAAGAACAGGGGGATCTTCGGGGTGGTGGTGACTGGACGGTGGTGTCTGCGGGTTTGCCTCCACGTAGGCCGTATACTGGCACCCCCGCCCCATGTGTCCGAGCCCATAGGAGGCACAGGGACGCTTATCTCGGGATGCAGGTGTCCTGCGGTGGTTAAGGAATGGCGTGGGCACTCCACGGGCGAGAGAGGGCACCTGGACCACGAGAGAGCCCCCGGGAAATTCCCCAGCCCTGGGCACCATGGCTCCAGATGCTTCCCCAGGCTCCAGCCCAGGGGCCTGATGTTGCTCAAGTGGGCCCGGGTTCGCCGCAGGTGAATGTCATTTGCGGACACCAAGGACCCGAGACCTTGGATGCGTTTATTGGGAGTGGGCTTGGAGCGCTGGGGGACCGAAGTCGCACTGGTCACAGTCCCTTCTCGAGTAGTTTAGGGCAGATATTACAGAGTGGAGGCAGGTGGGTCCAAGTTTGACACCTCTGGGCAGGGTGGGGCAGTTTGAGCCAAAGCAAGACTCTTAGGGGCCCAGGTGGGGCGCAGGCCTGTGTCCCCCCTGGAGAACCCTCCCTTGGTCGTGGGGACCGCCCGCCCTGGCCCTCTTCACCTGGCGTATAACCGTGGCTGGGCCCAGCCCTGGCCCCAGGTCCCCAGGTCCTCCCTGGGCACTCTGCGGATGCGGGGGCGGGAGAACTGCTGGGAAGTGTGGCCAGGGGAAAATGTGAGGTCCTCTGGGGGCAGGAAGGGCTTCCGTTTCCCGGGTCACGTGCCCAGGGAACCTGGGAACCTGGCCTGGTTACTCAAGGGTGGGGCATGTTGCCCCGAGGGAGGCTTGTGGTGGAGGGGCCTGGGTGCGCATGCGGGGTTCCGAGTCTGGGACCGAAACTGGCCAGCCCCGGCTCGGACAAAAGCCATCTCCTGGGGGCCTCCCCCCTGTTCTTCCATCCGTAAAGGGGGATCCCTTTACGGATGGAAGAACAGGGGGATCTTCGGGGTGGTGGTGACTGGACGGTGGTGTCTGCGGGTTTGCCTCCACGTAGGCCGTATACTGGCACCCCCGCCCCATGTGTCCGAGCCCCTTGGAGGCACAGCGCCGCTTATCTCGGGCTGCAGGTGTCCTGCGGTGGTTAATGAATGGCGTGGGCACTCCTCGGGCGAGAGAGGGCACCTGGACCACGAGAGAGCCCCCAGGAAATTCCCCAGCCCTGGGCACCATGGCTCCAGATGCTTCCCCAGGCTCCTGCCCTGGGGCCTGATGTTGCTCAATTGGGCCCGAGTTCGCCGCAGGTGAATGTCATTTGCGGACACAAGGACCCGAGACCTTGGATGCGTTTATTGGGAGGGGGCTTGGAGCGCTGGGGGACCGAAGTCTCACTGGTCACAGTCCCTTCTCGAGTAGTTTAGGGCAGATATTAGAGAGTGGAGGCAGGTGGGTCCAAGTTTGACACCTCGGGGCAGGGTGGGGCAGTTTGAGCCAAAGCAAGACTCTTAGGGGCCCAGGCGGGGCTCAGGCCTGAGTCCCCCCTGGAAAACCCTCCCTTGGTCGTGGGGACCGCCCGCCCTGGCCCTCTTCACCTGGCGTATAACCGTGGCTGGGCCCAGCCCTGGCCCCAGGTCCCCAGGTCCTCCCTGGGCACTCTGCCTATGCGGTGGCGAGAGAATTGCTGGGAAGTGTGGCCAGGGGAAAATGTGAGGTCCTCTGGGGGCAGGAAGGGCTTCCGTTTCCCGGGTCACGTGCCCAGGGAACATGGGAACCTGGCCTGGTTACTCAAGGGTGGGGCATGTTGCCCCGAGGGAGGCTTGAGGTAGAGGGGCCTGGGTGCGCATGCGGGGTTTCGAGTCTGGGCCCGAAACTGGCCAGCCCCGGCTCGGACAAAAGCCATCTCCTGGGGGCCTCCCCCCTGTTCTTCCATCCGTAAAGGGGGATCCCTTTACGGATGGAAGAACAGGGGGATCTTCGGGGTGGTGGTGACTGGACGGTGGTGTCTGAGGGTTTGCCTCCACGTAGGCCGTATACTGGCACCCCCGCCCCATGTGTCCGAGCCCCTTGGAGGCACAGGGCCGCTTATCTCGGGATGCAGGTGTCCTGCGGTGGTTAAGGAATGGCGTGGGCACTCCACGGGCGAGAGAGGGCACCTGGACCACGTGAGAGCCCCCGGGAAATTCCCCAGCCCTGGGCACCATGGCTCCAGATGCTTCCCCAGGCTCCTTCCCTGGGGCCTGATCTTGCTCAACTGGGTCCGGGTTCGGCGCAGGTGAATGTCATTTGCGGACACAAGGACCCAAGACCTTGGATGCGTTTATTGGGAGGGGGCTTGGAGCCTTGGGGGACCGAAGTCGCACTGGTCACAGTCCCTTCTCGAGTAGTTTAGGGCAGATATTAGAGAGTGGAGGCAGGTGGGTCCAAGTTTGACACCTCGGGGCAGGGTGGGGCAGTTTGAGCCAAAGCAAGACTCTTAGGTGCCCAGGCGGGGCGCAGGCCTGAGTCCCCCCTGGAGAACCCTCCCATGGTCGTGGGGACCGCCCGCCCTGGCCCTCTTCACCTGGCGTATAACCGTGGCTGGGCCCAGCCCTGGCCCCAGGTCCCCAGGTCCTCCCTGGGCACTCTGCCTATGCGGGGGCGGGAGAACTGCTGGGAAGTGTGGCCAGGGGAAAATGTGAGGTCCTCTGGGGGCAGGAAGGGCTTCCGTTTCCCGGGTCACGTGCCCAGGGAACCTGGGAACCTGGCCTGGTTACTCAAGGGTGGGGCATGTTGCCCCGAGGGAGGCTTGTGGTGGAGGGGCCTGGGTGCGCATGCGGGGTTCCGAGTCTGGGCCCTAAACTGGCCAGCCCCAGCTCGGACAAAAGCCATCTCCTGGGGGCCTCCCCCTGTTCTTCCATCGGTAAAGGGGGATCCCATTACGGATGGAAGAACAGGGGGATCTTCGGGGTGGTGGTGACTGGACGGTGGTGTCTGCGGGTTTGCCTCCACGTAGGCCGTATACTGGCACCCCCGCCCCATGTGTCCGAGCCCCTTGGAGGCACAGGTCCGCTTATCTCGGGATGCAGGTGTCCTGCGGTGGTTAAGGAATGGCGTGGGCACTCCTCGGGCGAGAGAGGGCACCTGGACCACGAGAGAGCCCCCGGGAAATTCCCCAGCCCTGGGCACCATGGCTCCAGATGCTTCCCCAGGCTCCTGCCCTGGGGCCTGATCTTGCTCAACTGGGCCCGGGTTCGCCACAGGTGAATGTCATTTGCGGACACAAGGACCCGAGACTTTGGATGCGTTTATTGTTAGGGGGCTTGGAGCGCTGGGGGACCGAAGTCGCACTGGTCACAGTCCCTTCTCGAGTAGTTTAGGGCAGATATTAGAGAGTGGAGGCAGGAGGGTCCAAGAGTGACACCTCGGGGCAGGGTGGGGCAGTTTGAGCCAAAGCAAGACTCTTAGGGGCCCAGGCGGGGCGCAGGCCTGAGTCCCCCCTGGAGAACCCTTCCATGGTCGTGGGGACCGCCCGCCCTGGCCCTCTTCACCTGGCGCATAACCGTGGCTGGGCCCAGCCCTGGCCCCAGGTCCCCATGTCCTCCCTGGGCACTCTGCGGTTGCTGGGGCGGGAGAACTGCTGGGAAGTGTGGCCAGGGGAAAATGTGAGGTCTCCTGCGGGCAGGAAGGGCTTCCGTTTCCCGGGTCACCTGCCCAGGGAACCTGGGAACCTGGCCTGGTTACTCAAGGGTGGGGCATGTTGCCCCGAGGGAGGCTTGTGGTGGAGGGGCCTGGGTGCGCATGCGGGGTTCCGAGTCTGGGCCCGAAACTGTCCAGCCCCGGCTCGGACAAAAGCCATCTCCTGGGGGCCTCCCCCCTGTTCTTCCATCCGTAAAGGGGGATCCCTTTACGGATGGAAGAACAGGGGGATCTTCGGGGTGGTGGTGACTGGACGGTGGTGTCTGCGGGTTTGCCTCCACGTAGGCCGTATACTGTCACCCCCGCCCCATGTGTCCGAGCCCCTTGGAGGCACAGCGCCGCTTATCTCGGGATGCAGGTGTCCTGCGGTGGTTAAGGAATGGCGTGGGCACTCCACGGGCGAGAGATGGCACCTGGACCACGAGAGAGCCCCCGGGAAATTCCCCAGCCCTGGGCACCTTGGCTCCAGAAGCTTCCCCAGGCTCCTGCCCTGGGGCCTGATATTGCTCAACTGGGCTCGGGTTCGCCGCAGGTGAATGTCATTTTCGGACACCAAGGACCCGAGACCTTGGATGCGTTTATAGGGAGGGGGCTTGGAGCGCTGGGGGACCGAAGTCGCACTGGTCACAGTCCCTTCTCGAGTAGTTTAGGCCAGATATTAGAGAGTGGAGGCAGGTGGGTCCAAGTTTGACACCTAGGGGCAGGGTGGGGCAGTTTGAGCCAAAGCAAGACTCTTAGGGGCCCAGCGGGGGCGCAGGCCTGAGTCCTCCCTGGAGAACCCTTCCATGGTCGTGGGGACCACCCGCCCTGGCCCTCTTCACCTGGCGCAAAACCGTGGCTGGGCCCAGCCCTGGCCCCAGGTCCCCATGTCCTCCCTGGGCACTCTGCGGTTGCTGGGGCGGGAGAACTGCTGGGAAGTGTGGCCAGGGGAAAATGTGAGGTCTCCTGCGGGCAGGAAGGGCTTCCGTTTCCCGGGTCACCTGCCCAGGGAATCTGGGAACCTGGCCTGGTTACTCAAGGGTGGGGCATGTTGCCCCGAGGGAGGCTTGTGGTGGAGGGGCCTGTGTGCGCATGCGGGGTTCCGAGTCTGGGCCCGAAACTGGCCAGCCCCGGCTGGGAAAAAAGCCATCTCCTGGGGGCCTCCCCCCTGTTCTTCCATCCGTAAAGGGGGATCCCTTTACGGATGGAAGAACAGGGGGATCTTCGGGGTGGTGGTGACTGGACGGTGGTGTCTGCGGGTTTGCCTCCACGTAGGCCGTATACTGTCACCCCCGCCCCATGTGTCCGAGCCCCTTGGAGGCACAGCGCCGCTTATCTCGGGATGCAGGTGTCCTGCGGTGGTTAAGGAATGGCGTGGGCTCTCCACGGGCGAGAGAGGGCACCTGGACCACGAGAGAGCCCCCGGGAAATTCCGCAGACCTGGGCACCATGGCTCCAGATGCTTCCCCAGGCTCTTGCCCTGGGGCCTGATGTTGCTCAACTGGGCCCGGGTTCGCCGCAGGTGAATGTCATTTGCGGACACCAAGGATCCGAGACCTTGGATGCGTTTATTGGGGGGGGCTTGGAGCGCTGGGGGACCGAAGTCGCACTGGTCACAGTCCCTTCTCGAGTAGTTTAGGGCAGATATTAGAGAGTGGAGGCAGGTGGGTCCAAGTTTGACACCTCGGGGCAGGGTGGGGCAGTTTGAGCCAAAGCAAGACTCTTAGGGGCCCAGGCGGGGCGCAGGCCTGAGTCCCCCCTGGAGAACCCTTCCATGGTCGTGGGGACCGCCCGCCCTGGCCCTCTTCACCTGGCGCATAACGGTGGCTGGGCCGAGCCCTGGCCCCAGGTCCCCAGGTCCTCCCTGGGCACTCTGCCTATGCCGGGGCGGGAAACTGCTGGGAAGTGTGGCCAGGGGAAAATGTGAGGTCCTCTGTGGGCAGGAAGGGCTTCCGTTTCCCGGGTCACCTGCCCAGGGAACCTGGGAACCTAGCCTGGTTACTCAAGGGTGGGGCATGTTGCCCCGAGGGAGGCTTGTGGTGGAGGGGCCTGGGTGCGCATGCGGGGTTCCGAGTCTGGGCCCGAAACTGGCCAGCCCCGGCTCGGACAAAAGCCATCTCCTGGGGGCCACCACCCTGTTCTTCCATCCGTAAAGGGGGATCCCTTTACGGATGGAAGAACAGGGGGATCTTCGGGGTGGTGGTGACTGGACGGTGGTGTCTGCGGGTTTGCCTCCACGTAGGCCGTATACTGTCACCCCCGCCCCATGTGTCCGAGCCCCTTGGAGGCACAGCGCCGCTTATCTCGGGATGCAGGTGTCCTGCGGTGGTTAAGGAATGGCGTGGGCACTCCACGGGCGAGAGAGGGCACCTGGACCACGAGAGAGCCCCCGGGAAATTCCCCAGCCCTGGGCACCTTGGCTCCAGAAGCTTCCCCAGGCTCCTGCCCTGGGGCCTGATATTGCTCAACTGGGCTCGGGTTCGCCGCAGGTGAATGTCATTTTCGGACACCAAGGACCCGAGACCTTGGATGCGTTTATTGGGAGGGGGCTTGGAGCGCTGGGGGACCGAAGTCGCACTGGTCACAGTCCCTTCTCGAGTAGTTTAGGCCAGATATTAGAGAGTGGAGGCAGGTGGGTCCAAGTTTGACACCTTGGGGCAGGGTGGGGCAGTTTGAGCCAAAGCAAGACTCTTAGGTGCCCAGGCGGGGCGCAGGCCTGAATCCCCCCTGGAGAACCCTCCCATGGTCGTGGGGACCGCCCGCCCTGGCCCTCTTCACCTGGCGTATAACCGTGGCTGGGCCCAGCCCTGGCCCCAGGTCCCCAGGTCCTCCCTGGGCACTCTGCCTATGCGGGGGCGGGAGAACTGCTGGGAAGTGTGGCCAGGGGAAAATGTGAGGTCCTCTGGGGGCAGGAAGGGCTTCCGTTTCCCGGGTCACGTGCCCAGGGAACCTGGGAACCTGGCCTGGTTACTCAAGGGTGGGGCATGTTGCCCCGAGGGAGGCTTGTGGTGGAGGGGCCTGGGTGCGCATGCGGGGTTCCGAGTCTGGGCCCTAAACTGGCCAGCCCCAGCTCGGACAAAAGCCATCTCCTGCGGGCCTCCCCCTGTTCTTCCATCGGTAAAGGGGGATCCCATTACGGATGGAAGAACAGGGGGATCTTCGGGGTGGTGGTGACTGGACGGTGGTGTCTGCGGGTTTGCCTCCACGTAGGCCGTATACTGGCACCCCCGCCCCATGTGTCCGAGCCCCTTGGAGGCACAGGTCCGCTTATCTCGGGATGCAGGTGTCCTGCGGTGGTTAAGGAATGGCGTGGGCACTCCTCGGGCGAGAGAGGGCACCTGGACCACGAGAGAGCCCCCGGGAAATTCCCCAGCCCTGGGCACCATGGCTCCAGATGCTTCCCCAGGCTCCTGCCCTGGGGCCTGATCTTGCTCAACTGGGCCCGGGTTCGCCACAGGTGAATGTCATTTGCGGACACAAGGACCCGAGACTTTGGATGCGTTTATTGTTAGGGGGCTTGGAGCGCTGGGGGACCGAAGTCGCACTGGTCACAGTCCCTTCTCGAGTAGTTTAGGGCAGATATTAGAGAGTGGAGGCAGGAGGGTCCAAGAGTGACACCTCGGGGCAGGGTGGGGCAGTTTGAGCCAAAGCAAGACTCTTAGGGGCCCAGGCGGGGCGCAGGCCTGAGTCCCCCCTGGAGAACCCTTCCATGGTCGTGGGGACCGCCCGCCCTGGCCCTCTTCACCTGGCGCATAACCGTGGCTGGGCCCAGCCCTGGCCCCAGGTCCCCATGTCCTCCCTGGGCACTCTGCGGTTGCTGGGGCGGGAGAACTGCTGGGAAGTGTGGCCAGGGGAAAATGTGAGGTCTCCTGCGGGCAGGAAGGGCTTCCGTTTCCCGGGTCACCTGCCCAGGGAACCTGGGAACCTGGCCTGGTTACTCAAGGGTGGGGCATGTTGCCCCGAGGGAGGCTTGTGGTGGAGGGGCCTGGGTGCGCATGCGGGGTTCCGAGTCTGGGCCCGAAACTGTCCAGCCCCGGCTCGGACAAAAGCCATCTCCTGGGGGCCTCCCCCCTGTTCTTCCATCCGTAAAGGGGGATCCCTTTACGGATGGAAGAACAGGGGGATCTTCGGGGTGGTGGTGACTGGACGGTGGTGTCTGCGGGTTTGCCTCCACGTAGGCCGTATACTGTCACCCCCGCCCCATGTGTCCGAGCCCCTTGGAGGCACAGCGCCGCTTATCTCGGGATGCAGGTGTCCTGCGGTGGTTAAGGAATGGCGTGGGCACTCCACGGGCGAGAGATGGCACCTGGACCACGAGAGAGCCCCCGGGAAATTCCCCAGCCCTGGGCACCTTGGCTCCAGAAGCTTCCCCAGGCTCCTGCCCTGGGGCCTGATATTGCTCAACTGGGCTCGGGTTCGCCGCAGGTGAATGTCATTTTCGGACACCAAGGACCCGAGACCTTGGATGCGTTTATAGGGAGGGGGCTTGGAGCGCTGGGGGACCGAAGTCGCACTGGTCACAGTCCCTTCTCGAGTAGTTTAGGCCAGATATTAGAGAGTGGAGGCAGGTGGGTCCAAGTTTGACACCTAGGGGCAGGGTGGGGCAGTTTGAGCCAAAGCAAGACTCTTAGGGGCCCAGCGGGGGCGCAGGCCTGAGTCCTCCCTGGAGAACCCTTCCATGGTCGTGGGGACCACCCGCCCTGGCCCTCTTCACCTGGCGCAAAACCGTGGCTGGGCCCAGCCCTGGCCCCAGGTCCCCATGTCCTCCCTGGGCACTCTGCGGTTGCTGGGGCGGGAGAACTGCTGGGAAGTGTGGCCAGGGGAAAATGTGAGGTCTCCTGCGGGCAGGAAGGGCTTCCGTTTCCCGGGTCACCTGCCCAGGGAATCTGGGAACCTGGCCTGGTTACTCAAGGGTGGGGCATGTTGCCCCGAGGGAGGCTTGTGGTGGAGGGGCCTGTGTGCGCATGCGGGGTTCCGAGTCTGGGCCCGAAACTGGCCAGCCCCGGCTGGGAAAAAAGCCATCTCCTGGGGGCCTCCCCCCTGTTCTTCCATCCGTAAAGGGGGATCCCTTTACGGATGGAAGAACAGGGGGATCTTCGGGGTGGTGGTGACTGGACGGTGGTGTCTGCGGGTTTGCCTCCACGTAGGCCGTATACTGTCACCCCCGCCCCATGTGTCCGAGCCCCTTGGAGGCACAGCGCCGCTTATCTCGGGATGCAGGTGTCCTGCGGTGGTTAAGGAATGGCGTGGGCTCTCCACGGGCGAGAGAGGGCACCTGGACCACGAGAGAGCCCCCGGGAAATTCCGCAGACCTGGGCACCATGGCTCCAGATGCTTCCCCAGGCTCTTGCCCTGGGGCCTGATGTTGCTCAACTGGGCCCGGGTTCGCCGCAGGTGAATGTCATTTGCGGACACCAAGGATCCGAGACCTTGGATGCGTTTATTGGGGGGGGCTTGGAGCGCTGGGGGACCGAAGTCGCACTGGTCACAGTCCCTTCTCGAGTAGTTTAGGGCAGATATTAGAGAGTGGAGGCAGGTGGGTCCAAGTTTGACACCTCGGGGCAGGGTGGGGCAGTTTGAGCCAAAGCAAGACTCTTAGGGGCCCAGGCGGGGCGCAGGCCTGAGTCCCCCCTGGAGAACCCTTCCATGGTCGTGGGGACCGCCCGCCCTGGCCCTCTTCACCTGGCGCATAACGGTGGCTGGGCCGAGCCCTGGCCCCAGGTCCCCAGGTCCTCCCTGGGCACTCTGCCTATGCCGGGGCGGGAAACTGCTGGGAAGTGTGGCCAGGGGAAAATGTGAGGTCCTCTGTGGGCAGGAAGGGCTTCCGTTTCCCGGGTCACCTGCCCAGGGAACCTGGGAACCTAGCCTGGTTACTCAAGGGTGGGGCATGTTGCCCCGAGGGAGGCTTGTGGTGGAGGGGCCTGGGTGCGCATGCGGGGTTCCGAGTCTGGGCCCGAAACTGGCCAGCCCCGGCTCGGACAAAAGCCATCTCCTGGGGGCCACCACCCTGTTCTTCCATCCGTAAAGGGGGATCCCTTTACGGATGGAAGAACAGGGGGATCTTCGGGGTGGTGGTGACTGGACGGTGGTGTCTGCGGGTTTGCCTCCACGTAGGCCGTATACTGTCACCCCCGCCCCATGTGTCCGAGCCCCTTGGAGGCACAGCGCCGCTTATCTCGGGATGCAGGTGTCCTGCGGTGGTTAAGGAATGGCGTGGGCACTCCACGGGCGAGAGAGGGCACCTGGACCACGAGAGAGCCCCCGGGAAATTCCCCAGCCCTGGGCACCTTGGCTCCAGAAGCTTCCCCAGGCTCCTGCCCTGGGGCCTGATATTGCTCAACTGGGCTCGGGTTCGCCGCAGGTGAATGTCATTTTCGGACACCAAGGACCCGAGACCTTGGATGCGTTTATTGGGAGGGGGCTTGGAGCGCTGGGGGACCGAAGTCGCACTGGTCACAGTCCCTTCTCGAGTAGTTTAGGCCAGATATTAGAGAGTGGAGGCAGGTGGGTCCAAGTTTGACACCTTGGGGCAGGGTGGGGCAGTTTTAGCCAAAGCAAGACTCTTAGGGGCCCAGGCGGGGCGCAGGCCTGAGTCCTCCCTGGAGAACCCTTCCATGGTCGTGGGGACCGCCCGCTCCGGCCCTCTTCACCTGGCGCATAACCCTGGCTGGGCCCAGCCCAGGCCCCAGGTCCCCAGGTCCTCCCTGGGCACTCTGCCGATGCGGGGGCGGGAGAACTGCTGGGAAGTGTGGCCAGGGGAAAATGTGAGGTCCTCTGGGGGCAGGAAGGGCTTCCGTTTCCCGGGTCACGTGCCCAGGGAACCTGGCAACCTGGCCTGGTTACTCAAGGGTGGGCATGTTGCACCGAGGGAGGCTTGTGGTGGAGGGGCCTGGGTGCGCATGCGGGGTTCCGAGTCTGGGCCCGAAACTGGCCAGCCCCGGCTCGGACAAAAGCCATCTCCTGGGGGCCTCCGCCCTGTTCTTCCATCCGTAAAGGGGGATCCCTTTACGGATGGAAGAACAGGGGGATCTTCGGGGTGGTGGTGACTGGACGGTGGTGTCTGCGGGTTTGCCTCCACGTAGGCCGTATACTGGCACCCCCGCCCCATGTGTCCGAGCCCCTTGGAGGCACAGGGCCGCTTATCTCGGGATGCAGGTGTCCTGCGGTGGTTAAGGAATGGCGTGGGCACTCCACGGGCGAGAGAGGGCACCTGGACCACGAGAGAGCCCCCGGGAAATTCCCCAGCCCTGGGCACCATGGCTCCAGATGCTTCCCCAGGCTCCTGCCCTGGGGCCTGATCTTGCTCAACTGGGCCCGGGTTCGCCACAGGTGAATGTCATTTGCGGACACAAGCACCCGAGACCTTGGATGCGTTTATTGTTAGGGGGCTTGGAGCGCTGGGGGACCGAAGTCGCACTGGTCACAGTCCCTTCTCGAGTAGTTTAGGGCAGATATTAGAGAGTGGAGGCAGGAGGGTCCAAGTTTGACACCTAGGGGCAGGGTGGGGCAGTTTGAGCCAAAGCAAGACTCTTAGGGGCCCAGCGGGGGCGCAGGCCTGAGTCCTCCCTGGAGAACCCTTCCATGGTCGTGGGGACCACCCGCCCTGGCCCTCTTCACCTGGCGCAAAACCGTGGCTGGGCCCAGCCCTGGCCCCAGGTCCCCATGTCCTCCCTGGGCACTCTGCGGTTGCTGGCGCGGGAGAACTGCTGGGAAGTGTGGCCAGGGGAAAATGTGAGGTCTCCTGCGGGCAGGAAGGGCTTCCGTTTCCCGGGTCACCTGCCCAGGGAATCTGGGAACCTGGCCTGGTTACTCAAGGGTGGGGCATGTTGCCCCGAGGGAGGCTTGTGGTGGAGGGGCCTGTGTGCGCATGCGGGGTTCCGAGTCTGGGCCCGAAACTGGCCAGCCCCGGCTGGGAAAAAAGCCATCTCCTGGGGGCCTCCCCCCTGTTCTTCCATCCGTAAAGGGGGATCCCTTTACGGATGGAAGAACAGGGGGATCTTCGGGGTGGTGGTGACTGGACGGTGGTGTCTGCGGGTTTGCCTCCACGTAGGCCGTATACTGTCACCCCCGCCCCATGTGTCCGAGCCCCTTGGAGGCACAGCGCCGCTTATCTCGGGATGCAGGTGTCCTGCGGTGGTTAAGGAATGGCGTGGGCTCTCCACGGGCGAGAGAGGGCACCTGGACCACGAGAGAGCCCCCGGGAAATTCCGCAGACCTGGGCACCATGGCTCCAGATGCTTCCCCAGGCTCTTGCCCTGGGGCCTGATGTTGCTGAACTGGGCCCGGGTTCGCCGCAGGTGAATGTCATTTGCGGACACCAAGGATCCGAGACCTTGGATGCGTTTATTGGGGGGGGCTTGGAGCGCTGGGGGACCGAAGTCGCACTGGTCACAGTCCCTTCTCGAGTAGTTTAGGGCAGATATTAGAGAGTGGAGGCAGGTGGGTCCAAGTTTGACACCTCGGGGCAGGGTGGGGCAGTTTGAGCCAAAGCAAGACTCTTAGGGGCCCAGGCGGGGCGCAGGCCTGAGTCCCCCCTGGAGAACCCTTCCATGGTCGTGGGGACCGCCCGCCCTGGCCCTCTTCACCTGGCGCATAACCGTGGCTGGGCCGAGCCCTGGCCCCAGGTCCCCAGGTCCTCCCTGGGCACTCTGCCTATGCCGGGGCGGGAAACTGCTGGGAAGTGTGGCCAGGGGAAAATGTGAGGTCCTCTGTGGGCAGGAAGGGCTTCCGTTTCCCGGGTCACCTGCCCAGGGAACCTGGGAACCTAGCCTGGTTACTCAAGGGTGGGGCATGTTGCCCCGAGGGAGGCTTGTGGTGGAGGGGCCTGGGTGCGCATGCGGGGTTCCGAGTCTGGGCCCGAAACTGGCCAGCCCCGGCTCGGACAAAAGCCATCTCCTGGGGGCCACCACCCTGTTCTTCCATCCGTAAAGGGGGATCCCTTTACGGATGGAAGAACAGGGGGATCTTCGGGGTGGTGGTGACTGGACGGTGGTGTCTGCGGGTTTGCCTCCACGTAGGCCGTATACTGTCACCCCCGCCCCATGTGTCCGAGCCCCTTGGAGGCACAGCGCCGCTTATCTCGGGATGCAGGTGTCCTGCGGTGGTTAAGGAATGGCGTGGGCACTCCACGGGCGAGAGAGGGCACCTGGACCACGAGAGAGCCCCCGGGAAATTCCCCAGCCCTGGGCACCTTGGCTCCAGAAGCTTCCCCAGGCTCCTGCCCTGGGGCCTGATATTGCTCAACTGGGCTCGGGTTCGCCGCAGGTGAATGTCATTTTCGGACACCAAGGACCCGAGACCTTGGATGCGTTTATTGGGAGGGGGCTTGGAGCGCTGGGGGACCGAAGTCGCACTGGTCACAGTCCCTTCTCGAGTAGTTTAGGCCAGATATTAGAGAGTGGAGGCAGGTGGGTCCAAGTTTGACACCTTGGGGCAGGGTGGGGCAGTTTTAGCCAAAGCAAGACTCTTAGGGGCCCAGGCGGGGCGCAGGCCTGAGTCCTCCCTGGAGAACCCTTCCATGGTCGTGGGGACCGCCCGCTCCGGCCCTCTTCACCTGGCGCATAACCCTGGCTGGGCCCAGCCCAGGCCCCAGGTCCCCAGGTCCTCCCTGGGCACTCTGCCGATGCGGGGGCGGGAGAACTGCTGGGAAGTGTGGCCAGGGGAAAATGTGAGGTCCTCTGGGGTCAGGAAGGGCTTCCGTTTCCCGGGTCACGTGCCCAGGGAACCTGGCAACCTGGCCTGGTTACTCAAGGGTGGGCATGTTGCACCGAGGGAGGCTTGTGGTGGAGGGGCCTGGGTGCGCATGCGGGGTTCCGAGTCTGGGCCCGAAACTGGCCAGCCCCGGCTCGGACAAAAGCCATCTCCTGGGGGCCTCCGCCCTGTTCTTCCATCCGTAAAGGGGGATCCCTTTACGGATGGAAGAACAGGGGGATCTTCGGGGTGGTGGTGACTGGACGGTGGTGTCTGCGGGTTTGCCTCCACGTAGGCCGTATACTGGCACCCCCGCCCCATGTGTCCGAGCCCATAGGAGGCACAGGGACGCTTATCTCGGGATGCAGGTGTCCTGCGGTGGTTAAGGAATGGCGTGGGCACTCCACGGGCGAGAGAGGGCACCTGGACCACGAGAGAGCCCCCGGGAAATTCCCCAGACCTGGGCACCATGGCTCCAGATGCTTCCCCAGGCTCCAGGCCAGGGGCCTGATGTTGCTCAAGTGGGCCCGGGTTCGCCGCAGGTGAATGTCATTTGCGGACACCAAGGACCCGAGACCTTGGATGCGTTTATTGGGAGTGGGCTTGGAGGGCTGGGGGACCGAAGTCGCACTGGTCACAGTCCCTTCTCTAGTAGTTTAGGGCAGATATTAGAGAGTGGAGGCAGGTGGGTCCAAGTTTGACACCTCGGGGCAGGGTGGGGCAGTTTGAGCCAAAGCAACACTCTTAGGGGCCCAGGCGGGGCGCAGGCCTGAGTCCCCCCTGGAGAACCCTTCCATGGTCGTGGGGACCGCCCGCCCTGGCCCTCTTCACCTGGCGCATAACCGTGGCTGGGCCCAGCCCTGGCCCCAGGTCCCCAGGTCCTCCCTGGGCACTGTGCCTATGCCGGGGCGGGAAACTGCTGGGAAGTGTGGCCAGGGGAAAATGTGAGGTCCTCTGCGGGCAGGAAGGGCTTCCGTTTCCCGGGTCACGTGCCCAGGGAACCTGGGAACCTGGCCTGGTTACTCAAGGGTGGGGCATGTTGCCCCGAGGGAGGCTTGTGGTGGAGGGGCCTGGGTGCGCATGCGGGGTTCCGAGTCTGGGCCCGAAACTGGCCAGCCCCGGCTCGGACAAAAGCCATCTCCTGGGGGCCTCCCCCCTGTTCTTCCATCGGTAAAGGGGGATCCCTTTACGGATGGAAGAACAGGGGGATCTTCGGGGTGGTGGTGACTGGACGGTGGTGTCTGCGGGTTTGCCTCCACGTAGGCCGTATACTGGCACCCCCGCCCCATGTGTCCGAGCCCCTTGGAGGCACAGGTCCGCTTATCTCGGGATGCAGGTGTCCTGCGGTGGTTAAGGAATGGCGTGGGCACTCCACGGGCGAGAGAGGGCACCTGGACCACGAGAGAGCCCCCGGGAAATTCCCCAGCCCTGGGCACCATGGCTCCAGATGCTTCCCCAGGCTCCTGCCCTGGGGCCTGATCTTGCTCAACTGGGCCCGGGTTCGCCACAGGTGAATGTCATTTGCGGACACAAGGACCCGAGACCTTGGATGCGTTTATTGTTAGGGGGCTTGGAGCGCTGGGGGACCGAAGTCGCACTGGTCACAGTCCCTTCTCGAGTAGTTTAGGGCAGATATTAGAGAGTGGAGGCAGGAGGGTCCAAGTTTGACACCTAGGGGCAGGGTGGGGCAGTTTGAGCCAAAGCAAGACTCATAGGGGCCCAGGGGGGGCGCAGGCCTGAGTCCTCCCTGGAGAACCCTTCCATGGTCGTGGGGACCGCCCGCCCTGGCCCTCTTCACCTGGCGCATAACCGTGGCTGGGCCCAGCCCTGGCCTCAGGTCCCCATGTCCTCCCTGGGCACTCTGCGGTTGCTGGGGCGGGAGAACTGCTGGGAAGTGTGGCCAGGGGAAAATGTGAGGTCTCCTGCGGGCAGGAAGGGCTTCCGTTTCCCGGGTCACCTGCCCAGGGAATCTGGGAACCTGGCCTGGTTACTCAAGGGTGGGGCATGTTGCCCCGAGGGAGGCTTGTGGTGGAGGGGCCTGTGTGCGCATGCGGGGGTACCGAGTCTGGGCCCGAAACTGGCCAGCCCCGGCTGGGACAAAAGCCATCTCCTGGGGGCCTCCCCCCTGTTCTTCCATCCGTAAAGGGGGATCCCTTTACGGATGGAAGAACAGGGGGATCTTCGGGGTGGTGGTGACTGGACGGTGGTGTCTGCGGGTTTGCCTCCACGTAGGCCGTATACTGTCACCCCCGCCCCATGTGTCCGAGCCCCTTGGAGGCACAGCGCCGCTTATCTCGGGATGCAGGTGTCCTGCGGTGGTTAAGGAATGGCGTGGGCTCTCCACGGGCGAGAGAGGGCACCTGGACCACGAGAGAGCCCCCGGGAAATTCCCCAGACCTGTGCACCATGGCTCCAGATGCTTCCCCAGGCTCTTGCCCTGGGGCCTGATGTTGCTCAACTGGGCCCGGGTTCGCCGCAGGTGAATGTCATTTGCGGACACCAAGGATCCGAGACCTTGGATGCGTTTATTGGGGGGGGCTTGGAGCCTTGGGGGACCGAAGTCGCACTGGTCACAGTCCCTTCTCGAGTAGTTTAGGGCAGATATTAGAGAGTGGAGGCAGGTGGGTCCAAGTTTGACACCTCGGGGCAGGGTGGGGCAGTTTGAGCCAAAGCAAGACTCTTAGGGGCCCAGGCGGGGCGCAGGCCTGAGTCCCCCCTGGAGAACCCTTCCATGGTCGTGGGGACCGCCCGCCCTGGCCCTCTACACCTGGCGCATAACCGTGGCTGGGCCGAGCCCTGGCCCCAGGTCCCCAGGTCCTCCCTGGGCACTCTGCCTATGCCGGGGCGGGAAACTGCTGGGAAGTGTGGCCAGGGGAAAATGTGAGGTCCTCTGTGGGCAGGAAGGGCTTCCGTTTCCTGGGTCACCTGCCCAGGGAAAATGGGAACCTGGCCTGGTTACTCAAGGGTGGGGCATGTTGCCCCGAGGGAGGCTTGTGGTGGAGGGGCCTGAGTGCGCATGCGGGGTTCCGAGTCTGGGCCCGAAACTGGCCAGCCCCGGCTCGGACAAAAGCCATCTCCTGGGGGCCACCACCCTGTTCTTCCATCCGTAAAGGGGGATCCCTTTACGGATGAAAAAACAGGGGGATCTTCGGGGTGGTGGTGACTGGACGGTGGTGTCTGCGGGTTTGCCTCCGCGTAGGCCTTACACTGGCACCCCCGCCCCATGTGTCCGAGCCCCTTGGAGGCACAGGGCCGCTTATCTAGGGATGCAGGTGTCCTGCGGTGGTTAAGGAATGGCGTGGGCACTCCACGGGCGAGAGAGGGCACCTGGACCACGAGAGAGCCCCCGGGAAATTCCCCAGCCCTGGGCACCTTGGCTCCAGAAGCTTCCCCAGGCTCCTGCCCTGGGGCCTGATATTGCTCAACTGGGCCCGGGTTCGCCACAGGTGAATGTCATTTGCGGACACAAGGACCCGAGACCTTGGATGCGTTTATTGTTAGGGGGCTTGGAGCGCTGGGGGACCGAAGTCGCACTGGTCACAGTCCCTTCTCGAGTAGTTTAGGGCAGATATTAGAGAGTGGAGGCAGGAGGGTCCAAGTTTGACACCTAGGGGCAGGGTGGGGCAGTTTGAGCCAAAGCAAGACTCTTAGGGGCCCAGGCGGGGCGCAGGCCTGAGTCCTCCCTGGAGAACCCTTCCATGGTCGTGGGGACCGCCCGCCCTGGCCCTCTTCACCTGGCGTATAACCGTGGCTGGGCCCAGCCCTGGCCCCAGGTCCCCATGTCCTCCTTGGGCACTCTGCGGTTGCTGGGGCGGGAGAATTGCTGGGAAGTGTGGCCAGGGGAAAATGTGAGGTCTCCTGCGGGCAGGAAGGGCTTCCGTTTCCCGGGTCACCTGCCCAGGGAACCTGGGAACCTGGCCTGGTTACTCAAGGGTGGGGAATGTTGCCCCGAGGGAGGCTTGTGTTGGAGGGGCCTGTGTGCGCATGCGGGGTTCCGAGTCTGGGCCCGAAACTGGCCAGCCCCGGCTCGGACAAAAGCCATCTCCTGGGGGCCTCCCCCCGGTTCTTCCATCCGTAAAGGCGGATCCCTTTACGGATGGAAGAACAGGGGGATCTTCGGGGTGGTGGTGACTGGACGGTGGTGTCTGCGGGTTTGCCTCCACGTAGGCCGTATACTGGCACCCCCGCCCCATGTGTCCGAGCCCCTTGGAGGCACAGGGCCGCTTATCTCGGGATGCAGGTGTCCTGCGGTGGTTATGGAATGGCGTGGGCACTCCACGGGCGAGAGAGGGCACCTGGACCACGAGAGAGCCCCCAGGAAATTCCCCAGCCCTGGGCACCATGGCTCCAGATGCTTCCCCAGGCTCCTGCCCTGGGGCCTGATCTTGCTCAACTGGGCCCGGGTTCGCCGCAGGTGAATGTCATTTGCGGACACAAGGACCCGAGACCTTGGATGCGTTTATTGGGAGGGGGCTTGGAGCGCTGGGGGACCGAAGTCCCACTGGTCACAGTCCCTTCTCGAGTAGTTTAGGGCAGATATTAGAGAGTGGAGGCAGGTGGGTCCAAGTTTGACACCTCGGGGCAGGGTGGGGAAGTTTGAGCCAAAGCAAGACTCTTAGGGGCCCAGGCGGGGCGCAGGCCTGAGTCCCCACTGGAAAACCCTCCCTTGGTCGTGGGGACCGCCCGCCCTGGCCCTCTTCACCTGGCGTATAACCGTGGCTGGGCCCAGCCCTGGCCCCAGGTCCCCAGGTCCTCCCTGGCCACTCTGCCTATGCGGTGGCGAGAGAACTGCTGGGAAGTGTGGCCAGGGGAAAATGTGAGGTCCTCTGGGGGCAGGAAGGGCTTCCGTTTCCCGGGTCACGTGCCCAGGGAACATGGGAACCTGGCCTGGTTACTCAAGGGTGGGGCATGTTGCATCGAGGGAGGCTTGTGGTGGAGGGGCCTGGGTGCGCATGCGGGGTTTCGAGTCTGGGCCCGAAACTGGCCAGCCCCGGCTCGGACAAAAGCCATCTCCTGGGGGCCTCCCCCCTGTTCTTCCATCCGTAAAGGGGGATCCCTTTACGGATGGAAGAACAGGGGGATCTTCGGGGTGGTGGTGACTGGACGGTGGTGTCTGAGGGTTTGCCTCCACGTAGGCCGTATACTGGCACCCCCGCCCCATGTGTCCGAGCCCCTTGGAGGCACAGGGCCGCTTATCTCGGGATGCAGGTGTCCTGTGGTGTTTGAGGAATGGCGTGGGCACTCCACGGGCGAGAGAGGGCACCTGGACCACGTGAGAGCCCCCGGGAAATTCCCCAGCCCTGGGCACCATGGCTCCAGATGCTTCCCCAGGCTCCTTCCCTGGGGCCTGATCTTGCTCAACTGGGTCCGGGTTCGGCGCAGGTGAATGTCATTTGCGGACACAAGGACCCAAGACCTTGGATGCGTTTATTGGGAGGGGGCTTGGAGCCTTGGGGGACCGAAGTCGCACTGGTCACAGTCCTTTCTCGAGTAGTTTAGGGCAGATATTAGAGAGTGGAGGCAGGTGGGTCCAAGTTTGACACCTCGGGGCAGGGTGGGGCAGTTTGAGCCAAAGCAAGACTCTTAGGTGCCCAGGCCGGGCGCAAGCCTGAGTCCCCCCTGGAGAACCCTCCCATGGTCGTGGGGACCGCCCGCCCTGGCCCTCTTCACCTGGCGTATAACCGTGGCTGGGCCCAGCCCTGGCCCCACGTCCCCAGGTCCTCCCTGGGCACTCTGCCTATGCGGGGGCGGGAGAACTGCTGGGAAGTGTGGCCAGGGGAAAATGTGAGGTCCTCTGGGGGCAGGAAGGGCTTCCGTTTCCCGGGTCACGTGCCCAGGGAACCTGGGAACCTGGCCTGGTTACTCAAGGGTGGGGCATGTTGCCCCGAGGGAGGCTTGTGGTGGAGGGGCCTGGGTGCGCATGCGGGGTTCCGAGTCTGGGCCCTAAACTGGCCAGCCCCGGCTCGGACAAAAGCCATCTCCTGGGGGCCTCCCCCCTGTTCTTCCATCGGTAAAGGGGGATCCCTTTACGGAAGGAAGAACAGGGGGATCTTCGGGGTGGTGGTGACTGGACGGTGGTGTCTGCGGGTTTGCCTCCACGTAGGCCGTATACTGGCACCCCCGCCCCATGTGTCCGAGCCCCTTGGAGGCACAGGTCCGCTTATCTCGGGATGCAGGTGTCCTGCGGTGGTTAAGGAATGGCGTGGGCACTCCACGGGCGAGAGAGGGCACCTGGACCACGAGAGAGCCCCCGGGAAATTCCCCAGCCCTGGGCACCATGGCTCCAGATGCTTCCCCAGGCTCCTGCCCTGGGGCCTGATCTTGCTCAACTGGGCCCGGGTTCGCCACAGGTGAATGTCATTTTCGGACACAAGGACCCGAGACCTTGGATGCGTTTATTGTTAGGGGGCTTGGAGCGCTGGGGGACCGAAGTCGCACTGGTCACAGTCCCTTCTCGAGTAGTTTAGGGCAGATATTAGAGAGTGGAGGCAGGAGGGTCCAAGTTTGACACCTAGGGGCAGGGTGGGGCAGTTTGAGCCAAAGCAAGACTCTTAGGGGCCCAGGCGGGGCGCAGGCCTGAGTCCTCCCTGGAGAACCCTTCCATGGTCGTGGGGACCGCCCGCCCTGGCCCTCTTCACCTGGCGCATAACCGTGGCTGGGCCCAGCCCTGGCCCCAGGTCCCCATGTCCTCCCTGGGCACTCTGCGGTTGCTGGGGCGGGAGAACTGCTGGGAAGTGTGGCCAGGGGAAAATGTGAGGTCTCCTGCGGGCAGGAAGGTCTTCCGTTTCCCGGGTCACCTGCCCAGGGAACCTGGGAACCTGGCCTGGTTACTCAAGGGTGGGGCATGTTGCCCCGAGGGAGGCTTGTGGTGGAGGGGCCTGGGTGCGCATGCGGGGTTCCGAGTCTGGGCCCTAAACTGGCCAGCCCCGGCTCGGACAAAAGCCATCTCCTGGGGGCCTCCCCCCTGTTCTTCCATCGGTAAAGGGGGATCCCTTTACGGAAGGAAGAACAGGGGGATCTTCGGGGTGGTGGTGACTGGACGGTGGTGTCTGCGGGTTTGCCTCCACGTAGGCCGTATACTGGCACCCCCGCCCCATGTGTCCGAGCCCCTTGGAGGCACAGGGCCGCTTATCTCGGGATGCAGGTGTCCTGCGGTGGTTAAGGAATGGCGTGGGCACTCCACGGGCGAGAGAGGGCACCTGGACCACGAGAGAGCCCCCAGGAAATTCCCCAGCCCTGGGCACCATGGCTCCAGATGCTTCCCCAGGCTCCTGCCCTGGGGCCTGATCTTGCTCAACTGGGCCCGGGTTCGCCGCAGGTGAATGTCATTTGCGGACACAAGGACCCGAGACCTTGGATGCGTTTATTGGGAGGGGGCTTGGAGCGCTGGGGGACCGAAGTCTCACTGGTCACAGTCCCTTCTCGAGTAGTTTAGGGCAGATATTAGAGAGTGGAGGCAGGTGGGTCCAAGTTTGACACCTCGGGGCAGGGTGGGGCAGTTTGAGCCAAAGCAAGACTCTTAGGGGCCCAGGCGGGGCGCAGGCCTGAGTCCCCCCTGGAAAACCCTCCCTTGGTCGTGGGGACCGCCCGCCCTGGCCCTCTTCACCTGGCGTATAACCGTGGCTGGGCCCAGCCCTGGCCCCAGGTCCCCAGGTCCTCCCTGGGCACTCTGCCTATGCGGTGGCGAGAGAACTGCTGGGAAGTGTGGCCAGGGGAAAATGTGAGGTCCTCTGGGGGCAGGAAGGGCTTCCGTTTCCCGGGTCACGTGCCCAGGGAACATGGGAACCTGGCCTGGTTACTCAAGGGTGGGGCATGTTGCCCCGAGGGAGGCTTGTGGTAGAGGAGCCTGGGTGCGCATGCGGGGTTTCGAGTCTGGGCCCGAAACTGGCCAGCCCCGGCTCGGACAAAAGCCATCTCCTGGGGGCCTCCCCCCTGTTCTTCCATCCGTAAAGGGGGATCCCTTTACGGATGGAAGAACAGGGGGATCTTCGGGGTGGTGGTG
This sequence comes from Desmodus rotundus, assembly GCF_022682495.2. Classification (NCBI taxonomy): domain Eukaryota; kingdom Metazoa; phylum Chordata; class Mammalia; order Chiroptera; family Phyllostomidae; genus Desmodus; species Desmodus rotundus. The sequence continues at coordinate 41,216,961 of NC_071387.1, read as the reverse complement.
ACTGGACGGTGGTGTCTGAGGGTTTGACTCCACGTAGGCCGTATACTGGCACCCCCGCCCCATGTGTCCGAGCCCCTTGGAGGCACAGGGCCGCTTATCTCGGGATGCAGGTGTCCTGCGGTGGTTAAGGAATGGCGTGGGCACTCCACGGGCGAGAGAGGGCACCTGGACCACGTGAGAGCCCCCGGGAAATTCCCCAGCCCTGGGCACCATGGCTCCAGATGCTTCCCCAGGCTCCTTCCCTGGGGCCTGATCTTGCTCAACTGGGTCCGGGTTCGGCGCAGGTGAATGTCATTTGCGGACACAAGGACCCAAGACCTTGGATGCGGTTATTGGGAGGGGGCTTGGAGCCTTGGGGGACCGAAGTCGCACTGGTCACAGTCCCTTCTCGAGTAGTTTAGGGCAGATATTAGAGAGTGGAGGCAGGTGGGTCCAAGTTTGACACCTCGGGGCAGGGTGGGGCAGTTTGAGCCAAAGCAAGACTCTTAGGTGCCCAGGCGGGGCGCAAGCCTGAGTCCCCCCTGGAGAACCCTCCCATGGTCGTGGGGACCGCCCGCCCTGGCCCTCTTCACCTGGCGTATAACCGTGGCTGGGCCCAGCCCTGGCCCCAGGTCCCCAGGTCCTCCCTGGGCACTCTGCCTATGCGGGGGTGGGAGAACTGCTGGGAAGTGTGGCCAGGGGAAAATGTGAGGTCCTCTGGGGGCAGGAAGGGCTTCCGTTTCCCGGGTCACGTGCCCAGGGAACCTGGGAACCTGGCCTGGTTACTCAAGGGTGGGGCATGTTGCCCCGAGGGAGGCTTGTGGTGGAGGGGCCTGGGTGCGCATGCGGGGTTCCGAGTCTGGGCCCGAAACTGGCCAGCCCCGGCTGGGACAAAAGCCATCTCCTGGAGGCCTCCCCCCTGTTCTTCCATCCGTAAAGGGGGATCCCTTTACCGATGGAAGAACAGGGGGATCTTCGGGGTGGTGGTGACTGGACGGTGGTGTCTGCGGGTTTGCCTCCACGTAGGCCGTATACTGGCACCCCCGCCCCATGTGTCCGAGCCCCTTGGAGGCACAGGGCCGCTTATCTCGGGATGCAGGTGTCCTGCGGTGGTTAAGGAATGGCGTGGGCACTCCACGGGCGAGAGAGGGCACCTGGACCACGAGAGAGCCCCCAGGAAATTCCCCAGCCCTGGGCACCATGGCTCCAGATGCTTCCCCAGGCTCCTGCCCTGGGGCCTGATCTTGCTCAACTGGGCCCGGGTTCGCCGCAGGTGAATGTCATTTGCGGACACAAGGACCCGAGACCTTGGATGCGTTTATTGGGAGGGGGCTTGGAGCGCTGGGGGACCGAAGTCTCACTGGTCACAGTCCCTTCTCGAGTAGTTTAGGGCAGATATTAGAGAGTGGAGGCAGGTGGGTCCAAGTTTGACACCTCGGGGCAGGGTGGGGCAGTTTGAGCCAAAGCAAGACTCTTAGGGGCCCAGGCGGGGCGCAGGCCTGAGTCCCCCCTGGAAAACCCTCCCTTGGTCGTGGGGACCGCCCGCCCTGGCCCTCTTCACCTGGCGTATAACCGTGGCTGGGCCCAGCCCTGGCCCCAGGTCCCCAGGTCCTCCCTGGGCACTCTGCCTATGCGGTGGCGAGAGAACTGCTGGGAAGTGTGGCCAGGGGAAAATGTGAGGTCCTCTGGGGGCAGGAAGGGCTTCCGTTTCCCGGGTCACGTGCCCAGGGAACATGGGAACCTGGCCTGGTTACTCAAGGGTGGGGCATGTTGCCCCGAGGGAGGCTTGTGGTAGAGGGGCCTGGGTGCGCATGCGGGGTTTCGAGTCTGGGCCCGAAACTGGCCAGCCCCGGCTCGGACAAAAGCCATCTCCTGGGGGCCTCCCCCCTGTTCTTCCATCCGTAAAGGGGGATCCCTTTACGGATGGAAGAACAGGGGGATCTTCGGGGTGGTGGTGACTGGACGGTGGTGTCTGAGGGTTTGACTCCACGTAGGCCGTATACTGGCACCCCCGCCCCATGTGTCCGAGCCCCTTGGAGGCACAGGGCCGCTTATCTCGGGATGCAGGTGTCCTGCGGTGGTTAAGGAATGGCGTGGGCACTCCACCGGCGAGAGAGGGCACCTGGACCACGTGAGAGCCCCCGGGAAATTCCCCAGCCCTGGGCACCATGGCTCCAGATGCTTCCCCAGGCTCCTTCCCTGGGGCCTGATCTTGCTCAACTGGGTCCGGGTTCGGCGCAGGTGAATGTCATTTGCGGACACAAGGACCCAAGACCTTGGATGCGTTTATTGGGAGGGGGCTTGGAGCCTTGGGGGACCGAAGTCGCACTGGTCACAGTCCCTTCTCGAGTAGTTTAGGGCAGATATTAGAGAGTGGAGGCAGGTGGGTCCAAGTTTGACACCTCGGGGCAGGGTGGGGCAGTTTGAGCCAAAGCAAGACTCTTAGGTGCCCAGGCGGGGCGCAAGCCTGAGTCCCCCCTGGAGAACCCTCCCATGGTCGTGGGGACCGCCCGCCCTGGCCCTCTTCACCTGGCGTATAACCGTGGCTGGGCCCAGCCCTGGCCCCAGGTCCCCAGGTCCTCCGAGGGCACTCTGCCTATGCGGGGGCGGGAGAACTGCTGGGAAGTGTGGCCAGGGGAAAATGTGAGGTCCTCTGGGGGCAGGAAGGGCTTCCGTTTCCCGGGTCACGTGCCCAGGGAACCTGGGAACCTGGCCTGGTTACTCAAGGGTGGGGAATGTTGCCCCGAGGGAGGCTTGTGGTGGAGGGGCCTGGGTGCGCATGCGGGGTTCCGAGTCTGGGCCCTAAACTGGCCAGCCCCGGCTCGGACAAAAGCCATCTCCTGGGGGCCTCCCCCCTGTTCTTCCATCCGTAAAGGGGGATCCCTTTACGGATGGAAGAACAGGGGGATCTTCGGGGTGGTGGTGACTGGACGGTGGTGTCTGCGGGTTTGCCTCCACGTAGGCCGTATACTGGCACCACCGCCCCATGTGTCCGAGACCCTTGGAGGCACAGGTCCGCTTATCTCGGGATGCAGGTGTCCTGCGGTGGTTAAGGAATGGCGTGGGCACTCCACGGGCGAGAGAGGGCACCTGGACCACGAGAGAGCCCCCGGGAAATTCCCCAGCCCTGGGCACCATGGCTCCAGATGCTTCCCCAGGCTCCTGCCCTGGGGCCTGATCTTGCTCAACTGGGCCCGGGTTCGCCACAGGTGAATGTCATTTGCGGACACAAGGACCCGAGACCTTGGATGCGTTTATTGTTAGGGGGCTTGGAGCGCTGGGGGACCGAAGTCGCACTGGTCACAGTCCCTTCTCGAGTAGTTTAGGGCAGATATTAGAGAGTGGAGGCAGGAGGGTCCAAGTTTGACACCTAGGGGCAGGGTGGGGCAGTTTGAGCCAAAGCAAGACTCTTAGGGGCCCAGGCGGGGCGCAGGCCTGAGTCCCCCCTGGAGAACCCTTCCACGGTCGTGGGGACCGCCCGCCCTGGCCCTCTTCACCTGGCGCATAACCGTGGCTGGGCCGAGCCCTGGCCCCAGGTCCCCAGGTCCTCCCTGGGCACTCTGCTTATGCCGGGGCGGGAAACTGCTGGGAAGTGTGGCCAGGGAAAAATGTGAGGTCCTCTGCGGGCAGGAAGGGGTTCCGTTTCCTGGGTCACCTGCCCAGGGAACATGGGAACCTGGCCTGGTTACTCAAGGGTGGGGCATGTTGCCCCGAGGGAGGCTTGTGGTGGAGGGGCCTGAGTGCGCATGCGGGGTTCCGAGTCTGGGCCCGAAACTGGCCAGCCCCGGCTCGGACAAAAGCCATCTCCTGGGGGCCTCCACCCTGTTCTTCCATCCGTAAAGGGGGATCCCTTTACGGATGAAAAAACAGGGGGATCTTCGGGGTGGTGGTGACTGGACGGTGGTGTCTGTGGGTTTGCCTCCACGTAGGCCTTACACTGGCACCCCCGCCCCATGTGTCCGAGCCCCTTGGAGGCACAGGGCCGCTTATCTAGGGATGCAGGTGTCCTGCGGTGGTTAAGGAATGGCGTGGGCACTCCACGGGCGAGAGAGGGCACCTGGACCACGAGAGAGCCCCCGGGCAATTCCCCAGCCCTGGGCACCTTGGCTCCAGAAGCTTCCCCAGGCTCCTGCCCTGGGGCCTGATATTGCTCAACTGGGCTCGGGTTCGCCGCAGGTGAATGTCATTTTCGGACACCAAGGACCCGAGACCTTGGATGCGTTTATTGGGAGGGGGCTTGGAGCGCTGGGGGACCGAAGTCGCACTGGTCACAGTCCCTTCTCGAGTAGTTTAGGCCAGATATTAGAGAGTGGAGGCAGGTGGGTCCAAGTTTGACACCTCGGGGCAGGGTGGGGCAGTTTTAGCCAAAGCAAGACTCTTAGGGGCCCAGGCGGGGCGCAGGCCTGAGTCCTCCCTGGAGAACCCTTCCATGGTCGTGGGGACCGCCCGCTCCGGCCCTCTTCACCTGGCGCATAACCCTGGCTGGGCCCAGCCCAGGCCCCAGGTCCCCAGGTCCTCCCTGGGCACTCTGCCGATGCGGGGGCGGGAGAACTGCTGGGAAGTGTGGCCAGGGGAAAATGTGAGGTCCTCTGGGGGCAGGAAGGGCTTCCGTTTCCCGGGTCACGTGCCCAGGGAACCTGGCAACCTGGCCTGGTTACTCAAGGGTGGGCATGTTGCACCGAGGGAGGCTTGTGGTGGAGGGGCCTGGGTGCGCATGTGGGGTTCCGAGTCTGGGCCCGAAACTGGCCAGCCCCGGCTCGGACAAAAGCCATCTCCTGGGGGCCTCCGCCCTGTTCTTCCATCCGTAAAGGGGGATCCCTTTACGGATGGAAGAACAGGGGGATCTTCGGGGTGGTGGTGACTGGACGGTGGTGTCTGCGGGTTTGCCTCCACGTAGGCCGTATACTGGCACCCCCGCCCCATGTTCCGAGCCCTTAGGAGGCACAGGGACGCTTATCTCGGGATGCAGGTGTCCTGCGGTGGTTAAGGAATGGCGTGGGCACTCCACGGGCGAGAGAGGGCACCTGGACCACGAGAGAGTCCCCGGGAAATTCCCCAGCCCTGGGCACCATGGCTCCAGATGCTTCCCCAGGCTCCTGCCCTGGGGCCTGATCTTGCTCACCTGGGCCCGGGTTCGCCGCAGGTGAATGTCATTTGCGGACACCAAGGACCCGAGACCTTGGATGCGTTTATTGGGAGGGGGCTTGGAGCGGTGGGGGACAGAAGTTGCACTGGTCACAGTCCCTTCTCGAGTAGTTCAGGGCAGATATTAGATAGTGGAGGCAGGTGGGTCCAAGTTTGACACCTCGGGGCAGGGTGGGGCAGTTTGAGCCAAAGCAAGACTCTTAGGGGCCCAGGCGGGGCGCAGGCCTGAGTCCCCCCTGGAGAACCCTTCCATAGTCGTGGGGACTGCCCGCCCTGGCCCTCTTCACCTGGCGCATAACGCTGGCTGGGCCCCGCCCTGGCCCCAGGTCCGCAGGTTCTCCCTGGGCACTCTGCCTATGCGGGGGCGGGAGAACTGCTGGGAAGTGTGGCCAGGGGAAAATGTGAGGTCCTCTGGGGGCAGGAAGGGCTTCCGTTTCCCGGGTCACGTGCCCAGGGAACCTGGGAACCTGGCCTGGTTACTCAAGGGTGGGGCATGTTGCCCCGAGGGAGGCTTGTGGTGGAGGGGCCTGGGTGCGCATGCGGGGTTCCGAGTCTGGGCCCGAAACTGGCCAGCCCCGGCTCGGACAAAAGCCATCTCCTGGGGGCCTCCCCCCTGTTCTTCCATCCGTAAAGGGGGATCCCTTTACGGATGGAAGAACAGGGGGATCTTCGGGGTGGTGGTGACTGGACGGTGGTGTCTGCGGGTTTGCCTCCACGTAGGCCGTATACTGGCACCCCCGCCCCATGTGTCCGAGCCCCTTGGAGGCACAGCGCCGCTTATCTCGGGCTGCAGGTGTCCTGCGGTGGTTAATGAATGGCGTGGGCACTCCTCGGGCGAGAGAGGGCACCTGGACCACGAGAGAGCCCCCAGGAAATTCCCCAGCCCTGGGCACCATGGCTCCAGATGCTTCCCCAGGCTCCTGCCCTGGGGCCTGATGTTGCTCAACTGGGCCCGAGTTCGCCGCAGGTGAATGTCATTTGCGGACACAAGGACCCGAGACCTTGGATGCGTTTATTGGGAGGGGGCTTGGAGCGCTGGGGGACCGAAGTCTCACTGGTCACAGTCCCTTCTCGAGTAGTTTAGGGCAGATATTAGAGAGTGGAGGCAGGTGGGTCCAAGTTTGACACCTCGGGGCAGGGTGGGGCAGTTTGAGCCAAAGCAAGACTCTTAGGGGCCCAGGCGGGGCTCAGGCCTGAGTCCCCCCTGGAAAACCCTCCCTTGGTCGTGGGGACCGCCCGCCCTGGCCCTCTTCACCTGGCGTATAACCGTGGCTGGGCCCAGCCCTGGCCCCAGGTCCCCAGGTCCTCCCTGGGCACTCTGCCTATGCGGTGGCGAGAGAACTGCTGGGAAGTGTGGCCAGGGGAAAATGTGAGGTCCTCTGGGGGCAGGAAGGGCTTCCGTTTCCCGGGTCACGTGCCCAGGGAACATGGGAACCTGGCCTGGTTACTCAAGGGTGGGGCATGTTGCCCCGAGGGAGGCTTGTGGTAGAGGGGCCTGGGTGCGCATGCGGGGTTTCGAGTCTGGGCCCGAAACTGGCCAGCCCCGGCTCGGACAAAAGCCATCTCCTGGGGGCCTCCCCCCTGTTCTTCCATCCGTAAAGGGGGATCCCTTTACGGATGGAAGAACAGGGGGATCTTCGGGGTGGTGGTGACTGGACGGTGGTGTCTGAGGGTTTGCCTCCACGTAGGCCGTATACTGGCACCCCGCCTCATGTGTCCGAGCCCCTTGGAGGCACAGGGCCGCTTATCTCGGGATGCAGGTGTCCTGCGGTGGTTAAGGAATGGCGTGGGCACTCCACGGGCGAGAGAGGGCACCTGGACCACGTGAGAGCCCCCGGGAAATTCCCCAGCCCTGGGCACCATGGCTCCAGATGCTTCCCCAGGCTCCTTCCCTGGGGCCTGATCTTGCTCAACTGGGTCCGGGTTCGGCGCAGGTGAATGTCATTTGCGGACACAAGGACCCAAGACCTTGGATGCGTTTATTGGGAGGGGGCTTGGAGCCTTGGGGGACCGAAGTCGCACTGGTCACAGTCCCTTCTCGAGTAGTTTAGGGCAGATATTAGAGAGTGGAGGCAGGTGGGTCCAAGTTTGACACCTCGGGGCAGGGTGGGGCAGTTTGAGCCAAAGCAAGACTCTTAGGTGCCCAGGCGGGGCGCAGGCCTGAGTCCCCCCTGGAGAACCCTCCCATGGTCGTGGGGACCGCCCGCCCTGGCCCTCTTCACCTGGCGTATAACCGTGGCTGGGCCCAGCCCTGGCCCCAGGTCCCCAGGTCCTCCCTGGGCACTCTGCCTATGCGGGGGCGGGAGAACTGCTGGGAAGTGTGGCCAGGGGAAAATGTGAGGTCCTCTGGGGGCAGGAAGGGCTTCCGTTTCCCGGGTCACGTGCCCAGGGAACCTGGGAACCTGGCCTGGTTACTCAAGGGTGGGGCATGTTGCCCTGAGGGAGGCTTGTGGTGGAGGGGCCTGGGTGCGCATGCGGGGTTCCGAGTCTGGGCCCTAAACTGGCCAGCCCCAGCTCGGACAAAAGCCATCTCCTGGGGGCCTCCCCCTGTTCTTCCATCGGTAAAGGGGGATCCCATTACGGATGGAAGAACAGGGGGATCTTCGGGGTGGTGGTGACTGGACGGTGGTGTCTGCGGGTTTGCCTCCACGTAGGCCGTATACTGGCACCCCCGCCCCATGTGTCCGAGCCCCTTGGAGGCACAGGTCCGCTTATCTCGGGATGCAGGTGTCCTGCGGTGGTTAAGGAATGGCGTGGGCACTCCTCGGGCGAGAGAGGGCACCTGGACCACGAGAGAGCCCCCGGGAAATTCCCCAGCCCTGGGCACCATGGCTCCAGATGCTTCCCCAGGCTCCTGCCCTGGGGCCTGATCTTGCTCAACTGGGCCCGGGTTCGCCACAGGTGAATGTCATTTGCGGACACAAGGACCCGAGACCTTGGATGCGTTTATTGTTAGGGGGCTTGGAGCGCTGGGGGACCGAAGTCGCACTGGTCACAGTCCCTTCTCGAGTAGTTTAGGGCAGATATTAGAGAGTGGAGGCAGGAGGGTCCAAGAGTGACACCTCGGGGCAGGGTGGGGCAGTTTGAGCCAAAGCAAGACTCTTAGGGGCCCAGGCGGGGCGCAGGCCTGAGTCCCCCCTGGAGAACCCTTCCATGGTCGTGGGGACCGCCCGCCCTGGCCCTCTTCACCTGGCGCATAACCGTGGCTGGGCCGAGCCCTGGCCCCAGGTCCCCAGGTCCTCCCTGGGCACTCTGCCTATGCCGGGGCGGGAAACTGCTGGGAAGTGTGGCCAGGGGAAAATGTGAGGTCCTCTGCGGGCAGGAAGGGCTTCCGTTTCCTGGGTCACCTGCCCAGGGAACATGGGAACCTGGCCTGGTTACTCAAGGGTGGGGCATGTTGCCCCGAGGGAGGCTTGTGGTGGAGGGGCCTGAGTGCGCATGCGGGGTTCCGAGTCTGGGCCCGAAACTGGCCAGCCCCGGCTCGGACAAAAGCCATCTCCTGGGGGACTCCACCCTGTTCTTCCATCCGTAAAGGGGCATCCCTTTACGGATGAAAAAACAGGGGGATCTTCGGGGTGGTGGTGACTGGACGGTGGTGTCTGTGGGTTTGCCTCCACGTAGGCCGTATACTGGCACACCCGCCCCATGTGTCCGAGCCCATAGGAGGCACAGGGACGCTTATCTCGGGATGCAGGTGTCCTGCGGTGGTTAAGGAATGGCGTGGGCACTCCACGGGCGAGAGAGGGCACCTGGACCACGAGAGAGTCCCCTGGAAATTCCCCAGCCCTGGGCACCATGGCTCCAGATGCTTCCCCAGACTCCTGCCCTGGGGCCTGATCTTGCTCACCTGGGCCCGGGTTCGCCGCAGGTGAATGTCATTTGCGGACACCAAGGACCCGAGACCTTGGATGCGTTTATTGGGAGGGGGCTTGGAGCGGTGGGGGACAGAAGTTGCACTGGTCACAGTCCCTTCTCGAGTAGTTCAGGGCAGATATTAGATAGTGGAGGCAGGTGGGTCCAAGTTTGACACCTCGGGGCAGGGTGGGGCAGTTTGAGCCAAAGCAAGACTCTTAGGGGCCCAGGCGGGGCGCAGGCCTGAGTCCCCCCTGGAGAACCCTTCCATAGTCGTGGGGACTGCCCGCCCTGGCCCTCTTCACCTGGCGCATAACGCTGGCTGGGCCCCGCCCTGGCCCCAGGTCCGCAGGTTCTCCCTGGGCACTCTGCCTATGCGGGGGCGGGAGAACTGCTGGGAAGTGTGGTCAGGGGAAATTGTGAGGTCCTCTGGGGGCAGGAAGGGCTTCCGTATCCCGGGTCACGTGCCCAGGGAACCTGGGAACCTGGCCTGGTTACTCAAGGGTGGGGCATGTTGCATCGAGGGAGGCTTGTGGTGGAGGGGCCTGGGTGCGCATGCGGGTTTCCGAGTCTGGGCCCGAAACTGGCCAGCTCCGGCTCGGACAAAAGCCATCTCCTGGGGGCCTCCCCCCTGTTCTTCCATCCGTAAAGGGGGATCCCTTTACGGATGGAAGAACAGGGGGATCTTCGGGGTGGTGGTGACTGGACGGTGGTGTCTGAGGGTTTGACTCCACGTAGGCCGTATACTGGCACCCCCGCCCCATGTGTCCGAGCCCATAGGGGGCACAGGGACGCTTATCTCGGGATGCAGGTGTCCTGCGGTGGTTAAGGAATGGCGTGGGCACTCCACGGGCGAGAGATGGCACCTGGACCACGAGAGAGCCCTCGGGAAATTCCCCAGCCCTGGGCACCATGGCTCCAGATGCTTCCCCAGGCTCCAGCCCAGGGGCCTGATGTTGCTCAAGTGGGCCCGGGTTCGCCGCAGGTGAATGTCATTTGCGGACACCAAGGACCCGAGACCTTGGATGCGTTTATTGGGAGTGGGCTTGGAGCGCTGGGGGACCGAAGTCGCACTGGTCACAGTCCCTTCTCTAGTAGTTTAGGGCATATATTAGAGAGTGGAGGCAGGTGGGTCCAAGTTTGACACCTCGGGGCAGGGTGGGGCAGTTTGAGCCAAAGCAAGACTCTTAGGGGCCCAGGCGGGGCGCAGGCCTGAGTCCCCCCTGGAGAACCCTTCCATGGTCGTGGGGACCGCCCGCCCTGGCCCTCTTCACCTGGCGCATAACCGTGGCTGGGCCCAGCCCTGGCCCCAGGTCCCCAGGTCCTCCCTGGGCACTCTACCTATGCCGGGGCGGGAAACTGCTGGGAAGTGTGGCCAGGGGAAAATGTGAGGTCCTCTGCGGGCAGGAAGGGCTTCCGTTTCCTGGGTCACGTGCCCAGGGAACATGGGAACCTGGCCTGGTTACTCAAGGGTGGGGCATGTTGCCCCGAGGGAGGCTTGTGGTGGAGGGGCCTGGGTGCGCATGCGGGGTTCCGAGTCTGGGCCCGAAACTGGCCAGCCCCGGCTCGGACAAAAGCCATCTCCTGGGGGCCTCCACCCTGTTCTTCCATCCGTAAAGGGGGATCCCTTTACGGATGAAAATACAGGGGCATCTTCGGGGTGGTGGTGACTGGACGGTGGTGTCTGCGGGTTTGCTTCCTCGTAGGCCTTACACTGGCACCCCCGCCCCATGTGTCCGAGCCCCTTGGAGGCACAGGGCCGCTTATCTCGGGATGCAGGTGTCCTGCGGTGGTTAAGGAATGGCGTGGGCACTCCACGGGTGAGAGAGGGCACCAGGACCACGAGAGAGCCCCCGGGAAATTCCCCAGCCCTGGGCACCTTGGCTCCAGAAGCTTCCCCAGGCTCCTGCCCTGGGGCATGATATTGCTCAACTGGGCTCGGGTTCGCCGCAGGTGAATGTCATTTGCGGACACCAAGGACCCGAGACCTTGGATGCGTTTATTGGGAGGGGGCTTGGAGCGCTGGGGGACCGAAGTCTCACTGGTCACAGTCCCTTCTCGAGTAGTTTAGGGCAGATATTAGAGAGTGGAGGCAGGTGGGTCCAAGTTTGACACCTCGGGGCAGGGTGGGGCAGTTTGAGCCAAAGCAAGACTCTTAGGGGCCCAGGCGGGGCTCAGGCCTGAGTCCCCCCTGGAAAACCCTCCCTTGGTCGTGGGGACCGCCCGCCCTGGCCCTCTTCACCTGGCGTATAACCGTGGCTGGGCCCAGCCCTGGCCCCAGGTCCCCAGGTCCTCCCTGGGCACTCTGCCTATGCGGTGGCGAGAGAACTGCTGGGAAGTGTGGCCAGGGGAAAATGTGAGGTCCTCTGGGGGCAGGAAGGGCTTCCGTTTCCCGGGTCACGTGCCCAGGGAACATGGGAACCTGGCCTGGTTACTCAAGGGTGGGGCATGTTGCCCCGAGGGAGGCTTGTGGTAGAGGGGCCTGGGTGCGCATGCGGGGTTTCGAGTCTGGGCCCGAAACTGGCCAGCCCCGGCTGGGACAAAAGCCATCTCCTGGGGGCCTCCCCCCTGTTCTTCCATCCGTAAAGGGGGATCCCTTTACGGATGGAAGAACAGGGGGATCTTCGGGTTGGTGGTGACTGGACGGTGGTGTCTGAGGGTTTGCCTCCACGTAGGCCGTATACTGGCACCCCCGCCCCATGTGTCCGAGCCCCTTGGAGGCACAGGGCCGCTTATCTCGGGATGCAGGTGTCCTGCGGTGGTTAAGGAATGGCGTGGGCACTCCACGGGCGAGAGAGGGCACCTGGACCACGTGAGAGCCCCCGGGAAATTCCCCAGCCCTGGGCACCATGGCTCCAGATGCTTCCCCAGGCTCCTTCCCTGGGGCCTGATCTTGCTCAACTGGGTCCGGGTTCGGCGCAGGTGAATGTCATTTGCGGACACAAGGACCCAAGACCTTGGATGCGTTTATTGGGAGGGGGCTTGGAGCCTTGGGGGACCGAAGTCGCACTGGTCACAGTCCCTTCTCGAGTAGTTTAGGGCAGATATTAGAGAGTGGAGGCAGGTGGGTCCAAGTTTGACACCTCTGGGCAGGGTGGGGCAGTTTGAGCCAAAGCAAGACTCTTAGGGGCCCAGGCGGGGCGCAGGCCTGTGTCCCCCCTGGAGAACCCTCCCTTGGTCGTGGGGACCGCCCGCCCTGGCCCTCTTCACCTGGCGTATAACCGTGGCTGGGCCCAGCCCTGGCCCCAGGTCCCCAGGTCCTCCCTGGGCACTCTGCGGATGCGGGGGCGGGAGAACTGCTGGGAAGTGTGGCCAGGGGAAAATGTGAGGTCCTCTGGGGGCAGGAAGGGCTTCCGTTTCCCGGGTCACGTGCCCAGGGAACCTGGGAACCTGGCCTGGTTACTCAAGGGTGGGGCATGTTGCTCCGAGGGAGGCTTGTGGTGGAGGGGCCTGGGTGCGCATGCGGGGTTCCGAGTCTGGGCCCGAAACTGGCCAGCCCCGGCTCGGACAAAAGCCATCTCCTGGGGGCCTCCCCCCTGTTCTTCCATCCGTAAAGGGGGATCCCTTTACGGATGGAAGAACAGGGGGATCTTCGGGGTGGTGGTGACTGGACGGTGGTGTCTGCGGGTTTGCCTCCACGTAGGCCGTATACTGGCACCCCCGCCCCATGTGTCCGAGCCCCTTGGAGGCACAGCGCCGCTTATCTCGGGCTGCAGGTGTCCTGCGGTGGTTAATGAATGGCGTGGGCACTCCTCGGGCGAGAGAGGGCACCTGGACCACGAGAGAGCCCCCAGGAAATTCCCCAGCCCTGGGCACCATGGCTCCAGATGCTTCCCCAGGCTCCTGCCCTGGGGCCTGATGTTGCTCAACTGGGCCCGAGTTCGCCGCAGGTGAATGTCATTTGCGGACACAAGGACCCGAGACCTTGGATGCGTTTATTGGGAGGGGGCTTGGAGCGCTGGGGGACCGAAGTCTCACTGGTCACAGTCCCTTCTCGAGTAGTTTAGGGCAGATATTAAAGAGTGGAGGCAGGTGGGTCCAAGTTTGACACCTCGGGGCAGGGTGGGGCAGTTTGAGCCAAAGCAAGACTCTTAGGGGCCCAGGCGGGGCTCAGGCCTGAGTCCCCCCTGGAAAACCCTCCCTTGGTCGTGGGGACCGCCCGCCCTGGCCCTCTTCACCTGGCGTATAACCGTGGCTGGGCCCAGCCCTGGCCCCAGGTCCCCAGGTCCTCCCTGGGCACTCTGCCTATGCGGTGGCGAGAGAACTGCTGGGAAGTGTGGCCAGGGGAAAATGTGAGGTCCTCTGGGGGCAGGAAGGGCTTCCGTTTCCCGGGTCACGTGCCCAGGGAACATGGGAACCTGGCCTGGTTACTCAAGGGTGGGGCATGTTGCCCCGAGGGAGGCTTGTGGTAGAGGGGCCTGGGTGCGCATGCGGGGTTTCGAGTCTGGGCCCGAAACTGGCCAGCCCCGGCTCGGACAAAAGCCATCTCCTGGGGGCCTCCCCCCTGTTCTTCCATCCGTAAAGGGGGATCCCTTTACGGATGGAAGAACAGGGGGATCTTCGGGGTGGTGGTGACTGGACGGTGGTGTCTGAGGGTTTGCCTCCACGTAGGCCGTATACTGGCACCCCCGCCCCATGTGTCCGAGCCCCTTGGAGGCACAGGGCCGCTTATCTCGGGATGCAGGTGTCCTGCGGTGGTTAAGGAATGGCGTGGGCACTCCACGGGCGAGAGAGGGCACCTGGACCACGTGAGAGCCCCCGGGAAATTCCCCAGCCCTGGGCACCATGGCTCCAGATGCTTCCCCAGGCTCCTTCCCTGGGGCCTGATCTTGCTCAACTGGGTCCGGGTTCGGCGCAGGTGAATGTCATTTGCGGACACAAGGACCCAAGACCTTGGATGCGTTTATTGGGAGGGGGCTTGGAGCCTTGGGGGACCGAAGTCGCACTGGTCACAGTCCCTTCTCGAGTAGTTTAGGGCAGATATTAGAGAGTGGAGGCAGGTGGGTCCAAGTTTGACACCTCGGGGCAGGGTGGGGCAGTTTGAGCCAAAGCAAGACTCTTAGGTGCCCAGGCGGGGCGCAGGCCTGAGTCCCCCCTGGAGAACCCTCCCATGGTCGTGGGGACCGCCCGCCCTGGCCCTCTTCACCTGGCGTATAACCGTGGCTGGGCCCAGCCCTGGCCCCAGGTCCCCAGGTCCTCCCTGGGCACTCTGCCTATGCGGGGGCGGGAGAACTGCTGGGAAGTGTGGCCAGGGGAAAATGTGAGGTCCTCTGGGGGCAGGAAGGGCTTCCGTTTCCCGGGTCACGTGCCCAGGGAACCTGGGAACCTGGCCTGGTTACTCAAGGGTGGGGCATGTTGCCCCGAGGGAGGCTTGTGGTGGAGGGGCCTGGGTGCGCATGCGGGGTTCCGAGTCTGGGCCCTAAACTGGCCAGCCCCAGCTCGGACAAAAGCCATCTCCTGGGGGCCTCCCCCTGTTCTTCCATCGGTAAAGGGGGATCCCATTACGGATGGAAGAACAGGGGGATCTTCGGGGTGGTGGTGACTGGACGGTGGTGTCTGCGGGTTTGCCTCCACGTAGGCCGTATACTGGCACCCCCGCCCCATGTGTCCGAGCCCCTTGGAGGCACAGGTCCGCTTATCTCGGGATGCAGGTGTCCTGCGGTGGTTAAGGAATGGCGTGGGCACTCCTCGGGCGAGAGAGGGCACCTGGACCACGAGAGAGCCCCCGGGAAATTCCCCAGCCCTGGGCACCATGGCTCCAGATGCTTCCCCAGGCTCCTGCCCTGGGGCCTGATCTTGCTCAACTGGGCCCGGGTTCGCCACAGGTGAATGTCATTTGCGGACACAAGGACCCGAGACCTTGGATGCGTTTATTGTTAGGGGGCTTGGAGCGCTGGGGGACCGAAGTCGCACTGGTCACAGTCCCTTCTCGAGTAGTTTAGGGCAGATATTAGAGAGTGGAGGCAGGAGGGTCCAAGAGTGACACCTCGGGGCAGGGTGGGGCAGTTTGAGCCAAAGCAAGACTCTTAGGGGCCCAGGCGGGGCGCAGGCCTGAGTCCCCCCTGGAGAACCCTTCCATGGTCGTGGGGACCGCCCGCCCTGGCCCTCTTCACCTGGCGCATAACCGTGGCTGGGCCGAGCCCTGGCCCCAGGTCCCCAGGTCCTCCCTGGGCACTCTGCCTATGCCGGGGCGGGAAACTGCTGGGAAGTGTGGCCAGGGGAAAATGTGAGGTCCTCTGCGGGCAGGAAGGGCTTCCGTTTCCTGGGTCACCTGCCCAGGGAACCTGGGAACCTGGCCTGGTTACTCAAGGGTGGGGCATGTTGCCCCGAGGGAGGCTTGTGGTGGAGGGGCCTGAGTGCGCATGCGGGGTTCCGAGTCTGGGCCCGAAACTGGCCAGCCCCGGCTCGGAGAAAAGCCATCTCCTGGGGGACTCCACCCTGTTCTTCCATCCGTAAAGGGGCATCCCTTTACGGATGAAAAAACAGGGGGATCTTCGGGGTGGTGGTGACTGGACGGTGGTGTCTGTGGGTTTGCCTCCACGTAGGCCGTATACTGGCACCCCCGCCCCATGTGTCCGAGCCCCTTGGAGGCACAGCGCCGCTTATCTCGGGCTGCAGGTGTCCTGCGGTGGTTAATGAATGGCGTGGGCACTCCTCGGGCGAGAGAGGGCACCTGGACCACGAGAGAGCCCCCAGGAAATTCCCCAGCCCTGGGCACCATGGCTCCAGATGCTTCCCCAGGCTCCTGCCCTGGGGCCTGATGTTGCTCAACTGGGCCCGAGTTCGCCGCAGGTGAATGTCATTTGCGGACACAAGGACCCGAGACCTTGGATGCGTTTATTGGGAGGGGGCTTGGAGCGCTGGGGGACCGAAGTCTCACTGGTCACAGTCCCTTCTCGAGTAGTTTAGGGCAGATATTAAAGAGTGGAGGCAGGTGGGTCCAAGTTTGACACCTCGGGGCAGGGTGGGGCAGTTTGAGCCAAAGCAAGACTCTTAGGGGCCCAGGCGGGGCTCAGGCCTGAGTCCCCCCTGGAAAACCCTCCCTTGGTCGTGGGGACCGCCCGCCCTGGCCCTCTTCACCTGGCGCATAACGCTGGCTGGGCCCCGCCCTGGCCCCAGGTCCGCAGGTTCTCCCTGGGCACTCTGCCTATGCGGGGGCGGGAGAACTGCTGGGAAGTGTGGTCAGGGGAAATTGTGAGGTCCTCTGGGGGCAGGAAGGGCTTCCGTATCCCGGGTCACGTGCCCAGGGAACCTGGGAACCTGGCCTGGTTACTCAAGGGTGGGGCATGTTGCATCGAGGGAGGCTTGTGGTGGAGGGGCCTGGGTGCGCATGCGGGTTTCCGAGTCTGGGCCCGAAACTGGCCAGCTCCGGCTCGGACAAAAGCCATCTCCTGGGGGCCTCCCCCCTGTTCTTCCATCCGTAAAGGGGGATCCCTTTACGGATGGAAGAACAGGGGGATCTTCGGGGTGGTGGTGACTGGACGGTGGTGTCTGAGGGTTTGAATCCACGTAGGCCGTATACTGGCACCCCCGCCCCATGTGTCCGAGCCCATAGGGGGCACAGGGACGCTTATCTCGGGATGCAGGTGTCCTGCGGTGGTTAAGGAATGGCGTGGGCACTCCACGGGCGAGAGAGGGCACCTGGACCACGAGAGAGCCCTCGGGAAATTCCCCAGCCCTGGGCACCATGGCTCCAGATGCTTCCCCAGGCTCCAGCCCAGGGGCCTGATGTTGCTCAAGTGGGCCCGGGTTCGCCGCAGGTGAATGTCATTTGCGGACACCAAGGACCCGAGACCTTGGATGCGTTTATTGGGAGTGGGCTTGGAGCGCTGGGGGACCGAAGTCGCACTGGTCACAGTCCCTTCTCTAGTAGTTTAGGGCATATATTAGAGAGTGGAGGCAGGTGGGTCCAAGTTTGACACCTCGGGGCAGGGTGGGGCAGTTTGAGCCAAAGCAAGACTCTTAGGGGCCCAGGCGGGGCGCAGGCCTGGGTCCCCCCTGGAAAACCCTCCCTTGGTCGTGGGGACCGCCCGCCCTGGCCCTCTTCACCTGGCGTATAACCGTGGCTGGGCCCAGCCCTGGCCCCAGGTCCCCAGGTCCTCCCTGGGCACTCTGCCTATGCGGTGGCGAGAGAACTGCTGGGAAGTGTGGCCAGGGGAAAATGTGAGGTCCTCTGGGGGCAGGAAGGGCTTCCGTTTCCCGGGTCACGTGCCCAGGGAACATGGGAACCTGGCCTGGTTACTCAAGGGTGGGGCATGTTGCCCCGAGGGAGGCTTGTGGTAGAGGGGCCTGGGTGCGCATGCGGGGTTTCGAGTCTGGGCCCGAAACTGGCCAGCCCCGGCTCGGACAAAAGCCATCTCCTGGGGGCCTCCCCCCTGTTCTTCCATCCGTAAAGGGGGATCCCTTTACGGATGGAAGAACAGGGGGATCTTCGGGGTGGTGGTGACTGGACGGTGGTGTCTGAGGGTTTGACTCCACGTAGGCCGTATACTGGCACCCCCGCCCCATGTGTCCGAGCCCCTTGGAGGCACAGGGCCGCTTATCTCGGGATGCAGGTGTCCTGCGGTGGTTAAGGAATGGCGTGGGCACTCCACGGGCGAGAGAGGGCACCTGGACCACGTGAGAGCCCCCGGGAAATTCCCCAGCCCTGGGCACCATGGCTCCAGATGCTTCCCCAGGCTCCTTCCCTGGGGCCTGATCTTGCTCAACTGGGTCCGGGTTCGGCGCAGGTGAATGTCATTTGCGGACAGAAGGACCCAAGACCTTGGATGCGTTTATTGGGAGGGGGCTTGGAGCCTTGGGGGACCGAAGTCGCACTGGTCACAGTCCCTTCTCGAGTAGTTTAGGGCAGATATTAGAGAGTGGAGGCAGGTGGGTCCAAGTTTGACACCTCGGGGCAGGGTGGGGCAGTTTGAGCCAAAGCAAGACTCTTAGGTGCCCAGGCGGGGCGCAAGCCTGAGTCCCCCCTGGAGAACCCTCCCATGGTCGTGGGGACCGCCCGCCCTGGCCCTCTTCACCTGGCGTATAACCGTGGCTGGGCCCAGCCCTGGCCCCAGGTCCCCAGGTCCTCCCTGGGCACTCTGCCTATGCGGGGGCGGGAGAACTGCTGGGAAGTGTGGCCAGGGGAAAATGTGAGGTCCTCTGGGGGCAGGAAGGGCTTCCGTTTCCCGGGTCACGTGCCCAGGGAACCTGGGAACCTGGCCTGGTTACTCAAGGGTGGGGCATGTTGCCCCGAGGGAGGCTTGTGGTGGAGGGGCCTGGGTGCGCATGCGGGGTTCCGAGTCTGGGCCCTAAACTGGCCAGCCCGGGCTCGGACAAAAGCCATCTCCTGGGGGCCTCCCCCCTGTTCTTCCATCCGTAAAGGGGGATCCCTTTACGGATGGAAGAACAGGGGGATCTTCGGGGTGGTGGTGACTGGACGGTGGTGTCTGCGGGTTTGCCTCCACGTAGGCCGTATACTGGCACCACCGCCCCATGTGTCCGAGCCCCTTGGAGGCACAGGTCCGCTTATCTCGGGATGCAGGTGTCCTGCGGTGGTTAAGGAATGGCGTGGGCACTCCACGGGCGAGAGAGGGCACCTGGACCACGAGAGAGCCCCCGGGAAATTCCCCAGCCCTGGGCACCATGGCTCCAGATGCTTCCCCAGGCTCCTGCCCTGGGGCCTGATCTTGCTCAACTGGGCCCGGGTTCGCCACAGGTGAATGTCATTTGCGGACACAAGGACCCGAGACCTTGGATGCGTTTATTGTTAGGGGGCTTGGAGCGCTGGGGGACCGAAGTCGCACTGGTCACAGTCCCTTCTCGAGTAGTTTAGGGCAGATATTAGAGAGTGGAGGCAGGAGGGTCCAAGTTTGACACCTCGGGGCAGGGTGGGGCAGTTTGAGCCAAAGCAAGACTCTTAGGGGCCCAGGCGGGGCGCAGGCCTGAGTCCCCCCTGCAGAACCCTTCCATGGTCGTGGGGACCGCCCGCCCTGGCCCTCTTCACCTGGCGCATAACCGTGGCTGGGCCCAGCCCTGGCCCCAGGTCCCCAGGTCCTCCCTGGGCACTCTACCTATGCCGGGGCGGGAAACTGCTGGGAAGTGTGGCCAGGGGAAAATGTGAGGTCCTCTGCGGGCAGGAAGGGCTTCCGTTTCCTGGGTCACCTGCCCAGGGAACATGGGAACCTGGCCTGGTTACTCAAGGGTGGGGCATGTTGCCCCGAGGGAGGCTTGTGGTGGAGGGGCCTGGGTGCGCATGCGGGGTTCCGAGTCTGGGCCCGAAACTGGCCAGCCCCGGCTCGGACAAAAGCCATCTCCTGGGGGCCTCCACCCTGTTCTTCCATCCATAAAGGGGGATCCCTTTACGGATGAAAAAACAGGGGCATCTTCGGGGTGGTGGTGACTGGACGGTGGTGTCTGCGGGTTTGCCTCCACGTAGGCCTTACACTGGCACCCCCGCCCCATGTGTCCGAGCCCCTTGGAGGCACAGGGCCGCTTATCTCGGGATGCAGGTATCCTGCGGTGGTTAAGGAATGGCGTGGGCACTCCACGGGCGAGAGAGGGCACCTGGACCACGAGAGAGCCCCCGGGAAATTCCCCAGCCCTGGGCACCATGGCTCCAGATGCTTCCCCAGGCTCCTGCCCTGGGGCCTGATCTTGCTCAACTGGGCCTGGGTTCACCGCAGTTGAATGTCATTTGCGGACACCAAGGATCCGAGAACTTGGATGCGTTTATTGGGGGGGGCTTGGAGCGCTGGGGGACCGAAGTCGCACTGGTCACAGTCCCTTCTCGAGTAGTTTAGGGCAGATATTAGAGAGTGGAGGCAGGTGGGTCCAAGTTTGACACCTCGGGGCAGGGTGGGGCAGTTTGAGCCAAAGCAAGACTCTTAGGGGCCCAGGCGGGGCGCAGGCCTGAGTCCCCCCTGGAAAACCCTCCCTTGGTCGTGGGGACCGCCCGCCCTGGCCCTCTTCACCTGGCGTATAACCGTGGCTGGGCCCAGCCCTGGCCCCAGGTCCCCAGGTCCTCCCTGGGCACTCTGCCTATGCGGTGGCGAGAGAACTGCTGGGAAGTGTGGCCAGGGGAAAATGTGAGGTCCTCTGGGGGCAGGAAGGGCTTCCGTTTCCCGGGTCACGTGCCCAGGGAACATGGGAACCTGGCCTGGTTACTCAAGGGTGGGGCATGTTGCCCCGAGGGAGGCTTGTGGTAGAGGGGCCTGGGTGCGCATGCGGGGTTTCGAGTCTGGGCCCGAAACTGGCCAGCCCCGGCTCGGACAAAAGCCATCTCCTGGGGGCCTCCCCCCTGTTCTTCCATCCGTAAAGGGGGATCCCTTTACGGATGGAAGAACAGGGGGATCTTCGGGGTGGTGGTGACTGGACGGTGGTGTCTGAGGGTTTGACTCCACGTAGGCCGTATACTGGCACCCCCGCCCCATGTGTCCGAGCCCCTTGGAGGCACAGGTCCGCTTATCTCGGGATGCAGGTGTCCTGCGGTGGTTAAGGAATGGCGTGGGCACTCCACGGGCGAGAGAGGGCACCTGGACCACGTGAGAGCCCCCGGGAAATTCCCCAGCCCTGGGCACCATGGCTCCAGATGCTTCCCCAGGCTCCTTCCCTGGGGCCTGATCTTGCTCAACTGGGTCCGGGTTCGGCGCAGGTGAATGTCATTTGCGGACAGAAGGACCCAAGACCTTGGATGCGTTTATTGGGAGGGGGCTTGGAGCCTTGGGGGACCGAAGTCGCACTGGTCACAGTCCCTTCTCGAGTAGTTTAGGGCAGATATTAGAGAGTGGAGGCAGGTGGGTCCAAGTTTGACACCTCGGGGCAGGGTGGGGCAGTTTGAGCCAAAGCAAGACTCTTAGGTGCCCAGGCGGGGCGCAAGCCTGAGTCCCCCCTGGAGAACCCTCCCATGGTCGTGGGGACCGCCCGCCCTGGCCCTCTTCACCTGGCGTATAACCGTGGCTGGGCCCAGCCCTGGCCCCAGGTCCCCAGGTCCTCCCTGGGCACTCTGCCTATGCGGGGGCGGGAGAACTGCTGGGAAGTGTGGCCAGGGGAAAATGTGAGGTCCTCTGGGGGCAGGAAGGGCTTCCGTTTCCCGGGTCACGTGCCCAGGGAACCTGGGAACCTGGCCTGGTTACTCAAGGGTGGGGCATGTTGCCCCGAGGGAGGCTTGTGGTGGAGGGGCCTGGGTGCGCATGCGGGGTTCCGAGTCTGGGCCCTAAACTGGCCAGCCCGGGCTCGGACAAAAGCCATCTCCTGGGGGCCTCCCCCCTGTTCTTCCATCCGTAAAGGGGGATCCCTTTACGGATGGAAGAACAGGGGGATCTTCGGGGTGGTGGTGACTGGACGGTGGTGTCTGCGGGTTTGCCTCCACGTAGGCCGTATACTGGCACCACCGCCCCATGTGTCCGAGCCCCTTGGAGGCACAGGTCCGCTTATCTCGGGATGCAGGTGTCCTGCGGTGGTTAAGGAATGGCGTGGGCACTCCACGGGCGAGAGAGGGCACCTGGACCACGAGAGAGCCCCCGGGAAATTCCCCAGCCCTGGGCACCATGGCTCCAGATGCTTCCCCAGGCTCCTGCCCTGGGGCCTGATCTTGCTCAACTGGGCCCGGGTTCGCCACAGGTGAATGTCATTTGCGGACACAAGGACCCGAGACCTTGGATGCGTTTATTGTTAGGGGGCTTGGAGCGCTGGGGGACCGAAGTCGCACTGGTCACAGTCCCTTCTCGAGTAGTTTAGGGCAGATATTAGAGAGTGGAGGCAGGAGGGTCCAAGTTTGACACCTCGGGGCAGGGTGGGGCAGTTTGAGCCAAAGCAAGACTCTTAGGGGCCCAGGCGGGGCGCAGGCCTGAGTCCCCCCTGCAGAACCCTTCCATGGTCGTGGGGACCGCCCGCCCTGGCCCTCTTCACCTGGCGCATAACCGTGGCTGGGCCCAGCCCTGGCCCCAGGTCCCCAGGTCCTCCCTGGGCACTCTACCTATGCCGGGGCGGGAAACTGCTGGGAAGTGTGGCCAGGGGAAAATGTGAGGTCCTCTGCGGGCAGGAAGGGCTTCCGTTTCCTGGGTCACCTGCCCAGGGAACATGGGAACCTGGCCTGGTTACTCAAGGGTGGGGCATGTTGCCCCGAGGGAGGCTTGTGGTGGAGGGGCCTGGGTGCGCATGCGGGGTTCCGAGTCTGGGCCCGAAACTGGCCAGCCCCGGCTCGGACAAAAGCCATCTCCTGGGGGCCTCCACCCTGTTCTTCCATCCATAAAGGGGGATCCCTTTACGGATGAAAAAACAGGGGCATCTTCGGGGTGGTGGTGACTGGACGGTGGTGTCTGCGGGTTTGCCTCCACGTAGGCCTTACACTGGCACCCCCGCCCCATGTGTCCGAGCCCCTTGGAGGCACAGGGCCGCTTATCTCGGGATGCAGGTATCCTGCGGTGGTTAAGGAATGGCGTGGGCACTCCACGGGCGAGAGAGGGCACCTGGACCACGAGAGAGCCCCCGGGAAATTCCCCAGCCCTGGGCACCATGGCTCCAGATGCTTCCCCAGGCTCCTGCCCTGGGGCCTGATCTTGCTCAACTGGGCCTGGGTTCACCGCAGTTGAATGTCATTTGCGGACACCAAGGATCCGAGAACTTGGATGCGTTTATTGGGGGGGGCTTGGAGCGCTGGGGGACCGAAGTCGCACTGGTCACAGTCCCTTCTCGAGTAGTTTAGGGCAGATATTAGAGAGTGGAGGCAGGTGGGTCCAAGTTTGACACCTCGGGGCAGGGTGGGGCAGTTTGAGCCAAAGCAAGACTCTAGGGGCCCAGGCGGGGCGCAGGCCTGAGTCCCCCCTGGAGAACCCTTCCATGGTCGTGGGGACCGCCCGCCCTGGCCCTCTTCACCTGGCGCATAACCGTGGCTGGGCCCAGCCCTGGCCCCAGGTCCCCAGGTCCTCCCTGGGCACTATGCGGATGCGGGGGCGGGAGAACTGCTGGGAAGTGTGGCCAGGGGAAAATGTGAGGTCCTTTGCGGGCAGGAAGGGCTTCCGTTTCCCGGGTCACCTGCCCAGGGAACCTGGGAACCTGGCCTGGTTACTCAAGGGTGGGGCATGTTGCCCCGAGGGAGGCTTGTGGTGGAGGGGCCTGGGTGCGCATGCGGGGTTCTGAGTCTGGGCCCGAAACTGGCTAGCCCCGGCTCGGACAAAAGCCATCTCCTGGGGGCCTCCCCCCTGTTCTTCCATCCGTAAAGGGGGATCCCTTTACGGATGGAAGAACAGGGGTATCTTCGGGGTGGTGGTGACTGGACGGTGGTGTCTGCGGGTTTGCCTCCACGTAGGCCGTATACTGTCACCCCCGCCCCATGTGTCCGAGCCCCTTGGAGGCACAGGGCCGCTTATCTCGGGATGCAGGTGTCCTGCGGTGGTTAAGGAATGGCGTGGGCACTCCACGGGCGAGAGAGGGCACCTGGACCACGTGAGAGCCCCCGGGATATTCCCCAGCCCTGGGCACCATGGCTCCAGATGCTTCCCCAGGCTCCTTCCCTGGGGCCTGATCTTGCTCAACTGGGTCCGGGTTCGGCGCAGGTGAATGTCATTTGCGGACACAAGGACCCAAGACCTTGGATGCGTTTATTGGGAGGGGGCTTGGAGCGCTGGGGGACCGAAGTCGCACTGGTCACAGTCCCTTCTCGAGTAGTTTAGGGCAGATATTAGAGAGTGGAGGCAGGTGGGTCCAAGTTTGACACCTCGGGGCAGGGTGGGGCAGTTTGAGCCAAAGCAAGACTCTTAGGGGCCCAGGCGGGGCGCAGGCCTGAGTCCCCCCTGGAGAACCCTTCCATGGTCGTGGGGACCGCCCGCCCTGGCCCTCTTCACCTGGCACATAACCGTGGCTGGGCCCAGCCCTGGCCCCAGGTCCCCAGGTCCTCCCTGGGCACTCTGCCTATGCGGGGGCGGGAGAACTGCTGGGAAGTGTGGCCAGGGGAAAATGTGAGGTCCTCTGGGGGCAGGAAGGGCTTCCGTTTCCCGGGTCACGTGCCCAGGGAACCTGGGAACCTGGCCTGGTTACTCAAGGGTGGGGCATGTTGCCCCGAGGGAGGCTTGTGGTGGAGGGGCCTGGGTGCGCATGCGGGGTTCCGAGTCTGGGCCCGAAACTGGCCAGCCCCGGCTCGGACAAAAGCCATCTCCTGGGGGCCTCCCCCCTGTTCTTCCATCCGTAAAGGGGGATCCCTTTACGGATGGAAGAACAGGGGGATCTTCGGGGTGGTGGTGACTGGACGGTGGTGTCTGCGGGTTTGCCTCCACGTAGGCCGTATACTGGCACCCCCGCCCCATGTGTCTGAGCCCCTTGGAGGCACAGGTCCGCTTATCTCGGGATGCAGGTGTCCTGCGGTGGTTAAGGAATTGCGTGGGCACTCCACGGGCGAGAGAGGGCACCTGGACCACGAGAGAGCCCCCGGGAAATTCCCCAGCCCTGGGCACCATGGCTCCAGATGCTTCCCCAGGCTCCTGCCCTGGGGCCTGATCTTGCTCAACTGGGCCCGGGTTCGCCACAGGTGAATGTCATTTGCGGACACAAGGACCCGAGACCTTGGATGCGTTTATTGTTAGGGGGCTTGGAGCGCTGGGGGACCGAAGTCGCACTGGTCACAGTCCCTTCTCGAGTAGTTTAGGGCAGATATTAGAGAGTGGAGGCAGGTGGGTCCAAGTTTGACACCTCGGGGCAGGGTGGGGCAGTTTGAGCCAAAGCAAGACTCTTAGGGGCCCAGGCGGGGCGCAGGCCTGAGTCCCCCCTGGAGAACCCTCCCATGGTCGTGGGGACCGCCCGCCCTGGCCCTCTTCACCTGGCGCATAACCGTGGCTGGGCCCAGCCCTGGCCCTAGGTCCCCATGTCCTCCCTGGGCACTCTGCGGTTGCTGGGGCGGGAGAACTGCTGGGAAGTGTGGCCAGGGGAAAATGTGAGGTCTCCTGCGGGCAGGAAGGGCTTCCGTTTCCCGGGTCACCTGCCCAGGGAACCTGGGAACCTGGCCTGGTTACTCAAGGGTGGGGCATGTTGCCCCGAGGGAGGCTTGTGGTGGAGGGGCCTGGGTGCGCATGCGGGGTTCCGAGTCTGGGCCCGAAACTGGCCAGCCCCGGCTCGGACAAAAGCCATCTCCTGGGGGCCTCCCCCCTGTTCTTCCATCCGTAAAGGGGGATCCCTTTACGGATGGAAGAACAGGGGGATCTTCGGGGTGGTGGTGACTGGACGGTGGTGTCTGCGGGTTTGCCTCCACGTAGGCCGTATACTGTCACCCCCGCCCCATGTGTCCGAGCCCCTTGGAGGCACAGCGCCGCTTATCTCGGGATGCAGGTGTCCTGCGGTGGTTAAGGAATGGCGTGGGCTCTCCACGGGCGAGAGAGGGCACCTGGACCACGAGAGAGCCCCCAGGAAATTCCCCAGCCCTGGGCACCATGGCTCCAGATGCTTCCCCCGGCTCCTGCCCTGGGGCCTGATCTTGCTCAACTGGGCCCGGGTTCGCCGCAGGTGAATATCAATTGCGGACACAAGGACCCGAGAACTTGGATGCGTTTATTGGGAGGGGGCTTGGAGCGCTGGGGGACCGAAGTCTCACTGGTCACAGTCCCTTCTCGAGTAGTTTAGGGCAGATATTAGAGAGTGGAGGCAGGTGGGTCCAAGTTTGACACCTCGGGGCAGGGTGGGGCAGTTTGAGCCAAAGCAAGACTCTTAGGGGCCCAGGAGGGGCGCAGGCCTGAGTCCCCCCTGGAAAACCCTCCCTTGGTCGTGGGGACCGCCCGCCCTGGCCCTCTTCACCTGGCGTATAACCGTGGCTGGGCCCAGCCCTGGCCCCAGGTCCCCAGGTCCTCCCTGGGCACTCTGCCTATGCGGTGGCGAGAGAACTGCTGGGAAGTGTGGCCAGGGGAAAATGTGAGGTCCTCTGGGGGCAGGAAGGGCTTCCGTTTCCCGGGTCACGTGCCCAGGGAACATGGGAACCTGGCCTGGTTACTCAAGGGTGGGGCATGTTGCCCCGAGGGAGGCTTGTGGTAGAGGGGCCTGGGTGCGCATGCGGGGTTTCGAGTCTGGGCCCGAAACTGGCCAGCCCCGGCTCGGACAAAAGCCATCTCCTGGGGGCCTCCCCCCTGTTCTTCCATCCGTAAAGGGGGATCCCTTTACGGATGGAAGAACAGGGGGATCTTCGGGGTGGTGGTGACTGGACGGTGGTGTCTGAGGGTTTGACTCCACGTAGGCCGTATACTGGCACCCCCGCCCCATGTGTCCGAGCCCCTTGGAGGCACAGGGCCGCTTATCTCGGGATGCAGGTGTCCTGCGGTGGTTAAGGAATGGCGTGGGCACTCCACGGGCGAGAGAGGGCACCTGGACCACGTGAGAGCCCCCGGGAAATTCCCCAGCCCTGGGCACCATGGCTCCAGATGCTTCCCCAGGCTCCTTCCCTGGGGCCTGATCTTGCTCAACTGGGTCCGGGTTCGGCGCAGGTGAATGTCATTTGCGGACACAAGGACCCAAGACCTTGGATGCGTTTATTGGGAGTGGGCTTGGAGCGCTGGGGGACCGAAGTCGCACTGGTCACAGTCCCTTCTCGAGTAGTTTAGGGCAGATATTAGAGAGTGGAGGCAGGTGGGTCCAAGTTTGACACCTCGGGGCAGGGTGGGGCAGTTTGAGCCAAAGCAACACTCTTAGGGGCCCAGGCGGGGCGCAGGCCTGAGTCCCCCCTGCAGAACCCTTCCATGGTCGTGGGGACCGCCCGCCCTGGCCCTCTTCACCTGGCGCATAACCGTGGCTGGGCCCAGCCCTGGCCCCAGGTCCCCAGGTCCTCCCTGGGCACTCTACCTATGCCGGGGCGGGAAACTGCTGGGAAGTGTGGCCAGGGGAAAATGTGAGGTCCTCTGCGGGCAGGAAGGGCTTCCGTTTCCTGGGTCACCTGCCCAGGGAACATGGGAACCTGGCCTGGTTACTCAAGGGTGGGGCATGTTGCCCCGAGGGAGGCTTGTGGTGGAGGGGCCTGGGTGCGCATGCGGGGTTCCGAGTCAGGGCCCGAAACTGGCCAGCCCCGGCTCGGACAAAAGCCATCTCCTGGGGGCCTCCACCCTGTTCTTCCATCCGTAAAGGGGGATCCCTTTACGGATGAAAAAACAGGGGCATCTTCGGGGTGGTGGTGACTGGACGGTGGTGTCTGCGGGTTTGCCTCCACGTAGGCCTTACACTGGCACCCCCGCCCCATGTGTCCGAGCCCCTTGGAGGCACAGGGCCGCTTATCTCGGGATGCAGGTATCCTGCGGTGGTTAAGGAATGGCGTGGGCACTCCACGGGCGAGAGAGGGCACCTGGACCACGAGAGAGCCCCCGGGAAATTCCCCAGCCCTGGGCACCATGGCTCCAGATGCTTCCCCAGGCTCCTGCCCTGGGGCCTGATCTTGCTCAACTGGGCCTGGGTTCACCGCAGTTGAATGTCATTTGCGGACACCAAGGATCCGAGAACTTGGATGCGTTTATTGGGGGGGGCTTGGAGCGCTGGGGGACCGAAGTCGCACTGGTCACAGTCCCTTCTCGAGTAGTTTAGGGCAGATATTAGAGAGTGGAGGCAGGTGGGTCCAAGTTTGACACCTCGGGGCAGGGTGGGGCAGTTTGAGCCAAAGCAAGACTCTTAGGGGCCCAGGCGGGGCGCAGGCCTGAGTCCCCCCTGGAGAACCCTTCCATGGTCGTGGGGACCGCCCGCCCTGGCCCTCTTCACCTGGCGCATAACCGTGGCTGGGCCCAGCCCTGGCCCCAGGTCCCCAGGTCCTCCCTGGGCACTATGCGGATGCGGGGGCGGGAGAACTGCTGGGAAGTGTGGCCAGGGGAAAATGTGAGGTCCTTTGCGGGCAGGAAGGGCTTCCGTTTCCCGGGTCACCTGCCCAGGGAACCTGGGAACCTGGCCTGGTTACTCAAGGGTGGGGCATGTTGCCCCGAGGGAGGCTTGTGGTGGAGGGGCCTGGGTGCGCATGCGGGGTTCTGAGTCTGGGCCCGAAACTGGCTAGCCCCGGCTCAGACAAAAGCCATCTCCTGGGGGCCTCCCCCCTGTTCTTCCATCCGTAAAGGGGGATCCCTTTACGGATGGAAGAACAGGGGTATCTTCGGGGTGGTGGTGACTGGACGGTGGTGTCTGCGGGTTTGCCTCCACGTAGGCCGTATACTGGCACCCCCGCCCCATGTGTCCGAGCCCCTTGGAGGCACAGGGCCGCTTATCTCGGGATGCAGGTGTCCTGCGGTGGTTAAGGAATGGCGTGGGCACTCCACGGGCGAGAGAGGGCACCTGGACCACTAGAGAGCCCCCGGGAAATTCCCCAGCCGTGGGCACCATGGCTCCAGATGCTTCCCCAGGCTCCTGCCCTGGGGCCTGATCTTGCTCAACTGGGCCCGGGTTCACCGCAGGTGAATGTCTTTTGCGGACACCAAGGACCCGAGACCTTGGATGCGTTTATTGAGAGGGGGCTTGGAGCGCTGGGGGACCAAAGTCGCACTGGTCACAGTCCCTTCTCGAGTAGTTTAGGGCAGATATTAGAGAGTGGAGGCAGGTGGGTCCAAGTTTGACACCTCGGTGCAGGGTGGGGCAGTTTGAGCCAAAGCAAGACTCTTAGGGGCCCAGGCGGGGCGCAGGCCTGAGTCCCCCCTGGAGAACCCTCCCATGGTCGTGGGGACCGCCCGCCCTGGCCCTCTTCACCTGGCGTATAACCGTGGCTGGGCCCAGCCCTGGCACCAGGTCCCCAGGTCCTCCCTGGGCACTCTGCCTATGCGGGGGCGGGAGAACTGCTGGGAAGTGTGGCCAGGGGAAAATGTGAGGTCATCTGGGGGCAGGAAGGGCTTCCGTTTCCCGGGTCACGTGCCCAGGGAACCTGGGAACCTGGCCTGGTTACTCAAGGGTGGGGCATGTTGCCCCGAGGGAGGCTTGTGGTGGAGGGGCCTGGGTGCGCATGCGGGGTTCCGAGTCTGGGCCCGAAACTGGCCAGCCCCGGCTCGGACAAAAGCCATCTCCTGGGGGCCTCCCCCCTGTTCTTCCATCCGTAAAGGGGGATCCCTTTACGGATGGAAGAACAGGGGGATCTTCGGGGTGGTGGTGACTGGACGGTGGTGTCTGCGGGTTTGCCTCCACGTAGGCCGTATACTGTCACCCCCGCCCCATGTGTCCGAGCCCCTTGGAGGCACAGGGCCGCTTATCTCGGGATGCAGGTGTCCTGCGGTGGTTAAGGAATGGCGTGGGCACTCCACGGGCGAGAGAGGGCACCTGGACCACGTGAGAGCCCCCGGGATATTCCCCAGCCCTGGGCACCATGGCTCCAGATGCTTCCCCAGGCTCCTTCCCTGGGGCCTGATCTTGCTCAACTGGGTCCGGGTTCGGCGCAGGTGAATGTCATTTGCGGACACAAGGACCCAAGACCTTGGATGCGTTTATTGGGAGGGGGCTTGGAGCGCTGGGGGACCGAAGTCGCACTGGTCACAGTCCCTTCTCGAGTAGTTTAGGGCAGATATTAGAGAGTGGAGGCAGGTGGGTCCAAGTTTGACACCTCGGGGCAGGGTGGGGCAGTTTGAGCCAAAGCAAGACTCTTAGGGGCCCAGGCGGGGCGCAGGCCTGAGTCCCCCCTGGAGAACCCTCCCATGGTCGTGGGGACCGCCCGCCCTGGCCCTCTTCACCTGGCGTATAACCGTGGCTGGGCCCAGCCCTGGCCCCAGGTCCCCAGGTCCTCCCTGGGCACTCTGCCTATGCGGGGGCGGGAGAACTGCTGGGAAGTGTGGCCAGGGGAAAATGTGAGGTCCTCTGGGGGCAGGAAGGGCTTCCGTTTCCCGGGTCACGTGCCCAGGGAACCTGGGAACCTGGCCTGGTTACTCAAGGGTGGGGCATGTTGCCCCGAGGGAGGCTTGTGGTGGAGGGGCCTGGGTGCGCATGCGGGGTTCCGAGTCTGGGCCCGAAACTGGCCAGCCCCGGCTCGGACAAAAGCCATCTCCTGGGGGCCTCCCCCCTGTTCTTCCATCCGTAAAGGGGGATCCCTTTACGGATGGAAGAACAGGGGGATCTTCGGGGTGGTGGTGACTGGACGGTGGTGTCTGCGGGTTTGCCTCCACGTAGGCCGTATACTGGCACCCCCGCCCCATGTGTCTGAGCCCCTTGGAGGCACAGGTCCGCTTATCTCGGGATGCAGGTGTCCTGCGGTGGTTAAGGAATTGCGTGGGTACTCCACGGGCGAGAGAGGGCACCTGGACCACGAGAGAGCCCCCGGGAAATTCCCCAGCCCTGGGCACCATGGCTCCAGATGCTTCCCCAGGCTCCTGCCCTGGGGCCTGATCTTGCTCAACTGGGCCCGGGTTCGCCACAGGTGAATGTCATTTGCGGACACAAGGACCCGAGACCTTGGATGCGTTTATTGTTAGGGGGCTTGGAGCGCTGGGGGACCGAAGTCGCACTGGTCACAGTCCCTTCTCGAGTAGTTTAGGGCAGATATTAGAGAGTGGAGGCAGGTGGGTCCAAGTTTGACACCTCGGGGCAGGGTGGGGCAGTTTGAGCCAAAGCAAGACTCTTAGGGGCCCAGGCGGGGCGCAGGCCTGAGTCCCCCCTGGAGAACCCTCCCATGGTCGTGGGGACCGCCCGCCCTGGCCCTCTTCACCTGGCGCATAACCGTGGCTGGGCCCAGCCCTGGCCCTAGGTCCCCATGTCCTCCCTGGGCACTCTGTGGTTGCTGGGGAGGGAGAACTGCTGGGAAGTGTGGCCAGGGGAAAATGTGAGGTCCTCTGGGGGCAGGAAGGGCTTCCGTTTCCCGGGTCACGTGCCCAGGGAACCTGGGAACCTGGCCTGGTTACTCAAGGGTGGGGCATGTTGCCCCGAGGGAGGCTTGTGGTGGAGGGGCCTGGGTGCGCATGCGGGGTTCCGAGTCTGGGCCCGAAACTGGCCAGCCCCGGCTCGGACAAAAGCCATCTCCTGGGGGCCTCCCCCCTGTTCTTCCATCCGTAAAGGGGGATCCCTTTACGGATGGAAGAACAGGGGGATCTTCGGGGTGGTGGTGACTGGACGGTGGTGTCTGCGGGTTTGCCTCCACGTAGGCCGTATACTGTCACCCCCGCCCCATGTGTCCGAGCCCCTTGGAGGCACAGCGCCGCTTATCTCGGGATGCAGGTGTCCTGCGGTGGTTAAGGAATGGCGTGGGCTCTCCACGGGCGAGAGAGGGCACCTGGACCACGAGAGAGCCCCCAGGAAATTCCCCAGCCCTGGGCACCATGGCTCCAGATGCTTCCCCCGGCTCCTGCCCTGGGGCCTGATCTTGCTCAACTGGGCCCGGGTTCGCCGCAGGTGAATATCATTTGCGGACACAAGGACCCGAGACCTTGGATGCGTTTATTGGGAGGGGGCTTGGAGCGCTGGGGGACCGAAGTCTCACTGGTCACAGTCCCTTCTCGAGTAGTTTAGGGCAGATATTAGAGAGTGGAGGCAGGTGGGTCCAAGTTAGACACCTCGGGGCAGGGTGGGGCAGTTTGAGCCAAAGCAAGACTCTTAGGGGCCCAGGAGGGGCGCAGGCCTGAGTCCCCCCTGGAAAACCCTCCCTTGGTCGTGGGGACCGCCCGCCCTGGCCCTCTTCACCTGGCGTATAACCGTGGCTGGGCCCAGCCCTGGCCCCAGGTCCCCAGGTCCTCCCTGGGCACTCTGCCTATGCGGTGGCGAGAGAACTGCTGGGAAGTGTGGCCAGGGGAAAATGTGAGGTCCTCTGGGGGCAGGAAGGGCTTCCGTTTCCCGGGTCACGTGCCCAGGGAACCTGGGAACCTGGCCTGGTTACTCAAGGGTGGGGCATGTTGCCCCGAGGGAGGCTTGTGGTGGAGGGGCCTGGGTGCGCATGCGGGGTTCCGAGTCTGGGCCCGAAACTGGCCAGCCCCGGCTCGGACAAAAGCCATCTCCTGGGGGCCTCCCCCCTGTTCTTCCATCCGTAAAGGGGGATCCCTTTACGGATGGAAGAACAGGGGGATCTTCGGGGTGGTGGTGACTGGACGGTGGTGTCTGAGGGTTTGACTCCACGTAGGCCGTATACTGGCACCCCCGCCCCATGTGTCCGAGCCCCTTGGAGGCACAGGGCCGCTTATCTCGGGATGCAGGTGTCCTGCGGTGGTTAAGGAATGGCGTGGGCACTCCACGGGCGAGAGAGGGCACCTGGACCACGTGAGAGCCCCCGGGAAATTCCCCAGCCCTGGGCACCATGGCTCCAGATGCTTCCCCAGGCTCCTTCCCTGGGGCCTGATCTTGCTCAACTGGGTCCGGGTTCGGCGCAGGTGAATGTCATTTGCGGACACAAGGACCCAAGACCTTGGATGCGTTTATTGGGAGTGGGCTTGGAGCGCTGGGGGACCGAAGTCGCACTGGTCACAGTCCCTTCTCGAGTAGTTTAGGGCAGATATTAGAGAGTGGAGGCAGGTGGGTCCAAGTTTGACACCTCGGGGCAGGGTGGGGCAGTTTGAGCCAAAGCAACACTCTTAGGGGCCCAGGCGGGGCGCAGGCCTGAGTCCCCCCTGCAGAACCCTTCCATGGTCGTGGGGACCGCCCGCCCTGGCCCTCTTCACCTGGCGCATAACCGTGGCTGGGCCCAGCCCTGGCCCCAGGTCCCCAGGTCCTCCCTGGGCACTCTACCTATGCCGGGGCGGGAAACTGCTGGGAAGTGTGGCCAGGGGAAAATGTGAGGTCCTCTGCGGGCAGGAAGGGCTTCCGTTTCCTGGGTCACCTGCCCAGGGAACATGGGAACCTGGCCTGGTTACTCAAGGGTGGGGCATGTTGCCCCGAGGGAGGCTTGTGGTGGAGGGGCCTGGGTGCGCATGCGGGGTTCCGAGTCAGGGCCCGAAACTGGCCAGCCCCGGCTCGGACAAAAGCCATCTCCTGGGGGCCTCCACCCTGTTCTTCCATCCGTAAAGGGGGATCCCTTTACGGATGAAAAAACAGGGGCATCTTCGGGGTGGTGGTGACTGGACGGTGGTGTCTGCGGGTTTGCCTCCACGTAGGCCTTACACTGGCACCCCCGCCCCATGTGTCCGAGCCCCTTGGAGGCACAGGGCCGCTTATCTCGGGATGCAGGTATCCTGCGGTGGTTAAGGAATGGCGTGGGCACTCCACGGGCGAGAGAGGGCACCTGGACCACGAGAGAGCCCCCGGGAAATTCCCCAGCCCTGGGCACCATGGCTCCAGATGCTTCCCCAGGCTCCTGCCCTGGGGCCTGATCTTGCTCAACTGGGCCTGGGTTCACCGCAGTTGAATGTCATTTGCGGACACCAAGGATCCGAGAACTTGGATGCGTTTATTGGGGGGGGCTTGGAGCGCTGGGGGACCGAAGTCGCACTGGTCACAGTCCCTTCTCGAGTAGTTTAGGGCAGATATTAGAGAGTGGAGGCAGGTGGGTCCAAGTTTGACACCTCGG
Source organism: Desmodus rotundus (assembly GCF_022682495.2). NCBI lineage: Eukaryota > Metazoa > Chordata > Mammalia > Chiroptera > Phyllostomidae > Desmodus > Desmodus rotundus. The sequence goes on along the minus strand of NC_071387.1, from coordinate 41,183,606 downwards.
GGCAGGGTGGGGCAGTTTGAGCCAAAGCAAGACTCTTAGGGGCCCAGGCGGGGCGCAGGCCTGAGTCCCCCCTGGAGAACCCTTCCATGGTCGTGGGGACCGCCCGCCCTGGCCCTCTTCACCTGGCGCATAACCGTGGCTGGGCCCAGCCCTGGCCCCAGGTCCCCAGGTCCTCCCTGGGCACTATGCGGATGCGGGGGCGGGAGAACTGCTGGGAAGTGTGGCCAGGGGAAAATGTGAGGTCCTTTGCGGGCAGGAAGGGCTTCCGTTTCCCGGGTCACCTGCCCAGGGAACCTGGGAACCTGGCCTGGTTACTCAAGGGTGGGGCATGTTGCCCCGAGGGAGGCTTGTGGTGGAGGGGCCTGGGTGCGCATGCGGGGTTCTGAGTCTGGGCCCGAAACTGGCTAGCCCCGGCTCAGACAAAAGCCATCTCCTGGGGGCCTCCCCCCTGTTCTTCCATCCGTAAAGGGGGATCCCTTTACGGATGGAAGAACAGGGGTATCTTCGGGGTGGTGGTGACTGGACGGTGGTGTCTGCGGGTTTGCCTCCACGTAGGCCGTATACTGGCACCCCCGCCCCATGTGTCCGAGCCCCTTGGAGGCACAGGGCCGCTTATCTCGGGATGCAGGTGTCCTGCGGTGGTTAAGGAATGGCGTGGGCACTCCACGGGCGAGAGAGGGCACCTGGACCACTAGAGAGCCCCCAGGAAATTCCCCAGCCGTGGGCACCATGGCTCCAGATGCTTCCCCAGGCTCCTGCCCTGGGGCCTGATCTTGCTCAACTGGGCCCGGGTTCACCGCAGGTGAATGTCTTTTGCGGACACCAAGGACCCGAGACCTTGGATGCGTTTATTGAGAGGGGGCTTGGAGCGCTGGGGGACCAAAGTCGCACTGGTCACAGTCCCTTCTCGAGTAGTTTAGGGCAGATATTAGAGAGTGGAGGCAGGTGGGTCCAAGTTTGACACCTCGGGGCAGGGTGGGGCAGTTTGAGCCAAAGCAAGACTCTTAGGGGCCCAGGCGGGGCGCAGGCCTGAGTCCCCCCTGGAGAACCCTCCCATGGTCGTGGGGACCGCCCGCCCTGGCCCTCTTCACCTGGCGTATAACCGTGGCTGGGCCCAGCCCTGGCCCCAGGTCCCCAGGTCCTCCCTGGGCACTCTGCCTATGCGGGGGCGGGAGAACTGCTGGGAAGTGTGGCCAGGGGAAAATGTGAGGTCCTCTGGGGGCAGGAAGGGCTTCCGTTTCCCGGGTCACGTGCCCAGGGAACCTGGGAACCTGGCCTGGTTACTCAAGGGTGGGGCATGTTGCCCCGAGGGAGGCTTGTGGTGGAGGGGCCTGGGTGCGCATGCGGGGTTCCGAGTCTGGGCCCGAAACTGGCCAGCCCCGGCTCGGACAAAAGCCATCTCCTGGGGGCCTCCCCCCTGTTCTTCCATCCGTAAAGGGGGATCCCTTTACGGATGGAAGAACAGGGGGATCTTCGGGGTGGTGGTGACTGGACGGTGGTGTCTGCGGGTTTGCCTCCACGTAGGCCGTATACTGGCACCCCCGCCCCATGTGTCTGAGCCCCTTGGAGGCACAGGTCCGCTTATCTCGGGATGCAGGTGTCCTGCGGTGGTTAAGGAATTGCGTGGGCACTCCACGGGCGAGAGAGGGCACCTGGACCACGAGAGAGCCCCCGGGAAATTCCCCAGCCCTGGGCACCATGGCTCCAGATGCTTCCCCAGGCTCCTGCCCTGGGGCCTGATCTTGCTCAACTGGGCCCGGGTTCGCCACAGGTGAATGTCATTTGCGGACACAAGGACCCGAGACCTTGGATGCGTTTATTGTTAGGGGGCTTGGAGCGCTGGGGGACCGAAGTCGCACTGGTCACAGTCCCTTCTCGAGTAGTTTAGGGCAGATATTAGAGAGTGGAGGCAGGTGGGTCCAAGTTTGACACCTCGGGGCAGGGTGGGGCAGTTTGAGCCAAAGCAAGACTCTTAGGGGCCCAGGCGGGGCGCAGGCCTGAGTCCCCCCTGGAGAACCCTCCCATGGTCGTGGGGACCGCCCGCCCTGGCCCTCTTCACCTGGCGCATAACCGTGGCTGGGCCCAGCCCTGGCCCTAGGTCCCCATGTCCTCCCTGGGCACTCTGCGGTTGCTGGGGCGGGAGAACTGCTGGGAAGTGTGGCCAGGGGAAAATGTGAGGTCTCCTGCGGGCAGGAAGGGCTTCCGTTTCCCGGGTCACCTGCCCAGGGAACCTGGGAACCTGGCCTGGTTACTCAAGGGTGGGGCATGTTGCCCCGAGGGAGGCTTGTGGTGGAGGGGCCTGGGTGCGCATGCGGGGTTCCGAGTCTGGGCCCGAAACTGGCCAGCCCCGGCTCGGACAAAAGCCATCTCCTGGGGGCCTCCCCCCTGTTCTTCCATCCGTAAAGGGGGATCCCTTTACGGATGGAAGAACAGGGGGATCTTCGGGGTGGTGGTGACTGGACGGTGGTGTCTGCGGGTTTGCCTCCACGTAGGCCGTATACTGTCACCCCCGCCCCATGTGTCCGAGCCCCTTGGAGGCACAGCGCCGCTTATCTCGGGATGCAGGTGTCCTGCGGTGGTTAAGGAATGGCGTGGGCTCTCCACGGGCGAGAGAGGGCACCTGGACCACGAGAGAGCCCCCAGGAAATTCCCCAGCCCTGGGCACCATGGCTCCAGATGCTTCCCCCGGCTCCTGCCCTGGGGCCTGATCTTGCTCAACTGGGCCCGGGTTCGCCGCAGGTGAATATCAATTGCGGACACAAGGACCCGAGACCTTGGATGCGTTTATTGGGAGGGGGCTTGGAGCGCTGGGGGACCGAAGTCTCACTGGTCACAGTCCCTTCTCGAGTAGTTTAGGGCAGATATTAGAGAGTGGAGGCAGGTGGGTCCAAGTTTGACACCTCGGGGCAGGGTGGGGCAGTTTGAGCCAAAGCAAGACTCTTAGGGGCCCAGGAGGGGCGCAGGCCTGAGTCCCCCCTGGAAAACCCTCCCTTGGTCGTGGGGACCGCCCGCCCTGGCCCTCTTCACCTGGCGTATAACCGTGGCTGGGCCCAGCCCTGGCCCCAGGTCCCCAGGTCCTCCCTGGGCACTCTGCCTATGCGGTGGCGAGAGAACTGCTGGGAAGTGTGGCCAGGGGAAAATGTGAGGTCCTCTGGGGGCAGGAAGGGCTTCCGTTTCCCGGGTCACGTGCCCAGGGAACATGGGAACCTGGCCTGGTTACTCAAGGGTGGGGCATGTTGCCCCGAGGGAGGCTTGTGGTAGAGGGGCCTGGGTGCGCATGCGGGGTTTCGAGTCTGGGCCCGAAACTGGCCAGCCCCGGCTCGGACAAAAGCCATCTCCTGGGGGCCTCCCCCCTGTTCTTCCATCCGTAAAGGGGGATCCCTTTACGGATGGAAGAACAGGGGGATCTTCGGGGTGGTGGTGACTGGACGGTGGTGTCTGAGGGTTTGACTCCACGTAGGCCGTATACTGGCACCCCCGCCCCATGTGTCCGAGCCCCTTGGAGGCACAGGGCCGCTTATCTCGGGATGCAGGTGTCCTGCGGTGGTTAAGGAATGGCGTGGGCACTCCACGGGCGAGAGAGGGCACCTGGACCACGTGAGAGCCCCCGGGAAATTCCCCAGCCCTGGGCACCATGGCTCCAGATGCTTCCCCAGGCTCCTTCCCTGGGGCCTGATCTTGCTCAACTGGGTCCGGGTTCGGCGCAGGTGAATGTCATTTGCGGACACAAGGACCCAAGACCTTGGATGCGTTTATTGGGAGTGGGCTTGGAGCGCTGGGGGACCGAAGTCGCACTGGTCACAGTCCCTTCTCGAGTAGTTTAGGGCAGATATTAGAGAGTGGAGGCAGGTGGGTCCAAGTTTGACACCTCGGGGCAGGGTGGGGCAGTTTGAGCCAAAGCAACACTCTTAGGGGCCCAGGCGGGGCGCAGGCCTGAGTCCCCCCTGCAGAACCCTTCCATGGTCGTGGGGACCGCCCGCCCTGGCCCTCTTCACCTGGCGCATAACCGTGGCTGGGCCCAGCCCTGGCCCCAGGTCCCCAGGTCCTCCCTGGGCACTCTACCTATGCCGGGGCGGGAAACTGCTGGGAAGTGTGGCCAGGGGAAAATGTGAGGTCCTCTGCGGGCAGGAAGGGCTTCCGTTTCCTGGGTCACCTGCCCAGGGAACATGGGAACCTGGCCTGGTTACTCAAGGGTGGGGCATGTTGCCCCGAGGGAGGCTTGTGGTGGAGGGGCCTGGGTGCGCATGCGGGGTTCCGAGTCAGGGCCCGAAACTGGCCAGCCCCGGCTCGGACAAAAGCCATCTCCTGGGGGCCTCCACCCTGTTCTTCCATCCGTAAAGGGGGATCCCTTTACGGATGAAAAAACAGGGGCATCTTCGGGGTGGTGGTGACTGGACGGTGGTGTCTGCGGGTTTGCCTCCACGTAGGCCTTACACTGGCACCCCCGCCCCATGTGTCCGAGCCCCTTGGAGGCACAGGGCCGCTTATCTCGGGATGCAGGTATCCTGCGGTGGTTAAGGAATGGCGTGGGCACTCCACGGGCGAGAGAGGGCACCTGGACCACGAGAGAGCCCCCGGGAAATTCCCCAGCCCTGGGCACCATGGCTCCAGATGCTTCCCCAGGCTCCTGCCCTGGGGCCTGATCTTGCTCAACTGGGCCTGGGTTCACCGCAGTTGAATGTCATTTGCGGACACCAAGGATCCGAGAACTTGGATGCGTTTATTGGGGGGGGCTTGGAGCGCTGGGGGACCGAAGTCGCACTGGTCACAGTCCCTTCTCGAGTAGTTTAGGGCAGATATTAGAGAGTGGAGGCAGGTGGGTCCAAGTTTGACACCTCGGGGCAGGGTGGGGCAGTTTGAGCCAAAGCAAGACTCTTAGGGGCCCAGGCGGGGCGCAGGCCTGAGTCCCCCCTGGAGAACCCTTCCATGGTCGTGGGGACCGCCCGCCCTGGCCCTCTTCACCTGGCGCATAACCGTGGCTGGGCCCAGCCCTGGCCCCAGGTCCCCAGGTCCTCCCTGGGCACTATGCGGATGCGGGGGCGGGAGAACTGCTGGGAAGTGTGGCCAGGGGAAAATGTGAGGTCCTTTGCGGGCAGGAAGGGCTTCCGTTTCCCGGGTCACCTGCCCAGGGAACCTGGGAACCTGGCCTGGTTACTCAAGGGTGGGGCATGTTGCCCCGAGGGAGGCTTGTGGTGGAGGGGCCTGGGTGCGCATGCGGGGTTCTGAGTCTGGGCCCGAAACTGGCTAGCCCCGGCTCAGACAAAAGCCATCTCCTGGGGGCCTCCCCCCTGTTCTTCCATCCGTAAAGGGGGATCCCTTTACGGATGGAAGAACAGGGGTATCTTCGGGGTGGTGGTGACTGGACGGTGGTGTCTGCGGGTTTGCCTCCACGTAGGCCGTATACTGGCACCCCCGCCCCATGTGTCCGAGCCCCTTGGAGGCACAGGGCCGCTTATCTCGGGATGCAGGTGTCCTGCGGTGGTTAAGGAATGGCGTGGGCACTCCACGGGCGAGAGAGGGCACCTGGACCACTAGAGAGCCCCCGGGAAATTCCCCAGCCGTGGGCACCATGGCTCCAGATGCTTCCCCAGGCTCCTGCCCTGGGGCCTGATCTTGCTCAACTGGGCCCGGGTTCACCGCAGGTGAATGTCTTTTGCGGACACCAAGGACCCGAGACCTTGGATGCGTTTATTGAGAGGGGGCTTGGAGCGCTGGGGGACCAAAGTCGCACTGGTCACAGTCCCTTCTCGAGTAGTTTAGGGCAGATATTAGAGAGTGGAGGCAGGTGGGTCCAAGTTTGACACCTCGGTGCAGGGTGGGGCAGTTTGAGCCAAAGCAAGACTCTTAGGGGCCCAGGCGGGGCGCAGGCCTGAGTCCCCCCTGGAGAACCCTCCCATGGTCGTGGGGACCGCCCGCCCTGGCCCTCTTCACCTGGCGTATAACCGTGGCTGGGCCCAGCCCTGGCACCAGGTCCCCAGGTCCTCCCTGGGCACTCTGCCTATGCGGGGGCGGGAGAACTGCTGGGAAGTGTGGCCAGGGGAAAATGTGAGGTCATCTGGGGGCAGGAAGGGCTTCCGTTTCCCGGGTCACGTGCCCAGGGAACCTGGGAACCTGGCCTGGTTACTCAAGGGTGGGGCATGTTGCCCCGAGGGAGGCTTGTGGTGGAGGGGCCTGGGTGCGCATGCGGGGTTCCGAGTCTGGGCCCGAAACTGGCCAGCCCCGGCTCGGACAAAAGCCATCTCCTGGGGGCCTCCCCCCTGTTCTTCCATCCGTAAAGGGGGATCCCTTTACGGATGGAAGAACAGGGGGATCTTCGGGGTGGTGGTGACTGGACGGTGGTGTCTGCGGGTTTGCCTCCACGTAGGCCGTATACTGTCACCCCCGCCCCATGTGTCCGAGCCCCTTGGAGGCACAGGGCCGCTTATCTCGGGATGCAGGTGTCCTGCGGTGGTTAAGGAATGGCGTGGGCACTCCACGGGCGAGAGAGGGCACCTGGACCACGTGAGAGCCCCCGGGATATTCCCCAGCCCTGGGCACCATGGCTCCAGATGCTTCCCCAGGCTCCTTCCCTGGGGCCTGATCTTGCTCAACTGGGTCCGGGTTCGGCGCAGGTGAATGTCATTTGCGGACACAAGGACCCAAGACCTTGGATGCGTTTATTGGGAGGGGGCTTGGAGCGCTGGGGGACCGAAGTCGCACTGGTCACAGTCCCTTCTCGAGTAGTTTAGGGCAGATATTAGAGAGTGGAGGCAGGTGGGTCCAAGTTTGACACCTCGGGGCAGGGTGGGGCAGTTTGAGCCAAAGCAAGACTCTTAGGGGCCCAGGCGGGGCGCAGGCCTGAGTCCCCCCTGGAGAACCCTCCCATGGTCGTGGGGACCGCCCGCCCTGGCCCTCTTCACCTGGCGTATAACCGTGGCTGGGCCCAGCCCTGGCCCCAGGTCCCCAGGTCCTCCCTGGGCACTCTGCCTATGCGGGGGCGGGAGAACTGCTGGGAAGTGTGGCCAGGGGAAAATGTGAGGTCCTCTGGGGGCAGGAAGGGCTTCCGTTTCCCGGGTCACGTGCCCAGGGAACCTGGGAACCTGGCCTGGTTACTCAAGGGTGGGGCATGTTGCCCCGAGGGAGGCTTGTGGTGGAGGGGCCTGGGTGCGCATGCGGGGTTCCGAGTCTGGGCCCGAAACTGGCCAGCCCCGGCTCGGACAAAAGCCATCTCCTGGGGGCCTCCCCCCTGTTCTTCCATCCGTAAAGGGGGATCCCTTTACGGATGGAAGAACAGGGGGATCTTCGGGGTGGTGGTGACTGGACGGTGGTGTCTGCGGGTTTGCCTCCACGTAGGCCGTATACTGGCACCCCCGCCCCATGTGTCTGAGCCCCTTGGAGGCACAGGTCCGCTTATCTCGGGATGCAGGTGTCCTGCGGTGGTTAAGGAATTGCGTGGGTACTCCACGGGCGAGAGAGGGCACCTGGACCACGAGAGAGCCCCCGGGAAATTCCCCAGCCCTGGGCACCATGGCTCCAGATGCTTCCCCAGGCTCCTGCCCTGGGGCCTGATCTTGCTCAACTGGGCCCGGGTTCGCCACAGGTGAATGTCATTTGCGGACACAAGGACCCGAGACCTTGGATGCGTTTATTGTTAGGGGGCTTGGAGCGCTGGGGGACCGAAGTCGCACTGGTCACAGTCCCTTCTCGAGTAGTTTAGGGCAGATATTAGAGAGTGGAGGCAGGTGGGTCCAAGTTTGACACCTCGGGGCAGGGTGGGGCAGTTTGAGCCAAAGCAAGACTCTTAGGGGCCCAGGCGGGGCGCAGGCCTGAGTCCCCCCTGGAGAACCCTCCCATGGTCGTGGGGACCGCCCGCCCTGGCCCTCTTCACCTGGCGCATAACCGTGGCTGGGCCCAGCCCTGGCCCTAGGTCCCCATGTCCTCCCTGGGCACTCTGTGGTTGCTGGGGAGGGAGAACTGCTGGGAAGTGTGGCCAGGGGAAAATGTGAGGTCTCCTGCGGGCAGGAAGGGCTTCCGTTTCCCGGGTCACGTGCCCAGGGAACCTGGGAACCTGGCCTGGTTACTCAAGGGTGGGGCATGTTGCCCCGAGGGAGGCTTGTGGTGGAGGGGCCTGGGTGCGCATGCGGGGTTCCGAGTCTGGGCCCGAAACTGGCCAGCCCCGGCTCGGACAAAAGCCATCTCCTGGGGGCCTCCCCCCTGTTCTTCCATCCGTAAAGGGGGATCCCTTTACGGATGGAAGAACAGGGGGATCTTCGGGGTGGTGGTGACTGGACGGTGGTGTCTGCGGGTTTGCCTCCACGTAGGCCGTATACTGTCACCCCCGCCCCATGTGTCCGAGCCCCTTGGAGGCACAGCGCCGCTTATCTCGGGATGCAGGTGTCCTGCGGTGGTTAAGGAATGGCGTGGGCTCTCCACGGGCGAGAGAGGGCACCTGGACCACGAGAGAGCCCCCAGGAAATTCCCCAGCCCTGGGCACCATGGCTCCAGATGCTTCCCCCGGCTCCTGCCCTGGGGCCTGATCTTGCTCAACTGGGCCCGGGTTCGCCGCAGGTGAATATCATTTGCGGACACAAGGACCCGAGACCTTGGATGCGTTTATTGGGAGGGGGCTTGGAGCGCTGGGGGACCGAAGTCTCACTGGTCACAGTCCCTTCTCGAGTAGTTTAGGGCAGATATTAGAGAGTGGAGGCAGGTGGGTCCAAGTTAGACACCTCGGGGCAGGGTGGGGCAGTTTGAGCCAAAGCAAGACTCTTAGGGGCCCAGGAGGGGCGCAGGCCTGAGTCCCCCCTGGAAAACCCTCCCTTGGTCGTGGGGACCGCCCGCCCTGGCCCTCTTCACCTGGCGTATAACCGTGGCTGGGCCCAGCCCTGGCCCCAGGTCCCCAGGTCCTCCCTGGGCACTCTGCCTATGCGGTGGCGAGAGAACTGCTGGGAAGTGTGGCCAGGGGAAAATGTGAGGTCCTCTGGGGGCAGGAAGGGCTTCCGTTTCCCGGGTCACGTGCCCAGGGAACCTGGGAACCTGGCCTGGTTACTCAAGGGTGGGGCATGTTGCCCCGAGGGAGGCTTGTGGTGGAGGGGCCTGGGTGCGCATGCGGGGTTCCGAGTCTGGGCCCGAAACTGGCCAGCCCCGGCTCGGACAAAAGCCATCTCCTGGGGGCCTCCCCCCTGTTCTTCCATCCGTAAAGGGGGATCCCTTTACGGATGGAAGAACAGGGGGATCTTCGGGGTGGTGGTGACTGGACGGTGGTGTCTGAGGGTTTGACTCCACGTAGGCCGTATACTGGCACCCCCGCCCCATGTGTCCGAGCCCCTTGGAGGCACAGGGCCGCTTATCTCGGGATGCAGGTGTCCTGCGGTGGTTAAGGAATGGCGTGGGCACTCCACGGGCGAGAGAGGGCACCTGGACCACGTGAGAGCCCCCGGGAAATTCCCCAGCCCTGGGCACCATGGCTCCAGATGCTTCCCCAGGCTCCTTCCCTGGGGCCTGATCTTGCTCAACTGGGTCCGGGTTCGGCGCAGGTGAATGTCATTTGCGGACACAAGGACCCAAGACCTTGGATGCGTTTATTGGGAGTGGGCTTGGAGCGCTGGGGGACCGAAGTCGCACTGGTCACAGTCCCTTCTCGAGTAGTTTAGGGCAGATATTAGAGAGTGGAGGCAGGTGGGTCCAAGTTTGACACCTCGGGGCAGGGTGGGGCAGTTTGAGCCAAAGCAACACTCTTAGGGGCCCAGGCGGGGCGCAGGCCTGAGTCCCCCCTGCAGAACCCTTCCATGGTCGTGGGGACCGCCCGCCCTGGCCCTCTTCACCTGGCGCATAACCGTGGCTGGGCCCAGCCCTGGCCCCAGGTCCCCAGGTCCTCCCTGGGCACTCTACCTATGCCGGGGCGGGAAACTGCTGGGAAGTGTGGCCAGGGGAAAATGTGAGGTCCTCTGCGGGCAGGAAGGGCTTCCGTTTCCTGGGTCACCTGCCCAGGGAACATGGGAACCTGGCCTGGTTACTCAAGGGTGGGGCATGTTGCCCCGAGGGAGGCTTGTGGTGGAGGGGCCTGGGTGCGCATGCGGGGTTCCGAGTCAGGGCCCGAAACTGGCCAGCCCCGGCTCGGACAAAAGCCATCTCCTGGGGGCCTCCACCCTGTTCTTCCATCCGTAAAGGGGGATCCCTTTACGGATGAAAAAACAGGGGCATCTTCGGGGTGGTGGTGACTGGACGGTGGTGTCTGCGGGTTTGCCTCCACGTAGGCCTTACACTGGCACCCCCGCCCCATGTGTCCGAGCCCCTTGGAGGCACAGGGCCGCTTATCTCGGGATGCAGGTATCCTGCGGTGGTTAAGGAATGGCGTGGGCACTCCACGGGCGAGAGAGGGCACCTGGACCACGAGAGAGCCCCCGGGAAATTCCCCAGCCCTGGGCACCATGGCTCCAGATGCTTCCCCAGGCTCCTGCCCTGGGGCCTGATCTTGCTCAACTGGGCCTGGGTTCACCGCAGTTGAATGTCATTTGCGGACACCAAGGATCCGAGAACTTGGATGCGTTTATTGGGGGGGGCTTGGAGCGCTGGGGGACCGAAGTCGCACTGGTCACAGTCCCTTCTCGAGTAGTTTAGGGCAGATATTAGAGAGTGGAGGCAGGTGGGTCCAAGTTTGACACCTCGGGGCAGGGTGGGGCAGTTTGAGCCAAAGCAAGACTCTTAGGGGCCCAGGCGGGGCGCAGGCCTGAGTCCCCCCTGGAGAACCCTTCCATGGTCGTGGGGACCGCCCGCCCTGGCCCTCTTCACCTGGCGCATAACCGTGGCTGGGCCCAGCCCTGGCCCCAGGTCCCCAGGTCCTCCCTGGGCACTATGCGGATGCGGGGGCGGGAGAACTGCTGGGAAGTGTGGCCAGGGGAAAATGTGAGGTCCTTTGCGGGCAGGAAGGGCTTCCGTTTCCCGGGTCACCTGCCCAGGGAACCTGGGAACCTGGCCTGGTTACTCAAGGGTGGGGCATGTTGCCCCGAGGGAGGCTTGTGGTGGAGGGGCCTGGGTGCGCATGCGGGGTTCTGAGTCTGGGCCCGAAACTGGCTAGCCCCGGCTCAGACAAAAGCCATCTCCTGGGGGCCTCCCCCCTGTTCTTCCATCCGTAAAGGGGGATCCCTTTACGGATGGAAGAACAGGGGTATCTTCGGGGTGGTGGTGACTGGACGGTGGTGTCTGCGGGTTTGCCTCCACGTAGGCCGTATACTGGCACCCCCGCCCCATGTGTCCGAGCCCCTTGGAGGCACAGGGCCGCTTATCTCGGGATGCAGGTGTCCTGCGGTGGTTAAGGAATGGCGTGGGCACTCCACGGGCGAGAGAGGGCACCTGGACCACTAGAGAGCCCCCAGGAAATTCCCCAGCCGTGGGCACCATGGCTCCAGATGCTTCCCCAGGCTCCTGCCCTGGGGCCTGATCTTGCTCAACTGGGCCCGGGTTCACCGCAGGTGAATGTCTTTTGCGGACACCAAGGACCCGAGACCTTGGATGCGTTTATTGAGAGGGGGCTTGGAGCGCTGGGGGACCAAAGTCGCACTGGTCACAGTCCCTTCTCGAGTAGTTTAGGGCAGATATTAGAGAGTGGAGGCAGGTGGGTCCAAGTTTGACACCTCGGTGCAGGGTGGGGCAGTTTGAGCCAAAGCAAGACTCTTAGGGGCCCAGGCGGGGCGCAGGCCTGAGTCCCCCCTGGAGAACCCTCCCATGGTCGTGGGGACCGCCCGCCCTGGCCCTCTTCACCTGGCGTATAACCGTGGCTGGGCCCAGCCCTGGCACCAGGTCCCCAGGTCCTCCCTGGGCACTCTGCCTATGCGGGGGCGGGAGAACTGCTGGGAAGTGTGGCCAGGGGAAAATGTGAGGTCATCTGGGGGCAGGAAGGGCTTCCGTTTCCCGGGTCACGTGCCCAGGGAACCTGGGAACCTGGCCTGGTTACTCAAGGGTGGGGCATGTTGCCCCGAGGGAGGCTTGTGGTGGAGGGGCCTGGGTGCGCATGCGGGGTTCCGAGTCTGGGCCCGAAACTGGCCAGCCCCGGCTCGGACAAAAGCCATCTCCTGGGGGCCTCCCCCCTGTTCTTCCATCCGTAAAGGGGGATCCCTTTACGGATGGAAGAACAGGGGGATCTTCGGGGTGCTGGTGACTGGACGGTGGTGTCTGCGGGTTTGCCTCCACGTAGGCCGTATACTGTCACCCCCGCCCCATGTGTCCGAGCCCCTTGGAGGCACAGGGCCGCTTATCTCGGGATGCAGGTGTCCTGCGGTGGTTAAGGAATGGCGTGGGCACTCCACGGGCGAGAGAGGGCACCTGGACCACGTGAGAGCCCCCGGGATATTCCCCAGCCCTGGGCACCATGGCTCCAGATGCTTCCCCAGGCTCCTTCCCTGGGGCCTGATCTTGCTCAACTGGGTCCGGGTTCGGCGCAGGTGAATGTCATTTGCGGACACAAGGACCCAAGACCTTGGATGCGTTTATTGGGAGGGGGCTTGGAGCGCTGGGGGACCGAAGTCGCACTGGTCACAGTCCCTTCTCGAGTAGTTTAGGGCAGATATTAGAGAGTGGAGGCAGGTGGGTCCAAGTTTGACACCTCGGGGCAGGGTGGGGCAGTTTGAGCCAAAGCAAGACTCTTAGGGGCCCAGGCGGGGCGCAGGCCTGAGTCCCCCCTGGAGAACCCTCCCATGGTCGTGGGGACCGCCCGCCCTGGCCCTCTTCACCTGGCGTATAACCGTGGCTGGGCCCAGCCCTGGCCCCAGGTCCCCAGGTCCTCCCTGGGCACTCTGCCTATGCGGGGGCGGGAGAACTGCTGGGAAGTGTGGCCAGGGGAAAATGTGAGGTCCTCTGGGGGCAGGAAGGGCTTCCGTTTCCCGGGTCACGTGCCCAGGGAACCTGGGAACCTGGCCTGGTTACTCAAGGGTGGGGCATGTTGCCCCGAGGGAGGCTTGTGGTGGAGGGGCCTGGGTGCGCATGTGGGGTTCCGAGTCTGGGCCCGAAACTGGCCAGCCCCGGCTCGGACAAAAGCCATCTCCTGGGGGCCTCCCCCCTGTTCTTCCATCCGTAAAGGGGGATCCCTTTACGGATGGAAGAACAGGGGGATCTTCGGGGTGGTGGTGACTGGACGGTGGTGTCTGCGGGTTTGCCTCCACGTAGGCCGTATACTGGCACCCCCGCCCCATGTGTCTGAGCCCCTTGGAGGCACAGGTCCGCTTATCTCGGGATGCAGGTGTCCTGCGGTGGTTAAGGAATTGCGTGGGTACTCCACGGGCGAGAGAGGGCACCTGGACCACGAGAGAGCCCCCGGGAAATTCCCCAGCCCTGGGCACCATGGCTCCAGATGCTTCCCCAGGCTCCTGCCCTGGGGCCTGATCTTGCTCAACTGGGCCCGGGTTCGCCACAGGTGAATGTCATTTGCGGACACAAGGACCCGAGACCTTGGATGCGTTTATTGTTAGGGGGCTTGGAGCGCTGGGGGACCGAAGTCGCACTGGTCACAGTCCCTTCTCGAGTAGTTTAGGGCAGATATTAGAGAGTGGAGGCAGGTGGGTCCAAGTTTGACACCTCGGGGCAGGGTGGGGCAGTTTGAGCCAAAGCAAGACTCTTAGGGGACCAGGCGGGGCGCAGGCCTGAGTCCCCCCTGGAGAACCCTCCCATGGTCGTGGGGACCGCCCGCCCTGGCCCTCTTCACCTGGCGCATAACCGTGGCTGGGCCCAGCCCTGGCCCTAGGTCCCCATGTCCTCCCTGGGCACTCTGTGGTTGCTGGGGCGGGAGAACTGCTGGGAAGTGTGGCCAGGGGAAAATGTGAGGTCTCCTGCGGGCAGGAAGGGCTTCCGTTTCCCGGGTCACGTGCCCAGGGAACCTGGGAACCTGGCCTGGTTACTCAAGGGTGGGGCATGTTGCCCCGAGGGAGGCTTGTGGTGGAGGGGCCTGGGTGCGCATGCGGGGTTCCGAGTCTGGGCCCGAAACTGGCCAGCCCCGGCTCGGACAAAAGCCATCTCCTGGGGGCCTCCCCCCTGTTCTTCCATCCGTAAAGGGGGATCCCTTTACGGATGGAAGAACAGGGGGATCTTCGGGGTGGTGGTGACTGGACGGTGGTGTCTGCGGGTTTGCCTCCACGTAGGCCGTATACTGTCACCCCTGCCCCATGTGTCCGAGCCCCTTGGAGGCACAGCGCCGCTTATCTCGGGATGCAGGTGTCCTGCGGTGGTTAAGGAATGGCGTGGGCTCTCCACGGGCGAGAGAGGGCACCTGGACCACGAGAGAGCCCCCAGGAAATTCCCCAGCCCTGGGCACCATGGCTCCAGATGCTTCCCCCGGCTCCTGCCCTGGGGCCTGATCTTGCTCAACTGGGCCCGGGTTCGCCGCAGGTGAATATCATTTGCGGACACAAGGACCCGAGACCTTGGATGCTTTTATTGGGAGGGGGCTTGGAGCGCTGGGGGACCGAAGTCTCACTGGTCACAGTCCCTTCTCGAGTAGTTTAGGGCAGATATTAGAGAGTGGAGGCAGGTGGGTCCAAGTTTGACACCTCGGGGCAGGGTGGGGCAGTTTGAGCCAAAGCAAGACTCTTAGGGGCCCAGGAGGGGCGCAGGCCTGAGTCCCCCCTGGAAAACCCTCCCTTGGTCGTGGGGACCGCCCGCCCTGGCCCTCTTCACCTGGCGTATAACCGTGGCTGGGCCCAGCCCTGGCCCCAGGTCCCCAGGTCCTCCCTGGGCACTCTGCCTATGCGGTGGCGAGAGAACTGCTGGGAAGTGTGGCCAGGGGAAAATGTGAGGTCCTCTGGGGGCAGGAAGGGCTTCCGTTTCCCGGGTCACGTGCCCAGGGAACCTGGGAACCTGGCCTGGTTACTCAAGGGTGGGGCATGTTGCCCCGAGGGAGGCTTGTGGTGGAGGGGCCTGGGTGCGCATGCGGGGTTCCGAGTCTGGGCCCGAAACTGGCCAGCCCCGGCTCGGACAAAAGCCATCTCCTGGGGGCCTCCCCCCTGTTCTTCCATCCGTAAAGGGGGATCCCTTTACGGATGGAAGAACAGGGGGATCTTCGGGGTGGTGGTGACTGGACGGTGGTGTCTGAGGGTTTGACTCCACGTAGGCCGTATACTGGCACCCCCGCCCCATGTGTCCGAGCCCCTTGGAGGCACAGGGCCGCTTATCTCGGGATGCAGGTGTCCTGCGGTGGTTAAGGAATGGCGTGGGCACTCCACGGGCGAGAGAGGGCACCTGGACCACGTGAGAGCCCCCGGGAAATTCCCCAGCCCTGGGCACCATGGCTCCAGATGCTTCCCCAGGCTCCTTCCCTGGGGCCTGATCTTGCTCAACTGGGTCCGGGTTCGGCGCAGGTGAATGTCATTTGCGGACACAAGGACCCAAGACCTTGGATGCGTTTATTGGGAGGGGGCTTGGAGCCTTGGGGGACCGAAGTCGCACTGGTCACAGTCCCTTCTCGAGTAGTTTAGGGCAGATATTAGAGAGTGGAGGCAGGTGGGTCCAAGTTTGACACCTCGGGGCAGGGTGGGGCAGTTTGAGCCAAAGCAAGACTCTTAGGTGCCCAGGCGGGGCGCAAGCCTGAGTCCCCCCTGGAGAACCCTCCCATGGTCGTGGGGACCGCCCGCCCTGGCCCTCTTCACCTGGCGTATAACCGTGGCTGGGCCCAGCCCTGGCCCCAGGTCCCCAGGTCCTCCCTGGGCACTCTGCCTATGCGGGGGCGGGAGAACTGCTGGGAAGTGTGGCCAGGGGAAAATGTGAGGTCCTCTGGGGGCAGGAAGGGCTTCCGTTTCCCGGGTCACGTGCCCAGGGAACCTGGGAACCTGGCCTGGTTACTCAAGGGTGGGGCATGTTGCCCCGAGGGAGGCTTGTGGTGGAGGGGCCTGGGTGCGCATGCGGGGTTCCGAGTCTGGGCCCGAAACTGGCCAGCCCCGGCTCGGACAAAAGCCATCTCCTGGGGGCCTCCACCCTGTTCTTCCATCCGTAAAGGGGGATCCCTTTACGGATGGAAGAACAGGGGTATCTTCGGGGTGGTGGTGACTGGACGGTGGTGTCTGCGGGTTTGCCTCCACGTAGGCCGTATACTGTCACCCCCGCCCCATGTGTCCGAGCCCCTTGGAGGCACAGGGCCGCTTATCTCGGGATGCAGGTGTCCTGCGGTGGTTAAGGAATGGCGTGGGCACTCCACGGGCGAGAGAGGGCACCTGGACCACTAGAGAGCCCCCGGGAAATTCCCCAGCCGTGGGCACCATGGCTCCAGATGCTTCCCCAGGCTCCTGCCCTGGGGCCTGATCTTGCTCAACTGGGCCCGGGTTCACCGCAGGTGAATGTCTTTTGCGGACACCAAGGACCCGAGACCTTGGATGCGTTTATTGAGAGGGGGCTTGGAGCGCTGGGGGACCAAAGTCGCACTGGTCACAGTCCCTTCTCGAGTAGTTTAGGGCAGATATTAGAGAGTGGAGGCAGGTGGGTCCAAGTTTGACACCTCGGTGCAGGGTGGGGCAGTTTGAGCCAAAGCAAGACTCTTAGGGGCCCAGGCGGGGCGCAGGCCTGAGTCCCCCCTGGAGAACCCTCCCATGGTCGTGGGGACCGCCCGCCCTGGCCCTCTTCACCTGGCGTATAACCGTGGCTGGGCCCAGCCCTGGCACCAGGTCCCCAGGTCCTCCCTGGGCACTCTGCCTATGCGGGGGCGGGAGAACTGCTGGGAAGTGTGGCCAGGGGAAAATGTGAGGTCATCTGGGGGCAGGAAGGGCTTCCGTTTCCCGGGTCACGTGCCCAGGGAACCTGGGAACCTGGCCTGGTTACTCAAGGGTGGGGCATGTTGCCCCGAGGGAGGCTTGTGGTGGAGGGGCCTGGGTGCGCATGCGGGGTTCCGAGTCTGGGCCCGAAACTGGCCAGCCCCGGCTCGGACAAAAGCCATCTCCTGGGGGCCTCCCCCCTGTTCTTCCATCCGTAAAGGGGGATCCCTTTACGGATGGAAGAACAGGGGGATCTTCGGGGTGGTGGTGACTGGACGGTGGTGTCTGCGGGTTTGCCTCCACGTAGGCCGTATACTGTCACCCCCGCCCCATGTGTCCGAGCCCCTTGGAGGCACAGGGCCGCTTATCTCGGGATGCAGGTGTCCTGCGGTGGTTAAGGAATGGCGTGGGCACTCCACGGGCGAGAGAGGGCACCTGGACCACGTGAGAGCCCCCGGGATATTCCCCAGCCCTGGGCACCATGGCTCCAGATGCTTCCCCAGGCTCCTTCCCTGGGGCCTGATCTTGCTCAACTGGGTCCGGGTTCGGCGCAGGTGAATGTCATTTGAGGACACAAGGACCCAAGACCTTGGATGCGTTTATTGGGAGGGGGCTTGGAGCGCTGGGGGACCGAAGTCGCACTGGTCACAGTCCCTTCTCGAGTAGTTTAGGGCAGATATTAGAGAGTGGAGGCAGGTGGGTCCAAGTTTGACACCTCGGGGCAGGGTGGGGCAGTTTGAGCCAAAGCAAGACTCTTAGGGGCCCAGGCGGGGCGCAGGCCTGAGTCCCCCCTGGAGAACCCTCCCATGGTCGTGGGGACCGCCCGCCCTGGCCCTCTTCACCTGGCGTATAACCGTGGCTGGGCCCAGCCCTGGCCCCAGGTCCCCATGTCCTCCCTGGGCACTCTGCGGTTGCTGGGGCGGGAGAACTGCTGGGAAGTGTGGCCAGGGGAAAATGTGAGGTCTCCTGCGGGCAGGAAGGGCTTCCGTTTCCCGGGTCACCTGCCCAGGGAACATGGGAACCTGGCCTGGTTACTCAAGTGTGGGGCATGTTGCCCCGAGGGAGGCTTGTGGTGGAGGGGCCTGTGTGCGCATGCGGGGTTCCGAGTCTGGGCCCGAAACTGGCCAGCCCCGGCTCGGACAAAAGCCATCTCCTGGGGGCCTCCCCCCTGTTCTTCCATCCGTAAAGGGGGATCCCTTTACGGATGGAAGAACAGGGGGATCTTCGGGGTGGTGGTGACTGGACGGTGGTGTCTGCGGGTTTGCCTCCACGTAGGCCGTATACTGTCACCCCCCGCCCCATGTGTCCGAGCCCCTTGGAGGCACAGCGCCGCTTATCTCGGGATGCAGGTGTCCTGCGGTGGTTAAGGAATGGCGTGGGCTCTCCACGGGCGAGAGAGGGCACCTGGACCACGAGAGAGCCCCCGGGAAATTTCCCAGACCTGGGCACCATGGCTCCAGATGCTTCCCCAGGCTCTTGCCCTGGGGCCTGATGTTGCTCAACTGGGCCCGGGTTCGCCTAAGGTGAATGTCATTTGCGGACACCAAGGATCCGAGACCTTGGATGCGTTTATTGGGCGGGGCTTGGAGCGCTGGGGGACCGAAGTCGCACTGGTCACAGTCCCTTCTCGAGTAGTTTAGGGCAGATATTAGAGAGTGGAGGCAGGTGGGTCCAAGTTTGACACCTCGGGGCAGGGTGGGGCAGTTTGAGCCAAAGCAAGACTCTTAGGGGCCCAGGCGGGGCGCAGGCCTGAGTCCCCCCTGGAGAACCCTTCCATGGTCGTGGGGACCGCCCGCCCTGGCCCTCTTCACCTGGCGCATAACCGTGGCTGGGCCGAGCCCTGGCCCCAGGTCCCCAGGTCCTCCCTGGGCACTCTGCCTATGCCGGGGCGGGAAACTGCTGGGAAGTGTGGCCAGGGGAAAATGTGAGGTCCTCTGCGGGCAGGAAGGGCTTCCGTTTCCTGGGTCACCTGCCCAGGGAACATGGGAACCTGGCCTGGTTACTCAAGGGTGGGGCATGTTGCCCCGAGGGAGGCTTGTGGTGGAGGGGCCTGAGTGCGCATGCGGGGTTCCGAGTCTGGGCCCGAAACTGGCCAGCCCCGGCTCGGACAAAAGCCATCTCCTGGGGGCCTCCACCCTGTTCTTCCATCCGTAAAGGGGGATCCCTTTACGGATGAAAAAACAGGGGGATCTTCGGGGTGGTGGTGACTGGACGGTGGTGTCTGCGGGTTTGCCTCCACGTAGGCCTTACACTGGCACCCCCGCCCCATGTGTCCGAGCCCCTTGGAGGCACAGGGCCGCTTATCTAGGGATGCAGGTGTCCTGCGGTGGTTAAGGAATGGCGTGGGCACTCCACGGGCGAGAGAGGGCACCTGGACCACGAGAGAGCCCCCGGGAAATTCCCCAGCCCTGGGCACCTTGGCTCCAGAAGCTTCCCCAGGCTCCTGCCCTGGGGCCTGATATTGCTCAACTGGGCTCGGGTTCGCCGCAGGTGAATGTCATTTTCGGACACCAAGGACCCGAGACCTTGGATGCGTTTATTGGGAGGGGGCTTGGAGCGCTGGGGGACCGAAGTTGCACTGGTCACAGTCCCTTCTCGAGTAGTTTAGGCCAGATATTAGAGAGTGGAGGCAGGTGGGTCCAAGTTTGACACCTCGGGGCAGGGTGGGGCAGTTTTAGCCAAAGCAAGACTCTTAGGGGCCCAGGCGGGGCGCAGGCCTGAGTCCTCCCTGGAGAACCCTTCCATGGTCGTGGGGACCGCCCGCTCCGGCCCTCTTCACCTGGCGCATAACCCTGGCTGGGCCCAGCCCAGGCCCCAGGTCCCCAGGTCCTCCCTGGGCACTCTGCCGATGCGGGGGCGGGAGAACTGCTGGGAAGTGTGGCCAGGGGAAAATGTGAGGTCCTATGGGGGCAGGAAGGGCTTCCGTTTCCCGGGTCACGTGCCCAGGGAACCTGGCAGCCTGGCCTGGTTACTCAAGGGTGGGCATGTTGCACCGAGGGAGGCTTGTGGTGGAGGGGCCTGGGTGCGCATGCGGGGTTCCGAGTCTGGGCCCGAAACTGGCCAGCCCCGGCTCGGACAAAAGCCATCTCCTGGGGGCCTCCGCCCTGTTCTTCCATCCGTAAAGGGGGATCCCTTTACGGATGGAAGAACAGGGGGATCTTCGGGGTGGTGGTGACTGGACGGTGGTGTCTGCGGGTTTGCCTCCACGTAGGCCGTATACTGGCACCCCCGCCCCATGTGTCCGAGCCCATAGGAGGCACAGGGACGCTTATCTCGGGATGCAGGTGTCCTGCGGTGGTTAAGGAATGGCGTGGGCACTCCACGGGCGAGAGAGGGCACGTGGACCACGAGAGAGTCCCCGGGAAATTCCCCAGCCCTGGGCACCATGGCTCCAGATGCTTCCCCAGGCTCCTGCCCTGGGGCCTGATCTTGCTCACCTGGGCCCGGGTTCGCCGCAGGTGAATGTCATTTGCGGACACCAAGGACCCGAGACCTTGGATGCGTTTATTGGGAGGGGGCTTGGAGCGGTGGGGGACAGAAGTTGCACTGGTCACAGTCCCTTCTCGAGTAGTTCAGGGCAGATATTAGATAGTGGAGGCAGGTGGGTCCAAGTTTGACACCTCGGGGCAGGGTGGGGCAGTTTGAGCCAAAGCAAGACTCTTAGGGGCCCAGGCGGGGCGCAGGCCTGAGTCCCCCCTGGAGAACCCTTCCATAGTCGTGGGGACTGCCCGCCCTGGCCCTCTTCACCTGGCGCATAACGCTGGCTGGGCCCCGCCCTGGCCCCAGGTCCGCAGGTTCTCCCTGGGCACTCTGCCTATGCGGGGGCGGGAGAACTGCTGGGAAGTGTGGTCAGGGGAAAATGTGAGGTCCTCTGGGGGCAGGAAGTGCTTCCGTATCCCGGGTCACGTGCCCAGGGAACCTGGGTACCTGGCCTGGTTACTCAAGGGTGGGGCATGTTGCATCGAGGGAGGCTAGTGGTGGAGGGGCCTGGGTGCGCATGCGGGTTTCCGAGTCTGGGCCCGAAACTGGCCAGCTCCGGCTCGGACAAAAGCCATCTCCTGGGGGCCTCCACCCTGTTCTTCCATCCGTAAAGGGGGATCCCTTTACGGATGAAAAAACAGGGGCATCTTCGTGGTGGTGGTGACTGGACGGTGGTGTCTGCGGGTTTGCCTCCACGTAGGCCTTACACTGGCACCCCCGCCCCATGTGTCCGAGCCCCTTGGAGGCACAGGGTCGCTTATCTCGGGATGCAGGTGTCCTGCGGTGGTTAAGGAATGGCGTGGGCACTCCACGGGTGAGAGAGGGCACCAGGACCACGAGAGAGCCCCCGGGAAATTCCCCAGCCCTGGGCACCTTGGCTCCAGAAGCTTCCCCAGGCTCCTGCCCTGGGGCCTGATCTTGCTCACCTGGGCCCGAGTTCGCCGCAGGTGAATGTCATTTGCGGACACAAGGACCCGAGACCTTGGATGCGTTTATTGGGAGGGGGCTTGGAGCGCTGGGGGACCGAAGTCTCACTGGTCACAGTCCCTTCTCGAGTAGTTTAGGGCAGATATTAGAGAGTGGAGGCAGGTGGGTCCAAGTTTGACACCTCGGGGCAGGGTGGGGCAGTTTGAGCCAAAGCAAGACTCTTAGGGGCCCAGGCGGGGCTCAGGCCTGAGTCCCCCCTGGAAAACCCTCCCTTGGTCGTGGGGACCGCCCGCCCTGGCCCTCTTCACCTGGCGTATAACCGTGGCTGGGCCCAGCCCTGGCCCCAGGTCCCCAGGTCCTCCCTGGGCACTCTGCCTATGCGGTGGCGAGAGAACTGCTGGGAAGTGTGGCCAGGGGAAAATGTGAGGTCCCCTGGGGGCAGGAAGGGCTTCCGTTTCCCGGGTCACGTGCCCAGGGAACATGGGAACCTGGCCTGGTTACTCAAGGGTGGGGCATGTTGCCCCGAGGGAGGCTTGTGGTAGAGGGGCCTGGGTGCGCATGCGGGGTTTCGAGTCTGGGCCCGAAACTGGCCAGCCCCGGCTCGGACAAAAGCCATCTCCTGGGGGCCTCCACCCTGTTCTTCCATCGGTAAAGGGGGATCCCTTTACGGATGAAAAAACAGGGGCATCTTCGTGGTGGTGGTGACTGGACGGTGGTGTCTGAGGGTTTGCCTCCACGTAGGCCGTATACTGGCACCCCCGCCCCATGTGTCCGAGCCCCTTGGAGGCACAGGGCCGCTTATCTCGGGATGCAGGTGTCCTGCGGTGGTTAAGGAATGGCGTGGGCACTCCACGGGCGAGAGAGGGCACCTGGACCACGTGAGAGCCCCCGGGAAATTCCCCAGCCCTGGGCACCATGGCTCCAGATGCTTCCCCAGGCTCCTTCCCTGCGGCCTGATCTTGCTCAACTGGGTCCGGGTTCGGCGCAGGTGAATGTCATTTGCGGACACAAGGACCCAAGACCTTGGATGCGTTTATTGGGAGGGGGCTTGGAGCCTTGGGGGACCGAAGTCGCACTGGTCACAGTCCCTTCTCGAGTAGTTTAGGGCAGATATTAGAGAGTGGAGGCAGGTGGGTCCAAGTTTGACACCTCGGGGCAGGGTGGGGCAGTTTGAGCCAAAGCAAGACTCTTAGGTGCCCAGGCGGTGCGCAGGCCTGAGTCCCCCCTGGAGAACCCTCCCATGGTCGTGGGGACCGCCCGCCCTGGCCCTCTTCACCTGGCGTATAACCGTGGCTGGGCCCAGCCCTGGCCCCAGGTCCCCAGGTCCTCCCTGGGCACTCTGCCTATGCGGGGGCGGGAGAACTGCTGGGAAGTGTGGCCAGGGGAAAATGTGAGGTCCTCTGGGGGCAGGAAGGGCTTCCGTTTCCCGGGTCACGTGCCCAGGGAACCTGGTAACCTGGCCTGGTTACTCAAGGGTGGGGCATGTTGCCCCGAGGGAGGCTTGTGGTGGAGGGGCCTGGGTGCGCATGCGGGGTTCCGAGTCTGGGCCCGAAACTGGCCAGCCCCGGCTCGGACAAAAGCCATCTCCTGGGGGCCTCCCCCTGTTCTTCCATCGGTAAAGGGGGATCCCTTTACGGATGGAAGAACAGGGGGATCTTCGGGGTGGTGGTGACTGGACGGTGGTGTCTGCGGGTTTGCCTCCACGTAGGCCTTATACTGGCACCCCCGCCCCATGTGTCCGAGCCCCTTGGAGGCACAGGTCCGCTTATCTCGGGATGCAGGTGTCCTGCGGTGGTTAAGGAATGGCGTGGGCACTCCTCGGGCGAGAGAGGGCACCTGGACCACGAGAGAGCCCCCGGGAAATTCCCCAGCCCTGGGCACCATGGCTCCAGATGCTTCCCCAGGCTCCTGCCCTGGGGCCTGATCTTGCTCAACTGGGCCCGGGTTCGCCACAGGTGAATGTCATTTGCGGACACAAGGACCCGAGACCTTGGATGCGTTTATTGTTAGGGGGCTTGGAGCGCTGGGGGACCGAAGTCGCACTGGTCACAGTCCCTTCTCGAGTAGTTTAGGGCAGATATTAGAGAGTGGAGGCAGGTGGGTCCAAGTTTGACACCTCGGGGCAGGGTGGGGCAGTTTGAGCCAAAGCAAGACTCTTAGGGGCCCAGGCGGGGCGCAGGCCTGAGTCCCCCCTGGAAAACCCTCCCTTGGTCGTGGGGACCGCCCGCCCTGGCCCTCTTCACCTGGCGTATAACCGTGGCTGGGCCCAGCCCTGGCCCCAGGTCCCCAGGTCCTCCCTGGGCACTCTGCTTATGCGGGGGCGGGAGAACTGCTGGGAAGTGTGGCCAGGGGAAAATGTGAGGTCCTCTGGGGGCAGGAAGGGCTTCCGTTTCCCGGGTCACGTGCCCAGGGAACCTGGGAACCTGGCCTGGTTACTCAAGGGTGGGGCATGTTGCCCCGAGGGAGGCTTGTGGTGGAGGGGCCTGGGTGCGCATGCGGGGTTCCGAGTCTGGGCCCTAAACTGGCCAGCCCCGGCTCGGACAAAAGCCATCTCCTGGGGGCCTTCCCCCTGTTCTTCCATCGGTAAAGGGGGATCCCTTTACGGATGGAAGAACAGGGGGATCTTCGGGGTGGTGGTGACTGGACGGTGGTGTCTGCGGGTTTGCCTCCACGTAGGCCGTATACTGGCACCCCCGCCCCATGTGTCCGAGCCCCTTGGAGGCACAGGTCCGCTTATCTCGGGATGCAGGTGTCCTGCGGTGGTTAAGGAATGGCGTGGGCACTCCACGGGCGAGAGAGGGCACCTGGACCACGAGAGAGCCCCCGGGAAATTCCCCAGCCCTGGGCACCATGGCTCCAGATGCTTCCCCAGGCTCCTGCCCTGGGGCCTGATCTTGCTCAACTGGGCCCCGTTTCGCCACAGGTGAATGTCATTTGCGGACACAAGGACCCGAGACCTTGGATGCGTTTATTGTTAGGGGGCTTGGAGCGCTGGGGAACCGAAGTCGCACTGGTCACAGTCCCTTCTCGAGTAGTTTAGGGCAGATATTAGAGAGTGGAGGCAGGAGGGTCCAAGTTTGACACCTAGGGGCAGGGTGGGGCAGTTTGAGCCAAAGCAAGACTCTTAGGGGCCCAGGCGGGGCGCAGGCCTGAGTCCTTCCTGGAGAACCCTTCCATGGTCGTGTGGACCGCCCGCTCCGGCCCTCTTCACCTGGCGCATAACCCTGGCTGGGCCCAGCCCAGGCCCCAGGTCCCCAGGTCCTCCCTGGGCACTCTGCCGATGCGGGGGCGGGAGAACTGCTGGGAAGTGTGGCCAGGGGAAAATGTGAGGTCCTCTGGGGGCAGGAAGGGCTTCCGTTTCCCGGGTCACGTGCCCAGGGAACCTGGCAACCTGGCCTGGTTACTCAAGGGTGGGCATGTTGCACCGAGGGAGGCTTGTGGTGGAGGGGCCTGGGTGCGCATGCGGGGTTCCGAGTCTGGGCCCGAAACTGGCCAGCCCCGGCTCGGACAAAAGCCATCTCCTGGGGGCCTCCGCCCTGTTCTTCCATCCGTAAAGGGGGATCCCTTTACGGATGGAAGAACAGGGGGATCTTCGGGGTGGTGGTGACTGGACGGTGGTGTCTGAGGGTTTGCCTCCACGTAGGACGTATACTGGCACCCCCGCCCCATGTGTCCGAGCCCATAGGAGGCACAGGGACGCTTATCTCGGGATGCAGGTGTCCTGCGGTGGTTAAGGAATGGCGTGGGCACTCCACGGGCGAGATAGGGCACCTGGACCACGAGAGAGTCCCCGGGAAATTCCCCAGCCCTGGGCACCATGGCTCCAGATGCTTCCCCAGGCTCCTGCCCTGGGGCCTGATCTTGCTCACCTGGGCCCGGGTTGGCCGCAGGTGAATGTCATTTGCGGACACCAAGGACCCGAGACCTTGGATGCGTTTATTGGGAGGGGGCTTGGAGCGGTGGGGGACAGAAGTTGCACTGGTCACAGTCCCTTCTCGAGTAGTTCAGGGCAGATATTAGATAGTGGAGGCAGGTGGGTCCAAGTTTGACACCTCGGGGCAGGGTGGGGCAGTTTGAGCCAAAGCAAGACTCTTAAGGGCCCAGGCGGGGCGCAGGCCTGAGTCCCCCCTGGAGAACCCTTCCATAGTCGTGGGGACTGCCCGCCCTGGCCCTCTTCACCTGGCGTATAACGCTGGCTGGGCCCCGCCTTGGCCCCAGGTCCGCAGGTTCTCCCTGGGCACTCTGCCTATGCGGGGGCGGGAGAACTGCTGGGAAGTGTGGTCAGGGGAAAATGTGAGGTCCTCTGGGGGCAGGAAGGGCTTCCGTATCCCGGGTCACGTGCCCAGGGAACCTGGGAACCTGGCCTGGTTACTCAAGGGTGGGGCATGTTGCCCCGAGGGAGGCTTGTGGTGGAGGGGCCTGGGTGCGCATGCGGGGTTCCGAGTCTGGGCCCGAAACTGGCCAGCCCCGGCTCGGACAAAAGCCATCTCCTGGGGGCCTCCCCCCTGTTCTTCCATCCGTAAAGGGGGATCCCTTTACGGATGGAAGAACAGGGGGATCTTCGGGGTGGTGGTGACTGGACGGTGGTGTCTGCGGGTTTGCCTCCACGTAGGCCGTATACTGTCACCCCCGCCCCATGTGTCCGAGCCCCTTGGAGGCACAGCGCCGCTTATCTCGGGATGCAGGTGTCCTGCGGTGGTTAAGGAATGGCGTGGGCTCTCCACGGGCGAGAGAGGGCACCTGGACCACGAGAGAGCCCCCAGGAAATTCCCCAGCCCTGGGCACCATGGCTCCAGATGCTTCCCCCGGCTCCTGCCCTGGGGCCTGATCTTGCTCAACTGGGCCCGGGTTCGCCGCAGGTGAATATCATTTGCGGACACAAGGACCCGAGACCTTGGATGCGTTTATTGGGAGGGGGCTTGGAGCGCTGGGGGACCGAAGTCTCACTGGTCACAGTCCCTTCTCGAGTAGTTTAGGGCAGATATTAGAGAGTGGAGGCAGGTGGGTCCAAGTTTGACACCTCGGGGCAGGGTGGGGCAGTTTGAGCCAAAGCAAGACTCTTAGGGGCCCAGGAGGGGCGCAGGCCTGAGTCCCCCCTGGAAAACCCTCCCTTGGTCGTGGGGACCGCCCGCCCTGGCCCTCTTCACCTGGCGTATAACCGTGGCTGGGCCCAGCCCTGGCCCCAGGTCCCCAGGTCCTCCCTGGGCACTCTGCCTATGCGGTGGCGAGAGAACTGCTGGGAAGTGTGGCCAGGGGAAAATGTGAGGTCCTCTGGGGGCAGGAAGGGCTTCCGTTTCCCGGGTCACGTGCCCAGGGAACATGGGAACCTGGCCTGGTTACTCAAGGGTGGGGCATGTTGCCCCGAGGGAGGCTTGTGGTAGAGGAGCCTGGGTGCGCATGCGGGGTTTCGAGTCTGGGCCCGAAACTGGCCAGCCCCGGCTCGGACAAAAGCCATCTCCTGGGGGCCTCCCCCCTGTTCTTCCATCCGTAAAGGGGGATCCCTTTACGGATGGAAGAACAGGGGGATCTTCGGGGTGGTGGTGACTGGACGGTGGTGTCTGAGGGTTTGACTCCACGTAGGCCGTATACTGGCACCCCCGCCCCATGTGTCCGAGCCCCTTGGAGGCACAGGGCCGCTTATCTCGGGATGCAGGTGTCCTGCGGTGGTTAAGGAATGGCGTGGGCACTCCACGGGCGAGAGAGGGCACCTGGACCACGAGAGAGCCCCCGGGAAATTCCCCAGCCGTGGGCACCATGGCTCCAGATGCTTCCCCAGGCTCCTGCCCTGGGGCCTGATCTTGCTCAACTGGGCCCGGGTTCGCCACAGGTGAATGTCATTTGCGGACACAAGGACCCGAGACCTTGGATGCGTTTATTGTTAGGGGGCTTGGAGCGCTGGGGGACCGAAG
This sequence comes from Desmodus rotundus, assembly GCF_022682495.2. Classification (NCBI taxonomy): domain Eukaryota; kingdom Metazoa; phylum Chordata; class Mammalia; order Chiroptera; family Phyllostomidae; genus Desmodus; species Desmodus rotundus. Next base: position 41,156,584 of record NC_071387.1, on the reverse strand, counting down.
TCTCACTGGTCACAGTCCCTTCTCGAGTAGTTTAGGGCAGATATTAGAGAGTGGAGGCAGGAGGGTCCAAGTTTGACACCTAGGGGCAGGGTGGGGCAGTTTGAGCCAAAGCAAGACTCTTAGGGGCCCAGGCGGGGCGCAGGCCTGAGTCCTCCCTGGAGAACCCTTCCATGGTCGTGGGGACCGCCCGCCCTGGCCCTCTTCACCTGGCGCATAACCGTGGCTGGGCCCAGCCCTGGCCCCAGGTCCCCATGTCCTCCCTGGGCACTCTGCGGTTGCTGGGGCGGGAGAACTGCTGGGAAGTGTGGCCAGGGGAAAATGTGAGGTCTCCTGCGGGCAGGAAGGGCTTCCGTTTCCCGGGTCACCTGCCCAGGGAACATGGGAACCTGGCCTGGTTACTCAAGGGTGGGGCATGTTGCCCCGAGGGAGGCTTGTGGTGGAGGGGCCTGTGTGCGCATGCGGGGTTCCGAGTCTGGGCCCGAAACTGGCCAGCCCCGGCTCGGACAAAAGCCATCTCCTGGGGGCCTCCCCCCTGTTCTTCCATCCGTAAAGGGGGATCCCTTTACGGATGGAAGAACAGGGGGATCTTCGGGGTGGTGGTGACTGGACGGTGGTGTCTGCGGGTTTGCCTCCACGTAGGCCGTATACTGTCACCCCCGCCCCATGTGTCCGAGCCCCTTGGAGGCACAGCGCCGCTTATCTCGGGATGCAGGTGTCCTGCGGTGGTTAAGGAATGGCGTGGGCTCTCCACGGGCGAGAGAGGGCACCTGGACCACGAGAGAGCCCCCGGGAAATTTCCCAGACCTGGGCACCATGGCTCCAGATGCTTCCCCAGGCTCTTGCCCTGGGGCCTGATGTTGCTCAACTGGGCCCGGGTTCGCCTAAGGTGAATGTCATTTGCGGACACCAAGGATCCGAGACCTTGGATGCGTTTATTGGGCGGGGCTTGGAGCGCTGGGGGACCGAAGTCGCACTGGTCACAGTCCCTTCTCGAGTAGTTTAGGGCAGATATTAGAGAGTGGAGGCAGGTGGGTCCAAGTTTGACACCTCGGGGCAGGGTGGGGCAGTTTGAGCCAAAGCAAGACTCTTAGGGGCCCAGGCGGGGCGCAGGCCTGAGTCCCCCCTGGAGAACCCTTCCATGGTCGTGGGGACCGCCCGCCCTGGCCCTCTTCACCTGGCGCATAACCGTGGCTGGGCCGAGCCCTGGCCCCAGGTCCCCAGGTCCTCCCTGGGCACTCTGCCTATGCCGGGGCGGGAAACTGCTGGGAAGTGTGGCCAGGGGAAAATGTGAGGTCCTCTGCGGGCAGGAAGGGCTTCCGTTTCCTGGGTCACCTGCCCAGGGAACATGGGAACCTGGCCTGGTTACTCAAGGGTGGGGCATGTTGCCCCGAGGGAGGCTTGTGGTGGAGGGGCCTGAGTGCGCATGCGGGGTTCCGAGTCTGGGCCCGAAACTGGCCAGCCCCGGCTCGGACAAAAGCCATCTCCTGGGGGCCTCCACCCTGTTCTTCCATCCGTAAAGGGGGATCCCTTTACGGATGAAAAAACAGGGGGATCTTCGGGGTGGTGGTGACTGGACGGTGGTGTCTGCGGGTTTGCCTCCACGTAGGCCTTACACTGGCACCCCCGCCCCATGTGTCCGAGCCCCTTGGAGGCACAGGGCCGCTTATCTAGGGATGCAGGTGTCCTGCGGTGGTTAAGGAATGGCGTGGGCACTCCACGGGCGAGAGAGGGCACCTGGACCACGAGAGAGCCCCCGGGAAATTCCCCAGCCCTGGGCACCTTGGCTCCAGAAGCTTCCCCAGGCTCCTGCCCTGGGGCCTGATATTGCTCAACTGGGCTCGGGTTCGCCGCAGGTGAATGTCATTTTCGGACACCAAGGACCCGAGACCTTGGATGCGTTTATTGGGAGGGGGCTTGGAGCGCTGGGGGACCGAAGTTGCACTGGTCACAGTCCCTTCTCGAGTAGTTTAGGCCAGATATTAGAGAGTGGAGGCAGGTGGGTCCAAGTTTGACACCTCGGGGCAGGGTGGGGCAGTTTTAGCCAAAGCAAGACTCTTAGGGGCCCAGGCGGGGCGCAGGCCTGAGTCCTCCCTGGAGAACCCTTCCATGGTCGTGGGGACCGCCCGCTCCGGCCCTCTTCACCTGGCGCATAACCCTGGCTGGGCCCAGCCCAGGCCCCAGGTCCCCAGGTCCTCCCTGGGCACTCTGCCGATGCGGGGGCGGGAGAACTGCTGGGAAGTGTGGCCAGGGGAAAATGTGAGGTCCTATGGGGGCAGGAAGGGCTTCCGTTTCCCGGGTCACGTGCCCAGGGAACCTGGCAGCCTGGCCTGGTTACTCAAGGGTGGGCATGTTGCACCGAGGGAGGCTTGTGGTGGAGGGGCCTGGGTGCGCATGCGGGGTTCCGAGTCTGGGCCCGAAACTGGCCAGCCCCGGCTCGGACAAAAGCCATCTCCTGGGGGCCTCCGCCCTGTTCTTCCATCCGTAAAGGGGGATCCCTTTACGGATGGAAGAACAGGGGGATCTTCGGGGTGGTGGTGACTGGACGGTGGTGTCTGCGGGTTTGCCTCCACGTAGGCCGTATACTGGCACCCCCGCCCCATGTGTCCGAGCCCATAGGAGGCACAGGGACGCTTATCTCGGGATGCAGGTGTCCTGCGGTGGTTAAGGAATGGCGTGGGCACTCCACGGGCGAGAGAGGGCACGTGGACCACGAGAGAGTCCCCGGGAAATTCCCCAGCCCTGGGCACCATGGCTCCAGATGCTTCCCCAGGCTCCTGCCCTGGGGCCTGATCTTGCTCACCTGGGCCCGGGTTCGCCGCAGGTGAATGTCATTTGCGGACACCAAGGACCCGAGACCTTGGATGCGTTTATTGGGAGGGGGCTTGGAGCGGTGGGGGACAGAAGTTGCACTGGTCACAGTCCCTTCTCGAGTAGTTCAGGGCAGATATTAGATAGTGGAGGCAGGTGGGTCCAAGTTTGACACCTCGGGGCAGGGTGGGGCAGTTTGAGCCAAAGCAAGACTCTTAGGGGCCCAGGCGGGGCGCAGGCCTGAGTCCCCCCTGGAGAACCCTTCCATAGTCGTGGGGACTGCCCGCCCTGGCCCTCTTCACCTGGCGCATAACGCTGGCTGGGCCCCGCCCTGGCCCCAGGTCCGCAGGTTCTCCCTGGGCACTCTGCCTATGCGGGGGCGGGAGAACTGCTGGGAAGTGTGGTCAGGGGAAAATGTGAGGTCCTCTGGGGGCAGGAAGTGCTTCCGTATCCCGGGTCACGTGCCCAGGGAACCTGGGTACCTGGCCTTGTTACTCAAGGGTGGGGCATGTTGCATCGAGGGAGGCTAGTGGTGGAGGGGCCTGGGTGCGCATGCGGGTTTCCGAGTCTGGGCCCGAAACTGGCCAGCTCCGGCTCGGACAAAAGCCATCTCCTGGGGGCCTCCACCCTGTTCTTCCATCCGTAAAGGGGGATCCCTTTACGGATGAAAAAACAGGGGCATCTTCGTGGTGGTGGTGACTGGACGGTGGTGTCTGCGGGTTTGCCTCCACGTAGGCCTTACACTGGCACCCCCGCCCCATGTGTCCGAGCCCCTTGGAGGCACAGGGTCGCTTATCTCGGGATGCAGGTGTCCTGCGGTGGTTAAGGAATGGCGTGGGCACTCCACGGGTGAGAGAGGGCACCAGGACCACGAGAGAGCCCCCGGGAAATTCCCCAGCCCTGGGCACCTTGGCTCCAGAAGCTTCCCCAGGCTCCTGCCCTGGGGCCTGATCTTGCTCACCTGGGCCCGAGTTCGCCGCAGGTGAATGTCATTTGCGGACACAAGGACCCGAGACCTTGGATGCGTTTATTGGGAGGGGGCTTGGAGCGCTGGGGGACCGAAGTCTCACTGGTCACAGTCCCTTCTCGAGTAGTTTAGGGCAGATATTAGAGAGTGGAGGCAGGTGGGTCCAAGTTTGACACCTCGGGGCAGGGTGGGGCAGTTTGAGCCAAAGCAAGACTCTTAGGGGCCCAGGCGGGGCTCAGGCCTGAGTCCCCCCTGGAAAACCCTCCCTTGGTCGTGGGGACCGCCCGCCCTGGCCCTCTTCACCTGGCGTATAACCGTGGCTGGGCCCAGCCCTGGCCCCAGGTCCCCAGGTCCTCCCTGGGCACTCTGCCTATGCGGTGGCGAGAGAACTGCTGGGAAGTGTGGCCAGGGGAAAATGTGAGGTCCCCTGGGGGCAGGAAGGGCTTCCGTTTCCCGGGTCACGTGCCCAGGGAACATGGGAACCTGGCCTGGTTACTCAAGGGTGGGGCATGTTGCCCCGAGGGAGGCTTGTGGTAGAGGGGCCTGGGTGCGCATGCGGGGTTTCGAGTCTGGGCCCGAAACTGGCCAGCCCCGGCTCGGACAAAAGCCATCTCCTGGGGGCCTCCACCCTGTTCTTCCATCCGTAAAGGGGGATCCCTTTACGGATGAAAAAACAGGGGCATCTTCGTGGTGGTGGTGACTGGACGGTGGTGTCTGAGGGTTTGCCTCCACGTAGGCCGTATACTGGCACCCCCGCCCCATGTGTCCGAGCCCCTTGGAGGCACAGGGCCGCTTATCTCGGGATGCAGGTGTCCTGCGGTGGTTAAGGAATGGCGTGGGCACTCCACGGGCGAGAGAGGGCACCTGGACCACGTGAGAGCCCCCGGGAAATTCCCCAGCCCTGGGCACCATGGCTCCAGATGCTTCCCCAGGCTCCTTCCCTGCGGCCTGATCTTGCTCAACTGGGTCCGGGTTCGGCGCAGGTGAATGTCATTTGCGGACACAAGGACCCAAGACCTTGGATGCGTTTATTGGGAGGGGGCTTGGAGCCTTGGGGGACCGAAGTCGCACTGGTCACAGTCCCTTCTCGAGTAGTTTAGGGCAGATATTAGAGAGTGGAGGCAGGTGGGTCCAAGTTTGACACCTCGGGGCAGGGTGGGGCAGTTTGAGCCAAAGCAAGACTCTTAGGTGCCCAGGCGGGGCGCAGGCCTGAGTCCCCCCTGGAGAACCCTCCCATGGTCGTGGGGACCGCCCGCCCTGGCCCTCTTCACCTGGCGTATAACCGTGGCTGGGCCCAGCCCTGGCCCCAGGTCCCCAGGTCCTCCCTGGGCACTCTGCCTATGCGGGGGCGGGAGAACTGCTGGGAAGTGTGGCCAGGGGAAAATGTGAGGTCCTCTGGGGGCAGGAAGGGCTTCCGTTTCCCGGGTCACGTGCCCAGGGAACCTGGTAACCTGGCCTGGTTACTCAAGGGTGGGGCATGTTGCCCCGAGGGAGGCTTGTGGTGGAGGGGCCTGGGTGCGCATGCGGGGTTCCGAGTCTGGGCCCTAAACTGGCCAGCCCCGGCTCGGACAAAAGCCATCTCCTGGGGGCCTCCCCCTGTTCTTCCATCGGTAAAGGGGGATCCCTTTACGGATGGAAGAACAGGGGGATCTTCGGGGTGGTGGTGACTGGACGGTGGTGTCTGCGGGTTTGCCTCCACGTAGGCCTTATACTGGCACCCCCGCCCCATGTGTCCGAGCCCCTTGGAGGCACAGGTCCGCTTATCTCGGGATGCAGGTGTCCTGCGGTGGTTAAGGAATGTCGTGGGCACTCCTCGGGCGAGAGAGGGCACCTGGACCACGAGAGAGCCCCCGGGAAATTCCCCAGCCCTGGGCACCATGGCTCCAGATGCTTCCCCAGGCTCCTGCCCTGGGGCCTGATCTTGCTCAACTGGGCCCGGGTTCGCCACAGGTGAATGTCATTTGCGGACACAAGGACCCGAGACCTTGGATGCGTTTATTGTTAGGGGGCTTGGAGCGCTGGGGGACCGAAGTCGCACTGGTCACAGTCCCTTCTCGAGTAGTTTAGGGCAGATATTAGAGAGTGGAGGCAGGAGGGTCCAAGTTTGACACCTAGGGGCAGGGTGGGGCAGTTTGAGCCAAAGCAAGACTCTTAGGGGCCCAGGCGGGGCGCAGGCCTGAGTCCTCCCTGGAGAACCCTTCCATGGTCGTGGGGACCGCCCGCCCTGGCCCTCTTCACCTGGCGCATAACCGTGGCTGGGCCCAGCCCTGGCCCCAGGTCCCCATGTCCTCCCTGGGCACTCTGCGGTTGATGGGGCGGGAGAACTGCTGGGAAATGTGGCCAGGGGAAAATGTGAGGTCTCCTGCGGGCAGGAAGGGCTTCCGTTTCCCGGGTCACCTGCCCAGGGAACCTGGGAACCTGGCCTGGTTACTCAAGGGTGGGGCATGTTGCCCGGAGGGAGGCTTGTGGTGGAGGGGCCTGGGTGCGCATGCGGGGTTCCGAGTCTGGGCCCGAAACTGGCCAGCCCCGGCTGGGACAAAAGCCATCTCCTGGAGGCCTCCCCCCTGTTCTTCCATCCGTAAAGGGGGATCCCTTTACGGATGGAAGAACAGGGGGATCTTCGGGGTGGTGGTGACTGGACGGTGGTGTCTGCGGGTTTGCCTCCACGTAGGCCGTATACTGGCACCCCCGCCCCATGTGTCCGAGCCCCTTGGAGGCACAGGGCCGCTTATCTCGGGATGCAGGTGTCCTGCGGTGGTTAAGGAATGGCGTGGGCACTCCACGGGCGAGAGAGGGCACCTGGACCACGAGAGAGCCCCCAGGAAATTCCCCAGCCCTGGGCACCATGGCTCCAGATGCTTCGCCAGGCTCCTGCCCTGGGGCCTGATCTTGCTCAACTGGGCCCGGGTTCGCCGCAGGTGAATGTCATTTGCGGACACAAGGACCCGAGACCTTGGATGCGTTTATTGGGAGGGGGCTTGGAGCGCTGGGGGACCGAAGTCTCACTGGTCACAGTCCCTTCTCGAGTAGTTTAGGGCAGATATTAGAGAGTGGAGGCAGGAGGGTCCAAGTTTGACACCTAGGGGCAGGGTGGGGCAGTTTGAGCCAAAGCAAGACTCTTAGGGGCCCAGGCGGGGCGCAGGCCTGAGTCCTTCCTGGAGAACCCTTCCATGGTCGTGTGGACCGCCCGCTCCGGCCCTCTTCACCTGGCGCATAACCCTGGCTGGGCCCCGCCTTGGCCCCAGGTCCGCAGGTTCTCCCTGGGCACTCTGCCTATGCGGGGGCGGGAGAACTGCTGGGAAGTGTGGTCAGGGGAAAATGTGAGGTCCTCTGGGGGCAGGAAGGGCTTCCGTATCCCGGGTCACGTGCCCAGGGAACCTGGGAACCTGGCCTGGTTACTCAAGGGTGGGGCATGTTGCATCGAGGGAGGCTTGTGGTGGAGGGGCCTGGGTGCGCATGCGGGTTTCCGAGTCTGGGCCCGAAACTGGCCAGCTCCGGCTCGGACAAAAGCCATCTCCTGGGGGCCTCCCCCCTGTTCTTCCATCCGTAAAGGGGGATCCCTTTACGGATGGAAGAACAGGGGGATCTTCGGGGTGGTGGTGACTGGACGGTGGTGTCTGCGGGTTTGCCTCCACGTAGGCCGTATACTGGCACCCCCGCCCCATGTGTCCGAGCCCATAGGAGGCACAGGGACGCTTATCTCGGGATGCAGGTGTCCTGCGGTGGTTAAGGAATGGCGTGGGCACTCCACGGGCGAGAGAGGTCACCTGGACCACGAGAGAGCCCCCGGGAAATTCCCCAGCCCTGGGCACCTTGGCTCCAGAAGCTTCCCCAGGCTCCTGCCCTGGGGCATGATATTGCTCAACTGGGCTCGGGTTCGCCGCAGGTGAATGTCATTTGCGGACACCAAGGACCCGAGACCTTGGATACGTTTATTGGGAGGGGGCTTGGAGCGCTGGGGGACCAAAGTCGCACTGGTCACAGTCCCTTCTCGAGTAGTTCAGGGCAGATATTAGATAGTGGAGGCAGGTGGGTCCAAGTTTGACACCTCTGGGCAGGGTGGGGCAGTTTGAGCCAAAGCAAGACTCTTAGGGGCCCAGGCGGGGCGCAGGCCTGAGTCCCCCCTGGAGAACCCTCCCTTGGTCGTGGGGACCGCCCGCCCTGGCCCTCTTCACCTGGCGTATAACCGTGGCTGGGCCCAGCCCTGGCCCCAGGTCCGCAGGTTCTCCCTGGGCACTCTGCCTATGCGGGGGCGGGAGAACTGCTGGGAAGTGTGGCCAGGGGAAAATGTGAGGTCTCCTGCGGGCAGGAAGGGCTTCCGTTTCCCGGGTCACCTGCCCAGGGAACCTGGGAACCTGGCCTGGTTACTCAAGGGTGGGGCATGTTGCCCCGAGGGAGGCTTGTGGTGGAGGGGCCTGGGTGCGCATGCGGGGTTCCGAGTCTGGGCCCGAAACTGGCCAGCCCCGGCTCGGACAAAAGCCATCTCCTGGGGGCCTCCCCCCTGTTCTTCCATCCGTAAAGGGGGATCCCTTTACGGATGGAAGAACAGGGGGATCTTCGGGGTGGTGGTGACTGGACGGTGGTGTCTGCGGGTTTGCCTCCACGTAGGCCGTATACTGTCACCCCCGCCCCATGTGTCCGAGCCCCTTGGAGGCACAGCGCCGCTTATCTCGGGATGCAGGTGTCCTGCGGTGGTTAAGGAATGGCGTGGGCTCTCCACGGGCGAGAGAGGGCACCTGGACCACGAGAGAGCCCCCAGGAAATTCCCCAGCCCTGGGCACCATGGCTCCAGATGCTTCCCCCGGCTCCTGCCCTGGGGCCTGATCTTGCTCAACTGGGCCCGGGTTCGCCGCAGGTGAATATCATTTGCGGACACAAGGACCCGAGACCTTGGATGCGTTTATTGGGAGGGGGCTTGGAGCGCTGGGGGACCGAAGTCTCACTGGTCACAGTCCCTTCTCGAGTAGTTTAGGGCAGATATTAGAGAGTGGAGGCAGGTGGGTCCAAGTTTGACACCTCGGGGCAGGGTGGGGCAGTTTGAGCCAAAGCAAGACTCTTAGGGGCCCAGGAGGGGCGCAGGCCTGAGTCCCCCCTGGAAAACCCTCCCTTGGTCGTGGGGACCGCCCGCCCTGGCCCTCTTCACCTGGCGTATAACCGTGGCTGGGCCCAGCCCTGGCCCCAGGTCCCCAGGTCCTCCCTGGGCACTCTGCCTATGCGGTGGCGAGAGAACTGCTGGGAAGTGTGGCCAGGGGAAAATGTGAGGTCCTCTGGGGGCAGGAAGGGCTTCCGTTTCCCGGGTCACGTGCCCAGGGAACATGGGAACCTGGCCTGGTTACTCAAGGGTGGGGCATGTTGCCCCGAGGGAGGCTTGTGGTAGAGGAGCCTGGGTGCGCATGCGGGGTTTCGAGTCTGGGCCCGAAACTGGCCAGCCCCGGCTCGGACAAAAGCCATCTCCTGGGGGCCTCCCCCCTGTTCTTCCATCCGTAAAGGGGGATCCCTTTACGGATGGAAGAACAGGGGGATCTTCGGGGTGGTGGTGACTGGACGGTGGTGTCTGAGGGTTTGACTCCACGTAGGCCGTATACTGGCACCCCCGCCCCATGTGTCCGAGCCCCTTGGAGGCACAGGGCCGCTTATCTCGGGATGCAGGTGTCCTGCGGTGGTTAAGGAATGGCGTGGGCACTCCACGGGCGAGAGAGGGCACCTGGACCACGTGAGAGCCCCCGGGAAATTCCCCAGCCCTGGGCACCATGGCTCCAGATGCTTCCCCAGGCTCCTTCCCTGGGGCCTGATCTTGCTCAACTGGGTCCGGGTTCGGCGCAGGTGAATGTCATTTGCGGACACAAGGACCCAAGACCTTGGATGCGTTTATTGGGAGTGGGCTTGGAGCGCTGGGGGACCGAAGTCGCACTGGTCACAGTCCCTTCTCGAGTAGTTTAGGGCAGATATTAGAGAGTGGAGGCAGGTGGGTCCAAGTTTGACACCTCGGGGCAGGGTGGGGCAGTTTGAGCCAAAGCAACACTCTTAGGGGCCCAGGCGGGGCGCAGGCCTGAGTCCCCCCTGCAGAACCCTTCCATGGTCGTGGGGACCGCCCGCCCTGGCCCTCTTCACCTGGCGCATAACCGTGGCTGGGCCCAGCCCTGGCCCCAGGTCCCCAGGTCCTCCCTGGGCACTCTACCTATGCCGGGGCGGGAAACTGCTGGGAAGTGTGGCCAGGGGAAAATGTGAGGTCCTCTGCGGGCAGGAAGGGCTTCCGTTTCCTGGGTCACCTGCCCAGGGAACATGGGAACCTGGCCTGGTTACTCAAGGGTGGGGCATGTTGCCCCGAGGGAGGCTTGTGGTGGAGGGGCCTGGGTGCGCATGCGGGGTTCCGAGTCTGGGCCCGAAACTGGCCAGCCCCGGCTCGGACAAAAGCCATCTCCTGGGGGCCTCCACCCTGTTCTTCCATCCGTAAAGGGGGATCCCTTTACGGATGAAAAAACAGGGGCATCTTCGGGGTGGTGGTGACTGGACGGTGGTGTCTGCGGGTTTGCCTCCACGTAGGCCTTACACTGGCACCCCCGCCCCATGTGTCCGAGCCCCTTGGAGGCACAGGGCCGCTTATCTCGGGATGCAGGTGTCCTGCGGTGGTTAAGGAATGGCGTGGGCACTCCACGGGCGAGAGAGGGCACCTGGACCACGAGAGAGCCCCCGGGAAATTCCCCAGCCCTGGGCACCATGGCTCCAGATGCTTCCCCAGGCTCCTGCCCTGGGGCCTGATCTTGCTCAACTGGGCCTGGGTTCACCGCAGTTGAATGTCATTTGCGGACACCAAGGATCCGAGAACTTGGATGCGTTTATTGGGGGGGGCTTGGAGCGCTGGGGGACCGAAGTCGCACTGGTCACAGTCCCTTCTCGAGTAGTTTAGGGCAGATATTAGAGAGTGGAGGCAGGTGGGTCCAAGTTTGACACCTCGGGGCAGGGTGGGGCAGTTTGAGCCAAAGCAAGACTCTTAGGGGCCCAGGCGGGGCGCAGGCCTGAGTCCCCCCTGGAGAACCCTTCCATGGTCGTGGGGACCGCCCGCCCTGGCCCTCTTCACCTGGCGCATAACCGTGGCTGGGCCCAGCCCTGGCCCCAGGTCCCCAGGTCCTCCCTGGGCACTATGCGGATGCGGGGGCGGGAGAACTGCTGGGAAGTGTGGCCAGGGGAAAATGTGAGGTCCTTTGCGGGCAGGAAGGGCTTCCGTTTCCCGGGTCACCTGCCCAGGGAACCTGGGAACCTGGCCTGGTTACTCAAGGGTGGGGCATGTTGCCCCGAGGGAGGCTTGTGGTGGAGGGGCCTGGGTGCGCATGCGGGGTTCTGAGTCTGGGCCCGAAACTGGCTAGTCCCGGCTCAGACAAAAGCCATCTCCTGGGGGCCTCCCCCCTGTTCTTCCATCCGTAAAGGGGGATCCCTTTACGGATGGAAGAACAGGGGTATCTTCGGGGTGGTGGTGACTGGACGGTGGTGTCTGCGGGTTTGCCTCCACGTAGGCCGTATACTGGCACCCCCGCCCCATGTGTCCGAGCCCCTTGGAGGCACAGGGCCGCTTATCTCGGGATGCAGGTGTCCTGCGGTGGTTAAGGAATGGCGTGGGCACTCCACGGGCGAGAGAGGGCACCTGGACCACTAGAGAGCCCCCGGGAAATTCCCCAGCCGTGGGCACCATGGCTCCAGATGCTTCCCCAGGCTCCTGCCCTGGGGCCTGATCTTGCTCAACTGGGCCCGGGTTCACCGCAGGTGAATGTCTTTTGCGGACACCAAGGACCCGAGACCTTGGATGCGTTTATTGAGAGGGGGCTTGGAGCGCTGGGGGACCAAAGTCGCACTGGTCACAGTCCCTTCTCGAGTAGTTTAGGGCAGATATTAGAGAGTGGAGGCAGGTGGGTCCAAGTTTGACACCTCGGTGCAGGGTGGGGCAGTTTGAGCCAAAGCAAGACTCTTAGGGGCCCAGGCGGGGCGCAGGCCTGAGTCCCCCCTGGAGAACCCTCCCATGGTCGTGGGGACCGCCCGCCCTGGCCCTCTTCACCTGGCGTATAACCGTGGCTGGGCCCAGCCCTGGCACCAGGTCCCCAGGTCCTCCCTGGGCACTCTGCCTATGCGGGGGCGGGAGAACTGCTGGGAAGTGTGGCCAGGGGAAAATGTGAGGTCATCTGGGGGCAGGAAGGGCTTCCGTTTCCCGGGTCACGTGCCCAGGGAACCTGGGAACCTGGCCTGGTTACTCAAGGGTGGGGCATGTTGCCCCGAGGGAGGCTTGTGGTGGAGGGGCCTGGGTGCGCATGTGGGGTTCCGAGTCTGGGCCCGAAACTGGCCAGCCCCGGCTCGGACAAAAGCCATCTCCTGGGGGCCTCCCCCCTGTTCTTCCATCCGTAAAGGGGGATCCCTTTACGGATGGAAGAACAGGGGGATCTTCGGGGTGGTGGTGACTGGACGGTGGTGTCTGCGGGTTTGCCTCCACGTAGGCCGTATACTGTCACCCCCGCCCCATGTGTCCGAGCCCCTTGGAGGCACAGGGCCGCTTATCTCGGGATGCAGGTGTCCTGCGGTGGTTAAGGAATGGCGTGGGCACTCCACGGGCGAGAGAGGGCACCTGGACCACGTGAGAGCCCCCGGGATATTCCCCAGCCCTGGGCACCATGGCTCCAGATGCTTCCCCAGGCTCCTTCCCTGGGGCCTGATCTTGCTCAACTGGGTCCGGGTTCGGCGCAGGTGAATGTCATTTGCGGACACAAGGACCCAAGACCTTGGATGCGTTTATTGGGAGGGGGCTTGGAGCGCTGGGGGACCGAAGTCGCACTGGTCACAGTCCCTTCTCGAGTAGTTTAGGGCAGATATTAGAGAGTGGAGGCAGGTGGGTCCAAGTTTGACACCTCGGGTCAGGGTGGGGCAGTTTGAGCCAAAGCAAGACTCTTAGGGGCCCAGGCGGGGCGCAGGCCTGAGTCCCCCCTGGAGAACCCTCCCATGGTCGTGGGGACCGCCCGCCCTGGCCCTCTTCACCTGGCGTATAACCGTGGCTGGGCCCAGCCCTGGCCCCAGGTCCCCAGGTCCTCCCTGGGCACTCTGCCTATGCGGGGGCGGGAGAACTGCTGGGAAGTGTGGCCAGGGGAAAATGTGAGGTCCTCTGGGGGCAGGAAGGGCTTCCGTTTCCCGGGTCACGTGCCCAGGGAACCTGGGAACCTGGCCTGGTTACTCAAGGGTGGGGCATGTTGCCCCGAGGGAGGCTTGTGGTGGAGGGGCCTGTGTGCGCATGCGGGGTTCCGAGTCTGGGCCCGAAACTGGCCAGCCCCGGCTCGGACAAAAGCCATCTCCTGGGGGCCTCCCCCCTGTTCTTCCATCCGTAAAGGAGGATCCCTTTACGGATGGAAGAACAGGGGGATCTTCGGGGTGGTGGTGACTGGACGGTGGTGTCTGCGGGTTTGCCTCCACGTAGGCCGTATACTGGCACCCCCGCCCCATGTGTCTGAGCCCCTTGGAGGCACAGGTCCGCTTATCTCGGGATGCAGGTGTCCTGCGGTGGTTAAGGAATTGCGTGGGCACTCCACGGGCGAGAGAGGGCACCTGGACCACGAGAGAGCCCCCGGGAAATTCCCCAGCCCTGGGCACCATGGCTCCAGATGCTTCCCCAGGCTCCTGCCCTGGGGCCTGATCTTGCTCAACTGGGCCCGGGTTCGCCACAGGTGAATGTCATTTGCGGACACAAGGACCCGAGACCTTGGATGCGTTTATTGTTAGGGGGCTTGGAGCGCTGGGGGACCGAAGTCGCACTGGTCACAGTCCCTTCTCGAGTAGTTTAGGGCAGATATTAGAGAGTGGAGGCAGGTGGGTCCAAGTTTGACACCTCGGGGCAGGGTGGGGCAGTTTGAGCCAAAGCAAGACTCTTAGGGGCCCAGGCGGGGCGCAGGCCTGAGTCCCCCCTGGAGAACCCTCCCATGGTCGTGGGGACCGCCCGCCCTGGCCCTCTTCACCTGGCGCATAACCGTGGCTGGGCCCAGCCCTGGCCCTAGGTCCCCATGTCCTCCCTGGGCACTCTGCGGTTGCTGGGGGGGGAGAACTGCTGGGAAGTGTGGCCAGGGGAAAATGTGAGGTCTCCTGCGGGCAGGAAGGGCTTCCGTTTCCCGGGTCACCTGCCCAGGGAACCTGGGAACCTGGCCTGGTTACTCAAGGGTGGGGCATGTTGCCCCGAGGGAGGCTTGTGGTGGAGGGGCCTGGGTGCGCATGCGGGGTTCCGAGTCTGGGCCCGAAACTGGCCAGCCCCGGCTCGGACAAAAGCCATCTCCTGGGGGCCTCCCCCCTGTTCTTCCATCCGTAAAGGGGGATCCCTTTACGGATGGAAGAACAGGGGGATCTTCGGGGTGGTGGTGACTGGACGGTGGTGTCTGCGGGTTTGCCTCCACGTAGGCCGTATACTGTCACCCCCGCCCCATGTGTCCGAGCCCCTTGGAGGCACAGCGCCGCTTATCTCGGGATGCAGGTGTCCTGCGGTGGTTAAGGAATGGCGTGGGCTCTCCACGGGCGAGAGAGGGCACCTGGACCACGAGAGAGCCCCCAGGAAATTCCCCAGCCCTGGGCACCATGGCTCCAGATGCTTCCCCCGGTTCCTGCCCTGGGGCCTGATCTTGCTCAACTGGGCCCGGGTTCGCCGCAGGTGAATATCATTTGCGGACACAAGGACCCGAGACCTTGGATGCGTTTATTGGGAGGGGGCTTGGAGCGCTGGGGGACCGAAGTCTCACTGGTCACAGTCCCTTCTCGAGTAGTTTAGGGCAGATATTAGAGAGTGGAGGCAGGTGGGTCCAAGTTTGACACCTCGGGGCAGGGTGGGGCAGTTTGAGCCAAAGCAAGACTCTTAAGGGCCCAGGAGGGGCGCAGGCCTGAGTCCCCCCTGGAAAACCCTCCCTTGGTCGTGGGGACCGCCCGCCCTGGCCCTCTTCACCTGGCGTATAACCGTGGCTGGGCCCAGCCCTGGCCCCAGGTCCCCAGGTCCTCCCTGGGCACTCTGCCTATGCGGTGGCGAGAGAACTGCTGGGAAGTGTGGCCAGGGGAAAATGTGAGGTCCTCTGGGGGCAGGAAGGGCTTCCGTTTCCCGGGTCACGTGCCCAGGGAACATGGGAACCTGGCCTGGTTACTCAAGGGTGGGGCATGTTGCCCCGAGGGAGGCTTGTGGTAGAGGGGCCTGGGTGCGCATGCGGGGTTTCGAGTCTGGGCCCGAAACTGGCCAGCCCCGGCTCGGACAAAAGCCATCTCCTGGGGGCCTCCCCCCTGTTCTTCCATCCGTCAAGGGGGATCCCTTTACGGATGGAAGAACAGGGGGATCTTCGGGGTGGTGGTGACTGGACGGTGGTGTCTGAGGGTTTGACTCCACGTAGGCCGTATACTGGCACCCCCGCCCCATGTGTCCGAGCCCCTTGGAGGCACAGGGCCGCTTATCTCGGGATGCAGGTGTCCTGCGGTGGTTAAGGAATGGCGTGGGCACTCCACGGGCGAGAGAGGGCACCTGGACCACGTGAGAGCCCCCGGGAAATTCCCCAGCCCTGGGCACCATGGCTCCAGATGCTTCCCCAGGCTCCTTCCCTGGGGCCTGATCTTGCTCAACTGGGTCCGGGTTCGGCGCAGGTGAATGTCATTTGCGGACACAAGGACCCAAGACCTTGGATGCGTTTATTGGGAGGGGGCTTGGAGCCTTGGGGGACCGAAGTCGCACTGGTCACAGTCCCTTCTCGAGTAGTTTAGGGCAGATATTAGAGAGTGGAGGCAGGTGGGTCCAAGTTTGACACCTCGGGGCAGGGTGGGGCAGTTTGAGCCAAAGCAAGACTCTTAGGTGCCCAGGCGGGGCGCAAGCCTGAGTCCCCCCTGGAGAACCCTCCCATGGTCGTGGGGACCGCCCGCCCTGGCCCTCTTCACCTGGCGTATAACCGTGGCTGGGCCCAGCCCTGGCCCCAGGTCCCCAGGTCCTCCCTGGGCACTCTGCCTATGCGGGGGCGGGAGAACTGCTGGGAAGTGTGGCCAGGGGAAAATGTGAGGTCTCCTGCGGGCAGGAAGGGCTTCCGTTTCCCGGGTCACCTGCCCAGGGAACATGGGAACCTGGCCTGGTTACTCAAGGGTGGGGCATGTTGCCCCGAGGGAGGCTTGTGGTGGAGGGGCCTGTGTGCGCATGCGGGGTTCCGAGTCTGGGCCCGAAACTGGCCAGCCCCGGCTCGGACAAAAGCCATCTCCTGGGGGCCTCCCCCCTGTTCTTCCATCCGTAAAGGGGGATCCCTTTACGGATGGAAGAACAGGGGGATCTTCGGGGTGGTGGTGACTGGACGGTGGTGTCTGCGGGTTTGCCTCCACGTAGGCCGTATACTGTCACCCCCGCCCCATGTGTCCGAGCCCCTTGGAGGCACAGCGCCGCTTATCTCGGGATGCAGGTGTCCTGCGGTGGTTAAGGAATGGCGTGGGCTCTCCACGGGCGAGAGAGGGCACCTGGACCACGAGAGAGCCCCCGGGAAATTCCCCAGACCTGGGCACCATGGCTCCAGATGCTTCCCCAGGCTCTTGCCCTGGGGCCTGATGTTGCTCAACTGGGCCCGGGTTCGCCTAAGGTGAATGTCATTTGCGGACACCAAGGATCCGAGACCTTGGATGCGTTTATTGGGCGGGGCTTGGAGCGCTGGGGGACCGAAGTCGCACTGGTCACAGTCCCTTCTCGAGTAGTTTAGGGCAGATATTAGAGAGTGGAGGCAGGTGGGTCCAAGTTTGACACCTCGGGGCAGGGTGGGGCAGTTTGAGCCAAAGCAAGACTCTTAGGGGCCCAGGCGGGGCGCAGGCCTGAGTCCCCCCTGGAGAACCCTTCCATGGTCGTGGGGACCGCCCGCCCTGGCCCTCTTCACCTGGCGCATAACCGTGGCTGGGCCGAGCCCTGGCCCCAGGTCCCCAGGTCCTCCCTGGGCACTCTGCCTATGCCGGGGCGGGAAACTGCTGGGAAGTGTGGCCAGGGGAAAATGTGAGGTCCTCTGCGGGCAGGAAGGGCTTCCGTTTCCTGGGTCACCTGCCCAGGGAACATGGGAACCTGGCCTGGTTACTCAAGGGTGGGGCATGTTGCCCCGAGGGAGGCTTGTGGTGGAGGGGCCTGAGTGCGCATGCGGGGTTCCGAGTCTGGGCCCGAAACTGGCCAGCCCCGGCTCGGACAAAAGCCATCTCCTGGGGGCCTCCACCCTGTTCTTCCATCCGTAAAGGGGGATCCCTTTACGGATGAAAAAACAGGGGGATCTTCGGGGTGGTGGTGACTGGACGGTGGTGTCTGCGGGTTTGCCTCCACGTAGGCCTTACACTGGCACCCCCGCCCCATGTGTCCGAGCCCCTTGGAGGCACAGGGCCGCTTATCTAGGGATGCAGGTGTCCTGCGGTGGTTAAGGAATGGCGTGGGCACTCCACGGGCGAGAGAGGGCACCTGGACCACGAGAGAGCCCCCGGGAAATTCCCCAGCCCTGGGCACCTTGGCTCCAGAAGCTTCCCCAGGCTCCTGCCCTGGGGCCTGATCTTGCTCAACTGGGCCCCGGTTCGCCACAGGTGAATGTCATTTGCGGACACAAGGACCCGAGACCTTGGATGCGTTTATTGTTAGGGGGCTTGGAGCGCTGGGGAACCGAAGTCGCACTGGTCACAGTCCCTTCTCGAGTAGTTTAGGGCAGATATTAGAGAGTGGAGGCAGGAGGGTCCAAGTTTGACACCTAGGGGCAGGGTGGGGCAGTTTGAGCCAAAGCAAGACTCTTAGGGGCCCAGGCGGGGCGCAGGCCTGAGTCCTTCCTGGAGAACCCTTCCATGGTCGTGGGGACCGCCCGCTCCGGCCCTCTTCACCTGGCGCATAACCCTGGCTGGGCCCAGCCCAGGCCCCAGGTCCCCAGGTCCTCCCTGGGCACTCTGCCGATGCGGGGGCGGGAGAACTGCTGGGAAGTGTGGCCCGGGGAAAATGTGAGGTCCTCTGGGGGCAGGAAGGGCTTCCGTTTCCCGGGTCACGTGCCCAGGGAACCTGGCAACCTGGCCTGGTTACTCAAGGGTGGGCATGTTGCACCGAGGGAGGCTTGTGGTGGAGGGGCCTGGGTGCGCATGCGGGGTTCCGAGTCTGGGCCCGAAACTGGCCAGCCCCGGCTCGGACAAAAGCCATCTCCTGGGGGCCTCCGCCCTGTTCTTCCATCCGTAAAGGGGGATCCCTTTACGGATGGAAGAACAGGGGTATCTTCGGGGTGGTGGTGACTGGACGGTGGTGTCTGCGGGTTTGCCTCCACGTAGGCCGTATACTGGCACCCCCGCCCCATGTGTCCGAGCCCATAGGAGGCACAGGGACGCTTATCTCGGGATGCAGGTGTCCTGCGGTGGTTAAGGAATGGCGTGGGCACTCCACGGGCGAGATAGGGCACCTGGACCACGAGAGAGTCCCCGGGAAATTCCCCAGCCCTGGGCACCATGGCTCCAGATGCTTCCCCAGGCTCCTGCCCTGGGGCCTGATCTTGCTCACCTGGGCCCGGGTTGGCCGCAGGTGAATGTCATTTGCGGACACCAAGGACCCGAGACCTTGGATGCGTTTATTGGGAGGGGGCTTGGAGCGGTGGGGGACAGAAGTTGCACTGGTCACAGTCCCTTCTCGAGTAGTTCAGGGCAGATATTAGATAGTGGAGGCAGGTGGGTCCAAGTTTGACACCTCGGGGCAGGGTGGGGCAGTTTGAGCCAAAGCAAGACTCTTAAGGGCCCAGGCGGGGCGCAGGCCTGAGTCCCCCCTGGAGAACCCTTCCATAGTCGTGGGGACTGCCCGCCCTGGCCCTCTTCACCTGGCGTATAACGCTGGCTGGGCCCCGCCTTGGCCCCAGGTCCCCAGGTTCTCCCTGGGCACTCTGCCTATGCGGGGGCGGGAGAACTGCTGGGAAGTGTGGTCAGGGGAAAATGTGAGGTCCTCTGGGGGCAGGAAGGGCTTCCGTATCCCGGGTCACGTGCCCAGGGAACCTGGGAACCTGGCCTGGTTACTCAAGGGTGGGGCATGTTGCATCGAGGGAGGCTTGTGGTGGAGGGGCCTGGGTGCGCATGCGGGTTTCCGAGTCTGGGCCCGAAACTGGCCAGCTCCGGCTCGGACAAAAGCCATCTCCTGGGGGCCTCCCCCCTGTTCTTCCATCCGTAAAGGGGGATCCCTTTACGGATGGAAGAACAGGGGGATCTTCGGGGTGGTGGTGACTGGACGGTGGTGTCTGCGGGTTTGCCTCCACGTAGGCCGTATACTGGCACCCCCGCCCCATGTGTCCGAGCCCATAGGAGGCACAGGGACGTTTATCTCGGGATGCAGGTGTCCTGCGGTGGTTAAGGAATGGCGTGGGCACTCCACGGGCGAGAGAGGTCACCTGGACCACGAGAGAGCCCCCGGGAAATTCCCCAGCCCTGGGCACTTTGGCTCCAGAAGCTTCCCCAGGCTCCTGCCCTGGGGCATGATATTGCTCAACTGGGCTCGGGTTCGCCGCAGGTGAATGTCATTTGCGGACACCAAGGACCCGAGACCTTGGATACGTTTATTGGGAGGGGGCTTGGAGCGCTGGGGGACCAAAGTCGCACTGGTCACAGTCCCTTCTCGAGTTGTTTAGGGCAGATATTACAGAGTGGAGGCAGGTGGGTCCAAGTTTGACACCTCTGGGCAGGGTGGGGCAGTTTGAGCCAAAGCAAGAATCTTAGGGGCCCAGGCGGGGCGCAGGCCTGAGTCCCCCCTGGAGAACCCTCCCTTGGTCGTGGGGACCGCCCGCCCTGGCCCTCTTCACCTGGCGTATAACCGTGGCTGGGCCCAGCCCTGGCCCCAGGTCCGCAGGTTCTCCCTGGGCACTCTGCCTATGCGGGGGCGGGAGAACTGCTGGGAAGTGTGGCCAGGGGAAAATGTGAGGTCCTCTGGGGGCAGGAAGGGCTTCCGTTTCCCGGGTCACGTGCCCAGGGAACCTGGGAACCTGGCCTGGTTACTCAAGGGTGGGGCATGTTGCCCCGAGGGAGGCTTGTGGTGGAGGGGCCTGGGTGCGCATGCGGGGTTCCGAGTCTGGGCCCGAAAATGGCCAGCCCCGGCTCGGACAAAAGCCATCTCCTGGGTGCCTCCCCCCTGTTCTTCCATCCGTAAAGGGGGATCCCTTTACGGATGGAAGAACAGGGGGATCTTCGGGGTGGTGGTGACTGGACGGTGGTGTCTGCGGGTTTGCCTCCACGTAGGCCGTATACTGTCACCCCCGCCCCATGTGTCCGAGCCCCTTGGAGGCACAGGGCCGCTTATCTCGGGATGCAGGTGTCCTGCGGTGGTTAAGGAATGGCGTGGGCACTCCACGGGCGAGAGAGGGCACCTGGACCACGTGAGAGCCCCCGGGAAATTCCCCAGCCCTGGGCACCATGGCTCCAGATGCTTCCCCAGGCTCTTGCCCTGGGGCCTGATGTTGCTCAACTGGGCCCGCGTTCGCCGCAGGTGAATGTCATTTGCGGACACCAAGGATCCGAGACCTTGGATGCGTTTATTGGGGGGGGCTTGGAGCGCTGGGGGACCGAAGTCGCACTGGTCACAGTCCCTTCTCGAGTAGTTTAGGGCAGATATTAGAGAGTGGAGGCAGGTGGGTCCAAGTTTGACACCTCGGGGCAGGGTGGGGCAGTTTGAGCCAAAGCAAGACTCTTAGGGGCCCAGGCGGGGCGCAGGCCTGAGTCCTCCCTGGAGAACCCTTCCATGGTCGTGGGGACCGCCCGCCCTGGCCCTCTTCACCTGGCGCATAACCGTGGCTGGGCCGAGCCCTGGCCCCAGGTCCCCAGGTCCTCCCTGGGCACTCTGCCTATGCCGGGGCGGGAAACTGCTGGGAAGTGTGGCCAGGGGAAAATGTGAGGTCCTCTGCGGGCAGGAAGGGCTTCCGTTTCCTGGGTCACCTGCCCAGGGAACATGGGAACCTGGCCTGGTTACTCAAGGGTGGGGCATGTTGCCCCGAGGGAGGCTTGTGATGGAGGGGCCTGGGTGCGCATGCGGGGTTCCGAGTCTGGGCCCGAAACTGGCCAGCCCCGGCTCGGACAAAAGCCATCTCCTGGGGGCCTCCCCCCTGTTCTTCCATCCGTAAAGGGGGATCCCTTTACGGATGGAAGAACAGGGGGATCTTCGGGGTGGTGGTGACTGGACGGTGGTGTCTGCGGGTTTGCCTCCACGTAGGCCGTATACTGGCACCCCCGCCCCATGTGTCCGAGCCCCTTGGAGGCACAGGTCCGCTTATCTCGGGATGCAGGTGTCCTGCGGTGGTTAAGGAATGGCGTGGGCACTCCACGGGCGAGAGAGGGCACCTGGACCACGAGAGAGCCCCCAGGAAATTCCCCAGTCCTGGGCACCATGGCTCCAGATGCTTCCCCAGGCTCCTGCCCTGGGGCCTGATGTTGCTCAACTGGGCCCGAGTTCGCCGCAGGTGAATGTCATTTGCGGACACCAAGGACCCGAGACCTTGGATGCGTTTATTGGGAGTGGGCTTGGAGCGCTGGGGGACCGAAGTCGCACTGGTCACAGTCCCTTCTCGAGTAGTTTAGGGCAGATATTAGAGAGTGGAGGCAGGTGGGTCCAAGTTTGACACCTCGGGGCAGGGTGGGGCAGTTTGAGCCAAAGCAACACTCTTAGGGGCCCAGGCGGGGCGCAGGCCTGAGTCCCCCCTGCAGAACCCTTCCATGGTCGTGGGGACCGCCCGCCCAGGCCCTCTTCACCTGGCGCATAACCGTGGCTGGGCCCAGCCCTGGCCCCAGGTCCCCAGGTCCTCCCTGGGCACTCTACCTATGCCGGGGCGGGAAACTGCTGGGAAGTGTGGCCAGGGGAAAATGTGAGGTCCTCTGCGGGCAGGAAGGGCTTCCGTTTCCTGGGTCACCTGCCCAGGGAACATGGGAACCTGGCCTGGTTACTCAAGGGTGGGGCATGTTGCCCCGAGGGAGGCTTGTGTTGGAGGGGCCTGGGTGCGCATGCGGGGTTCCGAGTCTGGGCCCGAAACTGGCCAGCCCCGGCTCGGAGAAAAGCCATCTCCTGGGGGCCTCCACCCTGTTCTTCCATCCGTAAAGGGGGATCCCTTTACGGATGAAAAAACAGGGGCATCTTCGGGGTGGTGGTGACTGGACGGTGGTGTCTGCGGGTTTGCCTCCACGTAGGCCTTACACTGGCACCCCCGCCCCATGTGTCCGAGCCCCTTGGAGGCACAGGGCCGCTTATCTCGGGATGCAGGTATCCTGCGGTGGTTAAGGAATGGCGTGGGCACTCCACGGGCGAGAGAGGGCACCTGGACCACGAGAGAGCCCCCGGGAAATTCCCCAGCCCTGGGCACCATGGCTCCAGATGCTTCCCCAGGCTCCTGCCCTGGGGCCTGATCTTGCTCAACTGGGCCTGGGTTCACCGCAGTTGAATGTCATTTGCGGACACCAAGGATCCGAGAACTTGGATGCGTTTATTGGGGGGGGCTTGGAGCGCTGGGGGACCGAAGTCGCACTGGTCACAGTCCCTTCTCGAGTAGTTTAGGGCAGATATTAGAGAGTGGAGGCAGGTGGGTCCAAGTTTGACACCTCGGGGCAGGGTGGGGCAGTTTGAGCCAAAGCAAGACTCTTAGGGGCCCAGGCGGGGCGCAGGCCTGAGTCCCCCCTGGAGAACCCTTCCATGGTCGTGGGGACCGCCCGCCCTGGCCCTCTTCACCTGGCGCATAACCGTGGCTGGGCCCAGCCCTGGCCCCAGGTCCCCAGGTCCTCCCTGGGCACTATGCGGATGCGGGGGCGGGAGAACTGCTGGGAAGTGTGGCCAGGGGAAAATGTGAGGTCCTTTGCGGGCAGGAAGGGCTTCCGTTTCCCGGGTCACCTGCCCAGGGAACCTGGGAACCTGGCCTGGTTACTCAAGGGTGGGGCATGTTGCCCCGAGGGAGGCTTGTGGTGGAGGGGCCTGGGTGCGCATGCGGGGTTCTGAGTCTGGGCCCGAAACTGGCCAGCCCCGGCACAGACAAAAGCCATCTCCTGGGGGCCTCCCCCCTGTTCTTCCATCAGTAAAGGGGGATCCCTTTACGGATGGAAGAACAGGGGTATCTTCGGGGTGGTGGTGACTGGACGGTGGTGTCTGCGGGTTTGCCTCCACGTAGGCCGTATACTGGCACCCCCGCCCCATGTGTCCGAGCCCCTTGGAGGCACAGGGCCGCTTATCTCGGGATGCAGGTGTCCTGCGGTGGTTAAGGAATGGCGTGGGCACTCCACGGGCGAGAGAGGGCACCTGGACCACTAGAGAGCCCCCGGGAAATTCCCCAGCCGTGGGCACCATGGCTCCAGATGCTTCCCCAGGCTCCTGCCCTGGGGCCTGATCTTGCTCAACTGGGCCCGGGTTCACCGCAGGTGAATGTCTTTTGCGGACACCAAGGACCCGAGACCTTGGATGCGTTTATTGAGAGGGGGCTTGGAGCGCTGGGGGACCAAAGTCGCACTGGTCACAGTCCCTTCTCGAGTAGTTTAGGGCAGATATTAGAGAGTGGAGGCAGGTGGGTCCAAGTTTGACACCTCGGTGCAGGGTGGGGCAGTTTGAGCCAAAGCAAGACTCTTAGGGGCCCAGGCGGGGCGCAGGCCTGAGTCCCCCCTGGAGAACCCTCCCATGGTCGTGGGGACCGCCCGCCCTGGCCCTCTTCACCTGGCGTATAACCGTGGCTGGGCCCAGCCCTGGCACCAGGTCCCCAGGTCCTCCCTGGGCACTCTGCCTATGCGGGGGCGGGAGAACTGCTGGGAAGTGTGGCCAGGGGAAAATGTGAGGTCATCTGGGGGCAGGAAGGGCTTCCGTTTCCCGGGTCACGTGCCCAGGGAACCTGGGAACCTGGCCTGGTTACTCAAGGGTGGGGCATGTTGCCCCGAGGGAGGCTTGTGGTGGAGGGGCCTGGGTGCGCATGCGGGGTTCCGAGTCTGGGCCCGAAACTGGCCAGCCCCGGCTCGGACAAAAGCCATCTCCTGGGGGCCTCCCCCCTGTTCTTCCATCCGTAAAGGGGGATCCCTTTACGGATGGAAGAACAGGGGGATCTTCGGGGTGGTGGTGACTGGACGGTGGTGTCTGCGGGTTTGCCTCCACGTAGGCCGTATACTGTCACCCCCGCCCCATGTGTCCGAGCCCCTTGGAGGCACAGGGCCGCTTATCTCGGGATGCAGGTGTCCTGCGGTGGTTAAGGAATGGCGTGGGCACTCCACGGGCGAGAGAGGGCACCTGGACCACGTGAGAGCCCCCGGGATATTCCCCAGCCCTGGGCACCATGGCTCCAGATGCTTCCCCAGGCTCCTTCCCTGGGGCCTGATCTTGCTCAACTGGGTCCGGGTTCGGCGCAGGTGAATGTCATTTGCGGACACAAGGACCCAAGACCTTGGATGCGTTTATTGGGAGGGGGCTTGGAGCCTTGGGGGACCGAAGTCGCACTGGTCACAGTCCCTTCTCGAGTAGTTTAGGGCAGATATTAGAGAGTGGAGGCAGGTGGGTCCAAGTTTGACACCTCGGGGCAGGGTGGGGCAGTTTGAGCCAAAGCAAGACTCTTAGGTGCCCAGGCGGGGCGCAAGCCTGAGTCCCCCCTGGAGAACCCTCCCATGGTCGTGGGGACCGCCCGCCCTGGCCCTCTTCACCTGGCGTATAACCGTGGCTGGGCCCAGCCCTGGCCCCAGGTCCCCAGGTCCTCCCTGGGCACTCTGCCTATGCGGGGGCGGGAGAACTGCTGGGAAGTGTGGCCAGGGGAAAATGTGAGGTCCTCTGGGGGCAGGAAGGGCTTCCGTTTCCCGGGTCACGTGCCCAGGGAACCTGGGAACCTGGCCTGGTTACTCAAGGGTGGGGCATGTTGCCCCGAGGGAGGCTTGTGGTGGAGGGGCCTGGGTGTGCATGCGGGGTTCCGAGTCTGGGCCCGAAACTGGCCAGCCCCGGCTGGGACAAAAGCCATCTCCTGGAGGCCTCCCCCCTGTTCTTCCATCCGTAAAGGGGGATCCCTTTACGGATGGAAGAACAGGGGGATCTTCGGGGTGGTGGTGACTGGACGGTGGTGTCTGCGGGTTTGCCTCCACGTAGGCCGTATACTGGCACCCCCGCCCCATGTGTCCGAGCCCCTTGGAGGCACAGGGCCGCTTATCTCGGGATGGAGGTGTCCTGCGGTGGTTAAGGAATGGCGTGGGCACTCCACGGGCGAGAGAGGGCACCTGGACCACGAGAGAGCCCCCAGGAAATTCCCCAGCCCTGGGCACCATGGCTCCAGATGCTTCCCCAGGCTCCTGCCCTGGGGCCTGATCTTGCTCACCTGGGCCCGGGTTCGCCGCAGGTGAATGTCATTTGCGGACACAAGGACCCGAGACTTTGGATGCGTTTATTGGGAGGGGGCTTGGAGCGCTGGGGGACCGAAGTCTCACTGGTCACAGTCCCTTCTCGAGTAGTTTAGGGCAGATATTAGAGAGTGGAGGCAGGTGGGTCCAAGTTTGACACCTCGGGGCAGGGTGGGGCAGTTTGAGCCAAAGCAAGACTCTTAGGGGCCCAGGCGGGGCGCAGGCCTGAGTCCCCCCTGGAAAACCCTCCCTTGGTCGTGGGGACCGCCCGCCCTGGCCCTCTTCACCTGGCGTATAACCGTGGCTGGGCCCAGCCCTGGCCCCAGGTCCCCAGGTCCTCCCTGGGCACTCTGCCTATGCGGTGGCGAGAGAACTGCTGGGAAGTGTGGCCAGGGGAAAATGTGAGGTCCTCTGGGGGCAGGAAGGGCTTCCGTTTCCCGGGTCACGTGCCCAGGGAACCTGGGAACCTGGCCTGGTTACTCAAGGGTGGGGCATGTTGCCCCGAGGGAGGCTTGTGGTGGAGGGGCCTGGGTGCGCATGCGGGGTTCCGAGTCTGGGCCCGAAACTGGCCAGCCCCGGCTCGGACAAAAGCCATCTCCTGGGGGCCTCCCCCCTGTTCTTCCATCCGTAAAGGGGGATCCCTTTACGGATGGAAGAACAGGGGGATCTTCGGGGTGGTGGTGACTGGACGGTGGTGTCTGCGGGTTTGCCTCCACGTAGGCCGTATACTGGCACCCCCGCCCCATGTGTCCGAGCCCCTTGGAGGCACAGGTCCGCTTATCTCGGGATGCAGGTGTCCTGCGGTGGTTAAGGAATGGCGTGGGCACTCCACGGGCGAGAGAGGGCACCTGGACCACGAGAGAGCCCCCAGGAAATTCCCCAGCCCTGGGCACCATGGCTCCAGATGCTTCCCCAGGCTCCTGCCCTGGGGCCTGATGTTGCTCAACTGGGCCCGAGTTCGCCGCAGGTGAATGTCATTTGCGGACACCAAGGACCCGAGACCTTGGATGCGTTTATTGGGAGTGGGCTTGGAGCGCTGGGGGACCGAAGTCGCACTGGTCACAGTCCCTTCTCGAGTAGTTTAGGGCAGATATTAGAGAGTGGAGGCAGGTGGGTCCAAGTTTGACACCTCGGGGCAGGGTGGGGCAGTTTGAGCCAAAGCAACACTCTTAGGGGCCCAGGCGGGGCGCAAGCCTGAGTCCCCCCTGCAGAACCCTTCCATGGTCGTGGGGACCGCCCGCCCTGGCCCTCTTCACCTGGCGCATAACCGTGGCTGGGCCCAGCCCTGGCCCCAGGTCCCCAGGTCCTCCCTGGGCACTCTACCTATGCCGGGGCGGGAAACTGCTGGGAAGTGTGGCCAGGGGAAAATGTGAGGTCCTCTGCGGGCAGGAAGGGCTTCCGTTTCCTGGGTCACCTGCCCAGGGAACATGGGAACCTGGCCTGGTTACTCAAGGGTGGGGCATGTTGCCCCGAGGGAGGCTTGTGGTGGAGGGGCCTGGGTGCGCATGCGGGGTTCCGAGTCTGGGCCCGAAACTGGCCAGCCCCGGCTCGGACAAAAGCCATCTCCTGGGGGCCTCCACCCTGTTCTTCCATCCGTAAAGGGGGATCCCTTTACGGATGAAAAAACAGGGGCATCTTCGGGGTGGTGGTGACTGGACGGTGGTGTCTGCGGGTTTGCCTCCACGTAGGCCTTACACTGGCACCCCCGCCCCATGTGTCCGAGCCCCTTGGAGGCACAGGGCCGCTTATCTCGGGATGCAGGTATCCTGCGGTGGTTAAGGAATGGCGTGGGCACTCCACGGGCGAGAGAGGGCACCTGGACCACGAGAGAGCCCCCGGGAAATTCCCCAGCCCTGGGCACCATGGCTCCAGATGCTTCCCCAGGCTCCTGCCCTGGGGCCTGATCTTGCTCAACTGGGCCTGGGTTCACCGCAGTTGAATGTCATTTGCGGACACCAAGGATCCGAGAACTTGGATGCGTTTATTGGGGGGGGCTTGGAGCGCTGGGGGACCGAAGTCGCACTGGTCACAGTCCCTTCTCGAGTAGTTTAGGGCAGATATTAGAGAGTGGAGGCAGGTGGGTCCAAGTTTGACACCTCGGGGCAGGGTGGGGCAGTTTGAGCCAAAGCAAGACTCTTAGGGGCCCAGGCGGGGCGCAGGCCTGAGTCCTCCCTGGAGAACCCTTCCATGGTCGTGGGGACCGCCCGCCCTGGCCCTCTTCACCTGGCGCATAACCGTGGCTGGGCCGAGCCCTGGCCCCAGGTCCCCAGGTCCTCCCTGGGCACTCTGCCTATGCCGGGGCGGGAAACTGCTGGGAAGTGTGGCCAGGGGAAAATGTGAGGTCCTCTGCGGGCAGGAAGGGCTTCCGTTTCCTGGGTCACCTGCCCAGGGAACATGGGAACCTGGCCTGGTTACTCAAGGGTGGGGCATGTTGCCCCGAGGGAGGCTTGTGGTGGAGGGGCCTGGGTGCGCATGCGGGGTTCCGAGTCTGGGCCCGAAACTGGCCAGCCCCGGCTCGGACAAAAGCCATCTCCTGGGGGCCTCCCCCCTGTTCTTCCATCCGTAAAGGGGGATCCCTTTACGGATGGAAGAACAGGGGGATCTTCGGGGTGGTGGTGACTGGACGGTGGTGTCTGCGGGTTTGCCTCCACGTAGGCCGTATACTGTCACCCCCGCCCCATGTGTCCGAGCCCCTTGGAGGCACAGGGCCGCTTATCTCGGGATGCAGGTGTCCTGCGGTGGTTAAGGAATGGCGTGGGCACTCCACGGGCGAGAGAGGGCACCTGGACCACGTGAGAGCCCCCGGGATATTCCCCAGCCCTGGGCACCATGGCTCCAGATGCTTCCCCAGGCTCCTTCCCTGAGGCCTGATCTTGCTCAACTGGGTCCGGGTTCGGCGCAGGTGAATGTCATTTGCGGACACAAGGACCCAAGACCTTGGATGCGTTTATTGGGAGGGGGCTTGGAGCGCTGGGGGACCGAAGTCGCACTGGTCACAGTCCCTTCTCGAGTAGTTTAGGGCAGATATTAGAGAGTGGAGGCAGGTGGGTCCAAGTTTGACACCTCGGGGCAGGGTGGGGCAGTTTGAGCCAAAGCAAGACTCTTAGGGGCCCAGGCGGGGCGCAGGCCTGAGTCCCCCCTGGAGAACCCTCCCATGGTCGTGGGGACCGCCCGCCCTGGCCCTCTTCACCTGGCGTATAACCGTGGCTGGGCCCAGCCCTGGCCCCAGGTCCCCAGGTCCTCCCTGGGCACTCTGCCTATGCGGGGGCGGGAGAACTGCTGGGAAGTGTGGCCAGGGGAAAATGTGAGGTCCTCTGGGGGCAGGAAGGGCTTCCGTTTCCCGGGTCACGTGCCCAGGGAACCTGGGAACCTGGCCTGGTTACTCAAGGGTGGGGCATGTTGCCCCGAGGGAGGCTTGTGGTGGAGGGGCCTGGGTGTGCATGCGGGGTTCCGAGTCTGGGCCCGAAACTGGCCAGCCCCGGCTGGGACAAAAGCCATCTCCTGGAGGCCTCCCCCCTGTTCTTCCATCCGTAAAGGGGGATCCCTTTACGGATGGAAGAACAGGGGGATCTTCGGGGTGGTGGTGACTGGACGGTGGTGTCTGCGGGTTTGCCTCCACGTAGGCCGTATACTGGCACCCCCGCCCCATGTGTCCGAGCCCCTTGGAGGCACAGGGCCGCTTATCTCGGGATGCAGGTGTCCTGCGGTGGTTAAGGAATGGCGTGGGCACTCCACGGGCGAGAGAGGGCACCTGGACCACGAGAGAGCCCCCAGGAAATTCCCCAGCCCTGGGCACCATGGCTCCAGATGCTTCCCCAGGCTCCTGCCCTGGGGCCTGATCTTGCTCACCTGGGCCCGGGTTCGCCGCAGGTGAATGTCATTTGCGGACACAAGGACCCGAGACTTTGGATGCGTTTATTGGGAGGGGGCTTGGAGCGCTGGGGGACCGAAGTCTCACTGGTCACAGTCCCTTCTCGAGTAGTTTAGGGCAGATATTAGAGAGTGGAGGCAGGTGGGTCCAAGTTTGACACCTCGGGGCAGGGTGGGGCAGTTTGAGCCAAAGCAAGACTCTTAGGGGCCCAGGCGGGGCGCAGGCCTGAGTCCCCCCTGGAAAACCCTCCCTTGGTCGTGGGGACCGCCCGCCCTGGCCCTCTTCACCTGGCGTATAACCGTGGCTGGGCCCAGCCCTGGCCCCAGGTCCCCAGGTCCTCCCTGGGCACTCTGCCTATGCGGTGGCGGGAGAACTGCTGGGAAGTGTGGCCAGGGGAAAATGTGAGGTCCTCTGGGGGCAGGAAGGGCTTCCGTTTCCCGGGTCACGTGCCCAGGGAACCTGGGAACCTGGCCTGGTTACTCAAGGGTGGGGCATGTTGCCCCGAGGGAGGCTTGTGGTGGAGGGGCCTGGGTGCGCATGCGGGGTTCCGAGTCTGGGCCCGAAACTGGCCAGCCCCGGCTCGGACAAAAGCCATCTCCTGGGGGCCTCCCCCCTGTTCTTCCATCCGTAAAGGGGGATCCCTTTACGGATGGAAGAACAGGGGGATCTTCGGGGTGGTGGTGACTGGACGGTGGTGTCTGCGGGTTTGCCTCCACGTAGGCCGTATACTGGCACCCCCGCCCCATGTGTCCGAGCCCCTTGGAGGCACAGGTCCGCTTATCTCGGGATGCAGGTGTCCTGCGGTGGTTAAGGAATGGCGTGGGCACTCCACGGGCGAGAGAGGGCACCTGGACCACGAGAGAGCCCCCAGGAAATTCCCCAGCCCTGGGCACCATGGCTCCAGATGCTTCCCCAGGCTCCTGCCCTGGGGCCTGATGTTGCTCAACTGGGCCCGAGTTCGCCGCAGGTGAATGTCATTTGCGGACACCAAGGACCCGAGACCTTGGATGCGTTTATTGGGAGTGGGCTTGGAGCGCTGGGGGACCGAAGTCGCACTGGTCACAGTCCCTTCTCGAGTAGTTTAGGGCAGATATTAGAGAGTGGAGGCAGGTGGGTCCAAGTTTGACACCTCGGGGCAGGGTGGGGCAGTTTGAGCCAAAGCAACACTCTTAGGGGCCCAGGCGGGGCGCAGGCCTGAGTCCCCCCTGCAGAACCCTTCCATGGTCGTGGGGACCGCCCGCCCTGGCCCTCTTCACCTGGCGCATAACCGTGGCTGGGCCCAGCCCTGGCCCCAGGTCCCCAGGTCCTCCCTGGGCACTCTACCTATGCCGGGGCGGGAAACTGCTGGGAAGTGTGGCCAGGGGAAAATGTGAGGTCCTCTGCGGGCAGGAAGGGCTTCCGTTTCCTGGGTCACCTGCCCAGGGAACATGGGAACCTGGCCTGGTTACTCAAGGGTGGGGCATGTTGCCCCGAGGGAGGCTTGTGGTGGAGGGGCCTGGGTGCGCATGCGGGGTTCCGAGTCTGGGCCCGAAACTGGCCAGCCCCGGCTCGGACAAAAGCCATCTCCTGGGGGCCTCCACCCTGTTCTTCCATCCGTAAAGGGGGATCCCTTTACGGATGAAAAAACAGGGGCATCTTCGGGGTGGTGGTGACTGGACGGTGGTGTCTGCGGGTTTGCCTCCACGTAGGCCTTACACTGGCACCCCCGCCCCATGTGTCCGAGCCCCTTGGAGGCACAGGGCCGCTTATCTCGGGATGCAGGTATCCTGCGGTGGTTAAGGAATGGCGTGGGCACTCCACGGGCGAGAGAGGGCACCTGGACCACGAGAGAGCCCCCGGGAAATTCCCCAGCCCTGGGCACCATGGCTCCAGATGCTTCCCCAGGCTCCTGCCCTGGGGCCTGATCTTGCTCAACTGGGCCTGGGT
The DNA here is from genome assembly GCF_022682495.2 of Desmodus rotundus. NCBI lineage: Eukaryota > Metazoa > Chordata > Mammalia > Chiroptera > Phyllostomidae > Desmodus > Desmodus rotundus. The sequence goes on along the minus strand of NC_071387.1, from coordinate 41,125,700 downwards.
TCACCGCAGTTGAATGTCATTTGCGGACACCAAGGATCCGAGAACTTGGATGCGTTTATTGGGGGGGGCTTGGAGCGCTGGGGGACCGAAGTCGCACTGGTCACAGTCCCTTCTCGAGTAGTTTAGGGCAGATATTAGAGAGTGGAGGCAGGTGGGTCCAAGTTTGACACCTCGGGGCAGGGTGGGGCAGTTTGAGCCAAAGCAAGACTCTTAGGGGCCCAGGCGGGGCGCAGGCCTGAGTCCCCCCTGGAGAACCCTTCCATGGTCGTGGGGACCGCCCGCCCTGGCCCTCTTCACCTGGCGCATAACCGTGGCTGGGCCCAGCCCTGGCCCCAGGTCCCCAGGTCCTCCCTGGGCACTATGCGGATGCGGGGGCGGGAGAACTGCTGGGAAGTGTGGCCAGGGGAAAATGTGAGGTCCTTTGCGGGCAGGAAGGGCTTCCGTTTCCCGGGTCACCTGCCCAGGGAACCTGGGAACCTGGCCTGGTTACTCAAGGGTGGGGCATGTTGCCCCGAGGGAGGCTTGTGGTGGAGGGGCCTGGGTGCGCATGCGGGGTTCTGAGTCTGGGCCCGAAACTGGCCAGCCCCGGCTCAGACAAAAGCCATCTCCTGGGGGCCTCCCCCCTGTTCTTCCATCCGTAAAGGGGGATCCCTTTACGGATGGAAGAACAGGGGGATCTTCGGGGTGGTGGTGACTGGACGGTGGTGTCTGCGGGTTTGCCTCCACGTAGGCCGTATACTGGCACCCCCGCCCCATGTGTCCGAGCCCCTTGGAGGCACAGGGCCGCTTATCTCGGGATGCAGGTGTCCTGCGGTGGTTAAGGAATGGCGTGGGCACTCCACGGGCGAGAGAGGGCACCTGGACCACTAGAGAGCCCCCGGGAAATTCCCCAGCCGTGGGCACCATGGCTCCAGATGCTTCCCCAGGCTCCTGCCCTGGGGCCTGATCTTGCTCAACTGGGCCCGGGTTCACCGCAGGTGAATGTCTTTTGCGGACACCAAGGACCCGAGACCTTGGATGCGTTTATTGAGAGGGGGCTTGGAGCGCTGGGGGACCAAAGTCGCACTGGTCACAGTCCCTTCTCGAGTAGTTTAGGGCAGATATTAGAGAGTGGAGGCAGGTGGGTCCAAGTTTGACACCTCGGTGCAGGGTGGGGCAGTTTGAGCCAAAGCAAGACTCTTAGGGGCCCAGGCGGGGCGCAGGCCTGAGTCCCCCCTGGAGAACCCTCCCATGGTCGTGGGGACCGCCCGCCCTGGCCCTCTTCACCTGGCGTATAACCGTGGCTGGGCCCAGCCCTGGCACCAGGTCCCCAGGTCCTCCCTGGGCACTCTGCCTATGCGGGGGCGGGAGAACTGCTGGGAAGTGTGGCCAGGGGAAAATGTGAGGTCATCTGGGGGCAGGAAGGGCTTCCGTTTCCCGGGTCACGTGCCCAGGGAACCTGGGAACCTGGCCTGGTTACTCAAGGGTGGGGCATGTTGCCCCGAGGGAGGCTTGTGGTGGAGGGGCCTGGGTGCGCATGCGGGGTTCCGAGTCTGGGCCCGAAACTGGCCAGCCCCGGCTCGGACAAAAGCCATCTCCTGGGGGCCTCCCCCCTGTTCTTCCATCCGTAAAGGGGGATCCCTTTACGGATGGAAGAACAGGGGGATCTTCGGGGTGGTGGTGACTGGACGGTGGTGTCTGCGGGTTTGCCTCCACGTAGGCCGTATACTGTCACCCCCGCCCCATGTGTCCGAGCCCCTTGGAGGCACAGGGCCGCTTATCTCGGGATGCAGGTGTCCTGCGGTGGTTAAGGAATGGCGTGGGCACTCCACGGGCGAGAGAGGGCACCTGGACCACGTGAGAGCCCCTGGGATATTCCCCAGCCCTGGGCACCATGGCTCCAGATGCTTCCCCAGGCTCCTTCCCTGGGGCCTGATCTTGCTCAACTGGGTCCGGGTTCGGCGCAGGTGAATGTCATTTGCGGACACAAGGACCCAAGACCTTGGATGCGTTTATTGGGAGGGGGCTTGGAGCGCTGGGGGACCGAAGTCGCACTGGTCACAGTCCCTTCTCGAGTAGTTTAGGGCAGATATTAGAGAGTGGAGGCAGGTGGGTCCAAGTTTGACACCTCGGGGCAGGGTGGGGCAGTTTGAGCCAAAGCAAGACTCTTAGGGGCCCAGGCGGGGCGCAGGCCTGAGTCCCCCCTGGAGAACCCTCCCATGGTCGTGGGGACCGCCCGCCCTGGCCCTCTTCACCTGGCGTATAACCGTGGCTGGGCCCAGCCCTGGCCCCAGGTCCCCAGGTCCTCCCTGGGCACTCTGCCTATGCGGGGGCGGGAGAACTGCTGGGAAGTGTGGCCAGGGGAAAATGTGAGGTCCTCTGGGGGCAGGAAGGGCTTCCGTTTCCCGGGTCACGTGCCCAGGGAACCTGGGAACCTGGCCTGGTTACTCAAGGGTGGGGCATGTTGCCCCGAGGGAGGCTTGTGGTGGAGGGGCCTGGGTGCGCATGCGGGGTTCCGAGTCTGGGCCCGAAACTGGCCAGCCCCGGCTCGGACAAAAGCCATCTCCTGGGGGCCTCCCCCCTGTTCTTCCATCCGTAAAGGGGGATCCCTTTACGGATGGAAGAACAGGGGGATCTTCGGGGTGGTGGTGACTGGACGGTGGTGTCTGCGGGTTTGCCTCCACGTAGGCCGTATACTGGCACCCCCGCCCCATGTGTCTGAGCCCCTTGGAGGCACAGGTCCGCTTATCTCGGGATGCAGGTGTCCTGCGGTGGTTAAGGAATTGCGTGGGCACTCCACGGGCGAGAGAGGGCACCTGGACCACGAGAGAGCCCCCGGGAAATTCCCCAGCCCTGGGCACCATGGCTCCAGATGCTTCCCCAGGCTCCTGCCCTGGGGCCTGATCTTGCTCAACTGGGCCCGGGTTCGCCACAGGTGAATGTCATTTGCGGACACAAGGACCCGAGACCTTGGATGCGTTTATTGTTAGGGGGCTTGGAGCGCTGGGGGACCGAAGTCGCACTGGTCACAGTCCCTTCTCGAGTAGTTTAGGGCAGATATTAGAGAGTGGAGGCAGGTGGGTCCAAGTTTGACACCTCGGGGCAGGGTGGGGCAGTTTGAGCCAAAGCAAGACTCTTAGGGGCCCAGGCGGGGCGCAGGCCTGAGTCCCCCCTGGAGAACCCTCCCATGGTCGTGGGGACCGCCCGCCCTGGCCCTCTTCACCTGGTGCATAACCGTGGCTGGGCCCAGCCCTGGCCCTAGTTCCCCATGTCCTCCCTGGGCACTCTGCGGTTGCTGGGGCGGGAGAACTGCTGGGAAGTGTGGCCAGGGGAAAATGTGAGGTCTCCTGCGGGCAGGAAGGGCTTCCGTTTCCCGGGTCACCTGCCCAGGGAACCTGGGAACCTGGCCTGGTTACTCATGGGTGGGGCATGTTGCCCCGAGGGAGGCTTGTGGTGGAGGGGCCTGGGTGCGCATGCGGGGTTCCGAGTCTGGGCCCGAAACTGGCCAGCCCCGGCTCGGACAAAAGCCATCTCCTGGGGGCCTCCCCCCTGTTCTTCCATCCGTAAAGGGGGATCCCTTTACGGATGGAAGAACAGGGGGATCTTCGGGGTGGTGGTGACTGGACGGTGGTGTCTGCGGGTTTGCCTCCACGTAGGCCGTATACTGTCACCCCCGCCCCATGTGTCCGAGCCCCTTGGAGGCACAGCGCCGCTTCTCTCGGGATGCAGGTGTCCTGCGGTGGTTAAGGAATGGCGTGGGCTCTCCACGGGCGAGAGAGGGCACCTGGACCACGAGAGAGCCCCCAGGAAATTCCCCAGCCCTGGGCACCATGGCTCCAGATGCTTCCCCCGGCTCCTGCCCTGGGGCCTGATCTTGCTCAACTGGGCCCGGGTTCGCCGCAGGTGAATATCATTTGCGGACACTAGGACCCGAGACCTTGGATGCGTTTATTGGGAGGGGGCTTGGAGCGCTGGGGGACCGAAGTCTCACTGGTCACAGTCCCTTCTCGAGTAGTTTAGGGCAGATATTAGAGAGTGGAGGCAGGTGGGTCCAAGTTTGACACCTCGGGGCAGGGTTGGGCCGTTTGAGCCAAAGCAAGACTCTTAGGGGCCCAGGAGGGGCGCAGGCCTGAGTCCCCCCTGGAAAACCCTCCCTTGGTCGTGGGGACCGTCCGCCCTGGCCCTCTTCACCTGGCGTATAACCGTGGCTGGGCCCAGCCCTGGCCCCAGGTCCCCAGGTCCTCCCTGGGCACTCTGCCTATGCGGTGGCGAGAGAACTGCTGGGAAGTGTGGCCAGGGGAAAATGTGAGGTCCTCTGGGGGCAGGAAGGGCTTCCGTTTCCCGGGTCACGTGCCCAGGGAACATGGGAACCTGGCCTGGTTACTCAAGGGTGGGGCATGTTGCCCCGAGGGAGGCTTGTGGTAGAGGGGCCTGGGTGCGCATGCGGGGTTTCGAGTCTGGGCCCGAAACTGGCCAGCCCCGGCTCGGACAAAAGCCATCTCCTGGGGGCCTCCCCCCTGTTCTTCCATCCGTAAAGGGGGATCCCTTTACGGATGGAAGAACAGGGGGATCTTCGGGGTGGTGGTGACTGGACGGTGGTGTCTGAGGGTTTGACTCCACGTAGGCCGTATACTGGCACCCCCGCCCCATGTGTCCGAGCCCCTTGGAGACACAGGGCCGCTTATCTCGGGATGCAGGTGTCCTGCGGTGGTTAAGGAATGGCGTGGGCACTCCACGGGCGAGAGAGGGCACCTGGACCACGTGAGAGCCCCCGGGAAATTCCCCAGCCCTGGGCACCATGGCTCCAGATGCTTCCCCAGGCTCCTTCCCTGGGGCCTGATCTTGCTCAACTGGGTCCGGGTTCGGCGCAGGTGAATGTCATTTGCGGACACAAGGACCCAAGACCTTGGATGCGTTTATTGGGAGGGGGCTTGGAGCCTTGGGGGACCGAAGTCGCACTGGTCACAGTCCCTTCTCGAGTAGTTTAGGGCAGATATTAGAGAGTGGAGGCAGGTGGGTCCAATTTTGACACCTCGGGGCAGGGTGGGGCAGTTTGAGCCAAAGCAAGACTCTTAGGTGCCCAGGCGGGGCGCAAGCCTGAGTCCCCCCTGGAGAACCCTCCCATGGTCGTGGGGACCGCCCGCCCTGGCCCTCTTCACCTGGCGTATAACCGTGGCTGGGCCCAGCCCTGGCCCCAGGTCCCCAGGTCCTCCCTGGGCACTCTGCCTATGCGGGGGCGGGAGAACTGCTGGGAAGTGTGGCCAGGGGAAAATGTGAGGTCCTCTGGGGGCAGGAAGGGCTTCCGTTTCCCGGGTCACGTGCCCAGGGAACCTGGGAACCTGGCCTGGTTACTCAAGGGTGGGGCATGTTGCCCCGAGGGAGGCTTGTGGTGGAGGGGCCTGGGTGTGCATGCGGGGTTCCGAGTCTGGGCCCGAAACTGGCCAGCCCCGGCTGGGACAAAAGCCATCTCCTGGAGGCCTCCCCCCTGTTCTTCCATCCGTAAAGGGGGATCCCTTTACGGATGGAAGAACAGGGGGATCTTCGGGGTGGTGGTGACTGGACGGTGGTGTCTGCGGGTTTGCCTCCACGTAGGCCGTATACTGGCACCCCCGCCCCATGTGTCCGAGCCCCTTGGAGGCACAGGGCCGCTTATCTCGGGATGCAGGTGTCCTGCGGTGGTTAAGGAATGGCGTGGGCACTCCACGGGCGAGAGAGGGCACCTGGACCACGAGAGAGCCCCCAGGAAATTCCCCAGCCCTGGGCACCATGGCTCCAGATGCTTCCCCAGGCTCCTGCCCTGGGGCCTGATCTTGCTCACCTGGGCCCGGGTTCGCCGCAGGTGAATGTCATTTGCGGACACAAGGACCCGAGACCTTGGATGCGTTTATTGGGAGGGGGCCTGGAGCGCTGGGGGACCGAAGTCTCACTGGTCACAGTCCCTTCTCGAGTAGTTTAGGGCAGATATTAGAGAGTGGAGGCAGGTGGGTCCAAGTTTGACACCTCGGGGCAGGGTGGGGCAGTTTGAGCCAAAGCAAGACTCTTAGGGGCCCAGGCGGGGCGCAGGCCTGAGTCCCCCCTGGAAAACCCTCCCTTGGTCGTGGGGACCGCCCGCCCTGGCCCTCTTCACCTGGCGTATAACCGTGGCTGGGCCCAGCCCTGGCCCCAGGTCCCCAGGTCCTCCCTGGGCACTCTGCCTATGCGGTGGCGAGAGAACTGCTGGGAAGTGTGGCCAGGGGAAAATGTGAGGTCCTCTGGGGGCAGGAAGGGCTTCCGTTTCCCGGGTCACGTGCCCAGGGAACCTGGGAACCTGGCCTGGTTACTCAAGGGTGGGGCATGTTGCCCCGAGGGAGGCTTGTGGTGGAGGGGCCTGGGTGCGCATGCGGGGTTCCGAGTCTGGGCCCGAAACTGGCCAGCCCCGGCTCGGACAAAAGCCATCTCCTGGGGGCCTCCCCCCTGTTCTTCCATCCGTAAAGGGGGATCCCTTTACGGATGGAAGAACAGGGGGATCTTCGGGGTGGTGGTGACTGGACGGTGGTGTCTGCGGGTTTGCCTCCACGTAGGCCGTATACTGGCACCCCCGCCCCATGTGTCCGAGCCCCTTGGAGGCACAGGTCCGCTTATCTCGGGATGCAGGTGTCCTGCGGTGGTTAAGGAATGGCGTGGGCACTCCACGGGCGAGAGAGGGCACCTGGACCACGAGAGAGCCCCCAGGAAATTCCCCAGCCCTGGGCACCATGGCTCCAGATGCTTCCCCAGGCTCCTGCCCTGGGGCCTGATGTTGCTCAACTGGGCCCGAGTTCGCCGCAGGTGAATGTCATTTGCGGACACCAAGGACCCGAGACCTTGGATGCGTTTATTGGGAGTGGGCTTGGAGCGCTGGGGGACCGAAGTCGCACTGGTCACAGTCCCTTCTCGAGTAGTTTAGGGCAGATATTAGAGAGTGGAGGCAGGTGGGTCCAAGTTTGACACCTCGGGGCAGGGTGGGGCAGTTTGAGCCAAAGCAACACTCTTAGGGGCCCAGGCGGGGCGCAGGCCTGAGTCCCCCCTGCAGAACCCTTCCATGGTCGTGGGGACCGCCCGCCCTGGCCCTCTTCACCTGGCGCATAACCGTGGCTGGGCCCAGCCCTGGCCCCAGGTCCCCAGGTCCTCCCTGGGCACTCTACCTATGCCGGGGCGGGAAACTGCTGGGAAGTGTGGCCAGGGGAAAATGTGAGGTCCTCTGCGGGCAGGAAGGGCTTCCGTTTCCTGGGTCACCTGCCCAGGGAACATGGGAACCTGGCCTGGTTACTCAAGGGTGGGGCATGTTGCCCCGAGGGAGGCTTGTGGTGGAGGGGCCTGGGTGCGCATGCGGGGTTCCGAGTCTGGGCCCGAAACTGGCCAGCCCCGGCTCGGACAAAAGCCATCTCCTGGGGGCCTCCACCCTGTTCTTCCATCCGTAAAGGGGGATCCCTTTACGGATGAAAAAACAGGGGCATCTTCGGGGTGGTGGTGACTGGACGGTGGTGTCTGCGGGTTTGCCTCCACGTAGGCCTTACACTGGCACCCCCGCCCCATGTGTCCGAGCCCCTTGGAGGCACAGGGCGGCTTATCTCGGGATGCAGGTATCCTGCGGTGGTTAAGGAATGGCGTGGGCACTCCACGGGCGAGAGAGGGCACCTGGACCACGAGAGAGCCCCCGGGAAATTCCCCAGCCCTGGACACCATGGCTCCAGATGCTTCCCCAGGCTCCTGCCCTGGGGCCTGATCTTGCTCAACTGGGCCTGGGTTCACCGCAGTTGAATGTCATTTGCGGACACCAAGGATCCGAGAACTTGGATGCGTTTATTGGGGGGGGCTTGGAGCGCAGGGGGACCGAAGTCGCACTGGTCACAGTCCCTTCTCGAGTAGTTTAGGGCAGATATTAGAGAGTGGAGGCAGGTGGGTCCAAGTTTGACACCTCGGGGCAGGGTGGGGCAGTTTGAGCCAAAGCAAGACTCTTAGGGGCCCAGGCGGGGCGCAGGCCTGAGTCCTCCCTGGAGAACCCTTCCATGGTCGTGGGGACCGCCCGCCCTGGCCCTCTTCACCTGGCGCATAACCGTGGCTGGGCCGAGCCCTGGCCCCAGGTCCCCAGGTCCTCCCTGGGCACTCTGCCTATGCCGGGGCGGGAAACTGCTGGGAAGTGTGGCCAGGGGAAAATGTGAGGTCCTCTGCGGGCAGGAAGGGCTTCCGTTTCCTGGGTCACCTGCCCAGGGAACATGGGAACCTGGCCTGGTTACTCAAGGGTGGGGCATGTTGCCCCGAGGGAGGCTTGTGGTGGAGGGGCCTGGGTGCGCATGCGGGGTTCCGAGTCTGGGCCCGAAACTGGCCAGCCCCGGCTCGGACAAAAGCCATCTCCTGGGGGCCTCCCCCCTGTTCTTCCATCCGTAAAGGGGGATCCCTTTACGGATGGAAGAACAGGGGGATCTTCGGGGTGGTGGTGACTGGACGGTGGTGTCTGCGGGTTTGCCTCCACGTAGGCCGTATACTGTCACCCCCGCCCCATGTGTCCGAGCCCCTTGGAGGCACAGGGCCGCTTATCTCGGGATGCAGGTGTCCTGCGGTGGTTAAGGAATGGCGTGGGCACTCCACGGGCGAGAGAGGGCACCTGGACCACGTGAGAGCCCCCGGGATATTCCCCAGCCCTGGGCACCATGGCTCCAGATGCTTCCCCAGGCTCCTTCCCTGAGGCCTGATCTTGCTCAACTGGGTCCGGGTTCGGCGCAGGTGAATGTCATTTGCGGACACAAGGACCCAAGACCTTGGATGCGTTTATTGGGAGGGGGCTTGGAGCGCTGGGGGACCGAAGTCGCACTGGTCACAGTCCCTTCTCGAGTAGTTTAGGGCAGATATTAGAGAGTGGAGGCAGGTGGGTCCAAGTTTGACACCTCGGGGCAGGGTGGGGCAGTTTGAGCCAAAGCAAGACTCTTAGGGGCCCAGGCGGGGCGCAGGCCTGAGTCCCCCCTGGAGAACCCTCCCATGGTCGTGGGGACCGCCCGCCCTGGCCCTCTTCACCTGGCGTATAACCGTGGCTGGGCCCAGCCCTGGCCCCAGGTCCCCAGGTCCTCCCTGGGCACTCTGCCTATGCGGGGGCGGGAGAACTGCTGGGAAGTGTGGCCAGGGGAAAATGTGAGGTCCTCTGGGGGCAGGAAGGGCTTCCGTTTCCCGGGTCACGTGCCCAGGGAACCTGGGAACCTGGCCTGGTTACTCAAGGGTGGGGCATGTTGCCCCGAGGGAGGCTTGTGGTGGAGGGGCCTGGGTGCGCATGCGGGGTTCCGAGTCTGGGCCCGAAACTGGCCAGCCCCGGCTCGGACAAAAGCCATCTCCTGGGGGCCTCCCCCCTGTTCTTCCATCCGTAAAGGGGGATCCCTTTACGGATGGAAGAACAGGGGGATCTTCGGGGTGGTGGTGACTGGACGGTGGTGTCTGCGGGTTTGCCTCCACGTAGGCCGTATACTGGCACCCCCGCCCCATGTGTCCGAGCCCCTTGGAGGCACAGGGCCGCTTATCTCGGGATGCAGGTGTCCTGCGGTGGTTAAGGAATGGCGTGGGCACTCCACGGGCGAGAGAGGGCACCTGGACCACGAGAGAGCCCCCGGGAAATTCCCCAGCCCTGGGCACCATGGCTCCAGATGCTTCCCCAGGCTCCTGCCCTGGGGCCTGATCTTGCTCAACTGGGCCTGGGTTCACCGCAGTTGAATGTCATTTGCGGACACCAAGGATCCGAGAACTTGGATGCGTTTATTGGGGGGGGCTTGGAGCGCTGGGGGACCGAAGTCGCACTGGTCACAGTCCCTTCTCGAGTAGTTTAGGGCAGATATTAGAGAGTGGAGGCAGGTGGGTCCAAGTTTGACACCTCGGGGCAGGGTGGGGCAGTTTGAGCCAAAGCAAGACTCTTAGGGGCCCAGGCGGGGCGCAGGCCTGAGTCCCCCCTGGAGAACCCTTCCATGGTCGTGGGGACCGCCCGCCCTGGCCCTCTTCACCTGGCGCATAACCGTGGCTGGGCCCAGCCCTGGCCCCAGGTCCCCAGGTCCTCCCTGGGCACTATGCGGATGCGGGGGCGGGAGAACTGCTGGGAAGTGTGGCCAGGGGAAAATGTGAGGTCCTTTGCGGGCAGGAAGGGCTTCCGTTTCCCGGGTCACCTGCCCAGGGAACCTGGGAACCTGGCCTGGTTACTCAAGGGTGGGGCATGTTGCCCCGAGGGAGGCTTGTGGTGGAGGGGCCTGGGTGCGCATGCGGGGTTCTGAGTCTGGGCCCGAAACTGGCCAGCCCCGGCTCAGACAAAAGCCATCTCCTGGGGGCCTCCCCCCTGTTCTTCCATCCGTAAAGGGGGATCCCTTTACGGATGGAAGAACAGGGGTATCTTCGGGGTGGTGGTGACTGGACGGTGGTGTCTGCGGGTTTGCCTCCACGTAGGCCGTATACTGGCACCCCCGCCCCATGTGTCCGAGCCCCTTGGAGGCACAGGGCCGCTTATCTCGGGATGCAGGTGTCCTGCGGTGGTTAAGGAATGGCGTGGGCACTCCACGGGCGAGAGAGGGCACCTGGACCACTAGAGAGCCCCCGGGAAATTCCCCAGCCGTGGGCACCATGGCTCCAGATGCTTCCCCAGGCTCCTGCCCTGGGGCCTGATCTTGCTCAACTGGGCCCGGGTTCACCGCAGGTGAATGTCTTTTGCGGACACCAAGGACCCGAGACCTTGGATGCGTTTATTGAGAGGGGGCTTGGAGCGCTGGGGGACCAAAGTCGCACTGGTCACAGTCCCTTCTCGAGTAGTTTAGGGCAGATATTAGAGAGTGGAGGCAGGTGGGTCCAAGTTTGACACCTCGGTGCAGGGTGGGGCAGTTTGAGCCAAAGCAAGACTCTTAGGGGCCCAGGCGGGGCGCAGGCCTGAGTCCCCCCTGGAGAACCCTCCCATGGTCGTGGGGACCGCCCGCCCTGGCCCTCTTCACCTGGCGTATAACCGTGGCTGGGCCCAGCCCTGGCACCAGGTCCCCAGGTCCTCCCTGGGCACTCTGCCTATGCGGGGGCGGGAGAACTGCTGGGAAGTGTGGCCAGGGGAAAATGTGAGGTCATCTGGGGGCAGGAAGGGCTTCCGTTTCCCGGGTCACGTGCCCAGGGAACCTGGGAACCTGGCCTGGTTACTCAAGGGTGGGGCATGTTGCCCCGAGGGAGGCTTGTGGTGGAGGGGCCTGGGTGCGCATGCGGGGTTCCGAGTCTGGGCCCGAAACTGGCCAGCCCCGGCTCGGACAAAAGCCATCTCCTGGGGGCCTCCCCCCTGTTCTTCCATCCGTAAAGGGGGATCCCTTTACGGATGGAAGAACAGGGGGATCTTCGGGGTGGTGGTGACTGGACGGTGGTGTCTGCGGGTTTGCCTCCACGTAGGCCGTATACTGTCACCCCCGCCCCATGTGTCTGAGCCCCTTGGAGGCACAGGGCCGCTTATCTCGGGATGCAGGTGTCCTGCGGTGGTTAAGGAATGGCGTGGGCACTCCACGGGCGAGAGAGGGCACCTGGACCACGTGAGAGCCCCCGGGATATTCCCCAGCCCTGGGCACCATGGCTCCAGATGCTTCCCCAGGCTCCTTCCCTGGGGCCTGATCTTGCTCAACTGGGTCCGGGTTCGGCGCAGGTGAATGTCATTTGCGGACACAAGGACCCAAGACCTTGGATGCGTTTATTGGGAGGGGGCTTGGAGCGCTGGGGGACCGAAGTCGCACTGGTCACAGTCCCTTCTCGAGTAGTTTAGGGCAGATATTAGAGAGTGGAGGCAGGTGGGTCCAAGTTTGACACCTCGGGGCAGGGTGGGGCAGTTTGAGCCAAAGCAAGACTCTTAGGGGCCCAGGCGGGGCGCAGGCCTGAGTCCCCCCTGGAGAACCCTCCCATGGTCGTGGGGACCGCCCGCCCTGGCCCTCTTCACCTGGCGTATAACCGTGGCTGGGCCCAGCCCTGGCCCCAGGTCCCCAGGTCCTCCCTGGGCACTCTGCCTATGCGGGGGCGGGAGAACTGCTGGGAAGTGTGGCCAGGGGAAAATGTGAGGTCCTCTGGGGCAGGAAGGGCTTCCGTTTCCCGGGTCACGTGCCCAGGGAACCTGGGAACCTGGCCTGGTTACTCAAGGGTGGGGCATGTTGCCCCGAGGGAGGCTTGTGGTGGAGGGGCCTGGGTGCGCATGCGGGGTTCCGAGTCTGGGCCCGAAACTGGCCAGCCCCGGCTCGGACAAAAGCCATCTCCTGGGGGCCTCCCCCCTGTTCTTCCATCCGTAAAGGGGGATCCCTTTACGGATGGAAGAACAGGGGGATCTTCGGGGTGGTGGTGACTGGACGGTGGTGTCTGCGGGTTTGCCTCCACGTAGGCCGTATACTGGCACCCCCGCCCCATGTGTCTGAGCCCCTTGGAGGCACAGGTCCGCTTATCTCGGGATGCAGGTGTCCTGCGGTGGTTAAGGAATTGCGTGGGCACTCCACGGGCGAGAGAGGGCACCTGGACCACGAGAGAGCCCCCGGGAAATTCCCCAGCCCTGGGCACCATGGCTCCAGATGCTTCCCCAGGCTCCTGCCCTGGGGCCTGATCTTGCTCAACTGGGCCCGGGTTCGCCACAGGTGAATGTCATTTGCGGACACAAGGACCCGAGACCTTGGATGCGTTTATTGTTAGGGGGCTTGGAGCGCTGGGGGACCGAAGTCGCACTGGTCACAGTCCCTTCTCGAGTAGTTTAGGGCAGATATTAGAGAGTGGAGGCAGGTGGGTCCAAGTTTGACACCTCGGGGCAGGGTGGGGCAGTTTGAGCCAAAGCAAGACTCTTAGGGGCCCAGGCGGGGCGCAGGCCTGAGTCCCCCCTGGAGAATCCTCCCATGGTCGTGGGGACCGCCCGCCCTGGCCCTCTTCACCTGGCGCATAACCGTGGCTGGGCCCAGCCCTGGCCCTAGGTCCCCATGTCCTCCCTGGGCACTCTGCGGTTGCTGGGGCGGGAGAACTGCTGGGAAGTGTGGCCAGGGGAAAATGTGAGGTCTCCTGCGGGCAGGAAGGGCTTCCGTTTCCCGGGTCACCTGCCCAGGGAACCTGGGAACCTGGCCTGGTTACTCAAGGGTGGGGCATGTTGCCCCGAGGGAGGCTTGTGGTGGAGGGGCCTGGGTGCGCATGCGGGGTTCCGAGTCTGGGCCCGAAACTGGCCAGCCCCGGCTCGGACAAAAGCCATCTCCTGGGGGCCTCCCCCCTGTTCTTCCATCCGTAAAGGGGGATCCCTTTACGGATGGAAGAACAGGGGGATCTTCGGGGTGGTGGTGACTGGACGGTGGTGTCTGCGGGTTTGCCTCCACGTAGGCCGTATACTTGCAGCCCCGCCCCATGTGTCCGAGCCCCTTGGAGGCACAGCGCCGCTTATCTCGGGATGCAGGTGTCCTGCGGTGGTTAAGGAATGGCGTGGGCTCTCCACGGGCGAGAGAGGGCACCTGGACCACGAGAGAGCCCCCAGGAAATTCCCCAGCCCTGGGCACCATGGCTCCAGATGCTTCCCCCGGCTCCTGCCCTGGGGCCTGATCTTGCTCAACTGGGCCCGGGTTCGCCGCAGGTGAATATCATTTGCGGACACAAGGACCCGAGACCTTGGATGCGTTTATTGGGAGGGGGCTTGGAGCGCTGGGGGACCGAAGTCTCACTGGTCACAGTCCCTTCTCGAGTAGTTTAGGGCAGATATTAGAGAGTGGAGGCAGGTGGGTCCAAGTTTGACACCTCGGGGCCGGGTGGGGCAGTTTGAGCCAAAGCAAGACTCTTAGGGGCCCAGGAGGGGCGCAGGCCTGAGTCCCCCCTGGAAAACCCTCCCTTGGTCGTGGGGACCGCCCGCCCTGGCCCTCTTCACCTGGCGTATAACCGTGGCTGGGCCCAGCCCTGGCCCCAGGTCCCCAGGTCCTCCCTGGGCACTCTGCCTATGCGGTGGCGAGAGAACTGCTGGGAAGTGTGGCCAGGGGAAAATGTGAGGTCCTCTGGGGGCAGGAAGGGCTTCCGTTTCCCGGGTCACGTGCCCAGGGAACATGGGAACCTGGCCTGGTTACTCAAGGGTGGGGCATGTTGCCCCGAGGGAGGCTTGTGGTAGAGGGGCCTGGGTGCGCATGCGGGGTTTCGAGTCTGGGCCCGAAACTGGCCAGCCCCGGCTCGGACAAAAGCCATCTCCTGGGGGCCTCCCCCCTGTTCTTCCATCCGTAAAGGGGGATCCCTTTACGGATGGAAGAACAGGGGGATCTTCGGGGTGGTGGTGACTGGACGGTGGTGTCTGAGGGTTTGACTCCACGTAGGCCGTATACTGGCACCCCCGCCCCATGTGTCCGAGCCCCTTGGAGGCACAGGGCCGCTTATCTCGGGATGCAGGTGTCCTGCGGTGGTTAAGGAATGGCGTGGGCACTCCACGGGCGAGAGAGGGCACCTGGACCACGTGAGAGCCCCCGGGAAATTCCCCAGCCCTGGGCACCATGGCTCCAGATGCTTCCCCAGGCTCCTTCCCTGGGGCCTGATCTTGCTCAACTGGGTCCGGGTTCGGCGCAGGTGAATGTCATTTGCGGACACAAGGACCCAAGACCTTGGATGCGTTTATTGGGAGGGGGCTTGGAGCCTTGGGGGACCGAAGTCGCACTGGTCACAGTCCCTTCTCGAGTAGTTTAGGGCAGATATTAGAGAGTGGAGGCAGGTGGGTCCAAGTTTGACACCTCGGGGCAGGGTGGGGCAGTTTGAGCCAAAGCAAGACTCTTAGGTGCCCAGGCGGGGCGCAAGCCTGAGTCCCCCCTGGAGAACCCTCCCATGGTCGTGGGGACCGCCCGCCCTGGCCCTCTTCACCTGGCGTATAACCGTGGCTGGGCCCAGCCCTGGCCCCAGGTCCCCAGGTCCTCCCTGGGCACTCTGCCTATGCGGGGGCGGGAGAACTGCTGGGAAGTGTGGCCAGGGGAAAATGTGAGGTCCTCTGGGGGCAGGAAGGGCTTCCGTTTCCCGGGTCACGTGCCCAGGGAACCTGGGAACCTGGCCTGGTTACTCAAGGGTGGGGCATGTTGCCCCGAGGGAGGCTTGTGGTGGAGGGGCCTGGGTGTGCATGCGGGGTTCCGAGTCTGGGCCCGAAACTGGCCAGCCCCGGCTGGGACAAAAGCCATCTCCTGGAGGCCTCCCCCCTGTTCTTCCATCCGTAAAGGGGGATCCCTTTACGGATGGAAGAACAGGGGGATCTTCGGGGTGGTGGTGACTGGACGGTGGTGTCTGCGGGTTTGCCTCCACGTAGGCCGTATACTGGCACCCCCGCCCCATGTGTCCGAGCCCCTTGGAGGCACAGGGCCGCTTATCTCGGGATGCAGGTGTCCTGCGGTGGTTAAGGAATGGCGTGGGCACTCCACGGGCGAGAGAGGGCACCTGGACCACGAGAGAGCCCCCAGGAAATTCCCCAGCCCTGGGCACCATGGCTCCAGATGCTTCCCCAGGCTCCTGCCCTGGGGCCTGATCTTGCTCACCTGGGCCCGGGTTCGCCGCAGGTGAATGTCATTTGCGGACACAAGGACCCGAGACCTTGGATGCGTTTATTGGGAGGGGGCTTGGAGCGCTGGGGGACCGAAGTCTCACTGGTCACAGTCCCTTCTCGAGTAGTTTAGGGCAGATATTAGAGAGTGGAGGCAGGTGGGTCCAAGTTTGACACCTCGGGGCAGGGTGGGGCAGTTTGAGCCAAAGCAAGACTCTTAGGGGCCCAGGCGGGGCGCAGGCCTGAGTCCCCCCTGGAAAACCCTCCCTTGGTCGTGGGGACCGCCCGCCCTGGCCCTCTTCACCTGGCGTATAACCGTGGCTGGGCCCAGCCCTGGCCCCAGGTCCCCAGGTCCTCCCTGGGCACTCTGCCTATGCGGGGGCGGGAGAACTGCTGGGAAGTGTGGCCAGGGGAAAATGTGAGGTCCTCTGGGGCAGGAAGGGCTTCCGTTTCCCGGGTCACGTGCCCAGGGAACCTGGGAACCTGGCCTGGTTACTCAAGGGTGGGGCATGTTGCCCCGAGGGAGGCTTGTGGTGGAGGGGCCTGGGTGCGCATGCGGGGTTCCGAGTCTGGGCCCGAAACTGGCCAGCCCCGGCTCGGACAAAAGCCATCTCCTGGGGGCCTCCCCCCTGTTCTTCCATCCGTAAAGGGGGATCCCTTTACGGATGGAAGAACAGGGGGATCTTCGGGGTGGTGGTGACTGGACGGTGGTGTCTGCGGGTTTGCCTCCACGTAGGCCGTATACTGGCACCCCCGCCCCATGTGTCTGAGCCCCTTGGAGGCACAGGTCCGCTTATCTCGGGATGCAGGTGTCCTGCGGTGGTTAAGGAATTGCGTGGGCACTCCACGGGCGAGAGAGGGCACCTGGACCACGAGAGAGCCCCCGGGAAATTCCCCAGCCCTGGGCACCATGGCTCCAGATGCTTCCCCAGGCTCCTGCCCTGGGGCCTGATCTTGCTCAACTGGGCCCGGGTTCGCCACAGGTGAATGTCATTTGCGGACACAAGGACCCGAGACCTTGGATGCGTTTATTGTTAGGGGGCTTGGAGCGCTGGGGGACCGAAGTCGCACTGGTCACAGTCCCTTCTCGAGTAGTTTAGGGCAGATATTAGAGAGTGGAGGCAGGTGGGTCCAAGTTTGACACCTCGGGGCAGGGTGGGGCAGTTTGAGCCAAAGCAAGACTCTTAGGGGCCCAGGCGGGGCGCAGGCCTGAGTCCCCCCTGGAGAATCCTCCCATGGTCGTGGGGACCGCCCGCCCTGGCCCTCTTCACCTGGCGCATAACCGTGGCTGGGCCCAGCCCTGGCCCTAGGTCCCCATGTCCTCCCTGGGCACTCTGCGGTTGCTGGGGCGGGAGAACTGCTGGGAAGTGTGGCCAGGGGAAAATGTGAGGTCTCCTGCGGGCAGGAAGGGCTTCCGTTTCCCGGGTCACCTGCCCAGGGAACCTGGGAACCTGGCCTGGTTACTCAAGGGTGGGGCATGTTGCCCCGAGGGAGGCTTGTGGTGGAGGGGCCTGGGTGCGCATGCGGGGTTCCGAGTCTGGGCCCGAAACTGGCCAGCCCCGGCTCGGACAAAAGCCATCTCCTGGGGGCCTCCCCCCTGTTCTTCCATCCGTAAAGGGGGATCCCTTTACGGATGGAAGAACAGGGGGATCTTCGGGGTGGTGGTGACTGGACGGTGGTGTCTGCGGGTTTGCCTCCACGTAGGCCGTATACTTGCAGCCCCGCCCCATGTGTCCGAGCCCCTTGGAGGCACAGCGCCGCTTATCTCGGGATGCAGGTGTCCTGCGGTGGTTAAGGAATGGCGTGGGCTCTCCACGGGCGAGAGAGGGCACCTGGACCACGAGAGAGCCCCCAGGAAATTCCCCAGCCCTGGGCACCATGGCTCCAGATGCTTCCCCCGGCTCCTGCCCTGGGGCCTGATCTTGCTCAACTGGGCCCGGGTTCGCCGCAGGTGAATATCATTTGCGGACACAAGGACCCGAGACCTTGGATGCGTTTATTGGGAGGGGGCTTGGAGCGCTGGGGGACCGAAGTCTCACTGGTCACAGTCCCTTCTCGAGTAGTTTAGGGCAGATATTAGAGAGTGGAGGCAGGTGGGTCCAAGTTTGACACCTCGGGGCAGGGTGGGGCAGTTTGAGCCAAAGCAAGACTCTTAGGGGCCCAGGAGGGGCGCAGGCCTGAGTCCCCCCTGGAAAACCCTCCCTTGGTCGTGGGGACCGCCCGCCCTGGCCCTCTTCACCTGGCGTATAACCGTGGCTGGGCCCAGCCCTGGCCCCAGGTCCCCAGGTCCTCCCTGGGCACTCTGCCTATGCGGTGGCGAGAGAACTGCTGGGAAGTGTGGCCAGGGGAAAATGTGAGGTCCTCTGGGGGCAGGAAGGGCTTCCGTTTCCCGGGTCACGTGCCCAGGGAACATGGGAACCTGGCCTGGTTACTCAAGGGTGGGGCATGTTGCCCCGAGGGAGGCTTGTGGTAGAGGGGCCTGGGTGCGCATGCGGGGTTTCGAGTCTGGGCCCGAAACTGGCCAGCCCCGGCTCGGACAAAAGCCATCTCCTGGGGGCCTCCCCCCTGTTCTTCCATCCGTAAAGGGGGATCCCTTTACGGATGGAAGAACAGGGGGATCTTCGGGGTGGTGGTGACTGGACGGTGGTGTCTGAGGGTTTGACTCCACGTAGGCCGTATACTGGCACCCCCGCCCCATGTGTCCGAGCCCCTTGGAGGCACAGGGCCGCTTATCTCGGGATGCAGGTGTCCTGCGGTGGTTAAGGAATGGCGTGGGCACTCCACGGGCGAGAGAGGGCACCTGGACCACGTGAGAGCCCCCGGGAAATTCCCCAGCCCTGGGCACCATGGCTCCAGATGCTTCCCCAGGCTCCTTCCCTGGGGCCTGATCTTGCTCAACTGGGTCCGGGTTCGGCGCAGGTGAATGTCATTTGCGGACACAAGGACCCAAGACCTTGGATGCGTTTATTGGGAGGGGGCTTGGAGCCTTGGGGGACCGAAGTCGCACTGGTCACAGTCCCTTCTCGAGTAGTTTAGGGCAGATATTAGAGAGTGGAGGCAGGTGGGTCCAAGTTTGACACCTCGGGGCAGGGTGGGGCAGTTTGAGCCAAAGCAAGACTCTTAGGTGCCCAGGCGGGGCGCAAGCCTGAGTCCCCCCTGGAGAACCCTCCCATGGTCGTGGGGACCGCCCGCCCTGGCCCTCTTCACCTGGCGTATAACCGTGGCTGGGCCCAGCCCTGGCCCCAGGTCCCCAGGTCCTCCCTGGGCACTCTGCCTATGCGGGGGCGGGAGAACTGCTGGGAAGTGTGGCCAGGGGAAAATGTGAGGTCCTCTGGGGGCAGGAAGGGCTTCCGTTTC
Source organism: Desmodus rotundus (assembly GCF_022682495.2). NCBI lineage: Eukaryota > Metazoa > Chordata > Mammalia > Chiroptera > Phyllostomidae > Desmodus > Desmodus rotundus. The sequence goes on along the minus strand of NC_071387.1, from coordinate 41,106,862 downwards.
CCGGGTCACGTGCCCAGGGAACCTGGGAACCTGGCCTGGTTACTCAAGGGTGGGGCATGTTGCCCCGAGGGAGGCTTGTGGTGGAGGGGCCTGGGTGTGCATGCGGGGTTCCGAGTCTGGGCCCGAAACTGGCCAGCCCCGGCTGGGACAAAAGCCATCTCCTGGAGGCCTCCCCCCTGTTCTTCCATCCGTAAAGGGGGATCCCTTTACGGATGGAAGAACAGGGGGATCTTCGGGGTGGTGGTGACTGGACGGTGGTGTCTGCGGGTTTGCCTCCACGTAGGCCGTATACTGGCACCCCCGCCCCATGTGTCCGAGCCCCTTGGAGGCACAGGGCCGCTTATCTCGGGATGCAGGTGTCCTGCGGTGGTTAAGGAATGGCGTGGGCACTCCACGGGCGAGAGAGGGCACCTGGACCACGAGAGAGCCCCCAGGAAATTCCCCAGCCCTGGGCACCATGGCTCCAGATGCTTCCCCAGGCTCCTGCCCTGGGGCCTGATCTTGCTCACCTGGGCCCGGGTTCGCCGCAGGTGAATGTCATTTGCGGACACAAGGACCCGAGACCTTGGATGCGTTTATTGGGAGGGGGCTTGGAGCGCTGGGGGACCGAAGTCTCACTGGTCACAGTCCCTTCTCGAGTAGTTTAGGGCAGATATTAGAGAGTGGAGGCAGGTGGGTCCAAGTTTGACACCTCGGGGCAGGGTGGGGCAGTTTGAGCCAAAGCAAGACTCTTAGGGGCCCAGGCGGGGCGCAGGCCTGAGTCCCCCCTGGAAAACCCTCCCTTGGTCGTGGGGACCGCCCGCCCTGGCCCTCTTCACCTGGCGTATAACCGTGGCTGGGCCCAGCCCTGGCCCCAGGTCCCCAGGTCCTCCCTGGGCACTCTGCCTATGCGGTGGCGAGAGAACTGCTGGGAAGTGTGGCCAGGGGAAAATGTGAGGTCCTCTGGGGGCAGGAAGGGCTTCCGTTTCCCGGGTCACGTGCCCAGGGAACATGGGAACCTGGCCTGGTTACTCAAGGGTGGGGCATGTTGCCCCGAGGGAGGCTTGTGGTAGAGGGGCCTGGGTGCGCATGCGGGGTTTCGAGTCTGGGCCCGAAACTGGCCAGCCCCGGCTCGGACAAAAGCCATCTCCTGGGGGCCTCCCCCCTGTTCTTCCATCCGTAAAGGGGGATCCCTTTACGGATGGAAGAACAGGGGGATCTTCGGGGTGGTGGTGACTGGACGGTGGTGTCTGAGGGTTTGACTCCACGTAGGCCGTATACTGGCACCCCCGCCCCATGTGTCCGAGCCCCTTGGAGGCACAGGGCCGCTTATCTCGGGATGCAGGTGTCCTGCGGTGGTTAAGGAATGGCGTGGGCACTCCACGGGCGAGAGAGGGCACCTGGACCACGAGAGAGCCCCCGGGAAATTCCCCAGCCGTGGGCACCATGGCTCCAGATGCTTCCCCAGGCTCCTGCCCTGGGGCCTGATCTTGCTCAACTGGGCCCGGGTTCGCCACAGGTGAATGTCATTTGCGGACACAAGGACCCGAGACCTTGGATGCGTTTATTGTTAGGGGGCTTGGAGCGCTGGGGGACCGAAGTCTCACTGGTCACAGTCCCTTCTCGAGTAGTTTAGGGCAGATATTAGAGAGTGGAGGCAGGAGGGTCCAAGTTTGACACCTAGGGGCAGGGTGGGGCAGTTTGAGCCAAAGCAAGACTCTTAGGGGCCCAGGCGGGGCGCAGGCCTGAGTCCTCCCTGGAGAACCCTTCCATGGTCGTGGGGACCGCCCGCCCTGGCCCTCTTCACCTGGCGCATAACCGTGGCTGGGCCCAGCCCTGGCCCCAGGTCCCCATGTCCTCCCTGGGCACTCTGCGGTTGCTGGGGCGGGAGAACTGCTGGGAAGTGTGGCCAGGGGAAAATGTGAGGTCTCCTGCGGGCAGGAAGGGCTTCCGTTTCCCGGGTCACCTGCCCAGGGAACATGGGAACCTGGCCTGGTTACTCAAGGGTGGGGCATGTTGCCCCGAGGGAGGCTTGTGGTGGAGGGGCCTGTGTGCGCATGCGGGGTTCCGAGTCTGGGCCCGAAACTGGCCAGCCCCGGCTCGGACAAAAGCCATCTCCTGGGGGCCTCCCCCCTGTTCTTCCATCCGTAAAGGGGGATCCCTTTACGGATGGAAGAACAGGGGGATCTTCGGGGTGGTGGTGACTGGACGGTGGTGTCTGCGGGTTTGCCTCCACGTAGGCCGTATACTGTCACCCCCGCCCCATGTGTCCGAGCCCCTTGGAGGCACAGCGCCGCTTATCTCGGGATGCAGGTGTCCTGCGGTGGTTAAGGAATGGCGTGGGCTCTCCACGGGCGAGAGAGGGCACCTGGACCACGAGAGAGCCCCCGGGAAATTCCCCAGACCTGGGCACCATGGCTCCAGATGCTTCCCCAGGCTCTTGCCCTGGGGCCTGATGTTGCTCAACTGGGCCCGGGTTCGCCTAAGGTGAATGTCATTTGCGGACACCAAGGATCCGAGACCTTGGATGCGTTTATTGTTAGGGGGCTTGGAGCGCTGGGGGACCGAAGTCGCACTGGTCACAGTCCCTTCTCGAGTAGTTTAGGGCAGATATTAGAGAGTGGAGGCAGGTGGGTCCAAGTTTGACACCTCGGGGCAGGGTGGGGCAGTTTGAGCCAAAGCAAGACTCTTAGGGGCCCAGGCGGGGCACAGGCCTGAGTCCCCCCTGGAGAACCCTTCCATGGTCGTGGGGACCGCCCGCCCTGGCCCTCTTCACCTGGCGCATAACCGTGGCTGGGCCGAGCCCTGGCCCCAGGTCCCCAGGTCCTCCCTGGGCACTCTGCCTATGCCGGGGCGGGAAACTGCTGGGAAGTGTGGCCAGGGGAAAATGTGAGGTCCTCTGCGGGCAGGAAGGGCTTCCGTTTCCTGGGTCACCTGCCCAGGGAACATGGGAACCTGGCCTGGTTACTCAAGGGTGGGGCATGTTGCCCCGAGGGAGGCTTGTGGTGGAGGGGCCTGAGTGCGCATGCGGGGTTCCGAGTCTGGGCCCGAAACTGGCCAGCCCCGGCTCGGACAAAAGCCATCTCCTGGGGGCCTCCACCCTGTTCTTCCATCCGTAAAGGGGGATCCCTTTACGGATGAAAAAACAGGGGGATCTTCGGGGTGGTGGTGACTGGACGGTGGTGTCTGCGGGTTTGCCTCCACGTAGGCCTTACACTGGCACCCCCGCCCCATGTGTCCGAGCCCCTTGGAGGCACAGGGCCGCTTATCTAGGGATGCAGGTGTCCTGCGGTGGTTAAGGAATGGCGTGGGCACTCCACGGGCGAGAGAGGGCACCTGGACCACGAGAGAGCCCCCGGGAAATTCCCCAGCCCTGGGCACCTTGGCTCCAGAAGCTTCCCCAGGCTCCTGCCCTGGGGCCTGATATTGCTCAACTGGGCTCGGGTTCGCCGCAGGTGAATGTCATTTTCGGACACCAAGGACCCGAGACCTTGGATGCGTTTATTGGGAGGGGGCTTGGAGCGCTGGGGGACCGAAGTCGCACTGGTCACAGTCCCTTCTCGAGTAGTTTAGGCCAGATATTAGAGAGTGGAGGCAGGTGGGTCCAAGTTTGACACCTCGGGGCAGGGTGGGGCAGTTTTAGCCAAAGCAAGACTCTTAGGGGCCCAGGCGGGGCGCAGGCCTGAGTCCTCCCTGGAGAACCCTTCCATGGTCGTGGGGACCGCCCGCTCCGGCCCTCTTCACCTGGCGCATAACCCTGGCTGGGCCCAGCCCAGGCCCCAGGTCCCCAGGTCCTCCCTGGGCACTCTGCCGATGCGGGGGCGGGAGAACTGCTGGGAAGTGTGGCCAGGGGAAAATGTGAGGTCCTCTGGGGGCAGGAAGGGCTTCCGTTTCCCGGGTCACGTGCCCAGGGAACCTGGCAGCCTGGCCTGGTTACTCAAGGGTGGGCATGTTGCACCGAGGGAGGCTTGTGGTGGAGGGGCCTGGGTGCGCATGCGGGGTTCCGAGTCTGGGCCCGAAACTGGCCAGCCCCGGCTCGGACAAAAGCCATCTCCTGGGGGCCTCCGCCCTGTTCTTCCATCCGTAAAGGGGGATCCCTTTACGGATGGAAGAACAGGGGGATCTTCGGGGTGGTGGTGACTGGACGGTGGTGTCTGCGGGTTTGCCTCCACGTAGGCCGTATACTGGCACCCCCGCCCCATGTGTCCGAGCCCATAGGAGGCACAGGGACGCTTATCTCGGGATGCAGGTGTCCTGCGGTGGTTAAGGAATGGCGTGGGCACTCCACGGGCGAGAGAGGGCACGTGGACCACGAGAGAGTCCCCGGGAAATTCCCCAGCCCTGGGCACCATGGCTCCAGATGCTTCCCCAGGCTCCTGCCCTGGGGCCTGATCTTGCTCACCTGGGCCCGGGTTCGCCGCAGGTGAATGTCATTTGCGGACACCAAGGACCCGAGACCTTGGATGCGTTTATTGGGAGGGGGCTTGGAGCGGTGGGGGACAGAAGTTGCACTGGTCACAGTCCCTTCTCGAGTAGTTCAGGGCAGATATTAGATAGTGGAGGCAGGTGGGTCCAAGTTTGACACCTCGGGGCAGGGTGGGGCAGTTTGAGCCAAAGCAAGACTCTTAGGGGCCCAGGCGGGGCGCAGGCCTGAGTCCCCCCTGGAGAACCCTTCCATAGTCGTGGGGACTGCCCGCCCTGGCCCTCTTCACCTGGCGCATAACGCTGGCTGGGCCCCGCCCTGGCCCCAGGTCCGCAGGTTCTCCCTGGGCACTCTGCCTATGCGGGGGCGGGAGAACTGCTGGGAAGTGTGGTCAGGGGAAAATGTGAGGTCCTCTGGGGGCAGGAAGGGCTTCCGTATCCCGGGTCACGTGCCCAGGGAACCTGGGTACCTGGCCTGGTTACTCAAGGGTGGGGCATGTTGCATCGAGGGAGGCTAGTGGTGGAGGGGCCTGGGTGCGCATGCGGGTTTCCGAGTCTGGGCCCGAAACTGGCCAGCTCCGGCTCGGACAAAAGCCATCTCCTGGGGGCCTCCACCCTGTTCTTCCATCCGTAAAGGGGGATCCCTTTACGGATGAAAAAACAGGGGCATCTTCGTGGTGGTGGTGACTGGACGGTGGTGTCTGCGGGTTTGCCTCCACGTAGGCCTTACACTGGCACCCCCGCCCCATGTGTCCGAGCCCCTTGGAGGCACAGGGTCGCTTATCTCGGGATGCAGGTGTCCTGCGGTGGTTAAGGAATGGCGTGGGCACTCCACGGGTGAGAGAGGGCACCAGGACCACGAGAGAGCCCCCGGGAAATTCCCCAGCCCTGGGCACCTTGGCTCCAGAAGCTTCCCCAGGCTCCTGCCCTGGGGCCTGATCTTGCTCACCTGGGCCCGAGTTCGCCGCAGGTGAATGTCATTTGCGGACACAAGGACCCGAGACCTTGGATGCGTTTATTGGGAGGGGGCTTGGAGCGCTGGGGGACCGAAGTCTCACTGGTCACAGTCCCTTCTCGAGTAGTTTAGGGCAGATATTAGAGAGTGGAGGCAGGTGGGTCCAAGTTTGACACCTCGGGGCAGGGTGGGGCAGTTTGAGCCAAAGCAAGACTCTTAGGGGCCCAGGCGGGGCTCAGGCCTGAGTCCCCCCTGGAAAACCCTCCCTTGGTCGTGGGGACCGCCCGCCCTGGCCCTCTTCACCTGGCGTATAACCGTGGCTGGGCCCAGCCCTGGCCCCAGGTCCCCAGGTCCTCCCTGGGCACTCTGCCTATGCGGTGGCGAGAGAACTGCTGGGAAGTGTGGCCAGGGGAAAATGTGAGGTCCCCTGGGGGCAGGAAGGGCTTCCGTTTCCCGGGTCACGTGCCCAGGGAACATGGGAACCTGGCCTGGTTACTCAAGGGTGGGGCATGTTGCCCCGAGGGAGGCTTGTGGTAGAGGGGCCTGGGTGCGCATGCGGGGTTTCGAGTCTGGGCCCGAAACTGGCCAGCCCCGGCTCGGACAAAAGCCATCTCCTGGGGGCCTCCCCCCTGTTCTTCCATCCGTAAAGGGGGATCCCTTTACGGATGGAAGAACAGGGGGATCTTCGGGGTGGTGGTGACTGGACGGTGGTGTCTGAGGGTTTGCCTCCACGTAGGCCGTATACTGGCACCCCCGCCCCATGTGTCCGAGCCCCTTGGAGGCACAGGGCCGCTTATCTCGGGATGCAGGTGTCCTGCGGTGGTTAAGGAATGGCGTGGGCACTCCACGGGCGAGAGAGGGCACCTGGACCACGTGAGAGCCCCCGGGAAATTCCCCAGCCCTGGGCACCATGGCTCCAGATGCTTCCCCAGGCTCCTTCCCTGCGGCCTGATCTTGCTCAACTGGGTCCGGGTTCGGCGCAGGTGAATGTCATTTGCGGACACAAGGACCCGAGACCTTGGATGCGTTTATTGTTAGGGGGCTTGGAGCGCTGGGGGACCGAAGTCGCACTGGTCACAGTCCCTTCTCGAGTAGTTTAGGGCAGATATTAGAGAGTGGAGGCAGGAGGGTCCAAGTTTGACACCTAGGGGCAGGGTGGGGCAGTTTGAGCCAAAGCAAGACTCTTAGGGGCCCAGGCGGGGCGCAGGCCTGAGTCCTCCCTGGAGAACCCTTCCATGGTCGTGGGGACCGCCCGCCCTGGCCCTCTTCACCTGGCGCATAACCGTGGCTGGGCCCAGCCCTGGCCCCAGGTCCCCATGTCCTCCCTGGGCACTCTGCGGTTGATGGGGCGGGAGAACTGCTGGGAAATGTGGCCAGGGGAAAATGTGAGGTCTCCTGCGGGCAGGAAGGGCTTCCGTTTCCCGGGTCACCTGCCCAGGGAACCTGGGAACCTGGCCTGGTTACTCAAGGGTGGGGCATGTTGCCCGGAGGGAGGCTTGTGGTGGAGGGGCCTGGGTGCGCATGCGGGGTTCCGAGTCTGGGCCCGAAACTGGCCAGCCCCGGCTGGGACAAAAGCCATCTCCTGGAGGCCTCCCCCCTGTTCTTCCATCCGTAAAGGGGGATCCCTTTACGGATGGAAGAACAGGGGGATCTTCGGGGTGGTGGTGACTGGACGGTGGTGTCTGCGGGTTTGCCTCCACGTAGGCCGTATACTGGCACCCCCGCCCCATGTGTCCGAGCCCCTTGGAGGCACAGGGCCGCTTATCTCGGGATGCAGGTGTCCTGCGGTGGTTAAGGAATGGCGTGGGCACTCCACGGGCGAGAGAGGGCACCTGGACCACGAGAGAGCCCCCAGGAAATTCCCCAGCCCTGGGCACCATGGCTCCAGATGCTTCGCCAGGCTCCTGCCCTGGGGCCTGATCTTGCTCAACTGGGCCCGGGTTCGCCGCAGGTGAATGTCATTTGCGGAAACAAGGACCCGAGACCTTGGATGCGTTTATTGGGAGGGGGCTTGGAGCGCTGGGGGACCGAAGTCTCACTGGTCACAGTCCCTTCTCGAGTAGTTTAGGGCAGATATTAGAGAGTGGAGGCAGGTGGGTCCAAGTTTGACACCTCGGGGCAGGGTGGGGCAGTTTGAGCCAAAGCAAGACTCTTAGGGGCCCAGGCGGGGCGCAGGCCTGAGTCCCCCCTGGAAAACCCTCCCTTGGTCGTGGGGACCGCCCGCCCTGGCCCTCTTCACCTGGCGTATAACCGTGGCTGGGCCCAGCCCTGGCCCCAGGTCCCCAGGTCCTCCCTGGGCACTCTGCTTATGCGGGGGCGGGAGAACTGCTGGGAAGTGTGGCCAGGGGAAAATGTGAGGTCCTCTGGGGGCAGGAAGGGCTTCCGTTTCCCGGGTCACGTGCCCAGGGAACCTGGGAACCTGGCCTGGTTACTCAAGGGTGGGGCATGTTGCCCCGAGGGAGGCTTGTGGTGGAGGGGCCTGGGTGCGCATGCGGGGTTCCGAGTCTGGGCCCTAAACTGGCCAGCCCCGGCTCGGACAAAAGCCATCTCCTGGGGGCCTCCCCCCTGTTCTTCCATCGGTAAAGGGGGATCCCTTTACGGATGGAAGAACAGGGGGATCTTCGGGGTGGTGGTGACTGGACGGTGGTGTCTGCGGGTTTGCCTCCACGTAGGCCGTATACTGGCACCCCCGCCCCATGTGTCCGAGCCCCTTGGAGGCACAGGTCCGCTTATCTCGGGATGCAGGTGTCCTGCGGTGGTTAAGGAATGGCGTGGGCACTCCACGGGCGAGAGAGGGCACCTGGACCACGAGAGAGCCCCCGGGAAATTCCCCAGCCCTGGGCACCATGGCTCCAGATGCTTCCCCAGGCTCCTGCCCTGGGGCCTGATCTTGCTCAACTGGGCCCCGGTTCGCCACAGGTGAATGTCATTTGCGGACACAAGGACCCGAGACCTTGGATGCGTTTATTGTTAGGGGGCTTGGAGCGCTGGGGAACCGAAGTCGCACTGGTCACAGTCCCTTCTCGAGTAGTTTAGGGCAGATATTAGAGAGTGGAGGCAGGAGGGTCCAAGTTTGACACTTAGGGGCAGGGTGGGGCAGTTTGAGCCAAAGCAAGACTCTTAGGGGCCCAGGCGGGGCGCAGGCCTGAGTCCTTCCTGGAGAACCCTTCCATGGTCGTGGGGACCGCCCGCTCCGGCCCTCTTCACCTGGCGCATAACCCTGGCTGGGCCCAGCCCAGGCCCCAGGTCCCCAGGTCCTCCCTGGGCACTCTGCCGATGCGGGGGCGGGAGAACTGCTGGGAAGTGTGGCCAGGGGAAAATGTGAGGTCCTCTGGGGGCAGGAAGGGCTTCCGTTTCCCGGGTCACGTGCCCAGGGAACCTGGCAACCTGGCCTGGTTACTCAAGGGTGGGCATGTTGCACCGAGGGAGGCTTGTGGTGGAGGGGCCTGGGTGCGCATGCGGGGTTCCGAGTCTGGGCCCGAAACTGGCCAGCCCCGGCTCGGACAAAAGCCATCTCCTGGGGGCCTCCGCCCTGTTCTTCCATCCGTAAAGGGGGATCCCTTTACGGATGGAAGAACAGGGGGATCTTCGGGGTGGTGGTGACTGGACGGTGGTGTCTGCGGGTTTGCCTCCACGTAGGCCGTATACTGGCACCCCCGCCCCATGTGTCCGAGCCCATAGGAGGCACAGGGACGCTTATCTCGGGATGCAGGTGTCCTGCGGTGGTTAAGGAATGGCGTGGGCACTCCACGGGCGAGATAGGGCACCTGGACCTCGAGAGAGTCCCCGGGAAATTCCCCAGCCCTGGGCACCGTGGCTCCAGATGCTTCCCCAGGCTCCTGCCCTGGGGCCTGATCTTGCTCACCTGGGCCCGGGTTGGCCGCAGGTGAATGTCATTTGCGGACACCAAGGACCCGAGACCTTGGATGCGTTTATTGGGAGGGGGCTTGGAGCGGTGGGGGACAGAAGTTGCACTGGTCACAGTCCCTTCTCGAGTAGTTCAGGGCAGATATTAGATAGTGGAGGCAGGTGGGTCCAAGTTTGACACCTCGGGGCAGGGTGGGGCAGTTTGAGCCAAAGCAAGACTCTTAAGGGCCCAGGCGGGGCGCAGGCCTGAGTCCCCCCTGGAGAACCCTTCCATAGTCGTGGGGACTGCCCGCCCTGGCCCTCTTCACCTGGCGTATGACGCTGGCTGGGCCCCGCCTTGGCCCCAGGTCCGCAGGTTCTCCCTGGGCACTCTGCCTATGCGGGGGCGGGAGAACTGCTGGGAAGTGTGGTCAGGGGAAAATGTGAGGTCCTCTGGGGGCAGGAAGGGCTTCCGTATCCCGGGTCACGTGCCCAGGGAACCTGGGAACCTGGCCTGGTTACTCAAGGGTGGGGCATGTTGCATCGAGGGAGGCTTGTGGTGGAGGGGCCTGGGTGCGCATGCGGGTTTCCGAGTCTGGGCCCGAAACTGGCCAGCTCCGGCTCGGACAAAAGCCATCTCCTGGGGGCCTCCCCCCTGTTCTTCCATCCGTAAAGGGGGATCCCTTTACGGATGGAAGAACAGGGGGATCTTCGGGGTGGTGGTGACTGGATGGTGGTGTCTGCGGGTTTGCTTCCACGTAGGCCGTATACTGGCACCCCCGCCCCATGTGTCCGAGCCCCTTGGAGGCACAGGGCCGCTTATCTCGGGATGCAGGTGTCCTGCGGTGGTTAAGGAATGGCGTGGGCACTCCACGGGCGAGAGAGGGCACCTGGACCACGAGAGAGCCCCCGGGAAATTCCCCAGCCCTGGGCACCATGGCTCCAGATGCTTCCCTAGGCTCCTGCCTTGGAGCCTGATCTTGCTCAACTGGGTCCGGGTTCGCCGCAGGTGAATGTCATTTGCGGACACAAGGACCGGAGACCTTGGATGCCTTTATTGGGAGGGGGCTTGGAGCGCTGGGGGACCGAAGTCACACTGGTCACAGTTCCTTCTCGAGTAGTTTAGGGCAGATATTAGAGAGTGGAGGCAGGTGGGTCCAAGTTTGACACCTCGGGGCAGGGTGGGGCAGTTTGAGCCAAAGCAAGACTTTTAGTGGCCCAGGCGGGGCGCAGGCCTGAGTCCCCCCTGGAGAACCCTCCGATGGTCGTGGGGAACGCCCGCCCTGGCCCTCTTCACCTGGCGCATAACCCTGGCTGGGCCCAGCCCTGGCCCCAGGTCCCCAGGTCCTCCCTGGGCACTCTGCCTATGCGGGGGCGGGAGAACTGCTGGGAAGTCTGGCCAGGGGAAAATTTGAGGTCCTCTGGTGGCAGGAAGGGCTTCCGTTTCCCGGGTCACGTGCCCAGGGAACCTGGGAACCTGGCCTGGTTACTCAAGGGTGGGGCATGTTGCATCGAGGGAGGCTTGTGGTGGAGGGGCCTGGGTGCGCATGCGGGGTTCCGAGTCTGGGCCCGAAACTGGCCAGCCCCGGCTCGACAAAAGCCATCTCCTGGGGGCCTCCCCCCTGTTCTTCCATCCGTAAAGGGGGATCCCTTTACGGATGGAAGAACAGGGGGATCTTCGGGGTGGTGGTGACTGGACGGTGGTGTCTGCGGGTTTGCCTCCACGTAGGCCGTATACTGGCACCCCCGCCCCATGTGTCCGAGCCCCTTGGAGGCACAGGGCCACTTATCTCGGGATGCAGGTGTCCTGCGGTGGTTAAGGAATGGCGTGGGCACTCCACGGGCGAGAGAGGGCACCTGGACCACGAGAGAGCCCCCGGGAAATTCCCCAGCCCTGGGCACCATGGCTCCAGATGCTTCCCCAGGCTCCTGCCCTGGGGCCTGATCTTGCTCACCTGGGCCCGGGTTCGCCGCAGGTGAATGTCATTTTCGGACACCAAGGACCCGAGACCTTGGATGCGTTTATTGGGAGGGGGCTTGGAGCGGTGGGGGACAGAAGTTGCACTGGTCACAGTCCCTTCTCGAGTAGTTTAGGGCAGATATTAGAGAGTGGAGGCAGGTGGGTCCAAGTTTGACACCTCGGGGCAGGGTGGGGCAGTTTGAGTCAAAGCAAGACTCTTAGGGGCCCAGGCGGGGCGCAGGCCTGAGTCCCCCCTGGAGAACCCTTCCATAGTCGTGGGGACCGCCCGCCCTGGCCCTCTTCACCTGGCGCATAACCCTGGCTGGGCCCCGCCCTGGCCCCAGGTCCCCAGGTCCTCCCTGGGCACTCTGCCTATGCGGGGGCGGGAGAACTGCTGGGAAGTGTGGCCAGGGGAAAATGTGAAGTCCTCTGGGGGCAGGAAGGGCTTCCGTATCCCGGGTCACGTGCCCAGGGAACCTGGGAACCTGGCCTGGTTACTCAAGGGTGGGGCATGTTGCATCAAGGGAGGCTTGTGGTGGAGGGGCCTGGGTGCGCATGCGGGGTTCCGAGTCTGGGCCCGAAACTGGCCAGCCCCGGCTGGTACAAAAGCCATCTCCTGGGGGCCTCCCCCCTGTTCTTCCATCCGTAAAGGGGGATCCCTTTACGGATGGAAGAACAGGGGGATCTTCGGGGTGGTGGTGACTGGACGGTGGTGTCTGCGGGTTTGCCTCCACGTAGGCCGTATACTGGCACCCCCGCCCCATGTGTCCGAGCCCCTTGGAGGCACAGGGCCACTTATCTCGGGATGCAGGTGTCCTGCGGTGGTTAAGGAATGGCGTGGGCACTCCACGGGCGAGAGAGGGCACCTGGACCACGAGAGAGCCCCCGGGAAATTCCCCAGCCCTGGGCACCATGGCTCCAGATGCTTCCCCAGGCTCCTGCCCTGGGGCCTGATGTTGCTCAACTGGGCACGGGTTCGCCACAGGTGAATGTCATTTGCAGACACCAAGGACCGGGGACTTTGGATGCCTTTATTGGGAGGGGGCTTGGAGCGCTGGGGGACCGAAGTCACACTGGTCAAAGTCCCTTCTCGAGTAGTTTAGGGCAGATATTAGAGAGTGGAGGCAGGTGGGTCCAAGTTTGACACCTCGGGGCAGGGTGGGGCAGTTTGAGCCAAAGCAAGACTTTTAGTGGCCCAGGCGGGGCGCAGGCCTGAGTCCCCCCTGGAGAACCCTCCGATGGTCGTGGGGACCGCCCGCCCTGGCCCTCTTCACCTGGCGCATAACCCTGGCTGGGCCCAGCCCTGGCCCCAGGTCCCCAGGTCCTCCCTGGGCACTCTGCCTATGCGGGGGCGGGAGAACTGCTGGGAAGTCTGGCCAGGGGAAAATTTGAGGTCCTCTGGTGGCAGGAAGGGCTTCCGTTTCCCGGGTCACGTGCCCAGGGAACCTGGGAACCTGGCCTGGTTACTCAAGGGTGGGGCATGTTGCACCGAGGGAGGCTTGTGGTGGAGGGGCCTGGGTGCGCATGCGGGGTTCCGAGTCTGGGCCCGAAACTGGCCAGCCCCGGCTCGGACAAAAGCCATCTCCTGGGGGCCTCCCCCCTGTTCTTCCATCCGTAAAGGGGGATCCCTTTACGGATGGAAGAACAGGGGGATCTTCGGGGTGTTGGTGACTGGACGGTGGTGTCTGCGGGTTTGCCTCCACGTAGGCCGTATACTGGCACCCCCGCCCCATGTGTCCGAGCCCCTTGGAGGCACAGGGCCACTTATGTCGGGATGCAGGTGTCCTGCGGTGGTTAAGGAATGGCGTGGGCACTCCACGGGCGAGAGAGGGCACCTGGACCACGAGAGAGCCCCCGGGAAATTCCCCAGCCCTGGGCACCATGGCTCCAGATGCTTCCCCAGGCTCCTGCCCTGGGGCCTGATCTTGCTCACCTGGGCCCGCGTTCGCCGCAGGTGAATGTCATTTGCAGACACCAAGGACCGGGGACTTTGGATGCCTTTATTGGGAGGGGGCTTGGAGCGCTGGGGGACCGAAGTCACACTGGTCAAAGTCCCTTCTCGAGTAGTTTAGGGCAGATATTAGAGAGTGGAGGCAGGTGGGTCCAAGTTTGACACCTCGGGGCAGGGTGGGGCAGTTTGAGCCAAAGCAAGACTTTTAGTGGCCCAGGCGGGGCGCAGGCCTGAGTCCCCCCTGGAGAACCCTCCGATGGTCGTGGGGACCGCCCGCCCTGGCCCTCTTCACCTGGCGCATAACCCTGGCTGGGCCCAGCCCTGGCCCCAGGTCCCCAGGTCCTCCCTGGGCACTCTGCCTATGCGGGGGCGGGAGAACTGCTGGGAAGTCTGGCCAGGGGAAAATTTGAGGTCCTCTGGTGGCAGGAAGGGCTTCCGTTTCCCGGGTCACGTGCCCAGGGAACCTGGGAACCTGGCCTGGTTACTCAAGGGTGGGGCATGTTGCACCGAGGGAGGCTTGTGGTGGAGGGGCCTGGGTGCGCATGCGGGGTTCCGAGTCTGGGCCCGAAACTGGCCAGCCCCGGCTCGGACAAAAGCCATCTCCTGGGGGCCTCCCCCCTGTTCTTCCATCCGTAAAGGGGGATCCCTTTACGGATGGAAGAACAGGGGGATCTTCGGGGTGTTGGTGACTGGACGGTGGTGTCTGCGGGTTTGCCTCCACGTAGGCCGTATACTGGCACCCCCGCCCCATGTGTCCGAGCCCCTTGGAGGCACAGGGCCACTTATGTCGGGATGCAGGTGTCCTGCGGTGGTTAAGGAATGGCGTGGGCACTCCACGGGCGAGAGAGGGCACCTGGACCACGAGAGAGCCCCCGGGAAATTCCCCAGCCCTGGGCACCATGGCTCCAGATGCTTCCCCAGGCTCCTGCCCTGGGGCCTGATCTTGCTCACCTGGGCCCGCGTTCGCCGCAGGTGAATGTCATTTTCGGACACCAAGGACCCGAGACCTTGGATGCGTATATTGGGAGGGGGCTTGGAGCGGTGGGGGACAGAAGTTGCACTGGTCACAGTCCCTTCTCGAGTAGTTTAGGGCAGATATTAGAGAGTGGAGGCAGGTGGGTCCAAGTTTGACACCTCGGGGCAGGGTGGGGCAGTTTGAGTCAAAGCAAGACTCTTAGGGGCCCAGGCGGGGCGCAGGCCTGAGTCCCCCCTGGAGAACCCTTCCATAGTCGTGGGGACCGCCCGCCCTGGCCCTCTTCACCTGGCGCATAACCCTGGCTGGGCCCCGCCCTGGCCCCAGGTCCCCAGGTCCTCCCTGGGCACTCTGCCTATGCGGGGGCGGGAGAACTGCTGGGAAGTGTGGCCAGGGGAAAATGTGAGGTCCTCTGGGGGCAGGAAGGGCTTCCGTATCCCGGGTCACGTGCCCAGGGAACCTGGGAACCTGGCCTGGTTACTCAAGGGTGGGGCATGTTGCCCCGAGGGAGGCTTGTGGTGGAGGGGCCTGGGTGCGCATGCGGGGTTCCGAGTCTGGGCCCGAAACTGGCCAGCCCCGGCTCGGACAAAAGCCATCTCCTGGGGGCCTCCCCCCTGTTCTTCCATCCGTAAAGGGGGATCCCTTTACAGATGGAAGAACAGGGGGATCTTCGGGGTGGTGGTGACTGGACGGTGGTGTCTGCGGGTTTGCCTCCACGTAGGCCGTATACTGGCACCCCCGCCCCATGTGTCCGAGCCCCTTGGAGGCACAGGGCCGCTTATCTCGGGATGCAGGTGTCCTGCGGTGGTTAAGGAATGGCGTGGGCACTCCACGGGCGAGAGAGGGCACCTGGACCACGAGAGAGCCCCCGGGAAATTCCCCAGCCCTGGGCACCATGGCTCCAGATGCTTCCCCAGGCTCCTGCCCTGGGGACTGATGTTGCTCAACTGGGCACGGGTTCGCCACAGGTGAATGTCATTTGCAGACACCAAGGACCGGGGACTTTGGATGCCTTTATTGGGAGGGGGCTTGGAGCGCTGGGGGACCGAAGTCACACTGGTCAAAGTCCCTTCTCGAGTAGTTTAGGGCAGATATTAGAGAGTGGAGGCAGGTGGGTCCAAGTTTGACACCTCGGGGCAGGGTGGGGCAGTTTGAGCCAAAGCAAGACTTTTAGTGGCCCAGGCGGGGCGCAGGCCTGAGTCCCCCCTGGAGAACCCTCCGATGGTCGTGGGGACCGCGCGCCCTGGCCCTCTTCACCTGGCGCATAACCCTGGCTGGGCCCAGCCCTGGCCCCAGGTCCCCAGGTCCTCCCTGGGCACTCTGCCTATGCGGGGGCGGGAGAACTGCTGGGAAGTCTGGCCAGGGGAAAATTTGAGGTCCTCTGGTGGCAGGAAGGGCTTCCGTTTCCCGGGTCACGTGCCCAGGGAACCTGGGAACCTGGCCTGGTTACTCAAGGGTGGGGCATGTTGCACCGAGGGAGGCTTGTGGTGGAGGGGCCTGGGTGCGCATGCGGGGTTCCGAGTCTGGGCCCGAAACTGGCCAGCCCCGGCTCGGACAAAAGCCATCTCCTGGGGGCCTCCCCCCTGTTCTTCCATCCGTAAAGGGGGATCCCTTTACGGATGGAAGAACAGGGGGATCTTCGGGGTGTTGGTGACTGGACGGTGGTGTCTGCGGGTTTGCCTCCACGTAGGCCGTATACTGGCACCCCCGCCCCATGTGTCCGAGCCCCTTGGAGGCACAGGGCCACTTATGTCGGGATGCAGGTGTCCTGCGGTGGTTAAGGAATGGCGTGGGCACTCCACGGGCGAGAGAGGGCACCTGGACCACGAGAGAGCCCCCGGGAAATTCCCCAGCCCTGGGCACCATGGCTCCAGATGCTTCCCCAGGCTCCTGCCCTGGGGCCTGATCTTGCTCACCTGGGCCCGCGTTCGCCGCAGGTGAATGTCATTTTCGGACACCAAGGACCCGAGACCTTGGATGCATATATTGGGAGGGGGCTTGGAGCGGTGGGGGACAGAAGTTGCACTGGTCACAGTCCCTTCTCGAGTAGTTTAGGGCAGATATTAGAGAGTGGAGGCAGGTGGGTCCAAGTTTGACACCTCGGGGCAGGGTGGGGCAGTTTGAGTCAAAGCAAGACTCTTAGGGGCCCAGGCGGGGCGCAGGCCTGAGTCCCCCCTGGAGAACCCTTCCATAGTCGTGGGGACCCCCCGCCCTGGCCCTCTTCACCTGGCGCATAACCCTGGCTGGGCCCCGCCCTGGCCCCAGGTCCCCAGGTCCTCCCTGGGCACTCTGCCTATGCGGTGGCGGGAGAACTGCTGGGAAGTGTGGCCAGGGGAAAATGTGAGGTCCTCTGGGGGCAGGAAGGGCTTCCGTATCCCGGGTCACGTGCCCAGGGAACCTGGGAACCTGGCCTGGTTACTCAAGGGTGGGGCATGTTGCCCCGAGGGAGGCTTGTGGTGGAGGGGCCTGGGTGCGCATGCGGGGTTCCGAGTCTGGGCCCGAAACTGGCCAGCCCCGGCTGGTACAAAAGCCATCTCCTGGGGGCCTCCCCGCTGTTCTTCCATCCGTAAAGGGGGATCCCTTTACGGATGGAAGAACAGGGGGATCTTCGGGGTGGTGGTGACTGGACGGTGGTGTCTGCGGGTTTGCCTCCACGTAGGCCGTATACTGGCACCCCGCCCCATGTGTCCGAGCCCCTTGGAGGCACAGGGCCGCTTATCTCGGGATGCAGGTGTCCTGCGGTGGTTAAGGAATGGCGTGGGCACTCCACGGGCGAGAGAGGGCACCTGGACCACGAGAGAGCCCCCGGGAAATTCCCCAGCCCTGGGCACCATGGCTCCAGATGCTTCCCCAGGCTCCTGCCCTGGGGCCTGATGTTGCTCAACTGGGCACGGGTTCGCCACAAGTGAATGTCATTTGCAGACACCAAGGACCGGGGACTTTGGATGCCTTTATTGGGAGGGGGCTTGGAGCGCTGGGGGACCGAAGTCACACTGGTCACAGTCCCTTCTCGAGTAGTTTAGGGCAGATATTAGAGAGTGGAGGCAGGTGGGTCCAAGTTTGACACCTCGGGGCAGGGTGGGGCAGTTTGAGCCAAAGCAAGACTTTTAGTGGCCCAGGCGGGGCGCAGGCCTGAGTCCCCCCTGGAGAACCCTCCGATGGTCGTGGGGACCGCCCGCCCTGGCCCTCTTCACCTGGCGCATAACCCTGGCTGGGCCCAGCCCTGGCCCCAGGTCCCCAGGTCCTCCCTGGGCACTCTGACTATGCGGGGGCGGGAGAACTGCTGGGAAGTCTGGCCAGGGGAAAATTTGAGGTCCTCTGGTGGCAGGAAGGGCTTCCGTTTCCCGGGTCACGTGCCCAGGGAACCTGGGAACCTGGCCTGGTTACTCAAGGGTGGGGCATGTTGCACCGAGGGAGGCTTGTGGTGGAGGGGCCTGGGTGCGCATGCGGGGTTCCGAGTCTGGGCCCGAAACTGGCCAGCCCCGGCTCGGACAAAAGCCATCTCCTGGGGGCCTCCCCCCTGTTCTTCCATCCGTAAAGGGGGATCCCTTTACGGATGGAAGAACAGGGGGATCTTCGGGGTGGTGGTGACTGGACGGTGGTGTCTGCGGGTTTGCCTCCACGTAGGCCGTATACTGGCACCCCCGCCCCATGTGTCCGAGCCCCTTGGAGGCACAGGGCCACTTATGTCGGGATGCAGGTGTCCTGCGGTGGTTAAGGAATGGCGTGGGCACTCCACGGGCGAGAGAGGGCACCTGGACCACGAGAGAGCCCCCGGGAAATTCCCCAGCCCTGGGCACCATGGCTCCAGATGCTTCCCCAGGCTCCTGCCCTGGGGCCTGATCTTGCTCACCTGGGCCCGGGTTCGCCGCAGGTGAATGTCATTTTCAGACACCAAGGCCCTGAGACCTTGGATGCGTTTATTGGGAGGGGGCTTGGAGCGGTGGGGGACAGAAGTTGCACTGGTCACAGTCCCTTCTCGAGTAGTTTAGGGCAGATATTAGATAGTGGAGGCAGGTGGGTCCAAGTTTGACACCTCGGGGCAGGGTGGGGCAGTTTGAGTCAAAGCAAGATACTTAGGGGCCCAGGCGGGGCGCAGGCCTGAGTCCCCCCTGGAGAACCCTTCCATGGTCGTGGGGACCACCCGCCCTGGCCCTCTTCACCTGGCGCATAACCCTGGCTGGGCCCCGCCCTGGCCCCAGGTCCCCAGGTCCTCCCTGGGCACTCTGCCTTTGCGGGGGCGGGAGAACTGCTGGGAAGTGTGGCCAGGGGAAAATGTGAGGTCCTCTGGGGGCAGGAAGGGCTTCCGTATCCCGGGTCACGTGCCCAGGGAACCTGGGAACCTGGCCTGGTTACTCAAGGGTGGGGCATGTTGCATCGAGGGAGGCTTGTGGTGGAGGGGCCTGGGTGCGCATGCGGGTTTCCGAGTCTGGGCCCGAAAGTGGCCAGCTCCGCCTCGGACAAAAGCCATCTCCTGGGGGCCTCCCCCCTGTTCTTCCATCCGTAAAGAGGGATCCCTTTACGGATGGAAGAACAGGGGGATCTTCGGGGTGGTGGTGACTGGACGGTGGTGTCTGCGGGTTTGCCTCCACGTAGGCCGTATACTGGCACCCCCGCCCCATGTGTCCGAGCCCCTTGGAGGCACAGGGCCGCTTATCTCGGGATGCAGGTGTCCTGCGGTGGTTAAGGAATGGCGTGGGCACTCCACGGGCGAGAGAGGGCACCTGGACCACGAGAGAGCCCCCGGGAAATTCCCCAGCCCTGGGCACCATGGCTCCAGATGCGTCCCCAGGCTCCTGCCCTGGGGCCTGATGTTGCTCAACTGGGCACGGGTTCGCCACAGGTGAATGTCATTTGCAGACACCAAGGACCGGGGACTTTGGATGCCTTTATTGGGAGGGGGCTTGGAGCGCTGGGGGACCGAAGTCACACTGGTCAAAGTCCCTTCTCGAGTAGTTTAGGGCAGATATTAGAGAGTGGAGGCAGGTGGGTCCAAGTTTGACACCTCGGGGCAGGGTGGGGCAGTTTGAGCCAAAGCAAGACTTTTAGTGGCCCAGGCGGGGCGCAGGCCTGAGTCCCCCCTGGAGAACCCTCCGATGGTCGTGGGGACCGCCCGCCCTGGCCCTCTTCACCTGGCGCATAACCCTGGCTGGGCCCAGCCCTGGCCCCAGGTCCCCAGGTCCTCCCTGGGCACTCTGCCTATGCGGGGGCGGGAGAACTGCTGGGAAGTCTGGCCAGGGGAAAATTTGAGGTCCTCTGGTGGCAGGAAGGGCTTCCGTTTCCCGGGTCACGTGCCCAGGGAACCTGGGAACCTGGCCTGGTTACTCAAGGGTGGGGCATGTTGCACCGAGGGAGGCTTGTGGTGGAGGGGCCTGGGTGCGCATGCGGGGTTCCGAGTCTGGGCCCGAAACTGGCCAGCCCCGGCTCGGACAAAAGCCATCTCCTGGGGGCCTCCCCCCTGTTCTTCCATCCGTAAAGGGGGATCCCTTTACGGATGGAAGAACAGGGGGATCTTCGGGGTGTTGGTGACTGGACGGTGGTGTCTGCGGGTTTGCCTCCACGTAGGCCGTATACTGGCACCCCCGCCCCATGTGTCCGAGCCCCTTGGAGGCACAGGGCCACTTATGTCGGGATGCAGGTGTCCTGCGGTGGTTAAGGAATGGCGTGGGCACTCCACGGGCGAGAGAGGGCACCTGGACCACGAGAGAGCCCCCGGGAAATTCCCCAGCCCTGGGCACCATGGCTCCAGATGCTTCCCCAGGCTCCTGCCCTGGGGCCTGATCTTGCTCACCTGGGCCCGCGTTCGCCGCAGGTGAATGTCATTTGCAGACACCAAGGACCGGGGACTTTGGATGCCTTTATTGGGAGGGGGCTTGGAGCGCTGGGGGACCGAAGTCACACTGGTCAAAGTCCCTTCTCGAGTAGTTTAGGGCAGATATTAGAGAGTGGAGGCAGGTGGGTCCAAGTTTGACACCTCGGGGCAGGGTGGGGCAGTTTGAGCCAAAGCAAGACTTTTAGTGGCCCAGGCGGGGCGCAGGCCTGAGTCCCCCCTGGAGAACCCTCCGATGGTCGTGGGGACCGCCCGCCCTGGCCCTCTTCACCTGGCGCATAACCCTGGCTGGGCCCAGCCCTGGCCCCAGGTCCCCAGGTCCTCCCTGGGCACTCTGCCTATGCGGGGGCGGGAGAACTGCTGGGAAGTCTGGCCAGGGGAAAATTTGAGGTCCTCTGGTGGCAGGAAGGGCTTCCGTTTCCCGGGTCACGTGCCCAGGGAACCTGGGAACCTGGCCTGGTTACTCAAGGGTGGGGCATGTTGCACCGAGGGAGGCTTGTGGTGGAGGGGCCTGGGTGCGCATGCGGGGTTCCGAGTCTGGGCCCGAAACTGGCCAGCCCCGGCTCGGACAAAAGCCATCTCCTGGGGGCCTCCCCCCTGTTCTTCCATCCGTAAAGGGGGATCCCTTTACGGATGGAAGAACAGGGGGATCTTCGGGGTGTTGGTGACTGGACGGTGGTGTCTGCGGGTTTGCCTCCACGTAGGCCGTATACTGGCACCCCCGCCCCATGTGTCCGAGCCCCTTGGAGGCACAGGGCCACTTATGTCGGGATGCAGGTGTCCTGCGGTGGTTAAGGAATGGCGTGGGCACTCCACGGGCGAGAGAGGGCACCTGGACCACGAGAGAGCCCCCGGGAAATTCCCCAGCCCTGGGCACCATGGCTCCAGATGCTTCCCCAGGCTCCTGCCCTGGGGCCTGATCTTGCTCACCTGGGCCCGCGTTCGCCGCAGGTGAATGTCATTTTCGGACACCAAGGACCCGAGACCTTGGATGCGTATATTGGGAGGGGGCTTGGAGCGGTGGGGGACAGAAGTTGCACTGGTCACAGTCCCTTCTCGAGTAGTTTAGGGCAGATATTAGAGAGTGGAGGCAGGTGGGTCCAAGTTTGACACCTCGGGGCAGGGTGGGGCAGTTTGAGTCAAAGCAAGACTCTTAGGGGCCCAGGCGGGGCGCAGGCCTGAGTCCCCCCTGGAGAACCCTTCCATAGTCGTGGGGACCGCCCGCCCTGGCCCTCTTCACCTGGCGCATAACCCTGGCTGGGCCCCGCCCTGGCCCCAGGTCCCCAGGTCCTCCCTGGGCACTCTGCCTATGCGGGGGCGGGAGAACTGCTGGGAAGTGTGGCCAGGGGAAAATGTGAGGTCCTCTGGGGGCAGGAAGGGCTTCCGTATCCCGGGTCACGTGCCCAGGGAACCTGGGAACCTGGCCTGGTTACTCAAGGGTGGGGCATGTTGCCCCGAGGGAGGCTTGTGGTGGAGGGGCCTGGGTGCGCATGCGGGGTTCCGAGTCTGGGCCCGAAACTGGCCAGCCCCGGCTCGGACAAAAGCCATCTCCTGGGGGCCTCCCCCCTGTTCTTCCATCCGTAAAGGGGGATCCCTTTACAGATGGAAGAACAGGGGGATCTTCGGGGTGGTGGTGACTGGACGGTGGTGTCTGCGGGTTTGCCTCCACGTAGGCCGTATACTGGCACCCCCGCCCCATGTGTCCGAGCCCCTTGGAGGCACAGGGCCGCTTATCTCGGGATGCAGGTGTCCTGCGGTGGTTAAGGAATGGCGTGGGCACTCCACGGGCGAGAGAGGGCACCTGGACCACGAGAGAGCCCCCGGGAAATTCCCCAGCCCTGGGCACCATGGCTCCAGATGCTTCCCCAGGCTCCTGCCCTGGGGACTGATGTTGCTCAACTGGGCACGGGTTCGCCACAGGTGAATGTCATTTGCAGACACCAAGGACCGGGGACTTTGGATGCCTTTATTGGGAGGGGGCTTGGAGCGCTGGGGGACCGAAGTCACACTGGTCAAAGTCCCTTCTCGAGTAGTTTAGGGCAGATATTAGAGAGTGGAGGCAGGTGGGTCCAAGTTTGACACCTCGGGGCAGGGTGGGGCAGTTTGAGCCAAAGCAAGACTTTTAGTGGCCCAGGCGGGGCGCAGGCCTGAGTCCCCCCTGGAGAACCCTCCGATGGTCGTGGGGACCGCGCGCCCTGGCCCTCTTCACCTGGCGCATAACCCTGGCTGGGCCCAGCCCTGGCCCCAGGTCCCCAGGTCCTCCCTGGGCACTCTGCCTATGCGGGGGCGGGAGAACTGCTGGGAAGTCTGGCCAGGGGAAAATTTGAGGTCCTCTGGTGGCAGGAAGGGCTTCCGTTTCCCGGGTCACGTGCCCAGGGAACCTGGGAACCTGGCCTGGTTACTCAAGGGTGGGGCATGTTGCACCGAGGGAGGCTTGTGGTGGAGGGGCCTGGGTGCGCATGCGGGGTTCCGAGTCTGGGCCCGAAACTGGCCAGCCCCGGCTCGGACAAAAGCCATCTCCTGGGGGCCTCCCCCCTGTTCTTCCATCCGTAAAGGGGGATCCCTTTACGGATGGAAGAACAGGGGGATCTTCGGGGTGTTGGTGACTGGACGGTGGTGTCTGCGGGTTTGCCTCCACGTAGGCCGTATACTGGCACCCCCGCCCCATGTGTCCGAGCCCCTTGGAGGCACAGGGCCACTTATGTCGGGATGCAGGTGTCCTGCGGTGGTTAAGGAATGGCGTGGGCACTCCACGGGCGAGAGAGGGCACCTGGACCACGAGAGAGCCCCCGGGAAATTCCCCAGCCCTGGGCACCATGGCTCCAGATGCTTCCCCAGGCTCCTGCCCTGGGGCCTGATCTTGCTCACCTGGGCCCGCGTTCGCCGCAGGTGAATGTCATTTTCGGACACCAAGGACCCGAGACCTTGGATGCATATATTGGGAGGGGGCTTGGAGCGGTGGGGGACAGAAGTTGCACTGGTCACAGTCCCTTCTCGAGTAGTTTAGGGCAGATATTAGAGAGTGGAGGCAGGTGGGTCCAAGTTTGACACCTCGGGGCAGGGTGGGGCAGTTTGAGTCAAAGCAAGACTCTTAGGGGCCCAGGCGGGGCGCAGGCCTGAGTCCCCCCTGGAGAACCCTTCCATAGTCGTGGGGACCCCCCGCCCTGGCCCTCTTCACCTGGCGCATAACCCTGGCTGGGCCCCGCCCTGGCCCCAGGTCCCCAGGTCCTCCCTGGGCACTCTGCCTATGCGGGGGCGGGAGAACTGCTGGGAAGTGTGGCCAGGGGAAAATGTGAGGTCCTCTGGGGGCAGGAAGGGCTTCCGTATCCCGGGTCACGTGCCCAGGGAACCTGGGAACCTGGCCTGGTTACTCAAGGGTGGGGCATGTTGCCCCGAGGGAGGCTTGTGGTGGAGGGGCCTGGGTGCGCATGCGGGGTTCCGAGTCTGGGCACGAAACTGGCCAGCCCCGGCTGGTACAAAAGCCATCTCCTGGGGGCCTCCCCGCTGTTCTTCCATCCGTAAAGGGGGATCCCTTTACGGATGGAAGAACAGGGGGATCTTCGGGGTGGTGGTGACTGGACGGTGGTGTCTGCGGGTTTGCCTCCACGTAGGCCGTATACTGGCACCCCGCCCCATGTGTCCGAGCCCCTTGGAGGCACAGGGCCGCTTATCTCGGGATGCAGGTGTCCTGCGGTGGTTAAGGAATGGCGTGGGCACTCCACGGGCGAGAGAGGGCACCTGGACCACGAGAGAGCCCCCGGGAAATTCCCCAGCCCTGGGCACCATGGCTCCAGATGCTTCCCCAGGCTCCTGCCCTGGGGCCTGATGTTGCTCAACTGGGCACGGGTTCGCCACAAGTGAATGTCATTTGCAGACACCAAGGACCGGGGACTTTGGATGCCTTTATTGGGAGGGGGCTTGGAGCGCTGGGGGACCGAAGTCACACTGGTCACAGTCCCTTCTCGAGTAGTTTAGGGCAGATATTAGAGAGTGGAGGCAGGTGGGTCCAAGTTTGACACCTCGGGGCAGGGTGGGGCAGTTTGAGCCAAAGCAAGACTTTTAGTGGCCCAGGCGGGGCGCAGGCCTGAGTCCCCCCTGGAGAACCCTCCGATGGTCGTGGGGACCGCCCGCCCTGGCCCTCTTCACCTGGCGCATAACCCTGGCTGGGCCCAGCCCTGGCCCCAGGTCCCCAGGTCCTCCCTGGGCACTCTGACTATGCGGGGGCGGGAGAACTGCTGGGAAGTCTGGCCAGGGGAAAATTTGAGGTCCTCTGGTGGCAGGAAGGGCTTCCGTTTCCCGGGTCACGTGCCCAGGGAACCTGGGAACCTGGCCTGGTTACTCAAGGGTGGGGCATGTTGCACCGAGGGAGGCTTGTGGTGGAGGGGCCTGGGTGCGCATGCGGGGTTCCGAGTCTGGGCCCGAAACTGGCCAGCCCCGGCTCGGACAAAAGCCATCTCCTGGGGGCCTCCCCCCTGTTCTTCCATCCGTAAAGGGGGATCCCTTTACGGATGGAAGAACAGGGGGATCTTCGGGGTGGTGGTGACTGGACGGTGGTGTCTGCGGGTTTGCCTCCACGTAGGCCGTATACTGGCACCCCCGCCCCATGTGTCCGAGCCCCTTGGAGGCACAGGGCCACTTATGTCGGGATGCAGGTGTCCTGCGGTGGTTAAGGAATGGCGTGGGCACTCCACGGGCGAGAGAGGGCACCTGGACCACGAGAGAGCCCCCGGGAAATTCCCCAGCCCTGGGCACCATGGCTCCAGATGCTTCCCCAGGCTCCTGCCCTGGGGCCTGATCTTGCTCACCTGGGCCCGGGTTCGCCGCAGGTGAATGTCATTTTCAGACACCAAGGCCCTGAGACCTTGGATGCGTTTATTGGGAGGGGGCTTGGAGCGGTGGGGGACAGAAGTTGCACTGGTCACAGTCCCTTCTCGAGTAGTTTAGGGCAGATATTAGATAGTGGAGGCAGGTGGGTCCAAGTTTGACACCTCGGGGCAGGGTGGGGCAGTTTGAGTCAAAGCAAGATACTTAGGGGCCCAGGCGGGGCGCAGGCCTGAGTCCCCCCTGGAGAACCCTTCCATGGTCGTGGGGACCACCCGCCCTGGCCCTCTTCACCTGGCGCATAACCCTGGCTGGGCCCCGCCCTGGCCCCAGGTCCCCAGGTCCTCCCTGGGCACTCTGCCTTTGCGGGGGCGGGAGAACTGCTGGGAAGTGTGGCCAGGGGAAAATGTGAGGTCCTCTGGGGGCAGGAAGGGCTTCCGTATCCCGGGTCACGTGCCCAGGGAACCTGGGAACCTGGCCTGGTTACTCAAGGGTGGGGCATGTTGCATCGAGGGAGGCTTGTGGTGGAGGGGCCTGGGTGCGCATGCGGGTTTCCGAGTCTGGGCCCGAAAGTGGCCAGCTCCGCCTCGGACAAAAGCCATCTCCTGGGGGCCTCCCCGCTGTTCTTCCATCCGTAAAGAGGGATCCCTTTACGGATGGAAGAACAGGGGGATCTTCGGGGTGGTGGTGACTGGACGGTGGTGTCTGCGGGTTTGCCTCCACGTAGGCCGTATACTGGCACCCCCGCCCCATGTGTCCGAGCCCCTTGGAGGCACAGGGCCGCTTATCTCGGGATGCAGGTGTCCTGCGGTGGTTAAGGAATGGCGTGGGCACTCCACGGGCGAGAGAGGGCACCTGGACCACGAGAGAGCCCCCGGGAAATTCCCCAGCCCTGGGCACCATGGCTCCAGATGCGTCCCCAGGCTCCTGCCCTGGGGCCTGATGTTGCTCAACTGGGCACGGGTTCGCCACAGGTGAATGTCATTTGCAGACACCAAGGACCGGGGACTTTGGATGCCTTTATTGGGAGGGGGCTTGGAGCGCTGGGGGACCGAAGTCACACTGGTCAAAGTCCCTTCTCGAGTAGTTTAGGGCAGATATTAGAGAGTGGAGGCAGGTGGGTCCAAGTTTGACACCTCGGGGCAGGGTGGGGCAGTTTGAGCCAAAGCAAGACTTTTAGTGGCCCAGGCGGGGCGCAGGCCTGAGTCCCCCCTGGAGAACCCTCCGATGGTCGTGGGGACCGCCCGCCCTGGCCCTCTTCACCTGGCGCATAACCCTGGCTGGGCCCAGCCCTGGCCCCAGGTCCCCAGGTCCTCCCTGGGCACTCTGCCTATGCGGGGGCGGGAGAACTGCTGGGAAGTCTGGCCAGGGGAAAATTTGAGGTCCTCTGGTGGCAGGAAGGGCTTCCGTTTCCCGGGTCACGTGCCCAGGGAACCTGGGAACCTGGCCTGGTTACTCAAGGGTGGGGCATGTTGCACCGAGGGAGGCTTGTGGTGGAGGGGCCTGGGTGCGCATGCGGGGTTCCGAGTCTGGGCCCGAAACTGGCCAGCCCCGGCTCGGACAAAAGCCATCTCCTGGGGGCCTCCCCCCTGTTCTTCCATCCGTAAAGGGGGATCCCTTTACGGATGGAAGAACAGGGGGATCTTCGGGGTGTTGGTGACTGGACGGTGGTGTCTGCGGGTTTGCCTCCACGTAGGCCGTATACTGGCACCCCCGCCCCATGTGTCCGAGCCCCTTGGAGGCACAGGGCCACTTATGTCGGGATGCAGGTGTCCTGCGGTGGTTAAGGAATGGCGTGGGCACTCCACGGGCGAGAGAGGGCACCTGGACCACGAGAGAGCCCCGGGGAAATTCCCTAGCCCTGGGCACCATGGCTCCAGATGCTTCCCAGGGCTCCTGCCCTGGGGCCTGATCTTGCTCACCTGGGCCCGCGTTCGCCGCAGGTGAATGTCATTTTCGGACACCAAGGACCCGAGACCTTGGATGCGTATATTGGGAGGGGGCTTGGAGCGGTGGGGGACAGAAGTTGCACTGGTCACAGTCCCTTCTCGAGTAGTTTAGGGCAGATATTAGAGAGTGGAGGCAGGTGGGTCCAAGTTTGACACCTCGGGGCAGGGTGGGGCAGTTTGAGTCAAAGCAAGACTCTTAGGGGCCCAGGCGGGGCGCAGGCCTGAGTCCCCCCTGGAGAACCCTTCCATAGTCGTGGGGACCACCCGCCCTGGCCCTCTTCACCTGGCGCATAACCCTGGCTGGGCCCAGCCCTGGCCCCAGGTCCCCAGGTCCTCCCTGGGCACTCTGCCTATGCGGGGGCGGGAGAACTGCTGGGAAGTGTGGCCAGGGGAAAATGTGAGGTCCTCTGGGGGCAGGAAGGGCTTCCGTATCCCGGGTCACGTGCCCAGGGAACCTGGGAACCTGGCCTGGTTACTCAAGGGTGGGGCATGTTGCACCGAGCGAGGCTTGTGGTGGAGGGGCCTGGGTGCGCATGCGGGGTTCCGAGTCTGGGCCCGAAACTGGCCAGCCCCGGCTGGTACAAAAGCCATCTCCTGGGGGCCTCCCCCCTGTTCTTCCATCCGTAAAGGGGGATCCCTTTACGGATGGAAGAACAGGGGGATCTTCGGGGTGGTGGTGACTGGACGGTGGTGTCTGCGGGTTTGCCTCCACGTAGGCCGTATACTGGCACAAGATCCTTCAGTAAAGAGAAACTACTCATTTGCTTGAGAAAATACTGAAAATTTTTAATATTGTGATATTGTTAAGGAATGGCGTGGGCACTCCACGGGCGAGAGAGGGCACCTGGACCACGAGAGAGCCCCCGGGAAATTCCCCAGCCCTGGGCACCATGGCTCCAGATGCTTCCCCAGGCTCCTGCCCTGGGGCCTGATGTTGCTCAACTGGGCACGGGTTCGCCACAAGTGAATGTCATTTGCAGACACCAAGGACCGGGGACTTTGGATGCCTTTATTGGGAGGGGGCTTGGAGCGCTGGGGGACCGAAGTCACACTGGTCACAGTCCCTTCTCGAGTAGTTTAGGGCAGATATTAGAGAGTGGAGGCAGGTGGGTCCAAGTTTGACACCTCGGGGCAGGGTGGGGCAGTTTGAGCCAAAGCAAGACTTTTAGTGGCCCAGGCGGGGCGCAGGCCTGAGTCCCCCCTGGAGAACCCTCCGATGGTCGTGGGGACCGCCCGCCCTGGCCCTCTTCACCTGGCGCATAACCCTGGCTGGGCCCAGCCCTGGCCCCAGGTCCCCAGGTCCTCCCTGGGCACTCTGACTATGCGGGGGCGGGAGAACTGCTGGGAAGTCTGGCCAGGGGAAAATTTGAGGTCCTCTGGTGGCAGGAAGGGCTTCCGTTTCCCGGGTCACGTGCCCAGGGAACCTGGGAACCTGGCCTGGTTACTCAAGGGTGGGGCATGTTGCACCGAGGGAGGCTTGTGGTGGAGGGGCCTGGGTGCGCATGCGGGGTTCCGAGTCTGGGCCCGAAACTGGCCAGCCCCGGCTCGGACAAAAGCCATCTCCTGGGGGCCTCCCCCCTGTTCTTCCATCCGTAAAGGGGGATCCCTTTACGGATGGAAGAACAGGGGGATCTTCGGGGTGTTGGTGACTGGACGGTGGTGTCTGCGGGTTTGCCTCCACGTAGGCCGTATACTGGCACCCCCGCCCCATGCGTCCGAGCCCCTTGGAGGCACAGGGCCACTTATGTCGGGATGCAGGTGTCCTGCGGTGGTTAAGGAATGGCGTGGGCACTCCACGGGCGAGAGAGGGCACCTGGACCACGAGAGAGCCCCCGGGAAATTCCCCAGCCCTGGGCACCATGGCTCCAGATGCTTCCCCAGGCTCCTGCCCTGGGGCCTGATCTTGCTCACCTGGGCCCGGGTTCGCCGCAGGTGAATGTCATTTTCAGACACCAAGGACCTGAGACCTTGGATGCGTTTATTGGGAGGGGGCTTGGAGCGGTGGGGGACAGAAGTTGCACTGGTCACAGTCCCTTCTCGAGTAGTTTAGGGCAGATATTAGATAGTGGAGGCAGGTGGGTCCAAGTTTGACACCTCGGGGCAGGGTGGGGCAGTTTGAGTCAAAGCAAGATACTTAGGGGCCCAGGCGGGGCGCAGGCCTGAGTCCCCCCTGGAGAACCCTTCCATGGTCGTGGGGACCACCCGCCCTGGCCCTCTTCACCTGGCGCATAACCCTGGCTGGGCCCCGCCCTGGCCCCAGGTCCCCAGGTCCTCCCTGGGCACTCTGCCTTTGCGGGGGCGGGAGAACTGCTGGGAAGTGTGGCCAGGGGAAAATGTGAGGTCCTCTGGGGGCAGGAAGGGCTTCCGTATCCCGGGTCACGTGCCCAGGGAACCTGGGAACCTGGCCTGGTTACTCAAGGGTGGGGCATGTTGCATGGAGGGAGGCTTGTGGTGGAGGGGCCTGGGTGCGCATGCGGGTTTCCGAGTCTGGGCCCGAAACTGGCCAGCTCCGCCTCGGACAAAAGCCATCTCCTGGGGGCCTCCCCCCTGTTCTTCCATCCGTAAAGAGGGATCCCTTTACGGATGGAAGAACAGGGGGATCTTCGGGGTGGTGGTGACTGGACGGTGGTGTCTGCGGGTTTGCCTCCACGTAGGCCGTATACTGGCACCCCCGCCCCATGTGTCCGAGCCTATAGGAGGCACAGGGCCGCTTATCTCGGGATGCAGGTGTCCTGCGGTGGTTAAGGAATGGCGTGGGCACTCCACGGGCGAGAGAGGGCACCTGGACCACGAGAGAGCCCCCGGGAAATTCCCCAGCCCTGGGCACCATGGCTCCAGATGCTTCCCCAGGCTCCTGCCCTGGGGCCTGATGTTGCTCAACTGGGCCCGGGTTCGCCACAGGTGAATGTCATTTGCAGACACCAAGGACCGGGGACCTTGGATGCGTTTATTGGGAGGGGGCTTGGAGCGCTGGGGGACCGAAGTCGCACTGGTCACAGTCCCTTCTCGAGTAGTTTAGGGCAGATATTAGAGAGTGGAGGCAGGTGGGTCCAAGTTTGACACCTCGGGGCAGGGTGGGGCAGATTGAGCCAAAGCAAGACTTTTAGTGGCCCAGGCGGGGCGCAGGCCTGAGTCCCCCCTGGAGAACCCTTCCATGGTCGTGGGGACCGCCCGCCCTGGCCCTCTTCACCTGGCGCATAACCGTGGCTGAGCCCAGCCCTGGCCCCAGGTCCCCAGGTCCTCCCTGGGCACTCTGCCTATGCGGGGGCGGGATAACTGCTGTGAAGTGTGGCCAGGGGAAAATGTGAGGTCCTCTGGGGGCAGGACGGGCTTCCGTTTCCCGGGTCACGTGCCCAGGGAACCTGGGAACCTGGCCTGGTTACTCAAGGGTGGGGCATGTTGCACCGTGGGAGGCTTGTGGTGGAGGGGCCTGGGTGCGCATGCGGGGTTCCGAGTCTGGGCCCGAAACTGGCCAGCTCCGCCTCGGACAAAAGCCATCTCCTGGGGGCCTCCCCCCTGTTCTTCCATCCGTAAAGGGGGATCCCTTTACGGATGGAAGAACAGGGGGATCTTCGGGGTGGTGGTGACTGGACGGTGGTGTGTGCGGGTTTGCCTCCACGTAGGCCGTATACTGGCACCCCCCGCCCCATGTGTCCGAGCGCCTTGGAGGCACAGGGCCGATTATCTCGGGATGCAGGTGTCCTGCGGTGGTTAAGGAATGGCGTGGGCACTCCACGGGCGAGAGAGGGCACCTGGACCACGAGAGAGCCCCCGGGAAATTCCCCAGCCCTGGGCACCATGGCTCCAGATGCTTCCCAAGGCTCCTGCCCTGGGGCCTGATCTTGCTCACCTGGGCCCGGGTTCGCCGCAGGTGAATGTCATTTGCGGACACCAAGGACCCGAGAACTTGGATGCGTTTATTGGGAGGGGGCTTGGAGCGCTGGGGGACCGAAGTCGCACTGGTCACAGTCCCTTCTCGAGTAGTTTAGGGTAGATATTAGAGAGTGGAGGCAGGAGGGTCCAAGTTTGACACCTCGGGGCAGGGTGGGGCAGTTTGAGCCAAAGCAAGACTCTTAGGGGCCCAGGCAGGGCGCAGGCCTGAGTCCCCCCTGGAGAACCCTTCCATGGTCGTGGGGACCCCCCGCCCTGGCCCTCTTCACCTGGCGCATAACCGTGGCTGAGCCCAGCCCTGGCCCCAGGTCCCCAGGTCCTCCCTGGGCACTCTGCCTATGCGGGGGCGGGATAACTGCTGGGAAGTGTGGCCAGGGGAAAATGTGAGGTCCTCTGGGGACAGGACGGGCTTCCGTTTCCCGGGTCACGTGCCCAGGGAACCTGGGAACCTGGCCTGGTTACTCAAGGGTGGGGCATGTTGCACCGAGGGAGGCTTGTGGTGGAGGGGCCTGGGTGCGCATGCGGGGTTCCGAGTCTGGGCCCGAAACTGGCCAGCCCCGGCTGGGACAAAAGCCATCTCCTGGGGGCCTCGCCCCTGTTCTTCCATCCGTAAAGGGGGATCCCTTTACGGATGGAAGAACAGGGGGATCTTCGGGGTGGTGGTGACTGGACGGTGGTGTCTTCGGGTTTGCCTCCACGTAGGCCGTATACTGGCACCCCCGCCCCATGTGTCCGAGCCTATAAGAGGCACAGGGCCGCTTATCTCGGGATGCAGGGGTCCTGCGGTGGTTAAGGAATGGCGTGGGCACTCCACGGGCGAGAGAGGGCACCTGGACCACGAGAGAGCCCCCGGGAAATTCCCCAGCCCTGGGCACCATGGCTCCAGATGCTTCCCCAGGCTCCTTCCCTGGGGCCTGATCTTGCTCAACGGGGTCCGGGTTCGGCGCAGGTGAATGTCATTTGCGGACACAAGGACCCGAGACCTTGGATACGTTTATTGTGAGTGGGCTTGGAGCGCTGGGGGACCGAAGTCGCACTGGTCACAGTCCCTTCTCGAGTAGTTTAGGGCAGATATTAGAGACTGGAGGCAGGTGGGTCCAAGTTTGACACCTCGGGGCAGGGTGGGGCAGTTTGAGCCAAAGCTAGACTCTTAGGGGCCCAGGCGGGGCGCAGGCCTGAGTCCCCCCTGGAGAACCCTTCCATGGTCGTGGGGACCGCCCGCCCTGGCCCTCTTCACCTGGCACATAACCGTGGCTGGGCCCAGCCCTGGCCCCAGGTCCCCAGGTCCTCCCTGGGCACTCTGCGGTTGCTGGGGCGGGAGAACTGCTAGGAAGTGTGGCCAGGGGAAAATGTGAGGTCCTCTGCGGGCAGGAAGGGCTTCCGTTTCCCGGGTCACGTGCCCAGGGAACCTGGGAACCTGGCCTGGTTACTCAAGGGTGGGGCATGTTGCCCCGAGGGAGGCTTGTGGTGGAGGGGCCTGGGTGCGCTTGCGGGGTTCCGAGTCTGGGCCTGAAACTGGCCAGCCCCGGCTCGGACAAAAGCCATCTCCTGGGGGCCTCCCCCCTGTTCTTCCATCCGTAAAGGGGGATCCCTTTACGGATGGAAGAACAGGGGGATCTTCGGGGTGGTGGTGACTGGACGGTGGTGTCTGCGGGTTTGCCTCCACGTAGGCCGTATACTGGCACCCCCGCCCCATGTGTCCGAGCCCCTTGGAGGCACAGGGCCGCTTATCTCGGGATGCAGGTGTCCTGTGGTGGTTAAGGAATGGCGTGGGCACTCCACGGGCGAGAGAGGGCACCTGGACCACGAGAGAGCCCCCGGGAAATTCCCCAGCCCTGGGCACCATGGCTCCAGATGCTTCCCCAGGCTCCTGCCCTGGGGCCTGATCTTGCTCAACTGGGCCCGGGTTCGCCACAGGTGAATGTCATTTGCGGACACAAGGACCCGAGACCTTGGATGCGTTTATTGTGAGGGGGCTTGGAGCGCTGGGGGACCGAAGTCGCACTGGTCACAGTCCCTTCTCGAGTAGTTTAGGGCAGATATTAGAGAGTGGAGGCAGGTGGGTCCAAGTTTGACACCTCGGGGCAGGGTGGGGCAGTTTGAGCCAAAGCAAGACTCTTAGGGGCCCAGGCGGGGCGCAGGCCTGAGTCCCCCCTGGAGAACCCTTCCATGGTCGTGGGGACCGCCCACCCTGGCCCTCTTCACCTGGCACATAACCGTGGCTGGGCCCAGCCCTGGCCCCAGGTCCCCAGGTCCTCCCTGGGCACTCTGCGGTTGCGGGGGCGGGAGAACTGCTAGGAAGTGTGGCCAGGGGACAATGTGACGTCCTCTGCGGGCAGGAAGGGCTTCCGTTTCCCGGGTCACGTGCCCAGGGAACCTGGGAACCTGGCCTGGTTACTCAAGGGTGGGGCATGTTGCCCCGAGGGAGGCTTGTGGTGGAGGGGCCTGGGTGCGCATGCGGGGTTCCGAGTGTGGGCCCGAAACTGGCCAGCTCCGCCTCGGACAAAAGCCATCTCCTGGGGGCCTCCCCCTGTTCTTCCATCCGTAAAGGGGGATCCCTTTACGGATGGAAGAACAGGGGGATCTTCGGGGTGGTGGTGACTGGACGGTGGTGTCTGCGGGTTTGCCTCCACGTAG
Organism: Desmodus rotundus; assembly: GCF_022682495.2. Lineage (NCBI taxonomy): Eukaryota > Metazoa > Chordata > Mammalia > Chiroptera > Phyllostomidae > Desmodus > Desmodus rotundus. The sequence continues at coordinate 41,073,648 of NC_071387.1, read as the reverse complement.
GCCGTATACTGGCACCCCCGCCCCATGTGTCCGAGCCTATAGGAGGCACAGGGCCGCTTATCTCGGGATGCAGGTGTCCTGCGGTGGTTAAGGAATGGCGTGGGCACTCCACGGGCGTGAGAGGGCACCTGGACCACGAGAGAGCCCCCGGGAAATTCCCCAGCCCTGGGCACCATGGCTCCAGATGCTTCCCCAGGCTCCTGCCCTGGGGCCTGATCTTGCTCAACTGGGCCCGGGTTCACCGCAGGTGAATGTCATTTGCGGACACAAGGACCCGAGACCTTGGATGCGTTTATTTGGAGTGGGCTTGGAGCGCTGGGGGACCGAAGTCGCACTGGTCACAGTCCCTTCTCGAGTAGTTTAGGGCAGATATTAGAGAATGGAGGCAGGTGGGTCCAAGTTTGACACCTCGGGTCAGGGTGGGGCAGTTTGAGCCAAAGCAAGACTCTTAGGGGCCCAGGCGGGGCGCAGGCCTGAGTCCCCCCTGGAGAACCCTTGCATGGTCGTGGGGACCGCCCGCCCTGTCCCTCTTCACCTGGCACATAACCGTGGCTGGGCCCAGCCCTGGCCCCAGGTCCCCAGGTCCTCCCTGGGCACTCTGCCTATGCCGGGGCGGGAAACTGCTGGGAAGTGTGGCCCGGGGAAAATGTGAGGTCCTCTGGGGGCAGGAAGGGCTTCCGTTTCCCGGGTCACGTGCCCAGGGACCTGGGAACCTGGCCTGGTTACTCAAGGGTGGGGCATGTTGCCCCGAGGGAGGCTTGTGGTGGAGGGGCCTGTGTGCGCATGCGGGGTTCCAAGTCTGGGCCCGAAACTGGCCAGCCCCGGCTCGGACATAAGCCATCTCCTGGGGGCCTCCCCCCTGTTCTTCCATCGGTAAAGGGGGATCCCTTTACGGATGGAAGAACAGGGGGATCTTCGGGGTGGTGGTGACTGGACGGTGGTGTCTGCGGGTTTGCCTCCACGTAGGCCGTATACTGGCACCCCCGCCCCATGTGTCCGAGCCCCTTGGAGGCACAGGGCCGCTTATCTCGGGATGCAGGTGTCCTGCGGTGGTTAAGGAATGGCGTGGGCACTCCACGTGCGAGAGAGGGCACCTGGACCACGAGAGAGCCCCCGGGAAATTCCCCAGCCCTGGGCACAATGGCTCCAGATGCTTCCCCAGGCTCCTGCCCTGGGGCCTGATCTTGCTCAACTGGGCCCGGGTTCGGCGCAGGTGAATGTCATTTGCGGACACAAGGACCCGAGACCTTGGATGCGTTTATTGGGAGGGGGCTTGGAGCGCTGGGGGACCGAAGTCGCACTGGTCACAGTCCCTTCTCGAGTAGTTTAGGGCAGATATTAGGGAGTGGATGCAGGTGGGTCCAAGTTTGACACCTCGGGGCAGGGTGGGGCAGTTTGAGCCAAAGCAACACTCTTAGGGGCCCAGGCGGGGAGCAGGCCTGAGTCCCCCCTGGAGAACACTTCCATGGTCGTGGGGACCGCCCGCCCTGGCCCTCTACACCTGGCGCATAACCGTGGCTGGGCCCAGCCCTGGCCCCAGGTCCCCAGGTCCTCCCTGGGCACTCTGCGGATGCGGGGGCGGGAGAACTGCTGGGAAGTGTGGCCCGGGGAAAATGTGAGGTCCTCTGCGGGCAGGAAGGGCTTCCGTTTCCCGGGTCACGTGCCCAGGGAACCTGGGAACCTGGCCTGGTTACTCAAAGGTGGGGCATGTTGCCCCGAGGGAGGCTTGTGGTGGAGTGGCCTGGGTGCGCATGCGGGGTTCCGAGTCTGGGCCCGAAACTGGCCAGCCCCGGCTCGGACAAAAGCCATCTCCTGGGGGCCTCCCCCCTGTTCTTCCATCCGTAAAGGGGGATCCCTTTACGGATGGAAGAACAGGGGGATCTTCGGGGTGGTGGTGACTGGACGGTGGTGTCTGCGGGTTTGCCTCCACGTAGGCCATATACTGGCAACCCCGCCCCATGTGTCCGAGCCCCTTGGAGGCACAGGGCCGCTTATCTCGGGATGCAGGTATCCTGCGGTGGTTAAGGAATGGCGTGGGCACTCCACGGGCGAGAGAGGGCACCTGGACCACGAGAGAGCCCCCGGGAAATTCCCCAGCCCTGGGCACCATGGCTCCAGATGCTTCCCCAGGCTCCTTCCCTGGGGCCTGATCTTGCTCAACTGGGTCCGGGTTCGGCGCAGGTGAATGTCATTTGCGGACACAAGGACCCGAGACCTTGGATGCGTTTATTGGGAGTGGGCTTGGAGCGCTGGGGGACCGAAGTCGCACTGGTCACAGTCCCTTCTCGAGTAGTTTAGGGCAGATATTAGAGAGTGGAGGCAGGTGGGTCCAAGTTTGACACCTCGGGGCAGGGTGGGGCAGTTTGAGCCAAAGCAAGACTCTTAGGGGCCCAGGCGGGGCGCAGGCCTGAGTCCCCCCTGGAGAACTCTTCCATGGTCGTGGGGACCGCCCGCCCTGGCCCTCTTCACCTGGCGCATAACCGTGGCTGAGCCCAGCCCTGGCCCCAGGTCCCGAGGTCCTCCCTGGGCACTCTGCCTATGCGGGGGCGGGATAACTGCTGGGAAGTGTGGCCAGGGGAAAATGTGAGGTCCTCTGGGGGCAGGACGGGCTTCCGTTTCCCGGGTCACGTGCCCAGGGAACCTGGGAACCTGGCCTGGTTACTCAAAGGTGGGGCATGTTGCCCCGAGGGAGGCTTGTGGTGGAGTGGCCTGGGTGCGCATGCGGGGTTCCTAGTCTGGGCCCGTAACTGGCCAGCCCCGGCTCAGACAAAAGCCATCTCCTGGGGGCCTCCCCCCTGTTCTTCCATCCGTAAAGGGGGATCCCTTTACGGATGGAAGAACAGGGGGATCTTCGGGGTGGTGGTGACTGGACGGTGGTGTCTGCGGGTTTGCCTCCACGTAGGCCATATACTGGCAACCCCGCCCCATGTGTCCGAGCCCCTGGGAGGCACAGGGCCGCTTATCTCGGGATGCAGGTATCCTGCGGTGGTTAAGGAATGGCGTGGGCACTCCACGGGCGAGAGAGGGCACCTGGACCACGAGAGAGCCCCCGGGAAATTCCCCAGCCCTGGGCACCATGGCTCCAGATGCTTCCCCAGGCTCCTGCCCTGGGGCCTGATCTTGCTCAACTGGGCCCGGGTTCACCGCAGGTGAATGTCATTTGCGGACACAAGGACCCGAGACCTTGGATGCGTTTATTTGGAGTGGGCTTGGAGCGCTGGGGGACCGAAGTCGCACTGGTCACAGTCCCTTCTCGAGTAGTTTAGGGCAGATATTAGAGAATGGAGGCAGGTGGGTCCAAGTTTGACACCTCGGGTCAGGGTGGGGCAGTTTGAGCCAAAGCAAGACTCTTAGGGGCCCAGGCGGGGCGCAGGCCTGAGTCCCCCCTGGAGAACACTTCCATGGTCGTGGGGACCGCCCGCCCTGGCCCTCTTCACCTGGCGCATAACCGTGGCTGAGCCCAGCCCTGGCCCCAGGTCCCCAGGTCCTCCCTGGGCACTCTGCCTATGCGGGGGCGGGATAACTGCTGGGAAGTGTGGCCAGGGGAAAATGTGAGGTCCTCTGGGGACAGGACGGGCTTCCGTTTCCCGGGTCACGTGCCCAGGGAACCTGGGAACCTGGCCTGGTTACTCAAGGGTGGGGCATGTTGCACCGAGGGAGGCTTGTGGTGGAGGGGCCTGGGTGCGCATGCGGGGTTCCGAGTCTGGGCCCGAAACTGGCCAGCCCCGGCTGGGACAAAAGCCATCTCCTGGGGGCCTCGCCCCTGTTCTTCCATCCGTAAAGGGGGATCCCTTTACGGATGGAAGAACAGGGGGATCTTCGGGGTGGTGGTGACTGGACGGTGGTGTCTTCGGGTTTGCCTCCACGTAGGCCGTATACTGGCACCCCCGCCCCATGTGTCCGAGCCTATAAGAGGCACAGGGCCGCTTATCTCGGGATGCAGGTGTCCTGCGGTGGTTAAGGAATGGCGTGGGCACTCCACGGGCGAGAGAGGGCACCTGGACCACGAGAGAGCCCCCGGGAAATTCCCCAGCCCTGGGCACCATGGCTCCAGATGCTTCCCCAGGCTCCTGCCCTGGGGCCTGATCTTGCTCAACTGGGCCCGGGTTCGCCACAGGTGAATGTCATTTGCGGACACAAGGACCCGAGACCTTGGATGCGTTTATTGTGAGGGGGCTTGGAGCGCTGGGGGACCGAAGTCGCACTGGTCACAGTCCCTTCTCGAGTAGTTTAGGGCAGATATTAGAGAGTGGAGGCAGGTGGGTCCAAGTTTGACACCTCGGGGCAGGGTGGGGCAGTTTGAGCCAAAGCAAGACTCTTAGGGGCCCAGGCGGGGCGCAGGCCTGAGTCCCCCCTGGAGAACCCTTCCATGGTCGTGGGGACCGCCCACCCTGGCCCTCTTCACCTGGCACATAACCGTGGCTGGGCCCAGCCCTGGCCCCAGGTCCCCAGGTCCTCCCTGGGCACTCTGCGGTTGCGGGGGCGGGAGAACTGCTAGGAAGTGTGGCCAGGGGACAATGTGAGGTCCTCTGGGGGCAGGAAGGGCTTCCGTTTCCCGGGTCACGTGCCCAGGGAACCTGGGAACCTGGCCTGGTTACTCAAGGGTGGGGCATGTTGCCCCGAGGGAGGCTTGTGGTGAAGGGGCCTGGGTGCGCATGCGGGGTTCCGAGTGTGGGCCCGAAACTGGCCAGCTCCGCCTCGGACAAAAGCCATCTCCTGGGGGCCTCCCCCTGTTCTTCCATCCGTAAAGGGGGATCCCTTTACGGATGGAAGAACAGGGGGATCTTCGGGGTGGTGGTGACTGGACGGTGGTGTCTGCGGGTTTGCCTCCACGTAGGCCGTATACTGGCACCCCCGCCCCATGTGTCCGAGCCTATAGGAGGCACAGGGACGCTTATCTCGGGATGCAGGTGTCCTGCGGTGGTTAAGGAATGGCGTGGGCACTCCACGGGCGTGAGAGGGCACCTGGACCACGAGAGAGCCCCCGGGAAATTCCCCAGCCCTGGGCACCATGGCTCCAGATGCTTCCCCAGGCTCCTGCCCTGGGGCCTGATGTTGCTCAACTGGGTCCGGGTTCGCCACAGGTGAATGTCATTTGCAGACACCAAGGACCGGGGACCTTGGATGCGTTTATTGGGAGGGGGCTGGAGCGCTGGGGGACCGAAGTCGCACTGGTCACAGTCCCTTCTCGAGTAGTTTAGGGCAGATATTAGAGAGTGGAGGCAGGTGGGTCCAAGTTTGACACCTCGGGGCAGGGTGGGGCAGTTTGAGCCAAAGCAAGACTTTTAGTGGCCCAGGCGGGGCGCAGGCCTGAGTCCCCCCTGGAGAACTCTTCCATGGTCGTGGGGACCGCCCGCCCTGGCCCTCTTCACCTGGCGCATAACCGTGGCTGAGCCCAGCCCTGGCCCCAGGTCCCGAGGTCCTCCCTGGGCACTCTGCCTATGCGGGGGCGGGATAACTGCTGGGAAGTGTGGCCAGGGGAAAATGTGAGGTCCTCTGGGGGCAGGACGGGCTTCCGTTTCCCGGGTCACGTGCCCAGGGAACCTGGGAACCTGGCCTGGTTACTCAAAGGTGGGGCATGTTGCCCCGAGGGAGGCTTGTGGTGGAGTGGCCTGGGTGCGCATGCGGGGTTCCTAGTCTGGGCCCGTAACTGGCCAGCCCCGGCTCAGACAAAAGCCATCTCCTGGGGGCCTCCCCCCTGTTCTTCCATCCGTAAAGGGGGATCCCTTTACGGATGGAAGAACAGGGGGATCTTCGGGGTGGTGGTGACTGGACGGTGGTGTCTGCGGGTTTGCCTCCACGTAGGCCATATACTGGCAACCCCGCCCCATGTGTCCGAGCCCCTGGGAGGCACAGGGCCGCTTATCTCGGGATGCAGGTATCCTGCGGTGGTTAAGGAATGGCGTGGGCACTCCACGGGCGAGAGAGGGCACCTGGACCACGAGAGAGCCCCCGGGAAATTCCCCAGCCCTGGGCACCATGGCTCCAGATGCTTCCCCAGGCTCCTGCCCTGGGGCCTGATCTTGCTCAACTGGGCCCGGGTTCACCGCAGGTGAATGTCATTTGCGGACACAAGGACCCGAGACCTTGGATGCGTTTATTTGGAGTGGGCTTGGAGCGCTGGGGGACCGAAGTCGCACTGGTCACAGTCCCTTCTCGAGTAGTTTAGGGCAGATATTAGAGAATGGAGGCAGGTGGGTCCAAGTTTGACACCTCGGGTCAGGGTGGGGCAGTTTGAGCCAAAGCAAGACTCTTAGGGGCCCAGGCGGGGCGCAGGCCTGAGTCCCCCCTGGAGAACCCTTGCATGGTCGTGGGGACCGCCCGCCCTGTCCCTCTTCACCTGGCACATAACCGTGGCTGGGCCCAGCCCTGGCCCCAGGTCCCCAGGTCCTCCCTGGGCACTCTGCCTATGCCGGGGCGGGAAACTGCTGGGAAGTGTGGCCCGGGGAAAATGTGAGGTCCTCTGGGGGCAGGAATGGCTTCCGTTTCCCGGGTCACGTGCCCAGGGAACCTGGGAACCTGGCCTGGTTACTCAAGGGTGGGGCATGTTGCCCCGAGGGAGGCTTGTGGTGGAGGGGCCTGTGTGCGCATGCGGGGTTCCAAGTCTGGGCCCGAAACTGGCCAGCCCCGGCTCGGACATAAGCCATCTCCTGGGGGCCTCCCCCCTGTTCTTCCATCGGTAAAGGGGGATCCCTTTACGGATGGAAGAACAGGGGGATCTTCGGGGTGGTGGTGACTGGACGGTGGTGTCTGCGGGTTTGCCTCCACGTAGGCCGTATACTGGCACCCCCGCCCCATGTGTCCGAGCCCCTTGGAGGCACAGGGCCGCTTTTCTCGGGATGCAGGTGTCCTGCGGTGGTTAAGGAATGGCGTGGGCACTCCACGTGCGAGAGAGGGCACCTGGACCACGAGAGAGCCCCCGGGAAATTCCCCAGCCCTGGGCACCATGGCTCCAGATGCTTCCCCAGGCTCCTGCCCTGGGGCCTGATCTTGCTCAACTGGGCCCGGGTTCGGCGCAGGTGAATGTCATTTGCGGACACAAGGACCCGAGACCTTGGATGCGTTTATTGGGAGGGGGCTTGGAGCGCTGGGGGACCGAAGTCGCACTGGTCACAGTCCCTTCTCGAGTAGTTTAGGGCAGATATTAGGGAGTGGATGCAGGTGGGTCCAAGTTTGACACCTCGGGGCAGGGTGGGGCAGTTTGAGCCAAAGCAACACTCTTAGGGGCCCAGGCGGGGCGCAGGCCTGAGTCCCCCCTGGAGAACACTTCCATGGTCGTGGGGACCGCCCGCCCTGGCCCTCTACACCTGGCGCATAACCGTGGCTGGGCCCAGCCCTGGCCCCAGGTCCCCAGGTCCTCCCTGGGCACTCTGCGGATGCGGGGGCGGGAGAACTGCTGGGAAGTGTGGCCCGGGGAAAATGTGAGGTCCTCTGCGGGCAGGAAGGGCTTCCGTTTCCCGGGTCACGTGCCCAGGGAACCTGGGAACCTGGCCTGGTTACTCAAAGGTGGGGCATGTTGCCCCGAGGGAGGCTTGTGGTGGAGTGGCCTGGGTGCGCATGCGGGGTTCCGAGTCTGGGCCCGAAACTGGCCAGCCCCGGCTCGGACAAAAGCCATCTCCTGGGGGCCTCCCCCCTGTTCTTCCATCCGTAAAGGGGGATCCCTTTACGGATGGAAGAACAGGGGGATCTTCGGGGTGGTGGTGACTGGACGGTGGTGTCTGCGGGTTTGCCTCCACGTAGGCCATATACTGGCAACCCCGCCCCATGTGTCCGAGCCCCTTGGAGGCACAGGGCCGCTTATCTCGGGATGCAGGTATCCTGCGGTGGTTAAGGAATGGCGTGGGCACTCCACGGGCGAGAGAGGGCACCTGGACCACGAGAGAGCCCCCGGGAAATTCCCCAGCCCTGGGCACCATGGCTCCAGATGCTTCCCCAGGCTCCTTCCCTGGGGCCTGATCTTGCTCAACTGGGTCCGGGTTCGGCGCAGGTGAATGTCATTTGCGGACACAAGGACCCGAGACCTTGGATGCGTTTATTGGGAGTGGGCTTGGAGCGCTGGGGGACCGAAGTCGCACTGGTCACAGTCCCTTCTCGAGTAGTTTAGGGCAGATATTAGAGAGTGGAGGCAGGTGGGTCCAAGTTTGACACCTCGGGGCAGGGTGGGGCAGTTTGAGCCAAAGCAAGACTCTTAGGGGCCCAGGCGGGGCGCAGGCCTGAGTCCCCCCTGGAGAACTCTTCCATGGTCGTGGGGACCGCCCGCCCTGGCCCTCTTCACCTGGCGCATAACCGTGGCTGAGCCCAGCCCTGGCCCCAGGTCCCGAGGTCCTCCCTGGGCACTCTGCCTATGCGGGGGCGGGAGAACTGCTGGGAAGTGTGGCCAGGGGAAAATGTGAGGTCCTCTGGGGGCAGGACGGGCTTCCGTTTCCCGGGTCACGTGCCCAGGGAACCTGGGAACCTGGCCTGGTTACTCAAAGGTGGGGCATGTTGCCCCGAGGGAGGCTTGTGGTGGAGTGGCCTGGGTGCGCATGCGGGGTTCCTAGTCTGGGCCCGTAACTGGCAAGCCCCGGCTCAGACAAAAGCCATCTCCTGGGGGCCTCCCCCCTGTTCTTCCATCCGTAAAGGGGGATCCCTTTACGGATGGAAGAACAGGGGGATCTTCGGGGTGGTGGTGACTGGACGGTGGTGTCTGCGGGTTTGCCTCCACGTAGGCCATATACTGGCAACCCCGCCCCATGTGTCCGAGCCCCTGGGAGGCACAGGGCCGCTTATCTCGGGATGCAGGTATCCTGCGGTGGTTAAGGAATGGCGTGGGCACTCCACGGGCGAGAGAGGGCACCTGGACCACGAGAGAGCCCCCGGGAAATTCCCCAGCCCTGGGCACCATGGCTCCAGATGCTTCCCCAGGCTCCTGCCCTGGGGCCTGATCTTGCTCAACTGGGCCCGGGTTCACCGCAGGTGAATGTCATTTGCGGACACAAGGACCCGAGACCTTGGATGCGTTTATTTGGAGTGGGCTTGGAGCGCTGGGGGACCGAAGTCGCACTGGTCACAGTCCCTTCTCGAGTAGTTTAGGGCAGATATTAGAGAATGGAGGCAGGTGGGTCCAAGTTTGACACCTCGGGTCAGGGTGGGGCAGTTTGAGCCAAAGCAAGACTCTTAGGGGCCCAGGCGGGGCGCAGGCCTGAGTCCCCCCTGGAGAACCCTTGCATGGTCGTGGGGACCGCCCGCCCTGTCCCTCTTCACCTGGCACATAACCGTGGCTGGGCCCAGCCCTGGCCCCAGGTCCCCAGGTCCTCCCTGGGCACTCTGCCTATGCCGGGGCGGGAAACTGCTGGGAAGTGTGGCCCGGGGAAAATGTGAGGTCCTCTGGGGGCAGGAAGGGCTTCCGTTTCCCGGGTCACGTGCCCAGGGAACCTGGGAACCTGGCCTGGTTACTCAAGGGTGGGGCATGTTGCCCCGAGGGAGGCTTGTGGTGGAGGGGCCTGTGTGCGCATGCGGGGTTCCAAGTCTGGGCCCGAAACTGGCCAGCCCCGGCTCGGACATAAGCCATCTCCTGGGGGCCTCCCCCCTGTTCTTCCATCGGTAAAGGGGGATCCCTTTACGGATGGAAGAACAGGGGGATCTTCGGGGTGGTGGTGACTGGACGGTGGTGTCTGCGGGTTTGCCTCCACGTAGGCCGTATACTGGCACCCCCGCCCCATGTGTCCGAGCCCCTTGGAGGCACAGGGCCGCTTATCTCGGGATGCAGGTGTCCTGCGGTGGTTAAGGAATGGCGTGGGCACTCCACGTGCGAGAGAGGGCACCTGGACCACGAGAGAGCCCCCGGGAAATTCCCCAGCCCTGGGCACCATGGCTCCAGATGCTTCCCCAGGCTCCTGCCCTGGGGCCTGATCTTGCTCAACTGGGCCCGGGTTCGGCGCAGGTGAATGTCATTTGCGGACACAAGGACCCGAGACCTTGGATGCGTTTATTGGGAGGGGGCTTGGTGCGCTGGGGGACCGAAGTCGCACTGGTCACAGTCCCTTCTCGAGTAGTTTAGGGCAGATATTAGGGAGTGGATGCAGGTGGGTCCAAGTTTGACACCTCGGGGCAGGGTGGGGCAGTTTGAGCCAAAGCAACACTCTTAGGGGCCCAGGCGGGGCGCAGGCCTGAGTCCCCCCTGGAGAACACTTCCATGGTCGTGGGGACCGCCCGCCCTGGCCCTCTACACCTGGCGCATAACCGTGGCTGGGCCCAGCCCTGGCCCCAGGTCCCCAGGTCCTCCCTGGGCACTCTGCGGATGCGGGGGCGGGAGAACTGCTGGGAAGTGTGGCCCGGGGAAAATGTGAGGTCCTCTGCGGGCAGGAAGGGCTTCCGTTTCCCGGGTCACGTGCCCAGGGAACCTGGGAACCTGGCCTGGTTACTCAAAGGTGGGGCATGTTGCCCCGAGGGAGGCTTGTGGTGGAGTGGCCTGGGTGCGCATGCGGGGTTCCGAGTCTGGGCCCGAAACTGGCCAGCCCCGGCTCGGACAAAAGCCATCTCCTGGGGGCCTCCCCCCTGTTCTTCCATCCGTAAAGGGGGATCCCTTTACGGATGGAAGAACAGGGGGATCTTCGGGGTGGTGGTGACTGGACGGTGGTGTCTGCGGGTTTGCCTCCACGTAGGCCATATACTGGCAACCCCGCCCCATGTGTCCGAGCCCCTTGGAGGCACAGGGCCGCTTATCTCGGGATGCAGGTATCCTGCGGTGGTTAAGGAATGGCGTGGGCACTCCACGGGCGAGAGAGGGCACCTGGACCACGAGAGAGCCCCCGGGAAATTCCCCAGCCCTGGGCACCATGGCTCCAGATGCTTCCCCAGGCTCCTTCCCTGGGGCCTGATCTTGCTCAACTGGGTCCGGGTTCGGCGCAGGTGAATGTCATTTGCGGACACAAGGACCCGAGACCTTGGATGCGTTTATTGGGAGTGGGCTTGGAGCGCTGGGGGACCGAAGTCGCACTGGTCACAGTCCCTTCTCGAGTAGTTTAGGGCAGATATTAGAGAGTGGAGGCAGGTGGGTCCAAGTTTGACACCTCGGGGCAGGGTGGGGCAGTTTGAGCCAAAGCAAGACTTTTAGTGGCCCAGGCGGGGCGCAGGCCTGAGTCCCCCCTGGAGAACTCTTCCATGGTCGTGGGGACCGCCCGCCCTGGCCCTCTTCACCTGGCGCATAACCGTGGCTGAGCCCAGCCCTGGCCCCAGGTCCCGAGGTCCTCCCTGGGCACTCTGCCTATGCGGGGGTGGGATAACTGCTGGGAAGTGTGGCCAGGGGAAAATGTGAGGTCCTCTGGGGGCAGGACGGGCTTCCGTTTCCCGGGTCACGTGCCCAGGGAACCTGGGAACCTGGCCTGGTTACTCAAAGGTGGGGCATGTTGCCCCGAGGGAGGCTTGTGGTGGAGTGGCCTGGGTGCGCATGCGGGGTTCCTAGTCTGGGCCCGTAACTGGCCAGCCCCGGCTCAGACAAAAGCCATCTCCTGGGGGCCTCCCCCCTGTTCTTCCATCCGTAAAGGGGGATCCCTTTACGGATGGAAGAACAGGGCGATCTTCGGGGTGGTGGTGACTGGACGGTGGTGTCTGCGGGTTTGCCTCCACGTAGGCCATATACTGGCAACCCCGCCCCATGTGTCCGAGCCCCTGGGAGGCACAGGGCCGCTTATCTCGGGATGCAGGTATCCTGCGGTGGTTAAGGAATGGCGTGGGCACTCCACGGGCGAGAGAGGGCACCTGGACCACGAGAGAGCCCCCGGGAAATTCCCCAGCCCTGGGCACCATGGCTCCAGATGCTTCCCCAGGCTCCTGCCCTGGGGCCTGATCTTGCTCAACTGGGCCCGGGTTCACCGCAGGTGAATGTCATTTGCGGACACAAGGACCCGAGACCTTGGATGCGTTTATTTGGAGTGGGCTTGGAGCGCTGGGGGACCGAAGTCGCACTGGTCACAGTCCCTTCTCGAGTAGTTTAGGGCAGATATTAGAGAATGGAGGCAGGTGGGTCCAAGTTTGACACCTCGGGTCAGGGTGGGGCAGTTTGAGCCAAAGCAAGACTCTTAGGGGCCCAGGCGGGGCGCAGGCCTGAGTCCCCCCTGGAGAACCCTTGCATGGTCGTGGGGACCGCCCGCCCTGTCCCTCTTCACCTGGCACATAACCGTGGCTGGGCCCAGCCCTGGCCCCAGGTCCCCAGGTCCTCCCTGGGCACTCTGCCTATGCCGGGGCGGGAAACTGCTGGGAAGTGTGGCCCGGGGAAAATGTGAGGTCCTCTGGGGGCAGGAAGGGCTTCCGTTTCCCGGGTCACGTGCCCAGGGAACCTGGGAACCTGGCCTGGTTACTCAAGGGTGGGGCATGTTGCCCCGAGGGAGGCTTGTGGTGGAGGGGCCTGTGTGCGCATGCGGGGTTCCAAGTCTGGGCCCGAAACTGGCCAGCCCCGGCTCGGACATAAGCCATCTCCTGGGGGCCTCCCCCCTGTTCTTCCATCGGTAAAGGGGGATCCCTTTACGGATGGAAGAACAGGGGGATCTTCGGGGTGGTGGTGACTGGACGGTGGTGTCTGCGGGTTTGCCTCCACGTAGGCCGTATACTGGCACCCCCGCCCCATGTGTCCGAGCCCCTTGGAGGCACAGGGCCGCTTATCTCGGGATGCAGGTGTCCTGCGGTGGTTAAGGAATGGCGTGGGCACTCCACGTGCTTGAGAGGGCACCTGGACCACGAGAGAGCCCCCGGGAAATTCCCCAGCCCTGGGCACCATGGCTCCAGATGCTTCCCCAGGCTCCTGCCCTGGGGCCTGATCTTGCTCAACTGGGCCCGGGTTCGGCGCAGGTGAATGTCATTTGCGGACACAAGGACCCGAGACCTTGGATGCGTTTATTGGGAGGGGGCTTGGAGCGCTGGGGGACCGAAGTCGCACTGGTCACAGTCCCTTCTCGAGTAGTTTAGGGCAGATATTAGGGAGTGGATGCAGGTGGGTCCAAGTTTGACACCTCGGGGCAGGGTGGGGCAGTTTGAGCCAAAGCAACACTCTTAGGGGCCCAGGCGGGGCGCAGGCCTGAGTCCCCCCTGGAGAACACTTCCATGGTCGTGGGGACCGCCCGCCCTGGCCCTCTACACCTGGCGCATAACCGTGGCTGGGCCCAGCCCTGGCCCCAGGTCCCCAGGTCCTCCCTGGGCACTCTGCGGATGCGGGGGCGGGAGAACTGCTGGGAAGTGTGGCCCGGGGAAAATGTGAGGTCCTCTGCGGGCAGGAAGGGCTTCCGTTTCCCGGGTCACGTGCCCAGGGAACCTGGGAACCTGGCCTGGTTACTCAAAGGTGGGGCATGTTGCCCCGAGGGAGGCTTGTGGTGGAGTGGCCTGGGTGCGCATGCGGGGTTCCGAGTCTGGGCCCGAAACTGGCCAGCCCCGGCTCGGACAAAAGCCATCTCCTGGGGGCCTCCCCCCTGTTCTTCCATCCGTAAAGGGGGATCCCTTTACGGATGGAAGAACAGGGGGATCTTCGGGGTGGTGGTGACTGGACGGTGGTGTCTGCGGGTTTGCCTCCACGTAGGCCATATACTGGCAACCCCGCCCCATGTGTCCGAGCCCCTTGGAGGCACAGGGCCGCTTATCTCGGGATGCAGGTATCCTGCGGTGGTTAAGGAATGGCGTGGGCACTCCACGGGCGAGAGAGGGCACCTGGACCACGAGAGAGCCCCCGGGAAATTCCCCAGCCCTGGGCACCATGGCTCCAGATGCTTCCCCAGGCTCCTTCCCTGGGGCCTGATCTTGCTCAACTGGGTCCGGGTTCGGCGCAGGTGAATGTCATTTGCGGACACAAGGACCCGAGACCTTGGATGCGTTTATTGGGAGTGGGCTTGGAGCGCTGGGGGACCGAAGTCGCACTGGTCACAGTCCCTTCTCGAGTAGTTTAGGGCAGATATTAGAGAGTGGAGGCAGGTGGGTCCAAGTTTGACACCTCGGGGCAGGGTGGGGCAGTTTGAGCCAAAGCAAGACTTTTAGTGGCCCAGGCGGGGCGCAGGCCTGAGTCCCCCCTGGAGAACTCTTCCATGGTCGTGGGGACCGCCCGCCCTGGCCCTCTTCACCTGGCGCATAACCGTGGCTGAGCCCAGCCCTGGCCCCAGGTCCCGAGGTCCTCCCTGGGCACTCTGCCTATGCGGGGGCGGGATAACTGCTGGGAAGTGTGGCCAGGGGAAAATGTGAGGTCCTCTGGGGGCAGGACGGGCTTCCGTTTCCCGGGTCACGTGCCCAGGGAACCTGGGAACCTGGCCTGGTTACTCAAAGGTGGGGCATGTTGCCCCGAGGGAGGCTTGTGGTGGAGTGGCCTGGGTGCGCATGCGGGGTTCCTAGTCTGGGCCCGTAACTGGCCAGCCCCGGCTCAGACAAAAGCCATCTCCTGGGGGCCTCCCCCCTGTTCTTCCATCCGTAAAGGGGGATCCCTTTACGGATGGAAGAACAGGGGGATCTTCGGGGTGGTGGTGACTGGACGGTGGTGTCTGCGGGTTTGCCTCCACGTAGGCCATATACTGGCAACCCCGCCCCATGTGTCCGAGCCCCTGGGAGGCACAGGGCCGCTTATCTCGGGATGCAGGTATCCTGCGGTGGTTAAGGAATGGCGTGGGCACTCCACGGGCGAGAGAGGGCACCTGGACCACGAGAGAGCCCCCGGGAAATTCCCCAGCCCTGGGCACCATGGCTCCAGATGCTTCCCCAGGCTCCTGCCCTGGGGCCTGATCTTGCTCAACTGGGCCCGGGTTCACCGCAGGTGAATGTCATTTGCGGACACAAGGACCCGAGACCTTGGATGCGTTTATTTGGAGTGGGCTTGGAGCGCTGGGGGACCGAAGTCGCACTGGTCACAGTCCCTTCTCGAGTAGTTTAGGGCAGATATTAGAGAATGGAGGCAGGTGGGTCCAAGTTTGACACCTCGGGTCAGGGTGGGGCAGTTTGAGCCAAAGCAAGACTCTTAGGGGCCCAGGCGGGGCGCAGGCCTGAGTCCCCCCTGGAGAACCCTTGCATGGTCGTGGGGACCGCCCGCCCTGTCCCTCTTCACCTGGCACATAACCGTGGCTGGGCCCAGCCCTGGCCCCAGGTCCCCAGGTCCTCCCTGGGCACTCTGCCTATGCCGGGGCGGGAAACTGCTGGGAAGTGTGGCCCGGGGAAAATGTGAGGTCCTCTGGGGGCAGGAAGGGCTTCCGTTTCCCGGGTCACGTGCCCAGGGAACCTGGGAACCTGGCCTGGTTACTCAAGGGTGGGGCATGTTGCCCCGAGGGAGGCTTGTGGTGGAGGGGCCTGTGTGCGCATGCGGGGTTCCAAGTCTGGGCCCGAAACTGGCCAGCCCCGGCTCGGACATAAGCCATCTCCTGGGGGCCTCCCCCCTGTTCTTCCATCGGTAAAGGGGGATCCCTTTACGGATGGAAGAACAGGGGGATCTTCGGGGTGGTGGTGACTGGACGGTGGTGTCTGCGGGTTTGCCTCCACGTAGGCCGTATACTGGCACCCCCGCCCCATGTGTCCGAGCCCCTTGGAGGCACAGGGCCGCTTATCTCGGGATGCAGGTATCCTGCGGTGGTTAAGGAATGGCGTGGGCACTCCACGGGCGAGAGAGGGCACCTGGACCACGAGAGAGCCCCCGGGAAATTCCCCAGCCCTGGGCACCATGGCTCCAGATGCTTCCCCAGGCTCCTTCCCTGGGGCCTGATCTTGCTCAACTGGGTCCGGGTTCGGCGCAGGTGAATGTCATTTGCGGACACAAGGACCCGAGACCTTGGATGCGTTTATTGGGAGTGGGCTTGGAGCGCTGGGGGACCGAAGTCGCACTGGTCACAGTCCCTTCTCGAGTAGTTTAGGGCAGATATTAGAGAGTGGAGGCAGGTGGGTCCAAGTTTGACACCTCGGGGCAGGGTGGGGCAGTTTGAGCCAAAGCAAGACTTTTAGTGGCCCAGGCGGGGCGCAGGCCTGAGTCCCCCCTGGAGAACTCTTCCATGGTCGTGGGGACCGCCCGCCCTGGCCCTCTTCACCTGGCGCATAACCGTGGCTGAGCCCAGCCCTGGCCCCAGGTCCCGAGGTCCTCCCTGGGCACTCTGCCTATGCGGGGGCGGGATAACTGCTGGGAAGTGTGGCCAGGGGAAAATGTGAGGTCCTCTGGGGGCAGGACGGGCTTCCGTTTCCCGGGTCACGTGCCCAGGGAACCTGGGAACCTGGCCTGGTTACTCAAAGGTGGGGCATGTTGCCCCGAGGGAGGCTTGTGGTGGAGTGGCCTGGGTGCGCATGCGGGGTTCCTAGTCTGGGCCCGTAACTGGCCAGCCCCGGCTCAGACAAAAGCCATCTCCTGGGGGCCTCCCCCCTGTTCTTCCATCCGTAAAGGGGGATCCCTTTACGGATGGAAGAACAGGGGGATCTTCGGGGTGGTGGTGACTGGACGGTGGTGTCTGCGGGTTTGCCTCCACGTAGGCCATATACTGGCAACCCCGCCCCATGTGTCCGAGCCCCTGGGAGGCACAGGGCCGCTTATCTCGGGATGCAGGTATCCTGCGGTGGTTAAGGAATGGCGTGGGCACTCCACGGGCGAGAGAGGGCACCTGGACCACGAGAGAGCCCCCGGGAAATTCCCCAGCCCTGGGCACCATGGCTCCAGATGCTTCCCCAGGCTCCTGCCCTGGGGCCTGATCTTGCTCAACTGGGCCCGGGTTCACCGCAGGTGAATGTCATTTGCGGACACAAGGACCCGAGACCTTGGATGCGTTTATTTGGAGTGGGCTTGGAGCGCTGGGGGACCGAAGTCGCACTGGTCACAGTCCCTTCTCGAGTAGTTTAGGGCAGATATTAGAGAATGGAGGCAGGTGGGTCCAAGTTTGACACCTCGGGTCAGGGTGGGGCAGTTTGAGCCAAAGCAAGACTCTTAGGGGCCCAGGCGGGGCGCAGGCCTGAGTCCCCCCTGGAGAACCCTTGCATGGTCGTGGGGACCGCCCGCCCTGTCCCTCTTCACCTGGCACATAACCGTGGCTGGGCCCAGCCCTGGCCCCAGGTCCCCAGGTCCTCCCTGGGCACTCTGCCTATGCCGGGGCGGGAAACTGCTGGGAAGTGTGGCCCGGGGAAAATGTGAGGTCCTCTGGGGGCAGGAAGGGCTTCCGTTTCCCGGGTCACGTGCCCAGGGAACCTGGGAACCTGGCCTGGTTACTCAAGGGTGGGGCATGTTGCCCCGAGGGAGGCTTGTGGTGGAGGGGCCTGTGTGCGCATGCGGGGTTCCAAGTCTGGGCCCGAAACTGGCCAGCCCCGGCTCGGACATAAGCCATCTCCTGGGGGCCTCCCCCCTGTTCTTCCATCGGTAAAGGGGGATCCCTTTACGGATGGAAGAACAGGGGGATCTTCGGGGTGGTGGTGACTGGACGGTGGTGTCTGCGGGTTTGCCTCCACGTAGGCCGTATACTGGCACCCCCGCCCCATGTGTCCGAGCCCCTTGGAGGCACAGGGCCGCTTATCTCGGGATGCAGGTGTCCTGCGGTGGTTAAGGAATGGCGTGGGCACTCCACGTGCGAGAGAGGGCACCTGGACCACGAGAGAGCCCCCGGGAAATTCCCCAGCCCTGGGCACCATGGCTCCAGATGCTTCCCCAGGCTCCTGCCCTGGGGCCTGATCTTGCTCAACTGGGCCCGGGTTCGGCGCAGGTGAATGTCATTTGCGGACACAAGGACCCGAGACCTTGGATGCGTTTATTGGGAGGGGGCTTGGAGCGCTGGGGGACCGAAGTCGCACTGGTCACAGTCCCTTCTCGAGTAGTTTAGGGCAGATATTAGGGAGTGGATGCAGGTGGGTCCAAGTTTGACACCTCGGGGCAGGGTGGGGCAGTTTGAGCCAAAGCAAGACTCTTAGGGGCCCAGGCGGGGCGCAGGCCTGAGTCCCCCCTGGAGAACACTTCCATGGTCGTGGGGACCGCCCGCCCTGGCCCTCTACACCTGGCGCATAACCGTGGCTGGGCCCAGCCCTGGCCCCAGGTCCCCAGGTCCTCCCTGGGCACTCTGCCTATGTGGGGGCGGGAGAACTGCTGGGAAGTGTGGCCAGGGGAAAATGTGAGGTCCTCTGGGGGCAGGAAGGGCTTCCGTTTCCCGGGTCACGTGCCCAGGGAACCTGGGAACCTGGCCTGGTTACTCAAGGGTGGGGCATGTTGCCCCGAGGGAGGCTTGTGGTGGAGGGGCCTGGGTGCGCATGCGGGGTTCCGAGTCTGGGCCCGAAACTGGCCAGCCCCGGCTCGGACAAAAGCCATCTCCTGGGGGCCTCCCCCCTGTTCTTCCATCCGTAAAGGGGGATCCCTTTACGGATGGAAGAACAGGGGGATCTTCGGGGTGGTGGTGACTGGACGGTGGTGTCTGCGGGTTTGCCTACACGTAGGCCGTATACTTGCAGCCCCGCCCCTTGTGTCCGGGCCCCTTGGAGGCACAGCGCCGCTTATCTCGGGATGCAGGTGTCCTGCGGTGGTTAAGGAATGGCGTGGGCACTCCACGGGCGAGAGAGGGCACCTGGACCACGAGAGAGCCCCCGGGAAATTCCCCAGCCCTGGGCACCATGGCTCCAGATGCTTCCCCAGGCTCCTGCCCTGGGGCCTGATGTTGCTCAACTGGGCCCGGGTTCGCCGCAGGTGAATGTCATTTGCGGACACGAAGGACCCGAGACCTTGGATGCGTTTATTGGGGGGGGCTTGGAGCGCTGGGGGACCGAAGTCGCACTGGTCACAGTCCCTTCTCGAGTAGTTTAGGGCTGATATTAGAGAGTGGAGGCAGGTGGGTCCAAGTTTGACACCTCGGGGCAGGGTGGGGCAGTTTGAGCCAAAGCAAGACTCTTAGGGGCCCAGGCGGGGCGCAGGCCTGAGTCCCCCCTGGAGAACCCTTCCATGGTCGTGGGGATCGCCCGCCCTGGCCCTCTTCACCTGGCGTATAACCGTGGCTGGGCCCAGCCCTGGCCCCAGGTCCCCAGGTCCTCCCTGGGCACTCTGCCTATGCCGGGGTGGGAAACTGCTGGGAAGTGTGGCCAGGGGAAAATATGAGGTCCTCTGCGGGCAGGAAGGGCTTCCGTTTCCCGGGTCACCTGCCCAGGGAACATGGGAACCTGGCCTGGTTACTCAAGGGTGGGGCATGTTGCCCCGAGGGAGGCTTGTGGTGGAGGGGCCTGGGTGCGCATGCGGGGTTCCGAGTCTGGGCCCGAAACTGGCCAGCCCCGGCTCGGACAAAAGCCATCTCCTGGGGGCCTCCCCCCTGTTCTTCCATCCGTAAAGGGGGATCCCTTTACGGATGGAAGAACAGGGGGATCTTCGGGGTGGTGGTGACTGGACGGTGGTGTCTGCGGGTTTGCCTCCACGTAGGCCGTATACTTGCAGCCCCGCCCCATGTGTCCGGGCCACTTGGAGGCACAGCGCCGCTTATCTCGGGATGCAGGTGTCCTGCGGTGGTTAAGGAATGGCGTGGGCACTCCACGGGCGAGAGAGGGCACCTGGACCACGAGAGAGCACCCGGGAAATTCCCCAGCCCTGGGCACCATGGCTCCAGATGCTTCCCCAGGCTCCTGCCCTGGGGCCTGATGTTGCTCAACTGGGCCCGGGTTCGCCGCAGGTGAATGTCATTTGCGGACACCAAGGATCCGAGACCTTGGATGCGTTTATTGGGGGGGGCTTGGAGCGCTGGGGGACCGAAGTCGCACTGGTCACAGTCCCTTCTCGAGTAGTTTAGGGCAGATATTAGAGAGTGGAGGCAGGTGGGTCCAAGTTTGACACCTCGGGGCAGGGTGGGGCAGTTTGAGCCAAAGCAAGACTCTTAGGGGCCCAGGCGGGGCGCAGGCCTGAGTCCCCCCTGGAGAACCCTTCCATGGTCGTGGGGACCGCCCGCCCTGGCCCTCTTCACCTGGCGCATAACCGTGGCTGGGCCCAGCCCTGGCCCCAGGTCCCCAGGTCCTCCCTGGGCACTCTGCCTATGCCGGGGCGGGAAACTGCTGGGAAGTGTGGCCAGGGGAAAATGTGAGGTCCTCTGCGGGCAGGAAGGGCTTCCGTTTCCCGGTCACCTGCCCAGGGAACTTGGGAACCTGGCCTGGTTACTCAATGGTGGGGCATGTTGCCCGAGGGAGCCTTGTGGTGGAGGGGCCTGGGTGCGCATGCGGGGTTCCGAGT
Organism: Desmodus rotundus; assembly: GCF_022682495.2. Lineage (NCBI taxonomy): Eukaryota > Metazoa > Chordata > Mammalia > Chiroptera > Phyllostomidae > Desmodus > Desmodus rotundus. The sequence goes on along the minus strand of NC_071387.1, from coordinate 41,053,499 downwards.
CTGGGCCCGAAACTGGCCAGCCCCGGCTCGGACATAAGCCATCTCCTGGGGGCCTCCCCCCTGTTCTTCCATCGGTAAAGGGGGATCCCTTTACGGATGGAAGAACAGGGGGATCTTCGGGGTGGTGGTGACTGGACGGTGGTGTCTGCGGGTTTGCCTCCACGTAGGTCGTATACTGGCACCCCCGCCCCATGTGTCCGAGCCCCTTGGAGGCACAGGGCCGCTTATCTCGGGATGCAGGTGTCCTGCGGTGGTTAAGGAATGGCGTGGGCACTCCACGGGCGAGAGAGGGTACCTGGACCACGAGAGAGCCCCCGGGAAATTCCCCAGCCCTGGGCACCATGGCTCCAGATGCTTCCCCAGGCTCCTGCCCTGGGGCCTGATCTTGCTCAACTGGGCCCGGGTTCGCCACAGGTGAATGTCATTTGCGGACACCAAGGCCCGGAGACCTTGGATGCCTTTATTGGGAGGGGGCTTGGAGCGCTGGGGGACCGAAGTCGCACTGGTCACAGTCCCTTCTCGAGTAGTTTAGGGCAGATATTAGAGAGTGGAGGCAGGTGGGTGCAAGTTTGACACCTCGGGGCAGGGTGGGGCAGTTTGAGGCAAAGCAACACTCTTAGGGGCCCAGGCGGGGCGCAGGCCTGAGTCCCCCCTGGAGAACCCTTCCATGGTCGTGGGGACCGCCCGCCCTGGCCCTCTTCACCTGGCGCATAACCGTGGCTGGGCCCAGCCCTGGCCCCAGGTCCCCATGTCCTCCCTGGGCACTCTGCGGATGCGGGGGCGGGAGAACTGCTGGGAAGTGTGGCCCGGGGAAAATGTGAGGTCCTCTGCGGGCAGGAAGGGCTTCCGTTTCCCGGGTCACGTGCCCAGGGAACCTGGGAACCTGGCCTGGTTACTCAAAGGTGGGGCATGTTGCCCCGAGGGAGGCTTGTGGTGGAGTGGCCTGGGTGCGAATGCGGGGTTCCGAGTCTGGGCCCGAAACTGGCCAGCCCCGGCTCGGACAAAAGCCATCTCCTGGGGGCCTCCGCCCTGTTCTTCCATCCGCAAAGGGGGATCCCTTTACGGATGGAAGAACAGGGGGATCTTCGGGGTGGTGGTGACTGGACGGTGGTGTCTGCGGGTTTGCCTCCACGTAGGCCATATACTGGCACCCCCGCCCCATGTGTCCGAGCCCCTTGGAGGCACAGGGCCGCTTATCTCGGGATGCAGGTATCCTGCGGTGGTTAAGGAATGGCGTGGGCACTCCACGGGCGAGAGAGGGCACCTGGACCACGAGAGAGCCCCTGGGAAATTCCCCAGCCCTGGGCACCATGGCTCCAGATGCTTCCCCAGGCTCCTGCCCTGGGGCCTGATGTTGCTCAACTGGGCCCGGGTTCGCCGCAGGTGAATGTCATTTGCGGACACCAAGGATCCGAGACCTTGGATGCGTTTATTGGGGGGGGCTTGGAGCGCTGGGGGACCGAAGTCGCACTGGTCACAGTCTCTTCTAGAGTAGTTTAGGGCAGATATTAGAGAGTGGAGGCAGGTGAGTCCAAGTTTGACACCTCGGGGCAGGGTGGGGCAGTTTGAGCCAAAGCAAGACTCTTAGGGGCCCAGGCGGGGCGCAGGCCTGAGTCCTCCCTGGAGAACCCTTCCATGGTTGTGGGGACCGCCCGCCCTGGCCCTCTTCACCTGGCGCATAACCGTGGCTGGGCCCAGCCCTGGCCCCAGGTCCCCAGGTCCTCCCTGGGCACTCTGCGGATGCGGGGGCGGGAGAACTGCTGGGAAGTGTGGCCAGGGGAAAATGTGAGGTCTTCTGCGGGCAGGAAGGGCTTCCGTTTCCCGGGTCACGTGCCCAGGGAACCTGGGAACCTGGCCTGGTTACTCAAAGGTGGGGCATGTTGCCCCGAGGGAGGCTTGTGGTGGAGGGGCCAGGGTGGGCATGCGGGGTTCCGAGTCTGGGCCCGAAACTGGCCAGCCCCGGCTCGGACAAAAGCCATCTCCTGGGGGCCTCCACCCTGTTCTTCCATCCGTAAAGGGGGATCCCTTTACGGATGAAAAAACAGGGGGATCTTCGGGGTGGTGGTGACTGGACGGTGGTGTCTGCGGGTTTGCCTCCACGTAGGCCTTACACTGGCACCCCCGCCCCATGTGTCCGAGCCCCTTGGAGGCACAGGGCCGCTTATCTCGGGATGCAGGTGTCCTGCGGTGGTTAAGGAATGGCGTGGGCACTCCACGGGCGAGAGAGGGCACCTGGACCACGAGAGAGCCCCCGGGAAATTCCCCAGCCCAGGGCACCATGGCTCCAGATGCTTCCCCAGGCTCCTGCCCTGGGGCCTGATCTTGCTCACCTGGGCCCGGGTTCGCCGCAGGTGAATGTCATTTGCGGACACCAAGGACCCGAGACCTTGGATGCGTTTATTGGGAGGGGGCTTGGAGCGGTGGGCGACAGAAGTTGCACTGGTCACAGTCCCTTCTCGAGTAGATTAGGGCAGATATTAGAGAGTGGAGGCAGGTGGGTCCAAGTTTGACACCTCGGGGCAGGGTGGGGCAGTTTGAGCCAAAGCAAGACTCTTAGGGGCCCAGGCGGGGCGCAGGCCTGAGTCCCCCCTGGAGAACCCTTCTTGGTCGTGGGGACCTCCCGCCCTGGCCCTCTTCACCTGGCGTAAAACCGTGGCTTGGCCCAGCCCTGGCCCTAGGTCTCCAGGTCCTCCCTGGGCACTCTGCCTATGCGGGGGCGGGAGAACTGCTGGGAAGTGTGGCCAGGGGTAAATGTGAGGTCCTCTGGGGGCAGGAAGGGCTTCCGTTTCCCGGGTCACGTGCCCAGGGAACATGGGAACCTGGCCTGGTTACTCAAGGGTGGGGCATGTTGCCCCGAGGGAGGCTTGTGGTGGAGGGGCCTGGGTGCGCATGCGGGGTTTCGAGTCTGGGCCCGAAACTGGCCAGCCCCGGCTCGGACAAAAGCCATCTCCTGGGGGCCTCCCCCCTGTTCTTCCATCCGTAAAGGGATACGGATGGAAGAACAGGGGGATCTTCGGGGTGGTGGTGACTGGACGGTGGTGTCTGCGGGTTTGCCTCCACGTAGGCCGTATACTTACAGCCCCGCCCCATGTGTCCGAGCCCCTTGGAGGCACAGCGCCGCTTATCTCGGGCTGCAGGTGTCCTGCGGTGGTTAAGGAATGGCGTGGGCACTCCACGGGCGAGAGAGGGCACCTGGACCACGAGAGAGCCCCCGGGAAATTCCCCAGCCTTGGGCACCATGGCTCCAGATGCTTCCCCAGGCTCCTGCCCTGGGGCCTGATGTTGCTCAACTGGGCCCGGGTTCGCCGCAGGTGAATGTCATTTGCGGACACCAAGGATCCGAGACCTTGGATGCGTTTATTGGGGGGGGCTTGGAGCGCTGGGGTACCGAAGTCGCACTGGTCACAGTCCCTTCTCGAGTAGTTTAGGGCAGATATTAGAGAGTGGAGGCAGGTGGGTCCAAGTTTGACACCTCGGGGCAGGGTGGGGCAGTTTGAGCCAAAGCAAGACTCTTAGGGGCCCAGGCGGGGCGCAAGCCTGAGTCCCCCCTGGAGAACCCTTCCATGGTCGTGGGGACCGCCCGCCCTGGCCCTCTTCACCTGGCACATAACCGTGGCTAGGCCCAGCCCTGGCCCCAGGTCCCCAGGTCCTCCCGGGGCACTCTGCGGTTGCGGGGGCGGGAGAACTGCTAGGAAGTGTGGCCAGGGGAAAATGTGAGGTCCTCTGCGGGCAGGAAGGGCTTCCGTTTCCCGGGTCACGTGCCCAGGGAACCTGGGAACCTGGCCTGGTTACTCAAGGGTGGGGCATGTTGCCCCGAGGGAGGCTTGTGGTGGAGTGGTCTGGGTGCGCATGCGGGGTTCCGGGTCTGGGCCCGAAACTGGCCAGCCCCGGCTCGGACAAAAGCCATCTCCAGGGGGCCTCCCCCCTGTTCTTCCATCCGTAAAGGGGGATCCCTTTACGGATGGAAGAACAGGGGGATCTTCGGGGTGGTGGTGACTGGACGGTGGTGTCTGCGGGTTTGCCTCCACGTAGGCCATATACTGGCAACCCCGCCCCATGTGTCCGAGCCCCTTGGAGGCACAGGGCCGCTTATCTCGGGATGCAGGTATCCTGCGGTGGTTAAGGAATGGCGTGGGCACTCCACAGGCGAGAGAGGGCACCTGGACCACGAGAGAGCCCCCGGGAAATTCCCCAGCCCTGGGCACCATGGCTCCAGATGCTTCCCCAGGCTCCTTCCCTGGGGCCTGATCTTGCTCAACTGGGTCCGGGTTCGGCGCAGGTGAATGTCATTTGCGGACACAAGGACCCGAGACCTTGGATGCGTTTATTGGGAGGGGGCTTGGAGCGCTGGGGGACCAAAGTCGCACTGGTCACAGTCCCTTCTCGAGTAGTTTAGGGCAGATATTAGAGAGTGGAGGCAGGTGGGTCCAAGTTTGACACCTCGGGGCAGGGTGGGGCAGTTTGAGCCAAAGCAAGACTCTTAGGGGCCCAGGCGGGGCTCAGGCCTGAGTCCCCCCTGGAAAACCCTTCCATGGTCGTGGGGACCGCCCGCCCTGGCCCTCTTCACCTGGCACATAACCGTGGCTGGGCCCAGCCCTGGCCCCAGGTCCCCAGGTCCTCCCTGGGCACTCTGCGGTTGCGGGGGCGGGAGAACTGGTAGGAAGTGTGGCCAGGGGAAAATGTGAGGTCCTCTGCGGGCAGGAAGGGCTTCCGTTTCCCGGGTCACGTGCCCAGGGAACCTGGGAACCTGGCCTGGTTACTCAAGGGTGGGGCATGTTGCCCCGAGGGAGGCTTGTGGTGGAGTGGTCTGGGTGCGCATGCGGGGTTCCGGGTCTGGGCCCGAAACGGGCCAGCCCCGGCTCGGACAAAAGCCATCTCCTGGGGGCCTCCCCCCTGTTCTTCCATCCGTAAAGGGGGATCCCTTTACGGATGGAAGAACAGGGGGATCTTCGGGGTGGTGGTGACTGGACGGTGGTGTCTGCGGGTTTGCCTCCACGTAGGCCATATACTGGCAACCCCGCCCCATGTGTCCGAGCCCCTTGGAGGCACAGGGCCGCTTATCTCGGGATGCAGGTATCCTGCGGTGGTTAAGGAATGGCGTGGGCACTCCACGGGCGAGAGAGGGCACCTGGACCACGAGAGAGCCCCCGGGAAATTCCCCAGCCCTGGGCACCATGGCTCCAGATGCTTCCCCAGGCTCCTTCCCTGGGGCCTGATCTTGCTCAACTGGGTCCGGGTTCGGCGCAGGTGAATGTCATTTGCGGACACAAGGACCCGAGACCTTGGATGCGTTTATTGGGAGGGGGCTTGGAGCCCTGGGGGACCAAAGTCGCACTGGTCACAGTCCCTTCTCGAGTAGTTTAGGGCAGATATTAGAGAGTGGAGGCAGGAGGGTCCAAGTTTGACACCTCGGGGCAGGGTGGGGCAGTTTGAGCCAAAGCAAGACTCTTAGGGGCCCAGGCGGGGCGCAGGCCTGAGTCCCCCCTGGAGAACCCTTCCATGGTCGTGGGGACCGCCCGCCCTGGCCCTCTTCACCTGGCACATAACCGTGGCTGGGCCCAGCCCTGGCCCCAGGTCCCCAGGTCCTCCCTGGGTACTCTGCGGTTGCGGGGGCGGGAGAACTGCTGGGAAGTGTGGCCAGGGGAAAATGTGAGGTCTTCTGCGGGCAGGAAGGGCTTCCGTTTCCCGGGTCACGTACCCAGGGAACCTGGGAACCTGGCCTGGTTACTCAAAGGTGGGGCATGTTGCCCCGAGGGAGGCTTGTGGTGGAGGGACCTGGGTGCGCATGCGGGGTTCCGAGTCTGGGCCCGAAACTGGCCAGCCCCGGCTCGGACAAAAGCCATCTCCTGGGGGCCTCCACCCTCTTCTTCCATCCGTAAAGGGGGATCCCTTTACGGATGAAAAAACAGGGGGATCTTCGGGGTGGTGGTGACTGGACGGTGGTGTCTGCGGGTTTGCCTCCACGTAGGCCGTATACTGGCACCCCCGCCCCATGTGTCCGAACCCATAGGAGGCACAGGGACGCTTATCTCGGGATGCAGGTGTCCTGCGGTGGTTAAGGAATGGCGTGGGCACTCCACGGGCGAGAGAGGGCACCTGGACCACGAGAGAGCCCCCGGGAAATTCCCCAACCCTGGGCACCATGGCTCCAGATGCTTCCCCAGGCTCCAGCCCAGGGGCCTGATGTTGCTCAAGTGGGCCCGGGTTCGCCGCAGGTGAATGTCATTTGCGGACATCAAGGACCCGAGACCTTGGATGCGTTTATTGGGAGTGGGCTTGGAGCGCTGGGGGACCGAAGTCGCACTGGTCACAGTCCCTTCTCGAGTAGTTTAGGGCAGATATTAGAGAGTGGAGGCACGTGGGTCCAAGTTTGACACCTCGGGGCAAGGTGGGGCAGTTTGAGCCAAAGCAAGACTCTTAGGGGCCCAGGCGGGGCGCAGGCCTGAGTCCCCCCTGGAGAACCCTTCCATAGTCGTGGGGACCGCCCGCCCTGGCCCTCTTCACCTGGCGCATAACCCTGGCTGGGCCCCGCCCTGGCCCCAGGTCCGCAGGTCCTCCCTGGGCACTCTGCCTATGCGGGGGCGGGAGAACTGCTGGGAAGTGTAGCCAGGGGAAAATGTGAGGTCCTCTGGGGGCAGGAAGGGCTTCCGTATCCCGGGTCACGTGCCCAGGGAACCTGGGAACCTGGCCTGGTTACTCAAGGGTGGGGCATGTTGCATCGAGGGAGGCTTGTGGTGGAGGGGCCTGGGTGCGCATGCGGGGTTCCGAGTCTGGGCCCGAAACTGGCCAGCTCCGGCTTGGACAAAAGCCATCTCCTGGGGACCTCCCCCCTGTTCTTCCATCCGTAAAGGGGGATCCCTTTACGGATGGAAGAACAGGGGGATCTTCGGGGTGGTGGTGACTGGACGGTGGTGTCTGCGGGTTTGCCTCCACGTAGGCCGTATACTGGCACCCCCGCCCCATGTGTCCGAGCCCATAGGAGGCACAGGGACGCTTATCTCGGGATGCATGTGTCCTGCGGTGGTTAAGGAATGGCGTGGGCACTCCACGGGCGAGAGAGGGCACCTGGACCACGAGAGAGCCCCCGGGAAATTCCCCAGCCCTGGGCACCATGGCTCCAGATGCTTCCCCAGGCTCCAGCCCAGGGGCCTGATGTTGCTCAAGTGGGCCCGGGTTCGCCGCAGGTGAATGTCATTTGCGGACACCAAGGACCCGAGACCTTGGATGCGTTTATTGGGAGTGGGCTTGGAGCGCTGGGGGATCGAAGTCGCACTGGTCACAGTCCCTTCTCGAGTAGTTTAGGGCAATATTAGAGAGTGGAGGCAGGTGGGTCCAAGTTTGACACCTAGGGGCAGGGTGGGGCAGTTTGAGCCAAAGCAAGACTTTTAGGGGCCAAGGCGGGGCGCAGGCCTGAGTCCCCCCTGGAGAACCCTTCCTTGGTCGTGGGGACCGCCCGCCCTGGCCCTCTTCACCTGGCGCATAACCGTGGCTGTGCCCAGCCCTGGCCCCAGGTCCCCAGGTCCTCCCTGGGCACTCTGCCTATGCCGGGGCGGGAAACTGCTGGGAAGTGTGGCCAGCGGAAAATGTGAGGTCCTCTGCAGGCAGGAAGGGCTTCCGTTTCCCGGGTCACCTGCCCAGGGAACATGGGAACCTGGCCTGGTTACTCAAGGGTGGGGCATGTTGCCCCGAGGGAGGCTCGTGGTGGAGGGGCCTGGGTGCGCATGCGGGGTTCCGAGTCTGGGCACCGAACTGGCCCGCCCCGGCTCGGACAAAAGCCATCTCCTGGGGGCCTCCCCCCTGTTCTTCCATCCGTAAAGGGGGATCCCTTTACGGATGGAAGAACAGGGGGATCTTCGGGGTGGTGGTGACTGGACGGTGGTGTGTGCGGGTTTGCCTCCACGTAGGCCGTATACTGGCACCCCCGCTCCATGTGTCCGAGCGCCTTGGAGGCACAGGGCCGATTATCTCGGGATGCAGGTGTCCTGCGGTGGTTAAGGAATGGCGTGGGCACTCCACGGGCGAGAGAGGGCACCTGGACCACGAGAGAGCCCCCGGGAAATTCCCCGGCCCTGGGCACCATGGCTCCAGATGCTTCCCCAGGCTCCTGCCCTGGGGCCTGATCTTGCTCACCTGGGCCCGGGTTCGCCGCAGGTGAATGTCATTTTCGGACACCAAGGACCCGAGACCTTGGATGCGTTTATTGGGAGGGGGCTTGGAGCGGTGGGGGACAGAAGTTGCACTGGTCACAGTCCCTTCTCGAGTAGTTTAGGGCAGATATTAGAGAGTGGAGGCAGGTGGGTCCAAGTTTGACACCTCGGGGCAGGGTGGGGCAGTTTGAGCCAAAGCAAGACTCTTAGCGGCCCAGGCGGGGCGCTTGCCTGAGTCCCCCCTGGAGAACCCTCCCTTGGTCGTGGGGACCGCCCGCCCTGGCCCTCTTCACCTGGCGTATAACCGTGGCTGGGCCCAGCCCTGGCCCCAGGTCCCCAGGTCCTCCCTGGGCACTCTGCCGATGCGGGGGCGGGAGAACTGCTGGGAAGTGTGGCCAGGGGAAAATGTGATGTCCTCTGGGGGCAGGAAGGGCTTCAGTTTCCCGGGTCACGTGCCCAGGGTACCTGGCAACCTGGCCTGGTTACTCAAGGGTGGGCATGTTGCACCCAGGGAGGCTTGTGGTGGAGGGGCCTGGGTGCTCATGCGGGGTTCCGAGTCTGGGCCCGAAACTGGCCAGCCCCGGCTCGGACAAAAGCCATCTCCTGGGGGCCTCCCCCCTGTTCTTCCATCCGTAAAGGGGGATCCCTTTACGGATGGAAGAACAGGGGGATCTTCGGGGTGGTGGTGACTGGACGGTGGTCTGTGCGGGTTTGCCTCCACGTAGGCCGTATACTGGCACCCCCGCTCCATGTGTCCGAGCGCCTTGGAGGCACAGGGCCGCTTATCTCGGGATGCAGGTGTCCTGCGGTGGTTAAGGAATGGCGTGGGCACTCCACGGGCGAGAGAGGGCACCTGGACCACGAGAGAGCCCCCGGGAAATTCCCCGGCCCTGGGCACCATGGCTCCAGATGCTTCCCCAGGCTCCTGCCCTGGGGCCTGATCTTGCTCACCTGGGCCCGGGTTCGCCGCAGGTGAATGTCATTTTCGGACACCAAGGACCCGAGACCTTGGATGCGTTTATTGGGAGGGGGCTTGGAGCGGTGGGGGACAGAAGTTGCACTGGTCACAGTCCCTTCTCGAGTAGTTTAGGGCAGATATTAGAGAGAGGAGGCAGGTGGGTCCAAGTTTGACACCTCGGGGCAGGGTGGGGCAGTTTGAGCCAAAGCAAGACTCTTAGCGGCCCAGGCGGGGCGCGGGCCTGAGTCCCCCCTGGAGAACCCTCCCTTGGTCGTGGGGACCGCCCGCCCTGGCCCTCTTCACCTGGCGTATAACCGTGGCTGGGCCCAGCCCTGGCCCCAGGTCCCCAGGTCCTCCCTGGGCACTCTGCCGATGCGGGGGCGGGAGAACTGCTGGGAAGTGTGGCCAGGGGAAAATGTGAGGTCCTCTGGGGGAAGGAAGGGCTTCAGTTTCCCGGGTCACGTGCCCAGGGAACCTGGGAACCTGGCCTGGTTACTCAAGGGTGGGCATGTTGCACCGAGGGAGGCTTGTGGTGGAGGGGCCTGGGTGCTCATGCGGGGTTCCGAGTCTGGGCCCGAAACTGGCCAGCCCCGGCTCGGACAAAAGCCATCTCCTGGGGGCCTCCCCCCTGTTCTTCCATCCGTAAAGGGGGATCCCTTTACGGATGGAAGAACAGGGGGATCTTCGGGGTGGTGGTGACTGGACGGTGTTGTCTGCGGGTTTGCCTCCACGTAGGCCGTATACTGGCACCCCCGCCCCATGTGTCCGAGCCCATAGGAGGCACAGGGACGCTTATCTCGGGATGCAGGTGTCCTGCGGTGGTTAAGGAATGGCGTGGGCACTCCACGGGCGAGAGAGGGCAACTGGACCACGAGAGAGTCCCCGGGAAATTCCCCAGCCCTGGGCACCATGGCTCCAGATGCTTCCCCAGGCTCCTGCCCTGGGGCCTGATCTTGCTCACCTGGGCCCGGGTTCGCCGCAGGTGAATGTCATTTGCGGACACCAAGGACCCGAGACCTTGGATGCGTTTATTGGGAGGGGGCTTGGAGCGGTGGGGGACAGAAGTTGCACTGGTCACAGTCCCTTCTCGAGTAGTTTAGGGCAGATATTAGAGAGTGGAGGCACGTGGGTCCAAGTTTGACACCTCGGGGCAAGGTGGGGCAGTTTGAGCCAAAGCAAGACTCTTAGGGGCCCAGGCGGGGCGCAGGCCTGAGTCCCCCCTGGAGAACCCTTCCATAGTCGTGGGGACCGCCCGCCCTGGCCCTCTTCACCTGGCGCATAACCCTGGCTGGGCCCCGCCCTGGCCCCAGGTCCGCAGGTCCTCCCTGGGCACTCTGCCTATGCGGGGGCGGGAGAACTGCTGGGAAGTGTGGCCAGGGGAAAATGTGAGGTCCTCTGGGGGCAGGAAGGGCTTCCGTATCCCGTGTCACGTGCCCAGGGAACCTGGGAACCTGGCCTGGTTACTCAAGGGTGGGGCATGTTGCATCGAGGGAGGCTTGTGGTGGAGGGGCCTGGGTGCGCATGCGGGGTTCCGAGTCTGGGCCCGAAACTGGCCAGCTCCGGCTTGGACAAAAGCCATCTCCTGGGGACCTCCCCCCTGTTCTTCCATCCGTAAAGGGGGATCCCTTTACGGATGGAAGAACAGGGGGATCTTCGGGGTGGTGGTGACTGGACGGTGGTGTCTGCGGGTTTGCCTCCACGTAGGCCGTATACTGGCACCCCCGCCCCATGTGTCCGAGCCCATAGGAGGCACAGGGACGCTTATCTCGGGATGCAGGTGTCCTGCGGTGGTTAAGGAATGGCGTGGGCACTCCACGGGCGAGAGAGGGCACCTGGACCACGAGAGAGCCCCCGGGAAATTCCCCAGCCCTGGGCACCATGGCTCCAGATGCTTCCCCAGGCTCCAGCCCAGGGTCCTGATGTTGCTCAAGTGGGCCCGGGTTCGCCGCAGGTGAATGTCATTTGCGGACACCAAGGACCCGAGACCTTGGATGCGTTTATTGGGAGTGGGCTTGGAGCGCTGGGGGATCGAAGTCGCACTGGTCACAGTCCCTTCTCGAGTAGTTTAGGGCAGTATTAGAGAGTGGAGGCAGGTGGGTCCAAGTTTGACACCTAGGGGCAGGGTGGGGCAGTTTGAGCCAAAGCAAGACTTTTAGGGGCCAAGGCGGGGCGCAGGCCTGAGTCCCCCCTGGAGAACCCTTCCTTGGTCGTGGGGACCGCCCGCCCTGGCCCTCTTCACCTGGCGCATAACCGTGGCTGTGCCCAGCCCTGGCCCCAGGTCCCCAGGTCCTCCCTGGGCACTCTGCCTATGCCGGGGCGGGAAACTGCTGGGAAGTGTGGCCAGCGGAAAATGTGAGGTCCTCTGCAGGCAGGAAGGGCTTCCGTTTCCCGGGTCACCTGCCCAGGGAACATGGGAACCTGGCCTGGTTACTCAAGGGTGGGGCATGTTGCCCCGAGGGAGGCTCGTGGTGGAGGGGCCTGGGTGCGCATGCGGGGTTCCGAGTCTGGGCACCGAACTGGCCCGCCCCGGCTCGGACAAAAGCCATCTCCTGGGGGCCTCCCCCCTGTTCTTCCATCCGTAAAGGGGGATCCCTTTACGGATGGAAGAACAGGGGGATCTTCGGGGTGGTGGTGACTGGACGGTGGTGTGTGCGGGTTTGCCTCCACGTAGGCCGTATACTGGCACCCCCGCTCCATGTGTCCGAGCGCCTTGGAGGCACAGGGCCGATTATCTCGGGATGCAGGTGTCCTGCGGTGGTTAAGGAATGGCGTGGGCACTCCACGGGCGAGAGAGGGCACCTGGACCACGAGAGAGCCCCCGGGAAATTCCCCGGCCCTGGGCACCATGGCTCCAGATGCTTCCCCAGGCTCCTGCCATGGGGCCTGATCTTGCTCACCTGGGCCCGGGTTCCCCGCAGGTGAATGTCATTTTCGGACACCAAGGACCCGAGACCTTGGATGCGTTTATTGGGAGGGGGCTTGGAGCGGTGGGGGACAGAAGTTGCACTGGTCACAGTCCCTTCTCGAGTAGTTTAGGGCAGATATTAGAGAGTGGAGGCAGGTGGGTCCAAGTTTGACACCTCGGGGCAGGGTGGGGCAGTTTGAGCCAAAGCAAGACTCTTAGCGGCCCAGGCGGGGCGCGGGCCTGAGTCCCCCCTGGAGAACCCTCCCTTGGTCGTGGGGACCGCCCGCCCTGGCCCTCTTCACCTGGCGTATAACCGTGGCTGGGCCCAGCCCTGGCCCCAGGTCCCCAGGTCCTCCCTGGGCACTCTGCCGATGCGGGGGCGGGAGAACTGCTGGGAAGTGTGGCCAGGGGAAAATGTGAGGTCCTCTGGGGGCAGGAAGGGCTTCCGTTTCCCGGGTCACGTGCCCAGGGAACCCGGCAACCTGGCCTGGTTACTCAAGGGTGGGCATGTTGCACCGAGGGAGGCTTGTGGTGGAGGGGCCTGGGTGCTCATGCGGGGTTCCGAGTCTGGGCCCGAAACTGGCCAGCCCCGGCTCGGACAAAAGCCATCTCCTGGGGGCCTCCCCCCTGTTCTTCCATCCGTAAAGGGGGATCCCTTTACGGATGGAAGATCAGGGGGATCTTCGGGGTGGTGGTGACTGGACGGTGTTGTCTGCGGGTTTGCCTCCACGTAGGCCGTATACTGGCACCCCCGCCCCATGTGTCCGAGCCCATAGGAGGCACAGGGACGCTTATCTCGGGATGCAGGTGTCCTGCGGTGGTTAAGGAATGGCGTGGGCACTCCACGGGCGAGAGAGGGCAACTGGACCACGAGAGAGTCCCCGGGAAATTCCCCAGCCCTGGGCACCATGGCTCCAGATGCTTCCCCAGGCTCCTGCCCTGGGGCCTGATCTTGCTCACCTGGGCCCGGGTTCGCTGCAGGTGAATGTCATTTGCGGACACCAAGGACCCGAGACCTTGGATGCGTTTATTGGGAGGGGGCTTGGAGCGCTGGGGGACAGAAGTTGCACTGGTCACAGTCCCTTCTCGAGTAGTTTAGGGCAGATATTAGAGAGTGGAGGCACGTGGGTCCAAGTTTGACACCTCGGGGCAGGGTGGGGCAGTTTGAGCCAAAGCAAGACTCTTAGGGGCCCAGGCGGGGCGCAGGCCTGAGTCCCCCCTGGAGAACCCTTCCATAGTCGTGGGGACCGCCCGCCCTGGCCCTCTTCACCTGGCGCATAACCCTGGCTGGGCCCCGCCCTGGCCCCAGGTCCGCAGGTCCTCCCTGGGCACTCTGCCTATGCGGGGGCGGGAGAACTGCTGGGAAGTGTGGCCAGGGGAAAATGTGAGGTCCTCTGGGGGCAGGAAGGGCTTCCGTATCCCGGGTCACGTGCCCAGGGAACCTGGGAACCTGGCCTGGTTACTCAAGGGTGGGGCATGTTGCATCGAGGGAGGCTTGTGGTGGAGGGGCCTGGGTGCGCATGCGGGGTTCCGAGTCTGGGCCCGAAACTGGCCAGCTCCGGCTTGTTCAAAAGCCATCTCCTGGGGACCTCCCCCCTGTTCTTCCATCCGTAAAGGGGGATCCCTTTACGGATGGAAGAACAGGGGGATCTTCGGGGTGGTGGTGACTGGACGGTGGTGTCTGCGGGTTTGCCTCCACGTAGGCCGTATACTGGCACCCCCGCCCCATGTGTCCGAGCCCATAGGAGGCACAGGGACGCTTATCTCGGGATGTAGGTGTCCTGCGGTGGTTAAGGAATGGCGTGGGCACTCCACGGGCGAGAGAGGGCACCTGGACCACGAGAGAGCCCCCGGGAAATTCCCCAGCCCTGGGCACCATGGCTCCAGATGCTTCCCCAGGCTCCAGCCCAGGGGCCTGATGTTGCTCAAGTGGGCCCGGGTTCGCCGCAGGTGAATGTCATTTGCGGACACCAAGGACCCGAGACCTTGGATGCGTTTATTGGGAGTGGGCTTGGAGCGCTGGGGGATCGAAGTCGCACTGGTCACAGTCCCTTCTCGAGTAGTTTAGGGCAGTATTAGAGAGTGGAGGCAGGTGGGTCCAAGTTTGACACCTAGGGGCAGGGTGGGGCAGTTTGAGCCAAAGCAAGACTTTTAGGGGCCAAGGCGGGGCGCAGGCCTGAGTCCCCCCTGGAGAACCCTTCCTTGGTCGTGGGGACCGCCCGCCCTGGCCCTCTTCACCTGGCGCATAACCGTGGCTGTGCCCAGCCCTGGCCCCAGGTCCCCAGGTCCTCCCTGGGCACTCTGCCTATGCCGGGGCGGGAAACTGCTGGGAAGTGTGGCCAGCGGAAAATGTGAGGTCCTCTGCAGGCAGGAAGGGCTTCCGTTTCCCGGGTCACCTGCCCAGGGAACATGGGAACCTGGCCTGGTTACTCAAGGGTGGGGCATGTTGCCCCGAGGGAGGCTCGTGGTGGAGGGGCCTGGGTGCGCATGCGGGGTTCCGAGTCTGGGCACCGAACTGGCCCGCCCCGGCTCGGACAAAAGCCATCTCCTGGGGGCCTCCCCCCTGTTCTTCCATCCGTAAAGGGGGATCCCTTTACAGATGGAAGAACAGGGGGATCTTCGGGGTGGTGGTGACTGGACGGTGGTGTCTGCGGGTTTGCCTCCACGTAGGCCGTATACTGGCACCCCCGCCCCATGTGTCCGAGCCCCTTGGAGGCACAGGGCCGCTTATCTCGGGATGCAGGTATCCTGCGGTGGTTAAGGAATGGCGTGGGCACTCCACGGGCGAGAGAGGGCACCTGGACCACGAGAGAGCCCCCGGGAAATTCCCCAGCCCTGGGCACCATGGCTCCAGATGCTTCCCCAGGCTCCTGCCCTGGGGCCTGATCATGCTCAACTGGGCCTGGGTTCACCGCAGGTGAATGTCATTTGCGGACACCAAGGACCCGAGACCTTGGATGCGTTTATTGGGAGTGGGCTTGGAGCGCTGGGGGAACGAAGTCGCACTGGTCACAGTTCCTTCTCGAGTAGTTTAGGGCAGATATTAGAGAGTGGAGGCAGGTGGGTCCAAGTTTGACACCTCGGGGCAGGGTGGGGCAGTTTGAGCCAAAGCAAGACTTTTAGGGGCCCAGGCGGGGCGCAGGCCTGAGTCCCCCCTGGAGACCCTTCCATGGTCGTCGGACCGCCCGCCCTGGCCCTCTTCACCTGGCGCATAACCGTGGCTGGGCCCAGCCCTGGCCCCAGGTCCCCAGGTCCTCCCTGGGCACTCTGCCTATGCGGGGGCGGGAGAACTGCTGGGAAGTGTGGCCAGGGGAAAATGTGAGGTCCTCTGCGGGCAGGAAGGGCTTCCGTTTCCCGGGTCACCTTCCCAGGGAACCTGGGAACCTGGCCTGGTTACTCAAGGGTGGGGCATGTTGCCCCGAGGGAGGCTTGTGGTGTAGGGGCCTGGGTGCGCATGCGGGGTTCCGAGTCTGGGCCTGAAACTGGCCCGCCCCGGCTCGGACAAAAGCCATCTCCTGGGGGCCTCCCCCCTGTTCTTCCATCCGTAAAGGGGGATCCCTTTACGGATGGAAGAACAGGGGTATCTTCGGGGTGGTGGTGACTGGACGGTGGTGTCTGCGGGTTTGCCTCCACGTAGGCCGTATACTGGCTCCCCCGCCCCATGTGTCCGAGCCCCTTGGAGGCACAGGGCCGCTTATCTCGGGATGCAGGTGTCCTGCGGTGGTTAAGGAATGGCGTGGGCACTCCACGGGCGAGAGAGGGCACCTGGACCACGAGAGAGCCCCCGGGAAATTCCCCAGCCCTGGGCACCATGGCTCCAGATGCTTCCCCAGGCTCCTGCCCTGGGGCCTGATCTTGCTCAACTGGGCCCGGGTTCACCGCAGGTGAATGTCATTTGCGGACACCAAGGACCCGAGACCTTGGATGCGTTTATTGTGAGGGGGCTTGGAGCGCTGGGGGACCGAAGTCGCACTGGTCACAGTCCCTTCTCGAGTAGTTTAGGGCAGATATTAGAGAGTGGAGGCAGGTGGGTCCAAGTTTGACACCTCGGGGCAGGGTGGGGCAGTTTGAGCCAAAGCAAGACTCTTAGGGGCCCAGGCGGGGCGCAGGCCTGAGTCCTCCATGGAGAACCCTTCCATGGTCGTGGGGACCGCCCGCCCTGGCCCTCTTCACCTGGCGCATAACCGTGGCTGGGCCCAGCCCTGGCCCCAGGTCCCCAGGTCCTCCCTGGGCACTCTGCGGATGCGGGGGCCGGAGAACTGCTGGGAAGTGTGGCCAGGGGAAAATGTGACGTCTTCTGCGGGCAGGAAGGGCTTCCGTTTCCCGGGTCACGTGCCCAGGGAACCTGGGAACCTGGCCTGGTTACTCAAGGGTGGGGCATGTTGCCCCGAGGGAGGCTTGTGGTGGAGGGGCCTGGGTGCGCATGCGGGGTTCCGAGTCTGGGCCCGAAACTGGCCAGCCCCGGCTCGGACAAAAGCCATCTCCTGGGGGCCTCCCCCCTGTTCTTCCATCCGTAAAGGGGGATCCCTTTACGGATGGAAGAACAGGGGGATCTTCGGGGTGGTGGTGACTGGACGGTGGTGTCTGCGGGTTTGCCTCCACGTAGGCCGTATACTTGCAGCCCCGCCCCATGTGTCCAGGCCCTTGGAGGCACAGCGCCGCTTATCTCGGGATGCAGGTGTCCTGCGGTGGTTAAGGAATGGCGTGGGCACTCCACGGGCGAGAGAGGGCTCCTGGACCACGAGAGAGCCCCCGGGAAATTCCCCAGCCCTGGGCACCATGGCTCCAGATGCTTCCCCAGGCTCCTGCCCTGGGGCCTGATGTTGCTCTACTAGGCCCGGGTTCGCCGCAGGTGAATGTCATTTGCTGACACCAAGGACCCGAGACCTTGGATGCGTTTATTGGGGGGGGGCTTGGAGCGCTGGGGGACCGAAGTCGCACTGGTCACAGTCCCTTTTCGAGTGGTTTAGGGCAGATATTAGAGAGTGGAGGCAGGTGGGTCCAAGTTTGTCACCTCGGGTCAGGGTGGGGCAGTTTGAGTCAAAGCAAGATACTTAGGGGTCCAGGCGGGGCGCAGGCCTGAGTCCCCCCTGGAGAACCCTTCCATGGTCGTGGGGACCGGCCGCCCTGGCCCTCTTCACCTGGCACATAACCCTGGCTGGGCCCCGCCCTGGCCCCAGGTCCCCAGGTCCTCCCTGGGCACTCGGCCTTTGCGGGGGCGGGAGAACTGCTGGGAAGTGTGGCCAGGGGAAAATGTGAGGTCCTCTGGGGGCAGGAAGGGCTTCCGTATCCCCGGTCACGTGCCCAGGGAACCTGGGAACGTGGCCTGGTTACTCAAGGGTGGGGCATGTTGCATCGAGGGAGGCTTGTGGTGGAGGGGCCTGGGTGCGCATGCGGGGTTCCGAGTCTGGGCCCGAAACTGGCCAGCTCCGCCTCGGACAAAAGCCATCTCCTGGGGGCCTCCCCCCTGTTCTTCCATCCGTAAAGGGGGATCCCTTTACGGATGGAAGAACAGGGGGATCTTCGGGGTGGTGGTGACTGGACGGTGGTGTCTGCGGGTTTGCCTCCACGTAGGCCGTATACTGGCACCCCCGCCCCATGTGTCCGAGCCTATAGGAGGCACAGGGCCGCTTATCTCGGGATGCAGGTGTCCTGCGGTGGTTAAGGAATGGCGTGGGCACTCCACGGGCGAGAGAGGGCACCTGGACCACGAGAGAGCCCCCGGGAAATTCCCCAGCCCTGGGCTCCATGGCTCCAGATGCTTCCCCAGGCTCCTGCCCTGGGGCCTGATGTTGCTCAACTGGGACCGGGTTCGCCACAGGTGAATGTCATTTGCAGACACCAAGGACCGGGGACCTTGGATGCGTTTATTGGGAGGGGGCTTGGAGCGCTGGGGGACCGAAGTCGCACTGGTCACAGTCCCTTCTCGAGTAGTTTAGGGCAGATATTAGAGAGTGGAGGCAGGTGGGTCCAAGTTTGACACCTCGGGGCAGGGTGGGGCAGTTTGAGCCAAAGTAAGACTTTTAGTGGCCCAGGCTGGGCGCAGGCCTGAGTCCCCCCTGGAGAACCCTTCCATGGTCGTCGGGACCGCCCGCCCTGGCCCTCTTCACCTGGCGCATAACCGTGTCTGAGCCCAGCCCTGGCCCCAGGTCCCCAGGTCCTCCCTGGGCACTCTGCCTATGCGGGGGCGGGATAACTGCTGGGAAGTGTGGCCAGGGGAAAATGTGAGGTCCTCTGGGGGCAGGACGGGCTTCCGTTTCCCGGGTCACGTGCCCAGGGAACCTGGGAACCTGGCCTGGTTACTCAAGGGTGGGGCATGTTGCACCGAGGGAGGCTTGTGGTGGAGGGGCCTGGGTGCGCATGCGGGGTTCCGAGTCTGGGCCCGAAACTGGCCAGCCCCGGCTCGGACAAAAGCCATCTCCTGGGGGCCTCCCCCCTGTTCTTCCATCCGTAAAGGGGGATCCCTTTACGGATGGAAGAACAGGGGGATCTTCGGGGTGGTGGTGACTGGACGGTGGTGTCTGCGGGTTTGCCTCCACGTAGGCCGTATACTGGCACCCCCGCCCCATGTGTCCGAGCCCCTTGGAGGCACAGGACCGCTTATCTCGGGATGCAGGTGTCCTGCGGTGGTTAAGGAATGGCGTGGGCACTCCACGGGCGAGAGAGGGCACCTGGACCACGAGAGAGCCCCCGGGAAATTCCCCAGCCCTGGGCACCATGGCTCCAGATGCTTCCCAAGGCTCCTGCCCTGGGGCCTGATCTTGCTCATCTGGGCCCGGGTTAGCCGCAGGTTAATGTCATTTGCGGACACCAAGGACCCGAGACCTTGGATGCGTTTATTGGGAGGGGGCTTGGAGCGCTGGGGGACCGAAGTCGCACTGGTCACAGTCCCTTCTCGAGTAGTTTAGGGTAGATATTAGAGAGTGGAGGCAGGAGGGTCCAAGTTTGACACCTCGGGGCAGGGTGGGGCAGTTTGAGCCAAAGCAAGACTCTTAGGGGCCCAGGCAGGGCGCAGGCCTGAGTCCCCCCTGGAGAACCCTTCCATGGTCGTGGGGACCGCCCGCCCTGGCCCTCTTCACCTGGCGCATAACCGTGGCTGAGCCCAGCCCTGGCCTCAGGTCCCCAGGTCCTCCCTGGGCACTCTGCCTATGCGGGGGCGGGATAACTGCTGGGAAGTGTGGCCAGGGGAAAATGTGAGGTCCTCTGGGGACAGGACGGGCTTCCGTTTCCCGGGTCACGTGCCCAGGGAACCTGGGAACCTGGCCTGGTTACTCAAGGGTGGGGCATGTTGCACCGAGGGAGGCTTGTGGTGGAGGGGCCTGGGTGCGCATGCGGGGTTCCGAGTCTGGGCCCGAAACTGGCCAGCCCCGGCTCGGACAAAAGCCATCTCCTGGGGGCCTCCCCCCTGTTCTTCCATCCGTAAAGGGGGATCCCTTTACGGATGGAAGAACAGGGGGATCTTCGGGGTGGTGGTGACTGGACGGTGGTGTCTGCGGGTTTGCCTCCACGTAGGCCGTACAATGGCACCCCCGCCCCATGTGTCCGAGCCCCTTGGAGGCACAGGGCCGCTTATCTCGGGATGCAGGTGTCCTGCGGTGGTTAACAAATGGCGTGGGCACTCCACGGGCGAGAGAGGGCACCTGGACCACGAGAGAGCCCCCGGGAAATTCCCCAGCCCTGGGCACCATGGCTCCAGATGCTTCCCCAGGCTCCTGCCCTGGGGCCTGATCTTGCTCACCTGGGCCGGGGTTCGCCGCAGGTGAATGTCATTTGGGGACACCAAGGACCCGAGACCTTGGATGCGTTTATTGGGAGGGGGCTTGGAGCGCTGGGGGACCGAAGTCGCACTGGTCACAGTCCCTTCTCGAGTAGTTTAGGGCAGATATTAGAGAGTGGAGGCAGGTGGGTCCAAGTTTGACACCTCGGGGCAGGGTGGGGCAGTTTGAGTCAAAGCAAGACTCTTAGGGGCCCAGGCGGGGCGAAGGCCTGAGTCCCCCCTGGAGAACCCTTCCATGGTCGTGGGGACCGCCCGCCCTGGACCTCTTCACCTGGCACATAACCCTGGCTGGGCCCCGCCCTGGCCCCAGGTCCCCAGGTCCTCCCTGGGCACTCTGCCTTTGCGGGGGCGGGAGAACTGCTGGGAAGTGTGGCCAGGGGAAAATGTGAGGTCCTCTGGGGGCAGGAAGGGCTTCCGTATCCCCGGTCACGTGCCCAGGGAACCTGGGAACTAGGCCTGGTTACTCAAGGGTGGGGCATGTTGCATCGAGGGAGGCTTGTGGTGGAGGGGCCTGGGTGCGCATGCGGGGTTCCGAGTCTGGGCCCGAAACTGGCCAGCTCCGCCTCGGACAAAAGCCATCTCCTGGGGGCCTCCCCCCTGTTCTTCCATCCGTAAAGGGGGATCCCTTTACTGATGGAAGAACAGGGGGATCTTCGGGGTGGTGGTGACTGGACGGTGGTGTCTGCGGGTTTGCCTCCACGTAGGCCGTATACTGGCACCCCAGCCCCATGTGTCCGAGCCCCTTGGAGGCACAGGGCCGCTTATCTCGGGATGCAGGTGTCCTGCGGTGGTTAAGGAATGGCGTGGGCACTCCACGGGCGAGAGAGGGCACCTGGACCACGAGAGAGCCCCCGGGAAATTCCCCAGCCCTGGGCACCATGGCTCCAGATGCTTCCCCAGGCTCCTGCCATGGGGCCTGATGTTGCTCAACTGGGCACGGGTTCGCCACAGGTGAATGTCATTTGCAGACACCAAGGACCGGGGACTTTGGATGCCTTTATTGGGAGGGGGCTTGGAGCGCTGGGGGACCGAAGTCACACTGGTCACAGTCCCTTCTCGAGTAGTTTAGGGCAGATATTAGAGAGTGGAGGCAGGTGGGTCCAAGTTTGACACCTCGGGGCAGGGTGGGGCAGTTTGAGCCAAAGCAAGACTTTTAGTGGCCCAGGCGGGGCGCAGGCCTGAGTCCCCCCTGGAGAACCCTCCGATGGTCGTGGGGACCGCCCGCCCTGGCCCTCTTCACGTGGCACATAACCCTGGCTGGGCCCAGCCCTGGCCCCAGGTCCCCAGGTCCTCCCTGGGCACTCTGCCTTTGCGGGGGCGGGAGAACTGCTGGGAAGTGTGGCCAGGGGAAAATGTGAGGTCCTCTGGGGGCAGGAAGGGCTTCCGTATCCCCGGTCACGTAGCCAGGGAACCTGGGAACCAGGCCTGGTTACTCAAGGGTGGGGCATGTTGCATCGAGGGAGGCTTGTGGTGGAGGGGCCTGGGTGCGCATGCGGGGTTCCGAGTCTGGGCCCGAAACTGGCCAGCTCCGCCTCGGACAAAAGCCATCTCCTGGGGGCCTCCCCCCTGTTCTTCCATCCGTAAAGGGGGATCCCTTTACGGATGGAAGAACAGGGGGATCTTCGGGGTGGTGGTGACTGGACGGTGGTGTCTGCGGATTTGCATCCACGTAGACCGTATACTGACACCCCCGCCCCATGTGTCCGAGCCCCTTGGAGGCACAGGGTCGCTCATCTCGGGATGCAGGTGTCCTGCGGTGGTTAAGGAATGGCGTGGGCACTCCACGGGCGAAAGAGGTCACCTGGACCACGAGAAAGCCCCCCGGAAATTCCCCAGTACTTGGCACCATGGCTACAGATGCTTCCCCAGGCTCCTGACCTGGGGCCTGATCTTGCTCACCTGGGCCCGGGTTCGCCGCAGGTGAATGTCATTTGCGGACACCAAGGACCCGAGACCTTGGATGCGTTTATTGGGAGGGGGCTTGGAGCGGTGGGGGACAGAAGTTGCACTGGTCACAGTCCCTTCTCGAGTAGTTTAGGGCAGATATTAGAGAGTGGAGGCAGGTGGGTCCAAGTTTGACACCTCGTGGCAGGGTGGGGAGGTTGAGTCAAAGCAAGACTCTTAGGGGCCCAGGCGGGGCGCAGGCCTGAGTCCCCCCTGGAGAACCCTTCCATGGTCGTGGGGACCGCCCGCCCTCGCCCTCTTCACCTGGCGCATAACCCTGGCTGGGCCCCGCCCTGGCCCCAGGTCCCCAGGTCCTCCCTGGGCACTCTGCCTATGCGGGGGAGGAGAACTGCTCGGAAGTGTGGCCAGGGGAAAATGTGAGGTCCTCTGGGGGCAGGAAGGGCTTCCGTATCCCGGGTCACGTGCCCAGGGAAACTGGGAACCTGGCCTGGTTACTCAAGGGTGGGGCATGTTGCATCGAGGGAGGCTTGTGGTGGAGGGGCCTGGGTGCGCATGCGGGGTTCCGAGTCTGGGCCCGAAACTGGCCAGCCCCGGCTGGGACAAAAGCCATCTCCTGGGGGCCTCCCCCCTGTTGTCCACCCGTAAAGGGGGATCCCTTTACGGATGGAAGAACAGGGGGATCTTCGGGGTGGTGGTGACTGGACGGTGGTGTCTGCGGGTTTGCCTCCACGTAGGCCGTATACTGGCACCCCAGCCCCATGTGTCCGAGCCCCTTGGAGGCACAGGGCCGCTTATCTCGGGATGCAGGTGTCCTGCAGTGGTTAAGGAATGGCGTGGGTACTCCACGGGCGAGAGAGGGCACCTGGACCACGAGAGAGCCCCCGGGAAATTCCCCAGCCCTGGGCACCATGGCTCCAGATGCTTCCCCAGGCTCCTGCCCTGGGGCCTGATGTTGCTCAACTGGGCACGGGTTCGCCACAGGTGAATGTCATTTGCAGACACCAAGGACCGGGGACTTTGGATGCCTTTATTGGGAGGGGGCTTGGAGCGCTGGGGGACCGAAGTCGCACTGGTCACAGTCCCTTCTCGAGTAGTTTAGGGTAGATATTAGAGAGTGGAGGCAGGAGGGTCCAAGTTTGACACCTCGGGGCAGGGTGGGGCAGTTTGAGCCAAAGCAAGACTCTTAGGGGCCCAGGCAGGGCGCAGGCCTGAGTCCCCCCTGGAGAACCCTTCCATGGTCGTGGGGACCGCCCGCCCTGGCCCTCTTCACCTGGCGCATAACCGTGGCTGAGCCCAGCCCTGGCCTCAGGTCCCCAGGTCCTCCCTGGGCACTCTGCCTATGCGGGGGCGGGATAACTGCTGGGAAGTGTGGCCAGGGGAAAATGTGAGGTCCTCTGGGGACAGGACGGGCTTCCGTTTCCCGGGTCACGTGCCCAGGGAACCTGGGAACCTGGCCTGGTTACTCAAGGGTGGGGCATGTTGCACCGAGGGAGGCTTGTGGTGGAGGGGCCTGGGTGCGCATGCGGGGTTCCGAGTCTGGGCCCGAAACTGGCCAGCCCCGGCTCGGACAAAAGCCATCTCCTGGGGGCCTCCCCCCTGTTCTTCCATCCGTAAAGGGGGATCCCTTTACGGATGGAAGAACAGGGGGATCTTCGGGGTGGTGGTGACTGGACGGTGGTGTCTGCGGGTTTGCCTCCACGTAGGCCGTACACTGGCACCCCCGCCCCATGTGTCCGAGCCCCTTGGAGGCACAGGGCCGCTTATCTCGGGATGCAGGTGTCCTGCGGTGGTTAACAAATGGCGTGGGCACTCCACGGGCGAGAGAGGGCACCTGGACCACGAGAGAGCCCCCGGGAAATTCCCCAGCCCTGGGCACCATGGCTCCAGATGCTTCCCCAGGCTCCTGCCCTGGGGCCTGATCTTGCTCACCTGGGCCGGGGTTCGCCGCAGGTGAATGTCATTTGGGGACACCAAGGACCCGAGACCTTGGATGCGTTTATTGGGAGGGGGCTTGGAGCGCTGGGGGACCGAAGTCGCACTGGTCACAGTCCCTTCTCGAGTAGTTTAGGGCAGATATTAGAGAGTGGAGGCAGGTGGGTCCAAGTTTGACACCTCGGGGCAGGGTGGGGCAGTTTGAGTCAAAGCAAGACTCTTAGGGGCCCAGGCGGGGCGAAGGCCTGAGTCCCCCCTGGAGAACCCTTCCATGGTCGTGGGGACCGCCCGCCCTCGCCCTCTTCACCTGGCGCATAACCCTGGCTGGGCCCCGCCCTGGCCCCAGGTCCCCAGGTCCTCCCTGGGCACTCTGCCTTTGCGGGGGCGGGAGAACTGCTGGGAAGTGTGGCCAGGGGAAAATGTGAGGTCCTCTGGGGGCAGGAAGGGCTTCCGTATCCCCGGTCACGTGCCCAGGGAACCTGGGAACCAGGCCTGGTTACTCAAGGGTGGGGCATGTTGCATCGAGGGAGGCTTGTGGTGGAGGGGCCTGGGTGCGCATGCGGGGTTCCGAGTCTGGGCCCGAAACTGGCCAGCTCCGCCTCGGACAAAAGCCATCTCCTGGGGGCCTCCCCCCTGTTCTTCCATCCGTAAAGGGGGATCCCTTTACGGATGGAAGAACAGGGGGATCTTCGGGGTGGTGGTGACTGGACGGTGGTGTCTGCGGATTTGCCTCCACGTAGACCGTATACTGACACCCCCGCCCCATGTGTCCGAGCCCCTTGGAGGCACAGGGTCGCTTATCTCGGGATGCAGGTGTCCTGCGGTGGTTAAGGAATGGCGTGGGCACTCCACGGGCGAAAGAGGGCACCTGGACCACGAGAAAGCCCCCCGGAAATTCCCCAGTACTTGGCACCATGGCTACAGATGCTTCCCCAGGCTCCTGACCTGGGGCCTGATCTTGCTCACCTGGGCCCGGGTTCGCCGCAGGTGAATGTCATTTGCGGACACCAAGGACCCGAGACCTTGGATGCGTTTATTGGGAGGGGGCTTGGAGCGGTGGGGGACCGAATTCGCACTGGTCACAGTCCCTTCTCGAGTAGTTTAGGGCAGATATTAGAGAGTGGAGGCAGGTGGGTCCAAGTTTGACACCTCGGGGCAGGGTGGGGCAGTTTGAGTCAAAGCAAGACTCTTAGGGGCCCAGGCGCGGCGCAGGCCTGAGTCCCCCCTGGAGAACCCTTCCATAGTCGTGGGGACCGCCCGCCCTGGCCCTCTTCACCTGGCGCATAACCCTGGCTGGGCCCCGCCCTGGCCCCAGGTCCCCAGGTCCTCCCTGGGCACTCTGCCTATGCGGGGGAGGAGAACTGCTGGGAGGTGTGGCCAGGGGAAAATGTGAGGTCCTCTGGGGGCAGGAAGGGCTTCGGTATCCCGGGTCACGTGCCCAGGGAAACTGGGAACCTGGCCTGGTTACTCAAGGGTGGGGCATGTTGCATCGAGGGAGGCTTGTGGTGGAGGGGCCTGGGTGCGCATGCGGGGTTCCGAGTCTGGGCCCGAAACTGGCCAGCCCCGGCTGGGACAAAAGCCATCTCCTGGGGGCCTCCACCCTGTTGTCCACCCGTAAAGGGGGATCCCTTTACTGATGGAAGAACAGGGAGATCTTCGGGGTGGTGGTGACTGGACGGTGGTGTCTGCGGGTTTGCCTCCACGTAGGCCGTATACTGGCACCCCAGCCCCATGTGTCCGAGCCCCTTGGAGGCACAGGGCCGCTTATCTCGGGATGCAGGTGTCCTGCGGTGGTTAAGGAATGGCGTGGGCACTCCACGGGCGAGAGAGGGCACCTGGACCACGAGAGAGCCCCCGGGAAATTCCCCAGCCCTGGGCACCATGGCTCCAGATGCTTCCCCAGGCTCCTGCCCTGGGGCCTGATGTTGCTCAACTGGGCACGGGTTCGCCACAGGTGAATGTCATTTGCAGACACCAAGGACCGGGGACTTTGGATGCCTTTATTGGGAGGGGGCTTGGAGCGCTGGGGGACCGAAGTCACACTGGTCACAGTCCCTTCTCGAGTAGTTTAGGGCAGATATTAGAGAGTGGAGGCAGGTGGGTCCAAGTTTGACACCTCGGGGCAGGGTGGGGCAGTTTGAGCCAAAGCAAGACTTTTAGTGGCCCAGGCGGGGCGCAGGCCTGAGTCCCCCCTGGAGAACCCTCCGATGGTCGTGGGGACCGCCCGCCCTGGCCCTCTTCACGTGGCACATAACCCTGGGTGGGCCCAGCCCTGACCCCAGGTCCCCAGGTCCTCCCTGGGCACTCTTCCTATGCGGGGGCGGGAGAACTGCTGGGAAGTCTGGCCAGGGGAAAATTTGAGGTCCTCTGGTGGCAGGAAGGGCTTCCGTTTCCCAGGTCACGTGCCCAGGGAACCTGGGAACCTGGCCTGGTTACTCAAGGGTGGGGCATGTTGCACCGAGGGAGGCTTGTGGTGGAGGGGCCTGGGTGCGCATTCGGGGTTCCGAGTCTGGGCCCGAAACTGGCCAGGCCCGGGTCGGACAAAAGCCATCTCCTGGGGGCCTCCCCCCTGTTCTTCCATCCGTAAAGGGGGATCCCTTTACGGATGGAAGAACAGGGGGATCTTCGGGGTGGTGGTGACTGGACGGTGGTGTCTGCGGGTTTGCCTCCACGTAGGCCGTATACTGGCACCCCCGCCCCATATGTCCGAGCCCCTTGGAGGCACAGGACCGCTTATCTCGGGATGCAGGTGTCCTGAGGTGGTTAAGGAATGGCGTGGGCACTCCACGGGCGAGAGAGGGCACCTGGACCACGAGAGAGCCCCCGGGAAATTCCCCAGCCCTGGGCACCATGGCTCCAGATGCTTCCCAAGGCTCCTGCCCTGGGGCCTGATCTTGCTCACCTGGGCCCGGGTTAGCCGCAGGTTAATGTCATTTGCGGACACCAAGGACCCGAGACCTTGGATGCGTTTATTGGGAGGGGGCTTGGAGCGCTGGGGGACCGAAGTCGCACTGGTCACAGTCCCTTCTCGAGTAGTTTAGGGTAGATATTAGAGAGTGGAGGCAGGAGGGTCCAAGTTTGACACCTCGGGGCAGGGTGGGGCAGTTTGAGCCAAAGCAAGACTCTTAGGGGCCCAGGCAGGGCGCAGGCCTGAGTCCCCCCTGGAGAACCCTTCCATGGTCGTGGGGACCGCCCGCCCTGGCCCTCTTCACCTGGCGCATAACCGTGGCTGAGCCCAGCCCTGGCCCCAGGTCCCCAGGTCCTCCCTGGGCACTCTGCCTATGCGGGGGCGGGATAACTGCTGGGAAGTGTGGCCAGGGGAAAATGTGAGGTCCTCTGGGGACAGGACGGGCTTCCGTTTCCCGGGTCACGTGCCCAGGGAACCTGGGAACCTGGCCTGGTTACTCAAGGGTGGGGCATGTTGCACCGAGGGAGGCTTGTGGTGGAGGGGCCTGGGTGCGCATGCGGGGTTCCGAGTCTGGGCCCGAAACTGGCCAGCCCCGGCTCGGACAAAAGCCATCTCCTGGGGGCCTCCCCCCTGTTCTTCCATCCGTAAAGGGGGATCCCTTTACGGATGGAAGAACAGGGGGATCTTCGGGGTGGTGGTGACTGGACGGTGGTGTCTGCGGGTTTGCCTCCACGTAGGCCGTACACTGGCACCCCCGCCCCATGTGTCCGAGCCCCTTGGAGGCACAGGGCCGCTTATCTCGGGATGCAGGTGTCCTGCGGTGGTTAACGAATGGCGTGGGCACTCCACGGGCGAGAGAGGGCACCTGGACCACGAGAGTGCCCCTGGGAAATTCCCCAGCCCTGGGCACCATGGCTCCAGATGCTTCCCCAGGCTCCTGCCCTGGGGCCTGATCTTGCTCACCTGGGCCCGGGTTCGCCGCAGGTGAATGTCATTTGCGGACACCAAGGACCCGAGACCTTGAATGCGTTTATTGGGAGGGGGCTTGGAGCGCTGGGGGACCGAAGTCACACTGGTCACAGTCCCTTCTCGAGTAGTTTAGGGCTGATATTAGAGAGTGGAGGCAGGTGGGTCCAAGTTTGACACCTCGGGGCAGGGTGGGGCAGTTTGAGCCAAAGCAAGACTCTTAGGGGCCCAGGCGGGGCGCAGGCCTGAGTCCTCCCTGGAGAAACCTTCCATGGTCGTGGGGACCGCCCGCCCAGGCCCTCTTCACCTGGCGCATAACCCTGGCTGGGCCCAGCCCGGGCCCCAGGTCCCCAGGTCCTCCCTGGGCACTCTGCCGATGCGGGGGCGGGATAACTGCTGGGAAGTGTGGCCAGGGGACAATGTGAGGTCCTCTGGGGGCAGGACGGGCTTCCGTTTCCCGGGTCACGTGCCCAGGGAACCTGGGAACCTGGCCTGGTTACTCAAGGGTGGGGCATGTTGCCCCGAGGGAGGCTTGTGGTGGAGGGGCCTGGGTGCGCATGCGGGGTTCCGAGTCTGGGCCCGAAACTGGCCAGCCCCGGCTCGGACAAAAGCCATCTCCTGGAGGCCTCCCACCTGTTCTTCCATCCGTAAAGGGGGATCCCTTTACGGATGGAAGAACAGGGGGATCTTTGGGGTGGTGGTGACTGGACGGTGGTGTCTGCGGGTTTGCCTCCACGTAGGCCGTAAACTGGCACCCCCGCCCCATGTGTCCGAGCCCCTTGGAGGCACAGGGCCGCTTATCTCGGGATGCAGGTGTCCTGCGGTGGTTAAGGAATGGCGTGGGCACTCCACGGGCGAGAGAGGGCACCTGGACCACGAGAGAGCCCCCGGGAAATTCCCCAGTCCTGGGCACCATGGCTCCAGATGCTTCCCCAGGCTCCTGCCCTGGGGCCCTATGTTGCTCAACTGGGCCCGGGTTCGCCACAGGTGAATGTCATTTGCAGACACCAAGGACCGGGGACCTTGTATGCGTTTATTGGGAGGGGGCTTGGAGCACTGGGGGACCGAAGTCGCACTGGTCACAGTCCCTTCTCGAGTAGTTTAGGGCAGATATTAGAGAGTGGAGGCAGGTGGGTCCAAGTTTGACACCTCGGGGCAGGGTGGGGCAGTTTGAGCCAAAGCAAGACTTTTAGTGGCCTAGGCGGGGCGCAGGCCTGAGTCCCCCCTGGAGAACCCTCCCTTGGTCGTGGGGACCGCCCGCCCTGGCCCTCTTCACCTGGCGCATAACCGTGGCTGGGCCAGCCCTGGCCCCAGGTCCCCAGGTCCTCCCTGGGCACTCTGCCTATGCGGGGGCGGGAGAACTGCTGGGAAGTCTGGCCAGGGGAAAATTTGAGGTCCTCTCGTGGCAGGAAGGGCTTCCGTTTCCCGGGTCACGTGCCCAGGGAACCTGGGAACCTGGCCTGGTTACTCAAGGGTGGGGCATGTTGCACCGAGGGAGGCTTGTGGTGGAGGGGCCTGGGTGCGCATGCGGGGTTCCGAGTCTGGGCCCGAAACTGGCCAGCCCCGGCTCGGACAAAAGCCATCTCCTGGGGGCCTCCCCCCTGTTCTTCCATCCGTAAAGGGGGATCCCTTTACGGATGGAAGAACAGGGGGATCTTCGGGGTGGTGGTGACTGGACGGTGGTGTCTGCGGGTTTGCCTCCACGTAGGCCGTACACTGGCACCCCCGCCCCATGTGTCCGAGCCCCTTGGAGGCACAGGGCCGCTTATCTCGGGATGCAGGTGTCCTGCGGTGGTTAACGAATGGCGTGGGCACTCCACGGGCGAGAGAGGGCACCTGGACCACGAGAGTGCCCCCGGGAAATTCCCCAGCCCTGGGCACCATGGCTCCAGATGCTTCCCCAGGCTCCTGCCCTGGGGCCTGATCTTGCTCACCTGGGCCCGGGTTCGCCGCAGGTGAATGTCATTTGCGGACACCAAGGACCCGAGACCTTGGATGCGTTTATTGGGAGGGGGCTTGGAGCGCTGGGGGACCGAAGTCACACTGGTCACAGTCCCTTCTCGAGTAGTTTAGGGCAGATATTAGAGAGTGGAGGCAGGTGGGTCCAAGTTTGACACCTAGGGGCAGGGTGGGGCAGTTTGAGCCAAAGCAAGACTCTTAGGGGCCCAGGCGGGGCGCAGGCCTGAGTCCTCCCTGGAGAAACCTTCCATGGTCGTGGGGACCGCCCGCCCTGGCCCTCTTCACCTGGCGCATAACCGTGGCTGGGCCCAGCCCTGGCCCCAGGTCCCCAGGTCCTCCCTGGGCACTCTGCGGATGCGGGGGCGGGAGAACTGCTGGGAAGTGTGGCCAGGGGAAAATGTGACGTCTTCTGCGGGCAGGAAGGGCTTCCGTTTCCCGGGTCACGTGCCCAGGGAACCTGGGAACCTGGCCTGGTTACTCAAGGGTGGGGCATGTTGCCCCGAGGGAGGCTTGTGGTGGAGGGGCCTGGGTGCGCATGCGGGGTTCTGAGTCTGGGCCCGAAACTGGCCAGCCCCGGCTCGGACAAAAGCCATCTCCTGGGGGCCTCCCCCCTGTTCTTCCATCCGTAAAGGGGGATCCCTTTACAGATGGAAGAACAGGGGGATCTTCGGGGTGGTGGTGACTGGACGCTGGTGTCTTCGGGTTTGCCTCCACGTAGGCTATATACTGGCAGCCCTGCCCCATGTGTCCGAGCCCCTTGGAGGCACAGGGCCGCTTATCTCGGGATGCAGGTGTCCTGCGGTGGTTAAGGAATGGCGTGGGCACTCCACGGGCTAGAGAGGGCACCTGGACCACGAGAGAGCCCCCGGGAAATTCCCCAGCCCTGGGCACCATGGCTCCAGATGCTTCCCCAGGCTCCTGCCCTGGGGCCTGATGTTGCTCAACTAGGCCCGGGTTCGCCGCAGGTGAATGTCATTTGCTGACACCAAGGACCCGAGACCTTGGATGCGTTTATTGGGGGGGGGCTTGGAGCGCTGGGGGACCGAAGTCGCACTGGTCACAGTCCCTTTTCGAGTAGTTTAGGGCAGATATTAGAGAGTGGAGGCAGGTGGGTCCAAGTTTGTCACCTCGGGGCAGGGTGTGGCAGTTTGAGTCAAAGCAAGATACTTAGGGGTCCAGGCGGGGCGCAGGCCTGAGTCCCCCCTGGAGAACCCTTCCATGGTCGTGGGGACCGGCCGCCCTGGCCCTCTTCACCTGGCACATAACCCTGGCTGGGCCCCGCCCTGGCCCCAGGTCCCCAGGTCCTCCCTGGGCACTCGGCCTTTGCGGGGGCGGGAGAACTGCTGGGAAGTGTGGCCAGGGGAAAATGTGAGGTCCTCTGGGGGCAGGAAGGGCTTCCGTATCCCCGGTCACGTGCCCAGGGAACCTGGGAACGTGGCCTGGTTACTCAAGGGTGGGGCATGTTGCATCGAGGGAGGCTTGTGGTGGAGGGGCCTGGGTGCGCATGCGGGTTTCCGAGTCTGGGCCCGAAACTGGCCAGCTCCGCCTCGGACAAAAGCCATCTCCTGGGGGCCTCCCCCCTGTTCTTCCATCCGTAAAGGGGGATCCCTTTACGGATGGAAGAACAGGGGGATCTTCGGGGTGGTGGTGACTGGACGGTGGTGTCTGCGGGTTTGCCTCCACGTAGGCCGTATACTGGCACCCCCGCCCCATGTGTCCGAGCCTATAGGAGGCACAGGGCCGCTTATCTCGGGATGCAGGTGTCCTGCGGTGGTTAAGGAATGGCGTGGGCACTCCACGGGCGAGAGAGGGCACCTGGACCACGAGAGAGCCCCCGGGAAATTCCCCAGCCCTGGGCACCATGGCTCCAGATGCTTCCCCAGGCTCCTGCCCTGGGGCCTGATCTTGCTCACCTGGGCCCGGGTTCGCCACAGGTGAATGTCATTTTCGGACACCAAGGACCCGAGACCTTGGATGCGTTTATTGGGAGGGGGCTTGGAGCGGTGGGGGACAGAAGTTGCACTGGTCACAGTCCCTTCTCGAGTAGTTTAGGGCAGATATTAGAGAGTGGAGGCAGGTGTGTCCAAGTTTGACACCTCGGGGCAGGGTGGGGCAGTTTGAGTCAAAGCAAGACTCTTAGGGGCCCAGGCGGGGCGCAGGCCTGAGTCCCCCCTGGAGAACCCTTCCATGGTCGTGGGGACCGCCCGCCCTGGCCCTCTTCACCTGGCACATAACCCTGGCTGGGCCCAGCCCTGGCCCCAGGTCCCCAGGTCCTCCCTGGGCACTCTGCCTTTGCGGGGGCGGGAGAACTGCTGGGAAGTGTGGCCAGGGGAAAATGTGAGGTCCTCTGGGGGCAGGAAGGGCTTCCGTATCCCCGGTCACGTGGCCAGGGAACCTGGGAACCAGGCCTGGTTACTCAAGGGTGGGGCATGTTGCATCGAGGGAGGCTTGTGGTGGAGGGGCCTGGGTGCGCATGCGGGTTTCCGAGTCTGGGCCCGAAACTGGCCAGCTCCGCCTCGGACAAAAGCCATCTCCTGGGGGCCTCCCCCCTGTTCTTCCATCCGTAAAGGGGGATCCCTTTACGGATGGAAGAACAGGGGGATCTTCGGGGTGGTGGTGACTGGACGGTGGTGTCTGCGGATTTGCATCCACGTAGACCGTATACTGACACCCCCGCCCCATGTGTCCGAGCCCCTTGGAGGCACAGGGTCGCTTATCTCGGGATGCAGGTGTCCTGCGGTGGTTAAGGAATGGCGTGGGCACTCCACGGGCGAAAGAGGGCACCTGGACCACGAGAAAGCCCCCCGGAAATTCCCCAGTACTTGGCACCATGGCTACAGATGCTTCTCCAGGCTCCTGACCTGGGGCCTGATCTTGCTCACCTGGGCCCGGGTTCGCCGCAGGTGAATGTCATTTGCGGACACCAAGGACCCGAGACCTTGGATGCGTTTATTGGGAGGGGGCTTGGAGCGGTGGGGGACAGAAGTTGCACTGGTCACAGTCCCTTCTCGAGTAGTTTAGGGCAGATATTAGAGAGTGGAGGCAGGTGGGTCCAAGTTTGACACCTCGTGGCAGGGTGGGGCAGTTTGAGTCAAAGCAAGACTCTTAGGGGCCAGGCGGGGCGCAGGCCTGAGTCCCCCCTGGAGAACCCTTCCATAGTCGTGGGGACCGCCCGCCCTGGCCCTCTTCACCTGGAGCATAACCCTGGCTGGGCCCCGCCCTGGCCCCAGGTCCCCAGGTCCTCCCTGGGCACT
Source organism: Desmodus rotundus (assembly GCF_022682495.2). Classification (NCBI taxonomy): domain Eukaryota; kingdom Metazoa; phylum Chordata; class Mammalia; order Chiroptera; family Phyllostomidae; genus Desmodus; species Desmodus rotundus. Next base: position 41,020,788 of record NC_071387.1, on the reverse strand, counting down.
CTGCCTATGCGGGGGAGGAGAACTGCTGGGAAGTGTGGCCAGGGGAAAATGTGAGGTCCTCTGGGGGCAGGAAGGGCTTCCGTATCCCGGGTCACGTGCCCAGGGAAACTGGGAACCTGGCCTGGTTACTCAAGGGTGGGGCATGTTGCATCGAGGGAGGCTTGTGGTGGAGGGGCCTGGGTGCGCATGCGGGGTTCCGAGTCTGGGCCCGAAACTGGCCAGCCCCGGCTGGGACAAAAGCCATCTCCTGGGGGCCTCCCCCCTGTTGTCCACCCGTAAAGGGGAATCCCTTTACGGATGGAAGAACAGGGGGATCTTCGGGGTGGTGGTGACTGGACGGTGGTGTCTGCGGGTTTGCCTCCACGTAGGCCGTATACTGGCACCCCAGCCCCATGTGTCCGAGCCCCTTGGAGGCACAGGGCCGCTTATCTCGGGATGCAGGTGTCCAGCAGTGGTTAAGGAATGGCGTGGGCACTCCACGGGCGAGAGAGGGCACCTGGACCACGAGAGAGCCCCCGGGAAATTCCCCAGCCCTGGGCACCATGGCTCCAGATGCTTCCCCAGGCTCCTGCCCTGGGGCCTGATGTTGCTCAACTGGGCACGGGTTCGCCACAGGTGAATGTCATTTGCAGACACCAAGGACCGGGGACTTTGGATGTCTTTATTGGGAGGGGGCTTGGAGCGCTGGGGGACCGAAGTCACACTGGTCACAGTCCCTTCTCGAGTAGTTTAGGGCAGATATTAGAGAGTGGAGGAAGGTGGGTCCAAGTTTGACACCTCGGGGCAGGGTGGGGCAGTTTGAGCCAAAGCAAGACTTTTAGTGGCCCAGGCGGGGCGCAGGCCTGAGTCCCCCCTGGAGAACCCTCCGATGGTCGTGGGGACCGCCCGCCCTGGCCCTCTTCACGTGGCACATAACCCTGGGTGGGCCCAGCCCTGGCCCCAGGTCCCCAGGTCCTCCCTGGGCACTCTTCCTATGCGGGGGCGGGAGAACTGCTGGGAAGTCTGGCCAGGGGAAAATTTGAGGTCCTCTGGTGGCAGGAAGGGCTTCCGTTTCCCGGGTCACGTGCCCAGGGAACCTGGGAACCTGGCCCGGTTACTCAAGGGTGGGGCATGTTGCACCGAGGGAGGCTTGTGGTGGAGGGGCCTGGGTGCGCATGCGGGGTTCCGAGTCTGGGCCCTAAACTGGCCAGCCCCGGCTCGGACAAAAGCCATCTCCTGGGGGCCTCCCCCCTGTTCTTCCATCCGTAAAGGGGGATCCCTTTACGGATGGAAGAACAGGGGGATCTTCGGGGTGGTGGTGACTGGACGGTGGTGTCTGCGGGTTTGCCTCCACGTAGGCCGTATACTGGCACCCCCGCCCCATGTGTCCGAGCCCCTTGGAGGCACAGGACCGCTTATCTCGGGATGCAGGTGTCCTGCGGTGGTTAAGGAATGGCGTGGGCACTCCACGGGCGAGAGAGGGCACCTGGACCACGAGAGAGCCCCCGGGAAATTCCCCAGCCCTGGGCACCATGGCTCCAGATGCTTCCCAAGGCTCCTGCCCTGGGGCCTGATCTTGCTCATCTGGGCCCGGGTTAGCCGCAGGTTAATGTCATTTGCGGACACCAAGGACCCGAGACCTTGGATGCGTTTATTGGGAGGGGGCTTGGAGCGCTGGGGGACCGAAGTCGCACTGGTCACAGTCCCTTCTCGAGTAGTTTAGGGTAGATATTAGAGAGTGGAGGCAGGAGGGTCCAAGTTTGACACCTCGGGGCAGGGTGGGGCAGTTTGAGCCAAAGCAAGACTCTTAGGGGCCCAGGCAGGGCGCAGGCCTGAGTCCCCCCTGGAGAACCCTTCCATGGTCGTGGGGACCGCCCGCCCTGGCCCTCTTCACCTGGCGCATAACCGTGGCTGAGCCCAGCCCTGGCCTCAGGTCCCCAGGTCCTCCCTGGGCACTCTGCCTATGCGGGGGCGGGATAACTGCTGGGAAGTGTGGCCAGGGGAAAATGTGAGGTCCTCTGGGGACAGGACGGGCTTCCGTTTCCCGGGTCACGTGCCCAGGGAACCTGGGAACCTGGCCTGGTTACTCAAGGGTGGGGCATGTTGCACCGAGGGAGGCTTGTGGTGGAGGGGCCTGGGTGCGCATGCGGGGTTCCGAGTCTGGGCCCGAAACTGGCCAGCCCCGGCTCGGACAAAAGCCATCTCCTGGGGGCCTCCCCCCTGTTCTTCCATCCGTAAAGGGGGATCCCTTTACGGATGGAAGAACAGGGGGATCTTCGGGGTGGTGGTGACTGGACGGTGGTGTCTGCGGGTTTGCCTCCACGTAGGCCGTACACTGGCACCCCCGCCCCATGTGTCCGAGCCCCTTGGAGGCACAGGGCCGCTTATCTCGGGATGCAGGTGTCCTGCGGTGGTTAACAAATGGCGTGGGCACTCCACGGGCGAGAGAGGGCACCTGGACCACGAGAGAGCCCCCGGGAAATTCCCCAGCCCTGGGCACCATGGCTCCAGATGCTTCCCCAGGCTCCTGCCCTGGGGCCTGATCTTGCTCACCTGGGCCCGGGTTCGCCGCAGGTGAATGTCATTTGCGGACACCAAGGACCCGAGACCTTGGATGCGTTTATTGGGAGGGGGCTTGGAGCGGTGGGGGACAGAAGTTGCACTGGTCACAGTCCCTTCTCGAGTAGTTTAGGGCAGATATTAGAGAGTGGAGGCAGGTGGGTCCAAGTTTGACACCTCGGGGCAGGGTGGGGCAGTTTGAGTCAAAGCAAGACTCTTAGGGGCCCAGGCGCGGCGCAGGCCTGAGTCCCCCCTGGAGAACCCTTCCATAGTCGTGGGGACCGCCCGCCCTGGCCCTCTTCACCTGGAGCATAACCCTGGCTGGGCCCCGCCCTGGCCCCAGGTCCCCAGGTCCTCCCTGGGCACTCTGCCTATGCGGGGGAGGAGAACTGCTGGGAGGTGTGGCCAGGGGAAAATGTGAGGTCCTCTGGGGGCAGGAAGGGCTTCCGTATCCCGGGTCACGTGCCCAGGGAAACTGGGAACCTGGCCTGGTTACTCAAGGGTGGGGCATGTTGCATCGAGGGAGGCTTGTGGTGGAGGGGCCTGGGTGCGCATGCGGGGTTCCGAGTCTGGGCCCGAAACTGGCCAGCCCCGGCTGGGACAAAAGCCATCTCCTGGGGGCCTCCACCCTGTTGTCCACCCGTAAAGGGGGATCCCTTTACTGATGGAAGAACAGGGGGATCTTCGGGGTGGTGGTGACTGGACGGTGGTGTCTGCGGGTTTGCCTCCACGTAGGCCGTATACTGGCACCCCAGCCCCATGTGTCCGAGCCCCTTGGAGGCACAGGGCCGCTTATCTCGGGATGCAGGTGTCCTGCGGTGGTTAAGGAATGGCGTGGGCACTCCACGGGCGAGAGAGGGCACCTGGACCACGAGAGAGCCCCCGGGAAATTCCCCAGCCCTGGGCACCATGGCTCCAGATGCTTCCCCAGGCTCCTGCCCTGGTGCCTGATGTTGCTCAACTGGGCACGGGTTCGCCACAGGTGAATGTCATTTGCAGACACCAAGGACCAGGGACTTTGGATGCCTTTATTGGGAGGGGGCTTGGAGCGCTGGGGGAACGAAGTCACACTGGTCACAGTCCCTTCTCGAGTAGTTTAGGGCAGATATTAGAGAGTGGAGGCAGGTGGGTCCAAGTTTGACACCTCGGGGCAGGGTGGGGCAGTTTGAGCCAAAGCAAGACTTTTAGTGGCCCAGGCGGGGCGCAGGCCTGAGTCCCCCCTGGAGAACCCTCCGATGGTCGTGGGGACCGCCCGCCCTGGCCCTCTTCATGTGGCACATAACCCTGGGTGGGCCCAGCCCTGGCCCCAGGTCCCCAGGTCCTCCCTGGGCACTCTTCCTATGCGGGGGCGGGAGAACTGCTGGGAAGTCTGGCCAGGGGAAAATTTGAGGTCCTCTGGTGGCAGGAAGGGCTTCCGTTTCCCAGGTCACGTGCCCAGGGAACCTGGGAACCTGGCCTGGTTACTCAAGGGTGGGGCATGTTGCACCGAGGGAGGCTTGTGGTGGAGGGGCCTGGGTGCGCATTCGGGGTTCCGAGTCTGGGCCCGAAACTGGCCAGGCCCGGGTCGGACAAAAGCCATCTCCTGGGGGCCTCCCCCCTGTTCTTCCATCCGTAAAGGGGGATCCCTTTACGGATGGAAGAACAGGGGGATCTTCGGGGTGGTGGTGACTGGACGGTGGTGTCTGCGGGTTTGCCTCCACGTAGGCCGTATACTGGCACCCCCGCCCCATGTGTCCGAGCCCCTTGGAGGCACAGGACCGCTTATCTCGGGATGCAGGTGTCCTGCGGTGGTTAAGGAATGGAGTGGGCACTCCACGGGCGAGAGAGGGCACCTGGACCACGAGAGAGCCCCCGGGAAATTCCCCAGCCCTGGGCACCATGGCTCCAGATGCTTCCCAAGGCTCCTGCCCTGGGGCCTGATCTTGCTCACCTGGGCCCGGGTTAGCCGCAGGTCAATGTCATTTGCAGACACCAAGGACCCGAGACCTTGGATGCGTTTATTGGGAGGGGGCTTGGAGCGCTGGGGGACCGAAGTCGCACTGGTCACAGTCCCTTCTCGAGTAGTTTAGGGTAGATATTAGAGAGTGGAGGCAGGAGGGTCCAAGTTTGACACCTCGGGGCAGGGTGGGGCAGTTTGAGCCAAAGCAAGACTCTTAGGGGCCCAGGCAGGGCGCAGGCCTGAGTCCCCCCTGGAGAACCCTTCCATGGTCGTGGGGACCGCCCGCCCTGGCCCTCTTCACCTGGCGCATAACCGTGGCTGAGCCCAGCCCTGGCCCCAGGTCCCCAGGTCCTCCCTGGGCACTCTGCCTATGCGGGGGCGGGAGAACTGCTGGGAAGTCTGGCCAGGGGAAAATTTGAGGTCCTCTCGTGGCAGGAAGGGCTTCCGTTTCCCGGGTCACGTGCCCAGGGAACCTGGGAACCTGGCCTGGTTACTCAAGGGTGGGGCATGTTGCACCGAGGGAGGCTTGTGGTGGAGGGGCCTGGGTGCGCATGCGGGGTTCCGAGTCTGGGCCCGAAACTGGCCAGCCCCGGCTCGGACAAAAGCCATCTCCTGGGGGCCTCCCCCCTGTTCTTCCATCCGTAAAGGGGGATCCCTTTACGGATGGAAGAACAGGGGGATCTTCGGGGTGGTGGTGACTGGACGGTGGTGTCTGCGGGTTTGCCTCCACGTAGGCCGTACACTGGCACCCCCGCCCCATGTGTCCGAGCCCCTTGGAGGCACAGGGCCGCTTATCTCGGGATGCAGGTGTCCTGCGGTGGTTAACGAATGGCGTGGGCACTCCACGGGCGAGAGAGGGCACCTGGACCACGAGAGTGCCCCCGGGAAATTCCCCAGCCCTGGGCACCATGGCTCCAGATGCTTCCCCAGGCTCCTGCCCTGGGGCCTGATCTTGCTCACCTGGGCCCGGGTTCGCCGCAGGTGAATGTCATTTGCGGACACCAAGGACCCGAGACCTTGGATGCGTTTATTGGGAGGGGGCTTGGAGCGCTGGGGGACCGAAGTCACACTGGTCACAGTCCCTTCTCGAGTAGTTTAGGGCAGATATTAGAGAGTGGAGGCAGGTGGGTCCAAGTTTGACACCTAGGGGCAGGGTGGGGCAGTTTGAGCCAAAGCAAGACTCTTAGGGGCCCAGGCGGGGCGCAGGCCTGAGTCCTCCCTGGAGAAACCTTCCATGGTCGTGGGGACCGCCCGCCCTGGCCCTCTTCACCTGGCGCATAACCGTGGCTGGGCCCAGCCCTGGCCCCAGGTCCCCAGGTCCTCCCTGGGCACTCTGCGGATGCGGGGGCGGGAGAACTGCTGGGAAGTGTGGCCAGGGGAAAATGTGACGTCTTCTGCGGGCAGGAAGGGCTTCCGTTTCCCGGGTCACGTGCCCAGGGAACCTGGGAACCTGGCCTGGTTACTCAAGGGTGGGGCATGTTGCCCCGAGGGAGGCTTGTGGTGGAGGGGCCTGGGTGCGCATGCGGGGTTCTGAGTCTGGGCCCGAAACTGGCCAGCCCCGGCTCGGACAAAAGCCATCTCCTGGGGGCCTCCCCCCTGTTCTTCCATCCGTAAAGGGGGATCCCTTTACAGATGGAAGAACAGGGGGATCTTCGGGGTGGTGGTGACTGGACGCTGGTGTCTTCGGGTTTGCCTCCACGTAGGCTATATACTGGCAGCCCTGCCCCATGTGTCCGAGCCCCTTGGAGGCACAGGGCCGCTTATCTCGGGATGCAGGTGTCCTGCGGTGGTTAAGGAATGGCGTGGGCACTCCACGGGCTAGAGAGGGCACCTGGACCACGAGAGAGCCCCCGGGAAATTCCCCAGCCCTGGGCACCATGGCTCCAGATGCTTCCCCAGGCTCCTGCCCTGGGGCCTGATGTTGCTCAACTAGGCCCGGGTTCGCCGCAGGTGAATGTCATTTGCTGACACCAAGGACCCGAGACCTTGGATGCGTTTATTGGGGGGGGGCTTGGAGCGCTGGGGGACCGAAGTCGCACTGGTCACAGTCCCTTTTCGAGTAGTTTAGGGCAGATATTAGAGAGTGGAGGCAGGTGGGTCCAAGTTTGTCACCTCGGGGCAGGGTGTGGCAGTTTGAGTCAAAGCAAGATACTTAGGGGTCCAGGCGGGGCGCAGGCCTGAGTCCCCCCTGGAGAACCCTTCCATGGTCGTGGGGACCGGCCGCCCTGGCCCTCTTCACCTGGCACATAACCCTGGCTGGGCCCCGCCCTGGCCCCAGGTCCCCAGGTCCTCCCTGGGCACTCGGCCTTTGCGGGGGCGGGAGAACTGCTGGGAAGTGTGGCCAGGGGAAAATGTGAGGTCCTCTGGGGGCAGGAAGGGCTTCCGTATCCCCGGTCACGTGCCCAGGGAACCTGGGAACGTGGCCTGGTTACTCAAGGGTGGGGCATGTTGCATCGAGGGAGGCTTGTGGTGGAGGGGCCTGGGTGCGCATGCGGGTTTCCGAGTCTGGGCCCGAAACTGGCCAGCTCCGCCTCGGACAAAAGCCATCTCCTGGGGGCCTCCCCCCTGTTCTTCCATCCGTAAAGGGGGATCCCTTTACGGATGGAAGAACAGGGGGATCTTCGGGGTGGTGGTGACTGGACGGTGGTGTCTGCGGGTTTGCCTCCACGTAGGCCGTATACTGGCACCCCCGCCCCATGTGTCCGAGCCTATAGGAGGCACAGGGCCGCTTATCTCGGGATGCAGGTGTCCTGCGGTGGTTAAGGAATGGCGTGGGCACTCCACGGGCGAGAGAGGGCACCTGGACCACGAGAGAGCCCCTGGGAAATTCCCCAGCCCTGGGCACCATGGCTCCAGATGCTTCCCCAGGCTCCTGCCCTGGGGCCTGATCTTGCTCACCTGGGCCCGGGTTCGCCACAGGTGAATGTCATTTTCGGACACCAAGGACCCGAGACCTTGGATGCGTTTATTGGGAGGGGGCTTGGAGCGGTGGGGGACAGAAGTTGCACTGGTCACAGTCCCTTCTCGAGTAGTTTAGGGCAGATATTAGAGAGTGGAGGCAGGTGTGTCCAAGTTTGACACCTCGGGGCAGGGTGGGGCAGTTTGAGTCAAAGCAAGACTCTTAGGGGCCCAGGCGGGGCGCAGGCCTGAGTCCCCCCTGGAGAACCCTTCCATGGTCGTGGGGACCGCCCGCCCTGGCCCTCTTCACCTGGCACATAACCCTGGCTGGGCCCAGCCCTGGCCCCAGGTCCCCAGGTCCTCCCTGGGCACTCTGCCTTTGCGGGGGCGGGAGAACTGCTGGGAAGTGTGGCCAGGGGAAAATGTGAGGTCCTCTGGGGGCAGGAAGGGCTTCCGTATCCCCGGTCACGTGGCCAGGGAACCTGGGAACCAGGCCTGATTACACAAGGGTGGGGCATGTTGCATCGAGGGAGGCTTGTGGTGGAGGGGCCTGGGTGCGCATGCGGGTTTCCGAGTCTGGGCCCGAAACTGGCCAGCTCCGCCTCGGACAAAAGCCATCTCCTGGGGGCCTCCCCCCTGTTCTTCCATCCGTAAAGGGGGATCCCTTTACGGATGGAAGAACAGGGGGATCTTCGGGGTGGTGGTGACTGGACGGTGGTGTCTGCGGATTTGCATCCACGTAGACCGTATACTGACACCCCCGCCCCATGTGTCCGAGCCCCTTGGAGGCACAGGGTCGCTTATCTCGGGATGCAGGTGTCCTGCGGTGGTTAAGGAATGGCGTGGGCACTCCACGGGCGAAAGAGGGCACCTGGACCACGAGAAAGCCCCCCGGAAATTCCCCAGTACTTGGCACCATGGCTACAGATGCTTCCCCAGGCTCCTGACCTGGGGCCTGATCTTGCTCACCTGGGCCCGGGTTCGCCGCAGGTGAATGTCATTTGCGGACACCAAGGACCCGAGACCTTGGATGCGTTTATTGGGAGGGGGCTTGGAGCGGTGGGGGACAGAAGTTGCACTGGTCACAGTCCCTTCTCGAGTAGTTTAGGGCAGATATTAGAGAGTGGAGGCAGGTGGGTCCAAGTTTGACACCTCGTGGCAGGGTGGGGCAGTTTGAGTCAAAGCAAGACTCTTAGGGGCCAGGCGGGGCGCAGGCCTGAGTCCCCCCTGGAGAACCCTTCCATAGTCGTGGGGACCGCCCGCCCTGGCCCTCTTCACCTGGAGCATAACCCTGGCTGGGCCCCGCCCTGGCCCCAGGTCCCCAGGTCCTCCCTGGGCACTCTGCCTATGCGGGGGAGGAGAACTGCTGGGAAGTGTGGCCAGGGGAAAATGTGAGGTCCTCTGGGGGCAGGAAGGGCTTCCGTATCCCGGGTCACGTGCCCAGGGAAACTGGGAACCTGGCCTGGTTACTCAAGGGTGGGGCATGTTGCATCGAGGGAGGCTTGTGGTGGAGGGGCCTGGGTGCGCATGCGGGGTTCCGAGTCTGGGCCCGAAACTGGCCAGCCCCGGCTGGGACAAAAGCCATCTCCTGGGGGCCTCCCCCCTGTTGTCCACCCGTAAAGGGGGATCCCTTTACGGATGGAAGAACAGGGGGATCTTCGGGGTGGTGGTGACTGGACGGTGGTGTCTGCGGGTTTGCCTCCACGTAGGCCGTATACTGGCACCCCAGCCCCATGTGTCCGAGCCCCTTGGAGGCACAGGGCCGCTTATCTCGGGATGCAGGTGTCCAGCAGTGGTTAAGGAATGGCGTGGGCACTCCACGGGCGAGAGAGGGCACCTGGACCACGAGAGAGCCCCCGGGAAATTCCCCAGCCCTGGGCACCATGGCTCCAGATGCTTCCCCAGGCTCCTGCCCTGGGGCCTGATGTTGCTCAACTGGGCACGGGTTCGCCACAGGTGAATGTCATTTGCAGACACCAAGGACCGGGGACTTTGGATGCGTTTATTGGGAGGGGGCTTGGAGCGCTGGGGGACCGAAGTCGCACTGGTCACAGTCCCTTCTCGAGTAGTTTAGGGTAGATATTAGAGAGTGGAGGCAGGAGGGTCCAAGTTTGACACCTCGGGGCAGGGTGGGGCAGTTTGAGCCAAAGCAAGACTCTTAGGGGCCCAGGCAGGGCGCAGGCCTGAGTCCCCCCTGGAGAACCCTTCCATGGTCGTGGGGACCGCCCGCCCTGGCCCTCTTCACCTGGCGCATAACCGTGGCTGAGCCCAGCCCTGGCCTCAGGTCCCCAGGTCCTCCCTGGGCACTCTGCCTATGCGGGGGCGGGATAACTGCTGGGAAGTGTGGCCAGGGGAAAATGTGAGGTCCTCTGGGGACAGGACGGGCTTCCGTTTCCCGGGTCACGTGCCCAGGGAACCTGGGAACCTGGCCTGGTTACTCAAGGGTGGGGCATGTTGCACCGAGGGAGGCTTGTGGTGGAGGGGCCTGGGTGCGCATGCGGGGTTCCGAGTCTGGGCCCGAAACTGGCCAGCCCCGGCTCGGACAAAAGCCATCTCCTGGGGGCCTCCCCCCTGTTCTTCCATCCGTAAAGGGGGATCCCTTTACGGATGGAAGAACAGGGGGATCTTCGGGGTGGTGGTGACTGGACGGTGGTGTCTGCGGGTTTGCCTCCACGTAGGCCGTACACTGGCACCCCCGCCCCATGTGTCCGAGCCCCTTGGAGGCACAGGGCCGCTTATCTCGGGATGCAGGTGTCCTGCGGTGGTTAACAAATGGCGTGGGCACTCCACGGGCGAGAGAGGGCACCTGGACCACGAGAGAGCCCCCGGGAAATTCCCCAGCCCTGGGCACCATGGCTCCAGATGCTTCCCCAGGCTCCTGCCCTGGGGCCTGATCTTGCTCACCTGGGCCCGGGTTCGCCGCAGGTGAATGTCATTTGCGGACACCAAGGACCCGAGACCTTGGATGCGTTTATTGGGAGGGGGCTTGGAGCGGTGGGGGACAGAAGTTGCACTGGTCACAGTCCCTTCTCGAGTAGTTTAGGGCAGATATTAGAGAGTGGAGGCAGGTGGGTCCAAGTTTGACACCTCGGGGCAGGGTGGGGCAGTTTGAGTCAAAGCAAGACTCTTAGGGGCCCAGGCGCGGCGCAGGCCTGAGTCCCCCCTGGAGAACCCTTCCATAGTCGTGGGGACCGCCCGCCCTGGCCCTCTTCACCTGGAGCATAACCCTGGCTGGGCCCCGCCCTGGCCCCAGGTCCCCAGGTCCTCCCTGGGCACTCTGCCTATGCGGGGGAGGAGAACTGCTGGGAGGTGTGGCCAGGGGAAAATGTGAGGTCCTCTGGGGGCAGGAAGGGCTTCCGTATCCCGGGTCACGTGCCCAGGGAAACTGGGAACCTGGCCTGGTTACTCAAGGGTGGGGCATGTTGCATCGAGGGAGGCTTGTGGTGGAGGGGCCTGGGTGCGCATGCGGGGTTCCGAGTCTGGGCCCGAAACTGGCCAGCCCCGGCTGGGACAAAAGCCATCTCCTGGGGGCCTCCACCCTGTTGTCCACCCGTAAAGGGGGATCCCTTTACTGATGGAAGAACAGGGGGATCTTCGGGGTGGTGGTGACTGGACGGTGGTGTCTGCGGGTTTGCCTCCACGTAGGCCGTATACTGGCACCCCAGCCCCATGTGTCCGAGCCCCTTGGAGGCACAGGGCCGCTTATCTCGGGATGCAGGTGTCCTGCGGTGGTTAAGGAATGGCGTGGGCACTCCACGGGCGAGAGAGGGCACCTGGACCACGAGAGAGCCCCCGGGAAATTCCCCAGCCCTGGGCACCATGGCTCCAGATGCTTCCCCAGGCTCCTGCCCTGGGGCCTGATGTTGCTCAACTGGGCACGGGTTCGCCACAGGTGAATGTCATTTGCAGACACCAAGGACCAGGGACTTTGGATGCCTTTATTGGGAGGGGGCTTGGAGCGCTGGGGGAACGAAGTCACACTGGTCACAGTCCCTTCTCGAGTAGTTTAGGGCAGATATTAGAGAGTGGAGGCAGGTGGGTCCAAGTTTGACACCTCGGGGCAGGGTGGGGCAGTTTGAGCCAAAGCAAGACTTTTAGTGGCCCAGGCGGGGCGCAGGCCTGAGTCCCCCCTGGAGAACCCTCCGATGGTCGTGGGGACCGCCCGCCCTGGCCCTCTTCACGTGGCACATAACCCTGGGTGGGCCCAGCCCTGGCCCCAGGTCCCCAGGTCCTCCCTGGGCACTCTTCCTATGCGGGGGCGGGAGAACTGCTGGGAAGTCTGGCCAGGGGAAAATTTGAGGTCCTCTGGTGGCAGGAAGGGCTTCCGTTTCCCAGGTCACGTGCCCAGGGAACCTGGGAACCTGGCCTGGTTACTCAAGGGTGGGGCATGTTGCACCGAGGGAGGCTTGTGGTGGAGGGGCCTGGGTGCGCATTCGGGGTTCCGAGTCTGGGCCCGAAACTGGCCAGGCCCGGGTCGGACAAAAGCCATCTCCTGGGGGCCTCCCCCCTGTTCTTCCATCCGTAAAGGGGGATCCCTTTACGGATGGAAGAACAGGGGGATCTTCGGGGTGGTGGTGACTGGACGGTGGTGTCTGCGGGTTTGCCTCCACGTAGGCCGTATACTGGCACCCCCGCCCCATGTGTCCGAGCCCCTTGGAGGCACAGGACCGCTTATCTCGGGATGCAGGTGTCCTGCGGTGGTTAAGGAATGGCGTGGGCACTCCACGGGCGAGAGAGGGCACCTGGACCACGAGAGAGCCCCCGGGAAATTCCCCAGCCCTGGGCACCATGGCTCCAGATGCTTCCCAAGGCTCCTGCCCTGGGGCCTGATCTTGCTCACCTGGGCCCGGGTTAGCCGCAGGTCAATGTCATTTGCAGACACCAAGGACCCGAGACCTTGGATGCGTTTATTGGGAGGGGGCTTGGAGCGCTGGGGGACCGAAGTCGCACTGGTCACAGTCCCTTCTCGAGTAGTTTAGGGTAGATATTAGAGAGTGGAGGCAGGAGGGTCCAAGTTTGACACCTCGGGGCAGGGTGGGGCAGTTTGAGCCAAAGCAAGACTCTTAGGGGCCCAGGCAGGGCGCAGGCCTGAGTCCCCCCTGGAGAACCCTTCCATGGTCGTGGGGACCGCCCGCCCTGGCCCTCTTCACCTGGCGCATAACCGTGGCTGAGCCCAGCCCTGGCCCCAGGTCCCCAGGTCCTCCCTGGGCACTCTGCCTATGCGGGGGCGGGATAACTGCTGGGAAGTGTGGCCAGGGGAAAATGTGAGGTCCTCTGGGGACAGGACGGGCTTCCGTTTCCCGGGTCACGTGCCCAGGGAACCTGGGAACCTGGCCTGGTTACTCAAGGGTGGGGCATGTTGCACCGAGGGAGGCTTGTGGTGGAGGGGCCTGGGTGCGCATGCGGGGTTCCGAGTCTGGGCCCGAAACTGGCCAGCCCCGGCTGGGACAAAAGCCATCTCCTGGGGGCCTCCCCCCTGTTCTTCCATCCGTAAAGGGGGATCCCTTTACGGATGGAAGAACAGGGGGATCTTCGGGGTGGTGGTGACTGGACGGTGGTGTCTGCGGGTTTGCCTCCACGTAGGCCGTACACTGGCACCCCCGCCCCATGTGTCCGAGCCCCTTGGAGGCACAGGGCCGCTTATCTCGGGATGCAGGTGTCCTGCGGTGGTTAACGAATGGCGTGGGCACTCCACGGGCGAGAGAGGGCACCTGGACCACGAGAGTGCCCCCGGGAAATTCCCCAGCCCTGGGCACCATGGCTCCAGATGCTTCCCCAGGCTCCTGCCCTGGGGCCTGATCTTGCTCACCTGGGCCCGGGTTCGCCGCAGGTGAATGTCATTTGCGGACACCAAGGACCCGAGACCTTGGATGCGTTTATTGGGAGGGGGCTTGGAGCGCTGGGGGACCGTGTCACACTGGTCACAGTCCCTTCTCGAGTAGTTTAGGGCTGATATTAGAGAGTGGAGGCAGGTGGGTCCAAGTTTGACACCTCGGGGCAGGGTGGGGCAGTTTGAGCCAAAGCAAGACTCTTAGGGGCCCAGGCGGGGCGCAGGCCTGAGTCCTCCCTGGAGAAACCTTCCATGGTCGTGGGGACCGCCCGCCCAGGCCCTCTTCACCTGGCGCATAACCCTGGCTGGGCCCAGCCCGGGCCCCAGGTCCCCAGGTCCTCCCTGGGCACTCTGCCGATGCGGGGGCGGGATAACTGCTGGGAAGTGTGGCCAGGGGACAATGTGAGGTCCTCTGGGGGCAGGACGGGCTTCCGTTTCCCGGGTCACGTGCCCAGGGAACCTAGGAACCTGGCCTGGTTACTCAAGGGTGGGGCATGTTGCACCGAGGGAGGCTTGTGGTGGAGGGGCCTGGGTGCGCATGCGGGTTTCCGAGTCTGGGCCCGAAACTGGGCAGCCCCGGCTCGGACAAAAGCCATCTCCTGGGGGCCTCCCCCCTGTTCTTCCATCCGTAAAGGGGGATCCCTTTACGGATGGAAGAACAGGGGTATCTTCGGGGTGGTGGTGACTGGACGGTGGTGTCTGCGGGTTTGCCTCCACGTAGGCCGTACACTGGCACCCCCGCCCCATGTGTCCGAGCCCCTTGGATGCACAGGGCCGCTTATCTCGGGATGCAGGTGTCCTGCGGTGGTTAAAGAATGGCGTGGGCACTCCACGGGCGAGAGAGGGCACCTGGACCACGAGAGTGCCCCCGGGAAATTCCCCAGCCCTGGGCACCATGGCTCCAGATGCTTCCCCAGGCTCCTGCCCTGGGGCCTGATCTTGCTCACCTGGGCCCGGGTTCGCCGCAGGTGAATGTCATTTGCGGACACCAAGGACCCGAGACCTTGGATGCGTTTATTGGGAGGGGGCTTGGAGCGCTGGGGGACCGAAGTCACACTGGTCACAGTCCCTTCTCGAGTAGTTTAGGGCAGATATTAGAGAGTGGAGGCAGGTGGGTCCAAGTTTGACACCTAGGGGCAGGGTGGGGCAGTTTGAGCCAAAGCAAGACTCTTAGGGGCCCAGGCGGGGCGCAGGCCTGAGTCCTCCCTGGAGAAACCTTCCATGGTCGTGGGGACCGCCCGCCCTGGCCCTCTTCACCTGGCGCATAACCGTGGCTGGGCCCAGCCCTGGCCCCAGGTCCCCAGGTCCTCCCTGGGCACTCTGCGGATGCGGGGGCGGGAGAACTGCTGGGAAGTGTGGCCAGGGGAAAATGTGACGTCTTCTGCGGGCAGGAAGGGCTTCCGTTTCCCGGGTCACCTGCCCAGGGAACCTGGGAACCTGGCCTGGTTACTCAAGGGTGGGGCATGTTGCCCCGAGGGAGGCTTGTGGTGGAGGGGCCTGGGTGCGCATGCGGGGTTCTGAGTCTGGGCCCGAAACTGGCCAGCCCCGGCTCGGACAAAAGCCATCTCCTGGGGGCCTCCCCCCTGTTCTTCCATCCGTAAAGGGGGATCCCTTTACAGATGGAAGAACAGGGGGATCTTCGGGGTGGTGGTGACTGGACGCTGGTGTCTTCGGGTTTGCCTCCACGTAGGCTATATACTGGCAGCCCTGCCCCATGTGTCCGAGCCCCTTGGAGGCACAGGGCCGCTTATCTCGGGATGCAGGTGTCCTGCGGTGGTTAAGGAATGGCGTGGGCACTCCACGGGCGAGAGAGGGCACCTGGACCCCGAGAGAGCCCCCGGGAAATTGCCCAGCCCTGGGCACCATGGCTCCAGATGCTTCCCCAGGCTCCTGCCCTGGGGCCTGATGTTGCTCAACTGGGCCCGGGTTCACCACAGGTGAATGTCATTTGCGGACACCAAGGCCCCGAGACCTTGGATGCGTTTATTGGGAGGGGGCTTGGAGCGCTGGGGGACCGAAGTCGCACTGGTCACAGTCCCTTCTCGAGTAGTTTAGGGCAGATATTAGAGAGTGGAGGCAGGTGGGTCCAAGTTTGACACCTCGGGGCAGGGTGGGGCAGTTTGAGCCAAAGCAACACTCTTAGGGGCCAGGCGGGGTGCAGGCCTGAGTCCACCCTGGAGAACCCTTCCATGGTCGTGGGGACCGCCCGCCCTGGCCATCTTCACCTGGCGCATAACCGTGGCTGGGCCCAGCCCTGGCCCCAGGTCCCCAGGTCCTCCCTGGGCACTCTGCGGATGCGGGGGCAGGAGAACTGCTGGGAAGTGTGGCCCGGGGAAAATGTGAGGTCCTCTGCGGGCAGGAAGGGCTTCCGTTTCCCGGGTCACGTGCCCAGGGAACCTGGGAACCTGGCCTGGTTACTCAAGGGTGGGGCATGTTGCCCCGAGGGAGGCTTGTGGTGGAGGGGCCTGGGTGCGCATGCGGGGTTCCGAGTCTGGGCCCGAAACTGGCCAGCCCCGGCTCGGACAAAAGCCATCTCCTGGGGGCCTCCCCCCTGTTCTTCCATCCGTAAAGGGGGATCCCTTTACGGATGGAAGAACAGGGGGATCTTCGAGGTGGTGGTGACTGGACGGTGGTGTCTGCGGGTTTGCCTCCACGTAGGCCGTATACTTGCAGCCCCGCCCCATGTGTCCAGGCCCTTGGAGGCACAGCGCCGCTTATCTCGGGATGCAGGTGTCCTGCGGTGGTTAAGGAATGGCGTGGGCACTCCACGGGCTAGAGAGGGCACCTGGACCACGAGAGAGCCCCCGGGAAATTCCCCAGCCCTGGGCACCATGGCTCCAGATGCTTCCCCAGGCTCCTGCCCTGGGGCCTGATGTTGCTCAACTAGGCCCGGGTTCGCCGCAGGTGAATGTCATTTGCTGACACCAAGGACCCGAGACCTTGGATGCGTTTATTGGGGGGGGGCTTGGAGCGCTGGGGGACCGAAGTCGCACTGGTCACAGTCCCTTTTCGCGTAGTTTAGGGCAGATATTAGAGAGTGGAGGCAGGTGGGTCCAAGTTTGTCACCTCGGGGCAGGGTGTGGCAGTTTGAGTCAAAGCAAGATACTTAGGGGTCCAGGCGGGGCGCAGGCCTGAGTCCCCCCTGGAGAACCCTTCCATGGTCGTGGGGACCGGCCGCCCTGGCCCTCTTCACCTGGCACATAACCCTGGCTGGGCCCCGCCCTGGCCCCAGGTCCCCAGGTCCTTCCTGGGCACTCGGCCTTTGCGGGGGCGGGAGAACTGCTGGGAAGTGTGGCCAGGGGAAAATGTGAGGTCCTCTGGGGGCAGGAAGGGCTTCCGTATCCCCGGTCACGTGCCCAGGGAACCTGGGAACGTGGCCTGGTTACTCAAGGGTGGGGCATGTTGCCCCGAGGGAGGCTTGTGGTGGAGGGGCCTGTGTGCGCATGCGGGGTTCCAAGTCTGGGCCCGAAACTGGCCAGCCCCGGCTCGGACAAAAGCCATCTCCTGGGGGCCTCCCCCCTGTTCTTCCATCCGTAAAGGGGGATCCCTTTACGGATGGAAGAACAGGGGGATCTTCGGGGTGGTGGTGACTGGACGGTGGTGTCTGCGGGTTTGCCTCCACGTAGGCCGTATACTGGCACCCCCGCCCCATGTGTCCGAGCCTATAGGAGGCACAGGGCCGCTTATCTCGGGATGCAGGTGTCCTGCGGTGGTTAAGGAATGGCGTGGGCACTCCACGGGCGAGAGAGGGCACCTGGACCACGAGAGAGCCCCCGGGAAATTCCCCAGCCCTGGGCACCATGGCTCCAGATGCTTCCCCAGGCTCCTGCCCTGGGGCCTGATCTTGCTCACCTGGGCCCGGGTTCGCCACAGGTGAATGTCATTTTCGGACACCAAGGACCCGAGACCTTGGACGCGTTTATTGGGAGGGGGCTTGGAGCGGTGGGGGACAGAAGTTGCACTGGTCACAGTCCCTTCTCGAGTAGTTTAGGGCAGATATTAGAGAGTGGAGGCAGGTGTGTCCAAGTTTGACACCTCGGGGCAGGGTGGGGCAGTTTGAGTCAAAGCAAGACTCTTAGGGGCCCAGGCGGGGCGCAGGCCTGAGTCCCCCCTGGAGAACCCTTCCATGGTCGTGGGGACCGCCCGCCCTGGCCCTCTTCACCTGGCACATAACCCTGGCTGGGCCCAGCCCTGGCCCCAGGTCCCCAGGTCCTCCCTGGGCACTCTGCCTTTGCGGGGGCGGGAGAACTGCTGGGAAGTGTGGCCAGGGGAAAATGTGAGGTCCTCTGGGGGCAGGAAGGGCTTCCGTATCCCCGGTCACGTGGCCAGGGAACCTGGGAACCAGGCCTGGTTACTCAAGGGTGGGGCATGTTGCATCGAGGGAGGCTTGTGGTGGAGGGGCCTGGGTGCGCATGCGGGGTTCCGAGTCTGGGCCCGAAACTGGCCAGCTCCGCCTCGGACAAAAGCCATCTCCTGGGGGCCTCCCCCCTGTTCTTCCATCCGTAAAGGGGGATCCCTTTACGGATGGAAGAACAGGGGGATCTTCGGGGTGGTGGTGACTGGACGGTGGTGTCTGCGGATTTGCATCCACGTAGAACGTATACTGACACCCCCGCCCCATGTGTCCGAGCCCCTTGGAGGCACAGGGTCGCTTATCTCGGGATGCAGGTGTCCTGCGGTGGTTAAGGAATGGCGTGGGCACTCCACGGGCGAAAGAGGGCACCTGGACCACGAGAAAGCCCCCCGGAAATTCCCCAGTACTTGGCACCATGGCTACAGATGCTTCCCCAGGCTCCTGACCTGGGGCCTGATCTTGCTCACCTGGGCCCGGGTTCGCCGCAGGTGAATGTCATTTGCGGACACCAAGGACCCGAGACCTTGGATGCGTTTATTGGGAGGGGGCTTGGAGCGGTGGGGGACAGAAGTTGCACTGGTCACAGTCCCTTCTCGAGTAGTTTAGGGCAGATATTAGAGAGTGGAGGCAGGTGGGTCCAAGTTTGACACCTCGTGGCAGGGTGGGGCAGTTTGAGTCAAAGCAAGACTCTTAGGGGCCAGGCGGGGCGCAGGCCTGAGTCCCCCCTGGAGAACCCTTCCATAGTCGTGGGGACCGCCCGCCCTGGCCCTCTTCACCTGGAGCATAACCCTGGCTGGGCCCCGCCCTGGCCCCAGGTCCCCAGGTCCTCCCTGGGCACTCTGCCTATGCGGGGGAGGAGAACTGCTGGGAAGTGTGGCCAGGGGAAAATGTGAGGTCCTCTGGGGGCAGGAAGGGCTTCCGTATCCCGGGTCACGTGCCCAGGGAAACTGGGAACCTGGCCTGGTTACTCAAGGGTGGGGCATGTTGCATCGAGGGAGGCTTGTGGTGGAGGGGCCTGGGTGCGCATGCGGGGTTCCGAGTCTGGGCCCGAAACTGGCCAGCCGCGGCTGGGACAAAAGCCATCTCCTGGGGGCCTCCCCCCTGTTGTCCACCCGTAAAGGGGGATCCCTTTACGGATGGAAGAACAGGGGGATCTTCGGGGTGGTGGTGACTGGACGGTGGTGTCTGCGGGTTTGCCTCCACGTAGGCCGTATACTGGCACCCCAGCCCCATGTGTCCGAGCCACTTGGAGGCACAGGGCCGCTTATCTCGGGATGCAGGTGTCCTGCAGTGGTTAAGGAATGGCGTGGGCACTCCACGGGCGAGAGAGGGCACCTGGACCACGAGAGAGCCCCCGGGAAATTCCCCAGCCCTGGGCACCATGGCTCCAGATGCTTCCCCAGGCTCCTGCCCTGGGGCCTGATGTTGCTCAACTGGGCACGGGTTCGCCACAGGTGAATGTCATTTGCAGACACCAAGGACCGGGGACTTTGGATGCCTTTATTGGGAGGGGGCTTGGAGCGCTGGGGGACCGAAGTCACACTGGTCACAGTCCCTTCTCGAGTAGTTTAGGGCAGATATTAGAGAGTGGAGGCAGGTGGGTCCAAGTTTGACACCTCGGGGCAGGGTGGGGCAGTTTGAGCCAAAGCAAGACTTTTAGTGGCCCAGGCGGGGCGCAGGCCTGAGTCCCCCCTGGAGAACCCTCCGATGGTCGTGGGGACCGCCCGCCCTGGCCCTCTTCATGTGGCACATAACCCTGGGTGGGCCCAGCCCTGGCCCCAGGTCCCCAGGTCCTCCCTGGGCACTCTTCCTATGCGGGGGCGGGAGAACTGCTGGGAAGTCTGGCCAGGGGAAAATTTGAGGTCCTCTGGTGGCAGGAAGGACTTCCGTTTCCCGGGTCACGTGCCCAGGGAACCTGGGAACCTGGCCCGGTTACTCAAGGGTGGGGCATGTTGCACCGAGGGAGGCTTGTGGTGGAGGGGCCTGGGTGCGCATGCGGGGTTCCGAGTCTGGGGCCTAAACTGGCCAGCCCCGGCTCGGACAAAAGCCATCTCCTGGGGGCCTCCCCCCTGTTCTTCCATCCGTAAAGGGGGATCCCTTTACGGATGGAAGAACAGGGGGTTCTTCGGGGTGGTGGTGACTGGACGGTGGTGTCTGCGGGTTTGCCTCCACGTAGGCCGTATACTGGCACCCCCGCCCCATGTGTCCGAGCCCCTTGGAGGCACAGGACCGCTTATCTCGGGATGCAGGTGTCCTGCGGTGGTTAAGGAATGGCGTGGGCACTCCACGGGCGAGAGAGGGCACCTGGACCACGAGAGAGCCCCCGGGAAATTCCCCAGCCCTGGGCACCATGGCTCCAGATGCTTCCCAAGGCTCCTGCCCTGGGGCCTGATCTTGCTCATCTGGGCCCGGGTTAGCCGCAGGTTAATGTCATTTGCGGACACCAAGGACCCGAGACCTTGGATGCGTTTATTGGGAGGGGGCTTGGAGCGCTGGGGGACCGAAGTCGCACTGGTCACAGTCCCTTCTCGAGTAGTTTAGTGTAGATATTAGAGAGTGGAGGCAGGAGGGTCCAAGTTTGACACCTCGGGGCAGGGTGGGGCAGTTTGAGCCAAAGCAAGACTCTTAGGGGCCCAGGCAGGGCGCAGGCCTGAGTCCCCCCTGGAGAACCCTTCCATGGTCGTGGGGACCGCCCGCCCTGGCCCTCTTCACCTGGCGCATAACCGTGGCTGAGCCCAGCCCTGGCCTCAGGTCCCCAGGTCCTCCCTGGGCACTCTGCCTATGCGGGGGCGGGATAACTGCTGGGAAGTGTGGCCAGGGGAAAATGTGAGGTCCTCTGGGGACAGGACGGGCTTCCGTTTCCCGGGTCACGTGCCCAGGGAACCTGGGAACCTGGCCTGGTTACTCAAGGGTGGGGCATGTTGCACCGAGGGAGGCTTGTGGTGGAGGGGCCTGGGTGCGCATGCGGGGTTCCGAGTCTGGGCCCGAAACTGGCCAGCCCCGGCTCGGACAAAAGCCATCTCCTGGGGGCCTCCCCCCTGTTCTTCCATCCGTAAAGGGGGATCCCTTTACGGATGGAAGAACAGGGGGATCTTCGGGTGGTGGTGACTGGACGGTGGTGTCTGCGGGTTTGCCTCCACGTAGGCCGTACACTGGCACCCCCGCCCCATGTGTCCGAGCCCCTTGGAGGCACAGGGCCGCTTATCTCGGGATGCAGGTGTCCTGCGGTGGTTAAAGAATGGCGTGGGCACTCCACGGGCGAGAGAGGGCACCTGGACCACGAGAGAGCCCCCGGGAAATTCCCCAGCCCTGGGCACCATGGCTCCAGATGCTTCCCCAGGCTCCTGCCCTGGGGCCTGATCTTGCTCACCTGGGCCGGGATTCGCCGCAGGTGAATGTCATTTGGGGACACCAAGGACCCGAGACCTTGGATGCGTTTATTGGGAGTGGGCTTGGAGCGCTGGGGGACCGAAGTCGCACTGGTCACAGTCCCTTCTCGAGTAGTTTAGGGCAGATATTAGAGAGTGGAGGCAGGTGGGTCCAAGTTTGACACCTCGGGGCAGGGTGGGGCAGTTTGAGCCAAAGCAAGACTCTTAGGGGCCCAGGCGGGGCGCAGGCCTGAGTCCCCCCTGGAGAACCCTCCCTTGGTCGTGGGGACCGCCCGCCCTGGCCCTCTTCACCTGGCGCATAACCGTGGCTGGGCCCAGCCCTGGCCCCAGGTCCCCAGGTCCTCCCTGGGAACTCTGCCTATGCAGGGGCGGGAGAACTGCTGGGAAGTGTGGCCAGGGGAAAATGTGAGGTCCTCTGGGGGCAGGAAGGGCTTCCGTTTCCCGGGTCACGTGCCCAGGGAACAAGGGAACCTGGCCTGGTTACTCAAGGGTGGGGCATGTTGCCCCGAGGGAGGCTTGTGGTGGAGGGGCCTGGGTGCGCATGCGGGGTTTCGAGTCTGGGCCCGAAACTGGCCAGCCCCGGCTCGGACAAAAGCCATCTCCTGGGGGCCTCCCCCCTGTTCTTCCATCCGTAAAGGGGGATTCCTTTACGGATGGAAGAACAGGGGGATCTTCGGGGTGGTGGTGACTGGACGGTGGTTTCTGCGGGTTTGCCTCCACGTAGGCCGTATACTGGCACCCCCGCCCCATGTGTCCAAGCCCCTTGGAGGCACAGGGCCGCTTATCTCGGGATGCTGGTGTCCTGCGGTGGTTAAGGAATGGCGTGGGCACTCCTCGGGCGAGAGAGGGCACCTGGAGCACGAGAGATCCCCCAGGAAATTCCCCAGCCCTGGGCACCATGGCTCCAGATGCTTCCCCAGGCTCCTGCCCTGGGGCCTGATCTTGCTCAACTGGGCCCGGTTTCGCCGCAGGTGAATGTCATTTGCGGACACCAAGGATCCGAGACCTTGGATGCGTTTATTGGGAGGGGGCTTGGAGCGCTGGGGGACCGAAGTCGCACTGGTCACAGTCCCTTCTCGAGTAGTTTAGGGCAGATATTAGAGAGTGGAGGCAGGTGGGTCCAAGTATGACACCTCGGGGCAGGGTGGGGCAGTTTGAGCCAAAGCAAGACTCTTAGGGGCCCAGGCGGGGAGCAGGCCTGAGTCCCCCCTGGAAAACCCTCCCTTGGTCGTGGGGACCGCCCGCCCTGGCCCTCTTCACCTGGCGCATAACCGTGGCTGGGCCCAGCCCTGGCCCCTTGTCCCCAGGTCCTCCCTGGGCACTCTGCCTATGCAGGGGCGGGAGAACTGCTGGGAAGTGTGGCCAGGGGAAAATGTGAGGTCCTCTGCGGGCAGGAAGGGCTTCCGTTTCCCGGGTCACGTGCCCAGGGAACATGGGAACCTGGCCTGGTTACTCAAGGGTGGGGCATGTTGCCCCGAGGGAGGCTTGTGGTGGAGGGGCCTGGGTGCGCATGCGGGGTTCCGGGTCTGGGCCCGAAACTGGCCCGCCCCGGCTCGGACAAAAGCCATCTCCTGGGGGCCTCCCCCCTGTTCTTCCATCCGTAAAGGGGGATCCCTTTACGGATGGAAGAACAGGGGGATCTTCGGGGTGGTG
This sequence comes from Desmodus rotundus, assembly GCF_022682495.2. Taxonomy (NCBI): domain Eukaryota; kingdom Metazoa; phylum Chordata; class Mammalia; order Chiroptera; family Phyllostomidae; genus Desmodus; species Desmodus rotundus. The sequence continues at coordinate 40,998,187 of NC_071387.1, read as the reverse complement.
GTGACTGGACGGTGGTGTCTGCGGGTTTGCCTCCACGTAGGCAGTATACTGGCACCCCCGCCCCATGTGTCCGAGCCCCTTGGAGGCACAGGGCCGCTTATCTCGGGATGCTGGTGTCCTGCGGTGGTTAAGGAATGGCGTGGGCACTCCACGGGCGAGAGAGGGCACCTGGACCACGAGAGAGCCCCCGGGAAATTCCCCAGCCCTGGGCACCATGGCTTCAGATGCTTCCCCAGGCTCCTTCCCTGGGGCCTGATCTTGCTCAACTGGGTACGGGTTCGGCGCAGGTGAATGTCATTTGCGGACACAAGGACCCGAGACCTTGGATGCGTTTATTGGGAGTGGGCTTGGAGCGCTGGGGGACCGAAGTCGCACTGGTCACAGTCCCTTCTCGAGTAGTTTAGGGCAGATATTAGAGAGTGGAGGCAGGTGGGTCCAAGTTTGACACCTCGGGGCAGGGTGGGGCAGTATGAGCCAAAGCAAGACTCTTAGGGGCCCAGGCGGGGCGCAGGCCTGAGTCCCCCCTGGAGAACCCTTCCATGGTCGTGGGGACCGCCCGCCCTGGCCCTCTTCACCTGGCACATAACCGTGGCTGGGCCCAGCCCTGGCCCCAGGTCCCCAGGTCCTCCCTGGGCACTCTGCGGTTGCGGGGGCGGGAGAACTGCTAGGAAGTGTGGCCAGGGGAAAATGTGAGGTCCTCTGCGGGCAGGAAGAGCTTCCGTTTCCCGGGATACGTGCCCAGGGAACCTGGGAACCTGGCCTGGTTACTCAAGGGTGGGGCATGTTGCCCCAAGGGAGGCTTGTGGTGGAGGGGCCTGGGTGCGCATGCGGGGTTCCGAGTCTGGGCCCGAAACTGGCCAGCCCCGGCTGGGACAAAAGCCATCTCCTGGGGGCCTCCCCCCTGTTCTTCCATCCGTAAAGGGGGATCCCTTTACGGATGGAAGAACAGGGGGATCTTCGGGGTGGTGGTGACTGGACGGTGGTGTCTGCGGGTTTGCCTCCACGTAGGCCGTACACTGGCACCCCCGCCCCATGTGTCCGAGCCCCTTGGAGGCACAGGGCCGCTTATCTCGGGATGCAGGTGTCCTGCGGTGGTTAAGGAATGGCGTGGGCACTCCACGGGCGAGAGAGGGCACCTGGACCACGAGAGAGCCCCCGGGAAATTCCCCAGCCCTGGGCACCATGGCTCCAGATGCTTCCCCAGGCTCCTGCCCAGGGGCCTGATGTTGCTCAAGTGGGCCCGGGTTCGCCGCAGGTGAATGTCATTTGCGGACACCAAGGACCTGAGACCTTGGACGCGTTTATTGGGAGGGGGCTTGGAGCGCTGGGGGACCGAAGTCACACTGGTCACAGTCCCTTCTCGAGTAGTTTAGGGCAGATATTAGAGAGTGGAGGCAGGTGGGTCCAAGTTTGACACTTCGGGGCAGGGTGGGGCAGTTTGAGCCAAAGCAAGACTCTTAGGGGCCCAGGCAGGGCGCAGGCCTGAGTCCTCCCTGGAGAACCCTTCCATGGTCGTGGGGACCGCCCGCCCTGGCCCTCTTCACCTGGCGCATAACCCTGGCTGGGCCCAGCCGTGGCCCCAGGTCCCCAGGTCCTCCCTGGGCACTCTGCCGATGCGGGGCGGGAGAACTGCTGGGAAGTGTGGCCAGGGGAAAATGTGAGGTCCTCTGGGGGCAAGACGGGCTTCCGTTTCCCGGGTCATGTGCCCAGGGAACCTGGGAACCTGGCCTGGTTACTCAAGGGTGGGGCATGTTGCCCCGAGGGAGGCTTGTGGTGGAGGGGCCTGGGTGCGCATGCGGGTTTCCGAGTCTGGGCCCGAAACTGGCCAGCCCCGGCTCGGACAAAAGCCATCTCCTGGGGGCCTCCCCCCTGTTCTTCCATCCGTAAAGGGGGATCCCTTTACGGATGGAAGAACAGGGGGATCTTCGGGGTGGTGGTGACTGGACGGTGGTGTCTGCGGGTTTGCCTCCACGTAGGCCGTACACTGGCACCCCCGCCCCATGTGTCCGAGCCCCTTGGATGCACAGGGCAGCTTATCTCGGGATGCAGGTGTCCTGCGGTGGTTAAAGAATGGCGTGGGCACTCCACGGGCGAGAGAGGGCACCTGGACCACGAGAGTGCCCCCGGGAAATTCCCCAGCCCTGGGCACCATGGCTCCAGATGCTTCCCCAGGCTCCTGCCCTGGGGCCTGATCTTGCTCACCTGGGCCTGGGTTCGCCGCAGGTGAATGTCATTTGGGGACACCAAGGACCTAAGACCTTGGATGCGTTTATTGGGAGGGGGCTTGGAGCGCTGGGGGACCGAAGTCGCACTGGTCAGTGTCCCTTCTCGAGTAGTTTAGGGCAGATATTAGAGAGTGGAGGCAGGTGGGTCCAAGTTTGACACCTCGGGGCAGGGTGGGGCAGTTTGAGCCAAAGCAAGACTCTTAGGGGCCCAGGCGGGGCGCAGGCCTGAGTCCCCCCTGGAGAACCCTCCCTTGGTCGTGGGGACCGCCCGCCCTGGCCCTCTTCACCTGGCGTATAACCGTGGCTGGGCCCAGCCCTGGCCCCAGGTCCCCAGGTCCTCCCTGGGCACTCTGCCTATGCGGGGGCGGGAGAACTGCTGGGAAGTGTGGCCAGGGGAAAATGTGAGGTCCTCTGGGGGCAGGAAGGGCTTCCGTTTCCCGGGTCACGTGCCCAGGGAACATGGGAACCTGGCCTGGTTACTCAAGGGTGGGGCATGTTGCCCCGAGGGAGGCTTGTGGTGGAGGGGCCTGGGTGCGCATGCGGGGTTTCGAGTCTGGGCCCGAAACTGGCCAGCCCCGGCTCGGACAAAAGCCATCTCCTGGGGGCCTCCCCCCTGTTCTTCCATCCGTAAAGGGGGATCCCTTTACGGATGGAAGAACAGGGGGATCTTCGGGGTGGTGGTGACTGGACGGTGGTTTCTGCGGGTTTGCCTCCACGTAGGCCGTATACTGGCACCCCCGCCCCATGTGTCCAAGCCCCTTGGAGGCACAGGGCCGCTTATCTCGGGATGCTGGTGTCCTGCGGTGGTTAAGGAATGGCGTGGGCACTCCTCGGGCGAGAGAGGGCACCTGGACCACGAGAGTGCCCCCGGGAAATTCCCCAGCCCTGGGCACCATGGCTCCAGATGCTTCCCCAGGCTCCTGCCCTGGGGCCTGATCTTGCTCAACTGGGCCCGGGTTCGCCGCAGGTGAATGTCATTTGCGGACACCAAGGATCCGAGACCTTGGATGCGTTTATTGGGAGGGGGCTTGGAGCGCTGGGGGACCGAAGTCGCACTGGTCACAGTCCCTTCTCGAGTAGTTTAGGGCAGATATTAGAGAGTGGAGGCAGGTGGGTCCAAGTATGACACCTCGGGGCAGGGTGGGGCAGTTTGAGCCAAAGCAAGACTCTTAGGGGCCCAGGCGGGGCGCAGGCCTGAGTCCCCCCTGGAAAACCCTCCCTTGGTCGTGGGGACCGCCCGCCCTGGCCCTCTTCACCTGGCGCATAACCGTGGCTGGGCCCAGCCCTGGCCCCATGTCCCCAGGTCCTCCCTGGGCACTCTGCCTATGCAGGGGCGGGAGAACTGCTGGGAAGTGTGGCCAGGGGAAAATGTGAGGTCCTCTGGGGGCAGGAAGGGCTTCGGTTTCCCGGGTCACGTGCCCAGGGAACCTGGCAACCTGGCCTGGTTACTCAAGGGTGGGGCATGTTGCACCGAGGGAGGCTTGTGGTGGAGAAGCCTGGGTGCGCATGCGGGGTTCCGAGTCTGGGCCCGAAACTGGCCAGCCCCGGCTCGGACAAAAGCCATCTCCTGGGGGCCTCCCCCCTGTTCTTCCATCCGTAAAGGGGGATCCCTTTACGGATGGAAGAACAGGGGGATCTTCGGGGTGGTGGTGACTGGACGGTGGTGTCTGCGGGTTTGCCTCCACGTAGGCCGTACACTGGCACCCCCGCCCCATGTGTCCGAGCCCCTTGGAGGCACAGGGCCGCTTATCTCGGGATGCAGGTGTCCTGCGGTGGTTAACGAATGGCGTGGGCACTCCACGGGCGAGAGAGGGCACCTGGACCACGAGAGTGCCCCCGGGAAATTCCCCAGCCCTGGGCACCATGGCTCCAGATGCTTCCCCAGGCTCCTGCCCTGGGGCGTGATCTTGCTCACCTGGGCCCGGGTTCGCCGCAGGTGAATGTCATTTGCGGACACCAAGGACCCGAGACCTTGGATGCGTTTATTGGGAGGGGGCTAGGAGCGCTGGGGGACCGAAGTCACACTGGTCACAGTCCCTTCTCGAGTAGTTTAGGGCAGATATTAGAGAGTGGAGGCAGGTGGGTCCAAGTTTGACACATCGGGGCAGGGTGGGGCAGTTTGAGCCAAAGCAAGACTCTTAGGGGCCCAGGCGGGGCGCAGGCCTGAGTCCTCCCTGGAGAACCCTTCCATGGTCGTGGGGAAAGCCCGCCCTGGCCCTCTTCACCTGGCGCATAACCCTGGCTGGGCCCAGCCCGGGCCCCAGGTGCCCAGGTCCTCCCTGGGCACTCTGCCTATGCGGGGGCGGGAGAACTGCTGGGAAGTGTGGCCAGGGGAAAATGTGAGGTCCTCTGAGGGCAGGAAGGGCTTCCGTTTCCCGGGTCACGTGCCCAGGGAACCTGGGAACCTGGCCTGGTTACTCAAGGGTGGGGCATGTTGCCCCGAGGGAGGCTTGTGGTGGAGGGGCCTGGGTGCGCATGCGGGGTTTCGAGTCTGGGCCCGAAACTGGCCAGCCCCGGCTCGGACAAAAGCCATCTCCTGGGGGCCTCCCCCCTGTTCTTCCATCCGTAAAGGGGGATCCCTTTACGGATGGAAGAACAGGGGGATCTTCGGGGTGGTGGTGACTGGACGGTGGTGTCTGCGGGTTTGCCTCCACGTAGGCCGTATACTGGCACCCCCGCCCCATGTGTCCGAGCCCCTTGGAGGCACAGGGCCGCTTATCTCGGGATGCAGGTGTCCTGCGGTGGTTAAGGAATGGCGTGGGCACTCCACGGGCGAGAGAGGGCACCTGGACCACGAGAGAGCCCCCGGGAAATTCCCCAGTCCTGGGCACCATGGCTCCAGATGCTTCCCCAGGCTCCTGCCCTGGGGCCTGATGTTGCTCAACTGGGCCCGGGTTCGCCACAGGTGAATGTCATTTGCAGACACCAAGGACCGGGGACCTTGGATGCGTTTATTGGGAGGGGGCTTGGAGCACTGGGGGACCGAAGTTGCACTGGTCACAGTCCCTTCTCGAGTAGTTTAGGGCAGATATTAGAGAGTGGAGGCAGGTGGGTCCAAGTTTGACACCTCCGGGCAGGGTGGGGCAGTTTGAGCCAAAGCAAGTCTCTTAGGGGCCCAGGCGGGGCGCAGGCCTGAGTCCTCCCTGGATAACCCTTCCATGGTCGTGGGGACCGCCCGCCCTGGCCCTCTTCACCTGGCGCATAACCGTGGCTGGGCCCCGCCCTGGCCCCAGGTCCCCAGGTCCTCCCTGGGCACTCTGCCTTTGCGGGGGCGGGAGAACTGCTGGGAAGTGTGGCCAGGGGAAAATGTGAGGTCCTCTGGGGGCAGGAAGGGCTTCCGTATCCCGGGTCACGTGCCCAGGGAACCTGGGAACCTGGCCTGGTTACTCAAGGGTGGGGCATGTTGCATCGATGGAGGCTTGTGGTGGAGGGGCCTGGGTGCGCATGCGGGGTTCCGAGTCTGGGCCCGAAACGGCCAGCTCCGGCTCGGACAAAAGCCATCTCCTGGGGGCCTCCCCCCTGTTCTTCCATCCGTAAAGGGGGATCCCTTTACGGATGGAAGAACAGGGGGATCTTCGAGGTGGTGGTGACTGGACGGTGGTGTCGGCGGGTTTGCCTCCACGTAGGCCGTATACTGGCACCCCCGCCCCATGTGTCCGAGCCCCTTGGAGGCACAGGGCCGCTTATCTCGGTATGCAGGTGTCCTGCGGTGGTTAAGGAATGGCGTGGGCACTCCACGGGCGAGAGAGGGCACCTGGACCACGAGAGTGCCCCCGGGAAATTCCCCAGCCCTGGGCACCATGGGTCCAGATGCTTCCCCAGGCTCCTGCCCTGGGGCCTGATCTTGCTCAACTGGGCCCGGGTTCGGCGCAGGTGAATGTCATTTGCGGACACAAGGACCCGAGACCTTGGATGCGTTTATTGGGAGGGGGCTTGGAGCGCTGGGGGACCGAAGTCGCACTGGTCACAGTCCCTTCTCGAGTAGTTTAGGGCAGATATTAGGGAGTGGATGCAGGTGGGTCCAAGTTTGACACCTCGGGGCAGGGTGGGGCAGTTTGAGCCAAAGCAACACTCTTAGGGGCCCAGGCGGGGCGCAGGCCTGAGTCCCCCCTGGAGAACACTTCCATGGTCGTGGGGACCGCCCGCCCTGGCCCTCTACACCTGGCGCATAACCGTGGCTGGGCCCAGCCCTGGCCCCAGGTCCCCAGGTCCTCCCTGGGCACTCTGCCTATGCGGGGGCGGGAGAACTGCTGGGAAGTGTGGCCCGGGGAAAATGTGAGGTCCTCTGCGGGCAGGACGGGCTTCCGTTTCCCGGGTCACGTGCCCAGGGAACCTAGGAACCTGGCCTGGTTACTCAAGGGTGGGTCATGTTGCACCGAGGGAGGCTTGTGGTGGAGGGGCCTGGGTGCGCATGCGGGGTTCCGAGTCTGGGCCCGAAACTGGCCAGCCCCGGCTCTGACAAAAGCCATCTCCTGGGGGCCTCCCCCCTGTTCTTCCATCCGTAAAGGGGGATCCCTTTACGGATGGAAGAACAGGGGGATCTTCGGGGTGGTGGTGACTGGACGGTGGTGTCTGCGGGTTTGCCTCCACGTAGGCCGTATACTGGCACCCCTGCCCCATGTGTCCGAGCCCCTTGGAGGCACAGGGCCGCTTATCTCGGGATGCAGGTATCCTGCGGTGGTTAAGGAATGGCGTGGGCACTCCACGGGCGAGAGAGTGCACCTGGACCACGAGAGGGCCCCCGGAAAATTCCACAGCCCTGGGCACCATGGCTCCAGATGCTTCCCCAGGCTCCTGCCCTGGGGCCTGATCTTGCTCAACTGGGCCCGGTTTCGCCGCAGGTGAATGTCATTTGCGGACACCAAGGATCCGAGACCTTGGATGCGTTTATTGGGAGGGGGCTTGGAGCGCTGGGGGACCGAAGTCGCACTGGTCACAGTCCCTTCTCGAGTAGTTTAGGGCAGATATTAGAGAGTGGAGGCAGGTGGGTCCAAGTATGACACCTCGGGGCAGGGTGGGGCAGTTTGAGCCAAAGCAAGACTCTTAGGGGCCCAGGCGGGGAGCAGGCCTGAGTCCCCCCTGGAAAACCCTCCCTTGGTCGTGGGGACCGCCCGCCCTGGCCCTCTTCACCTGGCGCATAACCGTGGCTGGGCCCAGCCCTGGCCCCATGTCCCCAGGTCCTCCCTGGGCACTCTGCCTATGCAGGGGCGGGAGAACTGCTGGGAAGTGTGGCCAGGGGAAAATGTGAGGTCCTCTGCGGGCAGGAAGGGCTTCCGTTTCCCGGGTCACGTGCCCAGGGAACATGGGAACCTGGCCTGGTTACTCAAGGGTGGGGCATGTTGCCCCGAGGGAGGCTTGTGGTGGAGGGGCCTGGGTGCGCATGCGGGGTTCCGGGTCTGGGCCCGAAACTGGCCCGCCCCGGCTCGGACAAAAGCCATCTCCTGGGGGCCTCCCCCCTGTTCTTCCATCCGTAAAGGGGGATCCCTTTACGGATGGAAGAACAGGGGGATCTTCGGGGTGGTGGTGACTGGACGGTGGTGTCTGCGGGTTTGCCTCCACGTAGGCAGTATACTGGCACCCCCGCCCCATGTGTCCGAGCCCCTTGGAGGCACAGGGCCGCTTATCTCGGGATGCTGGTGTCCTGCGGTGGTTAAGGAATGGCGTGGGCACTCCACGGGCGAGAGAGGGCACCTGGACCACGAGAGAGCCCCCGGGAAATTCCCCAGCCCTGGGCACCATGGCTTCAGATGCTTCCCCAGGCTCCTTCCCTGGGGCCTGATCTTGCTCAACTGGGTACGGGTTCGGCGCAGGTGAATGTCATTTGCGGACACAAGGACCCGAGACCTTGGATGCGTTTATTGGGAGTGGGCTTGGAGCGCTGGGGGACCGAAGTCGCACTGGTCACAGTCCCTTCTCGAGTAGTTTAGGGCAGATATTAGAGAGTGGAGGCAGGTGGGTCCAAGTTTGACACCTCGGGGCAGGGTGGGGCAGTATGAGCCAAAGCAAGACTCTTAGGGGCCCAGGCGGGGCGCAGGCCTGAGTCCCCCCTGGAGAACCCTTCCATGGTCGTGGGGACCGCCCGCCCTGGCCCTCTTCACCTGGCACATAACCGTGGCTGGGCCCAGCCCTGGCCCCAGGTCCCCAGGTCCTCCCTGGGCACTCTGCGGTTGCGGGGGCGGGAGAACTGCTAGGAAGTGTGGCCAGGGGAAAATGTGAGGTCCTCTGCGGGCAGGAAGAGCTTCCGTTTCCCGGGATACGTGCCCAGGGAACCTGGGAACCTGGCCTGGTTACTCAAGGGTGGGGCATGTTGCCCCAAGGGAGGCTTGTGGTGGAGGGGCCTGGGTGCGCATGCGGGGTTCCGAGTCTGGGCCCGAAACTGGCCAGCCCCGGCTGGGACAAAAGCCATCTCCTGGGGGCCTCCCCCCTGTTCTTCCATCCGTAAAGGGGGATCCCTTTACGGATGGAAGAACAGGGGGATCTTCGGGGTGGTGGTGACTGGACGGTGGTGTCTGCGGGTTTGCCTCCACGTAGGCCGTACACTGGCACCCCCGCCCCATGTGTCCGAGCCCCTTGGAGGCACAGGGCCGCTTATCTCGGGATGCAGGTGTCCTGCGGTGGTTAAGGAATGGCGTGGGCACTCCACGGGCGAGAGAGGGCACCTGGACCACGAGAGAGCCCCCGGGAAATTCCCCAGCCCTGGGCACCATGGCTCCAGATGCTTCCCCAGGCTCCTGCCCAGGGGCCTGATGTTGCTCAAGTGGGCCCGGGTTCGCCGCAGGTGAATGTCATTTGCGGACACCAAGGACCTGAGACCTTGGACGCGTTTATTGGGAGGGGGCTTGGAGCGCTGGGGGACCGAAGTCACACTGGTCACAGTCCCTTCTCGAGTAGTTTAGGGCAGATATTAGAGAGTGGAGGCAGGTGGGTCCAAGTTTGACACTTCGGGGCAGGGTGGGGCAGTTTGAGCCAAAGCAAGACTCTTAGGGGCCCAGGCAGGGCGCAGGCCTGAGTCCTCCCTGGAGAACCCTTCCATGGTCGTGGGGACCGCCCGCCCTGGCCCTCTTCACCTGGCGCATAACCCTGGCTGGGCCCAGCCGTGGCCCCAGGTCCCCAGGTCCTCCCTGGGCACTCTGCCGATGCGGGGCGGGAGAACTGCTGGGAAGTGTGGCCAGGGGAAAATGTGAGGTCCTCTGGGGGCAAGACGGGCTTCCGTTTCCCGGGTCATGTGCCCAGGGAACCTGGGAACCTGGCCTGGTTACTCAAGGGTGGGGCATGTTGCCCCGAGGGAGGCTTGTGGTGGAGGGGCCTGGGTGCGCATGCGGGTTTCCGAGTCTGGGCCCGAAACTGGCCAGCCCCGGCTCGGACAAAAGCCATCTCCTGGGGGCCTCCCCCCTGTTCTTCCATCCGTAAAGGGGGATCCCTTTACGGATGGAAGAACAGGGGGATCTTCGGGGTGGTGGTGACTGGACGGTGGTGTCTGCGGGTTTGCCTCCACGTAGGCCGTACACTGGCACCCCCGCCCCATGTGTCCGAGCCCCTTGGATGCACAGGGCAGCTTATCTCGGGATGCAGGTGTCCTGCGGTGGTTAAAGAATGGCGTGGGCACTCCACGGGCGAGAGAGGGCACCTGGACCACGAGAGTGCCCCCGGGAAATTCCCCAGCCCTGGGCACCATGGCTCCAGATGCTTCCCCAGGCTCCTGCCCTGGGGCCTGATCTTGCTCACCTGGGCCTGGGTTCGCCGCAGGTGAATGTCATTTGGGGACACCAAGGACCTAAGACCTTGGATGCGTTTATTGGGAGGGGGCTTGGAGCGCTGGGGGACCGAAGTCGCACTGGTCAGTGTCCCTTCTCGAGTAGTTTAGGGCAGATATTAGAGAGTGGAGGCAGGTGGGTCCAAGTTTGACACCTCGGGGCAGGGTGGGGCAGTTTGAGCCAAAGCAAGACTCTTAGGGGCCCAGGCGGGGCGCAGGCCTGAGTCCCCCCTGGAGAACCCTCCCTTGGTCGTGGGGACCGCCCGCCCTGGCCCTCTTCACCTGGCGTATAACCGTGGCTGGGCCCAGCCCTGGCCCCAGGTCCCCAGGTCCTCCCTGGGCACTCTGCCTATGCGGGGGCGGGAGAACTGCTGGGAAGTGTGGCCAGGGGAAAATGTGAGGTCCTCTGGGGGCAGGAAGGGCTTCCGTTTCCCGGGTCACGTGCCCAGGGAACATGGGAACCTGGCCTGGTTACTCAAGGGTGGGGCATGTTGCCCCGAGGGAGGCTTGTGGTGGAGGGGCCTGGGTGCGCATGCGGGGTTTCGAGTCTGGGCCCGAAACTGGCCAGCCCCGGCTCGGACAAAAGCCATCTCCTGGGGGCCTCCCCCCTGTTCTTCCATCCGTAAAGGGGGATCCCTTTACGGATGGAAGAACAGGGGGATCTTCGGGGTGGTGGTGACTGGACGGTGGTTTCTGCGGGTTTGCCTCCACGTAGGCCGTATACTGGCACCCCCGCCCCATGTGTCCAAGCCCCTTGGAGGCACAGGGCCGCTTATCTCGGGATGCTGGTGTCCTGCGGTGGTTAAGGAATGGCGTGGGCACTCCTCGGGCGAGAGAGGGCACCTGGAGCACGAGAGAGCCCCCAGGAAATTCCCCAGCCCTGGGCACCATGGCTCCAGATGCTTCCCCAGGCTCCTGCCCTGGGGCCTGATCTTGCTCAACTGGGCCCGGGTTCGCCGCAGGTGAATGTCATTTGCGGACACCAAGGATCCGAGACCTTGGATGCGTTTATTGGGAGGGGGCTTGGAGCGCTGGGGGACCGAAGTCGCACTGGTCACAGTCCCTTCTCGAGTAGTTTAGGGCAGATATTAGAGAGTGGAGGCAGGTGGGTCCAAGTATGACACCTCGGGGCAGGGTGGGGCAGTTTGAGCCAAAGCAAGACTCTTAGGGGCCCAGGCGGGGCGCAGGCCTGAGTCCCCCCTGGAAAACCCTCCCTTGGTCGTGGGGACCGCCCGCCCTGGCCCTCTTCACCTGGCGCATAACCGTGGCTGGGCCCAGCCCTGGCCCCATGTCCCCAGGTCCTCCCTGGGCACTCTGCCTATGCAGGGGCGGGAGAACTGCTGGGAAGTGTGGCCAGGGGAAAATGTGAGGTCCTCTGCGGGCAGGAAGGGCTTCCGTTTCCCGGGTCACGTGCCCAGGGAACATGGGAACCTGGCCTGGTTACTCAAGGGTGGGGCATGTTGCCCCGAGGGAGGCTTGTGGTGGAGGGGCCTGGGTGCGCATGCGGGGTTCCGGGTCTGGGCCCGAAACTGGCCCGCCCCGGCTCGGACAAAAGCCATCTCCTGGGGGCCTCCCCCCTGTTCTTCCATCCGTAAAGGGGGATCCCTTTACGGATGGAAGAACAGGGGGATCTTCGGGGTGGTGGTGACTGGACGGTGGTGTCTGCGGGTTTGCCTCCACGTAGGCCGTACACTGGCACCCCCGCCCCAAGTGTCCGAGCCCCTTGGATGCACAGGGCAGCTTATCTCGGGATGCAGGTGTCCTGCGGTGGTTAAAGAATGGCGTGGGCACTCCACGGGCGAGAGAGGGCACCTGGACCACGAGAGTGCCCCCGGGAAATTCCCCAGCCCTGGGCACCATGGCTCCAGATGCTTCCCCAGGCTCCTGCCCTGGGGCCTGATCTTGCTCACCTGGGCCCGGGTTCGCCGCAGGTGAATGTCATTTGGGGACACCAAGGACCTAAGACCTTGGATGCGTTTATTGGGAGGGGGCTTGGAGCGCTGGGGGACCGAAGTCGCACTGGTCACAGTCCCTTCTCGAGTAGTTTAGGGCAGATATTAGAGAGTGGAGGCAGGTGGGTCCAAGTTTGACACCTCGGGGCAGGGTGGGGCAGTTTGAGCCAAAGCAAGACTCTTAGGGGCCCAGGCGGGGCGCAGGCCTGAGTCCCCCCTGGAGAACCCTCCCTTGGTCGTGGGGACCGCCCGCCCTGGCCCTCTTCACCTGGCGTATAACCGTGGCTGGGCCCAGCCCTGGCCCCAGGTCCCCAGGTCCTCCCTGGGCACTCTGCCTATGCGGGGGCGGGAGAACTGCTGGGAAGTGTGGCCAGGGGAAAATGTGAGGTCCTCTGGGGGCAGGAAGGGCTTCGGTTTCCCGGGTCACGTGCCCAGGGAACCTGGCAACCTGGCCTGGTTACTCAAGGGTGGGGCATGTTGCACCGAGGGAGGCTTGTGGTGGAGAAGCCTGGGTGCGCATGCGGGGTTCCGAGTCTGGGCCCGAAACTGGCCAGCCCCGGCTCGGACAAAAGCCATCTCCTGGGGGCCTCCCCCCTGTTCTTCCATCCGTAAAGGGGGATCCCTTTACGGATGGAAGAACAGGGGGATCTTCGGGGTGGTGGTGACTGGACGGTGGTGTCTGCGGGTTTGCCTCCACGTAGGCCGTACACTGGCACCCCCGCCCCATGTGTCCGAGCCCCTTGGAGGCACAGGGCCGCTTATCTCGGGATGCAGGTGTCCTGCGGTGGTTAACGAATGGCGTGGGCACTCCACGGGCGAGAGAGGGCACCTGGACCACGAGAGTGCCCCCGGGAAATTCCCCAGCCCTGGGCACCATGGCTCCAGATGCTTCCCCAGGCTCCTGCCCTGGGGCGTGATCTTGCTCACCTGGGCCCGGGTTCGCCGCAGGTGAATGTCATTTGCGGACACCAAGGACCCGAGACCTTGGATGCGTTTATTGGGAGGGGGCTAGGAGCGCTGGGGGACCGAAGTCACACTGGTCACAGTCCCTTCTCGAGTAGTTTAGGGCAGATATTAGAGAGTGGAGGCAGGTGGGTCCAAGTTTGACACATCGGGGCAGGGTGGGGCAGTTTGAGCCAAAGCAAGACTCTTAGGGGCCCAGGCGGGGCGCAGGCCTGAGTCCTCCCTGGAGAACCCTTCCATGGTCGTGGGGAAAGCCCGCCCTGGCCCTCTTCACCTGGCGCATAACCCTGGCTGGGCCCAGCCCGGGCCCCAGGTGCCCAGGTCCTCCCTGGGCACTCTGCCTATGCGGGGGCGGGAGAACTGCTGGGAAGTGTGGCCAGGGGAAAATGTGAGGTCCTCTGAGGGCAGGAAGGGCTTCCGTTTCCCGGGTCACGTGCCCAGGGAACCTGGGAACCTGGCCTGGTTACTCAAGGGTGGGGCATGTTGCCCCGAGGGAGGCTTGTGGTGGAGGGGCCTGGGTGCGCATGCGGGGTTTCGAGTCTGGGCCCGAAACTGGCCAGCCCCGGCTCGGACAAAAGCCATCTCCTGGGGGCCTCCCCCCTGTTCTTCCATCCGTAAAGGGGGATCCCTTTACGGATGGAAGAACAGGGGGATCTTCGGGGTGGTGGTGACTGGACGGTGGTGTCTGCGGGTTTGCCTCCACGTAGGCCGTATACTGGCACCCCCGCCCCATGTGTCCGAGCCCCTTGGAGGCACAGGGCCGCTTATCTCGGGATGCAGGTGTCCTGCGGTGGTTAAGGAATGGCGTGGGCACTCCACGGGCGAGAGAGGGCACCTGGACCACGAGAGAGCCCCCGGGAAATTCCCCAGTCCTGGGCACCATGGCTCCAGATGCTTCCCCAGGCTCCTGCCCTGGGGCCTGATGTTGCTCAACTGGGCCCGGGTTCGCCACAGGTGAATGTCATTTGCAGACACCAAGGACCGGGGACCTTGGATGCGTTTATTGGGAGGGGGCTTGGAGCACTGGGGGACCGAAGTTGCACTGGTCACAGTCCCTTCTCGAGTAGTTTAGGGCAGATATTAGAGAGTGGAGGCAGGTGGGTCCAAGTTTGACACCTCGGGGCAGGGTGGGGCAGTTTGAGCCAAAGCAAGTCTCTTAGGGGCCCAGGCGGGGCGCAGGCCTGAGTCCTCCCTGGATAACCCTTCCATGGTCGTGGGGACCGCCCGCCCTGGCCCTCTTCACCTGGCGCATAACCGTGGCTGGGCCCCGCCCTGGCCCCAGGTCCCCAGGTCCTCCCTGGGCACTCTGCCTTTGCGGGGGCGGGAGAACTGCTGGGAAGTGTGGCCAGGGGAAAATGTGAGGTCCTCTGGGGGCAGGAAGGGCTTCCGTATCCCGGGTCACGTGCCCAGGGAACCTGGGAACCTGGCCTGGTTACTCAAGGGTGGGGCATGTTGCATCGATGGAGGCTTGTGGTGGAGGGGCCTGGGTGCGCATGCGGGGTTCCGAGTCTGGGCCCGAAACGGCCAGCTCCGGCTCGGACAAAAGCCATCTCCTGGGGGCCTCCCCCCTGTTCTTCCATCCGTAAAGGGGGATCCCTTTACGGATGGAAGAACAGGGGGATCTTCGAGGTGGTGGTGACTGGACGGTGGTGTCGGCGGGTTTGCCTCCACGTAGGCCGTATACTGGCACCCCCGCCCCATGTGTCCGAGCCCCTTGGAGGCACAGGGCCGCTTATCTCGGTATGCAGGTGTCCTGCGGTGGTTAAGGAATGGCGTGGGCACTCCACGGGCGAGAGAGGGCACCTGGACCACGAGAGTGCCCCCGGGAAATTCCCCAGCCCTGGGCACCATGGGTCCAGATGCTTCCCCAGGCTCCTGCCCTGGGGCCTGATCTTGCTCAACTGGGCCCGGGTTCGGCGCAGGTGAATGTCATTTGCGGACACAAGGACCCGAGACCTTGGATGCGTTTATTGGGAGGGGGCTTGGAGCGCTGGGGGACCGAAGTCGCACTGGTCACAGTCCCTTCTCGAGTAGTTTAGGGCAGATATTAGGGAGTGGATGCAGGTGGGTCCAAGTTTGACACCTCGGGGCAGGGTGGGGCAGTTTGAGCCAAAGCAACACTCTTAGGGGCCCAGGCGGGGCGCAGGCCTGAGTCCCCCCTGGAGAACACTTCCATGGTCGTGGGGACCGCCCGCCCTGGCCCTCTACACCTGGCGCATAACCGTGGCTGGGCCCAGCCCTGGCCCCAGGTCCCCAGGTCCTCCCTGGGCACTCTGCGGATGCGGGGGCGGGAGAACTGCTGGGAAGTGTGGCCCGGGGAAAATGTGAGGTCCTCTGCGGGCAGGACGGGCTTCCGTTTCCCGGGTCACGTGCCCAGGGAACCTAGGAACCTGGCCTGGTTACTCAAGGGTGGGTCATGTTGCACCGAGGGAGGCTTGTGGTGGAGGGGCCTGGGTGCGCATGCGGGGTTCCGAGTCTGGGCCCGAAACTGGCCAGCCCCGGCTCTGACAAAAGCCATCTCCTGGGGGCCTCCCCCCTGTTCTTCCATCCGTAAAGGGGAATCCCTTTACGGATGGAAGAACAGGGGGATCTTCGGGGTGGTGGTGACTGGACGGTGGTGTCTGCGGGTTTGCCTCCACGTAGGCCGTATACTGGCACCCCTGCCCCATGTGTCCGAGCCCCTTGGAGGCACAGGGCCGCTTATCTCGGGATGCAGGTATCCTGCGGTGGTTAAGGAATGGCGTGGGCACTCCACGGGCGAGAGAGTGCACCTGGACCACGAGAGGGCCCCCGGAAAATTCCACAGCCCTGGGCACCATGGCTCCAGATGCTTCCCCAGGCTCCTGCCCTGGGGCCTGATCTTGCTCAACTGGGCCCGGGTTCACCGCAGGTGAATGTCATTTGCGTACACCAAGGACCCGAGACCTTGGATGCGTTTATTGGGAGGGGGCTTGGAGCGGTGGGGGACAGAAGTTGCACTGGTCACAGTCCCTTCTCGAGTAGTTTAGGGCAGATATTAGAGAGTGGAGGCAGGTGGGTCCAAGTTTGACACCTCGGGGCAGGGTGGGGCAGTTTGAGCCAAAGCAAGACTTTTAGTGGCCCAGGCGGGGCGCAGGCCTGAGTCCCCCCTGGAGAACCCTCCGATGGTCGTGGGGAACGCCCGCCCTGGCCCTCTTCACGTGGCGCATAACCCTGGCTGGGCCCCGCCCTGGCCCCAGGTCCGCAGGTCCTCCCTGGGCACTCTGCCTATGCGGGGGCGGGAGAACTGCTGGAAAGTGTGGCCAGGGGAATATGTGAGGTCCTCTGGGGGCAGGAAGGGCTTCCGTATCCCGGGTCACGTGCCCAGGGAACCTGGGAACCTGGCCTGGTTACTCAAGTGTGGGGCATGTTGCATCGAGGGAGGCTTGTGGTGGAGGGGCCTGGGTGCGCATGCGGGGTTCCTAGTCAGGGCCCGAAACTGGCCAGCTCCGGCTCGGACAAAAGCCCTCTCCTGGGGGCCTCCCCCCTGTTCTTCCATCCGTAAAGGGGGATCCCTTTACGGATGGAAGAACAGGGGGATCTTCGGGGTGGTGGTGACTGGACGGTGGTGTCTGCGGGTTTGCCTCCACGTAGGCCGTATACCGGCACCCCCGCCCCATGTGTCCGAGCCCATAGGAGGCACAGGGACGCTTATCTCGGGATGCAGGTGTCCTGCGGTGGTTAAGGAATGGCGTGGGCACTCCACGGGCGAGAGAGGGCACCTGGACCACGAGAGAGCCCCCGGGAAATTCCCCAACCCTGGGCACCATGGCTCCAGATGCTTCCCCAGGCTCCAGCCCAGGGGCCTGATGTTGCTCAAGTGGGCCCGGGTTCGCCGCAGGTGAATGTCATTTGCGGACACCAAGGACCCGAGACCTTGGATGCGTTTATTGGGAGTGGGCTTGGAGCGCTGGGGGACCGAAGTCACACTGGTCACAGTCCCTTCTCGAGTAGTTTAGGGCAGATATTAGAGAGTGGAGGCAGGTGGGTCCAAGTTTGACACCTCGGGGCAGGGTGGGGCAGTTTGAGCCAAAGCAACACTCTTAGGGGCCCAGGCGGTGCGCAGGCCTGAGTCCCCCCTGGAGAACGCTTCCATGGTCGTGGGGACCGCCCGCCCTGGCCCTCTTCACCTGGCGCATAACCGTGGCTGGGCCCAGCCCTGGCCCCAGGTCCCCAGGTCCTCCCTGGGCACTCTGTGGTTGCGGGGGCAGGAAAACTGCTGGGAAGTGTGGCCAGGGGAAAATGTGAGGTCTTCTGCGGGCAGGAAGGGCTTCCGTTTCCCGGGTCACGTGCCCAGGGAACCTGGGAACCTGGCCTGGTTACTCAAGGGTGAAGCATGTTGCCCCGAGGGAAGCTTGTGGTAGAGGGGCCTGGGTGCGCATGCGGGGTTCCGAGTCTGGGCCCGAAACTGGCCAGCCCCGGCTCGGACAAAAGCCATCTCCTGGGGGCCTCCCCCCTGTTCTTCCATCCGTAAAGGGGGATCCCTTTACGGATGGAAGAACAGGGGGATCTTCGGGGTGGTGGTGACTGGACGGTGGTGTCTGCGGGTTTGCCTCCACGTAGGCCGTATACTTGCAGCCCCGCCCCATGTGTCCGAGCCCCTTGGAGGCACAGCGCCGCTTATCTCGGGATGCAGGTGTCCTGCGGTGGTTAAGGAATGGCGTGGGCACTCCACGGGCGAGAGAGGGCACCTGGACCACGAGAGAGCCCCCGGGATATTCCCCAGCCCTGGGCACCATGGCTCCAGATGCTTCCCCAGGCTCCTGCCCTGGGGCCTGATGTTGCTCAACTGGGCCCGGGTTCGCCGCAGGTGAATGTCATTTGCGGACACGAAGGATCCGAGAACTTGGATGCGTTTATTGGGGGGGGCTTGGAGCGCTGGGGGACCGAAGTCGCACTGGTCACAGTCCCTTCTCGAGTAGTTTAGGGCAGATATTAGAGAGTGGAGGCAGGTGGGTCCAAGTTTGACACCTCGGGGCAGGGTGGGGCAGTTTGAGCCAAAGCAAGACTCTTAGGGGCCCAGGCGGGGCGCGGGCCTGAGTCCCCCCTGGAGAACCCTTCCATGGTCGTGGGGACCGCCCGCCCTGGCCCTCTTCACCTGGCGCATAACCGTGGCTGGACCGAGCCCTGGCCCCAGGTCCCCAGGTCTTCCCTGGGCACTCTGCCTATGCCGGGGCGGGAAACTGCTGGGAAGTGTGGCCAGGGGAAAATGTGAGGTCCTCTGCGGGCAGGAAGGGCTTCCGTTTCCTGGGTCACCTGCCCAGGGAACATGGGAACCTGGCCTGGTTACTCAAGGGTGGGGCATGTTGCCCCGAGGGAGGCTTGTGGTGGAGGGGCCTGGGTGCGCATGCGGGTTTCCGAGTCTGGGCCCGAAACTGGCCAGCCCCGGCTCGGACTAAAGCCATCTCCTGGGGGCCTCCACCCTGTTCTTCCATCCGTAAAGGGGGATCCCTTTACGGATGAAAAAACAGGGGGATCTTCGGGGTGGTGGTGACTGGACGGTGGTGTCTGCGGGTTTGCCTCCACGTAGGCCTTACACTGGCACCCCCGCCCCATGTGTACGAGCCCCTTGGAGGCACAGGGCCGCTTATCTCGGGATGCAGGTGTCCTGCGGTGGTTAAGGAATGGCGTGGGCACTCCACGGGCGAGAGAGGGCACCTGGACCACGAGAGAGCCCCCGGGAAATTCGCCAGCCTTGGGCACCATGGCTCCAGATGCTTCCCCAGGCTCCTCCCTGGGGCCTGATCTTGCTCAACTGGGTCCGGGTTCGGCGCAGGTGAATGTCATTTGCGGACACAAGGACCCGAGACCTTGGATGCGTTTATTGGGAGTGGGCTTGGAGCGCTGGGGGACCGAAGTCGCACTGGTCACAGTCCCTTCTCGAGTAGTTTAGGGCAGATATTAGAGAGTGGAGGCAGGTGGGTCCAAGTTTGACACCTCGGGGCAGGGTGGGGCAGTTTGAGCCAAAGCAAGACTCTTAGGGGCCCAGGCGGGGCGCAGGCCTGAGTCCCCCCTGGAGAACCCTTCCATGGTCGTGGGGACCGCCCGCCCTGGCCCTCTTCACCTGGCGCATAACCGTGGCTGGGCCCAGCCCTGGCCCCAGGTCCCCAGGTCCTCCCTGGGCACTCTGCCTATGCCGGGGCGGGAAACTGCTGGGAAGTGTGGCCAGGGGAAAATGTGAGGTCCTCTGCGGGCAGGAAGGGCTTCGGTTTCCCGGGTCACCTGCCCAGGGAACATGGGAACCTGGCCTGGTCACACAAGGGTGGGGCATGTTGCATCGAGGGAGGCTTGTGGTGGAGGGGCCTGGGTGCGCATGCGGGGTTCCGAGTCTGGGCCCGAAACTGGCCAGCTCCGGCTCGGACAAAAGCCATCTCCTGGGGGCCTCCCCCCTGTTCTTCCATCCGTAAAGGGGGATCCCTTTACGGATGGAAGAACAGGGGGATCTTCGGGGTGGTGGTGACTGGACGGTGGTGTCTGCGGGTTTGCCTCCACGTAGGCCGTATACCGGCACCCCCGCCCCATGTGTCCGAGCCCATAGGAGGCACAGGGACGCTTATCTCGGGATGCAGGTGTCCGGCGGTGGTTAAGGAATGGCGTGGGCACTCCACGGGCGAGAGAGGGCACCTGGACCACGAGAGAGCCCCCGGGAAATTCCCCAACCCTGGGCACCATGGCTCCAGATGCTTCCCCTGGCTCCAGCCCAGGGGCCTGATGTTGCTCAAGTGGGCCCGGGTTCGCCGCAGGTGAATGTCATTTGCGGACACCAAGGACCCGAGACCTTGGATGCGTTTATTGGGAGTGGGCTTGGAGCGCTGGGGGACCGAAGTCACACTGGTCACAGTCCCTTCTCGAGTAGTTTAGGGCAGAATTAGAGAGTGGAGGCAGGTGGGTCCAAGTTTGACACCTCGGGGCAGGGTCGGGCAGTTTGAGCCAAAGCAACACTCTTAGGGGCCCAGGCGGTGCGCAGGCCTGAGTCCCCCCTGGAGAACCCTTCCATGGTCGTGGGGACCGCCCGCCCTGGCCCTCTTCACCTGGCGCATAACCGTGGCTGGGCCCAGCCCTGGCCCCAGGTCCCCAGGTCCTCCCTGGGCACTCTGTGGTTGCGGGGGCAGGAAAACTGCTGGGAAGTGTGGCCAGGGGAAAATGTGAGGTCTTCTGCGGGCAGGAAGGGCTTCCGTTTCCCGGGTCACGTGCCCAGGGAACCTGGGAACCTGGCCTGGTTACTCAAGGGTGAAGCATGTTGCCCCGAGGGAAGCTTGTGGTAGAGGGGCCTGGGTGCGCATGCGGGGTTCCGAGTCTGGGCCCGAAACTGGCCAGCCCCGGCTCGGACAAAAGCCATCTCCTGGGGGCCTCCCCCCTGTTCTTCCATCCGTAAAGGGGGATCCCTTTACGGATGGAAGAACAGGGGGATCTTCGGGGTGGTGGTGACTGGACGGTGGTGTCTGCGGGTTTGCCTCCACGTAGGCCGTATACTTGCAGCCCCGCCCCATGTGTCCGAGCCACTTGGAGGCACAGCGCCGCTTATCTCGGGATGCAGGTGTCCTGCGGTGGTTAAGGAATGGCGTGGGCACTCCACGGGCGAGAGAGGGCACCTGGACCACGAGAGAGCCCCCGGGAAATTCCCCAGCCCTGGGCACCATGGCTCCAGATGCTTCCCCAGGCTCCTGCCCTGGGGCCTGATGTTGCTCAACTGGGCCCGGGTTCGCCGCAGGTGAATGTCATTTTCGGACACCAAGGACCCGAGACCTTGGATGCGTTTATTGGGAGGGGGCTTGGAGCGGTGGGGGACAGAAGTTGCACTGGTCACAGTCTCTTCTCGAGTACTTTAGGGCAGATATTAGAGAGTGGAGGCAGGTGGGTCCAAGTTTGACACCTCGGGGCAGGGTGGGGCAGTTTGAGTCAAAGCAAGATACTTAGGGGCCCAGGCGGGGCGCAGGCCTGAGTCCCCACTGGAGAACCCTTCCATGGTCGTGGGGACCGCCAGCCCTGGCCCTCTTCACCTGGCGCATAACCCTGGCTGGGCCCCGCCTTGGCCCCAGGTCCCCAGGTCTTCCCTGGGCACTCTGCCTATGCGGGGGCGGGAGAACTGCTGGGAAGTGTGGCCAGGGGAAAATGTGAGGTCCTCTGGGGGCAGGAAGGGCTTCCGTTTCCCGGGTCACGTGCCCAGGGAACCTGGGAACCTGGCCTGGTTACTCAAGGGTGGGGCATGTTGCCCCGAGGGAGGCTTGTGGTGGAGGGGCCTGGGTGCGCATGCGGGGTTCCGAGTCTGGGCCCGAAACTGGCCAGCCCCGGCTCGGACAAAAGCCATCTCCTGGGGGCCTCCCCCCTGTTCTTCCATCCGTAAAGGGGGATCCCTTTACGGATGGAAGAACAGGGGGATCTTCGGGGTGGTGGTGACTGGACGGTGGTGTCTGCGGGTTTGCCTCCACGTAGGCCGTATACTTACAGCCCCGCCCCGTGTGTCCGAGCCCCTTGGAGGCACAGGGCCGCTTATCTCGGGATGCAGGTGTCCTGCGGTGGTTAAGGAATGGCGTGGGCACTCCACGGGCGAGAGAGGTCACCTGGACCACGAGAGAGCCCCCGGGAAATTCCCCAGCCCTGGGCACCATGGCTCCAGATGCTTCACCAGGCTCCTGCCCTGGGGCCTGATGTTGCTCAACTGGGCCCGGGTTCGCCGCAGGTGAATGTCATTTGCGGACACGAAGGATCCGAGACCTTGGATGCGTTTATTGGGGGGGGCTTGGAGCGCTGGGGGACCGAAGTCGCACTGGTCACAGTCCCTTCTCGAGTAGTTTAGGGCAGATATTAGAGAGTGGAGGCAGGTGGGTCCAAGTTTGACACCTCGGGGCAGGGTGGGGCAGTTTGAGCCAAAGCAAGACTCTTAGGGGCCCAGGCGGGGCGCGGGCCTGAGTCCCCCCTGGAGAACCCTTCCATGGTCGTGGGGACCGCCCGCCCTGGCCCTCTTCACCTGGCGCATAACCGTGGCTGGACCGAGCCCTGGCCCCAGGTCCCCAGGTCCTCCCTGGGCACTCTGCATATGGCGGGGCGGGAAACTGCTGGGAAGTGTGGCCAGGGGAAAATGTGAGGTCCTCTGCGGGCAGGAAGGGCTTCCGTTTCCTGGGTCACCTGCCCAGGGAACATGGGAACCTGGCCTGGTTACTCAAGGGTGGGGCATGTTGCCCCGAGGGAGGCTTGTGGTGGAGGGGCCTGGGTGCGCATGCGGGTTTCCGAGTCTGGGCCCGAAACTGGCCAGCCCCGGCTCGGACTAAAGCCATCTCCTGGGGGCCTCCACCCTGTTCTTCCATCCGTAAAGGGGGATCCCTTTACGGATGAAAAAACAGGGGGATCTTCGGGGTGGTGGTGACTGGACGGTGGTGTCTGCGGGTTTGCCTCCACGTAGGCCTTACACTGGCACCCCCGCCCCATGTGTACGAGCCCCTTGGAGGCACAGGGCCGCTTATCTCGGGATGCAGGTGTCCTGCGGTGGTTAAGGAATGGCGTGGGCACTCCACGGGCGAGAGAGGGCACCTGGACCACGAGAGAGCCCCTGGGAAATTCCCCAGCCCTGGGCACCATGGCTCCAGATGCTTCCCCAGGATCCTGCCCTGGGGCCTGATCTTGCTCACCTGGGCCCGGTTTCGCCGCAGGTGAATGTCATTTTCGGACACCAAGGACCCGAGACCTTGGATGCGTTTATTGGGAGGGGGCTTGGAGCGGTGGGGGACAGAAGTTGCACTGGTCACAGTCTCTTCTCGAGTACTTTAGGGCAGATATTAGAGAGTGGAGGCAGGTGGGTCCAAGTTTGACACCTCGGGGCAGGGTGGGGCAGTTTGAGTCAAAGCAAGATACTTAGGGGCCCAGGCGGGGCGCAGGCCTGCGTCCCCCCTGGAGAACCCTTCCATGGTCGTGGGGACCGCCCGCCCTGGCCCTCTTCACCTGGCGCATAAACCTGGCTGGGCCCCGCCCTGGCCCCAGGTCCCCAGGTCTTCCCTGGGCACTCTGCCTATGCGGGGGCGGGAGAACTGCTGGGAAGTGTGGCCAGGGGAAAATGTGAGGTCCTCTGGGGGCAGGAAGGGCTTCCGTTTCCCGGGTCACGTGCCCAGGGAACCTGGGAACCTGGCCTGGTTACTCAAGGGTGGGGCATGTTGCCCCGAGGGAGGCTTGTGGTGGAGGGGCCTGGGTGCGCATGCGGGGTTCCGAGTCTGGGCCCGAAACTGGCCAGCCCCGGCTCGGACAAAAGCCATCTCCTGGGGGCCTCCCCCCTGTTCTTCCATCCGTAAAGGGGGATCCCTTTACGGATGGAAGAACAGGGGGATCTTCGGGGTGGTGGTGACTGGACGGTGGTGTCTGCGGGTTTGCCTCCACGTAGGCCGTATACTTACAGCCCCGCCCCATGTGTCCGAGCCCCTTGGAGGCACAGGGCCGCTTATCTCGGGATGCAGGTGTCCTGCGGTGGTTAAGGAATGGCGTGGGCACTCCACGGGCGAGAGAGGTCACCTGGACCACGAGAGAGCCCCCGGGAAATTCCCCAGCCCTGGGCACCATGGCTCCAGATGCTTCCCCAGGCTCCTGCCCTGGGGCCTGATCTTGCTCAACTGGGCCCGGGTTCGCCGCAGGTGAATGTCATTTGCGGACACCAAGGACCCGAGACCTTGGATGCATTTATTGGGAGGGGGCTTGGAGCGCTGGGGGACCGAAGTCGCACTGGTCACAGTCCCTTCTCGAGTAGTTTAGGGCAGATATTAGAGAGTGGAGGCAGGTGGGTCCAAGTTTGACACCTCGGGGCAGGGTGGGGCAGTTTGAGCCAAAGCAAGACTTTTAGTGGCCCAGGCGGGGCGCAGGCCTGAGTCCCCCCTGGAGAACCCTCCCATGGTCGTGGGGACCGCCCGCCCGGGCCCTCTTCACCTGGCGCATAACCGTGGCTGGGCCCAGCCCTGGCCGCAGGTCCCCAGGTCCTCCCTGGGCACTCTGCCTATGCGGGGGCGGGAGAACTGCTGGGAAGTGTGGCCAGGGGAAAATGTGAGGTCCTCTGGGGGCAGGAAGGGCTTCCGTATCCCGGGTCACGTGCCCAGGGAACCTGGGAACCTGCCCTGGTTACTCAAGGGTGGGGCATGTTGCATCGAGGGAGGCTTGTGGTGGAGGGGCCTGGGTGCGCATGCGGGGTTCCGAGTCTGGGCCCGAAACTGGCCAGCTCCGGCTCGGACAAAAGCCATCTCCTGGGGGCCTCCCCCCTGTTCTTCCATCCGTAAAGGGGGATCCCTTTACGGATGGAAGAACAGGGGGATCTTCGGGGTGGTGGTGACTGGACGGTGCTGTCTGCGGGTTTGCCTCCTCGTAGGCCATATACTGGCACCCCCGCCCCATGTGTCCGAGCCCCTTAGAGGCACAGGGCCGCTTATCTCGGTATGCAGGTGTCCTGCGGTGGTTAAGGAATGGCGTGGGCACTCCACAGGCGAGAGAGGGCACCTGGACAACGAGAGAGTCCCCGGGAAATTCCCCAGCCCTGGGCACCATGGCTCCAGATGCTTCCCCAGGCTCCTGCCCTGGGGTCTGATCTTGCTCAACTGGGCACGGGTTCGCCACAGGTGAATGTCATTTGCAGACACCAAGGACCGGGGACTTTGGATGCCTTTATTGGGAGGGGGCTTGGAGCGCTGGGGGACCGAAGTCACACTGGTCACAGTCCCTTCTCGAGTAGTTTAGGGCAGATATTAGAGAGTGGAGGCAGGTGGGTCCAAGTTTGACACCTAGGGGCAGGGTGGGGCAGTTTGAGCCAAAGCAAGACTTTTAGTGGCCCAGGCGGGGCGCAGGCCTGAGTCCCCCCTGGAGAACCCTCCGATGGTCGTGGGGACCGCCCGCCCTGGCCCTCTTCACGGGGCGCATAACCCTGGCTGGGCCCAGCCCTGGCCCCAGGTCCCCAGGTCCTCCCTGGGCACTCTGCCTATGCGGGGGCGGGAGAACTGCTGGGAAGTCTGGCCAGGGGAAAATTTGAGGTCCTCTGGTGGCAGGAGGGGCTTCCGTTTCCCGGGTCACGTGCCCAGGGAACCTGGGAACCTGGCCTGGTTACTCAAGGGTGGGGCATGTTGCACCAAGGGAGGCTTGTGGTGGAGGGGCCTGGGTGCGCATGCGGGGTTCCGAGTCTGGGCCCGAAACTGGCCAGCCCCGGCTCGGACAAAAGCCATCTCCTGGGGGCCTCCCCCCTGTTCTTCCATCCGTAAAGGGGGATCCCTTTACGGATGGAAGAACAGGGGGATCTTCGGGGTGGTGGTGACTGGACGGTGGTGTCTGCCGGTTTGCCTCCACGTAGGCCGTATACTGGCACCCCCGCCCCATGTGTCCGAGCCCCTTGGAGGCACAGGGCCGCTTATCTCGGGATGCAGGTGTCCTGCGGTGGTTAAGGAATGGCGTGGGCACTCCACGGGCGAGAGAGGGCACCTGGACCACGAGAGAGCCCCCGGGAAATTCCCCAGCCCTGGGCACCATGGCTCCAGATGCTTCCCCAGGCTTCTGCCCTGGGGCCTGATCTTGCTCACCTGGGCCCGGGTTTGCCGCAGGTGAATGTCATTTTCGGTCACCAAGGACCCGAGACCTTGGATGCGTTTATTGGGAGGGGGCTTGGAGCGGTGGGGGACAGAAGTTGCACTGGTCACAGTCCCTTCTCGAGTAGTTTAGTGCAGATATTAGAGAGTGGAGGCTGGTGGGTCCAAGTTTGACACCTCGGGGCAGGGTGGGGCAGTTTGAGTCAAAGCAAGATACTTAGGGGCCCAGGCGGGGCGCAGGCCTGAGTCCCCCCTGGAGAACCCTTCCATGGTCGTGGGGACCGCCCGCCCTGGCCCTCTTCACCTGGCGCATAACCCTGGCTGGGCCCCGCCCTGGCCCCAGGTCCCCAGGTCCTCCCTGGGCACTCTGCCTATGCGGGGGCGGGAGAACTGCTGGGAAGTGTGGCCAGGGGAAAATGTGAGGTCTTCTGCGGGCAGGAAGGGCTTCCGTTTCCCGGGTCACGTGCCCAGGGAACCTGGGAACCTGGCCTGGTTACTCAAGGGTGGGGCATGTTGCCCCGAGGGAGGCTTGTGGTGGAGGGGCCTGGGTGCGCATGCGGGGTTCCAAGTCTGGGCCCGAAACTGGCCAGCCCCGGCTCGGACAAAAGCCATCTCCTGGGGGCCTCCCCCCTGTTCTTCCATCCGTAAAGGGGGATCCCTTTACGGATGGAAGAACAGGGGGATCTTCGGGGTGGTGGTGACTGGACGGTGGTGTCTGCGGGTTTGCCTCCACGTAGGCCGTATACTGGCAACCCCGCCCCATATGTCCGAGCCCCTTGGAGGCACAGGGCCGCTTATCTCGGGATGCAGGTGTCCTGCGGTGGTTAAGGAATGACGTGGGCACTCCACGGGCGAGAGAGGGCACCTGGACCACGAGAGAGCCCCCGGGAAATTCCCCAGCCCTGGGCACCATGGCTCCAGATGCTTCCCCAGGCTCCTGCCCTGGGGCCTGATCTTGCTCAACTGGGCCCGGGTTCGCCACAGGTGAATGTCATTTGCGGACACCAAGGCCCGGAGACCTTGGATGCCTTTATTGGGAGGGGGCTTGGAGCGCTGGGGGACCGAAGTCGCACTGGTCACAGTCCCTTCTCGAGTAGTTTAGGGCAGATATTAGAGAGTGGAGGCAGGTGGGTCCAAGTTTGACACCTCGGGGCAGGGTGGGGCAGTTTGAGCCAAAGCAAGACTCTTAGGGGCCCAGGCGGGGCGCAGGCCTGAGTCCCCCCTGGAGAACCCTTCCATGGTCGTGGGGACCGCCCGCCCTGGCCCTCTTCACCTGGCGCATAACCGTGGCTGGGCCCAGCCCTGGCCCCAGGTCCCCAGGTACTCCCTGGGCACTCTGCGGATGCGGGGGCGGGAGAACTGCTGGGAAGTGTGGCCCGGGGAAAATGTGAGGTCCTCTGCCGGCAGGAAGGGCTTCCGTTTCCCGGGTCACGTGCCCAGGGAACCTGGGAACCTGGCCTGGTTACTCAAAGGTGGGGCATGTTGCCCGGAGGGAGGCTTGTGGTGGAGTGGCCTGGGTGCGCATGCGGGGTTCCGAGTCTGGGCCCGAAACTGGCCAGCCCCGGCTCGGACAAAAGCCATCTCCTGGGGGCCTCCCCCCTGTTCTTCCATCCGTAAAGGGGGATCCCTTTACGGATGGAAGAACAGGGGGATCTACGGGGTGGTGGTGACTGGACGGTGGTGTCTGCGGGTTTGCCTCCACGTAGGCCATATACTGGCAACCCCGCCCCATGTGTCGGAGCCCCTTGGAGGCACAGGGCCGCTTATCTCGGGATGCAGGTATCCTGCGGTGGTTAAGGAATGGCGTGGGCACTCCACGGGCGAGAGAGGGCACCTGGACCACGAGAGAGCCCCCGGGAAATTCCCCAGCCCTGGGCACCATGGCTCCAGATGCTTCCCCAGGCTCCTTCCCTAGGGCCTGATCTTGCTCAACTGGGTCCGGGTTCGGCGCAGGTGAATGTCATTTGCGGACACAAGGACCCGAGACCTTGGATGCGTTTATTGGGAGTGGGCTTGGAGCGCTGGGGGACCGAAGTCGCACTGGTCACAGTCCCTTCTCGAGTAGTTTAGGGCAGATATTAGAGAGTGGAGGCAGGTGGGTCCAAGTTTGACACCTCGGGGCAGGGTGGGGCAGTTTGAGCCAAAGCAAGACTCTTAGGGGCCCAGGCGCGGCGCAGGCCTGAGTCCCCCCTGGAGAACCCTTCCATGGTCGTGGGGATCGCCCGCCCTGGCCCTCTTCACCTGGCACATAACCGTGGCTGGGCCCAGCCCAGGCCCCAGGTCCCCAGGTCCTCCCTGGGCACTCTGCGGTTGCGGGGGAGGGAGAACTGCTGGGAAGTGTGGCCAGGGCAAAATGTGAGGTCTTCTGCGGGCAGGAAGGGCTTCCGTTTCCCGGGTCACGTGCCCAGGGAACCTGGGAACCTGGCCTGGTTACTCAAGGGTGGGGCATGTTGCCCCGAGGGAGGCTTGTGGTGGAGGGGCCTGGGTGCGCATGCGGGGTTCCGAGTCTGGGCCCGAAACTGGCCAGCCCCGGCTCGGACATAAGCCATCTCCTGGGGGCCTCCCCCCTGTTCTTCCATCGGTAAAGGGGATCCCTTTACGGATGGAAGAACAGGGGGATCTTCGGGGTGGTGGTGACTGGACGGTGGTGTCTGCGGGTTTGCTTCCACGTAGGCCGTATACTGGCACCCCCGCCCCATGTGTCCGAGCCCCTTGGAGGCACAGGGCCGCTTATCTCGGGATGCAGGTGTCCTGCGGTGGTTAAGGAATGGCGTGGGCACTCCACGGGCGAGAGAGGGCACCTGGACCACGAGAGAGCCCCCGGGAAATTCCCCAGCCCTGGGCACCATGGCTCCAGATGCTTCCCCAGGCTCCTGCCCTGGGGCCTGATCTTGCTCAACTGTGCCCGGGTTCGCCACAGGTGAATGTCATTTGAAGACACCAAAGCCCGGAGACCTTGGATGCCTTTATTGGGAGGGGGCTTGGAGCGCTGGGGGACCGAAGTCGCACTGGTCACAGTCCCTTCTCGAGTAGTTTAGGGCAGATATTAGAGAGTGGAGGCAGGTGGGTCCAAGTTTGACACCTCGGGGCAGGGTGGGGCAGTTTGAGCCAAAGCAAGACTCTTAGGGGCCCAGGCGGGGCGCAGGCCTGAGTCCCCCCTGGAGAACCCTTCCATGGTCGTGGGGATCGCCCGCCCTGGCCCTCTTCACCTGGCACATAACCGTGGCTGGGCCCAGCCCTGGCCCCAGGTCCCCAGGTCCTCCCTGGGAACTCTGCGGTTGCGGGGGCGGGAGAACTGCTGGGAAGTGTGGCCAGGGGAAAATGTGAGGTCCTCTGGGGGCAGGAAGGGCTTCCGTTTCCCGGGTCACGTGCCCAGGGAACCTGGGAACCTGGCCTGGTTACTCAAGGGTGGGGCATGTTGCCCCGAGGGAGGCTTGTGGTGGAGGGGCCTGGGTGCGCATGCGGGGTTTCAGGTCTGGGCCCGAAACTGGCCAGCCCCGGCTCGGACAAAAGCCATCTCCTGGGGGCCTCCCCCCTGTTCTTCCATCCGTAAAGGGGGATCCCTTTACGGATGGAAGAACAGGGGGATCTTCGGGGTGGTGGTGACTGGACGGTGGTGTCTGCGGGTTTGCCTCCACGTAGGCCGTATACTTACAGCCCCGCCCCATGTGTCCGAGCCCCTTGGAGGCACAGGGCCGCTTATCTCGGGATGCAGGTGTCCTGCGGTGGTTAAGGAATGGCGTGGGCACTCCACGGGCGAGAGAGGGCACCTGGACCACGAGAGAGCCCCCGGGAAATTCCCCAGCCCTGGGCACCATGGCTCCAGATGCTTCCCCAGGCTCCTGCCCTGGGGCCTGATGTTGCTCACCTGGGCCCGGGTTCGCCGCAGGTGAATGTCATTTGCGGACACCAAGGATCCGAGACCTTGGATGCTTTTATTGGGGGGGGCTTGGAGCCCTGGGGTACCGAAGTCGCACTGGTCACAGTCCCTTCTCGAGTAGTTTAGGGCAGATATTAGAGAGTTGAGGCAGGTGGGTCCAAGTTTGACACCTCGGGGCAGGGTGGGGCAGTTTGAGCCAAAGCAAGACTCTTAGGGGCCCAGGCGGGGCGCAGGCCTGAGTCCCCCCTGGAGAACCCTTCCATGGTCGTGGGGACCGCCCGCCCTGGCCCTCTTCACCTGGCGCATAACCCTGGCTGGGCCCCGCCCTGGCCCCAGGTCCCCAGGTCCTCCCTGGGCACTCTGCGGATGCGGGGGCGGGAGAACTGCTGGGAAGTGTGGCCCGGGGAAAATGTGAGGTCCTCTGCGGGCAGGAAGGGCTTCCGTTTCCCGGGTCACGTGCCCAGGGAACCTGGGAACCTGGCCTGGTTACTCAAAGGTGGGGCATGTTGCCCCGAGGGAGGCTTGTGGTGGAGTGGCCTGGGTGCGCATGCGGGGTTCCGAGTCTGGGCCCGAAACTGGCCAGCCCCGGCTCGGACAAAAGCCATCTCCTGGGGGCCTCCCCCCTGTTCTTCCATCCGTAAAGGGGGATCCCTTTACGGATGGAAGAACAGGGGGATCTTCGGGGTGGTGGTGACTGGACGGTGGTGTCTGCGGGTTTGCCTCCACGTAGGCCATATACTGGCAACCCCGCCCCATGTGTCGGAGCCCCTTGGAGGCACAGGGCCGCTTATCTCGGGATGCAGGTATCCTGCGGTGGTTAAGGAATGGCGTGGGCACTCCACGGGCGAGAGAGGGCACCTGGACCACGAGAGAGCCCCCGGGAAATTCCCCAGCCCTGGGCACCATGGCTCCAGATGCTTCCCCAGGCTCCTTCCCTGGGACCTGATCTTGCTCAACTGGGTCCGGGTTCGGCGCAGGTGAATGTCATTTGCGGACACAAGGACCCGAGACCTTGGATGCGTTTATTGGGAGTGGGCTTGGAGCGCTGGGGGACCGAAGTCGCACTGGTCACAGTCCCTTCTCGAGTAGTTTAGGGCAGATATTAGAGAGTGGAGGCAGGTGGGTCCAAGTTTGACACCTCGGGGCAGGGTGGGGCAGTTTGAGCCAAAGCAAGACTCTTAGGGGCCCAGGCGCGGCGCAGGCCTGAGTCCCCCCTGGAGAACCCTTCCATGGTCGTGGGGATCGCCCGCCCTGGCCCTCTTCACCTGGCACATAACCGTGGCTGGGCCCAGCCCTGGCCCCAGGTCCCCAGGTCCTCCCTGGGCACTCTGCGGTTGCGGGGGAGGGAGAACTGCTGGGAAGTGTGGCCAGGGCAAAATGTGAGGTCTTCTGCGGGCAGGAAGGGCTTCCGTTTCCCGGGTCACGTGCCCAGGGAACCTGGGAACCTGGCCTGGTTACTCAAGGGTGGGGCATGTTGCCCCGAGGGAGGCTTGTGGTGGAGGGGCCTGGGTGCGCATGCGGGGTTCCGAGTCTGGGCCCGAAACTGGCCAGCCCCGGCTCGGACATAAGCCATCTCCTGGGGGCCTCCCCCCTGTTCTTCCATCGGTAAAGGGGATCCCTTTACGGATGGAAGAACAGGGGGATCTTCGGGGTGGTGGTGACTGGACGGTGGTGTCTGCGGGTTTGCCTCCACGTAGGCCGTATACTGGCACCCCCGCCCCATGTGTCCGAGCCCCTTGGAGGCACAGGGCCGCTTATCTCGGGATGCAGGTGTCCTGCGGTGGTTAAGGAATGGCGTGGGCACTCCACGGGCGAGAGAGGGCACCTGGACCACGAGAGAGCCCCCGGGAAATTCCCCAGCCCTGGGCACCATGGCTCCAGATGCTTCCCCAGGCTCCTGCCCTGGGGCCTGATCTTGCTCAACTGTGCCCGGGTTCGCCACAGGTGAATGTCATTTGAAGACACCAAGGCCCGGAGACCTTGGATGCCTTTATTGGGAGGGGTCTTGGAGCGCTGGGGGACCGAAGTCGCACTGGTCACAGTCCCTTCTCGAGTAGTTTAGGGCAGATATTAGAGAGTGGAGGCAGGTGGGTCCAAGTTTGACACCTCGGGGCAGGGTGGGGCAGTTTGAGCCAAAGCAAGACTCTTAGGGGCCCAGGCGGGGCGCAGGCCTGAGTCCCCCCTGGAGAACCCTTCCATGGTCGTGGGGATCGCCCGCCCTGGCCCTCTTCACCTGGCACATAACCGTGGCTGGGCCCAGCCCTGGCCCCAGGTCCCCAGGTCCTCCCTGGGCACTCTGCGGTTGCGGGGGCGGGAGAACTGCTGGGAAGTGTGGCCAGGGGAAAATGTGAGGTCCTCTGCGGGCAGGAAGGGCTTCCGTTTCCCGGGTCACGTGCCCAGGGAACCTGGGAACCTGGCCTGGTTACTCAAGGGTGGGGCATGTTGCCCCGAGGGAGGCTTGTGGTGGAGGGGCCTGGGTGCGCATGCGGGGTTTCGAGTCTGGGCCCGAAACTGGCCAGCCCCGGCTCGGAAAAAAGCCATCTCCTGGGGGCCTCCCCCCTGTTCTTCCATCCGTAAAGGGGGATCCCTTTACGGATGGAAGAACAGGGGGATCTTCGGGGTGGTGGTGACTGGACGGTGGTGTCTGCGGGTTTGCCTCCACGTAGGCCGTATACTTACAGCCCCGCCCCATGTGTCCGAGCCCCTTGGAGGCACAGGGCCGCTTATCTCGGGATGCAGGTGTCCTGCGGTGGTTAAGGAATGGCGTGGGCACTCCACGGGCGAGAGAGGGCACCTGGACCACGAGAGAGCCCCCGGGAAATTCCCCAGCCCTGGGCACCATGGCTCCAGATGCTTCCCCAGGCTCCTGCCCTGGGGCCTGATGTTGCTCACCTGGGCCCGGGTTCGCCGCAGGTGAATGTCATTTGCGGACACCAAGGATCCGAGACCTTGGATGCTTTTATTGGGGGGGGATTGGAGCCCTGGGGTACCGAAGTCGCACTGGTCACAGTCCCTTCTCGAGTAGTTTAGGGCAGATATTAGAGAGTTGAGGCAGGTGGGTCCAAGTTTGACACCTCGGGGCAGGGTGGGGCAGTTTGAGCCAAAGCAAGACTCTTAGGGGCCCAGGCGGGGCGCAGGCCTGAGTCCCCCCTGGAGAACCCTTCCATGGTCGTGGGGACCGCCCGCCCTGGCCCTCTTCACCTGGCGCATAACCCTGGCTGGGCCCCGCCCTGGCCCCAGGTCCCCAGGTCCTCCCTGGGCACTCTGCCTATGCGGGGGCGGGAGAACTGCTGGGAAGTGTGGCCAGGGGAAAATGTGAGGTCCTCTGGGGGCAGGAAGGGCTTCCGTTTCCCGGGTCACGTGCCCAGGGAACCTGGGAACCTGGCCTGGTTACTCAAGGGTGGGGCATGTTGCCCCGAGGGAGGCTTGTGGTGGAGGGGCCTAAGTGCGTATGCGGGGTTACGAGTCTGGGCCGGAAACTGGCCAGCCCCGGCTCGGACAAAAGCCATCTCCTGGAGCCCTCCCACCTGTTCTTCCATCCGTAAAGGGGGATCCCTTTACGGATGGAAGAACAGGGGGATCTACGGGGTGGTGGTGACTGGACGGTGGTGTCTGCGGGTTTGCCTCCACGTAGGCCGTATACTGGCAGCCCCGCCCCATGTGTCCGAGCCCCTCGGAGGCACAGGGCCGCTTATCTCGCGATGCAGGTGTCCTGCGGTGGTTAAGGAATGGCGTGGGCACTCCACGGGCGAGAGAGGCCACCTGGAACACGAGAGAGCCCCCGGGAAATTCCCCAGCCCTGGGCACCATGGCTCCAGATGCTTCCCCAGGCTTCTTCCCTGGGGCCTGATCTTGCTCAACTGGGTCCGGGTTCGGCGCAGGTGAATGTCATTTGCGGACACAAGGACCCGAGACCTTGGATGCGTTTATTGGGAGTGGGCTTGGAGCGCTGGGGGACCGAAGTCGCACTGGTCACAGTCCCTTCTCGAGTAGTTTAGGGCAGATATTAGAGAGTGGAGGCAGGTGGGTCCAAGTTTGACACCTCGGGGCAGGGTGGGGCAGTTTGAGCCAAAGCAAGACTCTTAGGGGCCCAGGCGCGGCGCAGGCCTGAGTCCCCCCTGGAGAACCCTTCCATGGTCGTGGGGATCGCCCGCCCTGGCCCTCTTCACCTGGCACATAACCGTGGCTGGGCCCAGCCCAGGCCCCAGGTCCCCAGGTCCTCCCTGGGCACTCTGCGGTTGCGGGGGAGGGAGAACTGCTGGGAAGTGTGGCCAGGGCAAAATGTGAGGTCTTCTGCGGGCAGGAAGGGCTTCCGTTTCCCGGGTCACGTGCCCAGGGAACCTGGGAACCTGGCCTGGTTACTCAAGGGTGGGGCATGTTGCCCCGAGGGAGGCTTGTGGTGGAGGGGCCTGGGTGCGCATGCGGGGTTCCGAGTCTGGGCCCGAAACTGGCCAGCCCCGGCTCGGACATAAGCCATCTCCTGGGGGCCTCCCCCCTGTTCTTCCATCGGTAAAGGGGATCCCTTTACGGATGGAAGAACAGGGGGATCTTCGGGGTGGTGGTGACTGGACGGTGGTGTCTGCGGGTTTGCTTCCACGTAGGCCGTATACTGGCACCCCCGCCCCATGTGTCCGAGCCCCTTGGAGGCACAGGGCCGCTTATCTCGGGATGCAGGTGTCCTGCGGTGGTTAAGGAATGGCGTGGGCACTCCACGGGCGAGAGAGGGCACCTGGACCACGAGAGAGCCCCCGGGAAATTCCCCAGCCCTGGGCACCATGGCTCCAGATGCTTCCCCAGGCTCCTGCCCTGGGGCCTGATCTTGCTCAACTGTGCCCGGGTTCGCCACAGGTGAATGTCATTTGAAGACACCAAAGCCCGGAGACCTTGGATGCCTTTATTGGGAGGGGGCTTGGAGCGCTGGGGGACCGAAGTCGCACTGGTCACAGTCCCTTCTCGAGTAGTTTAGGGCAGATATTAGAGAGTGGAGGCAGGTGGGTCCAAGTTTGACACCTCGGGGCAGGGTGGGGCAGTTTGAGCCAAAGCAAGACTCTTAGGGGCCCAGGCGGGGCGCAGGCCTGAGTCCCCCCTGGAGAACCCTTCCATGGTCGTGGGGATCGCCCGCCCTGGCCCTCTTCACCTGGCACATAACCGTGGCTGGGCCCAGCCCTGGCCCCAGGTCCCCAGGTCCTCCCTGGGCACTCTGCGGTTGCGGGGGCGGGAGAACTGCTGGGAAGTGTGGCCAGGGGAAAATGTGAGGTCCTCTGGGGGCAGGAAGGGCTTCCGTTTCCCGGGTCACGTGCCCAGGGAACCTGGGAACCTGGCCTGGTTACTCAAGGGTGGGGCATGTTGCATCGAGGGAGGCTTGTGGTGGAGGGGCCTGGGTGCGCATGCGGGGTCCCGAGTCTGGGCCCGAAACTGGCTAGCCCCGGCTCGGACAAAAGCCATCTCCTGGGGGCCTCCCCCCTGTTCTTCCATCCGTAAAGGGGGATCCCTTTACGGATGGAAGAACAGGGGGATCTTCGGGGTGGTGGTGACTGGACGGTGGTGTCTGCGGGTTTGCCTCCACTTAGGCCGTATACTGGCACCCCCGCCCCATGTGTCCGAGCCCCTTGGAGGCACAGGGTCGCTTATCTCGGGATGCAGGTGTCCTGCGGTGGTTAAGGAATGGCGTGGGCACTCCACGGGCGAGAGAGGGCACCTGGACCACGAGAGAGCCCCCGGGAAATTCCCCAGCCCTGGGCACCATGGCTCCAGATGCTTCCCCAGGCTCCTGCCCTGGGGCCTGATCTTGCTCAACTGGGCCCGGGTTCGCCGCAGGTGAATGTCATTTGCGGACACCAAGGACCCGAGACCTTGGATGCATTTATTGGGAGGGGGCTTGGAGCGCTGGGGGACCGAAGTCGCACTGGTCACAGTCCCTTCTCGAGTAGTTTAGGGCAGATATTAGAGAGTGGAGGCAGGTGGGTCCAAGTTTGACACCTCGGGGCAGGGTGGGGCAGTTTGAGCCAAAGCAAGACTCTTAGGGGCCCAGGCGGGGCGCAGGCCTGAGTCCCCCCTGGAAAACCCTCCCTTGGTCGTGGGGACCGCCCGCCCTGGCCCTCTTCACCTGGCGCATAACCGTGGCTGGGCCCAGCCCTGGCCCCAGGTCCCCAGGTCCTCCCTGGGCACTCTGCCTATGCAGGGGCGGGAGAACTGCTGGGAAGTGTGGCCAGGGGAAAATGTGAGGTCCTCTGCGGGCAGGAAGGGCTTCCGTTTCCCGGGTCACGTGCCCAGGGAACATGGGAACCTGGCCTGGTTACTCAAGGGTGGGGCATGTTGCCCCGAGGGAGGCTTGTGGTGGAGGGGCCTGGGTGCGCATGCGGGGTTCCAAGTCTGGGCCCGAAACTGGCCAGCCCCGGCTCGGACATAAGCCATCTCCTGGGGGCCTCCCCCCTGTTCTTCCATCGGTAAAGGGGGATCCCTTTACGGATGGAAGAACAGGGGGATCTTCGGGGTGGTGGTGACTGGACGGTGGTGTCTGCTGGTTTGCCTCCACGTAGGCCGTATACTGGCACCCCCGCGCCATGTGTCCGAGCCCCTTGGAGGCACAGGGCTGCTTATCTCGGGATGCAGGTGTGCTGCGGTTGTTAAGGAATGGCGTGGGCACTCCACGGGCGAGAGAGGGCACCTGGACCACGAGAGAGCCCCCGGGAAATTCCCCAGCCCTGGGCACCATGGCTCCAGATGCTTCCCCAGGCTCCTGCCCTGGGGCCTGATCTTGCTCAACTGGGCCCGGGTTCGGCGCAGGTGAATGTCATTTGCGGACACCAAGGCCCCGAGACCTTGGATGCGTTTATTGGGAGGGGGCTTGGAGCGCTGGGGGACCGAAGTCGCACTGGTCACAGTCCCTTCTCGAGTAGTTTAGGGCAGATATTAGAGAATGGAGGCAGGTGGGTCCAAGTTTGACACCTCGGGGCAGGGTGGGGCTGTTTGAGCCAAAGCAAGACTCTTAGGGGCCCAGGTGTGGCGCAGGCCTGAGTCCCCCCTGGAGAACCCTCCCATGGTCGTGGGGACCGCCCGCCCTGGCCCTGTTCACCTGGCGTATAACCGTGGCTGGGCCCAGCCCTGGCCCCAGGTCCCCAGGTCCTCCCTGGGCACTCTGCCTCTGCGGGGGCGGGAGAACTGCTGGGAAGTGTGGCCAGGGGAAAATGTGAGGTCCTCTGGGGGCAGGAAGGGCTTCCGTTTCCCGGGTCACGTGCCCAGGGATCCTGGGAACCTGGCCTGGTTACTCAAGGGTGGGGCATGTTGCCCCGAGGGAGGCTTGTGGTGGAGGGGCCTGGGTGCGCATGCGGGGTTCCAAGTCTGGGCCCGAAACTGGCCAGCCCCGGCTCGGACATAAGCCATCTCCTGGGGGCCTCCCCCCTGTTCTTCCATCGGTAAAGGGGGATCCCTTTACGGATGGAAGAACAGGGGGATCTTCGGGGTGGTGGTGACTGGACGGTGGTGTCTGCGGGTTTGCCTCCACGTAGGCCGTATACTGGCACCCCCGCCCCATGTGTCCGAGCCCCTTGGAGGCACAGGGCCGCTTATCTCGGGATGCAGGTGTCCTGCGGTGGTTAAGGAATGGCGTGGGCACTCCACGGGCGAGAGAGGGCACCTGGACCACGAGAGAGCCCCCGGGAAATTCCCCAGCCCTGGGCACCATGGCTCCAGATGCTTCCCCAGGCTCCTGCCCTGGGATCTGATCTTGCTCAACTGGGCCCGGGTTCGCCACAGGTGAATGTCATTTGCGGACACCAAGGCCCCGAGACCTTGGATGCGTTTATTGGGAGGGGGCTTGGAGCGCTGGGGGACCGAAGTCGCACTGGTCACAGTCCCTTCTCGAGTAGTTTAGGGCAGATATTAGGGAGTGGAGGCAGGTGGGTCCAAGTTTGACACCTCGGGGCAGGGTGAGGCAGTTTGAGCCAAAGCAACACTCTTAGGGGCCCAGGCGGGGCGCAGGCCTGAGTCCCCCCTGGAGAACACTTCCATGGTCGTGGGGACCGCCCGCCCAGGCCCTCTTCACCTGGCGCATAACCGTGGCTGGGCCCAGCCCTGGCCCCAGGTCCCCAGGTCCTCCCTGGGCACTCTGCGGATGCGGGGGCGGGAGAACTGCTGGGAAGTGTGGCCCGGGGAAAATGTGAGGTCCTCTGCGGGCAGGAAGGGCTTCCGTTTCCCGGGTCACGTGCCCAGGGAACCTGGGAACCTGGCCTGGTTACTCAAAGGTGGGGCATGTTGCCCCGAGGGAGGCTTGTGGTGGAGTGGCCTGGGTGCGCATGCGGGGTTCCGAGTCTGGGCCCGAAACTGGCCAGCCCCGGCTCGGACAAAAGCCATCTCCTGGGGGCCTCCCCCCTGTTCTTCCATCCGTAAAGGGGGATCCCTTTACGGATGGAAGAACAGGGGGATCTTCGGGGTGGTGGTGACTGGACGGTGGTGTCTGCGGGTTTGCCTCCACGTAGGCCGTATACTTGCAGCCCCGCCCCATGTGTCCGGGCCCCTTGGAGGCACAGGGTCGCTTATCTCGGGATGCAGGTGTCCTGCGGTGGTTAAGGAATGGCGTGGGCACTCCACGGGCGAGAGAGGGCACCTGGACCACGAGAGAGCCCCCGGGAAATTCCCCAGCCCTGGGCACCATGTCTCCAGATGCTTCCCCAGGCTCCTGCCCTGGGGCCTGATCTTGCTCAACTGGGCCCGGGTTCGCCGCAGGTGAATGTCATTTGCGGACACCAAGGCCCGGAGACCTTGGATGCCTTTATTGGGAGGGGGCTTGGAGCGCTGGGGGACCGAAGTCGCACTGGTCACTGTCCCTTCTCGAGTAGTTTAGGGCAGATATTAGAGAGTGGAGGCAGGTGGGTCCAAGTTTGACACCTCGGGGCAGGGTGGGGCAGTTTGAGCCAAAGCAAGACTCTTAGGGGCCCAGGCGGGGCGCAGGCCTGAGTCCCCCCTGGAGAACCCTTCCATGGTCGTGGGGACTGCCCGCCCTGGCCCTCTTCACCTGGCGCATAACCGTGGCTGGGCCCAGCCCTGGCCCCAGGTCCCCAGGTCCTCCCTGGGCACTCTGCAGATGCGGGGGCGGGAGAACTGCTGGGAAGTGTGGCCCGGGGAAAATGTGAGGTCCTCTGCGGGCAGGAAGGGCTTCCGTTTCCCGGGTCACGTGCCCAGGGAACCTGGGAACCTGGCCTGGTTACTCAAGGGTGGGGCATGTTACCCCGAGGGAGGCTTGTGGTGGAGGGGCCTGGGTTCGCATGCGGGGTTCCGAGTCTGGGCCCGAAACTGGCCAGCCCCGGCTCGGACATAAGCCATCTCCTGGGGGCCTCCCCCCTGTTCTTCCATCGGTAAAGGGGGATCCCTTTACGGATGGAAGAACAGGGGGATCTTCGGGGTGGTGGTGACTGGACGGTGGTGTCTGCGGGTTTGCCTCCACGTAGGCCGTATACTGGCACCCTTGCCCCATGTGTCCGAGCCCCTTGGAGGCACAGGGCCGCTTATCTCGGGATGCAGGTGTCC
Source organism: Desmodus rotundus (assembly GCF_022682495.2). Taxonomy (NCBI): domain Eukaryota; kingdom Metazoa; phylum Chordata; class Mammalia; order Chiroptera; family Phyllostomidae; genus Desmodus; species Desmodus rotundus. The sequence continues at coordinate 40,959,332 of NC_071387.1, read as the reverse complement.
TGCGGTGGTTAAGGAATGGCGTGGGCACTCCACGGGCGAGAGAGGGCACCTGGACCACGAGAGAGCCCCCGGGAAATTCCCCAGCCCTGGGCACCATGGCTCCAGATGCTTCCCCAGGCTCCTGCCCTGGGGCCTGATCTTGCTCAACTGGGCCCGGGTTCGCCACAGGTGAATGTCATTTGCGGACACCAAGGCCCGGAGACCTTGGATGCCTTTATTGGGAGGGGGCTTGGAGCGCTGGGGGACCGAAGTCGCACTGGTCACAGTCCCTTCTCGAGTAGTTTAGGGCAGATATTAGAGAGTGGAGGCAGGTGGGTCCAAGTTTGACACCTCGGGGCAGGGTGGGGCAGTTTGAGCCAAAGCAAGACTCTTAGGGGCCCAGGCGGGGCGCAGGCCTGAGTCCCCCCTGGAGAACCCTTGCATGGTCGTGGGGACCGCCCGCCCTGGCCCTCTTCACCTGGCGCATAACCGTGGCTGGGCCCAGCCCTGGCCCCAGGTCCCCAGGTCCTCCCTGGGCACTCTGCGGATGCGGGGGCGGGAGAACTGCTGGGAAGTGTGGCCCGGGGAAAATGTGAGGTCCTCTGGGGGCAGGAAGGGCTTCCGTTTCCCGGGTCACGTGCCCAGGGAACCTGGGAACCTGGCCTGGTTACTCAAAGGTGGGGCATGTTGCCCCGAGGGAGGCTTGTGGTGGAGTGGCCTGGGTGCGCATGCGGGGTTCCGAGTCTGGGCCCGAAACTGGCCAGCCCCGGCTCGGACAAAAGCCATCTCCTGGGGGCCTCCCCCCTGTTCTTCCATCCGTAAAGGGGGATCCCTTTACGGATGGAAGAACAGGGGGATCTTCGGGGTGGTGGTGACTGGACGGTGGTGTCTGCGGGTTTGCCTCCACGTAGGCCATATACTGGCAACCCCGCCCCATGTGTCCGAGCCCCTTGGAGGCACAGGGCCGCTTATCTCGGGATGCAGGTATCCTGCGGTGGTTAAGGAATGGCGTGGGCACTCCACGGGCGAGAGAGGGCACCTGGACCACGAGAGAGCCCCCGGGAAATTCCCCAGCCCTGGGCACCATGGCTCCAGATGCTTCCCCAGGCTCCTTCCCTGGGGCCTGATCTTGCTCAACTGGGTCCGGGTTCGGCGCAGGTGAATGTCATTTGCGGACACAAGGACCCGAGACCTTGGATGCGTTTATTGGGAGTGGGCTTGGAGCGCTGGGGGACCGAAGTCGCACTGGTCACAATCCCTTCTCGAGTAGTTTAGGGCAGATATTAGAGAGTTGAGGCAGGTGGGTCCAAGTTTGACACCTCGGGGCAGGGTGGGGCAGTTTGAGCCAAAGCAAGACTCTTAGGGGCCCAGGCGCGGCACAGGCCTGAGTCCCCCCTGGAGAACCCTTCCATTGTCGTGGGGATCGCCCGCCCTGGCCCTCTTCACCTGGCACATAACCGTGGCTGGGCCCAGCCCTGGCCCCAGGTCCCCAGGTCCTCCCTGGGCACTCTGCGGTTGCGGGGGAGGGAGAACTGCTGGGAAGTGTGGCCAGGGCAAAATGTGAGGTCTTCTGCGGGCAGGAAGGGCTTCCGTTTCCCGGGTCACGTGCCCAGGGAACCTGGGAACCTGGCCTGGTTACTCAAGGGTGGGGCATGTTGCCCCGAGGGAGGCTTGTGGTGGAGGGGCCTGGGTGCGCATGCGGGGTTCCGAGTCTGGGCCCGAAACTGGCCAGCCCCGGCTCGGACATAAGCCATCTCCTGGGGGCCTCCCCCCTGTTCTTCCATCGGTAAAGGGGATCCCTTTACGGATGGAAGAACAGGGGGATCTTCGGGGTGGTGGTGACTGGACGGTGGTGTCTGCGGGTTTGCCTCCACGTAGGCCGTATACTGGCACCCCCGCCCCATGTGTCCGAGCCCCTTGGAGGCACAGGGCCGCTTATCTCGGGATGCAGGTGTCCTGCGGTGGTTAAGGAATGGCGTGGGCACTCCACGGGCGAGAGAGGGCACCTGGACCACGAGTGAGCCCCCGGGAAATTCCCCAGCCCTGGGCACCATGGCTCCAGATGCTTCCCCAGGCTCCTGCCCTGGGGCCTGATCTTGCTCAACTGTGCCCGGGTTCGCCACAGGTGAATGTCATTTGAAGACACCAAGGCCCGGAGACCTTGGATGCCTTTATTGGGAGGGGGCTTGGAGCGCTGGGGGACCGAAGTCGCACTGGTCACAGTCCCTTCTCGATCAGTTTAGGGCAGATATTAGAGAGTGGAGGTAGGTGGGTCCAAGTTTGACACCTCGGGGCAGGGTGGGGCAGTTTGAGCCAAAGCAAGACTCTTAGGGGCCCAGGCGGGGCGCAGGCCTGAGCCCCCCTGGAGAACCCTTCCATGGTCGTGGGGATCGCCCGCCCTGGCCCTCTTCACCTGGCACATAACCGTGGCTGGGCCCAGCCCTGGCCCCAGGTCCCCAGGTCCTCCCTGGGCACTCTGCCTATGCGGGGGCGGGAGAACTGCTGGGAAGTGTGGCCAGGGGAAAATGTGAGATCCTCTGGGGGCAGGAAGGGCTTCCGTTTCCCGGGTCACGTGCCCAGGGAACCTGGGAACCTGGCCTGGTTACTCAAGGGTGGGGCATGTTGCCCCGAGGGAGGCTTGTGGTGGAGGGGCCTGGGTGCGCATGCGGGGTTTCGAGTCTGGGCCCGAAACTGGCCAGCCCCGGCTCGGACAAAAGCCATCTCCTGGGGGCCTCCCCCCTGTTCTTCCATCCGTAAAGGGGGATCCCTTTACGGATGGAAGAACAGGGGGATCTTCGGGGTGGTGGTGACTGGACGGTGGTGTCTGCGGGTTTGCCTCCACGTAGGCCGTATACTTACAGCCCCGCCCCATGTGTCCGAGCCCCTTGGAGGCACAGGGGCGCTTATCTCGGGATGCAGGTGTCCTGCGGTGGTTAAGGAATGGCGTGGGCACTCCACGGGCGAGAGAGGGCACCTGGACCACGAGAGAGCCCCCGGGAAATTCCCCAGCCCTGGGCACCATGGCTCCAGATGCTTCCCCAGGCTCCTGCCCTGGGGCCTGATGTTGCTCACCTGGGCCCGGGTTCGCCGCAGGTGAATGTCATTTGCGGACACCAAGGATCCGAGACCTTGGATGCGTTTATTGGGGGGGGCTTGGAGCCCTGGGGTACCGAAGTCGCACTGGTCACAGTCCCTTCTCGAGTAGTTTAGGGCAGATATTAGAGAGTTGAGGCAGGTGGGTCCAAGATTGACACCTCGGGGCAGGGTGGGGCAGTTTGAGCCAAAGCAAGACTCTTAGGGGCCCAGGCGGGGCGCAGGCCTGAGTCCCTCCTGGAGAACCCTTCCATGGTCGTGGGGACTGCCCGCCCTGGCCCTCTTCACCTGGCGCATAACCCTGGCTGGGCCCCGCCCTGGCCCCAGGTCCCCAGGTCCTCCTGGGCACTCTGCCTATGCGGGGGAGGAGAACTGCTCGGAAGTGTGGCCAGGGGAAAATGTGAGGTCCTCTGGGGGCAGGAAGGGCTTCCGTATCCCGGGTCACGTGCCCAGGGAAACTGGGAACCTGGCCTGGTTACTCAAGGGTGGGGCATGTTGCATCGAGGGAGGCTTGTGGTGGAGGGGCCTGGGTGCGCATGCGGGGTTCCGAGTCTGGGCCCGAAACTGGCCAGCCCCGGCTCGGACAAAAGCCATCTCCTGGGGGCCTCCCCCCTGTTGTCCACCCGTAAAGGGGGATCCCTTTACGGATGGAAGAACAGGGGGATCTTCGGGGTGGTGGTGACTGGACGGTGGTGTCTGCGGGTTTGCCTCCACGTAGGCCGTATACTTACAGCCCCGCCCCATGTGTCCGAGCCCCTTGGAGGCACAGGGCCGCTTATCTCGGGATGCAGGTGTCCTGCGGTGGTTAAGGAATGGCGTGGGCACTCCACGGGCGAGAGAGGCCACCTGGAACACGAGAGAGCCCCCGGGAAATTCCCCAGCCCTGGGCACCATGGCTCCAGATGCTTCCCCAGGCTCCTTCCCTGGGGCCTGATCTTGCTCAACTGGGTCCGGGTTCGGCGCAGGTGAATGTCATTTGCGGACACAAGGACCCGAGACCTTGGATGCGTTTATTGGGAGTGGGCTTGGAGCGCTGGGGGACCGAAGTCGCACTGGTCACAGTCCCTTCTCGAGTAGTTTAGGGCAGATATTAGAGAGTGGAGGCAGGTGGGTCCAAGTTTGACACCTCGGGGCAGGGTGGGGCAGTTTGAGCCAAAGCAAGACTCTTAGGGGCCCAGGCGGGGCGCAGGCCTGAGTCCCCCCTGGAGAACCCTTCCATGGTCGTGGGGACCGCCCGCCCTGGCCCTCTTCACCTGGCACATAACCGTGGCTGGGCCCAGCCCTGGCCCCAGGTCCCCAGGTACTCCCTGGGCACTCTGCGGATGCGGGGGCGGGAGAACTGCTGGGAAGTGTGGCCCGGGGAAAATGTGAGGTCCTCTGGGGGCAGGAAGGGCTTCCGTTTCCCGGGTCACGTGCCCAGGGAACCTGGGAACCTGGCCTGGTTACTCAAAGGTGGGGCATGTTGCCCCGAGGGAGGCTTGTGGTGGAGTGGCCTGGGTGCGCATGCGGGGTTCCGAGTCTGGGCCCGAAACTGGCCAGCCCCGGCTCGGACAAAAGCCATCTCCTGGGGGCCTCCCCCCTGTTCTTCCATCCGTAAAGGGGGATCCCTTTACGGATGGAAGAACAGGGGGATCTTCGGGGTGGTGGTGACTGGACGGTGGTGTCTGCGGGTTTGCCTCCACGTAGGCCATATACTGGCAACCCCGCCCCATGTGTCCGAGCCCCTTGGAGGCACAGGGCCGCTTATCTCGGGATGCAGGTATCCTGCGGTGGTTAAGGAATGGCGTGGGCACTCCACGGGCGAGAGAGGGCACCTGGACCACGAGAGAGCCCCCGGGAAATTCCCCAGCCCTGGGCACCATGGCTCCAGATGCTTCCCCAGGCTCCTTCCCTGGGGCCTGATCTTGCTCAACTGGGTCCGGGTTCGGCGCAGGTGAATGTCATTTGCGGACACAAGGACCCGAGACCTTGGATGCGTTTATTGGGAGTGGGCTTGGAGCGCTGGGGGACCGAAGTCGCACTGGTCACAGTCCCTTCTCGAGTAGTTTAGGGCAGATATTAGAGAGTTGAGGCAGGTGGGTCCAAGTTTGACACCTCGGGGCAGGGTGGGGCAGTTTGAGCCAAAGCAAGACACTTAGGGGCCCAGGCGCGGCACAGGCCTGAGTCCCCCCTGGAGAACCCTTCCATTGTCGTGGGGATCGCCCGCCCTGGCCCTCTTCACCTGGCACATAACCGTGGCTGGGCCCAGCCCTGGCCCCAGGTCCCCAGGTCCTCCATGGGCACTCTGCGGTTGCGGGGGAGGGAGAACTGCTGGGAAGTGTGGCCAGGGCAAAATGTGAGGTCTTCTGCGGGCAGGAAGGGCTTCCGTTTCCCGGGTCACGTGCCCAGGGAACCTGGGAACCTGGCCTGGTTACTCAAGGGTGGGGCATGTTGCCCCGAGGGAGGCTTGTGGTGGAGGGGCCTGGGTGCGCATGCGGGGTTCCGAGTCTGGGCCCGAAACTGGCCAGCCCCGGCTCGGACATAAGCCATCTCCTGGGGGCCTCCCCCCTGTTCTTCCATCGGTAAAGGGGATCCCTTTACGGATGGAAGAACAGGGGGATCTTCGGGGTGGTGGTGACTGGACGGTGGTGTCTGCGGGTTTGCCTCCACGTAGGCCGTATACTGGCACCCCCGCCCCATGTGTCCGAGCCCATAGGAGGCACAGGGACGCTTATCTCGGGATGCAGGTGTCCTGCGGTGGTTAAGGAATGGCGTGGGCACTCCACGGGCGAGAGAGGGCACCTGGACCACGAGAGAGCCCCCGGGAAATTCCCCAGCCCTGGGCACCATGGCTCCAGATGCTTCCCCAGGCTCCTGCCCTGGGGCCTGATCTTGCTCAACTGTGCCCGGGTTCGCCACAGGTGAATGTCATTTGAAGACACCAAGGCCCGGAGACCTTGGATGCCTTTATTGGGAGGGGGCTTGGAGCGCTGGGGGACCGAAGTCGCACTGGTCACAGTCCCTTCTCGAGTAGTTTAGGGCAGATATTAGAGAGTGGAGGCAGGTGGGTCCAAGTTTGACACCTCGGGGCAGGGTGGGGCAGTTTGAGCCAAAGCAAGACTCTTAGGGGCCCAGGCGGGGCGCAGGCCTGAGCCCCCCTGGAGAACCCTTCCATGGTCGTGGGGATCGCCCGCCCTGGCCCTCTTCACCTGGCACATAACCGTGGCTGGGCCCAGCCCTGGCCCCAGGTCCCCAGGTCCTCCCTGGGCACTCTGCCTATGCGGGGGCGGGAGAACTGCTGGGAAGTGTGGCCAGGGGAAAATGTGAGATCCTCTGGGGGCAGGAAGGGCTTCCGTTTCCCGGGTCACGTGCCCAGGGAACCTGGGAACCTGGCCTGGTTACTCAAGGGTGGGGCATGTTGCCCCGAGGGAGGCTTGTGGTGGAGGGGCCTGGGTGCGCATGCGGGGTTTCGAGTCTGGGCCCGAAACTGGCCAGCCCCGGCTCGGACAAAAGCCATCTCCTGGGGGCCTCCCCCCTGTTCTTCCATCCGTAAAGGGGGATCCCTTTACGGATGGAAGAACAGGGGGATCTTCGGGGTGGTGGTGACTGGACGGTGGTGTCTGCGGGTTTGCCTCCACGTAGGCCGTATACTTACAGCCCCGCCCCATGTGTCCGAGCCCCTTGGAGGCACAGGGGCGCTTATCTCGGGATGCAGGTGTCCTGCGGTGGTTAAGGAATGGCGTGGGCACTCCACGGGCGAGAGAGGGCACCTGGACCACGAGAGAGCCCCCGGGAAATTCCCCAGCCCTGGGCACCATGGCTCCAGATGCTTCCCCAGGCTCCTGCCCTGGGGCCTGATGTTGCTCACCTGGGCCCGGGTTCGCCGCAGGTGAATGTCATTTGCGGACACCAAGGATCCGAGACCTTGGATGCGTTTATTGGGGGGGGCTTGGAGCCCTGGGGTACCGAAGTCGCACTGGTCACAGTCCCTTCTCGAGTAGTTTAGGGCAGATATTAGAGAGTTGAGGCAGGTGGGTCCAAGATTGACACCTCGGGGCAGGGTGGGGCAGTTTGAGCCAAAGCAAGACTCTTAGGGGCCCAGGCGGGGCGCAGGCCTGAGTCCCTCCTGGAGAACCCTTCCATGGTCGTGGGGACTGCCCGCCCTGGCCCTCTTCACCTGGCGCATAACCCTGGCTGGGCCCCGCCCTGGCCCCAGGTCCCCAGGTCCTCCTGGGCACTCTGCCTATGCGGGGGAGGAGAACTGCTCGGAAGTGTGGCCAGGGGAAAATGTGAGGTCCTCTGGGGGCAGGAAGGGCTTCCGTATCCCGGGTCACGTGCCCAGGGAAACTGGGAACCTGGCCTGGTTACTCAAGGGTGGGGCATGTTGCATCGAGGGAGGCTTGTGGTGGAGGGGCCTGGGTGCGCATGCGGGGTTCCGAGTCTGGGCCCGAAACTGGCCAGCCCCGGCTGGGACAAAAGCCATCTCCTGGGGGCCTCCCCCCTGTTGTCCACCCGTAAAGGGGGATCCCTTTACGGATGGAAGAACAGGGGGATCTTCGGGGTGGTGGTGACTGGACGGTGGTGTCTGCGGGTTTGCCTCCACGTAGGCCGTATACTTACAGCCCCGCCCCATGTGTCCGAGCCCCTTGGAGGCACAGGGCCGCTTATCTCGGGATGCAGGTGTCCTGCGGTGGTTAAGGAATGGCGTGGGCACTCCACGGGCGAGAGAGGCCACCTGGAACACGAGAGAGCCCCCGGGAAATTCCCCAGCCCTGGGCACCATGGCTCCAGATGCTTCCCCAGGCTCCTTCCCTGGGGCCTGATCTTGCTCAACTGGGTCCGGGTTCGGCGCAGGTGAATGTCATTTGCGGACACAAGGACCCGAGACCTTGGATGCGTTTATTGGGAGTGGGCTTGGAGCGCTGGGGGACCGAAGTCGCACTGGTCACAGTCCCTTCTCGAGTAGTTTAGGGCAGATATTAGAGAGTGGAGGCAGGTGGGTCCAAGTTTGACACCTCGGGGCAGGGTGGGGCAGTTTGAGCCAAAGCAAGACTCTTAGGGGCCCAGGCGGGGCGCAGGCCTGAGTCCCCCCTGGAGAACCCTTCCATGGTCGTGGGGACCGCCCGCCCTGGCCCTCTTCACCTGGCACATAACCGTGGCTGGGCCCAGCCCTGGCCCCAGGTCCCCAGGTACTCCCTGGGCACTCTGCGGATGCGGGGGTGGGAGAACTGCTGGGAAGTGTGGCCCGGGGAAAATGTGAGGTCCTCTGGGGGCAGGAAGGGCTTCCGTTTCCCGGGTCACGTGCCCAGGGAACCTGGGAACCTGGCCTGGTTACTCAAAGGTGGGGCATGTTGCCCCGAGGGAGGCTTGTGGTGGAGTGGCCTGGGTGCGCATGCGGGGTTCCGAGTCTGGGCCCGAAACTGGCCAGCCCCGGCTCGGACAAAAGCCATCTCCTGGGGGCCTCCCCCCTGTTCTTCCATCCGTAAAGGGGGATCCCTTTACGGATGGAAGAACAGGGGGATCTTCGGGGTGGTGGTGACTGGACGGTGGTGTCTGCGGGTTTGCCTCCACGTAGGCCATATACTGGCAACCCCGCCCCATGTGTCCGAGCCCCTTGGAGGCACAGGGCCGCTTATCTCGGGATGCAGGTATCCTGCGGTGGTTAAGGAATGGCGTGGGCACTCCACGGGCGAGAGAGGGCACCTGGACCACGAGAGAGCCCCCGGGAAATTCCCCAGCCCTGGGCACCATGGCTCCAGATGCTTCCCCAGGCTCCTTCCCTGGGGCCTGATCTTGCTCAACTGGGTCCGGGTTCGGCGCAGGTGAATGTCATTTGCGGACACAAGGACCCGAGACCTTGGATGCGTTTATTGGGAGTGGGCTTGGAGCGCTGGGGGACCGAAGTCGCACTGGTCACAGTCCCTTCTCGAGTAGTTTAGGGCAGATATTAGAGAGTTGAGGCAGGTGGGTCCAAGTTTGACACCTCGGGGCAGGGTGGGGCAGTTTGAGCCAAAGCAAGACTCTTAGGGGCCCAGGCGCGGCACAGGCCTGAGTCCCCCCTGGAGAACCCTTCCATTGTCGTGGGGATCGCCCGCCCTGGCCCTCTTCACCTGGCACATAACCGTGGCTGGGCCCAGCCCTGGCCCCAGGTCCCCAGGTCCTCCCTGGGCACTCTGCGGTTGCGGGGGAGGGAGAACTGCTGGGAAGTGTGGCCAGGGCAAAATGTGAGGTCTTCTGCGGGCAGGAAGGGCTTCCGTTTCCCGGGTCACGTGCCCAGGGAACCTGGGAACCTGGCCTGGTTACTCAAGGGTGGGGCATGTTGCCCCGAGGGAGGCTTGTGGTGGAGGGGCCTGGGTGCGCATGCGGGGTTCCGAGTCTGGGCCCGAAACTGGCCAGCCCCGGCTCGGACATAAGCCATCTCCTGGGGGCCTCCCCCCTGTTCTTCCATCGGTAAAGGGGATCCCTTTACGGATGGAAGAACAGGGGGATCTTCGGGGTGGTGGTGACTGGACGGTGGTGTCTGCGGGTTTGCCTCCACGTAGGCCGTATACTGGCACCCCCGCCCCATGTGTCCGAGCCCATAGGAGGCACAGGGACGCTTATCTCGGGATGCAGGTGTCCTGCGGTGGTTAAGGAATGGCGTGGGCACTCCACGGGCGAGAGAGGGCACCTGGACCACGAGTGAGCCCCCGGGAAATTCCCCAGCCCTGGGCACCATGGCTCCAGATGCTTCCCCAGGCTCCTGCCCTGGGGCCTGATCTTGCTCAACTGTGCCCGGGTTCGCCACAGGTGAATGTCATTTGAAGACACCAAGGCCCGGAGACCTTGGATGCCTTTATTGGGAGGGGGCTTGGAGCGCTGGGGGACCGAAGTCGCACTGGTCACAGTCCCTTCTCGAGTAGTTTAGGGCAGATATTAGAGAGTGGAGGCAGGTGGGTCCAAGTTTGACACCTCGGGGCAGGGTGGGGCAGTTTGAGCCAAAGCAAGACTCTTAGGGGCCCAGGCGGGGCGCAGGCCTGAGCCCCCCTGGAGAACCCTTCCATGGTCGTGGGGATCGCCCGCCCTGGCCCTCTTCACCTGGCACATAACCGTGGCTGGGCCCAGCCCTGGCCCCAGGTCCCCAGGTCCTCCCTGGGCACTCTGCCTATGCGGGGGCGGGAGAACTGCTGGGAAGTGTGGCCAGGGGAAAATGTGAGATCCTCTGGGGGCAGGAAGGGCTTCCGTTTCCCGGGTCACGTGCCCAGGGAACCTGGGAACCTGGCCTGGTTACTCAAGGGTGGGGCATGTTGCCCCGAGGGAGGCTTGTGGTGGAGGGGCCTGGGTGCGCATGCGGGGTTTCGAGTCTGGGCCCGAAACTGGCCAGCCCCGGCTCGGACAAAAGCCATCTCCTGGGGGCCTCCCCCCTGTTCTTCCATCCGTAAAGGGGGATCCCTTTACGGATGGAAGAACAGGGGGATCTTCGGGGTGGTGGTGACTGGACGGTGGTGTCTGCGGGTTTGCCTCCACGTAGGCCGTATACTTACAGCCCCGCCCCATGTGTCCGAGCCCCTTGGAGGCACAGGGGCGCTTATCTCGGGATGCAGGTGTCCTGCGGTGGTTAAGGAATGGCGTGGGCACTCCACGGGCGAGAGAGGGCACCTGGACCACGAGAGAGCCCCCGGGAAATTCCCCAGCCCTGGGCACCATGGCTCCAGATGCTTCCCCAGGCTCCTGCCCTGGGGCCTGATGTTGCTCACCTGGGCCCGGGTTCGCCGCAGGTGAATGTCATTTGCGGACACCAAGGATCCGAGACCTTGGATGCGTTTATTGGGGGGGGCTTGGAGCCCTGGGGTACCGAAGTCGCACTGGTCACAGTCCCTTCTCGAGTAGTTTAGGGCAGATATTAGAGAGTTGAGGCAGGTGGGTCCAAGATTGACACCTCGGGGCAGGGTGGGGCAGTTTGAGCCAAAGCAAGACTCTTAGGGGCCCAGGCGGGGCGCAGGCCTGAGTCCCCCCTGGAGAACCCTTCCATGGTCGTGGGGACTGCCCGCCCTGGCCCTCTTCACCTGGCGCATAACCCTGGCTGGGCCCCGCCCTGGCCCCAGGTCCCCAGGTCCTCCTGGGCACTCTGCCTATGCGGGGGCGGGAGAACTGCTGGGAAGTGTGGCCAGGGGAAAATGTGAGGTCCTCTGGGGGCAGGAAGGGCTTCCGTTTCCCGGGTCACGTGCCCAGGGAACCTGGGAACCTGGCCTGGTTACTCAAGGGTGGGGCATGTTGCCCCGAGGGAGGCTTGTGGTGGAGGGGCCTAAGTGCGTATGCGGGGTTCCGAGTCTGGGCCGGAAACTGGCCAGCCCCGGCTCGGACAAAAGCCATCTCCTGGAGCCCTCCCACCTGTTCTTCCATCCGTAAAGGGGGATCCCTTTACGGATGGAAGAACAGGGGGATCTACGGGGTGGTGGTGACTGGACGGTGGTGTCTGCGGGTTTGCCTCCACGTAGGCCGTATACTGGCAGCCCGCCCCATGTGTCCGAGCCCCTTGGAGGCACAGGGCCGCTTATCTCGGGATGCAGGTGTCCTGCGGTGGTTAAGGAATGGCGTGGGCACTCCACGGGCGAGAGAGGCCACCTGGAACACGAGAGAGCCCCCGGGAAATTCCCCAGCCCTGGGCACCATGGCTCCAGATGCTTCCCCAGGCTCCTGCCCTGGGGCCTGATCTTGCTCAACTGGGCCCGGGTTCGCCGCAGGTGAATGTCATTTGCGGACACAAGGACCCGAGACGTTGGATGCGTTTATTGGGAGGGGGCTTGGAGCGCTGGGGGACCGAAGTCGCACTGGTCACAGTCCCTTCTCGAGTAGTTTAGGGCAGATATTAGAGAGTGGAGGCAGGTGGGTCCAAGTTTGACACCTCGGGGCAGGGTGGGGCAGTTTGAGCCAAAGCAAGACTCTTAGGGGCCCAGGCGGGGCGCAGGCCTGAGTCCCCCCTGGAGAACCCTTGCATGGTCGTGGGGACCGCCCGCCCTGGCCCTCTTCACCTGGCGCATAACCGTGGCTGGGCCCAGCCCTGGCCCCAGGTCCCCAGGTCCTCCCTGGGCACTCTGCGGATGCGGGGGCGGGAGAACTGCTGGGAAGTGTGGCCAGGGGAAAATGTGAGGTCCTCTGCGGGCAGGAAGGGCTTCCGTTTCCCGGGTCACGTGCCCAAGGAACCTGGGAACCTGGCCTGGTTACTCAAAGGTGGGGCATGTTGCCCCGAGGGAGGCTTGTGGTGGAGGGGCCTGGGTGCGCATGCGGGGTTCCGAGTCTGGGCCCGAAACTGGCCAGCCCCGGCTCGGACAAAAGCCATCTCCTGGGGGCCTCCCCCCTGTTCTTCCATCCGTAAAGGGGGATCCCTTTACGGATGGAAGAACAGGGGGATCTTCGGGGTGGTGGTGACTGGACGGTGGTGTCTGCGGGTTTGCCTCCACGTAGGCCATATACTGGCAACCCCGCCCCATGTGTCCGAGCCCCTTGGAGGCACAGGGCCGCTTATCTCGGGATGCAGGTATCCTGCGGTGGTTAAGGAATGGCGTGGGCTCTCCACGGGCGAGAGAGGGCACCTGGACCACGAGAGAGCCCCCGGGAAATTCCCCAGCCCTGGGCACCATGGCTCCAGATGCTTCCCCAGGCTCCTGCCCTGGGGCCTGATCTTGCTCAACTGGGTCCGGGTTCGGCGCAGGTGAATGTCATTTGCGGACACAAGGACCCGAGACCTTGGATGCGTTTATTGGGAGTGGGCTTGGAGCGCTGGGGGACCGAAGTCGCACTGGTCACAGTCCCTTCTCGAGTAGTTTAGGGCAGATATTAGAGAGTGGAGGCAGGTGGGTCCAAGTTTGACACCTCGGGGCAGGGTGGGGCAGTTTGAGCCAAAGCAAGACTCTTAGGGGCCCAGGCGGGGCGCAGGCCTGAGTCCCCCCTGGAGAACCCTTGCATGGTCGTGGGGACCGCCCGCCCTGGCCCTCTTCACCTGGCACATAACCGTGGCTGGGCCCAGCCCTGGCCCCAGGTCCCCAGGTACTCCCTGGGCACTCTGTTGATGCGGGGGCGGGAGAACTGCTGGGAAGTATGGCCCGGGGAAAATGTGAGGTCCTCTGCCGGCAGGAAGGGCTTCCGTTTCCCGGGTCACGTGCCCAGGGAACCTGGGAACCTGGCCTGGTTACTCAAAGGTGGGGCATGTTGCCCCGAGGGAGGCTTGTGGTGGAGTGGCCTGGGTGCGCATGCGGGGTTCCGAGTCTGGGCCCGAAACTGGCCAGCCCCGGCTCGGACAAAAGCCATCTCCTGGGGGCCTCCCCCCTGTTCTTCCATCCGTAAAGGGGGATCCCTTTACGGATGGAAGAACAGGGGGATCTTCGGGGTGGTGGTGACTGGACGGTGGTGTCTGCGGGTTTGCCTCCACGTAGGCCATTTACTGGCAACCCCGCCCCCTGTGTCCGAGCCCCTTGGAGGCACAGGGCCGCTTATCTCGGGATGCAGGTATCCTGCGGTGGTTAAGGAATGGCGTGGGCACTCCACGGGCGAGAGAGGGCACCTGGACCACGAGAGAGCCCCCGGGAAATTCCCCAGCCCTGGGCACCATGGCTCCAGATGCTTCCCCAGGCTCCTTCCCTGGGGCCTGATCTTGCTCAACTGGGTCCGGGTTCGGCGCAGGTGAATGTCATTTGCGGACACAAGGACCCGAGACCTTGGATGCGTTTATTGGGAGTGGGCTTGGAGCGCTGGGGGACCGAAGTCGCACTGGTCACAGTCCCTTCTCGAGTAGTTTAGGGCAGATATTAGAGAGTGGAGGCAGGTGGGTCCAAGTTTGACACCTCGGGGCAGGGTGGGGCAGTTTGAGCCAAAGCAAGACTCTTAGGGGCCCAGGCGCGGCGCAGGCCTGAGTCCCCCCTGGAGAACCCTTCCATGGTCGTGGGGATCGCCCGCCCTGGCCCTCTTCACCTGGCGCATAACCGTGGCTGGGCCCAGCCCTGGCCCCAGGTCCCCAGGTCCTCCCTGGGCACTCTGCGGTTGCGGGGGCGGGAGAACTGCTGGTAAGTGTGGCCCGGGGAAAATGTGAGGTCCTCTGGGGGCAGGAAGGGCTTCCGTTTCCCGGGTCACGTGCCCAGGGAACCTGGGAACCTGGCCTGGTTACTCAAAGGTGGGGCATGTTGCCCCGAGGGAGGCTTGTGGTGGAGTGGCCTGGGTGCGCATGCGGGGTTCCGAGTCTGGGCCCGAAACTGGCCAGCCCCGGCTCGGACAAAAGCCATCTCCTGGGGGCCTCCCCCCTGTTCTTCCATCCGTAAAGGGAGATCCCTTTACGGATGGAAGAACAGGGGGATCTTCGGGGTGGTGGTGACTGGACGGTGGTGTCTGCGGGTTTGCCTCCACGTAGGCCATATACTGGCAACCCCGCCCCATGTGTCCGAGCCCCTTGGAGGCACAGGGCCGCTTATCTCGGGATGCAGGTATCCTGCGGTGGTTAAGGAATGGCGTGGGCACTCCACGGGCGAGAGAGGGCACCTGGACCACGAGAGAGCCCCCGGGAAATTCCCCAGCCCTGGGCACCATGGCTCCAGATGCTTCCCCAGGCTCCTTCCCTGGGGCCTGATCTTGCTCAACTGGGTCCGGGTTCGGCGCAGGTGAATGTCATTTGCGGACACAAGGACCCGAGACCTTGGATGCGTTTATTGGGAGTGGGCTTGGAGCGCTGGGGGACCGAAGTCGCACTGGTCACAGTCCCTTCTCGAGTAGTTTAGGGCAGATATTAGAGAGTGGAGGCAGGTGGGTCCAAGTTTGACACCTCGGGGCAGGGTGGGGCAGTTTGAGCCAAAGCAAGACTCTTAGGGGCCCAGGCGCGGCACAGGCCTGAGTCCCCCCTGGAGAACCCTTCCATGGTCGTGGGGATCGCCCGCCCTGGCCCTCTTCACCTGGCACATAACCGTGGCTGGGCCCAGCCCTGGCCCAAGGTCCCCAGGTCCTCCCTGGGCACTCTGCGGTTGCGGGGGAGGGAGAACTGCTGGGAAGTGTGGCCAGGGCAAAATGTGAGGTCTTCTGCGGGCAGGAAGGGCTTCCGTTTCCCGGGTCACGTGCCCAGGGAACCTGGGAACCTGGCCTGGTTACTCAAGGGTGGGGCATGTTGCCCCGAGGGAGGCTTGTGGTGGAGGGGCCTGGGTGCGCATGCGGGGTTCCGAGTCTGGGCCCGAAACTGGCCAGCCCCGGCTCGGACATAAGCCATCTCCTGGGGGCCTCCCCCCTGTTCTTCCATCGGTAAAGGGGATCCCTTTACAGATGGAAGAACAGGGGGATCTTCGGGGTGGTGGTGACTGGACGGTGGTGTCTGCGGGTTTGCCTCCACGTAGGCCGTATACTGGCACCCCCGCCCCATGTGTCCGAGCCCCTTGGAGGCACAGGGCCGCTTATCTCGGGATGCAGGTGTCCTGCGGTGGTTAAGGAATGGCGTGGGCACTCCACGGGCGAGAGAGGGCACCTGGACCACGAGAGAGCCCCCGGGAAATTCCCCAGCCCTGGGCACCATGGCTCCAGATGCTTCCCCAGGCTCCTGCCCTGGGGCCTGATCTTGCTCAACTGTGCCCGGGTTCGCCACAGGTGAATGTCATTTGAAGACACCAAGGCCCGGAGACCTTGGATGCCTTTATTGGGAGGGGGCTTGGAGCGCTGGGGGACCGAAGTCGCACTGGTCACAGTCCCTTCTCGAGTAGTTTAGGGCAGATATTAGAGAGTGGAGGCAGGTGGGTCCAAGTTTGACACCTCGGGGCAGGGTGGGGCAGTTTGAGCCAAAGCAAGACTCTTAGGGGCCCAGGCGGGGCGCAGGCCTGAGCCCCCCTGGAGAACCCTTCCATGGTCGTGGGGATCGCCCGCCCTGGCCCTCTTCACCTGGCACATAACCGTGGCTGGGCCCAGCCCTGGCCCCAGGTCCCCAGGTCCTCCCTGGGCACTCTGCCTATGCGGGGGCGGGAGAACTGCTGGGAAGTGTGGCCAGGGGAAAATGTGAGATCCTCTGGGGGCAGGAAGGGCTTCCGTTTCCCGGGTCACGTGCCCAGGGAACCTGGGAACCTGGCCTGGTTACTCAAGGGTGGGGCATATTGCCCCGAGGGAGGCTTGTGGTGGAGGGGCCTGGGTGCGCATGCGGGGTTTCGAGTCTGGGCCCGAAACTGGCCAGCCCCGGCTCGGACAAAAGCCATCTCCTGGGGGCCTCCCCCCTGTTCTTCCATCCGTAAAGGGGGATCCCTTTACGGATGGAAGAACAGGGGGATCTTCGGGGTGGTGGTGACTGGACGGTGGTGTCTGCGGTTTTGCCTCCACGTAGGCCGTATACTTACAGCCCCGCCCCATGTGTCCGAGCCCCTTGGAGGCACAGGGGCGCTTATCTCGGGATGCAGGTGTCCTGCGGTGGTTAAGGAATGGCGTGGGCACTCCACGGGCGAGAGAGGGCACCTGGACCACGAGAGAGCCCCCGGGAAATTCCCCAGCCCTGGGCACCATGGCTCCAGATGCTTCCCCAGGCTCCTGCCCTGGGGCCTGATGTTGCTCACCTGGGCCCGGGTTCGCCGCAGGTGAATGTCATTTGCGGACACCAAGGATCCGAGACCTTGGATGCGTTTATTGGGGGGGGCTTGGAGCCCTGGGGTACCGAAGTCGCACTGGTCACAGTCCCTTCTCGAGTAGTTTAGGGCAGATATTAGAGAGTTGAGGCAGGTGGGTCCAAGATTGACACCTCGGGGCAGGGTGGGGCAGTTTGAGCCAAAGCAAGACTCTTAGGGGCCCAGGCGGGGCGCAGGCCTGAGTCCCCCCTGGAGAACCCTTCCATGGTCGTGGGGACTGCCCGCCCTGGCCCTCTTCACCTGGCGCATAACCCTGGCTGGGCCCAGCCCTGGCCCCAGGTCCCCAGGTCCTCCCTGGGCACTCTGCCTATGCGGGGGCGGGAGAACTGCTGGGAAGTGTGGCCAGGGGAAAATGTGAGGTCCTCTGGGGGCAGGAAGGGCTTCCGTTTCCCGGGTCACGTGCCCAGGGAACCTGGGAACCTGGCCTGGTTACTCAAGGGTGGGGCATGTTGCCCCGAGGGAGGCTTGTGGTGGAGGGGCCTAAGTGCGTATGCGGGGTTCCGAGTCTGGGCCGGAAACTGGCCAGCCCCGGCTCGGACAAAAGCCATCTCCTGGAGCCCTCCCACCTGTTCTTCCATCCGTAAAGGGGGATCCCTTTACGGATGGAAGAACAGGGGGATCTACGGGGTGGTGGTGACTGGACGGTGGTGTCTGCGGGTTTGCCTCCACGTAGGCCGTATACTGGCAGCCCCGCCCCATGTGTCCGAGCCCCTTGGAGGCACAGGGCCGCTTATCTCGGGATGCAGGTGTCCTGCGGTGGTTAAGGAATGGCGTGGGCACTCCACGGGCGAGAGAGGCCACCTGGAACACGAGAGAGCCCCCGGGAAATTCCCCAGCCCTGGGCACCATGGCTCCAGATGCTTCCCCAGGCTCCTGCCCTGGGGCCTGATCTTGCTCAACTGGGCCCGGGTTCGCCGCAGGTGAATGTCATTTGCGGACACAAGGACCCGAGACCTTGGATGCGTTTATTGGGAGGGGGCTTGGAGCGCTGGGGGACCGAAGTCGCACTGGTCACAGTCCCTTCTCGAGTAGTTTAGGGCAGATATTAGAGAGTGGAGGCAGGTGGGTCCAAGTTTGACACCTCGGGGCAGGGTGGGGCAGTTTGAGCCAAAGCAAGACTCTTAGGGGCCCAGGCGGGGCGCAGGCCTGAGTCCCCCCTGGAGAACCCTTCCATGGTCGTGGGGACCGCCCGCCCTGGCCCTCTTCACCTGGCACATAACCGTGGCTAGGCCCAGCCCTGGCCCCAGGTCCCCAGGTCCTCCCTGGGCACTCTGCGGTTGCGGGGGCGGGAGAACTGCTAGGAAGTGTGGCCAGGGGAAAATGTGAGGTCCTCTGCGGGCAGGAAGGGCTTCCGTTTCCCGGGTCACGTGCCCAGGGAACCTGGGAACCTGGCCTGGTTACTCAAGGGTGGGGCATGTTGCACCGAGGGAGGCTTGTGTTGGAGGGGCCTGGGTGCGCATGCGGGGTTCCGAGTCTGGGCCCGAAACTGGCCAGCCCCGGCTCAGACAAAAGCCATCTCCTGGGGGCCTCCCCCCTGTTCTTCCATCCGTAAAGGGGGATACTTTTACGGATGGAAGAACAGGGGTATCTTCGGGGTGGTGGTGACAGGACGGTGGTGTCTGCAGGTGTGCCTCCACGTAGGCCATATACTGGCACCCCCGCCCCATGTGTCCGAGCCCCTTGGAGGCACAGGGCCGCTTATCTCGGGATGCAGGTGTCCTGCGGTGGTTAAGGAATGGCGTGGGCACTCCACGGGCGAGAGAGGGCACCGGGACCACGAGAGAGTCCCCGGGAAATTCCCCAACCCAGGGCACCATGGCTCCAGATGCTTCCCCAGGCTCCTGCCCTGGGGCCTGATCTTGCTCACCTGGGCCCGGGTTCGCCGCAGGTGAATGTCATTTGCGGACACCAAGGATCCGAGACCTTGGATGCGTTTATTGGGAGTGGGCTTGGAGCGCTGGGGGACCGAAGTCGCACTGGTCACAGTCCCTTCTCGAGTAGTTTAGGGCAGATATTAGAGAGTGGAGGCAGGTGGGTCCAAGTTTGACACCTCGGGGCAGGGTTGGGCAGTTTGAGCCAAAGCAAGACTCTTAGGGGACCAGGCGGGGCGCAGGCCTGAGTCCCCCCTGGAGAACCCTTCCATGGTCGTGGGGACCGCCCGCCCTGGCCCTCTTCACCTGGCGCATAACCGTGGCTGGGCCCAGCCCTGGCCCCAGGTCCCCAGGTCCTCCCTGGGCACTCTGCCTATGCCGGGGCGGGAAACTGCTGGGAAGTGTGGCCAGGGGAAAATGTGAGGTCCTCTGCGGGCAGGAAGGGCTTCCGTTTCCCGGGTCACCTGCCCAGGGAACATGGGAACCTGGCCTGGTTACTCAAGGGTGGGGCATGTTGCATCGAGGGAGGCTTGTGGTGGAGGGGCCTGGGTGCGCATGCGGGGTTCCGAGTCTGGGCCCGAAACTGGCTAGCCCCGGCTCGGACAAAAGCCATCTCCTGGGGGCCTCCCCCCTGTTCTTCCATCCGTAAAGGGGGATCCCTTTACGGATGGAAGAACAGGGGGATCTTCGGGGTGGTGGTGACTGGACGGTGGTGTCTGCGGGTTTGCCTCCACTTAGGCCGTATACTGGCACCCCCGCCCCATGTGTCCGAGCCCCTTGGAGGCACAGGGTCGCTTATCTCGGGATGCAGGTGTCCTGCGGTGGTTAAGGAATGGCGTGGGCACTCCACGGGCGAGAGAGGGCACCTGGACCACGAGAGAGCCCCCGGGAAATTCCCCAGCCCTGGGCACCATGGCTCCAGATGCTTCCCCAGGCTCCTGCCCTGGGGCCTGATCTTGCTCAACTGGGCCCGGGTTCGCCGCAGGTGAATGTCATTTGCGGACACCAAGGAACCGAGACCTTGGATGCATTTATTGGGAGGGGGCTTGGAGCGCTGGGGGACCGAAGTCGCACTGGTCACAGTCCCTTCTCGAGTAGTTTAGGGCAGATATTAGAGAGTGGAGGCAGGTGGGTCCAAGTTTGACACCTCGGGGCAGGGTGGGGCAGTTTGAGCCAAAGCAAGACTCTTAGGGGCCCAGGCGGGGCGCAGGCCTGAGTCCCCCCTGGAAAACCCTCCCTTGGTCGTGGGGACCGCCCGCCCTGGCCCTCTTCACCTGGCGCATAACCGTGGCTGGGCCCAGCCCTGGCCCCAGGTCCCCAGGTCCTCCCTGGGCACTCTGCCTATGCAGGGGCGGGAGAACTGCTGGGAAGTGTGGCCAGGGGAAAATGTGAGGTCCTCTGCGGGCAGGAAGGGCTTCCGTTTCCCGGGTCACGTGCCCAGGGAACATGGGAACCTGGCCTGGTTACTCAAGGGTGGGGCATGTTGCCCCGAGGGAGGCTTGTGGTGGAGGGGCCTGGGTGCGCATGCGGGGTTCCAAGTCTGGGCCCGAAACTGGCCAGCACCGGCTCGGACATAAGCCATCTCCTGGGGGCCTCCCCCCTGTTCTTCCATCGGTAAAGGGGGATCCCTTTACGGATGGAAGAACAGGGGGATCTTCGGGGTGGTGGTGACTGGACGGTGGTGTCTGCTGGTTTGCCTCCACGTAGGCCGTATACTGGCACCCCCGCGCCATGTGTCCGAGCCCCTTGGAGGCACAGGGCTGCTTATCTCGGGATGCAGGTGTCCTGCGGTTGTTAAGGAATGGCGTGGGCACTCCACGGGCGAGAGAGGGCACCTGGACCACGAGAGAGCCCCCGGGAAATTCCCTAGCCCTGGGCACCATGGCTCCAGATGCTTCCCCAGGCTCCTGCCCTGGGGCCTGATCTTGCTCAACTGGGCCCGGGTTCGGCGCAGGTGAATGTCATTTGCGGACACCAAGGCCCCGAGACCTTGGATGCCTTTATTGGGAGGGGGCTTGGAGCGCTGGGGGACCGAAGTCGCACTGGTCACAGTCCCTTCTCGAGTAGTTTAGGGCAGATATTAGAGAATGGAGGCAGGTGGGTCCAAGTTTGACACCTCGGGGCAGGGTGGGGCAGTTTGAGCCAAAGCAAGACTCTTAGGGGCCCAGGCGGGGCGCAGGCCTGAGTCCCCCCTGGAGAACCCTTGCATGGTCGTGGGGACCGCCCGCCCTGGCCCTCTTCACCTGGCGCATAACCGTGGCTGGGCCCAGCCCTGGCCCCAGGTCCCCAGGTCCTCCCTGGGCACTCTGCGGATGCGGGGGCGGGAGAACTGCTGGGAAGTGTGGCCCGGGGAAAATGTGAGGTCCTCTGCGGGCAGGAAGGGCTTCCGTTTCCCGGGTCACGTGCCCAAGGAACCTGGGAACCTGGCCTGGTTACTCAAAGGTGGGGCATGTTGCCCCGAGGGAGGCTTGTGGTGGAGTGGCCTGGGTGCGCATGCGGGGTTCCGAGTCTGGGCCCGAAACTGGCCAGCCCCGGCTCGGACAAAAGCTATCTCCTGGGGGCCTCCCACCTGTTCTTCCATCCGTAAAGGGGGATCCCTTTACGGATGGAAGAACAGGGGGATCTTCGGGGTGGTGGTGACTGGACGGTGGTGTCTGCGGGTTTGCCTCCACGTAGGCCATATACTGGCAACCCCGCCCCATGTGTCCGAGCCCCTTGGAGGCACAGGGCCGCTTATCTCGGGATGCAGGTATCCTGCGGTGGTTAAGGAATGGCGTGGGCTCTCCACGGGCGAGAGGGGCACCTGGACCACGAGAGAGCCCCCGGGAAATTCCCCAGCCCTGGGCACCATGGCTCCAGATGCTTCCCCAGGCTCCTGCCCTGGGGCCTGATCTTGCTCAACTGGGTCCGGGTTCGGCGCAGGTGAATGTCATTTGCGGACACAAGGACCCGAGACCTTGGATGCGTTTATTGGGAGTGGGCTTGGAGCGCTGGGGGACCGAAGTCGCACTGGTCACAGTCCCTTCTCGAGTAGTTTAGGGCAGATATTAGAGAGTGGAGGCAGGTGGGTCCAAGTTTGACACCTCGGGGCAGGGTGGGGCAGTTTGAGCCAAAGCAAGACTCTTAGGGGCCCAGGCGGGGCGCAGGCCTGAGTCCCCCCTGGAGAACCCTTGCATGGTCGTGGGGACCGCCCGCCCTGGCCCTCTTCACCTGGCACATAACCGTGGCTGGGCCCAGCCCTGGCCCCAGGTCCCCAGGTACTCCCTGGGCACTCTGCGGATGCGGGGGCGGGAGAACTGCTGGGAAGTATGGCTCGGGGAAAATGTGAGGTCCTCTGCCGGCAGGAAGGGCTTCCGTTTCCCGGGTCACGTGCCCAGGGAACCTGGGAACCTGGCCTGGTTACTCAAAGGTGGGGCATGTTGCCCCGAGGGAGGCTTGTGGTGGAGTGGCCTGGGTGCGCATGCGGGGTTCCGAGTCTGGGCCCGAAACTGGCCAGCCCCAGCTCGGACAAAAGCCATCTCCTGGGGGCCTCCCCCCTGTTCTTCCATCCGTAAAGGGGGATCCCTTTACGGATGGAAGAACAGGGGGATCTTCGGGGTGGTGGTGACTGGACGGTGGTGTCTGCGGGTTTGCCTCCACGTAGGCCATGTACTGGCAACCCCGCCCCCTGTGTCCGAGCCCCTTGGAGGCACAGGGCCGCTTATCTCGGGATGCAGGTATCCTGCGGTGGTTAAGGAATGGCGTGGGCACTCCACGGGCGAGAGAGGGCACCTGGACCACGAGAGAGCCCCCGGGAAATTCCCCAGCCCTGGGCACCATGGCTCCAGATGCTTCCCCAGGCTCCTTCCCTGGGGCCTGATCTTGCTCAACTGGGTCCGGGTTCGGCGCAGGTGAATGTCATTTGCGGACACAAGGACCCGAGACCTTGGATGCGTTTATTGGGGGGGGCTTGGAGCCCTGGGGTACCGAAGTCGCACTGGTCACAGTCCCTTCTCGAGTAGTTTAGGGCAGATATTAGAGAGTTGAGGCAGGTGGGTCCAAGATTGACACCTCGGGGCAGGGTGGGGCAGTTTGAGCCAAAGCAAGACTCTTAGGGGCCCAGGCGGGGCGCAGGCCTGAGTCCCCCCTGGAGAACCCTTCCATGGTCGTGGGGACTGCCTGCCCTGGCCCTCTTCACCTGGCGCATAACCCTGGCTGGGCCCCGCCCTGGCCCCAGGTCCCCAGGTCCTCCCTGGGCATCTGCCTATGCGGGGGCGGGAGAACTGCTGGGAAGTGTGGCCAGGGGAAAATGTGAGGTCCTCTGGGGGCAGGAAGGGCTTCCGTTTCCCGGGTCACGTGCCCAGGGAACCTGGGAACCTGGCCTGGTTACTCAAGGGTGGGGCATGTTGCCCCGAGGGAGGCTTGTGGTGGAGGGGCCTAAGTGCGTATGCGGGGTTCCGAGTCTGGGCCGGAAACTGGCCAGCCCCGGCTCGGACAAAAGCCATCTCCTGGAGCCCTCCCACCTGTTCTTCCATCCGTAAAGGGGGATCCCTTTACGGATGGAAGAACAGGGGGATCTACGGGGTGGTGGTGACTGGACGGTGGTGTCTGCGGGTTTGCCTCCACGTAGGCCGTATACTGGCAGCCCCGCCCCATGTGTCCGAGCCCCTTGGAGGCACAGGGCCGCTTATCTCGGGATGCAGGTGTCCTGCGGTGGTTAAGGAATGGCGTGGGCACTCCACGGGCGAGAGAGGCCACCTGGACCACGAGAGAGCCCCCGGGAAATTCCCCAGCCCTGGGCACCATGGCTCCAGATGCTTCCCCAGGCTCCTGCCCTGGGGCCTGATCTTGCTCAACTGGGCCCGGGTTCGCCGCAGGTGAATGTCATTTGCGGACACAAGGACCCGAGACCTTGGATGCGTTTATTGGGAGGGGGCTTGGAGCGCTGGGGGACCGAAGTCGCACTGGTCACAGTCCCTTCTCGAGTAGTTTAGGGCAGATATTAGAGAGTGGAGGCAGGTGGGTCCAAGTTTGACACCTCGGGGCAGGGTGGGGCAGTTTGACTCAAAGCAAGACTCTTAGGGGCCCAGGCGGGGCGCAGGCCTGAGTCCCCCCTGGAGAACCCTTCCATGGTCGTGGGGACCGCCCGCCCTGGCCCTCTTCACCTGGCACATAACCGTGGCTAGGCCCAGCCCTGGCCCCAGGTCCCCAGGTCCTCCCTGGGCACTCTGCGGTTGCGGGGGCGGGAGAACTGCTAGGAAGTGTGGCCAGGGGAAAATGTGAGGTCCTCTGCGGGCAGGAAGGGCTTCCGTTTCCCGGGTCACGTGCCCAGGGAACCTGGGAACCTGGCCTGGTTACTCAAGGGTGGGGCATGTTGCACCGAGGGAGGCTTGTGGTGGAGGGGCCTGGGTGCGCATGCGGGGTTCCGAGTCTGGGCCCGAAACTGGCCAGCCCCGGCTCGGACAAAAGCCATCTCCTGGGGGCCTCCCCCCTGTTCTTCCATCCGTAAAGGGGGATCCTTTTACGGATGGAAGAACAGGGGTATCTTCGGGGTGGTGGTGACAGGACGGTGGTGTCTGCAGGTTTGCCTCCACGTAGGCCATATACTGGCACCCCCGCCCCATGTGTCCGAGCCCCTTGGAGGCACAGGGCCGCTTATCTCGGGATGCAGGTGTCCTGCGGTGGTTAAGGAATGGCGTGGGCACTCCACGGGCGAGAGAGGGCACCTGGACCACGAGAGAGTCCCCGGGAAATTCCCCAGCCCAGGGCACCATGGCTCCAGATGCTTCCCCAGGCTCCTGCCCTGGGGCCTGATCTTGCTCACCTGGGCCCGGGTTCGCCGCAGGTGAATGTCATTTGCGGACACCAAGGATCCGAGACCTTGGATGCGTTTATTGGGAGTGGGCTTGGAGCGCTGGGGGACCGAAGTCGCACTGGTCACAGTCCCTTCTCGAGTAGTTTAGGGCAGATATTAGAGAGTGGAGGCAGGTGGGTCCAAGTTTGACACCTCGGGGCAGGGTTGGGCAGTTTGAGCCAAAGCAAGACTCTTAGGGGACCAGGCGGGGCGCAGGCCTGAGTCCCCCCTGGAGAACCCTTCCATGGTCGTGGGGACCGCCCGCCCTGGCCCTCTTCACCTGGCGCATAACCGTGGCTGGGCCCAGCCCTGGCCCCAGGTCCCCAGGTCCTCCCTGGGCACTCTGCCTATGCCGGGGCGGGAAACTGCTGGGAAGTGTGGCCAGGGGAAAATGTGAGGTCCTCTGCGGGCAGGAAGGGCTTCCGTTTCCCGGGTCACCTGCCCAGGGAACATGGGAACCTGGCCTGGTTACTCAAGGGTGGGGCATGTTGCATCGAGGGAGGCTTGTGGTGGAGGGGCCTGGGTGCGCATGCGGGGTTCCGAGTCTGGGCCCGAAACTGGCTAGCCCCGGCTCGGACAAAAGCCATCTCCTGGGGGCCTCCCCCCTGTTCTTCCATCCGTAAAGGGGGATCCCTTTACGGATGGAAGAACAGGGGGATCTTCGGGGTGGTGGTGACTGGACGGTGGTGTCTGCGGGTTTGCCTCCACTTAGGCCGTATACTGGCACCCCCGCCCCATGTGTCCGAGCCCCTTGGAGGCACAGGGTCGCTTATCTCGGGATGCAGGTGTCCTGCGGTGGTTAAGGAATGGCGTGGGCACTCCACGGGTGAGAGAGGGCACCTGGACCACGAGAGAGCCCCCGGGAAATTCCCCAGCCCTGGGCACCATGGCTCCAGATGCTTCCCCAGGCTCCTGCCCTGGGGCCTGATCTTGCTCAACTGGGCCCGGGTTCGCCGCAGGTGAATGTCATTTGCGGACACCAAGGACCCGAGACCTTGGATGCATTTATTGGGAGGGGGCTTGGAGCGCTGGGGGACCGAAGTCGCACTGGTCACAGTCCCTTCTCGAGTAGTTTAGGGCAGATATTAGAGAGTGGAGGCAGGTGGGTCCAAGTTTGACACCTCGGGGCAGGGTGGGGCAGTTTGAGCCAAAGCAAGACTCTTAGGGGCCCAGGCGGGGCGCAGGCCTGAGTCCCCCCTGGAAAACCCTCCCTTGGTCGTGGGGACAGCCCGCCCTGGCCCTCTTCACCTGGCGCATAACCGTGGCTGGGCCCAGCCCTGGCCCCAGGTCCCCAGGTCCTCCCTGGGCACTCTGCCTATGCAGGGGCGGGAGAACTGCTGGGAAGTGTGGCCAGGGGAAAATGTGAGGTCCTCTGCGGGCAGGAAGGGCTTCCGTTTCCCGGGTCACGTGCCCAGGGAACATGGGAACCTGGCCTGGTTACTCAAGGGTGGGGCATGTTGCCCCGAGGGAGGCTTGTGGTGGAGGGGCCTGGGTGCGCATGCGGGGTTCCAAGTCTGGGCCCGAAACTGGCCAGCACCGGCTCGGACATAAGCCATCTCCTGGGGGCCTCCCCCCTGTTCTTCCATCGGTAAAGGGGGATCCCTTTACGGATGGAAGAACAGGGGGATCTTCGGGGTGGTGGTGACTGGACGGTGGTGTCTGCTGGTTTGCCTCCACGTAGGCCGTATACTGGCACCCCCGCGCCATGTGTCCGAGCCCCTTGGAGGCACAGGGCTGCTTATCTCGGGATGCAGGTGTCCTGCGGTTGTTAAGGAATGGCGTGGGCACTCCACGGGCGAGAGAGGGCACCTGGACCACGAGAGAGCCCCCGGGAAATTCCCCAGCCCTGGGCACCATGGCTCCAGATGCTTCCCCAGGCTCCTGCCCTGGGGCCTGATCTTGCTCAACTGGGCCCGGGTTCGGCGCAGGTGAATGTCATTTGCGGACACCAAGGCCCCGAGACCTTGGATGCCTTTATTGGGAGGAGGCTTGGAGCGCTGGGGGACCGAAGTCGCACTGGTCACAGTCCCTTCTCGAGTAGTTTAGGGCAGATATTAGAGAATGGAGGCAGGTGGGTCCAAGTTTGACACCTCGGGGCAGGGTGGGGCAGTTTGAGCCAAAGCAAGACTCTTAGGGGCCCAGGTGTGGCGCAGGCCTGAGTCCCCCCTGGAGAACCCTCCCATGGTCGTGGGGACCGCCCGCCCTGGCCCTGTTCACCTGGCGTATAACCGTGGCTGGGCCCAGCCCTGGCCCCAGGTCCCCAGGTCCTCCCTGGGCACTCTGCCTCTGCGGGGGCGGGAGAACTGCTGGGAAGTGTGGCCAGGGGAAAGTGTGAGGTCCTCTGGGGGCAGGAAGGGCTTCCGTTTCCCGGGTCACGTGCCCAGGGATCCTGGGAACCTGGCCTGGTTACTCAAGGGTGGGGCATGTTGCCCCGAGGGAGGCTTGTGGTGGAGGGGCCTGGGTGCGCATGCGGGGTTCCGAGTCTGGGCCCGAAACTGGCCAGCCCCGGCTCGGACATAAGCCATCTCCTGGGGGCCTCCCCCCTGTTCTTCCATCGGTAAAGGGGGATCCCTTTACGGATGGAAGAACAGGGGGATCTTCGGGGTGGTGGTGACTGGACGGTGGTGTCTGCGGGTTTGCCTCCACGTAGGCCGTATACTGGCACCCCCGCCCCATGTGTCCGAGCCCCTTGGAGGCACAGGGCCGCTTATCTCGGGATGCAGGTGTCCTGCGGTGGTTAAGGAATGGCGTGGGCAGTCCACGGGCGAGAGAGGGCACCTGGACCACGAGAGAGCCCCCGGGAAATTCCCCAGCCCTGGGCACCATGGCTCCAGATGCTTCCCCCGGCTCCTGCCCTGGGGCCTGATCTTGCTCAACTGGGCCAGGGTTCGCCACAGGTGAATGTCATTTGCGGACACCAAGGCCCCGAGACCTTGGATTCGTTTATTGGGAGGGGGCTTGGAGCGCTGGGGGACCGAAGTCGCACTGGTCACAGTCCCTTCTCGAGTAGTTTAGGGCAGATATTAGGGAGTGGAGGCAGGTGGGTCCAAGTTTGACACCTCGGGGCAGGGTGAGGCAGTTTGAGCCAAAGCAACACTCTTAGGGGCCCAGGCGGGGCGCAGGCCTGAGTCCCCCCTGGAGAACACTTCCATGGTCGTGGGGACCGCCCGCCCAGGCCCTCTTCACCTGGCGCATAACCGTGGCTGGGCCCAGCCCTGGCCCCAGGTCCCCAGGTCCTCCCTGGGCACTCTGCGGATGCGGGGTCGGGAGAACTGCTGGGAAGTGTGGCCCGGGGAAAATGTGAGGTCCTCTGCGGGCAGGAAGGGCTTCCGTTTCCCGGGTAACGTGCCCAGGGAACCTGGGAACCTGGCCTGGTTACTCAAAGGTGGGGCATGTTGCCCCGAGGGAGGCTTGTGGTGGAGTGGCCTGGGTGCGCATGCGGGGTTCCGAGTCTGGGCCCGAAACTGGCCAGCCCCGGCTCGGACAAAAGCCATCTCCTGGGGGCCTCCCCCCTGTTCTTCCATCCGTAAAGGGGGATCCCTTTACGGATGGAAGAACAGGGGGATCTTCGGGGTGGTGGTGACTGGACGGTGGTGTCTGCGGGTTTGCCTCCACGTAGGCCGTATACTTGCAGCCCCGCCCCATGTGTCCGGGCCCCTTGGAGGCACAGGGTCGCTTATCTCGGGATGCAGGTGTCCTGCGGTGGTTAAGGAATGGCGTGGGCACTCCACGGGCGAGAGAGGGCACCTGGACCACGAGAGAGCCCCCGGGAAATTCCCCAGCCCTGGGCACCATGTCTCCAGATGCTTCCCCAGGCTCCTGCCCTGGGGCCTGATCTTGCTCAACTGGGCCCGGGTTCGCCGCAGGTGAATGTCATTTGCGGACACCAAGGCCCGGAGACCTTGGATGCCTTTATTGGGAGGGGGCTTGGAGCGCTGGGGGACCGAAGTCGCACTGGTCACTGTCCCTTCTCGAGTAGTTTAGGGCAGATATTAGAGAGTGGAGGCAGGTGGGTCCAAGTTTGACACCTCGGGGCAGGGTGGGGCAGTTTGAGCCAAAGCAAGACTCTTAGGGGCCCAGGCGGGGCGCAGGCCTGAGTCCCCCCTGGAGAACCCTTCCATGGTCGTGGGGACCGCCCGCCCTGGCCCTCTTCACCTGGCGCATAACCGTGGCTGGGCCCAGCCCTGGCCCCAGGACCCCAGGTCCTCCCTGGGCACTCTGCAGATGCGGGGGCGGGAGAACTGCTGGGAAGTGTGGCCCGGGGAAAATGTGAGGTCCTCTGCGGGCAGGAAGGGCTTCTGTTTCCCGGGTCACGTGCCCAGGGAACCTGGGAACCTGGCCTGGTTACTCAAGGGTGGGGCATGTTACCCCGAGGGAGGCTTGTGGTGGAGGGGCCTGGGTGCGCATGCGGGGTTCCGAGTCTGGGCCCGAAACTGGCCAGCCCCGGCTCGGACATAAGCCATCTCCTGGGGGCCTCCCCCCTGTTCTTCCATCGGTAAAGGGGGATCCCTTTACGGATGGAAGAACAGGGGGATCTTCGGGGTGGTGGTGAATGGACGGTGGTGTCTGCGGGTTTGCCTCCACGTAGGCCGTATACTGGCACCCTCGCCCCATGTGTCCGAGCCCCTTGGAGGCACAGGGCCGCTTATCTCGGGATGCAGGTGTCCTGCGGTGGTTAAGGAATGGCGTGGGCACTCCACGGGCGAGAGAGGGCACCTGGACCACGAGAGAGCCCCCGGGAAATTCCCCAGCCCTGGGCACCATGGCTCCAGATGCTTCCCCAGGCTCCTGCCCTGGGGCCTGATCTTGCTCAACTGGGCCCGGGTTCGCCACAGGTGAATGTCATTTGCGGACACCAAGGCCCGGAGACCTTGGATGCCTTTATTGGGAGGGGGCTTGGAGCGCTGGGGGACCGAAGTCGCACTGGTCACAGTCCCTTCTCGAGTAGTTTAGGGCAGATATTAGAGAGTGGAGGCAGGTGGGTCCAAGTTTGACACCTCGGGGCAGGGTGGGGCAGTTTGAGCCAAAGCAAGACTCTTAGGGGCCCAGGCGGGGCGCAGGCCTGAGTCCCCCCTGGAGAACCCTTGCATGGTCGTGGGGACCGCCCGCCCTGGCCCTCTTCACCTGGCGCATAACCGTGGCTGGGCCCAGCCCTGGCCCCAGGTCCCCAGGTCCTCCCTGGGCACTCTGCGGATGCGGGGGCGGGAGAACTGCTGGGAAGTGTGGCCCGGGGAAAATCTGAGGTCCTCTGCGGGCAGGAAGGGCTTCCGTTTCCCGGGTCACGTGCCCAAGGAACCTGGGAACCTGGCCTGGTTACTCAAAGGTGGGGCATGTTGCCCCGAGGGAGGCTTGTGGTGGAGTGGCCTGGGTGCGCATGCGGGGTTCCGAGTCTGGGCCCGAAACTGGCCAGCCCCGGCTCGGACAAAAGCCATCTCCTGGGGGCCTCCCACCTGTTCTTCCATCCGTAAAGGGGGATCCCTTTACGGATGGAAGAACAGGGGGATCTTCGGGGTGGTGGTGACTGGACGGTGGTGTCTGCGGGTTTGCCTCCACGTAGGCCATATACTGGCAACCCCGCCCCATGTGTCCGAGCCCCTTGGAGGCACAGGGCCGCTTATCTCGGGATGCAGGTATCCTGCGGTGGTTAAGGAATGGCGTGGGCTCTCCACGGGCGAGAGAGGGCACCTGGACCACGAGAGAGCCCCCGGGAAATTCCCCAGCCCTGGGCACCATGGCTCCAGATGCTTCCCCAGGCTCCTGCCCTGGGGCCTGATCTTGCTCAACTGGGTCCGGGTTCGGCGCAGGTGAATGTCATTTGCGGACACAAGGACCCGAGACCTTGGATGCGTTTATTGGGAGTGGGCTTGGAGCGCTGGGGGACCGAAGTCGCACTGGTCACAGTCCCTTCTCGAGTAGTTTAGGGCAGATATTAGAGAGTGGAGGCAGGTGGGTCCAAGTTTGACACCTCGGGGCAGGGTGGGGCAGTTTGAGCCAAAGCAAGACTCTTAGGGGCCCAGGCGGGGCCCAGGCCTGAGTCCCCCCTGGAGAACCCTTGCATGGTCGTGGGGACCGCCCGCCCTGGCCCTCTTCACCTGGCACATAACCGTGGCTGGGCCCAGCCCTGGCCCCAGGTCCCCAGGTACTCCCTGGGCACTCTGCGGATGCGGGGGCGGGAGAACTGCTGGGAAGTATGGCCCGGGGAAAATGTGAGGTCCTCTGCCGGCAGGAAGGGCTTCCGTTTCCCGGGTCACGTGCCCAGGGAACCTGGGAACCTGGCCTGGTTACTCAAAGGTGGGGCATGTTGCCCCGAGGGAGGCTTGTGGTGGAGTGGCCTGGGTGCGCATGCGGGGTTCCGAGTCTGGGCCCGAAACTGGCCAGCCCCGGCTCGGACAAAAGCCATCTCCTGGGGGCCTCCCCCCTGTTCTTCCATCCGTAAAGGGGGATCCCTTTACGGATGGAAGAACAGGGGGATCTTCGGGGTGGTGGTGACTGGACGGTGGTGTCTGCGGGTTTGCCTCCACGTAGGCCATATACTGGCAACCCCGCCCCCTGTGTCCGAGCCCCTTGGAGGCACAGGGCCGCTTATCTCGGGATGCAGGTATCCTGCGGTGGTTAAGGAATGGCGTGGGCACTCCACGGGCGAGAGAGGGCACCTGGACCACGAGAGAGCCCCCGGGAAATTCCCCAGCCCTGGGCACCATGGCTCCAGATGCTTCCCCAGGCTCCTTCCCTGGGGCCTGATCTTGCTCAACTGGGTCCGGGTTCGGCGCAGGTGAATGTCATTTGCGGACACAAGGACCCGAGACCTTGGATGCGTTTATTGGGAGTGGGCTTGGAGCGCTGGGGGACCGAAGTCGCACTGGTCACAGTCCCTTCTCGAGTAGTTTAGGGCAGATATTAGAGAGTGGAGGCAGGTGGGTCCAAGTTTGACACCTCGGGGCAGGGTGGGGCAGTTTGAGCCAAAGCAAGACTCTTAGGGGCCCAGGCGGGGCGCAGGCCTGAGTCCCCCCTGGAGAACCCTTCCATGGTCGTGGGGATCGCCCGCCCTGGCCCTCTTCACCTGGCACATAACCGTGGCTGGGCCCAGCCCTGGCCCCAGGTCCCCAGGTCCTCCCTGGGCACTCTGCGGTTGCGGGGGAGGGAGAACTGCTGGGAAGTGTGGTCAGGGCAAAATGTGAGGTCTTCTGCGGGCAGGAAGGGCTTCCGTTTCCCGGGTCACGTGCCCAGGGAACCTGGGAACCTGGCCTGGTTACTCAAGGGTGGGGCATGTTGCCCCGAGGGAGGCTTGTGGTGGAGGGGCCTGGGTGCGCATGCGGGGTTCCGAGTCTGGGCCCGAAACTGGCCAGCCCCGGCTCGGACATAAGCCATCTCCTGGGGGCCTCCCCCCTGTTCTTCCATCGGTAAAGGGGATCCCTTTACGGATGGAAGAACAGGGGGATCTTCGGGGTGGTGGTGACTGGACGGTGGTGTCTGCGGGTTTGCCTCCACGTAGGCCGTATACTGGCACCCCCGCCCCATGTGTCCGAGCCCCTTGGAGGCACAGGGCCGCTTATCTCGGGATGCAGGTGTCCTGCGGTGGTTAAGGAATGGCGTGGGCACTCCACGGGCGAGAGAGGGCACCTGGACCACGAGAGAGCCCCCGGGAAATTCCCCAGCCCTGGGCACCATGGCTCCAGATGCTTCCCCAGGCTCCTGCCCTGGGGCCTGATCTTGCTCAACTGTGCCCGGGTTCGCCACAGGTGAATGTCATTTGAAGACACCAAGGCCCGGAGACCTTGGATGCCTTTATTGGGAGGGGGCTTGGAGCGCTGGGGGACCGAAGTCGCACTGGTCACAGTCCCTTCTCGAGTAGTTTAGGGCAGATATTAGAGAGTGGAGGCAGGTGGGTCCAAGTTTGACACCTCGGGGCAGGGTGGGGCAGTTTGAGCCAAAGCAAGACTCTTAGGGGCCCAGGCGGGGCGCAGGCCTGAGTCCCCCCTGGAGAACCCTTCCATGGTCGTGGGGATCGCCCGCCCTGGCCCTCTTCACCTGGCACATAACCGTGGCTGGGCACAGCCCTGGCCCCAGGTCCCCAGGTCCTCCCTGGGCACTCTGCGGTTGCGGGGGCGGGACAACTGCTGGGAAGTGTGGCCAGGGGAAAATGTGAGGTCCTCTGGGGGCAGGAAGGGCTTCCGTTTCCCGGGTCACGTGCCCAGGGAACCTGGGAACCTGGCCTGGTTACTCAAGGGTGGGGCATGTTGCCCCGAGGGAGGCTTGTGGTGGAGGGGCCTGGGTGCGCATGCGGGGTTTCGAGTCCGGGCCCGAAACTGGCCAGCCCCGGCTCGGACAAAAGCCATCTCCTGGGGGCCTCCCCCCTGTTCTTCCATCCGTAAAGGGGGATCCCTTTACGGATGGAAGAACAGGGGGATCTTCGGGGTGGTGGTGACTGGACGGTGGTGTCTGCGGGTTTGCCTTCACGTAGGCCGTATACTTACAGCCCCGCCCCATGTGTCCGAGCCCCTTGGAGGCACAGGGCCGCTTATCTCGGGATGCAGGTGTCCTGCGGTGGTTAAGGAATGGCGTGGGCACTCCACGGGCGAGAGAGGGCACCTGGACCACGAGAGAGCCCCCGGGAAATTCCCCAGCCCTGGGCACCATGGCTCCAGATGCTTCCCCAGGCTCCTGCCCTGGGGCCTGATGTTGCTCACCTGGGCCCGGGTTCGCCGCAGGTGAATGTCATTTGCGGACACCAAGGATCCGAGACCTTGGATGCGTTTATTGGGGGGGGCTTGGAGCCCTGGGGTACCGAAGTCGCACTGGTCACAGTCCCTTCTCGAGTAGTTTAGGGCAGATATTAGAGAGTTGAGGCAGGTGGGTCCAAGTTTGACACCTCGGGGCAGGGTGGGGCAGTTTGAGCCAAAGCAAGACTCTTAGGGGCCCAGGCGGGGCGCAGGCCTGAGTCCCCCCTGGAGAACCCTTCCATGGTCGTGGGGACCGCCCGCCCTGGCCCTCTTCACCTGGCGCATAACCCTGGCTGGGCCCCGCCCTGGCCCCAGGTCCCCAGGTCCTCCCTGGGCACTCTGCCTATGCGGGGGCGGGAGAACTGCTGGGAAGTGTGGCCAGGGGAAAATGTGAGGTCCTCTGGGGGCAGGAAGGGCTTCCGTTTCCCGGGTCACGTGCCCAGGGAACCTGGGAACCTGGCCTGGTTACTCAAGGGTGGGGCATGTTGCCCCGAGGGAGGCTTGTGGTGGAGGGGCCTAAGTGCGTATGCGGGGTTCCGAGTCTGGGCCGGAAACTGGCCAGCCCCGGCTCGGACAAAAGCCATCTCCTGGAGCCCTCCCACCTGTTCTTCCATCCGTAAAGGGGGATCCCTTTACGGATGGAAGAACAGGGGGATCTACGGGGTGGTGGTGACTGGACGGTGGTGTCTGCGGGTTTGCCTCCACGTAGGCCGTATACTGGCAGCCCCGCCCCATGTGTCCGAGCCCCTTGGAGGCACAGGGCCGCTTATCTCGGGATGCAGGTGTCCTGCGGTGGTTAAGGAATGGCGTGGGCACTCCACGGGCGAGAGAGGGCACCTGGACCACGAGAGAGCCCCCGGGAAATTCCCCAGCCCTGGGCACCATGGCTCCAGATGCTTCCCCAGGCTCCTTCCCTGGGGCCTGATCTTGCTCAACTGGGTCCGGGTTCGGCGCAGGTGAATGTCATTTGCGGACACAAGGACCCGAGACCTTGGATGCGTTTATTGGGAGTGGGCGTGGAGCGCTGGGGGACCGAAGTCGCACTGGTCACAGTCCCTTCTCGAGTAGTTTAGGGCAGATATTAGAGAGTGGAGGCAGGTGGGACCATGTTTGACACCTCGGGGCAGGGTGGGGCAGTTTGAGCCAAAGCAAGACTCTTAGGGGCCCAGGCGGGGCGCAGGCCTGAGTCCCCCCTGGAGAACCCTTCCATGGTCGTGGGGACCGCCCGCCCTGGCCCTCTTCACCTGGCACATAACCGTGGCTGGGCCCAGCCCTGGCCCAGGTCCCCTGGTCCTCCCTGGGCACTCTGCGGATGCGGGGGCGGGAGAACTGCTGGGAAGTGTGGCCCGGGGAAAATGTGAGGTCCTCTGCCGGCAGGAAGGGCTTCCGTTTCCCGGGTCACGTGCCCAGGGAACCTGGGAACCTGGCCTGGTTACTCAAGGGTGGGGCATGTTGCCCGGAGGGAGGCTTGTGGTGGAGGGGCCTGGGTGCGCATGCGGGGTTTCGAGTCTGGGCCCGAAACTGGCCAGCCCCGGCTCGGACAAAAGCCATCTCCTGGGGGCCTCCCCCCTGTTCTTCCATCCGTAAAGGGGGATCCCTTTACGGATGGAAGAACAGGGGGATCTTCGGGGTGGTGGTGACTGGACGGTGGTGTCTGCGGGTTTGCCTCCACGTAGGCCGTATACTTACAGCCCCGCCCCATGTGTCCGAGCCCCTTGGAGGCACAGGGCCGCTTATCTCGGGATGCAGGTGTCCTGCGGTGGTTAAGGAATGGCGTGGGCACTCCACGGGCGAGAGAGGTCACCTGGACCACGAGAGAGCCCCCGGGAAATTCCCCAGCCCTGGGCACCATGGCTCCAGATGCTTCCCCAGGCTCCTGCCCTGGGGCCTGATGTTGCTCACCTGGGCCCGGGTTCGCCGCAGGTGAATGTCATTTGCGGACACCAAGGATCCGAGACCTTGGATGCGTTTATTGGGGGGGGCTTGGAGCCCTGGGGTACCGAAGTCGCACTGGTCACAGTCCCTTCTCGAGTAGTTTAGGGCAGATATTAGAGAGTTGAGGCAGGTGGGTCCAAGTTTGACACCTCGGGGCAGGGTGGGGCAGTTTGAGCCAAAGCAAGACTCTTAGGGGCCCAGGCGGGGCGCAGGCCTGAGTCCCCCCTGGAGAACCCTTCCATGGTCGTGGGGACCGCCCGCCCTGGCCCTCTTCACCTGGCGCATAACCCTGGCTGGGCCCCGCCCTGGCCCCAGGTCCCCAGGTCCTCCCTGGGCACTCTGCCTATGCGGGGGCGGGAGAACTGCTGGGAAGTGTGGCCAGGGGAAAATGTGAGGTCCTCTGGGGGCAGGAAGGGCTTCCGTTTCCCGGGTCACGTGCCCAGGGAACCTGGGAACCTGGCCTGGTTACTCAAGGGTGGGGCATGTTGCCCCGAGGGAGGCTTGTGGTGGAGGGGCCTAAGTGCGTATGCGGGGTTCCGAGTCTGGGCCGGAAACTGGCCAGCCCCGGCTCGGACAAAAGCCATCTCCTGGAGCCCTCCCACCTGTTCTTCCATCCGTAAAGGGGGATCCCTTTACGGATGGAAGAACAGGGGGATCTACGGGGTGGTGGTGACTGGACGGTGGTGTCTGCGGGTTTGCCTCCACGTAGGCCGTATACTGGCAGCCCCGCCCCATGTGTCCGAGCCCCTTGGAGGCACAGGGCCGCTTATCTCGGGATGCAGGTGTCCTGCGGTGGTTAAGGAATGGCGTGGGCACTCCACGGGCGAGAGAGGCCACCTGGAACACGAGAGAGCCCCCGGGAAATTCCCCAGCCCTGGGCACCATGGCTCCAGATGCTTCCCCAGGCTCCTTCCCTGGGGCCTGATCTTGCTCAACTGGGTCCGGGTTCGGCGCAGGTGAATGTCATTTGCGGACACAAGGACCCGAGACCTTGGATGCGTTTATTGGGAGTGGGCTTGGAGCGCTGGGGGACCGAAGTCGCACTGGTCACAGTCCCTTCTCGAGTAGTTTAGGGCAGATATTAGAGAGTGGAGGCAGGTGGGTCCAAGTTTGACACCTCGGGGCAGGGTGGGGCAGTTTGAGCCAAAGCAAGACTCTTAGGGGCCCAGGCGGGGCGCAGGCCTGAGTCCCCCCTGGAGAACCCTCCAATGGTCGTGGGGACCGCCCGCCCTGGCCCTCTTCACCTGGCACATAACCGTGGCTGGGCCCAGCCCTGGCCCCAGGTCCCCAGGTACTCCCTGGGCACTCTGCGGATGCGGGGGCGGGAGAACTGCTGGGAAGTGTGGCCCGGGGAAAATGTGAGGTCCTCTGCGGGCAGGAAGGGCTTCCGTTTCCCGGGTCACGTGCCCAGGGAACCTGGGAACCTGGCCTGGTTACTCAAAGGTGGGGCATGTTGCCCGGAGGGAGGCTTGTGGTGGAGTGGCCTGGGTGCGCATGCGGGGTTCCGAGTCTGGGCCCGAAACTGGCCAGCCCCGGCTCGGACAAAAGCCATCTCCTGGGGGCCTCCCCCCTGTTCTTCCATCCGTAAAGGGGGATCCCTTTACGGATGGAAGAACAGGGGGATCTTCGGGGTGGTGGTGACTGGACGGTGGTGTCTGCGGGTTTGCCTCCACGTAGGCCGTATACTGGCACCCCCGCCCCATGTGTCCGAGCCCCTTGGAGGCACAGGGCCGCTTATCTCGGGATGCAGGTGTCCTGCGGTGGTTAAGGAATGGCGTGGGCACTCTACGGGCGAGAGAGGGCACCTGGACCACGAGAGAGCTCCCGGGAAATTCCCCAGCCCTGGGCACCATGGCTCCAGATGCTTCCCCAGGCTCCTGCCCTGGGGCCTGATCTTGCTCAACTGGGCCCGGGTTCGCCACAGGTGAATGTCATTTGCGGACACCAAGGCCCCGAGACCTTGGATGCGTTTATTGGGAGGGGGCTTGGAGCGCTGGGGGACCGAAGTCGCACTGGTCACAGTCCCTTCTCGAGTAGTTTAGGGCAGATATTAGAGAATGGAGGCAGGTGGGTCCAAGTTTGACACCTCGGGGCAGGGTGGGGCAGTTTGAGCCAAAGCAAGACTCTTAGGGGCCCAGGTGTGGCGCAGGCCTGAGTCCCCCCTGGAGAACCCTCCCATGGTCGTGGGGACCGCCCGCCCTGGCCCTGTTCACCTGGCGTATAACCGTGGCTGGGCCCAGCCCTGGCCCCAGGTCCCCAGGTCCTCGCTGGGCACTCTGCCTCTGCGGGGGCGGGAGAACTGCTGGGAAGTGTGGCCAGGGGAAAATGTGAGGTCCTCTGGGGGCAGGAAGGGCTTCCGTTTCCCGGGTCACGTGCCCAGGGAACCTGGGAACCTGGCCTGGTTACTCAAAGGTGGGGCATGTTGCCCCGAGGGAGGCTTGTGGTGGAGTGGCCTGGGTGCGCATGCGGGGTTCCGAGTCTGGGCCCGAAACTGGCCAGCCCCGGCTCAGACAAAAGCCATCTCCTGGGGGCCTCCCCCCTGTTCTTCCATCCGTAAAGGGGGATCCCTTTACGGATGGAAGAACAGGGGGATCTTCGGGGTGGTGGTGACTGGACGGTGGTGTCTGCGGGTTTGCCTCCACGTAGGCCATATACTGGCACCCCCGCGCCATGTGTCCGAGCCCCTTGGAGGCACAGGGCCGCTTATCTCGGGATGCAGGTGTCCTGCGGTGGTTAAGAAATGGCGTGGGCACTCCACGGGCGAGAGAGGGCACCTGGACCACGAGAGAGCCCCCGGGAAATTCCCCAGCCCTGGGCACCATGGCTCCAGATGCTTCCCCAGGCTCCTGCCCTGGGGCCTGATCTTGCTCAACTGGGCCCGGGTTCGCCACAGGTGAATGTCATTTGCGGACACCAAGGCCCCGAGACCTTGGATGCGTTTATTGGGAGGGGGCTTGGAGCGCTGGGGGACCGAAGTCGCACTGGTCACAGTCCCTTCTCGAGTAGTTTAGGGCATATATTAGAGAATGGAGGCAGGTGGGTCCAAGTTTGACACCTCGGGGCAGGGTGGGGCAGTTTGAGCCAAAGCAAGACTCTTAGGGGCCCAGGTGTGGCGCAGGCCTGAGTCCCCCCTGGAGAACCCTCCCATGGTCGTGGGGACCGCCCGCCCTGGCCCTGTTCACCTGGCGTATAACCGTGGCTGGGCCCAGCCCTGGCCCCAGGTCCCCAGGTCCTCCCTGGGCACTCTGCCTCTGCGGGGGCGGGAGAACTGCTGGGAAGTGTGGCCAGGGGAAAATGTGAGGTCCTCTGGGGGCAGGAAGGGCTTCCGTTTCCTGGGTCACGTGCCCAGGGAACCTGGGAACCTGGCCTGGTTACTCAAGGGTGGGGCATGTTGCCCCGAGGGAGGCTTGTGGTGGAGGGGCCTGGGTGCGCATGCGGGGTTCCAAGTCTGGGCCCGAAACTGGCCAGCCCCGGCTCGGACATAAGCCATCTCCTGGGGGCCTCCCCCCTGTTCTTCCATCGGTAATGGGGGATCCCTTTACGGATGGAAGAACAGGGGGATCTTCGGGGTGGTGGTGACTGGACGGTGGTGTCTGCGGGTTTGCCTCCACGTAGGCCGTATACTGGCACCCCCGCCCCATGTGTCCGAGCCCCTTGGAGGCACAGGGCCGCTTATCTCGGGATGCAGGTGTCCTGCGGTGGTTAAGGAATGGCGTGGGCACTCCACGGGCGAGAGAGGGCACCTGGACCACGAGAGAGCCCCCGGGAAATTCCCCAGCCCTGGGCACCATGGCTCCAGATGCTTCCCCAGGCTCCTGCCCTGGGGCCTGATCTTGCTCAACTGGGCCCGGGTTCGCCACAGGTGAATGTCATTTGCGGACACCAAGGCCCCGAGACCTTGGATGCGTTTATTGGGAGGGGGCTTGGAGCGCTGGGGGACCGAAGTCGCACTGGTCACAGTCCCTTCTCGAGTAGTTTAGGGCAGATATTAGGGAGTGGAGGCAGGTGGGTCCAAGTTTGACACCTCGGGGCAGGGTGGGGCAGTTTGAGCCAAAGCAACACTCTTAGGGGCCCAGGCGGGGCGCAGGCCTGAGTCCCCCCTGGAGAACCCTTGCATGGTCGTGGGGACCGCCCGCCCTGGCCCTCTTCACCTGGCGCATAACCGTGGCTGGGCCCAGCCCTGGCCCCAGGTCCCCAGGTCCTCCCTGGGCACTCTGCGGATGCGGGGGCGGGAGAACTGCTGGGAAGTGTGGCCCGGGGAAAATGTGAGGTCCTCTGCGGGCAGGAAGGGCTTCCGTTTCCCGGGTCACGTGCCCAGGGAACCTGGGAACCTGGCCTGGTTACTCAAAGGTGGGGCATGTTGCCCCGAGGGAGGCTTGTGGTGGAGTGGCCTGGGTGCGCATGCGGGGTTCCGAGTCTGGGCCCGAAACTGGCCAGCCCCGGCTCGGACAAAAGCCATCTCCTGGGGGCCTCCCCCCTGTTCTTCCATCCGTAAAGGGGGATCCCTTTACGGATGGAAGAACAGGGGGATCTTCGGGGTGGTGGTGTCTGGACGGTGGTGTCTGCGGGTTTGCCTCCAGGTAGGCCGTATACTTGCAGCCCTGCCCCATGTGTCCGGGCCCCTTGGAGGCACAGGGTCGCTTATCTCGGGATGCAGGTGTCCTGCGGTGGTTAAGGAATGGCGTGGGCACTCCACGGGCGAGAGAGGGCACCTGGACCACGAGAGAGCCCCCGGGAAATTCCCCAGCCCTGGGCACCATGTCTCCAGATGCTTCCCCAGGCTCCTGCCCTGGGGCCTGATCTTGCTCAACTGGGCCCGGGTTCGCCACAGGTGAATGTCATTTGCGGACACCAAGGCCCGGAGACCTTGGATGCCTTTATTGGGAGGGGGCTTGGAGCGCTGGGGGACCGAAGTCGCACTGGTCACTGTCCCTTCTCGAGTAGTTTAGGGCAGATATTAGAGAGTGGAGGCAGGTGGGTCCAAGTTTGACACCTCGGGGCAGGTTGGGGCAGTTTGAGCCAAAGCAAGACTCTTAGGGGCCCAGGCGGGGCGCAGGCCTGAGTCCCCCCTGGAGAACCCTTCCATGGTCGTGGGGACCGCCCGCCCTGGCCCTCTTCACCTGGCGCATAACGGTGGCTGGGCCCAGCCCTGGCCCCAGGTCCCCAGGTCCTCCCTGGGCACTCTGCAGATGCGGGGGCGGGAGAACTGCTGGGAAGTGTGGCCCGGGGAAAATGTGAGGTCCTCTGCGGGCAGGAAGGGCTTCCGTTTCCCGGGTCACGTGCCCAGGGAACCTGGGAACCTGGCCTTGTTACTCAAGGGTGGGGCATGTTACCCCGAGGGAGGCTTGTGGTGGAGGGGCCTGGGTGCGCATGCGGGGTTCCAAGTCTGGGCCCGAAACTGGCCAGCCCCGGCTCGGACATAAGCCATCTCCTGGGGGCCTCCCCCCTGTTCTTCCATCGGTAAAGGGGGATCCCTTTACGGATGGAAGAACAGGGGGATCTTCGGGGTGGTGGTGAATGGACGGTGGTGTCTGCGGGTTTGCCTCCACGTAGGCCGTATACTGGCACCCTCGCCCCATGTGTCCGAGCTCCTTGGAGGCACAGGGCCGCTTATCTCGGGATGCAGGTGTCCTGCGGTGGTTAAGGAATGGCGTGGGCACTCCACGGGCGAGAGAGGGCACCTGGACCACGAGAGAGCCCCCGGGAAATTCCCCAGCCCTGGGCACCATGGCTCCAGATGCTTCCCCAGGCTCCTGCCCTGGGGCCTGATCTTGCTCAACTGGGCCCGGGTTCGCCACAGGTGAATGTCATTTGCGGACAGCAAGGCCCGGAGACCTTGAATGCCTTTATTGGGAGGGGGCTTGGAGCGCTGGGGGACCGAAGTCGCACTGGTCACAGTCCCTTCTCGAGTAGTTTAGGGCAGATATTAGAGAGTGGAGGCAGGTGGGTCCAAGTTTGACACCTCGGGGCAGGGTGGGGCAGTTTGAGCCAAAGCAAGACTCTTAGGGGCCCAGGCGGGGCGCAGGCCTGAGTCCCCCCTGGAGAACCCTTCCATGGTCATGGGGACCGCCCGCCCTGGCCCTCTTCACCTGGCGCATAACCGTGGCTGGGCCCAGCCCTGGCCCCAGGTCCCCAGGTCCTCCCTGGGCACTCTGCGGATGCGGGGGCGGGAGAACTGCTGGGAAGTGTGGCCCGGGGAAAATGTGAGGTCCTCTGCGGGCAGGAAGGGCTTCGGTTTCCCGGGTCACGTGCCCAAGGAACCTGGGAACCTGGCCTGGTTACTCAAAGGTGGGGCATGTTGCCCCGAGGGAGGCTTGTGGTGGAGTGGCCTGGGTGCGCATGCGGGGTTCCGAGTCTGGGCCCGAAACTGGCCAGCCCCGGCTCGGACAAAAGCCATCTCCTGGGGGCCTCCCCCCTGTTCTTCCATCCGTAAAGGGGGATCCCTTTACGGATGGAAGAACAGGGGGATCTTCGGGGTGGTGGTGACTGGACGGTGGTGTCTGCGGGTTTGCCTCCACGTAGGCCATATACTGGCAACCCCGCCCCATGTGTCCGAGCCCCTTGGAGGCACAGGGCCGCTTATCTCGGGATGCAGGTATCCTGCGGTGGTTAAGGAATGGCGTGGGCTCTCCACGGGCGAGAGAGGGCACCTGGACCACGAGAGAGCCCCCGGGAAATTCCCCAGCCCTGGGCACCATGGCTCCAGATGCTTCCCCAGGCTCCTGCCCTGGGGCCTGATCTTGCTCAACTGGGTCCGGGTTCGGCGCAGGTGAATGTCATTTGCGGACACAAGGACCCGAGACCTTGGATGCGTTTATTGGGAGTGGGCTTGGAGCGCTGGGGGACCGAAGTCGCACTGGTCACAGTCCCTTCTCGAGTAGTTTAGGGCAGATATTAGAGAGTGGAGGCAGGTGGGTCCAAGTTTGACACCTCGGGGCAGGGTGGGGCAGTTTGAGCCAAAGCAAGACTCTTAGGGGCCCAGGCGGGGCGCAGGCCTGAGTCCCCCCTGGAGAACCCTTGCATGGTCGTGGGAACCGCCCGCCCTGGCCCTCTTCACCTGGCACATAACCGTGGCTGGGCCCAGCCCTGGCCCCAGGTCCCCAGGTCCTCCCTGGGCACTCTGCGGATGCGGGGGCGGGAGAACTGCTGGGAAGTGTGGCCCGGGGAAAATGTGAGGTCCTCTGCCGGCAGGAAGGGCTTCCGTTTCCCGGGTCACGTGCCCAGGGAACCTGGGAACCTGGCCTGGTTACTCAAAGGTGGGGCATGTTGCCCCGAGGGAGGCTTGTGGTGGAGTGGCCTGGGTGCGCATGAGGGGTTCCGAGTCTGGGCCCGAAACTGGCCAGCCCCGGCTCGGACAAAAGCCATCTCCTGGGGGCCTCCCCCCTGTTCTTCCATCCGTAAAGGGGGATCCCTTTTAGGGATGGAAGAACAGGGGGATCTTCGGGGTGGTGGTGACTGGACGGTGGCGTCTGCGGGTTTGCCTCCACGTAGGCCATATACTGACAACCCCGCCCCATATGTCCGAGCCCCTTGGAGGCACAGGGCCGCTTATCTCGGGATGCAGGTATCCTGCGGTGGTTAAGGAATGGCGTGGGCACTCCACGGGCGAGAGAGGGCACCTGGACCACGAGAGAGCCCCCGGGAAATTCCCCAGCCCTGGGCACCATGGCTCCAGATGCTTCCCCAGGCTCCTTCCCTGGGGCCTGATCTTGCTCAACTGGGTCCGGGTTCGGCGCAGGTGAATGTCATTTGCGGACACAAGGACCCGAGACCTTGGATGCGTTTATTGGGAGTGGGCTTGGAGCGCTGGGGGACCGAAGTCGCACTGGTCACAGTCCCTTCTCGAGTAGTTTAGGGCAGATATTAGAGAGTGGAGGCAGGTGGGTCCAAGTTTGACACCTCGGGGCAGGGTGGGGCAGTTTGAGCCAAAGCAAGACTCTTAGGGGCCCAGGCGCGGCGCAGGCCTGAGTCCCCCCTGGAGAACCCTTCCATGGTCGTGGGGATCGCCCGCCCTGGCCCTCTTCACCTGGCACATAACCGTGGCTGGGCCCAGCCCTGGCCCCAGGTCCCCAGGTCCTCCCTGGGCACTCTGCTGTTGCGGGGGAGGGAGAACTGCTGGGAAGTGTGGCCAGGGCAAAATGTGAGGTCTTCTGCGGGCAGGAAGGGCTTTCGTTTCCCGGGTCACGTGCCCAGGGAACCTGGGAACCTGGCCTGGTTACTCAAGGGTGGGGCATGTTGCCCCGAGGGAGGCTTGTGGTGGAGTGGCCTGGGTGCGCATGCGGGGTTCCGAGTCTGGGCCCGAAACTGGCCAGCCCCGGCTCGGACAAAAGCCATCTCCTGGGGGCCTCCCCCCTGTTCTTCCATCCGTAAAGGGGGATCCCTTTACGGATGGAAGAACAGGGGGATCTTCGGGGTGGTGGTGACTGGACGGTGGTGTCTGCGGGTTTGCCTCCACGTAGGCCATATACTGGCACCCCCGCCCCATGTGTCCGAGCCCCTTGGAGGCACAGGGTCGCTTATCTCGGGATGCAGGTGTCCTGCGGTGGTTAAGGAATGGCGTGGGCACTCCACGGGCGAGAGAGGGCACCTGGACCACGAGAGAGCCCCCGGGAAATTCCCCAGCCCTGGGCACCATGGCTCCAGATGCTTCCCCAGGCTCCTGCCCTGGGGCCTGATGTTGCTCAACTGGGCCCGGGTTCGCCGCAGGTGAATGTCATTTGCGGACACCAAGGACCCGAGACCTTGGATGCGTTTATTGTGAGGGGGCTTGGAGCGCTGGGGGACCGAAGTCGCACTGGTCACAGTCCCTTCTCGAGTAGTTTAGGGCAGATATTAGAGAGTGGAGGCAGGTGGGTCCAAGTTTGACACCTCGGGGCAGGGTGGGGCAGTTTGAGCCAAAGCATGACTCTTAGGGGCCCAGGCGGGGCGCAGGCCTGAGTCTCCCCTGGAGAACCCTCCCATGGTCGTGGGGACCGCCCGCCCTGGCCCTCTTCACCTGGCGTATAACCGTGGCTGGGCCCAGCCCTGGCCCCAGGTCCCCAGGTCCTCCCTGGGCACTCTGCGGTTGCGGGGGCGGGAGAACTGCTGGGAAGTGTGGCCAGGGGAAAATGTGAGGTCCTCTGGGGGCAGGAAGGGCTTCCGTTTCCCGGGTCACGTGCCCAGGGAACCTGGGTACCTGGCCTGGTTACTGAAGGGTGGGGCATGTTGCCCCGAGGTAGGCTTGTGGTGGAGGGGCCTGGGTGCGCATGCGGGGTTTCGAGTCTGGGCCCGAAACTGGCCAGCCCCGGCTCGGACAAAAGCCATCTCCTGGGGGCCTCCCCCCTGTTCTTCCATCCGTAAAGGGGGATCCCTTTACGGATGGAAGAACAGGGGGATCTTCGGGGTGGTGGTGACTGGACGGTGGTGTCTGCGGGTTTGCCTTCACGTAGGCCGTATACTTACAGCCCCGCCCCATGTGTCCGAG
The DNA here is from genome assembly GCF_022682495.2 of Desmodus rotundus. Taxonomy (NCBI): domain Eukaryota; kingdom Metazoa; phylum Chordata; class Mammalia; order Chiroptera; family Phyllostomidae; genus Desmodus; species Desmodus rotundus. Next base: position 40,914,849 of record NC_071387.1, on the reverse strand, counting down.
CCCCTTGGAGGCACAGGGCCGCTTATCTCGGGATGCAGGTGTCCTGCGGTGGTTAAGGAATGGCGTGGGCACTCCACGGGCGAGAGAGGGCACCTGGACCACGAGAGAGCCCCCGGGAAATTCCCCAGCCCTGGGCACCATGGCTCCAGATGCTTCCCCAGGCTCCTGCCCTGGGGCCTGATGTTGCTCACCTGGGCCCGGGTTCGCCGCAGGTGAATGTGATTTGCGGACACCAAGGATCCGAGACCTTGGATGCGTTTATTGGGAGTGGGCTTGGAGCCCTGGGGTACCGAAGTCGCACTGGTCACAGTCCCTTCTCGAGTAGTTTAGGGCAGATATTAGAGAGTTGAGGCAGGTGGGTCCAAGTTTGACACCTCGGGGCAGGGTGGGGCAGTTTGAGCCAAAGCAAGACTCTTAGGGGCCCAGGCGGGGCGCAGGCCTGAGTCCCCCCTGGAGAACCCTTCCATGGTCGTGGGGACCGCCCGCCCTGGCCCTCTTCACCTGGCGCATAACCCTGGCTGGGCCCCGCCCTGGCCCCAGGTCCCCAGGTCCTCCCTGGGCACTCTGCCTATGCGGGGGCGGGAGAACTGCTGGGAAGTGTGGCCAGGGGAAAATGTGAGGTCCTCTGGGGGCAGGAAGGGCTTCCGTTTCCCGGGTCACGTGCCCAGGGAACCTGGGAACCTGGCCTGGTTACTCAAAGGTGGGGCATGTTGCCCCGAGGGAGGCTTGTGGTGGAGTGGCCTGGGTGCGCATGCGGGGTTCCGAGTCTGGGCCCGAAACTGGCCAGCCCCGGCTCGGACAAAAGCCATCTCCTGGGGGCCTCCCCCCTGTTCTTCCATCCGTAAAGGGGGATCCCTTTACGGATGGAAGAACAGGGGGATCTTCGGGGTGGTGGTGACTGGACGGTGGTGTCTGCGGGTTTGCCTCCACGTAGGCCATATACTGGCAACCCCGCCCCATGTGTCCGAGCCCCTTGGAGGCACAGGGCCGCTTATCTCGGGATGCAGGTATCCTGCGGTGGTTAAGGAATGGCGTGGGCACTCCACGGGCGAGAGAGGGCACCTGGACCACGAGAGAGCCCCCGGGAAATTCCCCAGCCCTGGGCACCATGGCTCCAGATGCTTCCCCAGGCTCCTTCCCTGGGGCCTGATCTTGCTCAACTGGGTCCGGGTTCGGCGCAGGTGAATGTCATTTGCGGACACAAGGACCCGAGACCTTGGATGCGTTTATTGGGAGTGGGCTTGGAGCGCTGGGGGACCGAAGTCGCACTGGTCACAGTCCCTTCTCGAGTAGTTTAGGGCAGATATTAGAGAGTGGAGGCAGGTGGGTCCAAGTTTGACACCTCGGGGCAGGGTGGGGCAGTTTGAGCCAAAGCAAGACTCTTAGGGGCCCAGGCGGGGCGCAGGCCTGAGTCCCCCCTGGAGAACCCTTGCATGGTCGTGGGAACCGCCCGCCCTGGCCCTCTTCACCTGGCACATAACCGTGGCTGGGCCCAGCCCTGGCCCCAGGTCCCCAGGTCCTCCCTGGGCACTCTGCGGATGCGGGGGCGGGAGAACTGCTGGGAAGTGTGGCCCGGGGAAAATGTGAGGTCCTCTGCCGGCAGGAAGGGCTTCCGTTTCCCGGGTCACGTGCCCAGGGAACCTGGGAACCTGGCCTGGTTACTCAAAGGTGGGGCATGTTGCCCCGAGGGAGGCTTGTGGTGGAGTGGCCTGGGTGCGCATGCGGGGTTCCGAGTCTGGGCCCGAAACTGGCCAGCCCCGGCTCGGACAAAAGCCATCTCCTGGGGGCCTCCCCCCTGTTCTTCCATCCGTAAAGGGGGATCCCTTTTAGGGATGGAAGAACAGGGGGATCTTCGGGGTGGTGGTGACTGGACGGTGGTGTCTGCGGGTTTGCCTCCACGTAGGCCATATACTGACAACCCCGCCCCATATGTCCGAGCCCCTTGGAGGCACAGGGCCGCTTATCTCGGGATGCAGGTATCCTGCGGTGGTTAAGGAATGGCGTGGGCACTCCACGGGCGAGAGAGGGCACCTGGACCACGAGAGAGCCCCCGGGAAATTCCCCAGCCCTGGGCACCATGGCTCCAGATGCTTCCCCAGGCTCCTTCCCTGGGGCCTGATCTTGCTCAACTGGGTCCGGGTTCGGCGCAGGTGAATGTCATTTGCGGACACAAGGACCCGAGACCTTGGATGCGTTTATTGGGAGTGGGCTTGGAGCGCTGGGGGACCGAAGTCGCACTGGTCACAGTCCCTTCTCGAGTAGTTTAGGGCAGATATTAGAGAGTGGAGGCAGGTGGGTCCAAGTTTGACACCTCGGGGCAGGGTGGGGCAGTTTGAGCCAAAGCAAGACTCTTAGGGGCCCAGGCGCGGCGCAGGCCTGAGTCCCCCCTGGAGAACCCTTCCATGGTCGTGGGGATCGCCCGCCCTGGCCCTCTTCACCTGGCACATAACCGTGGCTGGGCCCAGCCCTGGCCCCAGGTCCCCAGGTCCTCCCTGGGCACTCTGCTGTTGCGGGGGAGGGAGAACTGCTGGGAAGTGTGGCCAGGGCAAAATGTGAGGTCTTCTGCGGGCAGGAAGGGCTTTCGTTTCCCGGGTCACGTGCCCAGGGAACCTGGGAACCTGGCCTGGTTACTCAAGGGTGGGGCATGTTGCCCCGAGGGAGGCTTGTGGTGGAGGGGCCTGGGTGCGCATGCGGGGTTCCGAGTCTGGGCCCGAAACTGGCCAGCCCCGGCTCGGACAAAAGCCATCTCCTGGGGGCCTCCCCCCTGTTCTTCCATCCGTAAAGGGGGATCCCTTTACGGATGGAAGAACAGGGGGATCTTCGGGGTGGTGGTGACTGGACGGTGGTGTCTGCGGGTTTGCCTCCACGTAGGCCATATACTGGCACCCCCGCCCCATGTGTCCGAGCCCCTTGGAGGCACAGGGTCGCTTATCTCGGGATGCAGGTGTCCTGCGGTGGTTAAGGAATGGCGTGGGCACTCCACGGGCGAGAGAGGGCACCTGGACCACGAGAGAGCCCCCGGGAAATTCCCCAGCCCTGGGCACCATGGCTCCAGATGCTTCCCCAGGCTCCTGCCCTGGGGCCTGATGTTGCTCAACTGGGCCCGGGTTCGCCGCAGGTGAATGTCATTTGCGGACACCAAGGACCCGAGACCTTGGATGCGTTTATTGTGAGGGGGCTTGGAGCGCTGGGGGACCGAAGTCGCACTGGTCACAGTCCCTTCTCGAGTAGTTTAGGGCAGATATTAGAGAGTGGAGGCAGGTGGGTCCAAGTTTGACACCTTGGGGCAGGGTGGGGCAGTTTGAGCCAAAGCATGACTCTTAGGGGCCCAGGCGGGGCGCAGGCCTGAGTCTCCCCTGGAGAACCCTCCCATGGTCGTGGGGACCGCCCGCCCTGGCCCTCTTCACCTGGCGTATAACCGTGGCTGGGCCCAGCCCTGGCCCCAGGTCCCCAGGTCCTCCCTGGGCACTCTGCGGTTGCGGGGGCGGGAGAACTGCTGGGAAGTGTGGCCAGGGGAAAATGTGAGGTCCTCTGGGGGCAGGAAGGGCTTCCGTTTCCCGGGTCACGTGCCCAGGGAACCTGGGTACCTGGCCTGGTTACTGAAGGGTGGGGCATGTTGCCCCGAGGTAGGCTTGTGGTGGAGGGGCCTGGGTGCGCATGCGGGGTTTCGAGTCTGGGCCCGAAACTGGCCAGCCCCGGCTCGGACAAAAGCCATCTCCTGGGGGCCTCCCCCCTGTTCTTCCATCCGTAAAGGGGGATCCCTTTACGGATGGAAGAACAGGGGGATCTTCGGGGTGGTGGTGACTGGACGGTGGTGTCTGCGGGTTTGCCTTCACGTAGGCCGTATACTTACAGCCCCGCCCCATGTGTCCGAGCCCCTTGGAGGCACAGGGCCGCTTATCTCGGGATGCAGGTGTCCTGCGGTGGTTAAGGAATGGCGTGGGCACTCCACGGGCGAGAGAGGGCACCTGGACCACGAGAGAGCCCCCGGGAAATTCCCCAGCCCTGGGCACCATGGCTCCAGATGCTTCCCCAGGCTCCTGCCCTGGGGCCTGATGTTGCTCACCTGGGCCCGGGTTCGCCGCAGGTGAATGTGATTTGCGGACACCAAGGATCCGAGACCTTGGATGCGTTTATTGGGAGTGGGCTTGGAGCCCTGGGGTACCGAAGTCGCACTGGTCACAGTCCCTTCTCGAGTAGTTTAGGGCAGATATTAGAGAGTTGAGGCAGGTGGGTCCAAGTTTGACACCTCGGGGCAGGGTGGGGCAGTTTGAGCCAAAGCAAGACTCTTAGGGGCCCAGGCGGGGCGCAGGCCTGAGTCCCCCCTGGAGAACCCTTCCATGGTCGTGGGGACCGCCCGCCCTGGCCCTCTTCACCTGGCGCATAACCCTGGCTGGGCCCCGCCCTGGCCCCAGGTCCCCAGGTCCTCCCTGGGCACTCTGCCTATGCGGGGGCGGGAGAACTGCTGGGAAGTGTGGCCAGGGGAAAATGTGAGGTCCTCTGGGGGCAGGAAGGGCTTCCGTTTCCCGGGTCACGTGCCCAGGGAACCTGGGAACCTGGCCTGGTTACTCAAAGGTGGGGCATGTTGCCCCGAGGGAGGCTTGTGGTGGAGTGGCCTGGGTGCGCATGCGGGGTTCCGAGTCTGGGCCCGAAACTGGCCAGCCCCGGCTCGGACAAAAGCCATCTCCTGGGGGCCTCCCCCCTGTTCTTCCATCCGTAAAGGGGGATCCCTTTACGGATGGAAGAACAGGGGGATCTTCGGGGTGGTGGTGACTGGACGGTGGTGTCTGCGGGTTTGCCTCCACGTAGGCCATATACTGGCAACCCCGCCCCATGTGTCCGAGCCCCTTGGAGGCACAGGGCCGCTTATCTCGGGATGCAGGTATCCTGCGGTGGTTAAGGAATGGCGTGGGCACTCCACGGGCGAGAGAGGGCACCTGGACCACGAGAGAGCCCCCGGGAAATTCCCCAGCCCTGGGCACCATGGCTCCAGATGCTTCCCCAGGCTCCTTCCCTGGGGCCTGATCTTGCTCAACTGGGTCCGGGTTCGGCGCAGGTGAATGTCATTTGCGGACACAAGGACCCGAGACCTTGGATGCGTTTATTGGGAGTGGGCTTGGAGCGCTGGGGGACCGAAGTCGCACTGGTCACAGTCCCTTCTCGAGTAGTTTAGGGCAGATATTAGAGAGTGGAGGCAGGTGGGTCCAAGTTTGACACCTCGGGGCAGGGTGGGGCAGTTTGAGCCAAAGCAAGACTCTTAGGGGCCCAGGCGCGGCGCAGGCCTGAGTCCCCCCTGGAGAACCCTTCCATGGTCGTGGGGATCGCCCGCCCTGGCCCTCTTCACCTGGCACATAACCGTGGCTGGGCCCAGCCCTGGCCCCAGGTCCCCAGGTCCTCCCTGGGCACTCTGCGGTTGCGGGGGAGGGAGAACTGCTGGGAAGTGTGGCCAGGGCAAAATGTGAGGTCTTCTGCGGGCAGGAAGGGCTTCCGTTTCCCGGGTCACGTGCCCAGGGAACCTGGGAACCTGGCCTGGTTACTCAAGGGTGGGGCATGTTGCCCCGAGGGAGGCTTGTGGTGGAGGGGCCTGGGTGCGCATGCGGGGTTCCGAGTCTGGGCCCGAAACTGGCCAGCCCCGGCTCGGACAAAAGCCATCTCCTGGGGGCCTCCCCCCTGTTCTTCCATCGGTAAAGGGGATCCCTTTACGGATGGAAGAACAGGGGGATCTTCGGGGTGGTGGTGACTGGACGGTGGTGTCTGCGGGTTTGCCTCCACGTAGGCCGTATACTTACAGCCCCGCCCCATGTGTCCGAGCCCCTTGGAGGCACAGGGCCGCTTATCTCGGGATGCAGGTGTCCTGCGGTGGTTAAGGAATGGCGTGGGCACTCCACGGGCGAGAGAGGGCACCTGGACCACGAGAGAGCCCCCGGGAAATTCCCCAGCCCTGGGCACCATGGCTCCAGATGCTTCCCCAGGCTCCTGCCCTGGGGCCTGATCTTGCTCAACTGTGCCCGGGTTCGCCACAGGTGAATGTCATTTGAAGACACCAAGGCCCGGAGACCTTGGATGCCTTTATTGGGAGGGGGCTTGGAGCGCTGGGGGACCGAAGTCGCACTGGTCACAGTCCCTTCTCGAGTAGTTTAGGGCAGATATTAGAGAGTGGAGGCAGGTGGGTCCAAGTTTGACACCTCGGGGCAGGGTGGGGCAGTTTGAGCCAAAGCAAGACTTTTAGGGGCCCAGGCGGGGCGCAGGCCTGAGTCCCCCCTGGAGAACCCTTCCATGGTCGTGGGGATCGCCCGCCCTGGCCCTCTTCACCTGGCACATAACCGTGGCTGGGCCCAGCCCTGGCCCCAGGTCCCCAGGTCCTCCCTGGGCACTCTGCGGATGCGGGGGCGGGAGAACTGCTGGGAAGTGTGGCCAGGGGAAAATGTGAGGTCCTCTGGGGGCAGGAAGGGCTTCCGTTTCCCGGGTCACGTGCCCAGGGAACCTGGGAACCTGGCCTGGTTACTCAAGGGTGGGGCATGTTGCCCCGAGGGAGGCTTGTGGTGGAGGGGCCTGGGTGCGCATGCGGGGTTTCGAGTCTGGGCCCGAAACTGGCCAGCCCCGGCTCGGACAAAAGCCATCTCCTGGGGGCCTCCCCCCTGTTCTTCCATCCGTAAAGGGGGATCCCTTTACGGATGGAAGAACAGGGGGATCTTCGGGGTGGTGGTGACTGGACGGTGGTGTCTGCGGGTTTGCCTCCACGTAGGCCGTATACTTACAGCCCCGCCCCATGTGTCCGAGTCCCTTGGAGGCACAGGGCCGCTTATCTCGGGATGCAGGTGTCCTGCGGTGGTTAAGGAATGGCGTGGGCACTCCACGGGCGAGAGAGGGCACCTGAACCACGAGAGAGCCCCCGGGAAATTCCCCAGCCCTGGGCACCATGGCTCCAGATGCTTCCCCAGGCTCCTGCCCTGGGGCCTGATGTTGCTCACCTGGGCCCGGGTTCGCCGCAGGTGAATGTCATTTGCGGACACCAAGGATCCGAGACCTTGGATGCGTTTATTGGGGGGGGCTTGGAGCCCTGGGGTACCGAAGTCGCACTGGTCACAGTCCCTTCTCGAGTAGTTTAGGGCAGATATTAGAGAGTTGAGGCAGGTGGGTCCAAGTTTGACACCTCGGGGCAGGGTGGGGCAGTTTGAGCCAAAGCAAGACTCTTAGGGGCCCAGGCGGGGCGCAGGCCTGAGTCCCCCCTGGAGAACCCTTCCATGGTCGTGGGGACCGCCCGCCCTGGCCCTCTTCACCTGGCGCATAACCCTGGCTGGGCCCCGCCCTGGCCCCAGGTCCCCAGGTCCTCCCTGGGCACTCTGCCTATGCGGGGGCGGGAGAACTGCTGGGAAGTGTGGCCAGGGGAAAATGTGAGGTCCTCTGGGGGCAGGAAGGGCTTCCGTTTCCCGGGTCACGTGCCCAGGGAACCTGGGAACCTGGCCTGGTTACTCAAGGGTGGGGCATGTTGCCCCGAGGGAGGCTTGTGGTGGAGGGGCCTAAGTGCGTATGCGGGGTTCCGAGTCTGGGCCGGAAACTGGCCAGCCCCGGCTCGGACAAAAGCCATCTCCTGGAGCCCTCCCACCTGTTCTTCCATCCGTAAAGGGGGATCCCTTTACGGATGGAAGAACAGGGGGATCTACGGGGTGGTGGTGACTGGACGGTGGTGTCTGCGGGTTTGCCTCCACGTAGGCCGTATACTGGCAGCCCCGCCCCATGTGTCCGAGCCCCTTGGAGGCACAGGGCCGCTTATCTCGGGATGCAGGTGTCCTGCGGTGGTTAAGGAATGGCGTGGGCACTCCACGGGCGAGAGAGGCCACCTGGAACACGAGAGAGCCCCCGGGAAATTCCCCAGCCCTGGGCACCATGGCTCCAGATGCTTCCCCAGGCTCCTTCCCTGGGGCCTGATCTTGCTCAACTGGGTCCGGGTTCGGCGCAGGTGAATGTCATTTGCGGACACAAGGACCCGAGACCTTGGATGCGTTTATTGGGAGTGGGCTTGGAGCGCTGGGGGACCGAAGTCGCACTGGTCACAGTCCCTTCTCGAGTAGTTTAGGGCAGATATTAGAGAGTGGAGGCAGGTGGGTCCAAGTTTGACACCTCGGGGCAGGGTGGGGCAGTTTGAGCCAAAGCAAGACTCTTAGGGGCCCAGGCGGGGCGCAGGCCTGAGTCCCCCCTGGAGAACCCTTCCATGGTCGTGGGGACCGCCCGCCCTGGCCCTCTTCACCTGGCACATAACCGTGGCTGGGCCCAGCCCTGGCCCCAGGTCCCCAGGTCCTCCCTGGGCACTCTGCGGTTGCGGGGGAGGGAGAACTGCTGGGAAGTGTGGCCAGGGCAAAATGTGAGGTCTTCTGCGGGCAGGAAGGGCTTCCGTTTCCCGGGTCACGTGCCCAGGGAACCTGGGAACCTGGCCTGGTTACTCAAGGGTGGGGCATGTTGCCCCGAGGGAGGCTTGTGGTGGAGGGGCCTGGGTGCGCATGCGGGGTTCCGAGTCTGGGCCCGAAACTGGCCAGCCCCGGCTCGGACATAAGCCATCTCCTGGGGGCCTCCCCCCTGTTCTTCCATCGGTAAAGGGGATCCCTTTACGGATGGAAGAACAGGGGGATCTTCGGGGTGGTGGTGACTGGACGGTGGTGTCTGCGGGTTTGCCTCCACGTAGGCCGTATACTGGCACCCCCGCCCCATGTGTCCGAGCCCCTTGGAGGCACAGGGCCGCTTATCTCGGGATGCAGGTGTCCTGCGGTGGTTAAGGAATGGCGTGGGCACTCCACGGGCGAGAGAGGGCACCTGGACCACGAGAGAGCCCCCGGGAAATTCCCCAGCCCTGGGCACCATGGCTCCAGATGCTTCCCCAGGCTCCTGCCCTGGGGCCTGATGTTGCTCACCTGGGCCCGGGTTCGCCGCAGGTGAATGTCATTTGCGGACACCAAGGATCCGAGACCTTGGATGCGTTTATTGGGGGGGGCTTGGAGCCCTGGGGTACCGAAGTCGCACTGGTCACAGTCCCTTCTCGAGTAGTTTAGGGCAGATATTAGAGAGTTGAGGCAGGTGGGTCCAAGTTTGACACCTCGGGGCAGGGTGGGGCAGTTTGAGCCAAAGCAAGACTCTTAGGGGCCCAGGCGGGGCGCAGGCCTGAGTCCCCCCTGGAGAACCCTTCCATGGTCGTGGGGACCGCCCGCCCTGGCCCTCTTCACCTGGCGCATAACCCTGGCTGGGCCCCGCCCTGTCCCCAGGTCCCCAGGTCCTCCCTGGGCACTCTGCCTATGCGGGGGCGGGAGAACTGCTGGGAAGTGTGGCCAGGGGAAAATGTGAGGTCCTCTGGGGGCAGGAAGGGCTTCCGTTTCCCGGGTCACGTGCCCAGGGAACCTGGGAACCTGGCCTGGTTACTCAAGGGTGGGGCATGTTGCCCCGAGGGAGGCTTGTGGAGGAGGGGCCTAAGTGCGTATGCGGGGTTCCGAGTCTGGGCCGGAAACTGGCCAGCCCCGGCTCGGACAAAAGCCATCTCCTGGAGCCCTCCCACCTGTTCTTCCATCCGTAAAGGGGGATCCCTTTACGGATGGAAGAACAGGGGGATCTACGGGGTGGTGGTGACTGGACGGTGGTGTCTGCGGGTTTGCCTCCACGTAGGCCGTATACTTACAGCCCCGCCCCATGTGTCCGAGTCCCTTGGAGGCACAGGGCCGCTTATCTCGGGATGCAGGTGTCCTGCGGTGGTTAAGGAATGGCGTGGGCACTCCACGGGCGAGAGAGGGCACCTGAACCACGAGAGAGCCCCCGGGAAATTCCCCAGCCCTGGGCACCATGGCTCCAGATGCTTCCCCAGGCTCCTGCCCTGGGGCCTGATGTTGCTCACCTGGGCCCGGGTTCGCCGCAGGTGAATGTCATTTGCGGACACCAAGGATCCGAGACCTTGGATGCGTTTATTGGGGGGGGCTTGGAGCCCTGGGGTACCGAAGTCGCACTGGTCACAGTCCCTTCTCGAGTAGTTTAGGGCAGATATTAGAGAGTTGAGGCAGGTGGGTCCAAGTTTGACACCTCGGGGCAGGGTGGGGCAGTTTGAGCCAAAGCAAGACTCTTAGGGGCCCAGGCGGGGCGCAGGCCTGAGTCCCCCCTGGAGAACCCTTCCATGGTCGTGGGGACCGCCCGCCCTGGCCCTCTTCACCTGGCGCATAACCCTGGCTGGGCCCCGCCCTGGCCCCAGGTCCCCAGGTCCTCCCTGGGCACTCTGCCTATGCGGGGGCGGGAGAACTGCTGGGAAGTGTGGCCAGGGGAAAATGTGAGGTCCTCTGGGGGCAGGAAGGGCTTCCGTTTCCCGGGTCACGTGCCCAGGGAACCTGGGAACCTGGCCTGGTTACTCAAGGGTGGGGCATGTTGCCCCGAGGGAGGCTTGTGGTGGAGGGGCCTAAGTGCGTATGCGGGGTTCCGAGTCTGGGCCGGAAACTGGCCAGCCCCGGCTCGGACAAAAGCCATCTCCTGGAGCCCTCCCACCTGTTCTTCCATCCGTAAAGGGGGATCCCTTTACGGATGGAAGAACAGGGGGATCTACGGGGTGGTGGTGACTGGACGGTGGTGTCTGCGGGTTTGCCTCCACGTAGGCCGTATACTGGCAGCCCCGCCCCATGTGTCCGAGCCCCTTGGAGGCACAGGGCTGCTTATCTCGGGATGCAGGTGTCCTGCGGTGGTTAAGGAATGGCGTGGGCACTCCACGGGCGAGAGAGGCCACCTGGAACACGAGAGAGCCCCCGGGAAATTCCCCAGCCCTGGGCACCATGGCTCCAGATGCTTCCCCAGGCTCCTTCCCTGGGGCCTGATCTTGCTCAACTGGGTCCGGGTTCGGCGCAGGTGAATGTCATTTGCGGACACAAGGACCCGAGACCTTGGATGCGTTTATTGGGAGTGGGCTTGGAGCGCTGGGGGACCGAAGTCGCACTGGTCACAGTCCCTTCTCGAGTAGTTTAGGGCAGATATTAGAGAGTGGAGGCAGGTGGGTCCAAGTTTGACACCTCGGGGCAGGGTGGGGCAGTTTGAGCCAAAGCAAGACTCTTAGGGGCCCAGGCGGGGCGCAGGCCTGAGTCCCCCCTGGAGAACCCTTCCATGGTCGTGGGGACCGCCCGCCCTGGCCCTCTTCACCTGGCACATAACCGTGGCTGGGCCCAGCCCTGGCCCCAGGTCCCCAGGTCCTCCCTGGGCACTCTGCGGTTGCGGGGGAGGGAGAACTGCTGGGAAGTGTGGCCAGGGCAAAATGTGAGGTCTTCTGCGGGCAGGAAGGGCTTCCGTTTCCCGGGTCACGTGCCCAGGGAACCTGGGAACCTGGCCTGGTTACTCAAGGGTGGGGCATGTTGCCCCGAGGGAGGCTTGTGGTGGAGGGGCCTGGGTGCGCATGCGGGGTTCCGAGTCTGGGCCCGAAACTGGCCAGCCCCGGCTCGGACATAAGCCATCTCCTGGGGGCCTCCCCCCTGTTCTTCCATCGGTAAAGGGGATCCCTTTACGGATGGAAGAACAGGGGGATCTTCGGGGTGGTGGTGACTGGACGGTGGTGTCTGCGGGTTTGCCTCCACGTAGGCCGTATACTGGCACCCCCGCCCCATGTGTCCGAGCCCCTTGGAGGCACAGGGCCGCTTATCTCGGGATGCAGGTGTCCTGCGGTGGTTAAGGAATGGCGTGGGCACTCCACGGGCGAGAGAGGGCACCTGGACCACGAGAGAGCCCCCGGGAAATTCCCCAGCCCTGGGCACCATGGCTCCAGATGCTTCCCCAGGCTCCTGCCCTGGGGCCTGATGTTGCTCACCTGGGCCCGGGTTCGCCGCAGGTGAATGTCATTTGCGGACACCAAGGATCCGAGACCTTGGATGCGCTTATTGGGGGGGGCTTGGAGCCCTGGGGTACCGAAGTCGCACTGGTCACAGTCCCTTCTCGAGTAGTTTAGGGCAGATATTAGAGAGTTGAGGCAGGTGGGTCCAAGTTTGACACCTCGGGGCAGGGTGGGGCAGTTTGAGCCAAAGCAAGACTCTTAGGGGCCCAGGCGGGGCGCAGGCCTGAGTCCCCCCTGGAGAACCCTTCCATGGTCGTGGGGACCGCCCGCCCTGGCCCTCTTCACCTGGCGCATAACCCTGGCTGGGCCCCGCCCTGGCCCCAGGTCCCCAGGTCCTCCCTGGGCACTCTGCCTATGCGGGGGCGGGAGAACTGCTGGGAAGTGTGGCCAGGGGAAAATGTGAGGTCCTCTGGGGGCAGGAAGGGCTTCCGTTTCCCGGGTCACGTGCCCAGGGAACCTGGGAACCTGGCCTGGTTACTCAAGGGTGGGGCATGTTGCCCCGAGGGAGGCTTGTGGAGGAGGGGCCTAAGTGCGTATGCGGGGTTCCGAGTCTGGGCCGGAAACTGGCCAGCCCCGGCTCGGACAAAAGCCATCTCCTGGAGCCCTCCCACCTGTTCTTCCATCCGTAAAGGGGGATCCCTTTACGGATGGAAGAACAGGGGGATCTACGGGGTGGTGGTGACTGGACGGTGGTGTCTGCGGGTTTGCCTCCACGTAGGCCGTATACTGGCAGCCCCGCCCCATGTGTCCGAGCCCCTTGGAGGCACCGGGCCGCTTATCTCGGGATGCAGGTGTCCTGCGGTGGTTAAGGAATGGCGTGGGCACTCCACGGGCGAGAGAGGCCACCTGGAACACGAGAGAGCCCCCGGGAAATTCCCCAGCCCTGGGCACCATGGCTCCAGATGCTTCCCCAGGCTCCTTCCCTGGGGCCTGATCTTGCTCAACTGGGTCCGGGTTCGGCGCAGGTGAATGTCATTTGCGGACACAAGGACCCGAGACCTTGGATGCGTTTATTGGGAGTGGGCTTGGAGCGCTGGGGGACCGAAGTCGCACTGGTCACAGTCCCTTCTCGAGTAGTTTAGGGCAGATATTAGAGAGTGGAGGCAGGTGGGTCCAAGTTTGACACCTCGGGGCAGGGTGGGGCAGTTTGAGCCAAAGCAAGACTCTTAGGGGCCCAGGCGGGGCGCAGGCCTGAGTCCCCCCTGGAGAACCCTTCCATGGTCGTGGGGACCGCCCGCCCTGGCCCTCTTCACCTGGCACATAACCGTGGCTGGGCCCAGCCCTGGCCCCAGGTCCCCAGGTACTCCCTGGGCACTCTGCGGATGCGGGGGCGGGAGAACTGCTGGGAAGTGTGGCCCGGGGAAAATGTGAGGTCCTCTGCCGGCAGGAAGGGCTTCCGTTTCCCGGGTCACGTGCCCAGGGAACCTGGGAACCTGGCCTGGTTACTCAAAGGTGGGGCATGTTGCCCCGAGGGAGGCTTGTGGTGGAGTGGCCTGGGTGCGCATGCGGGGTTCCGAGTCTGGGCCCGAAACTGGCCAGCCCCGGCTCGGACAAAAGCCATCTCCTGGGGGCCTCCCCCCTGTTTTTCCATCCGTAAAGGGGGATCCCTTTACGGATGGAAGAACAGGGGGATCTTCGGGGTGGTGGTGACTGGACGGTGGTGTCTGCGGGTTTGCCTCCACGTAGGCCATATACTGGCAACCCCGCCCCATGTGTCCGAGCCCCTTGGAGGCACAGGGCCACTTATCTCGGGATGCAGGTATCCTGCGGTGGTTAAGGAATGGCGTGGGCACTCCACGGGCGAGAGAGGGCACCTGGACCACGAGAGAGCCCCCGGGAAATTCCCCAGCCCTGGGCACCATGGCTCCAGATGCTTCCCCAGGCTCCTTCCCTGGGGCCTGATCTTGCTCAACTGGGTCCGGGTTCGGCGCAGGTGAATGTCATTTGCGGACACAAGGACCCGAGACCTTGGATGCGTTTATTGGGAGTGGGCTTGGAGCGCTGGGGGACCGAAGTCGCACTGGTCACAGTCCCTTCTCGAGTAGTTTAGGGCAGATATTAGAGAGTGGAGGCAGGTTGGTCCAAGTTTGACACCTCGGGGCAGGGTGGGGCAGTTTGAGCCAAAGCAAGACTCTTAGGGGCCCAGGCGCGGCACAGGCCTGAGTCCCCCCTGGAGAACCCTTCCATGGTCGTGGGGATCGCCCGCCCTGGCCCTCTTCACCTGGCACATAACCGTGGCTGGGCCCAGCCCTGGCCCCAGGTCCCCAGGTCCTCCCTGGGCACTCTGCGGTTGCGGGGGAGGGAGAACTGCTGGGAAGTGTGGCCAGGGCAAAATGTGAGGTCTTCTGCGGGCAGGAAGGGCTTCCGTTTCCCGGGTCACGTGCCCAGGGAACCTGGGAACCTGGCCTGGTTACTCAAGGGTGGGGCATGTTGCCCCGAGGGAGGCTTGTGGTGGAGGGGCCTGGGTGCGCATGCGGGGTTCCGAGTCTGGGCCCGAAACTGGCCAGCCCCGGCTCGGACATAAGCCATCTCCTGGGGGCCTCCCCCCTGTTCTTCCATCGGTAAAGGGGATCCCTTTACGGATGGAAGAACAGGGGGATCTTCGGGGTGGTGGTGACTGGACGGTGGTGTCTGCGGGTTTGCCTCCACGTAGGCGGTATACTGGCACCCCCGCCCCATGTGTCCGAGCCCCTTGGAGGCACAGGGCCGCTTATCTCGGGATGCAGGTGTCCTGCGGTGGTTAAGGAATGGCGTGGGCACTCCACGGGCGAGAGAGGGCACCTGGACCACGAGAGAGCCCCCGGGAAATTCCCCAGCCCTGGGCACCATGGCTCCAGATGCTTCCCCAGGCTCCTTCCCTGGGGCCTGATCTTGCTCAACTGTGCCCGGGTTCGCCACAGGTGAATGTCATTTGAAGACACCAAGGCCCGGAGACCTTGGATGCCTTTATTGGGAGGGGGCTTGGAGCGCTGGGGGACCGAAGTCGCACTGGTCACAGTCCCTTCTCGAGTAGTTTAGGGCAGATATTAGAGAGTGGAGGCAGGTGGGTCCAAGTTTGACACCTCGGGGCAGGGTGGGGCAGTTTGAGCCAAAGCAAGACTCTTAGGGGCCCAGGCGGGGCGCAGGCCTGAGTCCCCCCTGGAGAACCCTTCCATGGTCGTGGGGATCGCCCGCCCTGGCCCTCTTCACCTGGCACATAACCGTGGCTGGGCCCAGCCCTGGCCCCAGGTCCCCAGGTCCTCCCTGGGCACTCTGCGGTTGCGGGGGCGGGAGAACTGCTGGGAAGTGTGGCCAGGGGAAAATGTGAGGTCCTCTGGGGGCAGGAAGGGCTTCCGTTTCCCGGGTCACGTGCCCAGGGAACCTGGGAACCTGGCCTGGTTACTCAAGGGTGGGGCATGTTGCCCCGAGGGAGGCTTGTGGTGGAGGGGCCTGGGTGCGCATGCGGGGTTTCGAGTCTGGGCCCGAAACTGGCCAGCCCCGGCTCAGACAAAAGCCATCTCCTGGGGGCCTCCCCCCTGTTCTTCCATCCGTAAAGGGGGATCCCTTTACGGATGGAAGAACAGGGGGATCTTCGGGGTGGTGGTGACTGGACGGTGGTGTCTGCGGGTTTGCCTCCACGTAGGCCGTATACTTACAGCCCCGCCCCATGTGTCCGAGCCCCTTGGAGGCACAGGGCCGCTTATCTCGGGATGCAGGTGTCCTGCGGTGGTTAAGGAATGGCGTGGGCACTCCACGGGCGAGAGAGGGCACCTGGACCACGAGAGAGCCCCCGGGAAATTCCCCAGCCCTGGGCACCATGGCTCCAGATGCTTCCCCAGGCTCCTGCCCTGGGGCCTGATGTTGCTCACCTGGGCCCGGGTTCGCCGCAGGTGAATGTCATTTGCGGACACCAAGGATCCGAGACCTTGGATGCGTTTATTGGGGGGGGCTTGGAGCCCTGAGGTACCGAAGTCGCACTGGTCACAGTCCCTTCTCGAGTAGTTTAGGGCAGATATTAGAGAGTTGAGGCAGGTGGGTCCAAGTTTGACACCTCGGGGCAGGGTGGGGCAGTTTGAGCCAAAGCAAGACTCTTAGGGGCCCAGGCGGGGCGCAGGCCTGAGTCCCCCCTGGAGAACCCTTCCATGGTAGTGGGGACCGCCCGCCCTGGCCCTCTTCACCTGGAGCATAACCCTGGCTGGGCCCCGCCCTGGCCCCAGGTCCCCAGGTCCTCCCTGGGCACTCTGCCTATGCGGGGGCGGGAGAACTGCTGGGAAGTGTGGCCAGGGGAAAATGTGAGGTCCTCTGGGGGCAGGAAGGGCTTCCGTTTCCCGGGTCACGTGCCCAGGGAACCTGGGAACCTGGCCTGGTTACTCAAGGGTGGGGCATGTTGCCCCGAGGGAGGCTTGTGGTGGAGGGGCCTAAGTGCGTATGCGGGGTTCCGAGTCTGGGCCGGAAACTGGCCAGCCCCGGCTCGGACAAAAGCCATCTCCTGGAGCCCTCCCACCTGTTCTTCCATCCGTAAAGGGGGATCCCTTTACGGATGGAAGAACAGGGGGATCTACGGGGTGGTGGTGACTGGACGGTGGTGTCTGCGGGTTTGCCTCCACGTAGGCCGTATACTGGCAGCCCCGCCCCATGTGTCCGAGCCCCTTGGAGGCACAGGGCCGCTTATCTCGGGATGCAGGTGTCCTGCGGTGGTTAAGGAATGGCGTGGGCACTCCACGGGCGAGAGAGGCCACCTGGAACACGAGAGAGCCCCCGGGAAATTCCCCAGCCCTGGGCACCATGGCTCCAGATGCTTCCCCAGGCTCCTTCCCTGGGGCCTGATCTTGCTCAACTGGGTCCGGGTTCGGCGCAGGTGAATGTCATTTGCGGACACAAGGACCCGAGACCTTGGATGCGTTTATTGGGAGTGGGCTTGGAGCGCTGGGGGACCGAAGTCGCACTGGTCACAGTCCCTTCTCGAGTAGTTTAGGGCAGATATTAGAGAGTGGAGGCAGGTGGGTCCAAGTTTGACACCTCGGGGCAGGGTGGGGCAGTTTGAGCCAAAGCAAGACTCTTAGGGGCCCAGGCGTGGCGCAGGCCTGAGTCCCCCCTGGAGAACCCTTCCATGGTCGTGGGGACCGCCCGCCCTGTCCCTCTTCACCTGGCACATAACCGTGGCTGGGCCCAGCCCTGGCCCCAGGTCCCCAGGTACTCCCTGGGCACTCTGCGGATGCGGGGGCGGGAGAACTGCTGGGAAGTGTGGCCCGGGGAAAATGTGAGGTCCTCTGCCGGCAGGAAGGGCTTCCGTTTCCCGGGTCACGTGCCCAGGGAACCTGGGAACCTGGCCTGGTTACTCAAAGGTGGGGCATGTTGCCCCGAGGGAGGCTTGTGGTGGAGTGGCCTGGGTGCGCATGCGGGGTTCCGAGTCTGGGCCCGAAACTGGCCAGCCCCGGCTCGGTCAAAAGCCATCTCCTGGGGGCCTCCCCCCTGTTCTTCCATCCGTAAAGGGGGATCCCTTTACGGATGGAAGAACAGGGGGATCTTCGGGGTGGTGGTGACTGGACGGTGGTGTCTGCGGGTTTGCCTCCACGTAGGCCATATACTGGCAACCCCGCCCCATGTGTCCGAGCCCCTTGGAGGCACAGGGCCGCTTATCTCGGGATGCAGGTATCCTGCGGTGGTTAAGGAATGGCGTGGGCACTCCACGGGCGAGAGAGGGCACCTGGACCACGAGAGAGCCCCCGGGAAATTCCCCAGCCCTGGGCACCATGGCTCCAGATGCTTCCCCAGGCTCCTTCCCTGGGGCCTGATCTTGCTCAACTGGGTCCGGGTTCGGCGCAGGTGAATGTCATTTGCGGACACAAGGACCCGAGACCTTGGATGCGTTTATTGGGAGTGGGCTTGGAGCGCTGGGGGACCGAAGTCGCACTGGTCACAGTCCCTTCTCGAGTAGTTTAGGGCAGATATTAGAGACTGGAGGCAGGTGGGTCCAAGTTTGACACCTCGGGGCAGGGTGGGGCAGTTTGAGCCAAAGCAAGACTCTTAGGGGCCCTGGCGCGGCACAGGCCTGAGTCCCCCCTGGAGAACCCTTCCATGGTCGTGGGGATCGCCCGCCCTGGCCCTCTTCACCTGGCACATAACCGTGGCTGGGCCCAGCCCTGGCCCCAGGTCCCCAGGTCCTCCCTGGGCACTCTGCGGTTGCGGGGGAGGGAGAACTGCTGGGAAGTGTGGCCAGGGCAAAATGTGAGGTCTTCTGCGGGCAGAAAGGGCTTCCGTTTCCCGGGTCACGTGCCCAGGGAACCTGGGAACCTGGCCTGGTTACTCAAGGGTGGGGCATGTTGCCCCGAGGGAGGCTTGTGGTGGAGGGGCCTGGGTGCGCATGCGGGGTTCCGAGTCAGGGCCCGAAACTGGCCAGCCCCGGCTCGGACATAAGCCATCTCCTGGGGGCCTCCCCCCTGTTCTTCCATCGGTAAAGGGGATCCCTTTACGGATGGAAGAACAGGGGGATCTTCGGGGTGGTGGTGACTGGACGGTGGTGTCTGCGGGTTTGTCTCCACGTAGGCCGTATACTGGCACCCCCCGCCCCATGTGTCCGAGCCCCTTGGAGGCACAGGGCCGCTTATCTCGGGATGCAGGTGTCCTGCGGTGGTTAAGGAATGGCGTGGGCACTCCACGGGCGAGAGAGGGCACCTGGACCACGAGAGAGCCCCCGGGAAATTCCCCAGCCCTGGGCACCATGGCTCCAGATGCTTCCCCAGGCTCCTTCCCTGGGGCCTGATCTTGCTCAACTGTGCCCGGGTTCGCCACAGGTGAATGTCATTTGAAGACACCAAGGCCCGGAGACCTTGGATGCCTTTATTGGGAGGGGGCTTGGAGCGCTGGGGGACCGAAGTCGCACTGGTCACAGTCCCTTCTCGAGTAGTTTAGGGCAGATATTAGAGAGTGGAGGCAGGTGGGTCCAAGTTTGACACCTCGGGGCAGGGTGGGGCAGTTTGAGCCAAAGCAAGACTCTTAGGGGCCCAGGCGGGGCGCAGGCCTGAGTCCCCCCTGGAGAACCCTTCCATGGTCGTGGGGATCGCCCGCCCTGGCCCTCTTCACCTGGCACATAACCGTGGTGGGCCCAGCCCTGGCCCCAGGTCCCCAGGTCCTCCCTGGGCACTCTGCGGTTGCGGGGGCGGGAGAACTGCTGGGAAGTGTGGCCAGAGGAAAATGTGAGGTCCTCTGGGGGCAGGAAGGGCTTCCGTATCCCGGGTCACGTGCCCAGGGAACCTGGGATCCTGGCCTGGTTACTCAAGGGTGGGGCATGTTGCATCGAGGGAGGCTTGTGGTGGAGGGGCCTGGGTGCGCATGCGGGTTTCCGAGTCTGGACCCGAAACTGGCCAGCTCCGGCTCGGACAAAAGCCATCTCCTGGGGGCCTCCCCCCTGTTCTTCCATCCGTAAAGGGGGATCCCTTTACGGATGGAAGAACAGGGGGATCTTCGAGGTGGTGGTGACTGGACGGTGGTGTCTGCGGGTTTGCCTCCACGTAGGCCGTATACTGGCACCCCCCGCCCCATGTGTCCGAGCCCCTTGGAGGCACAGGGTCGCTTATCTCGGGATGCAGGTGTCCTGCGGTGGTTAAGGAATGGCGTGGGCACTCCACGGGCGAGAGAGGGCACCTGGACCACGAGAGAGCCCCCGGGAAATTCCCCAGCCCTGGGCACCATGGCTCCAGATGCTTCCCCAGGCTCCTGCCCTGGGGCCTGATCTTGCTCAACTGGGCCCGGGTTCGCCGCAGGTGAATGTCATTTGCGGACACCAAGGACCCGAGACCTTGGATGCGTTTATTGGGAGGGGGCTTGGAGCGCTGGGGGACCGAAGTCACACTGGTCACAGTCCCTTCTCGAGTAGTTTAGGGCAGATATTAGAGAGTGGAGGCAGGTGGGTCCAAGTTTGACACTTCGGGCAGGGTGGGGCAGTTTGAGCCAAAGCAAGTCTCTTAGGGGCCCAGGCGGGGCGCAGGCCTGAGTCCTCCCTGGATAACCCTTCCATGGTCGTGGGGACCGCCCGCCCTGGCCCTCTTCACCTGGCGCATAACCGTGGCTGGTCCCAGCCCTGGCCCCAGGTCCCCAGGTCCTCCCTGGGCACTCTGCCTATGCGGGGGCGGGAGAACTGCTGGGAAGTGTGGCCCGGGGAAAATGTGAGGTCCTCTGGGGGCAGGACGGGCTTCCGTTTCCCGGGTCACGTGCCCAGGGAACCTGGGAACCTGGCCTGGTTACTCAAGGGTGGGGCATGTTGCACCCAGGGAGGCTTGTGGTGGAGGGGCCTGGGTGCGCATGCGGGGTTCCGAGTCTGGGCCCGAAACTGGCCAGCCCCGGCTCGGACAAAAGCCATCTCCTGGGGGCCTCCCCCCTGTTCTTCCATCCGTAAAGGGGGATCCTTTTACGGATGGAAGAACAGGGGTATCTTCGGGGTGGTGGTGACTGGACGGTGGTGTCTGCGGGTTTGCCTCCACGTAGGCCATATACTGGCACCCCCGCCCCATGTGTCCGAGCCCCTTGGAGGCACAGGGCCGCTTATCTCGGGATGCAGGTGTCCTGCGGTGGTTAAGGAATGGCGTGGGCACTCCACGGGCGAGAGAGGGCACCTGGACCACGAGAGAGCCCCCGGGAAATTCCCCAGCCCTGGGCACCATGGCTCCAGATGCTTCCCCAGGCTCCTGCCCTGGGGCCTGATCTTGCTCACCTGGGCCCGGGTTCGCCGCAGGTGAAAGTCATTTGCGGACACCAAGGACCCGAGACCTTGGATGCGTTTATTGGGAGGGGGCTTGGAGCGCTGGGGGACCGAAGTCACACTGGTCACAGTCCCTTCTCGAGTAGTTTAGTGCAGATATTAGAGAGTGGAGGCAGGTGGGTCCAAGTTTGACACCTCGGGCAGGGTGGGGCAGTTTGAGCCAAAGCAAGTCTCTTAGGGGCCCAGGCGGGGCGCAGGCCTGAGTCCTCCCTGGATAACCCTTCCATGGTCGTGGGGACCGCCCGCCCTGGCCCTCTTCACCTGGCGCATAACCGTGGCTGGGCCCAGCCCTGGCCCCAGGTCCCCAGGTCCTCCCAGGGCACTCTGCCTATGCGGGGGCGGGAGAACTGCTGGGAAGTGTGGCCCGGGGAAAATGTGAGGTCCTCTGCGGGCAGGAAGGGCTTCCGTTTCCCGGGTCACGTGCCCAGGGAACCTGGGAACCTGGCCTGGTTACTCAAGGGTGGGGCATGTTGCCCCGAGGGAGGCTTGTGGTGGAGGGGCCTCGGTGCGCTAGCGGGGTTCCGAGTCTGGGCCCGAAACTGGCCAGCCCCGGCTCGGACACAAGCCATCTCCTGGGGGCCTCCCCCCTGTTCTTCCATCCGTAAAGGGGGATCCCTTTACGGATGGAAGAACAGGGGGATCTTCGGGGTGGTGGTGACTGGACGGTGGTGTCTGCGGGTTTGCCTCCACGTAGGCCGTATACTGGCACCACCGCCCCATGTGTCCGAGCCCCTTGGAGGCACAGGGCCGCTTATCTCGGGATGCAGGTGTCCTGCGGTGGTTATGGAATGGCGTGGGCACTCCACGGGCGAGAGAGGGCACCTGGACCACGAGAGAGCCCCCGGGAAATTCCCCAGTACTTGGCACCATGGCTACAGATGCTTCCCCAGGCTCCTGACCTGGGGCCTGATCTTGCTCACCTGGGCCCGGGTTCGCCGCAGGTGAATGTCATTTGCGGACACCAAGGACCCAAGACCTTGGATGCGTTTATTGGGAGGGGGCTTGGAGCGGTGGGGGACAGAAGTTGCACTGGTCACAGTCCCTTCTCGAGTAGTTTAGGGCAGATATTAGATAGTGGAGGCAGGTGGGTCCAAGTTTGACACCTCGGGGCAGGGTGGGGCAGTTTGAGTCAAAGCAAGACTCTTAGGGGCCCAGGCGGGGCGCAGGCCTGAGTCCCCCCTGGAGAACCCTTCCATAGTCGTGGGGACCGCCCGCCCTGGCCCTCTTCACCTGGCGCATAACCCTGGCTGGGCCCCGCCCTGGCCCCAGGTCCCCAGGTCCTCCCTGGGCACTCTGCCTATGCGGGGGCGGGAGAACTGCTGGGAAGTGTGGCCAGGGGAAAATGTGAGGTCCTCTGGGGGCAGGAAGGGCTTCCGTATCCCGGGTCACGTGCCCAGGGAACCTGGGAACCTGGCCTGGTTACTCAAGGGTGGGGCATGTTGCATCGAGGGAGGCTTGTGGTGGAGGGGCCTGGGTGCGCATGCGGGGTTCCGAGTCTGGGCCCGAAACTGGCCAGCCCCGGCTGGGACAAACGCCATCTCCTGGGGGCCTCCCACCTGTTCTTCCATCCGTAAAGGGGGATCCCTTTACGGATGGAAGAACAGGGGGATCTTCGGGGTGGTGGTGACTGGACGGTGGTGTCTGCGGGTTTGCCTCCACGTAGGCCGTATACTGGCACCCCCGCCCCATGTGTCCGAGCCCCTTGGAGGCACAGGGCCGCTTATCTCGGGATGCAGGTGTCCTGCGGTGGTTAAGGAATGGCGTGGGAACTCCACGGGCGAGAGAGGGCACCTGGACCACGAGAGAGCCCCCGGGAAATTCCCCAGCCCTGGGCACCATGGCTCCAGATGCTTCCCCAGGCTCCTGCCCTGGGGCCTGATGTTGCTCAACTGGGCACGGGTTCGCCACAGGTGAATGTCATTTGCAGACACCAAGGACCGGGGACTTTGGATGCCTTTATTGGGAGGGGGCTTGGAGCGCTGGGGGACCGAAGTCACACTGGTCACAGTCCCTTCTCGAGTAGTTTAGGGCAGATATTAGAGAGTGGAGGCAGGTGGGTCCAAGTTTGACACCTCGGGCAGGGTGGGGCAGTTTGAGCCAAAGCAAGTCTCTTAGGCGCCCAGGCGGGGCGCAGGCCTGAGTCCTCCCTGGATAACCCTTCCATGGTCGTGGGGACCGCCCGCCCTGGCCCTCTTCACCTGGCGCATAACCCTGGCTGGGCCCAGCCCTGGCCCCAGGTCCCCAGGTCCTCCCTGGGCACTCTGCCGATGGGGGGGCGGGATAACTGCTGGGAAGTGTGGCGAGGGGAAAATGTGAGGTCCTCTGGGGGCAGGACGGGCTTCCGTTTCCCGGGTCACGTGCCCAGGGAACCTGGGAACCTGGCCTGGTTACTCAAGGGTGGGGCATGTTGCACAGAGGGAAGCTTGTGGTGGAGTGGCCTGGGTGCGCATGCGGGGTTCCGAGTCTGGGCCCGAAACTGGCCAGCCCCGGCTCGGACAAAAGCCATCTCCTGGGGGCCTCCCCCCTGTTCTTCCATCCGTAAAGGGGGATCCCTTTACGGATGGAAGAACAGGGGGATCTTCGGGGTGGTGGTGACTGGACGGTGGTGTCTGCGGGTTTGCCTCCACGTAGGCCGTATACTGGCACCCCCGCCCCATGTGTCCGAGCCCATAGGAGGCACAGGGACGCTTATCTCGGGATGCAGGTGTCCTGCGGTGGTTAAGGAATGGCGTGGGCACTCCACGGGCGAGAGAGGGCACCTGGACCACGAGAGAGCCCCCGGGAAATTCCCCAGCCCTGGGCACCATGGCTCCAGATGCTTCCCCAGGCTCCTGCCCTGGGGCCTGATCTTGCTCATCTGGGCCAAGGTTCACCGCAGGTGAATGTCATTTGGAGACACCAAGGACCGGGGACTTTGGATGCCTTTATTAGGAGGGGGCTTGGAGCGCTGGGGGACCGAAGTCACACTGGTCACAGTCCCTTCTCGAGTAGTTTAGGGCAGATATTAGAGAGTGGAGGCAGGTGGGTCCAAGTTTGACACCTCGGGGCAGGGTGGGGCAGTTTGAGCCAATGCAAGACTCTTAGGGGCCCAGGCGGGGCGCAGGCCTGAGTCCCCCCTGGAGAACCCTTCCATGGTCGTCGGACCGCCCGCCCTGGCCCTCTTCACCTGGCGCATAACCGTGGCTGGGCCCAGCCCTGGCCCCAGGTCCCCAGGTCCTCCCTGGGTACTCTGCCTATGCGGCGGCGGGAGAACTGCTGGGAAGTGTGGCCAGGGGAAAATGTGAGGTCCTCTGGGGGCAGGAAGGGCTTCCGTTTCCCGGGTCACGTGCCCAGGGAACCTGGGAACCTGACCTGGTTACTCAAAGGTGGGGCATGTTGCCCCGAGGGAGGCTTGTGGTGGAGTGGCCTGGGTGCGCATGCGGGGTTCCGAGTCTGGGCCCGAAACTGGCCAGCCCCGGCTCGGACAAAAGCCATCTCCTGGGGGCCTCCCCCCTGTTCTTCCATCCGTAAAGGGGGATCCCTTTACGGATGGAAGAACAGGGGGATCTTCGGGGTGGTGGTGACTGGACGGTGGTGTCTGCGGGTTTGCCTCCACGTAGGCCGTACACTGGCACCCCCGCCCCATGTGTCCGAGCCCCTTGGAGGCACAGGGCCGCTTATCTCGGGATGCAGGTGTCCTGCAGTGGTTAAGGAATGGCGTGGGCACTCCACGGGCGAGAGAGGGCACCTGGACCACGAGAGAGCCCCCGGGAAATTCCCCAGTACTTGGCACCATGGCTACAGATGCTTCCCCAGGCTCCTGACCTGGGGCCTGATCTTGCTCACCTGGGCCCGTGTTCGCCGCAGGTGAATGTCATTTGCGGACACCAAGGACCCAAGACCTTGGATGCGTTTATTGGGAGGGGGCTTGGAGCGGTGGGGGACAGAAGTTGCACTGGTCACAGTCCCTTCTCGAGTAGTTTAGGGCAGATATTAGAGAGTGGAGGCAGGTGGGTCCAAGTTTGACACCTCGGGGCAGGGTGGGGCAGTTTGAGTCAAAGCAAGACTCTTAGGGGCCCAGGCGGGGCGCAGGCCTGAGTCCCCCCTGGAGAACCCTTCCATAGTCGTGGGGACCGCCCGCCCTGGCCCTCTTCACCTGGCGCATAACCCTGGCTGGGCCCCGCCCTGGCCCCAGGTCCCCAGGTCCTCCCTGGGCACTCTGCCTATGCGGGGGCGGGAGAACTGCTGGGAAGTGTGGCCAGGGGAAAATGTGAGGTCCTCTGGGGGCAGGAAGGGCTTCCGTATCCCGGGTCACGTGCCCAGGGAACCTGGGAACCTGGCCTGGTTACTCAAGGGTGGGGCATGTTGCATCGAGGGAGGCTTGTGGTGGAGTGGCCTGGGTGCGCATGCGGGGTTCCGAGTCTGGGCCCGAAACTGGCCAGCCCCGGCTGGGACAAACGCCATCTCCTGGGGGCCTCCCCCCTGTTCTTCCATCCGTAAAGGGGGATCCCTTTACGGATGGAAGAACAGGGGGATCTTCGGGGTGGTGGTGACTGGACGGTGGTGTCTGCGGGTTTGCCTCCACGTAGGCCGTACACTGGCACCCCCGCCCCATGTGTCCGAGCCCCTTGGAGGCACAGGGCCGCTTATCTCGGGATGCAGGTGTCCTGCGGTGGTTAAGGAATGGCGTGGGCACTCCACGGGCGAGAGAGGGCACCTGGACCACGAGAGAGCCCCCGGGAAATTCCCCAGCCCTGGGCACCATGGCTCCAGATCCTTCCCCAGGCTCCTGCCCTGGGGCCTGATGTTGCTCAACTGGGCACGGGTTCGCCACAGGTGAATGTCATTTGCAGACACCAAGGACCGGGGTCTTTGGATGCCTTTATTGGGAGGGGGCTTGGAGCGCTGGGGGACCGAAGTCACACTGGTCACAGTCCCTTCTCGAGTAGTTTAGGGCAGATATAAGAGAGTGGAGGCAGGTGGGTCCAAGTTTGACACCTCGGGGCAGGGTGGGGCAGTTTGAGCCAAAGCAAGACTTTTAGTGGCCCAGGCGGGGCGCAGGCCTGAGTCCCCCCTGGAGAACCCTCCGATGGTCGTGGGGACCGCCCGCCCTGGCCCTCTTCACGTGGCGCATAACCCTGGCTGGGCCCAGCCCTGGCCCCAGGTCCCCAGGTCCTCCCTGGGCACTCTGCCTATGCGGGGGCGGGAGAACTGCTGGGAAGTCTGGCCAGGGGAAAATTTGAGGTCCTCTGGTGGCAGGAAGGGCTTCCGTTTCCCGGGTCACGTGCCCAGGGAACCTGGGAACCTGGCCTGGTTACTCAAGGGTGGGGCATGTTGCACCGAGGGAGGCTTGTGGTGGAGGGGCCTGGGTGCGCATGCGGGGTTCCGAGTCTGGGCCCGAAACTGGCCATCCCCGGCTCGGACAAAAGCCATCTCCTGGGGGCCTCCCCCCTGTTCTTCCATCCGTAAAGGGGGATCCCTTTACGGATGGAAGAACAGGGGGATCTTCGGGGTGGTGGTGACTGGACGGTGGTGTCTGCGGGTTTGCCTCCACGTAGGCCGTACACTGGCACCCCCGCCCCATGTGTCCGAGCCCCTTGGAGGCACAGGGCCGCTTATCTCGGGATGCAGGTGTCCTGCGGTGGTTAAGGAATGGCGTGGGCACTCCACGGGCGAGAGAGGGCACCTGGACCACGAGAGAGCCCCCGGGAAATTCCCCAGCCCTGGGCACCATGGCTCCAGATGCTTCCCCAGGCTCCTGCCCTGGGGCCTGATCTTGCTCACCTGGGCCCGGGTTCGCCGCAGGTGAATGTCATTTTCGTACACCAAGGACCCGAGACCTTGGATGCGTTTATTGGGAGGGGGCTTGGAGCGGTGGGGGACAGAAGTTGCACTGGTCACAGTCCCTTCTCTTGTAGTTTAGGGCAGATATTAGATAGTGGAGGCAGGTGGGTCCAAGTTTGACACCTCGGGGCAGGGTGGGGCAGTTTGAGCCAAAGCAAGACTCTTAGCGGCCCAGGCGGGGCGCAGGCCTGAGTCCCCCCTGGAGAACCCTTCCATGGTCGTGGGGACCGCCCGCCCTGGCCCTCTTCACCTGGCGCATAACCCTGGCTGGGCCCCGCCCTGGCCCCAGGTCCCCAGGTCCTCCCTGGGCACTCTGCCTTTGCGGGGGCGGGAGAACTGCTGGTGAGTGTGGCCAGGGGAAAATGTGAGGTCCTCTGGGGGCAGGAAGGGCTTCCGTATCTCCGGTCACGTGCCCAGGGAACCTGGGAACCTGGCCTGGTTACTCAAGGGTGGGGCATGTTGCATCCAGGGAGGCTTGTGGTGGAGGGGCCTGGGTGCGCATGCGGGGTTCCGAGTCTGGGCCCGAAACTGGCCAGCTCCGCCTCGGACAAAAGCCATCTCCTGGGGGCCTCCCCCCTGTTCTTCCATCCGTAAAGCGGGATCCCTTTACGCATGGAAGAACAGGGGGATCTTCGGGGTGGTGGTGACTGGACGGTGGTGTCTGCGGGTTTGCCTCCACGTAGGCCGTATACTGGCACCCCCGCCCCATGTGTCCGAGCCCCTTGGAGGCACAGGGCCGATTATCTCGGGATGCAGGTGTCCTGCGGTGGTTAAGGAAAGGCGTGGGCACTCCACGGGCGAGAGAGGGCACCTGGACCACGAGAGAGCCCCCGGATAATTCCCCAGCCCTGGGCACCATGGCTCCAGATGCTTCCCAAGGCTCCTGCCCTGGGGCCTGATCTTGCTCACCTGGGCCCGGGTTCGCCGCAGGTGAATGTCATTTGCGGACACCAAGGACCCGAGACCTTGGATGCGTTTATTGGGAGGGGGCTTGGAGCGCTGGCGGACCGAAGTCGCACTGTTCACAGTCCCTTCTCGAGTAGTTTAGGGTAGATATTAGAGAGTGGAGGCAGGAAGTTCCAAGTTTGACACCTCGGGGCAGGGTGGGGCAGTTTGAGCCAAAGCAAGACTCTTAGGGGCCCAGGAGGGGCGCAGGCCTGAGTCCCCCCTGGAGAACCCTTCCATGATCGTGGGGACCGCCCGCCTTGGCCCTCTTCACCTGGCGCATAACCTTGGCTGAGCCCAGCCCTGGCCCCAGGTCCCCAGGTCCTCCCTGGGCACTCTGCCTATGCGGGGGCGGGATAACTGCTGGGAAGTGTGGCCAGGGGAAAATGTGAGGTCCTCTGGGGACAGGACAGGCTTCCGTTTCCCGGGTCACGTGCCCAGGGAACCTGGGAACCTGGCCTGGTTACTCAAAGGTGGGGCATGTTGCACCGAGGGAGGCTTGTGGTGGAGGGGCCTGGGTGCGCATGCGGGGTTCCGAGTCTGGGCCCGAAACTGGCCAGCCCCGGCTCGGACAAAAGCCATCTCCTGGGGGCCTCCCCCCTGTTCTTCCATCCGTAAAGGGGGATCCCTTTACGGATGGAAGAACAGGGGGATCTTCGGGGTGGTGGTGACTGGACGGTGGTGTCTGCGGGTTTGCCTCCACGTAGGCCGTACACTGGCACCCCCGCCCCATGTGTCCGAGCCCCTTGGAGGCACAGGGCCGCTTATCTCGGGATGCAGGTGTCCTGCGGTGGTTAAGGAATGGCGTGGGCACTCCACGGGCGAGAGAGGGCACCTGGACCACGAGAGAGCCCCCGGGAAATTCCCCAGCCCTGGGCACCATGGCTCCAGATGCTTCCCCAGGCTCCTGCCCTGGGGCCTGATCTTGCTCACCTGGGCCCGGGTTCGCCGCAGGTGAATGTCATTTGCGGACACCAAGGACCCGAGACCTTGGATGCGTTTATTGGGAGGGGGCTTGGAGCGGTGGGGGACAGAAGTTGCACTGGTCACAGTCCCTTCTCGAGTAGTTTAGGGCAGATATTAGAGAGTGGAGGCAGGTGGGTCCAAGTTTGACACCTCGGGGCAGGGTGGGGCAGTTTGAGCCAAAGCAAGACTTTTAGTGGCCTAGGCGGGGCGCAGGACTGAGTCCCCCCTGGAGAACCCTCCGATGGTCGTGGGGACCGCCCGCCCTGGCCCTCTTCACCTGGCGCATAACCGTGGCTGGGCCCAGCCCTGGCCCCAGGTCCCCAGGTCCTCCCTGGGCACTCTGCCTTTGCGGGGGCGGGAGAACTGCTGGGAAGTGTGGCCAGAGGAAAATGTGAGGTCCTCTGGGGGCAGGAAGGGCTTCCGTATCCCGGGTCACGTGCCCAGGGAACCTGGGAACCTGGCCTGGTTACTCAAGGGTGGGGCATGTTGCATCGAGGGAGGCTTGTGGTGGAGGGGCCTGGTTGCGCATGCGGGGTTCCAAGTCTGGGCCCGAAACTGGCCAGCTCCGGCTCGGACAAAAGCCATCTCCTGGGGGCCTCCCCCCTGTTCTTCCATCCGTAAAGGGGGATCCCTTTACGGATGGAAGAACAGGGGGATCTTCGAGGTTGTGGTGACTGGACGGTGGTGTCTGCGGGTTTGCCTCCACGTAGGCCGTATACTGGCACCCCCGCCCTATGTGTCCGAGCCCCTTGGAGGCACAGGGTCGCTTATCTCGGGATGCAGGTGTCCTGCGGTGGTTAAGGAATGGCGTGGGCACTCCACGGGCGAGAGAGGGCACCTGGACCACGAGAGAGCCCCCGGGAAATTCCCCAGCCCTGGGCACCATGGCTCCAGATGCTTCCCCAGGCTCCTGCCCTGGGGCCTGATCTTGCTCAACTGGGCCCGGGTTCGCCGCAGGTGAATGTCATTTGCGGACACCAAGGACCCGAGACCTTGGATGCGTTTATTGGGACGGGGCTTGGAGCGCTGGGGGACCGAAGTCGCACTGGTCACAGTCCCTTCTCGAGTAGTTTAGGGCAGATATTAGAGAGTGGAGGCAGGTGGGTCCAAGTTTGACACCTCGGGGCAGGGTGGGGCAGTTTGAGCCAAAGCAAGACTCTTAGGGGCCCAGGCGGGGCGCAGGCCTGAGTACCCCCTGGAGAACCCTTCCATGGTCGTGGGGACCGCCCGCCCTGGCCCTCTTCACCTGGCGCATAACCGTGGCTGGGCCCAGCCCTGGCCCCAGGTCCCCAGGTCCTCCCTGGGCACTCTGCGGATGCGGGGGAGGGAGAACTGCTGGGAAGTGTGGCCAGGGGAAAATGTGAGGTCCTCTGGGGGCAGGAAGGGCTTCTGTTTCCCGGGTCACGTGCCCAGGGAACCTAGGAACCTGGCCTGGTTACTCAAGGGTGGGGCATGTTGCACCGAGGGAGGCTTGTGGTGGAGTGGCCTGGGTGCGCATGCGGGGTTCCGAGTCTGGGCCCGAAACTGGCCAGCCCCGGCTCAGACAAAAGCCATCTCCTGGGGGCCTCCCCCCTGTTCTTCCATCCGTAAAGGGGGATCCCTTTACGGATGGAAGAACAGGGGGATCTTCGGGGTGGTGGTGACTGGACGCTGGTGT
Organism: Desmodus rotundus; assembly: GCF_022682495.2. NCBI lineage: Eukaryota > Metazoa > Chordata > Mammalia > Chiroptera > Phyllostomidae > Desmodus > Desmodus rotundus. Next base: position 40,884,888 of record NC_071387.1, on the reverse strand, counting down.
CTGCGGGTTTGCCTCCACGTAGGCCGTATACTGGCAACCCCGCCCCATGTGTCCGAGCCCCTTGGAGGCACAGGGCCGCTTATCTCGGGATGCAGGTGTCCTGCGGTGGTGAAGGAATGGCGTGGGCACTCCACGGGCGAGAGAGGGCACCTGGACAACGAGAGAGCCCCCGGGAAATTCCCCAGCCCTGGGCACCATGGCTCCAGATGCTTCCCCAGGCTCCTGCCCTGGGGCCTGATCTTGCTCACCTGGGCCCGGGTTCGCCGCAGGTGAATGTCATTTGCGGACACCAAGGATCCGAGACCTTGGATGCGTTTATTGGGGGGGGCTTGGAGCGCTGGGGGACCAAAGTCGCACTGGTCACAGTCCCTTCTCGAGTAGTTTAGGGTAGATATTAGAGAGTGCAGGCAGGAGGGTCCAAGTTTGACACCTCGGGGCAGGGTGGGGCAGTTTGAGCCAAAGCAAGACTCTTAGGGGCCCAGGCAGGGCGCAGGCCTGAGTCCCCCCTGGAGAACCCTTCCATGGTCGTGGGGATCGCCCGCCCTGGCCCTCTTCACCTGGCGCATAACCGTGGCTGGGCCCAGCCCTGGCCCCAGGTCCCCAGGTCCTCCCAGGGCACTCTGCCTATGCGGGGGCGGGAGAACTGCTGGGAAGTGTGGCCCGGGGAAAATGTGAGGTCCTCTGCGGGCAGGAAGGGCTTCCGTTTCCCGGGTCACGTGCCCAGGGAACCTGGGAACCTGGCCTGGTTACTCAAGGGTGGGGCATGTTGCCCCGAGGGAGGCTTGTGGTGGAGGGGCCTCGGTGCGCTAGCGGGGTTCCGAGTCTGGGCCCGAAACTGGCCAGCCCCGGCTCGGACACAAGCCATCTCCTGGGGGCCTCCCCCCTGTTCTTCCATCCGTAAAGGGGGATCCCTTTACGGATGGAAGAACAGGGGGATCTTCGGGGTGGTGGTGACTGGACGGTGGTGTCTGCGGGTTTGCCTCCACGTAGGCCGTATACTGGCACCACCGCCCCATGTGTCCGAGCCCCTTGGAGGCACAGGGCCGCTTATCTCGGGATGCAGGTGTCCTGCGGTGGTTATGGAATGGCGTGGGCACTCCACGGGCGAGAGAGGGCACCTGGACCACGAGAGAGCCCCCGGGAAATTCCCCAGTACTTGGCACCATGGCTACAGATGCTTCCCCAGGCTCCTGACCTGGGGCCTGATCTTGCTCACCTGGGCCCGGGTTCGCCGCAGGTGAATGTCATTTGCGGACACCAAGGACCCAAGACCTTGGATGCGTTTATTGGGAGGGGGCTTGGAGCGGTGGGGGACAGAAGTTGCACTGGTCACAGTCCCTTCTCGAGTAGTTTAGGGCAGATATTAGATAGTGGAGGCAGGTGGGTCCAAGTTTGACACCTCGGGGCAGGGTGGGGCAGTTTGAGTCAAAGCAAGACTCTTAGGGGCCCAGGCGGGGCGCAGGCCTGAGTCCCCCCTGGAGAACCCTTCCATAGTCGTGGGGACCGCCCGCCCTGGCCCTCTTCACCTGGCGCATAACCCTGGCTGGGCCCCGCCCTGGCCCCAGGTCCCCAGGTCCTCCCTGGGCACTCTGCCTATGCGGGGGCGGGAGAACTGCTGGGAAGTGTGGCCAGGGGAAAATGTGAGGTCCTCTGGGGGCAGGAAGGGCTTCCGTATCCCGGGTCACGTGCCCAGGGAACCTGGGAACCTGGCCTGGTTACTCAAGGGTGGGGCATGTTGCATCGAGGGAGGCTTGTGGTGGAGGGGCCTGGGTGCGCATGCGGGGTTCCGAGTCTGGGCCCGAAACTGGCCAGCCCCGGCTGGGACAAACGCCATCTCCTGGGGGCCTCCCACTTGTTCTTCCATCCGTAAAGGGGGATCCCTTTACGGATGGAAGAACAGGGGGATCTTCGGGGTGGTGGTGACTGGACGGTGGTGTCTGCGGGTTTGCCTCCACGTAGGCCGTATACTGGCACCCCCGCCCCATGTGTCCGAGCCCCTTGGAGGCACAGGGCCGCTTATCTCGGGATGCAGGTGTCCTGCGGTGGTTAAGGAATGGCGTGGGAACTCCACGGGCGAGAGAGGGCACCTGGACCACGAGAGAGCCCCCGGGAAATTCCCCAGCCCTGGGCACCATGGCTCCAGATGCTTCCCCAGGCTCCTGCCCTGGGGCCTGATGTTGCTCAACTGGGCACGGGTTCGCCACAGGTGAATGTCATTTGCAGACACCAAGGACCGGGGACTTTGGATGCCTTTATTGGGAGGGGGCTTGGAGCGCTGGGGGACCGAAGTCACACTGGTCACAGTCCCTTCTCGAGTAGTTTAGGGCAGATATTAGAGAGTGGAGGCAGGTGGGTCCAAGTTTGACACCTCGGGCAGGGTGGGGCAGTTTGAGCCAAAGCAAGTCTCTTAGGCGCCCAGGCGGGGCGCAGGCCTGAGTCCTCCCTGGATAACCCTTCCATGGTCGTGGGGACCGCCCGCCCTGGCCCTCTTCACCTGGCGCATAACCCTGGCTGGGCCCAGCCCTGGCCCCAGGTCCCCAGGTCCTCCCTGGGCACTCTGCCGATGGGGGGGCGGGATAACTGCTGGGAAGTGTGGCGAGGGGAAAATGTGAGGTCCTCTGGGGGCAGGACGGGCTTCCGTTTCCCGGGTCACGTGCCCAGGGAACCTGGGAACCTGGCCTGGTTACTCAAGGGTGGGGCATGTTGCACAGAGGGAAGCTTGTGGTGGAGTGGCCTGGGTGCGCATGCGGGGTTCCGAGTCTGGGCCCGAAACTGGCCAGCCCCGGCTCGGACAAAAGCCATCTCCTGGGGGCCTCCCCCCTGTTCTTCCATCCGTAAAGGGGGATCCCTTTACGGATGGAAGAACAGGGGGATCTTCGGGGTGGTGGTGACTGGACGGTGGTGTCTGCGGGTTTGCCTCCACGTAGGCCGTATACTGGCACCCCCGCCCCATGTGTCCGAGCCCATAGGAGGCACAGGGACGCTTATCTCGGGATGCAGGTGTCCTGCGGTGGTTAAGGAATGGCGTGGGCACTCCACGGGCGAGAGAGGGCACCTGGACCACGAGAGAGCCCCCGGGAAATTCCCCAGCCCTGGGCACCATGGCTCCAGATGCTTCCCCAGGCTCCTGCCCTGGGGCCTGATCTTGCTCATCTGGGCCAAGGTTCACCGCAGGTGAATGTCATTTGGAGACACCAAGGACCGGGGACTTTGGATGCCTTTATTAGGAGGGGGCTTGGAGCGCTGGGGGACCGAAGTCACACTGGTCACAGTCCCTTCTCGAGTAGTTTAGGGCAGATATTAGAGAGTGGAGGCAGGTGGGTCCAAGTTTGACACCTCGGGGCAGGGTGGGGCAGTTTGAGCCAATGCAAGACTCTTAGGGGCCCAGGCGGGGCGCAGGCCTGAGTCCCCCCTGGAGAACCCTTCCATGGTCGTCGGACCGCCCGCCCTGGCCCTCTTCACCTGGCGCATAACCGTGGCTGGGCCCAGCCCTGGCCCCAGGTCCCCAGGTCCTCCCTGGGTACTCTGCCTATGCGGCGGCGGGAGAACTGCTGGGAAGTGTGGCCAGGGGAAAATGTGAGGTCCTCTGGGGGCAGGAAGGGCTTCCGTTTCCCGGGTCACGTGCCCAGGGAACCTGGGAACCTGACCTGGTTACTCAAAGGTGGGGCATGTTGCCCCGAGGGAGGCTTGTGGTGGAGTGGCCTGGGTGCGCATGCGGGGTTCCGAGTCTGGGCCCGAAACTGGCCAGCCCCGGCTCGGACAAAAGCCATCTCCTGGGGGCCTCCCCCCTGTTCTTCCATCCGTAAAGGGGGATCCCTTTACGGATGGAAGAACAGGGGGATCTTCGGGGTGGTGGTGACTGGACGGTGGTGTCTGCGGGTTTGCCTCCACGTAGGCCGTACACTGGCACCCCCGCCCCATGTGTCCGAGCCCCTTGGAGGCACAGGGCCGCTTATCTCGGGATGCAGGTGTCCTGCAGTGGTTAAGGAATGGCGTGGGCACTCCACGGGCGAGAGAGGGCACCTGGACCACGAGAGAGCCCCCGGGAAATTCCCCAGTACTTGGCACCATGGCTACAGATGCTTCCCCAGGCTCCTGACCTGGGGCCTGATCTTGCTCACCTGGGCCCGTGTTCGCCGCAGGTGAATGTCATTTGCGGACACCAAGGACCCAAGACCTTGGATGCGTTTATTGGGAGGGGGCTTGGAGCGGTGGGGGACAGAAGTTGCACTGGTCACAGTCCCTTCTCGAGTAGTTTAGGGCAGATATTAGAGAGTGGAGGCAGGTGGGTCCAAGTTTGACACCTCGGGGCAGGGTGGGGCAGTTTGAGTCAAAGCAAGACTCTTAGGGGCCCAGGCGGGGCGCAGGCCTGAGTCCCCCCTGGAGAACCCTTCCATAGTCGTGGGGACCGCCCGCCCTGGCCCTCTTCACCTGGCGCATAACCCTGGCTGGGCCCCGCCCTGGCCCCAGGTCCCCAGGTCCTCCCTGGGCACTCTGCCTATGCGGGGGCGGGAGAACTGCTGGGAAGTGTGGCCAGGGGAAAATGTGAGGTCCTCTGGGGGCAGGAAGGGCTTCCGTATCCCGGGTCACGTGCCCAGGGAACCTGGGAACCTGGCCTGGTTACTCAAGGGTGGGGCATGTTGCATCGAGGGAGGCTTGTGGTGGAGTGGCCTGGGTGCGCATGCGGGGTTCCGAGTCTGGGCCCGAAACTGGCCAGCCCCGGCTGGGACAAACGCCATCTCCTGGGGGCCTCCCCCCTGTTCTTCCATCCGTAAAGGGGGATCCCTTTACGGATGGAAGAACAGGGGGATCTTCGGGGTGGTGGTGACTGGACGGTGGTGTCTGCGGGTTTGCCTCCACGTAGGCCGTACACTGGCACCCCCGCCCCATGTGTCCGAGCCCCTTGGAGGCACAGGGCCGCTTATCTCGGGATGCAGGTGTCCTGCGGTGGTTAAGGAATGGCGTGGGCACTCCACGGGCGAGAGAGGGCACCTGGACCACGAGAGAGCCCCCGGGAAATTCCCCAGCCCTGGGCACCATGGCTCCAGATGCTTCCCCAGGCTCCTGCCCTGGGGCCTGATGTTGCTCAACTGGGCACGGGTTCGCCACAGGTGAATGTCATTTGCAGACACCAAGGACCGGGGTCTTTGGATGCCTTTATTGGGAGGGGGCTTGGAGCGCTGGGGGACCGAAGTCACACTGGTCACAGTCCCTTCTCGAGTAGTTTAGGGCAGATATAAGAGAGTGGAGGCAGGTGGGTCCAAGTTTGACACCTCGGGGCAGGGTGGGGCAGTTTGAGCCAAAGCAAGACTTTTAGTGGCCCAGGCGGGGCGCAGGCCTGAGTCCCCCCTGGAGAACCCTCCGATGGTCGTGGGGACCGCCCGCCCTGGCCCTCTTCACCTGGCGCATAACCCTGGCTGGGCCCCGCCCTGGCCCCAGGTCCCCAGGTCCTCCCTGGGCACTCTGCCTATGCGGGGGCGGGAGAACTGCTGGGAAGTGTGGCCAGGGGAAAATGTGAGGTCCTCTGGGGGCAGGAAGGGCTTCCGTATCCCGGGTCACGTGCCCAGGGAACCTGGGAACCTGGCCTGGTTACTCAAGGGTGGGGCATGTTGCATCGAGGGAGGCTTGTGGTGGAGGGGCCTGGGTGCGCATGCGGGGTTCCGAGTCTGGGCCCGAAACTGGCCAGCCCCGGCTGGGACAAACGCCATCTCCTGGGGGCCTCCCACTTGTTCTTCCATCCGTAAAGGGGGATCCCTTTACGGATGGAAGAACAGGGGGATCTTCGGGGTGGTGGTGACTGGACGGTGGTGTCTGCGGGTTTGCCTCCACGTAGGCCGTATACTGGCACCCCCGCCCCATGTGTCCGAGCCCCTTGGAGGCACAGGGCCGCTTATCTCGGGATGCAGGTGTCCTGCGGTGGTTAAGGAATGGCGTGGGAACTCCACGGGCGAGAGAGGGCACCTGGACCACGAGAGAGCCCCCGGGAAATTCCCCAGCCCTGGGCACCATGGCTCCAGATGCTTCCCCAGGCTCCTGCCCTGGGGCCTGATGTTGCTCAACTGGGCACGGGTTCGCCACAGGTGAATGTCATTTGCAGACACCAAGGACCGGGGACTTTGGATGCCTTTATTGGGAGGGGGCTTGGAGCGCTGGGGGACCGAAGTCACACTGGTCACAGTCCCTTCTCGAGTAGTTTAGGGCAGATATTAGAGAGTGGAGGCAGGTGGGTCCAAGTTTGACACCTCGGGCAGGGTGGGGCAGTTTGAGCCAAAGCAAGTCTCTTAGGCGCCCAGGCGGGGCGCAGGCCTGAGTCCTCCCTGGATAACCCTTCCATGGTCGTGGGGACCGCCCGCCCTGGCCCTCTTCACCTGGCGCATAACCCTGGCTGGGCCCAGCCCTGGCCCCAGGTCCCCAGGTCCTCCCTGGGCACTCTGCCGATGGGGGGGCGGGATAACTGCTGGGAAGTGTGGCGAGGGGAAAATGTGAGGTCCTCTGGGGGCAGGACGGGCTTCCGTTTCCCGGGTCACGTGCCCAGGGAACCTGGGAACCTGGCCTGGTTACTCAAGGGTGGGGCATGTTGCACAGAGGGAAGCTTGTGGTGGAGTGGCCTGGGTGCGCATGCGGGGTTCCGAGTCTGGGCCCGAAACTGGCCAGCCCCGGCTCGGACAAAAGCCATCTCCTGGGGGCCTCCCCCCTGTTCTTCCATCCGTAAAGGGGGATCCCTTTACGGATGGAAGAACAGGGGGATCTTCGGGGTGGTGGTGACTGGACGGTGGTGTCTGCGGGTTTGCCTCCACGTAGGCCGTATACTGGCACCCCCGCCCCATGTGTCCGAGCCCATAGGAGGCACAGGGACGCTTATCTCGGGATGCAGGTGTCCTGCGGTGGTTAAGGAATGGCGTGGGCACTCCACGGGCGAGAGAGGGCACCTGGACCACGAGAGAGCCCCCGGGAAATTCCCCAGCCCTGGGCACCATGGCTCCAGATGCTTCCCCAGGCTCCTGCCCTGGGGCCTGATCTTGCTCATCTGGGCCAAGGTTCACCGCAGGTGAATGTCATTTGGAGACACCAAGGACCGGGGACTTTGGATGCCTTTATTAGGAGGGGGCTTGGAGCGCTGGGGGACCGAAGTCACACTGGTCACAGTCCCTTCTCGAGTAGTTTAGGGCAGATATTAGAGAGTGGAGGCAGGTGGGTCCAAGTTTGACACCTCGGGGCAGGGTGGGGCAGTTTGAGCCAATGCAAGACTCTTAGGGGCCCAGGCGGGGCGCAGGCCTGAGTCCCCCCTGGAGAACCCTTCCATGGTCGTCGGACCGCCCGCCCTGGCCCTCTTCACCTGGCGCATAACCGTGGCTGGGCCCAGCCCTGGCCCCAGGTCCCCAGGTCCTCCCTGGGTACTCTGCCTATGCGGCGGCGGGAGAACTGCTGGGAAGTGTGGCCAGGGGAAAATGTGAGGTCCTCTGGGGGCAGGAAGGGCTTCCGTTTCCCGGGTCACGTGCCCAGGGAACCTGGGAACCTGACCTGGTTACTCAAAGGTGGGGCATGTTGCCCCGAGGGAGGCTTGTGGTGGAGTGGCCTGGGTGCGCATGCGGGGTTCCGAGTCTGGGCCCGAAACTGGCCAGCCCCGGCTCGGACAAAAGCCATCTCCTGGGGGCCTCCCCCCTGTTCTTCCATCCGTAAAGGGGGATCCCTTTACGGATGGAAGAACAGGGGGATCTTCGGGGTGGTGGTGACTGGACGGTGGTGTCTGCGGGTTTGCCTCCACGTAGGCCGTACACTGGCACCCCCGCCCCATGTGTCCGAGCCCCTTGGAGGCACAGGGCCGCTTATCTCGGGATGCAGGTGTCCTGCAGTGGTTAAGGAATGGCGTGGGCACTCCACGGGCGAGAGAGGGCACCTGGACCACGAGAGAGCCCCCGGGAAATTCCCCAGTACTTGGCACCATGGCTACAGATGCTTCCCCAGGCTCCTGACCTGGGGCCTGATCTTGCTCACCTGGGCCCGTGTTCGCCGCAGGTGAATGTCATTTGCGGACACCAAGGACCCAAGACCTTGGATGCGTTTATTGGGAGGGGGCTTGGAGCGGTGGGGGACAGAAGTTGCACTGGTCACAGTCCCTTCTCGAGTAGTTTAGGGCAGATATTAGAGAGTGGAGGCAGGTGGGTCCAAGTTTGACACCTCGGGGCAGGGTGGGGCAGTTTGAGTCAAAGCAAGACTCTTAGGGGCCCAGGCGGGGCGCAGGCCTGAGTCCCCCCTGGAGAACCCTTCCATAGTCGTGGGGACCGCCCGCCCTGGCCCTCTTCACCTGGCGCATAACCCTGGCTGGGCCCCGCCCTGGCCCCAGGTCCCCAGGTCCTCCCTGGGCACTCTGCCTATGCGGGGGCGGGAGAACTGCTGGGAAGTGTGGCCAGGGGAAAATGTGAGGTCCTCTGGGGGCAGGAAGGGCTTCCGTATCCCGGGTCACGTGCCCAGGGAACCTGGGAACCTGGCCTGGTTACTCAAGGGTGGGGCATGTTGCATCGAGGGAGGCTTGTGGTGGAGTGGCCTGGGTGCGCATGCGGGGTTCCGAGTCTGGGCCCGAAACTGGCCAGCCCCGGCTGGGACAAACGCCATCTCCTGGGGGCCTCCCCCCTGTTCTTCCATCCGTAAAGGGGGATCCCTTTACGGATGGAAGAACAGGGGGATCTTCGGGGTGGTGGTGACTGGACGGTGGTGTCTGCGGGTTTGCCTCCACGTAGGCCGTACACTGGCACCCCCGCCCCATGTGTCCGAGCCCCTTGGAGGCACAGGGCCGCTTATCTCGGGATGCAGGTGTCCTGCGGTGGTTAAGGAATGGCGTGGGCACTCCACGGGCGAGAGAGGGCACCTGGACCACGAGAGAGCCCCCGGGAAATTCCCCAGCCCTGGGCACCATGGCTCCAGATGCTTCCCCAGGCTCCTGCCCTGGGGCCTGATGTTGCTCAACTGGGCACGGGTTCGCCACAGGTGAATGTCATTTGCAGACACCAAGGACCGGGGTCTTTGGATGCCTTTATTGGGAGGGGGCTTGGAGCGCTGGGGGACCGAAGTCACACTGGTCACAGTCCCTTCTCGAGTAGTTTAGGGCAGATATAAGAGAGTGGAGGCAGGTGGGTCCAAGTTTGACACCTCGGGGCAGGGTGGGGCAGTTTGAGCCAAAGCAAGACTTTTAGTGGCCCAGGCGGGGCGCAGGCCTGAGTCCCCCCTGGAGAACCCTCCGATGGTCGTGGGGACCGCCCGCCCTGGCCCTCTTCACGTGGCGCATAACCCTGGCTGGGCCCAGCCCTGGCCCCAGGTCCCCAGGTCCTCCCTGGGCACTCTGCCTATGCGGGGGCGGGAGAACTGCTGGGAAGTCTGGCCAGGGGAAAATTTGAGGTCCTCTGGTGGCAGGAAGGGCTTCCGTTTCCCGGGTCACGTGCCCAGGGAACCTGGGAACCTGGCCTGGTTACTCAAGGGTGGGGCATGTTGCACCGAGGGAGGCTTGTGGTGGAGGGGCCTGGGTGCGCATGCGGGGTTCCGAGTCTGGGCCCGAAACTGGCCATCCCCGGCTCGGACAAAAGCCATCTCCTGGGGGCCTCCCCCCTGTTCTTCCATCCGTAAAGGGGGATCCCTTTACGGATGGAAGAACAGGGGGATCTTCGGGGTGGTGGTGACTGGACGGTGGTGTCTGCGGGTTTGCCTCCACGTAGGCCGTACACTGGCACCCCCGCCCCATGTGTCCGAGCCCCTTGGAGGCACAGGGCCGCTTATCTCGGGATGCAGGTGTCCTGCGGTGGTTAAGGAATGGCGTGGGCACTCCACGGGCGAGAGAGGGCACCTGGACCACGAGAGAGCCCCCGGGAAATTCCCCAGCCCTGGGCACCATGGCTCCAGATGCTTCCCCAGGCTCCTGCCCTGGGGCCTGATCTTGCTCACCTGGGCCCGGGTTCGCCGCAGGTGAATGTCATTTTCGTACACCAAGGACCCGAGACCTTGGATGCGTTTATTGGGAGGGGGCTTGGAGCGGTGGGGGACAGAAGTTGCACTGGTCACAGTCCCTTCTCTTGTAGTTTAGGGCAGATATTAGATAGTGGAGGCAGGTGGGTCCAAGTTTGACACCTCGGGGCAGGGTGGGGCAGTTTGAGCCAAAGCAAGACTCTTAGCGGCCCAGGCGGGGCGCAGGCCTGAGTCCCCCCTGGAGAACCCTTCCATGGTCGTGGGGACCGCCCGCCCTGGCCCTCTTCACCTGGCGCATAACCCTGGCTGGGCCCCGCCCTGGCCCCAGGTCCCCAGGTCCTCCCTGGGCACTCTGCCTTTGCGGGGGCGGGAGAACTGCTGGTGAGTGTGGCCAGGGGAAAATGTGAGGTCCTCTGGGGGCAGGAAGGGCTTCCGTATCTCCGGTCACGTGCCCAGGGAACCTGGGAACCTGGCCTGGTTACTCAAGGGTGGGGCATGTTGCATCCAGGGAGGCTTGTGGTGGAGGGGCCTGGGTGCGCATGCGGGGTTCCGAGTCTGGGCCCGAAACTGGCCAGCTCCGCCTCGGACAAAAGCCATCTCCTGGGGGCCTCCCCCCTGTTCTTCCATCCGTAAAGCGGGATCCCTTTACGCATGGAAGAACAGGGGGATCTTCGGGGTGGTGGTGACTGGACGGTGGTGTCTGCGGGTTTGCCTCCACGTAGGCCGTATACTGGCACCCCCGCCCCATGTGTCCGAGCCCCTTGGAGGCACAGGGCCGATTATCTCGGGATGCAGGTGTCCTGCGGTGGTTAAGGAAAGGCGTGGGCACTCCACGGGCGAGAGAGGGCACCTGGACCACGAGAGAGCCCCCGGATAATTCCCCAGCCCTGGGCACCATGGCTCCAGATGCTTCCCAAGGCTCCTGCCCTGGGGCCTGATCTTGCTCACCTGGGCCCGGGTTCGCCGCAGGTGAATGTCATTTGCGGACACCAAGGACCCGAGACCTTGGATGCGTTTATTGGGAGGGGGCTTGGAGCGCTGGCGGACCGAAGTCGCACTGTTCACAGTCCCTTCTCGAGTAGTTTAGGGTAGATATTAGAGAGTGGAGGCAGGAAGTTCCAAGTTTGACACCTCGGGGCAGGGTGGGGCAGTTTGAGCCAAAGCAAGACTCTTAGGGGCCCAGGAGGGGCGCAGGCCTGAGTCCCCCCTGGAGAACCCTTCCATGATCGTGGGGACCGCCCGCCTTGGCCCTCTTCACCTGGCGCATAACCTTGGCTGAGCCCAGCCCTGGCCCCAGGTCCCCAGGTCCTCCCTGGGCACTCTGCCTATGCGGGGGCGGGATAACTGCTGGGAAGTGTGGCCAGGGGAAAATGTGAGGTCCTCTGGGGACAGGACAGGCTTCCGTTTCCCGGGTCACGTGCCCAGGGAACCTGGGAACCTGGCCTGGTTACTCAAAGGTGGGGCATGTTGCACCGAGGGAGGCTTGTGGTGGAGGGGCCTGGGTGCGCATGCGGGGTTCCGAGTCTGGGCCCGAAACTGGCCAGCCCCGGCTCGGACAAAAGCCATCTCCTGGGGGCCTCCCCCCTGTTCTTCCATCCGTAAAGGGGGATCCCTTTACGGATGGAAGAACAGGGGGATCTTCGGGGTGGTGGTGACTGGACGGTGGTGTCTGCGGGTTTGCCTCCACGTAGGCCGTACACTGGCACCCCCGCCCCATGTGTCCGAGCCCCTTGGAGGCACAGGGCCGCTTATCTCGGGATGCAGGTGTCCTGCGGTGGTTAAGGAATGGCGTGGGCACTCCACGGGCGAGAGAGGGCACCTGGACCACGAGAGAGCCCCCGGGAAATTCCCCAGCCCTGGGCACCATGGCTCCAGATGCTTCCCCAGGCTCCTGCCCTGGGGCCTGATCTTGCTCACCTGGGCCCGGGTTCGCCGCAGGTGAATGTCATTTGCGGACACCAAGGACCCGAGACCTTGGATGCGTTTATTGGGAGGGGGCTTGGAGCGGTGGGGGACAGAAGTTGCACTGGTCACAGTCCCTTCTCGAGTAGTTTAGGGCAGATATTAGAGAGTGGAGGCAGGTGGGTCCAAGTTTGACACCTCGGGGCAGGGTGGGGCAGTTTGAGCCAAAGCAAGACTTTTAGTGGCCTAGGCGGGGCGCAGGACTGAGTCCCCCCTGGAGAACCCTCCGATGGTCGTGGGGACCGCCCGCCCTGGCCCTCTTCACCTGGCGCATAACCGTGGCTGGGCCCAGCCCTGGCCCCAGGTCCCCAGGTCCTCCCTGGGCACTCTGCCTTTGCGGGGGCGGGAGAACTGCTGGGAAGTGTGGCCAGAGGAAAATGTGAGGTCCTCTGGGGGCAGGAAGGGCTTCCGTATCCCGGGTCACGTGCCCAGGGAACCTGGGAACCTGGCCTGGTTACTCAAGGGTGGGGCATGTTGCATCGAGGGAGGCTTGTGGTGGAGGGGCCTGGTTGCGCATGCGGGGTTCCAAGTCTGGGCCCGAAACTGGCCAGCTCCGGCTCGGACAAAAGCCATCTCCTGGGGGCCTCCCCCCTGTTCTTCCATCCGTAAAGGGGGATCCCTTTACGGATGGAAGAACAGGGGGATCTTCGAGGTTGTGGTGACTGGACGGTGGTGTCTGCGGGTTTGCCTCCACGTAGGCCGTATACTGGCACCCCCGCCCTATGTGTCCGAGCCCCTTGGAGGCACAGGGTCGCTTATCTCGGGATGCAGGTGTCCTGCGGTGGTTAAGGAATGGCGTGGGCACTCCACGGGCGAGAGAGGGCACCTGGACCACGAGAGAGCCCCCGGGAAATTCCCCAGCCCTGGGCACCATGGCTCCAGATGCTTCCCCAGGCTCCTGCCCTGGGGCCTGATCTTGCTCAACTGGGCCCGGGTTCGCCGCAGGTGAATGTCATTTGCGGACACCAAGGACCCGAGACCTTGGATGCGTTTATTGGGACGGGGCTTGGAGCGCTGGGGGACCGAAGTCGCACTGGTCACAGTCCCTTCTCGAGTAGTTTAGGGCAGATATTAGAGAGTGGAGGCAGGTGGGTCCAAGTTTGACACCTCGGGGCAGGGTGGGGCAGTTTGAGCCAAAGCAAGACTCTTAGGGGCCCAGGCGGGGCGCAGGCCTGAGTACCCCCTGGAGAACCCTTCCATGGTCGTGGGGACCGCCCGCCCTGGCCCTCTTCACCTGGCGCATAACCGTGGCTGGGCCCAGCCCTGGCCCCAGGTCCCCAGGTCCTCCCTGGGCACTCTGCGGATGCGGGGGAGGGAGAACTGCTGGGAAGTGTGGCCAGGGGAAAATGTGAGGTCCTCTGGGGGCAGGAAGGGCTTCTGTTTCCCGGGTCACGTGCCCAGGGAACCTAGGAACCTGGCCTGGTTACTCAAGGGTGGGGCATGTTGCACCGAGGGAGGCTTGTGGTGGAGTGGCCTGGGTGCGCATGCGGGGTTCCGAGTCTGGGCCCGAAACTGGCCAGCCCCGGCTCAGACAAAAGCCATCTCCTGGGGGCCTCCCCCCTGTTCTTCCATCCGTAAAGGGGGATCCCTTTACGGATGGAAGAACAGGGGGATCTTCGGGGTGGTGGTGACTGGACGCTGGTGTCTGCGGGTTTGCCTCCACGTAGGCCGTATACTGGCAACCCCGCCCCATGTGTCCGAGCCCCTTGGAGGCACAGGGCCGCTTATCTCGGGATGCAGGTGTCCTGCGGTGGTGAAGGAATGGCGTGGGCACTCCACGGGCGAGAGAGGGCACCTGGACAACGAGAGAGCCCCCGGGAAATTCCCCAGCCCTGGGCACCATGGCTCCAGATGCTTCCCCAGGCTCCTGCCCTGGGGCCTGATCTTGCTCACCTGGGCCCGGGTTCGCCGCAGGTGAATGTCATTTGCGGACACCAAGGATCCGAGACCTTGGATGCGTTTATTGGGGGGGGCTTGGAGCGCTGGGGGACCAAAGTCGCACTGGTCACAGTCCCTTCTCGAGTAGTTTAGGGTAGATATTAGAGAGTGCAGGCAGGAGGGTCCAAGTTTGACACCTCGGGGCAGGGTGGGGCAGTTTGAGCCAAAGCAAGACTCTTAGGGGCCCAGGCAGGGCGCAGGCCTGAGTCCCCCCTGGAGAACCCTTCCATGGTCGTGGGGACCGCCCGCCCTGGCCCTCTTCACCTGGCGCATAACCGTGGCTGAGCCCAGCCCTGGCCCCAGGTCCCCAGGTCCTCCCTGGGCACTCTGCCGATGCGGGGGCGGGATAACTGCTGGGAAGTGTGGCCAGGGGACAATGTGAGGTCCTCTGGGGGCAGGACGGGCTTCCGTTTCCCGGGTCACGTGCCCAGGGAACCTAGGAACCTGGCCTGGTTACTCAAGGGTGGGGCATGTTGCACCGAGGGAGGCTTGTGGTCGAGGGGCCTGGGTGCGCATGCGGGGTTCCGAGTCTGGGCCCGAAACTGGCCAGCCCCGGCTCGGACAAAAGCCATCTCCTGGGGGCCTCCCCCCTGTTCTTCCATCCGTAAAGGGGGATCCCTTTACGGATGGAAGAACAGGGGGATCTTCGGGGTGGTGGTGACTGGACGGTGGTGTCTGCGGGTTTGCCTCCACGTAGGCCGTACACTGGCACCCCCGCCCCATGTGTCCGAGCCCCTTGGAGGCACAGGGCCGCTTATCTCGGGATGCAGGTGTCCTGCGGTGGTTAACGAATGGCGTGGGCACTCCACGGGCGAGAGAGGGCACCTGGACCACGAGAGTGCCCCCGGGAAATTCCCCAGCCCTGGGCACCATGGCTCTAGATGCTTCCCCAGGCTCCTGACCTGGGGCCTGATCTTGCTCACCTGGGCCCGGGTTCGCCGCAGGTGAATGTCATTTGCGGACACCAAGGACCCGAGACCTTGGATGCGTTTATTGGGAGGGGGCTTGGAGCGCTGGGGGACCGAAGTCACACTGGTCACAGTCCCTTCTCGAGTAGTTTAGGGCAGATATTAGAGAGTGGAGGCAGGTGGGTCCAAGTTTGACACCTCGGGGCAGGGTGGGGCAGTTTGAGCCAAAGCAAGACTCTTAGGGGCCCAGGAGGGGCGCAGGCCTGAGTCCCCCCTGGAGAACCCTTCCATGATCGTGGGGACCGCCCGCCCTGGCCCTCTTCACCTGGCGCATAACCGTGGCTGAGCCCAGCCCTGGCCCCAGGTCCCCAGGTCCTCCCTGGGCACTCTGCCTATGCGGGGGCGGGATAACTGCTGGGAAGTGTGGCCAGGGGAAAATGTGAGGTCCTCTGGGGACAGGACAGGCTTCCGTTTCCCGGGTCACGTGCCCAGGGAACCTGGGAACCTGGCCTGGTTACTCAAAGGTGGGGCATGTTGCACCGAGGGAGGCTTGTGGTGGAGGGGCCTGGGTGCGCATGCGGGGTTCCGAGTCTGGGCCCGAAACTGGCCAGCCCCGGCTCGGACAAAAGCCATCTCCTGGGGGCCTCCCCCCTGTTCTTCCATCCGTAAAGGGGGATCCCTTTACGGATGGAAGAACAGGGGGATCTTCGGGGTGGTGGTGACTGGACGGTGGTGTCTGCGGGTTTGCCTCCACGTAGGCCGTACACTGGCACCCCCACCCCATGTGTCCGAGCCCCTTGGAGGCACAGGGCCGCTTATCTCGGGATGCAGGTGTCCTGCGGTGGTTAAGGAATGGCGTGGGCACTCCACGGGCGAGAGAGGGCACCTGGACCACGAGAGAGCCCCCGGGAAATTCCCCAGCCCTGGGCACCATGGCTCCAGATGCTTCCCCAGGCTCCTGCCCTGGGGCCTGATCTTGCTCACCTGGGCCCGGGTTCGCCGCAGGTGAATGTCATTTGCGGACACCAAGGACCCGAGACCTTGGATGCGTTTATTGGGAGGGGGCTTGGAGCGCTGGGGGACCGAAGTCACACTGGTCACAGTCCCTTCTCGAGTAGTTTAGGGCAGATATTAGAGAGTGGAGGCAGGTGGGTCCAAGTTTGACACCTCGGGCAGGGTGGGGCAGTTTGAGCCAAAGCAAGTCTCTTAGGGGCCCAGGCGGGGCGCAGGCCTGAGTCCTCCCTGGATAACCCTTCCATGGTCGTGGGGACCGCCCGCCCTGGCCCTCTTCACCTGGCGCATAACCGTGGCTGGGCCCAGCCCTGGCCCCAGGTCCCCAGGTCCTCCCTGGGCACTCTGCCTATGCGGGGGCGGGAGAACTGCTGGGAAGTGTGGCCCGGGGAAAATGTGAGGTCCTCTGCGGGCAGGAAGGGCTTCCGTTTCCCGGGTCACGTGCCCAGGGAACCTGGGAACCTGGCCTGGTTACTCAAGGGTGGGGCATGTTGCCCCGAGGGAGGCTTGTGGTGGAGGGGCCTGGGTGCGCATGCGGGGTTCCGAGTCTGGGCCCGAAACTGGCCAGCCCCGGCTCGGACACAAGCCATCTCCTGGGGGCCTCCCCCCTGTTCTTCCATCCGTAAAGGGGGATCCCTTTAGGGATGGAAGAACAGGGGGATCTTCGGGGGTGGTGGTGACTGGACGGTGGTGTCTGCGGGTTTGCCTCCACGTAGGCCGTATACTGGCACCACCGCCCCATGTGTCCGAGCCCCTTGGAGGCACAGGGCCGCTTATCTCGGGATGCAGGTGTCCTGCGGTGGTTATGGAATGGCGTGGGCACTCCACGGGCGAGAGAGGGCACCTGGACCACGAGAGAGCCCCCGGGAAATTCCCCAGTACTTGGCACCATGGCTACAGATGCTTCCCCAGGCTCCTGACCTGGGGCCTGATCTTGCTCACCTGGGCCCGTGTTCGCCGCAGGTGAATGTCATTTGCGGACACCAAGGACCCAAGACCTTGGATGCGTTTATTGGGAGGGGGCTTGGAGCGGTGGGGGACAGAAGTTGCACTGGTCACAGTCCCTTCTCGAGTAGTTTAGGGCCGATATTAGAGAGTGGAGGCAGGTGGGTCCAAGTTTGACACCTCGGGGCAGGGTGGGGCAGTTTGAGTCAAAGCAAGACTCTTAGGGGACCAGGCGGGGCGCAGGCCTGAGTACCCCCTGGAGAACCCTTCCATAGTCGTGGGGACCGCCCGCCCTGGCCCTCTTCACCTGGCGCATAACCCTGGCTGGGCCCCGCCCTGGCCCCAGGTCCCCAGGTCCTCCCTGGGCACTCTGCCTATGCGGGGGCGGGAGAACTGCTGGGAAGTGTGGCCAGGGGAAAATGTGAGGTCCTCTGGGGGCAGGAAGGGCTTCCGTATCCCGGGTCACGTGCCCAGGGAACCTGGGAACCTGGCCTGGTTACTCAAGGGTGGGGCATGTTGCATCGAGGGAGGCTTGTGGTGGAGGGGCCTGGGTGCGCATGCGGGGTTCCGAGTCTGGGCCCGAAACTGGCCAGCCCCGGCTGGGACAAACGCCATCTCCTGGGGGCCTCCCCCCTGTTCTTCCATCCGTAAAGGGGGATCCCTTTACGGATGGAAGAACAGGGGGATCTTCGGGGTGGTGGTGACTGGACGGTGGTGTCTGCGGGTTTGCCTCCACGTAGGCCGTACACTGGCACCCCCGCCCCATGTGTCCGAGCCCCTTGGAGGCACAGGGCCGCTTATCTCGGGATGCAGGTGTCCTGCGGTGGTTAAGGAATGGCGTGGGCACTCCACGGGCGAGAGAGGGCACCTGGACCACGAGAGAGCCCCCGGGAAATTCCCCAGCCCTGGGCACCATGGCTCCAGATGCTTCCCCAGGCTCCTGCCCTGGGGCCTGATCTTGCTCACCTGGGCCCGGGTTCGCCGCAGGTGAAAGTCATTTTCGTACACCAAGGACCCGAGACCTTGGATGCGTTTATTGGGAGGGGGCTTGGAGCGGTGGGGGACAGAAGTTGCACTGGTCACAGTCCCTTCTCTTGTAGTTTAGGGCAGATATTAGATAGTGGAGGCAGGTGGGTCCAAGTTTGACACCTCGGGGCAGGGTGGGGCAGTTTGAGCCAAAGCAAGACTCTTAGCGGCCCAGGCGGGGCGCAGGCCTGAGTCCCCCCTGGAGAACCCTTCCATGGTCGTGGGGACCGCCCGCCCTGGCCCTCTTCACCTGGCGCATAACCCTGGCTGGGCCCCGCCCTGGCCCCAGGTCCCCAGGTCCTCCCTGGGCACTCTGCCTTTGCGGGGGCGGGAGAACTGCTGGTGAGTGTGGCCAGGGGAAAATGTGAGGTCCTCTGGGGGCAGGAAGGGCTTCCGTATCTCCGGTCACGTGCCCAGGGAACCTGGGAACCTGGCCTGGTTACTCAAGGGTGGGGCATGTTGCATCCAGGGAGGCTTGTGGTGGAGGGGCCTGGGTGCGCATGCGGGGTTCCGAGTCTGGGCCCGAAACTGGCCAGCTCCGCCTCGGACAAAAGCCATCTCCTGGGGGCCTCCCCCCTGTTCTTCCATCCGTAAAGGGGGATCCCTTTACGGATGGAAGAACAGGGGGATCTTCGGGGTGGTGGTGACTGGACGGTGGTGTCTGCGGGTTTGCCTCCACGTAGGCCGTATACTGGCACCCCCGCCCCATGTGTCCGAGCGCCATGGAGGCACAGGGCCGATTATCTCGGGATGCAGGTGTCCTGCGGTGGTTAAGGAAAGGCGTGGGCACTCCACGGGCGAGAGAGGGCACCTGGACCACGGGAGAGCCCCCGGGAAATTCCCCAGCCCTGGGCACCATGGCTCCAGATGCTTCCCAAGGCTCCTGCCCTGGGGCCTGATCTTGCTCACCTGGGCCCGGGTTCGCCGCAGGTGAATGTCATTTGCGGACACCAAGGACCCGAGACCTAGGATGCGTTTATTGGGAGGGGGCTTGGAGCGCTGGCGGACCGAAGTCGCACTGTTCACAGTCCCTTCTCGAGTAGTTTAGGGTAGATATTAGAGAGTGGAGGCAGGAGGTTCCAAGTTTGACACCTCGGGGCAGGGTGGGGCAGTTTGAGCCAAAGCAAGACTCTTAGGGGCCCAGGAGGGGCGCAGGCCTGAGTCCCCCCTGGATAACCCTTCCATGGTCGTGGGGACCGCCCGCCCTGGCCCTCTTCACCTGGCGCATAACCGTGGCTGGGCCCAGCCCTGGCCCCAGGTCCCCAGGTCCTCCCTGGGCACTCTGCCTATGCGGGGGCGGGAGAACTGCTGGGAAGTGTGGCCCGGGGAAAATGTGAGGTCCTCTGGGGGCAGGACGGGCTTCCGTTTCCCGGGTCACGTGCCCAGGGAACCTGGGAACCTGGCCTGGTTACTCAAGGGTGGGGCATGTTGCACCCAGGGAGGCTTGTGGTGGAGGGGCCTGGGTGCGCATGCGGGGTTCCGAGTCTGGGCCCGAAACTGGCCAGCCCCGGCTCGGACAAAAGCCATCTCCTGGGGGCCTCCCCCCTGTTCTTCCATCCGTAAAGGGGGATCCTTTTACGGATGGAAGAACAGGGGTATCTTCGGGGTGGTGGTGACTGGACGGTGGTGTCTGCGGGTTTGCCTCCACGTAGGCCATATACTGGCACCCCCGCCCCATGTGTCCGAGCCCCTTGGAGGCACAGGGCCGCTTATCTCGGGATGCAGGTGTCCTGCGGTGGTTAAGGAATGGCGTGGGCAGTCCACGGGCGAGAGAGGGCACCTGGACCACGAGAGAGCCCCCGGGAAATTCCCCAGCCCTGGGCACCATGGCTCCAGATGCTTCCCCAGGCTCCTGCCCTGGGGCCTGATCTTGCTCACCTGGGCCCGGGTTCGCCGCAGGTGAAAGTCATTTGCGGACACCAAGGACCCGAGACCTTGGATGCGTTTATTGGGAGGGGGCTTGGAGCGGTGGGGGACAGAAGTTGCACTGGTCACAGTCCCTTCTCGAGTACTTTAGGGCAGATATTAGAGAGTGGAGGCAGGTGGGTCCAAGTTTGACACCTCGGGCAGGGTGGGGCAGTTTGAGCCAAAGCAAGTCTCTTAGGGGCCCAGGCGGGGCGCAGGCCTGAGTCCTCCCTGGATAACACTTCCATGGTCGTGGGGACCGCCCGCCCTGGCCCTCTTCACCTGGCGCATAACCCTGGCTGGGCCCAGCCCTGGCCCCAGGTCCCCAGGTCCTCCCTGGGCACTCTGCCGATGCGGGGGCGGGATAACTGCTGGGAAGTGTGGCGAGGGGAAAATGTGAGGTCCTCTGGGGGCAGGACGGGCTTCGGTTTCCCGGGTCACGTGCCCAGGGAACCTGGGAACCTGGCCTGGTTACTCAAGGGTGGGGCATGTTGCACAGAGGGAGGCTTGTGGTGGAGTGGCCTGGGTGCGCATGCGGGGTTCCGAGTCTGGGCCCGAAACTGGCCAGCCCCGGCTCGGACAAAAGCCATCTCCTGGGGGCCTCCCCCCTGTTCTTCCATCCGTAAAGGGGGATCCCTTTACGGATGGAAGAACAGGGGGATCTTCGGGGTGGTGGTGACTGGACGGTGGTGTCTGCGGGTTTGCCTCCACGTAGGCCGTATACTGGCACCCCCGACCCATGTGTCCGAGCCCATAGGAGGCACAGGGACGCTTATCTCGGGATGCAGGTGTCCTGCGGTGGTTAAGGAATGGCGTGGGCACTCCACGGGCGAGAGAGGGCACCTGGACCACGAGAGAGCCCCCGGGAAATTCCCTAGCCCTGGGCACCATGGCTCCAGATGCTTCCCCAGGCTCCTGCCCTGGGGCCTGATCTTGCTCAACTGGGCCAAGGTTCACCGCAGGTGAATGTCATTTGCAGACACCAAGGACCGGGGACTTTGGATGCCTTTATTAGGAGGGGGTTGGAGCGCTGGGGGACCGAAGTCACACTGGTCACAGTCCCTTCTCGAGTAGTTTAGGGCAGATATTAGAGAGTGGAGGCAGGTGGGTCCAAGTTTGACACCTCGGGGCAGGGTGGGGCAGTTTGAGCCAAAGCAAGACTCTTAGGGGCCCAGGCGGGGCGCAGGCCTGAGTCCCCCCTGGAGAACCCTTCCATGGTCGTCGGACCGCCCGCCCTGGCCCTCTTCACCTGGCGCATAACCGTGGCTGGGCCCAGCCCTGGCCCCAGGTCCCCAGGTCCTCCCTGGGTACTCTGCCTATGCGGGGGCGGGAGAACTGCTGGGAAGTGTGGCCAGGGGAAAATGTGAGGTCCTCTGGGGGCAGGAAGGGCTTCCGTTTCCCGGGTCACGTGCCCAGGGAACCTGGGAACCTGGCCTGGTTACTCAAAGGTGGGGCATGTTGCACCGAGGGAGGCTTGTGGTGGAGTGGCCTGGGTGCGCATGCGGGGTTCCGAGTCTGGGCCCGAAACTGGCCAGCCCCGGCTCGGACAAAAGCCATCTCCTGGGGGCCTCCCCCCTGTTCTTCCATCCGTAAAGGGGGATCCCTTTACGGATGGAAGAACAGGGGGATCTTCGGGGTGGTGGTGACTGGACGGTGGTGTCTGCGGGTTTGCCTCCACGTAGGCCGTATACTGGCACCACCGCCCCATGTGTCCGAGCCCCTTGGAGGCACAGGGCCGCTTATCTCATGATGCAGGTGTCCTGCGGTGGTTATGGAATGGCGTGGGCACTCCACGGGCGAGAGAGGGCACCTGGACCACGAGAGAGCCCCCGGGAAATTCCCCAGTACTTGGCACCATGGCTACAGATGCTTCCCCAGGCTCCTGACCTGGGGCCTGATCTTGCTCACCTGGGCCCGGGTTCGCCGCAGGTGAATGTCATTTGCGGACACCAAGGACCCGAGACCTTGGATGCGTTTATTGGGAGGGGGCTTGGAGCGGTGGGGGACAGAGGTTGCACTGGTCACAGTCCCTTCTCGAGTAGTTTAGGGCAGATATTAGAGAGTGGAGGCAGGTGGGTCCAAGTTTGACACCTCGGGGCAGGGTGGGGCAGTTTGAGCCAAAGCAAGACTTTTAGTGGCCTAGGCGGGGCGCAGGCCTGAGTCCCCCCTGGAGAACCCTCCGATGGTCGTGGGGACCGCCCGCCCTGGCCCTCTTCACCTGGCGCATAACCGTGGCTGGGCCCAGCCCTGGCCCCAGGTCCCCAGGTCCTCCCTGGGTACTCTGCCTTTGCGGGGGCGGGAGAACTGCTGGGAAGTGTGGCCAGAGGAAAATGTGAGGTCCTCTGGGGGCAGGAAGGGCTTCCGTATCCCGGGTCACGTGCCCAGGGAACCTGGGAACCTGGCCTGGTTACTCAAGGGTGGGGCATGTTGCATCGAGGGAGGCTTGTGGTGGAGGGGCCTGGGTGCGCATGCGGGTTTCCGAGTCTGGACCCGAAACTGGCCAGCTCCGGCTCGGACAAAAGCCATCTCCTGGGGGCCTCCCCCCTGTTCTTCCATCCGTAAAGGGGGATCCCTTTACGGATGGAAGAACAGGGGGATCTTCGAGGTGGTGGTGACTGGACGGTGGTGTCTGCGGGTTTGCCTCCACGTAGGCCGTATACTGGCACCCCCGCCCCATGTGTCCGAGCCCCTTGGAGGCACAGGGTCGCTTATCTCGGGATGCAGGTGTCCTGCGGTGGTTAAGGAATGGCGTCGGCACTCCACGGGCGAGAGACGGCACCTGGACCACGAGAGAGCCCCCGGGAAATTCCCCAGCCCTGGGCACCATGGCTCCAGATGCTTCCCCAGGCTCCTGCCCTGGGGCCTGATCTTGCTCAACTGGGCCCGGGTTCGCCGCAGGTGAATGTCATTTGCGGACACCAAGGACCCGAGACCTTGGATGCGTTTATTGGGAGGGGGCTTGGAGCGCTGGGGGACCGAAGTCACACTGGTCACAGTCCCTTCTCGAGTAGTTTAGGGCAGATATTAGAGAGTGGAGGCAGGTGGGTCCAAGTTTGACACCTCGGGCAGGGTGGGGCAGTTTGAGCCAAAGCAAGTCTCTTAGGGGCCCAGGCGGGGCGCAGGCCTGAGTCCTCCCTGGATAACCCTTCCATGGTCGTGGGGACCGCCCGCCCTGGCCCTCTTCACCTGGCGCATAACCGTGGCTGGGCCCAGCCCTGGCCCCAGGTCCCCAGGTCCTCCCTGGGCACTCTGCCTATGCGGGGGCGGGAGAACTGCTGGGAAGTGTGGCCCGGGGAAAATGTGAGGTCCTCTGCGGGCAGGAAGGGCTTCCGTTTCCCGGGTCACGTGCCCAGGGAACCTGGGAACCTGGCCTGGTTACTCAAGGGTGGGGCATGTTGCCCCGAGGGAGGCTTGTGGTGGAGGGGCCTGGGTGCGCTAGCGGGGTTCCGAGTCTGGGCCCGAAACTGGCCAGCCCCGGCTCGGACACAAGCCATCTCCTGGGGGCCTCCCCCCTGTTCTTCCATCCGTAAAGGGGGATCCCTTTAGGGATGGAAGAACAGGGGGATCTTCGGGGTGGTGGTGACTGGACGGTGGTGTCTGCGGGTTTGCCTCCACGTAGGCCGTATACTGGCACCACCGCCCCATGTGTCCGAGCCCCTTGGAGGCACAGGGCCGCTTATCTCGGGATGCAGGTGTCCTGCGGTGGTTATGGAATGGCGTGGGCACTCCACGGGCGAGAGAGGGCACCTGGACCACGAGAGAGCCCCCGGGAAATTCCCCAGTACTTGGCACCATGGCTACAGATGCTTCCCCAGGCTCCTGACCTGGGGCCTGATCTTGCTCACCTGGGCCCAGGTTCGCCGCAGGTGAATGTCATTTGCGGACACCAAGGACCCAAGACCTTGGATGCGTTTATTGGGAGGGGGCTTGGAGCGGTGGGGGACAGAAGTTGCACTGGTCACAGTCCCTTCTCGAGTAGTTTAGGGCAGATATTAGAGAGTGGAGGCAGGTGGGTCCAAGTTTGACACCTCGGGGCAGGGTGGGGCAGTTTGAGTCAAAGCAAGACTCTTAGGGGCCCAGGCGGGGCGCAGGCCTGAGTCCCCCCTGGAGAACCCTTCCATAGTCGTGGGGACCGCCCGCCCTGGCCCTCTTCACCTGGCGCATAACCCTGGCTGGGCCCCGCCCTGGCCCCAGGTCCCCAGGTCCTCCCTGGGCACTCTGCCTATGCGGGGGCGGGAGAACTGCTGGGAAGTGTGGCCAGGGGAAAATGTGAGGTCCTCTGGGGGCAGGAAGGGCTTACGTATCCCGGGTCACGTGCCCAGGGAACCTGGGAACCTGGCCTGGTTACTCAAGGGTGGGGCATGTTGCATCGAGGGAGGCTTGTGGTGGAGGGGCCTGGGTGCGCATGCGGGGTTCCGAGTCTGGGCCCGAAACTGGCCAGCCCCGGCTGGGACAAACGCCATCTCCTGGGGGCCTCCCACCTGTTCTTCCATCCGTAAAGGGGGATCCCTTTACGGATGGAAGAACAGGGGGATCTTCGGGGTGGTGGTGACTGGACGGTGGTGTCTGCGGGTTTGCCTCCACGTAGGCCGTATACTGGCACCCCCGCCCCATGTGTCCGAGCCCCTTGGAGGCACAGGGCCGCTTATCTCGGGATGCAGGTGTCCTGCGGTGGTTAAGGAATGGCGTGGGCACTCCACGGGCGAGAGAGGGCACCTGGACCACGAGAGAGCCCCCGGGAAATTCCCCAGCCCTGGGCACCATGGCTCCAGATGCTTCCCCAGGCTCCTACCCTGGGGCCTGATCTTGCTCAACTGGGCCCGGGTTCGCCGCAGGTGAATGTCATTTGCGGACACCAAGGACCCGAGACCTTGGATGCGTTTATTGGGAGGGGGCTTGGAGCGCTGGGGGACCGAAGTCACACTGGTCACAGTCCCTTCTCGAGTAGTTTAGGGCAGATATTAGAGAGTGGAGGCAGGTGGGTCCAAGTTTGACACCTCGGGCAGGGTGGGGCAGTTTGAGCCAAAGCAAGTCTCTTAGGCGCCCAGGCGGGGCGCAGGCCTGAGTCCTCCCTGGATAACCCTTCCATGGTCGTGGGGACCGCCCGCCCTGGCCCTCTTCACCTGGCGCATAACCCTGGCTGGGCCCAGCCCTGGCCCCAGGTCCCCAGGTCCTCCCTGGGCACTCTGCCGATGGGGGGGCGGGATAACTGCTGGGAAGTGTGGCGAGGGGAAAATGTGAGGTCCTCTGGGGGCAGGACGGGCTTCCGTTTCCCGGGTCACGTGCCCAGGGAACCTGGGAACCTGGCCTGGTTACTCAAGGGTGGGGCATGTTGCACAGAGGGAAGCTTGTGGTGGAGTGGCCTGGGTGCGCATGCGGGGTTCCGAGTCTGGGCCCGAAACTGGCCAGCCCCGGCTCGGACAAAAGCCATCTCCTGGGGGCCTCCCCCCTGTTCTTCCATCCGTAAAGGGGGATCCCTTTACGGATGGAAGAACAGGGGGATCTTTGGGGTGGTGGTGACTGGACGGTGGTGTCTGCGGGTTTGCCTCCACGTAGGCCGTATACTGGCACCCCCGCCCCATGTGTCCGAGCCCATAGGAGGCACAGGGACGCTTATCTCGGGATGCAGGTGTCCTGCGGTGGTTAAGGAATGGCGTGGGCACTCCACGGGCGAGAGAGGGCACCTGGACCACGAGAGAGCCCCCGGGAAATTCCCCAGCCCTGGGCACCATGGCTCCAGATGCTTCCCCAGGCTCCTGCCCTGGGGCCTGATCTTGCTCAACTGGGCCAAGGTTCACCGCAGGTGAATGTCATTTGCAGACACCAAGGACCGGGGACTTTGGATGCCTTTATTAGGAGGGGGCTTGGAGCGCTGGGGGACCGAAGTCACACTGGTCACAGTCCCTTCTCGAGTAGTTTAGGGCAGATATTAGAGAGTGGAGGCAGGTGGGTCCAAGTTTGACACCTCGGGGCAGGGTGGGGCAGTTTGAGCCAATGCAAGACTCTTAGGGGCCCAGGCGGGGCGCAGGCCTGAGTCCTCCCTGGATAACCCTTCCATGGTCGTGGGGACCGCCCGCCCTGGCCCTCTTCACCTGGCGCATAACCGTGGCTGGGCCCAGCCCTGGCCCCAGGTCCCCAGGTCCTCCCTGGGCACTCTGCCTATGCGGGGGCGGGAGAACTGCTGGGAAGTGTGGCCCGGGGAAAATGTGAGGTCCTCTGCGGGCAGGAAGGGCTTCCGTTTCCCGGGTCACGTGCCCAGGGAACCTGGGAACCTGGCCTGGTTACTCAAGGGTGGGGCATGTTGCCCCGAGGGAGGCTTGTGGTGGAGGGGCCTGGGTGCGCTAGCGGGGTTCCGAGTCTGGGCCCGAAACTGGCCAGCCCCGGCTCGTACACAAGCCATCTCCTGGGGGCCTCCCCCCTGTTCTTCCATCCGTAAAGGGGGATCCCTTTACGGATGGAAGAACAGGGGGATCTTCGGGGTGGTGGTGACTGGACGGTGGTGTCTGCGGGTTTGCCTCCACGTAGGCCGTATACTGGCACCACCGCCCCATGTGTCCGAGCCCCTTGGAGGCACAGGGCCGCTTATCTCGGGATGCAGGTGTCCTGCGGTGGTTATGGAATGGCGTGGGCACTCCACGGGCGAGAGAGGGCACCTGGACCACGAGAGAGCCCCCGGGAAATTCCCCAGTACTTGGCACCATGGCTACAGATGCTTCCCCAGGCTCCTGACCTGGGGCCTGATCTTGCTCACCTGGGCCCGGGTTCGCCGCAGGTGAATGTCATTTGCGGACACCAAGGACCCAAGACCTTGGATGCGTTTATTGGGAGGGGGCTTGGAGCGGTGGGGGACAGAAGTTGCACTGGTCACAGTCCCTTCTCGAGTAGTTTAGGGCAGATATTAGAGAGTGGAGGCAGGTGGGTCCAAGTTTGACACCTCGGGGCAGGGTGGGGCAGTTTGAGTCAAAGCAAGACTCTTAGGGGCCCAGGCGGGGCGCAGGCCTGAGTCCCCCCTGGAGAACCCTTCCATAGTCGTGGGGACCGCCCGCCCTGGCCCTCTTCACCTGGCGCATAACCATGGCTGGGCCCCGCCCTGGCCCCAAGTCCCCAGGTCCTCCCTGGGCACTCTGCCTATGCGGGGGCGGGAGAACTGCTGGGAAGAGTGGCCAGGGGAAAATGTGAGGTCCTCTGGGGGCAGGAAGGGCTTCCGTATCCCGGGTCACGTGCCCAGGGAACCTGGGAACCTGGCCTGGTTACTCAAGGGTGGGGCATGTTGCATCGAGGGAGGCTTGTGGTGGAGGGGCCTGGGTGCGCATGCGGGGTTCCGAGTCTGGGCCCGAAACTGGCCAGCCCCGGCTGGGACAAACGCCATCTCCTGGGGGCCTCCCACCTGTTCTTCCATCCGTAAAGGGGGATCCCTTTACGGATGGAAGAACAGGGGGATCTTCGGGGTGGTGGTGACTGGACGGTGGTGTCTGCGGGTTTGCCTCCACGTAGGCCGTATACTGGCACCCCCGCCCCATGTGTCCGAGCCCCTTGGAGGCACAGGGCCGCTTATCTCGGGATGCAGGTGTCCTGCGGTGGTTAAGGAATGGCGTGGGAACTCCACGGGCGAGAGAGGGCACCTGGACCACGAGAGAGCCCCCGGGAAATTCCCCAGCCCTGGGCACCATGGCTCCAGATGCTTCCCCAGGCTCCTGCCCTGGGGCCTGATGTTGCTCAACTGGGCACGGGTTCGCCACAGGTGAATGTCATTTGCAGACACCAAGGACCGGGGACTTTGGATGCCTTTATTGGGAGGGGGCTTGGAGCGCTGGGGGACCGAAGTCACACTGGTCACAGTCCCTTCTCGAGTAGTTTAGGGCAGATATTAGAGAGTGGAGGCAGGTGGGTCCAAGTTTGACACCTCGGGCAGGGTGGGGCAGTTTGAGCCAAAGCAAGTCTCTTAGGCGCCCAGGCGGGGCGCAGGCCTGAGTCCTCCCTGGATAACCCTTCCATGGTCGTGGGGACCGCCCGCCCTGGCCCTCTTCACCTGGCGCATAACCCTGGCTGGGCCCAGCCCTGGCCCCAGGTCCCCAGGTCCTCCCTGGGCACTCTGCCGATGGGGGGGCGGGATAACTGCTGGGAAGTGTGGCGAGGGGAAAATGTGAGGTCCTCTGGGGGCAGGACGGGCTTCCGTTTCCCGGGTCACGTGCCCAGGGAACCTGGGAACCTGGCCTGGTTACTCAAGGGTGGGGCATGTTGCACAGAGGGAAGCTTGTGGTGGAGTGGCCTGGGTGCGCATGCGGGGTTCCGAGTCTGGGCCCGAAACTGGCCAGCCCCGGCTCGGACAAAAGCCATCTCCTGGGGGCCTCCCCCCTGTTCTTCCATCCGTAAAGGGGGATCCCTTTACGGATGGAAGAACAGGGGGATCTTCGGGGTGGTGGTGACTGGACGGTGGTGTCTGCGGGTTTGCCTCCACGTAGGCCGTATACTGGCACCCCCGCCCCATGTGTCCGAGCCCATAGGAGGCACAGGGACGCTTATCTCGGGATGCAGGTGTCCTGCGGTGGTTAAGGAATGGCGTGGGCACTCCACGGGCGAGAGAGGGCACCTGGACCACGAGAGAGCCCCCGGGAAATTCCCCAGCCCTGGGCACCATGGCTCCAGATGCTTCCCCAGGCTCCTGCCCTGGGGCCTGATCTTGCTCAACTGGGCCAAGGTTCACCGCAGGTGAATGTCATTTGCAGACACCAAGGACCGGGGACTTTGGATGCCTTTATTAGGAGGGGGCTTGGAGCGCTGGGGGACCGAAGTCACACTGGTCACAGTCCCTTCTCGAGTAGTTTAGGGCAGATATTAGAGAGTGGAGGCAGGTGGGTCCAAGTTTGACACCTCGGGGCAGGGTGGGGCAGTTTGAGCCAATGCAAGACTCTTAGGGGCCCAGGCGGGGCGCAGGCCTGAGTCCCCCCTGGAGAACCCTTCCATGGTCGTCGGACCGCCCGCCCTGGCCCTCTTCACCTGGCGCATAACCGTGGCTGGGCCCAGCCCTGGCCCCAGGTCCCCAGGTCCTCCCTGGGTACTCTGCCTATGCGGCGGCGGGAGAACTGCTGGGAAGTGTGGCCAGGGGAAAATGTGAGGTCCTCTGGGGGCAGGAAGGGCTTCCGTTTCCCGGGTCACGTGCCCAGGGAACCTGGGAACCTGACCTGGT
Source organism: Desmodus rotundus (assembly GCF_022682495.2). NCBI lineage: Eukaryota > Metazoa > Chordata > Mammalia > Chiroptera > Phyllostomidae > Desmodus > Desmodus rotundus. The sequence continues at coordinate 40,856,052 of NC_071387.1, read as the reverse complement.
TACTCAAAGGTGGGGCATGTTGCCCCGAGGGAGGCTTGTGGTGGAGTGGCCTGGGTGCGCATGCGGGGTTCCGAGTCTGGGCCCGAAACTGGCCAGCCCCGGCTCGGACAAAAGCCATCTCCTGGGGGCCTCCCCCCTGTTCTTCCATCCGTAAAGGGGGATCCCTTTACGGATGGAAGAACAGGGGGATCTTCGGGGTGGTGGCGACTGGACGGTGGTGTCTGCGGGTTTGCCTCCAGGTAGGCCGTATACTGGCACCCCCGCCCCATGTGTCCGAGCCCCTTGGAGGCACAGGGCCGCTTATCTCGGGATGCAGGTGTCCTGCGGTGGTTAAGGAATGGCGTGGGCACTCCACGGGCGAGAGAGGGCACCTGGACCACGAGAGAGCCCCCGGGAAATTCCCCAGTACTTGGCACCATGGCTACAGATGCTTCCCCAGGCTCCTGACCTGGGGCCTGATCTTGCTCACCTGGGCCCGTGTTCGCCGCAGGTGAATGTCATTTGCGGACACCAAGGACCCAAGACCTTGGATGCGTTTATTGGGAGGGGGCTTGGAGCGGTGGGGGACAGAAGTTGCACTGGTCACAGTCCCTTCTCGAGTAGTTTAGGGTAGATATTAGAGAGTGGAGGCAGGTGGGTCCAAGTTTGACACCTCGGGGCAGGGTGGGGCAGTTTGAGTCAAAGCAAGACTCTTAGGGGCCCAGGCGGGGCGCAGGCCTGAGTCCCCCATGGAGAACCCTTCCATAGTCGTGGGGACTGCCCGCCCTGGCCCTCTTCACCTGGCGCATAACCCTGGCTGGGCCCCGCCCTGGCCCCAGGTCCCCAGGTCCTCCCTGGGCACTCTGCCTATGCGGGGGCGGGAGAACTGCTGGGAAGTGTGGCCAGGGGAAAATGTGAGGTCCTCTGGGGGCAGGAAGGGCTTCCGTATCCCGGGTCACGTGCCCAGGGAACCTGGGAACCTGGCCTGGTTACTCAAGGGTGGGGCATGTTGCATCGAGGGAGGCTTGTGGTGGAGTGGCCTGGGTGCGCATGCGGGGTTCCGAGTCTGGGCCCGAAACTGGCCAGCCCCGGCTGGGACAAACGCCATCTCCTGGGGGCCTCCCCCCTGTTCTTCCATCCGTAAAGGGGGATCCCTTTACGGATGGAAGAACAGGGGGATCTTCGGGGTGGTGGTGACTGGACGGTGGTGTCTGCGGGTTTGCCTCCACGTAGGCCGTACACTGGCACCCCCGCCCCATGTGTCCGAGCCCCTTGGAGGCACAGGGCCGCTTATCTCGGGATGCAGGTGTCCTGCGGTGGTTAAGGAATGGCGTGGGCACTCCACGGGCGAGAGAGGGCACCTGGACCACGAGAGAGCCCACGGGAAATTCCCCAGCCCTGGGCACCATGGCTCCAGATGCTTCCCCAGGCTCCTGCCCTGGGGCCTGATGTTGCTCAACTGGGCACGGGTTCGCCACAGGTGAATGTCATTTGCAGACACCAAGGACCGGGGACTTTGGATGCCTTTATTGGGAGGGGGCTTGGAGCGCTGGGGGACCGAAGTCACACTGGTCACAGTCCCTTCTCCAGTAGTTTAGGGCAGATATAAGAGAGTGGAGGCAGGTGGGTCCAAGTTTGACACCTCGGGGCAGGGTGGGGCAGGTTGAGCCAAAGCAAGACTTTTAGTGGCCCAGGCGGGGCGCAGGCCTGAGTCCCCCCTGGAGAACCCTCCGATGGTCGTGGGGACCGCCCGCCCTGGCCCTCTTCACGTGGCGCATAACCCTGGCTGGGCCCAGCCCTGGCCCCAGGTCCCCAGGTCCTCCCTGGGCACTCTGCCTATGCGGGGGCGGGAGAACTGCTGGGAAGTCTGGCCAGGGGAAAATTTGAGGTCCTCTGGTGGCAGGAAGGGCTTCCGTTTCCCGGGTCACGTGCCCAGGGAACCTGGGAACCTGGCCTGGTTACTCAAGGGTGGGGCATGTTGCACCGAGGGAGGCTTGTGGTGGAGGGGCCTGGGTGCGCATGCGGGGTTCCGAGTCTGGGCCCGAAACTGGCCAGCCCCGGCTCGGACAAAAGCCATCTCCTGGGGGCCTCCCCCCTGTTCTTCCATCCGTAAAGGGGGATCCCTTTACGGATGGAAGAACAGGGGGATCTTCGGGGTGGTGGTGACTGGACGGTGGTGTCTGCGGGTTTGCCTCCACGTAGGCCGTACACTGGCACCCCCGCCCCATGTGTCCGAGCCCCTTGGAGGCACAGGGCCGCTTATCTCGGGATGCAGGTGTCCTGCGGTGGTTAAGGAATGGCGTGGGCACTCCACGGGCGAGAGAGGGCACCTGGACCACGAGAGAGCCCCCGGGAAATTCCCCAGCCCTGGGCACCATGGCTCCAGATGCTTCCCCAGGCTCCTGCCCTGGGGCCTGATCTTGCTCACCTGGGCCCGGGTTCGCCGCAGGTGAATGTCATTTTCGTACACCAAGGACCCGAGACCTTGGATGCGTTTATTGGGAGGGGGCTTGGAGCGGTGGGGGACAGAAGTTGCACTGGTCACAGTCCCTTCTCTTGTAGTTTAGGGCAGATATTAGATAGTGGAGGCAGGTGGGTCCAAGTTTGACACCTCGGGGCAGGGTGGGGCAGTTTGAGCCAAAGCAAGACTCTTAGCGGCCCAGGCGGGGCGCAGGCCTGAGTCCCCCCTGGAGAACCCTTCCATGGTCGTGGGGACCGCCCGCCCTGGCCCTCTTCACCTGGCGCATAACCCTGGCTGGGCCCCGCCCTGGCCCCAGGTCCCCAGGTCCTCCCTGGGCACTCTGCCTTTGCGGGGGCGGGAGAACTGCTGGTGAGTGTGGCCAGGGGAAAATGTGAGGTCCTCTGGGGGCAGGAAGGGCTTCCGTATCTCCGGTCACGTGCCCAGGGAACCTGGGAACCTGGCCTGGTTACTCAAGGGTGGGGCATGTTGCATCCAGGGAGGCTTGTGGTGGAGGGGCCTGGGTGCGCATGCGGGGTTCCGAGTCTGGGCCCGAAACTGGCCAGCTCCGCCTCGGACAAAAGCCATCTCCTGGGGGCCTCCCCCCTGTTCTTCCATCCGTAAAGCGGGATCCCTTTACGGATGGAAGAACAGGGGGATCTTCGGGGTGGTGGTGACTGGACGGTGGTGTCTGCGGGTTTGCCTCCACGTAGGCCGTATACTGGCACCCCCGCCCCATGTGTCCGAGCGCCTTGGAGGCACAGGGCCGATTATCTCGGGATGCAGGTGTCCTGCGGTGGTTAAGGAAAGGCGTGGGCACTCCACGGGCGAGAGAGGGCACCTGGACCACGAGAGAGCCCCCGGGAAATTCCCCAGCCCTGGGCACCATGGCTCCAGATGCTTCCCAAGGCTCCTGCCCTGGGGCCTGATCTTGCTCACCTGGGCCCGGGTTCGCCGCAGGTGAATGTCATTTGCGGACACCAAGGACCCGAGACCTTGGATGCGTTTATTGGGAGGGGGCTTGGAGCGCTGGCGGACCGAAGTCGCACTGTTCACAGTCCCTTCTCGAGTAGATTAGGGTAGATATTAGAGAGTGGAGGCAGGAAGTTCCAAGTTTGACACCTCGGGGCAGGGTGGGGCAGTTTGAGCCAAAGCAAGACTCTTAGGGGCCCAGGAGGGGCGCAGGCCTGAGTCCCCCCTGGAGAACCCTTCCATGATCGTGGGGACCGCCCGCCCTGGCCCTCTTCACCTGGCGCATAACCTTGGCTGAGCCCAGCCCTGGCCCCAGGTCCCCAGGTCCTCCCTGGGCACTCTGCCTATGCGGGGGCGGGATAACTGCTGGGAAGTGTGGCCAGGGGAAAATGTGAAGTCCTCTGGGGACAGGACAGGCTTCCGTTTCCCGGGTCACGTGCCCAGGGAACCTGGGAACCTGGCCTGGTTACTCAAAGGTGGGGCATGTTGCACCGAGGGAGGCTTGTGGTGGAGGGGCCTGGGTGCGCATGCGGGGTTCCGAGTCTGGGCCCGAAACTGGCCAGCCCCGGCTCGGACAAAAGCCATCTCCTGGGGGCCTCCCCCCTGTTCTTCCATCCGTAAAGGGGGATCCCTTTACGGATGGAAGAACAGGGGGATCTTCGGGGTGGTGGTGACTGGACGGTGGTGTCTGCGGGTTTGCCTCCACGTAGGCCGTACACTGGCACCCCCGCCCCATGTGTCCGAGCCCCTTGGAGGCACAGGGCCGCTTATCTCGGGATGCAGGTGTCCTGCGGTGGTTAAGGAATGGCGTGGGCACTCCACGGGCGAGAGAGGGCACCTGGACCACGAGAGAGCCCCCGGGAAATTCCCCAGCCCTGGGCACCATGGCTCCAGATGCTTCCCCAGGCTCCTGCCCTGGGGCCTGATCTTGCTCACCTGGGCCCGGGTTCGCCGCAGGTGAATGTCATTTGCGGACACCAAGGACCCGAGACCTTGGATGCGTTTATTGGGAGGGGGCTTGGAGCGGTGGGGGACAGAAGTTGCACTGGTCACAGTCCCTTCTCGAGTAGTTTAGGGCAGATATTAGAGAGTGGAGGCAGGTGGGTCCAAGTTTGACACCTCGGGGCAGGGTGGGGCAGTTTGAGCCAAAGCAAGACTTTTAGTGGCCTAGGCGGGGCGCAGGACTGAGTCCCCCCTGGAGAACCCTCCGATGGTCGTGGGGACCGCCCGCCCTGGCCCTCTTCACCTGGCGCATAACCGTGGCTGGGCCCAGCCCTGGCCCCAGGTCCCCAGGTCCTCCCTGGGCACTCTGCCTATGCGGGGGCGGGAGAACTGCTGGGAAGTGTGGCCCGGGGAAAATGTGAGGTCCTCTGCGGGCAGGAAGGGCTTCCGTTTCCCGGGTCACGTGCCCAGGGAACCTGGGAACCTGGCCTGGTTACTCAAGGGTGGGGCATGTTGCCCCGAGGGAGGCTTGTGGTGGAGGGGCCTGGGTGCGCATGCGGGGTTCCGAGTCTGGGCCCGAAACTGGCCAGCCCCGGCTCGGACACAAGCCATCTCCTGGGGGCCTCCCCCCTGTTCTTCCATCCGTAAAGGGGGATCCCTTTAGGGATGGAAGAACAGGGGGATCTTCGGGGTGGTGGTGACTGGACGGTGGTGTCTGCGGGTTTGCCTCCACGTAGGCCGTATACTGGCACCACCGCCCCATGTGTCCGAGCCCCTTGGAGGCACAGGGCCGCTTATCTCGGGATGCAGGTGTCCTGCGGTGGTTATGGAATGGCGTGGGCACTCCACGGGCGAGAGAGGGCACCTGGACCACGAGAGAGCCCCCGGGAAATTCCCCAGTACTTGGCACCATGGCTACAGATGCTTCCCCAGGCTCCTGACCTGGGGCCTGATCTTGCTCACCTGGGCCCGTGTTCGCCGCAGGTGAATGTCATTTGCGGACACCAAGGACCCAAGACCTTGGATGCGTTTATTGGGAGGGGGCTTGGAGCGGTGGGGGACAGAAGTTGCACTGGTCACAGTCCCTTCTCGAGTAGTTTAGGGCCGATATTAGAGAGTGGAGGCAGGTGGGTCCAAGTTTGACACCTCGGGGCAGGGTGGGGCAGTTTGAGTCAAAGCAAGACTCTTAGGGGCCCAGGCGGGGCGCAGGCCTGAGTCCCCCCTGGAGAACCCTTCCATGGTCGTGGGGACCGCCCGCCCTGGCCCTCTTCACCTGGCGCATAACCCTGGCTGGGCCCCGCCCTGGCCCCAGGTCCCCAGGTCCTCCCTGGGCACTCTGCCTATGCGGGGGCGGGAGAACTGCTGGGAAGTGTTGCCAGGGGAAAATGTGAGGTCCTCTGGGGGCAGGAAGTGCTTCCGTATCCCGGGTCACGTGCCCAGGGAACCTGGGAACCTGGCCTGGTTACTCAAGGGTGGGGCATGTTGCATCGAGGGAGGCTTGTGGTGGAGGGGCCTGGGTGCGCATGCGGGGTTCCGAGTCTGGGCCCGAAACTGGCCAGCCCCGGCTGGGACAAACGCCATCTCCTGGGGGCCTCCCCCCTGTTCTTCCATCCGTAAAGGGGGATCCCTTTACGGATGGAAGAACAGGGGGATCTTCGGGGTGGTGGTGACTGGACGGTGGTGTCTGCGGGTTTGCCTCCACGTAGGCCGTACACTGGCACCCCCGCCCCATGTGTCCGAGCCCCTTGGAGGCACAGGGCCGCTTATCTCGGGATGCAGGTGTCCTGCGGTGGTTAAGGAATGGCGTGGGCAATCCACGGGCGAGAGAGGGCACCTGGACCACGAGAGAGCCCCCGGGAAATTCCCCTGCCCTGGGCACCATGGCTCCAGATGCTTCCCCAGGCTCCTGCCCTGGGGCCTGATGTTGCTCAACTGGGCACGGGTTCGCCACAGGTGAATGTCATTTGCAGACACCAAGGACCGGGGACTTTGGATGCCTTTATTGGGAGGGGGCTTGGAGCGCTGGGGGACCGAAGTCACACTGGTCACAGTCCCTTCTCGAGTAGTTTAGGGCAGATATTAGAGAGTGGAGGCAGGTGGGTCCAAGTTTGACACCTCGGGCAGGGTGGGGCAGTTTGAGCCAAAGCAAGACTCTTAGGGGCCCAGGCGGGGCGCAGGCCTGAGTCCCCCCTGGAGAACCCTTCCATGGTCGTCGGACCGCCCGCCCTGGCCCTCTTCACCTGGCGCATAACCGTGGCTGGTCCCAGCCCTGGCCCCAGTTCCCCAGGTCCTCCCTGGGTACTCTGCCTATGCGGCGGCGGGAGAACTGATGGGAAGTGTGGCCAGGGGAAAATGTGAGGTCCTCTGGGGGCAGGAAGGGCTTCCGTTTCCCGGGTCACGTGCCCAGGGAACCTGGGAACCTGACCTGGTTACTCAAAGGTGGGGAATGTTGCCCCGAGGGAGGCTTGTGGTGGAGTGGCCTGGGTGCGCATGCGGGGTTCCGAGTCTGGGCCCGAAACTGGCCAGCCCCGGCTCGGACAAAAGCCATCTCCTGGGGGCCTCCCCCCTGTTCTTCCATCCGTAAAGGGGGATCCCTTTACGGATGGAAGAACAGGGGGATCTTCGGGGTGGTGGTGACTGGACGGTGGTGTCTGCGGGTTTGCCTCCAGGTAGGCCGTATACTGGCACCCCCGCCCCATGTGTCCGAGCCCCTTGGAGGCACAGGGCCGCTTATCTCGGGATGCAGGTGTCCTGCGGTGGTTAAGGAATGGCGTGGGCACTCCACGGGCGAGAGAGGGCACCTGGACCACGAGAGAGCCCCCGGGAAATTCCCCAGTACTTGGCACCATGGCTACAGATGCTTCCCCAGGCTCCTGACCTGGGGCCTGATCTTGCTCACCTGGGCCCGTGTTCGCCGCAGGTGAATGTCATTTGCGGACACCAAGGACCCAAGACCTTGGATGCGTTTATTGGGAGGGGGCTTGGAGCGGTGGGGGACAGAAGTTGCACTGGTCACAGTCCCTTCTCGAGTAGTTTAGGGCAGATATTAGAGAGTGGAGGCAGGTGGGTCCAAGTTTGACACCTCGGGGCAGGGTGGGGCAGTTTGAGTCAAAGCAAGACTCTTAGGGGCCCAGGCGGGGCGCAGGCCTGAGTCCCCCCTGGAGAACCCTTCCATAGTCGTGGGGACCGCCCGCCCTGGCCCTCTTCACCTGGCGCATAACCCTGGCTGGGCCCCGCCCTGGCCCCAGGTCCCCAGGTCCTCCCTGGGCACTCTGCCTATGCGGGGGCGGGAGAACTGCAGGGAAGTGTGGCCAGGGGAAAATGTGAGGTCCTCTGGGGGCAGGAAGGGCTTCCGTATCCCGGGTCACGTGCCCAGGGAACCTGGGAACCTGGCCTGGTTACTCAAGGGTGGGGCATGTTGCATCGAGGGAGGCTTGTGGTGGAGGTGCCTGGGTGCGCATGCGGGGTTCCGAGTCTGGGCCCGAAACTGGCCAGCCCCGGCTGGGACAAACGCCATCTCCTGGGGGCCTCCCCCCTGTTCTTCCATCCGTAAAGGGGGATCCCTTTACGGATGGAAGAACAGGGGGATCTTCGGGGTGGTGGTGACTGGACGGTGGTGTCTGCGGGTTTGCCTCCACGTAGGCCGTATACTGGCACCCCCGCCCCATGTGTCCGAGCCCCTTGGAGGCACAGGGCCGCTTATCTCGGGATGCAGGTGTCCTGCGGTGGTTAAGGAATGGCGTGGGCACTCCACGGGCGAGAGAGGGCACCTGGACCACGAGAGAGCCCCCGGGAAATTCCCCAGCCCTGGGCACCATGGCTCCAGATGCTTCCCCAGGCTCCTGCCCTGGGGCCTGATGTTGCTCAACTGGGCACGGGTTCGCCACAGGTGAATGTCATTTGCAGACACCAAGGACCGGGGACTTTGGATGCCTTTATTGGGAGGGGGCTTGGAGCGCTGGGGGACCGAAGTCACACTGGTCACAGTCCCTTCTCGAGTAGTTTAGGGCAGATATTAGAGAGTGGAGGCAGGTGGGTCCAAGTTTGACACCTCGGGGCAGGGTGGGGCAGTTTGAGCCAAAGCAAGACTTTTAGTGGCCCAGGCGGGGCGCAGGCCTGAGTCCCCCCTGGAGAACCCTCCGATGGTCGTGGGGACCGCCCGCCCTGGCCCTCTTCACGTGGCGCATAACCCTGGCTGGGCCCAGCCCTGGCCCCAGGTCCCCAGGTCCTCCCTGGGCACTCTGCCTATGCGGGGGCGGGAGAACTGCTGGGAAGTCTGGCCAGGGGAAAATTTGAGGTCCTCTGGTGGCAGGAAGGGCTTCCGTTTCCCGGGTCACGTGCCCAGGGAACCTGGGAACCTGGCCTGGTTACTCAAGGGTGGGGCATGTTGCACCGAGGGAGGCTTGTGGTGGAGGGGCCTGGGTGCGCATGCGGGGTTCCGAGTCTGGGCCCGAAACTGGCCAGCCCCGGCTCGGACAAAAGCCATCTCCTGGGGGCCTCCCCCCTGTTCTTCCATCCGTAAAGGGGGATCCCTTTACGGATGGAAGAACAGGGGGATCTTCGGGGTGGTGGTGACTGGACGGTGGTGTCTGCGGGTTTGCCTCCACGTAGGCCGTACACTGGCACCCCCGCCCCATGTGTCCGAGCCCCTTGGAGGCACAGGGCCGCTTATCTCGGGATGCAGGTGTCCTGCGGTGGTTAAGGAATGGCGTGGGCACTCCACGGGCGAGAGAGGGCACCTGGACCACGAGAGAGCCCCCGGGAAATTCCCCAGCCCTGGGCACCATGGCTCCAGATGCTTCCCCAGGCTCCTGCCCTGGGGCCTGATCTTGCTCACCTGGGCCCGGGTTCGCCGCAGGTGAATGTCATTTTCGTACACCAAGGACCCGAGACCTTGGATGCGTTTATTGGGAGGGGGCTTGGAGCGGTGGGGGACAGAAGTTGCACTGGTCACAGTCCCTTCTCTTGTAGTTTAGGGCAGATATTAGATAGTGGAGGCAGGTGGGTCCAAGTTTGACACCTCGGGGCAGGGTGGGGCAGTTTGAGCCAAAGCAAGACTCTTAGCGGCCCAGGCGGGGCGCAGGCCTGAGTCCCCCCTGGAGAACCCTTCCATGGTCGTGGGGACCGCCCGCCCTGGCCCTCTTCACCTGGCGCATAACCCTGGCTGGGCCCCGCCCTGGCCCCAGGTCCCCAGGTCCTCCCTGGGCACTCTGCCTTTGCGGGGGCGGGAGAACTGCTGGTGAGTGTGGCCAGGGGAAAATGTGAGGTCCTCTGGGGGCAGGAAGGGCTTCCGTATGTCCGGTCACGTGCCCAGGGAACCTGGGAACCTGGCCTGGTTACTCAAGGGTGGGGCATGTTGCATCCAGGGAGGCTTGTGGTGGAGGGGCCTGGGTGCGCATGCGGGGTTCCGAGTCTGGGCCCGAAACTGGCCAGCTCCGCCTCGGACAAAAGCCATCTCCTGGGGGCCTCCCCCCTGTTCTTCCATCCGTAAAGGGGGATCCCTTTACGGATGGAAGAACAGGGGGATCTTCGGGGTGGTGGTGACTGGACGGTGGTGTCTGCGGGTTTGCCTCCACGTAGGCCGTATACTGGCACCCCCCGCCCCATGTGTCCGAGCGCCTTGGAGGCACAGGGCCGATTATCTCGGGATGCAGGTGTCCTGCGGTGGTTAAGGAAAGGCGTGGGCACTCCACGGGCGAGAGAGGGCACCTGGACCACGGGAGAGCCCCCGGGAAATTCCCCAGCCCTGGGCACCATGGCTCCAGATGCTTCCCAAGGCTCCTGCCCTGGGGCCTGATCTTGCTCACCTGGGCCCGGGTTCGCCGCAGGTGAATGTCATTTGCGGACACCAAGGACCCGAGACCTTGGATGCGTTTATTGGGAGGGGGCTTGGAGCGCTGGCGGACCGAAGTCGCACTGTTCACAGTCCCTTCTCGAGTAGTTTAGGGTATATATTAGAGAGTGGAGGCAGGAGGTTCCAAGTTTGACACCTCGGGGCATGGTGGGGCAGTTTGAGCCAAAGCAAGACTCTTAGGGGCCCAGGAGGGGCGCAGGCCTGAGTCCCCCCTGGAGAACCCTTCCATGATCGTGGGGACCACCCGCCCTGGCCCTCTTCACCTGGCGCATAACCTTGGCTGAGCCCAGCCCTGGCCCCAGGTCCCCAGGTCCTCCCTGGGCACTCTGCCTATGCGGGGGCGGGATAACTGCTGGGAAGTGTGGCCAGGGGAAAATGTGAGGTCCTCTGGGGACAGGACAGGCTTCCGTTTCCCGGGTCACGTGCCCAGGGAACCTGGGAACCTGGCCTGGTTACTCAAAGGTGGGGCATGTTGCACCGAGGGAGGCTTGTGGTGGAGGGGCCTGGGTGCGCATGCGGGGTTCCGAGTCTGGGCCCGAAACTGGCCAGCCCCGGCTCGGACAAAAGCCATCTCCTGGGGGCCTCCCCCCTGTTCTTCCATCCGTAAAGGGGAATCCCTTTACGGATGGAAGAACAGGGGGATCTTCGGGGTGGTGGTGACTGGACGGTGGTGTCTGCGGGTTTGCCTCCACGTAGGCCGTACACTGGCACCCCCGCCCCATGTGTCCGAGCCCCTTGGAGGCACAGGGCCGCTTATCTCGGGATGCAGGTGTCCTGCGGTGGTTAAGGAATGGCGTGGGCACTCCACGGGCGAGAGAGGGCACCTGGACCACGAGAGAGTCCCCGGGAAATTCCCCAGCCCTGGGCACCATGGCTCCAGATGCTTCCCCAGGCTCCTGCCCTGGGGCCTGATCTTGCTCACCTGGGCCCGGGTTCGCCGCAGGTGAATGTCATTTGCGGACACCAAGGACCCGAGACCTTGGATGCGTTTATTGGGAGGGTGCTTGGAGCGGTGGGGGACAGAAGTTGCACTCGTCACAGTCCCTTCTCGAGTAGTTTAGGGCAGATATTAGAGAGTGGAGGCAGGTGGGTCCAAGTTTGACACCTCGGGGCAGGGTGGGGCAGTTTGAGCCAAAGCAAGACTTTTAGTGGCCTAGGCGGGGCGCAGGCCTGAGTCCCCCCTGGAGAACCCTCCGATGGTCGTGGGGACCGCCCGCCCTGGCCCTCTTCACCTGGCGCATAACCGTGGCTGGGCCCAGCCCTGGCCCCAGGTCCCCAGGTCCTCCCTGGGCACTCTGCCTTTGCGGGGGCGGGAGAACTGCTGGGAAGTGTGGCCAGAGGAAAATGTGAGGTCCTCTGGGGGCAGGAAGGGCTTCCGTATCCCGGGTCACGTGCCCAGGGAACCTGGGAACCTGGCCTGGTTACTCAAGGGTGGGGCATGTTGCATCGAGGGAGGCTTGTGGTGGAGGGGCCTGGTTGCGCATGCGGGGTTCCAAGTCTGGGCCCGAAACTGGCCAGCTCCGGCTCGGACAAAAGCCATCTCCTGGGGGCCTCCCCCCTGTTCTTCCATCCGTAAAGGGGGATCCCTTTACGGATGGAAGAACAGGGGGATCTTCGAGGTGGTGGTGACTGGACGGTGGTGTCTGCGTGGTGCCTCCACGTAGGCCGTATACTGGCACCCCCGCCCTATGTGTCCGAGCCCCTTGGAGGCACAGGGCCGCTTATCTCGGGATGCAGGTGTCCTGCGGTGGTTAAGGAATGGCGTGGGCACTCCACGGGCGAGAGAGGGCACCTGGACCACGAGAGAGCCCCCGGGAAATTCCCCAGCCCTGGGCACCATGGCTCCAGATGCTTCCCCAGGCTCCTGCCCTGGGGCCTGATCTTGCTCAACTGGGCCCGGGTTCGCCACAGGTGAATGTCATTTGCGGACACAAGGACCCGAGACCTTGGATGCGTTTATTGGGAGGGGGCTTGGAGCGCTGGAGGACCGAAGTCGCACTGGTCACAGTCCCTTCTCGAGTAGTTTAGGGCAGATATTAGAGAGTGGAGGCAGGTGGGTCCAAGTTTGACACCTCGGGGCAGGGTGGGGCAGTTTGAGCCAAAGCAAGACTCTTAGGGGCCGAGGCGGGGCGCAGGCCTGAGTCCCCCCTGGAGAACCCTTCCATGGTCGTGGGGACCGCCCGCCCTGTCCCTCTTCACCTGGCGCATAACCGTGGCTGGGCCCAGCCTTGGCCCCAGGTCACCAGGTCCTCCCTGGGCACTCTGCGGATGCGGGGGAGGGAGAACTGCTGGGAAGTGTGGCCAGGGGAAAATGTGAGGTCCTCTGGGGGCAGGAAGGGCTTCTGTTTCCCGGGTCACGTGCCCAGGGAACCTGGGAACCTGGCCTGGTTACACAAAGGTGGGGCATGTTGCCCCGAGGGAGGCTTGTGGTGGAGTGGCCTGGGTGCGCATGCGGGGTTCCGAGTCTGGGCCCGAAACTGGCCAGCCCCGGCTCAGACAAAAGCCATCTCCTGGGGGCCTCCCCCCTGTTCTTCCATCCGTAAAGGGGGATCCCTTTACGGATGGAAGAACAGGGGGATCTTCGGGGTGGTGGTGACTGGACGCTGGTGTCTGCGGGTTTGCCTCCACGTAGGCCGTATACTGGCAACCCCGCCCCATGTGTCCGAGCCCCTTGGAGGCACAGGGCCGCTTATCTCGGGATGCAGGTGTCCTGCGGTGGTGAAGGAATGGCGTGGGCACTCCACGGGCGAGAGAGGGCACCTGGACAACGAGAGAGCCCCCGGGAAATTCCCCAGCCCTGGGCACCATGGCTCCAGATGCTTCCCCAGGCTCCTGCCCTGGGGCCTGATCTTGCTCACCTGGGCCCGGGTTCGCCGCAGGTGAATGTCATTTGCGGACACCAAGGATCCGAGACCTTGGATGCGTTTATTGGGGGGGGCTTGGAGCGCTGGGGGACCAAAGTCGCACTGGTCACAGTCCCTTCTCGAGTAGTTTAGGGTAGATATTAGAGAGTGGAGGCAGGAGGGTCCAAGTTTGACACCTCGGGGCAGGGTGGGGCAGTTTGAGCCAAAGCAAGACTCTTAGGGGCCCAGGCAGGGCGCAGGCCTGAGTCCCCCCTGGAGAACCCTTCCATGGTCGTGGGGACAGCCCGCCCTGGCCCTCTTCACCTGGCACATAACTGTGGCTGGGCCCAGCCCTGGCCCCAGGTCCCCAGGTCCTCCCTGGGCACTCTGCCTATGCGGGGGCGGGATAACTGCTGGGAAGTGTGGCCAGGGGAAAATGTGAGGTCCTCTGGGGACAGGACAGGCTTCCGTTTCCCGGGTCACGTGCCCAGGGAACCTGGGAACCTGGCCTGGTTACTCAAAGGTGGGGCATGTTGCACCGAGGGAGGCTTGTGGTGGAGGGGCCTGGGTGCGCATGCGGGGTTCCGAGTCTGGGCCCGAAACTGGCCAGCCCCGGCTCGGACAAAAGCCATCTCCTGGGGGCCTCCCCCCTGTTCTTCCATCCGTAAAGGGGGATCCCTTTACGGATGGAAGAACAGGGGGATCTTCGGGGTGGTGGTGACTGGACGGTGGTGTCTGCGGGTTTGCCTCCACGTAGGCCGTACACTGGCACCCCCGCCCCATGTGTCCGAGCCCCTTGGAGGCACAGGGCCGCTTATCTCGGGATGCAGGTGTCCTGCGGTGGTTAAGGAATGGCGTGGGCACTCCACGGGCGAGAGAGGGCACCTGGACCACGAGAGAGCCCCCGGGAAATTCCCCAGCCCTGGGCACCATGGCTCCAGATACTTCCCCAGGCTCCTGCCCTGGGGCCTGATCTTGCTCACCTGGGCCCGGGTTCGCCGCAGGTGAATGTCATTTGCGGACACCAAGGACCGGAGACCTTGGATGCGTTTATTGGGAGGGGGCTTGGAGCGCTGGGGGACCGAAGTCACACTGGTCACAGTCCCTTCTCGAGTAGTTTAGGGCAGATATTAGAGAGTGGAGGCAGGTGGGTCCAAGTTTGACACCTCGGGCAGGGTGGGGCAGTTTGAGCCAAAGCAAGTCTCTTAGGGGCCCAGGCGGGGCGCAGGCCTGAGTCCTCCCTGGATAACCCTTCCATGGTCGTGGGGACCGCCCGCCCTGGCCCTCTTCACCTGGCGCATAACCGTGGCTGGGCCCAGCCCTGGCCCCAGGTCCCCAGGTCCTCCCTGGGCACTCTGCCTATGCGGGGGCGGGAGAACTGCTGGGAAGTGTGGCCCGGGGAAAATGTGAGGTCCTCTGCGGGCAGGAAGGGCTTCCGTTTCCCGGGTCACGTGCCCAGGGAACCTGGGAACCTGGCCTGGTTACTCAAGGGTGGGGCATGTTGCCCCGAGGGAGGCTTGTGGTGGAGGGGCCTGGGTGCGCATGCGGGGTTCCGAGTCTGGGCCCGAAACTGGCCAGCCCCGGCTCGGACACAAGCCATCTCCTGGGGGCCTCCCCCCTGTTCTTCCATCCGTAAAGGGGGATCCCTTTACGGATGGAAGAACAGGGGGATCTTCGGGGTGGTGGTGACTGGACGGTGGTGTCTGCGGGTTTGCCTCCACGTAGGCCGTATACTGGCACCACCGCCCCATGTGTCCGAGCCCCTTGGAGGCACAGGGCCGCTTATCTCGGGATGCAGGTGTCCTGCGGTGGTTATGGAATGGCGTGGGCACTCCACGGGCGAGAGAGGGCACCTGGACCACGAGAGAGCCCCCGGGAAATTCCCCAGTACTTGGCACCATGGCTACAGATGCTTCCCCAGGCTCCTGACCTGGGGCCTGATCTTGCTCACCTGGGCCCGTGTTCGCCGCAGGTGAATGTCATTTGCGGACACCAAGGACCCAAGACCTTGGATGCGTTTATTGGGAGGGGGCTTGGAGCGGTGGGGGACAGAAGTTGCACTGGTCACAGTCCCTTCTCGAGTAGTTTAGGGCCGATATTAGAGAGTGGAGGCAGGTGGGTCCAAGTTTGACACCTCGGGGCAGGGTGGGGCAGTTTGAGTCAAAGCAAGACTCTTAGGGGCCCAGGCGGGGCGCAGGCCTGAGTCCCCCCTGGAGAACCCTTCCATAGTCGTGGGGACCGCCCGCCCTGGCCCTCTTCACCTGGCGCATAACCCTGGCTGGGCCCCGCCCTGGCCCCAGGTCCCCAGGTCCTCCCTGGGCACTCTGCCTATGCGGGGGCGGGAGAACTGCTGGGAAGTGTGGCCAGGGGAAAATGTGAGGTCCTCTGGGGGCAGGAAGGGCTTCCGTATCCCGGGTCACGTGCCCAGGGAACCTGGGAACCTGGCCTGGTTACTCAAGGGTGGGGCATGTTGCATCGAGGGAGGCTTGTGGTGGAGGGGCCTGGGTGCGCATGCGGGGTTCCGAGTCTGGGCCCGAAACTGGCCAGCCCCGGCTGGGACAAACGCCATCTCCTGGGGGCCTCCCCCCTGTTCTTCCATCCGTAAAGGGGGATCCCTTTACGGATGGAAGAACAGGGGGATCTTCGGGGTGGTGGTGACTGGACGGTGGTGTCTGCGGGTTTGCCTCCACGTAGGCCGTACACTGGCACCCCCGCCCCATGTGTCCGAGCCCCTTGGAGGCACAGGGCCGCTTATCTCGGGATGCAGGTGTCCTGCGGTGGTTAAGGAATGGCGTGGGCACTCCACGGGCGAGAGAGGGCACCTGGACCACGAGAGAGCCCCCGGGAAATTCCCCAGCCCTGGGCACCATGGCTCCAGATGCTTCCCCAGGCTCCTGCCCTGGGGCCTGATGTTGCTCAACTGGGCACGGGTTCGCCACAGGTGAATGTCATTTGCAGACACCAAGGACCGGGGACTTTGGATGCCTTTATTGGGAGGGGGCTTGGAGCGCTGGGGGACCGAAGTCACACTGGTCACAGTCCCTTCTCGAGTAGTTTAGGGCAGATATTAGAGAGTGGAGGCAGGTGGGTCCAAGTTTGACACCTCGGGCAGGGTGGGGCAGTTTGAGCCAAAGCAAGACTCTTAGGGGCCCAGGCGGGGCGCAGGCCTGAGTCCCCCCTGGAGAACCCTTCCATGGTCGTCGGACCGCCCGCCCTGGCCCTCTTCACCTGGCGCATAACCGTGGCTGGGCCCAGCCCTGGCCCCAGGTCCCCAGGTCCTCCCTGGGTACTCTGCCTATGCGGCGGCGGGAGAACTGATGGGAAGTGTGGCCAGGGGAAAATGTGAGGTCCTCTGGGGGCAGGAAGGGCTTCCGTTTCCCGGGTCACGTGCCCAGGGAACCTGGGAACCTGACCTGGTTACTCAAAGGTGGGGAATGTTGCCCCGAGGGAGGCTTGTGGTGGAGTGGCCTGGGTGCGCATGCGGGGTTCCGAGTCTGGGCCCGAAACTGGCCAGCCCCGGCTCGGACAAAAGCCATCTCCTGGGGGCCTCCCCCCTGTTCTTCCATCCGTAAAGGGGGATCCCTTTACGGATGGAAGAACAGGGGGATCTTCGGGGTGGTGGTGACTGGACGGTGGTGTCTGCGGGTTTGCCTCCAGGTAGGCCGTATACTGGCACCCCCGCCCCATGTGTCCGAGCCCCTTGGAGGCACAGGGCCGCTTATCTCGGGATGCAGGTGTCCTGCGGTGGTTAAGGAATGGCGTGGGCACTCCACGGGCGAGAGAGGGCACCTGGACCACGAGAGAGCCCCCGGGAAATTCCCCAGTACTTGGCACCATGGCTACAGATGCTTCCCCAGGCTCCTGACCTGGGGCCTGATCTTGCTCACCTGGGCCCGTGTTCGCCGCAGGTGAATGTCATTTGCGGACACCAAGGACCCAAGACCTTGGATGCGTTTATTGGGAGGGGGCTTGGAGCGGTGGGGGACAGAAGTTGCACTGGTCACAGTCCCTTCTCGAGTAGTTTAGGGCAGATATTAGAGAGTGGAGGCAGGTGGGTCCAAGTTTGACACCTCGGGGCAGGGTGGGGCAGTTTGAGTCAAAGCAAGACTCTTAGGGGCCCAGGCGGGGCGCAGGCCTGAGTCCCCCCTGGAGAACCCTTCCATAGTTGTGGGGACCGCCCGCCCTGGCCCTCTTCACCTGGCGCATAACCCTGGCTGGGCCCCGCCCTGGCCCCAGGTCCCCAGGTCCTCCCTGGGCACTCTGCCTATGCGGGGGCGGGAGAACTGCAGGGAAGTGTGGCCAGGGGAAAATGTGAGGTCCTCTGGGGGCAGGAAGGGCTTCCGTATCCCGGGTCACGTGCCCAGGGAACCTGGGAACCTGGCCTGGTTACTCAAGGGTGGGGCATGTTGCATCGAGGGAGGCTTGTGGTGGAGGTGCCTGGGTGCGCATGCGGGGTTCCGAGTCTGGGCCCGAAACTGGCCAGCCCCGGCTCGGAAAAAAGCCATCTCCTGGGGGCCTCCCCCCTGTTCTTCCATCCGTAAAGGGGGATCCCTTTACGGATGGAAGAACAGGGGGATCTTCGGGGTGGTGGTGACTGGACGGTGGTGTCTGCGGGTTTGCCTCCACGTAGGCCGTATACTGGCACCCCCGCCCCATGTGTCCGAGCCCCTTGGAGGCACAGGGCCGCTTATCTCGGGATGCAGGTGTCCTGCGGTGGTTAAGGAATGGCGTGGGCACTCCACGGGCGAGAGAGGGCACCTGGACCACGAGAGAGCCCCCGGGAAATTCCCCAGCCCTGGGCACCATGGCTCCAGATGCTTCCCCAGGCTCCTGCCCTGGGGCCTGATGTTGCTCAACTGGGCACGGGTTCGCCACAGGTGAATGTCATTTGCAGACACCAAGGACCGGGGACTTTGGATGCCTTTATTGGGAGGGGGCTTGGAGCGCTGGGGGACCGAAGTCACACTGGTCACAGTCCCTTCTCGAGTAGTTTAGGGCAGATATTAGAGAGTGGAGGCAGGTGGGTCCAAGTTTGACACCTCGGGGCAGGGTGGGGCAGTTTGAGCCAAAGCAAGACTTTTAGTGGCCCAGGCGGGGCGCAGGCCTGAGTCCCCCCTGGAGAACCCTCCGATGGTCGTGGGGACCGCCCGCCCTGGCCCTCTTCACGTGGCGCATAACCCTGGCTGGGCCCAGCCCTGGCCCCAGGTCCCCAGGTCCTCCCTGGGCACTCTGCCTATGCGGGGGCGGGAGAACTGCTGGGAAGTCTGGCCAGGGGAAAATTTGAGGTCCTCTGGTGGCAGGAAGGGCTTCCGTTTCCCGGGTCACGTGCCCAGGGAACCTGGGAACCTGGCCTGGTTACTCAAGGGTGGGGCATGTTGCACCGAGGGAGGCTTGTGGTGGAGGGGCCTGGGTGCGCATGCGGGGTTCCGAGTCTGGGCCCGAAACTGGCCAGCCCCGGCTCGGACAAAAGCCATCTCCTGGGGGCCTCCCCCCTGTTCTTCCATCCGTAAAGGGGGATCCCTTTACGGATGGAAGAACAGGGGGATCTTCGGGGTGGTGGTGACTGGACGGTGGTGTCTGCGGGTTTGCCTCCACGTAGGCCGTACACTGGCACCCCCGCCCCATGTGTCCGAGCCCCTTGGAGGCACAGGGCCGCTTATCTCGGGATGCAGGTGTCCTGCGGTGGTTAAGGAATGGCGTGGGCACTCCACGGGCGAGAGAGGGCACCTGGACCACGAGAGAGCCCCCGGGAAATTCCCCATCCCTGGGCACCATGGCTCCAGATGCTTCCCCAGGCTCCTGCCCTGGGGCCTGATCTTGCTCACCTGGGCCCGGGTTCGCCGCAGGTGAATGTCATTTTCGTACACCAAGGACCCGAGACCTTGTATGCGTTTATTGGGAGGGGGCTTGGAGCGGTGGGGGACAGAAGTTGCACTGGTCACAGTCCCTTCTCTTGTAGTTTAGGGCAGATATTAGATAGTGGAGGCAGGTGGGTCCAAGTTTGACACCTCGGGGCAGGGTGGGGCAGTTTGAGCCAAAGCAAGACTCTTAGCGGCCCAGGCGGGGCGCAGGCCTGAGTCCCCCCTGGAGAACCCTTCCATGGTCGTGGGGACCGCCCGCCCTGGCCCTCTTCACCTGGCGCATAACCCTGGCTGGGCCCCGCCCTGGCCCCAGGTCCCCAGGTCCTCCCTGGGCACTCTGCCTTTGCGGGGGCGGGAGAACTGCTGGTGAGTGTGGCCAGGGGAAAATGTGAGGTCCTCTGGGGGCAGGAAGGGCTTCCGTATCTCCGGTCACGTGCCCAGGGAACCTGGGAACCTGGCCTGGTTACTCAAGGGTGGGGCATGTTGCATCCAGGGAGGCTTGTGGTGGAGGGGCCTGGGTGCGCATGCGGGGTTCCGAGTCTGGGCCCGAAACTGGCCAGCTCCGCCTCGGACAAAAGCCATCTCCTGGGGGCCTCCCCCCTGTTCTTCCATCCGTAAAGGGGGATCCCTTTACGGATGGAAGAACAGGGGGATCTTCGGGGTGGTGGTGACTGGACGGTGGTGTCTGCGGGTTTGCCTCCACGTAGGCCGTATACTGGCACCCCCGCCCCATGTGTCCGAGCGCCTTGGAGGCACAGGGCCGATTATCTCGGGATGCAGGTGTCCTGCGGTGGTTAAGGAAAGGCGTGGGCACTCCACGGGCGAGAGAGGGCACCTGGACCACGGGAGAGCCCCCGGGAAATTCCCCAGCCCTGGGCACCATGGCTCCAGATGCTTCCCAAGGCTCCTGCCCTGGGGCCTGATCTTGCTCACCTGGGCCCGGGTTCGCCGCAGGTGAATGTCATTTGCGGACACCAAGGACCCGAGACCTTGGATGCGTTTATTGGGAGGGGGCTTGGAGCGCTGGCGGACCGAAGTCGCACTGTTCACAGTCCCTTCTCGAGTAGTTTAGGGTAGATATTAGAGAGTGGAGGCAGGAGGTTCCAAGTTTGACACCTCGGGGCAGGGTGGGGCAGTTTGAGCCAAAGCAAGACTCTTAGGGGCCCAGGAGGGGCGCAGGCCTGAGTCCCCCCTGGAGAACCCTTCCATGATCGTGGGGACCGCCCGCCCTGGCCCTCTTCACCTGGCGCATAACCTTGGCTGAGCCCAGCCCTGGCCCCAGGTCCCCAGGTCCTCCCTGGGCACTCTGCCTATGCGGGGGCGGGATAACTGCTGGGAAGTGTGGCCAGGGGAAAATGTGAGGTCCTCTGGGGACAGGACAGGCTTCCGTTTCCCGGGTCACGTGCCCAGGGAACCTGGGAACCTGGCCTGGTTACTCAAAGGTGGGGCATGTTGCACCGAGGGAGGCTTGTGGTGGAGGGGCCTGGGTGCGCATGCGGGGTTCCGATTCTGGGCCCGAAACTGGCCAGCCCCGGCTCGGACAAAAGCCATCTCCTGGGGGCCTCCCCCCTGTTCTTCCATCCGTAAAGGGGGATCCCTTTACGGATGGAAGAACAGGGGGATCTTCGGGGTGGTGGTGACTGGACGGTGGTGTCTGCGGGTTTGCCTCCACGTAGGCCGTACACTGGCACCCCCGCCGCATGTGTCCGAGCCCCTTGGAGGCACAGGGCCGCTTATCTCGGGATGCAGGTGTCCTGCGGTGGTTAAGGAATGGCGTGGGCACTCCACGGGCGAGAGAGGGCACCTGGACCACGAGAGAGTCCCCGGGAAATTCCCCAGCCCTGGGCACCATGGCTCCAGATGCTTCCCCAGGCTCCTGCCCTGGGGCCTGATCTTGCTCACCTGGGCCCGGGTTCGCCGCAGGTGAATGTCATTTGCGGACACCAAGGACCCGAGACCTTGGATGCGTTTATTGGGAGGGGGCTTGGAGCGGTGGGGGACAGAAGTTGCACTCGTCACAGTCCCTTCTCGAGTAGTTTAGGGCAGATATTAGAGAGTGGAGGCAGGTGGGTCCAAGTTTGACACCTCGGGGCAGGGTGGGGCAGTTTGAGCCAAAGCAAGACTTTTAGTGGCCTAGGCGGGGCGCAGGCCTGAGTCCCCCCTGGAGAACCCTCCGATGGTCGTGGGGACCGCCCGCCCTGGCCCTCTTCACCTGGCGCATAACCGTGGCTGGGCCCAGCCCTGGCCCCAGGTCCCCAGGTCCTCCCTGGGCACTCTGCCTTTGCGGGGGCGGGAGAACTGCTGGGAAGTGTGGCCAGAGGAAAATGTGAGGTCCTCTGGGGGCAGGAAGGGCTTCCGTATCCCGGGTCACGTGCCCAGGGAACCTGGGAAC
The DNA here is from genome assembly GCF_022682495.2 of Desmodus rotundus. Lineage (NCBI taxonomy): Eukaryota > Metazoa > Chordata > Mammalia > Chiroptera > Phyllostomidae > Desmodus > Desmodus rotundus. The sequence goes on along the minus strand of NC_071387.1, from coordinate 40,834,751 downwards.
CTGGCCTGGTTACTCAAGGGTGGGGCATGTTGCATCGAGGGAGGCTTGTGGTGGAGGGGCCTGGTTGCGCATGCGGGGTTCCAAGTCTGGGCCCGAAACTGGCCAGCTCCGGCTCGGACAAAAGCCATCTCCTGGGGGCCTCCCCCCTGTTCTTCCATCCGTAAAGGGGGATCCCTTTACGGATGGAAGAACAGGGGGATCTTCGAGGTGGTGGTGACTGGACGGTGGTGTCTGCGGGGTTGCCTCCACGTAGGCCGTATACTGGCACCCCCGCCCTATGTGTCCGAGCCCCTTGGAGGCACAGGGCCGCTTATCTCGGGATGCAGGTGTCCTGCGGTGGTTAAGGAATGGCGTGGGCACTCCACGGGCGAGAGAGGGCACCTGGACCACGAGAGAGCCCCCGGGAAATTCCCCAGCCCTGGGCACCATGGCTCCAGATGCTTCCCCAGGCTCCTGCCCTGGGGCCTGATCTTGCTCAACTGGGCCCGGGTTCGCCGCAGGTGAATGTCATTTGCGGACACAAGGACCCGAGACCTTGGATGCGTTTATTGGGAGGGGGCTTGGAGCGCTGGAGGACCGAAGTCGCACTGGTCACAGTCCCTTCTCGAGTAGTTTAGGTCAGATATTAGAGAGTGGAGGCAGGTGGGTCCAAGTTTGACACCTCGGGGCAGGGTGGGGCAGTTTGAGCCAAAGCAAGACTCTTAGGGGCCCAGGCGGGGCGCAGGCCTGAGTCCCCCCTGGAGAACCCTTCCATGGTCGTGGGGACCGCCCGCCCTGGCCCTCTTCACCTGGCACATAACCGTGGCTGGGCCCAGCCCTGGCCCCAGGTCCCCAGGTCCTCCCTGGGCACTCTGCGGTTGCGGGGGCGGGAGAACTGCTAGGAAGTGTGGCCAGGGGAAAATGTGAGGTCCTCTGCGGGCAGGAAGGGCTTCCGTTTCCCGGGTCACGTGCCCAGGGAACCTGGGAACCTGGCCTGGTTACTCAAGGGTGGGTCATGTTGCCCCGAGGGAGGCTTGTGGTGGAGGGGCCTGGGTGCGCATGCGGGGTTCCGAGTGTGGGCCCGAAACTGGCCCGCCCCGGCTCGGACAAAAGCCATCTCCTGGGGGCCTCCCCCCTGTTCTTCCATCCGTAAAGGGAGATCCCTTTACGGATGGAAGAACAGGGGGATCTTCGGGGTGGTGGTGACTGGACGGTGGTGTCTGCGGGTTTGCCTCCACGTAGGCCATATACTGGCAACCCCGCCCCATGTGTCTGAGCCCCTTGGTGGCACAGGGCCGCTTATCTCGGGATGCAGGTATCCTGCGGTGGTTAAGGAATGGCGTGGGCACTCCACGGGCGAGAGAGGGCACCTGGACCACGAGAGAGCCCCCGGGAAATTCCCCAGCCCTGGGCACCATGGCTCCAGATGCTTCCCCAGGCTCCTGCCAGGGGGCCTGATCTTGCTCAACTGGGCCCGGGTTCGCCGCAGGTGAATGTCATTTGCGGACACAAGGACCCGAGACCTTGGATGCGTTTATTGGGAGGGGGCTTGGAGCGGTGGGGGACAGAAGTTGCACTCGTCACAGTCCCTTCTCGAGTAGTTTAGGGCAGATATTAGAGAGTGGAGGCAGGTGGGTCCAAGTTTGACACCTCGGGGCAGGGTGGGGCAGTTTGAGCCAAAGCAAGACTTTTAGTGGCCTAGGCGGGGCGCAGGCCTGAGTCCCCCCTGGAGAACCCTCCGATGGTCGTGGGGACCGCCCGCCCTGGCCCTCTTCACCTGGCGCATAACCGTGGCTGGGCCCAGCCCTGGCCCCAGGTCCCCAGGTCCTCCCTGGGCACTCTGCCTTTGCGGGGGCGGGAGAACTGCTGGGAAGTGTGGCCAGAGGAAAATGTGAGGTCCTCTGGGGGCAGGAAGGGCTTCCGTATCCCGGGTCACGTGCCCAGGGAACCTGGGAACCTGGCCTGGTTACTCAAGGGTGGGGCATGTTGCATCGAGGGAGGCTTGTGGTGGAGGGGCCTGGTTGCGCATGCGGGGTTCCAAGTCTGGGCCCGAAACTGGCCAGCCCCGGCTCAGACAAAAGCCATCTCCTGGGGGCCTCCCCCCTGTTCTTCCATCCGTAAAGGGGGATCCCTTTACGGATGGAAGAACAGGGGGATCTTCGGGGTGGTGGTGACTGGACGGTGGTGTCTGCGGGTTTGCCTCCACGTAGGCCGTATACTGGCAACCCCGCCCCATGTGTCCGAGCCCCTTGGAGGCACAGGGCCGCTTATCTCGGGATGCAGGTATCCTGCGGTGGTTAAGGAATGGCGTGGGCACTCCACGGGCGATAGAGGGTACCTGGACCACTAGAGAGCCCCCGGGAAATTCCCCAGCCCTGGGCACCATGGCTCCAGATGCTTCCCCAGGCTCCTGTCCTGGGGCCTGATCTTGCTCAACTGGGCACGGGTTCGGCGCAGGTGAATGTCATTTGCGGACACAAGGACCCGAGACCTTGGATGCGTTTATTGGGAGGGGGCTTGGAGCGCTGGGGGACCGAAGTCGCACTGGTCACAGTCCCTTCTCGAGTAGTTTAGGGCAGAGATTATAGAATGGAGGCAGGTGGGTCCAAGTTTGACACCTCGGGGCAGGGTGGGGCAGTTTGAGCCAAAGCAAGACTCTTAGGGGCCCAGGCGGGGCACAGGCCTGAGTCCCCCCTGGAGAACCCTTCCATGGTCGTGGGGACCGCCCGCCCTGGCCCTCTTCACCTGGCACATAACCGTGGCTGGGCCCAGCCCTGGCCCCAGGTCCCCAGGTCCTCCCTGGGCACTCTGCGGTTGCGGGGGCGGGAGAACTGCTAGGAAGTGTGGCCAGGGGAAAATGTGAGGTCCTCTGCGGGCAGGAAGGGCTTCCGTTTCCCGGGTCACGTGCCCAGGGAACCTGGGAACCTGGCCTGGTTACTCAAGGGTGGGTCATGTTGCCCCGAGGGAGGCTTGTGGTGGAGGGGCCTGGGTGCGCATGCGGGGTTCCGAGTGTGGGCCCGAAACTGGCCCGCCCCGGCTCGGAAAAAAGCCATCTCCTGGGGGCCTCCCCCCTGTTTTTCCATCCGTAAAGGGGGATCCCTTTACGGATGGAAGAACAGGGGGATCTTCGGGGTGGTGGTGACTGGACGGTGGTGTCTGCGGGTTTGCCTCCACGTAGGCCATATACTGGCAACCCCGCCCCATGTGTCCGAGCCCCTTGGTGGCACAGGGCCGCTTATCTCGGGATGCAGGTATCCTGCGGTGGTTAAGGAATGGCGTGGGCACTCCACGGGCGAGAGAGGGCACCTGGACCACGAGAGAGCCCCCGGGAAATTCCCCAGCCCTGGGCACCATGGCTCCAGATGCTTCCCCAGGCTCCTGCCAGGGGGCCTGATCTTGCTCAACTGGGCCCGGGTTCGCCGCAGGTGAATGTCATTTGCGGACACAAGGACCCGAGACCTTGGATGCGTTTATTGGGAGGGGGCTTGGAGCGCTGGGGGACCGAAGTCGCACTGGTCACAGTCTTTTCTCGAGTAGTTTAGGGCAGATATTAGAGAGTGGAGGCAGGTGGGTCCAAGTTTGACACCTCGGGGCAGGGTGGGGCAGTTTGAGCCAAAGCAAGACTCTTAGGGGCCGAGGCGGGGCGCAGGCCTGAGTCCCCCCTGGAGAACCCTTCCATGGTCGTGGGGACCGCCCGCCCTGGCCCTCTTCACCTGGCGCATAACCGTGGCTGGGCCCAGCCCTGGCCCCAGGTCCCCAGGTCCTCCCTGGGCACTCTGCGGATGCGGGGGAGGGAGAACTGCTGGGAAGTGTGGCCAGGGGAAAATGTGAGGTCCTCTGGGGGCAGGAAGGGCTTCTGTTTCCCGGGTCACGTGCCCAGGGAACCTGGGAACCTGGCCTGGTTACACAAAGGTGGGGCATGTTGCCCCGAGGGAGGCTTGTGGTGGAGTGGCCTGGGTGCGCATGCGGGGTTCCGAGTCTGGGCCCGAAACTGGCCAGCCCCGGCTCAGACAAAAGCCATCTCCTGGGGGCCTCCCCCCTGTTCTTCCATCCGTAAAGGGGGATCCCTTTACGGATGGAAGAACAGGGGGATCTTCGGGGTGGTGGTGACTGGACGCTGGTGTCTGCGGGTTTGCCTCCACGTAGGCCGTATACTGGCAACCCCGCCCCATGTGTCCGAGCCCCTTGGAGGCACAGGGCCGCTTATCTCGGGATGCAGGTGTCCTGCGGTGGTGAAGGAATGGCGTGGGCACTCCACGGGCGAGAGAGGGCACCTGGACAACGAGAGAGCCCCCGGGAAATTCCCCAGCCCTGGGCACCATGGCTCCAGATGCTTCCCCAGGCTCCTGCCCTGGGGCCTGATCTTGCTCACCTGGGCCCGGGTTCGCCGCAGGTGAATGTCATTTGCGGACACCAAGGATCCGAGACCTTGGATGCGTTTATTGGGGGGGGCTTGGAGCGCTGGGGGACCAAAGTCGCACTGGTCACAGTCCCTTCTCGAGTAGTTTAGGGCAGATATTAGAGAGTGGAGGCAGGTGGGTCCAAGTTTGACACCTCGGGGCAGGGTGGGGCAGTTTGAGTCAATGCAAGACTCTTAGGGGCCCAGGCGGGGCGCAGGCCTGAGTCCCCCCTGGAGAACCCTTCCATAGTCGTGGGGACCGCCCGCCCTGGCTCTCTTCACCTGGCGCATAACCCTGGCTGGGCCCCGCCCTGGCCCCAGGTCCCCAGGTCCTCCCTGGGCACTCTGCCTATGCGGGGGCGGGAGAACTGCTGGGAAGTGTGGCCAGGGGAAAATGTGAGGTCCTCTGGGGGCAGGAAGGGCTTCCGTATCCCGGGTCACGTGCCCAGGGAACCTGGGAACCTGGCCTGGTTACTCAAGGGTGGGGCATGTTGCATCGAGGGAGGCTTGTGGTGGAGGAGCCTGGGTGCGCATGCGGGGTTCCGAGTCTGGGCCCGAAACTGGCCAGCCCCGGCTGGGACAAACGCCATCTCCTGGGGGCCTCCCCCCTGTTCTTCCATCCGTAAAGGGGGATCCCTTTACGGATGGAAGAACAGGGGGATCTTCGCGGTGGTGGTGACTGGACGGTGGTGTCTGCGGGTTTGCCTCCACGTAGGCCGTATACTGGCACCCCCGCCCCATGTGTCCGAGCCCCTTGGAGGCACAGGGCCGCTTATCTCGGGATGCAGGTGTCCTGCGGTGGTTAAGGAATGGCGTGGGCACTCCACGGGCGAGAGAGGGCACCTGGACCACGAGAGAGCCCCCGGGAAATTCCCCAGCCCTGGGCACCATGGCTCCAGATGCTTCCCCAGGCTCCTGCCCTGGGGCCTGATGTTGCTCAACTGGGCACGGGTTCGCCACAGGTGAATGTCATTTGCAGACACCAAGGACCGGGGACTTTGGATGCCTTTATTGTGAGGGGGCTTGGAGCGCTGGGGGACCGAAGTCACACTGGTCACAGTCCCTTCTCGAGTAGTTTAGGGCAGATATTAGAGAGTGGAGGCAGGTGGGTCCAAGTTTGACACCTCGGGGCAGGGTGGGGCAGTTTGAGCCAAAGCAAGACTTTTAGTGGCCCAGGCGGGGCGCAGGCCTGAGTCCCCCCTGGAGAACCCTCCGATGGTCGTGGGGACCGCCCGCCCTGGCCCTCTTCACCTGGCGCATAACCCTGGCTGGGCCCAGCCCTGGCCCCAGGTCCCCAGGTCCTCCCTGGGCACTCTGCCTATGCGGGGGCGGGAGAACTGCTGGGAAGTCTGGCCAGGGGAAAATTTGAGGTCCTCTGGTGGCAGGAAGGGCTTCCGTTTCCCGGGTCACGTGCCCAGGGAACCTGGGAACCTGGCCTGGTTACTCAAGGGTGGGGCATGTTGCACCGAGGGAGGCTTGTGGTGGAGGGGCCTGGGTGCGCATGCGGGGTTCCGAGTCTGGGCCCGAAACTGGCCAGCCCCGGCTCGGACAAAAGCCATCTCCTGGGGGCCTCCCCCCTGTTCTTCCATCCGTAAAGGGGGATCCCTTTACGGATGGAAGAACAGGGGGATCTTCGAGGTGGTGGTGACTGGACGGTGGTGTCTGCGGGTTTGCCTCCACGTAGGCCGTATACTGGCACCCCCGCCCCATGTGTCCGAGCCCCTTGGAGGCACAGGGTCGCTTATCTCGGGATGCAGGTGTCCTGCGGTGGTTAAGGAATGGCGTGGGCACTCCACGGGCGAGAGAGGGCACCTGGACCACGAGAGAGCCCCCGGGAAATTCCCCAGCCCTGGGCACCATGGCTCCAGATGCTTCCCCAGGCTCCTGCCCTGGGGCCTTATCTTGCTCAACTGGGCCCGGGTTCGCCGCAGGTGAATGTCATTTGCGGACACCAAGGACCCGAGACCTTGGATGCGTTTATTGGGAGGGGGCTTGGAGCGCTGGGGGATCGAAGTCACACTGGTCACAGTCCCTTCTCGAGTAGTTTAGGGCAGATATTAGAGAGTGGAGGCAGGTGGGTCCAAGTTTGACACCTCGGGCAGGGTGGGGCAGTTTGAGCCAAAGCAAGTCTCTTAGGGGCCCAGGCGGGGCGCAGGCCTGAGTCCTCCCTGGATAACCCTTCCATGGTCGTGGGGACCGCTCGCCCTGGCCCTCTTCACCGGCGCATAACCCTGGCTGGGCCCAGCCCTGGCCCCAGGTCCCCAGGTCCTCCCTGGGCACTCTGCCGATGCGGGGGCGGGATAACTGCTGGGAAGTGTGGCGAGGGGAAAATGTGAGGTCCTCTGGGGGCAGGACGGGCTTCCGTTTCCCGGGTCACGTGCCCAGGGAACCTGGGAACCTGGCCTGGTTACTCAAGGGTGGGGCATGTTGCACAGAGGGAGGCTTGTGGTGGAGTGGCCTGGGTGCGCATGCGGGGTTCCGAGTCTGGGCCCGAAACTGGCCAGCCCCGGCTCGGACAAAAGCCATCTCCTGGGGGCCTCCCCCCTGTTCTTCCATCCGTAAAGGGGGATCCCTTTACGGATGGAAGAACAGGGGGATCTTCGGGGTGGTGGTGACTGGACGCTGGTGTCTGCGGGTTTGCCTCCACGTAGGCCGAATACTGGCACCCCCGCCCCATGTGTCCGAGCCCATAGGAGGCACAGGGACGCTTATCTCGGGATGCAGGTGTCCTGCGGTGGTTAAGGAATGGCGTGGGCACTCCACGGGCGAGAGAGGGCACCTGGACCACGAGAGAGCCCCCGGGAAATTCCCCAGCCCTGGGCACCATGGCTCCAGATGCTTCCCCAGGCTCCTGCCCTGGGGCCTGATCTTGCTCAACTGGGCCAAGGTTCACCGCAGGTGAATGTCATTTGCAGACACCAAGGACCGGGGACTTTGGATGCCTTTATTAGGAGGGGGCTTGGAGCGCTGGGGGACCGAAGTCACACTGGTCACAGTCCCTTCTCGAGTAGTTTAGGGCAGATATTAGAGAGTGGAGGCAGGTGGGTCCAAGTTTGACACCTCGGGGCAGGGTGGGGCAGTTTGAGCCAAAGCAAGACTCTTAGGGGCCCAGGCGGGGCGCAGGCCTGAGTCCCCCCTTGAGAACCCTTCCATGGTCGTCGGACCGCCCGCCCTGGCCCTCTTCACCTGGCGCATAACCGTGGCTGGGCCCAGCCCTGGCCCCAGGTCCCCAGGTCCTCCCTGGGTACTCTGCCTATGCGGCGGCGGGAGAACTGCTGGGAAGTGTGGCCAGGGGAAAATGTGAGGTCCTCTGGGGGCAGGAAGGGCTTCCGTTTCCCGGGTCACGTGCCCAGGGAACCTGGGAACCTGACCTGGTTACTCAAAGGTGGGGCATGTTGCCCCGAGGGAGGCTTGTGGTGGAGTGGCCTGGGTGCGCATGCGGGGTTCCGAGTCTGGGCCCGAAACTGGCCAGCCCCGGCTCGGACAAAAGCCATCTCCTGGGGGCCTCCCCCCTGTTCTTCCATCCGTAAAGGGGGATCCCTTTACGGATGGAAGAACAGGGGGATCTTCGGGGTGGTGGTGACTGGACGGTGGTGTCTGCGGGTTTGCCTCCACGTAGGCCGTATACTGGCACCCCCGCCCCATGTGTCCGAGCCCCTTGGAGGCACAGGGCCGCTTATCTCGGGATGCAGGTGTCCTGCGGTGGTTAAGGAATGGCGTGGGCACTCCACGGGCGAGAGAGGGCACCTGGACCACGAGAGAGCCCCCGGGAAATTCCCCAGTACTTGGCACCATGGCTACAGATGCTTCCCCAGGCTCCTGACCTGGGGCCTGATCTTGCTCACCTGGGCCCGGGTTCGCCGCAGGTGAATGTCATTTGCGGACACCAAGGACCCAAGACCTTGGATGCGTTTATTGGGAGGGGGCTTGGAGCGGTGGGGGACAGAAGTTGCACTGGTCACAGTCCCTTCTCGAGTCGTTTAGGGCAGATATTAGAGAGTGGAGGCAGGTGGGTCCAAGTTTGACACCTCGGGCAGGGTGGGGCAGTTTGAGCCAAAGCAAGTCTCTTAGGGGCCCAGGCGGGGCGCAGGCCTGAGTCCTCCCTGGATAACCCTTCCATGGTCGTGGGGACCGCTCGCCCTGGCCCTCTTCACCTGGCGCATAACCCTGGTTGGGCCCAGCCCTGGCCCCAGGTCCCCAGGTCCTCCCTGGGCACTCTGCCGATGCGGGGGCGGGATAACTGCTGGGAAGTGTGGCGAGGGGAAAATGTGAGGTCCTCTGGGGGCAGGACGGGCTTCCGTTTCCCGGGTCACGTGCCCAGGGAACCTGGGAACCTGGCCTGGTTACTCAAGGGTGGGGCATGTTGCACAGAGGGAGGCTTGTGGTGGAGTGGCCTGGGTGCGCATGCGGGGTTCCGAGTCTGGGCCCGAAACTGGCCAGCCCCGGCTCGGACAAAAGCCATCTCCTGGGGGCCTCCCCCCTGTTCTTCCATCCGTAAAGGGGGATCCCTTTACGGATGGAAGAACAGGGGGATCTTCGGGGTGGTGGTGACTGGACGGTGGTGTCTGCGGGTTTGCCTCCACGTAGGCCTTATACTGGCACCCCCGCCCCATGTGTCCGAGCCCATAGGAGGCACAGGGACGCTTATCTCGGGATGCAGGTGTCCTGCGGTGGTTAAGGAATGGCGTGGGCACTCCACGGGCGAGAGAGGGCACCTGGACCACGAGAGAGCCCCCGGGAAATTCCCCAGCCCTGGGCACCATGGCTCCAGATGCTTCCCCAGGCTCCTGCCCTGGGGCCTGATCTTGCTCAACTGGGCCAAGGTTCACCGCAGGTGAATGTCATTTGCAGACACCAAGGACCGGGGACTTTGGATGCCTTTATTAGGAGGGGGCTTGGAGCGCTGGGGGACCGAAGTCACACTGGTCACAGTCCCTTCTCGAGTAGTTTATGGCAGATATTAGAGAGTGGAGGCAGGTGGGTCCAAGTTTGACACCTCGGGGCAGGGTGGGGCAGTTTGAGCCAAAGCAAGACTCTTAGGGGCCCAGGCGGGGCGCAGGCCTGAGTCCCCCCTGGAGAACCATTCCATGGTCGTCGGACCGCCCGCCCTGGCCCTCTTCACCTGGCGCATAACCGTGGCTGGGCCCAGCCCTGGCCCCAGGTCCCCAGGTCCTCCCTGGGTACTCTGCCTATGCGGCGGCGGGAGAACTGCTGGGAAGTGTGGCCAGGGGAAAATGTGAGGTCCTCTGGGGGCAGGAAGGGCTTCCGTTTCCCGGGTCACGTGCCCAGGGAACCTGGGATCCTGACCTGGTTACTCAAAGGTGGGGCATGTTGCCCCGAGGGAGGCTTGTGGTGGAGTGGCCTGGGTGCGCATGCGGGGTTCCGAGTCTGGGCCCGAAACTGGCCAGCCCCGGCTCGGACAAAAGCCATCTCCTGGGGGCCTCCCCCCTGTTCTTCCATCCGTAAAGGGATCCCCCTTTACGGATGGAAGAACAGGGGGATCTTCGGGGTGGTGGTGACTGGACGGTGGTGTCTGCGGGTTTGCCTCCACGTAGGCCGTTTACTGGCACCCCCGCCCCATGTGTCGGAGCCGCCTGGAGGCCCAGGGCCGCTTATCTCGGGATGCAGGTGTCCTGCGGTGGTTAAGGAATGGCGTGGGCACTCCACGGGGGAGAGATGGCACCTGGACCTCGAGAGAGCCCCCGGGAAATTCCCCAGCCCTGGGCACCATGGCTCCAGATTCTTCCCCAGTCTCCTGCCCTGGGGCCTGTTGTTGCTCAACTGGGCCCGGGTTCGCCACAGGTGAATGTCATTTGAAGACACCAAGGACCGGGGACCTTGGATGCGTTTATTGGGAGGGGGCTTGGAGCGCTGGGGGACCGAAGTCGCACTGGTCACAGTCCCTTCTCGAGTCGTTTAGGGCAGATATTAGAGAGTGGAGGCAGGTGGGTCCAAGTTTGACACCTCGGGGCAGGGTGGGGCAGTTTGAGCCAAAGCAAGACTTTTAGTGGCCCAGGCGGGGCGCAGGCCTGAGTCCCCCCTGGAGAACCCTCCGATGGTCGTGGGGACCGCCCGCCCTGGCCCTCTTCACCTGGCGCATAACCCTGGCTGGGCCTAGCCCTGGCCCCAGGTCCCCAGGTCCTCCCTGGGCACTCTGCGGATGCGGGGGCCGGAGAACTGCTGGGAAGTGTGGCCAGGGGAAAATGTGAGGTCCTCTGGGGGCAGGAAGGGCTTCCGTTTCCCGGGTCACGTGCCCAGGGAACCTGGCAACCTGGCCTGGTTACTCAAGGGTGGGGCATGTTGCCCCGAGGGAGGCTTGTGGTGGAGGGGCCCGGGGTCGCATGCGGGGTTCCGAGTCTGGGCCCGAAACTGGCCAGCCCCGGCTCGGACAAAAGCCATCTCCTGGGGGCCTCCCCCCTGTTCTTACATCCGTAAAGGGGGATCCCTTTACGGATGGAAGAACAGGGGGATCTTCGGGGTGGTGGTGACTGGACGGTGGTGTCTGCGGGTTTGCCTCCACGTAGGCCGTGTACTGGCACCCCCGCCCCATGTGTCCGAGCCCCTTGGTGGCACAGGGCCGCTTATCTCGGGATGCAGGTATCCTGCGGTGGTTAAGGAATGGCGTGGGCACTCCACGGGCGAGAGAGGGCACCTGGACCACGAGAGAGCCCCCGGGAAATTCCCCAGCCCTGGGCACCATGGCTCCAGATGCTTCCCCAGGCTCCTGCCCTGGGGCCTGATCTTGCTCAACTGGGCCCGGGTTCACCGCAGGTGAATGTCATTTGCGTACACCAAGGACCCGAGACCTTGGATGCGTTTATTGTGAGGGGGCTTGGAGCGCTGGGAGACCGAAGTCGCACTGGTCACAGTCCCTTCTCGAGTAGTTTAGGGCAGATATTAGAGAGTGGAGGCAGGTGGGTCCAAGTTTGACACCTCGGGGCAGGGTGGGGCAGTTTGAGCCAAAGCAAGACTCTTAGGGGCCCAGGCGGGGCGCAGGCCTGAGTCCCCCCTGGAGAACCCTCCCATGGTCGTGGGGACCGGCAGCCCTGGCCCTCTTCACCTGGCGTATAACCGTGGCTGGGCCCAGCCCTGGCCCCAGGTCCCCAGGTCCTCCCTGGGCACTCTGCCTATGCGGGGGCGGGAGAACTGCTGGGAAGTGTGGCCAGGGGAAAATGTGAGGTCCTCTGGGGGCAGGAAGGGCTTCCGTTTCCCGGGTCACGTGCCCAGGGAACCTGGGAACCTGGCCTGGTTACTCAAGGGTGGGGCATGTTGCCCCGAGGGAGGCTTGTGGTGGAGGGGCCTGGGTGCGCTTGCGGGGTTCCGAGTCTGGGCCCGAAACTGGCCACCCCGGCTCGGACAAAAGCCATCTCCTGGAGGCCTCCCCCCTGTTCTTCCATCCGTAAAGGGGGATCCCTTTACGGATGGAAGAACAGGGGGATCTTCGGGGTGGTGGTGACTGGACGGTGGTGTCTGCGGGTTTGCCTCCACGTAGGCCGTATACTGGCAGCCCCGCCCCTTGTGTCCGAGCCCCTTGGAGGCACAGGGCCGCTTATCTCGGGATGCAGGTGTCCTGCGGTGGTTAAGGAATGGCGTGGGCACTCCACGGGCGAGAGAGGGCACCTGGACCACGAGAGAGCCCCCGGGAAATTCCCCAGCCCTGGGCACCATGGCTCCAGATGCTTCCCCAGGCTCCTGCCAGGGGGCCTGATCTTTCTCAACTGGGCCCGGGTTCGCCGCAGTTGAATGTCATTTGCGGACACAAGGACCCGAGACCTTGGATGCGTTTATTGGGAGGGGGCTTGGAGCGCTGGGGGACCGAAGTCGCACTGGTCACAGTCCCTTCTCGAGTAGTTTAGGGCAGATATTAGAGAGTGGAGGCAGGTGGGTCCAAGTTTGACACCTCGGGGCAGGGTGGGGCAGTTTGAGCCAAAGCAAGACTCTTAGGGGCCCAGACGGGGCGCAGGCCTGAGTCCCCCCTGGAGAACCCTTCCATGGTCGTCGGACCGCCCGCCCTGGCCCTCTTCACCTGGCGCATAACCGTGGCTGGGCCCAGCCCTGGCCCCAGGTCCCCAGGTCCTCCCTGGGCACTCTGCCTATGCGGGGGCGGGAGAACTGCTGGGAAGTGTGGACAGGGGAAAATGTGAGGTCCTCTGGGGGCAGGAAGGGCTTCCGTTTCCCGGGTCACGTGCCCAGGGAACCTGGGAACCTGGCCTGGTTACTCAAAGGTGGGGCATGTTGCCCCGAGGGAGGCTTGTGGTGGAGTGGCCTGGGTGCGCATGTGCGGTTCCGAGTGTGGGCCCGAAACTGGCCAGCCCCGGCTCGGACAAAAGCCATCTCCTGGGGGCCTCCCCCCTGTTTTTCCATCCGTAAAGGGGGATCCCTTTACGGATGGAAGAACAGGGGATCTTCGGGGTGGTGGTGACTGGACGGTGGTGTCTGCGGGTTTGCCTCCACGTAGGCCATATACTGGCAACCCCGCCCCATGTGTCCGAGCCCCTTGGAGGCACAGGGCCGCTTATCTCAGGATGCAGGTGTCCTGCGGTGGTTAAGGAATGGCGTGGGCACTCCACGGGCGATAGAGGGCACCTGGACCACGAGAGAGCCCCCGGGAAATTCCCCAGCCCTGGGCACCATGGCTCCAGATGCTTCCCCAGGCTCCTGCCCTGGGGCCTGATCTTGCTCAACTGGGCACGGGTTCGGCGCAGGTGAATGTCATTTGCGGACACAAGGACCCGAGACCTTGGATGCGTTTATTGGGAGTGGGCTTGGAGCGCTGGGGGACCGAATTCGCACTGGTCACAGTCCCTTCTCGAGTAGTTTAGGGCAGAGATTATAGATGGAGGCAGGTGGGTCCAAGTTTGACACCTCGGTGCAGGGTGGGGCAGTTTGAGCCAAAGCAAGACTCTGAGGGGCCCAGGCGGGGAGCAGGCCTGAGTCCCCCCTGGAGAACCCTTCCATGGTCGTGGGGACCGCCCGCCCTGGCCCTCTTCACCTGGCACATAACCGTGGCTGGGCCCAGCCCTGGCGCCAGGTCCCCAGGTCCTCCCTGGGCACTCTGCCTATGCGGGGGCGGGAGAACTGCTAGGAAGTGTGGCCAGGGGAAAATGTGAGGTCCTCTGCGGGCAGGAAGGGCTTCCGTTTCCCGGGTCACCTGCCCAGGGAACCTGGGAACCTGGCCTGGTTACTCAAGGGTGGGGCATGTTGCCCCGAGGGAGGCTTGTGGTGGAGGGGCCCGGGTGCGCATGCGGGGTTCCGAGTCTGGGCCCGAAACTGGCCAGCCCCGGCTCGGACAAAAGCCATCTCCTGGGGGCCTCCCCCCTGTTCTTCCATCCGTAAACGGGGATCCCTTTACGGATGGAAGAACAGGGGGATCTTCGGGGTGGTGGTGACTGGACGGTGGTGTCTGCGGGTTTGCCTCCACGTAGGCCGTATACTGGCACCCCCGCCCCACGTGTCCGAGCCCCTTGGAGGCACAGGGCCGCTTATCTCGGGATGCAGTGTCCTGCGGTGGTTAAGGAATGGCGTGGGCGCTCCACGGGCGAGAGAGGGCACCTGGACCACGAGAGAGCCCCCGGGAAATTCCCCAGCCCTGGGCACCATGGCTCCAGATGCTTCCCCAGGCTCCTGCCCTGGGGCCTGATCCTGCTCAACTGGGTACCGGTTCGCCGCAGGTGAATGTTATTTGCGGACATCAAGGACCGGGGACCTTGGATGCGTTTATTGGGAGGGGGCTTGGAGCGCTGGGGGACCGAAGTCGCACTGGTCACAGTCCCTTCTCGAGTAGTTTAGGGCAGATATTAGAGAGTGGAGGCAGGTGGGTCCAAGTTTGACACCTCGGGGCAGGGTGGGGCAGTTTGAGCCAAAGCAAGACTCTTAGGGGCCCAGGCGGGGCGCAGGCCTGAGTCCCCCCTGGAGAACCCTCCCTTGGTCGTGGGGACCGCCCGCCCTGGCCCTCTTCACCTGGCGCATAACCGTGGCTGAGCCCAGCCCTGGCCCCAGGTCCCCAGGTCCTCCCTGGGCACTCTGCCGATGCGGGGGCGGGATAACTGCTGGGAAGTGTGGCCAGGGGACAATGTGAGGTCCTCTGGGGGCAGGACGGGCTTCCGTTTCCCGGGTCACGTGCCCAGGGAACCTAGGAACCTGGCCTGGTTACTCAAGGGTGGGGCATGTTGCACCGAGGGAGGCTTGTGGTGGAGGGGCCTGGGTGCGCATGCGGGGTTCCGAGTCTGGGCCCGAAACTGGCCAGCCCCGGCTCGGACAAAAGCCATCTCCTGGGGGCCATCCCCCTGTTCTTCCATCCGTAAAGGGGGATCCCTTTACGGATGGAAGAACAGGGGGATCTTCGGGGTGGTGGTGACTGGACGGTGGTGTCTGCGGGTTTGCCTCCACGTAGGCCATATACTGGCACCCCCGCCCCATGTGTCCAAGCCCCTTGGAGGCACAGGGCCGCTTATCTCGTGATGCAGGTGTCCTGCGGTGGTTAAGGAATGGCGTGGGCACTCCACGGGCGAGAGAGGGCACCTGGACCACGAGAGAGCCCCCGGGAAATTCCCCAGCCCTGGGCACCATGGCTCCAGATGCTTCCCCAGGCTCCTGCCCTGGGGCCTGATCTTGCTCAACTGGGCCCGGGTTCGCCGCAGGTGAATGTCATTTGCGGACACAAGGACCCGACACCTAGGATGCGTTTATTGGGAGGGGGCTTGGAGCGCTGGGGGACTGAAGTCACACTGGTCACAGTCCCTTCTCGAGTACTTTAGGGCAGATATTAGAGAGTGGAGGCAGGTGGGTCCAAGTTTGACACCTCGGGGCAGGGTGGGGAAGTTTGAGCCAAAGCAAGACTCTTAGGGGCCCAGGCGGGGCGCAGGCCTGTGTCCCCCCCGGAGAAACCTTCCAAAGTCGTGGGGACCGCCCGCCCTGGCCGTCTTCACCTGGCGCATAACCGTGGCTGGGCCCAACCCTGGCCCCAGGTCCCCAGGTCCTCCCTGGGCACTCTGCTGATGCAGGGGCGGGAGAACTGCTGGGAAGTGTGGCCAGGCGAAAATGTGAGGTCCTCTGCGGGCAGGAAGGGCTTCCGTTTCCCGGGTCACCTGCCCAGGGAACCTGGGAACCTGGCCTGGTTACTCAAGGGTGGGGCATGTTGCACCGAGGGAGGCTTGTGGTGGAGGGGCCCGGGTGCGCATGCGGGGTTCCGAGTCTGGGCCCGAAACTGGCCAGCCCCGGCTCGGACAAAAGCCATCTTCTGGTGGCCTCCCCCCTGTTCTTCCATCCGTAAAGGGGGATCCCATTACGGATGGAAGAACAGGGGGATCTTCGGGGTGGTGGTGACTGGACGGTGGTGTCTGCGGGTTTGCCTCCACGTAGGCCGTATACTGGCACCCCAGCCCCATGTGTCCAAGCCCCTTGGAGGCACAGGGCCGCTTATCTCGTGATGCAGGTGTCCTGCGTGGTTAAGGAATGGCGTGGGCACTCCACGGGCGAGAGAGGGCACCTGGACCACGAGAGAGCCCCCGGGAAATTCCCCAGCCCTGGGCACCATGGCTCCAGATGCTTCCCCAGGCTCCTGCCCTGGGGCCTGATCTTGCTCAACTGGGCCCGGGTTCGCCGCAGGTGAATGTCATTTGCGGACACAAGGACCCGAGACCTTGGATGCGTTTATTGGGAGGGGGCTTGGAGCGCTGGGGGACTGAAGTCACACTGGTCACAGTCCCTTCTCGAGTACTTTAGGGCAGATATTAGAGAGTGGAGGCAGGTGGGTCCAAGTTTGACACCTCGGGGCAGGGTGGGGAAGTTTGAGCCAAAGCAAGACTCTTAGGGGCCCAGGCGGAGCGCAGGCCTGTGTCCCCCCCAGAGAAACCTTCCAAAGTCGTGGGGACCGCCCGCCCTGGCCGTCTTCACCTGGCGCATAACCGTGGCTGGGCCCAACCCTGGCCCCAGGTCCCCAGGTCCTCCCTGGGCACTCTGCTGATGCAGGGGCGGGAGAACTGCTGGGAAGTGTGGCCAGGGGAAAATGTGAGGTCCTCTGCGGGCAGGAAGGGCTTCCGTTTCCCGGGTCACCTGCCCAGGGAACCTGGGAACCTGGCCTGGTTACTCAAGGGTGGGGCATGTTGCACCGAGGGAGGCTTGTGGTGGAGGGGCCCGGGTGCGCATGCGGGGTTCCGAGTCTGGGCCCGAAACTGGCCAGCCCCGGCTCGGACAAAAGCCATCTTCTGGTGGCCTCCCCCCTGTTCTTCCATCCGTAAAGGGGGATCCCATTACAGATGGAAGAATAGGGGGATCTTCGGGGTGGTGGTGACTGGACGGTGGTGTCTGCGGGTTTGCCTCCACGTAGGCCGTATACTGGCACCCCAGCCCCATGTGTCCGAGCCCCTTGGAGGCACAGGGCCGCTTATCTCGGGATGCAGTGTCCTGCGGTGGTTAAGGAATGGCGTGGGCACTCCACGGGCGAGAGACGGCACCTGGACCACGAGAGAGCCCCCGGGAAATTCCCCAGCCCTGGGCACAATGGCTCCAGAAGCTTCCCCAGGCTCCTGCCCTGGGGCCTGATCTTGCTGAACTGGGCCCGGGTTGGCAGCAGGTGAATATCATTTGCAGACACCAAGGACCCGAGACCTTGGTTGCGTTTATTGGGAGGGGGTTTGGAGCGCTGGGGGACGGAAGTCGCACTGGTCACAGTCCCTTCTCGAGTAGTTTAGGGCAGATATTAGAGAGTGGAGGCAGGTGGGTCCATTTTGACACCTCGGGGCAGGGTGGGGCAGTTTGAGCCAAAGCAAGACTCTTAGGGGCCCAGGCGGGGCGCAGGCCTGAGTCCCCCCTGGAGAACCCTCCCATGGTCGTGGGGACCGCCCCCCCTGGCCCTCTTCACCTGGCGCATAACCGTGGCTGGGCCCAGCCCTGGCCTCAGGTCCACAGGTCCTCCCTGGGCACTCTGATGATGCGGGGGCACAGAACTGCTGGGAAGTGTGGCCAGGGGAAAATGTGAGGTCCTCTGGGGGCAGGATGGGCTTCCGTTTCCCGGGTCACGTGCCCAGGGAACCTGGGAACCTGGCCTCGTTACTCAAGGGTGGGGCATGTTGCCCCGAGGGAGGCTTGTGGTGGAGGGGCCCGGGGTCGCATGCGGGGTTCCGAGTCTGGGCCCGAAACTGGCCAGCCCCGGCTCGGACAAAAGCCATCTCCTGGGGGCCTCCCCCCTGTTCTTCCATCCGTAAAGGGGGATCCCTTTACGGATGGAAGAACAGGGGGATCTTCGGGGTGGTGGTGACTGGACGGTGGTGTCTGCGGGTTTGCCTCCACGTAGGCCGTGTACTGGCACCCCCGCCCCATGTGTCCGAGCCCCTTGGTGGCACAGGGCCGCTTATCTCGGGATGCAGGTATCCTGCGGTGGTTAAGGAATGGCGTGGGCACTCCACGGGCGAGAGAGGGCACCTGGACCATGAGAGAGCCCCCGGGAAATTCCCCAGCCCTGGGCACCATTGCTCCAGATGCTTCCCCAGGCTCCTGCCCTGGGGCCTGATCTTGCTCAACTGGGCCCGGGTTCACCGCAGGTGAATGTCATTTGCGTACACCAAGGACCCGAGACCTTGGATGCGTTTATTGTGAGGGGGCTTGGAGCGCTGGGGGACCGAAGTCGCACTGGTCACAGTCCCTTCTCGAGTAGTTTAGGGCAGATATTAGAGAGTGGAGGCAGGTGGGTCCAAGTTTGACACCTCGGGGCAGGGTGGGGCAGTTTGAGCCAAAGCAAGACTCTTAGGGGCCCAGGCGGGGCGCAGGCCTGAGTCCCCCCTGGAGAACCCTCCTATGGTCGTGGGGACCGCCCGCCCTGGCCCTGTTCACCTGGCGTATAACCGTGGCTGGGCCCAGCCCTGGCCCCAGGTCCCCAGGTCCTCCCTGGGCACTCTGCCTATGCGGGGGCGGGAGAACTGCTGGGAAGTGTGGCCAGGGGAAAATGTGAGGTCCTCTGGGGGCAGGAAGGGCTTCCGTTTCCTGGGTCACGTGCCCAGGGAACCTGGGAACCTGGCCTGGTTACTCAAGGGTGGGGCATGTTGCCCCGAGGGAGGCTTGTGGTGGAGGGGCCTGGGTGCGCTTGCGGGGTTCCGAGTCTGGGCCCGAAACTGGCCAGCCCCGGCTCGGACAAAAGCCATCTCCTGGAGGCCTCCCCCCTGTTCTTCCATCCGTAAAGGGGGATCCCTTTACGGATGGAAGAACAGGGGGATCTTCGGGGTGGTGGTGACTGGACGGTGGTGTCTGCGGGTTTGCCTCCACGTAGGCCATATACTGGCAGTCCCGCCCCTTGTGTCCGAGCCCCTTGGAGGCACAGGGCTGCTTATCTCGGGATGCAGGTTTCCTGCGGTGGTTAAGGAATGGCGTGGGCACTCCACGGGCGATAGAGGGCACCTGGACCACGAGAGAGCCCCCGGGAAATTCCCCAGCCCTGGGCACCATGGCTCCAGATGCTTCCCCAGGCTCCTGCCCTGGGGCCTGATCTTGCTCAACTGGGCACGGGTTCGGCGCAGGTGAATGTCATTTGCGGACACAAGGACCCGAGACCTTGGATGCGTTTATTGGGAGTGGGCTTGGAGCGCTGGGGGACCGAAGTCGCACTGGTCACAGTCCCTTCTCGAGTAGTTTAGGGCAGAGATTATAGATGGAGGCAGGTGGGTCCAAGTTTGACACCTCGGTGCAGGGTGGGGCAGTTTGAGCCAAAGCAAGACTCTGAGGGGCCCAGGCGGGGAGCAGGCCTGAGTCCCCCCTGGAGAACCCTTCCATGGTCGTGGGGACCGCCCGCCCTGGCCCTCTTCACCTGGCACATAACCGTGGCTGGGCCCAGCCCTGGCGCCAGGTCCCCAGGTCCTCCCTGGGCACTCTGCCTATGCGGGGGCGGGAGAACTGCTAGGAAGTGTGGCCAGGGGAAAATGTGAGGTCCTCTGCGGGCAGGAAGGGCTTCCGTTTCCCGGGTCACCTGCCCAGGGAACCTGGGAACCTGGCCTGGTTACTCAAGGGTGGGGCATGTTGCCCCGAGGGAGGCTTGTGGTGGAGGGGCCCGGGTGCGCATGCGGGGTTCCGAGTCTGGGCCCGAAACTGGCCAGCCCCGGCTCGGACAAAAGCCATCTCCTGGGGGCCTCCCCCCTGTTCTTCCATCCGTAAACGGGGATCCCTTTACGGATGGAAGAACAGGGGGATCTTCGGGGTGGTGGTGACTGGACGGTGGTGTCTGCGGGTTTGCCTCCACGTAGGCCGTATACTGGCACCCCCGCCCCACGTGTCCGAGCCCCTTGGAGGCACAGGGCCGCTTATCTCGGGATGCAGTGTCCTGCGGTGGTTAAGGAATGGCGTGGGCGCTCCACGGGCGAGAGATGGCACCTGGACCACGAGAGAGCCCCCGGGAAATTCCCCAGCCCTGGGCACCATGGCTCCAGATGCTTCCCCAGGCTCCTGCCCTGGGGCCTGATCCTGCTCAACTGGGTACCGGTTCGCCGCAGGTGAATGTTATTTGCGGACATCAAGGACCGGGGACCTTGGATGCGTTTATTGGGAGGGGGCTTGGAGCGCTGGGGGACCGAAGTCGCACTGGTCACAGTCCCTTCTCGAGTAGTTTAGGGCAGATATTAGAGAGTGGAGGCAGGTGGGTCCAAGTTTGACACCTCGGGGCAGGGTGGGGCAGTTTGAGCCAAAGCAAGACTCTTAGGGGCCCAGGCGGGGCGCAGGCCTGAGTCCCCCCTGGAGAACCCTCCCTTGGTCGTGGGGACCGCCCGCCCTGGCCCTCTTCACCTGGCGCATAACCGTGGCTGAGCCCAGCCCTGGCCCCAGGTCCCCAGGTCCTCCCTGGGCACTCTGCCGATGCGGGGGCGGGATAACTGCTGGGAAGTGTGGACAGGGGACAATGTGAGGTCCTCTGGGGGCAGGACGGGCTTCCGTTTCCCGGGTCACGTGCCCAGGGAACCTGGGAACCTGGCCTGGTTACTCAAGGGTGGGGCATGTTGCACCGAGGGAGGCTTGTGGTGGAGGGGCCCGGGTGCGCATGC
The DNA here is from genome assembly GCF_022682495.2 of Desmodus rotundus. Classification (NCBI taxonomy): domain Eukaryota; kingdom Metazoa; phylum Chordata; class Mammalia; order Chiroptera; family Phyllostomidae; genus Desmodus; species Desmodus rotundus. The sequence continues at coordinate 40,814,354 of NC_071387.1, read as the reverse complement.
GGGGTTCCGAGTCTGGGCCCGAAACTGGCCAGCCCCGGCTCGGACAAAAGCCATCTCCTGGGGGCCTCCCCCCTGTTCTTCCATCCGTAAAGGGGGATCCCTTTACGGATGGAAGAACAGGGGGATCTTCGGGGTGGTGTTGACTGGACGGTGGTGTCTGCGGGTTTGCCTCCACGTAGGCCGTATACTGGCACCCCCGCCCCACGTGTCCGAGCCCTTTGGAGGCACAGGGCCGCTTATCTCGGGATGCAGTGTCCTGCGGTGGATAAGGAATGGCGTGGGCGCTCCACGGGCGAGAGAGGGCACCTGGACCACGAGAGAGCCCCCGGGAAATTCCCCAGCCCTGGGCACCATGGCTCCAGATGCTTCCCCAGGCTCCTTCCCGGGGGCCTGATCTTGCTCAACTGGGTCCGGGTTCGGCGCAGGTGAATGTCATTTGCGGACACAAGGACCCGAGACCTTGGATGCGTTTATTGGGAGTGGGCTTGGAGCGCAGGGGGACCGAAGTCGCACTGGTCACAGTCCCTTCTCGAGTAGTTTAGGGCAGATATTAGAGAGTGGAGGCAGGTGGGTCCAAGTTTGACACCTCGGGGCAGGGTGGGGCAGTTTGAGCCAAAGCAAGACTCTTAGGGGCCCAGGCGGGGCGCAGGCCTGAGTCCCCCCTGGAGAACCCTTCCATGGTCGTGGGGACCGCCCGCCCTGGCCCTCTTCACCTGGCACATAACCGTGGCTGGGCCCAGCCCTGGCCCCAGGTCCCCAGGTCCTCCCTGGGCACTCTGCCTATGCGGGGGCGGGAGAACTGCTAGGAAGTGTGGCCAGGGGAAAATGTGAGGTCCTCTGCGGGCAGGAAGGGCTTCCGTTTCCCGGGTCACGTGCCCAGGGAACCTGGGAACCTGGCCTGGTTACTCAAGGGTGGGGCATGTTGCCCCGAGGGAGGCTTGTGGTGGAGGGGCCTGGGTGCGCATGCGGGGTTCCGAGTCTGGGCCCGAAACTGGCCAGCCCCGGCTCGGACAAAAGCCATCTCCTGGGGGCCTCCCCCCTGTTCTTCCATCCGTAAAGGGGGATCCCTTTACTGATGGAAGAACAGGGGGATCTTCGGGGTGGTGGTGACTGGACGGTGGTGTCTTCGGGTTTGCCTCCACGTAGGCTATATACTGGCAGCCCCGCCCCATGTGTCCGAGCCCCTTGGAGGCACAGGGCCGCTTATCTCGGGATGCAGGTGTCCTGCGGTGGTTAAGGAATGGCGTGGGCACTCCACGGGCGAGAGAGGGCACCTGGACCACGAGAGAGCCCCCGGGAAATTCCCCAGCCCTGGGCACCATGGCTCCAGATGCTTCCCCAGCTCCTGCCCTGGGGCCTGATGTTGCTCAACTGGGCCCGGGTTCGCCGCAGGTGAATGTCATTTGCGGACACCAAGGCCCCGAGACCTTGGATGCGTTTATTGGGAGGGGGCTTGGAGCGCTGGGGGACCGAAGTCGCACTGGTCACAGTCCCTTCTCGAGTAGTTTAGGGCAGATATTAGAGAGTGGAGGCAGGTGGGTCCAAGTTTGACACCTCGGGGCAGGGTGGGGCAGTTTGAGCCAAAGCAAGACTTTTAGTGGCCCAGGCGGGGCGCAGGCCTGAGTCCCCCCTGGAGAACCCTCCAATGGTCGTGGGGACCGCCCGCCCTGGCCCTCTTCACCTGGCGCATAACCCTGGCTGGGCCTAGCCCTGGCCCCAGGTCCCCAGGTCCTCCCTGGGCACTATGCGGATGCGGGGGTGGGAGAACTGCTGGGAAGTGTGGCCAGGGGAAAATGTGAGGTCCTCTGGGGGCAGGAAGGGCTTCCGTTTCCCGGGTCACGTGCCCAGGGAACCTGGGAACCTGGCCTGGTTACTCAAGGGTGGGGCATGTTGCCCCGAGGGAGGCTTGTGGTGGAGGGGCCTGGGTGCGCATGCGGGGTTCCGAGTCTGGGCCCGAAACTGGCCAGCCCCGGCTCGGACAAAAGCCATCTCCTGGGGGCCTCCCCCCTGTTCTTCCATCCGTAAAGGGGGATCCCTTTACCGATGGAAGAACAGGGGGATCTTCGGGGTGGTGGTGACTGGACGGTGGTGTCTGCGGGTTTGCCTCCACGTAGGCCGTATACTTGCAGCCCCGCCCCATGTGTCCGAGCCCCTTGGAGGCACAGCGCCGCTTATGTAGGGATGCAGGTGTCCTGCGGTGGTTAAGGAATGGCGTGGGCACTCCACGGGCGAGAGAGGGCACCTGGACCACGAGAGAGCCCCCGGGAAATTCCCCAGCCCTGGGCACCATGGCTCCAGATGCTTCCCCAGGCTCCTGCCCTGGGGCCTGATGTTGCTCAACTGGGCCCGGGTTCGCCGCAGGTGAATGTCATTTGCGGACACCAAGGATCCGAGACCTTGGATGCGTTTATTGGGGGGGGCTTGGAGCGCTGGGGGACCGAAGTCGCACTGGTCACAGTCCCTTCTCGAGTAGTTTAGGGCAGATATTAGAGAGTGGAGGCAGGTGGGTCCAAGTTTGACACCTCGGGGCAGGGTGGGGCAGTTTGAGCCAAAGCAAGACTCTTAGGGGCCCAGGCGGGGCGCAGGCCTGAGTCCCCCCTGGAGAACCCTTCCATGGTGGTGGGGACCGCCCGCCCTGGCCCTCTTCACCTGGCGCATAACCCTGGCTGGGCCCCGCCCTGGCCCCAGGTCCCCAGGTCCTCCCTGGGCACTCTGCCTATGACGGGGCGGGAAACTGCTGGGAAGTGTGGCCAGGGGAAAATGTGAGGTCCTCTGCGGGCAGGAAGGGCTTCCGTTTCCCGGGTCACGTGCCCAGGGAACCTGGGAACCTGTCCTGGTTACTCAAGGTTGGGGCATGTTGCCCCGAGGGAGGCTTGTGGTGGAGGGGCCTGGGTGCGCATGCGGGGTTCCGAGTCTGGGCCCGAAACTGGCCAGCCCCGGCTCGGACAAAAGCCATCTCCTGGGGGCCTCCCCCCTGTTCTTCCATCCGTAAAGGGGGATCTCTTTACGGATGGAAGAACAGGGGGATCTTCGGGGTGGTGGTGACTGGACGGTGGTGTCTGCGGGTTTGCCTCCACGTAGGCCGTATACTTATAGCCCCGACCCATGTGTCCGAGCCCCTTGGAGGCACAGCGCCGCTTATCTCGGGATGCAGGTGTCCTGCGGTGGTTAAGGAATGGCGTGGGCACTCCACGGGTGAGAGAGGGCACCTGGACCACGAGAGAGCCCCCGGGAAATTCCCCAGCCCTGGGCACCATGGCTCCAGATGCTTCCCCAGGCTCCTGCCCTGGGGCCTGATGTTGCTCAACTGGGCCCGGGTTCGCCGCAGGTGAATGTCATTTGCGGACAACAAGGATCCGAGACCTTGGATGCGTTTATTGGGGGGGGCTTGGAGCGCTGGGGGACCGAAGTCGCACTGGTCACAGTCCCTTCTCGAGTAGTTTAGGGCAGATATTAGAGAGTGGAGGCAGCTGGGTCCAAGTTTGACACCTCGGGGCAGGGTGGGGCAGTTTGAGCCAAAGCAAGACTCTTAGGGGCCCAGGCGGGGCGCAGGTCTGAGTCCCCCATGGAGAACCCTTCCATGGTCGTGGGGACCGCCCGCCCTGGCCCTCTTCACCTGGCGCATAACCCTGGCTGGGCCCAGCCCTGGCCCCAGGTCCCCAGGTCCTCCCTGGGCACTCTGCGGATGCGGGGGCGGGAGAACTGCTGGGAAGTGTGGCCAGGGGAAAATGTGAAGTCCTCTGGGGGCAGGAAGGGCTTCCGTTTCCCGGGTCACGTGCCCAGGGAACATGGGAACCTGGCCTGGTTACTCAAGGGTGGGGCATGTTGCCCCGAGGGAGGCTTGTGGTGGAGGGGCCTGGGTGCGCATGCGGGGTTTCGAGTCTGGGCCCGAAACTGGCCAGCCCCGGCTCGGACAAAAGCCATCTCCTGGGGGCCTCCCCCCTGTTCTTCCATCCGTAAAGGGGGATCCCTTTACGGATGGAAGAACAGGGGGATCTTCGGGGTGGTGGTGACTGGACGGTGGTGTCTGCGGGTTTGCCTCCACGTAGGCCGTATACTGGCACCCCCGCCCCATGTGTCCGAGCCCCTTAGAGGCACAGCGCTGCTTATCTCGGGATGCAGGTGTCCTGCGGTGGTTAAGGAATGGCGTGGGCACTCCACGGGCGAGAGAGGGCACCTGGACCACGAGAGAGCCCCCGGGAAATTCCCCAGCCCTGGGCACCATGGCTCCAGATGCTTCCCCAGGCTCCTTCCCGGGGGCCTGATCTTGCTCAACTGGGTCCGGGTTCGGCGCAGGTGAATGTCATTTGCGGACACAAGGACCCGAGACCTTGGATGCGTTTATTGGGAGTGGGCTTGGAGCGCAGGGGGACCGAAGTCGCACTGGTCACAGTACCTTCTCGAGTAGTTTAGGGCAGATATTAGAGAGTGGAGGCAGGTGGGTCCAAGTTTGACACCTCGGGGCAGGGTGGGGCAGTTTGAGCCAAAGCAAGACTCTTAGGGGCCCAGGCGGGGCGCAGGCCTGAGTCCCCCCTGGAGAACCCTTCCATGGTCGTGGGGACCGCCCGCCCTGGCCCTCTTCACCTGGCACATAACCGTGGCTGGGCCCAGCCCTGGCCCCAGGTCCCCAGGTCCTCCCTGGGCACTCTGCCTATGCGGGGGCGGGAGAACTGCTAGGAAGTGTGGCCAGGGGAAAATGTGAGGTCCTCTGCGGGCAGGAAGGGCTTCCGTTTCCCGGGTCACGTGCCCAGGGAACCTGGGAACCTGGCCTGGTTACTCAAGGGTGGGGCATGTTGCCCCGAGGGAGGCTTGTGGTGGAGGGGCCTGGGTGCGCATGCGGGGTTCCGAGTCTGGGCCCGAAACTGGCCAGCCCCGGCTCGGACAAAAGCCATCTCCTGGGGGCCTCCCCCCTGTTCTTCCATCCGTAAAGGGGGATCCCTTTACTGATGGAAGAACAGGGGGATCTTCGGGGTGGTGGTGACTGGACGGTGGTGTCTTCGGGTTTGCCTCCACGTAGGCTATATACTGGCAGCCCCGCCCCATGTGTCCGAGCCCCTTGGAGGCACAGGGCCGCTTATCTCGGGATGCAGGTGTCCTGCGGTGGTTAAGGAATGGCGTGGGCACTCCACGGGCGAGAGAGGGCACCTGGACCACGAGAGAGCCCCCGGGAAATTCCCCAGCCCTGGGCACCATGGCTCCAGATGCTTCCCCAGCTCCTGCCCTGGGGCCTGATGTTGCTCAACTGGGCCCGGGTTCGCCGCAGGTGAATGTCATTTGCGGACACCAAGGCCCCGAGACCTTGGATGCGTTTATTGGGAGGGGGCTTGGAGCGCTGGGGGACCGAGGTCGCACTGGTCACAGTCCCTTCTCGAGTAGTTTAGGGCAGATATTAGAGAGTGGAGGCAGGTGGGTCCAAGTTTGACACCTCGGGGCAGGGTGGGGCAGTTTGAGCCAAAGCAAGACTTTTAGTGGCCCAGGCGGGGCGCAGGCCTGAGTCCCCCCTGGAGAACCCTCCAATGGTCGTGGGGACCGCCCGCCCTGGCCCTCTTCACCTGGCGCATAACCCTGGCTGGGCCTAGCCCTGGCCCCAGGTCCCCAGGTCCTCCCTGGGCACTATGCGGATGCGGGGGCGGGAGAACTGCTGGGAAGTGTGGCCAGGGGAAAATGTGAGGTCCTCTGGGGGCAGGAAGGGCTTCCGTTTCCCGGGTCACGTGCCCAGGGAACCTGGGAACCTGGCCTGGTTACTCAAGGGTGGGGCATGTTGCCCCGAGGGAGGCTTGTGGTGGAGGGGCCTGGGTGCGCATGCGGGGTTCCGAGTCTGGGCCCGAAACTGGCCAGCCCCGGCTCGGACAAAAGCCATCTCCTGGGGGCCTCCCCCCTGTTCTTCCATCCGTAAAGGGGGATCCCTTTACGGATGGAAGAACAGGGGGATCTTCGGGGTGGTGGTGACTGGACGGTGGTGTCTGCGGGTTTGCCTCCACGTAGGCCGTATACTTGCAGCCCCGCCCCATGTGTCCGAGCCCCTTGGAGGCACAGCGCCGCTTCTGTAGGGATGCAGGTGTCCTGCGGTGGTTAAGGAATGGCGTGGGCACTCCACGGGCGAGAGAGGGCACCTGGACCACGAGAGAGCCCCCGGAAATTCCCCAGCCCTGGGCACCATGGCTCCAGATGCTTCCCCAGGCTCCTGCCCTGGGGCCTGATGTTGCTCAACTGGGCCCGGGTTCGCCGCAGGTGAATGTCATTTGCGGACACCAAGGATCCGAGACCTTGGATGCGTTTATTGGGGGGGGCTTGGAGCGCTGGGGGACCGAAGTCGCACTGGTCACAGTCCCTTCTCGAGTAGTTTAGGGCAGATATTAGAGAGTGGAGGCAGGTGGGTCCAAGTTTGACACCTCGGGGCAGGGTGGGGCAGTTTGAGCCAAAGCAAGACTCTTAGGGGCCCAGGCGGGGCGCAGGCCTGAGTCCCCCCTGGAGAACCCTTCCATGGTCGTGGGGACCGCCCGCCCTGGCCCTCTTCACCTGGCGCATAACCCTGGCTGGGCCCCGCCCTGGCCCCAGGTCCCCAGGTCCTCCCTGGGCACTCTGGGGATGCGGGGGCGGGAGAACTGCTGGGAAGTGTGGCCAGGGGAAAATGTGAGGTCCTCTGCGGGCAGGACGGGCTTCCATTTCCCGGGTCACGTGCCCAGGGAACCTGGGAACCTGGCCTGGTTACTCAAGGTGGGGCATGTTGCCCCGAGGGAGGCTTGTGGTGGAGGGGCCTGGGTGCGCATGCGGGGTTCCCAGTCTGGGCCCGAAACTGGCCAGCCCCGGCTCGGACAAAAGCCATCTCCTGGGGGCCTCCCCCCTGTTCTTCCATCCGTAAAGGGGGATCCCTTTACGGATGGAAGAACAGGGGGATCTTCGGGGTGGTGGTGACTGGACGGTGGTGTCTGCGGGTTTGCCTCCACGTAGGCCGTATACTGGCACCCCCGCCCCATGTGTCCGAGCCCCTTGGAGGCACAGCGCCGCTTATCTCGGGATGCTGGTGTCCTGCGGTGGTTAAGGAATGGCGTGGGCACTCCACGGGTGAGAGAGGGCACCTGGACCGCGAGAGAGCCCCCGGGAAATTCCCCAGCCCTGGGCACCATGGCTCCAGACGCTTCCCCAGGCTCCTGCCCTGGGGCCTGATGTTGCTCAACTGGGCCCGGGTTCACCGCAGGTGAATGTCATTTGCGGACACCAAGGATCCGAGACCTTGGATGCGTTTATTGGGGGGGGCTTGGAGCGCTGGGGGACCGAAGTCGCACTGGTCACAGTCCCTTCTCGAGTAGTTTAGGGCAGATATTAGAGAGTGGAGGCAGGTGGGTCCAAGTTTGACACCTCGGGGCAGGGTGGGGCAGTTTGAGCCAAAGCAAGACTCTTAGGGGCCCAGGCGGGGCGCAGGCCTGAGTCCCCACTGGAGAACCCTTCCATGGTCGTGGGGACCGCCCGCCCTGGCCCTCTTCACCTGGCGCATAACCCTGGCTGGGCCTAGCCCTGGCCGCAGGTCCCCAGGTCCTCCCTGGGCACTCTGCCGATGCGGGGGCCGGAGAATTGCTGGGAAGTGTGGCCAGGGGAAAATGTGAGGTCCTCTGGGGGCAGGAAGGGCTTCCGTTTCCCGGGTCACGTGCCCAGGGAACCTGGGAACCTGGCCTGGTTACTCAAGTGTGGGCATGTTGCACCAAGGGAGGCTTGTGTTGGAGGGGCCTGGGTGCTCATGCGGGGTTCCGAGTCTGGGCCCGAAACTGGCCAGCCCCGGCTCGGACAAAAGCCATCTCCTGGGGGCCTCCCCCCTGTTCTTCCATCCGTAAAGGGGGATCCCTTTACGGATGGAAGAACAGGGGGATCTTCGGGGTGGTGGTGACTGGACGGTGGTATCTGCGGGTTTGCCTCCACGTAGGCCGTATACTGGCACCCCCGCCCCAAGTGTCCGAGCCCATAGGAGGCACAGGGACGCTTATCTCGGGATGCAGGTGTCCTGCGGTGGTTAAGGAATGGCGTGGGCACTCCACGGGCGAGAGAGGGCACGTGGACCACGAGAGAGTCCCCGGGAAATTCCCCAGCCCTGGGCATCTTGGCTCCAGATGCTTCCCCAGGCTCCTGCCCTGGGGCCTGATATTGCTCAACTGGGCTCGGGTTCGCCGCAGGTGAATGTCATTTGCGGACACCAAGGACCCGAGACCTTGGATGCGTTTATTGGGAGGGGGCTTGGAGCGCTGGGGGACTGAAGTCACACTGGTCACAGTCCCTTCTCGAGTACTTTAGGGCAGTTATTAGAGAGTGGAGGCAGGTGGGTCCAAGTTTGACACCTCGGGGCAGGGTGGGGAAGTTTGAGCCAAAGCAAGACTCTTAGGGGCCCAGGCGGGGCGCAGGCCTGTGTCCCCCCCGTAGAAACCTTCCAAAGTCGTGGGGACCGCCCGCCCTGGCCCTCTTCACCTGGCGCATAACCGTGGCTGGGCCCAACCCTGGCCCCAGGTCCCCAGGTCCTCCCTGGGCACTCTGCTGATGCAGGGGCGGGAGAACTGCTAGGAAGTGTGGCCAGGGGAAAATGTTAGGTCCTCTGCGGGCAGGAAGGGCTTCCGTTTCCCGGGTCACGTGCCCAGGGAACCTGGGAACCTGGCCTGGTTACTCAAGGGTGGGGCATGTTGCCCCGAGGGAGGCTTGTGGTGGAGGGGCCTGGGTGCGCATGCGAGGTTCCGAGTCTGGGCCCGAAACTGGCCAGCCCCGGCTCGGACATAAGCCATCTCCTGGGGGCCTCCCCCCTGTTCTTCCTTCGGTAAAGGGGGATCCCTTTATGGATGGAAGAACAGGGGGATCTTCGGGGAGGTGGTGACTGGACGGTGGTGTCTGCGGGTTTGCCTCCACGTAGGCCGTATACTGGCACCCCCGCCCCATGTGTCCGAGCCCCTTGGAGGCACTGGGCCGCTTATCTCGGGATGCAGGTGTCCTGCGGTGGTTAAGGAATGGCGTGGGCACTCCACGGGCGAGAGAGGGCACCTGGACCACGAGAGAGCCCCCGGGAAATTCCCCAGCCCTGGGCACCATGGCTCCAGATGCTTCCCCAGGCTCCTGCCCTGGGGCCTGATCTTGCTCAACTGGGCCCGGGTTCGCCACAGGTGAATGTCATTTGCGGACACAAGGACCCGAGACCTTGGATGCGTTTATTGTGACGGGGCTTGGAGCGCTGGGGGACCGAAGTCGCACTGGTCACAGTCCCTTCTCGAGTAGTTTAGGGCAGATATTAGAGAGTGGAGGCAGGTGGGTCCAAGTTTGACACCTCGGGGCAGGGTGGGGCAGTTTGAGCCAAAGCAAGACTCTTAGGGGCCCAGGCGGGGCGCAGGCCTGAGTCCCCCCTGGAGAACCCTTCCATGGTCGTGGGGACCGCCCGCCCTGGCCCTCTTCACCTGGCACATAACCGTGGCTGGGCCCAGCCCTGGCCCCAGGTCCCCAGGTCCTACCTGGGCACTCTGCGGTTGCGGGGGCGGGAGAACAGCTAGAAAGTGTGGCCAGGGGAAAATGTGAGGTCCTCTGCGGGCAGGACGGGCTTCCATTTCCCGGGTCACGTGCCCAGGGAACCTGGGAACCTGGCCTGGTTACTCAAGGTGGGGCATGTTGCCCCGAGGGAGGCTTGTGGTGGAGGGGCCTGGGTGCGCATGCGGGGTTCCGAGTCTGGGCCCGAAACTGGCCAGCCCCGGCTCGGACAAAAGCCATCTCCTGGGGGCCTCCCCCCTGTTCTTCCATCCGTAAAGGGGGATCCCTTTACTGATGGAAGAACAGGGGGATCTTCGGGGTGGTGGTGACTGGACGGTGGTGTCTGCGGGTTTGCCTCCACGTAGGCCGTATACTGGCACCCCCGCCCCATGTGTCCGAGCCCCTTGGAGGCACAGCGCCGCTTATCTCGGGATGCTGGTGTCCTGCGGTGGTTAAGGAATGGCGTGGGCACTCCACGGGTGAGAGAGGGCACCTGGACCGCGAGAGAGCCCCCGGGAAATTCCCCAGCCCTGGGCACCATGGCTCCAGACGCTTCCCCAGGCTCCTGCCCTGGGGCCTGATCTTGCTCAACTGGGCCTGGGTTCACCGCAGTTGAATGTCATTTGCGGACACCAAGGATCCGAGAACTTGGATGCGTTTATTGGGGGGGGCTTGGAGCGCTGGGGGACCGAAGTCGCACTGGTCACAGTCCCTTCTCGAGTAGTTTAGGGCAGATATTAGAGAGTGGAGGCAGGTGGGTCCAAGTTTGACACCTCGGGGCAGGGTGGGGCAGTTTGAGCCAAAGCAAGACTCTTAGGGGCCCAGGCGGGGCGCAGGCCTGAGTCCTCCCTGGAGAACCCTTCCATGGTCGTGGGGACCGCCCGCCCTGGCCCTCTTCACCTGGCGCATAACCGTGGCTGGGCCGAGCCCTGGCCCCAGGTCCCCAGGTCCTCCCTGGGGACTCTGCCTATGCCGGGGCGGGAAACTGCTGGGAAGTGTGGCCAGGGGAAAATGTGAGGTCCTCTGCGGGCAGGAAGGGCTTCCGTTTCCTGGGTCACCTGCCCAGGGAACATGGGAACCTGGCCTGGTTACTCAAGGGTGGGGCATGTTGCCCCGAGGGAGGCTTGTGGTGGAGGGGCCTGGGTGCGCATGCGGGGTTCCGAGTCTGGGCCCGAAACTGGCCAGCCCCGGCTCGGACAAAAGCCATCTCCTGGGGGCCTCCCCCCTGTTCTTCCATCCGTAAAGGGGGATCCCTTTACGGATGGAAGAACAGGGGGATCTTCGGGGTGGTGGTGACTGGACGGTGGTGTCTGCGGGTTTGCCTCCACGTAGGCCGTATACTGTCACCCCCGCCCCATGTGTCCGAGCCCCTTGGAGGCACTGGGCCGCTTATCTCGGGATGCAGGTGTCCTGCGGTGGTTAAGGAATGGCGTGGGCACTCCACGGGCGAGAGAGGGCACCTGGACCACGAGAGAGCCCCCGGGAAATTCCCCAGCCCTGGGCACCATGGCTCCAGATGCTTCCCCAGGCTCCTGCCCTGGGGCCTGATCTTGCTCAACTGGGCCCGGGTTCGCCACAGGTGAATGTCATTTGCGGACACAAGGACCCGAGACCTTGGATGCGTTTATTGTGACGGGGCTTGGAGCGCTGGGGGACCGAAGTCGCACTGGTCACAGTCCCTTCTCGAGTAGTTTAGGGCAGATATTAGAGAGTGGAGGCAGGTGGGTCCAAGTTTGACACCTCGGGGCAGGGTGGGGCAGTTTGAGCCAAAGCAAGACTCTTAGGGGCCCAGGCGGGGCGCAGGCCTGAGTCCCCCCTGGAGAACCCTTCCATGGTCGTGGGGACCGCCCGCCCTGGCCCTCTTCACCTGGCACATAACCGTGGCTGGGCCCAGCCCTGGCCCCAGGTCCCCAGGTCCTACCTGGGCACTCTGCGGTTGCGGGGGCGGGAGAACAGCTAGAAAGTGTGGCCAGGGGAAAATGTGAGGTCCTCTGCGGGCAGGACGGGCTTCCATTTCCCGGCTCACGTGCCCAGGGAACCTGGGAACCTGGCCTGGTTACTCAAGGTGGGGCATGTTGCCCCGAGGGAGGCTTGTGGTGGAGGGGCCTGGGTGCGCATGCGGGGTTCCGAGTCTGGGCCCGAAACTGGCCAGCCCCGGCTCGGACAAAAGCCATCTCCTGGGGGCCTCCCCCCTGTTCTTCCATCCGTAAAGGGGGATCCCTTTACTGATGGAAGAACAGGGGGATCTTCGGGGTGGTGGTGACTGGACGGTGGTGTCTGCGGGTTTGCCTCCACGTAGGCCGTATACTGGCACCCCCGCCCCATGTGTCCGAGCCCCTTGGAGGCACAGCGCCGCTTATCTCGGGATGCTGGTGTCCTGCGGTGGTTAAGGAATGGCGTGGGCACTCCACGGGTGAGAGAGGGCACCTGGACCGCGAGAGAGCCCCCGGGAAATTCCCCAGCCCTGGGCACCATGGCTCCAGACGCTTCCCCAGGCTCCTGCCCTGGGGCCTGATGTTGCTCAACTGGGCCCGGGTTCGCCGCAGGTGAATGTCATTTGCGGACACCAAGGATCCGACACCTTGGATGCGTTTATTGGGGGGGGCTTGGAGCGCTGGGGGACCGAAGTCGCACTGGTCACAGTCCCTTCTCGAGTAGTTTAGGGCAGATATTAGAGAGTGGAGGCAGGTGGGTCCAAGTTTGACACCTCGGGGCAGGGTGGGGCAGTTTGAGCCAAAGCAAGACTCTTAGGGGCCCAGGCGGGGCGCAGGCCTGAGTCCCCACTGGAGAACCCTTCCATGGTCGTGGGGACCGCCCGCCCTGGCCCTCTTCACCTGGCGCATAACCCTGGCTGGGCCTAGCCCTGGCCCCAGGTCCCCAGGTCCTCCCTGGGCACTCTGCCGATGCGGGGGCCGGAGAATTGCTGGGAAGTGTGGCCAGGGGAAAATGTGAGGTCCTCTGGGGGCAGGAAGGGCTTCCGTTTCCCGGGTCACGTGCCCAGGGAACCTGGCAACCTGGCCTGGTTACTCAAGGGTGGGCATGTTGCACCAAGGGAGGCTTGTGTTGGAGGGGCCTGGGTGCTCATGCGGGGTTCCGAGTCTGGGCCCGAAACTGGCCAGCCCCGGCTCGGACAAAAGCCATCTCCTGGGGGCCTCCCCCCTGTTCTTCCATCCGTAAAGGGGGATCCCTTTACGGATGGAAGAACAGGGGGATCTTCGGGGTGGTGGTGACTGGACGGTGGTATCTGCGGGTTTGCCTCCACGTAGGCCGTATACTGGCACCCCCGCCCCAAGTGTCCGAGCCCATAGGAGGCACAGGGACGCTTATCTCGGGATGCAGGTGTCCTGCGGTGGTTAAGGAATGGCGTGGGCACTCCACGGGCAAGAGAGGGCACCTGGACCACGAGAGAGTCCCCGGGAAATTCCCCAGCCCTGGGCATCTTGGCTCCAGATGCTTCCCCAGGCTCCTGCCCTGGGGCCTGATATTGCTCAACTGGGCTCGGGTTCGCCGCAGGTGAATGTCATTTGCGGACACCAAGGACCCGAGACCTTGGATGCGTTTATTGGGAGGGGGCTTGGAGCGCTGGGGGACTGAAGTCACACTGGTCACAGTCCCTTCTCGAGTACTTTAGGGCAGATATTAGAGAGTGGAGGCAGGTGGGTCCAAGTTTGACACCTCGGGGCAGGGTGGGGAAGTTTGAGCCAAAGCAAGACTCTTAGGGGCCCAGGCGGGGCGCAGGCCTGTGTCCCCCCCGTAGAAACCTTCCAAAGTCGTGGGGACCGCCCGCCCTGGCCCTCTTCACCTGGCGCATAACCGTGGCTGGGCCCAACCCTGGCCCCAGGTCCCCAGGTCCTCCCTGGGCACTCTGCTGATGCAGGGGCGGGAGAACTGCTAGGAAGTGTGGCCAGGGGAAAATGTGAGGTCCTCTGCGGGCAGGAAGGGCTTCCGTTTCCCGGGTCACGTGCCCAGGGAACCTGGGAACCTGGCCTGGTTACTCAAGGGTGGGGCATGTTGCATCGAGGGAGGCTTGTGGTGGAGTGGCCTGGGTGCGCATGCAGGATTCCGAGTCTGGGCCCGAAACTGGCCAGCCCCGGCTCGGACAAAAGCCATCTCCTGGGGGCCTCCCCCCTGTTCTTCCATCCGTAAAGGGGGATCCCTTTACGGATGGAAGAACAGGGGGATCTTCGGGGTGGTGGTGACTGGACGGTGGTGTCTGCGGGTTTGCCTCCACGTAGGCCGTATACTGGCACCCCCGCCCCATGTGTCCGAGCCCCTTGGAGGCACAGGGCCGCTTATCTCGGGATGCAGGTATCCTGCGGTGGTTAAGGAATGGCGTGGGCACTCCACGGGCGAGAGAGGGCACCTGGACCACGAGAGAGCCCCCGGGAAATTCCCCAGCCCTGGGCACCATGGCTCCAGATGCTTCCCCAGGCTCCTGCCCTGGGGCCTGATCTTGCTCAACTGGGCCCTGGTTCGACGCAGGTGAATGTCATTTGCGGACACCAAGGACCCGAGTACTTGGATGCGTTTATTGGGAGGGGGCTTGGAGCGCTGGGGGACCGAAGTCGCACTGGTCACAGTCCCTTCTCGAGTAGTTTAGGGCAGATATTAGAGAGTGGAGGCAGGTGGGTCCAAGTTTGACACCTCGGGGCAGGGTGGGGCAGTTTGAGCCAAAGCAAGACTCTTAGGGGCCCAGGCGGGGCGCAGGCCTGAGTCCCCCCTGGAGAACCATTCCATGGTCGTGGGGACCGCCCGCCCTGGCCCTCTTCACCTGGTGCATAACCGTGGCTGGGCCGAGCCCTGGCCCCAGGTCCCCAGGTCCTCCCTGGGCACTCTGCCTATGCCGGGGCGGGAAACTGCTGGGAAGTGTGGCCAGGGGAAAATGTGAGATCCTCTGGGGGCAGGAAGGGCTTCCGTTTCCCGGGTCACGTGCCCAGGGAACCTGGGAACCTGGCCTGGTTACTCAAGGGTGGGGCATGTTGCCCCGAGGGAGGCTTGTGGTGGAGTGGCCTGGGTGCGCATGCGGGGTTCCGAGCCTGGGCCCGAAACTGGCCAGCCCCGGCTCGGACAAAAGCCATCTCCTGGGGGCCTCCCCCCTGTTCTTCCATCCGTAAAGGGGGATCCCTTTACGGATGGAAGAACAGGGGGATCTTCGGGGTGGTGGTGACTGGACGGTGGTGTCTGCGGGTTTGCCTCCACCTAGGCCGTATACTGGCACCCCCGCCCCATGTGTCCGAGCCCCTTGGAGGCACAGGGCCGCTTATCTCGGGATGCAGGTATCCTGCGGTGGTTAAGGAATGGCGTGGGCACTCCACGGGCGAGAGAGGACACCTGGACCACGAGAGAGCCCCCGGGAAATTCCCCAGCCCTGGGCACCATGGCTCCAGATGCTTCCCCAGGCTCCTGCCCTGGGGCCTGATCTTGCTCAACTGGGCCCGGGTTAACCGCAGGTGAATGTCATGTGGGGACACCAAGGACCCGAGATCTTGGACGCGTTTATTGGGTGGGGGCTTGGAGCGCTGGGGGACCGAAGTCGCACTGGTCACAGTCCCTTCTCGAGTAGTTTAGGGCAGATATTAGAGAGTGGAGGCAGGTGGGTCCAAGTTTGACACCTCGGGGCAGGGTGGGGCAGTTTGAGCCAAAGCAAGACTCTTAGGGGCCCAGGCGGGGCGCAGGCCTGAATCCCCCCTGGAGAACCCTTCCATGGTCGTGGGGACCGCCCCCCCTGGCCCTCTTCACCTGGCGTATAACCGTGGCGGGGCCCAACCCTGGCCCCAGGTCCCCAGGTCCTCCCTGGGCACTCTGCTGATGTGGGGGCGGGAGAACTGCTGGGAAGTGTGGCCAGGGGAAAATGTGAGGTCCTCTGGGGGCCGGACGGGCTTCCGTTTCCCGGGTCACGTGCCCAGGGAACCTGGGAACCTGGCCTGGTTACTCAAGGGTGGGGCATGTTGCCCCGAGGGAGGCTTGTGGTGGAGGGGCCCGGGTGCGCATGCGGGGTTCCGAGTCTGGGCCCGAAACTGGCCAGCCCCGGATCGGACAAAAGCCATCTCCTGAGGGCCTCGCCCCTGTTCTTCCATCCGTAAAGGGGGCTCCCTTTACGGATGGAAGAACAGGGGGATATTCGGGGTGGTGGTGACTGGTCGGTGGTGTCTGCGGGTTTGCCTCCACGTAGGCCGTTTACTAGCACCCTCGCCCCATGTGTCCGAGCACCCTGGTGGCACAGGGCCGCTTATCTCCGGATGCAGGTGTCCTGCGGTGGTTAAGGAATGGCGTGGGCACTCCCTGGGGGAGAGAGGGCATCTGGACCATGAGAGAGCCCCCGGGAAATTCCCCAGCCCTGGGCACCATGGCTCCAGATGCTTCCCCAGGTTCCTGCCCTGGGGCCTGATCTTGCTCAACTGGGCCCGGGTTCACCGCAGGTGAATGTCATTTGCGGACACCAAGGACCCGAGACCTTGGATGCGTTTATTGGGAGGGGGCTTGGAGCGCTGGGGGACCGAAGTCGCACTGGTCACAGTCCCTTGTAGAGTAGTTTAGGGCAGATATTAGAGAGTGGAGGCAGGTGGGTCCATTTTGACACCTCGGGGCAGGGTGGGGCAGTTTGAGCCAAAGCAAGACTCTTAGGGGCCCAGGCGGGGCTCAGGGCTGAGTCCCCCCTGGAGAACCCTCCCATGGTCGTGGGGACCGCCCCCCCTGGCCCTCTTCACCTGGCGCATAACCGTGTCTGGGCCCAGCCCTGGCCTCAGGTCCCCAGGTCCTCCCTGGGCACTCTGATGATGCGGGGGACAGAACTGCTGGGAAGTGTGGCCAGGGGAAAATGTGAGGTCCTCTGCGGGCAGGAAGGGCTTCCGTTTCCCGGGTCTCCTGCCCAGGGAACCTGGGAACCTGGCCTGGTTACTCAAGGGTGGGGCATGTTGCCCCGAGGGAGGCTTGTGGTGGAGGGGCCTGGGTGCGCATGCGAGGTTCCGAGTCTGGGCCCGAAACTGGCCAGCCCCGGCTCGGACATAAGCCATCTCCTGGGGGCCTCCCCCCTGTTCTTCCATCGGTAAAGGGGGATCCCTTTATGGATGGAAGAACAGGGGGATCTTCGGGGTGGTGGTGACTGGACGGTGGTGTCTGCGGGTTTGCCTCCACGTAGGCCGTATACTGGCACCCCCGCCCCATGTGTCCGAGCCCCTTGGAGGCACTGGGCCGCTTATCTCGGGATGCAGGTGTCCTGCGGTGGTTAAGGAATGGCGTGGGCACTCCACGGGCGAGAGAGGGCACCTGGACCACGAGAGAGCCCCCGGGAAATTCCCCAGCCCTGGGCACCATGGCTCCAGATGCTTCCCCAGGCTCCTGCCCTGGGGCCTGATCTTGCTCAACTGGGCCCGGGTTCGCCACAGGTGAATGTCATTTGCGGACACAAGGACCCGAGACCTTGGATGCGTTTATTGTGACGGGGCTTGGAGCGCTGGGGGACCGAAGTCGCAGTGGTCACAGTCCCTTCTCGAATAGTTTAGGGCAGATATTAGAGAGTGGAGGCAGGTGGGTCCCAGTTTGACACCTCGGGGCAGGGTGGGGCAGTTTGAGCCAAAGCAAGACTCTTAGGGGCCCAGGCGGGGCGCAGGCCTGAGTCCCCACTGGAGAATCCTTCCATGGTCGTGGGGACCGCCCGCCCTGGCCCTCTTCACCTGGCGCATAACCCTGGCTGGGCCTAGCCCTGGCCGCAGGTCCCCAGGTCCTCCCTGGGCACTCTGCCGATGCGGGGGCCGGAGAATTGCTGGGAAGTGTGGCCAGGGGAAAATGTGAGGTCCTCTGGGGGCAGGAAGGGCTTCCGTTTCCCGGGTCACGTGCCCAGGGAACCTGGCAACCTGGCCTGGTTACTCAAGTGTGGGCATGTTGCACCAAGGGAGGCTTGTGTTGGAGGGGCCTGGGTGCTCATGCGGGGTTCCGAGTCTGGGCCCGAAACTGGCCAGCCCCGGCTCGGACAAAAGCCATCTCCTGGGGGCCTCCCCCCTGTTCTTCCATCCGTAAAGGGGGATCCCTTTACGGATGGAAGAACAGGGGGATCTTCGGGGTGGTGGTGACTGGACGGTGGTATCTGCGGGTTTGCCTCCACGTAGGCCGTATACTGGCACCCCCGCCCCAAGTGTCCGAGCCCATAGGAGGCACAGGGACGCTTATCTCGGGATGCAGGTGTCCTGCGGTGGTTAAGGAATGGCGTGGGCACTCCACGGGCGAGAGAGGGCACCTGGACCACGAGAGAGTCCCCGGGAAATTCCCCAGCCCTGGGCATCTTGGCTCCAGATGCTTCCCCAGGCTCCTGCCCTGGGGCCTGATATTGCTCAACTGGGCTCGGGTTCGCCGCAGGTGAATGTCATTTGCGGACACCAAGGACCCGAGACCTTGGATGCGTTTATTGGGAGGGGGCTTGGAGCGCTGGGGGACTGAAGTCACACTGGTCACAGTCCCTTCTCGAGTACTTTAGGGCAGATATTAGAGAGTGGAGGCAGGTGGGTCCAAGTTTGACACCTCGGGGCAGGGTGGGGAAGTTTGAGCCAAAGCAAGACTCTTAGGGGCCCAGGCGGGGCGCAGGCCTGTGTCCCCCCCGTAGAAACCTTCCAAAGTCGTGGGGACCGCCCGCCCTGGCCCTCTTCACCTGGCGCATAACCGTGGCTGGGCCCAACCCTGGCCCCAGGTCCCCAGGTCCTCCCTGGGCACTCTGCTGATGCAGGGGCGGGAGAACTGCTAGGAAGTGTGGCCAGGGGAAAATGTTAGGTCCTCTGCGGGCAGGAAGGGCTTCCGTTTCCCGGGTCACGTGCCCAGGGAACCTGGGAACCTGGCCTGGTTACTCAAGGGTGGGGCATGTTGCCCCGAGGGAGGCTTGTGGTGGAGGGGCCTGGGTGCGCATGCGAGGTTCCGAGTCTGGGCCCGAAACTGGCCAGCCCCGGCTCGGACATAAGCCATCTCCTGGGGGCCTCCCCCCTGTTCTTCCTTCGGTAAAGGGGGATCCCTTTATGGATGGAAGAACAGGGGGATCTTCGGGGTGGTGGTGACTGGACGGTGGTGTCTGCGGGTTTGCCTCCACGTAGGCCGTATACTGGCACCCCCGCCCCATGTGTCCGAGCCCCTTGGAGGCACTGGGCCGCTTATCTCGGGATGCAGGTGTCCTGCGGTGGTTAAGGAATGGCGTGGGCACTCCACGGGCGAGAGAGGGCACCTGGACCACGAGAGAGCCCCCGGGAAATTCCCCAGCCCTGGGCACCATGGCTCCAGATGCTTCCCCAGGCTCCTGCCCTGGGGCCTGATCTTGCTCAACTGGGCCCGGGTTCGCCACAGGTGAATGTCATTTGCGGACACAAGGACCCGAGACCTTGGATGCGTTTATTGTGACGGGGCTTGGAGCGCTGGGGGACCGAAGTCGCACTGGTCACAGTCCCTTCTCGAGTAGTTTAGGGCAGATATTAGAGAGTGGAGGCAGGTGGGTCCAAGTTTGACACCTCGGGGCAGGGTGGGGCAGTTTGAGCCAAAGCAAGACTCTTAGGGGCCCAGGCGGGGCGCAGGCCTGAGTCCCCCCTGGAGAACCCTTCCATGGTCGTGGGGACCGCCCGCCCTGGCCCTCTTCACCTGGCACATAACCGTGGCTGGGCCCAGCCCTGGCCCCAGGTCCCCAGGTCCTACCTGGGCACTCTGCGGTTGCGGGGGCGGGAGAACAGCTAGAAAGTGTGGCCAGGGGAAAATGTGAGGTCCTCTGCGGGCAGGACGGGCTTCCATTTCCCGGGTCACGTGCCCAGGGAACCTGGGAACCTGGCCTGGTTACTCAAGGTGGGGCATGTTGCCCCGAGGGAGGCTTGTGGTGGAGGGGCCTGGGTGCGCATGCGGGGTTCCGAGTCTGGGCCCGAAACTGGCCAGCCCCGGCTCGGACAAAAGCCATCTCCTGGGGGCCTCCCCCCTGTTCTTCCATCCGTAAAGGGGGATCCCTTTACTGATGGAAGAACAGGGGGATCTTCGGGGTGGTGGTGACTGGACGGTGGTGTCTGCGGGTTTGCCTCCACGTAGGCCGTATACTGGCACCCCCGCCCCATGTGTCCGAGCCCCTTGGAGGCACAGCGCCGCTTATCTCGGGATGCAGGTGTCCTGCGGTGGTTAAGGAATGGCGTGGGCACTCCACGGGCGAGAGAGGGCACCTGGACCACGAGAGAGCCCCCGGAAATTCCCCAGCCCTGGGCACCATGGCTCCAGATGCTTCCCCAGGCTCCTGCCCTGGGGCCTGATGTTGCTCAACTGGGCCCGGGTTCGCCGCAGGTGAATGTCATTTGCGGACACCAAGGATCCGAGACCTTGGATGCGTTTATTGGGGGGGGCTTGGAGCGCTGGGGGACCGAAGTCGCACTGGTCACAGTCCCTTCTCGAGTAGTTTAGGGCAGATATTAGAGAGTGGAGGCAGGTGGGTCCAAGTTTGACACCTCGGGGCAGGGTGGGGCAGTTTGAGCCAAAGCAAGACTCTTAGGGGCCCAGGCGGGGCGCAGGCCTGAGTCCCCCCTGGAGAACCCTTCCATGGTCGTGGGGACCGCCCGCCCTGGCCCTCTTCACCTGGCGCATAACCCTGGCTGGGCCCCGCCCTGGCCCCAGGTCCCCAGGTCCTCCCTGGGCACTCTGCGGATGCGGGGGCGGGAGAACTGCTGGGAAGTGTGGCCAGGGGAAAATGTGAGGTCCTCTGCGGGCAGGACGGGCTTCCATTTCCCGGGTCACGTGCCCAGGGAACCTGGGAACCTGGCCTGGTTACTCAAGGTGGGGCATGTTGCCCCGAGGGAGGCTTGTGGTGGAGGGGCCTGGGTGCGCATGCGGGGTTCCCAGTCTGGGCCCGAAACTGGCCAGCCCCGGCTCGGACAAAAGCCATCTCCTGGGGGCCTCCCCCCTGTTCTTCCATCCGTAAAGGGGGATCCCTTTACGGATGGAAGAACAGGGGGATCTTCGGGGTGGTGGTGACTGGACGGTGGTGTCTGCGGGTTTGCCTCCACGTAGGCCGTATACTGGCACCCCCGCCCCATGTGTCCGAGCCCCTTGGAGGCACAGCGCCGCTTATCTCGGGATGCTGGTGTCCTGCGGTGGTTAAGGAATGGCGTGGGCACTCCACGGGTGAGAGAGGGCACCTGGACCGCGAGAGAGCCCCCGGGAAATTCCCCAGCCCTGGGCACCATGGCTCCAGACGCTTCCCCAGGCTCCTGCCCTGGGGCCTGATGTTGCTCAACTGGGCCCGGGTTCGCCGCAGGTGAATGTCATTTGCGGACACCAAGGATCCGAGACCTTGGATGCGTTTATTGGGGGGGGCTTGGAGCGCTGGGGGACCGAAGTCGCACTGGTCACAGTCCCTTCTCGAGTAGTTTAGGGCAGATATTAGAGAGTGGAGGCAGGTGGGTCCAAGTTTGACACCTCGGGGCAGGGTGGGGCAGTTTGAGCCAAAGCAAGACTCTTAGGGGCCCAGGCGGGGCGCAGGCCTGAGTCCCCACTGGAGAACCCTTCCATGGTCGTGGGGACCGCCCGCCCTGGCCCTCTTCACCTGGCGCATAACCCTGGCTGGGCCTAGCCCTGGCCGCAGGTCCCCAGGTCCTCCCTGGGCACTCTGCCGATGCGGGGGCCGGAGAATTGCTGGGAAGTGTGGCCAGGGGAAAATGTGAGGTCCTCTGGGGGCAGGAAGGGCTTCCGTTTCCCGGGTCACGTGCCCAGGGAACCTGGCAACCTGGCCTGGTTACTCAAGTGTGGGCATGTTGCACCAAGGGAGGCTTGTGTTGGAGGGGCCTGGGTGCTCATGCGGGGTTCCGAGTCTGGGCCCGAAACTGGCCAGCCCCGGCTCGGACAAAAGCCATCTCCTGGGGGCCTCCCCCCTGTTCTTCCATCCGTAAAGGGGGATCCCTTTACGGATGGAAGAACAGGGGGATCTTCGGGGTGGTGGTGACTGGACGGTGGTATCTGCGGGTTTGCCTCCACGTAGGCCGTATACTGGCACCCCCGCCCCAAGTGTCCGAGCCCATAGGAGGCACAGGGACGCTTATCTCGGGATGCAGGTGTCCTGCGGTGGTTAAGGAATGGCGTGGGCACTCCACGGGCGAGAGAGGGCACGTGGACCACGAGAGAGTCCCCGGGAAATTCCCCAGCCCTGGGCATCTTGGCTCCAGATGCTTCCCCAGGCTCCTGCCCTGGGGCCTGATATTGCTCAACTGGGCTCGGGTTCGCCGCAGGTGAATGTCATTTGCGGACACCAAGGACCCGAGACCTTGGATGCGTTTATTGGGAGGGGGCTTGGAGCGCTGGGGGACTGAAGTCACACTGGTCACAGTCCCTTCTCGAGTACTTTAGGGCAGTTATTAGAGAGTGGAGGCAGGTGGGTCCAAGTTTGACACCTCGGGGCAGGGTGGGGAAGTTTGAGCCAAAGCAAGACTCTTAGGGGCCCAGGCGGGGCGCAGGCCTGTGTCCCCCCCGTAGAAACCTTCCAAAGTCGTGGGGACCGCCCGCCCTGGCCCTCTTCACCTGGCGCATAACCGTGGCTGGGCCCAACCCTGGCCCCAGGTCCCCAGGTCCTCCCTGGGCACTCTGCTGATGCAGGGGCGGGAGAACTGCTAGGAAGTGTGGCCAGGGGAAAATGTTAGGTCCTCTGCGGGCAGGAAGGGCTTCCGTTTCCCGGGTCACGTGCCCAGGGAACCTGGGAACCTGGCCTGGTTACTCAAGGGTGGGGCATGTTGCCCCGAGGGAGGCTTGTGGTGGAGGGGCCTGGGTGCGCATGCGAGGTTCCGAGTCTGGGCCCGAAACTGGCCAGCCCCGGCTCGGACATAAGCCATCTCCTGGGGGCCTCCCCCCTGTTCTTCCTTCGGTAAAGGGGGATCCCTTTATGGATGGAAGAACAGGGGGATCTTCGGGGAGGTGGTGACTGGACGGTGGTGTCTGCGGGTTTGCCTCCACGTAGGCCGTATACTGGCACCCCCGCCCCATGTGTCCGAGCCCCTTGGAGGCACTGGGCCGCTTATCTCGGGATGCAGGTGTCCTGCGGTGGTTAAGGAATGGCGTGGGCACTCCACGGGCGAGAGAGGGCACCTGGACCACGAGAGAGCCCCCGGGAAATTCCCCAGCCCTGGGCACCATGGCTCCAGATGCTTCCCCAGGCTCCTGCCCTGGGGCCTGATCTTGCTCAACTGGGCCCGGGTTCGCCACAGGTGAATGTCATTTGCGGACACAAGGACCCGAGACCTTGGATGCGTTTATTGTGACGGGGCTTGGAGCGCTGGGGGACCGAAGTCGCACTGGTCACAGTCCCTTCTCGAGTAGTTTAGGGCAGATATTAGAGAGTGGAGGCAGGTGGGTCCAAGTTTGACACCTCGGGGCAGGGTGGGGCAGTTTGAGCCAAAGCAAGACTCTTAGGGGCCCAGGCGGGGCGCAGGCCTGAGTCCCCCCTGGAGAACCCTTCCATGGTCGTGGGGACCGCCCGCCCTGGCCCTCTTCACCTGGCACATAACCGTGGCTGGGCCCAGCCCTGGCCCCAGGTCCCCAGGTCCTACCTGGGCACTCTGCGGTTGCGGGGGGCGGGAGAACAGCTAGAAAGTGTGGCCAGGGGAAAATGTGAGGTCCTCTGCGGGCAGGACGGGCTTCCATTTCCCGGGTCACGTGCCCAGGGAACCTGGGAACCTGGCCTGGTTACTCAAGGTGGGGCATGTTGCCCCGAGGGAGGCTTGTGGTGGAGGGGCCTGGGTGCGCATGCGGGGTTCCGAGTCTGGGCCCGAAACTGGCCAGCCCCGGCTCGGACAAAAGCCATCTCCTGGGGGCCTCCCCCCTGTTCTTCCATCCGTAAAGGGGGATCCCTTTACTGATGGAAGAACAGGGGGATCTTCGGGGTGGTGGTGACTGGACGGTGGTGTCTGCGGGTTTGCCTCCACGTAGGCCGTATACTGGCACCCCCGCCCCATGTGTCCGAGCCCCTTGGAGGCACAGCGCCGCTTATCTCGGGATGCTGGTGTCCTGCGGTGGTTAAGGAATGGCGTGGGCACTCCACGGGTGAGAGAGGGCACCTGGACCGCGAGAGAGCCCCCGGGAAATTCCCCAGCCCTGGGCACCATGGCTCCAGACGCTTCCCCAGGCTCCTGCCCTGGGGCCTGATCTTGCTCAACTGGGCCTGGGTTCACCGCAGTTGAATGTCATTTGCGGACACCAAGGATCCGAGAACTTGGATGCGTTTATTGGGGGGGGCTTGGAGCGCTGGGGGACCGAAGTCGCACTGGTCACAGTCCCTTCTCGAGTAGTTTAGGGCAGATATTAGAGAGTGGAGGCAGGTGGGTCCAAGTTTGACACCTCGGGGCAGGGTGGGGCAGTTTGAGCCAAAGCAAGACTCTTAGGGGCCCAGGCGGGGCGCAGGCCTGAGTCCTCCCTGGAGAACCCTTCCATGGTCGTGGGGACCGCCCGCCCTGGCCCTCTTCACCTGGCGCATAACCGTGGCTGGGCCGAGCCCTGGCCCCAGGTCCCCAGGTCCTCCCTGGGCACTCTGCCTATGCCGGGGCGGGAAACTGCTGGGAAGTGTGGCCAGGGGAAAATGTGAGGTCCTCTGCGGGCAGGAAGGGCTTCCGTTTCCTGGGTCACCTGCCCAGGGAACATGGGAACCTGGCCTGGTTACTCAAGGGTGGGGCATGTTGCCCCGAGGGAGGCTTGTGGTGGAGGGGCCTGGGTGCGCATGCGGGGTTCCGAGTCTGGGCCCGAAACTGGCCAGCCCCGGCTCGGACAAAAGCCATCTCCTGGGGGCCTCCCCCCTGTTCTTCCATCCGTAAAGGGGGATCCCTTTACGGATGGAAGAACAGGGGGATCTTCGGGGTGGTGGTGACTGGACGGTGGTGTCTGCGGGTTTGCCTCCACGTAGGCCGTATACTGTCACCCCCGCCCCATGTGTCCGAGCCCCTTGGAGGCACTGGGCCGCTTATCTCGGGATGCAGGTGTCCTGCGGTGGTTAAGGAATGGCGTGGGCACTCCACGGGCGAGAGAGGGCACCTGGACCACGAGAGAGCCCCCGGGAAATTCCCCAGCCCTGGGCACCATGGCTCCAGATGCTTCCCCAGGCTCCTGCCCTGGGGCCTGATCTTGCTCAACTGGGCCCGGGTTCGCCACAGGTGAATGTCATTTGCGGACACAAGGACCCAAGACCTTGGATACGTTTATTGTGACGGGGCTTGGAGCGCTGGGGGACCGAAGTCGCACTGGTCACAGTCCCTTCTCGAGTAGTTTAGGGCAGATATTAGAGAGTGGAGGCAGGTGGGTCCAAGTTTGACACCTCGGGGCAGGGTGGGGCAGTTTGAGCCAAAGCAAGACTCTTAGGGGCCCAGGCGGGGCGCAGGCCTGAGTCCCCCCTGGAGAACCCTTCCATGGTCGTGGGGACCGCCCGCCCTGGCCCTCTTCACCTGGCACATAACCGTGGCTGGGCCCAGCCCTGGCCCCAGGTCCCCAGGTCCTACCTGGGCACTCTGCGGTTGCGGGGGCGGGAGAACAGCTAGAAAGTGTGGCCAGGGGAAAATGTGAGGTCCTCTGCGGGCAGGACGGGCTTCCATTTCCCGGCTCACGTGCCCAGGGAACCTGGGAACCTGGCCTGGTTACTCAAGGTGGGGCATGTTGCCCCGAGGGAGGCTTGTGGTGGAGGGGCCTGGGTGCGCATGCGGGGTTCCGAGTCTGGGCCCGAAACTGGCCAGCCCCGGCTCGGACAAAAGCCATCTCCTGGGGGCCTCCCCCCTGTTCTTCCATCCGTAAAGGGGGATCCCTTTACTGATGGAAGAACAGGGGGATCTTCGGGGTGGTGGTGACTGGACGGTGGTGTCTGCGGGTTTGCCTCCACGTAGGCCGTATACTGGCACCCCCGCCCCATGTGTCCGAGCCCCTTGGAGGCACAGCGCCGCTTATCTCGGGATGCTGGTGTCCTGCGGTGGTTAAGGAATGGCGTGGGCACTCCACGGGTGAGAGAGGGCACCTGGACCGCGAGAGAGCCCCCGGGAAATTCCCCAGCCCTGGGCACCATGGCTCCAGACGCTTCCCCAGGCTCCTGCCCTGGGGCCTGATGTTGCTCAACTGGGCCCGGGTTCGCCGCAGGTGAATGTCATTTGCGGACACCAAGGATCCGACACCTTGGATGCGTTTATTGGGGGGGGCTTGGAGCGCTGGGGGACCGAAGTCGCACTGGTCACAGTCCCTTCTCGAGTAGTTTAGGGCAGATATTAGAGAGTGGAGGCAGGTGGGTCCAAGTTTGACACCTCGGGGCAGGGTGGGGCAGTTTGAGCCAAAGCAAGACTCTTAGGGGCCCAGGCGGGGCGCAGGCCTGAGTCCCCACTGGAGAACCCTTCCATGGTCGTGGGGACCGCCCGCCCTGGCCCTCTTCACCTGGCGCATAACCCTGGCTGGGCCGAGCCCTGGCCCCAGGTCCCCAGGTCCTCCCTGGGCACTCTGCCGATGCGGGGGCCGGAGAATTGCTGGGAAGTGTGGCCAGGGGAAAATGTGAGGTCCTCTGGGGGCAGGAAGGGCTTCCGTTTCCCGGGTCAACGTGCCCAGGGAACCTGGCAACCTGGCCTGGTTACTCAAGGGTGGGCATGTTGCACCAAGGGAGGCTTGTGTTGGAGGGGCCTGGGTGCTCATGCGGGGTTCCGAGTCTGGGCCCGAAACTGGCCAGCCCCGGCTCGGACAAAAGCCATCTCCTGGGGGCCTCCCCCCTGTTCTTCCATCCGTAAAGGGGGATCCCTTTACGGATGGAAGAACAGGGGGATCTTCGGGGTGGTGGTGACTGGACGGTGGTATCTGCGGGTTTGCCTCCACGTAGGCCGTATACTGGCACCCCCGCCCCAAGTGTCCGAGCCCATAGGAGGCACAGGGACGCTTATCTCGGGATGCAGGTGTCCTGCGGTGGTTAAGGAATGGCGTGGGCACTCCACGGGCAAGAGAGGGCACCTGGACCACGAGAGAGTCCCCGGGAAATTCCCCAGCCCTGGGCATCTTGGCTCCAGATGCTTCCCCAGGCTCCTGCCCTGGGGCCTGATATTGCTCAACTGGGCTCGGGTTCGCCGCAGGTGAATGTCATTTGCGGACACCAAGGACCCGAGACCTTGGATGCGTTTATTGGGAGGGGGCTTGGAGCGCTGGGGGGACTGAAGTCACACTGGTCACAGTCCCTTCTCGAGTACTTTAGGGCAGATATTAGAGAGTGGAGGCAGGTGGGTCCAAGTTTGACACCTCGGGGCAGGGTGGGGAAGTTTGAGCCAAAGCAAGACTCTTAGGGGCCCAGGCGGGGCGCAGGCCTGTGTCCCCCCCGTAGAAACCTTCCAAAGTCGTGGGGACCGCCCGCCCTGGCCCTCTTCACCTGGCGCATAACCGTGGCTGGGCCCAACCCTGGCCCCAGGTCCCCAGGTCCTCCCTGGGCACTCTGCTGATGCAGGGGCGGGAGAACTGCTAGGAATTGTGGCCAGGGGAAAATGTGAGGTCCTCTGCGGGCAGGAAGGGCTTCCGTTTCCCGGGTCACGTGCCCAGGGAACCTGGGAACCTGGCCTGGTTACTCAAGGGTGGGGCATGTTGCATCGAGGGAGGCTTGTGGTGGAGTGGCCTGGGTGCGCATGCAGGATTCCGAGTCTGGGCCCGAAACTGGCCAGCCCCGGCTCGGACAAAAGCCATCTCCTGGGGGCCTCCCCCCTGTTCTTCCATCCGTAAAGGGGGATCCCTTTACGGATGGAAGAACAGGGGGATCTTCGGGGTGGTGGTGACTGGACGGTGGTGTCTGCGGGTTTGCCTCCACGTAGGCCGTATACTGGCACCCCCGCCCCATGTGTCCGAGCCCCTTGGAGGCACAGGGCCGCTTATCTCGGGATGCAGGTATCCTGCGGTGGTTAAGGAATGGCTGTGGGCACTCCACGGGCGAGAGAGGGCACCTGGACACGAGAGAGCCCCCGGGAAATTCCCCAGCCCTGGGCACCATGGCTCCAGATGCTTCCCCAGGCTCCTGCCCTGGGGCCTGATCTTGCTCAACTGGGCCCTGGTTCGCCGCAGGTGAATGTCATTTGCGGACACCAAGGACCCGAGTACTTGGATGCGTTTATTGGGAGGGGGCTTGGAGCGCTGGGGGACCGAAGTCGCACTGGTCACAGTCCCTTCTCGAGTAGTTTAGGGCAGATATTAGAGAGTGGAGGCAGGTGGGTCCAAGTTTGACACCTCGGGGCAGGGTGGGGCAGTTTGAGCCAAAGCAAGACTCTTAGGGGCCCAGGCGGGGCGCAGGCCTGAGTCCCCCCTGGAGAACCATTCCATGGTCGTGGGGACCGCCCGCCCTGGCCCTCTTCACCTGGTGCATAACCGTGGCTGGGCCGAGCCCTGGCCCCAGGTCCCCAGGTCCTACCTGGGCACTCTGCGGTTGCGGGGGCGGGAGAAACAGCTAGAAAGTGTGGCCAGGGGAAAATGTGAGGTCCTCTGCGGGCAGGACGGGCTTCCATTTCCCGGGTCACGTGCCCAGGGAACCTGGGAACCTGGCCTGGTTACTCAAGGTGGGGCATGTTGCCCCGAGGGAGGCTTGTGGTGGAGGGGCCTGGGTGCGCATGCGGGGTTCCGAGTCTGGGCCCGAAACTGGCCAGCCCCGGCTCGGACAAAAGCCATCTCCTGGGGGCCTCCCCCCTGTTCTTCCATCCGTAAAGGGGGATCCCTTTACTGATGGAAGAACAGGGGGATCTTCGGGGTGGTGGTGACTGGACGGTGGTGTCTGCGGGTTTGCCTCCACGTAGGCCGTATACTGGCACCCCCGCCCCATGTGTCCGAGCCCCTTGGAGGCACAGCGCCGCTTATCTCGGGATGCAGGTGTCCTGCGGTGGTTAAGGAATGGCGTGGGCACTCCACGGGCGAGAGAGGGCACCTGGACCACGAGAGAGCCCCCGGAAATTCCCCAGCCCTGGGCACCATGGCTCCAGATGCTTCCCCAGGCTCCTGCCCTGGGGCCTGATGTTGCTCAACTGGGCCCGGGTTCGCCGCAGGTGAATGTCATTTGCGGACACCAAGGATCCGAGACCTTGGATGCGTTTATTGGGGGGGGCTTGGAGCGCTGGGGGACCGAAGTCGCACTGGTCACAGTCCCTTCTCGAGTAGTTTAGGGCAGATATTAGAGAGTGGAGGCAGGTGGGTCCAAGTTTGACACCTCGGGGCAGGGTGGGGCAGTTTGAGCCAAAGCAAGACTCTTAGGGGCCCAGGCGGGGCGCAGGCCTGAGTCCCCCCTGGAGAACCCTTCCATGGTCGTGGGGACCGCCCGCCCTGGCCCTCTTCACCTGGCGCATAACCCTGGCTGGGCCCCGCCCTGGCCCCAGGTCCCCAGGTCCTCCCTGGGCACTCTGCGGATGCGGGGGCGGGGAGAACTGCTGGGAAGTGTGGCCAGGGGAAAATGTGAGGTCCTCTGCGGGCAGGACGGGCTTCCATTTCCCGGGTCACGTGCCCAGGGAACCTGGGAACCTGGCCTGGTTACTCAAGGTGGGGCATGTTGCCCCGAGGGAGGCTTGTGGTGGAGGGGCCTGGGTGCGCATGCGGGGTTCCCAGTCTGGGCCCGAAACTGGCCAGCCCCGGCTCGGACAAAAGCCATCTCCTGGGGGCCTCCCCCCTGTTCTTCCATCCGTAAAGGGGGATCCCTTTACGGATGGAAGAACAGGGGGATCTTCGGGGTGGTGGTGACTGGACGGTGGTGTCTGCGGGTTTGCCTCCACGTAGGCCGTATACTGGCACCCCCGCCCCATGTGTCCGAGCCCCTTGGAGGCACAGCGCCGCTTATCTCGGGATGCTGGTGTCCTGCGGTGGTTAAGGAATGGCGTGGGCACTCCACGGGTGAGAGAGGGCACCTGGACCGCGAGAGAGCCCCCGGGAAATTCCCCAGCCCTGGGCACCATGGCTCCAGACGCTTCCCCAGGCTCCTGCCCTGGGGCCTGATGTTGCTCAACTGGGCCCGGGTTCGCCGCAGGTGAATGTCATTTGCGGACACCAAGGATCCGAGACCTTGGATGCGTTTATTGGGGGGGGCTTGGAGCGCTGGGGGACCGAAGTCGCACTGGTCACAGTCCCTTCTCGAGTAGTTTAGGGCAGATATTAGAGAGTGGAGGCAGGTGGGTCCAAGTTTGACACCTCGGGGCAGGGTGGGGCAGTTTGAGCCAAAGCAAGACTCTTAGGGGCCCAGGCGGGGCGCAGGCCTGAGTCCCCACTGGAGAACCCTTCCATGGTCGTGGGGACCGCCCGCCCTGGCCCTCTTCACCTGGCGCATAACCCTGGCTGGGCCTAGCCCTGGCCGCAGGTCCCCAGGTCCTCCCTGGGCACTCTGCCGATGCGGGGGCCGGAGAATTGCTGGGAAGTGTGGCCAGGGGAAAATGTGAGGTCCTCTGGGGGCAGGAAGGGCTTCCGTTTCCCGGGTCACGTGCCCAGGGAACCTGGCAACCTGGCCTGGTTACTCAAGTGTGGGCATGTTGCACCAAGGGAGGCTTGTGTTGGAGGGGCCTGGGTGCTCATGCGGGGTTCCGAGTCTGGGCCCGAAACTGGCCAGCCCCGGCTCGGACAAAAGCCATCTCCTGGGGGCCTCCCCCCTGTTCTTCCATCCGTAAAGGGGGATCCCTTTACGGATGGAAGAACAGGGGGATCTTCGGGGTGGTGGTGACTGGACGGTGGTATCTGCGGGTTTGCCTCCACGTAGGCCGTATACTGGCACCCCCGCCCCAAGTGTCCGAGCCCATAGGAGGCACAGGGACGCTTATCTCGGGATGCAGGTGTCCTGCGGTGGTTAAGGAATGGCGTGGGCACTCCACGGGCGAGAGAGGGCACGTGGACCACGAGAGAGTCCCCGGGAAATTCCCCAGCCCTGGGCATCTTGGCTCCAGATGCTTCCCCAGGCTCCTGCCCTGGGGCCTGATATTGCTCAACTGGGCTCGGGTTCGCCGCAGGTGAATGTCATTTGCGGACACCAAGGACCCGAGACCTTGGATGCGTTTATTGGGAGGGGGCTTGGAGCGCTGGGGGACTGAAGTCACACTGGTCACAGTCCCTTCTCGAGTACTTTAGGGCAGTTATTAGAGAGTGGAGGCAGGTGGGTCCAAGTTTGACACCTCGGGGCAGGGTGGGGAAGTTTGAGCCAAAGCAAGACTCTTAGGGGCCCAGGCGGGGCGCAGGCCTGTGTCCCCCCCGTAGAAACCTTCCAAAGTCGTGGGGACCGCCCGCCCTGGCCCTCTTCACCTGGCGCATAACCGTGGCTGGGCCCAACCCTGGCCCCAGGTCCCCAGGTCCTCCCTGGGCACTCTGCTGATGCAGGGGCGGGAGAACTGCTAGGAAGTGTGGCCAGGGGAAAATGTTAGGTCCTCTGCGGGCAGGAAGGGCTTCCGTTTCCCGGGTCACGTGCCCAGGGAACCTGGGAACCTGGCCTGGTTACTCAAGGGTGGGGCATGTTGCCCCGAGGGAGGCTTGTGGTGGAGGGGCCTGGGTGCGCATGCGAGGTTCCGAGTCTGGGCCCGAAACTGGCCAGCCCCGGCTCGGACATAAGCCATCTCCTGGGGGCCTCCCCCCTGTTCTTCCTTCGGTAAAGGGGGATCCCTTTATGGATGGAAGAACAGGGGGATCTTCGGGGAGGTGGTGACTGGACGGTGGTGTCTGCGGGTTTGCCTCCACGTAGGCCGTATACTGGCACCCCCGCCCCATGTGTCCGAGCCCCTTGGAGGCACTGGGCCGCTTATCTCGGGATGCAGGTGTCCTGCGGTGGTTAAGGAATGGCGTGGGCACTCCACGGGCGAGAGAGGGCACCTGGACCACGAGAGAGCCCCCGGGAAATTCCCCAGCCCTGGGCACCATGGCTCCAGATGCTTCCCCAGGCTCCTGCCCTGGGGCCTGATCTTGCTCAACTGGGCCCGGGTTCGCCACAGGTGAATGTCATTTGCGGACACAAGGACCCGAGACCTTGGATGCGTTTATTGTGACGGGGCTTGGAGCGCTGGGGGACCGAAGTCGCACTGGTCACAGTCCCTTCTCGAGTAGTTTAGGGCAGATATTAGAGAGTGGAGGCAGGTGGGTCCAAGTTTGACACCTCGGGGCAGGGTGGGGCAGTTTGAGCCAAAGCAAGACTCTTAGGGGCCCAGGCGGGGCGCAGGCCTGAGTCCCCCCTGGAGAACCCTTCCATGGTCGTGGGGACCGCCCGCCCTGGCCCTCTTCACCTGGCACATAACCGTGGCTGGGCCCAGCCCTGGCCCCAGGTCCCCAGGTCCTACCTGGGCACTCTGCGGTTGCGGGGGGCGGGAGAACAGCTAGAAAGTGTGGCCAGGGGAAAATGTGAGGTCCTCTGCGGGCAGGACGGGCTTCCATTTCCCGGGTCACGTGCCCAGGGAACCTGGGAACCTGGCCTGGTTACTCAAGGTGGGGCATGTTGCCCCGAGGGAGGCTTGTGGTGGAGGGGCCTGGGTGCGCATGCGGGGTTCCGAGTCTGGGCCCGAAACTGGCCAGCCCCGGCTCGGACAAAAGCCATCTCCTGGGGGCCTCCCCCCTGTTCTTCCATCCGTAAAGGGGGATCCCTTTACTGATGGAAGAACAGGGGGATCTTCGGGGTGGTGGTGACTGGACGGTGGTGTCTGCGGGTTTGCCTCCACGTAGGCCGTATACTGGCACCCCCGCCCCATGTGTCCGAGCCCCTTGGAGGCACAGCGCCGCTTATCTCGGGATGCTGGTGTCCTGCGGTGGTTAAGGAATGGCGTGGGCACTCCACGGGTGAGAGAGGGCACCTGGACCGCGAGAGAGCCCCCGGGAAATTCCCCAGCCCTGGGCACCATGGCTCCAGACGCTTCCCCAGGCTCCTGCCCTGGGGCCTGATCTTGCTCAACTGGGCCTGGGTTCACCGCAGTTGAATGTCATTTGCGGACACCAAGGATCCGAGAACTTGGATGCGTTTATTGGGGGGGGCTTGGAGCGCTGGGGGACCGAAGTCGCACTGGTCACAGTCCCTTCTCGAGTAGTTTAGGGCAGATATTAGAGAGTGGAGGCAGGTGGGTCCAAGTTTGACACCTCGGGGCAGGGTGGGGCAGTTTGAGCCAAAGCAAGACTCTTAGGGGCCCAGGCGGGGCGCAGGCCTGAGTCCTCCCTGGAGAACCCTTCCATGGTCGTGGGGACCGCCCGCCCTGGCCCTCTTCACCTGGCGCATAACCGTGGCTGGGCCGAGCCCTGGCCCCAGGTCCCCAGGTCCTCCCTGGGCACTCTGCCTATGCCGGGGCGGGAAACTGCTGGGAAGTGTGGCCAGGGGAAAATGTGAGGTCCTCTGCGGGCAGGAAGGGCTTCCGTTTCCTGGGTCACCTGCCCAGGGAACATGGGAACCTGGCCTGGTTACTCAAGGGTGGGGCATGTTGCCCCGAGGGAGGCTTGTGGTGGAGGGGCCTGGGTGCGCATGCGGGGTTCCGAGTCTGGGCCCGAAACTGGCCAGCCCCGGCTCGGACAAAAGCCATCTCCTGGGGGCCTCCCCCCTGTTCTTCCATCCGTAAAGGGGGATCCCTTTACGGATGGAAGAACAGGGGGATCTTCGGGGTGGTGGTGACTGGACGGTGGTGTCTGCGGGTTTGCCTCCACGTAGGCCGTATACTGTCACCCCCGCCCCATGTGTCCGAGCCCCTTGGAGGCACTGGGCCGCTTATCTCGGGATGCAGGTGTCCTGCGGTGGTTAAGGAATGGCGTGGGCACTCCACGGGCGAGAGAGGGCACCTGGACCACGAGAGAGCCCCCGGGAAATTCCCCAGCCCTGGGCACCATGGCTCCAGATGCTTCCCCAGGCTCCTGCCCTGGGGCCTGATCTTGCTCAACTGGGCCCGGGTTCGCCACAGGTGAATGTCATTTGCGGACACAAGGACCCAAGACCTTGGATACGTTTATTGTGACGGGGCTTGGAGCGCTGGGGGACCGAAGTCGCACTGGTCACAGTCCCTTCTCGAGTAGTTTAGGGCAGATATTAGAGAGTGGAGGCAGGTGGGTCCAAGTTTGACACCTCGGGGCAGGGTGGGGCAGTTTGAGCCAAAGCAAGACTCTTAGGGGCCCAGGCGGGGCGCAGGCCTGAGTCCCCCCTGGAGAACCCTTCCATGGTCGTGGGGACCGCCCGCCCTGGCCCTCTTCACCTGGCACATAACCGTGGCTGGGCCCAGCCCTGGCCCCAGGTCCCCAGGTCCTACCTGGGCACTCTGCGGTTGCGGGGGCGGGAGAACAGCTAGAAAGTGTGGCCAGGGGAAAATGTGAGGTCCTCTGCGGGCAGGACGGGCTTCCATTTCCCGGCTCACGTGCCCAGGGAACCTGGGAACCTGGCCTGGTTACTCAAGGTGGGGCATGTTGCCCCGAGGGAGGCTTGTGGTGGAGGGGCCTGGGTGCGCATGCGGGGTTCCGAGTCTGGGCCCGAAACTGGCCAGCCCCGGCTCGGACAAAAGCCATCTCCTGGGGGCCTCCCCCCTGTTCTTCCATCCGTAAAGGGGGATCCCTTTACTGATGGAAGAACAGGGGGATCTTCGGGGTGGTGGTGACTGGACGGTGGTGTCTGCGGGTTTGCCTCCACGTAGGCCGTATACTGGCACCCCCGCCCCATGTGTCCGAGCCCCTTGGAGGCACAGCGCCGCTTATCTCGGGATGCTGGTGTCCTGCGGTGGTTAAGGAATGGCGTGGGCACTCCACGGGTGAGAGAGGGCACCTGGACCGCGAGAGAGCCCCCGGGAAATTCCCCAGCCCTGGGCACCATGGCTCCAGACGCTTCCCCAGGCTCCTGCCCTGGGGCCTGATGTTGCTCAACTGGGCCCGGGTTCGCCGCAGGTGAATGTCATTTGCGGACACCAAGGATCCGACACCTTGGATGCGTTTATTGGGGGGGGCTTGGAGCGCTGGGGGACCGAAGTCGCACTGGTCACAGTCCCTTCTCGAGTAGTTTAGGGCAGATATTAGAGAGTGGAGGCAGGTGGGTCCAAGTTTGACACCTCGGGGCAGGGTGGGGCAGTTTGAGCCAAAGCAAGACTCTTAGGGGCCCAGGCGGGGCGCAGGCCTGAGTCCCCACTGGAGAACCCTTCCATGGTCGTGGGGACCGCCCGCCCTGGCCCTCTTCACCTGGCGCATAACCCTGGCTGGGCCGAGCCCTGGCCCCAGGTCCCCAGGTCCTCCCTGGGCACTCTGCCGATGCGGGGGCCGGAGAATTGCTGGGAAGTGTGGCCAGGGGAAAATGTGAGGTCCTCTGGGGGCAGGAAGGGCTTCCGTTTCCCGGGTCACGTGCCCAGGGAACCTGGCAACCTGGCCTGGTTACTCAAGGGTGGGCATGTTGCACCAAGGGAGGCTTGTGTTGGAGGGGCCTGGGTGCTCATGCGGGGTTCCGAGTCTGGGCCCGAAACTGGCCAGCCCCGGCTCGGACAAAAGCCATCTCCTGGGGGCCTCCCCCCTGTTCTTCCATCCGTAAAGGGGGATCCCTTTACGGATGGAAGAACAGGGGGATCTTCGGGGTGGTGGTGACTGGACGGTGGTATCTGCGGGTTTGCCTCCACGTAGGCCGTATACTGGCACCCCCGCCCCAAGTGTCCGAGCCCATAGGAGGCACAGGGACGCTTATCTCGGGATGCAGGTGTCCTGCGGTGGTTAAGGAATGGCGTGGGCACTCCACGGGCAAGAGAGGGCACCTGGACCACGAGAGAGTCCCCGGGAAATTCCCCAGCCCTGGGCATCTTGGCTCCAGATGCTTCCCCAGGCTCCTGCCCTGGGGCCTGATATTGCTCAACTGGGCTCGGGTTCGCCGCAGGTGAATGTCATTTGCGGACACCAAGGACCCGAGACCTTGGATGCGTTTATTGGGAGGGGGCTTGGAGCGCTGGGGGACTGAAGTCACACTGGTCACAGTCCCTTCTCGAGTACTTTAGGGCAGATATTAGAGAGTGGAGGCAGGTGGGTCCAAGTTTGACACCTCGGGGCAGGGTGGGGAAGTTTGAGCCAAAGCAAGACTCTTAGGGGCCCAGGCGGGGCGCAGGCCTGTGTCCCCCCCGTAGAAACCTTCCAAAGTCGTGGGGACCGCCCGCCCTGGCCCTCTTCACCTGGCGCATAACCGTGGCTGGGCCCAACCCTGGCCCCAGGTCCCCAGGTCCTCCCTGGGCACTCTGCTGATGCAGGGGCGGGAGAACTGCTAGGAATTGTGGCCAGGGGAAAATGTGAGGTCCTCTGCGGGCAGGAAGGGCTTCCGTTTCCCGGGTCACGTGCCCAGGGAACCTGGGAACCTGGCCTGGTTACTCAAGGGTGGGGCATGTTGCATCGAGGGAGGCTTGTGGTGGAGTGGCCTGGGTGCGCATGCAGGATTCCGAGTCTGGGCCCGAAACTGGCCAGCCCCGGCTCGGACAAAAGCCATCTCCTGGGGGCCTCCCCCCTGTTCTTCCATCCGTAAAGGGGGATCCCTTTACGGATGGAAGAACAGGGGGATCTTCGGGGTGGTGGTGACTGGACGGTGGTGTCTGCGGGTTTGCCTCCACGTAGGCCGTATACTGGCACCCCCGCCCCATGTGTCCGAGCCCCTTGGAGGCACAGGGCCGCTTATCTCGGGATGCAGGTATCCTGCGGTGGTTAAGGAATGGCGTGGGCACTCCACGGGCGAGAGAGGGCACCTGGACCACGAGAGAGCCCCCGGGAAATTCCCCAGCCCTGGGCACCATGGCTCCAGATGCTTCCCCAGGCTCCTGCCCTGGGGCCTGATCTTGCTCAACTGGGCCCTGGTTCGCCGCAGGTGAATGTCATTTGCGGACACCAAGGACCCGAGTACTTGGATGCGTTTATTGGGAGGGGGCTTGGAGCGCTGGGGGACCGAAGTCGCACTGGTCACAGTCCCTTCTCGAGTAGTTTAGGGCAGATATTAGAGAGTGGAGGCAGGTGGGTCCAAGTTTGACACCTCGGGGCAGGGTGGGGCAGTTTGAGCCAAAGCAAGACTCTTAGGGGCCCAGGCGGGGCGCAGGCCTGAGTCCCCCCTGGAGAACCATTCCATGGTCGTGGGGACCGCCCGCCCTGGCCCTCTTCACCTGGTGCATAACCGTGGCTGGGCCGAGCCCTGGCCCCAGGTCCCCAGGTCCTCCCTGGGCACTCTGCCTATGCCGGGGCGGGAAACTGCTGGGAAGTGTGGCCAGGGGAAAATGTGAGATCCTCTGGGGGCAGGAAGGGCTTCCGTTTCCCGGGTCACGTGCCCAGGGAACCTGGGAACCTGGCCTGGTTACTCAAGGGTGGGGCATGTTGCCCCGAGGGAGGCTTGTGGTGGAGTGGCCTGGGTGCGCATGCGGGGTTCCGAGCCTGGGCCCGAAACTGGCCAGCCCCGGCTCGGACAAAAGCCATCTCCTGGGGGCCTCCCCCCTGTTCTTCCATCCGTAAAGGGGGATCCCTTTACGGATGGAAGAACAGGGGGATCTTCGGGGTGGTGGTGACTGGACGGTGGTGTCTGCGGGTTTGCCTCCACCTAGGCCGTATACTGGCACCCCCGCCCCATGTGTCCGAGCCCCTTGGAGGCACAGGGCCGCTTATCTCGGGATGCAGGTATCCTGCGGTGGTTAAGGAATGGCGTGGGCACTCCACGGGCGAGAGAGGACACCTGGACCACGAGAGAGCCCCCGGGAAATTCCCCAGCCCTGGGCACCATGGCTCCAGATGCTTCCCCAGGCTCCTGCCCTGGGGCCTGATCTTGCTCAACTGGGCCCGGGTTAACCGCAGGTGAATGTCATGTGGGGACACCAAGGACCCGAGACCTTGGACGCGTTTATTGGGTGGGGGCTTGGAGCGCTGGGGGACCGAAGTCGCACTGGTCACAGTCCCTTCTCGAGTAGTTTAGGGCAGATATTAGAGAGTGGAGGCAGGTGGGTCCAAGTTTGACACCTCGGGGCAGGGTGGGGCAGTTTGAGCCAAAGCAAGACTCTTAGGGGCCCAGGCGGGGCGCAGGCCTGAATCCCCCCTGGAGAACCCTTCCATGGTCGTGGGGACCGCCCCCCCTGGCCCTCTTCACCTGGCGTATAACCGTGGCGGGGCCCAACCCTGGCCCCAGGTCCCCAGGTCCTCCCTGGGCACTCTGCTGATGTGGGGGCGGGAGAACTGCTGGGAAGTGTGGCCAGGGGAAAATGTGAGGTCCTCTGGGGGCCGGACGGGCTTCCGTTTCCCGGGTCACGTGCCCAGGGAACCTGGGAACCTGGCCTGGTTACTCAAGGGTGGGGCATGTTGCCCCGAGGGAGGCTTGTGGTGGAGGGGCCCGGGTGCGCATGCGGGGTTCCGAGTCTGGGCCCGAAACTGGCCAGCCCCGGATCGGACAAAAGCCATCTCCTGAGGGCCTCGCCCCTGTTCTTCCATCCGTAAAGGGGGCTCCCTTTACGGATGGAAGAACAGGGGGATATTCGGGGTGGTGGTGACTGGTCGGTGGTGTCTGCGGGTTTGCCTCCACGTAGGCCGTTTACTAGCACCCTCGCCCCATGTGTCCGAGCACCCTGGTGGCACAGGGCCGCTTATCTCCGGATGCAGGTGTCCTGCGGTGGTTAAGGAATGGCGTGGGCACTCCCTGGGGGAGAGAGGGCATCTGGACCATGAGAGAGCCCCCGGGAAATTCCCCAGCCCTGGGCACCATGGCTCCAGATGCTTCCCCAGGTTCCTGCCCTGGGGCCTGATCTTGCTCAACTGGGCCCGGGTTCACCGCAGGTGAATGTCATTTGCGGACACCAAGGACCCGAGACCTTGGATGCGTTTATTGGGAGGGGGCTTGGAGCGCTGGGGGACCGAAGTCGCACTGGTCACAGTCCCTTGTAGAGTAGTTTAGGGCAGATATTAGAGAGTGGAGGCAGGTGGGTCCATTTTGACACCTCGGGGCAGGGTGGGGCAGTTTGAGCCAAAGCAAGACTCTTAGGGGCCCAGGCGGGGCTCAGGGCTGAGTCCCCCCTGGAGAACCCTCCCATGGTCGTGGGGACCGCCCCCCCTGGCCCTCTTCACCTGGCGCATAACCGTGTCTGGGCCCAGCCCTGGCCTCAGGTCCCCAGGTCCTCCCTGGGCACTCTGATGATGCGGGGGACAGAACTGCTGGGAAGTGTGGCCAGGGGAAAATGTGAGGTCCTCTGCGGGCAGGAAGGGCTTCCGTTTCCCGGGTCTCCTGCCCAGGGAACCTGGGAACCTGGCCTGGTTACTCAAGGGTGGGGCATGTTGCCCCGAGGGAGGCTTGTGGTGGAGGGGCCTGGGTGCGCATGCGAGGTTCCGAGTCTGGGCCCGAAACTGGCCAGCCCCGGCTCGGACATAAGCCATCTCCTGGGGGCCTCCCCCCTGTTCTTCCATCGGTAAAGGGGGATCCCTTTATGGATGGAAGAACAGGGGGATCTTCGGGGTGGTGGTGACTGGACGGTGGTGTCTGCGGGTTTGCCTCCACGTAGGCCGTATACTGGCACCCCCGCCCCATGTGTCCGAGCCCCTTGGAGGCACTGGGCCGCTTATCTCGGGATGCAGGTGTCCTGCGGTGGTTAAGGAATGGCGTGGGCACTCCACGGGCGAGAGAGGGCACCTGGACCACGAGAGAGCCCCCGGGAAATTCCCCAGCCCTGGGCACCATGGCTCCAGATGCTTCCCCAGGCTCCTGCCCTGGGGCCTGATCTTGCTCAACTGGGCCCGGGTTCGCCACAGGTGAATGTCATTTGCGGACACAAGGACCCGAGACCTTGGATGCGTTTATTGTGACGGGGCTTGGAGCGCTGGGGGACCGAAGTCGCACTGGTCACAGTCCCTTCTCGAATAGTTTAGGGCAGATATTAGAGAGTGGAGGCAGGTGGGTCCCAGTTTGACACCTCGGGGCAGGGTGGGGCAGTTTGAGCCAAAGCAAGACTCTTAGGGGCCCAGGCGGGGCGCAGGCCTGAGTCCCCACTGGAGAATCCTTCCATGGTCGTGGGGACCGCCCGCCCTGGCCCTCTTCACCTGGCGCATAACCCTGGCTGGGCCTAGCCCTGGCCCCAGGTCCCCAGGTCCTCCCTGGGCACTCTGCCGATGCGGGGGCCGGAGAATTGCTGGGAAGTGTGGCCAGGGGAAAATGTGAGGTCCTCTGGGGGCAGGAAGGGCTTCCGTTTCCCGGGTCACGTGCCCAGGGAACCTGGCAACCTGGCCTGGTTACTCAAGTGTGGGCATGTTGCACCAAGGGAGGCTTGTGTTGGAGGGGCCTGGGTGCTCATGCGGGGTTCCGAGTCTGGGCCCGAAACTGGCCAGCCCCGGCTCGGACAAAAGCCATCTCCTGGGGGCCTCCCCCC
Organism: Desmodus rotundus; assembly: GCF_022682495.2. Classification (NCBI taxonomy): domain Eukaryota; kingdom Metazoa; phylum Chordata; class Mammalia; order Chiroptera; family Phyllostomidae; genus Desmodus; species Desmodus rotundus. The sequence continues at coordinate 40,774,608 of NC_071387.1, read as the reverse complement.
TGTTCTTCCATCCGTAAAGGGGGATCCCTTTACGGATGGAAGAACAGGGGGATCTTCGGGGTGGTGGTGACTGGACGGTGGTATCTGCGGGTTTGCCTCCACGTAGGCCGTATACTGGCACCCCCGCCCCAAGTGTCCGAGCCCATAGGAGGCACAGGGACGCTTATCTCGGGATGCAGGTGTCCTGCGGTGGTTAAGGAATGGCGTGGGCACTCCACGGGCGAGAGAGGGCACCTGGACCACGAGAGAGTCCCCGGGAAATTCCCCAGCCCTGGGCATCTTGGCTCCAGATGCTTCCCCAGGCTCCTGCCCTGGGGCCTGATATTGCTCAACTGGGCTCGGGTTCGCCGCAGGTGAATGTCATTTGCGGACACCAAGGACCCGAGACCTTGGATGCGTTTATTGGGAGGGGGCTTGGAGCGCTGGGGGACTGAAGTCACACTGGTCACAGTCCCTTCTCGAGTACTTTAGGGCAGATATTAGAGAGTGGAGGCAGGTGGGTCCAAGTTTGACACCTCGGGGCAGGGTGGGGAAGTTTGAGCCAAAGCAAGACTCTTAGGGGCCCAGGCGGGGCGCAGGCCTGTGTCCCCCCCGTAGAAACCTTCCAAAGTCGTGGGGACCGCCCGCCCTGGCCCTCTTCACCTGGCGCATAACCGTGGCTGGGCCCAACCCTGGCCCCAGGTCCCCAGGTCCTCCCTGGGCACTCTGCTGATGCAGGGGCGGGAGAACTGCTAGGAAGTGTGGCCAGGGGAAAATGTTAGGTCCTCTGCGGGCAGGAAGGGCTTCCGTTTCCCGGGTCACGTGCCCAGGGAACCTGGGAACCTGGCCTGGTTACTCAAGGGTGGGGCATGTTGCCCCGAGGGAGGCTTGTGGTGGAGGGGCCTGGGTGCGCATGCGAGGTTCCGAGTCTGGGCCCGAAACTGGCCAGCCCCGGCTCGGACATAAGCCATCTCCTGGGGGCCTCCCCCCTGTTCTTCCTTCGGTAAAGGGGGATCCCTTTATGGATGGAAGAACAGGGGGATCTTCGGGGTGGTGGTGACTGGACGGTGGTGTCTGCGGGTTTGCCTCCACGTAGGCCGTATACTGGCACCCCCGCCCCATGTGTCCGAGCCCCTTGGAGGCACTGGGCCGCTTATCTCGGGATGCAGGTGTCCTGCGGTGGTTAAGGAATGGCGTGGGCACTCCACGGGCGAGAGAGGGCACCTGGACCACGAGAGAGCCCCCGGGAAATTCCCCAGCCCTGGGCACCATGGCTCCAGATGCTTCCCCAGGCTCCTGCCCTGGGGCCTGATCTTGCTCAACTGGGCCCGGGTTCGCCACAGGTGAATGTCATTTGCGGACACAAGGACCCGAGACCTTGGATGCGTTTATTGTGACGGGGCTTGGAGCGCTGGGGGACCGAAGTCGCACTGGTCACAGTCCCTTCTCGAGTAGTTTAGGGCAGATATTAGAGAGTGGAGGCAGGTGGGTCCAAGTTTGACACCTCGGGGCAGGGTGGGGCAGTTTGAGCCAAAGCAAGACTCTTAGGGGCCCAGGCGGGGCGCAGGCCTGAGTCCCCCCTGGAGAACCCTTCCATGGTCGTGGGGACCGCCCGCCCTGGCCCTCTTCACCTGGCACATAACCGTGGCTGGGCCCAGCCCTGGCCCCAGGTCCCCAGGTCCTACCTGGGCACTCTGCGGTTGCGGGGGCGGGAGAACAGCTAGAAAGTGTGGCCAGGGGAAAATGTGAGGTCCTCTGCGGGCAGGACGGGCTTCCATTTCCCGGGTCACGTGCCCAGGGAACCTGGGAACCTGGCCTGGTTACTCAAGGTGGGGCATGTTGCCCCGAGGGAGGCTTGTGGTGGAGGGGCCTGGGTGCGCATGCGGGGTTCCGAGTCTGGGCCCGAAACTGGCCAGCCCCGGCTCGGACAAAAGCCATCTCCTGGGGGCCTCCCCCCTGTTCTTCCATCCGTAAAGGGGGATCCCTTTACGGATGGAAGAACAGGGGGATCTTCGGGGTGGTGGTGACTGGACGGTGGTGTCTGCGGGTTTGCCTCCACGTAGGCCGTATACTGGCACCCCCGCCCCATGTGTCCGAGCCCCTTGGAGGCACAGCGCCGCTTATCTCGGGATGCTGGTGTCCTGCGGTGGTTAAGGAATGGCGTGGGCACTCCACGGGTGAGAGAGGGCACCTGGACCGCGAGAGAGCCCCCGGGAAATTCCCCAGCCCTGGGCACCATGGCTCCAGACGCTTCCCCAGGCTCCTTCCCTGGGGCCTGATGTTGCTCAACTGGGCCCGGGTTCGCCGCAGGTGAATGTCATTTGCGGACACCAAGGATCCGAGACCTTGGATGCGTTTATTGGGGGGGGCTTGGAGCGCTGGGGGACCGAAGTCGCACTGGTCACAGTCCCTTCTCGAGTAGTTTAGGGCAGATATTAGAGAGTGGAGGCAGGTGGGTCCAAGTTTGACACCTCGGGGCAGGGTGGGGCAGTTTGAGCCAAAGCAAGACTCTTAGGGGCCCAGGCGGGGCGCAGGCCTGAGTCCCCACTGGAGAACCCTTCCATGGTCGTGGGGACCGCCCGCCCTGGCCCTCTTCACCTGGCGCATAACCCTGGCTGGGCCTAGCCCTGGCCCCAGGTCCCCAGGTCCTCCCTGGGCACTCTGCCGATGCGGGGGCCGGAGAATTGCTGGGAAGTGTGGCCAGGGGAAAATGTGAGGTCCTCTGGGGGCAGGAAGGGCTTCCGTTTCCCGGGTCACGTGCCCAGGGAACCTGGCAACCTGGCCTGGTTACTCAAGGGTGGGCATGTTGCACCAAGGGAGGCTTGTGTTGGAGGGGCCTGGGTGCTCATGCGGGGTTCCGAGTCTGGGCCCGAAACTGGCCAGCCCCGGCTCGGACAAAAGCCATCTCCTGGGGGCCTCCCCCCTGTTCTTCCATCCGTAAAGGGGGATCCCTTTACGGATGGAAGAACAGGGGGATCTTCGGGGTGGTGGTGACTGGACGGTGGTATCTGCGGGTTTGCCTCCACGTAGGCCGTATACTGGCACCCCCGCCCCAAGTGTCCGAGCCCATAGGAGGCACAGGGACGCTTATCTCGGGATGCAGGTGTCCTGCGGTGGTTAAGGAATGGCGTGGGCACTCCACGGGCAAGAGAGGGCACCTGGACCACGAGAGAGTCCCCGGGAAATTCCCCAGCCCTGGGCATCTTGGCTCCAGATGCTTCCCCAGGCTCCTGCCCTGGGGCCTGATATTGCTCAACTGGGTTCGGGTTCGCCGCAGGTGAATGTCATTTGCGGACACCAAGGACCCGAGACCTTGGATGCGTTTATTGGGAGGGGGCTTGGAGCGCTGGGGGACTGAAGTCACACTGGTCACAGTCCCTTCTCGAGTACTTTAGGGCAGATATTAGAGAGTGGAGGCAGGTGGGTCCAAGTTTGACACCTCGGGGCAGGGTGGGGAAGTTTGAGCCAAAGCAAGACTCTTAGGGGCCCAGGCGGGGCGCAGGCCTGTGTCCCCCCCGTAGAAACCTTCCAAAGTCGTGGGGACCGCCCGCCCTGGCCCTCTTCACCTGGCGCATAACCGTGGCTGGGCCCAACCCTGGCCCCAGGTCCCCAGGTCCTCCCTGGGCACTCTGCTGATGCAGGGGCGGGAGAACTGCTAGGAAGTGTGGCCAGGGGAAAATGTGAGGTCCTCTGCGGGCAGGAAGGGCTTCCGTTTCCCGGGTCACGTGCCCAGGGAACCTGGGAACCTGGCCTGGTTACTCAAGGGTGGGGCATGTTGCATCGAGGGAGGCTTGTGGTGGAGTGGCCTGGGTGCGCATGCAGGATTCCGAGTCTGGGCCCGAAACTGGCCAGCCCCGGCTCGGACAAAAGCCATCTCCTGGGGGCCTCCCCCCTGTTCTTCCATCCGTAAAGGGGGATCCCTTTACGGATGGAAGAACAGGGGGATCTTCGGGGTGGTGGTGACTGGACGGTGGTGTCTGCGGGTTTGCCTCCACGTAGGCCGTATACTGGCACCCCCGCCCCATGTGTCCGAGCCCCTTGGAGGCACAGGTCCGCTTATCTCGGGATGCAGGTATCCTGCGGTGGTTAAGGAATGGCGTGGGCACTCCACGGGCGAGAGAGGGCACCTGGACCACGAGAGAGCCCCCGGGAAATTCCCCAGCCCTGGGCACCATGGCTCCAGATGCTTCCCCAGGCTCCTGCCCTGGGGCCTGATCTTGCTCAACTGGGCCCTGGTTCGCCGCAGGTGAATGTCATTTGCGGACACCAAGGACCCGAGTACTTGGATGCGTTTATTGGGAGGGGGCTTGGAGCGCTGGGGGACCGAAGTCGCACTGGTCACAGTCCCTTCTCGAGTAGTTTAGGGCAGATATTAGAGAGTGGAGGCAGGTGGGTCCAAGTTTGACACCTCGGGGCAGGGTGGGGCAGTTTGAGCCAAAGCAAGACTCTTAGGGGCCCAGGCGGGGCGCAGGCCTGAGTCCCCCCTGGAGAACCCTTCCATGGTCGTGGGGACCGCCCGCCCTGGCCCTCTTCACCTGGTGCATAACCGTGGCTGGGCCGAGCCCTGGCCCCAGGTCCCCAGGTCCTCCCTGGGCACTCTGCCTATGCCGGGGCGGGAAACTGCTGGGAAGTGTGGCCAGGGGAAAATGTGAGGTCCTCTGGGGGCAGGAAGGGCTTCCGTTTCCCGGGTCACGTGCCCAGGGAACCTGGGAACCTGGCCTGGTTACTCAAGGGTGGGGCATGTTGCCCCGAGGGAGGCTTGTGGTGGAGTGGCCTGGGTGCGCATGCGGGGTTCCGAGTCTGGGCCCGAAACTGGCCAGCCCCGGCTCGGACAAAAGCCATCTCCTGGGGGCCTCCCCCCTGTTCTTCCATCCGTAAAGGGGGATCCCTTTACGGATGGAAGAACAGGGGGATCTTCGGGGTGGTGGTGACTGGACGGTGGTGTCTGCGGGTTTGCCTCCACCTAGGCCGTATACTGGCACCCCCGCCCCATGTGTCCGAGCCCCTTGGAGGCACAGGGCCGCTTATCTCGGGATGCAGGTATCCTGCGGTGGTTAAGGAATGGCGTGGGCACTCCACGGGCGAGAGAGGACACCTGGACCACGAGAGAGCCCCCGGGAAATTCCCCAGCCCTGGGCACCATGGCTCCAGATGCTTCCCCAGGCTCCTGCCCTGGGGCCTGATCTTGCTCAACTGGGCCCGGGTTAACCGCAGGTGAATGTCATGTGGGGACACCAAGGACCCGAGACCTTGGACGCGTTTATTGGGTGGGGGCTTGGAGCGCTGGGGGACCGAAGTCGCACTGGTCACAGTCCCTTCTCGAGTAGTTTAGGGCAGATATTAGAGAGTGGAGGCAGGTGGGTCCAAGTTTGACACCTCGGAGCAGGGTGGGGCAGTTTGAGCCAAAGCAAGACTCTTAGGGGCCCAGGCGGGGCGCAGGCCTGAATCCCCCCTGGAGAACCCTTCCATGGTCGTGGGGACCGCCCCCCCTGGCCCTCTTCACCTGGCGTATAACCGTGGCGGGGCCCAACCCTGGCCCCAGGTCCCCAGGTCCTCCCTGGGCACTCTGCTGATGTGGGGGCGGGAGAACTGCTGGGAAGTGTGGCCAGGGGAAAATGTGAGGTCCTCTGGGGGCCGGACGGGCTTCCGTTTCCCGGGTCACGTGCCCAGGGAACCTGGGAACCTGGCCTGGTTACTCAAGGGTGGGGCATGTTGCCCCGAGGGAGGCTTGTGGTGGAGGGGCCCGGGTGCGCATGCGGGGTTCCGAGTCTGGGCCCGAAACTGGCCAGCCCCGGATCGGACAAAAGCCATCTCCTGAGGGCCTCGCCCCTGTTCTTCCATCCGTAAAGGGGGCTCCCTTTACGGATGGAAGAACAGGGGGATCTTCGGGGTGGTGGTGACTGGTCGGTGGTGTCTGCGGGTTTGCCTCCACGTAGGCCGTTTACTAGCACCCTCGCCCCATGTGTCCGAGCACCCTGGTGGCACAGGGCCGCTTATCTCCGGATGCAGGTGTCCTGCGGTGGTTAAGGAATGGCGTGGGCACTCCCTGGGGGAGAGAGGGCATCTGGACCATGAGAGAGCCCCCGGGAAATTCCCCAGCCCTGGGCACCATGGCTCCAGATGCTTCCCCAGGTTCCTGCCCTGGGGCCTGATCTTGCTCAACTGGGCCCGGGTTCACCGCAGGTGAATGTCATTTGCGGACACCAAGGACCCGAGACCTTGGATGCGTTTATTGGGAGGGGGCTTGGAGCGCTGGGGGACCGAAGTCGCACTGGTCACAGTCCCTTCTAGAGTAGTTTAGGGCAGATATTAGAGAGTGGAGGCAGGTGGGTCCATTTTGACACCTCGGGGCAGGGTGGGGCAGTTTGAGCCAAAGCAAGACTCTTAGGGGCCCAGGCGGGGCTCAGGCCTGAGTCCCCCCTGGAGAACCCTCCCATGGTCGTGGGGACCGCCCCCCCTGGCCCTCTTCACCTGGCGCATAACCGTGTCTGGGCCCAGTCCTGGCCTCAGGTCCCCAGGTCCTCCCTGGGCACTCTGATGATGCGGGGGCACAGAACTGCTGGGAAGTGTGGCCAGGGGAAAATGTGAGGTCCTCTGCGGGCAGGAAGGGCTTCCGTTTCCCGGGTCTCCTGCCCAGGGAACCTGGGAACCTGGCCTGGTTACTCAAGGGTGGGGCATGTTGCCCCGAGGGAGGCTTGTGGTGGAGGGGCCTGGGTGCGCATGCGAGGTTCCGAGTCTGGGCCCGAAACTGGCCAGCCCCGGCTCGGACATAAGCCATCTCCTGGGGGCCTCCCCCCTGTTCTTCCATCGGTAAAGGGGGATCCCTTTATGGATGGAAGAACAGGGGGATCTTCGGGGTGGTGGTGACTGGACGGTGGTGTCTGCGGGTTTGCCTCCACGTAGGCCGTATACTGGCACCCCCGCCCCATGTGTCCGAGCCCCTTGGAGGCACTGGGCCGCTTATCTCGGGATGCAGGTGTCCTGCGGTGGTTAAGGAATGGCGTGGGCACTCCACGGGCGAGAGAGGGCACCTGGACCACGAGAGAGCCCCCGGGAAATTCCCCAGCCCTGGGCACCATGGCTCCAGATGCTTCCCCAGGCTCCTGCCCTGGGGCCTGATCTTGCTCAACTGGGCCCGGGTTCGCCACAGGTGAATGTCATTTGCGGACACAAGGACCCGAGACCTTGGATGCGTTTATTGTGACGGGGCTTGGAGCGCTGGGGGACCGAAGTCGCACTGGTCACAGTCCGTTCTCGAGTAGTTTAGGGCAGATATTAGAGAGTGGAGGCAGGTGGGTCCCAGTTTGACACCTAGGGGCAGGGTGGGGCAGTTTGAGCCAAAGCAAGACTTTTAGTGGCCCAGGCGGGGCGCAGGCCTGAGTCCCCCCTGGAGAACCCTCCGATGGTCGTGGGGACCGCCCGCCCTGGCCCTCTTCACCTGGCGCATAACCCTGGCTGGGCCTAGCCCTGGCCCCAGGTCCCCAGGTCCTCCCTGGGCACTCTGCGGATGCGGGGGCCGGAGAACTGCTGGGAAGTGTGGCCAGGGGAAAATGTGAGTTCCTCTGGGGGCAGGAAGGGCTTCCGTTTCCCGGGTCACGTGCCCAGGGAACCTGGCAACATGGCCTGGTTACTCAAGGGTGGGCATGTTGCACCGAGGGAGGCTTGTGGTGGAGGGGCCTGGGTGCTCATGCGAGGTTCCGAGTCTGGGCCCGAAACTGGCCAGCCCCGGCTCGGACAAAAGCCATCTCCTGGGGGCCTCCCCCCTGTTCTTCCATCCGTAAAGGGGGATCCCTTTACGGATGGAAGAACAGGGGAATCTTCGGGGTGGTGGTGACTGGACGGTGGTGTCTGCGGGTTTGCCTCCACGTAGGCCGTATACTGGCACCCCCGTCCCAAGTGTCCGAGCCCATAGGAGGCACAGGGACGCTTATCTCGGGATGCAGGTGTCCTGCGGTGGTTAAGGAATGGCGTGGGCACTCCACGGGCGAGAGAGGGCACCTGGACCACGAGAGAGTCCCCGGGAAATTCCCCAGCCCTGGGCACCTTGGCTCCAGATGCTTCCCCAGGCTCCTGCCCTGGGGCCTGATATTGCTCAACTGGGCTCGGGTTCGCCGCAGGTGAATGTCATTTGCGGACACCAAGGACCCGAGACCTTGGATGCGTTTATTGGGAGGGTGCTTGGAGCGCTGGGGGACCGAAGTCGCACTGGTCACAGTCCCTTCTCCAGTAGTTTAGGGCAGATATTACAGAGTGGAGGCAGGTGGGTCCAAGTTTGACACCTCGGGGCAGGGTGGGGCAGTTTGAGCCAAAGCAAGACTCTTAGGGGCCCAGGCGGGGCTCAGGCCTGAGTCCCCCCTGGAGAACCCTTCCATGGTCGTGGGGACCGCCCGCCCTGGCCCTCTTCACCTGGTGCATAACCGTGGCTGGGCCGAGCCCTGGCCCCAGGTCCCCAGGTCCTCCCTGGGCACTCTGCCTATGCCGGGGCGGGAAACTGCTGGGAAGTGTGGCCAGGGGAAAATGTGAGGTCCTCTGGGGGCAGGAAGGGCTTCCGTTTCCCGGGTCACGTGCCCAGGGAACCTGGGAACCTGGCCTGGTTACTCAAGGGTGGGGCATGTTGCCCCGAGGGAGGCTTGTGGTGGAGTGGCCTGGGTGCGCATGCGGGGTTCCGAGTCTGGGCCCGAAACTGGCCAGCCCCGGCTCGGACAAAAGCCATCTCCTGGGGGCCTCCCCCCTGTTCTTCCATCCGTAAAGGAGGATCCCTTTACGGATGGAAGAACAGGGGGATCTTCGGGGTGGTGGTGACTGGACGGTGGTGTCTGCGGGTTTGCCTCCACGTAGGCCATATACTGGCACCCCCGCCCCACGTGTCTGAGCCCCTTGGAGGCACAGGGCCGCTTATCTCGGGATGCAGGTGTCCTGCGGTGGTTAAGGAATGGCGTGGGCACTCCACGGGCGAGAGAGGGCACCTGGACCACGAGAGAGCCCCCGGGAAATTCCCCAGCCCTGGGCACCATGGCTCCAGATGCTTCCCCAGGCTCCTGCCCTGGGGCCTGATCTTGCTCACCTGGGCCCGGGTTCACCGCAGGTGAATGTCATTTGCGGACACCAAGGACCCGAGACCTTGGATGCGTTTATTGGGACGGGGCTTGGAGCGCTGGGGGACCGAAGTCGCACTGGTCACAGTCCCTTCTCGAGTAGTTTAGGGCAGATATTAGAGAGTGGAGGCAGGTGGGTCCAAGTTTGACACCTCGGGGCAGGGTGGGGCAGTTTGAGCCAAAGCAAGACTCTTAGGGGCCCAGGCGGGGCGCAGGCCTGAGTCCCCCCTGGAGAACCCTTCCATGGTCTTGGGGACCGCCCGCCCTGGCCCTCTTCACCTGGCGCATAACCGTGGCTGGGCCCAGCCCTGGCCCCAGGTCCCCAGGTCCTCCCTGGGCACTCTGCGGATGCGGCGGCGGGAGAACTGCTGGGAAGTGTGGCCAGGGGAAAATGTGAGGTCCTCTGCGGGCAGGAAGGGCTTCCGTTTCCCGGGTCACGTGCCCAGGGAACCTGGGAACCTGGCCTGGTTACTCAAGGGTGGGGCATGTTGCATCGAGGGAGGCTTGTGGTGGAGGGGCCTGGGTGCGCATGCGAGGTTCCGAGTCTGGGCCCGAAACTGGCCAGCCCCGGCTCGGACATAAGCCATCTCCTGGGGGCCTCCCCCCTGTTCTTCCATCGGTAAAGGGGGATCCCTTTATGGATGGAAGAACAGGGGGATCTTCGGGGTGGTGGTGACTGGACGGTGGTGTCTGCGGGTTTGCCTCCACGTAGGCCGTATACTGGCACCCCCGCCCCATGTGTCCGAGCCCCTTGGAGGCACTGGGCCGCTTATCTCGGGATGCAGGTGTCCTGCGGTGGTTAAGGAATGGCGTGGGCACTCCACGGGCGAGAGAGGGCACCTGGACCACGAGAGAGCCCCCGGGAAATTCCCCAGGCCTGGGCACCATGGCTCCAGATGCTTCCCCAGGCTCCTGCCCTGGGGCCTGATGTTGCTCAACTGGGCCCATGTTCGCCGCAGGTGAATGTCATTTGCGGACACCAAGGATCCGAGACCTTGGATGCGTTTATTGGGGGGGGCTTGGAGCGCTGGGGGACCGAAGTCGCACTGGTCACAGTCCCTTCTCGAGTAGTTTAGGGCAGATATTAGAGAGTGGAGGCAGGTGGGTCCAAGTTTGACACCTCGGGGCAGGGTGGGGCAGTTTGAGCCAAAGCAAGACTCTTAGGGGCCCAGGCGGGGCGCAGGCCTGAGTCCCCCCTGGAGAACCCTTCCATGGTCGTGGGGACCGCCCGCCCTGGCCCTCTTCACCTGGCGCATAACCGTGGCTGGGCCCAGCCCTGGCCCCAGGTCCCCAGGTCCTCCCTGGGCACTCTGCCTATGCCGGGGCGGGAAACTGCTGGGAAGTGTGGCCAGGGGAAAATGTGAGGTCCTCTGCGGGCAGGAAGGGCTTCCGTTTCCCGGGTCACCTGCCCAGGGAACATGGGAACCTGGCCTGGTTACTCAAGGGTGGGGCATGTTGCATCGAGGGAGGCTTGTGGTGGAGGGGCCTGGGTGCGCATGCGGGGTTCCGAGTCTGGGCCCGAAACTGGCCCGCCCCGGCTAGGACAAAAGCCATCTCCTGGGGGCCTCCCCCCTGTTCTTCCATCCGTAAAGGGGGATCCCTTTACGGATGGAAGAACAGGGGGATCTTCGGGGTGGTGGTGACTGGACGGTGGTGTCTGCGGGTTTGCCTCCACGTAGGCCGTATACTGGCACCCCCGCCCCATGTGTCCGAGCCCCTTGGAGGCACAGGGCCGCTTATCTCGGGATGCAGGTGTCCTGCGGTGGATAAGGAATGGCGTGGGCAATCCACGGGCGAGAGAAGGCACCTGGACCACAAGAGAGCCCCCGGGAAATTCCCCAGCCCTGGGCACCATGGCTCCAGATGTTTCCCCAGGCTCCTTCCCTGGGGCCTGATCTTGCTCAACTGGGTCCGGGTTCGGCGCAGGTGAATGTCATTTGCGGACACAAGGACCCGAGACCTTGGATGCGTTTATTGGGAGTGGGCTTGGATCGCTGGGGGACCGAAGTCGCACTGGTCACAGTCCCTTCTCGAGTAGTTTAGGGCAGATATTAGAGAGTGGAGGCAGGTGGGTCCAAGTTTGACACCTCGGGGCAGGGTGGGGCAGTTTGAGCCAAAGCAAGACTCTTAGGGGCCGAGGCGGGGCGCAGGCCTGAGTCCCCCCTGGAGAACCCTTCCATGGTCGTGGGGATCGCCCGCCTTGGCCCTCTTCACCTGGAACATAACCGTGGCTGGTCCCAGCCCTGGCCCCAGGTCCCCAGGTCCTCCCTGGGCACTCTGCGGTTGCGGGGGCGGGAGAACTGCTGGGAAGTGTGGCCAGGGGAAAATGTGAGGTCTTCTGCGGGCAGGAAGGGCTTCCGTTTCCCGGGTCACGTGCCCAGGGAACCTGGGAACCTGGCCTGGTTACTCAAGGGTGGGGCATGTTGCCCCGAGGGAGGCTTGTGGTGGAGGGGCCTGGGTCCGCATGCGGGGTTCCGAGTCTGGGCCCGAAACTGGCCAGCCCCGGCTCGGACAAAAGCCATCTCCTAGGGGCCTCCCCCCTGTTCTTCCATCCGTAAAGGGGGATCCCTTTACGGATGGAAGAACAGGGTGATCTTCGGGGTGGTGGTGACTGGACGGTGGTGTCTGCGGGTTTGCCTCCACGTAGGCCGTATACTGGCACCCCCGCCCCATGTGTCGGAGCCCCCTGGAGGCACAGGGCCGCTTATCTCCGGATGCAGGTGTCCTGCGGTGGTTAAGGAATGGCGTGGGCACTCCAAGGTGGAGAGATGGCACCTGGACCTCGAGAGAGTCCCCGGGAAATTCCCCAGACCTGGGCACCATGGCTCCAGATTCTTCCCCAGTCTCCTGCCCTGGGGCCTGTTGTTGCTCAACTGGGCCCGGGTTCGCCACAGGTGAATGTCATTTGCGGACACCAAGGACCGGGTACCTTGGATGCGTTTATTGGGAGGGGGCTTGGAGCGCTGGGGGACCGAAGTCGCACTGGTCACAGTCCCTTCTCGAGTAGTTTAGGGCAGATATTAGAGAGTGGAGGCAGGTGAGTCCAAGTTTGACACCTCGGGGCAGGGTGGGGCAGTTTGAGCCAAAGCAAGACTTTTAGTGGCCCAGGCGGGGCGCAGGCCTGAGTCCCCCCTGGAGAACTCTCCCATGGTCGTGGGGACCGCCCGCCCTGGCCCTCTTCACCTGGCGCATAACCCTGGCTGGGCCTAGCCCTGGCCCCAGGTCCCCAGGTCCTCCCTGGGCACTCTGCCGATGCGGGGGCCGGAGAACTGCTGGGAAGTGTGGCCAGGGGAAAATGTGAGGTCCTCTGGGGGCAGGAAGGGCTTCCGTTTCCCGGGTCACGTGCCCAGGGAACCTGGCAACCTGGCCTGGTTACTCAAGGGTGGGCATGTTGCACCAAGGGAGGCTTGTGTTGGAGGGGCCTGGGTGCTCATGCGGGGTTCCGAGTCTGGGCCCGAAACTGGCCAGCCCCGGCTCGGACAAAAGCCATCTCCTGGGGGCCTCCCCCCTGTTCTTCCATCCGTAAAGGGGGATCCCTTTACGGATGGAAGAACAGGGGGATCTTCGGGGTGGTGGTGACTGGACGGTGGTATCTGCGGGTTTGCCTCCACGTAGGCCGTATACTGGCACCCCCGCCCCAAGTGTCCGAGCCCATAGGAGGCACAGGGACGCTTATCTCGGGATGCAGGTGTCCTGCGGTGGTTAAGGAATGGCGTGGGCACTCCACGGGCGAGAGAGGGCACCTGGACCACGAGAGAGTCCCCGGGAAATTCCCCAGCCCTGGGCATCTTGGCTCCAGATGCTTCCCCAGGCTCCTGCCCTGGGGCCTGATATTGCTCAACTGGGCTCGGGTTCGCCGCAGGTGAATGTCATTTGCGGACACCAAGGACCCGAGACCTTGGATGCGTTTATTGGGAGGGGGCTTGGAGCGCTGGGGGACTGAAGTCACACTGGTCACAGTCCCTTCTCGAGTACTTTAGGGCAGATATTAGAGAGTGGAGGCAGGTGGGTCCAAGTTTGACACCTCGGGGCAGGGTGGGGAAGTTTGAGCCAAAGCAAGACTCTTAGGGGCCCAGGCGGGGCGCAGGCCTGTGTCCCCCCCGTAGAAACCTTCCAAAGTCGTGGGGACCGCCCGCCCTGGCCCTCTTCACCTGGCGCATAACCGTGGCTGGGCCCAACCCTGGCCCCAGGTCCCCAGGTCCTCCCTGGGCACTCTGCCGATGCGGGGGCGGGAAAACTGCTTGGAAGTGTGGCCAGGGGAAAATGTGAGGTCTTCTGGGGGCAGCACTGGCTTCCGTTTCCCGGGTCACGTGCCCAGGGAACCTGGGAACCTGGCCTGGTTACTCAAGGGTGGGGCATGTTGCATCGAGGGAGGCTTGTGGTGGAGTGGCCTGGGTGCGCATGCAGGATTCCGAGTCTGGGCCCGAAACTGGCCAGCCCCGGCTCGGACAAAAGCCATCTCCTGGGGGCCTCCCCCCTGTTCTTCCATCCGTAAAGGGGGATCCCTTTACGGATGGAAGAACAGGGGGATCTTCGGGGTGGTGGTGACTGGACGGTGGTGTCTGCGGGTTTGCCTCCACGTAGGCCGTATACTGGCACCCCCGCCCCATGTGTCCGAGCCCCTTGGAGGCACAGGTCCGCTTATCTCGGGATGCAGGTATCCTGCGGTGGTTAAGGAATGGCGTGGGCACTCCACGGGCGAGAGAGGGCACCTGGACCACGAGAGAGCCCCCGGGAAATTCCCCAGCCCTGGGCACCATGGCTCCAGATGCTTCCCCAGGCTCCTGCCCTGGGGCCTGATCTTGCTCAACTGGGCCCTGGTTCGCCGCAGGTGAATGTCATTTGCGGACACCAAGGACCCGAGTACTTGGATGCGTTTATTGGGAGGGGGCTTGGAGCGCTGGAGGACCGAGGTCGCACTGGTCACAGTCCCTTCTCGAGTAGTTTAGGGCAGATATTAGAGAGTGGAGGCAGGTGGGTCCAAGTTTGACACCTCGGGGCAGGGTGGGGCAGTTTGAGCCAAAGCAAGACTCTTAGGGGCCCAGGCGGGGCGCAGGCCTGAGTCCCCCCTGGAGAACCCTTCCATGGTCGTGGGGACCGCCCGCCCTGGCCCTCTTCACCTGGCGCATAACCGTGGCTGGGCCGAGCCCTGGCCCCAGGTCCCCAGGTCCTCCCTGGGCACTCTGCCTATGCCGGGGCGGGAAACTGCTGGGAAGTGTGGCCAGGGGAAAATGTGAGGTCCTCTGCGGGCAGGAAGGGCTTCTGTTTCCCGGGTCTCCTGCCCAGGGAACCTGGGAACCTGGCCTGGTTACTCAAGGGTGGGGCATGTTGCCCCGAGGGAGGCTTGTGGTGGAGGGGCCTGGGTGCGCATGCGAGGTTCCGAGTCTGGGCCCGAAACTGGCCAGCCCCGGCTCGGACAAAAGCCATCTCCTGGGGGCCTCCCCCCTGTTCTTCCATCCGTAAAGGGGGATCCCTTTACGGATGGAGGAACAGGGGGATCTTCGGGGTGGTGGTGACTGGACGGTGGTGTCTGCGGGTTTGCCTCCACGTAGGCCGTATACTGGCAGCCCCGCCCCATGTGTCCGAGCCCCTTGGAGGCACAGGGCCGCTTATCTCGGGATGCAGGTGTCCTGCGGTGGTTAAGGAATGGCGTGGGCACTCCACGGGCGAGAGAGGGCACCTGGACCACGAGAGAGCCCCCGGGAAATTCCCCAGCCCTGGGCACCATGGCTCCAGATGCTTCCCCAGGCTCCTGCCCTGGGGCCTGATGTTGCTCAACGGGGCCCGGGTTCGCCGCAGGTGAATGTCATTTGAGGACACCAAGGACCCGAGACCTTGGATGCGATTATTGGGGGCGGCTTGGAGCGCTTGGGGACCGAAGTCACACTGGTCACAGTCCCTTCTCGAGTAGTTTAGGGCAGATATTAGAGAGTGGAGGCAGGTGGGTCCAAGTTTGACACCTCGGGGCAGGGTGGGGCATTTTGAGCCAAAGCAAGACTCTTAGGGGCCCAGGCGGGGCGCAGGCCTGAGTCCTCCCTGGAGAACCCTTCCATGGTCGTGGGGACCGCCCGCCCTGGCCCTCTTCACCTGGGACATAACCCTGGCTGGGCCCAGCCCTGGCCCCAGGTCCCCAGGTCTTCCCTGGGCACTCTGCCGATGCGGGGGCGGGAAAACTGCTTGGAAGTGTGGCCAGGGGAAAATGTGAGGTCTTCTGGGGGCAGGACGGGCTTCCGTTTCCCGGGTCACGTGACCAGGGAACCTGGGAACCTAGCCTGGTTACTCAAGGGTGGGGCATGTTGCCCCGAGGGAGGCTTGTGGTGGAGTGGCCTCGGTGCGCATGCGGGGTTCCGAGTCTGGGCCCGAAACTGGCCAGCCCCGGCTCGGACAAAAGCCATCTCCTGGGGGCCTCCCCCCTGTTCTTCCATCCGTAAAGGGGCATCCCTTTACGGATGGAAGAACAGGGGGATCTTCGGGGTGGTGGTGACTGGACGGTGGTGTCTGCGGGTTTGCCTCCACGTAGGCCATATACTGGCACCCCCGCCCCATGTGTCCGAGCCCCTTGGAGGCACAGGGCCGCTTATCTCGGGATGCAGGTATCCTGCCGTGGTTAAGGAATGGCGTGGGCACTCCACGGGCGAGAGAGGGCACCTGGACCACGAGAGAGCCCCCGGGAAATTCCCCAGCCCTGGGCACCATGGCTCCAGATGCTTCCCCAGGCTCCTGCCCTGGGGCCTGATGTTGCTCAACTGCGCCCGGGTTCACCGCAGGTGAATGTCATTTGCGGACACCAAGGATCCGAGACCTTGGATGCGTTTATTGGGGGGGGCTTGGAGCGCTGGGGGACCGAAGTCGCACTGTTCAAAGTCCCTTCTCGAGTAGTTTAGGGCAGATATTAGAGAGTGGAGGCAGGTGGGTCCAAGTTTGACACCGAGGGGCAGGGTGGGGCAGTTTGAGCCAAAGCAAGACTCTTAGGGGTCCAGGCGGGGCGCAGGCCTGAGTCCTCCCTGGAGAACCCTTCCATGGTCGTGGGGACCGCCCGCCCTGGCCCTCTTCACCTGGCGCATAACCCTGGCTGGGCCTCGCCCTGGCCCCAGGTCCGCAGGTCCTCCCTGGGCACTCTGCCTATGCGGGGGCGGGAGAACTGCTGGGAAGTGTGGCCAGGGGAAAATGTGAGGTCCTCTGGGGGCAGGAAGGGCTTCGGTATCCCGGGTCACGTGCCCAGGGAACCTGGGAACCTGGCCTGGTTACTCAAGGGTGGGGCATGTTGCATCGAGGGAGGCTTGTGGTGGAGGGGCCTGGGTGCGCATGCGGGGTTCAGAGTCTGGGCCCGAAACTGGCCAGCTCCGGCTCGGACAAAAGCCATCTCCTGGGGGCCTCCCCCCTGTTATCCCATCCGTAAAGGGGGATCCCTTTACGGATGGAAGAACAGGGGGATCTTCGGGGTGGTGGTGACTGGACGGTGGTGTCTGCGGGTTTGCCTCCACGTAGGCCATATACTGGCACCCCCGCCCCATGTGTCCGAGCCCCTTGGAGGCACAGGGCCGCTTATCTCGGGATGCAGGTATCCTGCGGTGGTTAAGGAATGGCGTGGGCACTCCACGGGCGAGAGAGGGCACCTGGACCACGAGAGAGCCCCCGGGAAATTCCCCAGCCCTGGGCACCATGGCTCCAGATGCTTCCCCAGGCTCCTGCCCTGGGGCCTGATCTTGCTCAACTGGGCCTGGGTTCACCGCAGGTGAATGTCATTTGCGGACACCAAGGACCCGAGACCTTGGATGCGTTTATTGGGAGTGGGCTTGGAGCGCTGGGGGACCGAAGTCGCACTGGTCACAGTCCCTTCTCGAGTAGTTTAGGGCAGATATTAGAGAGTGGAGGCAGGTGGGTCCAAGTTTGACACCTCGGGGCAGGGTGGGGCAGTTTGAGCCAAAGCAAGACTTTTAGGGCCCCAGGCGGGGCGCAGGCCTGAGTCCCCCCTTGAGAACCCTTCCATGGTCGTCGGACCGCCCGCCCTGGCCCTCTTCACCTGGCGCATAACCGTGGCTGGGCCCAGCCCTGGCCCCAGGTCCCCAGGTCCTCCCTGGGCACTATGCGGATGCGGGGGCGGGAGAACTGCTGGGAAGTGTGGCCAGGGGAAAATGTGAGGTCCTCTGCGGGCAGGAAGGGCTTCCGTTTCCCGGGTCACCTGCCTAGGGAACCTGGGAACCTGGCCTGGTTACTCAAGGGTGGGGCATGTTGCCCCGAGGGAGGCTTGTGGTGGAGGGGCCTGGGTGCGCATGCGGGGTTCCGAGTCTGGGCCCGAAACTGGCCAGCTCCGCCTCGGACAAAAGCCATCTCCTGGGGGCCTCCCCCCTGTTCTTCCATCCGTAAAGGGGGATCCCTTTACGGATGGAAGAACAGGGGGATCTTCGGGGTGGTGGTGACTGGACGGTGGTGTCTGCGGGTTTGCCTCCACGTAGGCCGTATACTGGCACCCCCGCCCCATGTGTCCGAGCCCCTTGGAGGCACAGGGCCGCTTATCTCGGGATGCTGGTGTCCTGCGGTGGTTAAGGAATGGCGTGGGCACTCCACGGGCGAGAGAGGGCACCTGGACCACGAGAGAGCCCCCGGGAAATTCCCCAGCCCTGGGCACCATGGCTCCAGATGCTTCCCCAGGCTCCTTCCCTGGGGCCTGATCTTGCTCAACTGGGTCCGGGTTCGGCGCAGGTGAATGTCATTTGCGGACACAAGGACCCGAGACCTTGGATGCGTTTATTGGGAGTGGGCTTGGAGCGCTGGGGGACCGAAGTCGCACTGGTCACAGTCCCTTCTCGAGTAGTTTAGGGCAGATATTAGAGAGTGGAGGCAGGTGGGTCCAAGTTTGACACCTCGGGGCAGGGTGGGGCAGTTTGAGCCAAAGCAAGACTCTTAGGGGCCCAGGCGAGGCGCAGGCCTGAGTCTCCCATGGAGAACCCTCCCATGGTCGTGGGACCGCCCGCCCTGGCCCTCTTCACCTGGCGTATAACCGTGGCTGGGCCCAGCCCTGGCCCCAGGTCCCCAGGTCCTCCCTGGGCACTCTGCCTATGCGGGGGCGGGAGAACTGCTGGGAAGTGTGGCCAGGGGAAAATGTGAGGTCCTCTGGGGGCAGGAAGGGCTTCCGTTTCCCGGGTCACGTGCCCAGGGAACTTGGGAACCTGGCCTGGTTACTCAAGGGTGGGGCATGTTGCCCCGAGGGAGGCTTGTGGTGGAGGGGCCTGGGTGCGCATGCGGGGTTCCAAGTCTGGGCCCGAAACTGGCCAGCCCCGGCTCGGACATAAGCCATCTCCTGGGGGCCTCCCCCCTGTTCTTCCATCGGTAAAGGGGGATCCCTTTACGGATGGAAGAACAGGGGGATCTTCGGGGTGGTGGTGACTGGACGGTGGTGTCTGCGGGTTTGCCTCCACGTAGGCCGTATACTGGCACCCCCGCCCCATGTGTCCGAGCTCCTTGGAGGCACAGGGCCGCTTATCTCGGGATGCAGGTGTCCTGCGGTGGTTAAGGAATGGCGTGGGCACTCCACGGGCGAGAGAGGGCACCTGGACCACGAGAGAGCCCCCGGGAAATTCCCCAGCCCTGGGCACCATGGCTCCAGATGCTTCCCCAGGCTCCTGCCCTGGGGCCTGATCTTGCTCAACTGGGCCCGGGTTCGCCACAGGTGAATGTCATTTGCGGACACAAGGACCCGAGACCTTGGATGCGTTTATTGTGAGGGGGCTTGGAGCGCTGGGGGACCGAAGTCGCACTGGTCAAAGTCCCTTCTCGAGTAGTTTAGGGCAGATATTAGAGAGTGGAGGCAGGTGGGTCCAAGTTTGACACCGAGGGGCAGGGTGGGGCAGTTTGAGCCAAAGCAAGACTCTTAGGGGTCCAGGCGGGGCGCAGGCCTGAGTCCTCCCTGGAGAACCCTTCCATGGTCGTGGGGACCGCCCGCCCTGGCCCTCTTCACCTGGCGCATAACCGTGGCTGGGCCCAGCCCTGGCCCCAGGTCCCCAGGTCCTCCCTGGGCACTCTGCGGATGCGGGGGCGGGAGAACTGCTGGGAAGTGTGGCCAGGGGAAAATGTGAGGTCTTCTGCGGGCAGGAAGGGCTTCCGTTTCCCGGGTCACCTGCCCAGGGAACCTGGGAACCTGGCTTGGTTACTCAAGGGTGGGGCATGTTGCCCCGAGGGAGGCTTGTGGTGGAGGGGCCTGGGTGCGCATGCGGGTTTCCGAGTCTGGGCCCGAAACTGGCCAGCCCCGGCTCGGACAAAAGCCATCTCCTGGGGGCCTCCCCCCTGTTCTTCCATCCGTAAAGGGGGATCCCTTTACCGGTGGAAGAACAGGGGGATCTTCGGGGTGGTGGTGACTGGACGGTGGTGTCTGCGGGTTTGCCTCCACGTAGGCCGTATACTGGCACCCCCGCCCCATGTGTCCGAGCCCATAGGAGGCACAGGGACGCTTATCTTGGGATGCAGGTGTCCTGCGGTGGTTAAGGAATGGCGTGGGCACTCCACGGGCGAGAGAGGGAAACTGGACCACGAGAGAGTCCCCGGGAAATTCCCCAGCCCTGGGCACCATGGCTCCAGATGCTTCCCCAGGCTCCTGCCCTGCGGCCTGATCTTGCTCACCTGGGCCCGGGTTCGCCGCAGGTGAATGTCATTTGCGGACACCAAGGACCCGAGACCTTGGATGCGTTTATTGGGAAGGGGCTTGGAGCGCTGGGGGTCCGAAGTCGCACTGGTCACAGTCCCTTCTCGAGTAGTTTAGGGCAGATATTAGAGAGTGGAGGCAGGTGGGTCCAAGTTTGACACCTCGGGGCAGGGTGGGGCAGTTTGAGCCAAAGCAAGACTCTTAGGGGCCCAGGCGGGGCGCAGGCCTGAGTCCCCCCTGGAGAACCCTTCCATAGTCGTGGGGACCGCCCGCCCTGGCCCTCTTCACCTGGCGCATAACCCTGGCTGGGCCCCGCCCTGGCCCCAGGTCCGCAGGTCCTCCCTGGGCACTCTGCCTATGCGGGGGCGGGAAAACTGCTGGGAAGTGTGGCCAGGGGAAAATGTGAGGTCCTCTGGGGGCAGGAAGGGCTTCCGTATCCCGGGTCACGTGCCCAGGGAACCTGGGAACCTGGCCTGGTTACTCAAGGGTGGGGCATGTTGCATCGAGGGAGGCTTGTGGTGGAGGGGCCTGGGTGCGCATGCGGGGTTCCGAGTCTGGGCCCGAAACTGGCCAGCTCCGGCTCGGACAAAAGCCATCTCCTGGGGGCCTCCCCCCTGTTCTTCCATCCGTAAAGGGGGATCCCTTTACGGATGGAAGAACAGGGGGATCTTCGGGGTGGTGGTGACTGGACGGTGGTGTCTGCGGGTTTGCCTCCACGTAGGCCGTATACTGGCACCCCCGCCCCATGTGTCCGAGCCCCTTGGAGGCACAGGGCCGCTTATCTCGGGATGCTGGTGTCCTGCGGTGGTTAAGGAATGGCGTGGGCACTCCACGGGCGAGAGAGGGCACCTGGACCATGAGAGAGCCCCCGGGAAATTCCCCAGCCCTGGGCACCATGGCTCCAGATGCTTCCCCAGGCTCCTGCCCTGGGGCCTGATCTTGCTCAACTGGGCCTGGGTTCACCACAGGTGAATGTCATTTGCGGACACCAAGGACCCGAGACCTTGGATGCGTTTATTGGGAGCGGGCTTGGAGCGCTGGGGGACCGAAGTCGCACTGGTCACAGTCCCTTCTCGAGTAGTTTAGGGCAGATATTAGAGAGTGGAGGCAGGTGGGTCCAAGTTTGACACCTCGGGGCAGGGTGGGGCAGTTTGAGCCAAAGCAAGACTTTTAGGGCCCCAGGCGGGGCGCAGGCCTGAGTCACCCCTTGAGAACCCTTCCATGGTCGTCGGACCGCCCGCCCTGGCCCTCTTCACCTGGCGCATAACCGTGGCTGGGCCCAGCCCTGGCCCCAGGTCCCCAGGTCCTCCCTGGGCACTATGCGGATGCGGGGGCGGGAGAACTGCTGGGAAGTGTGGCCAGGGGAAAATGTGAGGTCCTCTGCGGGCAGGAAGGGCTTCCGTTTCCCGGGTCACCTGCCCAGGGAACCTGGGAACCTGGCCTGGTTACTCAAGGGTGGGGCATGTTGCCCCGAGGGAGGCTTGTGGTGGAGGGGCCTGGGTGCGCATGCGGGGTTCCGAGTCTGGGCCCGAAACTGGCCAGCTCCGGCTCGGACAAAAGCCATCTCCTGGGGGCCTCCCCCCTGTTCTTCCATCCGTAAAGGGGGATCCCTTTACGGATGGAAGAACAGGGGGATCTTCGGGGTGGTGGTGACTGGACGGTGGTGTCTGCGGGTTTGCCTCCACGTAGGCCGTATACTGGCACCCCCGCCCCATGTGTCCGAGCCCCTTGGAGGCACAGGGCCGCTTATCTCGGGATGCTGGTGTCCTGCGGTGGTTAAGGAATGGCGTGGGCACTCCACGGGCGAGAGAGGGCACCTGGACCACGAGAGAGCCCCCGGGAAATTCCCCAGCCCTGGGCACCATGGCTCCAGATGCTTCCCCAGGCTCCTTCCCTGGGGCCTGATGTTGCTCTACTGGGTCTGGGTTCGGCGCAGGTGAATGTCATTTGCGGACACAAGGACCCGAGACCTTGGATGCGTTTATTGGGAGTGGGCTTGGAGCGCTGGGGGACCGAAGTCGCACTGGTCACAGTCCCTTCTCGAGTAGTTTAGGGCAGATATTAGAGAGTGGAGGCAGGTGGGTCCAAGTTTGACACCTCGGGGCAGGGTGGGGCAGTTTGAGCCAAAGCAAGACTCTTAGGGGCCCAGGCGGGGCGCAGGCCTGAGTCTCCCATGGAGAACCCTCCCATGGTCGTGGGACCGCCCGCCCTGGCCCTCTTCACCTGGCGTATAACCGTGGCTGGGCCCAGCCCTGGCCCCAGGTCCCCAGGTCCTCCCTGGGCACTCTGCCTATGCGGGGGCGGGAGAACTGCTGGGAAGTGTGGCCAGGGGAAAATGTGAGGTCCTCTGGGGGCAGGAAGGGCTTCCGTTTCCCGGGTCACGTGCCCAGGGAACTTGGGAACCTGGCCTGGTTACTCAAGGGTGGGGCATGTTGCCCCGAGGGAGGCTTGTGGTGGAGGGGCCTGGGTGCGCATGCGGGGTTCCAAGTCTGGGCCCGAAACTGGCCAGCCCCGGCTCGGACATAAGCCATCTCCTGGGGGCCTCCCCCCTGTTCTTCCATCGGTAAAGGGGGATCCCTTTACGGATGGAAGAACAGGGGGATCTTCGGGGTGGTGGTGACTGGACGGTGGTGTCTGCGGGTTTGCCTCCACGTAGGCCGTATACTGGCACCCCCGCCCCATGTGTCCGAGCTCCTTGGAGGCACAGGGCTGCTTATCTCGGGATGCAGGTGTCCTGCGGTGGTTAAGGAATGGCGTGGGCACTCCACGGGCGAGAGAGGGCACCTGGACCACGAGAGAGCCCCCGGGAAATTCCCCAGCCCTGGGCACCATGGTTCCAGATGCTTCCCCAGGCTCCTGCCCTGGGGCCTGATCTTGCTCAACTGGGCCCGGGTTCGCCACAGGTGAATGTCATTTGCGGACACAAGGACCCGAGACCTTGGATGCGTTTATTGTGAGGGGGCTTGGAGCGCTGGGGGACCGAAGTCGCACTGGTCAAAGTCCCTTCTCGAGTAGTTTAGGGCAGATATTAGAGAGTGGAGGCAGGTGGGTCCAAGTTTGACACCGAGGGGCAGGGTGGGGCAGTTTGAGCCAAAGCAAGACTCTTAGGGGTCCAGGCGGGGCGCAGGCCTGAGTCCTCCCTGGAGAACCCTTCCATGGTCGTGGGGACCGCCCGCCCTGGCCCTCTTCACCTGGCGCATAACCGTGGCTGGGCCCAGCCCTGGCCCCAGGTCCCCAGGTCCTCCCTGGGCACTCTGCCTATGCGGGGGCGGGAGAACTGCTGGGAAGTGTGGCCAGGGGAAAATGTGAGGTCTTCTGCGGGCAGGAAGGGCTTCCGTTTCCCGGGTCACCTGCCCAGGGAACCTGGGAACCTGGCCTGGTTACTCAAGGGTGGGGCATGTTGCCCCGAGGGAGGCTTGTGGTGGAGGGGCCTGGGTGCGCATGCGGGGTTCCGAGTCTGGGCCCGAAACTGGCCAGCTCCGGCTCGGACAAAAGCCATCTCCTGGGGGCCTCCCCCCTGTTCTTCCATCCGTAAAGGGGGATCCCTTTACGGATGGAAGAACAGGGGGATCTTCGGGGTGGTGGTGACTGGACGGTGGTGTCTGCGGGTTTGCCTCCACGTAGGCCGTATACTGGCACCCCCGCCCCATGTGTCCGAGCCCCTTGGAGGCACAGGGCCGCTTATCTCGGGATGCAGGTGTCCTGCGGTGGTTAAGGAATGGCGTGGGCACTCCACGGGCGAGAGAGGGCACCTGGACCACGAGAGAGCCCCCGGGAAATTCCCCAGCCCTGGGCACCATGGCTCCAGATGCTTCCCCAGGCTCCTTCCCTGGGGCCTGATCTTGCTCAACTGGGCCCGGGTTCGCCACAGGTGAATGTCATTTGCGGACACAAGGACCCGAGACCTTGGATGCGTTTATTGGGAGTGGACTTGGAGCGCTGGGGGACCGAAGTCGCACTGGTCACAGTCCCTTCTCGAGTAGTTTAGGGCAGATATTAAAGAGTGGAGGCAGATGGGTCCAAGTTTGACACCTCGGGGCAGGTGGGGCAGTTTGAGCCAAAGCAAGACTCTTAGGGGCCCAGGCGGGGCGCAGGCCTGAGTCCCCCCTGGAGAACCCTTCCATGGTCGTGGGGACCGCCCGCCCTGGCCCTCTTCACCTGGCGCATAACCGTGGCTGGGCCCAGCCCTGGCCCCAGGTCCCCAGGTCCTCCCTGGGCACTCTGCCTATGCCGGGGCGGGAAACTGCTGGGAAGTGTGGCCAGGGGAAAATGTGAGGTCCTCTGCGGGCAGGAAGGGCTTCCGTTTCCCGGGTCACCTGCCCAGGGAACAAGGGAACCTGGCCTGGTTACTCAAGGGTGGGGCATGTTGCACCGAGGGAGGCTTGTGGTGGAGGGGCCTGGGTGCGCATGCGGGGTTCCGAGTCTGGGCCCGAAACTGGCCCGCCCCGGCTCGGACAAAAGCCATCTCCTGGGGACCTCCCCCCTGTTCTTCCATCCGTAAAGGGGGATCCCTTTACGGATGGAAGAACAGGGGGATCTTCGGGGTGGTGGTGACTGGACGGTGGTGTCTGCGGGTTTGCCTCCACGTAGGCCATATACTGGCACCCCCCGCCCCATGTGTCCGAGCCCCTTGGAGGCACAGGGCCGCTTATCCCGGGATGCAGGTATCCTCCGGTGGTTAAGGAATGGCGTGGGCACTCCACGGGCGAGAGAGGGCACCTGGACCACGAGAGAGCCCCCGGGAAATTCCCCAGCCCTGGGCACCATGGCTCCAGATGCTTCCCCAGGCTCCTGCCCTGGGGCCTGATCTTGCTCAACTGGGCCTGGGTTCACCGCAGGTGAATGTCATTTGCGGACACCAAGGACCGGAGACCTTGGATGCGTTTATTGGGAGTGGGCTTGGAGCGCTGGGGGACCGAAGTCGCACTGGTCACAGTCCCTTCTCGAGTAGTTTAGGGCAGATATTAGAGAGTGGAGGCAGGTGGGTCCAAGTTTGACACCTCGGGGCAGGGTGGAGCAGTTTGAGCCAAAGCAAGACTTTTAGGGGCCCAGGCGGGGCGCAGGCCTGAGTCCCCCCTGGAGAACCCTTCCATGGTCGTCGGACCGCCCGCCCTGGCCCTCTTCACCTGGCGCATAACCGTGGCTGGGCCCAGCCCTGGCCCCAGGTCCCCAGGTCCTCCCTGGGCACTATGCGGATGCGGGGGCGGGAGAACTGCTGGGAAGTGTGGCCAGGGGAAAATGTGAGGTCCTCTGCGGGCAGGAAGGGCTTCCGTTTCCCGGGTCACCTGCCCAGGGAACCTGGGAACCTGGCCTGGTTACTCAAGGGTGGGGCATGTTGCCCCGAGGGAGGCTTGTGGTGGAGGGGCCTGGGTGCGCATGCGGGGTTCCGAGTCTGGGCCCGAAACTGGCCCGCCCCGGCTCGGACAAAAGCCATCTCCTGGGGGCCTCCCCCCTGTTCTTCCATCCGTAAAGGGGGATCCCTTTACGGATGGAAGAACAGGGGTATCTTCGGGGTGGTGGTGACTGGACGGTGGTGTCCGCGGGTTTGCCTCCACGTAGGCCGTATACTGGCACCCCCGCCCCATGTGTCCGAGCCCCTTGGAGGCACAGGGCCGCTTATCTCGGGATCCAGGTGTCCTGCGGTGGTTAAGGAATGGCGTGGGCACTCCACGGGCGAGAGAGGGCACCTGGACCACGAGAGAGCCCCCGGGAAATTCCCCAGCCCTGGGCACCATGGCTCCAGATGCTTCCCCAGGCTCCTGCCCTGGGGCCTGATCTTGCTCAACTGGGCCTGGGTTCACCGCAGGTGAATGTCATTTGCGGACACCAAGGACCCGAAACCTTGGATGGGTTTATTGGGAGTGGGCTTGGAGCGCTGGGGGACCGAAGTCGCACTGGTCACAGTCCCTTCTCGAGTAGTTTAGGGCAGATATTAGAGAGTGGAGGCAGGTGGGTCCAAGTTTGACACCTCGGGGCAGGGTGGGGCAGTTTGAGCCAAAGCAAGAGTTTTAGGGGCCCAGGCGGGGCGCAGGCCTGAGTCCCCCCTGGAGAACCCTTCCATGGTCGTCGGACCGCCCGCCCTGGCGCTCTTCACCTGGCGCATAACCGTGGCTGGGCCCAGCCCTGGCCCCAGGTCCCCAGGTCCTCCCTGGGCACTATGCGGATGCGGGGGCGGGAGAACTGCTGGGAAGTGTGGCCAGGGGAAAATGTGAGGTCTTCAGGGGGCAGGAAGGGCTTCCGTATCCCGGGTCACGTGCCCAGGGAACCTGGGAACCTGGCCTGGTTACTCAAGGGTGGGGCATGTTGCCCCGAGGGAGGCTTGTGGTGGAGGGGCCTGGGTGCGCATGCGGGGTTCCGAGTCTGGGCCCGAAACTGGCCAGCTCCGGCTCGGACAAAAGCCATCTCCTGGGGGCCTCCCCCCTGTTCTTCCATCCGTAAAGGGGGATCCCTTTACGGATGGAAGAACAGGGGGATCTTCGGGGTGGTGGTGACTGGACGGTGGTGTCTGCGGGTTTGCCTCCACGTAGGCCGTATACTGGCACCCCCGCCCCATGTGTCCGAGCCCCTTGGAGGCACAGGGCCGCTTATCTCGGGATGCTGGTGTCCTGCGGTGGTTAAGGAATGGCGTGGGCACTCCACGGGCGAGAGAGGGCACCTGGACCACGAGAGAGCCCCCGGGAAATTCCCCAGCCCTGGGCACCATGGCTCCAGATGCTTCCCCAGGCTCCTTCCCTGGGGCCTGATCTTGCTCAACTGGGTTCGGGTTCGGCGCAGGTGAATGTCATTTGCGGACACAAGGACCCGAGACCTTGGATGCGTTTATTGGGAGTGGGCTTGGAGCGGTGGGGGACCGAAGTCGCACTGGTCACAGTCCCTTCTCGAGTAGTTTAGGGCAGATATTAGAGAGTGGAGGCAGGTGGGTCCAAGTTTGACACCTCGGGGCAGGGTGGGGCAGTTTGAGCCAAAGCAAGATACTTAGGGGCCCAGGCGGGGCGCAGGCCTGAGTCCCCCCTGGAGAACCCTTCCATGGTCGTGGGGACCGCCCGCCCTGGCCCTCTTCACCTGGCGCATAACCGTGGCTGGGCCCAGCCCTGGCCCCAGGTCCCCAGGTCCTCCCTGGGCACTATGCGGATGCGGGGGCGGGAGAACTGCTGGGAAGTGTGGCCAGGGGAAAATGTGAGGTCCTCTGCGGGCAGGAAGGGCTTCCGTTTCCCGGGTCACCTGCCCAGGGAACCTGGGAACCTGGCCTGGTTACTCAAGGGTGGGGCATGTTGCCCCGAGGGAGGCTTGTGGTGGAGGGGCCTGGGTGCGCATGCGGGGTTCCGAGTCTGGGCCCGAAACTGGCCCGCCCCGGCTCGGACAAAAGCCATCTCCTGGTGGCCTCCCCCCTGTTCTTCCATCCGTAAAGGGGGATCCCTTTACGGATGGAAGAACAGGGGTATCTTCGGGGTGGTGGTGACTGGACGGTGGTGTCTGCGGGTTTGCCTCCACGTAGGCCGTATACTGGCACCCCTGCCCCATGTGTCCGAGCCCCTTGGAGGCACAGGGCCGCTTATCTCGGGATGCAGGTGTCCTGCGGTGGTTAAGGAATGGCGTGGGCACTCCACGGGCGAGAGAGGGCACCTGGACCACGAGAGAGCCCCCGGGAAATTCCCCAGCCCTGGGCACCATGGCTCCAGATGCTTCCCCAGGCTCCTTCCCTGGGGCCTGATCTTGCTCAACTGGGTCCGGGTTCGGCGCAGGTGAATGTCATTTGCGGACACAAGGACCCGAGACCTTGGATGCGTTTATTGGGAGTGGGCTTGGAGCGCTGGGGGACCGAAGTCGCACTGGTCACAGTCCCTTCTCGAGTAGTTTAGGGCAGATATTAGAGAGTGGAGGCAGATGGGTCCAAGTTTGACACCTCGGGGCAGGTGGGGCAGTTTGAGCCAAAGCAAGACTCTTAGGGGCCCAGGCGGGGCGCAGGCCTGAGTCCCCCCTGGAGAACCCTTCCATGGTCGTGGGGACCGCCCGCCCTGGCCCTCTTCACCTGGCACATAACCGTGGCTGGGCCCAGCCCTGGCCCCAGGTCCCCAGGTCCTCCCTGGGCACTCTGCCTATGCCGGGGCGGGAAACTGCTGGGAAGTGTGGCCAGGGGAAAATGTGAGGTCCTCTGCGGGCAGGAAGGGCTTCCGTTTCCCGGGTCACCTGCCCAGGGAACATGGGAACCTGGCCTGGTTACTCAAGGGTGGGGCATGTTGCCCCGAGGGAGGCTTGTGGTGGAGGCGCCTGGGTGCGCATGCGGGGTTCCGCGTCTGGGCCCGAAACTGGCCCGCCCCGGCTCGGACAAAAGCCATCTCCTGGGGGCCTCCCCCCTGTTCTTCCATCCGTAAAGGGGGATCCCTTTACGGATGGAAGAACAGGGGTATCTTCGGGGTGGTGGTGACTGGACGGTGGTGTCTGCGGGTTTGCCTCCACGTAGGCCGTATACTGGCACCCCCGCCCCATGTGTCCGAGCCCCTTGGAGGCACAGGGCCGCTTATCTCGGGATGCAGGTGTCCTGCGGTGGTTAAGGAATGGCGTGGGCACTCCACGGGCGAGAGAGGGCACCTGGACCACGAGAGAGCCCCCGAAAATTCCCCAGCCCTGGGCACCATGGCTCCAGATGCTTCCCCAGGCTCCTGCCCTGGGGCCTGATCTTGCTCAACTGGGCCCGGGTTCACCGCAGGTGAATGTCATTTGCGGACACCAAGGACCCGAGACCTTGGATGCGTTTATTGTGAGGGGGCTTGGAGCGCTGGGGGACCGAAGTTGCACTGGTCACAGTCCCTTCTCGAGTAGTTTAGGGCAGATATTAGAGAGTGGAGGCAGGTGGGTCCAAGTTTGACACCTCGGGGCAGGGTGGGGCAGTTTGAGCCAAAGCAAGACTCTTAGGGGCCCAGGCGGGGCGCAGGCCTGAGTCCCCCCTGGAGAACCCTTCCATAGTCGTGGGGACCGCCCGCCCTGGCCCTCTTCACCTAGCGCATAACCCTGGCTGGGCCCCGCCCTGGCCCCAGGTCCGCAGGTCCTCCCAGGGCACTCTGCCTATGCGGGGGCGGGAGAACTGCTGGGAAGTGTGGCCAGGGGAAAATGTGAGGTCCTCTGGGGGCAGGAAGGGCTTCCGTATCCCGGGTCACGTGCCCAGGGAACCTGGGAACCTGGCCTGGTTACTCAAGGGTGGGGCATGTTGCACCGAGGGAGGCTTGTGGTGGAGGGGCCCGGGTGCGCATGCGGGGTTCCGAGTCTGGGCCCGAAACTGGCCAGCTCCGGCTCGGACTAAAGCCATCTCCTGGGGGCCTCCCCCCTGTTCTTCCATCCGTAAAGGGGGATCCCTTTACGGATGGAAGAACAGGGGGATCTTCGGGGTGGTGGTGACTGGACGGTGGTGTCTGCGGGTTTGCCTCCACGTAGGCCGTATACTGGCACCCCCGCCCCATGTGTCCGAGCCCCTTGGAGGCACAGGGCCGCTTATCTCGGGATGCTGGTGTCCTGCGGTGGTTAAGGAATGGCGTGGGCACTCCACGGGCGAGAGAGGGCACCTGGACCACGAGAGAGCCCCCGGGAAATTCCCCAGCCCTGGGCACCATGGCTCCAGATGGTTCCCCAGGCTCCTTCCCTGGGGCCTGATCTTGCTCAACTGGGTCCGGGTTCGGCGCAGGTGAATGTCATTTGCGGACACAAGGACCCGAGACCTTGGATGCGTTTATTGGGAGTGGGCTTGGAGCGCTGGGGGACCGAAGTCGCACTGGTCACAGTCCCTTCTCGAGTAGTTTAGGGCAGATATTAGAGAGTGGAGGCAGATGGGTCCAAGAGTGACACCTCGGGGCAGGTGGGGCAGTTTGAGCCAAAGCAAGACTCTTAGGGGCCCAGGCGAGGCGCAGGCCTGAGTCCCCCCTGGAGAACCCTTCCATGGTGGTGGGTACCGCCCGCCCTGGCCCTCTTCACCTGGCGCATAACCGTGGCAGGGCCCAGCCCTGGCCCCAGGTCCCCAGGTCCTCCCTGGGCACTCTGCCTATGCCGGGGCGGGAAACTGCTGGGAAGTGTGGCCAGGGGAAAATGTGAGGTCCTCTGCGGGCAGGAAGGGCTTCCGTTTCCCGGGTCACCTGCCCAGGGAACATGGGAACCTGGCCTGGTTACTCAAGGGTGGGGCATGTTGCCCCGAGGGAGGCTTGTGGTGGAGGGGCCTGGGTGCGCATGCGGGGTTCCGAGTCTGGGCCCGAAACTGGCCCGCCCCGGCTCGGACAAAAGCCATCTCCTGGGGGCCTCCCCCCTGTTCTTCCATCGGTAAAGGGGGATCCCTTTACGGATGGAAGAACAGGGGGATCTTCGGGGTGGTGGTGACTGGACGGTGGTGTCTGCGGGTTTGCCTCCACGTAGGCCGTATACTGGCACCCCCGCCCCATGTGTCCGAGCCCCTTGGAGGCACAGGGCCGCTTATCTCGGGATGCTGGTGTCCTGCGGTGGTTAAGGAATGGCGTGGGCACTCCACGGGCGAGAGAGGGCACCTGGACCACGAGAGAGCTCCCGGGAAATTCCCCAGCCCTGGGCACCATGGCTCCAGATGGTTCCCCAGGCTCCTTCCCTGGGGCCTGATCTTGCTCAACTGGGTCCGGGTTCGGCGCAGGTGAATGTCATTTGCGGACACAAGGACCCGAGACCTTGGATGCGTTTATTGGGAGTGGGCTTGGAGCGCTGGGGGACCGAAGTCGCACTGGTCACAGTCCCTTCTCGAGTAGTTTAGGGCAGATATTAGAGAGTGGAGGCAGATGGGTCCAAGTTTGACACCTCGGGGCAGGTGGGGCAGTTTGAGCCAAAGCAAGACTCTTAGGGGCCCAGGCGGGGCGCAGGCCTGAGTCCCCCCTGGAGAACCCTTCCATGGTGGTGGGTACCGCCCGCCCTGGCCCTCTTCACCTGGCGCATAACCGTGGCAGGGCCCAGCCCTGGCCCCAGGTCCCCAGGTCCTCCCTGGGCACTCTGCCTATGCCGGGGCGGGAAACTGCTGGGAAGTGTGGCCAGGGGAAAATGTGAGGTCCTCTGCGGGCAGGAAGGGCTTCCGTTTCCCGGGTCACCTGCCCAGGGAACATGGGAACCTGGCCTGGTTACTCAAGGGTGGGGCATGTTGCCCCGAGGGAGGCTTGTGGTGGAGGGGCCTGGGTGCGCATGCGGGGTTCCGAGTCTGGGCCCGAAACTGGCCCGCCCCGGCTCGGACAAAAGCCATCTCCTGGGGGCCTCCCCCCTGTTCTTCCATCCGTAAAGGGGGATCCCTTTACGGATGGAAGAACAGGGGGATCTTCGGGGTGGTGGTGACTGGACGGTGGTGTCTGCGGGTTTGCCTCCACGTAGGCCATATACTGGCACCCCCGCCCCATGTGTCCGAGCCCCTTGGAGGCACAGGGCCGCTTATCTCGGGATGCAGGTATCCTGCGGTGGTTAAGGAATGGCGTGGGCACTCCACGGGCGAGAGAGGGCACCTGGACCACGAGAGAGCCCCCGGGAAATTCCCCAGCCCTGGGCACCATGGCTCCAGATGCTTCCCCAGGCTCCTGCCCTAGGGCCTGATCTTGCTAAACTGGGCCTGGGTTCACCGCAGGTGAATGTCATTTGCGGACACCAAGGACCCGAGACCTTGGATGCGTTTATTGGGAGTGGGCTTGGAGCGCTGGGGGACCGAAGTCGCACTGGTCACAGTCCCTTCTCGAGTAGTTTAGGGCAGATATTAGAGAGTGGAGGCAGGTGGGTCCAAGTTTGACACCTCGGGGCAGGGTGGGGCAGTTTGAGCCAAAGCAAGACTTTTAGGGGCCCAGGCGGGGCGCAGGCCTGAGTCCCCCCTGGAGAACCCTTCCATGGTCGTCGGACCGCCCGCCCTGGCCCTCTTCACCTGGCGCATAACCGTGGCTGGGCCCAGCCCTGGCCCCAGGTCCCCAGGTCCTCCCTGGGCACTATGCGGATGCGGGGGAGGGAGAACTGCTGGGAAGTGTGGCCAGGGGAAAATGTGAGGTCCTCTGAGGGCAGGAAGGGCTTCCGTTTCCCGGGTCACCTGCCCAGGGAACCTGGGAACCTGGCCTGGTTACTCAAGGGTGGGGCATGTTGCCCCGAGGGAGGCTTGTGGTGGAGGGGCCTGGGTGCGCATGCGGGGTTCCGAGTTTGGGCCAGAAACTGGCCCGCCCCGGCTCGGACAAAAGCCATCTCCTGGGGGCCTCCCCCCTGTTCTTCCATCCGTAAAGGGGGATCCCTTTAAGGATGGAACAACAGGGGTATCTTCGGGGTGGTGGTGACTGGACGGTGGTGTCTGCGGGTTTGCCTCCACGTAGGCCGTATACTGGCAGCCCCGCCCCATGTGTCCGAGCCCCTTGGAGGCACAGGGCCGCTTATCTCGGGATGCAGGTGTCCTGCGGTGGTTAAGGAATGGCGTGGGCACTCCACGGGCGAGAGAGGGCACCTGGACCACGAGAGAGCCCCCGGGAAATTCCCCAGCCCTGGGCACCATGGCTCCAGATGCTTCCCCAGGCTCCTTCCCTGGGGCCTGATCTTGCTCAACTGGGTCCGGGTTCGGCGCAGGTGAATGTCATTTGCGGACACAAGGACCCGAGACCTTGGATGCGTTTATTGGGAGTGGGCTTGGAGAGCTGGGGGACCGAAGTCGCACTGGTCACAGTCCCTTCTCGAGTAGTTTAGGGCAGATATTAGAGAGTGGAGGCAGATGGGTCCAAGTTTGACACCTCGGGGCAGGTGGGGCAGTTTGAGCCAAAGCAAGACTCTTAGGGGCCCAGGCGGGGCGCAGGCCTGAGTCCCCCCTGGAGAACCCTTCCATGGTCGTGGGGACCGCCCGCCCTGGCCCTCTTCACCTGGCGCATAACCGTGGCTGGGCCCAGCCCTGGCCCCAGGTCCCCAGGTCCTCCCTGGGCACTCTGCCTATGCCGGGGCGGGAAACTGCTGGGAAGTGTGGCCAGGGGAAAATGTGAGGTCCTCTGCGGGCAGGAAGGGCTTCCGTTTCCCGGGTCACCTGCCCAGGGAACATGGGAACCTGGCCTGGTTACTCAAGGGTAGGGCATGTTGCCCCGAGGGAGGCTTGTGGTGGAGGGGCCTGGGTGCGCATGCGGGGTTCCGAGTCTGGGCCCGAAACTGGACCGCCCCGGCTCGGACAAAAGCCATCTCCTGGGGGCCTCCCCCCTGTTCTTCCATCCGTAAAGGGGGATCCCTTTACGGATGGAAGAACAGGGTGATCTTCGGGGTGGTGGTGACTGGACGGTGGTGTCTGCGGGTTTGCCTCCACGTAGGCCATATACTGGCACCCCCGCCCCATGTGTCCGAGCCCCTTGGAGGCACAGGGCCGCTTATCTCGGGATGCAGGTATCCTGCGGTGGTTAAGGAATGGCGTGGGCACTCCACGGGCGAGAGAGGGCACCTGGACCACGAGAGAGCCCCCGGGAAATTCCCCAGCCCTGGGCACCATGGCTCCAGATGCTTCCCCAGGCTCCTGCCCTGGGGCCTGATCTTGCTCAACTGGGCCTGGGTTCACCGCAGGTGAATGTCATTTGCGGACACCAAGGACCCGAGACCTTGGATGCGTTTATTGGGAGTGGGCTTGGAGCGCTGGGGGACCGAAGTCGCACTGGTCACAGTCCCTTCTCGAGTTGTTTAGGGCAGATATTAGAGAGTGGAGGCAGGTGGGTCCAAGTTTGACACCTCGCGGCAGGGTGGGGCAGTTTGAGTCAAAGCAAGATACTTAGGGGCCCAGGCGGGGCGCAGGCCTGAGTCCCCCCTGGAGAACCCTTCCATGGTCGTCGGACCGCCCGCCCTGGCCCTCTTCACCTGGCGCATAACCGTGGCTGGGCCCAGCCCTGGCCCCAGGTCCCCAGGTCCTCCCTGGGCACTATGCGGATGCGGGGGCGGGAGAACTGCTGGGAAGTGTGGCCAGGGGAAAATGTGAGGTCCTCTGCGGGCAGGAAGGGCTTCCGTTTCCCGGGTCACCTGCCCAGGGAACATGGGAACCTGGCCTGGTTACTCAAGGGTGGGGCATGTTGCCCCGAGGGAGGCTTGTGGTGGAGGGGCCTGGGTGCGCATGCGGGGTTCCGAGTCTGGGCCCGAAACTGGCCCGCCCCGGCTCGGACAAAAGCCATCTCCTGGGGGCCTCCCCCCTGTTCTTCCATCCGTAAAGGGGGATCCCTTTACGGATGGAAGAACAGGGGGATCTTCGGGGTGGTGGTGACTGGACGGTGGTGTCTGCGGGTTTGCCTCCACGTAGGCCGTATACTGGCACCCCCGCCCCATGTGTCCGAGCCCCTTGGAGGCACAGGGCCGCTTATCTCGGGATGCTGGTGTCCTGCGGTGGTTAAGGAATGGCGTGGGCACTCCACGGGCGAGAGAGGGCACCTGGACCACGAGAGAGCCCCCGGGAAATTCCCCAGCCCTGGGCACCATGGCTCCAGATGCTTCCCCAGACTCCAGTCCAGGGGCCTGATGTTGCTCAAGTGGGCCCGGGTTCGCCGCAGGTGAATGTCATTTGCGGACACCAAGGATCCGAGACCTTGGATGCGTTTATTGGGAGTGGGCTAGGAGCGCTGGGGGACCGAAGTCGCACTGGTCACAGTCCCTTCTCGAGTAGTTTAGGGCAAATATTAGAGAGTGGAGGCAGGTGGGTCCAAGTTTGACACCTTTGGGTCAGGGTGGGGCAGTTTGAGCCAAAGCAAGACTCTTAGCGGCCCAGGCGGGGCGCAGGCCTGAGTCCCCCCTGGAGAACCCTCCCTTGGTCGTGGGGACCGCCCGCCCTGGCCCTCTTCACCTGGCGCATAACCGTGGCTGGGCCCAGCCCTGGCCCCAGGTCCCCAGGTCCTCCCTGGGCACTATGCGGATGCGGGGGCGGGAGAACTGCTGGGAAGTGTGGCCAGGGGAAAATGTGAGGTCCTCTGCGGGCAGGAAGGGCTTCCGTTTCCCGGGTCACCTGCCCAGGGAACCTGGGAACCTGGCCTGGTTACTCAAGGGTGGGGCATGTTGCCCCGAGGGAGGCTTGTGGTGGAGGGGCCTGGGTGCGCATGCGGGGTTCCGAGTCTGGGCCCGAAACTGGCCCGCCCCGGCTCGGACAAAAGCCATCTCCTGGGGGCCTCCCCCCTGTTCTTCCATCCGTAAAGGGGGATCCCTTTACGGATGGAAGAACAGGGGTATCTTCGGGGTGGTGGTGACTGGACGGTGGTGTCTGAGGGTTTGCATCCACGTAGGCCGTATACTGGCACCCCCGCCCCATGTGTCCGAGCGCCTTGGAGGCACAGGGCCGCTTATCTCGGGATGCAGGTGTCCTGCGGTGGTTAAGGAACGGCGTGGGCACTCCACGGGCGAGAGAGGGCACCTGGACCACGAGAGAGCCCCCGGGAAATTCCCCAGCCCTGGGCACCATGGCTCCAGATGCTTCCCCAGGCTCCTGCCCTGGGGCCTGATCTTGCTCAACTGGGCCCGGGTTCACCGCAGGTGAATGTCATTTGCGGACACCAAGGACCCGAGACCTTGGATGCGTTTATTGTGAGGGGGCTTGGAGCGCTGGGGGACCGAAGTCGCACTGGTCACAGTCCCTTCTCGAGTAGTTTAGGGCAGATATTAGAGAGTGGAGGCAGGTGGGTCCAAGTTTGACACCTCGGGGCAGGGTGGGGCAGTTTGAGGCAAAGCAAGACTCTTAGGGGCCCAGGCGGGGCGCAGGCCTGAGTCTCCCCTGGAGAACTCTCCCATGGTCGTGGGGACCGCCCGCCCTGGCCCTCTTCACCTGGCGTATAACCGTGGCTGGGCCCAGCCCTGGCCCCAGGTCCCCAGGTCCTCCCTGGGCACTCTGCCTATGCGGGGGCGGGAGAACTGCTGGGAACTGTGGCCAGGGGAAAATGTGAGGTCCTCTGGGGGCTGGAAGGGCTTCCGTTTCCCAGGTCACGTGCCCAGGGAACCTGGGAACCTGGCCTGGTTACTCAAGGGTGGGGCATGTTGCCCCGAGGGAGGCTTGTGGTGGAGGGGCCTGGGTGCGCATGCGGGGTTCCAAGTCTGGGCCCGAAACTGGCCAGCCCCGGCTCGGACATAAGCCATCTCCTGGGGGCCTCCCCCCTGTTCTTCCATCGGTAAAGGGGGATCCCTTTACGGATGGAAGAACAGGGGGATCTTCGGGGTGGTGGTGACTGGACGGTGGTGTCTGCGGGTTTGCCTCCACGTAGGCCGTATACTGGCACCCCCGCCCCACGTGTCCGAGCCCCTTGGAGGCACAGGGCCGCTTATCTCGGGATGCAGGTGTCCTGCGGTGGTTAAGGAATGGCGTGGGCACTCCACGGGCGAGAGAGGGCACCTGGACCACGAGAGAGCCCCCGGGAAATTCCCCAGCCCTGGGCACCATGGCTCCAGATGCTTCCCCAGGCTCTTGCCCTGGGGCCTGATCTTGCTCAACTGGGCCCGGGTTCGCCACAGGTGAATGTCATTTGCGGACACAAGGACCCGAGACCTTGGATGCGTTTATTGTGAGGGGGCTTGGAACGCTGGGGGACCGAAGTCGCACTGGTCACAGTCCCTTCTCGAGTAGTTTAGGGCAGATATTAGAGAGTGGAGGCAGGTGGGTCCAAGTTTGACACCTCGGGGCAGGGTGGGGCAGTTTGAGCCAAAGCAAGACTCTTAGGGGCCCAGGCGGGGCGCAGGCCTGAGTCCTCCCTGGAGAACCCTTCCATGGTCGTGGGGACCGCCCGCCCTGGCCCTCTTCACCTGGCGCATAACCGTGGCTGGGCCCAGCCCTGGCCCCAGGTCCCCAGGTCCTCCCTGGGCACTCTGCGGATGCGGGGGCGGGAGAACTGCTGGGAAGTGTGGCCAGGGGAAAATGTGAGGTCTTCTGCGGGCAGGAAGGGCTTCCGTTTCCCGGGTCACCTGCCCAGGGAACCTGGGAACCTGGTCTGGTTACTCAAGGGTGGGGCATGTTGCCCCGAGGGAGGCTTGTGGTGGAGGGGCCTGGGTGCGCATGCGGGGTTCTGAGTCTGGGCCCGAAACTGGCCAGCCCCGGCTCGGACAAAAGCCATCTCCTGGGGGCCTCCCCCCTGTTCTTCCATCCGTAAAGGGGGATCCCTTTACAGATGGAAGAACAGGGGGATCTTCGGGGTGGTGGTGACTGGACGGTGGTGTCTTCGGATTTGCCTCCACGTAGGCTATATACTGGCAGCCCTGCCCCATGTGTCCGAGCCCCTTGGAGGCACAGGGCCGCTTATCTCGGGATGCAGGTGTCCTGCGGTGGTTAAGGAATGGCGTGGGCACTCCACGGGCGAGAGAGGGCACCTGGACCACGAGAGAGCCCCCGGGAAATTCCCCAGCCCTGGGCACCATGGCTCCAGATGCTTCCCCAGGCTCCTGCCCTGGGGCCTGATGTTGCTCAACTGTGCCCGGGTTCGCCACAGGTGAATGTCATTTGCGGACACCAAGGCCCCGAGACCTTGGATGCGTTTATTGGGAGGGGGCTTGGAGCGCTGGGGGACCGAATTCGCACTGGTCACAGTCCCTTCTCGAGTAGTTTAGGGCAGATATTAGAGAGTGGAGGCAGGTGGGTCCAAGTTTGACACCTCGGGGCAGGGTGGGGCAGTTTGAGCCAAAGCAACACTCTTAGGGGCCCAGGCGGGGCGCAGGCCTGAGTCCACCCTGGAGAACCCTTCCATGGTCGTGGGGACCGCCCGCCCTGGCCCTCTTCACCTGGCGCACAACCGTGGTTGGGCCCAGCCCTGGCCCCAGGTCCCCAGGTCCTCCCTGGGCACTCTGCGGATGCGGGGGCAGGAGAACTGCTGGGAAGTGTGGCCCGGGGAAAATGTGAGGTCCTCTGCGGGCAGGAAGGGCTTCCGTTTCCCGGGTCACGTGCCCAGGGAACCTGGGAACCTGGCCTGGTTACTCAAGGGTGGGGCATGTTGCCCCGAGGGAGGCTTGTGGTGGAGGGGCCTGGGTGCGCATGCGGGGTTCCGAGTCTGGGCCCAAAACTGGCCCGCCCCGGCTCGGACAAAAGCCATCTCCTGGGGGCCTCCCCCCTGTTCTTCCATCCGTAAAGGGGGATCCCTTTACGGATGGAAGAACAGGGGGATCTTCGGGGTGGTGGTGACTGGACGGTGGTGTCTGCGTGTTTGCCTCCACGTAGGCCGTATACTGGCAGCCCCGCCCCATGTGTCCGAGCCCCTTGGAGGCACAGGGCCGCTTATCTCGGGATGCAGGTGTCCTGCGGTGGTTAAGGAATGGCGTGGGCACTCCACGGGCGAGAGAGGGCACCTGGACCACGAGAGAGCCCCCGGGAAATTCCCCAGCCCTGGGCACCATGGCTCCAGATGCTTCCCCAGGCTCCTGCCCTGGGGCCTGATCTTGCTCACCTGGGCCCGGGTTCGCCGCAGGTGAATGTCATTTGCGGACACAAGGACCCGAGACCTTGGATGCGTTTATTGGGAGGGGGCTTGGAGCGGTGGGGGACAGAAGTTGCACTGGTCACAGTCCCTTCTCGAGTAGTTTAGGGCAGATATTAGAGAGTGGAGGCAGGTGGGTCCAAGTTTGACACCTCGGGGCAGGGTGGGGCAGTTTGAGTCAAAGCAAGACTCTTAGGGGCCCAGGCGGGGCGCAGGCCTGAGTCCCCCCTGGAGAACCCTTCCATGGTCGTGGGGACCGCCCGCCCTGGCCCTCTTCACCTGGCACATAACCCTGGTTGGGCCCCGCCCTGGCCCCAGGTCCCCAGGTCCTCCCTGGGCACTCTGCCTTTGCGGGGGCGGGAGAACTGCTGGGAAGTGTGGCCAGGGGAAAATGTGAGGTCCTCTGGGGGCAGGAAGGGCTTCCGTATCCCCGGTCACGTGCCCAGGGAACCTGGGAACCTGGCCTGGTTACTCAAGGGTGGGGCATGTTGCATCGAGGGAGGCTTGTGGTGGAGGGGCCTGGGTGCACATGCGGGGTTCCGAGTCTGGGCCCGAAACTGGCCAGCCCCGGCTGCGACAAAAGCCATCTCCTGGGGGCCTCCCCCCTGTTCTTCCATCCGTAAAGGGGCATCCCTTTACGGATGGATGAACAGGGGGATCTTCGGGGTGGTGGTGACTGGACGGTGGTGTCTGCGGATTTGCCTCCACGAAGGCCGTATACTGACACCCCCGCCCCATGTGTCCGAGCCCCTTGTAGGCACAGGGTCGCTTATCTCGGGATGCAGGTGTCCTGCGGTGGTTAAGGAATGGCGTGGGCACTCCACGGGCGAGAGAGGCCACCTGGACCACGAGAAAGCCCCCGGGAAATTCCCCAGTACTTGGCACCATGGCTACAGATGCTTCCCCAGGCTCCTGACCTGGGGCCTGATCTTGCTCACCTGGGCCCGGGTTCGCCGCAGGTGAATGTCATTTGCGGACACCAAGGACCCGAGACCTTGGATGCGTTTATTGGGAGGGGGCTTGGAGCGGTGGGGGACAGAAGTTGCACTGGTCACAGTCCCTTCTCGAGTAGTTTAGGGCAGATATTAGAGAGTGGAGGCAGGTGGGTCCAAGTTTGACACCTGGGGGCAGGGTGGGGCAGTTTGAGTCAAAGCAAGACTCTTAGGGGCCCAGGCGGGGCGCAGGCCTGAGTCCCCCCTGGAGAACCCTTCCATAGTCGTGGGGACCGCCCGCCCTGGCCCTCTTCACCTGGCGCATAACCGTGGCTGAGCCCAGCCCTGGCCCCAGGTCCCCAGGTCCTCCCTGGGCACTCTGCCTATGCGGGGGCGGGATAACTGCTGGGAAGTGTTGCCAGGGGAAAATGTGAGGTCCTCCGGGGGCAGGAAGGGCTTCCGTTTCCCGGGTCACGTGCCCAGGGAACCTGGGAACCTGGCCTGGTTACTCAAGGGTGGGGCATGTTGCACCGAGGGAGGCTTGTGGTGGAGGGGCCTGGGTGCGCATGCGGGGTTCCGAGTCTGGGCCCGAAACTGGCCCGCCCCGGCTCGGACAAAAGCCATCTCCTGGGGGCCTCCCCCCTGTTCTTCCATCCGTAAAGGGGGATCCCTTTACGGATGGAAGAACAGGGGGATCTTCGGGGTGGTGGTGACTGGACGGTGGTGTCTGCGGGTTTGCCTCCACGTAGGCCGTATACTGGCACCCCCGCCCCATGTGTCCGAGCCCCTTGGAGGCACAGGGCCGCTTATCTCGGGATGCTGGTGTCCTGCGGTGGTTAAGGAATGGCGTGGGCACTCCACGGGCGAGAGAGGGCACCTGGACCACGAGAGAGCCCCCGGGAAATTCCCCAGCCCTGGGCACCATGGCTCCAGATGCTTCCCCAGACTCCAGCCCAGGGGCCTGATGTTGCTCAAGTGGGCCCGGGTTCGCCGCAGGTGAATGTCATTTGCGGACACCAAGGATCCGAGACCTTGGATGCGTTTATTGGGAGTGGGCTAGGAGCGCTGGGGGACCGAAGTCGCACTGGTCACAGTCCCTTCTCGAGTAGTTTAGGGCAAATATTAGAGAGTGGAGGCAGGTGGGTCCAAGTTTGACACCTTTGGGGCAGGGTGGGGCAGTTTGAGCCAAAGCAAGACTCTTAGCGGCCCAGGCGGGGCGCAGGCCTGAGTCCCCCCTGGAGAACCCTCCCTTGGTCGTGGGGACCGCCCGCCCTGGCCCTCTTCACCTGGCGCATAACCGTGGCTGGGCCCAGCCCTGGCCCCAGGTCCCCAGGTCCTCCCTGGGCACTATGCGGATGCGGGGGCGGGAGAACTGCTGGGAAGTGTGGCCAGGGGAAAATGTGAGGTCCTCTGCGGGCAGGAAGGGCTTCCGTTTCCCGGGTCACCTGCCCAGGGAACCTGGGAACCTGGCCTGGTTACTCAAGGGTGGGGCATGTTGCCCCGAGGGAGGCTTGTGGTGGAGGGGCCTGGGTGCGCATGCGGGGTTCCGAGTCTGGGCCCGAAACTGGCCCGCCCCGGCTCGGACAAAAGCCATCTCCTGGGGGCCTCCCCCCTGTTCTTCCATCCGTAAAGGGGGATCCCTTTACGGATGGAAGAACAGGGGGATCTTCGGGGTGGTGGTGACTGGACGGTGGTGTCTGCGGGTTTGCCTCCACGTAGGCCGTATACTGGCACCCCCGCCCCACGTGTCCGAGCCCCTTGGAGGCACAGGGCCGCTTATCTCGGGATGCAGGTGTCCTGCGGTGGTTAAGGAATGGCGTGGGCACTCCACGGGCGAGAGAGGGCACCTGGACCACGAGAGAGCCCCCGGGAAATTCCCCAGCCCTGGGCACCATGGCTCCAGATGCTTCCCCAGGCTCTTGCCCTGGGGCCTGATCTTGCTCAACTGGGCCCGGGTTCGCCACAGGTGAATGTCATTTGCGGACACAAGGACCCGAGACCTTGGATGCGTTTATTGTGAGGGGGCTTGGAACGCTGGGGGACCGAAGTCGCACTGGTCACAGTCCCTTCTCGAGTAGTTTAGGGCAGATATTAGAGAGTGGAGGCAGGTGGGTCCAAGTTTGACACCTCGGGGCAGGGTGGGGCAGTTTGAGCCAAAGCAAGACTCTTAGGGGCCCAGGCGGGGCGCAGGCCTGAGTCCTCCGTGGAGAACCCTTCCATGGTCGTGGGGACCGCCCGCCCTGGCCCTCTTCACCTGGCGCATAACCGTGGCTGGGCCCAGCCCTGGCCCCAGGTCCCCAGGTCCTCCCTGGGCACTCTGCGGATGCGGGGGCGGGAGAACTGCTGGGAAGTGTGGCCAGGGGAAAATGTGAGGTCTTCTGCGGGCAGGAAGGGCTTCCGTTTCCCGGGTCACCTGCCCAGGGAACCTGGGAACCTGGCCTGGTTACTCAAGGGTGGGGCATGTTGCCCCGAGGGAGGCTTGTGGTGGAGGGGCCTGGGTGCGCATGCGGGGTTCTGAGTCTGGGCCCGAAACTGGCCAGCCCCGGCTCGGACAAAAGCCATCTCCTGGGGGCCTCCCCCCTGTTCTTCCATCCGTAAAGGGGGATCCCTTTACAGATGGAAGAACAGGGGGATCTTCGGGGTGGTGGTGACTGGACGGTGGTGTCTTCGGGTTTGCCTCCACGTAGGCTATATACTGGCAGCCCTGCCCCATGTGTCCGAGCCCCTTGGAGGCACAGGGCCGCTTATCTCGGGATGCAGGTGTCCTGCGGTGGTTAAGGAATGGCGTGGGCACTCCACGGGCGAGAGAGGGCACCTGGACCACGAGAGAGCCCCCGGGAAATTCCCCAGCCCTGGGCACCATGGCTCCAGATGCTTCCCCAGGCTCCTGCCCTGGGGCCTGATCTTGCTCAACTGGGCCCGGGTTCGCCACAGGTGAATGTCATTTGCGGACACAAGGACCCGAGACCTTGGATGCGTTTATTGTGAG
Source organism: Desmodus rotundus (assembly GCF_022682495.2). Lineage (NCBI taxonomy): Eukaryota > Metazoa > Chordata > Mammalia > Chiroptera > Phyllostomidae > Desmodus > Desmodus rotundus. The sequence goes on along the minus strand of NC_071387.1, from coordinate 40,732,579 downwards.
GGGGCTTGGAACGCTGGGGGAGCGAAGTCGCACTGGTCACAGTCCCTTCTCGAGTAGTTTAGGGCAGATATTAGAGAGTGGAGGCAGGTGGGTCCAAGTTTGACACCTAGGGGCAGGGTGGGGCAGTTTGAGCCAAAGCAAGACTCTTAGGGGCCCAGGCGGGGCGCAGGCCTGAGTCCTTCCTGGAGAACCCTTCCATGGTCGTGGGGACCGCCCGCCCTGGCCCTCTTCACCTGGCGCATAACCGTGGCTGGGCCCAGCCCTGGCCTCAGGTCCCCAGGTCCTCCCTGGGCACTCTGCGGATGCGGGGGCGGGAGAACTGCTGGGAAGTGTGGCCAGGGGAAAATGTGAGGTCTTCTGCGGGCAGGAAGGGCTTCCGTTTCCCGGGTCACCTGCCCAGGGAACATGGGAACCTGGCCTGGTTACTCAAGGGTGGGGCATGTTGCCCCGAGGGAGGCTTGTGGTGGAGGGGCCTGGGTGCGCATGCGGGGTTCCGAGTCTGGGCCCGAAACTGGCCCGCCCCGGCTCGGACAAAAGCCATCTCCTGGGGGCCTCCCCCCTGTTCTTCCATCCGTAAAGGGGGATCCCTTTACGGATGGAAGAACAGGGGGATCTTCGGGGTGGTGGTGACTGGACGGTGGTGTCTGCGGGTTTGCCTCCACGTAGGCCATATACTGGCACCCCCGCCCCATGTGTCCGAGCCCCTTGGAGGCACAGGGCCGCTTATCTCGGGATGCAGGTATCCTGCGGTGGTTAAGGAATGGCGTGGGCACTCCACGGGCGAGAGAGGGCACCTGGACCACGAGAGAGCCCCCGGGAAATTCCCCAGCCCTGGGCACCATGGCTCCAGATGCTTCCCCAGGCTCCTGCCCTAGGGCCTGATCTTGCTAAACTGGGCCTGGGTTCACCGCAGGTGAATGTCATTTGCGGACACCAAGGACCCGAGACCTTGGATGCGTTTATTGGGAGTGGGCTTGGAGCGCTGGGGGACCGAAGTCGCACTGGTCACAGTCCCTTCTCGAGTAGTTTAGGGCAGATATTAGAGAGTGGAGGCAGGTGGGTCCAAGTTTGACACCTCGGGGCAGGGTGGGGCAGTTTGAGCCAAAGCAAGACTTTTAGGGGCCCAGGCGGGGCGCAGGCCTGAGTCCCCCCTGGAGAACCCTTCCATGGTCGTCGGACCGCCCGCCCTGGCCCTCTTCACCTGGCGCATAACCGTGGCTGGGCCCAGCCCTGGCCCCAGGTCCCCAGGTCCTCCCTGGGCACTATGCGGATGCGGGGGCGGGAGAACTGCTGGGAAGTGTGGCCAGGGGAAAATGTGAGGTCCTCTGCGGGCAGGAAGGGCTTCCGTTTCCCGGGTCACCTGCCCAGGGAACCTGGGAACCTGGCCTGGTTACTCAAGGGTGGGGCATGTTGCCCCGAGGGAGGCTTGTGGTGGAGGGGCCTGGGTGCGCATGCGGGGTTCCGAGTTTGGGCCCGAAACTGGCCCGCCCCGGCTCGGACAAAAGCCATCTCCTGGGGGCCTCCCCCCTGTTCTTCCATCCGTAAAGGGGGATCCCTTTAAGGATGGAACAACAGGGGTATCTTCGGGGTGGTGGTGACTGGACGGTGGTGTCTGCGGGTTTGCCTCCACGTAGGCCGTATACTGGCAGCCCCGCCCCATGTGTCCGAGCCCCTTGGAGGCACAGGGCCGCTTATCTCGGGATGCAGGTGTCCTGCGGTGGTTAAGGAATGGCGTGGGCACTCCACGGGCGAGAGAGGGCACCTGGACCACGAGAGAGCCCCCGGGAAATTCCCCAGCCCTGGGCACCATGGCTCCAGATGCTTCCCCAGGCTCCTTCCCTGGGGCCTGATCTTGCTCAACTGGGTCCGGGTTCGGCGCAGGTGAATGTCATTTGCGGACACAAGGACCCGAGACCTTGGATGCGTTTATTGGGAGTGGGCTTGGAGAGCTGGGGGACCGAAGTCGCACTGGTCACAGTCCCTTCTCGAGTAGTTTAGGGCAGATATTAGAGAGTGGAGGCAGATGGGTCCAAGTTTGACACCTCGGGGCAGGTGGGGCAGTTTGAGCCAAAGCAAGACTCTTAGGGGCCCAGGCGGGGCGCAGGCCTGAGTCCCCCCTGGAGAACCCTTCCATGGTCGTGGGGACCGCCCGCCCTGGCCCTCTTCACCTGGCGCATAACCGTGGCTGGGCCCAGCCCTGGCCCCAGGTCCCCAGGTCCTCCCTGGGCACTCTGCCTATGCCGGGGCGGGAAACTGCTGGGAAGTGTGGCCAGGGGAAAATGTGAGGTCCTCTGCGGGCAGGAAGGGCTTCCGTTTCCCGGGTCACCTGCCCAGGGAACATGGGAACCTGGCCTGGTTACTCAAGGGTAGGGCATGTTGCCCCGAGGGAGGCTTGTGGTGGAGGGGCCTGGGTGCGCATGCGGGGTTCCGAGTCTGGGCCCGAAACTGGACCGCCCCGGCTCGGACAAAAGCCATCTCCTGGGGGCCTCCCCCCTGTTCTTCCATCCGTAAAGGGGGATCCCTTTACGGATGGAAGAACAGGGGTATCTTCGGGGTGGTGGTGACTGGACGGTGGTGTCTGCGGGTTTGCCTCCACGTAGGCCATATACTGGCACCCCCGCCCCATGTGTCCGAGCCCCTTGGAGGCACAGGGCCGCTTATCTCGGGATGCAGGTATCCTGCGGTGGTTAAGGAATGGCGTGGGCACTCCACGGGCGAGAGAGGGCACCTGGACCACGAGAGAGCCCCCGGGAAATTCCCCAGCCCTGGGCACCATGGCTCCAGATGCTTCCCCAGGCTCCTGCCCTGGGGCCTGATCTTGCTCAACTGGGCCTGGGTTCACCGCAGGTGAATGTCATTTGCGGACACCAAGGACCCGAGACCTTGGATGCGTTTATTGGGAGTGGGCTTGGAGCGCTGGGGGACCGAAGTCGCACTGGTCACAGTCCCTTCTCGAGTTGTTTAGGGCAGATATTAGAGAGTGGAGGCAGGTGGGTCCAAGTTTGACACCTCGCGGCAGGGTGGGGCAGTTTGAGTCAAAGCAAGATACTTAGGGGCCCAGGCGGGGCGCAGGCCTGAGTCCCCCCTGGAGAACCCTTCCATGGTCGTCGGACCGCCCGCCCTGGCCCTCTTCACCTGGCGCATAACCGTGGCTGGGCCCAGCCCTGGCCCCAGGTCCCCAGGTGCTCCCTGGGCACTATGCGGATGCGGGGGGCGGGAGAACTGCTGGGAAGTGTGGACAGGGGAAAATGTGAGGTCCTCTGCGGGCAGGAAGGGCTTCCGTTTCCCGGGTCACCTGCCTAGGGAACATGGGAACCTGGCCTGGTTACTCAAGGGTGGGGCATGTTGCCCCGAGGGAGGCTTGTGGTGGAGGGGCCTGGGTGCGCATGCGGGGTTCCGAGTCTGGGCCCGAAACTGGCCCGCCCCGGCTCGGACAAAAGCCATCTCCTGGGGGCCTCCCCCCTGTTCTTCCATCCGTAAAGGGGGATCCCTTTACGGATGGAAGAACAGGGGGATCTTCGGGGTGGTGGTGACTGGACGGTGGTGTCTGCGGGTTTGCCTCCACGTAGGCCGTATACTGGCACCCCCGCCCCATGTGTCCGAGCCCCTTGGAGGCACAGGGCCGCTTATCTCGGGATGCTGGTGTCCTGCGGTGGTTAAGGAATGGCGTGGGCACTCCACGGGCGAGAGAGGGCACCTGGACCACGAGAGAGCCCCCGGGAAATTCCCCAGCCCTGGGCACCATGGCTCCAGATGCTTCCCCAGACTCCAGTCCAGGGGCCTGATGTTGCTCAAGTGGGCCCGGGTTCGCCGCAGGTGAATGTCATTTGCGGACACCAAGGATCCGAGACCTTGGATGCGTTTATTGGGAGTGGGCTAGGAGCGCTGGGGGACCGAAGTCGCACTGGTCACAGTCCCTTCTCGAGTAGTTTAGGGCAAATATTAGAGAGTGGAGGCAGGTGGGTCCAAGTTTGACACCTTTGGGGCAGGGTGGGGCAGTTTGAGCCAAAGCAAGACTCTTAGCGGCCCAGGCGGGGCGCAGGCCTGAGTCCCCCCTGGAGAACCCTCCCTTGGTCGTGGGGACCGCCCGACCTGGCCCTCTTCACCTGGCGTATAACCGTGGCTGGGCCCAGCCCTGGCCCCAGGTCCCCAGGTCCTCCCTGGGCACTCTGCCTATGCGGGGGCGGGAGAACTGCTGGGAACTGTGGCCAGGGGAAAATGTGAGGTCCTCTGGGGGCTGGAAGGGCTTCCGTTTCCCAGGTCACGTGCCCAGGGAACCTGGGAACCTGGCCTGGTTACTCAAGGGTGGGGCATGTTGCCCCGAGGGAGGCTTGTGGTGGAGGGGCCTGGGTGCGCATGCGGGGTTCCAAGTCTGGGCCCGAAACTGGCCAGCCCCGGCTCGGACATAAGCCATCTCCTGGGGGCCTCCCCCCTGTTCTTCCATCGGTAAAGGGGGATCCCTTTACGGATGGAAGAACAGGGGGATCTTCGGGGTGGTGGTGACTGGACGGTGGTGTCTTCGGGTTTGCCTCCACGTAGGCTATATACTGGCAGCCCTGCCCCATGTGTCCGAGCCCCTTGGAGGCACAGGGCCGCTTATCTCGGGATGCAGGTGTCCTGCGGTGGTTAAGGAATGGCGTGGGCACTCCACGGGCGAGAGAGGGCACCTGGACCACGAGAGAGCCCCCGGGAAATTCCCCAGCCCTGGGCACCATGGCTCCAGATGCTTCCCCAGGCTCCTGCCCTGGGGCCTGATCTTGCTCAACTGGGCCCGGGTTCGCCACAGGTGAATGTCATTTGCGGACACAAGGACCCGAGACCTTGGATGCGTTTATTGTGAGGGGGCTTGGAACGCTGGGGGACCGAAGTCGCACTGGTCACAGTCCCTTCTCGAGTAGTTTAGGGCAGATATTAGAGAGTGGAGGCAGGTGGGTCCAAGTTTGACACCTAGGGGCAGGGTGGGGCAGTTTGAGCCAAAGCAAGACTCTTAGGGGCCCAGGCGGGGCGCAGGCCTGAGTCCTCCCTGGAGAACCCTTCCATGGTCGTGGGGACCGCCCGCCCTGGCCCTCTTCACCTGGCGCATAACCGTGGCTGGGCCCAGCCCTGGCCCCAGGTCCCCAGGTCCTCCCTGGGCACTCTGCGGATGCGGGGGCGGGAGAACTGCTGGGAAGTGTGGCCATGGGAAAATGTGAGGTCTTCTGCGGGCAGGAAGGGCTTCCGTTTCCCGGGTCACCTGCCCAGGGAACCTGGGAACCTGGCCTGGTTACTCAAGGGTGGGGCATGTTGCCCCGAGGGAGGCTTGTGGTGGAGGGGCCTGGGTGCGCATGCGGGGTTCTGAGTCTGGGCCCGAAACTGGCCAGCCCCGGCTCGGACAAAAGCCATCTCCTGGGGGCCTCCCCCCTGTTCTTCCATCCGTAAAGGGGGATCCCTTTACAGATGGAAGAACAGGGGGATCTTCGGGGTGGTGGTGACTGGACGGTGGTGTCTTCGGGTTTGCCTCCACGTAGGCTATATACTGGCAGCCCTGCCCCATGTGTCCGAGCCCCTTGGAGGCACAGGGCCGCTTATCTCGGGATGCAGGTGTCCTGCGGTGGTTAAGGAATGGCGTGGGCACTCCACGGGCGAGAGAGGGCACCTGGACCACGAGAGAGCCCCCGGGAAATTCCCCAGCCCTGGGCACCATGGCTCCAGATGCTTCCCCAGGCTCCTGCCCTGGGGCCTGATGTTGCTCAACTGTGCCCGGGTTCGCCACAGGTGAATGTCATTTGCGGACACCAAGGCCCCGAGACCTTGGATGCGTTTATTGGGAGGGGGCTTGGAGCGCTGGGGGACCGAAGTCGCACTGGTCACAGTCCCTTCTCGAGTAGTTTAGGGCAGATATTAGAGAGTGGAGGCAGGTGGGTCCAAGTTTGACACCTCGGGGCAGGGTGGGGCAGTTTGAGCCAAAGCAACACTCTTAGGGGCCCAGGCGGGGCGCAGGCCTGAGTCCACCCTGGAGAACCCTTCCATGGTCGTGGGGACCGCCCGCCCTGGCCCTCTTCACCTGGCGCACAACCGTGGCTGGGCCCAGCCCTGGCCCCAGGTCCCCAGGTCCTCCCTGGGCACTCTGCGGATGCGGGGCAGGAGAACTGCTGGGAAGTGTGGCCCGGGGAAAATGTGAGGTCCTCTGCGGGCAGGAAGGGCTTCCGTTTCCCGGGTCACGTGCCCAGGGAACCTGGGAACCTGGCCTGGTTACTCAAGGGTGGGGCATGTTGCCCCGAGGGAGGCTTGTGGTGGAGGGGCCTGGGTGCGCATGCGGGGTTCCGAGTCTGGGCCCGAAACTGGCCCGCCCCGGCTCGGACAAAAGCCATCTCCTGGGGGCCTCCCCCCTGTTCTTCCATCCGTAAAGGGGGATCCCTTTACGGATGGAAGAACAGGGGGATCTTCGGGGTGGTGGTGACTGGACGGTGGTGTCTGCGGGTTTGCCTCCACGTTGGCCGTATACTGGCAGCCCCGCCCCATGTGTCCGAGCCCCTTGGAGGCACAGGGCCGCTTATCTCGGGATGCAGGTGTCCTGCGGTGGTTAAGGAATGGCGTGGGCACTCCACGGGCGAGAGAGGGCACCTGGACCACGAGAGAGCCCCCGAGAAATTCCCCAGCCCTGGGCACCATGGCTCCAGATGCTTCCCCAGGCTCCTGCCCTGGGGCCTGATCTTGCTCACCTGGGCCCGGGTTCGCCGCAGGTGAGTGTCATTTTCGGATACCAAGGACCCGAGACCTTGAATGCGTTTATTGGGAGGGGGCTTGGAGCGGTGGGGGACAGAAGTTGCACTGGTCACAGTCCCTTCTCGAGTAGTTTAGGGCAGATATTAGAGAGTGGAGGCAGGTGGGTCCAAGTTTGACACCTCGGGGCAGGGTGGGGCAGTTTGAGTCAAAGCAAGACTCTTAGGGGCCCAGGCGGGGCGCAGGCCTGAGTCCCCCCTGGAGAACCCTTCCATGGTCGTGGGGACCGCCCGCCCTGGCCCTCTTCACCTGGCACATAACCCTGGTTGGGCCCCGCCCTGGCCCCAGGTCCCCAGGTCCTCCCTGGGCACTCTGCCTTTGCGGGGGCGGGAGAACTGCTGGGAAGTGTGGCCAGGGGAAAATGTGAGGTCCTCTGGGGGCAGGAAGGGCTTCCGTATCCCCGGTCACGTGCCCAGGGAACCTGGGAACCTGGCCTGGTTACTCAAGGGTGGGGCATGTTGCATCGAGGGAGGCTTGTGGTGGAGGGGCCTGGGTGCACATGCGGGGTTCCGAGTCTGGGCCCGAAACTGGCCAGCCCCGGCTGCGACAAAAGCCATCTCCTGGGGGCCTCCCCCCTGTTCTTCCATCCGTAAAGGGGCATCCCTTTACGGATGGATGAACAGGGGGATCTTCGGGGTGGTGGTGACTGGACGGTGGTGTCTGCGGATTTGCCTCCACGAAGGCCGTATACTGACACCCCCGCCCCATGTGTCCGAGCCCCTTGTAGGCACAGGGTCGCTTATCTCGGGATGCAGGTGTCCTGCGGTGGTTAAGGAATGGCGTGGGCACTCCACGGGCGAGAGAGGCCACCTGGACCACGAGAAAGCCCCCGGGAAATTCCCCAGTACTTGGCACCATGGCTACAGATGCTTCCCCAGGCTCCTGACCTGGGGCCTGATCTTGCTCACCTGGGCCCGGGTTCGCCGCAGGTGAATGTCATTTGCGGACACCAAGGACCCGAGACCTTGGATGCGTTTATTGGGAGGGGGCTTGGAGCGGTGGGGGACAGAAGTTGCACTGGTCACAGTCCCTTCTCGAGTAGTTTAGGGCAGATATTAGAGAGTGGAGGCAGGTGGGTCCAAGTTTGACACCTGGGGGCAGGGTGGGGCAGTTTGAGTCAAAGCAAGACTCTTAGGGGCCCAGGCGGGGCGCAGGCCTGAGTCCCCCCTGGAGAACCCTTCCATAGTCGTGGGGACCGCCCGCCCTGGCCCTCTTCACCTGGCGCATAACCGTGGCTGAGCCCAGCCCTGGCCCCAGGTCCCCAGGTCCTCCCTGGGCACTCTGCCTATGCGGGGGCGGGATAACTGCTGGGAAGTGTTGCCAGAGGAAAATGTGAGGTCCTCCGGGGGCAGGAAGGGCTTCCGTTTCCCGGGTCACGTGCCCAGGGAACCTGGGAACCTGGCCTGGTTACTCAAGGGTGGGGCATGTTGCACCGAGGGAGGCTTGTGGTGGAGGGGCCTGGGTGCGCATGCGGGGTTCCGAGTCTGGGCCCGAAACTGGCCCGCCCCGGCTCGGACAAAAGCCATCTCCTGGGGGCCTCCCCCCTGTTCTTCCATCCGTAAAGGGGGATCCCTTTACGGATGGAAGAACAGGGGGATCTTCGGGGTGGTGGTGACTGGACGGTGGTGTCTGCGGGTTTGCCTCCACGTAGGCCGTATACTGGCACCCCCGCCCCATGTGTCCGAGCCCCTTGGAGGCACAGGGCCGCTTATCTCGGGATGCTGGTGTCCTGCGGTGGTTAAGGAATGGCGTGGGCACTCCACGGGCGAGAGAGGGCACCTGGACCACGAGAGAGCCCCCGGGAAATTCCCCAGCCCTGGGCACCATGGCTCCAGATGCTTCCCCAGACTCCAGCCCAGGGGCCTGATGTTGCTCAAGTGGGCCCGGGTTCGCCGCAGGTGAATGTCATTTGCGGACACCAAGGATCCGAGACCTTGGATGCGTTTATTGGGAGTGGGCTAGGAGCGCTGGGGGACCGAAGTCGCACTGGTCACAGTCCCTTCTCGAGTAGTTTAGGGCAAATATTAGAGAGTGGAGGCAGGTGGGTCCAAGTTTGACACCTTTGGGGCAGGGTGGGGCAGTTTGAGCCAAAGCAAGACTCTTAGCGGCCCAGGCGGGGCGCAGGCCTGAGTCCCCCCTGGAGAACCCTCCCTTGGTCGTGGGGACCGCCCGCCCTGGCCCTCTTCACCTGGCGCATAACCGTGGCTGGGCCCAGCCCTGGCCCCAGGTCCCCAGGTCCTCCCTGGGCACTATGCGGATGCGGGGGCGGGAGAACTGCTGGGAAGTGTGGCCAGGGGAAAATGTGAGGTCCTCTGCGGGCAGGAAGGGCTTCCGTTTCCCGGGTCACCTGCCCAGGGAACCTGGGAACCTGGCCTGGTTACTCAAGGGTGGGGCATGTTGCCCCGAGGGAGGCTTGTGGTGGAGGGGCCTGGGTGCGCATGCGGGGTTCCGAGTCTGGGCCCGAAACTGGCCCGCCCCGGCTCGGACAAAAGCCATCTCCTGGGGGCCTCCCCCCTGTTCTTCCATCCGTAAAGGGGGATCCCTTTACGGATGGAAGAACAGGGGTATCTTCGGGGTGGTGGTGACTGGACGGTGGTGTCTGCGGGTTTGCATCCACGTAGACCGTATACTGGCACCCCCGCCCCATGTGTCCGAGCGCCTTGGAGGCACAGGGCCGCTTATCTCGGGATGCAGGTGTCCTGCGGTGGTTAAGGAATGGCGTGGGCACTCCACGGGCGAGAGAGGGCACCTGGACCACGAGAGAGCCCCCGGGAAATTCCCCAGCCCTGGGCACCATGGCTCCAGATGCTTCCCCAGGCTCCTGCCCTGGGGCCTGATCTTGCTCAACTGGGCCCGGGTTCACCGCAGGTGAATGTCATTTGCGGACACCAAGGACCCGAGACCTTGGATGCGTTTATTGTGAGGGGGCTTGGAGCGCTGGGGGACCGAAGTCGCACTGGTCACAGTCCCTTCTCGAGTAGTTTAGGGCAGATATTAGAGAGTGGAGGCAGGTGGGTCCAAGTTTGACACCTCGGGGCAGGGTGGGGCAGTTTGAGGCAAAGCAAGACTCTTAGGGGCCCAGGCGGGGCGCAGGCCTGAGTCTCCCCTGGAGAACTCTCCCATGGTCGTGGGGACCGCCCGCCCTGGCCCTCTTCACCTGGCGCATAACCGTGGCTGGGCCCAGCCCTGGCCCCAGGTCCCCAGGTCCTCCCTGGGCACTCTGCGGATGCGGGGGCGGGAGAACTGCTGGGAAGTGTGGCCAGGGGAAAATGTGAGGTCTTCTGCGGGCAGGAAGGGCTTCCGTTTCCCGGGTCACCTGCCCAGGGAACCTGGGAACCTGGCCTGGTTACTCAAGGGTGGGGCATGTTGCCCCGAGGGAGGCTTGTGGTGGAGGGGCCTGGGTGCGCATGCGGGGTTCTGAGTCTGGGCCCGAAACTGGCCAGCCCCGGCTCGGACAAAAGCCATCTCCTGGTGGCCTCCCCCCTGTTCTTCCATCCGTAAAGGGGGATCCCTTTACAGATGGAAGAACAGGGGGATCTTCGGGGTGGTGGTGACTGGACGGTGGTGTCTTCGGGTTTGCCTCCACGTAGGCTATATACTGGCAGCCCTGCCCCATGTGTCCGAGCCCCTTGGAGGCACAGGGCCGCTTATCTCGGGATGCAGGTGTCCTGCGGTGGTTAAGGAATGGCGTGGGCACTCCACGGGCGAGAGAGGGCACCTGGACCACGAGAGAGCCCCCGGGAAATTCCCCAGCCCTGGGCACCATGGCTCCAGATGCTTCCCCAGGCTCCTGCCCTGGGGCCTGATGTTGCTCAACTGTGCCCGGGTTCGCCACAGGTGAATGTCATTTGCGGACACCAAGGCCCCGAGACCTTGGATGCGTTTATTGGGAGGGGGCTTGGAGCGCTGGGGGACCGAAGTCGCACTGGTCACAGTCCCTTCTCGAGTAGTTTAGGGCAGATATTAGAGAGTGGAGGCAGGTGGGTCCAAGTTTGACACCTCGGGGCAGGGTGGGGCAGTTTGAGCCAAAGCAACACTCTTAGGGGCCCAGGCGGGGCGCAGGCCTGAGTCCACCCTGGAGAACCCTTCCATGGTCGTGGGGACCGCCCGCCCTGGCCCTCTTCACCTGGCGCATAACCGTGGCTGGGCCCAGCCCTGGCCCCAGGTCCCCAGGTCCTCCCTGGGCACTCTGCGGATGCGGGGGCAGGAGAACTGCTGGGAAGTGTGGCCCGGGGAAAATGTGAGGTCCTCTGCGGGCAGGAAGGGCTTCCGTTTCCCGGGTCACGTGCCCAGGGAACCTGGGAACCTGGCCTGGTTACTCAAGGGTGGGGCATGTTGCCCCGAGGGAGGCTTGTGGTGGAGGGGCCTGGGTGCGCATGCGGGGTTCCGAGTCTGGGCCCGAAACTGGCCAGCCCCGGCTCGGACAAAAGCCATCTCCTGGTGGCCTCCCCCCTGTTCTTCCATCCGTAAAGGGGGATCCCTTTACGGATGGAAGAACAGGGGGATCTTCGGGGTGGTGGTGACTGGACGGTGGTGTCTGCGGGTTTGCCTCCACGTAGGCCGTATACTGGCAGCCCCGCCCCATGTGTCCGAGCCCCTTGGAGGCACAGGGCCGCTTATCTCGGGATGCAGGTGTCCTGCGGTGGTTAAGGAATGGCGTGGGCACTCCACGGGCGAGAGAGGGCACCTGGACCACGAGAGAGCCCCCGGGAAATTCCCCCGCCCTGGGCACCATGGCTCCAGATGCTTCCCCAGGCTCCTGCCCTGGGGCCTGATCTTGCTCACCTGGGCCCGGGTTCGCCGCAGGTGAGTGTCATTTTCGGATACCAAGGACCCGAGACCTTGGATGCGTTTATTGGGAGGGGGCTTGGAGCGGTGGGGGACAGAAGTTGCACTGGTCACAGTCCCTTCTCGAGTAGTTTAGGGCAGATATTAGAGAGTGGAGGCAGGTGGGTCCAAGTTTGACACCTCGGGGCAGGGTGGGGCAGTTTGAGTCAAAGCAAGACTCTTAGGGGCCCAGGCGGGGCGCAGGCCTGAGTCCCCCCTGGAGAACCCTTCCATGGTCGTGGGGACCGCCCGCCCTGGCCCTCTTCACCTGGCACATAACCCTGGTTGGGCCCCGCCCTGGCCCCAGGTCCCCAGGTCCTCCCTGGGCACTCTGCCTTTGCGGGGGTGGGAGAACTGCTGGGAAGTGTGGCCAGGGGAAAATGTGAGGTCCTCTGGGGGCAGGAAGGGCTTCCGTATCCCCGGTCACGTGCCCAGGGAACCTGGGAACCTGGCCTGGTTACTCAAGGGTGGGGCATGTTGCATCGAGGGAGGCTTGTGGTGGAGGGGCCTGGGTGCGCATGCGGGGTTCCGAGTCTGGGCACGAAACTGGCCAGCCCCGGCTGCGACAAAAGCCATCTCCTGGGGGCCTCCCCCCTGTTCTTCCATCCGTAAAGGGGCATCCCTTTACGGATGGAAGAACAGGGGGATCTTCGGGGTGGTGGTGACTGGACGGTGGTGTCTGCGGATTTGCCTCCACGAAGGCCGTATACTGACACCCCCGCCCCATGTGTCCGAGCCCCTTGGAGGCACAGGGTCGCTTATCTCGGGATGCAGGTGTCCTGCGGTGGTTAAGGAATGGCGTGGGCACTCCACGGGCGAGAGAGGCCACCTGGACCACGAGAAAGCCCCCGGGAAATTCCCCAGTACTTGGCACCATGGCTACAGATGCTTCCCCAGGCTCCTGACCTGGGGCCTGATCTTGCTCACCTGGGCCCGGGTTCGCCGCAGGTGAATGTCATTTGCGGACACCAAGGACCCGAGACCTTGGATGCGTTTATTGGGAGGGGGCTTGGAGCGGTGGGGGAGAGAAGTTGCACTGGTCACAGTCCCTTCTCGAGTAGTTTAGGGCAGATATTAGAGAATGGAGGCAGGTGGGTCCAAGTTTGACACCTGGGGGCAGGGTGGGGCAGTTTGAGTCAAAGCAAGACTCTTAGGGGCCCAGGCGGGGCGCAGGCCTGAGTCCCCCCTGGAGAACCCTTCCATAGTCGTGGGGACCGCCCGCCCTGGCCCTCTTCACCTGGCGCATAACCGTGGCTGAGCCCAGCCCTGGCCCCAGGTCCCCAGGTCCTCCCTGGGCACTCTGCCTATGCGGGGGCGGGATAACTGCTGGGAAGTGTTGCCAGGGGAAAATGTGAGGTCCTCCGGGGGCAGGAAGGGCTTCCGTTTCCCGGGTCACGTGCCCAGGGAACCTGGGAACCTGGCCTGGTTACTCAAGGGTGGGGCATGTTGCACCGAGGGAGGCTTGTGGTGGAGGGGCCTGGGTGCGCATGCGGGGTTCCGAGTCTGGGCCCGAAACTGGCCAGCTCCGCCTCGGACAAAAGCCATCTCCTGGGGGCCTCCCCCCTGTTCTTCCATCCGTAAAGGGGGATCCCTTTACGGATGGAAGAACAGGGGGATCTTCGGGGTGGTGGTGACTGGACGGTGGTGTGTGTGGGTTTGCCTCCACGTAGGCCGTATACTGGCACCCCCGCCCCATGTGTCCGAGCGCCTTGGAGGCACAGGGCCGATTATCTCGGGATGCAGGTGTCCTGCGGTGGTTAAGGAATGGCGTGGGCACTCCACGGGCGAGAGAGGGCACCTGGACCACGAGAGAGCCCCCGGGAAATTCCCCAGCCCTGGGCACCATGGCTCCAGATGCTTCCCAAGGCTCCTGCCCTGGGGCCTGATCTTGCTCACCTGGGCCCGGGTTAGCCGCAGGTTAATGTCATTTGCGGACACCAAGGACCCGAGACCTTGGATGCGTTTATTGGGAGGGGGCTTGGAGCGCTGGGGGACCGAAGTCGCACTGGTCACAGTCCCTTCTCGAGTAGTTTAGGGTAGATATTAGAGAGTGGAGGCAGGAGGGTCCAAGTTTGACACCTCGGGGCAGGGTGGGGCAGTTTGAGCCAAAGCAAGACTCTTAGGGGCCCAGGCAGGGCGCAGGCCTGAGTCCCCCCTGGAGAACCCTTCCATGGTCGTGGGGACCGCCCGCCCTGGCCCTCTTCACCTGGCGCATAACCCTGGCTGAGCCCAGCCCTGGCCCCAGGTCCCCAGGTTCTCCCTGGGCACTCTGCCTATGCGGGGGCGGGATAACTGCTGGGAAGTGTGGCCAGGGGAAAATGTGAGGTCCTCTGCGGACAGGACGGGCTTCCGTTTCCAGGGTCACGTGCCCAGGGAACCTGGGAACCTGGCCTGGTTACTCAAGGGTGGGGCATGTTGCACCGAGGGAGGCTTGTGGTGGAGGGGCCTGGGTGCGCATGCGGGGTTCTGAGTCGGGGCCCGAAACTGGCCAGCCCCGGCTCGGACAAAAGCCATCTCCTGGGGGCCTCCCCCCTGTTCTTCCATCCGTAAAGGGGTTCCGAGTCGGGCCCAGACTCGGAACCCCGCATGCGCACCCAGGCCCCTCCACCACAAGCCTCCCTCGGTGCAACATGCCCCACCCTTGAGTAACCAGGCCAGGTTCCCAGGTTCCCTGGGCACGTGACCCGGGAAACGGAAGCCCTTCCTGCCCCCGGAGGACCTCACATTTTCCCCTGGCCACACTTCCCAGCAGTTATCCCGCCCCCGCATAGGCAGAGTGCCCAGGGAGGACCTGGGGACCTGGGGCCAGGGCTGGGCTCAGCCACGGTTATGCGCCAGGTGAAGAGGGCCAGGGCGGGCGGTCCCCACGACCATGGAAGGGTTCTCCAGGGGGGACTCAGGCCTGCGCCCCGCCTGGGCCCCTAAGAGTCTTGCTTTGACTCAAACTGCCCCACCCTGCCCCCAGGTGTCAAACTTGGACCCACCTGCCTCCACTCTCTAATATCTGCCCTAAACTACTCGAGAAGGGACTGTGACCAGTGCAACTTCTGTCCCCCAGCGCTCCAAGCCCCCTCCCAATAAACGCATCCAAGGTCTCGGGTCCTTGGTGTCCGCAAATGACATTCACCTGCGGCGAACCCGGGCCCAGGTGAGCAAGATCAGGCCCCAGGTCAGGAGCCTGGGGAAGCATCTGTAGCCATGGTGCCAAGTACTGGGGAATTTCCCGGGGGCTTTCTCGTGGTCCAGGTGGCCTCTCTCGCCCGTGGAGTGCCCACGCCATTCCTTAACCACCGCAGGACACCTGCATCCCGAGATAAGCGACCCTGTGCCTCCAAGGGGCTCGGACACATGGGGCGGGGGTGTCAGTATACGGCCTTCGTGGAGGCAAATCCGCAGACACCACCGTCCAGTCACCACCACCCCGAAGATCCCCCTGTTCTTCCATCCGTAAAGGGATGCCCCTTTACGGATGGAAGAACAGGGGGGAGGCCCCCAGGAGATGGCTTTTGTCGCAGCCGGGGCTGGCCAGTTTCGGGCCCAGACTCGGAACCCCGCATGCGCACCCAGGCCCCTCCACCACAAGCCTCCCTCGATGCAACATGCCCCACCCTTGAGTAACCAGGCCAGGTTCCCAGGTTCCCTGGGCACGTGACCGGGGATACGGAAGCCCTTCCTGCCCCCAGAGGACCTCACATTTTCCCCTGGCCACACTTCCCAGCAGTTCTCCCGCCCCGGCAAAGTCAGAGTGCCCAGGGAGGACCTGGGGACCTGGGGCCAGGGCGGGGCCCAGCCAGGGTTATGTGCCAGGTGAAGAGGGCCAGGGCGGGCGGTCCCCACGACCATGGAAGGGTTCTCCAGGGGGGACTCAGGCCTGCGCCCCGCCTGGGCCCCTAAGAGTCTTGCTTTGACTCAAACTGCCCCACCCTGCCCCGAGGTGTCAAACTTGGACCCACCTGCCTCCACTCTCTAATATCTGCCCTAAATTACTCGAGAAGGGACTGTGACCAGTGCAACTTCTGTCCCCCACCGCTCCAAGCCCCCTCCCAATAAACGCATCCAAGGTCTCGGGTCCTTGGTGTCCGAAAATGACATTCACCTGCGGCGAACCCGGGCCCAGGTGAGCAAGATCAGGCCCCAGGGCAGGAGCCTGGGGAAGCATCTGGAGCCATGGTGCCCAGGGCTGGGGAATTTCCCGGGGGCTCTCTCGTGGTCCAGGTGCCCTCTCTCGCCCGTGGAGTGCCCACGCCATTCCTTAACCACCGCAGGACACCTGCATCCCGAGATAAGCGGCCCTGTGCCTCTAAGGGGCTCGGACACATGGGGCGGGGCTGCAAGTATACGGCCTACGTGGAGGCAAACCCGCAGACACCACCGTCCAGTCACCACCACCCCGAAGATCCCCCTGTTCTTCCATCCGTAAAGGGATCCCCTTTACGGATCCCATCCGTAAAGGGATCCCCTGGGTGCGCATGCGGGGTTCCGAGTCTGGGCCCGACTCGGAACCCCTTTACGGATGGAAGAACAGGGGGGAGGCCCCCAGGAGATGGCTTTTGTCCGAGCCGGGGCTGGCCAGTTTCGGGCCCAGACTCGGAACCCCGCATGCGCACCCAGGCCCCTCCACCACAAGCCTCCCTCGGGGCAACATGCCCCACCCTTGAGTAACCAGGCCAGGTTCCCAGGTTCCCTGGGCACGTGACCCGGGAAACGGAAGCCCTTCCTGCCCGCAGAGGACCTCACATTTTCCCCGGGCCACACTTCCCAGCAGTTCTCCTGCCCCCGCATGCGCATGCGGGGTTCCGATTCTGGGCCCGAAACTGGCCAGCCCCGGCTGCGACAAAAGCCATCTCCTGGGGGCCTCCCCCCTGTTCTTCCATCCGTAAAGGGGGATCCCTTTACGGATGGAAGAACAGGGGGATCTTCGGGGTGGTGGTGACTGGACGGTGGTGTCTGCGGGTTTGCCTCCACGTAGGCCGTATACTGGCACCCGCGCCCCATGTGTCCGAGCCTATAAGAGGCACAGGGCCGCTTATCTCGGGATGCAGGTGTCCTGCGGTGGTTAAGGAATGGCGTGGGCACTCCACGGGCGAGAGAGGGCACCTGTACCACGAGAGAGCCCCCGGGAAATTCCCCAGCCCTGGGTACCATGGCTCCAGATGCTTCCCCAGGCTCCTGCCCTGGGGCCTGATGTTGCTCAACTGGGCCCGGGTTCGCCACAGGCGAATGTCATTTGCAGACACCAAGGACCGGGGACTTTGGATGCCTTTATTGGGAGGGGGCTTGGAGCGCTGGGGGACCGAAATCACACTGGTCACAGTCCCTTCTCGAGTAGTTTAGGGCAGATATTAGAGAGTGGAGGCAGGTGGGTCCAAGTTTGACACCTCGGGGCTGGGTGGGGCAGTTTGAGCCAAAGCAAGACTTTTAGTGGCCCAGGCGGGGCGCAGGCCTGAGTCCCCCCTGGAGAACCCTCCGATGGTCGTGGGGACCGCCCGCCCTGGCCCTTTTCACCTGGCGCATAACCCTGGCTGGGCCCAGCCCTGGCCCCAGGTCCCCAGGTCCTCCCTGGGCACTCTGCCTATGCGGGGGCGGGAGAACTGCTGGAAAGTCTGGCCAGGTAAAATGTGAGGTCCTCTGGTGGCAGGAACGGCTTCCGTTTCCCGGGTCACGTGCCCAGGGAACCTGGGAACCTGGCCTGGTTACTCAAGGGTGGGGCATGTTGCACCGAGGGAGGCTTGTGGTGCAGGGGCCTGGGTGCGCATGGGGGTTTCCGAGTCTGGGCCCGATACTGGCCAGCTCCGCCTCCGACAAAAGCCATCTCCTGGGGGCCTCCCCCCTGTTCTTCCATCCGTAAAGGGGGATCCATTTACGGATGGAAGAACAGGGGGATCTTCGGGGTGGTGGTGACTGGACGGTGGTGTCTGCGGATTTGCCTCCACGTAGGCCGTATACTGACACCCCCGCCCCATGTGTCCGAGCCCCTTGGAGGCACAGGGCCGCTTATCTCGGGATGCAGGTGTCCTGCGGTGGTTAAGGAATGGCGTGGGCACTCCACGGGCGAGAGAGGGCACCTGGACCACGAGAAAGCCCCCGGGAAATTCCCCAGTACTTGGCACCATGGCTACAGATGCTTCCCCAGGCTCCTGACCTGGGGCTGATCTTGCTCACCTGGGCCCGGGTTCGCCGCAGGTGAATGTCATTTGCGGACACCAAGGACCCGAGACCTTGGATGCGTTTATTGGGAGGGGGCTTGGAGCGGTGGGGGACAGAAGTTGCACTGGTCACAGCCCCTTCTCGAGTAGTTTAGGGCAGATATTAGAGAGTGGAGGCAGGTGGGTCCAAGTTTGACACCTCGGGGCAGGGTGGGGCAGTTTGAGTCAAAGCAAGACTCTTAGGGGCCCAGGCGGGGCGCAGGCCTGAGTCCCCCCTGGAGAACCCTTCCATAGTCGTGGGGACCGCCCGCCCTGGCCCTCTTCACCTGGCGCATAACCCTGGCTGGGCCCCGCCCTGGCCCCAGGTCCCCAGGTCCTCCCTGGGCACTCTGCCTATGCGGGGGCGGGAGAACTGCTGGGAAGTGTGGCCAGGGGAAAATGTGAGGTCCTCTGGGGGCAGGAAGGGCTTCCGTATCCCGGGTCACGTGCCCAGGGAACCTGGGAACCTGGCCTGGTTACTCAAGGGTGGGGCATGTTGCATCGAGGGAGGCTTGTGGTGGAGGGGCCTGGGTGCGCATGCGGGGTTCCGAGTCTGGGCCCGAAACTGGCCAGCCCCGGCTGCGACAAAAGCCATCTCCTGGGGGCCTCCCCCCTGTTCTTCCATCCGTAAAGGGGGATCCCTTTACGGATGGAAGAACAGGGGGATCTTCGGGGTGGTGGTGACTGGACGGTGGTGTCTGCGGGTTTGCCTCCACGTAGGCCGTATACTGGCACCCCCGCCCCATGTGTCCGAGCCCCTTGGAGGCACAGGGCCGCTTATCTCGGGATGCAGGTGTCCTGCGGTGGTTAAGGAATGGCGTGGGCACTCCACGGGCGAGAGAGGGCACCTGGACCACGAGAGAGCCCCCGGGAAATTCCCCAGCCCTGGGCACCATGGCTCCAGATGCTTCCCCAGGCTCCTGCCCTGGGGCCTGATCTTGCTCAACTGGGCACGGGTTCGCCACAGGTGAATGTCATTTGCAGACACCAAGGACCGTGGAATTTGGATGCCTTTATTGGGAGGGGGCTTGGAGCGGTGGGGGACAGAAGTTGCACTGGTCACAGTCCCTTCTCGAGTAGTTTAGTGCAGATATTAGAGAGTGGAGGCAGGTGGGTCCAAGTTTGACACCTCGGGGCAGGGTGGGGCAGTTTGAGCCAAAGCAAGACTCTTAGGGGCCCAGGCGGGGCGCAGGCCTGAGTCCCCCCGGAGAACCCTCCCATAGTCGTGGGGACCGCCCGCCCTGGCCCTC
This sequence comes from Desmodus rotundus, assembly GCF_022682495.2. NCBI lineage: Eukaryota > Metazoa > Chordata > Mammalia > Chiroptera > Phyllostomidae > Desmodus > Desmodus rotundus. The sequence goes on along the minus strand of NC_071387.1, from coordinate 40,713,555 downwards.
TTCACCTGGCGTATAACCGTGGCTGGGCCCAGCCCTGGCCCCAGGTCCCCATGTCCTCCCAGGGCACTCTGCCTATGCGGGGGCGGGAGAACTGCTGGGAAATGTGGCCAGGGGAAAATGTGAGGTCCTCTTGTGGCAGGAAGGGCTTCCGTTTCCCGGGTCACGTGCCCAGGGAACCTGGGAACCTGGCCTGGTTACTCAAGGGTGGGGCATGTTGCACCGAGGGAGGCTTCTGGTGGAGGGGCCTGGGTGCGCATGCGGGGTTCCGAGTCTGGGCCCGAAACTGGCCCGCCCCGGCTCGGACAAAAGCCATCTCCTGGGGGCCTCCCCCCTGTTCTTCCATCCGTAAAGGGGGATCCCTTTACGGATGGAAGAACAGGGGGATCTTCGGGGTGGTGGTGACTGGACGGTGGTGTCTGCGGGTTTGCCTCCACGTAGGCCGTACACTGGCACCCCCGCCCCATGGGTCCGAGCCCCTTGGAGGCACAGGGCCGCTTATCTCGGGATGCAGGTGTCCTGCGGTGGTTAAGGAATGGCGTGGGCACTCCACGGGCGAGAGAGGGCACCTGGACCACGATAGAGCCCCCGGGAAATTCCCCAGCCCTGGGCACCATGGCTCCAGATGCTTCCCCAGGCTCCTGCCCTGGGGCCTGATCTTGCTCACCTGGGCCCGGGTTCGCCGCAGGTGAATGTCATTTGCGGACACCAAGGACCCGAGACCTTGGATGCGTTTATTGGGAGGGGGCTTGGAGCGGTGGGGGACAGAAGTTGCACTGGTCACAGTCCCTTCTCGAGTAGTTTAGGGCAGATATTAAGAGTGGAGGCAGGTGGGTCCAAGTTTGACACCTCGGGGCAGGGTGGGGCAGTTTCAGAAAAAGCAAGACTCTTAGGGGCGCAGGCGGGGCGCAGGCCTGAGTCCCCCCTGGAGAACCCTTCCATGGTCGTGGGGACCGCCCGCCCTGGCCCTCTTCACCTGGCGCATAACCGTGGCTGGCCCGAGCCCTGGCCCCAGGTCCCCAGGTCCTCCCTGGGCACTCTGCCTATGCCGGGGCGGGAAACTGCTGGGAAGTGTGGCCAGGGGAAAATGTGAGGTCCTCTGGGGGCAGGAAGGGCTTCCGATTCCCGGGTCACCTGCCCAGGGAACATGGGAACCTGGCCTGGTTACTCAAGGGTGGGGCATGTTGCCCCGAGGGAGGCTTGTGGTGGAGGGGCCTGGGTGCGCATGCGGGGTTCCGAGTGTGGGCCCGAAACTGGCCCGCCCCGGCTCGTACAAAAGCCATCTCCTGGGGGCCTCCCCCCAGTTCTTCCATCCGTAAAGGGGATCCCTTTACGGATGGAAGTACAGGGGGATCTTCGGGGTGGTGGTGACTGGACGGTGGTGTCTGCGGGTTTGCCTCCACGTAGGCCGTATACTGGCACCCCTGCCCCATGTGTCCGAGCCCCTTGGAGGCACAGGGCCGCTTATCTCGGGATGCAGGTATCCTGCGGTGGTAAAGGAATGGCGTGGGCACTCCACGGGCGAGAGAGGGCACCTGGACCACGAGAGAGCCCCCGGGAAATTCCCCAGCCCTGGGCACCATGGCTCCAGATGCTTCCCCAGGCTCCTGCCCTGGGGCCTGATCTTGCTCAACTGGGCCCGGGTTCGCCACAGGTGAATGTCATTTGCAGACACCAAGGCCCAGGGACCTTGGATGCGTTTATTGGGAGGGGTCTTAGAGCGCTGGGGGACCGAAGTCGCACTGGTCACAGTCCCTTCTCGAGTAGTTTAGGGCAGATATTAGAGAGTGGAGGCAGGTGGGTCCAAGTTTGACACCTCGGGGCAGGGTGGGGCAGTTTGAGTCAAAGCAAGACTCTTAGGGGCCCAGGCGGGGCGCAGGCCTGAGTCCCCCCTGGAGAACCCTTCCATAGTCGTGGGGACCGCCCGCCCTGGCCCTCTTCACCTGGCGCATAACCCTGGCTGGGCCCCGCCCTGGCCCCAGGTCCCCAGGTCCTCCCTGGGCACTCTGCCTATGCGGGGGCGGGAGAACTGCTGGGAAGTGTGGCCAGGGGAAAATGTGAGGTCCTCTGGGGGCAGGAAGGGCTTCCGTATCCCGGGTCACGTGCCCAGGGAACCTGGGAACCTGGCCTGGTTACTCAAGGGTGGGGCATGTTGCATCGAGGGAGGCTTGTGGTGGAGGGGCCTGGGTGCGCATGCGGGGTTCCGAGTCTGGGCCCGAAACTGGCCAGCCCCGGCTGCGACAAAAGCCATCTCCTGGGGGCCTCCCCCCTGTTCTTCCATCCGTAAAGGGGGATCCCTTTACGGATGGAAGAACAGGGGGATCTTCGGGGTGGTGGTGACTGGACGGTGGTGTCTGCGGGTTTGCCTCCACGTAGGCCGTATACTGGCACCCCCGCCCCATGTGTCCGAGCCCCTTGGAGGCACAGGGCCGCTTATCTCGGGATGCAGGTGTCCTGCGGTGGTTAAGGAATGGCGTGGGCACTCCACGGGCGAGAGAGGGCACCTGGACCACGAGAGAGCCCCCGGGAAATTCCCCAGCCCTGGGCACCATGGCTCCAGATGCTTCCCCAGGCTCCTGCCCTGGGGCCTGATCTTGCTCAACTGGGCACGGGTTCGCCACAGGTGAATGTCATTTGCAGACACCAAGGACCGTGGAATTTGGATGCCTTTATTGGGAGGGGGCTTGGAGCGCTGGGGGACCGAAGTCACACTGGTCACAGTCCCTTCTCAAGTAGTTTAGGGCAGATATTAGAGAGTGGAGGCAGGTGGGTCCAAGTTTGACACCTAGGGGCAGGGTGGGGCAGTTTGAGCCAAAGCAAGACTTTTAGTGGCCCAGGCGGGGCGCAGGCCTGAGTCCCCCCTGGAGAACCCTCCGATGGTCGTGGGGACCGCCCGCCCTGGCCCTCTTCACGGGGCGCATAACCCTGGCTGGGTCCAGCCCTGGCCCCAGGTCCCCAGGTCCTCCCTGGGCACTCTGCCTATGCGGGGGCGGGAGAACTGCTGGGAAGTCTGTCCAGGGGAAAATTTGAGGTCCTCTGGTGGGAGGAAGGGCTTCCGTTTCCCGGGTCACGTGCCCAGGGTACCTGGGAACCTGGCTTGGTTACTCAAGGGTGGGGCATGTTGCACCAAGGGAGGCTTGTGGTGGAGGGGCCTGGGTGCGCATGCGGGGTTCCGAGTCTGGGCCCGAAACTGGCCAGCCCCAGCTCGGACAAAAGCCATCTCCTGGGGGCCTCCCCCCTGTTCTTCCATCCGTAAAGGGGGATCCCTTTACGGATGGAAGAACAGGGGGATCTTCGGGGTGGTGGTGACTGGACGGTGGTGTCTGCGGGTTTGCCTCCACGTAGGCCGTATACTGGCACCCGCGCCCCATGTGTCCGAGCCCCTTGGAGGCACAGGGCCGCTTATCTCGGGATGCAGGTGTCCTGCGGTGGTTAAGGAATGGCGTGGGCACTCCACGGGCGAGAGAGGGCACCTGGACCACGAGAGAGCCCCCGGGAAATTCCCCAGCCCTGGGCACCATGGCTCCAGATGCTTCCCCAGGCTTCTGCCCTGGGGCCTGATGTTGCTCACCTGGGCCCGGGTTCGCCGCAGGTGAATGTCATTTTCGGACACCAAGGACCCGAGACCTTGGATGCGTTTATTGGGAGGGGGCTTGGAGCGGTGGGGGACAGAAGTTGCACTGGTCACAGTCCCTTCTCGAGTAGTTTAGTGCAGATATTAGAGAGTGGAGGCAGGTGGGTCCAAGTTTGACACCTCGGGGCAGGGTGGGGCAGTTTGAGCCAAAGCAAGACTCTTAGGGGCCCAGGCGGGGCGCAGGCCTGAGTCCCCCCGGAGAACCCTCCCATAGTCGTGGGGACCGCCCGCCCTGGCCCTCTTCACCTGGCGTATAACCGTGGCTGGGCCCAGCCCTGGCCCCAGGTCCCCATGTCCTCCCAGGGCACTCTGCCTATGCGGGGGCGGGAGAACTGCTGGGAAATGTGGCCAGGGGAAAATGTGAGGTCCTCTTGTGGCAGGAAGGGCTTCCGTTTCCCGGGTCACGTGCCCAGGGAACCTGGGAACCTGGCCTGGTTACTCAAGGGTGGGGCATGTTGCACCGAGGGAGGCTTCTGGTGGAGGGGCCTGGGTGCGCATGCGGGGTTCCGAGTCTGGGCCCGAAACTGGCCCGCCCCGGCTCGGACAAAAGCCATCTCCTGGGGGCCTCCCCCCTGTTCTTCCATCCGTAAAGGGGGATCCCTTTACGGATGGAAGAACAGGGGGATCTTCGGGGTGGTGGTGACTGGACGGTGGTGTCTGCGGGTTTGCCTCCACGTAGGCCGTACACTGGCACCCCCGCCCCATGGGTCCGAGCCCCTTGGAGGCACAGGGCCGCTTATCTCGGGATGCAGGTGTCCTGCGGTGGTTAAGGAATGGCGTGGGCACTCCACGGGCGAGAGAGGGCACCTGGACCACGATAGAGCCCCCGGGAAATTCCCCAGCCCTGGGCACCATGGCTCCAGATGCTTCCCCAGGCTCCTGCCCTGGGGCCTGATCTTGCTCACCTGGGCCCGGGTTCGCCGCAGGTGAATGTCATTTGCGGACACCAAGGACCCGAGACCTTGGATGCGTTTATTGGGAGGGGGCTTGGAGCGGTGGGGGACAGAAGTTGCACTGGTCACAGTCCCTTCTCGAGTAGTTTAGGGCAGATATTAAGAGTGGAGGCAGGTGGGTCCAAGTTTGACACCTCGGGGCAGGGTGGGGCAGTTTCAGAAAAAGCAAGACTCTTAGGGGCGCAGGCGGGGCGCAGGCCTGAGTCCCCCCTGGAGAACCCTTCCATGGTCGTGGGGACCGCCCGCCCTGGCCCTCTTCACCTGGCGCATAACCGTGGCTGGCCCGAGCCCTGGCCCCAGGTCCCCAGGTCCTCCCTGGGCACTCTGCCTATGCCGGGGCGGGAAACTGCTGGGAAGTGTGGCCAGGGGAAAATGTGAGGTCCTCTGGGGGCAGGAAGGGCTTCCGATTCCCGGGTCACCTGCCCAGGGAACATGGGAACCTGGCCTGGTTACTCAAGGGTGGGGCATGTTGCCCCGAGGGAGGCTTGTGGTGGAGGGGCCTGGGTGCGCATGCGGGGTTCCGAGTGTGGGCCCGAAACTGGCCCGCCCCGGCTCGGACAAAAGCCATCTCCTGGGGGCCTCCCCCCAGTTCTTCCATCCGTAAAGGGGATCCCTTTACGGATGGAAGTACAGGGGGATCTTCGGGGTGGTGGTGACTGGACGGTGGTGTCTGCGGGTTTGCCTCCACGTAGGCCGTATACTGGCACCCCTGCCCCATGTGTCCGAGCCCCTTGGAGGCACAGGGCCGCTTATCTCGGGATGCAGGTATCCTGCGGTGGTAAAGGAATGGCGTGGGCACTCCACGGGCGAGAGAGGGCACCTGGACCACGAGAGAGCCCCCGGGAAATTCCCCAGCCCTGGGCACCATGGCTCCAGATGCTTCCCCAGGCTCCTGCCCTGGGGCCTGATCTTGCTCAACTGGGCCCGGGTTCGCCACAGGTGAATGTCATTTGCAGACACCAAGGCCCAGGGACCTTGGATGCGTTTATTGGGAGGGGTCTTAGAGCGCTGGGGGACCGAAGTCGCACTGGTCACAGTCCCTTCTCGAGTAGTTTAGGGCAGATATTAGAGAGTGGAGGCAGGTGGGTCCAAGTTTGACACCTCGGGGCAGGGTGGGGCAGTTTGAGTCAAAGCAAGACTCTTAGGGGCCCAGGCGGGGCGCAGGCCTGAGTCCCCCCTGGAGAACCCTTCCATAGTCGTGGGGACCGCCCGCCCTGGCCCTCTTCACCTGGCGCATAACCCTGGCTGGGCCCCGCCCTGGCCCCAGGTCCCCAGGTCCTCCCTGGGCACTCTGCCTATGCGGGGGCGGGAGAACTGCTGGGAAGTGTGGCCAGGGGAAAATGTGAGGTCCTCTGGGGGCAGGAAGGGCTTCCGTATCCCGGGTCACGTGCCCAGGGAACCTGGGAACCTGGCCTGGTTACTCAAGGGTGGGGCATGTTGCATCGAGGGAGGCTTGTGGTGGAGGGGCCTGGGTGCGCATGCGGGGTTCCGAGTCTGGGCCCGAAACTGGCCAGCCCCGGCTACGACAAAAGCCATCTCCTGGGGGCCTCCCCCCTGTTCTTCCATCCGTAAAGGGGGATCCCTTTACGGATGGAAGAACAGGGGGATCTTCGGGGTGGTGGTGACTGGACGGTGGTGTCTGCGGGTTTGCCTCCACGTAGGCCGTATACTGGCACCCCCGCCCCATGTGTCCGAGCCCCTTGGAGGCACAGGGCCGCTTATCTCGGGCTGCAGGTGTCCTGCGGTGGTTAAGGAATGGCGTGGGCACTCCACGGGCGAGAGAGGGCACCTGGACCACGAGAGAGCCCCCGGGAAATTCCCCAGCCCTGGGCACCATGGCTCCAGATGCTTCCCCAGGCTCCTGCCCTGGGGCCTGATCTTGCTCAACTGGGCACGGGTTCGCCACAGGTGAATGTCATTTGCAGACACCAAGGACCGTGGAATTTGGATGCCTTTATTGGGAGGGGGCTTGGAGCGCTGGGGGACCGAAGTCACACTGGTCACAGTCCCTTCTCAAGTAGTTTAGGGCAGATATTAGAGAGTGGAGGCAGGTGGGTCCAAGTTTGACACCTAGGGGCAGGGTGGGGCAGTTTGAGCCAAAGCAAGACTTTTAGTGGCCCAGGCGGGGCGCAGGCCTGAGTCCCCCCTGGAGAACCCTCCGATGGTCGTGGGGACCGCCCGCCCTGGCCCTCTTCACGGGGCGCATAACCCTGGCTGGGTCCAGCCCTGGCCCCAGGTCCCCAGGTCCTCCCTGGGCACTCTGCCTATGCGGGGGCGGGAGAACTGCTGGGAAGTCTGTCCAGGGGAAAATTTGAGGTCCTCTGGTGGCAGGAAGGGCTTCCGTTTCCCGGGTCACGTGCCCAGGGTACCTGGGAACCTGGCTTGGTTACTCAAGGGTGGGGCATGTTGCACCAAGGGAGGCTTGTGGTGGAGGGGCCTGGGTGCGCATGCGGGGTTCCGAGTCTGGGCCCGAAACTGGCCAGCCCCAGCTCGGACAAAAGCCATCTCCTGGGGGCCTCCCCCCTGTTCTTCCATCCGTAAAGGGGGATCCCTTTACGGATGGAAGAACAGGGGGATCTTCGGGGTGGTGGTGACTGGACGGTGGTGTCTGCGGGTTTGCCTCCACGTAGGCCGTATACTGGCACCCGCGCCCCATGTGTCCGAGCCCCTTGGAGGCACAGGGCCGCTTATCTCGGGATGCAGGTGTCCTGCGGTGGTTAAGGAATGGCGTGGGCACTCCACGGGCGAGAGAGGGCACCTGGACCACGAGAGAGCCCCCGGGAAATTCCCCAGCCCTGGGCACCATGGCTCCAGATGCTTCCCCAGGCTCCTGCCCTGGGGCCTGATCTTGCTCAACTGGGCCCGGGTTCGCCACAGGTGAATGTCATTTGCAGACACCAAGGCCCGGGGACCTTGGATGCGTTTATTGGGAGGGGTCTTAGAGCGCTGGGGGACCGAAGTCGCACTGGTCACAGTCCCTTCTCGAGTAGTTTAGGGCAGATATTAGAGAGTGGAGGCAGGTGGGTCCAAGTTTGACACCTCGGGGCAGGGTGGGGCAGTTTGAGCCAAAGCAAGACTCTTAGGGGCCCAGGTGGGGCGCAGGCCTGAGTCCCCCCTGGAGAACCCTCCCATGGTCGTGGGGACCGCCCGCCCTGGCCCTGTTCACCTGGCGTATAACCGTGGATGGGCCCAGCCCTGGCCCCAGGTCCCCAGGTCCTCCCTGGGCACTCTGCCTCTGCGGGGGCGGGAGAACTGCTTGGAAGTGTGGCCAGGGGAAAATGTGAGGTCCTCTGGGGGTAGGAAGGGCTTCCGTTTCCCGGGTCACGTGCCCAGGGAACCTGGGAACCTGGCCTGGTTACTCAAAGGTGGGGCATGTTGCCCCGAGGGAGGCTTGTGGTGGAGTGGCCTGGGTGCGCATGCGGGGTTCCGAGTCTGGGCCCGAAACTGGCCAGCCCCGGCTCGGACAAAAGCCATCTCCTGGGGGCCTCCCCCCTGTTCTTCCATCCGTAAAGGGGGATCCCTTTACGGATGGAAGAACAGGGGGATCTTCGGGGTGGTGGTGACTGGACGGTGGTGTCTGCGGGTTTGCCTCCACGTAGGCCATATACTGGCAACACCGCCCGATGTGTCCGAGCCCCTTGGTGGCACAGGGCCGCTTATCTCGGGATGCAGGTGTCCTGCGGTGGTTAAGGAATGGCGTGGGCACTCCACGGGCGAGAGAGGGCACCTGGACCACGAGAGAGCCCCCGGGAAATTCCCCAGCCCTGGGCACCATGGCTCCAGATGCTTCCCCAGGCTCCTGCCCTGGGGCCTGATCTTGCTCAACTGGGCCCGGGTTCACCGCAGGTGAATGTCATTTGCGGACACAAGGACCCGAGACCTTGGATGCGTTTATTTGGAGTGGGCTTGGAGCGCTGGGGGACCGAAGTCGCACTGGTCACAGTCCCTTCTCGAGTAGTTTAGGGCAGATATTAGAGAATGGAGGCAGGTGGGTCCAAGTTTGACACCTCGGGTCAGGGTGGGGCAGTTTGAGCCAAAGCAAGACTCTTAGGGGCCTAGGCGGGGCGCAGGCCTGAGTCCCCCCTGGAGAACCCTTGCATGGTCGTGGGGACCTCCCGCCCTGGCCCTCTTCACCTGGCACATAACCGTGGCTGGGCCCAGCCCTGGCCCCAGGTCCCCAGGTCCTCCCTGGGCACTCTGCCTTTGCGGGGGCGGGAGAACTGCTGGGAAGTGTGGCCAGGGGAAAATGTGAGGTCCTCTGGGGGCAGGAAGGGCTTCCGTATCCCGGGTCACGTGCCCAGGGAACCTGGGAACCTGGCCTGGTTACTCAAGGGTGGGGCATGTTGCATCGAGGGAGGCTTGTGGTGGAGGGGCCTGGGTGCGCATGCGGGGTTCTGAGTCTGGGCCCGAAACTGGCCAGCTCCGGCTGGGACAAAAGCCATCTCCTGGGGGCCTCCCCCCTGTTCTTCCATCCGTAAAGGGGGATCCCTTTACGGATGGAAGAACAGGGGGATCTTCGGTGTGGTGGTGACTGGACGGTGGTGTCTGCGGGTTTGCCTCCACGTAGGCCGTATACTGGCAGCCCCGCCCCATGTGTCCGAGCCCCTTGGAGGCACAGGGCCGCTTATCTCGGGATGCAGGTGTCCTGCGGTGGTTAAGGAATGGCGTGGGCACTCCACGGGCGAGAGAGGTCACCTGGACCACGAGAGAGCCCCCGGGAAATTCCCCAGCCCTGGGCACCATGGCTCCAGATGCTTCCCCAGGCTCCTGCTCTGGGGCCTGATCTTGCTCAACTGGGCCCGGGTTCGCCGCAGGCGAATGTCATTTGCGGACACCAAGGACCCGAGACCTTGGATGCGTTTATTGGGAGGGGGCTTGGAGCGCTGGCGGACCGAAGTCGCACTGGTCACAGTCCCTTCTCGAGTAGTTTAGGGCAGATATTAGAGAGTGGAGGCAGGTGGGTCCAAGTTTGACACCTCGGGGCAGGGTGGGGCAGTTTGAGCCAAAGCAAGACTCTTAGGGGCCCAGGCGGGGCGCAGGCCTGAGTCCCCCCGGAGAACCCTCCCATAGTCGTGGGGACCGCCCGCCCTGGCCCTCTTCACCTGGCGTATAACCGTGGCTGGGCCCAGCCCTGGCCCCAGGTCCCCATGTCCTCCCAGGGCACTCTGCCTATGCGGGGGCGGGAGAACTGCTGGGAAGTGTGGCCAGGGGAAAATGTGAGGTCCTCTTGTGGCAGGAAGGGCTTCCGTTTCCCGGGTCACGTGCCCAGGGAACCTGGGAACCTGGCCTGGTTACTCAAGGGTGGGGCATGTTGCACCGAGGGAGGCTTGTGGTGGAGGGGCCTGGGTGCGCATGCGGGGTTCCGAGTCTGGGCCCGAAACTGGCCCGCCCCGGCTCGGACAAAAGCCATCTCCTGGGGGCCTCCCCCCTGTTCTTCCATCCGTAAAGGGGGATCCCTTTACGGATGGAAGAACAGGCGGATCTTCGGGGTGGTGGTGACTGGACGGTGGTGTCTGCGGGTTTGCCTCCACGTAGGCCGTACACTGGCACCCCCGCCCCATGTGTCCCAGCCCCTTGGAGGCACAGGGCCGCTTATCTCGGGATGCAGGTGTCCTGCGGTGGTTAAGGAATGGCGTGGGCACTCCACGGGCGAGAGAGGGCACCTGGACCACGATAGAGCCCCCGGGAAATTCCCCAGCCCTGGGCACCATGGCTCCAGATGCTTCCCCAGGCTCCTGCCCTGGGGCCTGATCTTGCTCACCTGGGCCCGGGTTCGCCGCAGGTGAATGTCATTTGCGGACACCAAGGACCCGAGACCTTGGATGCGTTTATTGGGGGGGGCTTGGAGCGCTGGGGGACCGAAGTCGCACTGGTCACAGTCCCTTCTCGAGTAGTTTAGGGCAGATATTAAGAGTGGAGGCAGGTGGGTCCAAGTTTGACACCTCGGGGCAGGGTGGGGCAGTTTCAGCCAAAGCAAGACTCTTAGGGGCGCAGGCGGGGCGCAGGCCTGAGTCCCCCCTGGAGAACCCTTCCATGGTCGTGGGGACCGCCCGCCCTGGCCCTCTTCACCTGGCGCATAACCGTGGCTGGCCCGAGCCCTGGCCCCAGGTCCCCAGGTCCTCCCTGGGCACTCTGCCTATGCCGGGGCGGGAGAACTGCTGGGAAGTGTGGCCAGGGGAAAATGTGAGGTCCTCTGCGGGCAGGAAGGGCTTCTGTTTCCCGGGTCACCTGCCCAGGGAACCTGGGAACCTGGCCTGGTTACTCAAGGGTAGGACATGTTGCACCGAGGGAGGCTTGTGGTGGAGAGGCCTGGGTGCGCATGCGGGATTCCGAGTCTGGGCCCGAAACTGGCCAGCCCCGGCTTGGACAAAAGCCATCTCCTGGGGGCCTCCCCCCTTTCTTCCATCCGTAAAGGGGGACCTTTTTACAGATGTAAGCACAGGGGTTCTTTGCAGTGGTGTGGACGTTACTGAGGGGTCTGCGGGTTTGCCGCCACATAGGCCAGTTGCTTGCACCCTGGCCCCAGGTGTGCGAGCCACATGGAGGCAGAGGGCTGCTTCTGGTGGCATTCAGGTGTCCTGCGGAGGTCAAGGGACGGCGTGGGAACTCCCCGGGCTAGAGAGGGTGCCCGGGCCCCGAGAGGGCCCCTGAGAAATTCCCCAGCCCTGACCCTGTGGCTCCAGTGGCCTCCCCAGGCTCCTGCCATGGGGCTTGTTCCTCCTCACCCGGGCCCAGGTTCACCGCAGGTGAATGCCTTTTGCGGACACCAAGGATAGTAGGCTGCCGATTCCGTCACGGAGAAGGGCGTTGGAGCACTGGGGGACTGAGGTCGAAGGGGTCACACTCCCTTCTTGGGTGGTTTAGCACAGACTTTAGAGTTGAAGCTGCCCAGTGGAAGTCTGCAGCCTCGGGGCAGGGTCGGGGAGTTTGCACCAAAAGCAAACTCTTAGCGGCCAGGGGGAGCATAGGCCTGAGTCCCCAGGGAGTACCTGTTCGAGGGTGTGTGTCTCACCAGCCCAGGCTTGCTACACCTGGAGCGGAACCTTGGCCAGCTCCCCCCACCCCGTCTTGACCCCAGGTCCATAGTTCTTCCCTGGGCTCTCTGACTTTGCGAGGGTGGGCGACCTGCCGGGAAGTGTGATCCACCGGAAAACGCGGGGTCCTCTGGGTGGCAGGGAGAGGGTACAGTTCCACTGACATGACCCCAGGGACCCTGTGAACCTGGCCTGAGGTCTCCAGGGTGGGGCACGTTGTCCCGAGCTAGGCTTGGTCCTGGGGCCTGTCCTGGGCCTGCCCGGGCCCGCACCTTGGTCCGAAAGCAGGCAGCCACGGAACTGACAACAGCCATCTCCTGGGGGCCTCACCCCTGTTCTTCCATCCGTAAGTGGGGTCCCCCTTACGGATGGAAGAACAGGGGGATCTTCGCAGTGGGGAGGACGGGACGGAGGGGTCTGCGGGTTTCATGCAACATAGGCCAGTGCCTCGCACCCTGGCCCCAGCGTCCTGAGCATCAGGGAGGCAGAGGGCCACTTATCGCATGATGTAGGTGTCCTGTGGTGGTGAAGGGACGGCGTGGGCACTCTCCAGGGGAGGGAGGGTGTCTGTGCCCCGAGAATGCCCCCGGGAAAGCCCGAGGTCTGGCCGCAGGGGCTCCTATTGTCTCCCCTGTCTCCTGCCATGTGGTCTGGTCCTGCTCGCCAAGGCCCAGGTTCACCGCAGGTGAACACCTTTTGCGGACACCAAGGACAGGCGGCCGCCGATTCCTTCATGGAGAAGGGGGTTCGAGCTCTGTGGGACTGAGGTTGAAGCGGTCACACTCTCTTCTTGGGTGGTTTAGCAGAGCCTTTAGATTTTTGAAGCCGCCCGATCCAAGACTGGCGTATGGAGGCTGGTGGGGGAGTTCCCGCCAAAGGCAGACTCTTAGTCACCCACATGGAGCGTAGGCCTGACTCCCACGGGAGAATCTGTCTGTGGGTGTGGGTCCCGCCCGCCCCAGCCGGCTCCACCTGGTGCGGAGCCCTGGCCATCCCCCGGTCTATGCCTCGGGTCCCTAGTTCTTCCCTGGGCAGTCTGCCTTTGCGGGGGTGGGAGAAATGCTTGGAAGTGTGGTCTTCGTGAAAATGTGTAGTCCTCTGCGTGGCAGGGAGAGCTTCTAGTTTCACGGACACCATGCCAGAGACCCTGTGAAGCTGTCCTGATACCTCAATGGTGGGACATGTTGCTCCGAGGTATTCTTGTGGTGGGGCAGCCTGCCCTTGGCCTGCCTGGCCCTGCATCTTGGCCCTAAACCAGCCAGCCACGGCTCTGACAAAAGCCATCTCCTGGGGGCTTCCCCCTTGTTCTTCTATCCGTAAGCGGGGGTCCCCTGGCAAGGACCTGGTAATAACAGCAACATATTCCTGAGTTTTTAACTGTCATTCCAAGTGAAAAGAAAGCCAGGTGACTCTAGCGGACATCAAGTAGGGAAATTAGTCGGAGAAATAACACTAGTTTTGGTAACTGTCCTTCCTGGTTTTAGAAACTGTAACTCCCCATGGCTAAGGCTGAGTGAGAGACCTTGAGACCCTAAGCCACTAAGGAGAGAAAGTGTATCTCCCTGGCAGGGGTGCCATCTCTGCCCCCTTTATTTCACCCTGCCTGGCCCCTGAGCGGATGACCAGTTAGCCAATGATGGGTAAGATTCCTCAAAGGAGGGACCACCTAAGACAGGTTGGTCACAAGGGGGCCCTCAGGAAAGGACTTGGGGACTATACAAAAAGGGGTGATGGACCCTCACCCCTTGGCTTTGACATAGCCTGAATCTTCATTCTGTCTGCAAGAAGTCTCCTAATTTCTTGGCTGCTTTACTTCCCCTACCCAATTTAAGCCTGAAACAAAGCCAGAGGTGGGTGAGGCTCTGTGTTGGAAAGGGTGGATTCTCCAGGGAGATCAGGCCTAAGAAAGAATACATAAAATCTTACGAAACCTGCTTTGCTAATACCCTCAATTTAAATGATAAGGGTCCAAGCATGAAATGAGTTTGTGTCCCAAAGTTTTATGACCCTTTAGCTATCTGACCCTGACTCAGAATAAGCCCTCAGAGTTCTTTGAATGTTATTTATTGTTTGATCATTACTGCCTGACAATGATTGATAAGCTTTACCTATACACCCTGTATTCATTCCTATGCAAATTGAACCCAATAAAAGCCCATTGAGGAACAGGCTTCTGGCCCTTCTCCTGTGAGAGATCGGCCATCTTTCTTCCCGAGGCAGATCATGTCTTGGTAGACTTATTCTCATCTGTGGTGGCTGGGGGTTTCTTCAGGCAGAGCCCCCCCCCCAATACTATTTGATCCCATTTAGATGTGGAATCTAACAAACTCAATCTCCTAGAAAGAGAGCAGATTGGTGGTTACCAGAAGCAGGGAGGGGGGTGAGGGAATGAGTGAAGGGGGTCAAAAGGTGCCAATTTCAAGTTCTAAGGTACTGAAGTGCTAGAGATACAATGCACAGCATGGCGACTCTGGTTAACAATATTGTATTGTATACTTGAAAATTTCATGAACAGAGTAGATCCTAAAATTCTTGTCACAAGAAAAAAATTGTCACTATGTGAGGTGATGGCTGTGAATTAAATTTATTATGGTAATCGTTTCATGATATACGCATATATCAAATTATTATGTGATACATACTAAACTAATATGATATTTTCTGTCAACTATATCACAATAAAACTGGGCGGAAAAGCCAACATCTCAGGTATAAAGCCTCCTTCCTTCTTCCCCTTTGCATTCAAGGTAAGGCTGCAAGCCCAAGTCTTATACCTGTGCTAATCATATTTCTACTCACTGCATCAATAAGTGGTAGGTACTTCCCTTCCCACACTTCCCTTTGCTAGCCAATTGGGGATATGGTAAGAGCCACACTATTGGGGTGATCCTATATCTCAGATTTTTCTAGAAAATCATGGTTTCAAAATTCTGTCCTCCTTCCCGCTTAAGAACACTTGTATTTTTTACAAAACAAGTTTACAAAACAATTTGGTTTAGAAAAATTGTGGCCACGGTGCCTACTATGCCAACATGGTAACTTGGAGGAGTGGGGAGGCAGTGGCAGGTGGTGGGTGAGCAAAACCAGCAGCCAAAAGGAGGAAAGAGATGACAAAGACTCAGAGAATCCATAACTCTAGAACAAATCCCCAAATAATAATAGTTTATTGTAGCAGTAAGTACTGGCCTACAGTTTACTGCCAAATCTATTCCTCAAATAGCGTGCCAGTAGGCACATTACATACAAAATTTCCTAGCTGTAAAATGAAAATATTAATATCTGCTTGTGTTTGGAGGTTATTTCAAGGAGTAAGGCTAATATCAATAAAGCCTTTTAAAAATAAACTGAAGTAACTCGGAAAGTATTACTTTTCCTCTCAATCACTACCAAGCAGGAGCTCTATTTTAACTGAATCCTGGAAGTTGTCTCCGAATCCTGGAAGTGTTACAATGATTGTCTTCATACCTGCCAAATATTCCTTCACAACATGTGCAGACGATTATGGCTCAGCGCTCAGGCTGGTCTAGGAGCTGCTGCAGGAGAGGATCCAATCGATACACATTACAGCGTCCTCACGGGTCTTTGGCAAAGGCCTATAGATTACTTTGTTGACGCCATTTGTTAATTGGACAGCAGACGGAGTGGCAAGAAAAATGTGCTTGTCAGCTGGGAAAAGCCTCTCTAAAAATCAACAGATACAGGCAAAGCAATCTCAATGTGAAGGTTGATTAGAACGTGGCTTGTATTTTGGACAATAAACTCTATTAATGATAGTCTCCCGGTCATTAAGTATCTCTGCTGTAAGAGAAAACTGGGGCTATTAACTTCTCCAGATAGAACCGGGGGAAAAGCGATCATTTCTTTTGTAAGCAGAAGGGAAGGTTCTGCTCAATAAAGATCAATTAAACATCTCTGTTAAAAGGCTGCTTGGAGCAGGTGCCAATAGAAATTGTACTGTATTAAGTCAAGCTCCTCACTCCCTCCAGGCCTCCCCACCTCTGTAGGTTGCACTGGGGGAAATTTTAAGAGGGCACTGGTGATTGTAAGCTCTATAAGGTGACAGAAGCTCTCACATCCCTGGCTGAGTGGTCTTTGATGTTGGGTGACTTTGCATGCATTTAGCAGGGGCATCCCCAGAGGATAGCAGGCAAATCAAACGCTCCTCTAAATTCAGCTCAGCATCAGTCATCCTCATGAAAGAGTGAAAAAAGGAAAGGAACTAACAGAAGGTGCCCTGGAGGATTACTTGGTGGTCAGAGCTCCTACTTTCCAGGAGGCAGGAAAAGCTCTGGGGGCCCTCAGGGGCCTATGGTATAAAGAAAGTGCTCCACAAGCCTTGCCAACACCTTGCACTTACCAAGTACCACGCACTTCTCCTCTCTGGATTACACTGTGCCCTCTCATGTAAATTCAATCTTTTTTAATTTAATTTAATTTAATTTTATTTTATTTTTATTTTATTTTCTTGGTCAGAATTGACTGCCTTGCTTTCTGACACTTGAATGGTAATACCTGCCGGACAGTTAATTTTCCATCTGTCCCTCATTCAAGATGTAAACTCCTTGTTTATCTTTCCATCCCCTATCACCCGTCCACCCCCAATATCTGGTTTAATGCTTTGCATGTGACAGGTGTGTTGAAATAAGCTGCATGATGGTCTTGAATAAATATCATTGCAGTAGGTGTTCCTGATGAGCGTCTTCCTGAAAGGCGGGCTGTGCACACTGGCCCAAGTGAGGGAAGAGTCCAGAGGAGTGAGTGGAAATGGCTCTAAGGGGGTACACCCTTCCATATTCGAACCCAGAAACTGCTGGGTGTCACCATTCCCAGCAGTAATTCAGACATCAAAGCCCTGGCCCTCTCTGAATTATTTTTTATTTTTATTTTTTTCTGTGTAACAAGTTAGCACAAACTGAGCAGTTTACCATACATAACCTTATTACCTCACAGTTTTTGAGGTCAGAAGTCCAGGCACAATGTGACTGGATTCTCTGCTCTGCTGGGGTCACACCAGCTGATGACGTCAAGGTGTCAGCTACAGCGGGTGCTCCTCTGGGGCTCAGCGTCTTTTTCTAAACTCACTTGGTTGTTGGAAGAACTTATTTCTTTATGGCTATAGACTGAGGACCCCTTTCTTGTTGGCTGTCAGCCAGGGGGCTATCAGGTCCTAGAGGACACGCACTTTGCTGGCCACACGGCCCCTCCATCACCAAAGCCAGCAGTGGAGACTCTCCCCCTCGTTGACTTCTCCTCTCATTTTGGTTTTGATTTCTGTCTCTGATTTCTAGACCCAGGTTTAAAGGGCTCAGTTGATTTGATCACGCCTCTCAGGACAATTTCCCTATCTTACAGTCAACTGATTTGGGACTTTAATTACATCTGCAAAATCTCTGCAGCGTAGGACTTAAATTAGTGTGTGATAGGATAATTGGAAAAAGGTGTGCGTTCACCCGGGGCTGGAAATCTTGGAGCTTGTCTTGAAATTCCGCCCATCGCATTCACCAGCACGCTGAGGCGAAAGCTTCGCTTACCTGCCTGTGCTTGACAAACTAATGTCCTCCCCTACGTCAAGAGTTGTGTGGACAGGGAAGGTCACATCCCTGCCTCTGATATCAGAAGTGCTGCCCCCTGCAGAGCGAGGGAAGACACCACCTTGACTTGATCCCTCAGTGAGGGTGCTGTTCACGGTGTCGGGAAGATTTTCATCCTATCAGTTGCCTGGTTGAGACATGGCCTTCATAAGATGACAAATAGCAAGCACTAATGTCCCTTTTAAAATGGTATTCTAAATGGTCTAAGAGACGAGGCAGCAAACCATAGCCAGCCACCTGTTTTTGTAAATAAAGTATTGGACAACAGCCATACCCATTCATTTCCCAATCGCCTCTGGCTGCTTTTGCGCTGAGTAGCGGGTGACAGACATTTTGGCTCACAAAACCAAAATACTCTCTGGCCCTCTACCTTGCTGACCCCTGGTCTCAGGCCGTTCCCATTGTTCTCTGGTGATAAGGATCAGCTGGATCACTTGTTAAAAAGACAATTACTGGGCCTAGCGCAGACCCACTGAGTCAGAACCTGCAGAGTCGGGTTTGGAAAGCCACAGTGAGCAAGCTTCCCAGGTGATTCTCATGACCAGGGAAATACTGGTCTCAGGTGTGCTTTCCTGCCAGTTAGGGAACAGCCTTTAAAAGAGGCAGTGGGCCTTGCCTTCAAGAGCACGGAGTTCGAGGTGTGATCCCGCAGGACGTATCCCAGCTTTGCTTCGCACTGAACGTTGCCGTCTCCGGTAAGTTGTTTATAACTTGTGGCTTCCAGGACAATGCTTGTTGTCAGTGTGTGTATATATATTGAGTGCCTATCACAATGCTGCGTAGTGGTTGCCCTTGTTAAGAGGGGCAGCACTGTGTACACAGCAGATGACCCCACTGTGGAAACCTCTCATAAATAAGACGGGCTCAGAGGGGCTTTACGACAATAGTCCACAGTGCATTCTTTTCTTCACAAAGACCCCCCCCCCCCCTTAAAAGAGCCTTCCATTGTGTTTGGGGCAGTGTAAGGCCCTTTAGAAACTCAAATTTTTCTTCCCATCACTGAATATTGTAAAGGGTCATAATTTATTATTTTAGAATGTAATTGAGTTTGCAAAGGAATATTTGATTTTATGATTGAGGGCTCTGGTATTTAGCAAGAAACCTTTATTATTTTCCCCCATTTCTAAGGCCAATGCTTTTTGCCTGATGAGAAGGTGCAAATTCAGCCATCTCTGCAGCTGTGAACAGAAAGGTTTTAGATAAATTGCTATGCCTTTGCAAGATACATCCTTGCAGACAGAAGGCTCCAATAATACTTCACGCAGGTTACCAGGGAGTTTCACATTTTACTGAAAGGGGGGAAAATCAGTCTTGAATCTTTTAGCCCAGTGACCAAAGAATCATTCTGTTGAGTTTGTTCTGCTACTCAGGTGAGTGCAATTTTTCCTGATTTGATCTTATATGACTTAAAGTTTACTTTCTGTGGTAAATATTAATTCTAATGTTATATGGATGATACTACTGTAATATAGGACCCTTTTTAAAGCCACTTTACACAGCTTATATAAACATACTAGGGTAGAGTTTCCTCCAATGTTTTTTTTTTTTGAACAGAACTTGTTTGTTGCATGTTATTCTTCTTTTCAACAGAAGAGGGAGACAAAGGCTTGGCTAACCAGTGCACCTAGGGGCCAGGCTAGTGGGGAATGGGTCCACATCAATCTTCTTAGAGGAGCAACAGGTCAACAAGAACAGGGTGAATGTTGCCAGCTATGATTTAGGTTTGGTGAAAGAGGAAAAAGAACCCACAATTGGCAAATGAATGTGTTTTGCCAATTTCTTAATTTTTTAACTTCCTTGTTAAAAGAAAGTACCAGTTGAGAACTGAGAAAAATAAAATTGCCGAGGGGAGGCAGGCTATATTGTTCATTTTTATTAAATGTGGTGTTGGGATCTGGCAATACCCTGAAACACAGCTGGATAAACATGGTAGTTGTTCAAGGTCCATCTGAACGAACTCCGAGCAATCTTCCAGGTCACTAGGCCACCTGGCTGGTGCTCTTACTCCTTTCTGCCCATCTCAAGGGGAAGAGCAGGACGTGCTGACCACCATGCATGGCTTTTCCTGTTGGATTGCCCAACTCTGAGAAAGACTCCTAGGCTCATGTCCCCTGAGCAAGTCTCCCTCCTCCCCGAAACGGCCAGAGGTTCTATGGCTCACACCTGGTGCCAGTCAGCAGCCAGGGCTCTCAAGAAAGGCTGATGCTGATGGGCAGCCATGTTGCCTACAGGCTGCCTTGATCTGTGTGGGCTTCTGCCTCCTGTGGTTTCAAAGGGGGCAAGGGGCGATGCGGGGCCCTATTTCAGTAATTTTCAACCTTTTTCATTTCATGGCACACATAAATTACTGAAGTTTGTGGCACACCCCAAAATACATTTTTTTGGGCAGTTTGACAAAAAAAGGTATAATTTTTGTTCATTCACAGTGGACAGCTATTGTGTTGACTGTTATTTTTTTATTTGATAATCTAAGGGAAAAGAGGTCAGTGTTACTGACTAAATAGTCAGGTGTTACATATTTAAAAAAATTATTTCGGTACACCAGTGTGCCTGCCGCAGCTCGCCGATTGAAAATCGCTTTCCTGTTTGATGGGACATGAATATTTAGGTTAGGTTCACTTCAGAGACTCACTTTTGCCTGGTAGATAGTATGAGTGACATGGATTTCTTTCTCCGTGTGCGCCTGGTGCTGTGGAAATACTGAGGAGCGGGAATCACTGCAGTCGGTTGAATTGGGTGGAGTTTGCTGCTACTTAGCAGTGTGACCATGGGCAAGACTCTTACCCTTTCTGGCCGTTCATCTGTAGAATGGGAATCATAACACTGGTCTCATTTTCTTCTGAAATTGTCATGCGGAGCCAGTGAAATATATATATATATATATATGAAAGTGTTTTTGAAATGGCAATGTACTCTATTTAGTGTGTGTGGCAGATAGCATCTCAGCTTGAATTTATTTTACTTTTTAAAAAGACTTTAAATTTATTTTTAGAGAGAAGGGAAGGGAGGGTGATAGAGAAGGAGACATCGATGTGAGAGACACATCGATCAGGTTGCCTCCTGCATGCCCACAACCAGGGACCTGGCCTGCCACGCAGGCGTGTACCCTGACCTGGAATTGGACAGGCGACCCTTCGCCCTGCAGGACAACGCCTGACCCACAGAATCACGCTGGTCAGGGCTCAGCTTGAATTTAAACGAGATTCAGAACTATGCTAGTTAACAAGGAGGACAAGCAGGGCGCCTAGGGAGGCACTCCCTCATGGGTGTGGCTACGTGCTGGCCCTTGAGCCCTTGAGACCGTGTGAGTCAGCGCCTCCTTGAAGTTTGTGCCCACGCCTCCCTGCTTGCTTCATCCCGGTCCCTATCCTGAGAGTAACTAAAACATACATCTGCTAAAATGGATACATGTTCATTGTAACAAAGCCCACCAGTACGTAAAATAACTGCAGAAGTCACCACTGGGACAATATCTGGGGTGGCCCTTTCTTGTTGTTTTCATCCATATGTAACCTTCAGGTAGGCTTGTTCTCATCTCATGGGCAGCGGAGAAACATGCAATGAAACACTTATCTGCCCTGGCTGGGTAGGTAGTTCAGTTGGTTAGAGAATCTTCCTGATACACCCAGGTTGTGGGTGCGACCCCCCAGTCAGGGCACATACAAGAATCAACCAATGCGTGCATAAGTAAGAGGAACAACAAACTGATGTTTCTCTCTTACCCTTTTTCTCTCTAATATCAATCCATAAAATTAACCCCACAAATTTGATCCCCAAACCTCACTGGTGTTCTAGATTTTTGTCATGGGTTTATCTGCATACGCTGAAGGGCTCACGTGGCACGTGGCACAGCCGAACACACTTAAACCGTACTTCACCCAGCTTTCTCTCCCGTGGCCCAAGTCTTTAGCGGCTGCTCCAGGATCTCCATCTCCTCTAACAACCCCAGGTACCTCTTTTCTTCCACTTCCTGGGCAGACTGTCTTCACCCACCCCTTCCTCCTCCATCTTGTCTCATGAAGTGAGTATGGCCAGTGGGGGACTCTACCACTTGTCTCTCACTGTCTCCCAGGTCATTGCCATCAAGGGTTTGAGTGTGAGGGAAGTACTTCCTTTTAGGAACAGGACTGAGGGGAAAAGGTTGTCAATACTTCCACAGGCTTTGTTCCTGACGTATATTATCCATATGTGTCTCTCCTTTGCCACCACCTCCCATTCTTGGAATGGGGGCGCACTATACCTGGTGTCTCCTGATTGTCGTTTCACTTGGTACTTCACACGCCTTCTGCAGCAATGCTTCTAAGTTGATCTCAGTTTTTATCAGCTGCCTATATTCTACCACGAGTGTGCCCTAACTAATGTAACCCTTTCTGTACCAGAGGGTGGCTTTGTTGTTCCTCCTTTTTTTTACTCTTGCAAATAATCTGCATTGAAAATCCTCCCACACCTTTGCTTCCCTGTACACATAGAAGTTTAAGTTGCCGGGTCACAGAGGATGTGTTTTGACAGCTAATTATGAGAGGGATGATTGTGAGCATAGAATGGGATCTGTCCCTGGTCTTTTTCTTCCTTACTAACCTCCGCTGGTTTCACAAAAGAAAAGTTTTCATTTATAGCTTAGGGGAGATAAGTAAAAACTGGAAGAGCTGTTTTTCTAAAAAACACCCTCAGTGAAATCTCGTGTGTGGGGCACAAATATAACCACTGTGGGAATGGTAGTTCAAAACAGGAACGAGGCATTTTCCCATACTACTCCATCCTGCAGCTTTGGCCTAGCTGGGGTCTGAGGCAAAGGATGGAACGGAGTAGGAGAGGGAGCTGTGCTGATGCAGCGCCACCCTGTGGCCGGCTGGAGAGAGGGGACTTGATTTCAGGCACAGGAACAAACAAAATCCCTGGAATTAGAAATGCATGAGGAGTATTTTACTGGAGGCTAAAGTCCTGCATGAACAACAGGGAGATTGGAGCCAGTGACATTTGGGTTATTGTTAAAGTGACTCCATGTGTAGCTATAGGCTGGTGCCTGGGGCAACTCAGGTTACTGTTGCTTTCGAGCAAATTTGCATTTTATGTCACACAATCTACATATATCAGAACAAGATAGTGGCAATGTAGCACGAGCAAGTCATTCTCCAGGCAGTGCTTATCTGACTTCAGGGACCTCTGCCGTAACTCCGTGGCCCGTAAGCTGGGAACCACTGAGATGGGATATTGAAAACCTGAGTGCAAATGAAATCATTAGTTGAAAGTCAAAGGGGAGCCTGTTCTTTAAAGGAATCCTGGGGTGAGCTCTCCCCCTACCTAAGGAACACTCTTTTACTCCTACTCAGGATCCTAAAATGCCGCCCCAGTGTAACAAACCAACTTCCCCTTTTCCTTGGTGAGTCCCCACCGCATCACGCGCCGTTTCCTGCAGCTCTGGTCAGGCCGGCGCTGTCATCCCTGTCAGCGTATAGCACGCTTACTTCCCGTCTACACCTTTGCTCATGTTTGTCTACCTCTCTGAAATGCCACCTCTGCCCCTCTAGTAATCTGAAGCCCACCATCTTTCAACACCCTTCTTAACGCCCTCTGCTCCAACTCCCTTCAGCCAGCTTGGGTCTGGAGTGACCTTCCCTTTTGTAAAATCCGGAAATTTTACGCTTGGCGTCATGCATTTGATGTGGTCTCCGTTTGGGGGGGTGTCACGTCACCTCAGCTAGACCGAATGCCGACATCAGTGATGCTTTGAGGTCTTCACAGCTCCTTAAAGGAAGATGTGAAGACATACAACAGCATAATAATTTTTAAGCAACTTGCTGCATGATGGAAAAACTTCAAGCCAAGTTTTTTTTTTTTTTTTTTTTTTTCAAACTTGGATCTTCATATATTGGCTCTGTTTCAAGTAGATTTAAAAAATCCTCTTTCTCCCCCACCTCCCCCACGCAGTGCCAGATACATGTCAGGCACATCCCTAACTGGTAGAGCAGAGAAAGCACCTGGCTTTCTGGAGCTGTGAGCTGTAACAAATGGCAGCCCATGCTCTGCAGACGGGACTCTCATGACTCACCCCCATTGCTTTGAAGATGACTGTTTCCCCAGTTGTGGTGACCAGGTTGTCCTCTACATTCTTACCAGTGCCCTGAAGACCTATGTTTAAGTGCTTAAGTGAGACTGGACAAGGGTACAGGGGCATAGTCTCCCACTTAGAATGCAGATGTATTCCTGTGAGGAGTATGCCCACCAGTGTGGAAAATCAAGGCAGATCCTCGTTAGAGCAGAGCTAATCTGCCTGGATCTGGGATGAAGACCCTGGAGCCCAGGATCACGTCTGCCCACATTCCGGGACCTGGCACACTGCGTAGGAAACCCTGGCTAGATGAGTGGTGTTCATACTTCTATTGGACTCAGCTCTGCTTCCTCGTGTTCTGCTTTGTATTGACTTTTCCTGTGGGAACACTGTGTTCCTGACCTCTGGGTTAAGAGTAGTTATTTAATGCTCACAGGCTGACGGGAGAACTGCTCACTGGTAGGAGTTCAGGGGATCTGATGTCTTGGGAGGATTTATATCAATTACTTAACTATCTGAATCCGAAATTCCTTCATATTAGCTTTGTAATAAGATGAGCTGGGTCTCACATTTATCCCAAGAAGACAGACTTATCCAAATCATCTATATTTTAGCAGGCAGCACCACACTTCAGGCCTCAGAAACACATTTTAAATAATTCTTGCTGTGCCATATATTTTAAGTATCATTAAAAGGCCATTTTCCTCCTTTAAAAATATGTGCAAAATATGTTTTATGAAACTTATAACAAGCCTATGAAAAATGGATCATTTTTCCCACAGGGATATGTTCAAACGATCTTCATTCTGCTCACCAAATGAAAACCCTAGTCTGCGTTGTGTCTCTTATCTCATTTACCCCCCTCTCCCGAGCATAGTCGCCGTGCTCCCAAACAGAGGAGTGGGTTCCTCTCTTTGAGTAGTCAAATAATTTCCTGCGGTGGGCAAAGGGGCTGGTACATGTCTGATCTAGGAAGCATGGATTTCCCTTTCAAATGCCTTATTTTCTTGTTCTGTGCCTCCTTTCAGTCAGCTCCATGTAAACTGGGTCACAATATAATGTTCAGGCTGGCGATGGCCGTGGTAGGTCATTATAAGACCCAAGGAAGATGCAAAGAGAGCTTCATGGTCAAAGATGAGAATTATGTTCTTTAGGTAGGGTTTTTTTTGTTTTTTTTTTTTTTTTTTTTTTTTTTTTTTTTAATGAAAAGTATGTCCCCACTTCTGGCTTGGCGTTCTCTGGCTCTCCCTGCTACAAGCTGGTTCTGGCAGAGGCTGCCTTCCCACCATCCACTCCCTCCTGGTTGCTCACTCTCCAAACCATGGTCGGGGGGATGGGGAGGGATGGGGTATGGTCAGTGCTCACCTGTGCCCTTGTCTCTTCTGAATTCCTCCCCATCATCTCTTCCATCTGGGAGTCCTGGATAATTAAGCCCGCAGAACAGACAGAGGGTGGGGGAATTGGGCACCTTGTGGGAGTGACCGGGAGTAGAGGCAGTGTCTCACCCATAACTAAGGTGGGAATGAAAACAGGCTTCTAAGCTGGGGTATTTGTACACACAGCCCTCGTTTCACAAATGAGGATGAACGAGGCAACAAGTAGAGACTTGGGAGACTGCTGTGACGAATTCAGAGTACAGGGGAGCCGGAGAGTCTAGGGAGGTAGGATTTGCCAGGAAGAAGCAGCAGGAAATGGAACATCATGACATGGAAGAGTGCCCGTGCCTGATCCGATGAGAAAAAGAATGGAGTCTCCTGTGGCTGCAGTGGAGGGTGGGTGGAGTGGGGTTGGGAGGAACAATACGGTGATGCTTCGTGAACTTGGGCATTGAAACAGGCCACATGGCGGCAGCTCCCAAGTGCCATGGTGGGAGTGTGAATTGAATGACTCCACGTTCAGGGGCCACAAGGATTTTTGAGATGGAGAATATGATTTTAGCTGAGGCTTTGGGATCAACTCAGAATTTAGAAGTTGTTGGGCTAGTGGCTTTACATCTGCGCTTTGATGACGTCCCCTTGGGCTCTGTTCTGGAGGGAGGGCCTAGGAAAAGAAGCCAGGGGGCTGTGATCTCAGGCCCCTGCTCCCTCTGAATCAGGCAGTTCCACTTCCATTTTACCTATTGAGCTGCCAGGTATGATTTTTCTTTTTTAAATTGTGGTTAACAAACACACACAGCCCTGGCTGGTGTGGCTCAGTGGATTGATACTGGCCTGCGAAGCAAGGGGTCATTGGTTCGATTCCAGTCGGCACATGCCTGGGTTGCGGGCTGGGTGCCTGGTGGGGGGCGTGCAAGAGGTAGCCACACATTGATGTTTCTCTCCTTCCTTTCTACCTCCCTCCCCCTCTAAAATAAATAAATAAAATCTTTAAAAAATAAAAATAAATAAACTCATAACAGAATTTACCATCTTAACCATTCAAGTGTTTGGGGGTGTGAGGTATATTCACACAGCTGTGAAATACATCTCCAGATCTCTTCTACCTTGTACAACCGAAACCCTTTAAACAATAATTCTTTTCCTCCCTCTCCCCAGCTCTTGCTACCTACCATTCTACTTTGTTTCTGTGAATTTGGCTAGCCAAGAAGCTTTATTTCTTCCCTCAAGACAGTCATGCAGCAGAGAAGTTTTGAAGGCTTCTGGCCCATCATTCCTCACGATCCCTCAGCCTCACTCAGTGAGGAACGGGGACCCTGGAGGTCCTGGGAGTCCAAAGTGGCCTCAGAGTGGAGATGTTATGAACACAGATGTTTAAGCCATATTACCAGGTTCAAATTCTGGTTCTGATGTTGTGTGTGTGACCTTGGGCAATTGGGCAATTGATTTAACCTGCTGCCTCAGTAGTTTCATCTCTTAAAGGGACGTGACAATGATAGTAATAGTATCTGCTTTATGCTGTAATCTAATAGAGCACTTGGAATAGGGCCTGGCACTTATTCAAGTGTTTGCTATTATTCTTAATGTTAAGCAGCTTCCCAGCATGACATAGCTCCCCCAAAGGAGAGCTGTTGCTTCAGGCCTACCTCCAGCTCCCTTGGTGCGTGTCTCTTGAGTTTCCACTTAAGGCTGAATAGATAGCTTTGACTCCCATGCTTTCCTCCTGCACATCCCTATTTCTCACCTAGGGCATGCCATTGACCTTGGCAGATGCTCCATCAATATCTTAATGCTCAAGAGGAAAGTGCAGCAGGACATACAGAGCACAAGAGGGACGGTTATCCTACTACATCAATTCAACGGACGTTAACTGAATGCTTTTGATGTGGAGATACTTGGTTAGGTGCTAGGGACACAGAATGAACAAACCAGGCAGAAATTCTTGGTTTCATAGCGCTTGTGTTCTCAGGGTGCAAGCCTTTGCAATACAGCCCTTCTAATAAATGAAATGTTTTCCTTAGATTCATCTAGTCCAGGAAGATGAAAAGTTTGCATAAAAATGCTCATGTTTGGAAATGAACACTCGAGACTTATTGCTAGTGGTGCCTTTGAAAAATGGTTTGTAAAAATAGATACAAAAAATGGTTCAGAGATACTGGTGCTTTCAGGTTGAGACAATTTTTCAGATACAAAGTTTCCAAATCGATTTATCTTAAGTTCTTATTCAAGGGTTGTGCTTATAGTACAGTCCATCATATTTAGAACTTGCGAGGACAGCATAAGGCTCGTTTTACCTGTTCTTCCAACAGATATGAGGAGGAATGTGAGATTCCACCTGCCTACACCCCCTCCCGGCGCATCCTTTCCTCCTTGATATGAGCAGATGACATTCAGACACAGAGGAAGCCGAATCAGCACAGTGGGTTTGAGACTAGTCTTTTGGGGGGAAAAACAGGAATTGCCATCCTAGTAGCTAGGCTGCATTGAAGTTCATCTGCCACAGGCTGGGGACAATCCAGCTAGGAAGGAAAGATCTGTAATACAAGCATTCATGCTGCTTGCCTCTCCCCTGCGCCGTGTGCATCCCAGCTATTGCAAAAATGTACAGAACTTCTTTCCTGGGATCTTACAAATGCTTCATTTACAGGCACTTCCTGTCTGCTACTGCCTGTCAGTCAAGGCTGGCAGGTGATGTGCATCCCCTGTACCATCAGGAGCTGCTGGGACTGACGTGATGACTCGAAAGTCATCAGACACAACCACTGGCAGCCATGGCCAATTGTGTGTTGCCTAAGCAACCTGCCACGATCTCCACTTCCCTTCCAGCCAGAGACCCCAGTTTTCTTCAGGTTGGGTGCAGATCCTTGATCTAAGGGAGTGGAGGTCTCTCTTCTAACCCTAAGGGGGAACGAATCATGAAGGTCTGGGCCAGTTGTAATAATCCCCCTTCGCTTTGCCAGCAGTCCTTGCAATTCTAAGTGGCCATGTGACGCTGGCCAATGAGTCTGGTGGTAGTTTCCAGAAAAGATTAAAAACAGAAACAAGAACAAAATCCCAGATAAAAAGAGTCTTATGAGAAGAAAGGTTTCCTGCCTCCCGCTTCCTTCCAACGTGAAACACTGTTGTGATGACACAGTGCGTGGAGCAGTAGCAGCCAATATACACCCTGGAGTTTGTTCTTTGTTTTTACACACACCACAAAATCAGAAATGAGTTGGAGCCCCGATACTGGCAGGCTAGCATCCAAAGGGGACTGCCTGCTCCCAGATTCCCTGTTCGGTGACAATCTGATGTCCTTATCGCAGCAGCCCGTTTGGTCAGGTTGTCTGTGAGTGGGGACTGCTGGCTCTCGTCTTTGTCTTTGAGGTCAGATGCCCACATTGTTTATGGGTTAGCGTGATCGCCACCATTATGTAACCAGGAGGACACATGGAGTAGACGCACTGGGTCATCTACGATTTTTGACTCTGGCTCATTGAACTTGAGTGCTGAGGAGAAGCTTTGGAGAACATCTAGTCCCAAGTTTTCCCCCGTAGGTTCTATGGAAATGCAGGCCTATAAGACACTTCCACCCAGAAAGGTTCCTTGACCAATGAAGTTTGGGAGCCCCCTCCTACCATATCCCCTTCTCAGAGAAGGAACAAGTTCTGTGTCTACAGTTCTGTCTTTTCTGTCACTGCCTCCATTCAGAACCCTTTTCTGGCTTGTCTGGACCTGTGTGGAAGTCCTATTTCTGGTATCTCCATGTTCTATTATCCCTATTTTCTCATGAGTTTTTAGTTTGATCTATGTTTAAAAATTTTTATTTTTCAATTACAGTTGACATACAATATTTTAGTTTCAGTGTACTGGGGATTAGACATTTACAGAGCTTAAAAAATGATCACCCAGATAAGTCTAGTACCCACCTGACCTAATACACAGTTATCAGTGTTATTGACTATAATCCCTGTGCTGTACTTTACATCCCTGTGACTGTTTTGTAACTGCCAACATGTACTCCTCAATCTCTTCACCTCTTTCACCCATTCCTTTATTTCTTTTTATCTTTCACGTTGCCTCCCTTCGTTCACAGCTGAGCACATGCTAGGTGTGGGTGCCTTTCCTGTTGCTGGGGACAACAGTAGACAAAACAGAAGATCGTTGCCTTCGTGGAGCTTATATTCTAGTGAAGGGAGCTACATAGTAAAGAATTCCAAAGAAACACATGCCATCTATGTAGGATTTGAGCTTTGGAGGGAAATCAATCAGGGAAGGGAGAGGAGGTACAACTTTGGAGGGAGTGTCACGGAAGGCCTTTCTGTGTAGGTGACATTTAGGCAAAGGCCTGAGGGTGGGTGAAGGTTTCTGAGGAAAAACTCTCCAGGGAGAGAGAACAGCATGTATAAAGGCTCTGAGGTGGAGAGAGGGCCTGGTTTGTTCAAAGAAGAGCGAGGAAAAAGAGTGGAGGGGAGGGGAGAGCATGGTGGGGGCCTTGGTCAGCTGGGGAGTGTGGGCCAGTCATGTGATGCTTCCTTGACCCCTGCAGGGACACAGCTGTGCTGAGTAGGTGGGACACCTCAGGGAAGTGTTGAGAGGAGGAGGGATGTAATAGACATATATATATATTTTGCTGTGATGAAAGTAGACTGTAAGGGTGGCCCAGGAGGGGAAGAGGAAACCCATTAGCAGGTCAACGGAATAATTCAGCCAAGAGGTAACAGCTTGGATCAGAGCAATTGCAGGGGCAGAAGTGAGAATTAACTACATTCTGGATGTATTTTAAAAGTATGGGCAGGATGTCATGACAAATTACATATAGTTGTGTGAAAAAGAATGGAATCAAGGATGACTGTAGTCCCCCTCCCCACCTCCCACCCCAAACTAAGAAACTAGATGGATGGAGTTGCTTTTTCCTATAATGGGGAAGAATGTGGGAAGAGCAGGTTTGAAGGGGGAAACATAAGGTGCTCAGTGGGACAAGGTAAGTTTGAAATGCCTGTTAGACATGTCGGTGGAGATGTTTAGCAATCACTCATGTATAACCCATTGCACTGCACTTCTGGAGTTCAGGGACAAGCTGCAGGCTAAAGATCTGCACTTGGAGGTCGTCAGCAAATATGTCGTACTTAGTGCAGCGAGACTGCATGACACCACCTAGGGGTCAATGTAGGTGGAGAAAAGAGAGTGTGCAAGGGCTGAATCCTGGGAGGCTCCAGGGTTTATGGAGGTAAGGAGCAGCCTGGAGTAAGAGGAAGAGTGTAAAGTGCTGGGAGCTGAAGAAATTTCCAGAAGAACAATGATCAGCTGGGTCATGTGCTGCTAATTGGTAAATAGGATGAGGACCCAAGAACTGACCTTTGGATTTAGCAAGAGGGGAGTTGGGAGTGTAGCTAAACTACTCCATAGTATTGCTGCTTTGGCATCCATATCGCTTGGTCAAGTGGCCCGCAGGGACCTTAAGCTGACACTAGTGCCTTCGTGAAAGTATGTGCCCAAGATTACAACCCACAGAATCGCAAGCAAATGCAAGTTCTTGATATGACTTCCCCAACAGCCCTTGTGATCAGCAGTCTCCCCTGCCTTGTAAGGCCTTCCCCTTGTGTGCCCCTTGGATAAGACCTCCATGAAGCTCACCAAAACCCTGTTCTTTTTGTTTCAACTGGCCAGTCTGGCTTTTGCTCAGGGACACCAACTCACTCTATCTCAGGTCCTGCCTCTCTCTCTGCACCCTGTCTTGACCTCCGCATGTGGCCCCTGGGGTATCTATATACCTCCACTAGGACCTATGAGTACTAAACTTCTCTTTTCCTTTTATGGTCTGTTGTTGACCCAGGACTCACCAACTGGCACCCTACACTCCACCTAACAAATGTTAATTTAATAACAAAATCCTAACAGGAGTTCATCAGTGGGATGGACAGAGAAGTTCTGGTGGAGGGGGAGGAGCAAAAGTCAGAGTGGAGCAGAGAGGAAGAGGGACAGTGAGTGCAGACAAGTCCAGAAGGGAGTTTTGCTCTCAGAGGGAACAGAATGGGGACATAGCTGAAGGGGAGTGAGAGGGTCCAAGAGGAGAGAATATTCTGTTGAAGCAAAAATTATACTGGACAAAGCTAAATAGAGCTAAACAGAGAAGGAAGTTTTTATTCAAGGTTATTGAAATAGGGGAGAGAAGCCAGAACTCATCTGAGCCAACTCACCTGAAGCAGGGAGGTGGTAGGATTTTTAAGGGCTACGGGTGCGGGGGGGGGGGGGGGGAGGGAGGGAGGGATGTCACCTATGCCTGCTAATAGGCTTTACCCAAAGGAACATTAAACTTCTCGTATCGTTATGAGAGGAGGTAGTTTTACAACTTGGAGCAAGGTGCCCACTTAGGTCAGGCTCCCACCCTGCCATACAAACTGGGTTACTAGGATAAATTCTCTTTTGATTGAATGTCAGGAGGTGGTTCCCAGGTCTTTGAGAAAGATGGTCCAGGGTTGTACAACTGACAAACTTTTAAAAAGATTTATGTATACTTCAAAGGGGCAGGGAAAATATTGACAATTATAAATTTTCTAAAGAAGATACTCTAAGAAAGGGACATCAGAAAACTAGAGTTGGAAAGAATCTTGCCTAAAGTTAAGTCAAGCTGAGGGGGGAATATTAAAGCTATCTTGGTCAATTTCTAAAACAAAGATATGTCTCCCTGGCTGGGTAGCTCAGTTGGTTAGAGCATTGGCCCTCTATGCCAAGGCTGCTGGCTCAATTCCCAGTGAGGGCACTACAAGAATCAATCAAGGCATGCATAGATAAGTAGAACAACAAATCTCTCTCTCTCTCTCTCTCCCTCCCTCCCTCCCTCCCTCTCCCCTTCTCTCCCTCCCTCCCTCTTTCCCCACCCCTCTGCAAAACCAATTAAAAAAAAAATCATCTTTCTATATAAAATCCCTGATGTGTACAGGACAATCAAACTCTTTATGCTCTCCCTGCTGTAGAGTTTGAGGGTCTGCACCTCTATCTGCTCTGCAGCCTGCACCATGCATGAGAGTGTGCACATCCAGGTTGGCCAGTGTGGCAACCAGATCGGTGGCAAGGTTTGGGAGGTCATCAGTGATGAGCATGGGATCGACCACACTGACAGTTACTATGGAGACAGTGACTTATAGCTGGAGAGAATCAATGTGTACTACAATGAAGCTGTTCGTAACAAGTACATACCTCGGGCTATCTTAGTGGATCTGGAGCCAGGCCCAAGAGACTGTCAGGTCTGGACTGTTTGGCCAGATTTTCAGGCCAGACAACTTCGTGTTTGGCTAGAGTGGGGCCGGGAACATCTGGGCAAAGGGCTACTACACAGAGGGAGCTGAACTGGCAGACTCAGTCATGGACTTGGTGAGGAAGGAGTCAGAGAGCTGTGACTGTGTGCAGGGCTTCCAGCTGACCCACTCGATGGGGGGTGGAACTGGATCAGGGATGGGCATGCTGCTTATCAGCAAGATCCGGCAGGAGTACCCAGACCGCATCATGAACACCTTCAGCCTAAGGTGATGCCTTGCCTAAGATGTCCAACATGGTGGTGGAGCCCTAAAACGCCACCCTCTCCATCCACCAGCTGCTGGAACACACGGGTGAAACCTACTCCATTGACAATGAGGCCCTGTACAACATTTGCTTTCACACCCTGAAACTGACCAACCCCACATACGGAGACCTCAGCCACCTGGTGTTGGCCACCATGAGCGGGGTCACCACCTGCCTGCACTTCCCGGGCCAGCTGAATGCACACCTGCACAAGCTGGTGGTGAACATGGTGCCCTTCCCACCCCTGCACTTCTTCATGCCCAACTTTGCTCCCATGACCAGCTGGGACAGCCAGCATTACCAGGCCCAGCAGATATTCAACACCAAGAACTTGATGGCTGCCTGTGACCCCTGCCATGGCCACTACCTGACGGTGGCTGCTATCTTCTGGGGTCACATGTCCATGAATGAGGTAGATGAGCAGATGCTCAACATGCAGAACAAGAACAGCAGCTACTTCATGGAGTGGATCCCCAACAGCGTGAAGATGGCCACGTGCAACATTCCCACCTTGAGGACTGAAGATGTCAGCCACCTTCATCGGCAACAGCACAGCCATTCAGGAGCCATTCATGAGCATCTCAGAGCAGTTCACCATCATGTTCCGGCGCAAGGCCTTCCTGCACTGGTACGTAGGGGAGGGCATGGACGAGATGGAGTTCACTGAGGCTGAGAGCAACGTGAACAACCTGGTGTCTGAGTCCCAGCAGTACTGGGATGCCACGTCCTACACACAGGAGGAGGAGGAGGAGGGGAGGGTGGTAGAGGAGGAAGAGGGTGAGGAGGAGGCTTGAGAAATCCTCAAATACATCATGCCTCCTTAGTGAGCTTCTGTTGTCTTCAATCATGCATGGTCTTTGTGTTTGTATACTGTGGCACTCAGTTTTGTCTCTGTCAAAAGTTCACACTGTTGATGTAATAATGTGGAGCTCCTCTAAAAATTACAGTATTGTCTAAGTTATCTATACTAATGAAAAAGCATGTATCCAAAAAAAAAATTCTTTTCCTAGTCTGCCTCTGCATCCACATCTGTAGCCACCCTGCTTTTTTCTGAGGGCTACTGAGGCCCCGACACTTTTGGCAGGGCCTGGACCATTTTAGAAAGTGTCGTCCAGTCTTACTTTTTCCGAGCTGTCCCCTTCTTTCCAGTTACCTTTCAGGGCTCTCTCTTTCTAGGGCACAACTCTCTTCTCACCGCCTCTGTGGGACACCCACTTCCAGGAGAATTAATGCTTCACTCCTCTGTCAGTCCCTAGCGTCTACGCTGCTTTTATAGCACCATCTCTGTTTCCATGGCCTCCTTTGATTTTTTGAGTCCCTGAAGGGCACAAGCATATTTTATTCATGTTATTAGTTCTACCTAAAGAATGTTTGTCTCAGTAATCACGTGGGGTAAGAGATGATGTGATCATGTTTCATAGGTCCTTTCCTCCTAAAAGATTTTTATCAGCTAGGGACAAGGCATAGAACATTTTATTTATAATATTTGGCATGATCTGCAGCTGGTGTTTATTTTGAGAACAGGTATTATAGCAGTTTCCACTGCCTAAGAGATGCAGGTGATATAAGGGGAGTGAGTGACTGCCTATGTTTCGGCCTAATGGTGAGAATTTGATTCTGATTATGTAAGCCTTACAAGGACTATATTTAATAACTCTGCTGGTAAAATGCACTTGTTGAGATGTGATGACTCTGAGGCGTCAACTACCATATGGATTCTGAGTAAAACAGTTTATAAGCGATTCCTATTTTAGAACACGTGGAAATACAGAGAGGTCATGTCAGCGCCAGACAGCTGTTCCCCAGTCATGTGAGGTGTGGAGGGGAGTGTGGAACTCCATGATTACAGATTGACGAGTTGGTTTAATATCAACTTGAGAGAGAGAGAGAGAGTTTCAGGGACGGAGCGGCTGGATTGATTAAGTAACACAGCATTGCAGGCTCTAATGGTTGGGGTTTGAAAGAAGGTTTCATTGGGTTTGGAGCTTTAGGGTTCAACCTTGGAGCCCATGAGAAGAGCGGATGCTTTCACCTGTTACTCTGCAGAGGGCTCGCTGTCGTTATAGCTTCAGACCTCCGAATGGGGCTAGAGGGGGTTGGGAAAGCCTTAGAATTAGTAGGAGAAAATGAACATGAAGACAAAAACCAGTAAGTGGTCACGGATCTGCCAAGAGTGAAGGCAGTAACGAGACAGAATTAGTTCTTACTGACAACTTGAAATTGCCTGCAACATTATAAAAAAAATCAATCAGCCTGTGAAAAGCAGGCTCACGGTGACCACTGGATGGTGTGATGTTGGCAATTTGTCTGGACACTAATTTAGAGAAGCCCGAGGATTTTAACCTAATACACAGCTTTTGGTTGGTACAAAGCTTTTAAAGAGAAGGCTGAAAATTAGCTTCAACTAGCGTTATTTTTCTCCAGCCATCTTAAAATCAGTAGAACTAACATTAGTTGATTACTCATTCCTCCCACCTAATATCTATTGCTTTTTTGCTGTCCTAACAATGTATTATGAGAAGTTTTAGTGTTTTTTTTTTTTTCTACTGTATCGTCCTTTGTGAATTGTTTCTCTGCTTTTTTTCCTTCTCTAGTGGCAAACTGGGGTAGGGAGAGAAAAAGTTAAAACATTTTTATCCTCACCCAGGACATGCTTATTGATTTTAGAGGGAAGGAGAGAGAGAGGGAGAGAAACATCAGTCATCTTTCTCCCGCACACCCTGACTGAGGACTGAACCCACAACTGAGACATGTGCCCCAGCTGGGAATTTAATCCCTGACTTTTCCGTCTATGGGATGACACTCCAACTGAGCCACACTGGCAAGGGCAGGAAAAAGAAATTTTCTTCTACCCTTCTAGGTCCTTCTGGCTGGTCTAATAATTAACATGGCAGATTAACAGGAAAAAATAACCAAATTTATTATCTGTACATATGGAGGTTCCCTAGGAAGGTAGGACAAATACGGCAGTTAAAGCTTATGTGCCATTCTGGACCCAGGCCTGGGAGGTAGAGGTCTGGGCTTCAAAGGTGAAGCAGGCAATTCACAGGCAGATGAGAAACACCTGGTAAATGCTCTTATTGGGCCACCCAGAAACAATGGGACCTGGAGGAGAGTCTGACAAACAGAAGCTGGAGGCTCCTTCCTGTCTGCAATAGTTAGTTTATATTGTGCTCAGGTGATAGCTCCCTTCCTTTAAGCAGGTTTTTCTATCTGGATTCCTTTAGGCAAGAAAGGAGGAGGGCCAAAGTTTTCTTTTCAGGTTTTTGTTTCTTAGAAATAACTAGATTAAAATAATATCCCAGAGTTACACTTTGGGTTGGCAAACTGCTTTCTCTTAACACTGTTATGTATCCCTTACCATTTTGAATGAGTGTAGGAAAATATGAGCCTCCTTAATTCATTCTTCTAACAGATGTGGATACTGAACACATATAGAGACGCTTCATGGAATTTCAGTCTCTTGGGAGAGGCAGATGAGTCACCCCACAATTAGAATAGGTACAGAGAGAGTTGTTTGTATTGTGGTGGCTGTCGTAGCAGGGCAGAAATTGCATGTGGCTGCTAACTGTATCCCTAGAAACTGGCACATGAATGGAACTTGGTACAATGTTTTAAAAAAAAGAAAGCTCCCAAGGAAGGGGATGGGTTGAGAAAGGGAATTCCAGACATAGGGGCAAGCAAGTACAAAGTCCCAAGAGTATAAACACATCTTCAGGTATTGCATGATGTCCAGGGGGTAGAGCTGCAGGAATTCAAGGTGCCAAAGGAGGAGGGCTCAGATCACGTAGGGCCTGGGTTGGAAGGGCGACCTCTGAAGGCTGTGTGGAGCCATGGAAGTCTGCACACAGCAGGTGCTCACACGTGTTTGTCGCTGGGCTGAATGAATGAATGGAAGGACTTCAAGTTAGGGAGGCCTTTGGTTAGATTCATGTCTTAGATTCTCCTGCCACTATGGGAAATGTTCTGGAAGGAGTGGCTGTAAAACAGGGTCTCAACTGGGGGTGACTTTGCTCCCCAAGGGACATTTGGCAATGTCTGGAGTTAATGTAGCTTGTTATAACTTAGAGGTTGTCCCTAGCATCTAGCATATAGAGGCCAGGGATGCTGCTACACGTCTTACAAGGCAAAGAACAAGTCCCCCCCCCCCAAAAAAAGTATTCATCCCAAAATGATGATGGTGCTGGGGTTGAGAAAGCCTGGTACAGAAGGAGAAAGTCATTAGAAAGCACACAAGTTTGCAAATTTACTGAAACTACAACTGTAATGTATAGAGAAAATGTAGTTTCTTTAATTTGCCTAGAGCTGATCTACCCTTAAGAGCCCTACTTACCATTTGGAAGGAAAAAAAAAATTAGATACTCTTTAGTCTAATGCAGTTTAGAACTTGGTATGATCCAATAATTGTAAAAAGTCCCTTTAGAGAGTGCTCGGTTTTTTGAGGATGATTGCGGCACCCCCTCCTCCCCAACTTTCTGAGATTTTTTCCAAGTTAGTATCTGAGTTTGTGGGAGGAGGGGACTCATGAGACCTCATATGATGTCATGGAGCCTAGAAAATTCTTTGTGAAGAACTCAGGGGCCACTGCCAGATTGAAGGAACTGTCATCCTATGATTTTCAACCCAGAGAGGCTCAATAATATTTTTTGGTTTTGTTTACATATTTAGGCTCCATGTGAGATTTTATTTGAGGAAAAGGGTTCTGCTAAAAAAAAAAAGAAAAAGAAACCCGCTAATCTGACACACTATTGAGGTCATCTACACTGGAATGTGAGTTAAAGGCTTACGTCATTGTCCTGTGATCAGAGCATCTTTGTGGGTATCATGACATTTGTTTTTAGGTTTTGCTCCTGAGAATTGGGCTGCCCGAACCTTTTAGTTATGTCCCATTTTGTCAGCATTGTGTGGATGTGTATACAATCTTTCATCATGGTCAATGTGTTTTTTACAAATGTAGCAATTTCTCATTGAAAATTGCCCTCCTAAGGGACCATAATAGATTTCATGTTCTCCAATGAAGAGGGAAGGTGCTAACTAGCCATGTGGCTCGAAGTACACTATTACAGTAACAACTGCACTTGAGGAATAAAGAGCTGGTATTATAGCCTTAACCTTCCCTTTTAATACCAATAGAAAGAAATTTTCACACTTGCTCTATGAATCAAGTTTCTTCAATAATTCCTTCTGTGTGGCTGAATGTATTTCACCCATGAGATTAGAGGACAGCTGGATGAGAGAAGGGCTGAATAGGGCTGAAGGATTTATGATGAGGAATGAATAATAATGTCAATTATTATAAACATAATAGTCAATATTTTTTGAGCACTTATTCTGTTCTAAGCATTGCTCTGAGCACTTCTGAGGTATTAAGTGTAACCCTCACCAGAGCTCTACAAGTAAGTGCTAAGACTGGAAACTGAGGCATGAAGAGATGAAGTAATGCTTAAGACCACACTTGGCTGAGTCCCATTCAGTCAAACCCAGGTGGTCTGGTTCCAAAGTCTGAGTGCTGGGTTTTCTGTGTTGGGGGCTGACTGTTCTCTCTGCCTTGATGCTTTCCGCATTAGGTTCGTCCATCTGCCTGCAGTAGGAAACCAAATCATGTCATCAGTGTCCTCTAGTGAAGATTTGGAACACTTTGATCCTTAAAGAGCAAGGCAGAGAGCTGTATATTGTGGGGGATTTGATGACAATTCTTGGAGTAGAGAGTGAATTGTAAACTCCAGAATTCCTCCATTTATGATCAGTCACATTGTCATGGATGGTCTGCCCTGGATTTGTGTGGCCTGGGGACGTGGCTCTAACACGGCATTGATCTTAACGCCTACGACGAACCTGGCACCGTGCCAGCATTGTGGGGGTTAGAGGTCTACCTACTTCTTCACGAATGGTTTGATATATTTGAAGAAAATCTTTTTTGTTTGTTTTAAAGCACCATTTCTGTAGCAAGTACCATGCTAGGCATTTTACATTGATTCTCATTGGATTCTTCTAACATCCTTGGGAGGTCGGTACTATCCCCATTTGATGGATGAAAAACTGAATCTTACAGGGACTGAGGCACCTGTTTAAGGTCATGCAGCCAATAAAGGGCAAGACCAGGAATCAGAGCCTGGAGTAAATTAAAGAACACAATGTCAATTTTAAGGAGATCTGTTTATTATGTATGGATCTCACTGAATCCAGAGAAATGAAGAGCCAGTTAGCTCTGGAGAATAGTGTTTTTTAACCACTGTTGATGGAATATTAGTTCCAGAAGATGTTATTTCTGTGGGGGCCAGGGGAAGAAACAGATAATTCTGTAGTCACATGTGAGAAGTGGCATATCATTTTCCTCTTAGTGATTTACAAAGTTCACCAGCTTAATGAGGCCTCAAGAAATCCTGCAAAAGGAAGTTTGTTTTTTTTGACTTAGTTTAATCCATCCAGTGTTTCCCAACTTCCTGAGGCAGGCGATCAGCAGAAGACCAGTTCGGGAGATGGTGGTTTGAAGGACGAAAGCCTTTGGAGAAGCAAGCACGTGGGCACCCTGCCATCAGACAGTTAAAGTGCCATTTCCTTTGTAGCATCCAGAGCCTTTGTGGGTCATCTTAGATGCCAAAGGAGAAGGGGTCAAAGCCATACAACCCAAACTCAGCTTTGCTACAAGTAATTCTGTAAAGTCGCATTTGCTGCCCGTGCTAAAAATGATTATTTTTTGATCGAGATAATTCACATACCATAAAATCCACCCTCTTAATGTATATAATTCAGTGGTTTTAGAAAGATTTCATAAGGTTGTACAACCAACACAGTGTCTAATTCCAGAACATTTAGTCACCCCAAAGAAACCCTACATCCATGAGCAGTCACTCCCCATTTCCCCTTCACCCCACGACTGGGCAACCACTGTCTACTTCCTGTCTCTGGATTTGCCTATTCTGGACATTTCAAATACGTGAAGTCACACAATATGTGGTCTTTTTTGCCTGGCTTCTTTCAATTAGCAAAATGTGTTCAAAGCTTATCTGTATTAGAACATGTATCAGTACTTCATTCCTTTTTAAGGCTGAATAATGTTCCGTTGTCGGGTGTGTGTTGCGTCTGCAGTTTGGGAAGCAAAGTGGCAGCAGGAGAGGACCCAGTCCTCCCAGTGACTGGGACAAACTGTGAGGTGGATCGTTTTTCTATGCCTGTTGCTCACTTGGATGCTTTGTGTGGAGGAACTTGACCCTGAGACCAGGGCTGGGGAACCAGGCCTGGCCCATCAGAGGTCTGTTCCAGTTGAGGTGTGTGACCCAAGCATGCCTGGACTCATCAGAACAGAGGCCTGTCCCCTGGCTAGGGACGCTGCGGGTCGCTATGTTAACCTTTTTGTCACCACTTGCAGAGAATCTGCCTGAGAACAGATATAGCATAATGGAAAACAGGTCTTGTAAATCACCTAAAACAGCTGGATCACATAAAATACTTGGGTAGTTTTTGATTGGTAACTGTAACCACCAGAAGGTTTAAGGTGGGTAGGATTGAAACCTCTGTCATCTTGCTTTCCTATTGAAAGGTGAGCAGGTCTCCCAAATTCTATGACATATACAGACAGCTAGTAAATAAACATTTAGTTGTAAGCAGGAGTCAAAATAGTTCAATCAATTTGTTCTATTAGCTTTATGAATTTCAAAATTCTTTCTCTTTTATGTCTGCAATAAAGAGCCTGACTTCATTTTTTTTTTTTCCATGTTTGACTACTGACAACTTTTAAGCCTCATTCCTGTCTCTTCCCCTTCTGTTCCATATGGGCAAGCTGATCAGGAAGCCTGGGTGCTCCTGTGGTTCAGTGGTGGGGAGAATGCCGACCATGCAAGCCCTTTTCCTTGTGTGAACCTACCTCCTGCTCCCACTTCTAATCACCATAAAAACCCAGGCCAGCCCCTTTCCTTCAGTCTCCACATCTGAATCCAATTTTGGGTCAGGGTCCATCTTGTGTCTGCAGAGTGGCCACATCAAGGTTGTTGTGTGGAAGATTGACTTGAGGCAGAAACGATGGTATCCCAGAGGCAAGATTCTTCTATGCTGAGCTCAGCAACAGATAACCAGAATGCTTCCAAGCCTCTAAACCCCTGGCTTGACACATGACTGGTTAGGGATGAATCACAGTGGAGTAAGGGGCACTACTAGTGGTAAAAGCCATAGCTCTGGTGGAAATCATAGATGCTATTAGACAATCCACATATCCTGATATCTTTAATTTTACTGTTAAGAACCCATTCCTAACAGTCATCATGCTAAGTAGTCACTATTTTCTTACAGTTACTATGTTAATAGGCAAAACCTCTGGTGTTGATAGAGATCTTCTAATACTTGATCTTTGTAGAGATCCTGGATCCAACTTTGCCTGATGTTAGTCTTTTTGAGAACTTAACGATTATATGAGCCAATCAATTCCTTTTATGTTTCAGTTTAAGCTGGTATGAATTGGGTTCCTGTCAGTTCCTCCTAAAATACTTCTGCACAAAAGAGAATGCTAAAAATGTAGAGTTGGAGGCTCAACAGGCCTATGTCTATCCCTCC
Source organism: Desmodus rotundus (assembly GCF_022682495.2). Taxonomy (NCBI): domain Eukaryota; kingdom Metazoa; phylum Chordata; class Mammalia; order Chiroptera; family Phyllostomidae; genus Desmodus; species Desmodus rotundus. The sequence continues at coordinate 40,672,832 of NC_071387.1, read as the reverse complement.
TACCTTGTTTCTCAACTTTCAACTAGACAATTCTGATATTTGTATGTTGGGAAGGGAAGAATCCTCCCATCTACCCTTTTGTTCTTATGGTTGGACTGGTAATAAAACAATAAAATAGACACAAGACTGGTTTAACAGGAGGAAAATCAGCAATCTAACGTGTGTGCACGGGAGAATCACAGTATGAGGCTCAGGTTATAAAATGAGTCTCAAAGAAATGATCAAGCCGGGTACCTTCTTTTACTATTTAGACAAAAACAATAAATTGGTGAGAAATCGACAGGACAAAGAAAGTGAATGTTCATTATAAAGGAATCTAAGCAAGGTCTGGACATTTGTTAATGAGGAATTTAAAGTAGTAAATTAGAAAAGAGGCAGTAGGAATTGATTATCTAGACTTTCGGCTCTGATTTGTTTAATTCTGGTGGTAAGGGGTGTCTTCAAGTGCTGGGAAGGCACCTTTCACGTGGGAGGTTTATTTCCTGAACCCAAGGACACAGGGAGGGTCCAGGTGCCCTCCTGGTACCAGCTGCTCATCAAGTAACTTTAATTATAAGTAATCAATATGCCATTTTGGGGTGGGTTGTCTTGGGCCCCAACATGTGTAACTTAGTGTTCAAGGAAAATAGTAAAACCTTCGGTATCCTAATTTAGCCTCAGTTCTCACTACCGGAAGATACAAATCTCCGCTACTGCAGTGTTAAGTACTGTCCTAAATTTTAAAGCTGCTTTAGTGAAACCTTCTTCCACTTTATTCCCCTCAAGCCAAACTTCATGGGTGGGCACTTTGTTAAACAACTTTCTGAGAAGACTGGAGCACTGAGACAAAAATGGGAAGCTTTGCCCAGCCTTACAATACATGTTAACAATGCAGGAGTCACGAGAATCCTCGAAAATAAACATCACCACAAAAGAACGATCCTTGTTTGTTTTTCATGCAAATCAGCCTTTGCAGAGGAGTTCAGTGTTTTTAAAACCAACTGAGGTTAAAAGGCACTGAGGGCTGCCCTGATAAATCTCTGCCTCTGCTCCAGGGTGAAAATATGGTGGTTTTCCACTGGATCTCTGCCTTTTTGGTTCTTTGAGTCATTCAGGGTTTATAACAGTAAGATGACCAAGAGTAGTTGAACAGCCTCTACACAAAGAGGTGGGTCCATTGGAATGTGTAGAAGACCAGTGGTTTCTGTGCCCCAATTGTTTCTGTGCCCCTTCCGTCCGATGCCTAAATGCAAGGCACTGTGTTCTCCACTGATGAGGTGATGGGGCCCCCAAGACAGACATGCATTTGCTGACCTTACGCTCCCGTGGGAAGATGTTTAATCAGCAAGGAAAGGGATATGTGACTAGAATGATCTCTAAAATCAAATAGTGCTGCAAAGAAAACAGTAAGTAGAGGGAGAAGACAGCCGATAGACTTGTTAGAAGTGAGACAGGGTTGAGAGATTTTAGGAGTGGGGACAGAGGAGTCAGCTTTTAAGAGGTAAGCCAGATAAGCTTTTCGATGAATAAGGGAACTGTTATCTGTTGTCCTGTGCACCTGAATTGTCTCTTATAACAAGGCCTGAGTACAGGTCTCATTGTAAGTTTATCAGACATAAATATTGTTAGGAAGACTTAGCGGCTAATCATTTAACAGCTGGGGTGGGGGTGGTTGGTAATCACTCAAACCTTATACTGTGTACTTAACACTAAAGATATGGCATAGAGGTATGACATATGACAACTTGTTCAAAGTTGTTAGGGTCTGGCTGTTTGATGTGTGGTTCACTGACTGGCAGCACTGACCTCCTGGGAGCCTGTTAGAAATGCAGGATCTCAGACCCCACCCCAGACCTGCTGAACAAATCTGCTTTTTATTTTTTAGTTGTTTATTTTGAATAGTCCATTTTTATTGTATTTTTCCATTAACATTTTTCTCCCCTATATCCTCTTCTACCTCCACCCACCCCTCTGCCCCCCACAATCAGTACACTGTTGTCCGTGTCCATGAGTTCTTTTTCTTTTTTGCTTGATCTCTCCATTACCTCCTCCCCATCCCTCAGAGCTGTCAGCCTGCTCTCTATCCATGAGTCTGCCTCTATTTTGCTGGTTAGTTCAGTTTGTTCATTAGATTCCATATATGAGTGAAATCATATGGTAATTGTCTTCCTCTGATTGGCTTATTTCACTTAGCATAATGTTCTCTAGGTCCATTAATCTGCTTTTTAAACTAGATCCCTGTGATTCATGATTTGGAGGTGCCTTAACATTGGAGAAGCACTGGCTTAGTTAAACCAGAGATAAGAATGAAAAGAGCTGGAATCTGTACTTAACCTAGGCCATGGGTTTGTTCACGGAAAGAGACAAGCAAATCATGAGGACTTAATGTGAAAGCTACAAGCAGGTACCAAGGAGCTGCCAGAGTGCAGGGGAGGAGTGATGATGCCTGACTGGCACTGGTGGAATGGGGAAGAGGAGGAAGCTCAAGGAAGTCTTCCAGAAGTAATGACCCCAATGCTAAGATGGCAAAAATTGGTCAGATGTGTATAGGATTTTTAAGTGGAGGAAGGTCATGCTGATTTGCATGTGACGCACTGAGAAGTTTGTGGGAAGACGGCTTGGGAAGGTAGAGCAGAGTTCAGGAGACCAGTGTTCCAGATGACACCAGAAAGAGCTCAAACCTTGTGGTTGGATTCATCCAAGCTCAGGAGGCCTCAGGAGGAAGAACCGCTGGTAGGTTTAGGAAAAGACAGTATGGAGCAGGCCGGGACGGGAAGGAACACAATGCTTGAGTTTACACTTCACTGAATCTTACCAGGTAAACGTGCATGAGTTTTCCCCCTCCATAGCGAATATAGAGTCCCCTTCCCTCCTACTGCTGGCCTGCTCCCTCTCTCTGCATAGGGTACAGTGTGGAGGTTAGAGGTATCTTGACCCAGCTCAGACCTAATTGGCCCTGAATGGTGGTTAGTGGACTTAACAAGAAAGAGGGGCAGACTGGCTTCAGTTATTGGCACATCATCATTGCTCCTTTTTACTCTGGGTTTCTTGCTCATGAACATATGTAGACTTCCTAAAAGTGTTGGAGAACTTTCGAGGGAAGGAGGAAAAACAGGGTCCTTGACTGTTAATGATTTAGATGGTTCTATGTTTAGCAAACAGAGGGCAGATCTGAGATTGAATGACTGTTGCCAGGGACTAAGTCCAAAAGTCTCCTTGACTTCATTTTAGAACAGTGGTTTCCTGAACTATATTTTTTTAAACAGAAGAATTTTTTTTTTCTGAACACGAAAGCTCAGTCCATGAAACAGCTGAAAGTGATGCTCCTGCTGTGTGAGGATGGGCGGTGGTGATCGTGAACCTCTCCCACACTGGGCCTCTTGTCTACCCGGAACTGTGGAACCACAGGGTTCTTGAGAAACCAGTTGGAAATCAATGTTTTGGTATAAAAAGATATGCAAGCTCAAGGCTTCTGTGGATGGCAACTGTTAGCAAGTCATATACAAGTGTATTCCTACGCAGCCAGTCCTGTGGCCCTCACATCCTAAACGTAAAACTAAAAATAACAAAACTAAACCATAGAGACAATAGACAAAACAATTGACCACCATAAATATGCTTAATAACGTGGATTTCAAAAACAATACATACACTGTAAATTGAATATATTAAATCATGAGGGGAAAGGAAAGTTCTCGGAAAGATCAGGGGATGGATGTCTCCCAGTCTACCTAATTTACCACTTGCGAGGCGGAGAGACTGGTAGAGGACAGCTTAATCTCTACCCACCTCTTTCTTGACGGCTGGTGCTGGTGGGAGCCAAGCAGCCACAGAAGAGAGTGTGTTGGAGGAGCGCCTGGCAGGGTGAGTCAGGCTGTGCCTTGAGTTCAGCAATTAGGAGGCTGTTTGTTTGCTTCCTCCCACTCCTAAGCTCCAGCCTCCCCTCAAAGACAAAGAATTTGTTTTAAAAAAACACACACACAAATGAAGGAAATTCCCCAAAGAACCTTACTGGGGGAACAACACAAACATTCATTGTAAACAGCAGGTTTGTCTTCTGACAGGTTTTGTTTGCAAATGATAACAATTACAGGCAATTTTTTATTTCAATTGGAGGAGCAGGTATTAAAAAGGGAGGCGGAGAAGGAGAACGAGAGCAGGTGGATCTCCCTAGTGCCTTATTCACTCTCAGGTCTACAACCTAACACGAGTGTGGAGGGCTAGGCAGTGTCTCCTCATTCCATTAAGTGAGATCTAATTGTGGCTGTTCGGTCTGTTGGCAGATGCAGTTTCTACATAACAACAGCCCAGAGACAGGGCTGCGTGATTAATGCCTCCAGTTGTCATATGCCCCATTATCTGTGCATTTGCATAACTTAATGGTTTAGGACAGGGGAGAGAGGATGCTTAATTTAATGTTTAGCAGGCCCTTGATAGCTGAATAATTTAAGAACTGTCAAGGGGGGTCAGTCCTGCAGCAATTCAGCAAGACAGCTATGATTTCTGCATATCGTTAAAATTCTTACTTAGGATAATTTTTTTTTTAAGGAAAAAAAAGAACAACAATGCCTGAAAGGAAGCACTGCTCCCCCACCCCCACCTTCTGTTAACCGTTTCTTCCCCAAGGCAAATGGAAATTTTTTTTCTTGACAGTAGTCAAATGCCTGAAGATAGCTGGGCTGGGGTGTGCGTTGGGGAAGGTTATGTTCTCTCTTCATTTATCTCCTGCTTGAACCCCAGGAACTTCTTCCCTCCCATTGTGATTGGTCTCCTCCTGTTCTCTTTGTCCCCTCAACCATCTCACCTATTGGTGCCCCTTTTTTATGAGCTATTTGCAATCCTTCCCCCAACCTCTCAGCCTCTAGCTGAAAGGCAGATGGGGGAGTGGTGGGGGGAGGAGCATATAATTTGCTTAAAATCAACAGCCCAACCTTTCTTCACTAGGAAACACTGTCAGTTTCATTAGTTGCTAATGAATATTATTAAACTAATCTGTCATTTGTTTTCTAATTATATGTCACCAGGCATGACAATGGCAGTGGAGGCGACTACTGGTGAATTTTTTTTTTTTTTTTTTTTTTTGAGTAACAGCTAGAAGTGATTAGCAATATCTTGAACCTGGGTGATTTCCGCCCCCCCCCCCCCCATTCCTTAGTCTTTTAATTTTTCTCACTTACATTTATGATATCACCAGGATCTTCAACACCACCCAGCCTCTACAGCCCACTCCCAGAGTTAGACCCTGGCCCATGCCAAATTTAGGGCAGCCCCACTTTTGAAGTCTACAGCTTGGAGACCACAGCTTCCCATTATTTCCATCATGAATTTATGGGTCTGGAAGTTGGGCTGGACTCAGTGGCTCCACCTTGCATGCATTGGGTCACTCAGTGCTTAAGTGGTCAGCAGGGTTCAAGTTGGGTTTGTTTACGTGACTGACACTTTGATAGAAGTGTCTGGTTGGATGCAGGGCTCAACTGCCCACCCTCTTCTTTCTGTGGTGTAGGCCTCTCCATGTGATTCTTCTAGTAAGTAGTCAAACTTACATGGTAGCTCAGGGCTTCAACAGTCTAAAGATCAGAAGTAGAAGCTTCCATTGTCTAAAAGCCTGACATAGAAGCTTACATAGTATCATTTCCACCATATTTTATTGGATAATGCAGTCAGGGTCCACCCAGACTCAGTCTCCTCCTAATTTGAGCAGCTGAGTGCAGCCCAGAACAGTCACACATCCCTACAAAGTGGCCCCTCTGAAAGTAAGTGGGTTCAGGTTTCAGTTGGGTCCTCAAAGCTGCCTGGTCAGCCTTCTCGGTGCTTCTCTCATTTCTCTCCATCTTCCCGTGATAATTATTAGAAATGTTTATCCCTCCTGAAATGCCCAATCTGACTCTTCCTCTCAAAGGGCCTCATTTGATATACCGTATTTTGCCATATATAATGCACACCCACATTTTTGGCCCAAACTTTCAGGAAAAAAAAAATCTTTTAATTTCTTAATTCAATTTCTTTATTTATATTTAGAAACAAAACCAATTATTGTATTCCAGGGCATTATTTTGCATATGGATATCATCATTGCTTTCTAGAGTTACACTTTTAACACATAAGCATAAATAAAAGAATTGAAAACATTTATGTAGGCATGGAATTAGTACTCCCCATGTATAATGTGCATCCTTATTTTTCCCTCAAAAATTTGGGCAAAAAAGTGCACATTATACATGGCAAAATATGGTAATTCTTGAAAGGTAGCCTTGCTTTCTATTTCTCAGGGGCATGAACATTCTTTGTCACCTGAACACATCTACTTCAAAACCCTCTGTGTCAGAGATGTCCTTCCTTATTTTCAGATTGGTCCTCCCACTAACTGCATCCTTCATTTTGTCTCTTTCCCTCAAGGTCTGATGACTATTAATCATTCCTTCTCTGGGTTCATTCTCAGCCTTATAAACACATTCAGTCTTGTCATTGACATAACAGTGCTATGGTTTTTGAAAGTTGTCTGTATGAATAAAACTTCACTTTCTATTCTTTTTTTAAATCTACTCTTCTGCTCATTGCATTCAGATTCTTAGACCTTCCTGATATCACCTTGGAAAAGGCTGCCAGGGGCTCCTGATCATGGTATTTAAGGGTCAGTTTTCAGTCCTTATCTTGCTTGGTTTCTGCATTGTTAACCACTCCTTCCCCCTCAAGCTTTTTCTTTAGCTGCTGTTATTCTCCAGCTCTTATTTCGTCTATTCCACTATTTGTTTTCAAAATCACTTAAAGATTTTTCTACTTTTCTTGACCTCACTCTTTCCCCAAAGTTAACATCCCCCTGAAATCCATCCTTGGGTCCTGTCTCATGCTGTCTGTTCTCTGGTCCTGATGCAACTCGTGAGCCTGCACCTGCCTGTTCTGGAGCCCCAAGCAGATGGACCGCAGATTTCTTTCCTGAGCAACCGGCTACTGGACATCTTGACTTGATATCCCACAGACAACTCAAACTTCACATAGCCAAAGCAGTACACATTTCTCAGCCTGCTTCATTTCCCATTAGTTCAAACTGGTGACCTATAATTCTTTTTTAAAAAAAGATTTTTATTTATTTTTAGAGAAGGGAGGGTGAAAGGGAGAAAGAGAAGTGTTTATTGGTTGCCTCTCACACACCCCCATCTGGGGACCTGGCCTGCAACCCAGGCATGTGCCCTGACTAGGAATCGAACCTGTGACCTTCCAGTTCACAGGCTGGTGCTCAATCCACTGAGCCATACCAGTGAGGGCTGCAACATGCAATTCTTTTTGCTTCTTTTTCTTGCTTTCCATATTAACTTAATCACTAAGTTACACTAATTCCTTCTAAGTATCATTCAGCTTACTTTTGGGACTCTCATGTCAATCCTTATTATCTGGTTAGGATGATGGCAAATAGATAACTGGGTTCCATTCATTGCATCTCCTCTACCCTCTTCTGTTGTCCACATAGCCACCAAGGAAATGCTTCCAAAACGCAAATTTGAATAACTTACTCTCCTACTCAAAATTCTTATATAATAGCTCCCAAATGTCTAAAGGTTAAAGTCCAGACTTTTAGCCTGGCATGGTAAACACTTTCTGCCTCCCAGCTTCATCCCTCCTCACCCCTTCTCACACCCCTTTTCACACCCTTGCTCCAACCTCCTTGCTATGTTATGCCTTCATGCTTTTACATATGATGTGTTTTTTACTGCCTGAAATCATTCTTTCTCTTTTTATATGCACCTTCACTTAAATGTTTTGTTTTGCTTTGTTTTGTTTTGCAAGAAACTTTAGATCTTACTCCCTGGGAAACATTTGGCATGTCTGGAGAAATTCTTTGTTGCCACAAGTTGGGGGTACTACTGGGCAGGTCTGGTGTTACACGTTATACACAGGCTTTTTCGCAACAGGTTTGCCTCCAGAACACAGGTGTCAAGAAAACCACCACTAAGTCAAAGCCAAAATGGGAAACGAAAAGACTCACATCAACATTGTGGTTATTGGACACGGAGATTCTGGCAAGTCTACCACTACTGGCCATCTGATCTACAAATGAGGTGGGATCGACAAAAGAACCATCGAAAAATTTGAGAAGGAGGCTGCTGAGATGGGGAAGGGCTCCTTCAAGTATGCCTGGGTCTTGGATAAACTGAAAGCTGAACGTGAGCGTGGTATCACCATTGATATCTCCCTGTGGAAATTGGAAACCAGCAGGTATTATGTGACCATCATTGATGCCCCAGGACACAGAGACTTTATCAAGAACATGATTACAGGGACATCTCAGGCTGACTGTGCTGTCCTGATTGTTGCTGCTGGTGTTGATGAATTTGAAGCAGGTATCTCCAAGAATGGGCAGACCCGTGAGCACGGCCTTCTGGCTTATACACTGGGCGTGAAACAGCTGATTGTTGGTGTTAACAAAATGGATTCCACTGAGCTGCCCTACAGCCAGAAGAGATACGAGGAAATTGTTAAAGAAGTCAGCACCTACGTTAAGAAAATTGGTTACAACCTTGACACAGTAGCATTTGTGCCAATTTCTGGTTGGAATGGTGACAACATGCTGGAGCCAAGTGCTAACATGCCCTGGTTCGAGGGATGGAAAGTCACCCGTAAAGATGGCAGTGCCACTGGAACCACACTGCTGGAAGCGCTGGATTGCATCCTGCCACCAACTCGGCCAACTGACAAGCCCCTGCGTCTGCCTATCCAGGATGTCTACAAAATTGGTGGCATTGGTACTGTCCCTGTGGGCCGAGTGGAGACTGGTGTTCTCACACCTGGCATGGTGGTCACCTTTGCTCCAGTCAATGTTACAACTGAAGTAAAGTCTGTTGAAATGCACCATGAAGCTCTGAGTGAAGCTCTTCCTGGGGACAATGTGGGCTTCAATGTCAAGAACGTGTCTGTCAAAGATGTTTGTCGTGGCAGTGTGGCTGGTGACAGCAAAAATGACCCACCAATGGAAGCTGCTGGCTTCACAGCTCAGGTGATTATCCTCAACCATCCAGGCCAAATCAGTGCCGGTTACGCACCTGTTCTGGATTGTCACACAGCTCATATTGCTTGCAAAGTTGCTGAGCTGAAGGAGAAGATTGATCGTCGCTCTGGGGAAAAAGCTGGGAGATGGCCCAAAGTTTTTGAAATCTGGTGATGCTGCCATTGTTGACATGGTCCCTGGCAAGCCCATGTGTGTTGAGAGCTTCTCCGACTATCCTCCTCTGGGTCGCTCTGCTGTTCGTGACGTGAGACAGCCAGTTGCTGTGGGTGTCATCAGAGCAGTGGACAAGAAGGCAGCTGGAGCTGGCAAAGTCACCAAGTCCGCCCAGAAAGCTCAGAAGGCTAAATGAATATTATCCCCAACACCTGTCACCCCAGTGTTAATCAGTGGTGGAAGAATGTCTCAGAACTGTTTGTCTCAATTGGCCACTTAAGTTTAATAGTAAAGGACTGGTTAATGATTACAATGCATGGTAAAACCTTCAGAAGGAAAGGAGAATGTTTTGTGGACCATTTGGGTTTTTTTGTATGTGGCAATTTTTAAGTTATTAGTTTTTAAAATCAGTACTTTTTAATGGAAACAACTTGACCAAAATCTGTCACAGAATTTTGAGACCCATTAAAACAAAGTTTAATGAGAAAAACAATAAACAAAACAAAACAAAAAAACATTATACACAGGACTGCACCTCCCCCACACCACCACAAAGAATTATCGGGCTTCAAATGTCAGTAGTGCTGAGGTTGAGAAACTTTTAGATCAGCTTTTGTTGTGCTGCTGTTCCTTTGTACATATATTTTATATCTTCCACATGGCATTTTATTTATTTGAACCATATATTTTTTCCCTGTAGATTGTGTGAGCTGGAGGACAAGATTTTGTATCCTGGCATATAAATCATTTTAAGGATTATTTATTTTAAAAATGGCTTTTGTTGATATTATTCCTGAATTTCTTCTGTTGACTAGACTGACTGTTCTTGAAACCATTGTCAGTCATTTACACTTTAGAGTGAATGAGGCTTCATTAGTTCTTTGAGAATAGATTGATTGGTATAGGAAGGTAGCTTGAGAAAGGAGATGGGGTGCAAAGGAAGCACTAAAGTTGTTGCTTGTCTCATGAGCTTCTCCTTTTCCATTCTGAGGATTTGTAGATTCTCCCTGTTCTTCTCTTTAGCCCCAAACACTTTTCAGAATGTCTCCATACAGCCTTTATTTACCTTAGTTCCTTAGGCCTTCAGACAGTAAAAACCAAGAGGAGAATTTCTGTCTGTTGGCTCCTGGTCCCATACCCACCCTTCCAGGCTCTGTGTATTCCTGGGGGGCTAGAAGTCTGCAAACTACATTTCTAAAATTTCCTTGCCAAGTGGCTTCTAGTTACTTTCTGCAATGGGAGGCACTGGTGGGAGATTAGAAAGCAGGAGGAAGGGAGGAGACAACTTTTTCTGTGCTTCTGAGGCAGTAGTGGAGGTAGACGAGTCTAGATTCTTGGTGTTCTGCCCAGGAGGACCATGACTGCTGTAGATGACTTTAGGGTCCAGACTTTCTGCAAAGAAAACATGGCTGTGGTTCCAATGGCATGACAAGGGGGTGCTCTGGCATTGGCATAGAGATTATGGGCTCTGAGAAACATTTTCCCTTTAGCTTCTCTAGTCCTAGGGATGGGAGCAGCCTTTTGCAATTACTAGCCTCTGGCTAAGTTTACCTGTTCCCTTTCTCTCTGCCAGCTTTTACCAGATTTTTCTATTTCCTGTATTAAGTTCCTTCAGTTTTGAAATACCTAGAGTGGTTTCTCTTTTCCTGATGAGATATGGAATAGTACAGTATTCGTATGTCACATTCCCATTTCCAGGATTTTTTTTTTTTTTTGAGTTATGGAAGTTTAGATTAATCCTTGTAAAATGTTACTTCTTGGAGATTAGGATGTGAATTCTAATAAATGTGGTGTTTGAATTCTAATTCAAAGAGAAAAATGACCCCTTACAGTAGTAAGATTTTTATCTTTTCTACTTTAGAAGGGATTCAAAGCAAGATCCCTGACACTACCCTCTTAAATGTTTATATCCTTTTGTTGAATGGATTGATAAGTTTTGATCTAATTTTCTATTCTCTTTGATGTTAAAAGAAAGTCCTGCTTTTTACTGAGGAAATACATTCCTTGGATATAATAACTCTGAATATCAACAACAGAAGAAGTACCCGGTTGCTTTGACAATCTTGCATGCTGTATTAGAATGAAACAATTAAACAGGAGCCAGAATAGCCTCATTTGCTCCATCTCATAATCACATACCAAGCAGGCATCTCTTCTGAGAAGCTATTTCAAACTTTCTGGTGCCTTCTATCATAATTAGAATACAATTCAAGCTACCCCAGATTCCCTACCCTCTGTGATTGGTTTTTGCTCTCCCCCACCCCCACATTATACAGTCTCCCACATGCTCATTACTCACTATGCTTTAGCCATAGTGGCTCATTTTCTGTGCTTCAAATACTGAAAGCTTGTACCTGATGTTGGTTTTTTTTTTATACTTGTTGCCCAGAAAACTCACTCTAGATCTTCTCATGGTTAACGCATTTTTATTGTCCAATTCTCAGATATAATACCACCTCTTCAGAGGTGATTTCATTGATGATCCTATAAAAAGTTGCTTCTCATCCCAGGTCACTCCCTATTCTGTAATTCTGTTTACTATTTAATAGTTCATATTACTGTGTTATCACCTGAAATTATGTAACTTATTTACTTGTTGATTATCTGCCTTTTGTTAATGGAATGATAACCCTTTAAAAACAGGAAGTTTAATACATTTTTTTCACAACTTTATCTCCTGAGTTAAAGATATTCCATGGGACATAGGTGCCTAACAGATACTTGTTAAATGACTTAATTAACTGTGCCCACTGTTTCTACACTTGATCAAGTATGTATTGTATATGTACTCTGTGAGTGGTGCTATGCTGAGGAAGAAAGAGATAAGACATTATTCCTCTCTCAACTAGTGTTCAATGTGGAGGGAATGGGCTGTGCCCATAACCACCACCCTCATCCCAACAAGAACCAGTTGATACCGAGTGCTCGCAGTATGCCGGGCAGTTTGTTAAGTGTCTATAGACTGTATTTCATTGAATCTTCTCAATGACATAGGTATGAATAATTGTTGGGAACTGCCCCACCTGGTTTCAGAAGCTGTAACCAACCCCATGGCTAAGGCTGAGTAAAAAGACCTTGGGACCATACGTCACTAAGGAGACAAAGCTTATCTTCCTGGCAGGGGCGCCACCTCTACCCCCTTTACCTCACCCTGCTTGGCCCCAGGCAGATGACTGGTTAGCCAATGACGGGTAAGATTCCTCAAGGGAGGGACAGCCTAAGACAGGCACAGTCACAATGGGGCCATCAGGGAAGGCCTTGGGGGACTATAGAAAATGGGGGTGATGGACCCTTACCCCTTGTCTTTGGCATAGCCTGAGTCCTCATTCTGTCTGTAAGAAGTCTCCTAATCTCTTGGCTGCCTTAATTCCCCAACAGGACTTACACCTGAAACAATGCCAGAAGGTGGTGCAACCCTGGGCAGGAACAGGCAGTTCCCAGGGGAGATCAGGCCTAAGAAAGAATGCATAAAATCCTGTGAAACATGCTTTGCTAAGAATGGCCCTCAATTTTCTGATAAGGGTCCAAGCATAAAATGAGTTTGTTTCCCAAAGTTTTATGGCCCTTCAGCTAACTGGCTAGAAAATCACTTCTCTTGGGTATCTCTATGCTTCTCTCCCACTAGATGTCACCCCCACTTCTGAACCCCACCCAATCAGCACCCTTCTATAGTCCCAATAACAGCCGATGTTAATCACTTGCCCTCTCAGTGCAGATCTTCAAAACTCTTACCACATCTTGTACATCCTCTAATCAATCGACATCAAAAACATAAAAAGCATTCTAATGATTAAATTAAGCGACCCTGAGGTGGGAAGGAATGACAGCCATTCTGTAGCCAGTCTTCACTTCAATGTGCAGTTAGTAACAACAAATGTTTCTAATTCATATAAAGGCAAAAGACGAGACAAAGGAGAGAGAATCTTTCCAGGCATTGTGGGGAAGAGGCATAGTTTTCAACTGGGCTCTAAATTTCATCAGACTATTTTCCCCTCCTATGTGTACCCCACTCACCTTTCCCTTCCTTGCTATTCCTTCCTAAAAGATTAGAAATGGGAGAGGGCCCTGAGTTAGCAATAAAGTCAAGGACATGACAGAGTAAGCCGTCATAGTTCTTTGAATGTTATCTATTGTTTGATCATTACTGCCTTACAATGATTGATGAGCTTTACCTGTATTCCTGTGCAAATTGAACCCAATAAAAGCCCATTGAGGAACAGGCTCAAGGCCCTTCTCTGAGAGATTGGCCATCTTTCCTCCGTGAGCAGATCATGTTTTGGTAGACTTATACTCATCTGCAGTGGCTGGGGGTGGGGGCTCTGTGGGTGGAGTTCCCCCCCCCAAATAATCCCATTTTACAGGAGACAGAAGTTAAATCCAGAGTGGTGGTAACTACCTTAAATCATAAATGTTCTATAGGACAAAGCTCGTCTTTGAACTTAAATCTGCCTGAGTCTAAAGCTGTACTTGTAATCTCTTTACAAGACGTGTTTTTAAACACCTTATTTTGCTTTTCAGGATGCTTGTTATATTAAAGAGGTAGAATTTGGTTCTTTAAGTCACCTCCTCAATTTTAAAGAGAGGCAGATGAGAGAAAGAGAACTTTATTTCCTATTGTAAGGCAAGGAGTTTTGTTAGCTAAACAAAAAAGCCTTGCAAACACTGGGTCATTGCCCTTGACTTTACTGCTAACTCAGGGCCCTCTCCCATTTCTAATCTTTTAGGAAGGAATAGCAAGGAAGGGAAAGGTGAGTGGGGTACACATAGGAGGGGAAAATAGTCTGATGAAATTTAGAGCCCAGTTGAAAACTATGCCTCTTCCCCACAATGCCTGGAAAGATTCTCTCTCCTTTGTCTCGTCTTTTGCCTTTATATGAATTAGAAACATTTGTTGTTACTAACTGCACATTGAAGTGAAGACTGGCTACAGAATGGCTGTCATTCCTTCCCACCTCAGGGTCGCTTAATTTAATCATTAGAATGCTTTTTATGTTTTTGATGTCGATTGATTAGAGGATGTACAAGATGTGGTAAGAGTTTTGAAGATCTGCACTGAGAGGGCAAGTGATTAACATCGGCTGTTATTGGGACTATAGAAGGGTGCTGACTGGGTGGGGTTCAGAAGTGGGGGTGACATCTAGTGGGAGAGAAGCATAGAGATACCCAAGAGAAGTGATTTTCTAGCCTCAAAGGACCAGAGGTGACTGAATCCCATGGAGCCATATGGTGGCAGCTCTTAACATCTTGTTTGCACATGTAACAACCAACATTATCCTCTATCTCTGTGTGCTGCTATTGAAACCTCTATTTTCATCTTCCTTTTGACCCACTTTGATTGCAGTACTGAACATTTGATTAATTGGCCAGCAGGGGAGAATCTTACTCTTCTAGGGAGATAAAGATAGTAGAACTTTCCTGTCATTTCCACAATTTCTACCTAGTTACTTGACATACTTGGGATTTGCTTGATTAGCCTTGTGAAGTCACTGAGTCCTGGTTGGAGTTACTCCTCATGGGTGGAAAAGAAGTAGAGGAAACAGGAGAAGCCACTTGTAAGCATTAAATTTATAGAGTGACTATTCTGTATAATATTCTTGTCTTAATATTATGTTTGTGGTTCTAGAATAAGCTTAAGTCAGGGTGGGTATGAGGGTAAATCTGCTTTCATTTCAGAGAAGGAAGAGGAGAAGGAACTCCTAGCTTTCACTAGATTTTTGTGGGAAACAGATCTGCTTCATCCTACTGGAAACTATCAGCTTTAAACAAACTCCAGAAAGACTCTCTGTAAAGGCAGAATAAATCTACCCTTACACTTCTCTTGAAATAACAAGGAGATGAAATACAAAGAAAAAACCTTGTACTTACTAACATAAATCAGCCCTGTTGTTGTGATCAGCACATATGGTATGGTAACATTGCCCACTGCTCTGAGACCCGCTAATGGAAGACCATATGTGCTTCTGCAAGATCAAAACACAGTGGGCCTGGTTTAAGACTCCGTGGTGGCCCCAACTCCGAACTTACTTGCGTTTATTGGTTTGTGTTTCTGCTTTAGCACCACTCTTACCACCAGAGTCTCTCACCTTCTCTGTTTTTCTTTCTTATCTTTCAGGAGTTGAGAGATAAGAAAGATAATTTAAAAACTTGTGTTTGGTCTTCATAGAATTCTTTTAGTGGACAGTGGCCATGAGAGAGAGACAGGTGCCAGGACGGGGAGATATTATATTGATAGTGCCTCTAGGACTGACCAATCTCTTTCTGCTGGGTACTTTGCCTTCTTCCCTCCTCCAGCTTTGAGATATAACAGACATAAAAACTGTATATATTTAAAGTGTATAGCATAACTAGATACACATATACATTGTGAAATGAGTACCATGATCAAGCTAATTAACATATCTGTCCCCTCACATAGTTACCTTTTCTTTTTTTTTGTGGTGAGAACACTTAAGATCTACCCCCTTAGCAAATTTCAAGTATATAATACAGTGTTATCAACTACAGTCATCATGCTCTATGTTAGATTCCCAGAAAAGGAGTTGAGTTTTGGAATATACTAATTACAGGGAGTAATATAGACAGATTTAAACAAGGATGGAAAGATGTTTTATTTGTTTTTTCTCTCCCTCCTTTTTAATTTAAATTTAGACTGGAAAAAAAAGAAGGCCCTGTATTGACTTTCATACATAAATTTAAAGCAAATGAATGACTTAATGAATGAAGCAGGCTACATAGCCTCTTGCATTATTGTGGGTATGAGCACAAATGAAACCCAAAAAGTTATTAATAGGACCAGATGCACAGAACATCTTTTTTCTTGGGAGCTCAAAGAACTTTGTGAACATAAATGCATTTATCTTTGGAATGTCCCTTTGAGAGTGGTGTCTGGTTAACATATTACCCTCTGATTTGTTATGGCCTATGCTTAGCTTCTTTTCCTGTTCACAGGAGATCCTAGATAAGTCTGAACAAGTCCATGATGAATACCAGACCTCATGTGAGACAAAGATTTTAATGCGAGAGAAACAGAAAAGCCACACACATACATGTTATTATCTTCTGAGTAAAAAATTATACCCTATTTGTTGTATTAATGAAGACCTAATCAGTTGTGATTTTCTGAGTCCTTGCCCGGAGCATCCCCACTACACCAGGATACCTGCCCGGACTCTTCTAGGCAGACCACTGTCGGGCTAAGTGACAAAGGTTTTACTATGAAATCCTATGCATTCTCATGTATATATACTTTTTCTTGCTAATTAATCCTGTGCCATTTCAGTGATATAAAATCCTATTGTTTCAAAGTCAACACTCACCCTTTAATCCAAATTAGGCTAAAAGTGATAACCATCCTGAAAATTCTGTGCTACGTTTAGAAGTTCAGTGGAGACTTCCTGACTCCAAAAGCGGACATGGCTGGCTCTGTCTGTAGCAAACTGACATGGTGGAATAAATAGCAACTAGTCATGTTAGGTACCAAGAGATGGCATTGTTCGTGGCAATGATTCCCAAACCCAGGTGATCATCCAAATGAACAGGCAGAAGGTTAACATCACCAGGCCCTCATTTCTGAGGATTCTGATTAAAGAGGCCTGGGGTGGGGTCCAGGCATCTACCTAAAAAGCTTTCTTTGGTAATTCAGATGATCAGTGGTGTAGGGAAACACTAGCTGTAAAATCCTTGTCTTGCATTTCAGTTCAGCTTCTGCCATATATTCATTCAACCAACCAACCATCTAATCAACTGCCGTTACATGCCAGCCACTGGGCTGAATGCTGGGAAACAGAGGTCAACAAGGAAGACATCCTGGCTAAACCATTTAACAGCTTTCAGCTTCATTTCCTCATCTTTGAGTAGGGGTTAGGTGAGATTTCAGGTCCTGCCCAGCTCTAGCAGTCCATGATATTTAAGAAACTAAGCCCCTGACCTCCTAATGGGCCTTTCAACTTCTTTCTGGTTCTTATTGCCAAGCTGACATTCTCCCATTTCAGTTTTCTACCTTGCCTTAGATTTCTGCCTCAAAGCAACAGTCTTCAGTGCTTGATGTCAGCCTGACTGAAATGTTAAAAGATTTCTTCTCTACTTCCAGAGGCTATGGGGCTGAGAAGTTAACCAAGGCTTCATCAGGGCTACTTATGTTCCTGTTCATCATGGTAGCACTACTGACAGGTTATAAGGGACAGCTCCTTATAGGTCTTAGAGGCCCAGTGGAGCTAGATGTAAAGCACCAAACACAGGTGAACATGGGGCAAATCTGGACCTCCCGAAGCAAATGGGCTGCACTAAGGGTGAGGGCACATTTGGAAAGATGCTCCAAATGTGGCCCTGAAGCTTCCTCCTGAGTGAGGCTAGCTCTGAGCTGCCTGTTGCCTCTGGGGTAGAAGCCCCAGGTCTCGGGGCAGGCTGGGTGCTGGGGACAGCCAAGTGGAGGGACTCAGGGCAGATCCTTGTAGCCTAGGCTGTGGTCTGGCCTGGTGGTTGGGCCCCTGGCCTCTGTGCTGGGCTTTGCCGGACAGCTGGCGGTGCTGGGCCTTGTTGGTATGAGTGGCACTTGAGGGCTTCTTGGTGGTATCCTGAGCCCTGTGCAGGGTATTTCCTTGTGACCTTTTTGCAACAGTGGGTGGGCAGGGATGCTATGAGAGGGAGAGCTGAGGGCACTTCCTGGGCCAGGCTCTGGCCAGCTTCTCCATGGATGGCACCTCCTCCTCAGACCCTGCCGGGCCCCTTGCTCAGGCGGTTGTGGTCTGAGCAGCTGGCCCCTGAGCAGTCCCTGTTCCTGACAGTGGTCACAATGTGGTTGGGGTGGTTGGACTACACTGACTTGGCCTTTGTAGTCATCAGCCCGTCCAGCTCGCCTGCCTCCTCCAGTGTCTCGTCTCTCTCTGGCAGCATCTCCCAGTATTCCCAGTGGTGCTCCTTCTGTTCTGCTCTCCCTTGAGCCGCTGCTTCATCTCTGTGGCTGCTGAGTTCCGCTGTGGAAGCCTGTCAGTACTCCCTCTGCTGCTTCTCATGCCAGAGCTGCCATCTTGCTTGCTGTTCTGCTACCACAGGGAAGCCCCGGGGGGGGGGGGGTGTGCTTGCCTGAGACGTTGCTGCCACCGCCTCTGGATGTGAGGGCCCGTCTCCTCAGCATCTTACCATGTGGGACTGGGGGCGGGTGCAGGAGGGGGTGGAAGAGTCAGAGACCCAGCCTGATTTTAGGGCCCAGTCCAACCTAAAACAACGTGCCTTGTCAAAGCTATTGAGTTTTCAAGACTGGTGCAGCTACTGTGGAAAACAGTATGGAATTTCCTCAGAAAACTAAAAAGGAACCGCCTTTTGACCCGGCAATTCCACAGGATTATATCCTAAGAACTTTGGAACACCAATCCAAAAGCACCTATGCACCCCAATGTTCATAGCAGCACAATTTACAATAGCCAAGTGCTGGAGGCAACCTAAGTGCCCATCAGTAAATGATTGGATCAAAAAACTATGGTATATTTACACAATGGAATACTATGTAGCAGGAAGAAAGAAGGAAGGAGCTCCCACCCTTTGCGTCAGCATGGATGGAACTGGAGAGAATTATGCTAAGTGAAATAAGCCACGTGGTGAGGGACAAATACCATATGATCTCACCTTTAACTGGAACCTAATCAACAAAACAAACAAGCAAGCAAAATATAACCAGAGACATAAGAACAATCTGACAGTAACCAGAGGGGAGGTGGGAGGGGATATTGGGAAGGGGAGAAGCATTTTCAGGAACAACTATAAAGGACACATGGATAAAACCCAGGGGTGGGGATGGAAGCAGGGGAGGGAGGTGGGGAAGGCTGGGGTTGTGGGGGAGGGGGTAAATGCAGACAACTGTAATTGAACAACAATAAAATAATTAAAAAAAAAAACCCTGACTCTATGTAAATTTGGAACTATCTAGATGGAGAGAGTATGGAAATTTAACCTCCGGAGGTTTCTTTAGAAATCTTTTCATGATCCTGGAAAGTTAATGTTGAGCTGATGCCACTTCTTGTGATCAAGGAGATTGTCCCTCAATCACAAGGGTACAAGTATCTCACTGCTCCTCAGAGTGAGCTGTAAAGGTTGCTGTCTCAGCAGACAACCAGAGTTTTGTTGTGTTCTTCCCTGGGGGAGGAGAAGGGGAGGGGAGGAACTCCTTCTCTGAGTTGTCAAGGCTTGGCCCACTCAGATGGTTCTGGAAGCCAGGATTTAATGTAAGTCAGTGTGGCAGATGGTGGAAGGTCTGGTTTAAAGGGCATGGCTGTTACTCAGTCCTAGTGATGGTGGCTTTTTGGGAATGTGAACCCAGTGTTGCCAGATCTTCTGAATTTTTCCAAAAGCAACCGGAGATCCAGATTATGATGGCAGACAATTCAAATGATATGTGCACACATACTCCAACCACCTTTGAGGGTACATTGTTGGCCGGTCCTATAGTAGTCCTCTTTCTTTGTTTGCTACTGGAAGTAAGTGGAGGGAACACACAACTTCTTCAAAAAAGTTCACTCCGCTGGTTCATGTTCACTGTGATGGAATCCAAATAGTAGATGCTTGAGGTTGAAATGTAGGACATGACCTCTGATCTAACTAATCATTCCAAGGTCCCAAGTGGGAACTTGGGATCTGAGTGAGATTCAGCAGGGCTACTGCTTACACAGACTTTTCATTGGGTAACACAGCATTTGGTATGCCTTTGACTCTATGGCAGAAAACCTGCACAGCCTTCTGGTTTTGCATTAACGCATCTCCATGTGGAGGTTCCTTCAGCCCGTGGTGGGTCATCTCAGTGGGCCAAGCCTGACAACTCAGAGGAGCTCCTCACCCCTCTCCTTCCCCAGGGAAGAACACGAAGATTCTGGTCGTCAGCCAATTCAGCAACCTTTATGGCTCAGTAATGAGCAATGGAAATATTCTATCAAGCACACTGTTCCTTTCTTATATCCTATGCCCCCCTAACTTTAGGGGTAGGTCCTTTTAATCCTTCCCCTTAAGTTACCACCTTCCTTCTGTTCTCAGGCTGTGGCTTTCTCCAGATTTCTCCATGTTTGACCTACAAAATGGGGTGTAAATCATAGCTGTTCTCTTTCCCCT
Organism: Desmodus rotundus; assembly: GCF_022682495.2. Classification (NCBI taxonomy): domain Eukaryota; kingdom Metazoa; phylum Chordata; class Mammalia; order Chiroptera; family Phyllostomidae; genus Desmodus; species Desmodus rotundus. The sequence goes on along the minus strand of NC_071387.1, from coordinate 40,652,605 downwards.
ATTATTTTTACTTTTGGGTGGGGGTGTGAAACTTAGAATCCCAAGAGTGTTGGAGAGGAGAAAAGAAATCAGACTGGTCTTTACATTAGGTGGTGAATTGAAAAAGTTTTTATTTTCCTTTGTTTTTTTATGGAGATGTGAAAAAATTTTTAGATATTTTTACTCTAAGATTTAAGATCCTGCCACTAAGTCAACACATGAAACATATCTCCTACAACTGCATAACTTTCAGGTCACATTTTGCTAAAAGAGCTTCTGTATCCTTCATGATCCCAAGTTGCATTACACAATCAACTGGATACCATGTTTGTATCAGTCATGGTCTTGGAAAAATCAGCTGTCATGCCTTAATTGGATAATTTGTAGCGGATTTGAGAAAGGGATTATTTGTGCATAGAGCAAAATCACAGGCAATTATGCAGTATGCTGGGGCCAGAGACAGGGGCTGCCTGTGGGGGCCTGTAATATTACCCTCAGTGCAGATGGTGACCACTGGAGTCTAGAGCTGGGGCAGGCTGTATGCACGTGGACAGCTGCAGGAGACAATCAGCTTGTGGTCCTACAGAGGGAAGGCCAGAGGGGAAAGTATTCTGACCTCATTTGCTTGTCTCCTGTGTACTGTCTTGCCTCTCCTGGGGCCCAACCCAACTGGAAGCTTGTTAATGTAGACCATCCGGGCCATAGGGTGGAGAGGGTAGAGAGCGGGTCTGTAGAGGCAAATGGAAGCTATCTAGCACATTTTTAAAAAATCAAGGACTTCCAGATGTAGTTATGAGGCGCCAGTTTGATCTTAATTCAGGCAAGTAGTTCTTAATTTTAGTTTGAACATTCTGGTACAGAAATGCTATCTCAACAGATAGCATTTGAATAAACACAATTAAAGGAATGAGATGCATTGCAAGGATCAACTCATGGTTGTTCATAAAATTCAACAAATATTTATTGAATCCTTACTATATATCCCTAGTGTTGTGGTCATCTTATCTGTGAACCATATTGATGTTACTGTAATAGAGGGCAAGATTAAATGATATTTATGTTGAGCTCTTCTTTGTATAAGAGACTGTTCATCTGCCCTTCATGTGTCATTGTAGCGTGAGTCTTTCATATCAAGCATGCTTTGTACTGTTATAATCTTATAGGTGGATGTTTGCCAGGAGCTGACAAAGTAGTCTTTTTAGCAGTTCAATTAGTGTTGTGCAAGTTTTTATTTATAGAACAAATAACATCAAAATTGCAGTCACAGTTTCCTTCTTGTAAAATGGGATTAGATGAGATAATGCATATATACGACTTTAAAATTTAATGTGTTTATATTTCCATATTACCTTTTAAATATCATCCTTGTGCATGTATAATTTCTATGTGTTAGGAGAATTGATTTGCAAGGGAAAATACTCCCAACTGCAAGTGGAATTAGGTGTCATATTACTAGGGCATTGCTTCCATCTCTTTCTTTCAGGATGTCTGCCCTTCTCCAGAAGGCTCTGTCCTCAGGCTGGCTTTCTTCAGGGGATAAAATTGGCCACTCCTGTGTCAGGCTGCATACCTATTTACCACATGACTTAGCTTGGTCTGCCATAACAGAATACCACAGGCTGGGTGGCTTAAACCACAGGAATTTCTTACAGTTCTAGAGACTGCAAGTCCAACATCAGGGTGCTAGCAGGGTTGGTATCTGATACAAAGACTTGTCCTTGGGTTGCAGACGACTGTCTTCTTGCTGTGTCCTCACTTGGCCTTTCCTTGCTTCCTGTGGGTAGAGTGAGAGGGGAAGCAAGCTCTCTGGTGTGTATTTTTTAGTCACCTAATATCGGCTGTGGGTGTGGGAGACTCTTTTCAAGGGTTAGAGCTACTTCCACCTTGTGGTACCTCCATCTCAACACATACTTCCATGGTTGATGATTCAGTTGGGGGCTGATAGAGGGTATTACTGTTAAGTGTTATGGCTCTACAATGACACATATCACTGCTAATCACAACCATTTGTCCAGAATGAGTCACATGACCCAAAGGTAAAAGAAGCAGTATTCTTCTCGTGCACCTGGGAGTGGGTGAGCCCAGCACCCCGTGTAGCCATATAGAAAGAAAACTTCACAACGCAGCCATATGTAAGGGAAATATCTTCCAATAAGTCTTCTGATGTTAGAGCCACAGAAGTTTGGTGACATTTTCAGTCCCCTAAAAAGACCTTGTTTTTCATTAGTTCTCAAAATTCTAGAATTCGCCATGTCCTGAGAAATTTTAAATAGTGGCCCAAATTTAAAGTAAGGCTGCCACTTCATAAAAAAATGAAGGATAAAATGAGACTATTCTTAAGAGTTTTTGAGAGATGTGGTGCTGGTTATAAGGATGGAAGTGTCACAATTATTTATCTAAATTCCACTTGATGTGGCTCACTAAGGACCTAGATCTTGTACTTTGATCTTTCCCTTAATGTTGCTTTTCCAAGGGGGGATTAGCAATACTATTGATGGGGACATTGGAAAGACAGAGAGCCCAGCGCATCTTTGGGCCTGCTCCCTGACAGTTGAATCAATTCTGTGTCACAGAAGCACCAATAATTAAACAAAGAAGTCCAAAATAACCCATGGAAGTGGAGTCAGGCTTCATGGGTTATTCAAAAGGACTGGGATCAGCTGTTAGCTGTGTACCTTCTTGTGACTTCTGCATGTCACTATTAGTCCTCTTTACCAGGGGTCAACTAGATAACTTCTGGGGTAGAAAGAAAGGGACTGGCCTTGTTTGAATTGATCAAGCTCTTTGGCACCTACTGAAGAAGTCCCTATGTCATGCTGATTTTGTTTGCGAGAAGGGTGTAAAGAATGTGAATGTTTCTTATCAGCCAGGGAAGACTGTTACTGTATGAGTGTATATCTTTACAAGAGTTTTATAATTTTCCATATCAAACATATTTTGAACATCTTTTATTATATATTTTAAATTGATGTGTAGAATTGCACCAAGTGATATCTTAATTTATAAAATCAATGTCCTATTTGTGGATATTTTTGGTTTGTCTTCAGTTTTGCCCACTTTGATGACTATTTAGTACTTCCCCTTATGCATTGGTAATCAATTATGTGGTTCAGGTGGCATTTTCTTTGTCTCCTCCTTCAAATTTGTCCTGTTTGACATGAAGTACTCAACATACCCCCAAGCTCACTGCTATAGTGATTTGTTCAGGAGCAAACAAGGAACCTGAGTGGATTCCACTGGAGACGAAGCTCAGCACTTGTGCTCTATGGTTGGAGAAAGAAAAAAAAAATACTTCTTCTATGACATCTTCAGCCATTAAAAAAGTTATGTGGAAGCCAAATTCAGGACAAAGTCACACAGAGAAGGGCGGAATCTGGAGAACTGGTAGGAAATGAAGCTGAGCCCAGACAGAACTGTGGTGGACACTTGCACTACTTCTAGACCTTTCAGTGTGTGAACTAGCAGACTGCCTTCATTACTGAGCCCGGTTTGAACTGAGGTTTCTGTTACTCGAAGCCAAGAGCACACTAGGTGACACATCCATTTTAAATAGCACTGCAACAAATATACAAAGTTTAATCTTCCCACACATCCGTAACTTTTTCCTCTGCACTTATTTTAGTAGAATTACGGAATCAGCGCGTGTACGTTCTCAGATTCCCCGGGATTCCTTTTATGGTTTTTGCATTCCCACTGGTTTTGATGTGCTTTCACTGCCAAAGTAGGTACCTGGGGCTCTTTTTAGGAAAACTGCACTTGAGCTGCTGGAATTTTCCTGAACAGCTGGAGAGACAGAAGTGCCTGGAGAATTTACTGTGGAGCCTGGAAACCACTCTGGTATAGCCCTTAACAAATGATGGGAGGATGAGGGGGTAGGAAAACCCAGCTTCTTTGCCCCAGCTCTGAGGCATAACTTACATGTCAGAGTCCCCTGAGGGACCCAGATGAAGCTCCCAGCAAGACCTGCTGGGCATTCACCTTTGTGTGGCTTCCTCTTGTCTCTGTCCCGCTTCCTTCATTCCCTTGCCAGTCAGTCTCCCCTGGAAGTACGAATTTAATAAGTCACATATGCATGAATCCTCATCTCAGGGTCTGCCTCTGGGGAATGCAGTCTAAGCCAGCTTGTGAACAATATTCAGTTTTTGATTGAATTAGACTTGAGTTAAAATGCTGAAGAGCTACTATGACTGCTGGGCAGAGGGGACATTGTGATGGTCTGGACAGTGACACTGGATCTTAGCTCAGTGATGAGCTGACAAAGGAAAGCACTTCAAGGCTTCTGACAGTGGTTTGCCAAATACACTTCTGTGCAATTTTGAAAGAGGCTTTGGGTTGTGAATGAGTGTGGCAGCTCTTACTTCCTTTGGGAAACTGAATATTATCCTTTCTAACAGAGTTAATATTATGGTTTTTTTTTTTCTGAAGTCTAAATCTCCATTTAATTTCACCCCATTTTCCCTAGTTGTAGTCTCTTGCACAACCCTAAAAACAATTCTCATATAATAAAAGATGGGCTGTTCTTGCATTGGAAAAATGCATGAATCACCCTGAAAAAAAGGGGAGGGGGCAAATAGCATATGAAGCCCTGCATTGGGATTGTTTGATTCTGGGAGGCATCTCCAGCCCTCCATGCTTTTGGGTTGGTACTGTTAGTGTTGTCTTTGCTTCCTCTCTGTCCTTCATAGATATTTTCCATTTGTCCTTCCCAACTCTCTCGTCTGTTCCTTCCCTTGTGTTTCTGTGGTGTGACTACTTTAGTCCAAACTCATACCATTTTATGATGAATTGAACTCTTCCCACCCTCCATTCTTATGTTGAAGCTCTCAGCCCGAATGTGACTGTATTTGGAGATGGGGCCTTTAAAGAGGTTATTAAAGTTAAATGAGGTCATTAAGGTGGGGCCCTAAGCTGGCCTTGGTTCATAGCTTGGCCTGTCCTGGGCACCTCCAAGCCCAGAACAAGTAGCAGCCATCCGCAGACTGCTTTGTAGCTAATGCTGAGTGGCCCCAGAGAGAATATAGGCAGTGACTGACCTTGGATGTGTCAACAGCATCGAGGCTCAATTATAAGAGGAGGGTGTAGATAATCTACACAGTGGGCATACATTGAGTACCCAGCTTTGGTAGTAGGAGATGCTGTACCACTGGAACCTCTAGTACACCTACTATCAATACATTAAGCCATTCTATCAAGCCTGGGAGACATAGTAGCTCTACCTAACACATAAAAACAAATACAGGAAGGCTACCAAAATGAGACGACAAAGAAACATGGCCCAAATGAAAGGACAGAACAAAACTCTAGAAAAAGAACTAAACAAAATGGACAAAAGCAATCTATCGAAACACTGGTTATAAGGGTGCTCAAGAACTTAGTGAGGACCTGAACAGCATAAAACATATCCTGTCGGAAATGAAGGATGCACTATTGAAATAAAGAAAACTTACAGGGAATCAACAGTAGAGTGGATGAAGCTGAGAATCAAACCAGTGATTTGGAACATAAGGAAGCAGAAAACAACCAATCAGAAGAGTAAGAAGAAAAAAGAATCTTCCCCCCAAAATGAGGTTAGGAGCTTCTGGCAGCTTCTGGGACAACTTCAAGCCTACCAACATTCACATCATAGGGGTGCCAGACAGAGAAGGAGCAAGAAATTGGAAATGTGTTTGAAAAATAATGAAAGAAAACTTCCCTAAGTTGGTGAAGGAAATAGACATACAAGTCCAGGAAGCACAGAGATGGATGCAAAGAGGCTCACTCGAAGACACAGTATAATTAAAATGCCAAAGGTTAAGTACAAAGAGAATCTTAAAAGCAGCAAGAGAAAGTGGTTATCTATGGGGGAGTTCTCATAAGACTGTCAGCTGATTTTTCAAAAGAAACTTTGCAGGCTAGAAGGGATTAGCAAGAAATATTCAAAGTGATGAAAAGCAAAGACCTACAACTCAGATTACTCTACCCAGCAAGCTATCATTTAGAATGAAGGACAGATAAAGAAAAACTAAAGGAGTTCATCATCACCAAACCAATATTATATGAAATGTTAAAGGTTTTTCTTTAAGAAGAATATCAAAACTATGAACAATAAAATGGCAATAAACACATATCTATCAAGAACTGAATTTTAAAAAACCAAGCAGAACAGAAACAGAATCATGGATATGGAGAATGTTTTGATGGTTGCCAGATAGGAGGTGGGGTGTGGGGGAATGGGTGAAAAAGGTGAAGGGATTAAGTAGTACGAATCGGTAGTTACAGAATAGCCGTGGGAATGTACAGTACAGCATAGGGAAAAGAGTAGCCAAAGAACATACTCATACATGCAGGACCCATGGACATGGACAATGGTGTGGGGGATTGCCTGAGGGGGTGGAGGGGGCTGGGTGCAGGGGGATGAAGAGGGGAAAGTTTGGGACAATTGTAATAGCATAAACAATAAAACATAATTAAAAAATAAAAACTTAAAAAGGAAAGTAAATTTCTGTTGCTTAAGACACCCAGTCTGTGGTACTGTTATGGCAGCCCAAGCAGCCCAAGCAGATTAATATACCATTTTACACTGAGATATTTTTGCTAGGATGCTCTAGTAGTTTTTATTTTTTTGTACTTGGATCTACACTTAATGTTTGAATTTTAAGTGTTTCATGTTCTCTGCCTATCCCTAGTGCTCGACACATACGTAATAGATACGATAAATATTTGTGAGTGATGGAGGGAACAACATTGCTAACAAAGTAGAAGTAGTGTGACTTACACAGACTGAGTTGGACCTGGGGCAATACTGGGCATGGAGTAGTTAGAAGCCCCAAGAATGTTTGGACTTAGTTGCTATAGAAGCTGAGTTGCTTAGATCTCGGGCATATGCCACCTTGAGTCTGTATTCTTTTCAACTGATGCCATGCCTAATGAGTGGTGAGAAAAATGGCTTATATGTCGGTGAGGGTCTCTCCTCACTCAGCCATGTGTTCCGGGCTTCTTGTTTGGCTATTGCCACTGCAAAGTAGAGTTAGTAGTTTGCAGAAATTTAACAGGAAGGGAATGATGGTAATTGAAGCCACTGGTGCCTAGCATCTCAAATGGATGAGAGCCTTCAACCCAGGCCTCATGTCACACTATGAACAATACTTTTGTGTATGTCTGTGTTTAAACTCATATACATAAGTCTGTGTTCTATGAGTAAAGGCCTATTCATTTAGAGGAAAAAGAGCCTGCTCCAAATTTCCCCTCTGGAACTTTGTCTTTAGTGAGGCCAACACAGGTTAGCTATTAAGACTGATATGCTAGGAGCACACTGACGCTTAAAAAAATTTATTAATTGATATTAGAGAGAGGAAGGGAGGGAGAGGGGAGAGAGAAAGAGAAAGATTTACTTTTTGTTGTTCCACTTATTCACACATTCCTTGGTTGATTCTTGTATGTGCTGTGACTGGGGATTGAACCCACAGCCTTGGCATATGGGGACAGTGCTCTAACTGACTGAGCTAACCCACTGAGCTATCCAGTCATGGCCCAGCACACTGAGTTTTGTAAGAGCATGTCATATGCAAAGACTGTTACAGGTGGAAGAAACAAATTAAGTGCGGGGTTTCTGGAACTGCAGTCAATCACTTATCACATCAACGTGTTTTAAAAGAACGATATTTACATTTCATCCGAAGTGACCCTTTGATGTACAGCTAAGGACTTTTCAGCAATGTGTGTTTTCCAGAAATGCATATGAGGATTCAGTCTATGAGCATCCACATTAGCAAACCATTTCATCTGTGTTATCAGTACCTCTGGACTGTCCAGGTGGAAGGGACGGTTCTTGACGGTTTGAAACTTTCCCAGGCTATACAGGCATGAAATTTTGCTTGTGTGTGGGCTGAGTCATCACGGTGTTGCCTACTGTAGCCTTGCTGTAGCAATCATATCCAAGAAATTGTGGGACTATATGATAGGTTATTTAGGAACTTATTTTCATGTGTGATAGAAAAGTACCTAGTACATAATCCTGGTTCTGAGAGCCTTTGAAGGGTTTGGAGCTCGGGGGTGACATGATCTGACTTGGGATTTATCAGGATCGCTGTGTCCAGTGGACTGAGAATGGATTCAGTGGGAGCTGGGACAAAGCAGAAAGACCAGATTGGAGAGGATGGAGAGCAGGGGCTTGTGGGACTCGAGGGCTAATTTTCCCTTCTTCACCAGGTCCTTCTGTTTGTCTCCTGCAGAGTGCTGGGGTAGGATTATTTTTGGTGTGGCCACCTCACAGCCTCTAACTTCCCTTTCTTAGCACTCTGTCTTCCCCAGCTCTTGTAAATGGAGGTTAAGTGCATCCTGGAGGATCTCCCAGAGAGCTGATGGCCGTGCCTTGGAATAGTCCTGATTCACAGTCCCTTGGCTTTAACTAACACCATGCAAGTGTCCATCCAGGGCGTTGACCTCCCTCAGGATGAGAGTCATAATTCACCAGGGAGAAAATGGATATCTTGTAGCTGCCTGCTCTTAACTCCTTTAAAGCTGCAGGACAAATGACCTCGCTGAACACACTTCATGCAGGGAGGGATGAGTAATCTCAGAGAAGGGAATAAAAGTCGACAAAGCTCTGAACCTGGGGAAATTGCAGAGACACCGGCTTTCTTCTCTCTTGTGTGTGTGTGAATTGTGGAAGGGAATAGTTAGGCACCTCTGGGAGCCTTGGAAAGCCCTGACACACGGCTCTTCCTGGGCAATTTCCCCTGGATATCACTTTATTTCCTGAATTGTGAGAACAGCTAGTGTGGAGCAGGGGAAGAAAAGTGCGTTAGTTACCGTGAAATATGGTCATCTGATTACTTGTCAACTACAGATTTGAGGATGGAAAGATTCTGAAAACCTTGATCTACCCAAGGAGAGAAAATCGCCTTTGTGTAGAGCAGGATTTCTGACCCTTGGCACTGGGGATAGTATGGGTTGTACAATGCTTTGCTGTGTGGGCTCTGCTCTGCGTTGTAGGATATTTAGCTGCATCCCTAGCCTCTACTCTCTGGATGCCAGTAGTACCTCCGGGGCTGTAACAGCCAGAAATGCCGCTAGCCATTTTCACAAGCCCCCTGGTGGGGGAGTAAGTTGCCCCTTGGTTGAGGAGAGCCTCTGTTTAGGCTCAGCGGGCCTTTGGTGTAGACAGGATTTTTTTTTTTTTTAAGCTCCATGTCCTCTCTGGCTAATGATATGAATGGAATTAAAACTAATAGTGGCTTCTGCTTGGTCTCTAGGACAGCAGAGCATGCACTGTTGTGCCTTGAAAGAACAATTTTTCTGTGTTTTAACTAATAAGGCCCTTGTGATGCCTGGGTTCTGGGCGCATCAACAAACAAGCATGCCTGTTCGGCAGAGAAACCCAAAACGGCGCACACTGATTTCCAGGGGAGGGGCATGTTTTCTTTCCCTCTTTCTCCTGGATTCATGCAATAATTAGCCAAAGTAAGATGAATATTGGCTCATGCTTAACTGCTTTTACAGCATACTCGCTGGCACTGACCCAGTAGTGCTAAACCAATTATTTTTTGAACTTTATGGCTTTAAATAATCCCTTGCTCTAAAATTCCCTGTACCCCTCAGCTACTTAACCACAGGCCCCTCTGCCCTAAATCCTTTTCTTGTACTTTGTAGCTTTTTAAGCAAGGCCCCTCTTTAAGAAGACATAATCCCTTCTCTGTAGAAAACATGAAAGACCTTGAACAAATCAAGATTTCTCCATGGAGAATTCAGCTAATCCTGTGCTTAGCTCCTAACAAGGAAATCCATCTCTCCACCAAGCACGCCATTACCCGGACTAATGCCTGACTTGAATAACAAGCAAATTATTGTGCTTTTAATTGTACCCTGCTCGGTCACAAAGCACATCTGAGAGAGGAATGTGCCGAGTTTTTCCAGGAGAAACAGGTCATGCTTCTAATCCTTCTTTTCTGTCGCCTGCTCCCTCCCCCTTTCCAATCTTTTCTCTTCCCAGCAGTGCACAGGGGGAAAAAAAGACAGCTAAATTATGTTTAAAATGGAAGAGTCAAAAGAAGAAAAGGGGGGTAAATACTGACTGGAGAGGAAGAATTACCCGGGCTCTGCAGCATGGCTCATTTGAGGACAGTCAGTGTCGTCATAACCGATGACCAGAGGGCAGGCTTTGTGCCCTAAACCAGGCTGCCTCGCCTGGGCACTAGGGACATTTCAGGTTGGATAATTCTTTGTTGTGGGGGACCGTCCTGTGCATTGTGGGATTTTTAGCAAGTCCCCAAGTTGTGACAACCCCAAATGCTTCAAGACATTGCCAAATGTCCCCTGCTTCAAGACAGTACCAAATTGGGGCAAAATCGCCAATGGTTGACAATCACTGACCTTCCATACTGGGATTCATTTGCTTTTATCCTCAGGCTCTCCCTCCTGTGCACACCCCCATGAAAACATTGGCCCCCGTGGTGAAACGGGGGAAAAGTATGCTCGTTATAAAGGTAGAATGAGTGGAAAGGAAAATTACAGCAACATGTGTGTTGTCAGGGGTGGGAGAGTGGGAAGCCCCCTCAACACCCAAGATTGGAAGAAGTCGTAGAAGTTGATTGCAATTCTGGCTTCCATTCTTAAGTGGCGGTGCCTTTGGGTGAGCAAGCCAGCTTTTGAATGCCTCTACCTTGTGCACTTTGGACTTGGGCTTGTGGTGGGGGAGATAAGGAGTGATGGAGAGGCTGCAGAGATGAAGGAGTCTGTTGCCTGTGGATGCTCACACTCTCCACTCACCCTGTTTAGGACGCAGCCTCCTATCCATTGTTCAACTGGTGACAATTTGGTCTTGGACCTGACAAACAGGACCAATGAAAGCTATCTATGAAAAAGACATTATGCAGACGTTGAGTTGCACTTGTGTTACAGCCATTGGGGCAAACATTTTCTCACTCCTGGAGAAGGAAAGAATATACCCTACTTTAGTAATTTACAAGAAGCATTATTGCTTGTCCTCACCGCCAGAAGCTAAATCTGGGAAACTAGTGCATTGCAGTGAGCCTCTATTTCCACCAGATGGCGGTGTACGTCTTCCTCTGAAGCCCTGCTGAAGGCAGCTAGCAGTGGCTCCTGGGCCTAAGCAAGACAAGTGCCACTTGTCTTTCGGAGACAGCCGGCTCCTCTCATTGTTGGCACAAACAGCCGCAAACAGTTGCACTGACCACACAACTCTAAGCCACATTCCAGAGTGCTGCTGTCTGCTCAGGAGTGAATGCTGGGAAAATGAACCAAGCTGTTAATTTCCTTGATTGGGGGAAAAATAAGATCTCAAGTAACAATGGGCGTAATTTATTTTTCCAACAAGAATAGGGGCAATGCCATTTCATCCCCCCCTCCTGACTGCTACCATAAATGAAAGCAATCACCTAATTAGTCCTGAATTGCTAACCGGCAGGGTGAAGGATCTGCTGAAAATCAAGCTGAAGTGGGGACCTAGGAGAAAAGGATGTGGTTTCTTTGGGAGGAGGGGCTGTGGGGAAGGGAGGCGGGGTGAAGGCCTGAAGCCCTCTGTGGGGCCCTGGGCCTCTGCAGTCTGGGGACTGTGCTGGCCCTGACCCTTCGAGAAAAGAAGGCTCAGGGAGTTCTCCAAGACATTCATTCTATGCAGGTGAATGGCTTTCTAAACAGAGGGAAAAGAATCTGTTGGGGAAGACATACCAGTGAGTTCCTTTTAAAGGGTTACAAATGCAGATCAGGAACAGAACCCAGCCCTGAGTCTCCTTCTCCCCACTGCCCCCCCGCATGATGGGGCCAGACAGGCAGACCCCACAGGAAGGCTCCTTGGTCAGTGCCCTCTCTCCTGACACACAACGAGGGAAATTACAGGCAAATCTGCACCCAGGTTAGGCTTTTAGTTAGTCATCAAGAAACACCCCGAAGGAATGAAATCAGTGCTTCGTTTCAGATTTTGTTTTTTGTATTTGTTAGTCCCCTCATCCCCAGCTGACACAATGGGCTGTCCCCCTGCCACTCTATCAGGCACTCTTCTCGGACGAAAAGTGAAGCAATAATGGGGAAGTGGGCAAGTGCTGCCATCTTTCCCTTGAAGCCTCCACAAATTGAAGTACTACTTTATTTGTTCGGAGATGACTTCTTGTTTTTTAGTTAGATATGACTTTAATTGAAATACTTACTAATGCGATCTATCACAACTGTAAACTGTCAGTGTCCACAGCTGTTGCTTTTTTAGAGCAATCTGGCAAGTGTGTGTGGGTAGAAACAGACTTGGAAGGTTGAGGGGAGTTGGTTCAGGCTCTCTCTCTTCCCTACTTTGCTGGCCCACAGGCCCTCACCCCCGCCAGAAACATATGCTCCTCTTCCTCAGAGGCACCCACTTCGATTCTAGGGTGCATCTGTTGTTTTTGGCTGCTAAACAGCCATTCCCTCTCTCCTGGGAAGGGTGCCTCATTTTTTTTGGGGGGGGAGCTACCCTTCTCACCATCTCAGTTGGTGAAACTTAGATGAAATTGACCCGGCGCTCCTCCTCACATGCTGGGGGGTAGGCATGCCGCTCAACTCCGGCCAGAAGTCTTGCGTCCCATTCCTCTTGGCCGCAGTAATGGGCCCTTAGGGAGCCAGAACTCACAAAGGAACACCAACAACCAACCAAAACAAAAGTGGATGCCTTAAATTTGATCTTCAGAAAAGCAATTATGAATTTTTAGTATAAGTATGTCTCAAGTATTTTTGTGGAACACACTTCTACTCAAAAATTGTTGTTTACTTGAACCTCTACTTCAACGAGGCATCCTGTATGTTATCTGGCAACCTTGTTGTTTCTGAGAATATCTGAGTAAAGCAGGTCGAGTCAGGATCAGCACAGGACTTTACTGGAGTGAGTACTTAAAAAAAACTTGTTGGGGTTGGTGGGCTGGTAGGACAGACGCTTGCAACTGCTGGTGGCCGTCTTTGCTACTGTGTGGGGACAGCCGCCTGAAATGGAAGCCCACACTACAGGCAACAGACCTGCTGCCTCTGAACAGGTGGATGGAGATGTTCCTGAAGCTGGCCCTCTGGTTCACGAAGGCCAGGGTGCCGATGGCCAGGTGGGATCATCATTTTCTGCCCTTTGAGCCAGGAAAGGACAGACACCAGGAACCGAGCATGGCTTTTACTCAGCTCAGAGGGTGCCGAGTGGGTTTTGGGCAGCAGAAATAACTGACATCGGCTATACGCTTCTGTTGTTTCTAATTGTAAGCTTTGTCCTGTTGCATTAGTTCTTCATGACGTCGTGGCTGGAGACATGGGCTGATACACTTGCCTTTGGAATGGGAGACTTGAATTTTGTATTCGTCTCTGCCTGGTTGAGTGGCCTTTGAGTCACTGTGGCCTCTATAAAGTCGAGTTTCTTGTTCTGAAAACTAAAGACAGGGTTTATCTTAATTCATTCAGGCTGCTATAACAAAATTCCAGGGACTGCGTAGCTTATAAACAACAGAAATTTATTTCTTCACCATTTTGGAGGCTGGCAAGTCTGAGATCGAGGTGCCAGCAGAGTTTGTGGGGGCCCCCTCGTGGTTTGCAGATGGAGTCTTTTTGCTATGTCCTCACAAGGTGGAAGGGCAAGAGAGCTCTTTGTGGCCCCTTTTATAGAGGCACTAATCCCATTTGTGAGGGCTCCACTCTCATTCTCCGATCACCTCTCAAAGGCCCCACTTCCAAATACCATCATCTTGGGGGTTAGGATTTCGACATGTGAATTTGGGGGGCACTGATATTCAGACTGTGGCAGACATACTTTCCCCATAGGCGGGGGGCGAGGAGTCCACAAGGTAACGAGTGGAAGTACCTGACCCAGGCCTGCTGTGGCGTGACTGCCCCACAGTGGTCTTCTCTTCTTTCCTCTTGTGAGAGGGAGGATGTTTTTAGCTTCTCTCCTATGTAACTTAAGAAGGATAATCAAAGCCTGAGGAACAAGTATTGCTAGCACTACAGCTGTTCCTATTATCACCACTCATCATTTGTTTACACTTGGTGGTTTTCAAGCATTTTCACATATATCTTCTCACTTCCTGTTTTGGCACAAAATCTCCACTCCCTTTATCTTGGTTTTCTGCTTTGTATTTTCAGGAAGAGAGCTTTGCTTTGTGTTATACATAAAAGGGAAGCATTTGAAACTTGGTTGCTGTCTTTCCATATCTCAGTGGCCTTTATCCAATTTTATTTGGATATTTGAGATTAATTGACAAAACATGTCTCTCCTCCATTAAAGTTGGTAATTTTCCTCTGTTGAAGTGGGTCCCTTTAACTGAAATGAAAAAGTGAGGCGGTGACAGCACTATTTGATAGTATCCTACGTGGAATTTTCTAGAACTTAGGGGCAGGTTTGGGACATCTAATCAGGGAAGAGGTTAGATTGGGAACTTTACAGAGTAAGAGGGATCACCTAGATCATGTACTCCTTTTACAGGGTGACTGAGCAGAGTGTGGAGGGTCCCCTCAAGCTTGGGTCCCCTCGAGGTTGACCCAGTATGTGGTGAGTCAGGACTGGCATTCAGTCCTCCTGACTTGCCTCCCTGACTGCAGGTTTCAGGAGACTTGGTGAGCCTGACGGCATGTGCACCCTGGGGACATTTCAGAGAGGTGTCAGGTGGTTGGGTGGCTTTGTTTTAGAACCCCGGCATGTCCATGAAATCCAGATGGGTGTGTGTCTCCAGTGGGGAAGAACGTTGGAAGGGGCAGAAGGTCCTTTGAGGGTCTCTGGGACTGTGCCACAGGGGCCTGAAATGTGGAGAGGGCAGGGGTGAACTTTAGACAGATGTTCACAAGGGATACATTTGTTCTTTCCCGGCCGTGAAATAAGAAAGCTACAGATCCTCAGGGAATTGAGCAGTAGGAAAGTCACCTTTCAGAGGGCTGGCATAGCACTGCTGTCCCCAGTCTGTTTCGCAGTATCCCCTCCTCCTCTCCCATGCCGCCCCTTCTTCCTACTCTTTTCTTTTGGAGAAGAGGTTTCTCCTCTCTCACCCTCAACCCTCCTCTTGCTTTGTTTGTATCAGGGAGGGAAAGGGAGAAGCAGCACACTCCAGTGAAAGAACACAGTGAAAGACTCTTTCCCAGCTGTGAGTTTGGATCGGTTTCTTAAGCCAAGCCTCATTTTTCTCGTCTGTAAAATGGACACAAACATGTCTACTCTCTGACTATTGTGGAGATTAAGTGAGATTATATTAATACATATATGAGATTAAATATATTACCTTTCTGGTACATGATAGTTGTTTAATAAATAGTAATTCCATTCTCTTCACTGTATCAGGAATGCTGGGGAGAGGAGAGAATTGCTAACATGGAAGAGTGTTGAGATACAATTGATAGTGGTAGCTGCTGCTCTACCAATTTATTACATGTTAGTTACTCCCCTGAACGCCTTAGGTTTAATTTATCTAATACAGCAGCCCTATGAGGTAGGTGTTTTTATTATCTTTTTACAGATGTGAGTGCCAAGGCCCAGAAACAATTTGCCCAGAGCCATGCAGCTTGTGGGGCGGCAGTTGTCTTGGGTAAGCCGTGCTGCTCCAGGGGGAGCATGTCCTCGAGCTGGTTGTGCAGACTCACCCTGGGAGGGTAGATGAGGCGTCGGAAAGTGAGCAAAGCAAGGTTGCTGGTAAAGAAGGGGTGCACCCTGTCTCTGGGCTGAGTTTTTACTTCAGTCTGATTGGAATCCATCAAGTGAGCTGTGGTCATCTGCACATGACTGGCAGGTGGAACAGGAGGCCATGAGTGTGGCTTTCAGGGGCCTAGAAAAGGCCTCCCTCTGGCTGTACCTCAAATCACAGCTCTTCACTTTGTTGGAAAGCTTTGGAGGTCTGTGTCTTCTTACTGTTTTCCAAAGACTTCATTCTGTACAGCTAGCGCTTAAATGGTACAACTCCTCTCCCCTCCCAGCCAGTAGCTAAACATATTTCTTTTCTATTCTCTCTTGGGGGTGGATGAAACCCTAGTATCACAAATTCTATGGGAGAGGGAAATTCCTCAGACTGGCTGGTGCTGTGATACTGATAAACAAATGAAGAAAAGAGAATAGACTCTGCTCCTGGGGTAACTGGTAAGACCCTTTCACCAGCCCCGACCATGGTCATATCATGCTCACTGCCCCTATTTCATACTGGAGGGCTACCTCATCCTTCTTCCCCCAAACCGA
This sequence comes from Desmodus rotundus, assembly GCF_022682495.2. Classification (NCBI taxonomy): domain Eukaryota; kingdom Metazoa; phylum Chordata; class Mammalia; order Chiroptera; family Phyllostomidae; genus Desmodus; species Desmodus rotundus. The sequence goes on along the minus strand of NC_071387.1, from coordinate 40,636,476 downwards.
CTCAGTCCAGTCCAGTGGGCCCTGCCCCTATAGCCTAGCAGCGAGAGACACTGAAGTCGAGACTCTGATGGGGCCACCAGTGACCCAGGATCTTGCTCTCTGATGTTCTGTCCCTTCTTTGGACTGTTATTCTTGAAAATCAGGTTTACCTGGGGCAGCACTGCCTTGCCTGTGGGCCTGTGCAAGTCCAGGTTCCTGTTCAGCCCTCAGGGGTATTCTTAATAGCTTTCTTTAGGCTGATCTTTACGTGGGAGGGCTGAGCTGAGAGAGGCTGCTAGTCCTGCCTTGTACTAGAACCAGCGCTTTCCCATTAGCCTGTCAGCTCTGGAATGGACCCTGGGCCTGATCCTGATGTTCCACTCTTCATGTTGAGCCTCTCTTTAAGGCCTCCTGTGCCCTTTCCAGCTAGATATACTCTCTGTTCAGTAGAGAGTTTCTAATAAAGTTACACCCCAGAAGCAGGTAAGACAGGGCCTTTGTTCTTTCCACTAAGAAAATTTTGTGGTCCCTATGGCATAGACACTGTTGTTCACAGGTGAGAATATAATCATCTACAGGAAGGATTTTACTCCACATATTTATGTCAGGCTTGGTCTTGTGACTTGCTTTGGCCAATGGAATGTGAGTGGAAGTGCAATGGACCCATGTGGAGTTCTGTGTGGTTACTTTGCCTTTGCCTTCTTGATGGTGGAAGCCTGTGTCAGGTTGTTTCTGCTGGCCCGGGCCCCTGAGTGCCCACCATGAAGAGAGCCACCTTGCTGACCCTAGATGTAAATGTAGCATGAAACAAAAATAACCTTCGTTGTCTTTTAAGCCATGGGGAAATTCAGATTACTTGTTATTGCAGCATAGTTTTGCCTGTCCTGACTGATTTGGCCCTTATGTAATGCTCACTAGAAGGAAGCATTAGTCTCCCAGTTCTTGCTGCATCCTAATAAATACCGCACACTTATTTACCTTACATTTGTATTGTCCAGAGGGCTACTGGAGCTTCCCAAAAGACCTGCCTGAAGGCAATTTTCTGTGTCTACCTAGAAGCTTCTTTTCTCAAACAATCACATATACCTTATCAGTCTCTCAGTCCTGGCAACCATTGGCAGACTACATAGTGTATGTCCTGAGTTTGTAAAGGACTTCAAGAAATGATAGCTGTGCTAAATCTTAATATATGCAATTATAAAGAAATTGTCCAAGTGGGTTAATGTACAGTTGCTACTACAGTGATATATATATACACACACACACACACACACACACACATATACACACACACACACATATATGTATATATATATGTATAGCCTTTTCATTGTATCAAGAGAAGATAAATATATTCATCAAACAACTCCTGGTTGCATAAGGGACTTCCCTGTTGCCTTACATTTCTGAAGTAGAACCCTTATCCCATTTGTTGAGTAGTCTAATCTGCTGAGCAGTAGCGAGCATTAGGTGTTGTTTTATGTTAGTACCCACTGTATAGATAAGGTATCCAAAGCAGGGGCTGGCCAAATCCAGATCACCCCTGTTTTATTTATTTATTTATTTTTTCCTTCAGTGAAAGTTTTATGCAGACACAGCCATGCCATTCCTTTATGTATTGCTCATGGCTGCTCATGTGCTGTTACATCAGACTTGAGTGTAACAGATAGCGCGGCCTACGGAGCCTCAGCTATTGACTATCTGGTCCTTTAAGAAAAAGCTTGCTGACCCCTGATGGACACAGAGGTATCAGCTGACTTGTCTAAGATCAAACACTCCTAAGTGGCAGTGGGTTGTCTTACAATTCTCCACTTTTGGAGATTGATTTGTTCATTTTGCTTACCACGTCTGCTTCATATAGGAGACTGAGCACCAGCTCCCTGCCCGCCACCCCCAATCCCAGTGGAAAAGTAGACTTTATGGTAAAATTTCTACAGCATAAAAATATAGGTGAGCTACAGTATTGTCAAGGAATGTGATAGCTGGCAGCGCCAGGGATGAGGGGAAATAATAATAATGTAAGTGAAGTATATACATCACATCCTCTAGATGTCTCAGCCGCAAATGATAACATTTGAGTCTACAACACAGGTCATTGTGGTTTTCTGTTTTTGAATTGCAGTGTTTTAGCTTTCTTTTTCTCTTGGGTGCAATTAGCCCCATTTCATGAAAAAAAAAATCTCAGCTCTTCTTCTGTAGATCTCTCCTCATCCCCATTTCTGAAGAAGCTCAAGGTCATCAGAAAATTAGAGATGTAAAGCTTTATAAGTGCCTACAAGGAAACCACATGCATTTACAGTTGAAGGTTAAGACATCAAACCTCAGAAGGTACCCTGGGTTTTGCAAGTGACATGTGCTTCCCAGATCTGCTTGAATTTCTTTCCAGCACCATATTGGGGGAGTTAATTCTAGTGTATTTTATAGTATCTGGCCCAGCCAGAGATTGCTTTATTTCATTGCATAAATAACAAAGATCTTCTGTGCATTCCTTTATTTCTCCCTTTGAGCGACGAGAATTGCAGCAGACCTGAGATTTGCACACATCTACTTGATGTGAGCATGTACTGAAGATGGAATAATAAGGACTGACTTTTATAGACCTCTCATTAAAACTCACCTTCAGAAAACATTCCTGTTCCTTCCTTATAATCAAATGACACCTCATAACCACCTAACGATTTTTAATATCCCCTAGACTCCACCAAACTGCACTGGAGCTCAGGCATGTCTAGCTAGTCAGGAAACAGGGTCTACTGTCATATTTAAAAGCAGTTATTGGGACCAGTTTTACAGGCAGTGGGCTAGGACAATTCAGAAACAATTGCTTATGTGATAGTTAGAGGATTTGTCCCTGTCAAACAGTTAATATTGCTTTAATACATGAAGTAGGCTGTATAAGATGGCAATAATGAAAAATGTCAGGAAAGACAATATCAATTGTTATTCAACATCCACATCAAAGATTACTTTTTTGTCAGTAGCTTTTAGAAAATGTATTTTCCATCAGATCTGATTGCGTTCGTCTTTGAAGTGCTCCATCCTCCCGGTAGATTTAATGTGACATCTAGGCACTTTTTAGTCCCTGGGCCTCTGAGGCGATTCAGAGAGGCACAACAAGCCATCACAGGTTTATCCTCAAAGGCCGACACTGTCTGTCTGATTTATTGTAACTTTAAGAATCATCTCCAGCAAAGCATGAGCCTTGCAACCCATCCACAGCGTCAGACTTTTATCAATTCATTTGTATGCAGCCGGTACCTCTTGGAACCGAGAGCCCTATAGCCACTCATGGAAAATGCATTACCTGCGACTAATCCTTTTTATCTTTAAAGTCTGTATTTTTTATGTATAAGTCATTTTGGGTTATCATAAAATATACATAATTCTCCCTCCCCTCCCCCCCAAAAGAGTCAAAATGGAAAGGGAATATATAATAAGTTATGAGTGTGTGGTGTTCTTATCAGCAAGGATTCTAAATAAACAGCTCTCTTTATGTAAACACCGAGGAATATAAAGCAGTGATTACTTTCCATGGGAAATAGGAATGCTTCCATTTTTTTCTTCTTTTAGGTTTCAAAGTGAAACAGTGAGATTAATCATTGAAAATATGCTCATACGGGCTTCTGTTTCGCAGTGTGCTCACTTGGGTGCGGAGGCGCTGGTGGGGTGAGGGGTGGGAGGGGGTGGAGGCTAATGGCCGATGTTCCATTTCACAAGTTTCCCCAATTGCTTCACTCCACAGCCATTTTCCAAGCCATTTGTGAGTGGCCTTAATTAAGAGGACTAGAAATGTGTCTCCTGGAGGGACTGGGTTAAGTCTCCGTCACCAGTGCCAATTCGATGAGGTTCCAGTGTCTGACTTCAGTGGCTGTGGGAGCCCTGTCCCCAACGTCCTACCTGTTATTTGCTCTCTCGTGTTCTGTACTTGTTTCAGATAATTAAACTCTGCTCAGGTCTGAATCTTCACAAGCACGAGAAATGCTCTTCTGCTTTCCACAAAACATAGGTGCCTGCAGAGCTCCCGGCCAGGACCAGGGGTCAGCACGCTGTGGCCTGTGGGCCAGAGCCTGCTGGGGCCGGTTTTTACAGATAAGAACTCGTTCTTCTTTTGTTTATGAATTGTCTGTGGAAGTCTTCATGCTGCAACAGCAGCGTTAATGGTTTCAACAGGCTCTATGGCCCATAAAATAAAACATATTGGCTCTCAGGCCCTTTAGAGGAAAAGTTGTTGACCCCTGTCTTGGAACTATACCTGCAATTTAAAATTAATTACCAAATTGAGTTACTGAAGCCAGTCTAAGGTTTACTTGGCCCGGGAGTGAAAGGCCTCGTAGGGTTAGAGAAGATGGCCTTAAAGGAGTCAGCGTGAGCTGTCAATGAAAACTTCCGGGCGGGATCGGGCCTGTCAGTGAAGGCTGAGGGGGTGTTTTTTTATTCTTTTATACTGAAGGCTGTTAGAAAACAATATGATATTTTCAGAATCTGCCTAGTTTGGGGGAATGCTGTCTCTTTCTGTGCTAAACTCTGCTTAAATCTTGCTGCTGCAAGGGGATAATAGTTTTCAGGACCTCGGAGGTCACACCCGGTCACAGGGGTTTTATTGTCCTTTTCCTTTTTATAAACTCAGTGCCCAGCTCAGATTTTATCTGCACTGCTTTCAGCCATCAGCCGAAGGTGGGTTTCTTTATGTGCTCAAATGGTCGTGGACGCTCAAGCTGGCATGGTTTAAAGGTGGACCAACGGGCTGTATGCCTGCCAGCCACAGCCAAGCTCTGTGGGTTTTTCGGAAAGATTGTTAAAAAGGGATAGGCGGCCCCTGGGGCAGGAATGGTGACCACGTCACTCACCACTTTCAGGGCTCTGGGGGGACTCATTTCTTTCTTCTCTGATAGAAACAGAAAGCCAAGAAGCATGATCTTTAGATGAAGAGGATTTTAACCAGAAAATTTGCAGTCATTACGAGTTCCCGTCTATTATTTCTACATGGGGCTTATCTTTGGAGAAAGGATCTCAGGGCTCTTGTTGGAACTTGCTTAAAAACAGTGGGCTGAGTATATTAGTATCCTGTTTACCACAAGAAAGAAAAAAAATCATTTCAAAGTAATGTCTGAAGATGTTAAGATTTTTATGAGCGTTTCACATAATGCTCCCATGTATCACTTTGACAAAAAAAAAAATCAGGTGATTTATTCTCATAGATGTTGCTGACACATTAGCAATTTATAAACTTATATTGTATGCAAAGTCTAAACGTGGGTTGATGTAGAGATACCTTTCAACCCTCATTTTTACTGTTCCACCTTTGCTTTCCCTGGCCACTTCACGCTATTAGCCATTCTCTAACATTGGCCTTCTCTTCAGTCTTCTACCTGGAATTGTCCTCCATACCCTGCTGCCCTTGTTCACCCAGAAACTCCAGCTCTTATTTCAAGACCCAGTACAACTGTCCCTTGTTCTGTGAAATCTCCTGAGATTTCTCCCTCGCCCCCGTCCTTACTCATAACCTCACTGGAGTTGCCCATAGCACTTGCACATGCTCTGTCATCGTATTTACCGAGTCGTGTGGCCTCTTTATATGAGGTCCTTGAAGAGGGGGACTGAGGTTTAATTGGCCTCTGTGTCTCCTGTACTGTGGGCAGTGATTTGCATAAATAGATACTCAAAATGCTAACTGAAAAGAAACTGCAGGACTATAATTTTATAGCACAAAGAAACCTTTAAGAACATCTAATCTAAGTCCTTTCTTGTGTAGATAGGGTCTGAGATGTAAAGAAATCAGGAGTTGCTTAAATTATTACCCCTTTTGGAACCTTTCTGGGTTTCAGCCCATGTGTCACTTTACGTCCAGGGCTGGGGCTGGCTTCTGCAGAGCTGGCCCAAGAGCTGAGGAGAGGAGGGGAAAGCTCTGGAAAGGTTTGTCTTCACACCTTCTACTTACAGAAAGGAAAAGCTGAAACAAAACAGAAAACACAGGACAATGACTTACTCATGGCCAGACTTCCTCCCCCACTGCAGCCCAGTGGGAGTTGAATTTCCCTACTTGATGGACAGTGAGGCTACCAAGAGGTGAGGCTGTGAGGGGTCCAAATTTCTCCGCAGTCTCCTCCCTTTCAACTGCCAGGATAGAACAAGTCTTCCCACAGGAAGCAGATGCCGGGACCTCTGATGTCTCCCCTCAGAGAAACTCCACTGATAAGTACCCTCCCATCATTTACCATTGGCTCAGATAGGGAGATGGCAGAGAATCAGAGCTGGGGCTGGAGAGGAGGAGAGAACACAGAGGCCTGTTCAAGAGAGCAAAAGGAGAGGGGGATGAAGGCATACATGGAGATGATTCTGCATGGGTGCCATCATTTGCCTTGAGATTAATCAGAGAGAGAGATGAGAGATATGTTTCCTTCTCAAATGGTCTTAAGGGTGTTCAGAGGAAGTTCTCCCTGTCTTTTTTTTACCCTCTCTAACCCTTTTCTTCTCTCTCTCCCTGCCCCCCCACATGCATGTGTATGTAACATAGCTTTGTCCCTTTGGCGGATAAAAACCTGTAGACCCAGGGTTCCAGAGCAGAGCACGCATACCCCTGGGCTGGTTGTGCCTTTCTAATGGAAGGGATCGTAAAATGCTCCAGTCGGAGAGTGGGGTGCTACAGGAGTGAGGCACAGCGTAATAGCATGGGTGGAAGCACAGCAGGGCACAGGCAATGGTTCATGGTGAGGGAGATGTAGGAAGGTAGCGCAGAGAGACTTTGCTTAGTTTCATGGTAACTGGCCCGGCGTCCGCTGCTGGAGCTACTTCTCCAAAGCCATTCTTGAGGATGCCCAATGTCAGGCAGGATCCACACCCTTTTCATGTAAGAAAACAGGGGACATGAAAAACACTAGACTCAGTGGCTGAGACCCAGGGAGGTAAAGTGACTCCTCTCCAGGACCCAACAGCTGGTTGGTGCAAAGCTAAGGCTAGAAAGTCAATTTCCTTATTTGCAGAAGTAAAATGTTGGGCTAGATGATTTCTGAAGTTCTTTCCAGTTCTAATAAGTTTAGAATGATATGACTTTTGTTAAGGCTTTAAAGAAATTAGACCAAATATTATATTTGGGGGATTTTGGGGCCATATTTGACATGAGTGTATGAAGTAAATTCCTTACTCCAGTTTTAGCACTTGAATGGATGGGTGCCATTATGAGTCTGCAAAAAGGCACTCAAACTCTCGAGCAAATGTCTCAAGAGCAGATTTTATTTCTCTTGTTGTGGCCCTTGAATGCTACACTTGTTACATCTGAGTGCTAATTACTGGAGATTAATTAGTCAGCATGAAAGTACTTCTGCTGCAGCCCCCCAATTACTGAACTGCACTTGATATGTGCTACCTGCAGGCTCTCCGCAGTCATCAGGGGGTGGCACTCTTTGGAGGCCATCAGCAAGCCTTTTGACAATTTTCTAGGCACATTCTCAGAAGAACAGCTGTCAAAGGTGGATGTCTGAAAATAATTATTGAAAAACAGCTAACTCCAGAAATGGAGGTAGCTTGGCTAATAATCCCAAGGAGTCAGGGGTTTCCCAGTGATTAAAGGTGGGTCATAGGAGATGATTCTTTTGGGTCTATTTCTGGCTCCGTGAAAGCCCTATGGCCTGAACCTGGATGATCGGATTCATTCCACATCTTTTTGCTTCTATCTGGGTCCATCAGAAGCTACTGTCAGTATGGATATTGTGAGATTTAATCAATTATCATTTAAAGACAGAAAGATCCTTGGATGAAAGGCATGAAGATAAAAGCAAAGTCCATCCATATTATCACCACTTTCCTATGCTCCTCTTTCTTTTATTAGTGACATGGGAATACACCTGAGTGTGCTTTGGTGCATTTTGTAAAGTAGAGAAAATAACCAGGGAAATTATATTTTCAAAACCAAGTGCCCATTCTTTGTAACTCCTGCACAGTAGACTGGCTGGCATTCGTGTTTCATTTAGCTCTCTATATTGGGTCATCCTCTGGGTCTAACTTTCCCTTATGAATGAATCTCCCATTTTGTCCTGCACAAACCTAGAAGATAATACAAGATAATCACTTTTGAGCATACCAAAAAAGATTATTTATTGGTGGTTATCAAGTGAAAGTAAACTGTCACCCAAATGTGACCTAGAATGGGCTGCCATGTTCTTAGTGGAATTGTTTATTGATCATTTCTTTCTGGTCTTTAGATTTGTAGTTTAGGGGGAAAGACCCACAGATCTCTGAATTTTGAAAAAACAGAGCCATCCTGGCAAGGTGCTAAACTACTCTGATGCACATCTTCCCAGTGAAGAGAGACTAACTCGGACCATGTTTGCAGACATAGATATTTTCGAAGGAAATCAGCTGTTGGCCTGTGCAGGTTAAGCATGGAGGAGCCTACGGCCACTCCCCTTTACCAGCTCTGAAATGACTTTGCTGGAATTAATGCCTTAAATTCAGAGTCGCTTTAATCCATAATCTTAGGGCTATATGAGCACTTGGATGACTATAAATCTTAATGCACAGTTAAGTGTGCAAGCATACATTTCCTTAAGTTCAACTTAATTTTTATTACTCTCATGAGGCACAAAGCTTGTCTCAGGCACTTTCAAGTGCCCCCACCTGCCTTTGCCCAGAACTGCGGCTAAGTCTCAGCGTTGGCTGTGATCAGTCCAGTGCAGGGGCTGCTTGGTCTTCATCAGCTGTCCACACAGGCTTTCAGTTTAGGGCCCTGGTTCTCTTGCTACTTCTGTGCCTCCCTGTGACATGGGAATCTCAGGGAGGCCACCTTGTGGCTCAGTCTACTGGGACATTTTGGGATTTCCTCATTTCTTTAGCATTTACCTGAGAAGTAGGGTAAGGATTGTCTCTGCTCTTGGGCCCTCCAAACCTTTCTAGAAAACTTGGCAGACTCTGCATGGAAAACAGGAATAGGAACACCTGTCTTTAGAACCCAAACCTTCTCTTTTGTGTCGGCTCTCCTTAAAGCTGGGGAAAGAATTCTCTCTTCAAATTCTTTTTCTTCCCAATATTGTGACTATATTCCAGATGCTCTCCATTTCCTTGAGAATTCATATTTTTTGCAAGGTAGGGCCAGGATGTTAAGCTCTTTCTGCTTTGAATCTGTCGCATCTTCTGAAGCAATACACGTTGACAAGACTCCCAGGAGGGAGGGAGGAAAAGTAGTTTACGTTTCAAACCTATAATCCTTCCAGGTTTCAATAGTAATGGGGTTCGAATGCCAGACTTGAGGTACTTGGAGTCAGGTCCACAGGTGGTGAGATGGCATAGGAAGTTTTTGAATGGAGCATGACATGATAGGAACTGTGAGTTAGGGAGGTTAGCCCGACAGTGGTATGGAGCTGGGCTTGGAGCAATATGAGATTAAAGCTTTAGAAGGCTATCATAAAAGCCCAGTGAGAGATAAGAGAAGATTTGATTCTAAAATGCCACTGACTGCACAATGCATCACTTTAATTAGCAGGCGTACCTGTATTTCAGAGGTGAAGTGCGCATTGCTGTGAAGCCAGCGCGTCTTACACCTCAGGACTCGTCACTTGCACAGGCTCTTCCCAAGGCCTGAGTGTGTCAGATTTTGTAGCTATGAGATTGTATGCTTAAAAAAACTTTCCCTAAGTTGTGCGAGCAGCAGGACCCAAAACGTGAGTTCATTCCGGGCAGTAAGTGAAAACTGTTATGGATTCAGGTTTAACAGATGTGTATTAATTATCTATGGTCGTTGGTACTGTGACAACCACACAGATGACACAATATAGTCAACTGCTGTTAAGGAGACATCAGTGACAGTAACAGGAAAGCAGAGATGTTTCTTGGGAAATCTGTGGGTCTTGGAAACATTGTGAGTGATAGGGCACAGGGGATCAATGACGTCCGTCATCTGGACTGCTGAGAAAGAGAGAGTGCTGGCGCTGTGAGGGACGCAGAAGGTGCAGGGAGAACTGCAGGGTTGGGAGTGTGCTGAGGAAACATGAACTGACCTGTACATACCAAATCATCTACCAACATGCTTATCAAACAGATGGACACGTGTGTGTAGGGTCCTGGGGACTGTGTGAGGATAATGATGGAAACCTGGGCAGTTTTAGAGGTAATAATTGAAGCCATAGAAGTGGATGAGGATCTACTGTGTAGAGGACCAGCTTAGTCTCTTTTAATGCCTCCCTTATTAGGGCCTTCCAAGAAATGTCTCCTCACATGTGGTGCTCTGCTTTATTGTATGGTTGACTTTTATACTCTTTGCCCTAAATTCCTTGTTAAAAATAATGTTTTTATTCCTTAATAAAAATAATTTGTATTAACAATAATACAAATAATATTGTATTTACAATAATACAAATAATATTGTATTTCTTTTGTCAGTTGCCTTGAGTCCTTCCTGAGGTGGAGGCTAAGCAGGGCCGATTTTCAGTGCCCAAGTCAGTCAGTCAGTGCTAAGTATTTTGAGTATCACCTCTGGAGATGGGCAAACGTGTTCTTTCTATCCTTACAGTAATCACTAGGTATTAATAGGAGGAGATAATATTCCCATTTTATAGGTGAAAACTGAGATGTAGAAAAAGTGGCTTGACCAAGCGCGTGTGGTGTAGTTAGGGTGTTGTTGAGACTAGAGGTCCATCCCCTCGTCACCACCCCTGTCCTGCCATGAAAGCCCTCTGGCATGAAAGACGAGACCTTCTTTATAATTTTACTTCTTTGGAGAATTTATTTGTGGCCTATTCAGTCAAGAATCCATTTAGCTTTGAGAATATGGTTGATTACATGGAAAATTTAGAATCCTTGATTAAGAACAACATCCCTTTTTCAGATTTTGCTGGAAACACAGGGGTTACTGCAATTGCTATGTAAGTTTTTTAAAAAGGTTTTAGCTGCCTCTGCCAGTTTTCCATTTCCTCCCTACAAAGTACTTATATCCTATGGCATGCTTCTCTTGAAAAGACAACTTTTATTTATTTTTCCATGGCTACATTCCATGCCAACATCCATTCTGAGGTGTTAAATTTTCATGCCTAGGATTAATTTGAGGTAGATAGTGAATGCAAGCTCACTGTATAATTTCGGAAAAGCTATGATGATAACAACGATGTCTTCATTGGATAAATGAAATTACTTTACAGCTATGTATCTACCTGTCTAGTGTATCTATTATGTGGTTGGTATCTATCAATATCTTTAACATTATAGGCAAATGTTGACTCTGAAAATGCCAGTCTCTTAGGTTCTTTCCATGTTGATTTATTTTCAGATTATAAATAATATTGGCAAGATCACATTCAATTGGGATAAGCTTACAGTAACAGTAGATTTTTCTTGATTTCATATTACCTTATACTTGAGATAAATGCAGATTTCACTTTTGCAAGGCATATAATGCACATTTTAAAACAAATCATTTATTTGGGTGTTTTTCAGATTACCTTTGCATTAGCATTGGGGAGAATGAAATATGATTCGATTATTTACCAGTGATAACTGAAGCTTATCCTGTGTACTACAGTGTAGATAAAATGTTACAGGAATTGTTTTTTTGCTTTACCATATTAAGAGAACAACTGCCTCCTCCCAAAATAAGAGGTACTTAGGTGGATCGATAGATGCCTAACTAAAGTGTTTCAGGGGTGTCCAACCTGCAGCCCACAGGCCGCATGCAACCAGGATGGCTGTGAATGCGACCCAACACAAAATTGTAAATTTACTTAAAACATGAGATGTTTTTGTGGTTATGTGTTTTGCAATGTATTTCATATGTGGCCCAAGACAACTCTTCTTCTAGTGTGGCCCAGGGATGCCAAAAGTCTGGATACCCCTGGAAACAATCACAAACACACCTGAATATTTAAGTCAATGAGAATACCCATTTAGAGACAGAGCAAGGGTTTGAGGACTGAATTCAGGTTGTCTTTGATATTTAATGGGAAGAACCTGGTTGTGAGTTAAACCTGTACTGATTCCTTCAGGCATGACTGTGCTGGTTGTTCACATCTGGCACCTCTTCCAACTGGTGGCTGTGTCTGCTCTTATTCACCAGTACCTGCACCATACTGACTGATAAATATTGTAAATATCAACCCTGGTTACACTTGCATAGACTAAATATTTGCTTGGCTGTGTAAGGAGCTGTGTAACCATGTGTTCATCAAATAAATTCTCTGAGCCTTAGTGTACTCATCAGTAAAACGGAAATAATAGGGCTGCTGTGAAGATCCCGTTAGTGTGTAAATGCTTACCATCTTCTCTGGAAAGTAGTAGGAGTTCCCATCTCCCATTCCCTCTATTTTCCTGATCTTGCTTAGAATCCCTCTCCATTCTTGTCCCAGGAATCAGATTCACAGGGCCTTAGAGACTGGAGAAGATGCTGGGGTCACCATGTCCCACAGGCCTTTGGATGTGGGGGATCTATCTTCTTAGTAAACATTTTGACTCCAATCCAGACCATCATCCCTGGCTGCCTTTCCTGCCGGTGTGCATTTCTGATGTGAGACACATACGTGTTTTGTATATACTTTGTTCTGTATTTATTTGGATTCTCGCTGCATCATTAACCTAGTCAGTCAACTTCCAAGTCTGTGCCACCATTAGACATAAAAAAAATGGAATGAGAGATGGCGAAAGGATCAAAGTAAGCGCATTCCTATTAATGGGGGGAATTCTACAAATTGATCTCCCAGGAAAAGAGGGTTAGTAGCATTATTTCAAATGGCAGTGCACAGTTTTGGAAAAAATCCTTTTTCCTACACATTATTCTAAGACGGACCTTTTCTGTTCTATAGCTAATTTTTATGATGGGGAAAGTGTGTGTGTGTGTGTGTGTGTGTGTAGTTTCAGCTGCCAGATAATGTGGCAACTCCTTGGCAACACATATTGCAAAACTTAAGTTACTCTTTTTCCACTTTTATCAGTATCTAATGGCATAAAGCTAAACAAATGGATCTAGTGACCTTTTATCTATCTATCTATCTATCACCCCACCCTTGCAGGTTGAAAACCTTAATTTAGCATTTGTCTTACAGTAATCAGTGTACACATTTCATCATTGGATCCAAAGCTATAAAAAAATAGCGTTGACTGTAGATCCAAGCCAGGATTAGATTTGTGTATGTAAATCCAAAATATATCAGTGGTACTAAATGTACAAGTTCAATGAAATGTGTGATAAACACTTGGATTTTGGTAATTTCATTTGTGTGCACACGAATGTGTGTTTGTTTTAAATTGTGATCCTGCCTAGTTTAAGTCAAAATATGTTTTGCTTTGCTACTTCATGCACATGTCTCTCTACTATTATAGCTCGCTCCAACCTCTCTCACAAAGCCTCTGTCCTTCAGTTTGCCTTGACTCCTCCTTGCTTCCTAAAAACCAGCCTATTGGATCTCCACCCATTGTACACAGAGTATTTACTGTCTAGGCTGCTCATAGTATATTGCAATAGTTGAGGTTTTTTTTTTTTTAATTTATCCCTGGTTATTCAACTTAGTAAATGTGTTTCATATTTCCCTCAACAAAACAAAACAGAAACAGAAACCCTCTGAGGGAAGGACCGACATGGCCTCTTATATTTCTTATGCTGCCCAGAACGGGTATACTCAATACCTGTTGATTAGAGCAATCTTGTCCACATCCTGGGTAGGAAGTGAAAAAATAACCATGGAGGCATTTAGAGAATTATCTCCCTATTACTTTGCAATTAATGTTCAGCTGCTCTTTGAGTGGCATTTATTGTACCTATTTATCTTGCCTCATCTCATCCAGAGCCTCCGGGTACCTTCTCTGTGCCTATCTCTCAACTCCGTCTTGAGTCTCCTATAAGTGAAGCTGGAGGTAGTAGCAGCATTGTGAGAAATAAACAGGAAGTCTGTTCCTTGTCCTAATCCAGACATACATCACCAAACACAGACTTAGCAGGAAGCCAAGTTTTCAAGTAAAGCCAGTGAAGCACAGAGGGGGAAGCATCAGAAATACACCCCAAATTGACTTGGCGCCTGTCGCCTGGGACTGCCTGGGCTGTGAATGGAAAACTCTTGTAGATTAAAGGAGGGGAGTGCAGGCAGTGGAATGTATTTCATACTCACTGTCCGTTACAGAATCCCTGCGAAATGGTTGACCTTAGAGGGGACTCTTGATGATTACGCCTACATCTTTTCAACCTGTTGTTCCTATTTACACTTGTGCTTTATGGATTCCTTCAGGGAGAAGTGTTTTAAAGGAATACAAAAAGCTTTCGACCCCAGAGACACTCCAAAGGTGACAGCTTAGGCAGATAGCTTTCATTCTTCTGTTTATTTTCCTTGGAGGAGGAAATAGTTCTTCCCCTGAGTGTCTGGATTTTGTGATCTGGGACATGCTTGGATTTAAGTTTGAACTCTTAAAAATAATAATTTTCAGGGTATATTCTGCCCTTTTATCTATGAGAAGACTGGGGACTCTGGAGTTACTTCTGTAGCTTCTTAAAAGCCTAGCTTTCCTGAAGTGCTGTTTTTTAAACTATCATAAGTCAAATTTATCATGGGGATAATGTAATAAAGACAAATATTCAACCAATAATGAAAAGCTAAGTAAACGGGTATGTTTAAGCTCTATTATATGCAGGGGAGTACATTAAGGCAGATCTAAGAGAGACTTTAATGGATTTAACATTAGCAATCAGACTTGGACTTGGTATAAATCAAACACCATCACATTTCAGTCTAATGCACACCCACTCATTCGTTAGCACCATTCAATGTAGATTATAAATATTAGCCAAGAAACCTTCAGTTCTTGAGATTCTTTCCACAGACACAGCAATAATTGAACAATAATGATGACAATTTTATTTTTATGAATCACTGTGGCTTACTTTTATTGATTTGCTCTTGGGCCTGGAGAAAGCTTCCTCAGCCAGCATACAACAGGAAATGGTTATAGCATTATCAGATAGGCCGTAAAGAGATAAATAAAATAAAGGGGGGTAGGAATGATGGTGGGACTCAGCAAGCTGCTGATATAAGCAAGAATTACTCCCCTTACTCCCAACAATAGAGCAACTTAAATTACCTCCTTTCTCCCTCCCCGCTCCTCATTCTTAATTCAGTGAAAGGAAAATACTCCTTGGCTGTAAATGTGCATTAACTTTGGAGCTGAACATTTTGGGGTTCTTGGTGTCAGAGGGAAATAAATAAGATGGAAATAAACGAGCTTGCTCAGGCATTGCGTAGGAAGCAGGGTGAAACCCTGTGGGAATATGGCCTTTCACTGCCTCCTTTGATGATGTACAGCTTCTTAATAACAAAGGCAGTATAGCCTTCTGAAATATTCCATCCATGCCTATGAAAAAGATCTGAAACCTTACCGCCTATGCCTATGCCAGAGTACAAGATGCACTGGTATTTTCAGCCAGCTTTCCCCTCCCACTAGCTGCCCATAGTGAAGAACTGAACATCCTGGGGTAGTAAGAAGGAGAGATGGCTATGGAGCTGCATGTGCATGTCTATGGCTGTTTGTTTTTTCCTTCCTCTCGGTGAAAGGTTCCAGAGGTTTTATTTCATGCTCATGCCTTCCCATCCCCAGTGACAAACTGAATTTGTACCTGTTTACTTGCTGGATTGAGACCTCACCATGATTTTTAGTGAAAGACTCTCAAGACTTGTTTGCTCTTGTTCCTCTCAGTCCTCTGCAATTCTGTGCAATGAAGCAGACTGCCAGGTCTGACTATGATAGGGCCAGTGGCAAGAGAACTTCTATCTTTTTTGCAGTTGCTTTTCATTCCTAATGGATTTTTCTTCCCTGGCCAAAAATTTTCAGGCCAGTTTATAGTAGAGGTATGGACAAGCTGATGTCTAAGGTTCTATGACATCATAGAGATTATAAATATTAGCCAAGAAACCTTGCTGGTTTCTTGGTTCTATGAGTCATCGGTGTTCCCATCTGTCTGCCACTCTTGCTTGGAAGAACATGATGCTGAGCTGCTCCCACAGTTAAGAGAAACAGGTCAAAGGATATTGGGAACCGCCCTGCCTGGTTTCAGAAGCTGTAACCCCCCATGGTTAAGGCTGAGTCAGAGTTGGGACCCTAAGCCACTAAGGAGACAAAGCTTATCTCCCTGGCAGGTATGCCATCTCTGCCCACTTTACCCTGCTTGGCCCTGAGCTTGACCAGTTAGCCAATGATGGGTAAGATTCCTTAAGGGAGGAACAACCTAAGACAGGCATGGTCATAAAAAAGGCCCACAGGGAAGGACTTGGGGGGCTATAGAAAAAGGGGGTGATGGACCCTCACCCCTCGGCTTTGACATAGCCTGAGTCCTCATTCTGTCTGCAAGAAGTCTCCAAATCTCTTGGCTGCCTTACTTCCCCTGCTTGACTTAAGCCTGAAACAATGACAGAGGGCGGTGCAGTCCTGTGCTAGAAAGGGCAGATTCCCTGGGGAGATCAGGCCTAAGAAAGAATGCATAAAATCCTGTGAAACCTGCTTTGTTTATACCCTCAGCTTAAATGATAAGGGTCCAAGCCTGAAATGAGTTTGTTTCCCAAAGTTTTATAGCCTTTTAACTAACTGACCCTAACTCAGAATAAGCCCTCAAAGTTCTTTGTTATCCATTGTTTGACCCTTACTGTCTAACAATGATTGATGAGCTTTACCTGTATTCCTGGTGCAAAATGAACCTAATAAAAGCCCATGGAGGAAAAGGTTCTTGGCCCTTCTCCTTTGAGAGATCGGCCACCTTTCCTCCCCAAGCAGATCATGTCTTGGTAGACTTATTCTCATCCGTGGTGGATGGGGGGCTCTGCGGGCAGAGCCCCCCCCCAAAAAAAAGAGACTATTGTGTTAGCAGCTGTAACCCCTCATTCCATTTCATTCTTCAAGTTGCCTTTTTGGTTATATCTTTAAGGCAAGATATACTTTACTCTTTTCCCCAAAAATAATTTCTTGTGACTTCAACACTAATTAAACCATAATAACAAGTCATGCTTAATGAATTTATAGATTTAAAAATGTTAAAAAATGCTTAGTTATTGGGGAACTTCTGGCTAAGATGGAGGCATAGGTAGACATGCTTTGCCTCCTCGCACAACCATAAGAAGGATCACAACTAACCTTAAAAAAACAATCAGAACTGCCAGAAAATAGAACTGTATGGAGGTCTGACAACTAAGGATTTAAAGAAAAGGTATTCATCCAGACGGGTATTCATGCAGGAGGGGCAAAGCTGCGGTGGAGTGGATGTGGTTTTGCAGTAACGAGGTGGCTGCAGTCAGGCAGTGGTGGTGGCTCATGGAACTGGCAGTCCCACATTCACATGTGGCACATAAAAACCTGGAGGGACACCTGGGGAATGAGTGATCCCAGCCCCAGGCCAGACCGAGCAGCCCAGGGTTCCAGCACCAGGAAGATAAAGCCTCATTACTCCTGGCTTTAAAACCTAGTGGGTTGCGGTGGTGGAATAAACTGCCAGTCTCTCAGGAGAGTTTGTTTAAAAGGCCCCCATGGTTCTAGAATGTATGCGAATCCACCCACTTTGGGAACCACCACGAGGGCAACAGCTAGAGAGGTGCCGGGTGCATGCGGGAAGTGGGCGAAGTGACTGGAAACAGGGCACTGCCAAGCAAGCAGCATTGTTCACTCTCCAACTCCTCCCCCACATTTAGTGCCACAAAGCTATGAAGTGTGTTGCCTCACTCTGGTGAATACCTCAGGCTCTGCACCTTTTAATGTAACAGGTGTGCCAAGTCAGGGAGTCAAAGCAGCTCTACCTAATACACAGAAACAAACACTAGGAGGCTGCCAAATTGAGGAGACAAAGAAATATGACTTAAATGAAAGAACAGACCAAAACTCCAGAAAAAGAACTAAGCAAAATGAATGGAGATAGTCAACCTATCAGATGCAGAGTTAAAAACACTGGTGACAAGGATGCTCAGAGAACTCAATGAGTACAGCAAACACATAAGGGAAGAAATGAAGGCTACATGAAGTGAAATAAAGAAAAATCCACAGGGAACCAAAAGGGAAGGGATGGAAGCCAGGGTTCAGATCAACAATTTGGAACATAAAGAATAAACAGTCAATCCGTATAGAATGAAGAAACAAGAATTCAAAAAAAAAAAAAAGAATAAGAAGACTCCAGGTCATCTCCACAAGTGCCAACATCCAAATAATAGGGATGCCAGAAGAAGAGGAAGAGCAAGAAATTGAAAAGTTATTTGAAAAAATAATGAAAGAAAACTTCCCTAATTTAGTGAAGGAAATAGATATACAAGTCCAGGAAGCATGGAGAGTCACAAACAATTTGGACTCAAAGAGGACCACACCAAGATACATAATTAAAATGCCAAAGGTTAAAGATAGGAGACAATCTTAAAAGCAGCAAGACTTACCTACAAAGGAGTTCCCATAATACTATTAGCTGATTTCTTAAAAGAAACTTGGCAGGCAAGAAGGGACTGGCAAAAAGTATTCAGTGATGAAAAGCAAGGACCTACATCCAAGATTACGCTATCCAGCAAAACTATCATTTAGAATGGGAGGGCAGGTAAAGTGCTTCCCAGACAAGGTAAAGCTAAAGGAGTTCATCATCATTAAACCATCACCAAACCATTATTAGATGAAATGTTAAAGGGACTTATCTAAGAAAAAGATCAAAACTATGAACATTAAAAAGGTAACAAACTCACAACTATCAACAACTGAATCTAAACAACAAATACAAAAACTAAGCAAACAACTAGAACAGGAACAGAATCATAGATATGGAATCATATGGAGGGTTATCCGTGGGGAGGGGGGAGGAGGAGGGAGGAAAGGTGCAGGGATTAAGAAGCCTAATTGGTAGGCACAAAAATAGACCAGGGGACATTAAGAATAGTGTAGGAAATGGAGAGGTCAAAGAACTTATATGCACAACCCATGGACATGAACTAAGGGGGAGGGGATTGCTGGTGGGAAGGGGCATATCAGGCTGAGGTGGGCAAAGGGGAAAAATTGGGACAACTGTAATAGCATAATCAATAAAATATACTTAAACAAATTCTTAGTTATTGATCACACATTGAACTATCATGTAAGAACTGGGAAAGAACTCAAATCTGGTAACATTAAAGGAAAATCCACAAAAGTTCAGCATGATATTTGTGATTATTGGAGAAAAGGAAGGTGGGGTGTGTTCTTGGCTTGTATTTAGATGGAGGATCTAAGGGTCTTTTTGTGTACAAAAGAAGAAAAAAACCCTCAGCGAACCAAAACTCTTGCCTCAACTGCAACTTGGGTCAAGCCTAACCACACTTCTGTGGTGGTTCACGGAGGTCTTTGATGTGCATGAAGATGTGCATGAATTCAATAAACTCTTTGGTTTCTAGAAGTATAAAAAGGGACTACAAACATGACCAGTTCCAGGAGGGAGGCTGAGAAAGTGTTTGTTGGAACCTCCCAATGGAAAGAACAGAGATCCTTGAAATGGAGGACATTGTCTCCCTCACCAAGAGCATTTATAAAATATTGAGAGCAGCCATGTGTTCCTTTGTTAATAAAGTAACTCATTAAAAAATATTTGAGTGCCTACTATGAACCAGGAGCTTTGCTAGGTACTGAACAAATGACAGTGAATGAGACAGACATGCCATTGTCCTCAAGGAGCTTACCCATCCTAATTATGCAAACTAATAAAATGATTTCAGCAAGTGATAATTGATAGAAAATTATGCGATAGAGATGTGGAAGAGTCTAAATGGAAAGGGTAGTTTTAGAGAGGGTGAAGGCCTTACCATTTCAAGTAAGAAATGCAGAGTTCTTGTAGAGAGAGGGACGAGTGACATGACCTCATTTACACTTTACAGAGATCACTGTGGCTGCTGTGTGGGAAATCTGCCAAGGCTTCACAAACCTTTGGAACAGATCACTACTGACTAATGGGAGACAGAAAGATACTCCCTTTCTGGATGCAACTGTGTCTATAATGACCCTGAAGTTCAAGAAAACTGACTTGTAGCACAGATGGTGTTTCTGATTATCAGTTGTATCTTTGGAAGAGGAGGTTCTAGGAAGTGAGTGACCGGATATAGAGATGTGATTTAACTGTTCAAGTTAATTTTCTGTAGAGTACTACCAGTGATCAAATAATGGGCTCTTAAGCAGTTGCTTTTGACCCTGGCTCACAGAGAGGACACCTGCACAAGTGTGTTGGTAGCTAAATGCAAGGTCTTAATGAAGAATCTAGTACTAGCATAGCACCTTATGCACAGTAGGGATTCCATATGTATTTGATGGATGAGTGAAATCTGGATTCTTAGCCAAGGGCAGAAATTTACTGAGAGGCATAGAAGTTCTAGAAATAAGTTTAGAGCCTTCAAAAAGAGCTGGTTTGAGTCCCCAAATGGGATAGGTCCTAGTCAGATAATTATGACCCTCTCTGATACAATGAAAACGTGTGCGTGTCTTTAAGTAATAATGATAGAAAAGTTGCAAATACCCAGAAGACGTGGACAGAGAAAGCACAGGCACACTGGCTTCCCCACAAAGGGGGGTATGCCTAGATTTGGGAAACCATCAGCAGTAATTGCTTCCTAAATATGGGAGGGATTATATGACCCCATGGGCTTCACCCTACCTGTACAGAATTTGGTAGTGTGGAATCGACTGATCT
This sequence comes from Desmodus rotundus, assembly GCF_022682495.2. Classification (NCBI taxonomy): domain Eukaryota; kingdom Metazoa; phylum Chordata; class Mammalia; order Chiroptera; family Phyllostomidae; genus Desmodus; species Desmodus rotundus. The sequence goes on along the minus strand of NC_071387.1, from coordinate 40,615,874 downwards.
TCCTAGTCTGTGTTTCATTGGTCCAGGACGCTGTGAGGTAGCTAGCAATCAGGACCAGAGAATGTAACAGACAGAGTACCAAGAATGCAATCATAACATTTCAGGTGTTCTACAAGGACTGAACAGTCAGTGCAGGGAAGTCCAGGGATCTTTCTTTCCTTTTTCGGGCTAAACCTAGTAGCAAAACCAATTTCTTGTCCAGTGGCAGGAGCTTCTCAATGGCAGAGGATGCCATAATTTTACTTTTCCCAAGTTTTTTAGTTGAATGAATGCATCTCTTATGTTATTGTAAGGTGGAGAATTCAATGCTGATTTCACAAATTGAATAGTTGGGCTTTGCATGATGATTTTTTTCAATTGATTTCCTTCAGTCCTATTATACGTAACTGTCTCAGTTGGTCTCAGATGACAACGATTAACATGGAGTAGGAAAGAGGGATGTCTCCTTCCCCCAAAATACTACCTCAGATTCCAAAGCTTGGGCAGTGGTAGTGGTGACACCAGCAAAAGATAGCTGTCCCCACAGACCAGTTTTTATTTTGTGTGCAGACCATCAGCTCAAGTGGGAGTGGCCTGGTGCTGCCTTCAGATAGCTGTGGGCGTTTTTTCCACTTCACTCTCATTCTGGAAATCCTCTGTCCACAGAGTTGGTTTTGACTAACTGCGCTAGGTATAGAAGACCCCCCCCCCCCTACACACACACAGTCTTGCACCGTTCTGCACTATAGGGAAACATTTGAGGACTGTAAATGGGAAAGCAGGCCTGAGTGTGAAGAAGGGACATGGAGAAGCTGGGAATGAGAGAATGAATGAGGAAGCCGGAAGCTGATGGGGACTGCATGGAAGTTCAGGCAAGCTAGTTTGTTACAAATGCAACTGGTCTGAGATCTTGGGTGCCTAGAGGCCCACAGCACGCCTGATTTCGCATGAGGCTGCTAAGTATTACTTGGAGGCTTCTGGGAACATGCAGGGCAAGAAACCCACAGGGAACAAATTTTATAGAGTTATGGTGGGTTTTGAGCTGATAGGGACCCCAGTAAAAAAGGACCTTATTTAATAGGTGAGGAAATTAGGGTACAGAGGTTCAATGATGGGGTCAGGTCCCACTCTTCAATTACCCCAGAATTTCATTGGTTGCCTTAGTTTTAAACTCTGTTAAAAATCTTACTATACAAAGTAACTTGGATCTACTACATAAAGTTGCTTTATGAACACACACCTCAGAACTTTATTTGTGCCAAAAATACAATTGCCTCACTGACAAAGAATATCAGGTCTGACACTAGGCCTCTAGACAACCCTCTTGGAGGCATAGAATTCTAAAGGATTAGAATATATCTGTTATTTTTCTTGCCAGCAGTGTGTATTTATACTGTTTTTGCATTGGGTAACTGTGTGTGTGTGTGTGTTTAAACAAAACAAAATAATCAGAAATTTCCTGTAGAAAAATGCATCTTAAAGTGGCCTAAACATTAAGAACATGAGAAAAATATTTTTGGGTAACAGAGGGAGCTCAAGCAACAGCCCTTCCATGATCAGTGGGCTCAATGTTATTAATGATACTAAGTGCCAGAATGACTTCATGGTTGGAAGATGGCTGCCACAGTTCCAGCTCTCACATCCAGAATTCTTCTCTGGCAAGTCTTTTTTTAGGAGTTAGTAAAATATTTCCCAGACACTCTGACTAACCATTTTTACCAGTCAGCTATTGCCACAATAATGCTGAGTAACAAAGTATCTCAAAAGTTTGTGGTATAGAAAAAGTATATATTTTCATACACTTAGATCAACTCTAGTTTGGCTATCCTAGGCTGGGTAGATCTGCTTTGGTCTGCTGGGCTTTCTGGGAATACCTCTGTGGGCTGTGCTCAGGTCTGCTTCACAGGTGTTTGTTGAGGAGCATGGGCTGAAGGATAGTAGCTACTAAGGACATCTCTTCTGATAGTGGATCAGTTGAGAGCAAGAGCCAAGTCATATTGTGCAGGCACATTTAAGTCCTGTGACTTGCTTTGTCCATTGGAATGTTGGTACAATAGTAAGTTACATAGCCAGGTCTAACACAAGTGGGATGGAGAAGTAAACTTCACTCACAGTGAAAGAGTTTGGGTGGTGGATATTTACTGAACAATAATCCTTGCTATTATATCTCTCCTCCCAAAGCTGATTTGGTCTTGTGGGACCTAAGCCAGAATTTCTATTACTAAACTAATTGCTGAAAAGGGGAATGAATATTACCAACACTAATCACTTGGGGTGGTTGGGAGTCCACAAGTATGAACGCTGAGGGAACATAGATGTAATGTGCTATGCACAAGCAATCCATCAATAAAATTTATTGATCACACAGAACCTCACAATAAATAGAAACACAGGCATTTGTTGTCCATCTCATGGGAGGATTGGAGGTGTTCAGACATGCCCTTATGGTCTGCTTGATTCCTATGCCAGTCTCCCCTAGATCTGGCACCATCCCAAGTTCCTAGCTCTACCCCAAGTTCCTAGCTCTACTTCTGTTTCTCTCTGGTCTTACCTTCTCTTGGTCTCTATTCTTCTATCACTTCTACCTTCCTTTTGGGTTCATTGTGTGCTCTTGACCATGGAACCGAGGGATAATCTTGGGTGAGGAGAGATGTCAGGGAGAGAGTGTATAATAATTATAGTTAATGATAACTAACATTTTCCAGTAACTTTTAAGTGCCAAGAATTGTGCTGATGCTTTTTATTTGTATTACATTTAATTCTCACAATTATCTAACTAGATAGCTGCTACTATTATAATCATTTTACATATGAAGATATTAAGCTCAAAGAGGTCAAAAAAGTATTCAAGATTACAAAACAAATAATGGATAGATTTGGGATTCAAATGTAGGTGCACCTGAATCCAAAGTTAATCTCTTGTTTATTAAGGATTTATAAATAAAAAGCATATTAACATTGAATAGTTTGGAAGGAGGAGGAATAATGTTCTTATTCAGGTATTGAAAATCATGAAGTTTAGTGGTATTGTATCCTTTTTTGGCAACAGGGATAAAGCCAAAGACTTAAAAAAAAAATAACAATGTCCAAAGGATTATTTTTATTGAGCTGTTAATTGTTTTATGGAGCAAGCTCATAAAAGTCACAGACCACAAAACATAATTACAAAATGCACTTGACATCAATTACAGGAAGTATTGATTTGATTAACTCCCATCTTGTCCAGTGCTGTAAATTATGGGAAATAGGGAATGCCTGTACATTTCCTTTCTGAATGCCTAATCCCATACCACTCACTGCTGCATTTATTATTGGGAGAGTGTTGAACATGCTGTTACCACATTACATATCACTCCCTCTATGACTCAAGGAAACACGTTAGATTTTTTTTATTCTCAGAACTTGCTCTTCAAAAGACCATATACCTCTTGAACAATCTCTGCATTTGTCTTATAGGACCTGTGTTTCCTGTAACGTTGTGGTTCTCAAAGTGTCTTTTGGGGGCTCGTGGGGTCCCTGAGACCTATTCAGGGAGTCCCTGAGGTGAAAACTATGTTCTAATAATATAAAGATGCTGTATGACTTTTGAGCTTTCACTCCCTCATGAGCGTATTAGTGGGGTTTTCCACGGGCTGCACACAGGTGATAACCACAACAGACTGGATGCAGAAGCAGATATGAGATTCCAGCTGTCTTCTGTTAAGCCAGAAATCAACAAGATTTGTAGAAATGTAAATGCCAATCATCTAATTTTTTGAGAACTATATAGTAACTTTTCATAAATGTATTTGTTATGATGTGATAGGTTTATTGTCATTTTAAAATGAATTCATAAATATTTTAAAATTTTTTGCTTTAATTGCTACATAAATGTCAATAGATATAATATATATGCCCCCCCCCAAAAAAAAAGCTATTTGAGTCCTCCAGTAAGTTTAAAATGTAAAGAGATTCTGAGACCAAAAAGTTGGAGAAATGCTGCTGTAACGGCCCACGTTTTGCTCTTTGTTTTAGAAACTAGGAAACAGGAACCAAATTTGCATTCCACCTTCAGCCTTGAGCTCATATTGTAAGACCTGAAGTTCATGGACTCAAATTTCCCCATGCCTCATCTTATGTTTTGCTCTTATTTCCCTTCTAAATTATTTTATTACTTATTTATTTTCCATACTACTCTATTTAAAAAAGTTTAGTTATAAGCTTCAGATAGGTTATTGTAGGTTGCTGGAAATCAAATAGTAGAAAGGATGGGTTGGCCTCTTCGAGCATGGTGTAGGAATATAATATGGAAGATTTTCATATAAATGGGTCCTCAAATTCAATGCTGCTGTTTGGAGATTGCAGGCAGGATCTTCTTGGTTCTTATGGAAGCCATTGCCACTGTATCTAAATGAGTGGAACTTTTGTTCTGAAGCCTCTTCACTCTCTAAATTATGCATATACCCTCGGAAGGTACAGCCTTTCTCCCTCTCCCTTTTCTGCTCAGTAGGGGTTTTTACTCTTTTCTTTCTCCTACTTTGCATTTACATTCTCTATGACCTATTCTTAAAACATATTTTCTAATGCATTCTTGAGTTCAGAATAAAAGGCTAGTACTTTCAGCATTACTTTGTCCTCATTAACTAGCCTCTTATAGCTCTCTCTAATTGAAGGTTATTGTATAATACTGGAGATCTCTGCTAATGTACATTACATCGGCACTGTAATCAGTGCACATTTCAAGGGTTTCAGTCAACAAGAGTCCCCAAAGCTTTGAATACAAAAAAAAGTATAATTATTTTTCTCAAAATGATGTCTAAATAGAGAGGGAGGGCATAAGTTGGTCTAAAGCATGCAATAAGGCATACCCTCCAACTTTAGCATTGTGTATGATGTAGAGATGACTACAATTGAGCATTAATTATTATCATAGTTTTGATCAATGTACTGGTATTTTCTTTTTCATTAAACATGAGAATAGCTTATCTGTCTCTCTCCTAGTTGAATTCAATTGTGAACCTTTACCATAGTTTCATTTCCCCCTTTAATGTTTGAATATTGTGGCATTATCTCTGGTGGGTAGTCCTCTTTGGGAAAGCTTTCTGATCTCTCGGTCATGAAATGGGGATAGTTAGAGTTGAATTCTGGGGGCTGAGAGTGAGAGAGAATTAGATACTCCACTAAAGTATGGATGAGTTTCTTGTTTTCCCAATTAAGAGTTTCTTGTTGTTGGAAGTTTTCTGATTTCCACTTGCGTAGACCAGTTTTTCTAGTTCTGGAAATTATATAAGGGGATTATGCAGTATGTATGTTTTTGAATCTAGCTTCTTTCACTCATCATAAGGTTTTTGAGACTTTCCATGCTGTCAGTAATTCATTCTTTTTTACTGTTGAATAGTGTTCTGTTGTTTGAATGTATAATAATTTATTTTCTTGTTGGGGAAGCATTTAGGTTACTTGCAGTTTTTAGCTATTATGAGTTCATGAAGAATAAGCATTCCGAAACCAGTGTTTTTGTGGACATACAGTTACATTACTCTTGGGTAAACACCTGGATATGGGATTGCAGGTTTATAGGTCAGGTGTGTATTTACCTTTATGTGAAACTGTCAAAACATTTTCGTAAGTGGCTGTACAATTTAACACTTCAGCATAAAATTAAGAGAAGAAAAATTAATCATTTATCATTATTCTCATGTTTATCATTCTTGGTGCTCTTTATTCATTCCTGTAGATTTGAGTTTCCATTTACTTTATTTCTCTGAAGCCCCCAAATTTTCTTCACCATTTTTTATACATAATTTATTATTTCTGGTGGTGAATGTCTTATGTTTTTGGTATCCTGAAGAGTCATAAAATATCATGAAGAAATTTTTTCACTTCATATAGAGTTCTAGGTTGATATATTCTGCAGTTAAAAAATACCATTCTATTGTTTTCTGGTCTCTACTGTTAACTGATGAAAACTCAGTCCTCATTTTATTATTGGTTCTCTTTATGTGTCTTTAATTCCCCTCTGAATGCTGTGTGGTTTTCTATCTTTGGTGTTCAACAGCTTAACTATAATGTTTCTAGATGTGATTTTCTTTTCTCTTTAAAAATTTTATTCTGCTTGGGATGCAATAAGCTCTTGGAATAGTAAGTTAATGTTTTTCATCATATTTGGGAAATTATAAAAATAACAATTATTGCTTAAAGTATATTTTATTCCACATTTCCTTTTCCTATTCTTTTGGAATACTAGTTCTCTGGATGAGAGAGCTTAATGTTGCCCCATAGGCCACTGAGGATCTCTCTTTTATTTTATTTTTAATAAATCTTTATTCTCTGTTCTTCTTTGTTAAATAATTTGTTGATTATGATTTAAAGTGTACTGATTCTTTCTTCTGTGGTCTCCAATTTGTTGTTAAGCTCTTCTAGTGGATTTAAAAATTTCAACTATTTACTTTGTAGTATTTCCCTTTGGTTTTTAAAATATTTTTTCTGTTTCTCTGTTGATATACCTTATCTGTTGTAGTAATTTGGACAAATTTTTCCTTTAAGTCTTCAGATATACTTAAAATAGCTGCTTTAAAGTCCTTGTCTGCTAGTTCCAGTCTTCCAGTCATTTTGGGATTATTTTCTATTGACTGTCTTTTCTCTTTGATGGTGGGCCACATTTTCCTGTCTCTTTGCATGTCTACTATTTATTTACTGTTGGCTGGACATTATGAATGATTCATTATAAAATCTCTGGATTTTTTTAACCTTCCATTGAAGAGTATTGATTTTTGTTCTTGCAGGCAATTGAGTTACTGGCCGATCCCTTTGAACTTATGGAAGCTCAGTTTTATTGAGATGGGTGTGTTTGGTTGTGCCGTTTGCATTGATAGGGTGAACCGTTTCCTTCAGAGATATACACTTTAATTCTAGGAGGTGTTCTTCTGAGGTGTCAGTGGAAAGCCAAAGGTGTTTACCAAAATCCTTTAACTTGGAAGTTTGAGTGCTTCTAAGTCTTCCTACTCCACAGTGGACTGTGCCAAATAATTCTGCTCATCTCGCTTAGCTTTCCAAGCTGTTGCTTTCTGGGGGGTTCCTTGCAGTTTTCTTATGCTAATGCACTATAAAAGTCAGCCAGAGATTTGAGGGGAGTTTTGATAACAGATTTTGGGGTTCCTTCCTTTGGTTCCTTCATTTTCTTGATTTCCTTTCTTAATTTCCAGTGACTCTGGAGGTCCTGAACTATGTTCACAGTCACTTCACACCAACAAGAATGAAGTTCTGCTTGAATTCTAGCTTTCTAGCACCACTTGGACTGGGGAGTTCTCTTAAGAGAAAAACTATAGAAGCGATGCACTCACCCAGTTCAATTCCCTTTTTCACGAGTTTACTACCCTCCAATTTATGCATTCTTCTAGTTGTTCTCCAGTGCCTTCAAAAAGTTTAATTTTTAAAAGTTTGTCCAGAGGTTATAATTTTTATTTGCAGAAGATTTATTCTGATACAAGCTATTCCTCTATGACTCAAGCCACAGTCTGTCTGTGTTTGTTTCCCAGTAAGCCGTCCTGACTGGAGCTGAGGTTTTGTGTGAAGAAAAATAGGTTGCATCTGTGAGTTGGAGTATAGAAGGCCTGAAAGGCCAGGCAATGGATATTTTACATGATGGAGTAGACAATAGGGAAAGGGTCATGTCTGAATTATGGATAGCTTTTGTTTTTAAATATTAGAATGATGCTGACATTTATTATAATTCATGGAGAGATTTGACATGTGTTCAAATGAATTGGTATGATATTTCCATCATTTTCTCATTTACATGAAGCAAATGTCAGAACAGAAGTAAGACCCTCAATTTATCCTTGTAATTATAAGTCATTCCTCCCCCTCTTCTCCCTACTCTTTTTTCCCCTCTCCTGCCTCTCCTTTTCTTTCTTTTCTTGTCTTTTTCCCTTCCTTTCCCATTTTCTTTATTTTCAAGTTTGTGACTGATATGTGAAGAAGGTTCCAGAGTATTGAAATATGTCTCAAGAATTCAAATTTGGTTTTCAAAAAGAGTCCAACATTTTTCACTTACCAAAAGCATTTCTTTTTATTTTTTGACTTTACTATTCTCAGTGCTTAATGAAATATTAACACCAGAGAAATCCTTACATTCTAATACAGCAGTTCCAAAAATACGGTGAAGTGCCTGCAATTATAATTGGTAACTATGTAAAAACTTGGAAAAGTGGTTTTGAGGAAAGCATGATAAAAATTATCTGTATACTAAGATGCAGACTGTGAAAATGTTGCATACATGACAAAGATTGGAAGGGAATATCCAAAGTGTTAATTGCTGTATGATGATAGGATTATGAACGTTAAATTACCTCTATTTTGAAAATATTTGGGAAGTAGACTATATTTTAAAATTCTTTTTTATTAGAGTAAATGCCAGGATTCAGCAAGGTTACACTTTCCAACCTACAATTTCCTTTCCGTATGTGGCAGAGGAGAGCTCCCACCTATCCCCTGGCTATTACTTTCAACAGTGCTTAGGTGCTGACCTAGTGATGCCAGACACGCAGGAGGCAGACAGACATCAAGATGCCTAGGAGAGCCTGAATCCTCCTGGATTTTTAGATGGAAAATCACAAGGGTATACAGGGAAAATACAGGACACAAGCTCAGGATACAGAGTGATGTTTGTGTCAGCTTTGTCCCACTAATCCCGGTGCTGCCCCTCCTCAGTCTCATGCTGATGCTGTGATGCTGGGCGGAAGATGAGCTTAGAACAAGTGTGATGAGTTGTACTGAGGGGCTCCTTGTGGCATCTATAACTTTTGGTAAAAACATGATTATGTTGGGGGAGAGCATGTGGCATTGTAGTGCTCATAATTAGGGCCATCATAACATTTATTGTCTAAGCTAGGACATGTCTGAGAGGCAGGGGGTACTATCAGTTGTGATAACAGAAAATGGGATCTACCAGGCAAACTAAAGCGTCAGGCCAACCTCCCTGTAACACATGTGGCTTTTTGGCCACACTAGGTTAATAACATTTTCCAGGTTGATTTGTGTCTTCTGGTGACACCAGATCACAGGCCATCAGACTAGGCCATCAATGAAGGAATAGGGCCCTGTCCCAGGTGGCACTTCCTAGCTCTGGCTTTCTTCTGAATCACTAGGATTTTGAGCAGGAGCTGGAATGATTAACATGACATTTCATGCAAAAATGTCTGGCAAAAGAATGTAGGATGGAGTAGAAGGTTAAGAATTGTGAGTCAGGGAGCTCAACCAAAAGGTTGTTGCAGTTACTCAGCTCTTTTGTATAAATAGATAAAAAAGGCCCAGAGACTAACAGGTACAAGTACTCTTAGAACAATGTGGAACCAAACCTCTTCAAAATCAAACATGTTCCAGAAAACCTGCATGATGACTATAGATATGAAAATCTACTCCACTGGGGGCATTGGAAAAACTAGGCTGTGGCCCCCCAGTCTGTGGCCCCCAGTCTGGCACATTGACTCCCAGGGCTTCAGAGTTCCCATTTTAACAGGGAATCAAAGCAGATGGCTGACAAGCTCTCTTCCTGTCCCCAAAACAATGATCTAAAAACCTCCCTGGAACAGAATTTTATTTAGAATTCTTTAAATCCCTATGCCATTCAAGAGAAGGGTGTGTTCAGGGCAGGATATGACAGTGAAGAAGACATGATGTCCAGATAGAGACATATTGAATCTTTTCGCTCTTCTTGCCCAAGGTAGCTGAGAGGTTGACTAAGTAAAAGAATGCTGATGTTTTTGATGTGTGATCAGATTCTGGTTTTGGAAATTTACTCCAGATTTGGTGTGTACACTCCTATCTTGCTAATTGCAGACAAGTCCACACAAGTGCTTAAGCTCATTAGAGGAGATTTGAGGGAAAGGAGGATGGATATAATCTATTCAGTCATCCTAAATGACTTACGAATAATACTGAGGGAACCCCAGGAAGTATAAATGTTCCACTAAGTCCCAGTACTATCTCATGCTCTGGTGAGGTGATACCCCTCACTTTTCATTGAACAGACCGTGTCCATTCCCATTGCCCATCTACCTCTCCCTTCTCCCAAGATCCTTTGCACTGTAAGACCCCTCAGTATTCATATCAAGTTTGTGTCTTTAAAAAAAATGTGTTTAATGATCCTTCTGTTACCTCCTTACCTCCAAGGATGGGTGTGAAAATGAGAAAAGGATATATGTACTCTCATTCTAGAAAGTTACTATGAATGCTGAGTTAGCAAATACTGAACTATTGCTCCTAAAGGAAACAGAGTTTGGTTCCTGTAACCCTCTGGTTCACAACACTTTCGTTACTTCATTAATTCAGTTGTTTTGTGTGGGTTTCTCTTTAAGGACACCTTATTTATTATGTATTGTTGATTTGTTAACATTGAACTCATGACCAATGGCACCATAAATCATGCCTGAGTGAAGATTAACACATGTGTTTTCTCTATAAGGCACATGACAGCACTTTTGTCCTTAAGGACACTAGAAAGCCCTTTGGCACTATGCTTGGGGCCATTTTAAACAGTGAAATCACTAAAAAATAGCACAAAAACATGACACGACAGTAAACAGACTGTGAAAGGACACTTGTCTAGAGTATGAGAGCTGAAACCAGAAGGCAGAGTGTCATCTTGCTCAGCCTCAGCTGGGGATGTGTGCATGGGGTGAGTCAACATTTCCTCCACTCTCCAGGATCTGTGAATGACCACGAAAGCACCACAAGCATTGCTTTTGGGGCTACCAATAAATGTTAGCGCGTAGGTGAATTCTCACATGCGGAACCTGTGAAGAGTGAGTCCTTCAATAGTACGGTAGGTTCTCAGATTGTACATAAAAATTTACACTTGACTAAGTATTCAGTGTCACTATTAGAGGACTAAAACAAACTGACATTTATTCACTACCTACCAAATACCACACACCGTGCTAGGTACTTCCATGTAATTTGTCTCTTTTTTTCTTTTTTTGTCAATCTTTGCAATTAAGAAAATGAAAACTTAGGGAGATTAAATAAGTTGACTAAGTTCACACAACTAATAAAAGCCTTGGTTGTAAGTATATCTATCTGTTTAGTTTGGGCAACCATGGGATGGACACTCAGGTTATTCCTATCACTTAACTTACATGTGTTTGGGTTGGGTAGGGGATGGAGGAGATGGAAGAGTAAGTCTGGGGCTTCACAGAGTTGTCGGGCTCCCTGAATGTGATCACTTTGAGGGAGTGAGTAGCACACCACTGTGATAACACGAAGAGCTTGCAAACTGATCCTCAGCCTGGAACCGGGAGAGCCTTTCCTCAGGCACAGCCAAAAAGAGAGGAAAGAATATAGTTGTCTCCTTTTATCTGCAGTTCCACTTTCCATGGTTTCAGTAACCCTTAGTCAACTATGGTCTGAAAATAGTAAATGGATAATTCCAGAATAAACAATTCAACTCTCAAGGATCCCCAACCATGGACATCACAATGGCTCAACGATCCAGGATCACCTGAAGCAGATACCCCTGAAATACTGTGAGGTCAGTAGTAGCCCAATGCTACATCACAGTGCCTGCATCATTCACCTCCCTTCATTTTATTGCATGCACGTTTTATCATTTCATATGACTATGAGAGAAAGAAGGGTGAGTGCAGTACAATAAGATACTTTGTGAGAGAAAGCACATTCACATGACTTCCATTACAGTCTATTGTTATATTCAATAATCACTCTAATTATAAAGCACATTCACGTGACTTCCATTACAGTCTATTGTTAATATTCAATAATCACTCTAATTATAAATTATTCATAGTAAGAAATTAACAATAACTAAAAAATTAAAAAATAACATAGTATATATGGGGTTTGGTCCTATCTTTAGTTTTAGACATCCACTTGGGGATCTTGGGAAGTGTTCCCTACAGATAAGGGGAGATGATGGAGCTAGAATCACGACCTGTGGCAGCTCATGGAGAGTGTGAGGAGCTACGGAGTAACTTCTCCGTGATTTCTCCTTGCCATGCCTCTCTTTAGTGCCGCTCTCTCTGGGGCTCAGTCTAGGTTTCTAGATTCCCACAGGGCAGACAGGCCTGTGCAAAGAGGGTTATGTTTACCACATGCTGTATTTTTATGAAAGTGAGTCTTAACAGCTAGGTTATACAGTCACTAAAGTTAGAGGTCACATTTATGCTTTTGTAGCCTTTATAATACCTTGCACAGTGTCAAGTGTGCAATAGAATCCATACTTAATAAAATCAAGGTTGATTGCTTTAGTTTCTTGCTGGTGGTTTTATGACTGTAAAATAGGTGTGGTTTGGGAGTTTATATCATTGATTTTCAAAAGTGAGGACACTGCCCTCTTTTGCCACCTCCTAACAGCCTATCTCCTTCAGCATTCTTGCATTATCCCGGTATGTTTTTCTTTTTGCCTCTCTGCCTCCTTCCTCTTGCCTGTGTTGATTGTGTCTCCCTGAAACAAGTCCTTTTGTCAGCTGATACTGTCCTAGAGCTGAACAAAACCCTCATGAGCAGGCCATGAGTCGAGTCACTTACCTCTGTCACCAGAGGAGTTTATCTCCCCTGACAAGGTTTTGTCTGGTTTTAGTGGCACAGTTAGTGACAGCCCATGCATGTAGCAGCATGTGACCCTGCTCCTTGTCTTAAACTGTGTAGTCGTCAGAACTGTCACACAGTCAGAACAAGTTAATTCCACGCCAGCAGAAAGGCAGACGGTAATAACACCGAGCCTTTGGAGAGGGGGCTGTCAGGTGGCGTGTAGCTGCAGCCCCCCAGCTGCTCTGCTCCTCGGGCAAAGATGCAGGCTGACAGGCAGCACGCTGTTCTCAGGGAACCAGACGGGAGCAAGCCTGGTGATTTTCTGCTGGTTCCATGGTGTGCCTGGTACTGCCAGCTGTAATCTGGGAATGGCAGTATCAACAGGGACCATTTTAAGCTTTAAAAAATGTCTTTTGCTGGCAGAGGCAGAAAACGAATCTTGACCCTTCTCCTTAGTTGTTGTTGTTGTGTTTTTTTTTTTTTTCCATCAGAGCTAATGAGAATCGTGATTGGGTAGGTGCATATTTGTGGGTTTCCCTGGAGACGGTTGCTGATGAGCTGTGGGTCTCATTAAGGAGTGTTTTCTCACTGTGTTCTTTACCAGATCCTTGGTTTCTGATGCTGGGGGATGGGGGAATTAAGAGTCCACACTGTGTTTGAAGAGAGAACCAGTGTTGCTACATGTGAGGTATTTTTTCCACAACAGAGGTATTGGAATGTGGAGAAGTGCTGACAAAATACAGAGTGGGACTCTCGAAGTTCATGGCTGCTCAGGAACAAGACACAGACACTCAATTAGCCAAAGTGGGAAGGCCCAGATTCCTACTAAAGGCAGAAGTCACAGTTACTTTTTAGATGAGCGGTTGATGACCAAAGTGATTTTTCTTTTATTTTTTTCTTTTAGATAGAGGGAAGACCAAGGAGAGACACAGATGATTTTTCTTGCAATTAAGTAGTAATAAAAACAAAAAGATCACGTTTTTTTTCCAAGTGGTATATATCACACCTGGGGATATGACTCACATTAGTATGTTTGCCTCTTTGAGTGTGTTCTGAAGTGACAGGAATTGATGAGTGAAGAGTGTCTTTTGAAGTAATTTCAGAAATTGATGAGCAGTCGTTTTCAGAACTGAAGAGTTGTCTTCTTGAAGACCGGTTGCCAGATTTACTGACTCAATCCAGCGCCTACCTAGATTCATCAACTCAGAAGTCACTCTGGCTGGTGTAGTGAAATAAGTCTGGGACACATTATGTCTGAGGTTTCTACTAGTTCTTCTCTAAGAGGGAAGGTACTGCAGAGAGAAATTCACAGTGTAATTCTTAACGATACTGATGAGGAAGAACACTGAGCTGCAGCTAAGGAAACCAATGTGACTACTGGAGTTATTTTCATAAAAAAGCAAACCCAGTCATACCATATTATTGTAATATCCCCTAAATTTATATGAACTGTTCTCTCTTCTATGCCTTTCACAAGTTCTTTGCGTGTTAAATTATACTCACCCTTTAAGACTCAGATCAAAACTGCCCTCTACATGAAACATCCCCAATATCCCCAGAAAAGTTTTGGGGCTTCTTTCTAAAACCTGTTTTTATGTATCTCTAGTATACCTATTGAGCAATATTTAAACGTGCCTCCTAGTATGTCTATCTTTTCCACTAGGTCACGACTCACTGAGGTTAGGAGCCATGCGTTATTTGTAATCTTGTCTGCGGTGACTAGAAAACGCCTGGCGCAATCTCACACCCGATCGGTGGTTCAAGACTGAAAGAAGGGGGCTCTCTGAGCTCTGGTGTGAGAACAGATAAAAATGTTAACAGATAAAAGGTGGGATTTAATCAGGGCTGAATTTAAAAGGGTTGGTGTTTTCAATCAAACATACAAATGCAATGGCACGAACCCTCGGGAGTACTGTAGAATGAGTTCAGACATTTGAAGAATGCTATGGACAATTAAAAAATTAAAGGACTTTTAAAAACTGATTATTAACACAATGATTAAGACAGATGGAGGAATGTTAGCACATGGCAGGGAGCTAGCAGAACTGCCAGAATCTTGCTTCTGTGTTTGCTGTCAGGGAGCGTGATCTACAAAGACCCAGGTAGTCAAAAGGGAATACAAGATTGTAAAAGAAGGTCTGACTCTTTTCAGTGAATTCAAGTCTCTGGGGCCAAAAGAGACATAGTCTAGGGTTTTGGAATTGGTAGGTGATTATGGAATCATTTGGAAGAGAAGAGGCCTCGTAGTCTTGTTGAGTCCATCATTTTCTGTTTTTCAAATCAATTCAGTTTTCGCCAGGCCTCCTGTTCCACTGTTAGTCTGTATTTCCCAGCTACTCATTCACAGATTACTGAAGAGCTGATGTCCTCTCTCTGTCTCTAGAGTTGCTTTTCCTGTAGTTTTTGTACAGACACAAAAGTGATACAAATTTGATCATGTCACTCCCTTGTCAAGCCCACTGCTGGGACTTTTGATTTCACCATTTGTTGCGGCTGTTTGCCCTGCCACTCGTCAGTCTCTCCAAGCTGGACTCTGTCCACCTTCTTCCTCCACAGCCCCCTCCCTGGCCTGGAGGTTGCAGCCTTACTGAACTCTTTCCAGCCTCTCAAGCATGCACCATTTCCTCTGAACCGTTGTGCACGTTATATTAACTCATTCAAAAAATGTATTCACTGAACCCGGCCCTGTGTTAGACATGGGGGACATGAGTTGATAGGACTGGGTGGTGAACTTGACAGGAAGTGTGAAAAAGAAGAGCATGTCAAAGAAGACTCTCAACTGTGGGTTGGGCAACTGGATGGTGGTAGACGGAGTCCCTGAAGAGGAGGCTGTGGAAGATCACTTTGGAATTGGACAGAGTGTGGGGAGCCTCTGAGCTGTTCGAGAGGAGAGGTCAAATGGGCAGTAAGGGTCACTGTTCTGAAGCTCAGAGGGGAAGTCCATATACTTTAAGACCTCTTACAGAAGTCATAGTTGGTGCTGTGATGCAATTGTTTTAGGAGAGAGCACAGTATGGAGAAAAGACACACAGGACCAAACCTTGAGCAAAGTCAGGATTTAATGGAGAAGGAGAGGATGAAATTAGAGAAGACACAAGACAGAGGATGAGAGGACAAGTAGTGTGTTGTTGGTATCACAGAAGATGAGCGAAGTCAGGGTTTAAAGAAAGAGGGAATGTCAAATACACATGAGAGGCCAAGGAAAATGACTAAAAATTATCTCTTGGAATTTTTCTCTGAATGGGAGAAGAGTTTTAGGTCATAGCTGGAGGGAGAAAAAAATGTTAAGGGCTATGCCCTCTGCCTAAAAGACTGTTCCCTTTTCTCTTCACCTGGCTGATCCCCACTCATCCTTTGAGTCTTGGCTGAAAGTCCTTTTTTTCTTCTTCTTTTTTAAAAAAGATTTTATTTATTTACTTTCAGAGAGTGAGGGAGGAGGGAGAAAGAGGGAGAGAAACATCCATGAGAGGGAGAAACAACTATTAGTTGCTTCTCGTACAAGCCCAGTGAGGGACTGAACCTGCAACCCAGGCCTATTTCCTGACTGAGAATGGAACCACTGACCTTCTGCTTTGCAGGACAGTGCCCAACCAATTGAGCCTCACTGGTCAGGGCTGAAAGTCCTCTTCTTGCAGGAACTCCCCCACAATGACTCTCTCCACTTTATCTTTATATAGGACTTGTTGGTTGCTTTTACTTTTATTTTATTTATTTATTTTTATTGTTGACACTATTACAGATGTCCCCATTTCCCCTTCTTTGCCCACCTGCACCCAATCCCCAAACCCCTTCCCCGTGGTCATCACCACACTGTTGTCTGTGTCATGGGTTATGTATGTATGTTCTTTGGCTCATTCCTTCACATTCTTTCATCCAGTCCCTTCCTCCCTCCTCTCCTCTGACAGCTGTCAGTCTCTATTTCTATGTTGTTTGTCAGTTTATTTTGTTTATTAGATTTCACATATAAGTGAGATCATAACATGTTTGTCTTTCTGACTGGCTTATTTCACTTAACATAATAATCTCCAGGTCCATTTATGCTGTTGCAAAAGGCAAGACTTTCTTTTTT
This sequence comes from Desmodus rotundus, assembly GCF_022682495.2. Classification (NCBI taxonomy): domain Eukaryota; kingdom Metazoa; phylum Chordata; class Mammalia; order Chiroptera; family Phyllostomidae; genus Desmodus; species Desmodus rotundus. The sequence continues at coordinate 40,599,301 of NC_071387.1, read as the reverse complement.
TTTATGGCTGCATAGTATTCCACTGTGTAAATGTACCACAGTTTTTTAATACACTTATCTACTGATGGGCACTTGGGGTGTTTCCAGATCTTGGCTATTGTGAATAGTGCCACTATAAACATAGGGGTGCATATATTCTTTTGAATTGGTCTTTTGGGGTTCTTAGGATATATTCCCAGAAGTGGGATTGCTGGGCCAAAGCGAGTTCTATTTTTAATTTTTTGATGAAATGTTCTTCTAGAACATGAATGTACCTGTTATCTTATGTCATTATATTTTATATTATTTTCTTGCTTATTGCCTATTTTTCCTGGCAGACTATCAGCTCTGAGAGAGTAAGAATCATGTTCATTGTCGGTTCCCATTGCCTAGCAAAGTGTCTCATTGAGGAAGTGCTTGGTACATACTTATTACATACTTATAAATACTGTTGATTTTTCAAATTAGCTAAAAAGCATGGGCTGATGAGATTTATGGAGATATTTCTCAGATTACTAAAACAAATTTTAGCTGGCCAGTGTAGCTTGGTTGGAGCATCATCCCATAAACTGAAAGGTTATGGGTTTGATTCCCCATCAGGGCACATGCCTGGGTTGTGGGTTTGGTCCCAATTGGGTCTTGAGCAAGAGGCAACTAATTGATGTTTCTTTCTCACATCGATGTTTCTTTCCCTCTCTCTGTCTCTCTCCTGCTCGCTCCCTTCCCCTCTCTTGAAAATCTGTAAGCATGTTCTCAGCTGAGTATTAAAAAAAAAAAGACAAATTTTAAATAGATAACTTGTGATAATTTAGATGAGAAACTGATTATTATTACCATGAGCCAGTTTGGAGTCCTGGGGAACCGGTCATTTCAAGGTAATTGAAGAGTGATTCTTTTATTGGACATTCAGAAGCTTCTAGATCATGGGAAGGTTGTGGACATAATGTATCTGAATTTTAGCAGTCGCTCATGATGTCATGGAAACCGTATTACTAGGTAGGTTCCAAGCTGGCGGAATGTACTGGCCTGTGGCTACAGGCTGATCTGGAGAAAAAGTGCTCGGGTCTGCTCCAGGGCCCATCATGGTTTGACTTGGTAAATGGTCCTCGGTCTTTACCTGAAAGCCTTGGAGTTGCCTTTGTTTCAGAATCTACAGGTTTGGGATTTTATAACAGTATCAGTAACTTGCTGAATTTCTTAAAAAGAACACTGATTAAAACACAGTTAAATTTGTATTTCACATTAGAGTTTCACAGCTGCTACATGATTTCACATCAGCTCTGCGAGGCAGGTACTATTGTCATTCTATGGAACGGGGAAACTGAGGCTGTGGTATACAAACAACTGAGCCACGTCTTAAAGCAGGGATTTAGAATCAAGTTAAATATTCTTTAACTTTATCTAGTTGTCTCAGTTCTGAGCTATGTCTCAGGCATTTAGATAATCTCTGTGTGACTGTGTGTCTGTGTGTAAAAGTTGGCACATGAACTTGGACAAGACATTTAATGGCAAAAACTATGTTTATTGCAACTTTGTATTCCCACAGGTTCTAAAACATAGTAGATCCTCAGTATTTGTTGAAGAATGTTTGATATAAACAGGTTATTAATTCAGCAAAGTGAGAGAGTTGAACTAGGATTCCAAAGAATTTTGTTGGTGATATTAACCACATTAGAAAATAAAACAGAAATTAAAAGTAATTTCAGTCAATTTAATAAAATAATATATAACATAAACTACATGAAGTATACATTTACTTTCCAAAATAAAAATAAATTGAGAAGAGTGGCAAATCTCTTTCATGTCTTAATAGATGATGGCTGGACATTCATATCTGTTGTTATACATTGTTTTTGTTGAAATATATGAAGAAAAGTAAGCCTCCCACAGATATGTACAGAATGCAGTGTTTTACATCACTTTACGTAAGGGACTTGAGCATCTGTAGATTCTGGTATGTGTAGTGGGTCCTGGAACTATTCCCATGAGGATACCAAGGGATGACTGAAGTTTTGGGGGGGCGTCAAATTATAAGAAGATTTTTGACTATAATGGGTTGGCATCCCTAATCTCTGCATTCTTTAAAGGTCAACTGTAGTTGGAAAAGGGGGAAATATTTTAATGGTATTTTCATATAATTGTGGATATTATTTTTGGCTACTATACCAAAACTTGAAAAATGATAGTTTCTTTAAAGGTAGTTGCTCCGTGAATCTGAAATCATATTAATGAAATTTTCTTATTCACTCACATTAAAATCCATTAGTTTGTCTTTCGCTTTGACTAGATCTTTTTCCCATGCATAATTTGGAACGTTATGCATTGTTCACTTGATTTTGAGTTACGCAGATCTTCCAAATATTGACAGTTTACCATATTGAAAAATCACATTCATTAATATCATAACCAACTTTATCGTAAGTCTCTAAGTATTGGGAAGCTGTTAAGCTCATAGTAGTGTATACATATTCTCCAAAATTCAGATTTTCACTACTCAAAGCTCAAATTTTATCTTTGACGATAAATATTGTCCTTTGTTTCATTTGAAGTGACAGGCTCACTTCATTCGTTTTCAATAAAGTGTCTGCCAGTACCCAAGTGTGAATAACCATGATATGACTGTCAGTCATTTTTTAAAGTAAGAAATGTTGTTTATGAAAAAAGTGGCTGGTACAATTCAGACAATTGCACATGTGTTTTTCTTTGAGAAAAACCATCGTACATGAAGTACTTCTACTGCATGCCCAGTTTATTTCCCATTTTGTCATGGAGACTATTAAAAAATGTATACTCAAGAGCTGAGATTTACTAAAAATAATGATTATTAGTTTCATTGAGGATTCTTAAGTGAACCTACTCTGTTCCTCCATATATCCCCCACTTTTTACTGTGAATATATGCCTTGATTTATGCTAAAATGCCAACCATTTTTCCACTCCTAATTTTGCACCATTAATGTGAAAGCCAACATAATGAGTAAGGCAAATAATCTTTTAGTATTATTATAAAAATGTTCTTAACCTCTTCAGTCCTCCTGGAAGGGCCTCAGGGGACCCACTAGGTGTCTGTAGACCAGACTCTGAGAACTGGTGGGCTAACAGGAGAACTGCATTAAGTACTGCATTGTGCTGGCCACCTCCTAGTGATGTATTATGGGAGGGAAGTGGTAAAAGACCCAGCTGGGTCAGAGATGACCTCATTATCCAGCACTGATGATGTAGCTAGATTATACCAATCAAGTGAGCGACAAAGCCTAATTCATCGTATTTCTGTCTTTCATCAACCTGAAGTTGGATTGTAGCTAAGATTGTTAGATGGTCCCCAAATCTGTTGTCTCTTTTTGCTGGACAGCCTCCCTTGCGTTAGATGTGACTAAGTTCCAACAATAATATTGGTGGAAGGGCTGTGTGTTACTTCAAGGCCTGTGCCATAAAAATCCTCCACACGTGCTACTCCATGCCCTTTTCCTCCCACTGGTTGGGTGTGGATTAGGACAAAGGCCAATGGCATGGTGGGAAGAACCTGGGAATGACCAGATGGAGGAGGGCTGACTATATTCTGAAAATGCCTGAACACCCGTCCAGGACTATTAAGTGAGCAAGAAAAAAAATTTCTGTTGTTTTGAACATCACATGTTTAGGTTTATTTGTTATACCAATTAGCCTACCTTTAACACTGGCTTGAATAATAACCTTTTAATTAGAAGTCACAGTGATTCATGTTCCTCAGTGGCATCTAAATTGAAACTGAACTAAAGGGTAACATCATTAATGACTTCTTTTCACAGAGATAGACTGGAAAAGGACATACCTTTCTAAATTTATGGCAGTTTATGCTTTTATTCTCTCAGCAAAGGGTCTATTACCAAATTAATGGGTGGTGCAAGGTGTAATTGGGAACAGATATTTGTCCCTTAATTATATGGGGAAATATAGTACTGCATTATTACGTTATGTATGTTCCAAGTGTAAAATGTCTAGCCTTGGATACCCATGGTTGTATACAGGGAATTAAACAGGAAATTGGGAATGTATTCCATGAAAGATACAACAAGAAGAGTAATTGAAGATAGTATTATAAATAGGATGACTCAGGAGCTTGAAAACTGCTTTCAAAAAACGGATATAGTTTTTCAAGGGGAAGTAATTGAGTAGATTCCAAATTTAAAACTCTTAGGAAATTGGTTCTTCCCCTAATTACCGATCCTTTCTCTTGGGTTTGAGGAAATGAAGCTAATTCCCCCTAGTGTCAGTTCGGTAGAGATGCAATTACAAAAATAGTGGATGTGATCCAGGACATTATTAAACTTTTTTCACTTTGCACTTATTTGTATTCATTGCTAGTCAGCATTTGAAGCAAATAACTGTTATTTTCATAAACATTATTGTATGTCAAGTTACGTGCTACATGATCTCTGTCACATCCAATGCTGTTGCTTCTGTTGATTCCACAGTGCGCATTTTCTATCTTGGCTCTCTGCAAGGACCAACTTTCTGATTATTTCTTCATTTTTTAAAACAACATCTCAATTGAGTTTCCGTTAGGTTGATTAAAAACATTCTAAGCCCACTTATTTGATAAACATTTACCGAGTGTTTACAGTGTGCTAGGCACTGGAGATACAAAGATACATAAGCAACTCTTGTCTTCGAGGAGCACATAGTCCAGTGAGGAACTAATACTGTAATATTCAGCTAGACTTGGTTACGGAGCAGCAACCACCCTCCAACTCTGTGGTTTAATGCTACCAACATTTATTTTGTGTTTATACTTCACATCCAAGTAAAGTCAAAAGGGGGCTCTGTTGCAGGAGGTCATAGAGAAGATGTGACTGCTGGCTGATCCTGAAGCTGGACCCGGGCATTTGGAGGCTCTTCATCCCTCCCCTGTCCTTGAAATGTACAATCTGCCTACTATTCACCTTCTAGTAGCTGCTTCAAGGTCACAGCCCATTCTAGTAGCTGCTTCAAGGTCACAGCCTTGAGAGAGTAAGATGTTGTCTAGACCATTTGGATGTGACTGAATCCGGTCCAGGCGTCTATATAAGCTTTTAAGATTCTGGAGGGGAAAAAAAAAAAGATTCTGGCAGGCTGATACAGAGATATATTTACTTTACAGCTTTCTAAGACAAGCCTCATATGTAGGTTCCCTTACTTATGAAGCCTGCCACCTACCGATCTGGAGGGGTCTGCCTCTTTCTTCCGTCTCTCCTTGTTTCTCGGTATAGGGTCCAGTTTCAGATTTTGCCCAGGGAGCTCTGGGAACCAACAGACTCCCAGCCCCTCAGAGGCTTCATTTCAACATGTGACCTCCACAGGACCTCTGTGATTACAAAAAGGATCATAGTCAATTGCACACTGATTTTTAAAGCTTCTGCCACATGCCATTTTTGCTCATTTTATTGGCTGAAGAAAATCAAAACTCTATTCCTAAGAGAAAATGGAAAGTCCCATCCTAGAATGTGCCCTGGAAGAAAGGAGAAATGGAATGTCTGGACAGCTGTATAAACTGCACATGCAAATAGTTACAATGCAGAAGAAAGCAGTAGACAGCCACAGCACCACAAGATCTGCTACAATAGTGACTGTTATGAGAAAGGTTTGCACAGGATACTGAACCTCAAAGAAGGGGAATTGGGGCTGAGTGAACATCTGCTTAAAAATCTTTCCTAAACAAGCTTTTTCAGAGCCCTGACTTACTCGGGTTTTTTCTGTAACTTGTTTCATTGCTTCGTACTTTCCTCCTTCACCGTGCTTTTAGGTGCTTTTTGGTTTTAATGTCCATGTTTCCTGGCAGATTATCATCTCCATGAGGGCAGGGACTGTGTCTCTCTTCATCATGACTGTGGCCAAGAAGTGTTTGTTGGACAGAACACGGCCTGTCCCACAAACGAGGACTGTTTGTTGATAAAAGCATTAGAGCGGCTGGAGTTTGTTTCGCATGCTAGAGTTGGCCCAGGGGGAACGGAGGGAGAGCAGTACAGACTAAGGGCCATCCTGAATAGACACATCAGAGGCAGGACCTTTATGAGAAAGGAAAGTGCCAAGTTTGCCGTTAGCTTATTTCCTAGAAGAGGGATTTTTACTCATGCATAGCTTAATTGCCATTTTAAGGCAAAGCAAGCCAGTGTTCCACTTCTAAAGCACTCTGGGTCCCTAACCCCCCCTTTTCTCTTGTCTTTGTACTTTGATGAGCTGAGACCACCAGCTGTGTGAGGCATCTATACTGTGGATAAATGTCCACAAGGGGCGACAACCAGGCCACCAACCTCATTTTCACTAGTGATTCAAGCCCAAACTTTAACCTTCCTTCAGAGGAGTAGATAATGCATTAACACCTCACACCACTCTACCGGCTCCCAGGGCACAGTGGGATCTGTTCTCTCCCAGGTCTGAGTGTAGCTCCCATCTGCTTTTGATAATCACTTCTCGGGAAATTATTTCAAACAGGAGGGGGAGTGATAAGGAAGTGTCTCTCACAGAAGTGGAACAGTTTTCTTCAGGAGCATCTTACTTAGGTAAATCTTGCTTTCTTGTCATCAAGCAATTTGATTTGCATTCCAGAGGTACAGGGGTTGTCCCTTGCTTCCAAATGTGCCCCCAGCAACCCACCAAATTGCTCATCAGCAGCAGTGTGATAAACTCCTGGGCAGCTTTGCTGGCATTTATTAGCAGCATTTTTCCAGGGTGGGAGCTGCTGATTCTTGGTCAGATGTCTTAAATGAAGGCCTAGTGTTTATGGGTAGAAAACTGGCTGTTTGATCGGGGGATGTTCGCTTAACATCAGAACTGAACCGATCAAATGGAAGCAGATGGCAGGCCTTGTCTCTGTGAGTTAGCCAGGGCGGGTGCTCAGGGGGCAGAGACAGCTGACATCTCCAGCTCAAGGGAGCGGTCTGGGATGCTGCTGAATATTTCATCTGATGTGAGGATGAGTGATTTAAAAAACAACAACAAAAAAACCAAACAAAAAAAACAATGTGTGGTGATTAAATTAAATGGCTCTTGTCATATATATTTATTCATTGCTGCACATTTACTTCCTTAAAATGAAAAGAGAAATAATAACAGGTCAGGACCCTTCAATCCGTGTGTCTACCTGGTACACAAGTAGCTTATACCTGCACTGGCTGCTCCTGGTCACATGTGGCTCAGGACCCTTCAATCTGTGTGTCTACCTAGTACACAAGTAGCTTATACCTGCACTGGCTGCTCCTAGTCACATGTGGCCATTTAAGTTAAAATTAAATAGTATAAGAAGTTTATCTCTTCAGTTGCACTAATCACATTTGAGTGGTCAATAGCCATGTATGGCTAATGGCTACCATATTGGTCATTTTCATCATTCTAGAACATTCTATTGGGCAGCACTATTGGGCTTAGACTATTGTTCTCCAAAATGGGATGAGAGTAACCCAAGGTGTTTGTAAGAGAACTCACCTTGGTGGGAAAAGAGAATATCAGAACTTCTATTCATGCCATTTAGTTTCAAGAAGTAGATTTTGCGATCGAGTTTAACACACAGGGGATGTGTCCGGGAGTGCAGTCACATTTAACTCCTGTAGAGGGCACGAAGGAAAAGGGATTAGAAGGACAGCAGGGGAAGGTTGGGCTTTGGTGCACTCACAGCAAACACCTCAGCTGACCCACAGGGAGCCCTGCAGTTGGGGAAGACTTTGAGTTATCTTGAGTTGCTGAGGGGCGTCAGCCCTTTATATTCCTGTAAGTGGCCAGTCAGGGATGCAGACTTCCCTTGGGAAAGGGTGTGACTTTGGACAAGGAAGCTCGCTCCAGCAGCTGGTGTGGGGCAGGGGAGGACGTTTCAGTCCTGAGGGGGGCATGAGAGGTACCTCTGTGTCCACGCCATTTGGTTTCCTTGTATTTGTTTTGAATATTCAAAGTTCATTAGTGCAAAGTGAATGTAATTGATGAAGCAATACGTGTACATATAAGGAGGTTCATGCCAAATAGAGCTTACAGATCAGGATGCACAAAATCACAAAGCTTGGAGATCAACTGGTCTAGACTCTGGACTGAAACCCAGAGTTTTACTTTCGAATGTATAAGACACGCTTTGCAAACTGCTGACCAGTGGTCTAATCTGGCAGCAGACTATGTGGCTTGCTCAGATTAGGATTTTTTTTTTTAATTGCATGTGAATGACTATAGGCTGGAGCCACTCCAGTTGACTATAGACCTGCTGTCTTACTGTTGTCTTACACTCAGCAGTTTCACACATTTACATAACTTATTTGAACCCCTTGAGTTTGTAATCCCTGGTTTGTGTTATAGCAGAGGGGATAGGAAGTGTCCCTTGTTGAAAGCAGTTTGGGGAAAAAGAAACAAGAACCAGAGTGTGGGAGAAGAAGGAACTCATGGCCAAGGAATGAGAACACATAAGAATAAAATGGGGAGTGGAGAGTGGAGCTGGCCAATGTTTTTAGAAGTTGATTCATATGTCTTCTTGGTGGCTAAAGAAGTAAAGCTAAAAAAAACCCCCTCCTAGAATACTAGGTGCTCAGGCCTAGGAAGGAGAAGGGAACTAATATTCATTCAGCATCTGTTTATATGTTAGGTGGTTAAGTGGGTAATTTACATATACAAATGTTATTGAATTTTCTTAAGTACCCACTGAGCTAGGTATGAGTATTATGGGATAGAAAAGATGGCCCCATCAATGACAAGGAGATGGTGGTGAGGCTCTTAGCATAGCAGCTCTGCAATTTTTTTTTCATCCTTAGAAACCTATATTTGATCTTGCTTTCAGCAATTTTGGTGCAGAGAAAGTTATAGTCATGGGCCACAGACTCCAGTGCCTGCTGGAGGCTAGTAGGCAATATGAATGGGGAAGCCAGTGCAGTATGAGGCAATAAGGAGGGGTGGAGACTGTGGTGACATGGAGAGTCCATGTTCCTGCAGGAGGTAGCTGCGGTGGCCAGGGAGGGCTATAGGACGAGTATTATAAAATCTCTGAATTTTCAAGTGATGCTGGGTTTGTCATTAAATGTAGGAGATGTAGTGAAATCTGATACTTACACTGTGGGAATCAAAAAATATTGTGGGTCAAAAGCAACACGTCTAGGTTGTAAGGCAGTTTTAAGATGCATGATGGCTGGACTCCTGTTTAAAAGGGTAGAAGCTCAGGTTTGAGAACTTGGGGAGCCAGACATGTGTGTCTTCCTGTCTCTCAGATGATGCTGTCACAGGGGACATCTGCTTAGAGACTAGCATGGATGTGTTAAATTTGGAGAGCTAGCTAGCAGGGCAGGCCTGAACTCCTCAGTTCCAAAGTCAAGAGGAGTTTGCACACAGCTGCTGGAGTCCTTAGTACCATGAGTGTTTCGTGCCTGTTGCTTCAGCTAGTTTCAGAAAGCTAGGCCCAAGGATGTCCTGTAGACTCCTTGGCTGTCATGGAATATCACTTCAGACTTGCAAACTAATTACAGAAATGGCACCATAGGTTGCCCTTTGCTCACACAATACATTTAGTCATTAGCAATTAACGAGGTGTTTGATCTTGTGCTTGGGTGGGGAGGGAAGCAAGGAGAGGGACATGTGAGCATACCCACTTCTCATGGTCCCCATTCACGATGGTGGCTTTGCACCATCACCACCGTGGTCAGAAAGTTTGTGTTCAGCTTGTGTTCTCCCTGTAGTGGAGGACATGAAAGGGTTGAACAGTTAACTCTCTCTGAGGTGAAAACCCACAGCCTCTCTACAACAATACTGGTGTAACTATTAGGCAGTTATTATTTTGTTCTTTCGAGCAATGAATGATGGGTGGGGACAAGATGCTGAAGCAAGTAACGGCCTGGAATTTGTTCTCTATGACAAGAGTCTGGGAGAATTCCAGAATCCTTTCCATGATCAGCGTATGACCATTTTGTTGAGGATTTACCATTTAACACAAGATCCTTATGGCAGTTTTCTAAGTATTTGTAGTTTCTTTAGTGTTTAACAAACTATTTAGAGTTCCTTCGTTCTAGCTCAATTCTTCTTAACAAATCCTTTGATGTGTCTCTAGGAAGCTCAAATTAAAAGGACTCCACGTGTTTTAGTTAAAGATAGTTATCTTGGACAGGGTGGACCCAAATGATAAGTGAAATTTCTTAAAGCCCGAAAGAGCAAAACCGCTCCATAGAACTTTCTTCAGCCAGGCCTTTTCCTCTTTGCCTGTGTCCCCTGTTATAAGTGGCCACTGTGCTTAGTAAAATTTGTAGTTGTGGCCACTGTCTTGGTGTATCTGTCAAGCAGAGACAGGCTCATATAATCTATTTAAATATGGCTCTTCTACTTTTATGAGATGAGAAGTAGGGAGCCTGGGGCTGTTCAGAGTCTAGAAATACCTTTCTAAGAAATAGAAATACCTTTCACATTAAGCTTTAAGCAAATTGGTTTCTCAGAGAAGAGAGAGAATTACAGAAATTCTTTTTTAATATAAATGAGAGAGCCCTGACTGGTGTGGTTCAGTTGGTTGGGTGTCATCCCGCAAAGTAAAAGGTTGCGGGTTCGCTTCCCAGTCTCGGCACATGCCTGGGGTGTGGGTTCAGTCCACGGTAGGCACATGTAAGAGAGATCGATGTTTCTTTCTCACATTGGTATTTCCCTCTCTTTCTCTTTCCCTTCCACCCTCTCTAAAATAAATAAAATCTTTAAAAAATGAGACATGGAAATGAAAGGGTATTCCCTCCTATTTTAGGAAATTTATTTATTCATCCAACCAATGTACCAAGTTGCTGCAATATTTGCTGATAAATCATAAATTTATCAAGGTGATGATGGCATCATGCTGGATTGTAACCGTATACCACCTGACCATCCACTCTGTACCACACTTTCTTTGGGGCCATCACTGTCCTTTTTGATCTGCTGTCCCCACTCCACACTGTCCCAGTTCTGTGTCTAGACCAGAGCATGTATCCACTGTCTTGCCCATTCTGTGAGTTCCCTTCCAGTGTCACGTGAGTTGTCTAAAGAGGGCTCTGATATTAGTGTGCTGTGCCTTGTCAGTTCAAATCAAGTCACGGCAGCTCAAGCCCACCCCGCAGGCAAGCGCTTGACAGCTCTCCTTGTCAGCCCGCTGCTGAAAGACAGGCAGCAGCAGCGAGTGGGAACCCGTTAATTAGCAGTGACGACTACCAGGTTGGGGTTCTTTGTTTAATGCTTAGTTAATTTCACAGTAATTGAATTTAGACCCAGCTTACAGAGGCTGGGGTGAAAGGTTCTCTGTGGAGCCTCAGCATTCTTCAGCAGGAGAAAGAAAAATGCTTTTGTTCTGAGGCCTGCCTGGCCTCCTCTCACAAACCCTGTGAACACTCAGAGGCCTGGGATTTCCCACAGAAGGACTTTTAGGTGCAGGCAAGTCAGCCAGAGTGCTGCCGGCTCTTTCCCATCATGAGGCGTGGGCATCAGAGCAGGCAGAATCTCCTTTGTGCAAGGGGCAAGCAGCGTATCTTGAGTGATTTTCCAGGTGAGGGTCACAGGGGCGGGCTTCACACACATTCTCTCATCTAGTCCCCCACCATCTTTGTGATGGAGATACTGTTATTTTCATTATTGAGGTGAGAGTGTTGAGGTTCAGAGACGAATAACTTAACAACATCGCAAAAAGTAGGTACAGGATTTGACTTTGAGTGTCTGAGTCAAAGTCACCCAAACTCCTTCAACTGTTGCTTTAGCAGAGGAGGAAGAAGCTAGAGAAGCTCAGTGTTTCCATCTCTGATGTGGGAATTGGTGCTAAGAGTTTTAACTGTAGGGACTGCTGTCAACAGAAACCCAACTAAATAGAGCTTAGGTGTAAAATGAAGGATCCCACTCATATGGCTGGGAAAAACACCACATTGGCACACAACGTGAAAGATTAACTGAAAAACTTTTGGCCATTGTTTCCTGGTGGCATGGACATGAAATCTGTGCAGGTGTCTCTCGTCTCCATTAGGATCTGATTTTATGGGTTGTTATGGACTCAATACGTGCGTCCCTGAAATTCATACACTGAAGTCTAACTCTCAGTGTTGTTGAATTTGGAGTTGGAGCCTCTATGGAAGTACTAAAGGTTAAATGGGACAATAAAGGCGGGAACCTGATCTTCATAGATTAGTGTCCTTATAAGAAGAGACACCAGAGTTTGTGTGCACTTGGGTGAGAACAGTGAGGTGGCAGTCACCTGCAGGCCTAGCTTCTTTCTTGATTTTGGACTTCCCAGCCTCCAGAACTGAGAGGACTAAATGTCTGTTGTTAGAGCCACTCGATTGGTGGCATTTGTTACAGCAGCCCAAGAGGACTAATACATTTGTATTGACTCATTTTCCCCATCTGTAGACAGCTTTCCCCCATAGACAACTTTCCCCCTGTAGCCAGGAATGATGATCCCATTAACAACTTAAACTGAAAGAGATTGTCATCTTGAGATTATTTTTACATTTACGATCATGCTGGTGTCACCTGTCCATATCCTGGGCCAATGACTCATTGGCGAGTGGGTGAAATGCAGGATAGATTATGATTGTCTAGGCCTGTTACAAGAAAAAATGGGGATAAGAAGACTGCCAGGGTTGCCAAGAGGTAAAAACAGTAATGAGAACGCACTGCAAGAGAGAAACGCCATTCTGTGCCATTATAGAGGAGTAAGTGCTGACTTTGGAAATTGCTCAGGATGATCCCAGGACTGACTATAGAACCTGATAATTATTAGTACTGCCTTTTAAATTGATTCCTTGAGGAATCCACAGGATGAATTCCTTTCAGGTTGTTGGCATTCCACTCCACAGCCTCTTCAAAAGGTAACAGTATCTTTTTCTATGGTGTTCCAGTGGGTCTTGGTGGCATTACATGTAGGAACAGGGTTATGATTTTCTGACAGGTACTGAAACAAGGAATTGTGTAAGCAACTCCAGCATGGACACAGTGGGGGGCAAGTTTGTTGTGCTTGCCTAAGAAAAACCCTAGGATGTGCACCTTGGAAGAGGAGTATCAGTTATACCAAGAATTTCTTTTCAGAATGGTCCTGCCCCTGAGGGAAGGTGAGCAGGCCCCCTAGGACACAATGAAAAAGCTATCCGATAGAAGAGAAATATCTAAAAGCCTTTTATGTTCAAGTGGAATGGCACCCAAATTCCAAAATTATCCCTATGACACTGAAATACGTTATAAACATCTATTTAATGAACTTAATTGACAAACACTATACAATATATCCTTCTATTCGCATAATGACACTCATGTTTTAAAAGGATGTGAGCTAATATTTTTATAACAATTGCTGAAGGGAGAAACTGATTGCATAGAATTCTATTGATTTGCCTAAGAACCCATAACTTAATGATGCTAGTAGCATCACTGGAAAGGACTTTGAATACTCTTGCCAGTGACTTAATAGTAGTTAGTTCTTTGAAATGCTCACTTATTTTTTTTCACTTTGGAAAATGGCAGCAGGTTTTAGTTGGCATGTGGTGTCTAGAATCAGAACTGGTGGGTTTGTGGTGAGTTAGCTTTCTAGACTATCAGTTGTTTTTGGGAAAGTCACCAAGCCTCTGAATCTCAGCTTTCCTATCTGTAACTGGGAATAATAATAAATTCTTCTGTGTCTACTGTCCAGGGTTATTTTGAGCAAGGAATCTAAGTCGGTTCTTCTAAGATAATGAATGAGAACTGCCAAACTTCTATAAAATAGCCTATTCTTTCACTCCCTCTTACTTTTTATCTTCCTGTTCCCCTTTGGGCTTCATTATTAGCCAAAGGAAGACACTTTGGACAGGGGATATTTCTAGCACATCTTGGCCTTCATTATGGGCACATGGTTTGCTGTGTGTGGTGACAGAACAGTGATATTGCCATAGTTTTCAGAACACATGGCTTCCACCTGTATATGGCATAGAGGCAAAGTGCTGTTTTTGTCCTTCAGAGATTAATATGAATTCTTTTGAGGCTGCTTGTTTTGAGTTTGTGGATCTGTTTTGGAGTTTTTCTAATTTGAGACTGTGATTTTTATTGTTCAGCTAATGACTTATAAAGGGCACCATTATGAAAGACATAAAATAAGTTATTTTTGTTTATTTTGCTCTTTTTCTTCCCTTTTTAAGTATTTCTTTGGTATCTGGTAGTCCTGGATTGCTTGCTTATGATTTATAGTAAGAGACTGAAAAATGAATTAGAAGTTCTGAACATGTGGAAAATGGGAAGCTAATTGACTGAGCTTCACCCAAGGGATGATGTGGGTAAATCATTTGCTGTGAAACCCCTGGTGTCATTTTCTTTAGATCTTTACACTGGATAGGTTAGGTTTCTCCCCCAAACACCTACAAATCCCTTATCTGTTAGATGAGTCTGGCTGCCGGTGTTTCTGGGGAGTGGCACTGTGAGCTGGTAGGAGGCTGAGGGTCTCAGTATTACATGAATATGGTAGATAATCTATACACCTTTGGTACAGTACCCAGGTCCTCAACTGTACCTACCATCTCCTAGTTCAGAAACTCCTTGTCTCACACAGAGAATTAACTTGGATACCTTTGTCAGGGTTGGTGAAGAGCAGTTACCTAGTGATATGGGGAGGAGGTAGATTTCTAGGACCTAATTGATTTTCAAAAAGGTTTTACACAATGCTCTATTGTATGGCCTCCCTTCCTCTTCCCAACTCTCAGCCTCCAGTTTCAGAAGTAGGTGGAGCTGCTCATTCCTTATATTAATAAGGATTCTGTGGTACGATTTGGTTTTTGGAAGGGAACAAAATTAGATGTCTATATTCAATCTGCAATTTTAACCCAGATTGTTTCAATTCTGTAATTTCCTTGAACATATTTTAGTACTTAATATATTTTATATTTGTGAATTTCAGTGTCTGAAGTCTTTTCCGGCTTGCCTCTGTTGATGTTTCTTTGATTCTTGTTCATGGTGCCTTTTCCCTCATGAGTTTTATGAACTTAATTGTGAGGCACTCTCATCTTGGGTCAAGTTTAAGTTCTCAGTTTCTGATTCTTTGTGACCACGGGGTAGTCTTCACAATTTTTGTGTGGTCAAAATTCCCAGTTGCATGCCTCTGCCAGGAAGACTTTTTCATTATTTAGCTTTTTTCTAGTGGGTGTGGCCCTTTGGGAGTCTAGCTTCATAAGGGGACTCTGGTTCAATTTTCTATCTGGTGTAGTCCCCAGATTTCACCTTTTGCCACTTAAATGTGAAGCTCTGAAAAATAATGCTCTGACCCTGAGATTGGTATCTGGCATCTGGGCTGCTGATAGCTGTGGGGCTTGCTTTTCTCCCTAGCTGTTCACTTTCACTTTATCTCAGGCCTCTGAGAATATTCCCTCTCTGCATATGTGTTCAGATATGAATGTAAGAGTGTATTTAGAAGAACGGGGTATACTTGTTTTCTCTTCTGCACGTCAAGTGATTTGAACCAAGGAAGTCGGCTTTGTCTGGTGGCTCTGGCCACTGCTGCTAAAGCTTTCCAGTCAGCAGTGGGCGATTTGCCATGGTAGCCTCCTCACCCCATCCCAGCCTCTGCATCCAGCCACAGCTGCCACATTTCTACCCAGAGACCTTTTGGGGCTTGCTGTTCCTTTTCATGCTCTGTGTTTTCCACCCAGGCTGTTCTCTACTAGCTTTTCCTTTGCTCTTTAATTCTTGCAGTGCCCTCTCCTTGGAACACCATTGCTTGCCTCATTTCCCAGCCATCTTGGTCTCAGTCTTCCCCTAACGTTCCCACCTTCTCCCTTCTTCCTCCACTTGGCACGTCTTCACTTTACCTGCCCTATTTGGCTTGTCTGTGTCTCAGCCATCCTTCATGGCTGGACTCCAAAGCCACCTCCTCCTGGGAGACTGCTTTGATCCTTCCCACCCAAAACAAGTTCTTTCCTGACACTTTCTCTATAAATTCCACTTACTTCTTTGTACCGTTTCAGAAGGGTACGTACATTTTTGCACATATGGCTTTAAATTTTGGCTGCTAGGAGGTGGAAAATTTGGACAAGAGAGATCTAGAAAAATGTATTATCTCAAAAATACTTAAAGGTCAGCTGAATTGAAATTAATAAATATTTAATTAATCTAAAAATGTGTTTAATATTTTAACTTTCTGTAAATTTATCTATATATCTATCTAATCTATATCAGTCACATTTATTTCCATCACTTCAGAAAATTCATTAGGAAGATCCCATTCATGTCAACAGCCTCCTCCTGACTGTTCCAAGGTGACTGCTTAAATTGAAAATAGCAGCAGTAAACGATATAATCTCAGCATCTCTTCCTTTGTACTGGAGAGTTTATTCTGTTTACTTTTATTGCAATTACTGATACATTTGGAGGTGTTCTACCATCTAATAACAATTTTGTGTTTTCTACAATGCCCTTTGTCTGTTTAATCATCTTTCCCTTGTAGTAATCAAATTTAATTTGTTTGCTACTTTTGATGAGCAGACTCTCACACATACTTGACTTAACAAATCCTAGCATTAATCAACATCTCTATATTCTTCTCTTGAAAATGACAGGATCTTAGAATGCTTTAATTCCTATATCTTTACTGTATTCTTTGATGTTGTTTACATTTAGTTTAATTCGAGTTTTTCTTAAATAGAAACTAGTCAGTGTTAATTTTACCACAATTTCCTGCTTAGTTTCTAACTTTATCAATTTGCTTGCTTGCTATTGCTTCTCACGTTCTACTATGTTGAGGATCAGTTTTCTTCTTACTGATGTGTATTCTTTAACATTTTTCTCAGGCAGGGAGCATCTCTGAGTAGGAAACTCATTTTCGAATGAAAATGTTTTTGTTCTACTTTTACTCTTGAAGGAGTTTAGACTTTAAAACTGATAGTAACCTTTCCTCAGTGCCAGGACAATGGGAATTTTTGTTTTTGATTTTGTTTAAATTCCAATTTCACAGACGGAGCAGGCTTTTGAGACTCAGCATTGTCAAGGTGATTGTTTCCAGCCATGCTCTGCCCCCCTCGGGTGGCCTTAAAAAGAAATGGACCCTAAGCCCTCGGGCCCACATCTTTTCTGATACCTCTGTGGACCACCACAGCTCCCCTTATGTTCTGGCTTTGAATATAGCTTTATAAATTGTGTGTGAGAGTGGGACTGCTGTGTCTTCTCACATCGGTCCTCTCTGCCACGTTGCTGGAAGTGTCTGTCATGCCCTCCTCAGTCAGCCTCACAATTCCCTATGTTTTATTCCCAAATTTGCTTGATCTGTCTAGCACTTGAAGGCATTTGAGCTTTTTGGGATACTTTACTATACCACTAGATCAATAGTCACTTAGTGTATATATTTGTTCATTCATTCTAATTTCTCTTAGCCACCAACTCTTTGCAAGACACTGTGAAGATGTTGGGGATGAAGCAGTGAATGAAAGAGACCCAAATCCCTAATCTTGTATGGCTTACATTCTAGCTGTAGGGAGTATACAATAAACAGATAAAAATGAAGATATATTGTGTTCCAGTCAGTGGTGACTGCTGAGGGGGGGGAAAAAAGAAAGATAAGTAGGAAAGTGTGAGAGTGGGGTGGGTGGTTGCTGTTTTAAATATGTAGTCAGGGGAGCCCTCACTGATGCAGTCACTGATAGAGTGACAAGGAGAAGGAGCAGGAACTTGAGGGAGAAGCCTTCAAGGCTGAGGGAACACCAAAGTGTGAAGGCAGAGCCAATCTATCTGGTGTCAGAGTCAGGGTGAATGGTTGCACATGAGGTCAGAGAAGGGGGTCAGGGCAGGTTGGCAGAAGTTAACCAGAAGGCAGAATGGAAGAAGTCCTGGTGCCAATATAGGAAAACATACTCTCATGAATGATTTGATAATTCAGGGTAAAGTAAGTTTTATCTGAACCATCACTCAAATAAGGAAAATACCATCCTGAATGAAGATCACTATTTCATGATGTCCTGTTTCATCTGAATCACTTGAGTTGTAGTTTTACAAAATGTAATGAAAAGGAACTTGACAGATGTGGTCTTGCTACCTCGGAGAAAGAATAACTTGAATAAGCTTATTGTAGAGCGCTCTTTTATTTTTTGAGGCTGTTATTATGTAGCCTTAAGTGTCCATTATTTTAATATATCTTTTACTCACCACGAGAAACTCTTCTTGGGGTGCACTGGCAGCCAAGATTTAATAAATTACTATTTGTACAATGTACATATGAAGTCAGTCTGGAAAAAGTCCAAACATTGTTATTATAACAAGAGTGGTTTGCGTAACATTAACGTAATTTTGCAGTCAAGAAGAGTGGACTGGAATGCACATGCATGAACAATGATGACTTCACTGTACTAGTCAGTGAGGACAGTAGAAGCCACCGAGTGAGCACGTGTACTGTGTGGCCATTGCATTCAAACTGACTGAGCGAGTACAGCAATGAATCTGCATCAAATTTTGCATTAAGCTTGAACATTCCTCGATGGAAACTATTCAGATGATTCAGAAGGCCACAGTTATGGGCAGCTGGTGATTGGCAGATTTATCACAATAATGTGCCTACTCATACCTCATGTCTCATGCAGAGTTTTTTTGTGAGACATCAAATCACCCAGGTGATTCAGCCCGCCCTTCAGTCAGATTTGGCACCCTGTGACTTCTGGTTTTTCCCCAAACTAAAATCACATTTGGAAGGGAAGAGATTTCAGACTGTCGATGAGATTCAGGAAAAAAGAACACAATGGGGCAGCTGATGGAGATTGGGAGAACTGTGTGAGGTCCCAGGGTGCCTACTTTGAAGAGGACCGAGGCATCATTGTCCTGTGTACAATGTTGCCTGTGTACTGTAACTTCAATAAGTGTCTTTTTCATATTACATGTCTGGTTAACTTCTGGACAGATCTTATATATGTCTTAGTCTGTTCGGACTACTATAAGGAAATATCCAATTCTGGGAGGCTTATAAATACAATTTTTTTATCACAATTTGGGAGCCTGGGAACTCTAAGATCGAGGTGTTAGCAGTTTAATGTTTGGTAAGAGCCCATTTCCAGATTCATAGACAGTTGTCTTTTTGCTATGTTGTCACATGGAAGAAGGGGCAAAGAATCTCTAGAGTCTCTTTTTTAAAAGATAACATATTATTGATTATGCTATTACAGTTGTCCTGAGTTTTCCCCCTTTTACTATATCCTCTCCCCAGCACCACCATTCCTTCAGGCAATCGCCCCCACTATTGTTCCTGTCCATGGGTCATGCATATAAATTCTGCGGCTACTCGATTTCCTACACTGTACTTTACATCTATTCTGTACTAGTTGTACTTCTTAATCCCTTCCTCTTCACTCATTCCTCCACATCACCCTCCCATCTAGCAACCATCAAAACACTCTCTATCCATGATTCTATCTCTATTCTTTTTGTTTGCTTATTTGGTTTTTAGATTCAGTTGTTTATAGATATGTATTTATTGCCATTTTATTGTTCATAGTTTTGATCTTCTTTTTCTTAAGTCCCTTTAATATTTCATGTAAAAATGGTTTGGTGATGATGAACTCCTTTAGTTTTTCTTGTCTGGGAAGCTCTTTATCTGCTCTTCAATTCTAAATGATAGCTGGGTAAGAGATTTGGCTATAGGTCCCTGCTTTTCATGACTTTGAATGTTTCTTGCCAATCCCTTATAGCCTGTAACATTTCTTTTGAGAAATTGGCTGACAGTCTCATGGGACCTCCTCTGTAGGTAACTGTGTTTCTCTTGATGCTTTTAAGATTCTCTCTTTATCTGTAACTTCTGGCATTTTAATTATGATGTGTCTTGGAGTGGGCCTCTTTGTATACAACTTGTTTGGGACTCTCTGTGCTTCCTGGACTTGCATGTCTATTTCCTTTACCAAACTGGGGAAGTTTTCTTTCATTGTTTTTTTCAAATAGATTTCCAACTTTTTGCATTTTCTCTTTTCCTTCTGGGACCCCTAAGATGCGACTGTTGGACATCTTGAAGTTGTCCCAGAGGCTGCTTATACTATCCTCATTTTTTTAATTCTTTTTTTCTTCTTGTTGTTCTGAGTGGTTTTTTTTTTTTTTTTTTGCCTCCTTATATTTCAAATCATTGATTTGATTCTTGGCTTCATCCACTCTATTGTTGTTTCCCTATAAATTGTTCTTTATTTCAATTAGTGAATCCTTCATTTCTGACTGGATCTTTTTTATGCTCTTGACTAAGTTCCGTGAGCATCCTTATAAACTGTTTTGGACTCTGCATCTGACAGATTGCTGTTTTCCATTTTGTTTAGCTCTTTTTCTGGAGTTTTGATCTGCTCTTTCATTTGGGCCATGTGTCTTTGTCTCCTCATTTTGGCAGCCTCCCAGTGTTTGTTTCTGTGTATTAGGTAGAGCTGCTTTGACTCTGTGTCTTGGTAGTGTGGCCTTGTAGTAGGTGTCCTGTAGGGTCCAGTGGCACAGCCTCTATCACCCACGCTGGACACTCAAGGTACGCCCTTTGTGTGGGCTGAGTATGCCCTCCTCTTGTAGTCGAGCCTTGGTTTCTATTGGCAGATCAACGGGAGGGATTTACCCAGGCCAGTCAGCTATAAGGATTGGCTGTGACCACTTACCACTAACCTCCACTCTCTGTGGAGTCTCAGCTGTGCAGGTGCAGGGTGGTAGTACTGGCCTTGGGGTTTCCTGGGTGGTGGAGGCCAAGGTCAGCCTCACCCTGTGTTTTGTCCAGGACCACCCTATCTTAGCTATAAAGCAATTTGAGATGGCTGCTACTTGTGCTGGGCTTAGAGTTCCCAGGTAAAGCCTAGCTGTAAGTCTAAGCTGGCTGCTGCTGGTGCTGAGCCTGGGGCTCACTGAGGCCAGTTGTTTCTTGTTTGGGAGGAATTAGGAAGTTGTGCAGTATGGGCCAAGACCAGCCATTCATATGGAAAACCGGCTTGGGTGGGCCCAAAAGTTAGGTGGGGCGGAGTCTCTGGGGATCTCTAAGATGGGTTAAATAGTGCTAGCCAGGTTGATGGAGTCTCAGTTATGGCACCAGCTTGCCAGCTCAGTGGGGGGACGACTTGGAAAAGGGACAATGGCCTCTGCTTACCTTGATGCCAGACACTTCAGTTCCTCCTTGTATGCCACCAGTGCTTTTCAAGCTGCTAACTTGGTGCTGGAGCTCAGAGTGAGTCTGAGTAGGTGAGTCTGTGTTTGCGTTCTTTAAGAGGAACTGCTTGGGGCTCCAGCAGTTTCTTCCACTGAATCAATCCTGTCTGCTTTTTGTAGCCAGAAGTTGTAGGAACTTATCTTCCTGGCATTATAACCCTGGGCTGGGGAGCCTGGTGTGGGTCTGGGACTCCTTGCCCATGAGATATCCCTCCCAAATTTTTGTCTACCACACATGGGTGAAGGACCTGCTCATTCGGCATCTGTGCCCTTCCTACCAGTCTGGATGGGTGTGGTTTCTTCCATTCTGTAGTTGTCAGACTTCCATTCAACTCAATTTTTTATTGTTCTGAGTGATAGTTATTCTATATTTTAGTTGTACTTTTAAGGTGGTTGTGTGAGGAGGCAAACCATGTGTGCCTATGCCATCTTGACCGGAAGTCCCTGAAGTCTCTTAAATAAGGGCATTAATCCCATTTATGAAAGTTGCCTCCTCCTGACCTAATTGCCTCCCGAAGTGCCCCCCCACCACACTCAAGATGTTATCACATTAGGAATTAGAATTTTAAAATATGAACTTCAGGGAGGGAACATTTAGTTGTAGCAATATAATAATATGACTATAATAATTTAATATGTATAATATTCTGTTGCTATGAGTTACTATGCTATAGCTCATTCTATTATTGCCTTATAATAAGTGTTCTCTTTTCCATGTTAAACTTCTTGAGATTTGAATGTGACAGGCTCAGGGAATCTCAGGCATGAGAATTTCTTTTCAATGTTATTATCGATGACATTGATAATGATTATTCATTATCTTTAACTGCTGTGTACTAGGTGCTCCACAGAGCATTAAATACACATACAGACAGACAAACATATACACATTCCTTATTATTAGAATGGATAAGTAAGCAAATTGGTTTGAATTTATTGTATAATTAGTAAATCCCTGGGCACACATAATAAAAAAAGGAAAAAATCAACTGGATTTAATAAATTATACTCACATTGGTAAAATCAACCTAAAGGAAATGCCTGGCCATTTCCTATGTTTATCCATTTGGAAAACTGAGGGAAATTAATTCTTATTCATATATTTTTCAAGGTTCTGTCTACTGCTATTGTTCCCTGGAACTCATCATAGAAAAGAGTCAGCTGGGGCAGTTCTGTTGCTGGTAAGGGGTGCCAATTCATTTAATTCATGTCCAGAAGAAGAAATTGCCATTAAGAAAGTACAGGTAGAGGGGTGAAAGTGTGAAGGTAGCTCTGAACCAATTTTATTACAACCTGGTCTACTGTCTGATTGAATTCAAATTTATTAAACATTTGTGGAGTGATCATAATTTAAGTATAGAATCACAAGATGTACTCATTGTTAAGCAATTTAGTCATGTTAATTTGACAAGATGTGACTCACGGAAAAAAAAAGTATACAATATAAAGGCTGCTGATACAATTAATGTAAGAGACTTGGTTTCATCAGAAGAGAGAAGAAAGAGACCTTTGTTGGCAGAAGTACTCAGGAAAACTGTGGGAGGATGTGAGCGGGACTCGATGGGTGGATGGGATTTTGATGGTTGGAAGGGAGAGGAAGGGAGCATGCAAGTGAGGAGAAAAGTACAAAAAAGGCCTCAGACTAGAATGAACATCACACAGTCAGGCAATAGGAAGAAAACCAACTTGGTTGGTACAAAATGTTCATATAGTTGAAAGAGGATGAGGAGGATAAAGTACATTTGACCAAGATACAATTTGGGAAGAGATTCGAATCAAATTGAGGAATTTGGATTTTTGTTAGAAAAGGAGAATATTTGGAGTCCCTTCAGTAAAAAGTATAGGATAAGGACTTCCAATAATTCTCTTGTCCATAAAAGCAATGAGAAAACTGGCAAAAATGGCCAGAATCAACTTTTCATAACTCTGGAAGTTAATAAAAATCTTGGCAGCAATCTGAAGAGCAATCTGTGGCTGAATCTCAGTAAGAATCGTAATCTTTGTGGCATTTTAACTTGTCTTATTCCCATACCTCTCTTCTGAGCTCTGTGGTAGTATTTACAACCAGTAGTTCACAATCACTGAGAAAACCTGTGCCACAGAGTCATTACAGGGGGCAGAAGGCAGTTGGCATTGCTTTAAAGCCTTATTCCTAGAGAATGGTTGTTGTCTGACTGTCCGTTGATTCTCTGGAGCACCCCGCTTGCAAGGCTGTCTTTATATGTTCTGACTCTCGCTAAATCAACAATAAAAGTCTTTTTTCCAAGGGCATTTGTCAAAATATTTAGAGGCAATAGTTTAGCTGTGAGGCTGCCTGAGATGGGGATAAGAGTTGTGGCAAGAAATAGGATAAACAAATGCTTAAAGGGAAAATCTGGGGAATGAGATATCCACTGGGATTTTGAAAAACTCTGACATATTCTTGGAAATCTTAAAGCCACATGTAGGTGTAGGCTGTTTGCGTACGGAGGGCTCTTCAACTCTACATATGATCAATAAAGACCTGAGAAGGGCTTAAGCTCTCTCCTCCAGCTGACCTCGAGGTTCTGTGCAAGCAGGAAGCGAAGGCTGAGGGAAGAGTTGTCAGTTGCCTGACTGAGTGGAGAAGGCCATGCCCCTTGGACACCATAGCCTACAAAATATTGTTGAAGGAAATTAAACAAAACCTCAATAAATGGAAAGATACCCTGTGTCACAATGAGATGCAACTTTAGGGTGAATACCACTAGGATGTCATGACCAAAAGACGTACAATAGCAAGTGTAGAGAAATATGTGGAGAATTTGGAACTCTCATGCGTTGCTGGTGGGAATGGAAGATGGCGCAGTCACCGTGACAAAGAGGAATTCCACTCTGTGGCAACACCCAAGAGAAATGAAGACATACGCCCCAACAGAAACTTTTACACCAATATTAATAGTAGTGTTCATAATGGCCCCCAAATGGGTGGGTACACCCCAAGTCTCCATCAGCTGATGAATGGTTAAAAAAATGGGGCATTGCTATACCATGGAATGTTATTCAGTCATAAAAATGAATGAAGTACTCTACAAGCTACAACATGGATGCGCCCTGAAAACATTTTACTAAGAAGCAAGTCAGAAAAGGTCACATACGATATGATTTCACTGATGGGAAATGTCCAGAATAGGAAAATCCGTAGAGACATAAAGAAGATTAGTGATTATCAGGGCCTAGGGGAGGGGTAATGGTGGTGACTGATAATTGGTATTTTTTAAAAAATGGATTAAAAAATATTCTGGAATTAGGTGGTGGTGATGGTTGTACAACTTTGCAAATGTATAAGAACCACTGAATTCTATTTTGTAAATGTGAATTTCATGTTATGTGAATTATATCATTTAAAAGAGAGGAATCTTTGAAGCATTTTCAACATAAAAATTGTATATTAGGAATGTAATACACCTTCCTAAATAAATAGATAAATAGTACTAGGCAAGAATCCAAAGAGATTAGAGTCAGGAGAATCCCAGTTAGGAAAAGATGATTTATCCTGGCAAAAGAGCACTAGGCCAGGAGTCCAGATGGTTTCAATGGTTATTTTATGAGATTTTTCTGCTCACAAGCTTCTTGTACCTAACAATGCTTGACTATGGAGCATATTTAATAATTTTTATTGACCTTTAAGTCAAAAGGTTTTATGTAACCTCTAGATGTGTATATTGCAACATAGTGGGTAAGGGTTCTCTTCTGTAAAATATTCTTTGTAGTGAGAGACAAGTTATGTCCATGTATAAGAATATGATTTTTAAAAAGCTCAATTCATTTTTACAAGGTGCTCTTATTATTTAAGCATAGCAATAACAAAAATAACAATGAAACAATAAAGGAGACTCTATTCATAACTCCAGTTCTAGCAGATTGACTTGCCATTGAAGGTTTTTTGGAGGCTGAAGCCTGTGCTTTTTTCCAATTACAGTTTTGCTTAGTTGATTTTAATTTTTTAAATATTTTTTGAAGGTTTTATTTATTTATTTTTAGAGAGGGGAAGGGAGATAGAAACATCAATGTGTGGTTGCTTCTTGCACACCCCCTACTGGGGACCTGGCCTGCAACCTAGGCATGTGCCCTGACTGGGAATCAAACCAGTGACCCTTTGGTTCACAGGCTGGTGCTCAATCCACTGAGCCACACCAGTCAGGGCTTGCCTGGTCGATTTTAAGTATGTTATATATAATATTTTGGATATTCTTTTCTATTTTAATATATTGGATATTATAAATATATTAGGTATTATAAGATCCAATGTTACATGTTGCCTATTATATATCCTATATGTATATTTATATATCATAAACTTATGTGTGTATACATGTATGTGTATATATGTATACCCACACGTGTATAAATGATATGAAACTGGGAGAACTCGCATCTTGCTTAAATTTGGTTAGGAGTCTTATCTTACCCAGTACTATTTAGAGATGCCCATGTTTTGAATATGTTTCTGATTTTTTTAATGTGGAAATATAAAAAGCTCCCCTAAGAATAGGTAGCCAGTTTAGGAATGTAACTTCCTCTTTTGATTAAAGGGCTGTGTTTTCCTATGCAAATGTAGCAAAGCCCAGAAATTAGCAATGACTGCTAAATTAACACACTTGAAGAGCTTGGCTGGTTCTAATAGGCAGTCAAATGGTCTTGTTACATTGTAATGGTGCCAAGCTAATTGAAGTGATTACTGTTGCTCATGAGCAGCTTTTTTGAAGTAGGAGTCTTTTAAATTATCCATAGACGTTAAATGTCAGACACTATTGTGTAATTACACTTTGTAAATGCTGAATGTCATAAGGCATCACAGGTAATTGAGGTTTACAGAGAAGAGCTTTTTCTAAACCTAATTGGGCATCAACTCTTTGTCACTTTTTCTAAATCTAATTGGGCATCAACTTTTTGTGCCAGGGGACACTCCAGTGCCTCACAACCTCCCTTTGTTCCCTCCCTTCTCCTGCTAGGCTTACTCATGGGGCCCCATGTGTCATGATAGCTCCAAATCATGGCTCTTAGCAAAACCTCTCTGTGAGGATCACCCTCCAGAATCTCAGGGACTGATCCACTGGTTTGGGATGTCACAGGCTGAAGCTTTTTGAGAAGCTGGTTGTGGACGTCTGGTGGTGGCACGGGGCCATCTGAATGTACCATCAGGCCCTTGGAAACCTCAGAGTGATCCCAGGATACTCTGTGGATCCTGGGATTTTCATCCGTGTTGTTAGGTGTGAGAGTGATTTTGAAAAATACCTCTGTGTGTAATTAG
This sequence comes from Desmodus rotundus, assembly GCF_022682495.2. Classification (NCBI taxonomy): domain Eukaryota; kingdom Metazoa; phylum Chordata; class Mammalia; order Chiroptera; family Phyllostomidae; genus Desmodus; species Desmodus rotundus. The sequence goes on along the minus strand of NC_071387.1, from coordinate 40,572,988 downwards.
AAACGGGGGTTTTCATGGCCCTAAAAAAGCTACCTACATTTGGTCCTACTTTTTTTTATTTCTGAGGTCCTATTAGAATACACACATTAGGGTTCTGATTTTTAAAGAATTCATAGAAAGAAATTTTCTCCTCTGCCTTCGTAACAGTGCTGTTAATCATACACCGAACATTTGAAGGTCAAAGCTGGAGTCTTCAGGTGTTATGCCTGTGGGAGCCACACCCTGAGAGCGTCTGGACAGCCAAACCGGACTTTTCAAGACAGACGTCAGGATCCGCTGGTGTTGACTCTGAATCCGCGTGGCTCCCTGGGAATACGGTCTCAGTGGCCGACCTGGTGGCTAGCAGGAAATACACAAAAGACATTCTTACAGTGTACTTCTTAATACATGTGTTCAATTGGTCACCAAACTTTATTAAGTAAAACTGTTACCTCACCGTAATTTCGTGACAGGGCTTTCATTGTGTGCTTTCAGCAGGTAGCAATTTCTGAAAGTTCCAGCCTCTTTGTAAAGCTATCTTTATCTGTGCTTTATTTTCTATGATAAACTGAGTTCTGATTAAAGTGTTTCCTGCCCCACACAAGGAGACTGTGTGTGAGAAATGTCAGTTCGTGTAGAAAAAAGTGTGTGGGCATTTTCCACACGGTGACAAAAGAGAAGCCGAGTAAATTCTTGCTGAGTGTGTTCCGGAGAGTTTCCTGATTTCTGAAGATGAATGCGGAGATGTTCACATAGATGTTCTGAATGGCCTGGCCTTATTAAAGTCTTCGAAGATGCATTCTATTCTTTGATTGTGATTTTTTTTTTTCACTGTGATATTGAAAAGGCAAATGAGTACTTTTTATGCATTACAAGTGTGTATAGATACTTGTCAGAAATAACACTAAGCAGTAAGTATAGTTTTTCTAGCATCACATTTGAAGGTGTCTTTTAAAATGTGCCTGTCGGAGAAGAATCAGATTCAAGGATATTATTAAAGTTGTTAAAAGTTTATAGCAATAATATGCAAGGTGTCACGCAAAATGTTGAATTAGACATGGTTTTTGCACACCGAGCTTCTGCATTTTCTCTCATTTTGCTTCCCCCCTGAACAAATTACATTCTTCTTCATCAAGTCAGTACCTCCATTGCTCCAGGGATAATAGCGTGGCTTAAACTGCTGGGAGAGTGTCATTCTTACTAGCGTGATACTAATGGCTAAGATGTGTAGGAACTCCAGGTTAGCCACAGTCTTTGAACTGCGGACAGTTACCTTTCCTTTTCTGGAAATCTCAAATATAAACAACAGAGCGGAGCTCCTCTTTGTGCAATGGCTTTGAATAGACACTCTCCCTGGCCCTGGTCACCCAGGTGTGGATCAAGGCAACAGGTCAGAAAAGGGACCACCAGTGGCTGCTGCCCCATGTTCCAAGGGCAGCTTTAGTATTCTCAGGGTCAGGGTGTGTGGCCGGCCTCATGCGGGTGGTCATCAGTGGCATTCGTCACTTATTTTCAACTCCCTGCCCTTAGGTTTTCACTAGTGTTTGTGTATTTGATGTGTGCTCCAAGAAAAAGTTCTTCCAGGGTGGCCCAGAGATGCCAAAATGTCGGCTGCCCCCTGTTAGAGGAAAGAACAAGCAGAGTCCAGTTTCTGAGGTGCCTCCTCCCCAGTCCAAGTCAGGTTAACCCCTTACTGTCTCCTTAATGGGGCTCACCTGCTCTCACTTGAAGATCTTAACATATTGGGTTAGTCAAAAAATCTGTGTGGGGTTTTTTCTGTAAAATAAAAGACAGTTTTCATTTTCACCAATAATTTTATTGATTTTGATATTTTGGGTATGTCAGCTATCTCCCCATTGGTATAATGTTGATTTTTCTCGATCTCTCAATTTGATCGCTATCAACTTTAACTTGCCTACCCAACGGTGGAGCATCGTTCAGTGAGAAATCTATCGCACAAAACTGCAAACCACTTTTGACAGTCATAGCACCTTCAGCATACACTGCACAAATCTTTTTTTTTTGCATTTGTTGCATGTTTACATTTCTTGAAATAATAAAGCATAATATGCCAAAAATGTTGTGTATTTTCTTCCATCTTCAATATTAAAATGGCTACACAAAAATTCACTAATTTTGATAAGCTTTTTTTTTTTTGAATGCACACTGATGAGACAGCTGTCACAATACAGTCTAACAAAATTGCTTTGAATGAAGTTCCAGGGGTATGCAATGCATGACCCGTGGGCTGTGTGTGACCCAGGGGGGCTATGAATGTGGCCCAACACGAAATGGTAAATTTATGTAAAACCTTTTTTTTTTTTTTTTGCTCTTCAGTTTTCATTAGTTTGTGCATTTAATGTGTGGCCCGAGACAACTCTTCTTCTTCGAGTGTGGCCCAGAGACACCAAAAGATTTGACACCCCTAAAAGCCATCTTATGGAAAAAAAAATTTTTTTTCAATCCCATATTTATTGTCTGTGTGAGGGAGGCGTTAATTTGATTTTAAGGTCTCATGTCATCTCTAGTTGTCTCAAGTGCTTTCTTGGTTTCTGGTCCTAGGTACCAGGTTGCAGTAAATATGGAAACAAAAAAGTTGAGGATCTATTGGTTGGTATCAGATTAACCATCTCCCAGATTTAGGCTTCCATGGCCAGTTGATTCTTTCCCTCATTCTTCTCCCACAGATGCCTTCCTTTTCAGTCTTCTTCACTTTAGAGGGAACTGTTTGTGTCCTTGACTGCAACATGTTCCAACATGTCGCCAGAGAGATTTAGGTATCACATGCCTAAAGAAATGCCATGCGTGATTGCTAAACTATCAGGAATCCAAGTGACATCTGATACCTGTGCAACCCCTACGGGTGGAAAGAAAGACTTAGCTTAAGGCAGAATACACTAGTCCATTGTATTAGGAAGGTGCCAGAGCTGTCCTTGCCAGTGTTTACTTTTGTCAGAAGGAGGAGTAAGGTGAAACATACCTGAGAACTTTGGAGAAATCAGTGCTAAATTAAGATGATAACATGTCCCGAGGATGGAAAACAATAGGGAAATGAAGCAATTGGTAAATATTGTCTGTTACATTGATAAATAGGATTTGGCAGCCATTCAGAGTCTGCATTTAATTTGAAGACACAAATGCCTTTTGATTTGACAAAGCGATTTCACGTGTGCTAGTGGATGGAGACTCCAAGGTGGGCAGCGGTGATGCATGCTGGGGGAGCACCTCTGAAGAACATCAGTGTGTTGATGCAGCGGCCCCTCAGGAAACTGATATATATTGTCTGTTAACCTCTCCATTGCATGAGGATAATGATAGGAGTTCTGAAGTAAAGGAGAATTAAAACTTCTTACTATGAGCGATTTCTTTCATAATCTTTTCCATAGCCCCTATGTCATGTCCAGTCATGCTAATGTGAGGAAGGTATGATGTAGATACATCATTGTTGCAAATCAAACTAAGGTGATATTTTAATCAGGGTTGTTTTCAAGACCTACTGTGTGTAAAGCAATGTGCCAGGTTTTCTGGGAGAAACAGGACCAGGTTAAGGAGTGGTTCTGGCCTTCCGGAGATTTGTGTTTTGGTCTTTCAGGTCACTTTTCTGTTTAGCCATGTGTGGGTTGATTTGATTAGAATCCTGGGCTAACAAATGTCTCACAGAATAAAGAGGTGGGTGAGTTGTGTCAAGAGGTAGTATGTAATGAGGAGAGGCCTGGGGGCCTGTGCTCAGTGGTAATGTCCCTTCTCTGGTCCCCTGCCTGACACAGACCTTTGTAAGAAATCTGCAGAGTATAATCTCTCTGAGTCTTTATCTTCATTAATTTTTCTCTCTGTCCTGGCATACGGGTAATCTAAGGACTTGGAAGCTCTGACGGCTTCATGGGAGTGCTCAGTGTGAGAGCCAGGAAGGGCCAGACCAGACCGCTGCTTTTACCTTACAAAGGCACCCGAATATTCATCTCCTACATTTAAGTCAGATGTTCACATGCTTAGAACAATCTTAAGCAGTCAACAAAAGTTCTGACTTAAGGAAGATTGAAGTTTTTATAAACAAAACAATAGCTAATATTTATTCAGACCTTATTATTTGCCAGGCTCAGTCCTGGGTCCTTTACATTAACGAACTCTTTTAATCTACAGAACCCCATGAAGCAAGAGTTTATATTATCCTGGTTTTTTTTTTTTCAAAAGAGACAACTAAGGCTTAGAGAGGTTAAGAAATGTGCCCAAATACACACAACTAGTAAGTGGCAGAGCAAGCACAGAAACCAGGTGGTCTGACTTCAGAGCTCATACCGTGTTGGGTCCACCCTCACATCTGTCTTCACACTCTCCTATCCAGGAACAAGAGAAATAATTTTCTTGTTGCTTCCCATCGAAACATCTGCTGTTCCCCGGCCCTCTTCCCTCTCTCTTAGCTGTTCCTAACTCTTATACATATGATATATATAATATTATATATACAACATTATATATATTATATATATTTGGATGATATATATATCATCCAAAGTGGGGAGGGGCTTTGGAGGCCATGGAACTCTCCATAATTCCCTCTTTCTCTCTTTGTGGATTTGCAATAATGTTACAGGTATGTTATAGAATAGGAAGTGGTTTCCAATAGGAAAGAAGCTACATAAACTGTGGAATGTACATCAGAGTCCTACTTGAACTAAAATCATCTTTTCCTCATGATGTAAAATCAAACAGAAAACCCCAGCCCCCTTTCAAGGAAAGACCATTTATTAACAGTGCTCTGGGTGGGGTGATAGTGAATTAAAATGAAGGGATTTGTAGAAGGAGATCAGGAGAAGACTCAAGGAAGTGGTTCTCTTAGAGTAAAAAAAATCCCAATTTATAATCCCCATTCCTTCCCACCTCCAGCTAGATTTCCTCAGTATTTCTCACAAAACTTTCCAGCATTCAAGTATTTGAAGAAGAATTAGGATTCCAGCTATCAATGTCACTTAATATAATGTTATGCAAAGCTCAGTCCTCCATAAAATACAATTTCCGAGTAAGCATGAAACTGTGATGTGTTGATTGGCGGATAGAGCTGTTATCACGTACAAATTTCAGCTATATTGAAGGTCCCATCTGTTACCAGGAAACTGAAGATGCTCTCCCATCATTGGACAAGAGCCATGCACCATATCTGATGGCCCTGGAAGGAATACTGATACATGTTTTACTTAATGCATTCTAAATGTATTAATGTGCTAAAATTACAAAAAGATATTGGCAAAAACATTGGGAAATTCTTATAAGCTTGATTTAATGGGCAAACTAATAGATATTTCTAGTTTCATCTTGTAGAACTGGGTGCCTTTGTTCATGTTTTGCTTTTTAATTAGGAAAAAAAAAGCAGCTTGATAAACACTGTGTCCCTAAAGCTTTAATTCAGCTAATACTTATTGAAAACCCACTATCTGCCCAGTTAGGAGCTGTGGAAGAAATAAAATTAGTGTATGACAAGATTTTCTACCTTCCAAGAAATTATTGTCTTCGAAACCTAATACTCTGGAAAACAAAGTAATACAATTAAATTCAGGACAATTTTATTATTTGCATAGGATGGTATTTTAAGTTTGCAAAGGACTATTCAATTCTTTTATAACCCCATGAGATAGTTGATATTACTATTATTTTATGAATGCAAAAATGGAGCATCTGAGACATGGACTGATGGTCAAAGACACATGGGTAGGGGACCCCATCTTCTGCCTTCCAACTAGGCTTTCCCACCGAGGCATGCCCCCTTTGCCACAATTTCCCCTGATGAGGTGGGCAAAGCCAGCACCACGGTGCGACTGATTGTGGTTGGAGTTTGTCTGGTGCCACATACCCTCTCGGGAGCAGAATGCTGATTGTGGTTTGAGTATATAAGTTAGACCTCACTTGAAGAATATGCTAGAATGATGTCCATGTTACATTCTTCAAAACTGGTGGCTTCATTACTCTGAAAGTATGTTAAGGGCTGAATTGGGTCCCTAAAAATGTATATGTGAAGTCTTAACTCCCAGTACCTCAGAATGTGACTTTTATGACTGGCGTCCTCATAAGAAGAAATTGGGACACAGACATGTAAAGATATAGGGAGAAGACAGCCACTAACAAGCCAAGAGAGAGGCCTCAGAGAGAAAGACCCATGCTGCCAGTGCCTTGATCTTGGACTCCACTCCCAGCCTCCAGAATTATGAGAAAATATGCTACCCGGTCTGTGGTGCTTTGTTATGGCTGTCCTTGACATCTAAAACAATACCTAAATTATTTTAAATTGGTTAGTCTTAATATTTACCCAATGTGTCACTTAGATTTTTGGCATGAAATGGAACCGAACTCAGATGCCTCAGAGGGTTTTATTGAAGGGTGGCTTAGGGAGACATGGGTAGAGCAGAGGACGCCAGAGGCCAACGGCAATGGAGAGGTGTTACTGTGCCTAGGGCTAACAGGGCGGGGAAGAAATAGGCTTCCAGAGCCCAGAGAAAACTAGAGTTGTGGGCAAGAAGCTGTCCAGTGGGAGCTGCTGTTATGGAAAGACATGGTTGCTATCATGGCCAGGTTGCAGAAATAGGGGAGAAGTGAGAAAGAAATATTACGTGTCTACTGCTTTCTGATCTCTCTTCTTTTTAACAAATGTAGTCATACAACCTGTCTTCACTTTGTTATTTTTTTCTAATTAAAAAAAATTATAGTTGATATAATATGTATCAGTGTCAGGTGTACAGGAAGCCAGAAAACAAGGCACGTGGATGACGCTGCGGGCAGAGGTCAGCTCCCAGGGATGCTAGATGGGCCGAGAAGGGAGGAGGATGCGTGTGTGGGAGAAACAGAGTCACTCTGCAACAGAAAATGATCAGCACTATAGCTGTTCAACAGAGTAGAGAAACCCAGGGGCTGGAGTTATTTCTTTTCCAAGCCCAGCAGCAAAGTCAATACCGAACTGCCTCTTTACTTCTTGTTCACTTGTGACTTTCCTGTATTTTATGTTATGGGCAAAAGGCTTTCCACAGGAAGAAACTTTTTATTTTTAAGAGTTGGAAGAGAAATCAGCTCTTCCAAATGCCTCAGTTTAGAGCTGTGGAAACAGAGGCACTGAAAGGCGGAGCAGCTCTCCCGCTGCCTCCCAGCAGCTCCGTGGGAAAGCTGATGCTGGATCAGGGGCTCATAGATCACTGATCACATTTCTCACTAAACTTCCAGTCTGCTTGTTGAGCGTCAGTATAAGGTTTGAAATACAGTTATGAGCCGCCTAATGTTCTGGTCAAGGATGGGCCACATATGTGACCATGGTATTAAATATAATATGCGGTGGTACACCGCAGAGCCTAGGAGTGCGGAAGGCTAGACCACCTGGGTTTGTGTAAGTGCGCTCTATGGTGTTTGCGTAGATCAGAGATGGCCTCGTGACACGGTTTTCAGGACGTGTCCTCATCACGAAGCAGGGCGTGACTGTAAAATCAATTCTTTTAAAAAGTGAATTGAGAAACTTCTCTAGGAATTTACCGAGAAAGCAAAGGAGAAAAAAAGGGAACCACGGCTTGTTATAGTTTATTTTTAGACATGAGTAAAGAGAGACTCTGGAATTCAGAAGCAGCCAGATGACCGGCATTCCATTCGGCTGTGGTCAGTTTATGGCTAATCCACAGGCCGGTCTGGAGGAGGATCCCTGGGGCATACCCTAACTCTGGGGCCATAGCCCTGGCAACGCTCCAGCCCTTCTCTGCATCCTTGGTTTATCCTTCCTGTCTCCTCATCAAATATTTATTGTCAACAGTGGGTAGGGCAGTTCTGTTTGCACACAGTGTGATGGGGTAATGAGATAGTTGGAATTCCTCCTGTTATTGATGGGGAATGCTGATGGCATGAATAATTTCCTCTTTTTATAAACAGGAATTTAATTATTGATGCCTTGTTTAGGCAGTGACAAAGGTGTTAGCTGTGTGTATACACTGCAATCGGAGGCCTTGGCAGGCCTGAGGCTATAAGGCCAGCCTGGGCTTTGTGGGGTTCTTGAAATAAACTTGCTTAACTGTCTAGAAGAGCAAGTGTCTTTATCTGACTAACTAGCTAGCCAGTTATCTACACATATGTACACATTCTATATTTTCTGTCTGAAGAAGTTTTTATCTAAAACATATCCAGGAAAATAAACCTGTAAATCCGAATCTTAACAAAGTGCAGTCACATCAAATCAGTGAGAAACTAGTCTTTTCATTTTCAAATACAACATTAATTGAATTCTTAACATTACTGGAGGAATGTTTATTCATATAGCAAGGATTTTTTTCTGTGGACTGACAACAAACATTAGTTCTTAACAGACCATTGAAGGAACATGAGGTCTCTAACTCAGTATTTCAATTTTTATGGCTTTCTTTGAAGGAATTCAAGGCTCTCTGAATAACATACCCCTTCTCTCTTCTCCCCCACCCCCCACTGACCCCTCCCTCTCACAAAGAGAAAGTGAAAACCAAACATTATAATGTATTTCTCAAGGAAGAGAGGTTTGGGTTACTACTTTTTTTTTTTTTCTTGAAGATCCAATTAGTGTCTGTTTTTTTCTTCTCAGCTTCCTAGGGAAACAGAGCAGGGAGTTGGAGCAGGTGTCTCTTTCTCTGGTGGAATGAGATGTGAGCTGTTTCAAGGGAAGCAAGTCTTTTACTTACGTGGGGAATAAGTTCCTATGATTTTGATGAATTTTGGAGTGCCGTAAAGCAGGCATCTCAGAATGAATGTGCCCGCAGGGAATCACCTGGGATTTTGTTAAAGTGCAAATTTTGATTCTGCAGGTTTGAGGTGGGGCCTGAGATTCTGCATTTCTGACACCCTCCCAGGTGAAGTGAGAACAGCTAATCCAGGGACCACACTTTGAGGAGCAAGGATTATTGGATGAGACAGCTGATCCTTGAGGTCCTGGATTTTTAAGATAGGTAAACAGCTATGCTTTAATACTTTTGGTTCTTTATACTTCTTTTTGGTTATCAGAATGAGTACATTTTTTTTTTTTTGACCAATCTGCCTTAAACAGATTTTTAATCTGTTTAATTTTTTTTTTTTGACCAATCTGCAGAAAACTTCATTTTCTTCTACATTTTCTGAGTTTTAAAGTAGCTGGGACAAGTTGGCCTCAGAATAATTTTTTCAAAAATTTTAAGATTGGAAGCCAACTCCCTGTGTTATAAGCAAGGACATTAAGCATCTTCTCATCCTACTTGGGGTATTAGGTTAGAATGCCCTTCCTAGTTTGAGTCTTCCTCCTTCATTTAAATCCTCCTCCTGCAGCTCTTAGCTATTCAGCCAACCTGCTAACTGTCAGAGTTTCTGGAAAAATGTATTTTTTTTCTCTAAGTGATGGTCTGTCACATCTTCATCAGTGTTGACCGTTCTCCAGAACAGACATTATTAGTTGTAGCCCACAAGCCCTTCTTGCGTCCCCCACTTTATTTACTCTTCTTCTGGTGTAAAATAAATCCTCTTAAATTGCCAAGTCCTTTTTCTCTAAGGTCAGTTGTTCCAGGGAAATAAGAAGGAACAAAGAAAAGTTGACAGAAGGGAGAAAAACATTAATATTGTTTTTTAATATGCTAGCAGTATTAAGATAGAAAACTGCTCCAGAGTGGAGTGAGCGAGGTGTATGCATGTCGATGTGTATAAATGGTAAATAAACTGTACAGGTAAACCAGCCCTGCCCACTGCCACCAAACCCGTCCCGCACTTGCACTCTGAATGTCAGCCACCCACCTAGCCCTCCCTTCTCCGCCCCCTCCTCACAAATGAAACAGAACCCAACAAAATGTAAGGATGCTTTGGAGGAGCCCTAATAGAAACCTCGTTCTCAATTCCCTTCTGATACAGTCATGCAGGCCTGAGCCAGCAAAGGACGGGCCTCAGTTCCCTCCCTGCTGGCTGCAGTTAACAGCCCTGATACCTTCCAGGAGGTTCACAGGGCTGGGTAGGAAAATGATCTTCCTGATCAAGCACTGAAAGATCAATAAGTATTTAAAAAAAAAAAAATGGAGAGAGGAGATGGGTATGTAAGAGAGGGAGGAAGGGATCTCAGACCAATTATTTTTCTACAAAATACTTTATGTGACAACAGCGGCGGCCCCCAAAGGGCAGCATGTAACAACAGAGCCTAATTAGAATGATTTCAGTGTAATCATTAACTCGCATCTAACACCTATGAGAGTATTTCTGTTTAAACTAAAACATGACCTGCATGGTGCAGAGGCCTTGTAAACTGTCTCTGAAATAAAATATGTGACAGGAAAGGTCAGAGCTGCTCTCATTTGAATTTCAAGTAGGGAGCTCGCTCCACGGTGGCCAGTGCCACAAGCCTGGCGACTTGGCTTTCCTAGGCCTTCCTGCCAGCAGTAGCAGTTGGAGAAATCCTCTAGGATTAATTATTGGGATTGCAAAACAAGGATTTTTCTTCGTCTGCCTCTGCCCACTTTCCTTTCCCGTCTCCTGGCCAGGACAGAAGCAAGAGCCTCTAATGATGTTCGGAGAAAAAGGTGATTTCCTTTGTTGTCACTAGGAGACTGAAGGTCACTGCTGAGTGGCCTGATCTGCCTGATCCACTTACCTGCCGGCTGGCTCCTGGGCCAGACCTAGCCCAGGCTGGCCTTCCTAGCACGTCCTCCTGCCAGCCAAGCAGGGGAGGGTTTGCTAATAAACTCTCTTCCCAGCAAGAGTGATGCCAAGGCATCGCCTTCCGCTGGGCTGCGTAAAAGCAGCTATCAAATCAGCAAGATGCAACTTGATTTGCAGGTCTCCAGTGAAATTTAAGAAGGCAAACTGAAACGTTCAGGGAAAAGCAAGCATGAAAACATTTTTTAAGGAAAGCATTTAAAAAGTCAGAGACAGATATAATAATAATAAAAAAAGTTGGCAGGGAGGGTTTTATTTATTTTGAAACATTGCAAAGAGTTCTGTTAGCATTTATCTGCCTCTTTTTTTTTTTAAAGGCAGCTCTGTAAGAAAGTGAGTTGAGTTCGTTTCCTTTTTCCTTCTGTGACTTTTTAGAGCATCATATACACTGATATCCTTTTTGTACTTGTGGGAATTTATAAAGCTATAACATTTAGTCCGTAAGAGTGACTTGGTGAAACCTTCTTTCTCTTCTCCCTTTCCGCATCCCTTTCTCTTTCCTTCCTCACCAGCCTTGAATGCAGGGCCTGTCTCTGTCATACATCCCAACTAGCCCTTTCCTCTCCATTTCTTTGTAATATTGGGTTGGCCAAAACGTTCATTTAGTTTTTTCTGTAAGATGGCTCTAGTAGGGATTAGTTGTCTTTCGCTTCATTTGAAACAATTTTGTTAGATTGTAGTATTGTGACAGCTGTCATATCCGTGTGCATTTAAAAAAAACTTATCAAAATTGGTGAATTTTTTGTGCGGCCATTTTAATATTGAAGATGGGAGAAGATATACAACATTTATGGTATATTATGGTTTACTACTTCAAGAAAGGTAAAAACACAACTGAAATGCAAAAAAGACTTGTGCAGTGTATGGAGAAGGCGCTGTGACTGATCGAATGTGTCAAAAGTGGTTTGTGGAGTTTCTTGGTACTATTGACATTTTGGCCAAATACAATTCTCTGCTGTGGGGCTGTCTTAGGCATTGGAAGATGTTCAGCAGCACCCCTGGCCTCTGCCCACCAGAAGTCAATAGCTGGAGGTAGCCGACATCCTCAAAATATCCAAATCAATAAAGTTACTGGTGAAAATGAAAAATGTATCTTTTAGTTTATGGTAAAAACTAAATGGACATTTTGGCCCACCTAATACTTTCTTCATGTTTTCTTTTTTTGTTTTTCCAATCTTTGTCCTCACTTTCTTTAATACAAATACCTGAAAAGGATGAGAAAATTCAAAACGTACTTGGCGAACAACAGAGGAAAAAACAGGTTTGGCAAACCTCAGACACAAGTCATAGAGGTGGCTGCTCTCGGTACCATTCTGCACGCAGTCAGGAGGGTTTCTGTGGTCGGTGCTCTCCGGGAGATGGCATTCATCCAACACTTGTTAAAAGCGGCAAGGTAGATTTTATTCAAGACTATTGCAGGAGAGGGCAGAGTATTGCAACAGGGGAGAGGCTGAGCTTAACTCTAAATACAGTAAAGACAGCTGGGGATTTGTAGCTATATTTGGGGGGCAGGGGTCAAACAGTAGATGGAGAATAAGAAGAGATGCCAAAGGTGGGGGGTTCTTGCTAAGTGGCCTTACAGGACTCTTGCTTAAGGCAGGTCAAGGATTTAGGTATCAAGGGTGGGGGATTCTTGGTAAAAGTAGTGCAAGGTGGAGTCTTCACCCAGAGGGCTCAGAGGAGCCTAATTCCAGTTTGATCAAGAAGGAAGTCTTTGTCAGTACTGTCTTCTCAGTGTCTTTCACTAAGCTGGCCAGCTGGGGTGTTCTCATGCCACCAACTTTGACACGATAGTGGACACAATTGTATGGTACTGAACTGATTCACACTACACCCCTATATAATTCCTAAACAAATCTTAATTTCTGAGGCAGCTAACATTGGGAAAAAATGATTCCAAAACATGTTAACTCTAGGTTTAAAGACTTCAGTTGCTTTTGGTTTCTGCCCTGATAGTATTAGAAAGATCTGCTGTTGGAGCTGGAAAACAAAGTTTAAATTCTAACTTTGCAAACATCTGTGATACTCAGTGTAACCAGCCTATGGGCTGGGCTCACCGCGAGGGTCCAATTGGAGAACACTTTTTCTCCCACCCCCTTCAAACAAGCTGTGTTGAAACATCCCTGCTTTTTACCCCACAGCCTCACAGCTTTTCAGTGTCTTTCTGTTGTCGGAATTTATCGACAATTATAGCTCATTTTCAGGCATTAAATTCTACTCTGGTCCATCTTAAAACTGGAAGCTCACATATAACTGGAAGCTGTCTCTTCCTCTCCACCCCTTACCCCATCTCCATCAGCCATCATCTCTGGCTAGACCTGCAGTGAGGAAGTAATCAGGTGTGGCTTCCTATATCCTCCTGCTTTCTTTGTCCTTTCTCTTTCTGTCCCGTGGGTCCTCCAGAGTTGGGGGTGGGGGAGCAAGGAAGAAGAAATAAAACTTTCCACGTGGCTGGTACTATTTGCAGTTTTCCTTTGACTACCACAGCACCTATCATGTCCTCCATGCCATTTAGGGGTGCTTTTTAGGCAGCCCATGGGGACCCCTGCAGTGTACAGTATACTAGTCTGTTCTGTTATACTCCCCCTCAAGTCCTGCCTGCAGTGGGCTACCTCCCCACCCCCAGCCTCATAGTTCTGGGGTCTTCTTGCCCTGAAAGGAAGCCCTCTTGGGTTCTAACCAGTTGAATAAGACCAGGTTCCCTTCTCAGCCTGTATGGGTCTATGGGAGGCCCACACATGAGCTAGAAGGACAAGCTGGAACCCTACTGTCTTCAGAATTCTCTGAATTTCTGGCCTTGAGGGCAGCTCATGTTTTAAGTTCCAAACATCAAGGACACATGCCCTCCCTCCCTCGCATTCTCAATCTATACCTCGCTTGTGTGGCTACATCGGGATGGACTGGTGACTGACTTTGACTCAGCGAGACTCCAGCCAAGGACTGGAACCTCAGTGTTATCCTGCAGACCTCCCAGTTCGGCTGACGACTTGCCTGTTTGTTCTTATTATCAACAAGCCTCTGCATATATAAGTTGAAAGCTGTGGGGGGATCCACCACTGAGCAAGACCTGGAGGGACTGGACAAGCTGCTCCTCTGTATGTAGGGGTAGCTGTAGCACATTGTCCTTAGCTTTAGCTGGCTTGCTGAGAAAATTTTAAAAAAAAAGTGTAAAATAACATCACCACAGACACAGACCAAGTAACCTCCCTGAGTCTCAGTTTTTGTCTTCTGAAAAATGGCAGTAAATGAATGAGCCTCTTTTGTTAGGGTTGTCACAAGGATGAGATGAGATGATGTACACAGAGGTGCCTGCCATATCCAATCTCTCCTGTCTTCTCCAACTTTCTTCTTTTTCCCCTCTCGTTTAATTTTTCTGACTTTCTCCTATGCCCTTAGGTTGACAGGCTAGGGAAGGATCTGATGGAAGTATTGGGGTTTCAATTCAGAAGTTTTAGAAAAAAGAAGACAGTGGCCATTTCATTGATGGAAAAAAGGGAACTTCAGTAGGAAAACCCAGGACTGGGACATTTCCAGGACCTCTCAGGTGTGAGAGCAGCTTACAGAGGAAGGCAGGCCTGTTTGGTTAGAAATCTGCTGTGCAAGTGTGGTGCAAATGAACTCTGAGACAAAAAGGGACGTTTCCCTCTCCATCGCTATTGTCCTCCCCCCCTCCTTCCCCCGTCCCCCCACCCCTTCCTGGAGGAATAGGTGCAGCTAAAATGCCTGCTGCCTTAGCACTTTGCTCCTTAGTGAGCTCCTAATTTATAGCTCGCAAGGGGGTCGGGGAGACACCTCAGGGAGTGGCAGCTTCAAATCCCCTCAGCGCTGTGTCCCCTGCCTGCCTATAGTGCTCCTTGTGATAAATGATAGCTTGGGGTGTAATATCTGTTGTGATGGATTACAGAGGAGTATGAAAATTCATAAGACAGCGTTAGGTTGTATTTCACAGGACTCTCTCTGTGTATGTGTGTGTGTGTGTTCATTTTGTAGCCCCATTAGCCCTCTCAGTGATTGCATAGAGTTATGCCATTTTGACAATTTATTGTCTTCCGTCTGCTCCATTCTTCCATGCACTGGTTGGAGGGAGATAACTACTTGTCCTCTGATGCACAGATGGCTAACAACCCCTCTTAGAGAGAGAGAGAGAGAGAGAGAGAGCAAGCATGAGCGTGTTTGGCTTGAGGGCTCTGCCTCACACATTTCTGGTCATGCCACTCTCTGAAGTTCTCAAATTCCCAAGGTACTGGATGCAGCTGCCACAGAGTAGTGCTGTTCCCTGAACCTTCTAGAATGGGCAAGAGGGTGGAAGGGATGCTGACAATTTTGGAGAGTTTGTTTTCTCTAAAGAACAAGACTACCAGTGGATTATGGAAACAACAAGGACTTTTTTTTTTCTATCAAAGTTGAATGACATCTGATACTAATAAACAGCACTCACGTTATAAATATTATACTAGTCTGAACATATTCTGGTGGCAGCAGCTGCTGCTGCTTGTTCTTTTTCCTCTTTCTCTTCTTTAATTAGAAGGGGCATCCTGGTGTGGTGGGAAAAGCCACCGAATAAGAAGATGTAGTTTTACTTCCAGTTCCACTCCATTTCACCATCTGAGTCTGGCTGAAACTTTGATTCTCTCCCCACAAAAAGTGAAGCAATTGGCGTGGAAGGCTGCCACTCTGGTACAATGAGGCTCTGTGGTTGGAACTAAGGGCGACAGGCCTTCTCTGTCCGGGAGAAGCTGTGGGGCAGTTAAGATCCCCGGAGTTCTATGGTTTGTGTGTGTGAGCTAGTGGTCCTAGCATTTGTGTTTGTGGAGGGCAGGATGATTTGACCTGGAAGTGCTTGTTGGAGGTCACTAGCTTTAGGGCAACCATAGAGAACCGCATCCCTTCCTGATTCCTGAAGAGCTGTGCCTTGGCTGTGCCTCCAAATGCTGCCTTTTCATCTTCAGCCAAATGTTGAACCTGGCTACCTCCTTGGAACAACTCCCTTGACTTCCCCACAGGCCCAGCAGAAGAGGAATAAAGGATCTCCCTAACTGGTGGACACCTGGCAGAATTTCCAGCAATGCTTCGTGGCGCCCAAGGGGAGCTCCCTGAGGATGTTGGGGTAATAATTGGGCAAAGTATGAGAGCCTTTTCACTGTAGCACTGGGAGGACGAAGGTGCCTCTGCTTGGTAAAGCTTTTGTTTTTATCCTCTTAAGATTTAGAACTTTGCACCTTTACCACATAAGACACTGCCATTTACCCAGGTCACTGAGGGGCTTTGTACCTACTGATAGGTGAAGGGGCTCCTGCCAGGGAGATCCAGTTGCTTCGTTCGTGTGATGGGAGAAGCCAGATCACTTAAGACACCATTTTTTTTTCCACTTTCTCAATGCCCCTTGACGTGAGGCAGGGTTCTGTGCACGAAGCAAAGGTGGAAAAAGGCCCCTTGGCTTAAATTAATAAAACAAGTTTGCTGTTTCCTGCCAGGCCCATGCCAGGCTGTGGGAGCATATGGATGTACTTAGGTTGAAGGCAGCCTGCTGGAAATATTCCAGAGAGTTTGACATAATGAAAAAGGAAGAAAACTTAAAGTAGAATTGTCAGCATATACTGATATGACTACTTGGGTCATTAGAAAAAGGTTTATAGACATTGTTGTCCTCTTAGTAGACATAAGTTTATTAAAAGCTAATAATGATATGGAATATCATTATAAATATCATACTAAATATTATACTAGCCTGAGCAATGATAGGCACTATTTACCAAGGGCTCTCTTTTACTGATGAGTTAAAGATGTGCTATCACTTTATTTTCCCAGATATCCTATGAAGCAAGTTTGTTTATTTCCCTTTGATAGATGAGGAGACTGATAGTTGGCAGCTAAGAGAGTGACCAAGGTCCCACAGCACCTGGGGTAGGCAGAATAGTGCCCCTTCCCCCTGCCCAAAGATGTCTTTGTTGGGTTACATGGCAAAGGAGAATTAAGTTTGCAGATGGAATTAAGGTTACTAATCAGCTGACCGAAGGAAAGGGAGGTTGTCCTGGATTATCTGGGTGAGCCCAGTATAATTACAAGGGTCCTTAAAATGGCTGAGACAGACAGAAGAAGCCAGTGTCAAAGTGATATGATGTGACAAATGTGACTGGCCATTTCTTGCTTTGTCGATGTAAGGGGGCCACAAATCAAGGGCTGTGGGTGGCCCCAAGAATCTGGAAGAGACAAGGAGATAGTTTGCTCTTGAGAGCCTCCCGAGGGAACCCCGCCCGGTTGACACTCCAGACCCCCAGAACAGTGAGATAACACATTTTCATTGCTTCAAGCCACTTACTTTGTGTTAATTTATTATAGCAGCAATAGGAAACTAATACAGCATATTAGGGGCAGAGCCAGGACTGGAAACAAAATATGAAGTCTATCCTTATTCCACTATGCAAAATGACCTCTAAATTGCTTGGTATATAAAAATAGAGCCAGAAAAAACCTATCTGATTTCCTAAGCTGTTTTCGCTCTCTACCTTTTCCTCATTTTCTCTTATGCTCAGTCTATGTGCTTCCTCCCTCCTTCTCTCCTTTTCCCTAAATTAACAGATTCTCGCTGTAAAAGAAATTGATTCTTCACTCCAAAGTAGGTCATTATAACAAAGGTTTTAAATCATTTGGTCCTCCCATTTGTGAAATATAGACTTCACTTTAATCTTCTGTGCATTACTAGCAGTAAAAAAAAGGCCCATAATTTGTGAAAAATGGGATTTTTTCCCCTACCATCAATCATCCTGACAGATATGTAAGGTTTTTACTCCGTTTTCACCCTCTGACTCACACCTGGAAGTCAGAAGGATCAGCATTCATCCACACAGAGTACCCTCATTCTGGCTGTCCTTCTAGTACCAAATTGAGGAAGTTACTGAGACATTTGGTTCCAGTAGCCAAATAGATGATAGGACCCCCCTGTTTCCTCTGCTCTGATCATTTCTTTTGATCTCCCGTTCTGTCTTAGATCTTTTTTTTTTTTTTTAATGTAAGCAAGTCTTCTAATCTCTCAAAACTGAGTTTATTTTGAAAAACTGAAGCTAGGCTTGCTTTGTTGGGATAGTATTGAGATAGTTAGAATTTGTGTTCTTCCCATTTCTGCCCTTAGATGTGTTAGAGAAGCTCATAGAGTCCCTGGGATTGCCTGTTTACTTCAGAAGATTGCCCAACAAACATGGCACACCTACTTTCATCCAGGACTTATATTAAATGGAACAGTTGTAAAGATTAATAAAATGTTCCTGTTAAACTCTAAGATCTGAGTCTCCTTTGCAACAATCACATTATATTGTGATGTCTTTTTCCTTATCTATCTTCCCTTCTACAGGGGGCATAATCTTTGGGCATATAGGAACTATGTGCTATGTTTTCCATGAATCCCTAGCTCCTAGCATATGTTACTTGACATACAACTTCATGTAAACTTCAGAATCTGGCCGGCCTGGGTTCAAATCCTGGTCTTCTATTTGCCCGCTGTCTGGTTACTATGTGCCCCTTGTCCGGTTACTTTGTCTTTTTGATCTGTATTTGGCTCAACTGTTAATCGGGGTGTGGAAACCTACAGTGCTCTGGGGAGTAAATGAGATAAAGAAGTTACAGCACTCAGCCAAGTCTTACTTAGCATTGCACGGTGATTAAACATGTGGAGCCCTTTGCCCAGGTCTGGCTTCCTCAGTTACTAAGAAAGTTACTTTATGGCTCTGTTCCTCAGTTTCCTCATCTGTAAAGGTGGGATAACCATAGCATTTACTTCAGAAGGTTGTTGAATGGACGAAATAAGGAAACACACGTAAAGGTGTCCAGATCAGACTTGCACACGGTAATATTATTACTCATTAGCATCAATAAATAATAATACCTTATATTCTTCCTCTGACATTCATCCTCTTTTATTTAATTTTCTCTTCTTTTGGAACTTACAATAATACATGGACAGCAAACATTTGTTGATTCTAAGAATTATTCCAAAATCCTTTCCTGTTCTTTGAAATGTTGTAACTAAAATGTGAGCAAAGATCCAAAGTCAATTCTCCACCTTCATATTTTCTTAAGGTCCAAAGGGAGAGAGACTGTAATTTTGAAAAATCATGTTCCAGAGCTAATGGAAGTAAGACTTCCTGTGGTAGAAAAAGTAATTTTTTCTCCTGCCCTGGATTAGACCCAATGTTTGTAACAAATAGAACTGCTGTGGGCTTTACACTTAAAACAACAACATCTTTGTTTGAAAAATTATATATACATATGTTTAGTTTTCTAAATAACAGTGTCACAATATGGTGTGCCAGAAACTGCAGGCAGTTCTTGCTGTTTCTTTTGCATTGCAGGAAAAATTTTGCATAACCTAAAACTGCACTTGTGTTGGAGACCAGGATTCTCAGAATTTTAATTGTTGATTCTGTCCTCCATATGTCCTTATGAAGTTCTGGGGTTTTTTTGTTTTGTTTTGTTTTGTGATGCTCTGAGTGACCTCTTCCATCATATGGTTAACATAACCCCTCCTTCAGGTCTTCCCTATTCTTTGGTATAAGAGCCAAACTGAGGGTGACATCTCCCTTTCCTGTCAGCTCCCTTTCCCCATCAATATCATGGCATGTCTGAAGGTTTAAAATAAAGCTATTTTTGAGTTATCCAATCACAAAAAGCATCTGAAAAATGTCTGAGCAGGTGAAAAACAACATCCCCCCCACCCCCACAACCTTTTACATGCTCTGCTTAACTCTGAAACTACTGGATGGAATTTGAGCTGAGAACAAGCATGAAGAATCACAGAACAACTGGTAATGGTTTTCAGCCCATCAGAAGTGCCTGAAATCAGTGTACCCTTGACCAATGCGATGCCCTACTCCCCAGTAGCCAGGAAACTAGTTTTTCACAGTGATCTTTCCTCAGAGTTCCACAACCGGGCTCTGCACATGGGTGGAAGTTCTTCGAGGAACGTGGGTGGAGTACAGTAAAGGCACCTCTTGAATGGGGGCGAGGTATAAAATTTGGTTGGTGAAGTTCAGTGATTCAACCTGTGGTGGCATCTCTGAAGGCCAAGGTTACAATGATGTGGTTTAATACTTGAGCAGTGGTAAGACGAGGTGCCTGAGCTCATGGCCTTACAGGACACTGAGTGTTAGAGGGAAAGGGAACTTCCAGTCCTCACTTTACACGTAAAGAAACCTGAAGTCCACAGAGATGTTGGGGTCACCCCTGATGCATCTATTGGGTACATTTATTGTTTATAGTTGGCATCTGGAAGAAGCTTAAGGTTCCTCTGTCCTGCCCCCTCCCTCCTTGCTTCAGGAATAAAGAAAGATGGGCCGGGTTCAGGTAGTCACTCCATTTCCAGGGAGGAAAAGAGCGATGACCAGTTTCAGGCCTTGAAATGTCCACAGCTCGGGGGGGAGGGACTGCCTTTGCATTCCATTCTCTTAGAAATTGTCTCTTTCTTCTAGAAGCCTGGGGAAATATGAACATCTCACGTCTGTTCTTACCCTTCCATTCTTCCCGAAGTCTTCCAGAAATTGCTATCCAACTCGGAAGAGAGGAATATAATTGCTCATACCAACTTTCTGGTGCATGGTGGAAACTGGAGAACTCTTGTTAGTGGAGTGTGTGTGTGTGTGGAGGGGAAAGGGCAAGGAAGCCCACCTCTCGCCAGCCAGGGCTACAGTGGAAGGTGAAGTTTTGATTTTGGGGAAAAGGTGGTGCAGCAGGCCTTTGATATAGTTTGGTTCTAGAACACTTTAGAGCTATAGAGGCTGGGCCACAATGGCCTTCTGTCTACTCCAGTCAGGTTCTCCAGAGTTCCACATTGGGGTCTGGGACCCCTGCCTGTGCCCCAGCTGCAGGCCAGGCCCCCCTCGGCCTCAGTCTCCAGCTCACTGTAGCCCAGTAATAGAATTCTAACTTGCTTTGTCCTTTATGCATTTCCTCCTTTCTGTGACCTTGTGCAGAAGGGTGACTGGTTGAGGGAGAGTGGTGGTAGGATTGGATTGGGCAGCTAGGACACTTTGTTTTGTCTTCTAATCCTCTATCAATGTATCCCATTTTTGCAATGCCTACACTAATCATGCTGCTCAGTCCTTTTGCATTTAACGCAAGCACACTCAATGTTATGTGGCAGGCACAGTGGGGAAGGGTCTATGTATAATAACTCATTTAATCCTTACAACCCACCTTGGATGTAGGTATGATTATAATCATCATTTTACAAGTGAGGACATTGAGCCACAAAGAGGCTGAGTGACTTGTTCCAGTCACACAGCTAGTAAGTGGAGGAATTGGGATTCAAATCCAGACAGTAACATGCTGGTAACCACTGCAGGACGCCACCTACGTGGGCCAGAACTGGATGGGAAAATAGGACCCGCCCTCAGTGACGGTGTTGCCATAGCTACTGTCACTGCTCCCAAGAACACCCAGCCTTAATAGTGAAAGCTGGATCCTCACCAGATAATTCCCAGGAAAGCCCTTGATTGCTCAAGCCCTTGCAAACTCCATTTTGCCTTTTCTATGCCCTTTCTCATTTTACAAACCCAGACTCTTTTCTTGGTGCCCTGACGATCCTTGTTATCACCACTCGGAGTGGCGTCAAACGTGTGTGCTGGACTTGCTCTGCTCCACAGCAGAATCTGCATTTCTTAACCCCACTCAGAATTTTCATGAAGGGATGTGCACTTTTCTTTGACCCAGTTGCAAAATACAAAATTCTTTTCTGTGGAAGCTTTTCAGAATCAGACAGATTGGAGTTTGCTCTCCGCTCTGCCCCCGTTATAATCCTCAGGCAAGTTTTGCCCTTTCTGATTCTGACCTGTAAGATCTGTGCAATGGGAATGATTGCTATCTTGCAGAGTAGCTCTGAGGAATAAATGATATAAGCAATTGAAGTATCTACCGCAGTTTCTAGCATATCGGTGGGTTCACAGATTTTTAACCTCTTTTATGGCTTTGTTTTGGGAGCTGGTGGGGTGTAGCTGATATGGATTGGACAGTCCGTAAGTGCTGGGACGGGTTCTCTGGGAAACCAAGAGAGTGGGTGACCGAGAGGGACAAAACACTTACCGAAAATGTTGCTCCAGCAGCTGGAGACAAGTGTGGGGGTGGGGGATTGCAATTAGTGGGAAACAGAGAACAAGATGGAATTTTCACTAACAGCGAAGAAAAGGAAAAATGCCCTTTTCTTCCTTTGTCTCTTCTCAGAAGGGGGAACCAACTTACTTTTCAGAGTGGACACGCAATATATGTTGCTGACTGACAGACCACGGAATGTTACAGAAGGTTTGCAGGGCAGGGAATATAATATTAATATCTGTGTAATGCTTTTATGTTTTAATTTTGGTGGAGGAAGCCTGAAGCCTGGAGCAAAAGCTAGTATTTTCATTTGTTTCACCTGAAGTTATATTGGTAGGGGCCCTGAGGGTAAAGAAGAAAAGGATTAGGTTTGGGAATGGGAATGGGTATGAAGAAGTTGTAATAAAATATATAAGTGCAAGAGCTTGAGGAATAAACACAGATGAATTTCAGTCAGAGAATAGAAGGATATGGCATAAAGACGTTTTGAGGGGGAAAATACACCCATAGGGTAGGCTTTGCTGAATGGGAGAGAGAATGTGAGAAAAGTAATGAAAAACGTTTAATATTGTGGAGTTCCCTCAGAGGTGGGCAGATATTGTTGTTTTACGTTGGTCGAGGGCCCATCATGCACAGGGGCTGGGATATTCTTGAAAACCTAATGTATGAAAATGTGGTCAAGGGAGAAGAGTATGCCTGACATCTGTGAAGGGAAAGGTGGATTTTGCTCTGACCTGTCCAGGAAATGAATAAATGAGTATTTGCTTTGTAAGTTCTTAATAAAAATCATTTGTAAATGAGTTGAAGCAACTTGCAAAGTGTGTGGTCTACACCATCACAACCACACCCTCGTCTAAAGCAGACAAGAGGGCGGAGTTTCAGGAAAGGGATTTGCAATTTTCCTGACAGGAGGAAGGGTCAATGTGTAGTATTATCATCTGCCGAAGATATCCATATCTCCGTTTATCAGAAATTTGTCAAGAACTGTCCTATCGAAGTTATAAATTACTCCTTAAAAATGAACATATTTGATGATCCTTTGCCACTATCTGAACCCCGTTAATTTTCACTCTCTAATCTTTATCTTCCATATAGCTAAAAGGGCTAAATGCAGATAACTCATCAGACAACCATGATACTGTTTTTTTTTTTTTTTTTCCAGTATCAAGTGACACCTGATGATGGCAGTTATGGCTTAAACATGTTATTAAAATGAAAACACTCACCAGTGCTGGCGCCATGGGCTGGAAGTTGGTGGATTTTAGCCACACCACTGTGAGAGCCAGGAGATGGCAGGCAGTGAGGCGCTGCTGAGGAAGGTGGGCTTATTCAGGGGTTCTGAATGTTACAGTAAGAACGGATTTCCTCTAGAGTCGTTTACTTAGCCTGCCCTCAGTGTTGGCACCCTTTCCGCAGCCTCTGTGGGAGGGGTCTAGTTCTGCAAGTGGTTATTGGGCTGGTCTGACTATAACAAAAGGTTTTTTTTGTTTGTTTGTTTGAAATCAACCTTTTAGCTGTATACCTATATTCAAGAATATTCCAGAATAGGTCTACTTCATGTAGTTACAGATAGTGAAGGTAACTTGATTTATTTTTTTGACTTGGAAAAAAAATCCTATTTCTTCTATCCCATGCAGAGTTCTTGTCACTCTCTGCCCCATCCGGTTGGGCTTCTCTGCGGTAACAAACAACCCCATTAGCAATGTCACTCAGAAATTTTGTTCCCTTTATGTAGCTTGGATACTTGTTACATTCTTGAGGGCTAATATATGTATGCAGAGTAAGCAAAAGAATGATGTTGTGTGTTTAATGGATATTAGACTATTTTCTTGGAAGATTTTGCTGAATGTAGATTTTTTACTCACACTTTAATAAGACTAGTTTACATATGCATACTGTGTTACTACATGTCTCAAGTCCACCAGGGCTTTTGCCTCTGCTGTCCCCATCCCCCCAGCGCACCCAAAAGGTACTTCCCCTTCATGTCTTTGAGTGATAACTGGAAACCCTGCTGGAGGGAGCCACAAACTTCACTTTCTGAGGAAGATCTTCCTCTAGCACCAGATCTACAACTGCAAGACAAACAAAACTCTTCAAATTAATTTCTGCTAAAGATTCCCATTTCTCTCCCATTTTAAGCACTTATCACTAGCATACTCTATGAGTATGTTTCTATTTCCATACCTTATTTGCTGCCTGCCCTTCCCCATTAGAACAGTAAGTTTTATGAGGAAGGAGCAGGGTTTTTGTGACCTATTCAGTGCTGTATTCTGAGCCCCTAGAACCATGCCTGGCACATATAAGTACCCCAAAATGTTGAATGAATTTTTACGACTTATATTCTTGTGGCCCAGTATGTTGACAAGGGTTGACCAGGCTCTTTTCTGATGAGTTTTGTTTATTGGGCTACATGATGGGCGAGGCTTGATGGAAGGCTGGGTTCATTTCATTGGGCTATTTGGTACTGGAATTCTGATGTGGACTCGTATGTGGGCATTGGTGCATCCCAACTGCCATTCTTGTTTCTCCACTCTGTAAGGATCTCTCTCTGTCCCCCCTTCCTGCCACAGGGTTGCTTCCATCTTCTCCTACTTTTACTCTTCAGGAGGTGTCCAGGTTTGGATGCTTTATAAATTACACTTCCAAGGATAATTCTTAGTTTTCCAAGTTGGAAAACAGACAGATGGTACAGTAAGCTCTATGACAGAGAGGTACTACTGCTTGCATCAAGGATGCCAAGCTGATTAAACTTGGTACACAGAGGGGAAGCTTGAAGCAGGAGTGAAGAGGTGAATACAGGATGGGGCTATAAAAGTAGATTTATAGTTGTGAGCACATGAAACACAGTTTATTCCTGTATTGTTATTTATTAATTATTGTATTGTTTTCCACATGAATGACTGGAAACCTACTTTTGCCCCACCCTGTTATTAGGGCATCCTCAAAGGAGCCCATGGGAAACACAATGTGGTGGACACAGTGCCCTACTTGGAAGAATGAAGATTGATTTGGGGATGGCTATTTTTGGCTGAGATACTCAGGCTGACACTTTGAGGAACTTCTTCTGTATTACTGGGGCCATTTAATCAAGCAGTGGGGAGATGAGAGAAGAGTTAGGCAAAGGGTGAAAGATATCATGTGTATTAGATTCCCAGAGCTGCTAGAACACATTACCACAAGTTGGGTGGCTTAAAATACCAGAAGTTTATTGTTTCACAGTTCTGGAGGCTGGAAGTCTGAGACCAAGGCATCAGCTGGGTTGTTGGTTCCTGCTTAGGGCTTTGAGGGAGAATTGGTTCCAGGCATCTTATCTAGCTTCTGGGGGTTGCTGGCAATCTTTGGCGTTCCTTGACTTCTGCTATATCACACCAGTCTCTGCCTCATCTTCACATGGTGTTCTCACTGTGTTTGTGTCTGTGTCCAGTTCCACCCTTTATAAGAACATATTACACTAGGGACTCACCTTATACCAGTGAGAACACATTTTAACTAATTCTATCTGCCATCACCCTATTACCAAATAAGGTCACATTCTGAGGTCCTGGGGGTTAGAACTTCAACACATAAATTGTTGGGGGGGGCACACTTCAAGTCATTACACACAATTCAGGCACAAACATGCTGTGGGTATTTAATATGTGGATGAAAGGATTCCCAGTTCACTGTAGTTCTCAGGCAAAGCACACTCAGTACACTGATTTGTGCAATGCTGAACTGTGTAGTCTACCACGTCCTAAAATATAGTGCAAAGAAATTTATTGTCTATGCCTCTATAAGCATTTGCATAATGATAATTCATTCTCAAATTATGCAATCACCTTATCACAGTGTTGCATGGCTATCATCCCTTGACCAAGTTCACATGTTCTTACTACAGGGCGTCCTGCAAACTTTTCACATTGTAATTGGTGTGTTTTGAAGATGAACTTTATATATTTTTTTTCCTACTGGTATCAGAAGCAAGTCATTTATTTATTTCTGTCATTTCAACAAACATTTAATGAATCCCTACTGTTAAGACAAGTCAAACTCCTCTTTCTGGCAGCATCAGGTAGGTGGAGTGAGACACACGTGTAAACACTTCAGTAAAGTATTGGGCACTGAAGGAAAAGCCTGGACAGTTTTTAAGAGAACTTTCTAATTGCTCTGAAATCTGCTGCTACCCTGAGTTGGGGACTCAATGCTTTCATAGGAAGGCAGGGCTTCTGCTGCTAGCTTGTCTCCTCATCACAGAGAATAAGAACTCAGTCCTAGACGCTTCATGGAGCTCTCCATGAGCAGTTCTGTCCCACTGATTGGAGACCCTGATTTTATGCATCTGTAGAATTCCTATATGAAAGATACCAAAACAGTTGAGTGAAAAGTCGTGATTCGAAAGTTCACATGAAACAGACTCAGGCACGGTTGGTCATGATGCATCACGAGGCCAGATCACTCAGTGCCAGGATGGCACTGTTCAGAGGTCCAGTGCCATGCCTTTACTCATCCCCACCCTATGAGGAGTGAATGGAGGAATGGGTGCTGACTGCTCACAGGACAGCCCCTGAGAAGTGGTGTCAATGGGAGGGAGGCAGTTCTTTTTTTAAAGTCATTTAAAAAAATGTTAATATTGCCAGGTGTGTGTGCCTGTGAAGTCATTACTGTCAGGTGATACCTTAATTAGCAATTAGTATCTTAGCAGGAGTAACTTACAAAGTGTGAGAGGAGAGAGAATAAGGTGGGTGGTGAGGGTGGCGGTGATGCTGGGGAAGGTATCTTGAAGGATCAGGGTATAGAATGGGGAGAGGCCTGACAGGATGTGGAAGGCATTGTTTTGTTTTGGGTTTTGGGGTTTATTTTTTTGGTACTCAAAATTTTTGTCATGTACTGGGTTGCTAACTTGATCTTAGGTCTCTTTCAGGAAATAGAAAAGAAGGATTTAAAAAAAATTATATTTTATTGGTTATGCTATTGCTGTTGTCTCAATTTTCCCCCCTTTGCCCCCTCCACCTGACACCCCCACTCCCTCAGGCAGTCCCCCCACCATTGTTCATGTCCATGGGTCTTGCATATAAGTTCTTTGGCTCTTCCATTTCCTGTGCTGTACTTTACGTCCCCATGGCAGATAGTTGCAGATAGTGTCCATTCTGTAACTACCTGTCTGTACTTCTTAATCCCCTCACCTCTTCACCCATTCCCCCACAACACCCTCCCATCTGGCAACCATCAAAACCCTCTCTGTAACCATGATTCTGCCTCTGCTTTTCTTGTTTGCTTAGTTTGTTTTTTAGATTGTTGTTGATAGATATGTATTTATTGACATTTATTGTTCATAGTTTTAATCTTCTTAAATAAGTCCTTGCAATGTTTCATATAATAATGATTTGGTGATGATGAACTCCTTTAGTTCTTTCTTGTCTGGGAAGTTCTTTATCTGTTCTTTGATTCTAAATGATAGCTTTGCTGGGTAGAGCAATCTTGGCTCTCGGTCCTGCTTTTCAAGCCTTTGATGTTTCTTGCCAACCCCTTATAGCCTGCAAAGTTTCTTTTGAGAAATTGGCTGACAGTCTTATGGGAACTCCCCTGTAGATAACTGTTTTTCTTGCTGCCTTTAAGATTCTCTTTATCTTTAACCTTTGGTGTTTTAATTATGATGTCTTGGAGTGGGCTTCTTTGCATCCACCTTGTTTGGGGCTCTCTGTGCTTCTTGGACTTGCTTGTCTATTTCCTTCACCAAATTAGGGAAGTTTTCTTTCACTATGTTTTCAAATAGATTTCCAGTTTCTTGCTTTTCCTTTTCTCCTTCTGGCACCCCTATGATGTAACTGTCGGACATCTTGAAATTGTCCCAGAGGCTGCTTATACTATTCTTGTTTTTCTGGATTCTTTTTTATTATTGTTGTTCTGATTGGTTGTTTTGTGTTTCAAACCATTGATTTGGTTCTCAGCTTTATTCACTCTACTGTTGTTTCCCTATAAATTGTCTTTTATTTCAATTAGTGTATCCTTTGTTTCTGACTGAATCTTTTTTTATGCTGTTGAGGTCCTCATTAAGTTCCTTGGGCATCCTTATAACCAGTGTTTTGAACTGTGCATCTGATAGGTTGCTTATCTCCATTTTGTTTAGCTCTTTTTCTGGAGTTTTGATCTGTTCTCTCATTTGGTCCATGTATCTTTGTCTCCTCATTTTGGCAGCCTCCCTGTGTTTGTTTCTTTGTGTTAGGTAGAGCTGCTATGACTCCCTGTCTTGGTAGCGTGGCCTAGTGTAGTGGGTCCTGTAGGGTCCAGGGGCACAGCCTCCTCTGTCAACCAAACTGGGTACTCAAGGAGCACCCTCTGTGTGGGTTGAGTACACCCTCCTCTTGTAGTCGAACCTTGGTTGTTGTTGGCAGATCAATGGGAGGGATTTACCTGGGCCAGTCATGTGCAATGACTGCCTGTGACAGCTGACTATGAACCTCTGCCCTCTGTGGAGGATCAGCTGTGCAGGAGCAGGGTGGTGGTGTTCTAGTGTGGTCTGTAGCTGTCCACTGGGTGTGCAGGCTCTGGGGTTTCCGGGGTGGTGGAGTCCAAGGTCAGCCTCCAGCTGTGTTCTGCCCGGGGCCATCCTGCATGAGCTATAAAGCACTCTGAGATGGCTGCTACTTGTGGTGGGTTTAGAGGTTCCCAGTCGAAGCCAACTTGTGAACCTAGGCTGGCTGCTGATAATGCTGAGCCTGGGGCTACTTAGCAAGAGGTATGAGGCCTGGGGGCTTACTGAGGCCAGCTGTTGCTTGTTTTAGAGCATTTAGGAAGTTGTGAAGCATGAGCTAAGACCATCCATTCATATGGAAAAGACACTGTTAACAGCTTGGGTGGACCTGTAAGTTGGGTAGGACAGAGTCTCAGGAGATCTCCAGGGGGAGGCAAACAGTGTGAGCCAGATTGATGGAGTCTCAGATATGGCACTAGCCTGCAGGTTCTGTAGCTTTGAAGGGAGGGCTTAGAAAAGGGACAGTGGCTTCTTGCCACATTTCTTTCTGAGAGAAAACTGTCCCCCAGTTCTCATCTTGATGCCAGACACTTCAGTTCCTCCCCATATGCCACTGGTGCCTTTCAAGCTGCTACCCAGATGTTGGAATTCAGAGGGAGTAAGACTGAGTAGGTGAGTCCATGTGTGGGATATTTAAGAGGAACTGTTCGGGACTTGAGAAGTTTCTTCCACCAACTCAATCTTCTTTAGTTTTTGTAGCCAGAAGTTATGGGGACTTATCTTCCTGGCACTGGAACCCTGTGCTGGGGGAGCTAATATGGGGCTGGGACTCTTTGCTCCTGAGATATCCCCCAAGAATTTTTATCCACCACATATGAGTGTGGGACCAGCCCCTTCTGCATCTCTGTGTCTCCTACCTGTCTGGATGGATGTGGTTTCTTTAGTTCAGTAGTTGTCAGACTTCCATTCAGCTCGATTTCTGAAGGTTCTGAATGACGGTTGTTATATAGTTCAGTAGTAATTTTGATATAGTTGTGTTGAGTAGGCAAACCATGTTTATTATGCCTCCATCTTGACTGGAAGTAAATGGAAGGATTTTTTACAAATAAGTTTGAGGGTGATGATAATCCTTTTCAGTTAATGCTGGAGCTCCTGCCTGTCTCATCAGCAACAGGAAGTTCATCATCTCCCTCTCCTGTGACTTTGTACAAGGCAGTTAGGGATGTGATCTGGTCTGCCCTCATTTGATATATCCCTCCTCTCTCCATGTGGCTGGGACTAGAATCTGCCTGATAGTCTACTGTCACCATTGTTTCTTGCCACAATAGGGTTACATTGTTGGGGTTGAGTCCTGCACAATTCCCAGTGGTTGGCTAGTCCACCCTGCCCTAGAGGTGTTCTCCAAGGTGTTCTCATTCCTACGTGTCTAACAAGTATTTTGAAAGAGGTTGTTGGTATATGGGTTATGGAGTTGCACTTTTGCAATTTTTATTGGATAAAAGGTAGAGCTGAGTAGGATAGGCAAGAATGTGTGGTTTCTTTGAGAGTGCATGTGATGAGAATGACATAAGAATACATATGAACAGAAGAAATTATCTATAAATTATCTGTAGGGTCAGGTTGGGTGTGTCTTTGAATTATTTGCCAGACTCGTGTGTGTGTGTGTGTGTGTGTGTAGTCTGTCCAGAAGGTATCCAGCCAGGTAATATGAAAAATATAGACATTTATTGAAGAAGATACAAGATACACAAAATATGTGCATAGGACAATGATGCTCAGTTCCCTTCAAAGTAGGCACCTTGGGACCTCACACAGTTCTCCCAGTCCCCATCAGCTGCCCCATCATATTTTCCTGAATCTCCTCAATGGTCTGAAGTCTCTTCCCTTTCAAAGGTGATTTTAGTTTTGGGAAAAGCCAGAAGTCACTAGGTGCCAAGTCTGGGCTGTGGGGGTATTGAGTCACCTGGGTGATTTGATGTTTCTCCAAAACACTCTACACGAGACGTGATGCATGTGCAGGTGCATTGTCGTGATGAAGCTGCCAATCACCAGTTTCCCATAGCTGCAGCCTTCTGAATTATCCAAGTAATTTCCATAGAGGAATGTTCAAGCTTACCACAAAATTTGATGCAGATTCATTGCTCTAGTTGCTCAGTCAGTTTGAATGCCATGGCCACACAGTACACATCCTCACTCAACAACGTCTACTGACCCCACTGAGTAGTACAGTGAAGTCATCATTGTTCATGCATGCACATTCCTGTCTACTCTCCTTGGCTGCCAGGTTACATTGATGTTGCACAAACCATTCTCATTACATTAACAATGGTTGGGCTTTTCCCAGACAGACCTCATACATATCTCCAACTTTCTGCTGTCCTGTGCAGTTGGAATTCTCTTCCTACTTTTGGGGCTAAGATGTGATCAATACAGGAGTAAAGAGGGATTTTATCTGGGATGTAAGGCCAATGGAACCTGGAAATTTGGTCATCCGGTATAGAATCCTATTTCCTTTGGTTTTGATACACTAAATATCCACTGAAATGGGACCTTAGTTCTAAAATCTCTCAGTCTCTATGTTGGTATAGTAACCTGAGCAAGGATATGGTGCCTGCCCTTGGAAGGTCAGACTATTTTACTCTGTCACATACCTTCTCATCCTCATCCTCAGGAACCCAATGAGCACACATAGTCTCCTTTTATCTACTATTGTGTGTCCCTAGAAAAGGACCTAATGAGCAGATTCATAGAAAGTTGTAAATGATGAAACTTAGTATGTTTCCTGTTTTAGGGGAGTGAACTTTAAGAGTGGCTAGCCCTTTAAGGAAAATACATAATCTGATTAATTTTGTAATTTCAGGTAGACATGAGATTATCAAGATGTGCTAACTTCTTTGAAGCAGCTTAACTAAGAATTGGGTATTTCTCTAACAATGCCCCCCCCACTTTCTCTTTGCTGAGACCCCATGACCAAGTCTGCAACCCAGTACTTAAGAACTGGTATTGCGAAGACTGGCAACAAGCCTGTACATTTTTTTTCAAATCTGCCATCCAGCATTCATGTCCATATTGTTTAAATTTTGCTCTTACTAAATTTCCCTTCTTTCCCAAGTAAGATTCTCAGCATTTGAGATTATAAATGAGGGTAGTAGGAATGGTTTGGTGGTCAAATTCACTTTGTGTATAATCTTTTTAAACTTTGTCCTTCAGATAGAAACATTGGTTTCAGGAATGAACAAGCAAATATTTTGTCAGAATTGTGTCAAAGTTATAATCTCCTTTACACAAAACCTGTACCTATTTTTAGGAGAAATCATGCTTTTCAAAGTCTGCCTATGTAAGTTTTCTCTGCTTACAACAGTTATGTATTTTTAATGTATCTTTTACATATCGGTTCTCATTCTTCTGTTTTTATTTTCTCCTAATTGCTTCTAGCCTAATTTTTTTTGTTTGCTTGAATTCTTTTTGAAATGGTTTCACTTGTAGGCACCGACCCTGAGGGAATCTCCCATATGTTTTTCTCAGTCTCCCTGTTGCCATCCAGCTAGAAGTTCAGAAAAGGGCATAAAATGCTCTTCCTGTGATGCATCGGTGACAATTCCAGTCCAGTAGCTGGAAAATATCAATAAATAGACCATGCTTCAGCCATCTCCCAGTGGAAATTCAAAAGTTATGACAGCAGTATGGTGAACAGGGCAATATATCGTCACAAGGCAAGTGCCAGCCGTGGAAAGTGAGGGCTCGCCTGGGCTGCAGGCTGGGTGCTGCA
The DNA here is from genome assembly GCF_022682495.2 of Desmodus rotundus. NCBI lineage: Eukaryota > Metazoa > Chordata > Mammalia > Chiroptera > Phyllostomidae > Desmodus > Desmodus rotundus. Next base: position 40,541,057 of record NC_071387.1, on the reverse strand, counting down.
GATGGCCCACGGACGAGCATCCCCCGAGCTTCGGCTGAGTGTTGACCCAGCTCCAGATTCATCGCTGCAATCAGCTGTGCTTTGTGCTTTGCCGAGAGTCACTTCGGCCTGTCTGAAGGAGGCAGCTGTTGTAAATTATAAGTGCGAATCCAGGGGATAATTCTTGGCTTTCATCATGCTGTGAAGGCTTCAGCAATTAATTTTTTCTGTTCTCCTCACAGCCAAGGATTCTCCACATTATTCATATCTTTGAGCAAAAGCCATTGGTGGCCTCCGAGTTATTTTCTCATTAGGTTTAGAATGGGAATTACCTGATTGTGGATGGCTTGGGCTTGTAGTTCATTTTGCAGGTGGATTCTGATCAGGTAAGACCTCAGCAGTAACTTAATCTATCTTAAGCTCTCAAGGCATAGAGTTCAGTATGACATTTCCATTAGACATGAAGGTACCGGCTTGGCATTTTCAAAGCCAGAGGCACAACTTCCTGATGTCTTTACCTCTTAAAGTGGCTGGTTTCCCTGTGTGCACATGACCAGACCCAAATAGTTTCACTAGAGAGCCAATCCTGGGCTTTCTATTTCTGTTACTACATGAAAAAACAAAGTCCCCAAACCACTCACCTTTTCTGCTGGGAGATTTAACACTTGAACAAAAAGAGTCTGAAAGAGCCCTGGATCTAGTAAGCCTCCGGGAAGAGACTGTAGAGGGCAGTGGACAGAATTTAGTCCCCAGGGTTCTGTTTCAAGTCCTAGGTGCTCACAGAGAATGAAGATGGGGCCTGTGCAGGACCATTTAGTGTGTTCCCCTGATTGATTGTGCTCCTGTGCATGGGGAAGGCTGACAAATTCCCTTCACACACGTAACAGTTCAGCCCTGTATTCTCCTCATTAGAAGTGTTCCCTTCGTACCATCTTTGCCAGGTCCACACTGCTGCCACATCAGCTGGCAAAGGACACAAATGCTGCTTAATGAAAGGGATGCTGAGAGACCTTCATAGTCTCATGGAAACAATTAGATCAGGAGGCAGGAAAAGAGGGGAGCAGCATTCAGATGCCTGTTTCTCAGGAGGCCAGCCTGGACAAGTTGCAACCCCTAGGCATGGGAGTCAGGGTTTTCCTCCTCCCAGGACGGAGGAGGGCTGACTGGAGGGGGATGCTGTGAAGTGGGCCAAGTTGGTCTTCTGAGTTCTTAGTCTCTGTGGTTAGAAACACTCTTAGCACAGCCCATGGCGGAGCAGGCACTTAATACGTATTTGATGAATGAAGGAATAGATACATAATGAGTGCCAGAAACCCATCACTTTGGTGCCTTGTTTTTGCAATGCAATTGGTCCTGGTTTTCTGGCTTCTTTTGCCTCCATAGCAAAATTTCCCTGTTTGCTGTTCCATCACTGCTGAAGTAGTCATCTCATTGGAATGTAAGCTGAACAACTGATTCTCTCGGAAGTATAATAGTAGATAATGAACAATTAAATGTGCTACCCTCGAAGGGTTATGCACATTTCAACAGATGACAGGTAACTGGACACAGATTAAATAATAAGAATTAACTCACATGGAAGGTGGGATTTCTGGCTGACTGAGGCACTGTCTTCAGTCAGGAGGAGGGCATTAATGTGATTTCCCTCACACCACACTACGTAGTGAACTTCCATTCCTTCTCTGTCATAATTTTCTTCCTGGATAGAATCACAGAAGATCTGACCACGGTGATTGAACTCTAAAGTGCCTGAGTCATCTGAGGGGATGTCTTTACATCTCAGTGCGAGACCTCAATTCCAGCCTGGTCTTGGCTGTGTTGGGGACCAGAGGGCACAGGGCATACTACTGGGAAATATGGACAGGTTCATTGCATATTTTTTCAGATGTTTCCAATCAAACAATACATGTGTGGGTCTAATGACTCTTGAAAATAATTTTAAAGAAGCAGCTCTGACAGCTTCTTTTTAAGGAAGGCATGTGTTGAACACAAAATCATAACCATCAGATTTTCTCCAGTGGGAGGGAATGAAGAGGCTGGTTCCCTTAGGTTGGAGGTGGGGAAGTTGAGCTGCTGGCTGAGAACACAACTTGGCCAAGGTCATTCAGCTAGTAGCCAAACTGCCTCTCAGTTCCTAGCCTAGCTCACCATTGTCCTGTGTGCCCCATTCTCCCAATTCAAAAGCCCAGCTGCATCTGAGTCAGACTCCTTGGTAGGGCTCTGCAGAATGTGGGTGTCAGCAGTCTGGGCTTGCAGAGGCTCTGAAACAATACCAGGTATTTTGTAGCAGGTATGTGCTGAGTGTTCTTCTCTCAGTCTCTGCATTTGGGGCATTCAGCATATAATCCTACAATTAGTTCATTAAAAAAATAAAAACTACTTGCAGGTCACCTTTAAAACAAAGGGAGAAGCAATTTTGAATTTAGCAATTTTTCATTTTTGACATCTAGTACCACCTCAAGCTCTGCAGTTACAAATAATGCTGGTGGGAAACGGATCCTTTTATGCACATTTGAAGAAAGAAGGGTTATACATTATGAATAGAACAAGGAGAAAGGAATTGGCTGTGTAGTGCAAGATATTTTGAGTACATTAATCAGCCCATCTCTTTTAGAGTGGGAATCATTTTTAAACAGAAAGCAAACAGTTTGTACAACTCAAGTCTGCTTGATATACAATGGACATATGAGAGCAAAGGGAAGATGAGAAAACAGAGGGAATGAGACATTTAAGAGGGAGTTACTCAGGGTAAAACAAGGCAGAGGAAAGAAACAGAAGCATCAAAATGGCATCTAGTCCTACTAATATTCCCTCAGGGCTTGGCACATTGATTCTTTTATAAGGAGCAATTAGTCATCAGCTATGTGTCAGCCCTGAGCACATGGAACTCAACATTCTGTGGTAGAAGACAGGCGCCTACTCAGAGTCCCAGTAGGACTTGCTACACACAGAACAAATACAAGGAAGATCTATCAATTGGGAATGCTTTCCTTTACAAATAATAGAAAGCACTGTTAACAGTGCCTTAAATAGAGTTTTGTATCTCTCACATAAGAAGTCTGGAAGTAGGCAGCTGCTGTGTGGGTTTAACACCTCGGTGGCATGAGGGCTGATACCTCTGTGATTTTCTTGGGCCTTCTCTCAGTGTTCCAAGATAGCAGCCATAGCTCCAGGAATCACATCCCCTTTCGGAGTGGAGGACAGGAGATGGCAGTGATGACTAGGTGGTTCATCATGGAAAGGAAACCCTTTCTGTAAGCTCCAAGCAGATTTCCACTGACATCTCAATAAGCCCAAACTGTGCCATACGCCACTCTCTTCCTCCCCTTAGCTGCAAGGGGAGCAAAGAAAATGAGAACTTAGCTCCTCTGGATCTCTCTTCTAAGTCTTGCTCTCTGCACCAGCAGGCTGACAGATACAAACTCAACAGACTCCCTTGCTCTTGGATTTGGTTGATGGGCAGCACTGGGCAGATGGAAGGAAAGAGGAGACCGAGGGTGGGGTCTTGGTAAGGGTATCTATTACCTTGCTTCCACCTTGTGTGGCTATAGCAGGTAGGCTACATTTTGAAACCTCTGCCAGGCGGTCCTCTCCTTGGTTGTTGGTAAGCATTCGCTTTCCTTATCCTTTTGGGACTAGGGATGCCCTAGGGAGGAATTCAGGTTGTCAGGAATTCGAAACCTAAGGCTGAGAGACTTTCTTCCAAAAGCTGGGAGTAGTCTGCAGTATTAGTTTCATTGAGTGGTTTGTTCCTTGGTACTTGGTACTTTTTTTTTTTTTTTTTTTGGTTTTGAGTCCTGTTTTCTTAGTTTTCTTTTACTTATGTAATTATGACCTAATGTGGTGATAGCTAGAATGCAGCAAGAGATTTAGACATGTTTGCTGAAAGTTATTCTCCTTTCCATCCTTTGTTATACAAGTTATTCTCCTTTCCATCCTTTGTTTCCTTATTTGCTAAATGGGTGAAGGGGTTAGAGTGTTATCACGGCCCCAGCTTAGGTGTGAAGCATGTCAGAGACACACTGACTTGTGCACTACAGCTGATTACTGTTTTTGAGCCCTCAAGTAGGTGGTTTTCCAGTTACAGCATTCGATCCTTTCGATTTGTCCCACAAGGTAGGTTTTATGATCTCTTCTGTTGCTCCCCCAAATTTGGAACAGATTTGCAGCACACAGTCTTGCGTTAGCAAGACCTTGAGGGCAAGTGCTAGCTGGGCAAAACGGCAGTGCAAGGGGCCAGCAGGGACAGTTGGTTATATGGACTGGCAGTTCAGTGGAGGAGGAAACCTAGAGCTGTGCAGGGTAAATGGAAGCTTTCCCTCACTTCCACCCCCAAACTACCAGTGGCTTTCAGGAGGTGGAAGGCTTCCCATATTATCTAAAATGGAGATTTAAGCCAGTCTCGTGAGCATCTTAATAAGGTAACTCCTGAAAGCTTGAGCAGATTTTGGCAGCTGACATTTGGGTTACAACTAATATTCGTCAGAGAATAAAGCATTACTTTGACTCCAAAGTCATTTTCCTTCAGAGACGGACAGAGAAACTCAGCAAGCAGGCAGGTGCAGGTGGGACTGTAACATGCTGCATGACTGTCTTATCTGGCCCATGGAAATCTTTTCTGATGCTCACTTGTCATATATGATACAACTGTTACCTCTGGCAAGCCCTAGGTTTGTGTTTCTTGGTTTGGTGAAGAGGAAAAAATTCAGAGAAGGGTTAAGATGGCATGCAACTTCCAAGGAAAAAAAGAAACTAAACAGTGTGTAAGTAAATGGTGGCTTCAAGAATTAGAAACCAGAAGCTAAAAAAATAGAAGGAATGCTCCTTTTGAATTCCAGTTTAGCACAAGTTACCTTAGGGAAAAATAAAAGTAAAAAATCACTTCCTTAATAGTCCAAATCTTTGTGACTAAAACACACTATTCACATCAGGGGCCTGCTATTTAACCTTTGTTTTCCTTTACCCTCCTGTTTCCTGGTCCTGGATTAAATTCTAATTGATAAAATGCTTTTTGTTAGCCGCATTAGTACAATAAACACAGAACTGTCTGCTGTCAGAACATACTTTCATTCTTTTAGGAAAACAAGCAGGAAAAATGATGAAAACCATTTGGAAACTGAAGGTGGAAAAAACAGAAATAAATAAAAATAATAAAAATTTATTACTGCAGGTGATCCATGAACTAGTGGAAGAAAAAAACCAAAGGATCCCTGGCTGTGATTCATACCTTTGGAGAGGTTTCCCTAATGACTGCTCTTTTGTGTCACCAAAGCGGTGCTCATTTATCAGTCTGTGGTTTAATCCAAACCTATCAGGATGAAAATTCAAGGAGGATGAAGGTTAAATGACAGACATCCTGACTTGGAAACTCCTGAGTTGATAAATGTCTACAAAACTTGACTGTAAAGGCTGAGAGGGAAAAATCTCTTTCTTCAGAGCCACTGCAAACAAAGAGGTGTTCTCGGTGGGGGGACGGGAAGGTAGGGTGAATTAATTCAGATACAAACAGCGTGCTTTATTTTAACTACATGTTTAATTAATTGTGAGTCAGAGGGAAATTCTAAACTGTGTCTCTCCTATATATTAATGCTGGTAACTTTGTGGTGGTCAGTGTATTGTAGCCCAAAGCAAAGGGATTAATCATGGAAAAATAGGGTTTGACAAAATTAAGATGTCTTTAAGAGTTTTGCCAGTCCTCTAGTTCACAGTGGCGCCTCTTCCTTTCTGGCTGTCGGGGCTTGATGGGTCTCACCACTTTTCCCTTTCTCAGATGCAGTCAGTCTGTCCTCCCCAAAGCGCCCCCTGTCTGTCCGGACACAGAGCACGATGTCTAGCATGTAGCAGGTACTCAATTTCATTGCATCAAATTATATTCGGAGCTGCTCTGGTTACCTGGTTGCTTCCGGTGTATTTCACATTGGTGAAACCTCTTTCTGATGGACACAGCCCTTCCGTGGCTGCCAAGTGCGATTAAGAGTTCAGCTCTAGAATCAAGCTCGGAGTGATTTTGGGGAAGTTACTTAACCCTCCTGGCTCCATTTTCTCCATTCACAAAGTGAGTCATTTTGAAGATCGAGTTCCTATTTATACAACTGCTTAGAAAGAAGAAAAAAATGGTTATTCTGGGAGAATAGGCATGTGTGGATGAAGCTTTTTGGTACTGTAAAAGAATCAAAATCTGTAAATTCCTTAAAAGCTAAGAATTATACGTCTCTATAGAAATAAGAAGAATGAAGAATTTGGCATAAGTGACAAATCTCTTCTCTCCCCTCCATGTCCTCTTTTCTAAAATACAATCAATCTTGAGAAATATACTAAAACCATACTAAAAGCGAGTTAGTATTTAATATTCAAAGCTGATGCTCAGAAGGGTTCCGAAGGGCCTAACACCGGGCCCATGTGTGGTGACTGCTCCCTCAGCAGGGCGGACCTTCTGCTGGTAAACGAATGGTGGTAATGGTATATCATGAGGTGTTCATGACTAGTTCCTTTCTGGGGCCAATACTGGCATTTCATTTTTATCTGGTTCATGGGCTGATTTCTAGGTTGGCTCACTCTATTCTGGTGGAGTCTCTCATTTTTCTATTCTCCTAAAGACTGCCTCATCCAAGGAAAAGGTAAGATCTTGAATCAGGATGGCACTTCTCTGGCATCTGGAGCATGAAAAACAAGCTTTTTCCTTGCTAACATGTTTCATTTTCATTGAGTGGCTAATTGCTCAGGTCTGTCATTGCTTTCTATCCTACAATGGGAACTTGAGTGACAAATCCCTTGGGAGAGGGCCACATGAGTTTAAGGTTGAGCAAGATGCTGTGATAGTATTTGGTAGAAGTGGTCACGGGGGAGAAGGAGCTGGAGGCCTGACTCTGGCATGCTGGTATCTGGCGTCTCTCACAGATTCTTAGGGCCAGAGCTCTGTCATGGGTCGGGCTGTCCCCAGAGAGGCGTTGTGGCACTCATTGGTCCTGAGCACTGGGTTTTTGAAAGAGAAGCCCCGGCATCGCTGCTTCTTTCTCAGCCATCTCCAAAGACACGGTTTCCGCCTCAGACTTCCTCTAGACAGCTCTACTGAACAGTGGCAGGAAGGGAGCCATGTGTTGCAACCTCTCTCTACCTTCGGTGTCCTCCCTGACGTGGACCTGCCAGTTTCAAGGCAAGGGAGTGTGTTGTTCGAATATGTTCACTTTTCCTTCAATGCCATCGTGAGAATCTCTTCCTCTAAGTGGTTTGTTAGGAACAAAATTTCCTATAATTTTCCAATAGTCTCTTTTCATTTCCTTTAGAAGCTTTGTATTCCTGTGTTGTATTCACTTTAGAACCTTGGTATTTAGCTTATTTAGAGAGATAAACAAATATTATGATAATGACAGCAGCCACTGAACAAACAAGTGATAATAACAGCAGAGGCTTAACTATAAGAATTAATTAACAAGAAACAGGCAACAGGCCCAGCTGTCTTCAGCAATTTTGAAGGCATAACTTGAAACATGGAAGATGTTCAAAGGAAACTTGAGTGGAGGAAAGAGAACCGACACGTGCCATTAACATGTACACTGCAGATGCGAGCTATGTCAGCCGTGTCTCTCCGTTCTTCCCGTAAATCTGACATTGGCATTATGAGATCACATCAGTTATGCCAAATTAAAAATGCCATGTGATCCAAGAAAGCTAGAGAGAGAAATTTCACTGCTAAAGGCATAGGGGATAACTTCATTAGCTTAATCTTGGTGTCATGTGACCCATTGTTCTGCTGTTCAGTTGTGAGGCTAAATCTATTTATACTTTTGTGGCACATATGGTTTTATGTTGACACTTTTCTTCTTGGCAGAGAAACTCCCTTTGCCTTTCACATATATAATTCAGTGGAAACCCTAAATAAATAATATGGCCATATAATTGTCCTAACTGGGTCATTTTGGTGAATGAAAGTGTATACTATTTTTTAAAAAGATTTTATTTTTCAATTACAGTTTACATTCTATATTCTATTAGTTTCAGGTATACAGCATAGTGGTTAATCATATACTTTACAAAATAGTCCCCTGAAATTTCCAGTACCCACCGGGCACTGTACATAGTTATAGAATATTGTTGACTATTCGCTATGCTGTATTTTACATCCCTGTGACTATTTTGTAACTACCAATCTGTACTTTTCAATCCTTTCACCTTTTCCCCCGGTTTCCCCCCTCTCCTCTGGCAACCATCGGTCTGTTCTCTGTGTCTATGAGGTCTGCTTTAGCAGTTCTCTCTGTTTTGGATATTTCATATAAATGGAATCATATCGTGATCATTTGTAACTGGCTTCATAGACTTAGCGTAATGTTCTCAAGGTTCATCTATGTTGTAGCATGTATCAGTATTTTTTTATTGCTAAAAATTATTACATTGTAGATATACCATGTTTATTTACCTTTTCATCAATTGCTGGACATTTGGGTTGTTTCCACCTTTTGACTATTATGAATAATGCTGCTATGAATATTTGTTAGTTTTGGGGTGGACATATATTTTCATTTCTTTTGAATATACATTTAGAAATGGAATTGCTGGGTCATACGGTAACTGCATGTTTAACACTTTGAGGAAGTGCCAGGCTGGTTTCCAAAGTGTCTGCACCACTTTTCATTGCCATCGGTAGTGTAGGAGGGTTCCATGTTCCGCATATTCTCAGCGACATTTATTATCTGACTCTTCAATTTCAGCCATTTGTGTGTGTGTAGCGCTATCTCATTGTGGGTTTTATTTGTATCTCCCTGATGGCTAATGATACTAAGTATCTTTTCATCAAATCCTTTACTTATAAACACATTCTGGGAAGAAGACATAAACAAGTGTGTCTGATCTATTTTTAACCCATTTTCCTGCATGACAGGAAAACCTTATCTTGTAAGTATCCGCAAACACATACAGTGATGCCAATTCCTACTCAACCTATTTTCTATTTCTATACTTTAGTGTGTTAGTATAGTTAATATGTGGTTAAGAAACAGCAATATTATGCATCGGAATTGCTCTGTAAGATTACTTCTTATATGGAGTTGAGAGAAGAATTCACTCAAAGGACTCCTCAGGATTGACTAAAAGACCAGAACTGGTTGCCAAAGCCTTTAAAGCGCAATGCTTTTTCATCACCAGTGCTGTTTACCTCTGTGGTGCGTACGTGTGTTCCACACGTGATAAATATCAAAGAAATGTGAGAGCTTTGACATGGGCGCATAAGTCTGAGAGATGGATGGCAAGACGTTTCAATGGGCTTTTTGCACTTTAATCATAATGTAAAAAACAGATTGTCATACATATGCCAAAAATGACTGTGAAAGTTGGGTGAGGGCACATGGGATGCATTTTTCTATCTTCTCTTGTGCATGTTTAAACATTTCTCTGTTAAAGAAGCTTTAAAAAAGTAGATGATGTTGGGTGCCTCATAAGGAGAGGGAGAGGCGGAAGGACACCTGGCAGGGATGCATCAGTGCATCAAGATGGGAATTTAGCTATCCCTCAATGAGGTGATTTCAGGAAGTGTCCTTTCTTTGAGGTTGGGAAGGAAACTCACGTGAAAGTGTTTTGTTGGAGTGTTTTGTTGAAAAGTTCCCATCTCAAGGCTTCTAGGTTCTGTGAGAACAGTGGTCCAGCACATCAGTTGAGCAAGTGGAGATGGACTCAGCTTGGGGAAAGTGAGATTGAAGTAGATTTGAGTAGCTTTGGAGAGAGAGGAGACTAAGGAAACAGGGACCTAAGCTCTATTTGTTTTGTCCACATGTTAGTAAGCATGGGATAATTGTTTGTGGAGTAAATGAATGGTTTCCAGGTAGTTCTGGGACTGAATTTATCATTGTACCAGTAGACTTGATTGAGTTACTTATAAGAAAGTATTTCTGGAATAGACAAAAAGATAGGATTCTGCCCGACAGGAAAGATTAAAGGAGATTGGAAGGGGACTGTTTGTAGTGGAGCTTTTCCTGTTTTCTTTTTATTGAATGTATTGGGGGGTCATTGGATAACAAACTTAATACCAGTTTCAGGTGCACAATTCCACAACACATCATCTGTACACGGTACTGTGTGCTCACCACCCCAAGTCAAGTCTCCTTCCATCACCATGTATCCCCTGATACCCTATTCCCTTCTTCCTCTCCCGTCTCCCTAGCAATTCTCACACTGCAGCAGAGCTTTTTAAATGTTGGTTACCCGATAGAGCATCAAGTCTACCTTTAGAGGGAGGAAGACAAGAATTTGGTGGATTGATAGGGAGTAAGTGGGGAAAATGAGTGGCCTGAGTTCAAAACTTCACAAGGGGCATATATGTTGGAAGCATAGGTGGGTGAGGCCAAAGGGTGGAAGGTCAGACCATACTACTCTGGATGGCAGAGGTGTTCTTGGCAATAAGCTCTACTGTGGGGCAGTAACTGCACTGGGATGGACATAAAAGGCCCAATATGAGATGATGTGGGAACTGGGAGGCTGGGTTATGGGTGGCTCAGTCCATGTGGCTGTTACAGCCCTCCACTGCCTGCTCACCTCCTCAAGTTCTCTGCCCTGAGCCCCATCCCCCTGAATGTCCCTCCCAGGGCCTCCAAAAAATCTGAATTTTTTCTTTGACCCCAAGTTTCAGACATTGTAGGGTCAATGGCATAACTCTGGACAAGAGGATGTAAGTGCGGTAGTGATAGGGAGCTGTGGTGGACATCTGTCTTTTTCTTTTTTCTGTTCACTCAGGATTCACAAGGCATACTGGGAAAACTACCAGGACTCTAGGACACTCCTTTCATTTTTGTGTTCCAGTCTGAACAAGTGGAGTTGCCTTTCCTCCAGACCCCTATAGTAAGAGTGGGTATGTGGGTATGTGTGCAGTCTTGGCCCCCCCAAAAGGCATTTCATGGAGGTCCATAGTGAGCCCCCAAATATCTGTAACCCTGGTGTATAGTTTAAAGCTCACTTCTGGTTCATGAGCTGCAGGTGTTCTGTGGGAGGTTTACTATAGCTCCACCAACGCCATGAGTATCAAAGGTGACATCTCTATCCTGATAGGTGACCTGTACACACTAAAGGCAAGGCCTTGTATATTTCCATCAGCATGGATATAATATAATGAAGGCACCAAGATCGCCTTCCCTAAAGGCAGGGACGCCACACCTGATGACACCCCTGCGAATATTGCTTCTGTCCTCAAGGAGCAGCCCCATGACTTTTGGCTGTTAGGCATCGCTATGCTGTGCAGTGCTCTGACCAGCCTCGGCAGGTGGGGCTTAGATCAGACTGAGGAGTCTGGGAGCAAGAGAGGTCACAGTGTGGGGATGGTGAGGCATAAACCTGTTCCACCAGCAAGGTCACTCTTTCCCCTCTTTGTACTAGGAAAGGTGCCCATTCACTCCAAGGCACCTTTCCCTAACTTTCATCTTAATTTTACCCTGAGAGGTAAACATTCCTCCCACTGACAGTTGAGTGATGCTTTGGCTCAGCAAAAATAACAACAACAAAATGTCACCAATCAGGCAGCCTGAAAGAATACCCAGAGATGGGAACCACTTCCCCATGGTGACTTTCCAGTAGGCATACTTTAGTGTCAAGGTCAAAGTATGCTTCCCAACAAATTAACAAGACCCACAAGAAAGACTTTATAGCAGTATCTATGCTGTTTCTAGAGCCTTACCCAGCCAGGCCAAAATCCATTCCAGCAACATCCCCCCAAACACACTCATTCAGGATTCACTCACCTGTGTGATCCTCTGATCACTGACTTCTAAATAATGATTAAGCCACTCTCTCTTCTTCACTGTTATTTTCTGAAAAATATACCTGTCCTTGACCCTCTTGAGATATAGGTCTGTCTTCTCTACTGTTCAAAAGGATATTAAGCACTCCCTGAGACAGAAGATGTGGGTTGCTATATATGTTCACTAAAGGTAAGTTACGAGGTAGGAGACAGAGTCTATCTCCTCAGCCTCATCAAGGATGAAGGGGCATTTGGGTGGCACATGATATCTATTTCTCAACAAGAACTCTGGGGGAAGTGATCACTTTTGGAAGCCAAAGGAAGCAATCAGTAGGAGATGAATGAACTCCCTCCTTTTCATAAACACAAACCGTGAGGTACCCCAAACCCATGCCCCCAACAGTACACAGAAAACGCATCACTGTTATCAGAGAAACATTTATTAGGGCAAATCACTATACTCCACAATGAAGGCATTATTTGGGGGTGGGAATTTTTTGTCCCTGGAAATTCTGGCAAAATGTTTTCTAAATAGTAGAGATGGATCTTTCTGAACACAGGACCTTCAGCATTGCTGAGAGTGTCAGGAGGTCCCTGGGCAGCTTGAGGCCTGCAGACGGGGCTTGGATGGGGCACAGTTCTTCTGTGGAGCACAGATTCGGGGTGCTTCTGACATAATTGCTGGTCCTTTAATGCCACAACTTTTTGAGGGTGTCTGTCCTCATTTCTGGTATGTCTACTACTTGTAGAGCTGGGCCAGCAAAGACAGCTTCTCGACAGCATGATTTGGTATTTGTCCCTTCACTGGAGGCAGCGCTGGAGTTGAAAGGATGCCCCTGGACACTCTGCCCAGGCCCGTTCTGCTGCCTTCTGCTGAGCTTTCCCAAACTTCAATGAGGACGGAAGGGGCTCTTGAGGGCGGGTGGTATCTATTGCCTTTTGACACCCCAGTTTCTCCTCAAGGAACTACCTGATGTCTGTCATGACTTTCTGAGCTTCCATTGTCCCAGTAAAGGCAGCTGTACTTTTAACTGGGCCTCTGCTCTGTGTGGATGAAATGGGGCTGCCCTTTTCCTGGGAGTGTTGTTGCTTTTTGCATTTTATCCCAGGATGATGCCATTGAAAACAGCACTTAATTTTATTTCCGAAAAGGATTTCAAGAGGAGACTCTTTTCTGAGATAGGGTCTTCAGAGACTTGCTCCCAAACTTCTCCTTTAATGCCATGTCCCAAGTAGGAAATCTCTTCCTTCTAGATTGGAATGTTCCCAAACCTGCAACTCCTCCACCAAGCTCTTCTAATTTGGAGCCTGTGGGGCTCACTTTATTTGCAGCTGGTGGGAAATTTTTACCTGGCACAAGCATAAGACATGCTTAGGGACCCAAGCCTCCTGCCACTGCTCCATACTGTCCTGCAGATGGACATGCAGCACCTGTGAAGCTCCCGTGTCCACACTGGAGATACCCTGAGCATGAGTCACAGAGGCGTTGGAAGTCAGGCTGTCTGAGTTATGGGACAGGTCAGTGGGTTGGACTTGAGCCTGGCTATGCTTCCTGTTCTCCAATCTAGACTTTGACTCAGCAATGAATTGCTTCATAAGGTCTGATATTTTAGGATCTTGGAGAATCAGTATTTTGCCGGGGGGATTTCAGTGGTCACAGTAGTTTCTCTTTTGCTCTTATTCACATTGATCCTTTGGGAGATTGCCGGCGTGGTGGTTGTCAAGACATCACTAGTTTTGGATTGAAGAACATCATGCTCCCCAGCCCTGAGTTGCTTCCTAGAAACAATGGGCATGGAAACAGTTTCTGATTTCTTCAGTTTTTTCTTTTTTGCCCTGTTGCATTTCTTCTCTATCACTGGAATTCACACTCTGATCCTTTCGCTCATATCTGGCCCACACTTGCTTTTCGTGCAGCTGTGAGAGGGGTGAATGTTGGCTATTGGAGAATGTCTCTGACTTGCATTGCCAATGACACCATTTGTGACAAGCAGAAGAGAGTGTCTGGCCCCTCTTATTCTCTGAACCTCCTATGCAAGTGGTTGATGTCAGAGGGTTATCGTTTCATGGTGCCCTGTCCTTCCTTACCCACAAGTGAGATGACAAGAGGGGAGGATTCAGGATGGGATTTAGAACTTCCTCTAAGGGGTGTGAGGCCCCCAGATTTGGAGTCCACCTCAGAAATCAGATTGTTTGAGGAGGAAGCATTGGAATTGAACAAAGAATGTACCTTTCAATTTGAAGATCTCTATGGATTCGAGGACCTTGGCAGGAAGGCCCCACAACCTCCTCATACGAAAGTTTGGTAATATGGGCTTCCAGCATCTGCATTGAACTCAAGGAAGGAAAGCTCCTGGGATGTATTCAGGCAGAAGTCCCCACCCACTGATGGTGGCTAACTTCTCTGCTTTATTTTGGTTTGGGATTTCCCAAAAATTGCTTGATAGCATGCCACGAACTATGCACAGTCCTAGGAAGCTGACTCATTGATTTCCTCAAACTTATTGCTCAAATGTACTTTAAGAGCACGTTCTAGTTGTCTCTGACTTAGACTCTGCCCTGATAGACTCACCGTGTAACTGTCTAGATCTTTCTCAAAGTCATATCACCCATCCCGAAGAGCTCTCCGAGTTATTCAACAGTTGATCTTTTGGATAATTCCCTGGGCTGTGTCCCTCATCCTTCCCCTTCTTTTCCTTTAGCTGAAGCATTTCTGAGCTCCTCTGATAGAAGCTTCCTGGTTGGCTCAATCCAACATTAGACTTTTGGTATTTGACCCTTATACACAGAGATTCATGAGAGGCCATAATGGCTCTTTGACTCAGATATCCCTGAGCAGTGGCTCGAGACCTTATCAGTGACAGAGATTCATGGATCCTGCAGGGCAGGCCCCACTGGTGTTGGGTGAGCCCCTATCTAAGGTGATGGTCTAGTTTCTACTGAAGTTCACTCTGGGGGGAACTCCACAGGAAAGATGGAGATTGAAACGTGGGCTTGGGAGGGCCGGCAGTAAGAAGTGGGACATGAGGAACAAAAGTCTTCCTGAGGTCTTTGGGCCACCATGAAATGTTAGAGGGACTTATCTAAGGAAAAGATCAAAACTATGAACAGTAAAATGACAACAAACTCACAACTATCAACAATTGAACCTAAAGAACAAAAACAAAAAATAAACTAAGTGAACAACCAGAACAGGAACAGAATTACAGATATGGAGATCACATGGAGGGTTATCAGCAGGGAGGGGGAGAGGGAAGAATGGGGGAAAAGGAACAGGGAATAAGAAGCAGAATTGGTAGGTACCCAATAAAGAGGGGGCAGTTAAGAATAGTATAGGAAATGGAGAAACCAAAGAAATTATATGTAGGGCCCATGGACGTGAACTAAGGGGAAAATGCTGGTGGGGGGCGGCGGTTGCCTGAGGCAACTGAGCTCTGAGAGTGCAGACTCCTGACGTTATTGCCAGGAGCACTGAGGAGCCACAGAGGGTTTCTGAAGGCGGGGAAGGGCACACCTTGAAGAGAGTGTGTCTATGGCTCCTCCCCCACCCATCAGCCCAGAAGGTCCCTCCACCTATCTTGGGCTTTTAGGTTCCTCTGCTCTACCCTGCCATGTTACTTTCTAACCCACCTTATATCGTATATATTTACCTTAATGAATGTTCTGCTTGTTCCATCTGTAACCCAGATATTACCTGGGTCTCTCTTTACTGTTTGGAGACCTTGACTTGGGATTTACTATGTTCACTACCTTGAAAGTCTGAAACAGTGCCTGGAATTTTTGTTGTACCCAGACATTTAGACTCAGGGTCATATAAGTCCTCAAAGCCATCTTTCCTATGGAATATTTTACCTTTTACAAACCCAGATATAGAACTTAGTGTACTTTTATACTCAGTTTTCTGAATAGTACATTTTGGATTTTGTTTCAGTTAGCCTTTACTGTCTTCAATCAGAGGGGCTGACTCAAATAATTAAAATAATTTATAATCCAATATTCACAAAACTAAAATGAGAATAAAGTAAATGTAAATAATTAAACCCGTAAGTGATCTTGGGGGTAAGTCTGTAGCCCTTATTTCTCTGAAGTTAGTGAACCTTGAACTACATAAAGACTTTCAGGATATGGCACACACACTCACACACTCACACACACTCTCGCACAAACACACATGCATCTTTTGACAAAACAATGCAATATTTTCAAAATAAACTATTTTCTCTTTTTACTTCAATCCTCCCCTTTTTTATTTTGACACTACTTTTTTACTCTTTCTAAAATACAGATAGCCTCTGTGGCCTATGTCAATTTTCTAACATTTCTAATCCCTGTCTTAGCTTGTGCTTCTGTAATTAAAATACCATAGACTGGGGGCTTAAAAAAAACAAACATTTCACACAATTCAAGAGGCTGGGAAGTCCAAGATCAAGGCACCAGCAGATTCAGTGTCTAGTGAGTTCTACTTTCTAGTTCATAGAAAGTTGTCTTCTCCCTACCACCTCACATGGTGAAAAAAAGATGATGAGGGAGCATTCTAGGGTCTCTTTGTAAAAAATGTTTTCCAATTACAGTTTACACTCAATATTATTTTTGTATTAGTTTAAGATGTACAACATAGTGGTCCTGTTATCAAATCTAACCAGTAGGGGAAGGAGTCCTACTGATCACAACCTACCAGGCAAAACTCCAAAGAGAGTTCAGTGGAAGGGAAATGAATCTTTTATTTATTTAGCAAAATACCTGGCAAAAATAGCTGTTTAAATGTTTGTTATTACAACTACTATATAGATTCAAGAGCTGACACTGACATAAAAACAAAGATCTGTCCAAAAAGCTGTTAAAACAATAGTATGTATTTCCTGAAAAGCAAGGCCTGAAAAAAAAAAAGGAATCTTTCATTTAACAATCATATGCCTCTTCCTCCCATCGCTGATAGGCATTGCAGGGCCTGTGGCCATTGACAGGTTCATGCGGGGGAGGGGCATGGTGTGAGGCCTGTCAGTGGCAGGCCTGTGCCAGCAGCCATGGGCTGGTGGCCGTTGACAGATCCGTGCTGACAGATCCTTGTGGGGTCTGTACCTAAGCTTCTTTCCCTACCCTCCTACTATCTTCTAGGCCTGGGGCCCAGGCCCCAGTGGTAGGGAAACAGGGAGATGTCTGCTCAACTGTGGTACCCCCCACCCGGCTCTCCCTTCAGCAGCCACCTGAAGATGCCATGAAGGCTGCTCCAGGCTCAGTCCTGGAGCCTGCTCATATCCACCTGCATGGTCGCTCCGCCCCCCTCCCCATCTCCTTGGGCTGCTCAGCCTCCTCCTACCACCAGCAGGTACCTATTTTCCCCCTGAGCAAGGATGCTCCTTCAGATCCTCTTCTGGAGACCGCCTACTAGGGGCTTTTGGTGCATCTCGACCTGCCCTTCCTGTGACCCCAGAATCCTCTGTGTATCCATTAGTTGTTGCCCTGGCTGCCAGGGTGACACACCCTTTAGATTAGACAATAATATACTTTACAAAGTGCTTCCCCAGATGTTTCTGGTACCCACCTGGCACCATACATAGTTATCACAGTATTATTGACTACATTCCTTGTGCTGTACTTTACATCCCTGTGACTGTTTTGTAACTGCCAACTTGTACTTCTTAATCCCTTACATTTTTCACCCATCCCCTTAATCCCCCTCCATCTGGCAAGTGTCACAGTGTTCTCTGTATCTATGCATCTGTTTCTGTTCTGCTTGTTCATTTATTTTGTTCTTAGAGCTCACATATAAGTGAAATCACATGGAATTTTTCTTTCTCTGACTGACTTATTTTACTTAAAGTAGCATAATAACCTCTAGGTCTATTCAAGCTGTCACAGAAATGGTAAGATTTCATTCTTTTTTTATGGCCGAGTAATATTCCATTATATCTATGTATCATCACTTTTTTATCCATTTGTCTCTTGATAGACGCTTTGGTTTCTTCCATATCTTGGCTATGGTAAATAACAATTCAGTGAACAAAGGAGTGCATATATGCTTTCAAATTAGGGTTTTGGATTTCTTCAGATGAATACCCAGAAGTGGAATTGCTAGGTCACAAGGTAGTTTAATTTTTAATTTTTTGAGGAACCCCCATACTGTTTTCCACAGTGGCTGCACCAGCTTGCATTTCCGCCAACCATGCACAAGGTTTCCCCTTGCTCTGCATCCTCGCCAGTGCTTGTTGTTTGTTGATTTATTGACCCATTCTGACAGGCGTGCAGTGATATTGTGCTTTGAATTTGCGTTTTTCTGATGATTAGTGACATTGAGCGTCTTTTCATATGTCTATAGGCTATCTATATTTCCTCTCTGGGGAAGTGTCTATTCAGATCGTGTTTAATTGATTATTTGGGGGTTTTTGGTGTTGAATTGTATGAGTTCTTTATAAATCTTAGATATTAACCCCTTATCAGATGTATCATTGGCAAATATATTCTCCCAGTTAGTAGATTGTCTTTCATTTTATGGATAGCTTTATTTGCTGTGCAAAACCTTTTTTTAGTTTGATGTAATCCCATTTGTTTATTTTTCTTTTATTTTCCTTGCCTGAGGAGAGATATCAGAAAAACATGTCTAAGGGAAGTGTCTAAGGTTTTACTGCCTATGTTTTCTTCTAGGAGTTTTATGGCTTTGGGCCTTACATTTAAATCTGTAATCCATTTAAGTTTATTCTTGTGTACGGTGTAAGGAGGTGGTGTAGTTTCAATTTTTTGTGTGTATCTGTCCAATTTTCCCAACATCATTTATTGAATAGATTGTCTTTACCCCATTGTATATTCTTGCCTCTTTGGTTAAATATTAATCCACCATGTAGGCATCAGTTTATTTTTGCGCTCTCTATTCTGTTCCATTGATCTATATGTTTCGTGGGTTTTTTTTTTTTTTTGCCAGTATCATGCTATTTTGATTACTATGTCTTTATAGCATAATTTGATATCACGTAGTGTGATATCTTAACTTTGTTGTTCTTTCTCAAGATTTCTGTGGCTATTCAGAGACTTTCATAGTTCCATATAAATTTTTGGATTATTCTAGTTCTGTGAAATATGACCTTGGGATTTTGATGGAACTGCATTGAATCTATAGATTGCTTTTTGTAGTATGGACATTTTAATGATGTTAATTCTTTCTATCCATGACCAGGTATATGCTTCCATTTATTTGTATTTTTTTTCAATTTGAAAGATGATACTATTAATAATGATGCTGGGCCAATAGACAGAAACCAAAACTGTCCCAGGCAAATCAGGATGTGTGATTATCCCAATTACAAGGCCAGAGCACAGAGGCTAGATTTGTATCAGTGTTAAGAAGATAACTAAAATGTTATCAGATTTCTACTTCATATCTTACTGTATTTTGGGAGGTATGAGGTGATTTATAGTACAGCCAATTATAATATGTTTTATTATATTTAGTTAATAATGAGTTGCTACTATTAAATTTCTCTTCACTGAGCACTTTCCTTGGTCCTTAACCATTTTTTGGACCTTGTCTGCACACATGATTTTACTTTAATTCAACATTTGACCTTCCAAAGGAATATTAGAGTAATTTTCCCCACTGCTCTCTAGCACATCTGATGGCTTCTGAGGATCTCACTGAAGTTGGCACAGGGCTTCTGAGAATAATAGCAGTTGATTTCCATGGAGGTGAAAACCTATAGCGCTCTGTTTTGTTCAGTCATTCATCTAGTTGTTCATTGATGAATAGGGGTCACAAAAATCTCTCTCTCCGAGTCCTAGGAGCAATGCATTATGGCCACAAGGATTTAGTTCCTCTTTCACCTCATTGTGAATGCTGAATCCAAACCATCAGCACACAATGACCTTCGAAGCTTAGGAAAACATCACTTGGTTAGGCTGAGACCCAATCTGTGCAATTCACTTAATAAAAAAGTAGAAATCTTCCCTAGATGCTGAATGGGTTGAATTTGACCTCTCTATCTTGAACTTTGGTCTCTTTCATTATTTTGAAGGGAGAGAGTGTGGTTGACTGCACACAATTGCTGACTGACCATCTTACAAATTGAGAGACGTCTGGCCTCTGCAAAATCATGGACGGACTACTTAGGATGACACATAATTTCCTGTTGACTACTCGTGTCCCAAAGCAATTTGATAGTGCTGACTTTTTTGCACACCTGGAAATGCTTCTCATCTAAACTTCCACCCCAACTAACCCTGAGTTATATGCTGTACCTCAGAGACTTCTGGGACTTTATCTCCAAGGGCCATTTTTTTTTTTCCAGAGAAGCTGTCCTCTTTGCTGGAGGGAGAAAATTGTATGATTTTTCGTTTTAGACTTCCTGACAGATAAGAACATCAAGGGACCATTCAAACTTAGGTATAAATAATTCAGCACTGATTTTCCTTGAGCTTCATAAACCAATATTAATTTCTTTCCCTTTCTCATCATTATTCCCATGTCCTTTACTGGGAGGAATAACCTTCCTATGTAGCTGCCATGGACTTAGTCTAATAGCATATTTGGGGCAACAGCAAGGAGAAATCGATAACTTCCCTGGCTACAACCTTTTGTGGGCCCTGCAAATGCTTATAAGATTCTCCATCCATTTTTAAGTTATGTGTCATAAGGTTTAACTTTTTCTAATTTTAAAAATTTTAATATTTTATTTTACTGTGTTGCTGGGTCCATTTTTTCCCTCCAAAGAGAAAGCAAGGTTGTAATAAAGAAGGTCGGACATACTTTTTATGAAAGCTCTTTTCTGCTGAGGCTGGGCCTCAGCTATTAGATCTCTGCTGATTTCTTCTTGTGTGGTATTAGTGATATGGGTCGCCAAATATATTCCCTCTCACCTCTTGAACTGCCTTTTATAGTTAACTGATTAACGACATATGGATAATTATGAAAATGTGGGCATGAAAGCTAAGAGGAAGAAAAGAATCTGCCTCCATTCCATCAAGTTGCAATGAACTCTTTCCTTTTATAGATTATCTGTCAACTCAAAAAAATCTTTAAAAATTCTGCATGACTCAAAGATTTTGAACTAATTCTTTAAAAGGAAGCTGTTCTTTTTTTGGAAGGGGAAACTATAGTTCCAGATATTTTCTACTTGATAGAAGTCACAGTTGCCTGCTGTTTTCTTTTTCTTTCTCCTTCTTTCCCTTTTTTCTTTCCTCTCTCCATCTTTTTTCTTCTTCTTCTTTTCCCTCCTTGCTTCTATAATTACTGATGGCCTGCTGTATGCCAGGAATTCTACTAAGCACAGAGCAGACTGGGAACCAGGGGTGTGGAGAGGAGGATGGGAAAGCCACAGCCTTGCTATTAAAGAGCTGACAAGAGAATGAATGAATGATAGCAATGGAATGTGGAAGATGTGATGACAGAGACATGCTCAGTACTGTAAGAGCTC
This sequence comes from Desmodus rotundus, assembly GCF_022682495.2. Taxonomy (NCBI): domain Eukaryota; kingdom Metazoa; phylum Chordata; class Mammalia; order Chiroptera; family Phyllostomidae; genus Desmodus; species Desmodus rotundus. The sequence goes on along the minus strand of NC_071387.1, from coordinate 40,519,961 downwards.
ATAGCAGGAATAGGGTGGGAAAAAGAGAGTGGACATTGCCACAGACGAGGGAAGTTTTTATTGAGAAGGGGGAAGTTTTCATGTGATTGGAGGTTGGATTTTGATTGATGAGTAGGAGCTACCAAGGGTTAAGAGACAGAGTTCAGAAGAGGGAGACATCATGGTCAACTGATATAGTGTTGCTGAGTAAGAAGGACTTACAGTTAAGAAGATGCAGTGTGGAATGCTGAGGAAATCTGGAGTGAAGGGAGGAGCCAGGGCAAAGCTGCGGTGCCTGGGGAGCACACAGAATGTTTGCAGTCATGAGGGAGACATTAGCAGTTACTATAAATTATTGCTAATCCTGTGCCAATCAAGAAAAGTTGTTACAATTTCAAACAGGAGGTAATTGGGACTTTAAAAAAGCCCAGTGATTCACCCATAGCTATGTAGCTGCTAAATGGCAAAGTCAGGACTCAAATTTCAACCTGACTCTAAAGCTAATCTTCCCTTCCTGTGCCTGTACAATGGAAGCAGGAATCTGAATGAGGAAGGACAGGCCTTTAAAAGTCACTGATTGCATCAGGTGACAAGCCTACTCCAAAATCACAGTGGCAAAAATGCTCCAAGAAGTCACTATTTCTAAAACTCAGACCTGTGGAATATCTGCTTTGCAGCCTCGTCTCTTTGGGTTGTGTAATGTACCTCTGACTTTATTTGGCAGACTTTATGCAAAGAGGGTAGAGAGGGTTTTCTGAGGCCCGTTGAATCCACTTATTAGGGGACTATGTCAGGGCTAAGTTATGCTGGGATGAAAAACAACCTCCAAACATCAGTTCCTGAAAACAAAAATATTCACTAATCATTCATGCTGCATATCCAGTGGGGACTGGTGCCTTTTTCTATGCTGTCGTCAGTCAATGGCTCAGGTGGAGAGGTGCCACTGTCACCCTCTGATGCTGACTTCCAATACAGGGTGTTGGGATTTGCCTCAGCTGGGTAAGAGTGCGCTGGAGAGCTGAGCACTGGCATTGCATGTGCTTTGGCCTGAATACATGTAAGTTCTGCTCGCATTTTACTGCTCTGGACTAGTCAGATGGCCACATTTAACTTCCAAGGGGTGTGGGATGGTCATCCGCCATGACTTGGGACGTTAAGAGACCTAGATATTGGAGTGTATGAGTAATGTCTACCACAGGGACAGAGCAACACCCGCACTCTTACACATCTCCTCCAAGACTGATGTAGAATCAAAAATCAGTTCTAGATGGTTCCAGAGTAATCACTTTTCTAGTTTCTATTTGTTGTTCTGTACTCTGTAATGCAGTAGCCACTGGCTACATGTGGCTGTTAAAATTAAATTAAATTAAATTAAATTTTGGTTACTCAGTTGTACTAGCTACATTTCAAGTCCCCAATAGCCACATGTGGCTGGTGGTGCCCATAATCAGAAACGCAGATGCAGAACATCCCTGTCATTGCAAAAAATTCTGTTCAATGTGCTGTCTTTTCCTCTAAAAGGCCAAATAGGAAACATTTTAGGCTTTGCAGGATATAAAGTCTCTGTTGTAAGTATTCAACTTTACTGCTATACTGTGAAAGCAGCCTTAGGCAATATGAAATCGAACAGGCATAGTTGTGTTCTAATAAAACTTTATTTAAAAAAACAGACAGCTGTCAGAATTTGGTTCATGGGCTGTTTGTTTTCCAACCTGTGGCCTAGACCAATGGTCTCCAAAGGTAGCGGTAGCCAGTTTTACATGTCCATCCAATGAATGTGGTTAAAAATATTAGTACATCAATTAACATGTAAAAATCCATTAATCTTTACTTATACCCATTATCCAGATTGGCATTGACTCTATCGTTCTTGGTCCGTTTGTTGGATGGTGACATGTCATATATGTTAGGTGGGGGTTTCACACACAGGGTTAGACACTGTAATGCTCACAGGCATTTTTCTTTTTTTTTCTTTTTTTTAAAATTTTTATTGTTATTCAATTACAGTTGTATGCCTTTTCTCCCCATGCCTCCACCCCGGCATTTTTCTTTATCTAAGACGTTGTGACATAATACTGCCTACATAGTCTAGTTTTGTGATTTTATGAATTGTATTAGCTAATTTTAAATAAACCATCCTCACACAGTGAACAATGGTTTAAGAATATTTCTGCAGAGACACCACTGGTTATTATGCTATTTTTTCTTGCCCCACACTGCACTCGGCTGTGGGACATGGGGGTGGGATGCTGAAAACCCCATTTCTCCTTTGTCAGTTTGCATCCTGTTTGGTTCTGCCAACCTGAAAAACAGGAGGAGGGAGCGAGAACTTGCTCCTCGATATGTCTGCTGTTTTTGCCGTTGTCACCCCAGTGGGTTTGTCCCAGCTTCTTTGCACACCAGCTTCATCATGCCCCTCAGATGCAGCAGCGCTGGCCAGGCAGCACCTCTCCTCAGCCTCTGACTCCTCCCCCAGGGTTCCCCTTCTCAGTGCTGAGGACCCAGGACTGGCACCTCCTCAGAAGTGTGCATCCTGGGTCCCCCAGCCTCTTTTGGATTCCAGGCCTGTTAACCCCTCTTCTTCTCTTCGATCTCCAGCCCCGGGAGTGGAACCTGCTTCCTGAAGTTACTGTCTCTGTGACTACGGTGTCCCTTTTTTCTTTTTAAGTCCTCCAATACCTCTTGAACCAATTTCCTTTATTACATTGTTAACATAACCAGAGTGGTTTGTTTGTTGCGTGGACTTTATAGAGACACCATGGATTAAACCTCATCTTAATAATGCAAACTTAGTGAACAAGAAAATGGTGATGATGACAATATGAAGGAGAAAACAATGATCGAATGAGACTGGTGATAAGCTAAGAGAAGGACTATTCAAAAATAAATTTTCATCTATCCTTAATGACGAATCTCACTCTAAGTGTATACTGTGCTTGAGATACAATCTAATGATAATTAAACAAAAACAGTTAACAAGACAGTTAAAAATAAAGCAACTGAAACATGGAGAAAAAAAACTGTAAAATTTTTTAATATTTAAAATCATGAGATCTTCAATCTTTTGCTAAAATTTACTGAACTTCATATTAGGCCTTTATTTTATTTATTTTTTTTATTGTTGTTGTTCGAGTACAGTTTTCTGCCTTTGCCCCCTACCCCTCCCCACTACCCCAGCCCTCCCTGCCTCCCTCCCCATTTCCACCCCACTGTTATTGTCCATATGTCCTCTATAATTGTTCCCGTAAATCCTTCCCCTTTTTCCCCCATTATCCCCTCCCCTCTTCCCTCTGATCACTGTCAGCCTGTTCTCAATTTCAATGTCTTTGGCTATACTTTACTTGCTTGTTTGTTTTGTTGATTAGGTTCCTGTTAATGGTGAGATCATATGGTATTTGTCCCTCACCACCTGGCTTATCTCACTTAGCATAATGCTCTCCAGTTCCATCCATGCTGTTGCAAAGGGTAGGAGCTCCTCCTTTCTCTCTGCTGTGTAGAATTCCATTGTGTAAATGTACCACAGTTTTTTGATCCATTCATTTACTGATGGGCACTTGGGCTGCTTCCAGCACTTGGCTATTGTAAATTGTGCAGCTATGAACATTAGGGTGCAGGGTCCAGAGACATATGAAAAAATGCTCAGCATCACTAGCCACCAGAGAGATGCAAATTAAAACCACAATGAGATACCACTTCACAGTGGTCAGAATGGCCATCATAAACAAATCAACAAACAACAAGTGTTGGAGAGGTTGTGGAGAAAAGGGAACCCTAGTGCACTGTTGGTGGGATTGTAGACTGGTGCAACCACTGTGGAAAACAGTGTGGAATTTCCTAAGAAAACTAAAAATGGATCTGCCTTTTGACCTGGCAATTCTACATTAAGCCTTTAGTAACATCTTTTGAGGTTTAAAGAATAACTTTCTGAGCGGAGGTATGACTTTTCTACGTGGTTCACCACTGTACCCTCCGCCTAGAACAGCATGTGGCACATAGTAGACAATATAGTTGTTAAATGAATGAGAACATAGTTATTAAAACAAAACAGATTCCACAAAGTTGGAAGCACCTTGTTCTTACAAGTACAGTAAAAAAATGGCTAGGATTATCTGTGGCAAACAATATGGCAATAAACTAATCTGCATTCATTTGCTGGCAAATCTATTGGAAAGCCCAGAGAAAACACTGCTGATCATTTGAAGAGACAGGTATTAGAACAAACATGGCACGTTTGCTGCATAACTGCCTAATGTACATATGGCTTTGTTGTGTCTCAGTTGATGGTATTCGTAAGGTTCTGTTTCAGTTTAAAAAATTAAACACTACTTTGTAATTCATAAAAAATATATACCAAATCAGGTACTTTATATAGAGTAAATGACTTCTTATAAACAATTATTTTCTTGAAAACCCGGGTAAGTTTAGATTTGACTAGAATTTTTAAAAAACGACTCTGGGGGTAGAACCCAGAGAATGAACCACAGGTGAAATCCACTCCCTGAAACATTCTTAGCAGAAGCCTTTCAGCAAAGATGTTGAAGTTGGATGTGATCAAAGTGCTACATGATATCATTGCTTGCTTGCTTTTTTTCTTCTTCTAAAGTAAGACCTTTAAATAGTACATCTTCATGATGTTTTTAATGAGATGAAGAGTGACCATGAAAAGAATTTTAACCACATGGAAGTTTTTTCTTGATCCTGTGGCAAATTACCTAAAAGAGATGAAAAGCTAAAAGATGAGTTATATTTTGTGCTTTTACAAACACATAAATGCTCCAAATTTACTGACCTTTCATATGATAATAAGTAGCACTCTCCAGCACGTTACTTATAAGATATTATAAAAGTACACTCTTAATCAGTCCCTTCAACAGAAAGGTGATATTTTAATAGTGAACGAGAAAGTAAATGCTTTTCAAAAGATGCTCATGTTATGGGAAGAGCACTTTGAAAAATGGCATTTGGAAAGGTTATAATTTTTATGTGATTTTGTTGCTGAAAATGGTCTAAACAGTCTGATTGGAATTTTTTTCTGACTTGTTGAATAATATTACATATGTTCAAAACAATTTTTAAAAAATAAGGATGTAACACTTTCCAGTTAATTTGTGGAAACACATTATTGAATTCAGGGAGGATAAAAATTTATTAGCTAAATGTTCACACAAATCTTTGCCTTATTGGAGGATGAATTGAAAGCCATGTCAGAATTTGGTAATTGCAAGGAGTTTTCCATTTGGATCTACGTACCTGGCTGTGGCATGTTTTTAAAGACAGCCAAATATTGAAATAAATTTGAGTTTAATCTCAGAGATTCTAATTGTTGTATCTCAAGGTGTTAAACTTGAATTTTCATAGATAATGAAGAATTTTAAGCACATTGCTTTCACTGAAAATATTTTTTTATTGTTCAAGTACAGTTGTCTCCATTTTCCCCCACCACTTTCCCCAGCCCAACCCACGCCCACCTTCCATCCTCAATCCTTCCCCCTTTTGATTTTGTCCATGGGTCCTTTATACATGTTCCTTGACAACCCTTTCCTTTCTTTCCTCTGTTATCCCCTCCCACCTCCCCTCTGGTCACTGTCAGTTTGTTCTTTATTTCAATGTCTCTGGTTATGTTTTACTTGCTTGTTTGTTTTGTTGATTAGGTTCCACTTATAGATGAGGTCATGCAGTATTTGTTTTTCACTGCCTGGCTTATTTCACTTAGCATAATTAGGAAAATGAAATTTAAAATATCATATTTAAAATATTGCAAATATTTTAAAGTCAGTATTTAAAATATAGTGAATATTCTAAAATCACAATTTATGAGGAAGGCAAAAATTAGAAACTAACACTAATAAGAGTAGGAGAGGATGTAAAGCAGCTAGAGCTTCTATACATGCCAATAGAAATAGAAATTGGTCCACCACTCTGGAAATTATTTGGCAATATCTACCTGTATACACCAACTCACCAACTCAGCAATTCACTTCTAGAAATATATCTAACAAAATTGCATACATATGTTCCTAACAGATATAGAAAGTAAATTTTCATAGCAACATATTTTTTATACTAGAAACTGAGAGGGACTCAAATGTTCATCAACAGTAGAATAAATAAATACATTGTATATATGTATTTAATGGAATTCTACATAGTAATGAAAATGGATAAATTACTGCTACATTCGACATAGATTAAACACATAAATTTAAGGTTTGGCAAGAGGAAGTATACTCCAAGAGTATGTATTATGTGTTTAAAAATAACTAAAACTAATTTATGCCTTTAGAGAACAGAATAGTCATTGCCTTCGATAGAGAAGGTACAGAGGCTTCAGAAGGACACAGAGCTACGGTGGGAGAGCAGGTGTTATTCTGTTTGACAGGGTCAGTAGTTATATACTTGTAGGTGTATCCATTTTCTGATAATTAATTGAACTGACAATTTTGATGTTCTTCTCTATGTACATTATTCTTTAAAATGCTCATTAAAAATAGAGAAAAGATGGAGCATTAGGCAATAGAATGGGCAAATAAGTTTATTTTCATTCTTGTCCTTTTGTGTAAACAATTCTCAGTTTGTTCTGGTTGACCAGTGTGGATTTGAGTTTTTTGTTTTATTTTTAATATTTTATTTATTTTTTTTGAGAGAGAGGGGAAGGGAAGACAGAGAGGGAGAGAAACATCAATGTGTGGTTGCCTCTCGCATGTCCTCCATCAGGGACCTGGCCCACAACCCAGGCATGTGCCCTGACTGGGAATCGAACCAGCGACCCTTTGGTTCACAGGCTGACATTCAATCCACTGAACCACACCAACCAGGGCTGGATTTGAGTTCTTGGAAAAGTTCTGTGTGGTTGTTGGTGGTGGTGAGTTGTCCTCTATGGCCCAGTGGAGCCATGGCACCTGTAGAGAGAGCTGCTAAGAGTTCGGCTGGGACATACCAGAAGTGTCTGTAAATGAGAGTGACACTTTACTTGGGACTGGTCTTTGAGAAGCTGCATAGGGCTTTGGTAGAGTTGCCTAAAGACATGACATTGGGTCCAGAGGTAATGGTTTGCACAACAATCATTGCATTGTTCAGAATTTTTTGATCAGTTAAATGTAGAGTGTTATGTTAGAAGGGAAAACAGCTTGTCATAAAATTTAATGAACAAATTAAAGAAAGATGTAAAAGTTTTGACAAAATTAGCCATATTAAAAATGAGTATTAAGAACTAGAATCATTTTTAAATGATGCTAGCCTTGAGGGAGGGTCATCAAAAGCTCCAAATGTGGAGGAAACTTATGAAAAGCTGGATACAATCAACTTTGTACTTGAACATGAAATACACTTCCTCGAAAAATGTTTGAAAGGAGAAATCCAAATTCTCAGAAAAATGATGGGTTGATGGATGCCATTTTAAGCATATAGAGGACATAAAAGCCATTATCTTATGAGTGGCTTTTCAAAGCGAGTATTTGGCAGCAAGCATTTTGCCTGTGGTCCCTCCTCAGTGAATGGCATGATCTTCTGAAAGGAGGGCTTCTCTCCCTTCCAGCTCTCACTTTTCCTCTCAGAATTATGTTCATCTGCCTCCCACTCCAACATGAGGTCCAGTGGTGCTGGTATATCCATAGGAACTGTTCATGGGGAGGGGACTTGATTTTGAATCCCTTCCTTCCTGATCCATATGGATTCTGCATTTTCCACAATGCAAGGTTTTTTTTGTTTTTTGTTTTTTTTTTTTTAACTTTTCATCAGCAGGTTTCCTGGCACACCTTATTCAGCCTCAGCTGAAAGCAGGAAGTTTTTCCCAGTTTTCTCTCTCTCCCCCTCCCTCCCTCCCCTCTCTTCCTTGTCCCCTCCTCTCCCCCTTCCCTTCCTCTCTCTCCTTTAAGCTCCAAGGGCCATTCTTTTGCTGTAACTTGTTTTCTGAGCCCATTTATTCTACAGCTTACTTTTTCCACCTCTGTGGAGAAAAAAAAAAAAACAACTCTCCTTTAAAGGCTGGATTTATCTCTACCACTACAATCTAAATTTAGAAATGAGCCCTGGCTAGTGTGACTCAGTGGATTGAGTGCTGGTTGCCCTGTGAACCAAAGTCAGGGCACATGCCTGGGTTGCAGGCCATGTTCCCAGTAAGGGGTGCATGAGAGACAACTACACATTGATTTTTCTCTCCCTCTCTTTCTCCTTCCCTTGCCCTCTCTCTAAAAGTAAATAAATAAAATCTTAAAAAAATAAATTTATAAATGAATTACCAGCAGTATTGACCTAACCTTCAAATGAACCAATTACTGAAAACCAGAACCCCAGTAAGAAACTTAAGACTTTTTTTTGCCTCGTTCCAAAGGTAATTTTGAATGTTTTCCTTTCATTATTGGCTTAAGCAACTGCTGTTACTTAAGTGATTTTTACTTTTGCATAAATTGAAATCCCTAGAATTATAATTTTCAGGGTAGATATATTTTGTAAATATGTTTTATGTATGAATATGATGAGTTTTGTGCATTCTGTATTATATCAATATTTTATTTGAATTTAACCAGTTCATTATAACAGAAACATTAATGGAGCATAAAACAAGCAATTCAATAAATATTTTAAAATGTAAAGGTTATTTTTGTATGTCATGAGCTATATTTAAGATAATTCTAATACGAATATAAAAGGAAATTATTTTAATTGTATGTATATAAATTGGAACTACATGGTATTTCTTTTAATGCTCAGTGGGAAAGTAAAGAGGTTTAGAGGACATAGTCTATATGCCTTGTGAGGGCTCCCTTCGAGCAGTATTTCCTAAAGCGATTTCAGAGAATGCTAGACCTGGATGACGTTCAGAGGTAAAAAGTGTTTTCTGGTCACCAGGGTGGTATGCTAGAGCCGGTTCATACTGTATAGATGACGAGTTAGTTGTTAAGTGTTCACAAATTTATTTTTATTGTGTAAATTTTATTTTATTTTTTCTAACTTTACTGATTGGCTTGTATTTTGTTAATAATTTTTTGCATTTATATTTATCAGGAATATTGGTCTGTAGTTCTCCTTTCTTATAGTGTCCTTATCTGGATTTTGAACCAGGGTAAGGTAGCCTTGTAAAATGAGTTTGGGAATATTTCCTCCTCTTTAATTTTTTTGGAAAAGTTTGAGAGGAATCGGCATTAATTATTCTCAAAATGTTTGGTAGAACTCACCAGTAAAAGTCATCTGGTTCTGGTTTCTTTGTGGGGAGGTTTTTGATTATTGATTCAAACTCTTGTTAGTCTGTTCATATTTTCTATTTCTTCATGATTCAATTTTGGTAAGTTGTATGCTTCTAGAAATTTATTTCTTCTAGGTTGTCTTATTTGTTGGTGTACAATGGTTCATAATATTCTCTTATGAGCCTTTGTTTTTCTGTGGTATCTGTTGTAATGTCTCCTCTTTTATTTTGGACTTATTTGAGTCCTCTCTGTTTTTTTCTTGGTTAGTCTAGCTAAAGGCTCATCACCTTTCTTTATCTTTGCAAAGAAGCAACTCGTAGTTTTATTACTGCTGGTTGTGTTCTCTGGCATGATGGTGCCTGTGATTGGTTTCCTTGAAAGGGCAGGGCTGCATGCAGGTTGTGCTCTGTAGTGGGTCTTGGCTGGATGGGGCTTCAGGCTGTCCTGCCTGATTAGCTGGTGACATTGACTGGACTCTACATTTAGTCTAGACTACAGGCTGGGCTTCATGACTGAACAGGGCCTCAGGCTGTGCTCTACAATCATATGGGGCTATGGTGTTTGCCTCAAAGTTGGATAGGGCTTCAGGCTGGGCTTCAAGACCAGGTAGGCTATTGGCCGTGTTCTGCTCTTGGGTGAGGTTGTGGGAGGGGCTCTCTCATTGGACGGGGCCTCCAGCTATACTCTGTAGGTGGGTGGGGCTGATGATGGGGCTTCCTGGTCAGGTGGGGTAGCAGGCTATTCTCTATGATTGAATGGGATCTTGGCTGGGCTTTCTGCCTGGGAGTGGCTACAGGTGGTGTTCAGTTTTTGGGCAGGGCCATATGCTAGGATCCTGTGATAGTTAGGGTTGTGATCTTGGTTCAGTGGCTGGGCGGTACCATAGACTGGGCTTTGAGGCTGCCAGGCATTACTGTTCAGGTTCACTGTTTATGTGGGGCCAGAGTATATTAGCAGTTGAGTTTGACTGTGAATTTGCTACCCTGTCTAGGCAGAACTATAGAATGGCCTTGATGGGTGGTATGGTCTGTTAGCTGGAGTTCCAAATTAGGCTGAACTGCCAACCGATGCCAACCAAGCCTGCTGGCCAGATGGGGCCACTGGCTTGGCTCTGCAGATTGGCAGAGCTGCTGGCTGGGATCTCTGCCTGAGTGCTGCTGTAAGCAGGAATGTGACCTGCCAAGATTTGAGCATTGGTTACCATGAGCCCTGACTCCCTTTTCAGTCTCTTGTCTGTTCTTCAGCGATTGAGCTCCAAAGATTTCCCCAGTAATCACAGTGAGGAGAGACTTGAGTGGGCCTCTTGGAAAGGCTCCTAGAATGCCGAGGAAACTGGATGTCCACCATAGGTTCTCTTTTTCCCACTGGAGAAACCATAGGCCCATTGGGCGGGAAGGGGGTCCTGTCCATGTAGCGCTGTGCTGGCATGGGGGACTGTTTGGTCCAAATATAGCCACTCCTCCTGCCCTTCTAACATGGCCCTTCTAGTCTCACTGCCAGGTTCAAGAATTTTTACTATGGTGTCTTGTCCATGGATAGTGGCTAGTTGGCCACCTTGTGAAGGGGCCTGAGGCTGGGAATGACCTGTGCTGCCCTCTGAATGAGATCACCCTAGTGCTCAGGGCTTTGTTGGGATGGTTGTTTAATACAATCGTTATTAAGGATTAAATTATATGAACACAATTAAATGAATTATATTTTTAAAAGGTAATAAATTTTCAAGACTCATTTCTTCCTATTTTATTACATTTTGTAATTACTTATGCCCCCAGGGTAATTGACATCGCTTGTATTTCTATGGTGGAAATACGGCATAAAGGCATGCTCCTGTGTATCTCTTCCCAACTCTGCCTGCATTCAGTGCCCTTGTATTCATAGGCTGAAACTGAGCATGGCGAGAATAGTTATACTGCAGAAATTAGAAGACACTATAAATCAGGACTTACTGTTTTTTTGATGGTCTAGACTTAAAAAAGTGATGGATAAAATGTTAATAATGCAAATTTAATTAAAAATATGTCATGTATGTAACGATGACATGTGATAAGCATGGAAAATTAAAAAAAAAATAGTCATCCAGTATTCAAAACTATGATCTAATTCAACAAATATTTGTTCAAAATGTTCTGATACCCCTCTTTGTTGTTTCTCTTTCCTCTTGCTTGCTAAGAAAAAATATTGACCAACATTCATTTTGGAACAATTTTTACTCATTATTTGTACCCATAGTTTGGTTATAGATAAGAGTTCTGAGAATTAATTGGCCATATTAAATTTATAATAGAGTGTTGTGTACTTTATTATTATTTATTATTTGTTTATTATTGTTATTTGTATAAGTATACACTAAAACCATATATGCATGCGGTTTTCTTTTCCTCTGAGAGCTGGTTGTTAAAAAGCTTACCAGCACATCAATTGTTATACATGATTTCTGATAATTTCCACACCATAAGTGAATTGCATTCCATTCTCTACTTTCGGAGTTTGTTTCTGACAAGTAAACACCGTAGTGTCTTGAGGTTTCTTGTTGTAAACACAGTTTACATTTACTACATAGCATAGACCCTCTCGGAGACTCACAGGAAACCTTAAAAGCACTGAAAAGTCCTTCAGTAAGGAAGCCAGTTTCTCTTTATATTAGCACAGTTTTTCCAACACTTTTGATCACTAACTCTTTTCCTTCTCTGTAAATATTGATTTCACAGTTTTGAAAATGGTATTTTAGAGATTGATCAACCAGGCTCATTTGTACACTGGGTCTTTTATGACCAGGTCCCGTAGCTTCAAATACAGTCCGCTATTCACCTTGATCTTATGAGTGGTGGTTAAAAGGCATCTTTATAAGTGCTCAAACCATTATTTTCTCACCCAGAAGCAAATATACTTTTATGGGTTACAAGAAAATCAGTGCAATGATTGGATTTATTGGAATGGCTTAGACTCTTCTTGGGAATTCTGTTGCCAATAACCTATAGGTGGTTTATTCTAGCAGCTCTGATGCTTTGGACCCTGAATCTTCATGGTGTAAAGCGAATGAATCCCTTTCAGGAAGTTTTAGGCTTGTGATGAGGAGTGGGACTTCTCTATGAAGGAGCAACACTCACACTCACTGCTTGGTTTCCAGTAACATCACCCATGTGACTTGCATCATTGTGGAGACACTTAAATAATTTCTCAAATGACGTATGGGGAAATATTATGGAAGGCATATTTACCAATTATTTTTGCAACATAACTGGAATTGTCTTTCAGTCTCTCCCTTCAGCCATAAACCTTGAACAAATACTGGAGCATCTTGCGGATCTTTCTCTTAGCACGTGTCACTACCACGTTCACAACAAAGCTCCAGCAGTACACGTAAGACCTCAAGGTGGGAAAGGGTGGACACAACTGGTGCAGTCAGAAGCCAGGCAGAATTCTCAGCTGTGGGTGTCTGATCTCAGCTTCAAAGTTTATGTGGCAGAGAACTCTCTGTAGACCAAGGGAGTCAGTCTATTTTATAACGTATCTAATTGTTAGAAAGTTTCTATTTATATTGATTCATAATTCGCCTTGGAACTTCCACCCACTGGTTCTAAGGCTGCCACCTGGGGCTGCATAAAAAGAGATTTTATCCCTCTTCATCTTGGGAGTTCTGTAGTCTTTGCGAAGGCCACCATCCAGTTCTTAGTTTCTTCTCTTTTCTAGTCCAGTGACTTCAAATAAGTGTCCTTTGTATTTCCTTATATGACTTCTTGCCAAACTAAATCTTGTCTGCATGCATTTCAGTTTGCAATCATCACTCTTGATATGGCCCTCAGGACAAAATGAAATACTCCAGGGAAGATCCTGTCAGTGCACTTTCTTATGAGAGACACTGATGTTCTTCTGCTAACTGTGCAAGGTTGTGTTAAACTACTGGGCTTACAGCTAAGACCTCTAGTACCTAAATTTTGTAATAGCTGCTAATTGAAATAGGTCCTCCCCATCCTATCCTCGTGTGGTCTTATTCATTCCCATCTGATAAGACTTGACCCATCATTCCTGTCCATTGCTCTGATTTGAGAATTGGCTTCTTCCATCCAACTTAGTATTTGGTTTTTCAGTTTTGTTTCATCTACAACTTAGACCACTTTGGCACCAATGTCTTTGTTCAAGTGATTAATCAAATCATTAAACCTGAAAAACTATAATGGTATTTTTTCTTCCTCTTTTTATATTAATTTCAAGTATAACAATATGGTCACATGGAGCTTTTTCAACCAATGACTTTTATTCTATTTTATGAGATTATATAGGAATTGTGTTAATGTTAATGGTTTATGTATTTTGAACCCTTAGTAACTATTCAGTGTAATGCATCAAAATGCTAATCTTCCATTAGGTTTTATAACTTAAATATTCAACTTCTAAAAACCGAATGAAAATGAGTAAGTCTAATATTTATTAACAAGTATCTCAAGAGGCATAATAGTTTAGAATCCAAAGTTTTAAAAGAAAAAAAGAATACTGAGTGAAATTTATAGTATCCTTACCAGGTTATTGGTCTTTTTTGGTAAAATTTGAATTTGAAAACCATTTTGATGGCCCTCACAAGAAGTTTTCTGTTCATCATTCCTTAAATTTATTAAATAATTTAGGTGGAGAGGGCTTGATGAAAGACCTACTGACAATTATGCTCTCTGGCTTGGGTCAAATGTATGGCGAGAAGCACAGTATGCTATTTATTGTCTATGGTTTTTACTTTTATTTTCTTCAACACAGAAGGAAAGCTTTTAGCATATGAGGCAGAAGAAGCAGACTAACTGATAGTAAACTCTTTAATCTATTTTGGCTTACCTTTTAAACACACAGATCTGGTCAAGTTTTAGGATGTCGGCCAAGTTTATTGTATCCTAGAAATACGTGAATCAGATCACACTGCTTTTTTACTTACGTCCTCCAGTGATTGCTCACTTTAATAAGCAAGAAATATAAACTCCTTGTCTTGATTTTCAAGAGCTGATAGGATCTGCCTATCTGGAATCTTTTCTCCTTGGCTTCATTTTCTCCCCTCTGCCTCAACCACACCTTTTTTTTTTTTTTTTTTTGGTCCCTCTAACAAGATGAGTTCGTTTTGCCCAAGGCCTTTGCACCAGCTGCCAGCAAAGATCTCCCTGTAAACCTGAGTCTAGAAGTTTGAATGGCTCCTTTCTTCTCACATTTCAGATTTCAGCTCCAAAGCAACCACCTCAGAGAAGACTTCTGACTATATCAAAATAACTTCTTTTCTCCTTGATTGCTCTTTATCATACTACTCATTATTTTCTAATATATCTTACTGGAGACCATCTTATTTTATCTGCTAACTACAACTATGAGAGCAGAGGTTATGCCTTGATTATTGCCATAGTCCTTATGCCCAGTGCTTGGCACATAATAGGCACACAACAAATCTTTTTAGTTCTGTGGAACCAGTGTCCACTCTGTGCTCTTGTTCTGGTTCCTTTTTCTGGGATCAGGGTCAATTGATTATCCCTCCTCTCTCCTGTATCTGCAATCACTTCCTCTCCATTTGTTCTTGGACCAACAATTCATCATACTATTCAAGACACATCCATCTTTTAAAACACATGCTTTTAAATCCCATGTCCCCTTCCCCCATTCTGGACAGCTCTGTTTTTTAAAAAATATCTGTGGTCACACATTTGTAAACATTGTCTACACTTCTGTCTCTGCTTTATCTACTCACTTCCCGACCTACTGCTGTCCAGTTTCTGTCCCACTGCTCTGGCCAAGGCCGCAAATAGCCTCCTGGCTTTGAAGTCCAATGATGCTTCTTAATCTTTATCTTCCCTAATCTGTTGACAGCTGCCCATATCTCTCTTCCAGAAATATTATTTTATATTCATGTCCATAAAATTATTCTCTTAGTTTTCTTTTGACTTCTGTGGCTACCCTGTATTTGGTGTTTCTTTTTCTTTTTTTCTTTGCTTCTGTCCCTAAAATAATGAGAATCTATTCTGCACTAAGATAAGCGTACACTCCCCAGATGACCTCATTCACTACCAGTGCTTTGCTTACAACTGTATATTAATGATTCCCAAATCCAAATTTATATCTTCTACTCAGTTATCTCTTGAGTATCAAATTTATATATTGATCTATCTACTTGGTATATCTATTTGGATATTTTATTCACAACTCAACATGTAAAACAGTGGATTGGTCATCTTTTCCAACAGACCAGAACGCTTTTCTACGTTCTTAGTGAACAGAACCTCTGACAACTAAATAAGCCATAACCAAGTCTGGATTTTATCTTAGATTTCTCCACATCTCCTGTCCCAATATCTACTCAATCTCCATGGCCTGTTGAGTTTAACTTTCCAACTTCTCAGAAATCCATCTACTATCTCTATTTCCATTCTTATTGTCCCCCCCAAATCAAGCCACTATCTTCTCTGGGATGGATTACTGAAACAGTCATCTTCCTGTCTTTAGTCTAAAGCCTCCAATCTATTCTCCACATTGACACCAAAGTGATCTTTCTAAAACATTTTACTTAATACATACTTTTAAATGGTTTCCTTTTGGTATCAGCATGTTTATAATGCTCTGCATGGTCTTACCCTTCACTGTCTTCTCTTGTGAAATCCACCTTGCACTTTACGTTACAGCCAGTCAGAGTTTCCTTCAGCTTCTTGAATATACCACGTACTACCCACGCCTTCCGCTCAACCCCCTTAACTGGGGCAGCGACATCGCTTGGAGCTCACTGAATGCTTCTACTGGGAATCAGTATGCAATACAGTGTGTGGGTTTCAAGGAAGAGAAACAGACTCTGGCTTATACACTAAGGAGGCATTGTTTGGAAGGGTACAGGATGGTTCAAAACAAAACAAGACAAAAAACAAATGGAAAGCTAAAAACTGAGGATTTGGGAGAGACAGGAATGAAGACAGCTCTGGAATCTAAGTGGTAGGAACTAATGTATTGTTTCTTCAAGGTTCTGCCATTGGAAAACCCCCAATCAATTCTGACCTTTTGTCAGTATCTCAGGATTCGCATTTCTGGGAGAAAACAGCTGATGGTCCGTCTATTTGAGTCACAGATCCACAACATGAACAGAGGGCTGCCCTTGGCAATTAATGGGACAGCACCCAACCTGCAGGGAAATTGGAGAATTCTTTGAAGGGAAATCAGGCGATAGTGCTCAAAAGGGGGGAAAAGGATGCTGGGCAGGCAAATCCAGAAGATGACCACTATAGCAGCTATTCCTGACCCCTTGAGTTTGAACTTGGTGGCCTTTCCATGCACTGCCAGAATTGTCACCTGGTTTTTCCTCTTTATAGTGCTCAAGGAGCTTTTTACTTGTTTGTTCCCCCACTTTGATGTTAGCTTTGTTAACACAGTGACTGGCACTTAGCAGATAATCCGTAAGCATTCATTTAATGTACAATGGAAAGAATAAATAGATTTAAGTAGATGTATGAAACATGCTCTGAAATGGCTTTTGTGGGTGGTTGGTTTATGTTAAATAATTTTACAACATGAAATTTGAAGTTCTTGAAAGATCATCAATGTCAAGGAAATACAAGTCCATATTCGAACATAGTATTGTATAGAATGTAAACGTCTTAGGGTAGAGGAAGTTAATTTTTTTATATTTTTATATTTCATATAATACTTAATATAGAATACACAAAGAATTCTCCGCAGAGGCATTTGTTGAATTAAAGCTTTTCATGGACATTTCTTTTGTATTCCAGTAGTAACATGTTAATTTTAAGCATATCCCAATGCCTGCTTTCTTTTTCCTTTTTTCTTTGTGTGCATGTGCTGTTTCAGTTTTTAATACCACTAATGACTTTGAAATGGGACATTGACTCAGAATTAGTGACAATCAAGTGTTAATGGTCCTTGCCTCTGTGGCCTATCAGCAGCTCATCTTAGCTGATCATTAGCTCCCAGAAAATAAGCTGGATCAGGCTTTCCCAAGACGTGGGCATTTAGAAAAGACTCCTGATTGTCATTGGAACCTCTCATTCATCTTCCATTGCTTTTTCTATTTTTACATCCTCTTGGCTCGTGCTTTTGATCAAAGGGGGAGAGAGATCTCTGCCAGTTATAGTAGGTAGTTAATAAGAGGAATTTAAAAAAAGAAATAGAATAAAGTATTTAAACTGAATTCACATACACCATAATAAAATCATGGAATTTAATTGCCAGAAATGACTTTGAAGTTTATCCAATCAAACTCCCTCATTTCTCACTTTAGTAAGTGAGGGAACTGAGACTTAGGGAGGCTAAATGACTTTCCCAAGGTCTGTAAAAGAAAAAACAAATTGTGTGCAACAACAGTACACCTCCCTGAGCATTTATGAATATTTTCTGTTACTGGGCCTCCCACCATAGATTTATCTTGGTGGATCCATTTGCAAAACAGAAAAAGTAGTAGAGAATGAAAGCAATAAGATTTTTATACTGCAAAAATTATTGGTACACTTTGCACTTCTTGATTGGTGATGCTCTGGAGATTGTCGTCTTCAAAAGACAATAATAAAGAAAAAATAGACAAAATTGGAAATAACATCATGGAAATCAGCTGATAATGCATGTTCTCCTGGAAAGTATTCTGTGATCCTAGTTATGATTCATCTAACCAGGGTTTAGCAAGGAGTCAGTTGTAGAGATGCTAAATTCCTTCTTGTTGGGAAGACTTAAGTAAGCCTTAATCTGTTTGCCTTACATTGACTTATTATGTACTATTCCGGATCTGTTTGTCCTGAGCTTCGTTCCTTACTCTCCTGCTCTGTTCCGTATCACAGTGCGTGGACCACTTTTAGCTGCTTCTTCAAGGCTCCCTGTTAGCTGCGCAGGACGTCCTGGGCCTGACTCTTATCAGTGGGTGAGAGCTGAATGCTAAACGTCCAAATCCTGTGAACAGGATTAAACATTAAATTATGAAATCATACAGTGAAGTAAATCTTATTTAAAAGGATAGGTAATATATATATCCCCTAACCTCATCATTTCCTAATTATTTTACTGCTTCTTCATGGTGGTGTCTGCTGTGAGGTTATTTATGTTTATTATGTCCATTGAGAACACACTATAATGGTTTGTGATTGTGCATCTCTTCCCAACGTTTAATTCAGTAATTGCACAAGTCACTTAAAACTGGCCAGGTGAGAGTATTTTTACTATAGAAATTGACAACTCAGGCTTCTTTGGGAAAGAATAGTTAATTTGCTATTTCCAGCTGCATTTGACTGAGTGAGGCAGAGGGGGCATGTGGTGGGGGGATTGGGGATACCTTGGAAAGTGGGTGAAAAGGAAGTTTTTCATCTCTCCCTTCTGTGGCCTGGGGGGTGTCTCTTCCTTTGTCTCCTCCAATAGCACCTCTGGCATTGTGCTAATCTCTGGGATGCTTCACTGTCTGCCATTTACCATAGAGATTCTCAGCTCATCCGTCACCCATGTAAACAATTGGGCGCATTAAATTCCTTCTGCTTAAAGTACTTGAATGATTTCCTTTTTCCTGATCAGGCCTTGTTTGATACACACAGCAAATTTATTTAAATCGGTGTCTTTTGTTTTCAGTAGCATTTTTATGTTAGAGTTTACATAATTCAAAATAACATGCAGCATTCAGCATGGAAAGCACTCTCTTTATTCAGGTGAATAGTTAAAGACCCAGAAAGGCTATGCCATTCTTCTAAGGACCCACAGTAAGTTGGTGAAAGGCAATAAATACGTGCTTTCCCAGCATATGCTGAGATTTTTCTTTTTTGAGTCTCCACACTCAGTATTTCTGCTTTCTTAACACCCAGTCATCTTTTTTTAACATACATATATTTTTTTAGAGGAAAGGGGAGAGAGAGAGGGAGAGAGAAACATTGATCGGTTTTTCCACTTATTTATGCATTCATTGATTGATTCTTGTATGTGCCCCGACCAGGGATTGAACCGGCAACCTTGACTCTAATCAACTGAGCTGCTCAGCCAGGAAACTCCCAGTCATTTTTGGTTTTGCAATTTAGTGTTGTCCCAACTAACTCTTGTGGTCCTATTTAAGTCTGAGTTCTCTTCGACATTGCTATAGCATCTGTCAACTATGTCCATATTTTCCTTGAAGTGCTTTCTGTCTTCTGAGATATTTCATGGTTTTCTAGTTGCTTATTCTGTCTCCAATGGCTCTCCTCCTTTTTCCTGCTCCCTAAACAGACCCTAAATTTCTGTTCCTTTTCCATAACTTCACTTTGAGCCACACATTAATATTTTGAGCTAGTGCTAATCTAAAATATTTTTGAATTGCTGAATTTGTCCAGTACCTTTCCAAGACCTGATTCCCCTACCCCCTAAAATAAATGCAGGTAAGCCAATATCAATTTTTGATGTAATAGCTCATAGGCTACTTTCATTTACGTTTTTTGCTTATTCGTTTGTTTATGGTGCCATAGTGGCTAAATAATGTCCAGCATGGAAAATTTGGTAAAATCTGCATGATTTTAAACTATTGGATTGATTTTTGAGAGTTGAATTGACAGTCAGCCAAGCTGATTTGCTATCTTGCAGAAATAGCCCGTTGACTCTATAGCCACTGTGTAAGGTCTGTTAACTTATTATTTTTATATATTGACCAAACGCACACACTTCTATGGTACACAGAAGGAGGCAGATGCCACAGAAGGCCAGTTTCTCCTTTTCCTTATGGACTTGAATAATAAAAAGAAAATGGATTTCACTTAGGGAATGACTGAATGGTTTCGTATTTCATCTCATTAGGAAGCACTGACTTTCAAATTCTGCAGAAATGGCTGAGATTATAAACACTGCTCATTGAACTTCATATCTTTTAGTAGGTCTCTTTTAGCACTCTGTTATTAAAATACTATGAAAGAAAGAGCACTGATTAAATTTGCCTACATGGAGACATTGATGCATGATGATTAATTATAAGTTAATGCGCTCATTCACAAAAATATTTTAAGGTGGCATGATGATAAGGCTACATTGATAACCCTGCGCAGCCCTCATCAATGTCATCAAAAGCCAGGTGTGAGGCAGTGTAACACATTTTTGAGTGATGTGCTAGGAAGCAAAGCTTTCTACAAGTGTCTTACTCACCTTTGGCCACAAGATGCCGCTCAATAATCCGTTATGATTTAGGTCTTTTGTTACAAGCCAAATTACATTTGCATTTATTTTACATGCTCCCCAATTACATATTAAAACTCACAGTGGGTGGGTTGGGGAAGGAGGGTACCCCCACCCTGGAGGCACTTCTTAACTTGTGTGTGGGCAGTGGAAGGATAATTTCTTTAAGATACACAAATTCAAGCTGAGAGTCAGGCACCACAGAATGGTTGCACCCCGCTCCTGTGGCTGTGTGTGGACGTGCGCCCACCCACCCTGCGCCCAGACGGCCTTTTCTGTTTAGTCACCAGCACTGTCTGCCCCCAAATGAAACAATTTCCAGGTGGCCCCAGCTAGCAACACACAAAACAACCCACTTATATAACTATTCAAAATGTCAAAGGATTACGTTAAAGTGAAAACACAAAATCAGTTTTCTGTGTTTCAGGCTGCAATTAAGTAGTCACAACACAGCGGTCCAGATGAAAGCTCCATTTGCAAAGGTAATCACTGGGAGAAGATATCCCCGCCCCTGCCTCCACTGCCAAGTCCTTTCTTAAACTGGAAAAAAAAATCATAGTGCAAAGTTTCTCTTTGATAGAGATGGCTGCAATCTGTAATTTTCACATCAAATTTGCCCTAGATTTAAACTTATTCTTTTTATTTTTTGAGGTACGATGGAGGGAAAACATTGCCATAGTTTTTTAATTTCAATTCTTTAATTTTAATTTTTTTTATTACTGATGTCTAAACAAGACAGGGGTGGTCACATGATCAAAAACTATTCTCTGGGAAGTGGGTGGATCAGACTTAGATAAGAAGCAGCTATGTAAGGAAACCTCCATGACTGTCTTGTAGAAAGGTTTCTTTGCCATTTGGCAATGAGAGCGCCAATCTGGCCCGTAGGTAAAATTGGCTGCCTAGGTGGTATGATTTTGGTGATGTCAAGAGTTAGACCTCAGCACACAGGGTAGGGCAAAAGTAGGTTGACAGTTGTTCATATGGAAAATAATACAATAATTAATAAATAATAATGCAAGAATAAACTCTTTCACATACAATTGTAAAGCTACTTCCGTCCCACTCTATGGTAAGTCCTTAGCTTTCATTTTGGTATGAGTTGGTTTTCACTCTGGGCTCAGGTGGCTGAGCACAGGGTTTTAGGTGATGGAGACTGGTGATCAGAGGAAGCAAATAGGTGAACCCTGGGTGGGGGGGGGAGGAGAGAGAATAAGCAGCAGAAGCAGTGGGGAGAATGACCTACACTTGGAATTAGAGAGCACTCTAGGAAAAGTGCCCCTTGCTGCACTGTTTTTCCTGCCATCCATCCTTAGGACTGGACCACTTGGTGGTGAGAGCATCAGTTAAGGCAGTAAAAAATGAATGGAGGGGCTTACTCCCTGCTGAGTCCTGTGAGCCAGCTTTCCGCATTTATATTATTTTATAATAAAGATATGTATCTGGCTCCTTATATCACTGACAGAAACATCGCCTTCCTCTTTGCATTCTCATTCATTTGTTCATTCTTATAAATTACCATTCAACAACTGTTCATCTTGTACTTACCATGTGCCACGTACTGGGTTATCGTCTGCAGATATGCAGATGAAAACCTTTCAATTGTTAGAACTACAATGAGAAAATCAGTGAAACCATCATGTAGAAAAGTCCAGTTTTTCTTAAGGATATGCTAACCCATATAGTGGAAATGTTAAATTTGGCTTTATTTGGTATAAGGCTTTATTTGTTATGAAAATATTATAGTGAAAAAAAATAGCTTCTTTAGACCAATAAGTTTCTCAAGCATTCACATGCACAGGAATCGATAAGGTCCTGTTGAATCAGAACCTACGAATTTTGTTAAAATGCAGGTTCTGATTCAGTAGGTCCAGTATGACACTTGAAGTTGCGCATTTCTAATAAGCTCTTGGATGCTGCTGGTTTTTGGGGGACCACATTTTGAATAACAAAGCTTTAGTTGGACGTGCTGGGGTGATTAAGATACCCAGAAAGAGAGCCTTTTCTACATTGTAGAGGGAGGAAGAAAAAAGTGTTAAGACAAGCCTCTATACAGTAAGAGGAGGACAGAATGTATTTGTGATGAATTGTTAGCTGCCACCTGACTCTCCGTGTGGATTTTCAGGATCAGACATAACGTACTGCACACCAGGATACAGGTTTTCTCCTAGGAGGGGTACAGATCCTCGCCTTCATTGCTGTTTTGAAACATCACAAACGAAATGGCTTTTATGTTCCTAAAAGAAGGAGAAGAACAAGAAAAAGGCACCGCTTTTGAAGGGAAAAAATAGTTTTCCGATAACCCCCATTAACTACAGGGGTCATTGTGGGCAAAATGAATGGGATTAGAAATCTGCTAAAAGCTGCAGTATATGGTACGCTGTGACTGACAAGCCTTTTGCTGAGTAGTTACAAATGGGACTAATGGTTTAAACTTGTTAGTCATTGTCAGAGGCTCTGATCCTTGAGCCAGCCATGGAAGCTATGGCAGAAATCGATAAGGCACCACTTTCTGCAGTGAACTGCTAGACCATATAGATTGCCTGGAGGGAAATGCTGAGTTCCCTCCCAGGCTGCCAGATGAAAGCAGGCAGCTAAATCTCCAGGAAGACTGACCACACTGCTCGGGGCAATTAGGCCTTTCACCGCTATGAACAATGATTATAAATGGGGGAGAGGGGTGGGGGAGGGAAGGGAAAGACAGCTCCGCAGGACAAACTGAAAGCCGGAAGCCATTTCCAGGAGCCTTGTCAGTTTCATGGTCACCAAGGGCATTTTTTTCCTTTCCCTTGTTCAGATTGTTACACAATGAATGTTCTGAGGCTGCCACTTTTTCTTTCCTTTATTTTTCTTTAGAAGCTGGAGAGGGGAGGACAGGCAGCGAGAGCAACACTTGGTTGCTGATAAACTGTAAACTACAGCTGAACTCCATTAATTCATCCAATCCCTAAAGCCTGGGGCCTGAGAGCACTTCCTGTTGGGCACATTTCAGAAACAATCACATCCCATTGTTCAGTGCCTTTTTGGGTAGAGCCCTGCATGGGTGCCAAAATCATCAGCGAAAGAAAGTGCATGTTCACGAAACAATTACAGACAAGCTGCAGATTATCAGCAGGCTGCATGGGGCGAGGTGCTGGGGCCCATTTGGCAGAGGGTTGTGCTTTGGAGAGAAGCCCCATATCTGATGCACACAAAGCTGCACCCAACATTATTATGAAAGCGGCCAAGTGCTCCTTGGCTGCCCAGCCTGCGGGAAGCCCAGATGTGCAAGAGGAAGGGAACTACTGGATTTGTGCTAGGCTTTGCCCTGGTTCTCGGTGGAAAGGCAGCATGGCTCAGCCTCGAACTGAAGAGTTGCTGGCCTCTTCTTCATCAAGTTGGCATTTCTGCTCAAATTTCAACACGGGGATGGATGCACATCCTTTCTGTTTTTCTCGTCGAATTCCATTCCTTTTCTATTATTAGCTTCATGATTGATTTAATTTTTTTCCTTTTCTTACCAATCCCTGGCTCCTATTTTACTGTTGACTGAAGCTATACTGTAAAACATGTTCTGCTAAGTGTTGTTTAACTATCAAGAGGCAAGATGTTGTGGGAATAATTCCAAATAGCTACTCTCTGGGAGGGCTGTCAGTCAAGGGTTCTTGGACCGTTTCATTGCCCTGGTGAATTCAGCTCTTTGGTGGAGAGTGTTGAAAGTCTACTTTTTGAAGTTTGTTTTGCTGCTGGTAGCAGGGGAAAAGGTTTGCATCTTGACGATGTACAGACCAAGAATTGAAATGCTGATGTTCATTAGGAGACAAGAGGGCACTTGGGGGACACTGAAGGGTCCTAAATGGAGGTGCTCCCTTTTGGGAGGGTGATTCAGGAGAATTTTTTTCTTGCCATTTTCTGTTGCATGGAAAGAAGGGCTCGGGCTTTCATGGGGGTAGACAGTAGGGCATTTCTTTGCTCATCCTCAGTTCATTAAAACATCTATGAGATATCACCCACTGTCAGAGACCTCAGGCCCCGAGGCTCCTGGGTAGATGGGAAGCACCACTTTAGTTACCTACTTGTGATCCCATAAGGATAGATCAGCCACTTATGAAAATATAGGGGAGTTACAACGAGCACCCAAATCTTAATCCCAATCATAAGTGTAATAAAACAGAGCAATTTATTTTATTTGGAAGATTCTTTTATAAAGTAAGTGAAGATGACCTTTCCCAGCCTCCTTTAATGGTACGAAATGAGAATTCTTTCTGTACATCAAGTAGATTTAAAAGGAGATATTAACTCTTTTAGGCAACCAGGGAATTACTGGTTGCTTTAACAACGGAAACACAACAAAACCAAAAACTTGACAGTTAGAGAACTGTTAGGTCAGGGAAGAATTTATAAACTTCAGAAAAACTCAGTTGGAGGAAGATAGCTGCTTTATAACATTACTTTTAACTGTGATTCTTTTTTCATGTTTTAGTTAAAGTAGGGTTTATTAGCTTTTCTTTTAATATAAACATGAGGAAAAACCATATAAGTTGTAGCATTCTTTTCAAAATAGAACTGCAATCAATACTTAAATCTCTAAGCTCTGAACTCCATAAACAATGTTGTTGTTGTTGTTTTTGAGGTGGTAGATTGTAGTATTTTTTATACCATTATTTTTTGTTTCTATCTTTTAAAAATGATGGAACCTGCAATACTCAATATAATGTGAAGCCTTGTATATTGAGAGATAGTATTCCTTGGCCCATAAATGCTTTGTTTATAGGCAAAATTTCTAGGAATACATTTGAGAAGGTAGGTAGGAGTAAGATTTCACATAGTTGAGAACATTAATTTTTAAAAATATTTCAAGTTTAGGTGACATTGTACCAATCTTCTAAAAGATCGATTACTTAACTCCCTGCCCTTTAAAGCCTGGGGTAAGGAGTCCTAAAATTTGTGTGCTTGCTCTTAAATAGCAAGACTGAAATGGGGCCCCTACAGCCATGTCGACATGTAGCATAGGGGAGCTATGGCCTATCACCTACTTTCAAAACACTCCCATTAGGGCCTACTTCCTTTCCACTTACTATATGTGAATTAACACTGCTCCTCATAATCTTCCTTTCTGCATTCTAGGAAAACAGAACAAAACTTTGATGATCAAAGCAGGTATACAGCATAGCCTTGCAAAGAACTATTTTTATTTTGTTTATTTTTGGTGATTGGCTTTATGTTATATTTGGATTTACATTTCTATTTCTTCTGTGAATACTTTTAACTATGATTCTTCTTAAATCATCATTCTACTGAGAAAGACAGTGTGGTACTGGGCTGGAGGGTGAGGGACATGAATTTTAGTTCTGATTCTAACCCAGTGCTACCAAAAAGGCTAGCAGCGCATAGTGGACACTAAACCCAATGGGTATATTTTGTTAATGACAATGAAATAAAAGAAATTATGAAAAGGCAACCTGAATAATCAGTTTTAGATTTATTAAATTGGTAGCAAAACATACTTTGAATGTAATAGCCCAGTGAGGCCCATTTTGGAATTCTGACCTCAAGAGCTGTAAGATAATGAATTTATGTTGCTTCTGCGCTCCTAAATGTTTGGTAATTTGTTACAGTGGCAACAGAAAACGAATATAGACCCCTTTCAGCAGGGTATGGAGGGTCACTGGAAAATCCCAAATCGGGTAGTGATATGCACAAAAAAGGTGGTTACTAATAATATGAGTGTGAAATTTAGGGCCAACCGATGATAAAGCCTGTACGAGCAGAAGCCAGTAATGAGGGAAGATAGGGCACTGGGCCCATGAAGGAATTGAAGGATGGCAAAGATGTTTGAGGAAGAAGAAGCATACTTTAGCATTTGTTTAAGCTGGTGGTATTTGAAACAGTTTTAAGAATTTTTCTTTGATTGACAGAATGGAGAATGTCAACAGACATGGCTCTAGAAGAAACAGAATCTTAGAATCAGAAAGGGCTATTGACATTGCTCTCCTTGTAATGAGTGTCAAAATGCATTCTATAGCTTTCCTGAGACATGTTAGAATATTGCTAGAGAGGAGGCCCTTGCCCCTTCATGGAGCAGCCCCTTCTCTTATGGGGCAGCCTTAAGTCTTAAGTAACTTTTCTCATATAAAACCAATTCAATCTTCTTAAAATGTTCACTCTTTGGTTTCTTTTTTATGTGAATGTTTGATGCTCAGAAAACCGCAAGATGAACACATCTGTTAGTGAAGGGCAAGTGGGCCTGGGCTTTGGGTTGAAGTTCAGAACCAGAGAGATAGGAGTCAAAACCCTAAATCATCTGCATATAGACATAGGCATTCAGATTTTTCTGTGGGGGAAGGATTTATATGAATTCAAAAGTCTAAAATAGCTACTGCGTATTCTACTGCTCTCTTTCCAGTGCTACCAACCGTGCTAGCACATAGTAGGTACTTAATATATTTTTCATGACAATGAAGGGGACACCATTAGTAAGTAAATTGGAAATTATAAAAAGACAACCTGAATAATCAGTTTAGATTTATTAAATTGGGAACAAAACATATTTTTGATATGACAGCTTTTTTTCCCCTCCTGATTTGAAAGTCTGCAAGCCTTACCCGGTTAATATCTTCAGAGGGACTTTCTGCTTTCCACCGGGACTGTAAGTAATATGTGGGAGTCCTTGTATGCTTTCCCTTAAGAAACAAATCTGTGAGGTTGCTGGAAAACCAGGAGATCATTGCCTATTATTAAAGCGTATCTAGCACTTTTTCCTCCCAGGCAAATCTAATGAAGTCACGTGGGTAGTTGTAACCTCCCAGTAACACAGGATGTAGAGGTTATATTGGGCTACGAACAATTAATCAGCGTTATGGCATAACAGCTGAAATATGGAAATTCTAAAGGTCCTATAGGGTGATAAATGGCCAATTTATGCTAAGATCCATCAAGTGTGTTGGGGCATTTGGAGCTATCACTGCACAATCATGACATGGTCATTATCAGACTGCACAGCATCCAGAGAAACGACACACCTCAGGAAGCAAGCTTTGACAGCCGCGCCTGCCTCTCTCTACGCTCAGTGTGAGGCCAGCTTGCT
The DNA here is from genome assembly GCF_022682495.2 of Desmodus rotundus. Classification (NCBI taxonomy): domain Eukaryota; kingdom Metazoa; phylum Chordata; class Mammalia; order Chiroptera; family Phyllostomidae; genus Desmodus; species Desmodus rotundus. Next base: position 40,492,613 of record NC_071387.1, on the reverse strand, counting down.
GTAAACGAAGCCATACAGCATGGAGATTAGCTCATGTGAGGCAGCTGCACGGCGGAAAGCAATTATAGCACAGAGGCAACTCCACGCCCAGGAACTAGCACCTCCTGAAATACGATCACCTCCGCCTCACTACGGAGGGAGACGCCAAACTGAAACACACACACAGCCGTGATGGAAGAGAGCGGAATACATTAGAGCAGGGAGGATAGGCGCTGGGGTTCCGCTAAGCAGTTGGCAGAGGCTGTTGTTGAAAACTCTTTCAGTTCCTCTGAACTCTGAAATGGGATTCTTCCAGAGATAGCCCAGTCCGCTATTCCTTTGTTGAAGGTGAAGAATATTAAACCAAGGACATTAGGTTTTCTTTTGTTGATTGTACTAGTCACGACAATCACTTCTTCCCATCGGTGCACCCTCTTCTTAGAGGTCCCCTTTCTCAGCAATGAGTGGGCATGGGGCCAGAAGGGCAGGCCCAATGGACTGGATGATTGATGGACACCAGACCCAGGCTGGACCAACTTAACTCTACCCCACACGAAATTCAAAGCTTTGTTCAGTATTAGGCTCTATGGTGATGTAAAGCTGGGCCTGGCATGTACTGAGTGAAGCAGCAGTGACCAGCATGCAGAGTGGGGAGGAGTCCAGTAGATACACAGGCACATGGACCAGAAATAACATGGTCTGAAAGAGACGATTCAGTCAGCTTCTGACTTTGCAGTTTCGACTTAGGCTCCCGTGGGGCTGTGCCTTCATTTCTTCTCTTAGTTTCTGTGAGATATGTATATATCCTTTTGAAACTGCTTCCTTTCTTTTATTTTACTTTGAGTGGCTTTCTGTTTCTGAGACATTGATTAAATGACACCGTCCCCCCACACCTCTCCACACATCTTTGGCTGAGCACTCACCATGGACAGAATTGGTTTTGGTGACTTGGGTATATCATCTTATTCAATGCTTTCACCAACATTCAAAGGCAGGTATGGTTATTTCCTTTTTTAATGAGGAAATAGACTCAGAAAGGTTAGATAATATCTTTAAAGTCACAAGTTGATAAGTGGAGGAAGTGGTGATTTCTATTGAAGTTACATTTGCATCGAAATTGATTTTACATTTTCTGTGAAATCATTAAACCACCTACTATATAGTAAATGATTTATGCTATAATTTGAGACAGAATCTATGTTGAATTACTGAATCAACTTGGGAATATGACTAGAAACCAAATCATCTTTATTTAAAAAGCTAACACTACTTATATTTACTTGAGGGCTGAAAACTTGCATAAGCCTTAAAGAAAATAGGCTATATATAAGCATCTTTCTGCCGTAGAGAGAAAGAGTAAAAGTTTCAGAATTGTTACCAAGACTATTTATAGCCTACTCTTGTTTATAGCTTGCTGATGTATCAACTTCGTGATGCTGAAAGTGTGAAAGAGGCCACTGGTGTTTTCTTGGTGGGGGGCAAGGGGTGGTATTTCTTGACTTGCTCATCTTAGCCTCTTATATGGAGAAGATAATACAATTGACATTATTTTACCTAAGTCAAAATGTTCTGATATTCCTCTTTCCTTTTTTTTTTCCCCATGTTCTTTTCACTGTAAGAAAATAAATGTATTCCTTGACTTGTAACATTTAGGATCTTTGTTCTCTTTAATTTTTATTTCGCGTTGTCTTTGACTTTAGCTTTTCTTACCATGGTTTTAAGACAGCTCATGATCTGGCAGCAATCATGGTCTCCTTTGTGGCCATGAGTACCTTCCACAGGTTCAGCATCCGGCCAAACGGAACTGCTGGAGCTCCTCATGCAGTCCTGTGCTTGGTACGCCTGGTCCGGTGCTTCCCGCTGCTCCACCCCTGTCACCCCCAGTCTGAACACGTACATGTTAACCATCCTTCAAGATACAGTTACAAAATTACTCGTTCATAAGGAAACTTTGCTTGATTGCCACAGATTGCAAGGAACACCTTCATCTGAATGCCCATCATATTCTAGCTACTTATCATCCCTAATAAGCAAAACCTAGGAATTAGAGTAATTTCTGCACATGCGTTTCATTACTGCACTATCAGCAGCTAGGGGGCAGGATGAATTTTGATCTCATCTGTCTATCCTCCCTAACACAGAACGCCTTTAAAAATAAATGAAATAAGTATTCACTAAATGTGTTAAATTAAAAAACAAGTGAATAAGCAAACCTTTTATGTGGGACAATTTTAATGTTGCTCAGATCTGGTGCTTACATTTCCTTTCCTAGGATACTGAGGCATAGGTACACATCTGACATACCTAGCCTACTTTTGTTTCATCACAATACATGTTTACTTAGTACACGAGGGAGGAAAGAAACAGTCATTGAAAAATGTTTTCGGATATGATCATTGGGGAGGAAAAGACACTGCACTGATGACTTTTTAGCATTACCTGTCCTTTTGAATTATGTGGGAACAGTCTCGGTTAACCGGGCCCTGCAGGCTGGGGCCGAAGACCGCTCTATTGATGTGATATGTGGTGTGTATTAGACAGGATGTTTAGCTCTAATGTACAACCATGATTGAACTGGCCTAAACGACAGGGTGAATTATTAATATACTTTATAAAAAGTCTGGAGGTGGCGGAGCTCCAGGACCAGTTAAACTTGTCTCAAGTACATCAAAGACCTAGGTTCTTTACTTTAGCTTGTTGCCCTCGTTCCTATAATAGCTCGAGTATTCATGAACTTAGTGGTTCTATCCAATGGAAAAAGAGGACTGCCCTTTATCTAAGTTTTGTTGACAGCAATGAAACCCATTGCAGAAGCCCTACAGCCGTCTCCTCCTCATTTCTTATTAGCCTGAGGTGAGTCACATGATTGTTTGTAAACCATTTTTTTTGGTAAAGGCATTGGGATTACCATAATTGCGTTAGACTTTGAGGATTTACCTCTGATTTCTGAATTGGGTCACCATCACCTCTAGAAGGTGTGTCTTTCAATGAAATCAGGATTCTGTTATCAAGGGCAAAATGTGTGATGGTGCTTGGAAGGTAACATCAATATTTGCCATAAAGAGGATGAAAATATTACTTTATAGAGATTAGTAATCCTCAGTGCGGGATAGGGGTGGGGAGATGTTTGCAATTTTGCCCCCTTACCACTAGGGAGCATTTGGCAATATGTGGAGACATTTTTGGTGATCACAACTCCTGGGTGGGGGCAAAGCTGCCACTGCCTTCTTGTGCATGTAGGTACAGTGCACGGGACAGCCCCCCGCTGCCCCAGCCCCCAACAAAGAATTAAGTAGCCCTAAATGTCAATAGTGCGGAGGTCGAAAATCTTTGACATGGATATAATTACCCTTTGGGGTTGACACACTGTCTAAAAAATTTTACTGTTTATTCATAACATTGACTTGAGATAGTGAAGACTAATATATATATATAGATATATAATATTTATATAATATATAATATTTATATAATATATAATATATTATATATCTATATATATAATATTTTACTTTGGAGGACTAATATACCAGTTAATTATCGTCCATTCATACAATAGCAAAAATATTTGGTCAGATTACCTGGCTGGCCACTTAGCAAGTGCGTAGGGGAGTGAATACAACATGTAACAGGGTAGGTACTGACAATGAGACTTAAGGCAAAAAGAAAAGAGTGAGTCAGGATACTAACCTGTGATAGGTACAACCACTATTTCCTCTACTGAATGAGTAAAAAAATGACCAATGGTTATAAATACTATTTATTTGAGTGCCTGCTATTGTAACAGGCACTAGCCAAGGAAATTTAGAACACGTATTATAATAATTTTCTAGGTGAGATAACTGAATTTCAGTGATATTAAGAGAATGGTTGAAAAATTGTTATGTTTAAGAGAAAAAAGTTCTCTTTGAATTCTGTGATCAGAGAATCATTTTCTTGCTTTAGATGTTACAGTATTTCCATTTCTGAGTGAGGTTCAGTTGACCTCATCATTTAGGAGGTATTTGATATGTACCAGCTAGAATTTTGAGACTGGCTATTTCCATAAACAGTATTTGTCATACTTCCTCTCTACTGTTTTAATCCTTTATATTATTCCTGAAATTATAGCTGATTCTGTAGATCAATCTCTCAGACCATTAGAATATCATTTTCTTTCAAAACAGTCATGTATTACTTTTTATATTCTCTACAGCTTCTAGCACCAATAGACTGCACACTGTAGATATAATGAACTTTTTTTTTTTTTTTAGTATTTCTGCCTGTCCAACTTTCAATTCTCCTTTGTATTAATGGAAAATCCAACATTGTGTTGAGATGCAGAACTCTGTCTCCCACCAAGAAGGCTGAAAATTTCATACTCCGTCTCTCCCAGCCCTCTGGTCACCAGGGCAAGGGCCACATGACCTAAGATTACCAGTGTAATACCCCCAGATGTTACCCCTTGGATGTAATACCCCTTGGATGTTATACCCCCAGAGACCCTGGAAAGCTAAGGATTCTAGAAGGTGTAGTTTCAAGATGGAAGCTGTATGGGTCCCTAAGTCACTGCTTGAAAAAGAGCTTCCTGAGAGAATTGCTTGATGCACACTGGACTGGGTGACATATCAAGCTAGTAAGACTTCAGGTAGTATTTTTACTACAAGCTAACCAAATCTACCCTGACTAATGCATTGTTGAAAAAGTATTTGTCAATAAAGAGTGCTTTCAAAAATTACCCAGTGAGGCTAATGACGAGGAAAGAACAAAAGTTTTATAGTCTTGACTATTTAGAATTCAATTTTATCACCTACGAATTGAGTGAGTTTAGACATTTGGTTGGAGGGAACCTGGAGATGAGTACTGGGCAATATTTTTGTCATGTTCTAGGCAGAGGATATGGACCCAGGGAAACTGGCGTGAGAAGGACACCATTAAAGTCTTCTCAGATGTAAGACGACATATTTATTAAGAATCCCTCTCATCTCATTTTGGTTTCCCAAAATGGCTTCTCTGTTTTTCTCTGAAAAGTATTCTATCATGTTTCTCACACAAACTAATGTTTTTTGAATTTGGATGACCAAGCCTTTAAAAAAATAGGCCTTATTCCTGCATCGATGAGCAGGAAGGTCATGCTTCAGGTTGGGCAGCTGGAGGTTAAAGCCCCACCATTCATAGGGTGACCCTGAGCCTTCTCTTGCCCCGTACCTCTCCCCAGTGTTTACCGCAGATCCCGCAGGTGGTCATCCAGTTGGTTATTCAGATAGAAGCGTTACCGACTGCTGTCCCCTCATTCTGCATTCTCAAAGCAGTGTGATGGAAATTCAGTGTTATGCAACCTGAAACTAGCATTTCACAGGCATTATTCTTTTGTGCCAAAGAGCTCACTCTAATATAATGTCCAATCTTCCCACAATTATCACATTTCCCTTCCCCGCTGAGCACTCCGAAGCATTTTTGGTAAGTCGTTACAGAACCACAGTGGAAACAGCCCTGGTCTCTGGTGGTCAGATGTGCAGATTTATTCCAGACCGTTGTAAACCACATGCTTCACATATGTGAACAGCCCACTGATATGCCAAACAGGTAAGTGGGTCATTCTGGGGTGCCCTCTTTGCCCTTAGTCTCAGTGCAGTGGGAGGGTGGTGCACTGGACGAGAGCCCCCAGCAGCTGCAATTGCTGCCCGCTGCCCCAATGAGTTTTATATTAGCAGGCAAATGAAACACTCAACCAAGTGAAAGGCATTCAGAATACCGATGCTTCCTGGGATCAGAATATGCTGCGCATGAGGCAAGAAGGATTGTGGCTGTCAGTGCGCAGTGACTAATCTAGATAAAGTGCCCCTTTACAACGCATCTGTCCTTAAGTTGTTTAAATTGGTGAAGTATAGATGTGGAACCGCAGCTGAGCTGAGCCTACAGACTCACATGCTTTCTCTCCACACACACATGTTAAATGACAAACTTGGTTATGATTGGCAACCCCTCACTCCTGGGAGACGGAAAACTGTGTACCATGTTTTCTTGCTGAATATTAATTTGGTGAGTGTAACGAAGCTTCTGAAGTAGTCTTCTAAGCAAGATAGTTTGAATTCATGATTATGAAAGCTCTTCATTAACCTGAAAATGCACTTGAAAGGTAAGATGGGAAGAGCATTTCCCCCCTTCCTCTGGCATTTTAGCAAATATCACAAATCTTTCCATTTTATGCCTATTCTCATAAGTATGGCTGAAGACTTTAGTTGTCCAGCTTCTTATTGCTTTGATATTTGGACAGAACCCACCATTGTTTTGAGATGTAGAATTCATTTACCAGCCACGAGTTTAATTTACGATATAGATCCCAGGTATCTGTATTTCTTTCTGGCTTCAAATAAAAATATTTACATCAAAGATCCTCAACAAAAAACCAATCAAGTACTCAAGGGATTCCCTAGTCGCATCTCAGTAAAGGCTATTTAAAAATTTCAATCAGTATATCTTATGTGAAAGCCTGAATATTTGGGGGAGCTGAATTAGGAGCTCTGATAGGTTGTTCTTCATGAAGCATAAGAACTCTATCTGGCTGAGAAAATGCATCTTCAATTAATCTTATTATTGTATAATTTATTTCAAAATTAGAAAGTGTTTCAAAAAGCTATCATTACTATATTTATATGTTACTTGATATTATATGTGAATATTATTGATATTTACTATGTGCTAGACATAGAACCTAATGCTTTATAGGTATTATCTCACTGAATGTTTACTGTATTCAGTGAAGATAGCTCTGTTATTACCCCTGACTTACAGATATGGGAATTAAAGTCTATGGAAGTCACATGGCAACTAGCTGTTGGGGCAAGGATTTGAACTCAGATCTGTTTGGCTCCAAAGTTCACATCTTTTAAAAACATTTTATTTGTTGATTTTAGAGCGAGAGGGGAAGTGAGAGAGAAAGACACATCAATGTTTTGTTCCACTTATTTAAGCATTCATTAGTTGCTTCTTATGTGTGCCCTGACCAAAAACTGAACTAGCGACCTTGGTGTATTGGGAAGACACTCTAACCCCTTGAACTACCCAGCCAGGGCCCAAATTCCACATGTTAACCCTCCTTTTCTGCCTCCCCAATTTACTGGGTGACAAAGTGGTTAGATAATGAGATGATTATACAAAACCTTGGCGTGGAACTGTTCCCTTTAGGTTGCATGGTGGCTTTGGCATGTGTTGATTTCACCAGCTGAACCACATTTTGCGCACTCCCTTCCTGTAGATATTCAGCTATGATAGGCCCTAAGAAATGCCCTGTGGGAGAGTTGCAGGGCAGAAGCAGAGCAGCAGCCACGTTGCAGCTCACGTGCAGCAATCGTTTCTGCCGGCCTGCCTCGCTGGCAGAAGGTAGAGGCTGGGCTCACATTGCTCACCTTCCTGAAGATCCTCCTTTAGCTCTTCCAGCTCCTGGGCCAAGTGTGTGTGTTTAGCTCTGTGACAGGACCTCCCTCTCTTTCCAGCTTTTACATGACACTCATCCCATCAAGGCTAGAGCCAGTTAAAAACTTATAGGGGCTTTATGTCATCCTTCCGGGGTTCCATCTTACCCTTGATCTCCCCCATTTTATCTCATCCCTTTCCAGCTGCTTCTCCTGCAGGCTTCGGGCTTCAGCAATACGGCTGAGGACAGCGGACTCACAGAGACTGCTTCCAACCAGCCCCACAACTGCCTAAGTCCACTCCTTGTAACAAAATACATGTGTACTCACTCCAAGCTACTCCTATCAGTCAGTCAGGGTTCGATCTTTTTCATACTTCCTACTGCTTCTCTGTTTGAACCCTGAGCCACTGGTATAGGTACTTTGGGAAATGACCTTTACTTGTGGATTGAAGCTGACACATTTCCTATCTTCTATTCTTACAGGCCTTATTTCTGGACCCTGGAAACCTCCACTGTAATCTGTGACACAGTAAATCTGTCTCTTCAGCCCCAAGAGAAAAGAATACGGGGTGTGACAGAGGGTGGCTGGAGAGTGCAGACAAGCGAACATTTCCAACCCACAGCAGGCAGCCTGGAGAGAGCAGAGCTAGGCTGCCAGGTTGAAGTCCTGGTGCTTCTGCAACCTCTGTGCTGTGTGATGTTGGGCAAGTTCTTTACCCTCTCTGGGTCTGTCTTCTCTTCTGCTAAAAGGGTTAATATTAGCATCTACTTCATATGGTGTGTGGGGTTGGAACGAGTTAATGAGTGTGAAGTGCTTGAAACACTTTGTATTAATGTTTGCTGTTACGACCATTGTTACTGGAGGAGAGGGAAGCGGTCTGTGTGTCCTTTCCTAGGGGTGTTGTAATTCCATCCAACGTCCTAGCAAGTGAGAACCCTTGTTACCGGGCCTCTGGGGACTTTCTTCAGGCTGCTGTTTCCCCATCTCACTGCCCACCTCTCTTCCCTTCGACTCTGTTGTGCCTCTCTTTAAATCTTCTTTTGAGGGTCAAGAAAGGAAACGGGTATGTGAGAAAGACCACAGAGGTATGGGGATAAGTGACTGGGAAGAAATTAAAGAGTTCCAATTAACTTCTCTCCTTTCATCAAGCCTTGTCATACTTTAAAGAGAAGAGGGGACATGACATACTAGGAAAAATAATGGTCTTAGCTGACGGGGACTCATGTCAGTGTCAGGCAGTGACCATGGTCTGGGTGGAATGTGCAGAGTCCCCTGTGTGGGCCCTGCTCTCCGGTGTGCTGAAAGGAGGTGCAGTGGGGGTGGAGAGGAAGTACCATTCTCATCCTACGTTGAGCTCCATTCTTCTTCTTTACGAAACAAGAGGATTTTTCCCCCCACACATTCTAGTACCCCTTTCTCTGGCCTTCCCTGGAACAGCTCACCTTCTCTGGCTCCACAAGATAGGACAAGCCTTTGGAGAGCAGCTGCTTTTGTTTGGGCGATAGAGGGGCTGGGCAGACATTTATTCATTCCCTTTAGAAGACAGCCTCTTGCCTCCCCCATGGAGTTACCACTTGCCAAAGTGGCTGCTGTCTGGCAACAAAGGCCGTCTAGGATGGTCAAATTTCAAATGTCACCATGCAAAGGTCACTTGCAAGAACTGAAGTCAAGGATTAAAATGCCAAACCTTAAATGTCCCTCAAATACATGTTTTCCCAACTAGTGACTTGCCGCAGAAATAAACAGCAATTATGCAGATGTCCCCGCTCCTCGCCTCTCCATTTCCCTCCCAGTGTTCCAAAACCATTACATGGAGTACTTTGTGATAAAAAGATGTCTCAGCATGGCCCACTTAGTATTTTGAAGCACAGAAATGAAAAACGGTAGGGCACATATGCCACATAACCAGTAAATGACAGAATCATCACTGGCCTAGTTTTCTGAGTCACTGTGACAGACACAAGGGGATTGCTTTTAAAGCTGTTGATGACACATCAGGAAGAGGATGTCTGCTTTAGGAAAGAGACACAGTATCTTGCTTTCTGACTAGGAAATAAGTTTTGAATTTAGACTTTTTTTTTTTGATGGTGCAGAAAAAATAAAAGGCAAATGACAGAGTACTTACCTGAAAACCCCCGATAGAGACACCTTATCCAATAGCCTGTGAACACACCCATGGAGAGAACAGGGCACATTTTTTTGCTATTTAGGGTGCTGGGGATGCTATCGGTTATTGCAGGGGAAATTTCACCACAGAGCAATGAGCCAAAGAAAACATTACTATTTAACTATTATAGGCTGCTGTAATTCGGTCTCCTCGCCATGAACAGCAAATGAGTCAAGCTAACTAATGCAGAAGGTTAGACTCGTTTTCTTTTGAGGAGCCCCTGGAGAATTTCCATAGTGTCTTTTTGCTCACACAGCCCAGTTCTTTTCTTGCTTGTGCAGTTACTAATCCATCTGTGGATCTGGATGGGATCCGGGACACGAAAGGATGAACTTTCCAAAGAAGCAGGCCAACCTTTGATGGTTCTGAGAAAGACAAGTGAGCTTCTGGGGGACCTCTGATGGCCAGAGTGTCTGCCCCTCAGAGGAAGCTAGTCGCTCAAGTTGTATGAAACTCACAACTCTCAAATGAAAGGAAAACCCCCCACTGTTTTCAAATTCTTTCATTGAAGCAAACAAATGGACAAACAGAAAAGACATCTATACTACATACCCTGATTGAGTATTGGTAAGAGTCCCTGGAACCATCCCCTTCGGTGATTCTTGCTTTATACCCAAACTTTCTTCTTTAGTCACTAGACTGTCTACTATATTAGTTGAAACCTATAGATCTTAAATGAAAAGCTGGCTGATAATGTAACAGGTTCAATTTTGATGCCATACTGAGTTGGTTGCTTTAGGAACTAAAAATACAGGTCTACTCATTAAATTTAAATTCCAGATAAACAGTGAATAATTTTTTAGACTAAGTATGTCCCAAATAGTGTATGGGTCATATTTATACTAAAAGTGTTCACTATTCAACTGAAATACTTGTACTGAAAATATTTGTTCACCTGAAATTCATTTTTAACCGGAAGTTCAGTATCTTATTTGGCACCCCAGAGCCATACTAAGTTTAAAGAGTAAGATTGTAATGGACTCTTAGATAAATATTTTTAAGGGACTGGGTGGTATGTGTGTGTGGGGGGGGTGGGGGGCGTTTATTTGTGCTTATACACACTGGCTCCTGAATACCACCCCGAACTTGTTCAGAAGGACTCCTCTGTTGTCCTGTTAACAGAACGGCCGGTGGCTGTCCCTCCAGGGCGGCCTGAGGCCTGGGTGCTGCCCTGGCCCCTTAGGGGACTTGCTGGTGCAGAGTTGCTTTTCCCCACATATGACATGTTTTTAACTGTAGTTGGCTACTTGCAGTTGGTTGAAAGCCTTGCAGAAGAGACATATAAATAGTTGAATATAATACAGTGTGACAAGTGCTATAAGAGAGGTAGATTTGGGTTGTTTCTGAGTGATAGAGGAGGAGCTGGTCACAAACTGGGTGGCAGGGGGAGAATGAAAGGTTTCTTGGAGGAGGCAATGGTTGGAATGGGTCCTGAAGGAGAAGAAGGGTTTGTGTAGATGGAGAGTTGAGGCAGGTTGTTGCAGGTAGAGAAGAGAGCATATGTAAAAGTCCCAAGGGGAGAGCTCGTTGTGTTCGAGGTGCTGGTGGTAATCCAGGAGTATTACAGTAGATGGTGAGGAGTAGTATACAGAAAAGTGAGGCTGGAGAGATGAGATGGGGTCAGATCTCCAAAGGCTGCTTCTAATGCTTAAGAGATTTGTGTTTTAACTAGAGAACAGTGGGGGAGCCAAACAAAGCTTGCAGCCATGGGATCAACACGACCAGATTTGCATTTTAGAGTAATCACTTCATCTGCATGTCGGAGAAGGAGGAGGGAAGTAGGACAGACAGTTTCATTTACCCAAAAACAGTCATGTGTGGATCGGAACAAGGTATTAGAAGTGGAGAGGAAGGGATGTCAGGGGAGCTTGGTTTGGGGGATTTAGAACATATTGGTGTTTAGTAGCAGTGTGAGTTTGAAGTGTGGGCCAGAGGGAGGTGTCAGTGACTTGGGCACCTGGGGCTGAGTGCTGACACAGAAAGGAAGGAAGGACAGGTTAGGACTGTGTGTGAAGAAGCTGAGAGGTCACTGTATTGCTTCAGAACTTCCTCAAAGCAAGTGGGTTGACCACCTACCTCAGTTCGATTGCACCCAACAGCCATTTTTTGACAACTTAATGTTAGCCAGAGGCTGGGGGCTTGCCCTGCACTGTGGAACATCATAGTGCTTATGATCTTCTGAGTGAGAGGAACACACACATCTGTATCTTAACCATTACGGGGTGTGGTATAGGCATTTGCATTGATTAAAGTGGTTTTCCATTGCTTATAACAGAAAACCTAATTCCATTGGATTTGAGCAGTAAAAAACTTTTTTTTTTTTGCTCTGTGTAAGATCTCCATCTAGCTTGATTAAGTTCCTGTTTGGTTTGATTTAGTGGATCAAAGTTGTCATGGAGGATTCTACCTTAGTTTCTCATGCTTCCTTTCCACAGTGTCAGTGTCATTCTAAAACTTTCCCTCTCACTTCCACGAGAAGTTTCATTTATTTTTTTCCTTCTGCAGGAGCTTGCATAAAGCTCTGGGGGAACTGCTTTCTCCAAAGTGAGCGGCGCATCTCTCCTTTTGCATCTTTGACTTGATTTGGGAATGTGTCCATGTCTGAATCCTTAATTGCAGCCAGGGATTAGGGTGATTGGCTTGAGCCCGAGCCTCACACTCTCAACAGTGTGGGCTGCACAGGGGGTACATGGATGTTCAGATAAGAATCTGGGAAGTGACCAAGAGAAAGCAAAATGCTTGGGGAAGAGGTGAGCACAAATAATATGAGCGCTCATATCTATTGGTATGTATAAGGCATGGAGGGACACGAGTAGGGAATGGTAGATTGTTCCTGGTCATCGAAGAATTTACAGAGGCAGGATAACTTTATTAGATGTGAACCCTGAAAGAGGAGAAGGCGTTCTCCAGGTGGGGAATGAAGGATGGGGAGAGGGGCGGAGGCTGCTACCTATGGAACGAAGACAGGACATGTCGAAGTGCATCTAGAAGACTATGTCTGTGGAGATGATGGGAGATGAAGCTGAAATTATAGGTCTGTGTTAGGATCCTAAGGATCTTGAATATTTTGCTGAGGGAACGCACCCTTATCTAGTCAGGAATAAGGAACACACCACAGCACTTCTATCTCCATAAAGAAAATGTCACAAATCCGTACCATCAGGTCAGTCTGCATGAGTGGCCAGAAATCCCAACTTAAAATGAGACTTGGTATAGTATTCACAGTCAATCAAAATCTGGGTATCTGGGTGTCTTTGTTCCTTTGGAGACTAATCATCTCTGGGAAACTGAGGCAGTATATTGCACTTGGGCATCATTCCCCTAATCCTGTCCTTCGAATCTTGATGGATATTTGCTAGCCTGATGCTTAAAGCTTTCGTGTCAGCTCTTCTTGCTGGGCATCAACCTGTCCATGCTCTGAGAACCCATTTGGGTCCCTCCTCCTCTCTTCTCTGTCCATTTTAATGGATTCTTCCTGAAATATTTCCTTCACTTGTTCTGCTCTGAAAATACATCCTGGTTTCTCTCTAACTCTTGGTCTTTCTGCTGTGCGTTTCCTCCTCCCACCTTGTTCCTCACGACTCCTTTCACTGTCCCAGTTTCATTGCTCACTCCCAGTTTAGCAGACACTCATGTCCCCTTCAGGGATTCATATGACATAATTTTGTATTAATGACAACTGTTTTCTTCCTTGGGTAGGCTCCTTATCCTCCCATATGGGTTTTAAAGTACATAGAACCCCAACATTTCAGTTTAGCACTTTGGTTTCCTGGGGGGAGTATTTTATCCAACCTTTAAGGGGGTGGTGTGTGGAGCATAAGAGCTGCCTTCATAGTGTTGCCTCTGTCACTGGGGTAGAGCATGGGCCCGGGGACAAGTGTCCCCCACTGCTTGATTGCCTAAGCCTTTTAAATGCAGAACATGCCATTCACTTCCCTTCTGTCTTGCAGGCTCATACCCACCCTTCCACATAGTGCCCTGCTGGGGCGAGGAGTCTACAAGCTACATTTCCCAGGCTCTCTTGCTAGCTGGCTTCCTGTTGGCATCTGCCAGTAGGAAGCACTGGTGAGGGATTAACAGACAGGAATGAGAAAGAGACTCTGATTTCAGGCTCCCTCAGTGTGGTGATTCTCAACTCCAGGCACAGCGGCACTGTTTCAGGGTTTCCAGCCTTCGCTGAGGAGACCCCTCTTCTGAGGATCCAACAGTGGTGTCCTCAGCAACAGCAACCGTCCAGGCTTATAGGCTTCACTCAACGCAGTGCCATTAGCAGCTTCTGGATCTCAACCCCTTTCATTTTTGCAAATCCAGTCACTTCCTCCTCCTGCTTGTACAGCTGTCAGCATGTTTTAAATCAATTCCCTGAATTAAATTTCCTCTGTTTGAAATGCCTAGAATGATTTCTACTTCCCTGACTGGATATACCAAAACACAACATGGCAAATCAAAAGCTAGAACAGTGCAGCTTTTTTTTCTTTGTTTATCATAGGTTTCATTATCAATTGAAGGAAACTTATTATAAACCTTCTCTCAAAGGCCATACCTTGGAACAACTTCGTAGGCGTTAAGCAGCATCTTGGATGTGGGAAAACAAAATGCTGTGGCTGGAGGTCAAGGACAAATTATCTTACAACAAAAGTCTAAGAGGTTAGAGGAGAAACACTGTTCCAGAGGAAAGAACACTACGCTTAAACCCAGACTCCTGGGTTCCACTCACCGTATACTGATGGGAAAATCTTGTAATCTCTTTGAACCTCCATTTCCTCACGTGTAAAATGGTGAGATCAACATCCAGTCTGTCTCATAAGGTCATAATGAAGGTCAAATAAGAAATGTGCATGAATAGTAGGCAAAATTAATATTGTTCTAAGGACATTATTATGGGGAATATTAAAAAAGGCTGGGTTCCCGCCCTCAGGTGGATGCTCATCTGGTTGATGATTTTATAAACAGCAGTGCAGTTAGAGGCACTTAAATGTTGGGAAACTCAGTGCATGAAAAGTGATTCTTACTGAAGATCATGCATCAAGTACTGTATTTTGCCATGTATGATGCACACCCAGGTTTTTGGCCCAGACTTTCAGGAAAAAGTCTTTCATTTTATGGTATATGGACATGGAATTAGTACCACCTGTGTATAATGAGCACTCTTATTTCTCCCTCACAAATTTACACACAAAAAAGTGCATATTATACATGGCAAAATACGTTCATTTCTGATACTGATGTCATTCAGATAAGTTGGTTAGAAAAGCCTCTTCCTTTTGGTACCACCGTTCCTTTATCTGTAGCTGGGACCAGAACGCTGGCCTGCCTCCTGAGTGTGTTGTATGCATCAATTAACTGCATGTGATTGAGCAGCATCCTCAAGATGAGCAATGGAAATGCCAAGTGTTCTAACCGATAATAAAGCAGATATTTTCTCGATGGGGTCGGCACGAGGATTAATGATTTAATTGCAAACAAGTGCTCTGATATTCTTAGATGAAAAGTACCATATAACTTTCAAGAGGAATATTATCAAATAGCTTCACTTCGGTTTTTGAAAGAGCAACTCAAAATACAGCAGAGATTATCTACATATTACCTGGTCTGCATCTTTCTATCTCCTTTCAGAACAGGAGGGGCTCAGGCAGCAGGATTTAGAAACGGGGTTCATGAGGAGGCCTGTAACAGTAATTAGGAATTTCTGACTTGTTCTCTAGTGGGTTTGGGGGTCGCTTCAAGATTACTACTTCAAAGTTGTTAAAAATATCATAACTGGGAGTTAACCAGTGCAAACCCTTTTCTATTGACGAGGGAAAATGTAGTCTTTACTGTTTAGCGGCTGAAACTCTGTGACTGGCCTCTTCTCTGCTCCGGCCACACTGGCTTCCCTGCTTCCCCTCCTCCCCCCTAAGCTCTTCTGTTTTGCCTTGTGATGGGCACTTTTATGTTTCCAAGTCTCAGATTATGCCTCCTCCTCAAAGAGGCCACATTCTCAGGAATCCTCCTTGTCCTAGACTTACTTCTTTCTGTCACAGCCACTAATTGTCATTAGTACTTAGTGGTAAATCAATTTATCCTTTTATTGGCTTGTTTAAAGATATACTGTTTCCTTACACCAACACATCCATGTGTGGAGGTGGATTTTATTTATTTACACTTTGCTTTTAAACAGTGTCTTGTACCAAGTGGTTGTTAGTGGAGTTTGTTGAGTGAATGAATGATTTATGCTATTTTTCTCATGAACAACATTGTCCCACTGGTCATCAGTAAATTAGGTTGACTTGGAAGTATTTATAATAGAGGCTCAGGTGAAAAACTGAAATTTCCTCTTGGTGATTTTCTATAAAATCATAACTATCAAAACAGGTATAAGAATAACAGATAATACAGAATCCAATAATGCAAGACAAAAATCCCTTGATGAAACCAAACCATTATTGTTGCCATTTTCTTTTCTCCGCCCTTGATTTTGTGATTCTACATTTTGGGTTTTGAGACTTTTGTTCCTTGAAAAATGCAAATATTAAGGTATATTAATGATCTAGATCAAATGTCATTCTGCATACTAAGGCTTACAGTCAACTGCCTGTGCTGTGAATAAAGTTTTATCGTAACAGTCATGTTCATTCATTCCATATTTTCTACATCTGATTTGGCACCACTAGAGCAGAATTCAGCCAGCAAAGTGAAACATACCTTTACGGAAAAGTTTGTTCACCCCTTTCTTAGGGTTGTTTTCACAATTCTGTTTTAAAATGTTAAAACTGAAATATATTTGTCATACAACATTGTGTAAGTTTAAGATGTACATGTTAATTTGATACATTCATATATTGTAACATGATTGCCATTGTAGCAGTAATTTTCCCAACTCTTTGAGAACTAGAATTTTCAAATATGTGAATTGATCCAAGAAATAGTGGTAGGTTCTGTGTGAAGGAGTTTTGTGCTATGATTTTCTACCCACTTAAGAGCAAGGAAGTACAAACATAAGGCAAAAAATAACCAAACAAAGAAAAACAAGCTGGGAAGGCAAAAGAACCTCTTTAAAATATCCTCTGGCAAATCTGGGAGATTTTCACTGCAAAAGGGGCTTTGTTGGATTAAATAAAATCCTGCAATTGTGCTGTTATGCTGACTTTTATTTGTTGGAAGGAAACTACCTTATCAGCATGCAGATGATTGGAGTCTCCTGTTTTAGATTGGAGAATTTGAAGGTAAGAGAAGAAAGATTAGCCCATGTTTAACATCAAAGTAAGTTGTTAATTATAGCAAAAATGATTGTCATTGTGTGTCTACTATGTAAGCCATGGACTGTGTTGGGTGACTACATGGAGGGTACCTTATTCCTGCAACAGCCTCCAAGGCAAAAACTAGTAGCTCCATTTTCCAGATAAATGCTCTGGGGCTCAGAGGACTGCAGTCCCATGCTCAGGTCCCCTAGGTAATGCAGGTGGCTCAGAATTAGAATCCATGTCTATTTCCTCTTCCTTAGGAGAGCAACAGTTAGAGAAATAGGGACTGTACTTTAAATACAAGAAAGGCAGGTTGTATACTTTAATGCACTTTAAAGATACACAAATTTATCTGTCGAAGAGGTTTCAGTAAGCTGGGGAAACTTACATACATACATGCGTATGTGTATATATACATATATGTGTATATATACAGGGATGGGCAAAAGTAGGTTCAGAGTTTGTATGGAAATATATACAAATAATAATATAATTAATAAACAGTAATACAAGAATAACTATTTCATGTATTCACAACTGTAAACCTACTTTTTCCCATCTGTGTGTGTGTGTGTGTGTGTGTGAAACACACATACATACACATACGTATGTACTGGAAAGGCACATCCTTCCTTTGTGAGTGAGCCAAGACTAGGAGCTCTCAACAGAGTGAGCGGCTCTCAGGCCACTGACTGAGTGATCTGCTTTGACTTGAAGGAGGAAGGCAAAGCGCCTTTCCATTCTGAACTCCCAGGTCTTTCTTTTGGAGGAATAAGATGCTGCTTTGATAAGAGGAGGAAAGAACCAGAAAGTGCTCTCTCTAGCACTTACCTGTTAATTTGAAATGACTTTAGCAAAGTCTCAGCTCCCTGCAAGTTTTAAAGGCGAAACACTTTCCTTTGCATTTTCCTTGCAAAGACAGCTTTTGAGAAAAAGTCTCCTTTTAAACATTCCATGACTTTGGTCAAAGAGCCGAGAACCTGGTATTAAAGATTTCAGTGCTGTCAGAAGCTTCCGCCAATGAGAGTGCTCCTGTCATTCACACTGGGGCTTGCTCAATATTTCTCGTGTTCCTTGCTTTCACCCTGACAGCTTCTACGTCTCAGGGGGATAGGGGACTTTTCTTTCTCTATTTCCTCTCCAAAGTGTGTATATTTACAGGGAGACAATCAAGTGGGGATGGGAGAAGGTTGGGGAGAATAGATTAAAAAAGAACAAGAGTTGAACAAATTTTGTGCCTTTTGTGTTATGCTTGACAAAATTTAAAATAATAATATTGGCAATTTGTTCAGCCTTGAGCCCCACCCCGAACCTTGCTAATTTTTAAAAGCATTCAATTAAGAATCTGTAATGTGTCCAATGAGTTAAACTGTCCTATGGTATTAGAAAAATATTACCCATATAAATAAAACACGTCAAAGCATTAAAAAGCTATTACACACACTGAACATAAAATGGCAGAATAATGATGGATCCCGCCATGCAGGAAACATATTCAAAAATATTATCTTCCTGGTAATGAAATGCCATCCGTTTCATTTTAAGCTAAATACGTTAGACATATCAGTGGAGTCGGTGCTGACACAGCAGTGAGTTGAAATTGAAAATCTGAAATTATATATATGATTGGACACAGTGTTAAAGTAATTTATAGGAAAAACCACGAATGTGCTGGGTCTGCACCTTCTGGTGAACTCATTTCATAGAATCAGATAGAGGAAAACTCTACCATTTCTAATGTGCAGTTAGAATGGCAGCCTGCCAGGGCCCCAGTATATTCAGTATGAAAAGGGAGAAGAAAGACAGAGACATGGGTGGGAGGGGCTGGGGAGGAGGGAGCAGCTAGGGAAGTGGGGGTGACAGGGAGTGGGGGACAGAGACAGAAGCAGGGCCAGGGAGGCTTGCTTCAAATTACAGCAATTCTGCATAAGCCATCAAGAAAAAGGCATTCGTTTTCATTGCTTTGACCTAATGGGATAAGCGACTGTAGGAGCTGTATTAGCTATCCAGGCAAGTGGGAGATAACAGGAGACCCCGTGTGGGGGCAGGTTTAAGTGAGGCTGCGGCCGGCCGGCTACTCCATGACACTGCTTGCTGAGGTGATAGTCAAGCCCCTGGTAGAGATCATCTGACCCCCAAAGTTTCAGGGGGCTCCAGAGTCCCCATAGGAAAGGAGGCGGCGGAGGGCGCTCACAGGCCTACTCACATTGCCTGCCTGTCTGGCGGCTGTCTCTCTGCCCCACTTTTTTATCTTTTTCGATGTTGTGCATGTTTGGCCACCAAGTGCACTGGGAAGTGGAGTTAGCTGGGGATGAGGAAAAAAACAAGGCTGCGCTTTTGTGTGGAGATGTGTGACGAATGGGTACCCTGATGTGCTTTTCGTCTTTCATTTATATCCATAATCCAGCTTGAAACGTGGATTATTTATTCATACTGGGCTGGTCTCCTCCTGGAATGCCAGGGAGCTGCTGTCATGAATTTCCATTTGGTGGCTGCGCTGGCTGAGGCGGAGGTGGTCTAATTTCTCCAGAAGTGTCCTTCCTGACCTTCTTTGAGTTTTACAGCGAAGAAAGAAAGGGTTGAACATGAAAGAAGGAGGGAAAGATGTTTTGCATCCTACATCACTATCTCTAAGGGAGGAAGTGCAGAGTGCAGGGAGAGGTGTTGACGCCCTTGGGTGAAACTGAGACACAATGTCCGCAAGCCCTCAGTCTTACTCCCCCCTCTCTCCAAATAGCCTGGGGACTCTAGAAGCCTGAGCGATGACTGGAAGGGTAAATATTTACAGATCTAGAGTGTAGTGGCATCTTTCTTTTTCAGCACGGGAGTGTTTCCTTTCTATTATAGTAACACTGGTTGCCAGTTCTTGGGGATTTACTCTGTGGCAGACCCTGGGCGTACAAACATGATCGCATGGAATCATGACCTAGACCAAGGCGTTATTGTGCTTTCTGTTTTGGTGATGAGGAAACTGAGGTTTACAGAGGTCAGGTGACCTTCTCCAAGGTTACAAAGACAATGAGTGCCTCAGATTACAAGCTCTAAACTCCTCCAAGTCATGGTGAGGTAAGAATTTCCTGCCCAGTTGAACAGTAATCATTGTCAGGGATTTGACGACAATGATTTGACGTCATTTAACCCTTCTCAGTGAATAGAAGGGTTAAATGACTTGAGTCACAGCAGCCCTTTCCTGAGCAACCCTCCAGCTAGCTCAGCTGGTTCTTGGTGCAGCATCCTGTGCTTTTCTTCACAGCACTTACCATGGGTTTAGTTTGTATTTATGTGTGCTTACTAATGTCTGTACTAGATATGAGATCATGAACACAGCACCTGTGTCTTTATTGCTCACTGTCATCTCTTCAGATCTTGGGACAGTGCCTGGCACTCAGTAGGTATGCATTAAATGTTAGTTGGTTGGATAAATGAATGGACAGGTAGTAGGTGCATTTTCATTGATAACAGATAACAGAGCTGGGGCTGGAAATTCATAGGTCCTTCTCTAGAAGATTTGCTGTTTTTTTTTTTTTTTTTAGTTGGTTCCTGTGTTTATGGTGGTCCTCCCCAGAGATGAAATCAATGTTGATAATATCAAAGAATTTTAAAATTGCAGGGAGCCCAGTGGGACATCTAGTCTACCTTTCTATCCAGTGCTGAATCACTCTCAGCCACTAAAGTTCTGCTTTGATACCTCCTGTGTTGGGATGCTCGCTGTATCAGAAGACACCCTGTTCCATTGCTTCATAACCATGGTTTGCAGAGGCATTTTGTATAGAGAATCACATCTCCTGGAACTGCCAGCATACTGGTCTCTGCTTCTCTGGAGCTCTGCACATCGGGCCTTTTCACACCTACACAGACAGTCCTTTGGATGTGTGAAGACAACTGTCATGTTTTACACTTGCTTCTCTTTTGCAGGCTGTATCTTCCCATTTTTTTTTTCAGCCTTGCCTTCTGGGCCTAACACCATCATGGTCATCCTGGATAGTCAATGTTCCATTTAAAATATTTAGCACAATAAAAATATTATATACTGTATTCCAAATGTAATTGAATCTGTGACTATTGCTTTCCTTCATCTGAAGATCTCAGTGTGACACAGTCTTGTGTTATGTAAGTATTCATAGCAGCCAGGCCCAGAGGGATCATTCTTTAGTCCACAGACCTGACGAAGTCTCCTACCCTGTTTTAGGGGAGCTCATCTGGTACCATCACTGATTGGGATGCTCTCCCTCTTTACTTGGTCAACTCCTACTCATCATCAAGGTCTGTCTCCAATGGCACTTCTTTTGGGAAGCTTTTTCTAAGACCCTCCTGACATCAAAGGGCTCCCTCTGAGACATCTGAGCTCCCTCTTTTGCACCCAGGACCTGGAACACCAGTTTAAAAGCTGGCCAGGTGATTCTAATATGAAGCCCCGACTATGAATCAATGTATTGGAAGGACAGAGGGAGATGATTAGCAAGGGAAAGAAAGAGGCCTTGCAGCATCAGATCCTATTATAGAACAAGAAAAAGGAAGAGGCCAAGGAGAATTTGAGGTACAATCCTGTTAAGGGCAACAACCTGACAGGAAGAGGCAAAGCAAAGGGTAAGGAGGGCTTCCTTTCTGAGTATGCTATATTGATCACTTTCTGGAAGTTCCCAGAGCCTCCAGAAAGATCGGGGAAGATGTGTAGACCACTGGAGCAAGAGAAGACAATGGTTTCTGAAAGGAAAAGGAAGAATGAACTAGGCAAATTCATTTTCTAGGCAAAATGTGAAACATAAGGAAAACAGCTTAAAACAGGTTGTTTCTGGGTGAAAGTTTGCTGGATTGAGGGCTGAATAACATGAACTAGTAATTTGGAATTTTAAAAATTTTAGGACTGATTTGGGAGTTATTGTTAAGGGAAATGGCACACACTATGGCCAAGATTCTGTTAGCCAGGTAGAGACTGTTACTGAGCACTGATCCTTCATGTACCTCATCACCCAGTCCCTTTGTATTAGGTGGGGCCACGGGCAAGAATTGGCCATTGTTAACCGTGAATGCAAGAGACTGTTCATTCGTGGGCTGAAGCATCAAAGATGTGGCATGAGAGCTGGCTCTTTCTTCCCCTGCAAAGTGTTGAGATAGTGAACCTCCATTCACCTAGACCCATGAGCGACCCTGTGGAACAGAGCTTGTCCCTCCCTCTACCTATGGGTACATAGCATAAGTGAGAAACAGTATTGTGTTAAACTACTGAGGTTTAAAGTTAACTTGTTAAGGAAGACAACTCAGTTTATTCTGAACAACCCAATTTTGTGTAACAAAAGTAAAGTCATATTGGAAGAGGACAATGTGGTATAATAAAATGAGATTGAGATTTATAGTTTCTCCAAATAAGATCTTGTCAAGGGTCAAATAATTTTGGAACAAGAACACAATTGTTAAGAGGAATTATGATAAAGGAGATTGAAAACTTAGCTGGTTTTTGAACACTCATTTTGATCTCTCTGAAAAGAGGAAGGAGATATTAAATTCTATTATGTATTAATTCACCTGTGTGCTACAAACTCAAGTGTTTGTAGGATCCTTGAAACAATCACCAAATACATTAAGTGCCTACTGTGTGCAGACCGATAAAGGACTGCAGGTGTAATAACATTATGAAACATAACATTATCCCTAACAACGAGTGTTTTTCATTTCAGAAAGGAAGAACTAACACCTGGAAATGAGGGGAGGATAAGGGGGAGACATTACAAAATGTGTGTTTTCAAGTGAGATTTCCAATGTCTAAAGGGCATAGAAGCTCAGGGAGAGAATGGCATATGTGAAGAAAGGCTGGAATTACAAGTAAACAACATTGAGGACTTTTTAAAAGCTTTACAAGCAAAGGTCTGTATTCTACCAATTTTAAAGTATTTTCCATGAGCACATTTGGCAACAAAATTGGTCACCAGATTTTCAAGATGGGAAAAAATAAAGTTGTTGTTTTTTCATCAAGTTCATACAACTTAATGGTAAGGAAAACACACTGATCACACTAATTCAATGGGTGAAAGTAGCATTCATATGTTGAAACAACACCTTTCCAGAAGTTATAATGGAATTCTAAATTACTTGGTGTATTTCCCCTTTTTGGTTTGTATTTTTTGATTAATACAAATACAATCTTAAAAAAATAATTTGCAGTATAACTGACTCCTGCTCCATACCATCGTCAAGCACTGAAAAACATCATTTTAACCCTCTCCCCAGAATGCAACTTGCGAGGGGAAAATGTTCATTCAGGGCTTCAAATGAATCATTTTAACCCTGCTGATGGCCGAAGCGTGAAGCACCCTTAACCCTTTATAGCACTTATTTTGTAAGATTTCTTTTAGTAGGTTGTTGAGACAAGGACTAGATTACTAATAGTATATATTCTTAGTGTTAGTAATATGTTACTTATTATGTTCGTATTTAATTTTATATTTAAGAGCCTAGTCTTCAAGATTTATCAGGCTTTTTTTAAGGGAATGCATATGTAATATTGATCAAAAGAATTTCCTTTAAAATTTATAGTTGGAGCACATTTAAAGTGTCAGGCTATTTAAACCCCACAAGTAAATATACATAAGGAGTTGATGTGTGAAAGTGAGAACCATCATTTTGATTGCTGTATTATATTTTATTTTATGGGCCTACAATCATTTAAATTTCTCTAAATTTAAAAACTAGGAAAGATTATATACATGTATACATGTATATTTATTTTTACACATATAAATTTTCATAAGCACACAATCACATATAGAAATAGAAAAACACCAAAAGGCTAACAATGCTTTTTGAGGGGAGGAGAGCCTGGGGATGGTTATTTACCATTTTTTGCTGCTTTCCACATTCAGGATTTAAAAAAAAATACAGTGGTACCTCGGTACTTGTCATTAATTAGTTCCGGACTAGTTGCACTCATGACGAGTGCAAACCCACCAGTGCCGAAAACTACAAGTACTGAACAATGACGCATTTTCTCTTGTGGGCTGGTGTTGTGACTCATACAACTTCTAGCAAGTGCAATGTGTCCTGAGCAAGCACTGCGTGTTGAAACATTTTTTTCTCATCAAAATGCAATGAGTACAGGCTTTGATGAGTACTGAAGCTGACGAGTACTGAGGTATGACTGTACTTTATTGATTATGCTATTACAGCTGTCCCAATTTCCCCCCTTTGCCCCCTCCACCCAGCCTGCCTCCCACTCACAGTCAATCCCCACACAGTTATCCATGTCTGTGGGTCATTCATATATGGTTTTTAATTAAAACTTCACCTTCTTTCAACCAGCCCCCACCTCCCCCCTACCCTCTTACAGCTGTCAGTCTATTCCATGTTTCTATGCCTCTGGTTCTATTTTGCTCATTAGTTTATTTTGATCATTAGATTCCACATATAGGTGAGATCATATGGTATTTGTCTTTCATCATCTGCCTTATTTCACTTAGCATAATGCTCTCCAGTTCCATCCATGCTGTTGCAAAGGGTAGGAGTTCCTTCCTTCTTTCTGCTGCGTAGTATTCCATTGTGTAAATGTACAACAGTTTTTTAATCCACTCATCTACTGATGGCAGTTTCCAAATCTTGGTTATTGTATACAGTGCTGCTATGAACATAAGGGCTCATATATTGTTTTGAATTGGTGTTTTGGGATCCTTAGAGTATATTCTCAGCAGTGGAGTTGCTGGGTCAAAAAGCAGTTCCATTTTTAGCTTTTTGAGGAAATTCCATACTGTTTCCCACAGTGGCTGCACCAGTCTGCATTCCCACTAACAGTGTACTCAGGTTCCCGTTTCTCCACATCCTTGCCACTACTTGTTGCTTGTTGATTTATTAATGCTAGCCATTTTTGCAGGTGTGAGGTGATATTTCATTGTGGTTTTAATTTGCATCTCTCTGATGGCTAGTTGAGCATTTTTTCATATGTCTATGGGCCATTTGTATGTCCTCCTCAGAGAAGTGTCTATTCAGGTCTTTTGCCCATTTTTTAATTGGATTGTTTGTCTCGTTGGTGTTGAATTGTATAAGTTCTTTATATCTTTTGGAGATCAAACCCTTGTCCAATGTATCATTGGCAAATGTATTCTCCCATATGGTTTGTTCCCTTTTCATTTTCATTTTGGTTTCTTTAGCCGTGCAGAGGGTTTTTAGTTTGATGTAGTCCCATTTGTTTATTTTTTCTTTTATTTCCCTTGCCCTAGGAGATGTATTGGCAAAAATATTGCTGCACAAGATATTTGAAATTTTACTGCCTATGTTTTCCTCCAGGATTTTTATGGTATCATGATTTATATTTAAGTCTTTTATCCATTTAGAGTTTATTCTGGTATATGGTGTAAGATGGTCGTCTAGTTTCATTTTTTTTTTTTGCTTGTACATATCCAGTTCTCTCAACACCATTTATTGAAGAGACTGTCTTTAGTCCATGGTATGCTTTTGTCTCCTATGTCAAATATTAATAGATCATAAAAATGAGGGTTTATTTCTGGGCTCCCTGTTCTCCTCCTTTGATGTATATGTCTGTTCTTATGCCAGTACCAGGCTGTTTTGATTACCTTGGCCTTGTAGTATAGTTTTTTATCAGGTGTTGTGATCCCTCCAACTTGTTCTCCTTTCTCCAAATTACTGATGCTATTCTGGTTCTTTGTGCTTCCCTATTGTTCTAGATCTGTGAAATATGGCATTGGCATTATAATAGGAATTGTGTTGCATCTATAGATTGCTTTGGGTAGTATGAACATTTTAATGATGTTAATTCTTCCAATTCAGGAACATGGTATATACTTCCACTTATTTGTATCTTCCTCCATTTCTTTCTTTAGTGTCCTATAGTTTTCCAAGTATAGGTCTTTTAAATTCTTGGTTAAATTTATCCCTTGGTACTTTATTTTCATTGTTTTTTTGTTGCAAAACTGCCTGGGTATACCTGCAAGTTCATGTGGGGTCTCAGGGAATCTCCAGGGTGGGGCAAACAGTGTTAGTGAGGCTGATGGGGAGACCCAGATGTGGTGCCTGCCTGCTGACTCTGTGTAGGGGAGGTCTCAGAAAAGGACAATGGCCTCTGCCAACACTTCTGTTTGGGAGAAAGCTACCCCTCCAACCCTTGCTCTGATGTTGGATAATTCATTTCTTCCCTCTATGTCCCTGGTGCTTTTCTAGCAGCTGCCCCAGAGCTAAAGCTTAGAGTGAGTGAATCTGATTAAGTCTGTGTGTGGTCCCTTTAAGAAGAATGTGTGGGACTCCAGAAACAGTTTGTCTCAGTAATAACTTCTGGTGTTTACAGCCAGATGTTACAGGAACTTCTCTTCCTGACATTGGAACCCTGGCCTGGTGGGGGGTTGGGACCCCTCCTCCTCGGGGAGACCTCTGCAGCTAAGATATCTCTCCCAATTTTTATCCATGACATATGGGTGGGGGACCAGCCCTTTCTGTGTCTCTGCCCCTCCCACCAGTCTTGATGTAGCTTCTTCTTTATATCCTTAGTTGTAAAACTTCGGTTCATCTAGATTTCAGGCGATTCTGAATGATGGTTGTTCTGTAGTTATAATTTTTATGTGGCTGTGGGAGGATGCAAGTACTGTGTTTACCTGTGCTGCCATTTTGATCAGAACTCCTTGAGTTGTCTTTATCTTGTTGATTTTAGGATCCTTTTTAAAATATCAAGTATTTGTTTATGTGTCTTTTACCATTTTAAAATCTCTCTTTCACATCATAAAAATGTTTTATATTTTCAAGTTTATCAGTATTTTACAGTCTCTAGATTTCTTATATCAGACATAAAGTTTTCTTCTAATTCTGGATTTAAAATATGTAATGTGTTTTTATTTAATTTTCTTTGTTTGCAATGTTGATAATTCTAGAATTCACTTTGACAGAAGGTATGAGGAATGGACCTAACTTACTTTTTTCCCCAATGGTTACCTAATTATCAATTACTATTAAGTAATAGTCTTTTTACTATTTGTTCATAATTTTACCTTTATCATTATGTAAAATGTTTAAATACGAAAAAAGAGATATAATTTTTGGAAAAATTTAAACTAACTATTTTTAAGTCCCCGAAAGAATAACTTAATAATAAACCAGAAGATAATTTTAAAAACAATGGACATCATTTTTCAGATAAAGAGAACAGATAAAAAAATGTAAAGTGAATGCAAATTTAATCAGGGAATATTTTATCTGCATTTTCCAAGGGCTGGTCTACTGGCTTATTCCAGGTCAGCTACACAATAATCGTTTGGGAATCTTACAAACAGAGTGAGGGAATTCTAGTCTTTAGGGTGGGCTCCAGCCATTTTAGCTCTTTTAAGTCTTCCTAGATGATTTTGATAGTACAGCCGCATTTAGAAACCATTGGCTCACATAGTCATAGAAACTTGTTTATTCTATTTTTTGTTATGCCTACTACACAGCAAAAAGATGTTAGATTTATATAATTTAGAACTCTAGTATGTGGACATGTCTAACCTCCATTCCTCAAAAGCACAGGACTTTCCCAATTCCTTTGTCCCCTGAAAAGCGTAGCTGGCAATATGCCCCAGCAGGTGTTTGTATTCCCTCCTGTCTCGTGCTCTCTGTCCATGTTGACTGAGCTGGGCTCATGTCCAGCCCTCTCTTAACAACCCCTACTCATCCTCTGCAGCCCCTTCCTTGGGCAGTGGCCAAGAGAAAAACCCTGCTCAGCTGCTCTCTTTTTCCCAAGAACCTTAGGAAGAACAAGTTTTAAACCAGAAATCTCCATTGATTTTACTACAAAAGTCTATTAATTATGTATTGCCCCATGTTTGAAATGACTTATTCAATAAAAACAGCATTTAATATGTAATTACTTCATATTTCCATTGCATATATCAAATTTTTACATAAAAAACCAAGACAGGTAATCTTCTAATTAGGATTTCTCCCCCTCTCTGTTGATAAGAGGCTTTCATGAGGTCACTGCAGCTGACCAGTCTACTCTCATCTTCAAGTCACCTGGTCCACATCACCTCTTTTGTCTTCCAACTCTCTTTCACGCTTCTCTGTGTCCAAAAAAAGCCAGGTTTACATTCCTCTGTACCTATGAACTTGCTCTTCTCCCTGCCTAAAATATTACCTCTAGCTCTGACTTTGATAATGACGAAAAAGATGTTTGAAAGTGAATACTTCCGTAGCAATGTTGGCTGCACTATAATGTACTGATTTCTTTATTTATCTCCTCATTCACTAGAATGAGTGCTCTTTGCTATGGCAATGGGCAAAAAGTGTCAAAGAAACATGCCATGAGAATTGTAGTTCTAGAGTAGACCTGACCCTGTAGCACAAAGTAAATTTCATTTAATGATGAAGGAGAAGTCTGTTAGACCCCAAGTATGTGTCACACTTGGGTTAATGCTATGCTTTTGTGTACTACCAAACTGATAAATTAACATAAACATGGTCCTCAGACACCTGCTATTCTTGGAATACCAGTAAGAAATACATGCAAACAGTTTTTGAAGATATTTTTTTATAATCTAGGCCACAGGACAAGATATTTCCACTTAAGATGAATTTAACCTAAAAATATTTAAGAACAGTCCGTCATGAATTACAGTGAACAAACAAAAAAAGTTTAGCATGCCAAATCCTGACATTAAGGCAGGTTTGAGAAAAAAATCTCTCTCTCTCTCTCTCACACACACACACACACACACACACACACACACACACAGCATTGGTTCTCGAAGAGTGGTTCTCAGACCAACAGTTTCAGCATCAACTGGGAACTAGTTAAAAATCCAGTATCTCAGGCCCTGCTCCCAACCTGCGGAATCAGAAACTGTGGGTGCGTGACCTGGCAATCTGCGTTTGGAGCGGCTCTCCAAGTGATTCTGATCCACTCAGAGAGTGAGAACCATTGCTCTAGCATAGAGAATCTGTGTATGCTTATGAGGAGAACATGTTCAAATTATTGATGAAGGATTGTTAATGATAGAGAAAGAATAGGAGAAACATTTTTACTCATTCAACAGAATATCCTGGGGCAGTTAAAATTAATGTATCAGGTCTTCATGTTTTGACATGGATAATTCTCAAATGCATTGTAGAGTAAAATATACAAGTGAGGACCATGCATGTGGAACAGTGATTCTCTGCTGTGGGCATTTTGTCCCCCAGGAGACACCTGGCAATGTCTGGTGGCATTTTTGGTTGTCAAAATTTGAGGGGTGCTAGGGGATAGATGCCAGGATACAGCTAAACATCCTTTAATGTCCAGGACAGCCCCCCATAAAACAAAGAATTATCTGGCCCGTGTTAGACTCAGTAATGGTCCCCAAAGATGTCTAGGTCCTAATCTAGAACCTGTGAATGCTATGTTTTATGGCAAAAGAGACTTTGCTGATATGATGTGATTACATTGAAGATATTAAAATGGGGAGATTATCCTGAGTTATCCTAATACTTAGGGCAATAAGAAGGTCAAAGATGGAAGAAGGCAGTGTGAGGATGGAAGCAGGGTGGAGGAGAGGCTATGGGATACAAGGCCACAAGCCAAAGAATGAGAACATTTAGAATTCGTAAGAGGCAGGGAATGAGTTCTCTCTTAGAGCCTCCAGAAGAAGCCAGCCCGGATGATACTTTGGTTTTAGTTATAAAACTCATTTCAAACTTCTGACCTCCAGAACTGTAGGAGAATACATTTGTGTAGTTTCAAACCACTAAGTATTGGGTAATTTGTTATTGTGGCAACAGAAACTAACACACAAGCCAAAATGTCAGTGAAGCCAAGGTTGAGGAATCCTACAGAACAGCATTTCTCTAAGTTAAATATTATAAAAATCATAAGATAAATTTTTAATGAATTTGTACATATTTACTTAATATTGAAA
The DNA here is from genome assembly GCF_022682495.2 of Desmodus rotundus. Classification (NCBI taxonomy): domain Eukaryota; kingdom Metazoa; phylum Chordata; class Mammalia; order Chiroptera; family Phyllostomidae; genus Desmodus; species Desmodus rotundus. The sequence continues at coordinate 40,462,990 of NC_071387.1, read as the reverse complement.
GTCATGCATGGGAGAGATACATACTAACTTCCAGATTGCAGTAAGCTATGGTGGGGCAGGGGGAGAAGGAGAGGAAGGTGGGGGGTATGATTGGGCTTTAGCTACGTCTCTAAAAGAAAGAAAAAAAAAACCTGGCAAATGCAGCAAGATGTTAAAATGTATTAGTGCTGGCTAGTGGGTACATGTGTCTTATGTTTTTTATAATTTCCTTAGGATATTTAAATATTAGATATAATTTCTAAAAAATATTGAATTGCTATTATCTTAGCTTTCCCTAGCCTTCCCATAGCTAAGATAGATGATAGAACTTGTCCAGAGTGGGAGTTGAACCCCAGGAAAAGATCAGGACATGTCAATAGGTCTGAATTCCACATCCTGTTATCTCTCTGGCCTATTCACAATTGTTCACATTGCTGGCAGAGCTTGTCCTGTGTTACACGGTAAAAGAGACCAGAGCTTATGATGGGGGTCTTTCTGTACCTGCACCCCTTCTCAGGCATTGTATCTTCCTCAGTTCCCTTTACAATTTCAGGAACCAAGAGATATTATATATTCTGTTCTTCCCCTAAAAGCCTATATGTGGCAGAATCTCTGAAAGAAGCTTCTTTCCTTCTGTATTCCAGGGACCTGTGTTCCTATCCCAGTATCTATAAAGTCCTCTGGGCCAGGGCCAATATAAGCCTTTGGGCTTTATGGATCATATTCTTCTTCTTCTTTTTTTTTTAAAGATTTTAATTATTTATTTTTAGAGAAAGGGGAAGGGAGGGAGAAAAAGAGGGAGAGAAACACCAAGGTTTGTGAGAGATACATTAGTTGGTTGCCTCTCACATACCCGCAACGGGGGACCTGGCCTGAAACCCAGGCATGTGCCCTGACTGGGAATCAAATCGGCCACCTTTGGGTTCACAGGCTGGCACTCAGTCCACTGAGCCACACCAGCTGGGACGATTCCTGATATCCCAAGTGGTCTATTCCTGTGATATTGTGATTTATGTAACAAATATGTATATATTTTGTCTTCGTCCCTGTTTCTAGCACAGAGCCTCTAAAACCCTAGAGATCTCCGAAGTGTGAGAGTAGTAAAGGTGTCTTTTCTCATGTTATGACGTGACTTCTGGAAAGCATTTAAGAAAGCGGACTGTTTGCAGGAGAACCAATCATGTAATTTGAGGGCTGGAACTTTTAGTCCCATCCCCAGACATGGGGGAGCAGAGAAGGGCTGGAGATTAAGTTCAGTTACCAATGACCACTGTTTAATCGTCATGCCTATGTAATGAAGCCTCCATAGAACTCTCAAAAGGACAGGGTTTAGAGAGCTTCCAGGTGGTTGAACACGTGGAGGTTTGAGGAAAGTGATGCACTCTGGAGAGGGCGTGAACCTCCAATGCCCTTTCCCCCATACTTTGTCTTATGCACCTTTTCATCTGGCTGTTGATTTCTATCCTTTAATACCCTTTGTAGTAAACTGGTAATACTGTGAGTCCTGAGTTCTGAGTGTCCTGAGTTCTGTGAGCTGCTCTAGCAAATTAATTGAACCCAAGAAAGGGGTGGTGGGAATCTCTGGTTTATATAGACAGCTGGTCAGAAGCACAGGTAACAACCTCGGTGTGCAACTGGCATCTGAGGTGGAGAGCAGCCTTGTGGGACTGTGCGCTTACCCTGTGAATTCTGATGCTGTCTCTGGGTACGTAGGGTCAGAATTGAGCTGAATTGCAGGACGCCCAGCAGGCATTGGGGAAATCCTGGTGGCCTGGGGAGGGGGGAGACCTCACATTGGAATTGGGTGCAGGATTATTCATCTCTAAGGATAGTCAGACAGGTTTTAGAATGGACCCCTAGGAGCCTCAAGTTTTACATTTTTAAAATAATTCTGTCAGAGGAAGTAAAATTGTATTTCACTTCAGTACTATAAGAGTTAATTTCCAGTTAGATTTAAAAATTCCCGGTGAGATATTCTGGAGTTTTAGTGTCTGTGTTTTCTAAACCGACAGACACCAATTCATTCCAATTGCACCGTGGTCTCTATAAGGCAAAATTGAATGGTTGTGGTATCACATGGACCTCTGACCTTTTGGGTTTTGTTCTTAATCTAAATTCCTCAGCAGAATTTTTACTTTTGTAAATACTTTCACTGTTCTAAGGAATTGTTCATTATTAAAAAATCATAGGTTTTGATTACCATTTAACTTCCTTTATTCTTAAAATGATGACTTAATACTTTTGTTATTTATTTTCACTGAAAGATATAAGAGAATTGATTTTTTTCTGGGCACATTTTTATGTATTTTTATACTAACAGATGAAGCATGGTCTGGTTTTCAACCAGCTGGGTTTTCAAAACATTTTTTCCAGACAAAAATTCTAACTTCAAAATAGTGCAAATTATTAGAACTCCACTGAGGATATTTAGTGCTTCTCTAAGATTTTGGAGCAATCCTGGGAAGAAATCTGTAGCTTTAAGTTCCAAAATTCCCATGGCTTAATCCTTCAGGAGTAATAAAGGAAAAAGAGGTAATCTTAATGAGCAAGCTTGCTTCATCCCATACAAATGATTCCCATTTCTATTCAGTCTCATCTTAGAAAATAAATACTTTCCTCTAGAAACTAAGAATGAATCAGAATGACTTATTGATTCCTGCAGAAGCCCACTACAGAAAAATTCATTCAAATGTCACTCCAGGTTTAAATTTGCTGGAAACTATTAGCAGAATCATTGGAAGGGATTTTCCTAATAGTACTTCCAGTTGAAGTGTTGGGAGAGACTTGAATTACAGTACACAAATACAAAAAAATAGTTATTTTTACCGTGGGCCAAAGCATGTCAGAGAGAGAGTTGTTCACACACAAACCAATCTAGAGTACTAATCTAGCTCATGAGATGCTATATAGTTTGTCCCAGGTCCCTGCATGTCTGATGAAGGTGAACCTGAGCGTACTCACATTTGGCATGTGGCAGAAGGCCACAGAATAGAGGCAGAAACTCCCCATCGAGAGACTTGGCTTAACTTGCACAATCTCTTCTCTGAGATTTATTTTCTTTTGTATATAACTGGGCTCAGTGATTTTTAAATTTCGTTCCATCTCAAAAACTCTATTCTCTCATCAGTTGCATGTTCTTAATTATGAGCCCAAAGACTTCTTTTGAGCTAAATCCTGATGGAAAGAGCACTTAGCAAACTCCTAAACGTTGCGGAACAGCCTGAGGGAGCATGACAAAAGGCGGAGGCATAGCATTTTCGGACTCTCTTATCACGTTCTCAGGGTTTGAGTTCCAGCTTCTTCACTCAAGAAGTGTAACTTGGGATGGCTCACTTCGTCTTGGTGAGCCCAGTTTCTTTATTTCAAATGAGGGTGATAATAGTACATGTTCATAGTTGCCATGAGTATTAAATGAGATAATCTTAGAAAACCTTTAGTCATATGCATTTTTCGTAGACAGTGTGTACCCTGTGTGAAACACTCAGGATGGATAAAAGAAATGCAATTTTAGAAATAATGGGAGAGGGTGGGGGTGGGAACATCTGTAATAGTGTCAACAATAAAAATAAAGTTAAGAGAAATAATATGGGATTTATCAAAGAACACTAAGTTAATACAATTTTTGAATGGCTACTGCTTCTGTGTCTGATGTTGGCCTTGAAGTAGTCAGAAAAAAAATATCAAGAAGGAAAGATGGGTGTGAAGTGGGGGAAAGCAAGGACAAAGGAGGACACACAAGGATGAGCTGGGACCCATCTCTGTGCCCTTAACCCTCCCATTGCAATGATGTGAGTGTCCTGTGGGAGCAGAAGGAGCAGTATGCTAGGTTATTGCCCCGCAGAAACAGTGAGCCACAGCAGATAAGCAATGTGTGTGAGTGGCCACCCTGCTTGATGTCCTGCACTTCCCTTCTGAGCACAAAGACAATATGGCCTTCCGAATCTGTGTCAAGTGTCCCTTCTGTCCCATGTTAACCGGGCATCATGCAAGGAAGGGAATTCTGGGAAATAGAGGTTCTAGCTCAGCTAAGTTGACACAGTCTGAGTATCCTGGGCTAAGTTAGCTATTACCATTGCTTTTCATTTTCAGAAAAACGTCTCTAAGATTCCTATGTAAAATTGCCCTTCCCACCCCAAGCCATTCTCTATCGTGATCTGTGTGAAGCCATCTTATTTGTTTATTTACATAGTATTGACATCCTCATATTGTCTTGCCAGACTAGAATAAAAGCTCCATAAAGGTGGGAGTGTGGTTATCTTTGTCATTGTTACATACTCAGAACCCAGAAATGTACCTAGAATATTGTGGATACTTAGGAAAAGTTTGATGAAGATGGTCAAACTGTAACGTGAATCAAAGTTGGAGCCTTTTTGGAAATTTTACATCCTCGATCTGATTTTAATGTTTAGATTGTTATAAAAGGTATGCACAAATTCTGGATGTTAATACATGCAATGCTGAGCTTTCTGTATATTGAACTAGCTAGGGCAACATTGGCTGCTATAACCAATAAAGCCCCAGATTTCAGTGGCTTCTCATAATACATGTTTTTATGAACTCATGGGTCCTCCTGTTTGATAGGTGGCTTTCCTTCTCATTGTAACTTTGTGAGCTAAGCTCTTTCACATGTCCACTCTCCCGGAAGACACTGTTATTCCTTGCTTCCAGCAAATAGAAGCTGGGGACGAGGCACACTGGTGCTTAAAAGTCCTGGCCTGGAGGAGATGCATGCCTATTTCACACACATTTCACTGGTGAGAAGTGGTTACATAACACCCCTGGAAGCAAAGGTACTAGGAAATGTAGTTCCTGTGTGGGAAGCTGCTTCCCGTGGGCAACACCGTGCTAAGGAGGGGACACCAGCTTTATTGGATAGCTAGATGTCTCCGCCACCCTTATATTGTTAGTTGAAATCATAGCATTCTTATAAGTTTGGTATTGTTGATGTTCCCATCTTACATATGAAGAAATTTATGTGTTTTTATGTAACCTGTGCAAGGTCATACAATTAAGAATAACGATTTTCAACCAAAGAGATTAAAAAACTGCAGTCTTAACCCCACAGTATACTTCCTCTTGGTTCACATGAAAGTTCTAACTAGCTGGACTACATTCTTGGAAAATTTCAACTAGTGTTCCTATAGATAAAGCCAATTAGAGAATGCCTATAATCTATAATAAGTTACAGGTCAAATTTTCAAAAGATCGGGGTTTAAATTTTTATGGATAGTCTCACATCATTATATGGCTATTATTTTTGAAAGTTGACCAATTAATGTTGCCTCAATATAGAAAATAAGTTTAATCAGTTTGAATCTTATTTCTTAAAATGGATACTTGGATGGGTACCTTTGAACCATCAAAGAATTTGGATTATTGATCATAAAAAATCAGTCAGTTTACATTGGCATTCCACATATTGCCAAGTTGTGAGGAGGAATGGAAACCTGTGGCCTCTGGTTCCATTGGGCCATATCAGTGGCACAAAAGTATGTGAGCATTTCTTGAGGAATTGCAGTGTCTGTATCGATGGAAATCAGAGCTGAACCATGCAAGTGGGTCTGAAAACTGCCAACCCATTGGTTTAAAATCAAACCCGAAGTTGGTGTTTACTATTTTAGCTCATTGATTCTCCTTTTAGATAAGAGGTTGTATATGTAATGTCTAGAAGGTATCCAGTCATGTAATATGAAAAATAGAGACATGTATTGAAGAAGATACAAGATACAAGAAACATTGTATAAAGGACAATGATGTCAGTCCCTTTCAAACTGTGCGGGACCTCACCCAGTTCTCCCACTTGCCATCAGCTGACCAATCATATTTTCCTGAATCTCATCGACGATCTGAAACCTCTTCCTTTTCAAAGTTGGGAAAAGCCAGGAGTTGCGGGGCACAAAATCTGGGTGGTAGGGAGACTGATTCACCTGGGTGATTTGATGTTTCGCCAAAAAGCTCTGCATGAGATGTGACGCATGAGCGGGTGCGTTGTCATGATGAAGCTGCCAGTCACCACTTGCCCATAGCTGCAGCCTTCTGAATCATCTGAATAGTTTCTACGGAGGAATGCTCAAGCTTAATGCAAAAAATTGATGCAGATTTGTTGCTCTACTTGCTCAGTCATTTTGAATGCAATGGCCACATAGTACACATGCTCACTCTACAGCCCTGCTGACTAGTACAGTGAATTTGTCATTGTTCACGCATGTGCATTCCAGGCCACTCTCCTTGGCTGCCAGGTTACACTGATGTCATGCAAACCCTTCTTATATTAACAATGGCTGTTTTTTTTCTAGACAGACCTCATATGCCAAAAGGATATTTCAAAATCTATGTATAATATACAGATTCATAAACTTAACAGGTGCTTTAGAAACTGCAACCAGAATCTCTGGTTTAAGACCATGGGGATTATTAGAAATTCTTCTCTACTTCTTACTTTGAAACCAAAAGGAAAAAAAGCATATGTGTAATCTAAGGGAACATCAGAATAAATATTTATAGCCTGGATATATGCACATTTATTTGTCACTCAAATAACGTGAATTCAAACTGCCACGAATAACAAATACCCAAGAACATTATGTTGCTTATTGTTACGGGCTTGGCCTACCAGGTACAGCTTTTGTGACCTTAGAAACAAGCAACTTCCAGATGGAAGGAAAGTGAAATCCAGACTAAAAAATTCTAGTAAATGATAGTGAAATAGAAAAGGATAGATGAGTATAAAAAGAGAAGTCCATGCTAATGATTCATAAAAATCATCCAGGAAAAGCCAGATGTGTGATACTTGTTAAAATTATGGAAGAACCTTTCATCCTGTGGAGTTTATTGTTGGTCTAATAATAATGATGTTAATTTAGCAGAAAAGTTGACTTACAATGCAGCTAGCTGTGTGGCATAGCTGAGAGCTAGAGAGAGTATGGAATTAATATTGAGACTAGATTTTGGTTCAGATTCTAGCTCTGGCTACTTATCTATCCTTGAGGAACTAGTGTAGCCTCTCTAAGCCTTAGGTTTCTCATCTGTAAATGGAGGGGTCGGACTGATTAAATCAAATATTCGTTTAAACCTCTTGGTATGGTACTTGGCATGTATTAATGTTCAGTGAATGATAATTGTGAATTTAAATTTTTCAGTCAAGTTTTACATTAAAAAATGTGCATGTTTTAAATAAACCAGACTCCATAAAAGTTCCTGCTTTCTAGAATATTTGCAATTGTCTGGGTACTAAGTTCTTGACACAGCTTGTCTGATATGATGGTAATTTGGTATCCAGGACTCTGGGTCTCCTTTGTCAGGCATTCTCCTCTGTTTGTTTTAAATGACACTAGAATCCTCCCTAATGGAGGTGCAGTGGGGGTGAGGGGGGGAGGGTGGGAGGCAGCAGTTCTTAAAGACCGACTTGGTGGATAGGAGGAACTAAGCATCCACTGCAACTGTCTAGGGTCAGAACATTGAAGAGGACTTTGGTTAGAATGTCAGATCCAGGAGGTTATGAGAAATAAAATTTCACTGCTTTTATCTCAGCATCGTTGTCCAAAGGAGCCAACGGGATTTCTTATTTCAAAGCTTCACCTGTCATAGATTTACAGGAGAGGTTTGCAAATGCAGAACCAAGATTATGATCAACAAAGATCATACTAATTATCAAAACTGTGCACCTTCCTGAAGCTCTCCCCCTTTTGCATGTCTAACCATCCAGGCGCCTATGCCTTTCCTTTAAAGCTAATACATCACCACTGAATTAAAATGCAGCAATTATTTATGACCTTTCAGTGCATTTCTTTTTTCTTGCCTATGTCTGATATTACAACTTTTGATAGCTAGGCAGTTAAATGAGAAAGACAATCTTCTGTATCAAGATTTAGACTGAGGCAACTTACATTCCTAATGGTGTAAGCACTTTTGTCTGGTACTAGTAGAGTGGATACATATGAGGGCTGTTAATTTAGCTCTAATGTGGGCTGCATGGGAAAAGCTATAGGGGTTCTATTTAGTTGGTAGTAAACAACTTTGGAATCAATGTGTTTTCTTTCACTGAAGACTTGCTTAGTGCATTGGAAAAAAATTCTATTAGTTTGCTTCATTTAGTAGTCACCACGCAGCCTGATGCGTGAGCCAGTGGCCCCCATTAAGGTTTGTAGCAAAATGAACCGAGCCATCTGAATTCAACCCCAGTGTCATCATTTAGCAAGCCAGACAGAGCCATGATTTAGGATTTTCCCAACATTTTATGGCAATTTGTTTCATTTGCCACAGGCCCGTAATGATGCAAATTGCCATAAAGTGGGATAATCAGGCTGTAGAAGTGTCATAAAACTGCAGGAGAAACAAATTTCCATCTTGGAACTTTGCGTGCCTATGAATGTGGGAGAGCATGAATGTGGACCGGCTTTGCTGGTGTTATCTGGTTGCCAAGCTCTGTGCCAAGTAGAAATGATTCCATTTTGTCAATTTGTACTCATTTTGAAGCCAGAGAATGTGAGAGAAAGAGGACCTGAAACTATAAGGAAGCACCAGGCCGGTTTCCTCAGGTGCCTGGGCTGTGGTCCTGGGCAGCATGGTCCAGCAAAGAGGAGGCCAAATGTGTGCCATTAGGTCGATGGAGGGTAAGGTAAAGGGCTGTTAGGGGTTGGAGTGTTTTGGCCTTTTGGAATGTCATGGTACTTCTCCTGATATGTTTTGGGATCCCTGCCCTGCCTTGAACAGCCCTGCCTCTCTCCTGCCATGAACAGCCTGTCCCACAGTGGGAACTAGCAGGCTGGCAGTGGCATTGCTAGATCAAAGCTCTTGGGCCCTGCTGAGAACTGGGACACGGTGGAGAAGAAAGAGTCCATTCTCACATGTTCATTGCTTGCCCTTGGAAGTGAAAATGGATTTTTTTTCTGCTTGAGGAACAGATTCCCTTTGATTCTCTGCTTTATTGTTTCTGCATTTTCTTCTTCTCACCGCATTTCTACCCCATGGATCATTTACATGTTTATGGTGTCATCCCTTGAAGGGCTAAGCAGCCTGAAACTTCCAGGTGTCGCTCTACAGCTGACAATGGGGTCGTTTCCTTCTAACCTTTGTTTGGGTGTTGTCCCTTTTGCTTCCTCTTTTGTAATATTACATTAATAGCATCCTTTGAAAGTTCCCTCAGGACACATTGCATAGCTTCACTCCTGCGAACGGAAGTGTTTTTGACAGATATTTTAATAACATTTTAGCTCTTGTCAAACTGCTAGGGGTAACAGCTATAATCATTGCTTCCTTCAAAAATAATGTAAAACATATCTCTGGAAGAGTTTCTCTAGAATTTTTCTGATTTTATTTTATAAACTGTATTTATCGTGGACGTCCCAATGAACAAACCTGTTACCCAGTTTTGATGTGAAAAGTCACCAAGAAAGGTGATGAACGAATGGTCTCTCTCTGGCCCTCACCATGGTAACACATATAGTATTTTCATGTTCTTATGTTTTCTATCTAACTCAGGATTTTTTTCTGTGATGTTCTTTTGGAATTTAATATACTTAGAATATGAAGGGTATTGCTTGGTCTCTGTTAATAATAGCTAATGATCGCAGACTTTTATTGAGAGTGCACAATATACCGTGCTTTGTAGTATTCCTTTAAATGCATTTCAATTAATTTCAAAAACAGCTCTATGAGATGTTTTCCTCTAGAAGTACTTCTTTTTTCTATTTTAAGCAACCAAATATAAACACGTGGATTGATTCCCTTTCCAGCAGAGGGCAAGCTATACTGGGTTCCACATTCATAAGATGATGCCTTGCAGGATACACAGTCAATCTTGATAACTGTGCATTTAAGTATAAGGCAGGAATTGACATTTAGAAATTGGAAAATGACTGAAAAAGTACATGACATTTGGAATACCTGAAAACATTAATTCATTGAGAGTGCATACGGTATTAGTGAAACAACTGAACTTGGTATTTGGTAGCTCTCAGATGGAGGGTTTTTCTTGAATGGTGCCCCCTAAAGTTAAAGTGCAAAGAGTCAGCCTTTGCCTTTGGTGCCTCTTCATACTTCCTTCATGCCGTCTTTGTCCATAAAGTCCTTTTCCTCTCCAAGTTTCCGCTGTTCTCGGGGTATCCTATTGGTTTTATTTCTCCATGGCTTGCTCCAGGTCCAGCAGGACCTGCTTCCTACTGCTCTGCCTATAGACACTCAGTTCATGGCTCTGCCAAACATCATCTGATTAGGTAAACTCAAGGGTCTCAAATGGTAAGTGGGACTGTAGGAGGATGAAACATCTTGATGAAACTCTAAAATTAAATAGGGAGAGTGGCTGCAGGTATAGAAATAAAGATGAGAGTACATGACAATTGTCCACAACAGAAAACAACTTGAAAATGGATATAATATATTAATTTGTAATTCACTTGTCTATCAATGAGAAGATGATTTGGAGATCTCAGTACCAAGAGGGACATACAACTTTGTATGTACCAAGAGAACAAAGAGATGAAAATTTGGGGCAACCCATAAATCCAAGGATTGAACCTCATTAACAGAGTATTGAGTGAAAACAAAAGGAGGGAGAAATAAAAGTGGTATTTCTGTTGGATGGGGCTACAGGTTTTCTAAGCAAACATTCCAGATGTAATCACAGAACTATCACGGAGATGAAATATAATAGTGATAGGAGACTACAGTAAGTGGGATATTGCTTAGGAGTCTTACTCAGCCAAATATAGAATGTGTGATCACTTTTTCCTTACCTTACTCAGTAGAATTATCTCTTTAAAAATAAAGACCTGGCCATGAGATCACTGGTCTATGCCCAATTCAGATAAAAGGAGAGGAAGTTTGAAAGTGTAACTTATTTGAGTTCCTGCCTGTTATGTACCAAAAATTGTGTGTGATAGGGATGCTATAGAGATGCAAACATGTTTCCAGGGATATAGTGGGCAGAGGGTCCTAGATTTGGGAAATGTAGATTTTAGAAATTAGAGATAAATCACAAGCAAGATGAAGATCTTAAAATTGAATTCTTACCATTGCAAGGGGGAATTTCACAACATCTAATACATGTGTCGATCCGTTTCAACTGTGATAAAGAGGTAAGATAATATTTTTGGTGTAAAATATTTATTTTCAGTATGTGAATCTCCAAGGTAGCTAGGTACAGACCAACACTGCTTAACGGGCCATTGTGTGGCCATTAAAAACTGCTAGTATTTGATTGACTTTTTCTCCCTAAACAAGCAGCTGTTTTTGAGCCGCTACTGCTCTGAGTTCATCTGAAGGGTGAATGAGTCGACAGAAGGCTCTGCTTCCACTTCTGATGCAGCAGTCTTAGAGACAGTGTTCTGGTGGGACCTGACCCGGCTGTAACGCACAGGATCAATGCTGGGAAAGGGAACGCTGAAAGAGGCGTGCAACCCAGCCACGAACAGGGCTGTGTTCAGAGTCTAGATTTATTACATTTGGGTGATGAGTACATGCAAAGTGATTTCTCTAACACGCTCCAGACTGAAACTAGCAACTCTCTGCAGGGAGAAAATGTTCATTCTGTGAGAATTGTTTGACCTGGAACCAAGAGTGAGGAAATAGGAGGGCAAGGATCAATGTTCAATCCTTTACTGCCCACTACATCAGTAAATTGGCTCTTTGTCCTTTTCTTTTTTATAAATAAGACCTGATATTAACTGGGCTCAAATTGGTTGATTCATAATATTTAAATGGAATGCTTGAAATTATTCCTAAACTATACATACAAACCATAAAATTGTGAGGGGTGGAAAAGGATAGTGTAGGAGATAAAAGGTATGTCATTCAGCCAATGCTGGCCAAGGAGAGCAGCAGGAAATCTATGAGAATACTTTCAAGAGAGAAAATTCAGAATTAGTTGAGACTGGTGGAAAAGCAGGAGGGTCCATAACAATGAAAATGTTTAAGAAATGTATTTGATGCATAGATGATTTTTATAGATTAAAAAAACTGGTTGTCTCTGAGTCGCGGTACTGGGGAATTTTTATCATATGTGCTTGGCGGCTTTTCAAATAATTAAAATGGATTATGGAAGGAATAGGTCTGTGGTAAATACTGCTCATTGTTTCTTGTCTACTCTCCACTCTCAGGCAGGGATCAGGTTCTGCTAATGACGTGTGAACAGAAGGAAGTTACACTTGCAGGTCCCGTTTTCCAAGGGAGGGAACATGCCCTCCCCTTCACCTCTTCCCCTCCTGTTGGCTGCAACATGAGTTGCCTTGGACCATCTGGTATCAAAGCTTGAGGGATGGTGGAGCAATAAGACAGAAGGATCTTTGGCTGCTCTTGACTTTGTGGAGCAGAGCTGTCATACCAACAAGGGCTTTTATGTAACACCAAGAAACATCCTGTATCTCATGTAATCCATTATTATATCCGATGTCTGCCATGCCTGTCAAAGGTATATTTTAACTAATAAGATGACTGAATTTGGCTACTCACCATAACAAAATATGGAAACAACTTAAGTGTACATCAATTGATGAATGAATAAAAAAGATGTGATACACACACATATAAATAATTCGGCCATGAGAATGAGAGAAAAGGAAATCCAACTATTTGCAAAACATGGATGATGGACATTCAGAGCATTATGCTAAGTGAAATAAGCCTGACAGAGGAAGACAAATACTGCATGGTATCTCTTATATGTGGGCTCTTTTAAAAAAGCCAACTCATAGAAACATAGAGTAGAAAAGTGGTTGCCAGCAGCTGAGGGGTGGAGGTAGAAATAGGGAGAAGTTGATAAAAGGAGCCAAACCTTCAGCTATAAGAAAAGGCCTGAGAATTTAATACAAAATTGGTGACTATAGTTGACAATACTGTATCGTATAATTGAAATTTATTGAGAGTAGAACTTAAATGTTTTCACACAAAAAAAGATAATTATGTGTGGTAATGGTTGTGTTAATTAACTAGATGGCAGGAATCCTTTAACAATGTATATGCAAATCACTACACTGTATACTTTAAATATATCACAACTTTATTTGTCAATTATACTTCAGTCAAGCAGAAAAAAAGATGGATGCTGTTGATCTTTGTACCAAAAGCTAAGGCATTTTTTACTTTTATTTTCCTTTTAACAGGTGAGGAGGAAAAAGGGAAAATAGAAGAGAAAGGGAAAAAATATGGCAAGGGATGTTTTTTTAGGGAACTTAGTGGCTACAGAGAGCAAAGCACAGTAGTGTGCTGGGTAATGTTTGTCATTGTAACTGCTGCCAGTTCATGGGGCAAATACTCCCAAGGGGCCCATTTTCAAGCTACCAATATGATATCACTGAATGCAGAGTTGGAAAGAGATGCTAACTTGAACTTCCTAGAGCTGGTATGTATCAATTCTATATACATACCCCTTTGTACTGATTAGCAAAGCAAGAACTCCAGTTAACATGGATTAGGGTAAAGTTAATAATAGCTAGCAAGATACTTTGGATGGATAAAGGGACTATGCTGTTTGCTGTGGAGGAAAGAAGTTTTATTCAAATTATAAAGGTATTTAACAATGACAGTGAAAATTGTCAATACCTATGAGAACAATTTAGGCCTAAGTGGCTGAATTTCTTTAAAAGTCTTTAATATTTTGGAGGATAAAATAAATTGTATAAATGATTATTGTTGAGCAGGTCATATTTGTATTTTTATTTTAACCAAAGGATATATTTTTATGGAAAAAATAAGGTGCTAATAAAATATTTGTCAATTATACTTTAATCAAACTGAAGGAAAATAAAGCCACCGATTGCAGTAGATGTTTCATTAATAAATGAAGTAACGAGGTGCACTGCAGACCAATGCCATTTTTTTTCATTCAGTCAACAGAATGGACTTTATATCTAAAAGGGATGAAAAATATTTGTGAGAGGATACCGGTGTCAAAGTTAGGTGCAGCCTGTCCCTTGCTCATGTATGTATCAAAGCCAAGATAAATACATGGCTATCATAAAACATTAGTTAATACTGAAAGAGTTAAAAAGATCTAGATCTGGAATGATGTGGTGAATCCAGCAAGACCAAACTTAATAGGCAAAATTGCTAAGTCACGGAATTGGGGCCAATACTCTAACTACCCAAATATAAGTAATTTCAGGTGATTGTAATCTTAATATAAGTCCTCAATCTTCTGTATTATGTGGATACTCCAAATCAAATTTAACCTTAGGGTGCACTAACTGGAGTGCATTGTACTATCTGTAGGAAAGGAAACAATCATTTTATTGTACTTTTCACCTATCCATTAATTTTTCTCATTCATCACATTCATCTATCCACTCACTCTCATTCATTGACTCTATTAGTATTGATTGAGGATCTCTAATGTCAGATAAGTGATGGATACAGAGTCATAGATAGGCACAGTGCATACCCCTACAGTGCTTATATTCAGTCTGTTATTTTTAGACCATATATAAAGTACAGTGGTGGGCACTGGATATGACTTTAAAGGAATTGACAAGAAAGTTGAATCTGCCCACAGGCCAGTGAAGAAATTGGTCTGAAGTATATGTAGTCATGTAAGAAGAGTTGAAATAACTGTAGGAGAAAAGAGTTTCAGAGCTTATCATAGCTCTCTGCAAACATATAAGCAGTTGACATAGAGCAATTCTCATATAGTACATATAAGAAGTGAAAAAAAAGTAATTAAATCTAGCTGAGTTGCTAGAGGAAGAGAAAATTAGGGAAGGTTTAGCCAAGGACATAATTCTTAAAAAAATTTTTTTATTGTATTCTTCCATTACCTTTTAACCCCCTTATGCCCCTCCCCCCTGCAATCACAACACTGTTGTCCATGTCCATGAGTCCTTTTTCCTTTTTTACTTGATCCCTCTTCCCCCTGAAGGAGATGAATCTTAATCTGACTCTTTTTTTTTAAAAATATTTTGTTTATTTTTAGACAGAGGGGAAGGGAAGGAGAAAGAGAGGGGAGGAACATCAATGTGTGGTTGCCTTTCATGTGCCCCCTACTGGAGACCTGGCCTACAACCCAGGTATGTTCCCTAACTGGGAGTCAATCCAGCGACCCTTTGATTAGGAGGCTGGTGCTCAATCCACTGAGCCACACCAGCCAGGTCTTAATCTGAGTCTTGAAGGGTGAATAGGAATTCATTTAGAAGAAAAGAAATAAAGAACATTTCACCCATCAGAGAGAACAGGATGTGCAAATTCTCAGAAGTAGGCAATGAAAGGGTCTTTGGTAACAGCATATATTTCTGAGTGTTTGTAGTACAGAGAATAAGAATTGAAGAGAAGAGGTGAAGAGGAGTAGCTAAGGATGAATCTAGAGAAAGTCTTGGATCAGATCATGGGAATCTTTTATGCTAGGGAGTTTAAATGCTATTTGAAGGCAGTGGGAGAGTGGGTGGGCATGAAAGTATTATAGGCAGGGGAGTGACATTCTCAGATTTATATTTCAGAATGATCACACTGGTGTCATTGTGGAGGAAGGATTTAGAGGAGGGCAAGATTCCTAACTGGAAGGTAAAGAGGAGTTTCTGATGAGGACTGATACTGAGACAGTATTTTTGAGGTTGAGTTTCTCGTAGAGAGTCTGAAATACATTCTTTGTAGCTGTGGTTCTCTTACACTGAACTGGGTTAAGGGTCCAAAAAAGGTGTTTCTTCATTCAGGCCACTTTTGTAGTCAGAGTGCAGAGTATATAGGTTTTTCTTGGTGTGTCCAGGGAATCTGAGCATTTTAATTAATTAATCAAATGTGTATTAAATACTTGGCAGGTGACAGTCACGATCTTGTCATGGAAATACTGCAGATATACAGATAAGTTCTCAAGAAGCAGAGGGGAGAAATAGAGACAAGCAATGAACAACACAAGAAAGATAATTTTAGATACTTTTAAGTGCTGTGGAATTACCAAAACAGGTAGTGTGATAGGCAATATCTTGTGCAGAGGTATGTTTGTCAGGTGGGCTGGTCGGGCAGACTTCTCTGAGCAGGTGATAATTTGAATTGAAACCTGAATGATGAGGAGAAAGTGACCATCTTTAAATCAGAGAGAGGATCTTTAAGGCAGAATGGACCACAGGATCAAAGGACATGAGGAATTATTTTGTCATGTCCAAGGACCAGGAAGCCCAGTGTGGAATGAACACATTCAGTGAGAGTAGCACTAGACGAGGTCAGAAAGGGAAGAAAATGACAAGCATAATGCATCATATGGTTCATAAGGCCTTTGTATGAGGCTGGGATCTCACCTTATCTGTATTGTAAAGGAATCACTCTGGCTCCTTCTAGTAGGGGGTGGATTGGAGTGAGATGAGAAAAGGAACAAAGGGACCCAACAAAGTTTATTGCAATGTCCATATGAAAAAAGAGTGACCTCTCCTATGGTGATGGGAACAGCAATGGAGAAAAGTTGGTGGCGTCTGGAGGACGAACCAAAAGAACTTGCTGATGGATTGGAGATGGGGGGGGGGCAGAGGGAAAAGAGACATCAACAGTGAGACCACGCTTTTGTGCTGAGTCAAATGTGCCTGTTTAGGGGGATGTGCGAGGCTGCGAGCACTAAATAATTGGATGGGAAAATTAAGAGTTGTGTTTTATCCATCTCAGCTTTGAGATGCAGGTTGGGCTTCAAAGTGAAGATGTCCAAAAGGGGGTTGCATACATAAATCTGAAGCTCGGTGGTGAGGTCCAAGCTGGAGCTAGGAATTCACAAGTTATTGGTACTAAATTTATGATGGTCTGAATGGCTGCTCACAGGGTGTTCACTTGGTCAAGTGATGATGGTCTCTGCCAGCTCACTTTATCAGCATGGCATCTGCCAGTTGGTTGATACTCAATGACTGCTTACTGCCCTGAACGATATCCTAGACTGCTCCAGAATATTAAAGATAAATGCATAAGTTCCAAGTGTTTTGGCTACTTCCTACCAAAAAAAGTATCTTTGCTCCAGGGTTAAATTTTGGGAGAGCATATAGGGAAGAGGTAGAGAAGAATGTTCCCCACTTTGTGTTTGGGGAACATGCCCTTTGGGCACCCTGAGAGAAGTTTAGAAGGATGTTTCTTTTCTCTCCCCTTTCTGTACTTAGATCTTATTAGCTTCTAAAGAGAATTCAAGCATTGCATCTATAGTCCTGCTAGTTGATTTTAAGTGTATTTCAAACTCTGAAAGTTTAAGCCATACAAAAATTGCTCCTCTTTATAACAACATATTCTCAGTATTCACAACTAAATCTACATCACAATGGGAGTTAGTATCAAGGAACTGCAGAGACTTGGATGCGTATCCCGATGTCAGTGTTCTTTTTCTTCTCCCTATTTTGTCCTAGAAATTTTGATTTCTGCCTCAATCAAGAAATATCTACAGTTTAAAATTCCATTTAGCATTTGTTCAGTAATCTGAATTTTAGTTTGCAGTCCTGGAAATAGAAGCACGAATAGAGTAAAGAAGGCACAAGAACTTAATATTTTTCCCTTTGTTTTTTGAACACCAGTTCAAGTATCAACTAATTGGGGGTCTCTGGGTACCAACTTTTACTGCTTTTTCTTATTGCTGGCACTCTCTGTAAAGACAGACTAATCATATACTCCGTGCTTCTTTTCCTCTTGTATTTTCAAATCTTTATTTTCTTTCACATATGTTTTTGGAATGCAAGTAATCAACAAGATTTGGAAGGGACAAGCATGTCGTCATGACTATATGGCTGGTCCCAAGGGAAGGGAAAACGCTATCTTAGTTGCCTTAAATTTATGTCTATTATGGGGCCTTTTTTCATGGCTCCGCAGACAAAATTCCAGCTGAGGTCAGCACTTAAGGCAGAATTATAGACTCTTATTGACTGGGTGGAGAAATATTTTCTATAAATACATTCCCTTCATTACCCAGAAAAGATATTAATACATCTTTCAAATTACTTAATCATAACTGTTAGGATGAAAGTAACTGATTTCTTAAAGTTTTACACAAACAATCTAGGTTTTATTTAAAATTAATGTCATAGATACTGAGGCAAAAATGTCTGCTCATTTGTTGACATGTTAATTACATTATATATATTTATTTTTACATCATGTATAATGCATTTTAATTTATTCAGTATGTTGTGATTGAGTTGTCTGTCTGGATGTTATAAAAACTTTATGAAAAGATGAAGCTCTTTGTTCCTACTGATATTTAAAACAGCTTTCAGATATTGGCCCCAGAAGTTAAAATTTTAATATTTTATTATTATTCTCCAAACAGTAGTTCAGCACTAAATTTCCTTAATGCTCGTGTCTTTTGTTTTCCATCAGACCTTATTAGTGTGCAGTAGTGATCAGCACGTGCAGCCAGTGTTCCCTCACTCTCTTTTTAGAGGAATTGTATCTTAAAGTTGGAAGAGCGTCAGAGTTCACTTCACAGGTGGGGGAACTGAGGCTAAAGAGAACTCCTCTCATCCAAATAATTAAAAATTTTTTTTTCTTCAACAAGGATATGTTTATTAACTTTGCAGAGTGGGGAGAGGTGGGGGGCAGAGAGAGAGAGAGAGAGAGAGAGAGAGAGAGAGAGAGAGAGAGATTGATTGGTTGCCTCTTGTCCAGGGATCTAACCCACAACCTACATATGTTGCGGGTTAGATCCCTGGACAAGAGGCAACCAGTCTGCTGACTGGGGATCAAACCTGCAACCTTTTGGTGTACAGGATGATACTCCAACCAAATGAACAACCTGGCCAGGGCCAGCTTATCCAAACAGTTTTATCATACAGCTCTTGCATTGTTGTAGAGAGTGACGCTGTAACGTCATGTGCATCAGAAGTAAAACAAAATCTAGACACATTGGTTGAGTTTACAAGCATATATATTGAACCTCAGGATCCCCATGTTATGAGCATTCACTCAAAATGGGTATCAAAAATGACCAAGAAGTTGCCTGTAAGGACATGACCCAGTGGAGGGAAGGCTGAGGATGTGTCCAACTGAATTTTTGTTTAAAAATGGTGGCTTACTTGGCAAATGCCTTAGTCTTTTCTTGTGTCAGCCCAAATTCCTGCACATCTCCTGTGCTGTGTTTATTTCTAGTAGCATGACCTTCCCAAGAGGGCATGGCCAGACAATTTGTTTAAATACAGAAACAGGCAAGGCAATGGAAGAAAAGGTGGTTTCAATAATGTGACTCAGAAAGGATGACAGATTTTATGACTTCTGAGCATTGGGGGAGACTTTTTTTCATTGTTTTCAGTCTTCACTACTCTCCTCAAATTAAAAAGCCAAGAACAGCTTGAAAAGAGACTTACAATAGTGTAATTTACAGCATGAGCGGCAGACACGCTCCCCAGAACAGCGGAGCCATCTTGGTGCAATGTTTTGCAGAGTGCACATCTAAATTTCCACCCTGTACACAGTTCTGTGCGGCGTGTTACAGAACCATGGATGGCTGCAATGATAGAAATGTAGTTAGCGAAGCTCATTTATAAACTCTTTGAGAAATTGCAGAAAGCAAGACAGATTTTTTGTCACTACTATTCAAAGTTTTGATGTAGGAGAATGACATTGCAGCTGAGGTTGCTTATAGGGGAATAGGTGGACAAGTGTATCCCACTTGGCAATTGCAGTTATTTCAATGCTTAGAAGAAGCATAACTTTTAAAAAATATATTTTATTTTTATTAAAAAAATAATATATTTATTTTTAGTGAGAAGAGAAAGGAGGGAGAAAGGGAGGGAAACATCCACGTGCGAGAGATAAATCTATCAGTTGCCTCTCATGCACCCCCCCCCAACTGGGGACCTGACCTGCAACCCAGGCATGTGCCCTGACATGGAATTGAAACAGTGACCTTTTGGTCACAGGCTACACTCAATCCACTGAGAGCCACACTAGCCAGGGCTAAAATATATTTTATTGATTATGCTATTACCATTGTCCCATTTTTTCTCTCCCCTTTACCCCCCTCTAGCCCGCACCCCCTCCCTCTAACAGTCCCTTCCCTGCTTACTTCATGTTCATGAGTCATAAATATAACTTCTTTGGCTTCTCCATTTCTTATACTATTCTTAACCTCCTCCTGTTTATTTTGTACCTACCAATTATGCTTCTTATTCCCTGTACCTTTTCCCCCATTCTTCCCCCTCCCCCTTCCTGCTGATAACCCTCCTTGTGGTCTCCATTTCTGTGATTCTGTTCCTGTTCTAATTTTTTGCTTAGTGTGTTTTTGTTCTTTTTAGGTTCAGTTGTTGATAGTTGTGAGTTTGTTGTCATTTTGCTGTTCATAGTTAAGATCTTTTTCTTAAATATGTCCCTTTAACATTTCATAAAATAAGGGATTTGTGAAAATGAACGCCTTTAACTTTACCTTATCTGGGAAGCACTTTATCTGCCCTTCCATTCTAAATGATACCTTTGCTGGATAGAGTAATCTTGGATGTAGATCCTTGCTTTTCATGACTTAGAATACTTCTTTCCAGCCCCTTCTTGCCTGTAACATTTTTTTTGAGAAATCAGCTGATAGTCTCATGGGAACTCCTTTGTAGGTAACTGTTTGCTCTTGCTGCTTTAA
The DNA here is from genome assembly GCF_022682495.2 of Desmodus rotundus. Lineage (NCBI taxonomy): Eukaryota > Metazoa > Chordata > Mammalia > Chiroptera > Phyllostomidae > Desmodus > Desmodus rotundus. The sequence goes on along the minus strand of NC_071387.1, from coordinate 40,442,508 downwards.
GACTCTCCTTATCTTTAATCTTGGGTAATTTAATTATGGTGTGTCTTCATGTGTTCCTTCTTGGGTCCAACTTCTTTAGGACTCTCTGAACTTCCTGGACTTGCATGTCTATATCCTTTGCCAGCTTGGGGAAGTTTTCCATCATTATTTTTCAAATAACTTTTCAATTTCTTGCTCTTCTTCTCCTTCTGGCACTTCTATGATTCAGATGTTGGAATATTTAACATTCTCTCAGAGGTTCCTAAACTTCCCTTCATTTTTTAAATTCTTGTTTCTTCATTCTGTACAAGTTGAATGTTTATTTCTTCCTTCTATTCCAAATAATTGTTTTTTTTTCTTTGTGAAACATGATGAATTTTTGGGTAAGTCTTTTTATTTTTATTTTTTTGTTGTTGTTGTTGTTTAAGTACAGTTGTCTCCATCCCCCCCTCCCATTATTCCCCCCGGCCCCACCCTTTCCCACCTCCTACCCTCGATCCTATCCATTTTGGCTTTGCCAAGTCCTGTTTTCCTTCCCTTCACTGTGGGTTCCCGGTATGTTTTCCTTTATTTCACTTTGTATAGCCTTCACTTCTTCCTTTATTTTTCGTCTGTACTCAATCATTTCTCTGAGCCTCCTGATTACCAGTGTTTTGAACTCTGCATCTGAAAGGTTGGCTATCTCCTGGTCACTTAATTCTTTTTCTGGAGTTTTGATATTTGTCTTGGTACACCTGTTAAATTGTGTGGGGTGGAGTCTTAGGTATTCACCGGGGTGGGGCAACCCACTTCACTGCATTGTGGTGATACATGTTGAGGAGGGTTCTGAGAGGGAACAATACCACTTGCTTGGCTCTCAGCCAGCTTTCAGTCACTTCCCCCGCTACCCAGAAGTGAATTGCACCTTTCTCGTGCTGATTCCCTGGTGGGTGGGTTAGTGTACCTTCTAGGGCCTGGTGCGTCCCTCCCACAGACTCTCCTGTGAGACTGGGAGTTTCTCCCACAGCCACAGCCCCCACAAGTTTTACAGCCTGAGGTTTTAAGGCTTTATTTACCCATGCTGCAACCCTGGGTTGTATAATCTGTCTTACTTCACAGTTGTTCTTCTTGGTTTATCTGTATGTAAATGTGGGACTGCCTGGTCCACCAGTTCCCACCTTGTCACCCATCCTCTCCACCCTAGCTGCTTGTCTCTGCCACTCTTGCCAGTCTGGATGAATATTTCTTCTTTAACTTCTTGGTTGTTGAACTTCCATACCGTTTGATTTTCTGGCAGTTCTGGTTGGTTTTTGTTTTTAAATTGTTTGTTGTCCCTCTTTTGGTTGTGTGAAGAAGCAAAGTAGATCTACCTACACCTCCATCTTGTCTGGAACTCTCAACAATATTTTCACATCCAGAAAAGATGTCTATGTTAGCTTTAGAAGTTTAAAGATATAGTTGTGTTTTAAATTTGCATTTTTTCAGTTTAATTGAAATTTTATTATATTTGTATTTTCTCTAGATCCTGATCTTGGAAATGAATACAAATTTACATTTATATGTTTCCTTATCTGAGTTATCTTTGTAATTCTAGTCTCAGGATTAGAGGATCATTATGTAATGTTCAGCCTAGGTCTGATGCTGTCACTGATTTGATGCCTATAGTCTTAGAAGCCCTTAAGCTTGTCGTGCCTCAGTTGCATCCTTTACAAAGTGAATACAGCATATTTTTTCAGGATATCCCAAATAGGGGTGAACCCTGAGAGGCAAGAAGCAGACTGTGAACACAAGGCCAAGGCCTAGGATAGAAGAAGCATTGGTGGGTGGCAGCAGTGATAAACAGAGAGAGACTTTGGACTCTTATTGACGTAAGTTTAAAGTATGGTTTTCCCACTTATTAGCTGTGATGACTTGGGCAAGAAGGTCATTCCCTCTGAAGATTAGTATTTATGGCATAAGCATTATATAAATAGATGAAATAACAATGCATTAATTGGGAACCATGATCATATATAAGCAAAACATGAAGTTCAGTATCTAATATGATATAGAAATTAAATAGGAAGAGAAGTGGAACCTCAGAGTTCAGATTGTCAGGTCTTGAATTAAGGACAATTTTTGTTGCTTTAGTATTGTGATTATAGGCCAAGATTTATTTTTTGAATTAGAACCAAAATGTGCTGTGAGTAGAGCAGCAGTAATCATACCTACCATATAAGATTACATAAACCACCTAACATGGTGGCCAATATTAGACATGTGTCCAGGCCTTCCTCAATTCCTCGGGTGCTGTTGTCTCCCAGACTTTCAGCAGTGGACTTAACCTCAGCTGCCGTGGCCAAGGACACTGCTTGGGTCTGCACTGTTCAACTGACTGTGGTTGACCAGTTGTTACTGAGCAGCCAGATGGAGCAGCTGCATGCCCTATGACTACTTTTGTCACTATGGATTTGAGTGGTACCCCAAAATAGAGGGTGTAGGATATATGTTGATGTCATCAGTAGTGTGGGTAATTTACTCTTTGTAGCATGTATTTTGACTATTAGGCATCAGGAAATGGGGGAGAATGTGGAAGATAAATTTAGCTCCTTCATCCTTCCTGCCCTAGACCTTTTTCTTAGCTTAGTTTCTTGATATATCCTATTTGTCTTAATTGCCTTCATATCTTGTCTGTTCTTTCTAAATTCATATTCCACCTCATGTACTGTAATTTTCCATTTTTGTTTCTTATTGAGTTTGAAAAGCCATTGATCCCTTTGATGCTTGGCTTCCAGAAATCTTGACTTTTCTAAATTTATACTCTGATAGAAGACTCCCATGGAGGCTCTGAGCTCAGAACTCCAGGCATAGGAAGTTTATTATTCATTTTACTTGTATAAGATTTCTGGTGATTTCTAGAATAGCCACTAGGGTTTGGGAACAGCATATAAATCAATATGCAAATTTAGTGAGTCTTCTTATGGTCTGTCAATGAGGTATTTATTGTTGTAGAGAATAGGAGAATTTGAAGTCATGCAAACTCTACGTTATTTTTATGTAAGAAAGCATTAATCTGTGCAACAAGAGGATTTCTGCAGACTAGAAATCCATCTTCTATAGTCAGAGATTTAGAGAAACTTCTTTTTAGTAGATTCCATGCCTACTTTTAAACACAGAAATGTAGACTATGTGTGTCTGACCTCAGGCCTCCCTCCACGTTGGGAGTCACACACTCCAGGTCCAGACCGCGTAGGTGAGCAAAGTAGTTTTTCATCTCTGTTAGGTCTGTTAAGGCTGGGAAAGTTGGCCAAAGTTTCAGGGGCAAGTTGAAGCTTCAGTTTCACCATAAATACTGGTAGATTTTATATAAGCCCATGCTCTGGGTTTTCTCAAATTGTGCTCATCTTTGTTCCTTCATGTAAATCAATCAAAATTCTAATTGTTAAAGCTTCATTTCACATGCTACTTTTCCATGAAACCCTTCCTTATCTTCCTGTGTGGAAGTGATCTCAATCTCTTGAGTTTCTACATGTTTTATTTATTTCTCTCTACACAATAGTCTTCTTAGCAAATTTGTTTTTGTGTTTAAACAATTGTGAGCTTTTTGAAGGCAGGGGCTAAACCTCAGGTATCTTTGTATCACTCTTTAGCAGAGTGATTAGCGTGAGGTGCTTAAAATATTTGTTGTATTGAATTTTTCTGTCCTTTGACTTACACATTTTGAATATTTACTGTTTGCCAAGAACTATGCTAAGCATTATGCACTCAAATGAATTCTCCCTCCTTGGACCCAGCGAAGATCAATAAAAGAATATTTTCTAAGTTATAGTCACTAGAAGAGAGCAACATTCACAACTTGGAATCTTATGGAGAATATTTTACTTATGGATTACTGATTGGTTTGAACAGATTTTTGTGGTTCTTTTAACCTCTGTGCCAGAAACATTTTTCTCTCAAGTTAACTTTCTCCTCTTTTCACCTTTGAGCCTTTAGCTGCTGCTGTCCTTGGAGGTTTCTCTGGTTTCAAATCCTCCCAACTTATTTCACTTGCTAAGTTCCTTAGATTTTATCTCCATTAAGTGTTATAATTGTGTGAATTTAGGATTAGTATGGATATTAGATATTCTGCTATATTTCTCATTCATTTTCTGTAGAGGAAATGAGTCCATGGTTTACAACAGTTATTACTTGATCAGTAAACAGACCTGCATTTCAAATTCTGTGTAAAATGCTATTATTCAGAGCAGTGCTGCCCGGTGAAAATTTCTGTAATGATGAAAGCATTCCATATCTGCACTATTTGATAGAGCAGCTACTAGCCACTTGTAGCTAATCAGAACATGTAATAGGACTTGTATGACTGGCAACTGCTTTAAATTATTTAATTGTAATTAATTTAAATGTAAATATCCACATGAGGTTATAGTATCCACTATACTAGACATTACAGGTATAGACCAGTGCCAGAATACTTCTCAGATACTTCTAGAAATAAATGAAGTACCCTGGGATAACTGCTTTTGGGAAATACTACCTGTATTATTTTATCCCCTTTCTATCTTTCCTTTTTTGGAGATTCCCAGTGCACATGAACATGGTAAAGGCTCTCAGAAGTCTGACGGTGCAAAATACAATCTGTTTACATTAGTTCCATCTGGAATTTGCTGATCACAATCGACTGCTGCATTCCGCTTCCCCACCAATAACGCCTATGAACAACTTGTGACCTCATTCTGCAGAGTCCTTTTGGGAAAAAGTCTCCTTTGACCATTTTCCTACCAAAAGCCTGTGTTATACTTTTAGCTAGACTTATTCCCTCCTCTATTTTATTAGAAGCATAAAGATGATTTTAGAGATAAAGGGGAACCTTCAATAAGCTTTGTCAAATCTCCCAGGATGTGGGGCATGATTTTTGCCCCAGAGACATGAAGCTATAGAGACTGAAATTACTCTTTGCAGAGGGATGGTATATTTTCTAGTTATAGCTGTGTCTGAGCGTGGATCAAATTTGGCCCCTGGAACCATGATATGTTTCTCAGTTTGATCTAAGCCACAGGTAGACCTCCCCTTTTTGCACCCTTTAGAAACAGTCCCCTAGCCCTCACTGGAATTTCTGTTGTCATGCCTTACTCCACTAGCAATAATACAGGAAGGAATACGGTAACAGTTCAGTTGTCTTCTCCCCTTCCTCTTAATAGACCAGCTATTGATGCTTCAGACGAAATTGGTCTGAAGGCTGAGAGCAGGTCCATTATTGGGAGCATTTGCTTTAAATAATGAAACCCAGGAAGGCTTGTGGCAGAGAGACAGCCAGTTCTGCCGCAAAAGGCGCTCGCTTGTCTGTTTCTTGCATTCTGTTAAATATTTCTTATTTCATCAGAATGCACCACAAGGACCATTTGACTGTCCCCTCTGGCTTCTGCATCTTGCTTCCAGCATGAACAGACAGGTAATAACCGTTCAGCAGGGCCATTACCTCTTCTAAAGACTATTATCAAAATGGTCATTATACATAATGGAGATTATTACAGGCAGCCTGAGAGATCTTTTAGATACATCTCTCCAATAATAGGTGGCCCTTTTTAGCCTTCTGTATCTGTGGGGATAATACCAGGGCACAGAATCCATGACAAATGGTGATTTTTAGCAAAACTCTGTCAGCTTTTAATGTATTAATTGGGTTGTGGATTTAAATTGTATTTACGCAGAAACTCTTAAATTTTAGCTCCAGACAAATACACAACATGGCAGAACATTCCAAGAACAGTGGTTAAAATATATAGAATGCATGTTTATACCATGCAATCACATATGCAAGGATACTGGCTTTAATGAATCTGTTGCAAACCCTTTTATAATGAAGTAACTGCCATGTAGTTACTTCAGCCAATCCATCAGTATTCGTAGACCTTGGGCTTCATGCTAGGCACTGGAAATATGGTGGTTAGAATACACAGAGGGAAGTTTATATGCTTAGAGTCTAGCAATGTGCTTTAAAAAAAAGTCAAATTTCAACCTTTTCTAGCCCAAGACAATAAACTTCCTTGTACATCTCCACTTGTCCTCATCTGTTTGATGTAAATAGTACCTGTCCTAGGTAAAAATGTGAATTCTGCTCTGTGATACACAGTTGGTTGCCTTTCTCCCATAAAGCCCTAACCTCATTACTGTTTGTTTGGTAAGATATCATTCCCAGGGATAAACTGTCCCTGGGCTAAGTCAGTCAGGCGTAATACGGATTTTAATACGGGATTCTTGGCATCTCAGTGCCAAATGAAGACCCAAGAACAACAGCAATAGATGACTAATAATCTCCCAAGGGAGGTGGAGAGGAGGTGCTAGATCACTGATGCTCATTTGCAAAGGAAGTATCAAAAAGTCCAATACTACAAACCCTCATCCAACTTCCCCTTTTGAATGTAAAAGGGTTGAGGTTAAAGTGAGAAGGGAGACAGTCTTTTTTGGGAAAAAATGTTGGGGAGCTGTGGCATTTTGCTTTCTTACGGTGGTGGGACTTGCCCCTTGCTTTACTTCAAGCGAGAGCATTTTGAAAGGATCACAAAGGTCTTGTTATTGGCACCCTTGATGTTGAAAGAGCAGAAGGCACTAGTCCTTGGCCCTAAACTAAGAAATTTAAAGGCCGAGAACCTTGGCTAGCAAGCTACTCTGATAGCCCAGCAAGGAAAAATGGCTTCGCTGCAATGTGGAGCCTTAACAGACTGTGTGGTTCCAATCATGCATGAGCGTTTTATCTGGGCCCAATGGAGACATTCAGGAGACAAAGTGAAACTGTTTTAGAATGAACATACAGGGACTTTGCCCAAGAAGGCCACCTGCAGGGGCGATGGAGCCCTAAGAGAGAGTCTCTGTGGAGAAGACCCATTAAAGCCAGGTGACAAGGGGCAGTTGTGTGGCCAAACGGAGGAAACATTGCAATTGTAGATGCCTCAGAGATGTCCCAGCATTAGGATCTTTGTTTGCAGTGCATTTTGCTGAGCTCTTCTGTGTCTTAGAGTTGAAAGCTTCCTATTTAGTCCATTTGCTAAAATAATTTCCTGTCATCAGTCTCCTCTCTCTGGGCTTTCCTTGCTTGAGAAGTCGGTCCTGTTTTTTAGTTTTTTTAATTTAAATAAACAACGATTTTATTTCTCACCAGGCTAGAGGCTAGACGGTCAAGATCAAGGAGCCATGTCAGTCCGCACTTTGGATGTCCTGTACAGTCCGGGTCTCTTCACTCCCCATAGCCCCTTAAGGAGGGAAGAATCTGCAACTGGTCATTATTTTGCCTATATGTTATTTTTCTTTATTTACTTTGCCCCTGCCCCCCTTTCTGGCAACGATTAGCCAGATTTTCCTTCTGTTAACCTGTGAGGAGCTCTGGTCACGTTCAGTCAGTATAGTTGACTCTACCCATGATTCCAAAGGTAGGCATGTGTCTCAAAATAGGCCTGTTGATACATTCAACTATGTTTAAAACAATGATTAGTTTAGAGCTGACCTGAGGGACTTTTGTTAGGACTCTGTAGATGAAGAACCTTCTTTCTGCAAGGCTTTCTTTCAGGTAGGAATCAGGGGGAGGCACTGGTGGTTTCCATGCTCCTCTAGGCTTAGCTCAGCAGACACCGGAGCTGGGAGGTGGGACAAAAAGATGTGCTGTGACACCATTTGAGCATCTGTATCTAAACATGTCTGAGATTATATCTGTTCTACTTAAAGAATAAATTGTCTTCAACCAATTTCCATAAACCATTTTATATTTGATTATGTTACTTAAAACAGATGAAGAACTACCCAGTAGATACCTATACTATGGCTAAGTTGCTTTCACTAGGGATTTAAAAAAATTATTCATTATACATAAATTAAAATAAAGATTATTCCCCATTCCCACTTTTTAATTAGGGAAAATTTAGCATACAGAAAGTGGAGTAGCATACAGAAAATAGAATAGCAAAATTAAAGTTTCAGGCAAGCATACAGAAAATAGAATAGCAAAATGAATTTTATATAGTGTCCACCCAGATTTCAACAATTAACTCTATCTCTGCTGTACCGCTTAAGAGTATATTTTAGACATCATGATAACTTATTCTAAATATTTCAATATATATCTCATAAAAATAAAACAATTCTCTATAAACATAATACCATTACCACACTTAGGAAAATTAACAATAATTCAATATATTCTAATATATTTCCCTCCCTTTCTTCTTCCTTCCTTTCTTTCTTTTCTTCCTTTTTTTATTTCTCTCTCTCTCTCTCTCTCTCTCTCTCACTTTTTCTCTTTCTTCCCTCCCCTCCCTTCACCTTCTTTTCTCTGGTTCATATTTAAACTTCCCTAACTTCCCCAAGTATGACTTTTATAGATGATTTTCTTTTTGCAGAATGAAATTCCAATCAAGGTTCACACATTGACTTTGATTATTAAATCTCCTTTGTCTAGACCTGTTTCCCATTTTTTAATGACATTGACCTTTTGAAGAGTCCAGGCCAGAAGAAGTAAGGAATGTCCTTTATTTTGAATTTGACTGATTATTTCCATATGATCTCTAACTTGTTCCCCTAACTCATGAAGACTGGGTAAATTAGAAATTGTCTCTAAATATTTGATTATATTCAAGTTAGTATTTTTTCAAGACTATTTAGTAAGGGTGTGATATTATAGGTGATGCTGCACTACACTGGAAGACATATAACGTCAGGTTGCTTAATATTAGCGATGCTAAGCTTGACTAAAGTATTTGCTTGAGATGGTTGTTGACAGATCTCTTATAATATAGGTACAATTTTCCCTTTACCCTTAGTAACTAAGCAGTGTGGTTGTAAGGTGATACTTCAGCATTATTGAAATCCTAAAATACTAACATTTATTTGTTGACTTCTGTAAAGAAGAGTTTCTTTCCCTCCTTCCCTTCCCTTCCCTCCCTCCCTCCCTCCCTCCCTCCCTTCCTTCCTTCCTTCCTTCCTTCCTTCCTTCCTTCCTTCCTCCCTCCCTCCCTTCCTTCCTTCCTTCCTTCCTTCCTTCCTTCCTTCCTTCCTCCCTTCCTTCCTTCCTTCCATCTTTCCATCCTTCCCTCCTTCCTTCTAAGATGCTGACAAATTGACTTACTTTTTTGTGTTTCTTAGAGTGTCTTGATTTTTACCCCACTTTTGAAGGATATTTTCAATGAGTTTTGAAAATTCTATTTGACAGATCTTTTCTTTCAGACTTTAAAGATGTTATTACATTATCTTCTGGCTTATATTCTTTCCATTGAGAAGTCAGGTATCAGTTTTATTGTTACTTCTTTGAATATCAAGTGCCTTTTATCTTTGACTGCTTTTAAGATTCTTTTTCATTGTTGTTCTTTGTTTTTAACTTGTTTGTCTGGGTTTTCTTGTGTTATTACAAGGCACGAAATGAACTGTGGACATCTCAACTTGGGACTGCTGAAATCTGACCATGTCACTTGTTGTTTTAACTCCAGTTCTACTAGTTAATTCATCTTGCTACCAAGTTCTGCATTATCCTCATTCTCTAACTGAAAATAATAAAAGCCCACAAAAAGACCTTATATAAAAGTTAGAAATCACTACAAAGATTATCTGCTAATACAGGTTGCAGCTGGTCCTCAGGAAGAAACTGGATCAAGAAACTTAAATGCTACACAAGACTTGCTCATATCTTTCTTCTTTCCATGTACCTAATGCTTTTCTTCTCATTTCATACTTCCTTTTTATTTCTCTCACTGCAGACTTGAAACTACCCAATGTATGCAGCAAAAAATAATAATTGCTTATGGCTCCTAAGTTTATATCTCCTGCATTCAAGACACCAGCCAAACCATGTCTGTAATGTATGCCTAATTCCAACGGCCCTTGTGGGGTGAAGAGCCCAACCCAGGCCAATCCAGGCCAGCCAGGCAATGTCACATTGTAAGAATATGGCTTCTGAGCAGCTGGTGCTTTAATCATATGTATTGAGGGGAGAATTTGGTCATACAAGTCAGTAAGTGCTGGTTACATCTTCCAATTCTCTATGGAAGCTACTCTTTATATTCCTTTATTTTGTGGAAGATGAGTTTTCTAGGATATAAAAATCTCCCATATGTAGGCTAGCTAGAAGTCATGTTAAATACTACCTAATTGTAACAACTTGGATACTTTTTATGAGAAGAATCCCATGCTGTGAGATCCTGAAATCCAGAAAAATATTCCTTTGGAAAGCCAGCCTTAAACCACACTTCCCCATATCCACACTGTAGCCCTAGGCTGCATGTTTCTCTCTCAACATTTTTTTTTTTTTTAAAACTATCCTCTGCTGTTCCATAGCCTCACGATTCCTGGGTATACATTTGATGAGTACTGTAACATTTTATGGTATTTTATGTAATGGTAAATAATCCTTTTATGTCATTTTACTTTTATCTGATGTTGCAGAAGGCAACCCTCTGGTTCTTTTGTTATTTTGCTTTTGGTTATCAGAGTTACTGACAAAAAAAAAAGCATATTACAGGAATGAATCCTCTTCATTAAAAAAAGGAATGATTCCACATAATTTGATATCTCAGAGCAATTTATCTGGCACTGTTTGTATAAAAATGGTGTAGTACTTTAAAACCCAGGAACTGCTTAGGTGTTCTTGAAGCTGAAAGTTTTTACTTATTTCATCATAGAAATACCAAATATACCTAATTTTAAAAATGTATTTCACTTCTTTGATCTTTTGTTCCTTTTCCTTTTCATGTATCCCATTAATGTATATATTTTAGAAAGTCTGACACTTAAAGGAATACCCCTTTCTTCAAATTTAAGGGGATGTGCAGTTTTGTTCCCAGATAATTAAGAAGTCAACAACAGCAGCAAACAGCATTGAATAATTCTTTCAAAGATTTTCTATTTCTGATTCCTAACACTGGGAAATTCCTTATGAAGCCATTGTTTGTTTGTTTGTTTGTTTTGGTAAGAGAAATGTCTACAGTTTTGACCAGGCTTCTGACAAACTTGTGCATTTATCACACTTCAAGAACAATGATGTACAAAGATGTGATTGTTATAATTGGAAAAGAGGGTCATCACAGTTCAGCTCTGTTCAAGGAGAGTGCCATAGTCAACATCTGAGCAAAGCTATGTTACTGAGCAGCCCGGTGATAATAACCTATTCCCTAAAGAGTCTGTTCTGGATTATGATTTTCCTTATAATAATGTGTGCTGGCGTGCCCTAATGAACTTGGTGAGGCATGTTCACATGGCCCAATGTTGTTGGCTTCCTACCAGCTGCTCAGAGTTGCTGAGGGGCTGGCCTGGTTTTGTTTTCCAGGCTCCCTGAATGCCACTCATCAAGGCAGCATTCACCAAGCATTATAAAAGGTGCACTGCTCATCCAGACAGGTGAGGAAACAAGATGGCTGCACCCAGTTCTTCCCCATGTGCTTCTTCTCTGATAGGTTTCAAGTCTGTTGCAGCACAGGGCATGTGTGGTGATTGTGACCTCGTTTCAAAGGAGACTTACTGATGTTGTGACAGTCCCCAGTCTGCATGGGTTTTGTTTCAGTGTAACTGTTCCTGAACGGCTGGTGCTGTTGCAGAGTGGCCAGTGGGGCTCTATTGCTTGCTGCCTATAGGGTCAGAAGTTTGGTGGAAGAGGAAAAGGGTTGTTTATTTAAAGGCCATACAGTTTTGTAATAATTGACAAGTTTCTGCCTCAGATTCCTGCTTCCTTTAAAATAGCCAAAGAGAAATAACCCTACCACCCTCTGCCAGGCCAGACCACTTCCAGAATGCACCTGGAGTCCCCTTTCCCACTTAAAAGTGCCATCCTTTGGGGAATGCAGGTGGCTATAGCGTGCTCATCTGGGCTGCTTGGCAGGTTCCAGGACACAGTTTGGCTCCAGGCATCTCTCATGGGTCTGTGTGTGCACATAGCTGGGCAGGACTGAGGGCACCAGCCAGTGCTGCCACCACTTTCTGTGTGGAGTGGCGCCGGGCGTGCTGCTAGCCCATATGGTCTCTGTGGCCTGCCTGTCTCAGGAACTTGGGCCCCCAGCGGCTGACCAGGCTAGCCAGGGGAGGGGAAAGACCACGTTTTCCCCAGCACGTTCTGTTTTAAAGACTTGGCTTAGAAATCCATGCATGACAGAGCACCTGCATTTCAACCAATGCACACCAGTGTCTGCCATGTTTGTCAGCTCCTCAGTGTCTTTGACCTTCTTCTGGCTGCCATTTTGTGGAAGGGGGCAGAGGCTCTATTCACGTGTGGGGGTGCAGCATCTGTTTGTCTGGGCAGGGTGCCATCTTGTCACAGGTGTGTTTTGCAGCCTTCTCAGCCCACCCATGCTCTGTATAAGCTCCCTCTGTCTGGGACACCACAGCTTGCAAGTGTTTATCCTCCCCTGCAGGAAGGAAGCCTCTTTCACATATTTTAGCTTCAAACCATGGTCTCAGGGTTCCCTTCCTACCTTCTCCCTCCTTGGGTGGTGGGGCACAGCTTCTTGTGCCTGATCGGGGTTTCCCTGGATTGTGGTCTCCCTTGCTCCCTAGTGATTTGGCCAGACCTTCCCTGTTACATAACCATTTATAAAGATTAGGTTTTTTTGCCCTGGCTGGTGTGGCTCAGTGGATTGAGTGCTGGCCTGTGAATCAGAGGGTCACTGGTTCAATTCCCAGTCAGGGCACGTGCCTGGGTTGCAGGCCAGGTCCCCAGTAGGGAATGAGTGTGATACAACCACACATTGTTCTCTCTCTCTCCCCCTCCCTTCCCTTCTCTACAAAAAAAAAAAAAATTAGTTCTTTCTTCTTTATTAAGCACCTTGTAACATGGATTAAGGATCAAAAGAGAGAGAATCTGTTCTACCTTTCTCCCAACTTCCGGCGGTCGTCAGTAATGCAAGCATCTGTCTGCCTGTAGCTGCATCACTCTAGTATCTGCCTCCATCATGAAGGGCCTTCTTCTGTGTATGTGTCTCTGTCCCTCTGTGTGTCTGTCCTCTTGTAGTGTGATATCAATGATTAGATTTAGTGCCTAAGATAGTATGACCTCGTCTTCACTTAAATCTTAATTAGAGCTGCAAAGATCCTATTTCCTAATAGGGTCATGTTCAGACATACTAGGGCTTAGGACTTGAACATATCTTTTTGGTGGGCACACAATCCATTACAGTTGGTTTCTGCTTTACAACCCTGCTTACTTCAAGACTTATTTCTTCTCCGTTTTATCATTGAAATTCAAATTCTACTTTCTTGGGAGAATTCTTCAGTAGCATTGATTATTTAATGGAGCTTTAAAAAATGTTATCACAAATCAACAAAAGCCATCTTGGTTAATAAAAGCCAATACTAATTAGTTCTAATAGTGTACAAGGTAGCTAGGTGAAGATATTAGGGGAAAACCACCTAAGATAATCTTTAATGGGTAATATTTGATATTTCCATAGGACAATGTTCTCAACCACTTAAGATACTGAATTTTAATTCAACAAAGAAGTTTTTGATCCCCTCTAAGGGCAGACAATGGTTTTAAGATCTGTTGGTGCAGAACCATATGTAACATTGTTTTTGAATTATTTGAAAGCAAGCATATAATCTTATGACTCAGATTAGCAGAGCCATTTTTCCACATGAGTCCCTGTAAGAGAAAAGTATGTTGGTGGGTGCTGTGTCATTATAGTTAAGCCTCAGAGACATCTCTGTTCTAAGCTCAATTTGGAAACATCTAGTGTGGATCAGAGTTTTTACTACCCTTCTTTCGTTTGCAGCTATCTTGATCTTTCTTTCATCTTTTGGAATAACCTTCCTTTAGTTACTTTGATAATTCCTCTCTTTTTAGTTGCAGATTACAAGATTCTTAGCCCAGGAAGCCTTGATTTCCCATGGAAAAATGCCAGCCCAATAAAAAACAGAGCTCCCTTCTGCCTCCTTATATATGCAGTTGACTTTTAGCTCCTTTGCACAGTACATTTATATACTCTCTTTATTAGCAGTGTGGCTAGTATCCTTGAACCTGACCAATCCAGAACTATACCAGTGGCAGTAAAATTGTGTATGTATCTTGGGAGGGGGAAGGTCTGGGGCAGAGAATTGAAATTCCTTACTTTAAAATCTACAGTATTGACTACATAGCATGTCATTCATGAATATGTCAAGGTTTAAATGATCATTATCTCATTTTGTGGCCTATATACTATTTCTAATTTTTCCCATTTGACCATTTCATTTTAGTCTCATATATTGTATATCAGTAAGGATTCTTGGTTACAGATGAACAGAAAACCATCAGAGATAAATTAAGAAGAAAATTTACTGGGTGTGTGGTAGATTGAAGAATTGACCCCAGTGCTTTATGGCTCCGTAGTACTAATATATGTTCATACCCTTACCCTGCTTGTGGTGCACAGAGTATACACTCTGACCCCTTGACTTTTGGGTGCCTGCGAGACTTACTTCAACCAGTGAGGTGTTAGCAGGCATGGTATGAGCAGGAGCTTGAAACATGGTTGAGTGTTTCGACTGGATCTCTTACATTTTGGTAATCCGAGATTACACCCCAGGTAAATGCTGTTTTTTTTTTCCAGTCCGTATTCTAGACGTGTGAAGTGGGACACTTGCTCCGGGGAGCCACTGAATCATTTATTATCGCACAGATTCTGTGGGCCAGGAATGTGAGCATAGTTTAGCTGGGTTCTCTGATTCAGGATCTCTTTCAGGGCTGTAATCCAGGTGTTGGCCAGGGCGACCACTGTCTCAAAGATCAAATCAGAAAGAATTTACTTCCAGACTCATTTGTATGGTTGTTAACAAGTCTCAGTTCTTTAAAGACTATTAGCTTGAGAACCTCAGTTTTTAATTGGCTACTGGTTGGAGGCCTTCCTCAGTTCCTTGCTACATGGGTCGGGCCTATTTGGAGAACAGCTTACAACATGGCAGCCTGCTTTGTGAGAGTGGGGAAGTTAGAAGAGGAAAACAAGGAGTGTGTGAGAAATATGGAAGCCACAGTCTTAATTTAGAATGTGATATCCCCTTGCTTATGCTATTTCTGCTCATTAAAAGCAGGTCACTCGGTTTAGTCCACACGCAAGGGGAAGGGATTGCATGGGCGCATGACTGTGAGGAGGCAGAGGTCACTGGGAGCCGTTTTAGAAGCTTTCTACCCCTTATGGTTTACAGAATTGATTAGGAACCTGGAACCTGATTTGAACATGAACCAGAACCACAAGAGTTGAGAAGGGTACTCAGATACTACAACTGACCCATGGCCATGTTTTTCTTTTTTTAAAAAAATCAGAATCCATGAAAGGTTCTTTGCTGTTAAGAAGTAATGTGATTATGTTGGGTCAGGACTTGCTGCAAAACCTTCTCCTGTTCTGGACCCATTCAAAACTGTTTTCTTTCTGTGGAGCTCACTTTCTTCTGCTCTTCACACGATTGTCGTGGCAGCCATGAGAACAAGACAAACAGCGTCTTCTATAGGTAGTGTGACCGAATGAAGACCCCACTGCTGTGCTTCGAAATTTATCAGCCATTTCGCTTTGAGACCATGGCTCCCAGGGCTGTCCCCCACCAGCAATTAAGTGTAGTAGGGATACTTGGGCAGCCCCATTCCCAGACACAGAGGATTTCTTTGTCTGCTGCCCTTGGATCCAAGAATCTGTGGCAGCTTTCCCGAACCTTTCCTAGATTGCACAGCAGAAGCCTAGGATTCTTCTAATCCACCTCTCTCTCTCCCCCTTACCTGGGGTGAGACTTGCATTATGGTCTCACCACAGTCTCAGCCTTCCCCTTGCTCTGTCCTTACAACACAGGCATTTTCCTCCCAATAAAATCCTTGTACCTTTTAATCTTGTCATGGCTACTGCTTCTCAGAGGACCTGGACTAACATAGCTGCTTTATCTTTCAAATGTCTCTTCCTATGGGGCCTTCTCTGACTTCACTACTATAGCTCTGTTTTCTGGTTACTTGTTTCCTCTCCTGGAATATAACTGTCCTTTAGGCAGGGACATGATCGGCCCCAACACTTAGCAGCTTTTCTGGCTGATCATGTTTTTTGCAAATAATGTCAAATTAATGAATGGATTCTGATAGATTTTCTTACAAGGACCTGGGAGTTTCAAGGAAGAAAGGTACTATTGGTCATCTGGGAAGCTGACATATTTTACAGGATGGCTAGACTCAACTAGATACTATTGGGTAGTTGAAGGCAATGTATGGATCCTGGTCTCTTTGTATAATCAGGTAAGAGAGATCTGGGTTGACTGTATGTCACCAGTTCTCTGGGACAGCTCCATTTCTGTCCTGTCAACTGTCTAAATGTACTCACCCTTGTCAGGATATTTGTTCTAAAAAAATGGTGGCCAAAGTGATGTCAAAAGGGCATCAGGAGAGAAAGGCCAATACCATATGATCTCTCTTATATGTGAAATCTATTGGGTTGGCCAAAAAGTTCATTTGTTTTTTTCTATATGATGGATCTAGTAGCATTTAGTTGTATTTAATTTCATTTGAAACAATTTTGTTAGACTGTATTGTGACAGATGTCATATCAGCCTGATGTAAAAAAAATCTTATCAAAATTGGTGAATTTTTGTGTAGCCATTTTAATACTGATGATAGAAGAAACTAAGCAATGTTTTCAGCATATTATGCTTCATTATTTCAAGAAAGATAAAAACACAACTGAAATGCAAAAAAAGATTTGTGCAGTGTGTGTAGAAGGTACTGTGACTAATCGAACACATCAAAAGTAGTTTGCAAAGTTTCATGTTGGAGATTTCTCACTGGACTATGCTCCATGGTTGGGTAAACCAGTTGAAGTTGATAGCAATCAAATCGAGACATTAATTATGAACAATCAATGTTATACCACGTGGGAGATAGCTGACATACTCAAAATATCCACACCAATAACCAATAAAATTTTGGTGAAAATGAAAAATGTGTCTTTTATTTTATGGGAAAAAAATAAACGGACTTTTTGGCCAATGCGTTGAAATGAAAGAAAGAAAGAAAGATTCTTCACAGATACAGAGAATAGACTGATTATTGCCAGAGATGAGTTAGGGGTGGGCAAGGGGAGAAATGGGTGATATTTTGTTTTAGTTTAAATAAATTGAAATAAAAATGATTATATGGACCCATAACAACTGACAAAGGTATTCTCCAATGAATTATTAGGAGAAATATGATAAAATACATATTAGAGTAGGATGCTGTTTCTTTTGTTCCATTTTTCTGGTTTTTGAAGTCTTATAATACACATATACTATTTCATATACCCAAATTTTAATTTTTCTTATTATTTGCATGCACTGGGATCTATATAGGATTTAGAATTTCTGTTTTTGCAACCCTAGTCTTCTTAAGGAGTGATTAGGAAATTTTTAATTTCTTTTTGTCAAATGATTATTTTAAGTAACAGATATTTTACCCTAAGGAACAGTTATTTGATTATTATTAAACACTCAAAATAAATAAAGGAGAAGAAGTAATATGGAAAAGTTTAGATTCATAACTTTGGATGAAATTTAAAAGTGGTACTATTCTCTTCTTTTCTAAAAAGAAAAAGAAAGAAAAGGAAAGAAAGTATCAGTAGAGTCAAAGGCAGGATTTGTTTTAATTTTATTTTAATTTATCTTGGTGCTTCAGTCTTTCCCAGTTCTTCTCCCTCCCTGGTGATTTGGTGGGGGTGGAGGGAAGTCTGGGAGCTTCATTTGCTCCATTAACAGAGGAATCCAGAATAGGTGTAGGGAGCAACCTGTTGCTATGTCTTCTTAAGTGACTATTTTAGTGATGGTAGTGTGCACCACATTTAAAAATTCTGTAGCCTAATTTTAACTGAAGGACTATTTCTGCCTTTTAAAAATGCTCCTTCTTGTCTTAAATGGTGAAGTTCAATATAACAAGAGAATTTGGCATTTTGGCCTCAGAAAATGTGGGATTTAGACATGTGGGTGGTAACTAATTAATCCTGGAATTTAATTCTCATGTCTGGCCTTATTGGAAGTTATATGGCAATTGACTGTAAAATGAAAAACTCCAGAGTGCTCAGAAATTATCCCATTATTGATGAAAGTTGACCTAAACTTAATCAAAAGTTTTCCTCATGTCAGGATCTTAGGCTACAAATCACCTCAATTTGTGGCTCTCAGAGAGATGAATTTGTGTGCTGTGAATAACCAATAATGGATCCCATTTTTGTGTTAGATGCTGCTGTTCTGATGTTATTCTCTTCAGGCAGATTCATAAAGGCAATAAGCCTGTTAGCTGCCCATTATTTGAGCCCAAAATGACCACTTCAGTGTGTGTGTGTGTGTGTGTGCACGCACGCGCACACCCGTGGATACAAATGCACATAGAAATCAGAACATTTGCTCTTACCTGATATGTCTATTTAACCCAAGCCTATATAGCTTAATAAAAATACAACAAAGGCCCACATACATAAATCAAGACCAAGATATACAAAGCAGAGAAAGGACTGGAGCCAGAGGGAGAAATGTGCTATTAGCTGAGTAAGGCCAAGAAAGAAACGAATCCTTTGCAAGGGGTCCAGACTAGAGTGGTAAAAGTTTAAGAGGAGGCAGCATTAACCTGCCTTGACTGTAAGGGTAGAGGAAGAAAGAAAGGAAAACTGCCAGGTATTTGTGAGGTAAAAGTTCCTTTCTTTTAAGAGCACAATAGCTTGTGTAATTTTGTCACATGCATCTGTTGCTCTCACCCCTTACTTTGTGCTGAAGTGCTCACCAGAGCATTCACGGGAGTAATTCTTCCTCCCACCCCTGACACCTGCCACGGAAAATGCTGCATTATTCATTGGCAAGCTAATGACAGGTGATGAGATCTTTTCATGCTACATCCCTCTCAGTGGGTGTTTATCACTCTGTTCACCAGCAGCCCTGCTGTTAGCGAGGGGCCAGAAGAACCCTACACACTCGCTGGAAAGGTAATGGGAAACGTGCTCAGCTTTCTGGGCTCACAAGTGCAGATGAAGGTTATCACCAGGGCAGCTGCGAAGCCCAGGGCAGCAGGAAGGTGGTCACTCTAAGTGAACAGCTTAATTTTGGAAATTCATACAAATCATGTCAGAGCCATGATAATCCATCTTCTTTAGCCTCCAGCCTTTCAGCAGTCATTGCACTATAATAATTTCCCCGATTCACTTGTGATCTCTATAAATAACTGGAGTGAGGGAGGAAAGGAGAGGAGGAAAGAGATGAGTTTGGCTTAGTGTCTGATGCGTATGCCAGTGAGGAATTTATCTCCACGTAGCAAGCAAGATGCCATCTTCTCTGAGGGTGGGCAGGCATGTGGCCACAAACCAGCTAGCAGGAGGACAGTCCTGTGACCCCCACTCAATGCTCTGGTGTCATTTGAAACCAGTGATTTATCTGAAAGCTTGTGACAAAAAAAATTATGGAGCAGTGCCATGTCAGCTTGTGGGAGGAATAGGAGAAAAGGGACTATTTTATCTTCAAGTGCTTAATTCCTATGTGAGAACACATTATTAGAGATTTATTCACCTTGCCATATTTGCCACAATTATCACCAATTGATTCTAGCTTTTTTAGTCATTTTTTTTCTGGTTAAGTATTTTTGTAAGAGGACTTTCAGTGTATAGTTCTAGGTTACAGGGATGCTAAGTAAAATATTCTAGGTCTGAAAAACACACTATGGTCAAGATAGGGGAGGCAATCGAATTTTTGTGTTCTCAGCTCACTTGTGGCTGATTTCACTTTCTCTAGGATGGTGCTGTTTCAGGGCATCCCATTTACATCATAGCAGTGGGTACGGTGGATGTCAGAGAGCATGGACTTAAGGTGGGAAGGACTTGGGTTTAAACCATAGATCAAGCATTTTGTTGCTATGGGAATTTATTTAAACTTTTTGAGCCTTGTTTTTATTGCTTGTATGATGGGTATAATATCAAGTGTAGGGTTACTTTGAAAACTAAAGAACAACCACTTAATAACTTCTTAGCAGTTGCTAACCCTTTCCATTATCTCTAACTAAAGGTGGCTTTATCTTTCCTTTTACATGGCTAAAGTGAATCTCTTTAGATAAGTTGACAGGTCTTTTCCCTTGAGGTAGACAAGTTCAAATACTCTCAAATATGTTTCAAACTGGTTCTTGGTCAATGGGTTAATGGTTAAACACACTGATGTCCATACTAAGGAATATTATTCAGCGACAAGAAGGAACAAACTATTGATACACACAACAAATTGGAAGGATTTCCAAGGGAATTATGCTGAGTGAAAAAAGCCAGTCCCCAAAAGGTTACATACTACTCAATTCTGTTTATACAACCTTTTTAACCTGCTAAGATGATAGAAATGGAAAACAGGTCAGTGATTGCCAGGCGCTAGGGGTGGGGGAGGCAGAGTCAGGTAAGTGAGTGTAGTTATAAAAGGGTGACAGGAGGGATCCTTCTGATGAAATTGTTCTGTTTATTCACTGCGGTGGGGAACCCATGAAACTACACCTGTTATAAAGTTGCACAGAAGTAAATACACACACACACACTCAGGCACACACATGAGTGTAAGTGAAAGTGAATAAGGTCCGTGCATTGTGTCAATGTTGGCAGTTTGGTCGTATTATTGTATCGTAGTTATACAGTAGTTACTGTTGGGGGAAACTGGATAAAGGATGTATACAAGATCTCTCCACTATTTCCTGCAACTGCATGGGAGTCAGCAATTATTCTGAAAGTTAAAAAAAAATTTAAATGGCCCTTTGTGTTGTTTTTGCCATTTGTGGCCATATCCAGATATAAAGATAATGATCACTCAATTAGTAATATGAACATAATCCTTTAGGGGGTCATATTCCTTTTCTTTGGTAATTTCTGGAAATATCCCCTAGGGAAATAATCAGAGATAACACACATAACTGTGCCCAAGGACTTCCATTGCAGCATTGTTTAGAGTGGTGACATGCTAGAGCAACTTAAATTTCTAATTTAGGAATGCTTATTGCATATTCATAAGATGGGATTAAAAAACCAACATTAAAATAATGTTTGAATGCATCTAACAATTGACTAAATGCCACAGATGAGGGACTTTTTTTTATTTATACCATCTCTCCTTATATTCCCCCTCTGCTAATTTTTGGTGCTTAATTTTTGTTATATTTTTCAATTTGTGTTGTGTTTTGTTAATTATAATTTACATTCTTTTATTGGGTATCATTGTAACCTCAATTTGTCTTATGATTTAAACTACCAGATTTAGGTGATAAATAACTCTTGAATCCCTCAATTTTAAGGATCAAAATATTTTGGCCCTGCTATTCTCTACCCCATATCTCTAATTCTGTCAGCTAAGCTATTACTTTTTTGTTGTTAAGGTTTATAGTGTGTATCTATAATTAAGCATTCTGTACTTTGTTTCTAGGCTAATTCTGAACATAGAAAACCACTAAGTAGGATTTCCAATATTACAATTATGTGCATATTTTACACTTTGGAACCAGTCAGCATAATTTGATTCATAGAGAATGAGATGATAACCCTGTGTTACTAAAGCAGAGTTTCTTCAAGAAGAAAATTTCTCACAAGGTCAAATAAATTTTCATCTTTTTCTACTATCAGTTGCTCAAAGTCTGGCCATGTATTTTTGATTACAGCATACATAGACCATAACCTTCTTGAGAATGGTCAGTTTTACCAATAATTTCTAATTGCCTTTATATGCTCATGCTTTCTTTGTTGTATTATCAAGCTTATCCAATTTCTTAGTCACATTATTTATTGAATGCTGAGTTTTAAACAGAATGCTTTGCAGGCCTGCTCCATAGCAGTTACCGTGAGCTTTGTTTTAATTGTCCGGGGTTAGCTTCTTTTTCTCTTGTATTCCTTTTCATTAGGACACAGCTTTATTCCACCATTTCTCCCCCTCCTCCAATATGGTGAATGGGAGATTAGCTTTTTAAGTTCTTGCAGGAATAACCAGTTGAAAAGTCTCAGTTTAGTGGGTACATATATACAAGGGAGTTATCTTTTGCTCTTTAATGGTTTGCCAATGTTTCCCTTTCCATCCCTGGGTGGAATCCTGAAGAGCTTCCATAACTTTCTAGTGACTTATGGTTAAAACTGCACTCCATGCTCAGGTCTTATGTCTCGTCTCCTCCCCTTTCTCCAGCAAGCTTTAGTTTTGTTGTCCTCACTTGCTCCTTTTCTGACCCAGCACTTGGAGCTGGGACTTCTGTTCTGCTGCTGGGATATACCTCCTTGTCTTCCAAACCTCCGATCTCCACCAACTTCTGTGTAGTTGTTTCGTAGAAATTACTAATGCTGAATGCTACAGCAGAAGCTCTTGCTGCTAATAGGAAAGGAATATCGTCACATTAGCTGCTTCAAAGCCTATCATTTGGCAGCAGAGCAACTACCGTCCATTCATTTCCTGGTGTATCTGGATCTTGAGATTCTAAACCAGACAATAGATTATGGGGAAGAAACAAAACCTCCTCCAACTACTATCATATTTTTCAGACTATAAGACACACTTCCTCCTGCCAAATTTGGGAGGAAAATGGGGGTACATCTTATAGTCTGAATGTAGCTTACATTTACATTGGTGAAATATTATGTTATTTATGTTATTAAATATTTTGCCACATTTTTTGACTCAAAATTTTTTTTCCTATTTTCCTCCTCTAAAACCTAGGTGCATCTTATGGTCTGAAAAATATAGTACCTACTATCTACTATTTTGGTTAGGTCATCCTCCAGTGGAGATTTTCAAATTATTGCTATTACTAATTGAAATTTTTTCTAAGATTCTGGCAATAGTCTGAGGCTCTGTTTAATTTTGATGTGATTATAAGATCATTATATTTTCCAACTTAAAATATATTTTTGTGGTAAGTTGAGAGAGGGAACGTTAAGGGTTGCTAACCAGGTTTCATTATATAATCAGAATACACATATTTGTATTATGGATATGTATTAACAATGTCTCAGGTAACTGTACTTTGGACAAGTCTATTGCCTAGCTAATTTGAAATATAATATTATTTTAATTCTTATTCCATTGCCTTCACTCTAGATATAAAAGGACAATGATCCTAAATTTTATAACTTGTACTTTGTCAAGCCTTGTTTTTTGGAGTAGTTAAGTACTGGCTAATCCATATTTCTTTATTAAATTTCTCACTATAACATGCTGGCATGTTTGGTTAGCATGAAAAATAGATCTATTTCACACATTAAAAAAGAGGATTGTACAAAATTTTGAAAATATTAGGTAAAGGGGAATATGAATATATGACTTTTAAATTGTATTTATTTTTTAATAGTTCATTTCTTATTGTATATTTTCCATTACTGGTTATCCCCCAAGCCCTCTTCTACCTCCACCCACCCTCCTCCATGAATATGTGATTTTAAAAATAGGGAAGTGTTTAATGTTTTTACTATGCAGAAATATCCCATCTTATCAAGTGGTCAGATTTTTAAAAATCTCTACTCTCCCAAGACAGCCCAAACAGGGAAGTAAACAGAGGAGCTGTCACCAAAACTTTACACCTGTTACTACAACTATTGTTAGATTATGGCCAAGAGTTGTTGTTTCAAAGACAGGAACTGGGGAACAGATAGAAAACATTTTCAAACTTCTGTTTAAATTTCTGGCTTTGAAGAAGATACTGAATAAGTAGCAGTGAAGGCACTAGGGGGATGGGCTCAGGGAGCAGCCAAGGTTTGGAATTCTGGATTTTGCCTCTTCCTAGTCGTCTGATCTTAGACCAGCTGTATCCCTTCTAGGCCTCAGTGTTCTCACGAGCCTGTTGAGCAGAATAACATCCCTCTCATATGGGCTGCCCTGGTGATTAAATGAGAAACTATATGCGAGGATTATTATTAATCTATTGGCTATATAAGGGTAATAACGAACACTTAATTTACACCAAATACTTATTCCTTAATGTTATTGAATAAATCAGGTCTATACAATAACTTCTTGAGTTTGTTGAATGTGTCTGAAAGTAGTATCCTTCACAGAATGACTATGATGTAAATGTCCACACTTGGAATAAATTTCAATGAAATTTCAAAATGCCCTATCAATGAGTTATGAAAAGAACTAGTTAATTGCTCTCTGTATTATCATCAAATGGAAATTCAATGCGAGGGACATGAATAAGTCTTTACTATGTGTGTCATCAATTACACGGAGGGCTGCAACAATTTTAGGACCGCCTGTGCATTTATATGCTTGAGCAGGTGCTTACAAGTGACACAGAAGAGCGAATGTTACAGATTCTAGTCATTCATACACAGTTTTGGATAGCAAATATCCTCCTTCTATTTCCTTTTGGCCTAGGTAGCTACTCTCTTCTCTTCCCCCCGGCCCCAGCTGCTTTGCTGGAAGGTAATTATGGGAGTCTAAGCTCCAAAACCTCATTCTATCAAATTTATAATTTAGCATTATAAAGTACAGCATTTAAAGTATTAAAAAATGCCCCACTATTTTCAAAGTGACTATGACCACAAAAGAACCTTTACTTTCAGAGATGTAGAGAAAAGAGTCATCAATGCTGGCGGTGTAAGGACAAAACTGTGGCTGTATCAACCTTGACTACAGGGTGTCTAGCACATCAATTTCTTGTTCCATTTATTTGTGCATTCACTGTCTGATTCTTGTATGTGCCTGGACCAGGGATAAAACCTACAACCCTGTCGTGTCAGGACATGTTCTGGCCAACTGAGCCAGCCGGCCAGGGTGAGGTTGTGTGATCCTAGAATCACTGAAACTGGGTTTAAATTCTGGCTCTTCTCAAAATTGAATCAGAGGCACAGAAATAAGGAACAGACTGGTAACTGTAAGAGGGGAGCAGAGAGGTAGGGACTGGTTGAAAGGAGAAGAAGGGATTAGACAACATATATACATCAACCATGGACATGCACAACGGTGAGGAGATTGACTGTGGGAAGGGAGAAGTTGGAGGGAGGGGGGCAAACAGAGAAAAATTGGGACAACCGTAATAGCATAAACAATAAAAATGTCTTTAAATTAATAAAAAATAAACATCAGGTGCATTTAAAATAAAAAAAATAAAGCAACACTTACCAAAATGTGTTCCAGTAAACATTGGTTCTACCACACACACACACACACACACACACAGATTCTGGATCTTCTGCTTACCTAATTGTGTGGACAGGGTATTTAAGATTTGAGCCTTAGTTGTTTCAAATGTAAAATGGGGATAATTGTAGGATTTACTGAGTAAGATTTCATGAGGATTAAATGAGGTAATGCATGTTGACACAAGCAAAGTGCTGCACCTGTAATAATGCACATTAAATATCTAGTATTTCAAGTGTCTAGTGGAGTCACAAAAAATAAAACCCTTGGGTAGATTAGCACTGCAGAGAAAGTTGTTTCCTCTCACCGTGTAGGCAGAAAAATGGCTCCTCCAAAATGTCCATGCCTTAATTCCCAGAGCCTGTGAGTATATTACATTACAAAGAAAAAGAGATTTTGCCATTGTAATTAAGGGCACAGATTTTAAGAGAAGGGAATTATCCTGGATTATTCCCATGGGCACAATCTAATTACGAGAGTCTTTAAAAGCAGAGAACTTTTACCCTAGCCAGTGTGGCTCAGTTGGTTGGGCGCCGTCCCACAAACTGAAGGGTCATGGGCTCGTTTCCCAGTCAAGGCACATGCCTGGTTAGCGGGTTTGTTCTCTGGATGGTGTGCATGTGGGAGGCGATGGACTGATGTTTCTCACATCAATGTTTCTCTCTCTCTCTTCCCCTCTCTCTAGAATCAATAAAAGAAAAAACAAAAAGAAGCAGAATTTTCTTTGGCTAAAGTTGGAGATTCAGCAGAAGAAGAAGCTAGAGAGTTTTGAAGCTTGAGGACTGGACATGCTGTTGATGGCTCTGAGTGTTGGGAGTCATGTGCAAAGCATGTAGAGAGGCCTCTAGGAGTTAAGGGCAGCCCCAGATGATAGAACCTCAGTTTTACATCCACAAAAAGCAGAAATCTGCCAACAACTTGAATGAACTGGGAAGTGTTTTCTTCCCAGAGCCTCCTGATAAGAACCCAGCCAGCTAAAAAAACCTTGATTTCAGCCTTGTGGAAACCTGGATCAGAGAAACTAGTTGAGCCAGCTCAAACTTCTGACCTCCAGAACTGTGAGATAATAAATGTGTGGTTTTTAGTCTCTGTGTTTGTGGTAACTTAAGGCAGTGATAGAAAACTAACGTAATACCCAAACCTCTTAGCATCTCCTTCCAGATTCTATGAAAGTTAGCTGCAATTTCAAGAATGTTTCACATGTGTAACATCATGCAACATAGCAAGATTTATGGAGAGACTTACAGAATATAGCTAGAAGAAGTTTATTGGCAGGGTGTAGGCAAAATCAGATGAGCCGAATAGGGTAGGACAAAGAGTTTTGGGTAATTCAATATGTGGTGAGATTTGGGAAATTTAAACACTGAAAGGAACATTTATAACTATCTACTTTTATCCCCTTGTTTTAAGATGAAGAAACTTAATGTTGAAAGTCGCGAATGGACATGCTCAGAGTCAAATATCTCACTATCTGTCCTAGGCTAAGACTGGTCTACAGAATTACTGTGATGTGCTCTTCACACTATTCACACCCGGGAGGCCCTCATCACATGCTGGGGTGTAGAATAGCAAAGTCCCAGGGGAGGTGACCAGGAATATAGACAGTGTACTTTTTATTCAACCAGGCATCATGAAGGCGGGCTTCTTTATAAACAGTATTTTAGGTGTGAATACGCATAAGGCTTCATTTACCCTCCAGATAGGGCTTATGTATATGGCATCCTGGCATGGTTATATTTCTCAAGCATTCTTCTTTATGTCTAAGCTACCATGGCCATGGTAGACAAAAATCACTGAAACATCAGTAGAGGGATTAGGTGAGGTGACGGTCAAGATCATTTCCTGTCCTGGAATTGTTCAGAGCACTCAAGGTAGTGATTTATGTCCACTTAGAAGGATGCCATGCAGACCTTGACCAGTGTTTGAGAACAATCTCTCAGCCAGCAGTGCAAGAGATGCCATGTTTATGGTATATCGTCCATGAAATCACCAGCAGACATGTCACTGCATCATAGAACCTTCACCCAGGTTCATATAGGCAAGGTGCTGTTGCCTTAAGAAGATGTATGACAGCAGTGGACAACAGAGGAACTATTTTTCCCTTGCAATGCTGAAATCTGGCTTTCTATTTGGGTACTATTAAAATCCTAACAGACAACTATGTAACATGACAGCAAGTAGGATTTTTTTCCTACTGCTCCAGCATTGGGATAAGGGCTCAAGTTGAGGGGGGTCTTAGCACCCCTTATTTAAGTGGGCACATGAACAACTGCGATTAGATTCTTTTCCAGGGCTTTATGAAAGAGGCAAAATCTGCTCACCCCAATCATCTCTCAACCCTAAGTCAATAAGAATAAGGCTGGTATACATTAGTTTGCTAGGGCCCTGTAACAAAGTATCTCAGACTGGGTAGTTCACACAACAAATTTATTTTCTCATGGTTCTAGAGGGTAAATGTCTGAAATTAAGGTGTTGGACGTCTTGCTTTCTTCTGAGGCCTCTCTCCTCAGCTTATAAGCTACACATGAAGGACTAAAGAGGTTAAACGATGGGTCAGATATCCCTTTCCTGCCCAGGTGACAGGTAGGCTAAGCAAGTGGAATCCTGCTCAGGGAAGGATTTCAAAGTAAGCTTCACTGATGAGGCTGCTTGAGAATTAAATACACATTATCTCTGTTAGTGGTTCTCAACCAGGCTGAATGAGCCCTCTGGGGCCAATTAGCAGTTTTGGTGGTAACAACTGGGAGGAGGTTGCTACTATACCTAGTGAGTAGAGATCAGGAATGCTGCTAAACATTCTACTGGCCCACACAGCAAAGAATTACGTAGGTCAAAATGTCACTAGTGCTGCTGTTGAAAACCCTGATGTACACAGAGTCTAGTACATTGGCATGGGTCCCACATTACGCATGCTGTCATATTGTCGTGTGCCATTGCCATTAAAATGCATCCGAAGGAGACCAGTGATGCCTCCTCCTTGCTGACAGGTGGCCACTTACATAAGAATATCCTGCCTTCTTATTTCTCCTTCTCGGACTCAACCATATGGACCAAGATCAAGGGGAGGGAAGGGAAAGAGATGACCAGAAGATGACCATATTCTTCCATTCTGCAGTTCACAGCCATGTGGAAAAGAAAGAGTATAAAGGCAGATTATGCCTTCCTCTCCACCTTAGGCTGGTATCACAGTGTGAAATACAAGAAGTAGTTAGCTTTGAATTGGAAATAAGATTGAAATATTGACTGGACTAAAAATATTTTAGAAAATATCTAGAAAGCTGTGGGATCTGCCTAAAAGATCCTTAAACACTGAAGAGGGAAAACAATGCTAAATCTTGGAAATAGTGATGAAAAGAAAGAAAACCGTTCCTTGGTTGTACACCAATGACTCGGAACTCCTTTAATAGGAGCAAATAGGTGATGTGAACAGGCTCCAGCTGTCTTCAGGCTGGCAGTCATCCCAGTGAGGGGCTTTCTTCATGACGTCATTGAAAGACGATGTATTCCATAGAGGCAGGGCCAAGTGTTTGTTCAACTCAATATTCTAAGCTTTATGGACCCCGAGGGAGGTGATGATTCCTAGAAGTGTAATATGGTATTCGTCTAGCCATGTGGAATAAAGGGAAGGGTATTTATTTTGGAGTGAGAACATCTAGGCTCGAACCCAGTTTGGCTACTTACCAAGCTTAGGTGTGATCTTTGCTTAGTTATCTAGCTTCTGTTTGAGTCCAGTTTCTCCATCTGCAAGGTGGATGAATGACTGTGTTAGATTATTATTCATAAGATTTGTTGGGTTTACTTGGGGGAGAGGATAACTCTTTCTGATTCAGCAAAGAGTTTTCATAATTGTAATGCAACGGTAGCTACTCTTCAATGTGATTTTATTTATATACATTTAAAAGGGTGAGCAAAACTAATCTATGGTGATAAACTTCAGCATGGTGTTTACCCTGCCTGGATGGGGTCATGAAGAGGTGGCTTCGAGAATGCTGGTGATAGATAGACAGATAGATAGACAGACAGACAGATAGACAGACAGACAGACAGACAGATAGATAGGGATATTTTCTTATCTGGGTGATGATGCCAATGGTTTTCAATTTAAAAAATCATTGAACTGTACATCGGTTATTTGTGGACTTTTCTCCAAGTTTGGAATACTTCAATAAAATGTTTATTCATAAATGTTTCAACCACCTTCAAAATTATCTTTGCCTCAAGTGCAGTTCTTGCAACTATGGTAAAAATAAGCTACTTTTTATATTTTTAAAAGATGCTATATTGTTTTCTGAGTATTATTGAGTATTGTATAGGAACTTTAGACCTAATTTAACTTATGACAAGAGACCCATAACATGTTTTTTTTCAGAAAAGTATCTGTTTAAGTGATTTAAATAGGAAAGATAGTGATTGTCATTAGGGTTGGGGTTATTTGACAGATAAGTTTAGAGGAAACTATACAGTCTGAAATTATTTCCCCCCATTTCCTATTCTGTCTTGCTTCCTTTGAGCTCTTTACTGCCCCTTAGTGATGAAATTGTCACCCATGGGAGCCCAGTATTCGGACTGTGTGCCCTGGAGCTGTTGGTAGGGCGGCCGTTTGAGGAGTGATGGCTCACTGAAGCTGGACACTTAATCTGTTACCTCGTTGTGGGAATAAGGAACATTCTGGAATGAATCTCAAATGGTGGAGACTTGATTGCAGAAGGGAAGGGGAGGTCTTTGTGGAAAGAGGCTCCCCTTCAACCTCAGATGAGGTCTTTTTGGGGGGACCACTGCACCCTCTGCTGGAAGCTGGTCAGAACTCTCACAAAATGGCTCTAGCTGGAAACTAACCTTTCAGGAAAGGTTACTTTTGCTCAGATAGAATGATCAAGCAGGGAAGAAAATACCCCCTGGCTATCCAGAGGGTCAGGAAGGGAAGGGGAGCGACGGGAGGGCCCTGCCTTGCAAAGTAGACACAGACGTTTTGTTGTGCACACGGACACAGTGTTTTTGGAAAGGACTGTTGGTGACTGGGTAACTGTGCGCGGGAGGGAAGGACACTGAGCTTTTTTTCAGATTGATCAGTCTTCACCTTGCCTGCTTTTTATGTGCAAGGGTTTGGAGATAAAGAATTATTAAGACATGGACTTTAGCTTCAGGATCTTCTCCTTTGGGGAAAACAGACATGTACCAATGGACATGCTAGCTGGTTGATATAATAGGTGATATAATGGAGACACAAGATTGTTGTAAGTAAGTGAATGGTGAAGAGCCTGAAAAAAATATAGTATGTTCTGTATAACCCCAATTATGTAAAATGTTATATATATTCATGAGTCCACTTAAATAAAATATCAAAATATTTTAAAATATAAAAAACCTCAGAATAATATATTGACATTTTGTAATAATTCATTGTAGGATTAAAGGCACATTTTAAAATTTAATTTTCAATAGTACAACTTTTTTTGTGCTCCTTGTAGATAAAAATCCAGCAAGTATGTAAATATAAAAAAATCAGGTAGTATGTAAATATGTAAAGAAGAAAGTGAAAAACCACCACTAATTCATTTTCTAAATGTGCAAACATGAACTGCTTGGCATATATCCTTTCAGGCTTTTTCCTAAGCATATCCACATACATGGAAACATGTATTTGAGGTCATGCTGTACTTTTTTGTTTAAGATCTTTTTTTGTTCATGCTAATATATTGTATTTATATCATTGATTTGAAGGAAATACATGAGGTATACTTGTTCCAGCTTTATAGAGGTATAATTAACAAATAGAAATTGCTCATATTTAGGGTATACAACATGATTTTATACATGTATTGTTTACTTTTAATAAGCAGAGAGAGGTTTGAAATGAAAAGCATATTTTTTCCTGCTCATTCTTCCTCAACCTCAGTTCCAGTCTGCAAAGTTCCCTTTACACATGACTATTTTTAGCTCCTCTTGTGATTAATTTCATAAATCTAAATATTAGGCTTATATGCCTACTCTTCTTCTATTTCTTCTCTTGCCCTTCTAGTTCCCAGTTTCTGGCAACTCTTCTTTTAATTTTACAAAGTTATGGTGAAACATTTACTTTCCTTTATGAAACCATAATTATTACAAGCTTTGTCTTTAGCTTTTACTGAAGGCTGAAAACCAATAAAGCGCATTTTGTTTTTATGGCCATGTACATATTATTCACCACAAATTCAAATAAAGATGTTAGATTGCATTTCCTTCTTTTTACATCCAAAGATATAACATTTCTGTCATTGAGGAAGAGTGTTACCGGTTTCAGAATCAAATGGATTCACTTTTATTACAATTTTGCCATACTTTAGCAAACTATAAACAATGGTAGCTCTTCTGTTTTTTCTTTTTTAATTGACCTCTTTAAAGTGAATTTATTGTCTTCTATTTATTGCATTTCATTGCCCAATGGTTGTCAAATTAATAGTGACTTTTTTACTATATTCTCAATTATTCAGCCTCATTTTTTTTTTTTTTGCACAGATGACATTTTCTTCCCAAAGAAAACTCTTTTAGAGCCCATCAACTTCCAGCTGGAAGCAAATTGTTTGCCCCAGAATGTGTCTTGTACTCTTGGAGTAGCTACTCTCTTCTGGAATTCTGTGTCTTCCCTCTTTTGGTTTCAACA
This sequence comes from Desmodus rotundus, assembly GCF_022682495.2. Classification (NCBI taxonomy): domain Eukaryota; kingdom Metazoa; phylum Chordata; class Mammalia; order Chiroptera; family Phyllostomidae; genus Desmodus; species Desmodus rotundus. Next base: position 40,410,866 of record NC_071387.1, on the reverse strand, counting down.
TTTTTGTTCGTTTGTAGTACACACTTAGATGTCAGAATCACAAAAGGTGCTTGGTATCAACATTCTGTGTCCATGAACATCCAAACATGTTTTTATATTATCTCTACGCTTAATTGTTATTTTGTATGACCCTTGAATTTTAGTACCAGAATCATGTAGATCTTTGAATATATCTTTGTCTTCTAATATTCAGGGTTGCTGATGATAATTCTGTTGTCAATATGATCCTGTATTTACTTACTTGTTTTGTAGATGAACAATAGTTTGGTCCATGCTGGGAGCTCTCTGAGGGCAAGAGCAGTTGTCCTGGCCAGAGACAATGGTGTGTGAATCAGGCCTATAGGAGTGCAGTGACCGGTGGTGAGAGACACAGTGTGGAAGCAGGCTCAATGTGGTACATTGGATCTCCTTTTGTAACTTGGCTTCAATCTTGATTTTCCTGCAAACCCCAGCTGAAACTTTTCATTTTTCATGTACTCATAGTGAGAATTACTGAGGGACTACCATTTCCTAAAACATGGCCCAGCTGAACTAAAGGTATAAAATACCCAGCCCAGGTTTTTAAGGATTCTAGCTCCTTCAGTGGTAAAAACTTACTCGAGACTTTGTCTTTTAGTGATGGTTTACATTTTGAATTGTTATGTTTCTTTCCTACACTAAATAGCCAGAAGATAACCCCAAATTGCATGTAAAGTATGTATTATTATTATTGTTGTTATTATAAAATAATGAATGTTTTTGTCTACAAGTAACTTAACAAATATCTTATTGTGAGTTGTAAATTGTAGTTTTGGAAACCGAAAGGTAAGCTGGACTGGGAAGATGAGTTATATTTAAAGGGCTGGCTATCTTTTGGAGTTATCTATCCTTATCCAGACCAATCTTAAGAGTGCAGTTTAAAACAAGCCTAGAGGCATACTTCTACAATTGCAACTCTTGTATTTGTAGTTAGAGCTCTTAAAGGTGGTGGGCAGATATAATTTGACATAAATGAGGCAAAAGGTAGGGCAAGAATAGTTTAGGTGTTTGAGAGAAGACATGGAAGTAACAATTTCTTAGCTATTAAAATCTTTAAGTGGAGGTTTGCGACATAAATAAATCAGAGAAGGGGGATAAAAGCTCTCTGTTTTGTGTAACTAGAGAAATAATAGCCCCTATCCAGGAGGACATTCTGGGCATGTCTCTTACTGACATTGTGATTTGGCCATGTTCTGAAATATTTATTGAAAGAGATTAGAACCATCAATAATTGTTACTTGATGGAAGTTTGTGGAAATAGGCTCTTGCAGCTCTGTGAACCATGTGGTTGTATCCAGCTAGTTATTATCACAAATAATTAAGGTCAAAAGCCCCATTGATGCTTCCTTTGCCACAGTGCATTCAAAATAATATTCCTTCTCTGAAAGCTGCTGCGTCTGATACACCACTTTGAACCCTTGTAGTGCATTAGTGGGGCAGCCATGAGACGGCGGCTCTGTGTGTCCATGACCTTTGTACCTGGAATTAGGGATGGCAATAGGCAGAATAATTTCAATTACTATATTCTAGAAGTATAGATGTATAGAAAGTTCTAGGAACTCGGAAACAGAGATAAATTAGTCATGTGCAAGAGGGATTTTTATCTGAAAGGTACCTTTCTTTCTGTGTTCTTCATGGTGAGATAAGGTCTACGGTTAGGGAGGGAGCTAGACAAGGTGCAGGAAGAAGGATGTATCGCAACGACTTTCTGCTTCCCTTGACAAAGCACTTAACTTACCAGGGCTGGTTTCCCACGCCCCTCATCAGCCAGGCACCTTAAGCTGGAAAACCACTATATGAAAACCAGTATATTTTGTGATATTTCTTCATTAAATTTTACCTGTTAATTATTTTCTCTCCAATTTGTCTTTTTTCTCTTCCTTGTTCCATTTCTTTCTCCTTCTCTTCATCTCCCCCCCCCTTTCTTCTTTCAAAGTTACTTGCTCATTCACTCATTCAGTAGGCACCTGTGAAAGATACCCTCTGCATAAAACACTATGTGATGTGGTAGATACGCAAATGGAGAACATGTGATTCTAATCCTAAAGGGCTTTGCAGCCTAGTTTGTGAGGTTTAGAAGAAACTCTTTAGAAATTGCTTTTGTCTTTTCTGTCATTTTGATACTTTGGGAGGAGAGCCATTCTTTGGCAACATGAATCCCCCCGGGGCCCACCCTGTAAAAGTACACAGGCAAGATGGAGCAGCTAACGCTATGGGCCTGGTGTTTGTAGTGCAGACTCTGGCTCCAATACCCTTGGTTTCTCCCGCGTCTGACTTTCAGGCGTAGTCATAAGTAAGACACCTTCATGGCCCCTCCAGGCTTCCTCTATTTGAAAGCCCTGGTTCAAAGCTATTGTCTGAAAGATACCTGTATTTTTGTCCGTGTCCTCCCTTATTCATGGGAGTTATCACTCTCATTATTTAAAAGGGGCAGCAAGGCCCAGTGCACGAACCGAGAGGAAAGAATAAATGGCCAGGGAATTTCAACTCTGAGTTTTGCAACTTTTCTCAAACATTCTTTGAGCAAGTACAAGATGGATAATTCCCCTCAATTCTTTCTAGATCTCTCCTGTTGAAAAAAGACATCCATTTCTGACACTTTAAAAAAGTATCTTTGGGTGGCAAGAGACTTTCTTGTTTCCCATTCGTGGATCCTCCCAGGCAGTCTCGGCTGCAAAGCTTCCTCAGCGCTGCTGAGCGAATCCCCAAGGCCCTGGCTTAGTGGGCTCAGTGCGGGCCTCTCCGCATTCGGCAAAGTGAGTGATGACAGCGCTGTTCATCATGCCACTCTCTCCAGAGCACAGCAGAAAGGCACCTCATGTTCAGTCAGAACCACGGAATCTTCATGCAGATCTCCTCTGATGTGACTTTGACAGGAAAATAATTTTCAAAATGTTTTACAACCCCAGGCACCTCTAAAATAGCTTCACTTGTCACTTCTGTAGCCTCAAATCAGAATTAGACTAATATCAAGGGGGATGGCAATAGCACATTAGCCTGTCAAGCAGGAAGATCTGAACTTATGGGGAACGCAGCACAGTCTAGAGACAGAAACGGTGGAGTCAAGTGCATTAAGCTGTGAGGCATTCAGTGCTAGGGGGGTGTGGACTGAGAACTGGAAGAGAATTGGAAAGAATTTTATAATCCTGATTCACATAGCACTTTACAGTTTATAATATATTCACATACATGTTTTTCTCTTTTCGTCCGTATCACAGGCTGATAAGTAGGGGGTTATTGTCTCCGCACAGAAGGAACAGCCTCACACAGCTCCAGGACCTGCCCCAGACCCAGTGGCAATCATCAGTGCTCTGTGAGCTGGTTGCCACTCGCCCTGGCATCCTGAATACCTAACACATTGCCTGGAATATAGCTGGTACTAAAGCAGTTGCTGAAAAACTTTCATAGGGACTGGGCTGGAACTCAAATCTAGGCCGCTTCTATCTTGAGGTGAAGTGTTGATTGCTTTCCTGAGAGGGGAAAAAAAAGGTAACTTAGAATCACGGCATTGCTGTGGACGTCGCTGTTAAAACTTCGCTCCAGAGCAGTGGGGGTCTGAGGTGCTAACCTGCTGGGGGATGCTGGGAAACAGAGATGGCCTGCACATGAGGTAAGGCAAGCCTGTAGATGAGATTCAGGGGGAAAGGTGGGCCTGGGTAGCAGAGACAGACAGCCAGGTATAAAAATCCATGTCCATAACTGAGAACTCCAACTATGGTAGGCCAGTCTCACGGGTTGGTATTTAGATAATTTCTCACCATTTTACATATGAGGAACCCAAAATACAGAGAATAATTTTCACTAAAGTCACCTCGAGTTGAGGACAGTTTTACTCTAAAGCCCAAGTTTTCATTCACTATACTATTCTGCCTCTGAAGGACACTATTCACCATAGTTACATGAATGTCAGCTGAGGGAAAGCCAATTCATCATTTGAGTCTTGTCCTATGTCTACTGGGGGAGACAGATGCAGGAGTAACACCACACTATGTGATCGGCGGCACGAGAGGTGGGAGAGGAGCACTCAACAGGGATGCACGACTGAGCTGAGACTAGGAGAGAGGAGACCCCTGGCAGGAACAGACAGAGCATGAGCAAGGTAGAGAGACAAGCAGGGTCTTTGGAATGATTGGAGTGCACGTTCTCAGGAGGTTGGAAGGTGGGTAAGAGCCAGATCAGAAGGGCCAATGTGGTCACGTGCTGGGGTTTGGACTTGACAGTGAAGTATAGGAAAAGCCACTGGAGAATCCCTGCAGGGAGTTGCTTTGAATAAATGTGCATTGTAAAAAGGCCACTCTTTATCATTCTTAGTAGTATTTGCAATTTTTGAGGGGGGCTTTGACTCCCCCAATTTATAGAACCACTGTATTTCAGAGAAACGTTTCTAAACTAGAATTTGTAATGCCTGAAGAGACATTTAAATGCATATTAAATAGTCGAAGATGAAAGAGGACGACATATAATTAATGTGGATGATGCTGCATATATTAGGGGGTTCTCTTTATCCCTAAGGACAGGGTCTACAGCCCATTTTTAGCCTTTCTGGTTTTAAAAATACTGCGGGGTATTAAATATTTCAAAAGTCCATAACAGTATATTTGTCTACAATAGGGAAGAAGACCGCATTCTGACCATGTAAATATCCCTTATTGATTTAAAAAATTCAGCCTGACAAAGTATAAAGTAGACATTTAAAATGTGCATAGTGCATGAAATTACCTCACATTACTAGTAAATGCATGCCTTGTAGCAATTATGTCACTTATGCTTACACTAATTAAGTGTTGATGTGTGAGCAGTAAGTTGCAATGATGTTGTTAACTAATGTACATAAATATTCCTTTTAAACTGTAATTGCACTTTGCCACAACATAAAAGAAGACAAGCTCCGTTTAGGAATTACGTAGGACTGTTCTTGGAGAAAATGTTAATGAACTCTGGAAAGGGAGAGTTTGGTTCCAGAGTGTTGTTTCAATTGTGAGAGGGGAGGAGAACGGGGGAGGGGAGAAGGAAGGGTTTCAGGAGTCTAATTTACACGTCTGTGGAGAACCATCGCCTGTCTCTTTTGAGACAGGAGGGATGTCCAGGCACACTGTGTCAGTTGCACAGACTGAGTGTTCTGAGTTGAAGGAGCCCACGAGACTTAACGCACACACTGTCCCCAATAGAGAGACACTGCCCTACATTTCTGTCTGTCACAATAACTTAGCTAATCTCTGGGAAATTTGGGGTGCAGTACCCATTCGCTGAAGTGAAGATTGATGGCACCTAATGTTCATGTGATTTTATTTTTAGCTCTAAAACTCCAGACTGTTTGTTTCCCAAACAGGGCCCAGGTAGCACAGAGGAGATGTGTCATCCTGGATTGCTTCTGCCACCTGAGCCAGCACAGAATGGCGAGGCTTCTGTGGTTTGGAGTTGGAGAGCTCAGATTCACTAAGTGGGTATCTGAGCCCTCTGGAACACACATTCCTCTCATTTTGTGGTTGATAATGACCCCCCTCTGAAAATAGTAAGGTTATTTTCTAAAAATATTCCTCCCTCTGCCAAGAACAAAAGAAAGAATAGTGCCCCCTACAGAGCTTAAAACCGAAGTTTGTTGACTCATGCTAAGAAGGAAATGAGCAAAGTGGAGGGAGGGGGGAGGCCTGGTTATAATTATTAGCGACAGCATCTGGGGTAGCAGCAGTCAGCAGACAAATCTCAATTACTCTGGCAGCCCTGGCCCCTACTGGGCCTGCAGCGTGCAGTGTATGGTAAAGAGCTGGAGCTATTTTCACTTTACTCTGGCCTCTAATTTGAGAGTTTGGTTTATCCGTTGAGGTTTTAACATTAGGTGAAATGAGAAGCCATTTTTATGCTACTCGTACTTGAAGTTTCTTAATTCCCGGAATTTTAAGTAATATATAAGCTGTGCTTAGTATCATAATATCAGTGTCTGAAGAGATTACTTTTAGGTGAAATCACTCCATCAGGCTGTGGTGTTAGTACGTGAATGACTTCATTTCCTTGGATGGATTGTATTACGCTTGAATCAGTCACGATAGACTATGTTTTACTAGCGTAACAAAACACCTGTAGTGGTTTAAAACAACACAGGGGTATTTCTTTCTCATGTTCCATTCGCAGATCATTAGGAAGTTCTAGTCGTCGGAATCATTCAGGGAACAGGCAGTCTCTGTGAGGGTCTCCTAGGGGTAGTTAAATGCTCTAGAAGTGGCATTTCTTAATTCTGCTCACCCCCCCACCCATAAGAAAGCAAGAGCATATAATCCCCTCCTGTGCTGGGGATGGAGGGAATTAGCTACCCCAATATTTATTTTACTTACACTGAATTTCATCTTCTGACAGATTGTTTATCGAGTGGCTTCTGTGTGACTTGTCACTGTGCTAGTGTTTTCTCATTTATTCTGTTTTTAATATTTTTAACATTTGATTTTAGAGAGAGGGGAAGGCGGGGAGAAAGAGAGGGGGAGAAACATCGATGTAAAAGAGAAACATCGATTGTCTGCCTTTTGTATGTGCCCCAAACGGGCCCTGAACTTACAACCCAGGCGTGTGCCCTGACTGGGAATCGAAACAGTGACCTCTCAGTTTGCAGGATGGCCCAACCAACTGAGCCACACCAGCCCCTATGCTGTACTTTACAGACTCGTGATTATTTTTATAACTGGCAATTTGTACATCTTAATCCCCTCCACTGTTTCACCCCCTCAAACCCGCTTCCCTCTGATAACCATCAAAATGGTCTCTGTATCTGAGTTTGTTTTCTATTTCGTTTTGTTCATTTACTTTCTTTTTTAGATTCTACATGAGTGAAATCACATAGTGCTTGTCTTTCTCTGTCAGACTTATTTCACTCAGAATAATATCCCCTAGGTGCAGCCATGTTATTGCAAATGGAAAAAAATTTTTTTTTATGGTGGAGCAATATTCCACTGTATATGTGTACCATATCATTTTTACTCATTTGTCTATCAGTGGATGCTTAGGTTTCTTCCCCATCTTGGCTATTGTAAATAATGCTACAATGAATATAAGGGTGCATATATCTTTTTGAATTAATATTTTGGATTTCTTTGGATAAATACCCAAAAGTGGGGTTGCTGAGTCACATGGTAGCTTAACCATCAGCAAAGAGGGTAAAAAGGAGGATTCCTAGGATCAAACCACTTTCTTACCATTTAGCTAAAATGGACTCCAGCCCCAGTTCCCCACCTGCCACACCCACCTTAAGTGAAATGTCAGGGCCAAAGCACAGAGGATGAATTTTGGCGTCACCTTTTTTTTGTATGATTTGAACTTTTGCATTGAATTAAAAAAAATTAAAAGGTGATACTAAAGTAGACATGTGAAAAATAATGAGTGAAATTACAAACAGTACATTAAAAAATACCAACAGCAAAATCTCTTCAAGAATTAAAATGACAGACTATATATTTCCTTTAGAAATACAATTTGTTGCTGGAAATCTGTATTAAGGTTTTATTTGAAGTTCTGTACGGAATGTTAAATCTTACATTGCTCATACACTTTGGATATGTCTTTCCCTAATACCTGGGCACTTGGATAAGCAGTTAATTGTTGGATTATTTTTATCTTAGGTCTATATTGTCCTTCTTGTTTATCTAAAGAGTTCTTTAAGTAATTCTTACAATTTTAAAAAATTGATTTCGAACTTTATATAATAGAAAAGAAAGAAATTGGTTTTATTTCCTTTTTATTTTATTGAATGGGCAAAATAGAAAACAAAACACTTGCAGAGAGGTTAATGAGAGTTTGGGAAATTGGGGAACAGTGTAATGACATCATGTGGGAGGTGGCTTATTGCGCTTACCTGACAGATACATTCACTAGAGAGCAGGTTTGTGTCCAGCTCTCTCCAGTAAGTAATGCTATAGTTTATTAAACGGAAGTACAATTCATATGTTTGTGGAGTCAAATCTGGAAGACAAAGCTGACTTTATTTCTTGTTGGCCGAGAGCAGTCTGGAGAAAGAGAGAAGTCAGTGTTTATGAGGAGTTTGGGGTAAGTATGGGATCTGTTAGATTAAAGTTAAGTAAGGCAGCATTGTAATCAGTGAAGCAATTGATTGGATTAATTAATTAAGACTAGGAATTAATTGGCTAGGGTTTGGCAATAAGTCTCCCAGGGAGGGTTGCTAACTGTGAGTGATTTAGCACAAGAGTCAGGTGTTTCAAGCATGAGTGGACAGTTTGTTCTCATATTATCTGGTGAGTGTTCAGATTGTGCCTTTTTCCAAGCGCTCGCTCTCTCTCTCTCTCTCTCTCTCTCTCTCTCTCTCTCTCTCCCTCTCTCCCTCTCCCTCTCTCCCCTTTCCCACTCTCTGTGATATTCACTGAAGACTTCCATTGTAAAAGAAATCTAGCCCTGGCATGGTGGCTCAGTTGGTTGGAGCATCGTTCCATGCACCAAAAAAGAATTCTGAAGCTAATTCTTTCTATATTTTGGGTTTTGATGAGCTTCAACATACAAAAAACTTTGGAACCTTCACTACGTATATGACAGGGACTTTCATTTCAACTGGCACTTATTGTCTGGGTCTGATAGGTATAAAAAAAGAGTGGTAAGAATTATCTAGAAGTCTGTGAGTCATAATGGAGGCATGGTGGAGAGAACAAACAATTGTACCTGCGGCTTCAAAACCACAAAGATTGTGAAGGTTGGCCAACATCTGTGAGGTTGTGAGTCCAAATGAGGGGATTCTAGGCAGAGGGAAGGGTGTATGGACAGGCAGAGAACTATTTAACAGCCATTCTTTTCAGGGCACCACAAGCAATTCAGAGTGTACTGTGGAGTGATGTTTTTCTCCTATCCAACCCTTTACTTTCTCCCTGGCTTTCCAGATCTTGCTGTGAACTTAAGTCAGGTTAAGAGAGGGGACTTACGGGAGTGCAATGCAAGTTGGCAAAGGCTAAACATTTTTTAACGTAATAACTTTGCTGGAGATATGGATAAATGAAAGCCCAATTGTGTCTGAGATATTTAACCTTCAAACCAGTGTACTTGGAGAGTCTCTACTCTGTTCACAGGGTCAGAAGCACCTACCCACTTCTAGGTCCCAACCAGCTCACAAGAAGGAATTAAATACTGACAGCCCCTCCTTAAGCCCAGATGTAAAATAGATGGAGTGGCAGTGGGGAGAGAAAAGAATTTACATGTATCAAGGGACTGTGCTGAAAAAGGAAAAGGGAAAGGGTACAGAATAAGTTAGGATGATTTAGGTGGGAGGCCTGGGTTTAAACAGTAAAGGGAATCTGTTTGTTTGTGTAATAAAAACCCAAAATGTCCACAATTTCCTCAGGAATGAAGCTTCACTTTTCCGTGGTTCTCTAAGTATCTTGGTTTGTTCCTTGCCCACATATGTATTGGATTTATCCTTACTCTGACTTTATGGTAGTGGCCAAGTAGCTGCTAGCAGCTCTAGGCTACAAGCCTACTTCTTCGTAGCCAGGGATGAGACAGAATGTCTTCCTACATTCCCACATTCAAAGTCCAGAGCTTCTTATGATTAGAGCATCATAGATCATGTGCCTGCCTCTGAAGCAATCCTAAAGGCCAGGGAAATGTTCTGAGCTGGATTATATGCCTGTCCCGAAATCATTCCCTATGGGGAAAGGGTACCATGGCCTCGCTCGGCTGAGACCAGTCAGAGCCTCCTGGAGTCAGTCTGGCTCAGGCTATGAAGTTGTTTCCCAGTAGGAGAAAGATAAATTAGAGAACTGGAGAAACATTCTCCAATAGGAAAATATTTATTCTGGAGAGGCAACCACAACATCCACTGTATGTGACCCTGTGTGATATTCCAAAATTCTAGACTGAAGACCCTGGTCAGTCCTTTTGCAGGGACTGACTTTATTCTCCTTTAAGGCTTGGAATGTAACAGACTTGAACCTGAACAACTGCTTGTACTTCTCGACCACAGCTCATGGCTTCATAGGACAAGAATAAGTTCTTTCAGTTGTGGACGGCATCACGTCGCCCTATGCCCCGGGGTTGGAATTACAGCTAAGTCATAGGTGATGAGAGAGGATCATACTAAGGAATTTGACATGTATTTTGAAACATTTTAGAATCATCTGAGAAGAGTTTTGAGGAGAGGAGTTTTGTAATGAAGCTGATAGTTTGGAAAGACATGGCTGATTACTTGAATGGAAAACGAATGAACAGACAGAAATCAAAGAGAGGTTTGGACTGTTCAAGGCAAGAGCAATGGCGGTGGAGAGGAGGGTCCTACGGGAGGAAATTTAAGTATCTAAGCACTGAATAAATGAATCAATAGAGGTGGGGGTGAGAGGGCTCCTCAGAGAGAAGGGAGAGTTTGTGAGGAATGACTGCCAAGGGAACGGCACTCCTTTCCGAAAGGGAAATAGTAATTACAAAGTACTAAATTTTTCTGACACGTACTGGAAAAGTAATAATGATTTTCCTCCCCTTTTGTTTTGTTATGGAGAAAATGAGTGGTGAGGGGTCATAGAATAGAGACAGGTTTTGGGATGGCCTGAAGCCCTGTCCCCTTTCATATATGCAGTCCCTGACCACCAGCAAATAATAGAGGTACGTGTCTTCTTGGTTGTTCTTCCTAAGATGAGGGAGCCTCTGAACAATACTGTTTCCTTCTATGTTGTTCATGTTAGCATAGGGTCTAGTTGTTAGTGGAATCTAATATCTGAAAAATAAAGGGATACTGTTGAAAACACAGGTCCCATATTATTGGAAAAAATCTAATATTCTTAACCAGTAAATGATTGAGTCTTGAGAGTGAATTCTCTGTAGATCAGAAACTTTAAAGGTTAATGATTGTACAGAGACCAACTACCTTTATTTTATTTCTTAATAGTTTTGAATGAAGCATGGCAGATGGAACTGGTACATAAAAATTTAGACCCAATCAAGCAGACTTGGAATTGAGGTCTCTTTGTTCAGGGAAGAATGTGTATTTAATTTACTTTGCAGACCAAGGGCAAGAGAAGCTGATCATTATACAAATTCATGGTGTCACACTTTCATGATATGATGTCGATTTTCCTACTCTGAGCCCTGATGGGTGTGTGATATAACCATCAAAGTAATTTGCTGTTCTTTACTTGGACAATTAGAATGTTGTCAGGTTGAACAAAAGGTGTCCCCTTGCTTTATAACACAAGGCAGAAATTCACTGTTGAGAAAGATCATTTGGAAAAGCTTGACATACCTATATGACCACTTGCTTCTGTTTTACTATACTGTGGGAGAAAACCCTAGGTTGCCTGGAATATATTTATTGTTTTTTCCTGTATGGTGAAATTCCAGCATAGCAAGAAAAAGGAATAAACTGTTCTATTTACATGTGTATGTGATGAGTGGGTTCCTACCACCAACAGTTTACTTTCTGCCTCAGGTTGCTTGGGCCTAAGAAGACTCTACAAACCTATTGAGTCCTAGTGGCTGTGACTGTAGACCTCATACATTCTCTACCTGCCTCACAAATTTCTCATGAAGATGAAATGTTAGTGTGTGATAAGTGTGAGATGTCTACGGTTTCAGACTTTGTGTTGTCCCTCTGTCGCTGTCACAATGAAACTCAAACTCCTTGGCCTGGGGAGTAAGGCTTTCCATGGCCTGGCTTTTTATTCCTTCTCCAACTCTTCTCCTTCCATCCACTCCCACCCTGTACCTTCTCCTCCACACACCAGATACGTGATCATTTTTTGATCTGCTTGTGGTTCTCCAAAGACACTACTATAATACCCCTGGGCATTTTCTCATGTCTCCCTCTCTGCCTAAAGTGCTTCCTGTCTGGTGACATTTTAGTCACTCTCCAGGTTCCTGGATCCTTCCCCCTTTCTTCCTCTGACCAAGTTGGGACTGAAGGCAGATATTAGCAGGAAGGCCATGTGTGTGGAGGGGAAGGTGGAGGAAAGTTTGTGAGGCTCCCTATTCTCCCCGATGATGGAGATAGCACAGGGAGTCAGTCTTACCTCTCATTACGCAGGTAAGGCATATGAGTCACAGAGGGTTTATCCAAGAGGATAAAACAAGTAATCTGTAGATCCGGGATTTCAACTCAGGAGTCTGACCTAAGACCTAGAGCACTTACTTTACATTATATGGAGTGTGGTGGGTGACTAAATGCACACTTTTTTGCCCATATTTCTGAGGGAAAAATAAGGATGTGTATTATACATGGGTAGTACTAATTATGTATCTATGTAAATGTTTTTAATTCTTTTATTTATGCTTATGCATTAAAAGTGTAAGTCTAGAAAGCAGTAATGATATCTGCATGCAAAATAATATCCTGGAATACAATAATTGGCTTAGTTCTAAATATAAATAAATACAAATTTTAATTAAAAAATTGAAACTAAAGATTTTTTCCATGAAAGTTTGGGCCAGAAACATGGGTGTGCATTATACATGGCAAAATATGGTATTTGCTTACCTTTTTCCTATCCTACTGTGCATTTCCTTTGCTCTGATTGAGGCTGTAAGTTTAATAAAACTTTACTGAAACCTCGGAGTGCTTAAGGATAACAGGAAGGACTCATGAAAAAATTAAAAGTTTAGATTAAAATAGCTGTTAGAATGCAAAGGTATGCATCCTTTGTGATCTCTCGTTTCCATGGTTTCTCTTTTACTCTCACTCTTACTATTTCTTTCTTAAATTGCTGACTGATTCTAGGGATAGTTACCTTCTCCCAATGGGAAGAGTGTTACGCCAGGCCTCATATCCTACTTTCTTTTGGGGTCCCATAATTTTCTCATGCTCTTTCTCATACCCGCTTCTAGGTCAATGTATCTGTTCTGTATATTTATTGATGAGTGACAACCCCAAAGATCCATCATTTAAAATAACATTAAAAAAAACCATATCATATCCTGGCTGGTGTGGCTCAGTGGATTGAGTGCTGGTCTGTGAACCAAAGGGTCCCTGGTTCAATTCCAGTCAAAGCACATGCCCGGGTTGCAGGCCAGGTCCCCAGTGGGGAGGCACACGAGAGGCAGCCACACATTGATGTTTCTCTTCCTTTCTCCTTCCCTTCCCCTCTCTCTAAAAATAAATAAAGAAAATAAAGAAAAACATATCATGACTTTGAAGATTATAATTTTAGACAGTGCTCAGCTTCTGTCCCCCTTGCACTGACTGGGATCAGTCAGTGATACTCAACAGAAGATAGGGCTGGGCTGGTGGGGTCAAGAACGTTTCCCTCATTGCCTTGGAGGCGATAGCTGGAAGGCTGGACTCAACTCTTCTCTCCCCTTCTCCATGTAGTCTCATTAAAAACCTCCAGGCCTGTCCATGCGGTCTCTTCAACAGTCAGACCTCTTAATGACATCTCAAGGTTTGCTACTCTTGAATAAATTCTTTATGAGGCATGTTTGCTTTTTTGACTGAAAATCCCAGTAGTGAGTGTTCCAGGAAAAGGAAGTGGAGAATTCCAGTATTGTAGAATATGGAAACTGGCACATGTCACTTCTGCCATATTTTATTGATTAAAGTGGTCACAGAACCTGCCTGGATTCAAAGGGAAGGTTCACAGACCCCCACCTCCTGATGGGAGCAGTGTCAAGTAGTTAGTGGACCTCTTTGATCAACCACAGTAGCCTCCTGCCAAAAGCCACTCCGCTCACAATGAAGGTAGAGGGGCAGTTTGGAGCGGTGGTCTGACACCAAGGCCCTACTGATTTTATGAGTTAAGATCCAGACCCACAATTTACCTGCTGCATTCCCTGTGGGAAGTCAACACTCTGTGACTCAGTTTCCTCATTTAATAAAAAGAACTAATACCTCATAGAGTGGGGGAAGTTCACACATGTACAGCATGTAAGACAATGCCGGGCATGTAATGCATAACAGAGAGCTGTCAGGACAGCTCTGTTAGACAGCAGAGCTGTGTTAGACAACAGCAGAGTAGTTTTCCTACTCATGGTCTTAATGCCTTCATTCCTGAAAAGGGCCCTGGCTGTGCTTTACTTAATGAATGGCCCAGTGACAAATAAACCACTCTCCCTCTCCCTAGTCCTACCCCCAAAGCCCATATATGTATATCCTCCAAAAGGGCAGCCTTCCGTCTCCATGGACGAATAAGAAAACTGCTGGCAGCTTTCAAGTAGCAGATTGTCTCTACCTTGAACAACACAAGTTTCAACACTCTTAAGACCAAACTTGGTACAACACCATGTCATACGTATCATTAACACTTTTTAAATAGTGTTGAGATTAACTGTTCAATCATCTGCTATCCCTATTAGACCGTGAATTACTTGAGAGAAGGAATGTGAAACTTCACCTTTTACTTGCAGGGCGTAGTGAGATACACAGCAGTAAGTATTCAATATATTGGCAAAATGAGTGACAATATTTTGTTTGTTATTCAGACAAGGTGGAGGTGGATCCAGAATGACTACAGAGGTAGTACTGTGAATAAAATGTTAGAACTACATTCTTGCAAAAGAATTTGAAAATCTAAAAGAGCAAATATGTATCATGAAGAATATATTCAAGAGTAGTAATTAAATAATGTTTTCGTTTTCTTTATCTCTCCTTAAAATATATAGTAGGTCCTAAATCTAATTTAGAGGCCAGTTTCACATTTCCTTGCTGTTGATGCAGAAGAAGTAATGTATCATGGTCCCACTGTACTTAGTACCACCGGAAACTATAAGTTCTCTCTTACTTACATTTTTGTTCTAGTTTATTTTTTTATGGATCTGTCATTTTTCATCATTTTCTGAAGTTTTCGGCTTTTTACTTCTCCATCCTATGGGCACTGAGTTCTGGGAAACATATTTTTGTTTTCCCTCTTGGTTCTGTAACTCTACCTTTTGGTTTTGCAGACAACGTCAGATTTGCACTTTCATCACTCCTTTCACAGAATGTTGACATTGCTTTTGGTTTGCAGTGGTTCTCTATTGCTTATCCCTCCATTCCTCAAGGGTTACGTATCACATTTAAGACATTGTTCAGTGGCCCCTGTTTCCAAATAAAATCCAGTTTCTTGAGTTAGTTGGGTCCTAGTGGACTTAAATGGAGTGGAGAATGACAATGACAACGAATGAATCACACCAAAGTCTTTCTAATGAAGGTCCCTCAGCCTACTGAGAAAAAAAAATATTTACAAAGGCACTCATTCTGTTTGCTGAACTACACAAAGCAAAACATTAAAAGTTAGATAGAGACATTAATAGTACACTACTCTTTTCGTAAGTGAATCCCCCGCTGCTTCATCACTGTTAACTCCGAATACGTGTGAATGTAGCAAAGTCATTATTTTATTCTGGATCTTACGTGGTTTACTGCAAAGATTTCTTTTCGTTTGAAGTGCATGTGTGTTTAAGGTCTGTGGCTGTGAGCATTTATTTTATTTGTTGGTTTAACAAAAACTGGAAAATTTAAGGGTTGACTTTTAAAAGATGAAACTAGACATTTTTCATCAAATATCTGTTGGCGATTGCAATTTATAAATTGCGAGGAACATTATGGGGGATGCTAATAGTGATATAGTCCCTGTTTTCTAAAATTCTTTCAAAGACCGTCATGGGTGTTAGAGCTGAAAGGAATTTCTGAGGTTGTTTAGTTCAATCCTCAAACTTTATGGGTAACAAATAAAGGGTCTGAAAGGCTCAGTGACCTTGGGTAATGCATTTTAACTTTTTGAACTCAGTTTTCACATGTAAAAAATGGAAATCATAATCTAGCTCATAGTTCTATTAGATTAAGTGTGATAATAAATATAGAGCACTGAGCCAACTGCTGCCCACAGGAAAGCCCCTAGGAAAAGGTACCTTTTATTATTATTATTATTTATTATTATTATTGACTATGATTATACAGATAGGAAGTGCAAAACAGGGATATAAATCCAGTTCTTTCAGGCCTATTTTTTTGTGTAGTTGTCCATGTGAGAAATGTATTATTTTCCAATCTGGGCAAGATTTCCTTTGCAGTAAAATAATATTTAGAAATAGATGCTAATTTTTCAGGTTGCATTTGTTTCCACCAAATCACAACAGAAACAAAAATAATGTTTCAAACAAAAACAGCTATGGCCCCAAAACATTTTTTGGTGTGTGTACTGCTTAAATACAGCATTAAATTAAAAGTTAAATTTTTTAAAAGTTAAGGCTTTCTAATATAGTCACATAAATGTCACCCATTTGTTCTGCTAACCAACCCAAATGCTACAGGATTTGCTCCAGATTGTAATTCCTTTTCGATCTCTTGCACTTCCATTGCTTCTCAGTTTGTCTTGTAGCTGTTGTAGTGGTGGTCAGACTGGGCTGTCTCTTTCTGAAGGTCAGGGGTGAGTCCCGCTGTCCTAACTCGTTTGCATTCCTCCTATCCAGAACTGGGCAGCAGCCAGTGCTGCTGGGAGGCTGGCGAATTGGAAAGCCTGCCGTATCACTTTATGTTAAATACGGACGGGAAAGGCTCTCCTGATCTAACCTACTATGCTCATCCAGCTCTGAAGTCCAAGTGTTTCTTTCTAATGGAGTCCTGAGCAGAATAATATTTAATAGAATTCTCTGGAACTGAAACATGCTGATGGGTCGTATGAATGCATCTCTTGTCCTTTATCTTGTTATTTTAAAGCAAGATATTCCATGAATTTAAGACATCAGGTAGTTTTCTCACTTTGTGAAGAGTAGTTATTTGAATATAAGCTTTATTTTTAAGTGAAATTAGCACATCTACTTCTCTGCCTTCTACTCCTCTTATGATTTCAGACATCTAGCTGAATTCACTCATCGGCTTTAACCCTGAAAGCAGTGGTGCTTGTATTAGTCAGTGTTCTCTAGAGAAATAGAATATATATATAAATTTATTATAAGGAATTTATGCAGAAAGGAACAATGAGGCTTAGTTGAATGATATGTGTAATTTCATAATTTATGTGTGTGTATAGATCTACATATGTGTGTATACACACACACACATATACTGGGTCCGGCACAAATAATGCCCTTTTTGTTACAAAATCTTCTGTTACAAAATCATGAGCATGTAATTCTGTAACATAACAATATTACCCTCAAGCACACCATGTGACATTTTAGGGGAAATGTTCAAATTAAAACTATAAATTATTACACTCATATTATTATCCTACCAACCACACTCAAACAGGCGTTACTTCTTCCGGACCCTGTATATGGTGTGTATATATCTCAAGAGATTTATTATAAGGAATTGCCTGACATAATTATGGAGGCTGGGAAGTCCCAAGAACTACAGTTGGCAAGCTGGAAATGCGGGAGAGCCAATGCTGTAGATGAGTCCCAGGCAGGAAAAAATAATGTCTCTGCTCAAGGCAGTTGAGCAGACGGAAATTCCTCCTCTCCTAGGAGAGTCGTCCTTTTTTAGACCATCACATGATTTGATGAGCCCACTGAAGTCATGGAGGGCAGTCTTTACTTATAGCGTACCCATTCAAATGTTACTTCCATCCTAAAACACTCTAACAGAAACACACAGAATAGCGTTGGACCAAATGTCTGGGCACTCCGTGGCCCAATCAACTTGACATGTGAAATTAAGCGTCATAGTTCTAACATCTATGTAAACTATACATATTATTCAACTAAGGCTCATTGTCCCTCTGCATAAATTAGGAAAAAATAAAACTATAGTTCTGTTATGTCAGCTAAATGGCATAATATGTACAAAACACTTAGTTCCTTTTCTAAATTTTAAAAACTCATTAGATGTTTATTAGACCTTCTCATTATGTTATCTTTTTCTCTTAACTTTTTCCTATCTTTTTGTCTTTGTTGAATTATTAATTTCAATACTTCTTTCAGTTCACTAATTCCTTATTCAACTGTGTCCAAACTGTTGTTCAGTATATTGACATTGTAATTTCAGGGAGATATTTTTAATATATAGAATCTTTACTCAGTTCTTTTTCAAATATGCTTTGTCCTTCATCATTGTATCTTGTCTTTCTTCTGTGTATGCAGATTTTATTTCTTCCTTCAATTTTTTTAAGACTCTCAGTAATGAAGGGTTTATTTAACAAGATGCAAAAAAAATACAAATCATAGATAAGAAAGGTTAATACATATAAAAATAATAAAATATTTTAAAAACTAATTTTTGAAGTTTTCATATACAAAGTTAAGACAAACCACAGATTGGGAAAACATAATTGCAATGCATCTAACAAAAAGTATTGATATCAAGAACATAAATAGAACTACTTTAAAACAAATAGAAAGAACCAATTACATAAAATGATAATAATAGGCAATTAATTGATAAGGAAACCCAAATGAATAACAAGCCTAAAAGATTTGTCATGTTGGGGGGAATTTGAAAAAAACTATTAGAAAAACATTTTACAGTTTATGAAATTGCTAATGAGTCTGAAAATACTAAGTATGAATACATAAAAATAGAAAGTGAAAAGATTTATTGAAAGAGATGTAAATTGTTACTACCACTTTAAAAATCATTTTTATTAATAAATTAGAAGATTTTCATTTAATAGATTTTATTAAATCTATTTAAATTGATTTAAATCTATTTTAAATCGATTTCAAATCAATTTAAAATAGATTTAATAGATGGAAACACCGTTGTCCATGTCCATGGTTCATACATGTTCTTTGACTAGTCCCTTCTCCTTCTTTCTATCATTATCCCCTTCCCCCCACCCCTCTGGCTGCTGTCAGTCTGTTCCATGTATCCACGCCTCTGGTTCTATTTTGCTCATTAGTTTATTTTGTTCATTGGATTCCTCTTATAACTGAGATCATATGGTATTTTCTTTCACAGACTGGTAAAGCCTTTGACTTCTAACTTAGTGGCATCTTATATGGGCTTGCTTCTGTCGACTACATGTATTAGGGATCATATTTTCTTGATTCTTTGTAACTTCCATAATTTTTTTTTTGTATTCCAGACTTCATATGTAAAATAACAATGGAGGAAGAAGTATTGTATTTTTTGTTTGTTTTACAGAGAATGCAAGTCTTTTATGTGAACTCAAAGGTAGTCTGAGGGCTGATCTTACCGAGTCCTCCTAGATTTGAATTTAGTGATGACTGGGCTCTGGTTTTGATTATACTAACTTTCACCTATAAATAGCCCAACTTTATTCTTGACAACTTTTTGATTTTGTTTACGTTTGAGTTGGAAGATTTGAATTGTAGGCTCAGCTAAGATTGTTTTAACTTTGAATTTAACTGTAGTAGGGCCCTGGAATGTAAGTCCTATGGAATGAGTGGGTTTCTGAAATATTTCTTAGATTTTCACTCCCTCTTTCACTGCTACTTTGAAGCAAAGTGCAAGATGGAGCACTAGTGATGTGCATGGGTGAATTGCCAGGCTTCGATTTGCATTTGGGACTCTTGTGGATTCAAATCCACCTGCCAACATACTATCATTTAAGGGTCTGCTCACTGCTCCTTAACACTTCAGTGTCTCTCTTTCTTGGGCAGGCATGCTCTTCCATCTGATCGCATTTAGGCACCTCCGAGGTATAGATGATGCCATAGCTTTCTACTAACCTGTGAAGAGCTCATTTATCTCTTGAACTTAGAAGGTGTTTTTGTATTACTTTTCTTTATTCTTACCATAGAAAAATTCAATTTTTTTTGTCTGGGTTTTCTTTAGTGTCCTAAATCTTAATTGGACTTAGAACATCTTTTAATAAGAAGTATAAATTCACAAAAAGTATAAATTCATACTTAAGACATAAGTGATTTTGAATTCTTAGGGAGGACTTGTTTTTAACTTAGAGTTTGAGACACATTTTATTGCCATCTCTTTGTTGATAGGTCTTGCTTTCTGTTAGTCCTGAGCTTCTGGCGTACATGGAATTCTCAACTACAGCCACACACTTACTGATGACCCAAGATCTTGTATTCATTTATGGCTTCTAAAAATATAAGCGCTCTGGTTACTGAAATTGGCATCCGATCTCATCTCGCACCTCTAAACATTCACAGATACATGCTCTGGTGTTCTCTCTTTTCTTCTGGGACTTTTTCTTACCTTTTTTTTTTTCCCAGAATTTGGGTATGTATTTTAGAAGTTATTTGTTTTGATTCATCTAAACACAGGTGGCAAACACAAGGCCCGTGGGCCGAATCCTGCCCTCCACCTTGTTTTATCTGGCCAGGCACATTGTTTCTACCTGGTGGCAGTGCTGAGCTCTTGCTTAACTGTTAAGGACTAGTTACACTTACACAGTCCTAAAATTACATTCAGCCCTTTTGAAGGCAACCATGAGGCTGATGTGGCCCCTGGTGAAAATGAGTTTGACATCCCTGATCTATAACTTACAGGGTTTTCCACAGCTGTGAAGGGTTTGGTTATTTTAATCATCACATTATTGGAAAAAGAAGTTACCTTTTTTCTTTGGTTCATTATCCCCCAATTTTTCTTTCCTTCCTTCTTTGTGGTAACTAAATTTAGGTGTTGACTCTCCCTACAAAATATAATAGTGTTGGGGTGGGGGAAGTGAATTTAGCCTGTGTGAACTTCATCTGTGTGAAACTGTGACTATGCATCCCTGGTGATTCTGTCAAGAGAACCTGTTCACTTTGGGCCACTCTAGTTTGGAACCTGATGAGAAATGTCCCAGTTACACGATCTTGGCAGTGTGTACTTACTTTGCCCGTCTGAAGTGCCTGGCCACGGGGATGATGTCCCATTGATGACAAGGTCAGATAAGGTAGGTATTTGAAGGAGGCAGGATGGTTCTCTTTTTGGCCTTAGGAGAATCAATAGCTGACACCTTCTTGTACCCCAAGCACTGTTCATGGTGTCCTCTCTCCCTGATGCTACCACTTAGGGGAGAAATTGTGAGGAGTTTGAACAGTGCAGTCTCTGGAGTCAGACTCAGACTGGCTTGACTATGTACTTAAACTCTACAGATCCTTGCCCCCTCCCTCAGCTCTATTGGGGTATAATTCACAAATAAAAATGTACAAATTTAAGTGTACAATGTGATTATATATATACATTATAAAATATTCATCACAATCAAATTAACACATTCATCATCTCATATACTTTATATTTAACTTTTTTTTTTGGTGAAAACACTTAAGATCTACTCTTTTTGCAACTTTCAAGTACACAATGGAGTGTCACTAACTATAGTCATCATGTGCCACATTAGGTCCTCTGAACTTATTCATGTCATAACAAAGAGTATGGCCAACATGTTCCCGTTCCCCCACCCGCAACTCTGGGCAGTGACCATTCTACTCTGTTTTGAGGATTAGGTGAGGTGTGAGATAATGCTTGCAAAGCGTTAAGTAAATAGCCCATCATATAGTGACCTCTAGATTGATGTTAACTATTATAATTTGTTAGTAGTATCGATATCCAAATAATTAGTATATAACAAAACATTTTGAAATACGTGTTAGGTCACAATATCAACACTGACATTGCTGATACACAGTGATTATAACCCAGAAGGCCTATGCATTTGGAACCGTATTGTGCCCCCATGATAGCCAGCCAGCCTATCATAACAAGTCGGACTTTCGTGTGTGGTAAGCCGTACAATTGTTTCTCACTTGGGTATTCTTTATGCTGTATTTGGAGTGTGGGTAGATATCTTTAAGAGACTACGGCCTACTATTTATACACAAGTCACACGGAAAAAATTGCATTGTGTTGTAATAAAAGAACCCTCTCGACCAGAACTGAAGAGTTGTTTCCACAACACTGAAAGAGCAACTAAACAAAGCCAACTGGAAAAGCTGCTTGGTGTCGTGTGAGCAGTTCACATTGTTTTGCTTTTTTTATTGTACTGTTTTACCACTGGCGATCAGTGTGGGGCCTTCACTTACGAAAATATAGCTGTTGGCAGTTTAAGCTCAATTTTATTCTCAAGCTGTCATAAATGATCACATGGGAAGATAATACTTGATGGGAATTTTGTTTTCTTTCCCTTTTTTTTAAATTTTTCTTTGAGGCAACTTGTTAGAGAGGAGAGCAGATAAGATTGAGATCTATGGTTTACTGCAATGCTTGGAAAATACACATACGTTCTCAGAAATTCTATTCACAACAAAAAGATAGAGGCAATGCCCAGATTGAATTAAAGTGTTTGCAATCATTCCCACTTTTTACCTATTGTTATCACCATAGACTCTTGAAGAAATAACATATCAAAATTCTGTTCCATATATTACCTTGCAGCCGATCTGTGGTTTTGCCGGCCCATTTTATAATAAAGACTGTCATTGTGCATTCTTGCCACAAATGTATAAGCAGAAGAAATGAAGTCTTAAACCCAAATTCTAGCCTACAGCTCACAGGGTTTAAAAGAGGAAGCAACCAGGTATAGAAAGTGGGACATTCTAGAAGACAATTGGCCTGATCTCTTCAATAAGTCATTGTCATGAGAACGATGAGGGGAGAGAAAGAGGAACTTTTCTAGATTAAAGGAGACTTAAGAGACATAAGAAATGAAAAGCAACATGTGGCCCTTATTTGGATCCTGGTTTAATGAAATCAACATTTTTGTGAAGTTGTAAAATTCAGTACAAACTGGGTATTAGTTTTTATTAAGGGTTTCTTGTGAGTCCTGATAGCTGTAATAATGGATTTGTGATTATAGGGGAGAATGCCCTTATTATTATTTTTGGGGGGACTGCATACTGAAGTACATAGGGAAGAAATGTCATCATGTCTATTATGTACTTTGTACTACTTCAGCAAAACCATACACAGAGCAAATAATACAAAATGTTAAGAAATGGTTCAGTGTAGGTACTGAGCATACACGATTCATTATACTATGCTCCACTTTTCTGTAAATTTGAAAATTTTCTCAATAAAAAGTAGCAAAAAACCCCCTTCATGGTACAACATCTCTTAAAAACAGAGTTCTGTTGATACAATACAGGGTGTGGCAGAAGTAGGTTTAGAGTTGTTCATATGGAAAATAATACAATAATTAATAAGTAATAAGACAAAAATAAACTTTGTTTCCTGTACTCAGGAAACCATAAACCTACTTTTACCCCATCCTGTGTTTTCTGAAGAGAATTTATAATGCATAAAATGAAGAGTTACAGAAGTAAACTAAACCCAAAGTTAACAGAATGAAAAATATACTTAAAGTAGACCCCCCAGATTCACTGTTAAATAGTTAGAAGTATTGAATATTTGATTTTTTTTAGGGAAGCCATGCCTTTTATAGATATGGGGATGAGGAATATTAATATGATACACCCCTTGTAAGACAAAAGAATCCTGGAGAATAGAGAATTTCAGACCGTAAGCCTGGTGCTTTAGTAGAGGGAGTTAACGTAATGTAATGGGAAGAACACAAGTTTTGCCTCCGCACGGCACTGACTATTGTTTACTAGCAGTGTGAACCTGAGCAAGTTTCTTAGATTGAGTCTCAGATGTCTGTAAAATGGGGATGATAAAGTACATCTTCCAGGGAATGTTAATATTAAATAAGGTGATTTGTGTAAAGATCTTATCAAAGAGATGTGTGAAATAAAAGTCATCCATGTTACTGTTATTATAGCTTCATTAAAGGCAAGTAGAAGAAGAGTGATCAGGAACTCAGAAGAGATGAAATTGGAGTTGAGCTTTGAAGAATGGAGAATATTTCAAACATGAAGATGACAATGAGGGGGAGCATTCCAGGTGCATTAAAAAGATGGAACTAGAAATAGCAAGTAGTTCAGTCTGATTTCAGTATAGGCTTCCCGGAGTGGACTAATGGAAAACTAGGTTGGGGCTTGATTGTTATAGCTTTTAGTTGGTAGTTCAGGAAACCTGGCCTTTATTTTGGATGCCATAATAAGAAGCACTGAAGCCCTGGCTAGTGTGGCTCAGTTGGCTGGAGAGTTGTCCTGTACACTGAAAGGCTGCAGGTTTGATTCCTGGTCAGGGCACATACCTAGGTTGTGGGTTTGATCCCTGATCGGGGCATGTACGAGAAACAACTGATCGATGTTTCTCTCTCACATTGATGTTCCTCTCTCTCTCTCCATCTTTTTCTCCCTTCCTCTCTCTCTCTAAAATCAATCAATCTATCTATCTACCATCTAATAAAAAAAGATGCATTGAATGATTTTGACAGTATGGTCAGAGCTGTGCCTTGGGAAGAACACTCAGGCAATCAGGTTCATGTTGCTGTGTTCCTTGGAGAGTCTGAAGGCAAGGGTGCTGTTGCAGAGTCTCCTCATATTCTACCCAGTATTCATCCTTCTTCCTTACAGGGCTCTGGCTTTACTGGGGGCGATGACACAAGGGCTTGCAATGGAAACAAACAATAAAAAAATGCAACTGTATTTGCCACTCTTCTTTGAAGTAAGGGGTGGTATTGTCTAGTTTTGGCCAATATAATATAAGCTGAAGTTGTAGCGTGGGTGTCCTGAGAATGCTCTTTAAAAGTGTGAGGCAGCCTTAGGTGATTAAGTTGCCTAAGACCCTAAGAACACAAGTATGGAAAGATAACACTTTCTTAGTTTTTTTTTATGATTTTGTGGAACTACCAGCCCCATTTTTTGGTGGGGAAAAATAACTTTTTTTCAAGATGCTGTATATATGGGCAAAGCTTTGTGTTATGTGCAGCTGAATTCAGTCTGCAACTGATCTAAGCTCCAATTAGGAAGTTTGACAAGGGTGAGAAGCAAATGAGAAGTAGGGAGCTGGACTGTGGCAGGGGCAGCATCAGTAGAAATGGGAGAAAGTGGTAACCAGGAGACACATTGGAAATTGACATCAGAGGAAATGGCTGATTGGAAGTGTGCCTGGAGGGAAAGGAGAAATCCAACATGACTTTAAAGTTCAAGCTTGGGTGACCAGGAAAATGGTAACATTATTGACAGACTAGAGGTAGCTGTAAGAGGAGACAGCCCAAGTGACATGTAAATGAAGATAAATTAAATTTTGGATGAGTGAGTTTGATTTAAGAAAGCAAAGTCTAAATGACCCAAGAGCTGAATCAGTAGTCTGGACTCTGGTAGAAAGAAAAGATTATGGTGTGGTAAGGGGTCCCCTACCAGATTACAGGGTAGGAAATGCAACCTGGTAGGAGAATCCTTTTTATTTACTCTTCCCAATATGAAGATGGGCCATACTTACTGGTCAGGATTTTAAAACATGAGTTTAAACTACATTTGGAAAATACATAGTCATTTCCTCTGGGCCCCAACGGCTAGAAAAATGCCTTGCTTAGCCAAGGCATAGCTCTGCTTTGAGTGTAGAATGTGAGCTAGGTGACCTGTGGATATGCTTTATAGTTCTATGATTCTATAATTATCACAGGCTTCAAATCACTTTCTAGGGAACAGCAAATAATTCTCACTAATAAAACACAATTCGAAACTTGGAACTGAAATTACACACTTTCAATAACGTTGTAATAAAGTTAGCGACTGGAGACTCCCCTTAGGAATAAAGAGCTAAATGTATTGGTTGGCCACTCGTGCAAGGCAAAGCTAAAGTCTACACTGGTTCATCACGTGGAAGATGTGGAATGCTTTATACAAGTTTTAAATATAAACCTGACAGCAAATGAAAGAACTAAAAGGACATTGTTATTTAGCTGTGGAATCTGCAGACAATATCAGTAGGTGCTCTAAAGTCTAAACTCTGCATCCACCTCCCTGAAAAACTGCTGCCTGATTCTAGTTCCTGCCTTTAGTTTCTTTCTGAAACCTTTTTAATGGTACTGTGGATGGAAATTCATCTCTGGGTTATTTATAATTTTGTCAACAATAAGGGCCCTATGTTATTAGAAAAAGGTAGCAAGATAGAGAGAGCTTGATACTAGTAAGAGTTTATTCTAAGTTCCCACAGATTCAAAAGAGCAATTATTTGGGCAATTTTGTTTTTCAGAGACCTCAGCATATGAGGGAGAGCAGTTTTTAATATAAGTTATTTATAGTACATTTATTGTTTTCTTAAAAATTGTATTTCCCACCAAAGCATGATAGTGCTTGCGGTCCGAAATGTAGGCTCATACAAATAGTGAAGTGCAGCGACTCTCAAACTGACATCAGGTACTGTGTGTTCCTTCAGAAATAATTCCATGGTCAGATACATTTGGGACATTCTTTTTAAACAGAATCACTAAGTTTTTTGCATTTCTTGTCATAATTTTTATAGAGCCCTCTGACTCACCAAGAAAGGAATACATGAAGCAGCATTTCCAACAGCACTACACCTTGGAATTATTTTTATGAGATTATTAGGGATAGCATTTTACTAATATTTTCTCTTTAAGCAAACACTAATCCCCGCTCCCCCCATTTTGGGAAGTGCTCCTCTCCAACCTTCCTCCCAAGTCAAATGTTTACCCTGGTGGCTCCTTTGTTTGCACAGCATGAACCCAAACTTCTTGTCACTGTGTGTTAGGCTATCTGTGAGCTCCTGATTTAGTTGGCTTAATTGAATTTCTTTTTTTGGAATTTTGACATTGAGATAAAGAGTCTGTCTCTCTCTGTCTCTCTGTCTCTCTCCTCTGAGGCTAGACATATAACATGCAAGTTATAAGTAACCATGTTTTTAGTCTATGTGGATCAAAGAAGCAGAGGAAGCCTGTCTGGAGACACAGAAGAACAGCGTGAGTGCGTGCACACACGCAGAGTGAGCTCTGAAGTCCCTCTTCGCACTGTTTTCAGCTAAATCCCTCCCTGTGTGGTGGATTACTTTTCTCTTAAGGTTGAAGCATTTCCTTTTTCCTCCCAAAGGAATACAATGACATACAATCACAAAAGTTAAAGGCAGAATAAGACCTAGAAAACATGTCACTTCACAATCAACTCAATGTCTTTTCAACTACAAGGCTTGTAGAAATCTTGAATAAGACTTCATGAGTATTAGCTAGTAGCTAATTCTTTCTAAATGTTAGGACATGAAATCACTGATTTACCCATCACAATAATACATAAACATTATTAATGTTTGCTTATTTCTATGCATTGTATTTAGTTAAAATTTAATAGAGCAAATTATAAAATCAAAGTAACATAGACTTTTGTATTTACTACTTAAAATGAATAAATGTTACTGCTCACAATAGTTGCTTAAAATCTTCTAATTTTAAGAAATCAAAGGATAGATAAATTTTCTACGCTTCCTACTTTGATCTAATAACTTCAAACTCTCCACAAACCAACTCCTCCTATGAGTTTAGTGTATATCCAAACCACGTTATGCTTTGATGGTATAGGAATCTCTCATATATATACGTTTTAGTAAAATGCAACTGCCTTTTTAGACTTGACATTATGCTTACATACATATTTATAATGTTTTCTATTTTGTTTTTATTGAGCAAGATATAGCATTATTTTATAAACATCATTCTTTGCATGAGAGAAATTTCGCCATATTGTCGTATGCTTTTAGTATTTATTGTTTATACTGTACGGATAAGCTTCCGCTGAGCTGATACATGATAGTTTGCTTGACTGTTCTCATGTGGTTTAATTAATTACCCAATACATATGTTTTTTGACCATTATACATAAGTAAAGAAGTAAGTGTATGATAAAATTTAGGATGTTTGTATCTGAAATTAAGAGGAAGCCTCATTATCCGTGGCTTAAGCCATAATGATAGTTGCTGTTTACATCATAAGCCAACAGGCTGCTTGGGGATCTGAGTCAGGTTTTCTGTGATTCTTAAGGGATTTTCCTTACGATCACAAGATAACTGCAGCTGTTTCAAACATCACATTATCACAGGGGAAGCTCCAAACCAGATGGAATAGAGTGGGAGAAAAAAGGGACTCTTTTGTGTGTGTTTCTCCTGTATCAGAGAGAAGTCCTTCTCAGGAGCTTCTGGCAGACTTTGCTTTAGGTTTTAATGCCCGTAATCAGGTAATATGTGCAAATAAGACTCCGCTCTGCAAAAAACAACAGGATTGTTATGACTATCTTGGACAACCATTATGTTATTGTACGGTTGGACACGTCACCCCCAAACTACAGTGGACTTCAGCTGTTATAGGGGAAGTGCAAATGGTGGTGTATTAATCAGGTTCCTCCAGAGAAATAGAATGAATAGATATTGTCTCTCTCTATCTCATCTATCTATCTATCTACCAATCATCTATCATCATCATCATCTATAATTTATTGTAAAGAATTGGTTCACATGACTATGGAGGTGGGCAAGCCCCAAGAGCTACATACAGGCGATCAGCAAGCTGGAGACCTAGGACAGCTGATGGTCTAGTGCTGAGTCCTAAAGCCTGAAAACCAATGGAATCAATGGAAGGAGAACCAATGGAATCGCATCAGTCTGAAGATCAAAAGGCTTGAGACCCATACTCAGGAAGAACTTATTCTTCTGTTCCAGTCCAAATGCAGGAAAAAAAAAAGTGGTGTGGTCTGAAGATGATCAAACAGGAGAATGCCCTCTTACTTGAGAGAAAAATCAATTTTTAAACTTTTATTTCAGCATTCAACTGATTGAATGAGGCCCACACAAATTGTGGAGGGCAACCTCCTTACTCAGTCTACTGATTTAAATATTAATATTATCTAGAAATATTCACAGAACCACCAAAATAATGTTTGAACAAGTATCTGGGCACCCTACAGTCCAGTCTAGTTGCTACATAAAACTAACTATCACAGGTGGTAAAGTAGGCAGCCAACAGTGTCTGCATCAAAGGTAAGGAACCTCATTATATTGCTGTTTTTGTGTTTTTAATAGAAGTATATTCCCAAGAATGGGTTATTTTATTAAACTAATCAGAAATATTTTTAATACTTTTGATATATTTCCCAAAGTCTTTCTTCAAAGACTTTTATAAATTGCATAATCTGTACTAATGTTTCAGAACACATAAGTCCTGTATTAGTTCTAATGTCAGCTTTTTAAAAAATTGGTTATTAGGTCTAAAATATTTCTCATTGCTTTAATTTTTTTGATAAGTGGGATACATTTTGTCATGTTTGTTTATTTTGTATTTGTATTTCCTTTATTTTTTAAGGCTTAATTATATCTTAATGATTAGGCTATGCCTGTTGTCCCGATTTTTCCCATCTACCCCCTCCAGCCAGTACCCCCACTCTCTCAGGCAATTCCCCCACCATTATTCCTGTCCATGGGTCATGCGTTTGGGTTCTTTGTCTACTCCATTTCCTATTCTGTGCTTTACATCACCATGGCTATTCTGTGACTACCTGTTTGAACTTCTTAATCCCCATACCTCTTAACCCATATCCCCATACTTCTTAACCCATTCCCCCATAAACCCTCTCCCACATGGCACTATTAAAAAGCTTTCCGTAGCAATGACTCTGTCTCTGTTTTTCTTTTTGCTTAGTTTGTTTTTTAGATTCAGTTGTTGATAGGTATGTATTTATTACCATTTTATTTTTTATAGTTTAGATCTTTTTCTTAAGTCCCTTTAACATTTTGTATAATAATCATTTGGTGATGATGAATTCCTTTAGTTTTTTTTCTTGTCTGAGGAGCTCTTTATCTGCCCTTTGATTCTAAATGATAGCTTTACTGGGTAGAGCAATCTTGGCTGCAGGTCCCTGCTTTTCATGACTTTGAATATTTCTTGCTGATCCCTTCTATCCTGCAATGTTTCTTTTCCTTTCCTTTTCTTTTCTTTTTTTTTTAGAAATCAGCTGACAGTCTTATGGGAATTCCCTTCTAGGTAAGTAACTTCTTTTCTCTTGCTGCTTTTAAGATTCTCTCTTTACCTCTAATCTTTGGCATTTTAATTATAATGTGTCTTGGAGTGGGCCTCTTTGCATCCATCTTGTTTGGGACTCTCTGTGCTTTTGGACTTGCATATCTATTTCTTTCACCAAATCAAGGAAGTTTGCTTTCATTATTCTTTCAAATAGATCTCCAATTTCTTGCTCTTTCTCTTTTCCTTTTGGTTCCGCTATGATGCGAATGTTGGACCTCTTGAAGTTGTCTCAGAGGCTGCTTACACTATCCTTGTTTTCTTGGATTCTTTTTTTCATCTTGTTGTTCTGATTGGTTATTTTTTATTTCCTTATCTTCCAAATCATTGATTTGATTCTTGGCTTTGTCCACTTTACTGTTGTTTCCCTGTAAATTGTTCATTATTTCAATTAGTGTAACCTTTCTTTCTGACTGGATCTTTTTTATGCTGCTGAGTTCTCACTAAGTTCCTTGAACATCCTTATAACCAGTGTTTTGAACTCTGCATCTAGTAGATTGCTCATCTCCCTGTTGTTTAGTTCTTTTTCTGGAGTTTTGATGTGTTCTTTCATTTGGGCCATGTTTCTTTGTTTCCTCATTTTGGAAGTTTCTTGTGTTTGTTTCTGTGTATTAGGTCGAGTTGCTGTGACTCCCTGTTTTGGTAGCATGGCCTAAAGTAGTAGGTGTCTGTAGGGTCCAGTGGCACAGCCTCTCCTATCACTCAAGTTGAGTACTCAAAGTGCACCCTGCTAGTGGGCTGAGTACACTCTCCTCTTGTAGTTGAGCCTTGGTTGTTGTTGGAAGATTAATGGGAGGGATTTACCCAGGCCAGTCAGCTACAAGGACTGGCTGTGACCACTGGCCACCAAACACTGCCCTGTCTGGAGGATCAGCTGTGTGGAGGCATGGTAGTGGTACACTGACATGGTCTATAGCTATCCACTGGGTACCCAGGCTCTGGGGTTTCCTGGGTGGTGGAGGCCAAGGTCAACCCTCTTCAGTGTTTTGCCTGGGGCCACCCTGCTTGGGCTATAAAGCAATCTGTGATGTCTGCTACTTGTGCTGGGCTTGGAGATTCCCAGGTGAAGCCAAGCTGTGAATCTAGGCTGGTTGCTGCTAGTGCCAGGCATGGAGCCACTTAGGGAGAGGTAAGGGGGCTGGGGACTCACTGAGACTGGCTGATGCTTGTTTGAGAGGATTTAGGAAGTTGTGAAGCATGAACTAAGACCAGCCATTCATATGGAAAAATGGCTTGGGTGGGCCCATAAGTTGGGTGGGACAGAGTCTCTGGGATTCTCCACGGTGGGGCAAACAGTGTTATCCAGGTTGAAGGAATCTCAGGTATGGCACCAGGCTCCTGGCTCTGTGGCTGTGTTGGGGGGAGGGTTCAGAAAAGGGACAATGACCTCTGCCCACTTTCCTATCTGGGAGAAAGCTGTCCATTAGCTCTCACCTTGATGCCAGATACTTCAGTTTCTCCTTGTATACCACTGGTGCCTCTCAAGCTGCTACCCTGGTGCTGGAGCTCAGAGGGAGTGAGTCTGAGTAAATTTATATATGGGTTCTTCGAACCCATATATGGGACTCTACAAGTTTCTTCTGACACCTCAACCCCACTGGTTTTTGCAGTCAGAAGTTATGGGGACTTATCCTTCTGGCACTGGAACCCTGGGCTGGGGGGGCATGATGTAGGGCTGGGACTCCTCCTAAGATATCTCTCCTGAATTTTTATCTACCACATGTGGATGTGGGACCAGTCCATTGTACATCTCCACTGCTCCTACCAGTCTGGATGGATGTGGTTCCTTCAATTTCGTAGTTGTCGGACTTCCATTCAACTTGATTTCTGACAATTCTGAGTGATGGTTGTTCTGCATATTAGTTGTCATTTTGATGATGTTGTACGGGAAGGCGAGCCGTGTTTGTCTATGCTGCCATCTTGACCAGAAGTCCCCTGTATTTCCCTTATTATTCATGTCTCTAATGAAATTTTAGCAGTTCTCAAGCATCTTATAGGTTCCTTGTATTATATGTAAACATAATATAATATCTATTCTCTTGTTATTCATTTTCCTATTTATGTCATTTCTACCAACCTGTTGCTTCCTTTTTATTTAAATGTTACTTTTTTATATAGATGTTTTAATTTTCTTTTATCCACTGTAATCTTATATAATTTATCCTTTTATTTTAATTCTCTGAGTTGTGATAAATACTTTTCCTTTTTATTTTTGTGATTTAATTTTAATCTATTTAGAATTTGTTATGGAGTAAAGCATATCTTTCTTAACAACATTTATGAAAGAAAGAGTACCATTACTTTTGTTTGCTTATTTTGTGATTTATAAGTGTTATGAAATGAATTGTAACCCACCCCAATGCATATACTGAAACCCTAACCCTAATGTGACTATTTGAAGATAGGGCCATTAGGGAGGTAAAGTTAAGTAAGGTCATCAGAATGGAGCCCTAATCTAAGAGAGATCCTTATTAGATCTCTTTTCCTGTGCTCACAGAGAAGGGGCCATGTGAGGGCACACAAAGAAGTTGGCCACCTATGAGTCAGAAAGAGAGGTCTCATTAGAAACCAACCATGATGGCACGTACCTTGTTCTTGGATTTCTAGCTTCCATAATTGTGAGAAAATAAATGTCTATTGTTTAAGCCACCCAGTCTGTGGTATTTTGTTATGGTATCCCAAGCAGACTAGTACAGTAACATTCTGAGACTTACTGGGATGTTTTCTTGATATTTATTGCTGCTTTCATTAATATTTTCAATTAATAGAAATCTCAATTTATATAAATGTATAGTGCCATGACAACAAATTTTTGCTATTATTTCTATTTTATATTATGTTTTAAGTACAGTCTGGCCTTTTTTACATATTTTATGCAGAATATAAAATTATACTTTAAAATATGGTATATCAGTCCTTCTGAGTTTCTCTGTGATATCTAACACACAGCCTCATGGAGCAGTGTTTAAAAGCCAGCATTTCCTGGTTCATGTAAAATGTAAGCATGTCTTCTT
Source organism: Desmodus rotundus (assembly GCF_022682495.2). Taxonomy (NCBI): domain Eukaryota; kingdom Metazoa; phylum Chordata; class Mammalia; order Chiroptera; family Phyllostomidae; genus Desmodus; species Desmodus rotundus. Next base: position 40,378,177 of record NC_071387.1, on the reverse strand, counting down.
TGTGCTAGGACCTAGAAAACGTAAGCAAGAGCTCGTGAGGAGGGGAGGTAGAATTGCCTAGGGTCATCTGAGACAAATATGATGAAGGTAAGGTGGAGGAGTTGGAATTTGCAGTTGTTATTATTCTAAGTAAAGCCAAGACCTGAATGCAAATACTTAGCATTTTGATTCTATAAAACATCTACATATTTTCTTACTGGGATTTCTACCTACAAGTGCAGTATTTTGGGTAAAGTATTTTGTACAACTTTTCTAAAAAATTCAAATGGCTTTTGTTAACATTTACCTGAGGCCCTATTAATGTGGGGTTCTCTGGGAGATAAAAAGTGACCTAGATGTTCTGCTTAATGTGGTTGGAAAGATGTATGAATGAGAATGTCATGTCATGAAGATTGTGTCTCAATTGTCTACAGGATTAACTCTTGTCTGAATTGATGGGGGACAGTTCAGCTCAACTGCAGACTGGTTCCATTTTTTTCTTCAGTAGTTTTGGTTGAATAATCAATTGATTTGTTGGCATTATGCAGACAGGGCCCAAAATAAACAATTTCCTGCTCTGAATGAATTGAGCTTAGGCTGTTCATTACCATTTAGGAAGAAAAAGTTTCCAAGATATAATAGAAATGATTCAATATTTATGAGTCTTACTTAATCAGCAACTATGACAATGAAAAAAAAGCTTAGGAACAATTGGGAGATTTGCTTAAATTCATGAACACTTCTTGGTGACCCTTAGGCATTGTGGCGGTTCCAGAAGACTCAGTGGTTGGTTGTGAGTCTTGTGCATGCATCGACCTTATTCTGCTGAGAACATTCCTGGAAAGAGGTCACTGTGTCAGCATTAGTACCTATCTCACCACTCTTATCTTCCTATTTTACCACATGGAGGGCTACTAGATGCTATTCTCTGCCCAGACCATGTTTAGCAAATTCCATTCTCAACTCTGATGTCCAGGTCATCTGATACCTCCAGGCCTGTAAAGCCTCCTTCACGAGGATTGAATAAGCACACCTTAATTTTTTTGGACTCCAGGGTAAGCTATGACTTGAAAGACAGCAGGTCCAAGTATAAGAAATTAATAGGACTCAATGTAATTTTTTTTGTTGTTGGTCAGAACTTAACTGAATTTAGTACTGATCCCTTGAGGAAGAAGAAAACAACACCCTCATTCAACACCCAATTATTTAATTAAAAAAAAAGTTCCAAAAACATAGCAGGAAATTAAACCAGCCAGTTTGACATCAGTTAAGTCTCCGAAGCATTTTAAAAAGATCAAATTCTGGAACATTTAAAAAACACAGCTTGATAACAGTCAATTAAGGTAGCCTCAGTGTGGCCAAGGAGATTTTAGTAATTTGTGTGTGTATGGCACGGATGGAAATTCTAAAAGGCATTGCCAAAACAATCAAGAAAAACAGTAAAAATCATAAAGCAGGATATGGCTATTTGACAAATCCCTCTTTTTTTTCTTTTCTTTTTAACTTAATAACTGAAGCATTGAATCCTGGGGAACAAAAAAGACTGGCAAATTAAATGAATAGTTGAGTAAACTTGGGTATCAGTCAAATTTAATTTCAAATCCTTAGCAACTTAGTTTTGTGTTCAGACTGCTATTATTTGGTGATACTAAGGTTGAGGACTAAAGGGATCTGTTTATGGTGGAATCATCTAGGACACTGCTTTTGAAAGTGTGGTCCATGGGCTACTCCTGTTCTATAACCTGTTAATCTTAAGTAAGATAAGCACAGAAATTGAGAGTATTTAGGAACTTTATTTTTTAAAGATTTTATTTATTTACTTTTAAAGAGAGGGGAAGGGAGCGAGAAAGAGAGGGAGAGAAACATCAATGTGCCCCCAATTGGAGACCTGGCCCTCAACCCAGGCATGTGCCCTGACTGGGAATCACACCAGAGACCCTTTGATTTGCAGGCCAGCACTCGATCCTCTGAACCACACCAGCCAGGGTGTATTTAGGAACTTTTATAGCAATGTGACCAAGCAATTTCCTAAAAACCTGGGCTAGAATTTATGTCTTTGTTTATTAAAAATGTTAGTCTGAACAATGAATTTTATTGTATTTTATGAAATTATAGGTCTATGACTTATTGAAATAAAAAATAGTCCTCCCTCACAAATAATTAGGAAACATTCATCAAGACATTTTTTTAAGAAATGGTATTTAAAGACTGATATATGAGGTCTGTCCAGAAGGTATCCAGCCATGTAATAAGCAAAATAGAGACATGTACTGAAGAAGATACAAGAAACATTGTACATAGGGCAATGACACCTCAGTCCCCTTCAAAGTAGGCACTTTGGGACTTCACACAGTTCTCCCAATTGACATCAGCTGCCTCATCATATTTTCCTGAATCTCATCAACGGTCTGAAATTTCTTCCCTTTCAAGGTGATTTTAGTTTTGGGAAAAGCTGTAAGTTGCAGGGTGCCAAATTGGGGCTGTAGCGTGGCTGTAGCAGACCTGAGTTACCTGGGTGATTTGATTTTACACCAAAAAACTCTCCACAAGACGTGATGCATGAGTGAGTGTGTTGTGATGAAGCTGCCAATCACCAGTTGCCCATAGCTGTGGCCTTCTGAATCATGAGTCATTTCCACAGTGGAATGTCTAAGCTTAATGCAAAATTTGATGCAGATTTGTTGTTCTACTCGCTCAGTCATTTTGAATGAGATGAGTACACAGTACACAGGCTCACTCAAGTGTCTACCGCCTCCACTGACTAGTACAGTGATGTTGTCATTGTTCACTCATGCATATTCCAGTCCACTGTCCTTGGCTACCTGGTTACATTGATGTCACACAAACAGTTCTTATTATATTAACAATGGCTGGACTTTTTCTAGACTGACCTCATATGCTATGTTACTAGAAAATGCAAAAGTAGTTTTCATGTTGTGAAAAAACCCCAGCACAATTATCTCACATATATTTATTTGTAACATAAACAGCTTTCCAAAACAGACATTTAAAGAAACTGATTGCGTTAAAAGATTATAGGATCTGAGAAAGGTCTTTTGTTGTGAGCTGTAGCTATTGCTAAGGCTACAGCATGAGTTGAAAGGTAGATTGGCTCATTATGTCAATTCTTCAGGCCCTCCCTGTGTTAAAAATACACATGTCATGTGATTTTGCATTTCCTGTTACTCTGCCCCATTGATTTTGGGCTTTTCCAGGGGACTTGCATTGGCTAGTAGAATATGGGCAGAAGTGACAGTACACCAGGTTCTGAGACAAATCCTTACCAGGTGTATATTTCCTCTGGCTTTCTCCATTTGTGTGAGCACCTTGATAAGGGCATGCCCCAGCTATCTGCTGTCTGTTCATTGTGTGTCCCGGAATAAGACATGCAGGACAGAGCTAAATGAAAGACAGAGCTAAATGAAAGACAGAGCCAAGAAAATAACTGCTTATGTTGCAGGCCACCTCGTTTTGAGATGGTATGTTACACAGCATTATTGCTGAAGTAGCTGGGCACACATTGGCTTATGTTATATTCCATAGTCAACAGATGACATTCAGCTTGCCTTTCCACCTTGAAAACCTCTTCTGCTTGTAATTTCACATATTCACCTGCCTATTTGACTTTGTGTCTTAGATCTCTAATAGGCAACTAAAATGTAACATATTCAAATTTGAACTCTTGATTCTCCTTCCCTAGGCACAACCTATTCCACTTCTTGACAAATGGCAGCTCTATCAGTTCCTCAGACCAAGGTTCTTTGAATCATTCTTGATTTCTCACTTTTTTCCTCATATCCCATATCTAAGGTGATGTGAAATACATCAGAATACATCCTGAATCTGACTGTTCCTCTTCCTACCCATTGCAACATTCCTAAGCACTCCTTAGCTGTTCTGTTTTATTCCATTCTTAGTTCTTTTTTAAAAAATTAATTTTCTTTTATTTAAAATTTTAAAGTTTTTATTGTACTTTTTCCATTACCATTTAGCTCCCCTCATATACCTCCTCTGCCTCTCCCTTAATCACCATGCTGTTGTCCATGTCCATGAGTCCTTTTTCCTTTTTGCTCAAAATTTTCATTTCTACCCCATTCCCTCCTTCCTCCAGCCTCTGCAAACCATCATTCTAATTTTTGTCTCAGCAATTTTGACTTCTTTGGGTACCTTATATCCATGGCATTGTACAGTATTTGTCCTTTTGTGACTGGCTTTTTAAAAAAAAATTTTATTTATTTTTTCCATTACCATTTAGTCCCCTTATACCTTCTCCCTGCAATCACCACACTGTTGTCCATGTCTATGAGTCCTTTTTCCTTTTTGCTCAATCCCACAACCCCCTAACTGCACCCCCCTGCCTTAGCTGTCATCTTGCTTTCCATCTATAAGTCTGTCTTTACTTTGCTCCTTTGTGCATTTGATTCCACATGTGAGTGAAATCATACGGTATTTGTCTTTCTCTGACTGGCTTATTTCACTTAGCATAATGTTCTCCAGGTCCGTCCATACTGACGCAAAGGGTAATGCTTATTTTTTATGACTGAGAAGTATTCCATCATGCAAATGTCCCATAGTTCTTTTATCCATTCACCTACTGATGGATGCTTGGCGGCTTCCATATCTTGGAGATTGGAAATAACACTGCAGTGAACATAGGGGTGCTCATGTTCTTTTGAATAAGTGTATTGGCTTCCTTCAGATATACTCCAGGAAGTGGGATACCTGGGTTGAAAGACAGATCCATTTTTAAGTTTTTGAGATCTCCGTGCAGTTTCCACAGTGGCTGCACCAATTTGCTTTCCCACAAACAATGCAAAAGGGTTCATCTTTCTCCACATCCTGACCAATACTTGTTTGCTGACTTATTGATTGATGATAGCCATCCTGACAACTGTGAGATGACATCTCATTGTGGTTTTAATTTGCATTTCTCTGCTGATTAGTGATGTTGAGCATCTTTTCATATGTCTATTGGCCATCTGTATGTCCTCTTTGGAGAAGTATCTATTCAGGTCCTTTGCCCAATTGGGTTTCTTTTTTTTTTTAATGTTGAGTTTTGTACGTTCCTTATAAATTTTGGATATTAACCCCTTATCAGATATATCAGTGAATATGTTTTCCCATTCTGTGGGTTGTTCTTTTTATTTTGTTGATGTTTTCCTTTGCTGTGCAAAAACTTTTTAGTTTGATGTAGTCCCATTTGTTTATTTTTTATTTTGTTTCCCTTGCCTAGGGAGATATATCTGATAAAAATTTCTATGATCAATGTCCGAGATTTTGCTGCTTATGTTTTCTCCTATGATTTTTATGGTATCTGGTCTAATATTTAAGCCTTTAATTCATTTTGTATTTGTTGTTTGTGGTATAACTAGGTGGTCTAGTTTCATTTTTCTACACATATCTAATTTTCTGAACACCATTTACTGAATAAACTATCTTTAGCCCATAGTAGGTGTTTACTTTCTCTGTTGAATATTAATTGACTCTGAAGTTGTGAGTTTATTTCTGGGCTCTCTATTCTGTTCCTTTAATCCATGTGTTTGTTTTTATGCCAGTACCATGCTGTTTTGATTACTACATCCTTATATTATAGTTAGATATTATGTAGCATGATTCCTCCAAGTTCGTTTTTCTTTCTCAGGATTGTTGTTGCTATGCAGGACCTTTTGTGGTTCATAAATATTTGAAATATTGTTTTAGTTCTGTGAAATATGTCATTGGATTCTTGATAGAAATTGCATTGAATCTATAGATTGCTTTGGGTAGCATAAAAATTACAATGATATTAATTCTTCCTATCCGTGAACACAGTTTGTATGTCCACTCATTTGTATCTTCTTCAATTTCTTTCTCTGGTGTCTTACAATTTTCCGAGATCTAGGCTTTTATATCCTTGGTTAGGTTTATTCCTAGGTATTTTATTCTTTTTGAAACAATTGTTAATGGGATTTTTTCCTTAATTTTCCTTTGTCTTTGTTCATTATTGGCATATAAAAATGTAACTGATTTCTGCATATTAATTTTATATCCTGCTACTTTGCTGAATTCTTTTTATCAATTCTAGTAGTTTCTTGGTAGAATCTTTGGGGTTCTCTGCACGGTATCATGCCATCTGTAAATGAAGATAGTTTTACTTCAACTTTTCCGATTCGGATGCCTTTTATTTCCTCTTCTCATCTGATTGCTGTGGCTAGGATTTCCAGTATTTTATTGAATAAGGGGAGTGAAAGTGGACATTCCTGCCTTTTTTCCAATCTTAACGAGTATGTATTCTATGTTCAGTGCATAAATGTTTCCTAGGGTTATATCCTGTTATTGGATTACTCCCTTTGTCATTATGTAGTGTCCTTCGTTTCTTACTATAGCCTTGGTTTTAAAGTCTGTTTTGTCAGATATAAGTATTGCTACCTCAGCTTTTTTCCCCTTTCCATTTGCCTGAGATATCTTTTCCCTTCCATCCCTTTACTTTTAGTCTGTGTGTGTCTTTCAATCTGAGATGCATCAGTTGGAGGCAGCATATATATGGGTCTTGTTTTCTTATTGAATCATTTACCCTAAGTCTTTTGGTTGGAAAATTTAAGCCAATTACATTTAAGTTGATTACTGATAGATACCTATTTAGTGCCATTTTATTGGCACTAAATAGACTATTTTTCTCTGTTGTTATTGTTGTTGTTGTTGTTCTTCTCCTCCTCCTCTTCCTCCTCTTCCTTCTTCTTCTCCTTCTCCTCCTGCTTCTTCTCCCTGTTCTTCAACCAAGGCCCTTAACATTTGTTACAGCACTGATTTTGTGTTAACAAACTCCTTCAGCTTTCTCTTGTCTTGGAAGCTCCTTATTTCTCCTTGATTTTAAATGATAAGCGTGCCTGGTTAAGTAGCCTTGAATATTTCACACCACTCCCTTCTGGCCTCAAATGTTTCTGTTGAGAAATTATATAGTAGTCTAATTTGTGCTCCCTTGTTTGTAACTATCTGATTTTCTATTGAAGCTTTTAGGATTCTCTCCTCATCTTTAAGTATTGCCATTTTAATTAGGATGTGTCTTGGTATAGACTTCTTTGGGTCCAAATTGTTTGGGATTGTCTGAGCTTCCTGGGCTTGTGTGTCTTTTTCTTTCATCAGATTGGGGAAGCTTGCAGTCATTATTTCTTTTCTTTTCCATTGGGATTTTTTATTATTTTTTATTGTTCTTGTATTATAGTTGTTCCATTTTTTTCCCCTTTGCCCTCCTCCACCTAGCCCCCCTCCCACTCCCACAATCAATTCCCAAACCATTTTCCATGTCCATGGGTCATTCATATATGCTCTTTGACTAGTTGCTTCCCCTTCTTTCCACTTTATCCTCCTCCCTGTTCCCCTTTGACTACTGTCAATCTGTCCCATGTTTCTATGTCTTGGTTCTATTTTGTTTGTTAGTTTATTTTGATCATTAAATTTCTCCTATAAGTGAGATAATATGATATTTGTCTCTCACCAACTGGCTTATTTCACTTAGCATAATATTCTCAAGTTGCGTCCATGCTGTTGAAAAAGTTAGGAGCTCCTTCTTTCTTTCTGTTGCATAGTATTCCACTGTGTAAATGTACTAGTTTTCTGATCCACTCATCTACTGTTGGGTACTTCAGCTGTTTCCAGCACTTGGCTATTTTAAATATCGCTGCTATGAACATAGGGGTGCATAAGTTCTTTTGGACTGGTGTTTCAGGATTCTTAGGGTATATTATCAGCAGTGGAATTACTGGGCTAAAAGGTTGTTTTGTTTTTAATTTTTTGAGGAAATCACATACTATTTTCCACACTGGCTGCTCCAGTCTGCATTCCCACCGACAGTGCTCTAGGGTTCCCTTTTTTCTACAACCTTGCCAGCACTCGTATGTTGATTTATTAATGATAGCCATTCTGACAGGTGTGAAGTGGTATCTCATTGTGGTTTTAATTTGCATCTCTCTGATGGCTAGTGGTGTTGAGCATCTTTTTATGTCTATGGGCCATTTGTATGTCCTTCTCAGAAAAGTGTCTGTTCGGGTTCTTTGTCCATTTTTTAATTGGATTGTTTGTCTTCCTGGTGATGAATCATATGAGTTCTTTATATATTTTGGAGATTAAACCCTTGTCTGATGCATCATTGGCAAATATATTCTACCACATGGCCAGCTCCCTTTTCATTTTGCTGATGTTTTCTTTAGCCATGCAGAAGCTTTTTTATTTTGATGGAGTCACATTTGCTTATTTCACCTTTCTTTCCCTTACTCTAAAAGATATATTGGCAAAAATCTTGCTATGTGGTATATCTGAAATTTTACTGCCTATGTGTTATCCTAGGGCTTTTATGGTACTACGACTTATATTTAAGTCTTTTATTCATTTTGAGTTTATTTTTGTGTTTGGTGTAAGTTGGTGGTCTAGTCTAATTATTATTTTTTGCATGTATCAGTCCAGTTCTCCCAACACCATCTATTGAAGAGACTATTTTTATTCCATTGTATGCTCTTCCCCCCTTTATCAAATACTAATTGGTCATAGAGACATGGGTTTATTTCTGGGCTCTCTATTCTGATCCATTGATCTATATGTCTGTTTTTATGCCAGTACCATGCTGTTTTGATTACTATGCCCTTATAGTCTTGTTTGATATTAGGTAGCATTGTTCCTCCAAGTTTGTTCTTCTTTCTCTGGATCACTGTTGCCTTGTGGGGCCTTTTGTGGTTCCATATAATTTTTTGAAATATTTCTTCTTGTTCTGTGAATATGTCATTGGATTCTTGATAGGAATTTCATTGAATCTATAGATTGCTTTCAGTAGCTGGGACATTTCAATAATATTAATTCCTCCTATCCATAAACATGGTATATACTTCCACTTATTTATATTTTCTTCAATGTCTCATATTTACAAGTACTGTAATTTTATCTCCTTGGTTAACTATATTCCTAGGTGTTTTATTTTTATTTTTTTGATTCAATTGTAAATGGGATGTTTTTCTCAGTTTTTCTTTCTAATAGTCCATTATTGGCATATAAAAATGCAGCTGATTTCTGGATGTTGATTTTCTATCCTGCTACTCGCTGAATTCATTTATCAGTTCTAGTAGTGTCTTTGTGGAATCTTTCATTTTCTCTCTGTTCAGTATCATGTCATCTGCAAATAAAGACAGCTTTACTTATTTTCTAGTTTAGATGCCTTTTATTTCTTTTCCTTATCTGATTGCTATGACTAGGAGTTCCAGTACTATATTGAATAAGAGAGGTGAAAGCAGACATCCCTGTCTTGTTCCTGACCATAGGGGAACACTTCAATTTTTTGCCTATTAAGTATGATGCTGACAATGTGTTTGTCATATATGGCCTTTATTATGTTGAGATATGTTCCCTCTATTCCCATTTTGCAGAGAGTTTTTATCAAAAATGGGTGCTGGATTTTATTAAATGCTTTTTCTGCATCTATAGATTTGATCATGTGGTTTCTATCCTTCATTTTTTTAAATGTCATTGATCATGTTAATTGATTGCAGATATTGTACCAACCTTGCATTTCAGGAATAAATCCCACTTGATCATGGTGTATGATCTTTTTAATGTATTGCTAGATTTGATTTGCTAAGATTTTATTGAAGATTTTAGCATCCCTCATATGTTCATCAGAGATATTGGCCTATAATTCTCTTTTTTTGTAGTGTGTTTATCTGGTTTTAGTATTAGGATAATGTTGGCCTGGTAAAATGAGTTTAAAAGTCTTCCCTCTTCTTGAATTTTTTGGACTTTTCCTGACTGGCTTCTAGCCCTGGGGTCACACTTAGCACAGTAGTCTCTACTCCAAGATTATTGACACACTAAAAGAACTTTTTACAAAACAAAATATAATCTCTTATTCATCTGGAATTTGTCTTTGAAATAATCAAAATGATATTTCAGATAAAAACAAACAAAAAAATGTGAGCAGACACAAAAAGTCACCTGTTGTAGATTCCATTTATAGGAAACTTCCAGAATAGGGAAAAAAAAGAGACAGAAAGGAGATCAAGAATTCCCAGGGTCAGGAGGAGTGGAAAGTGAGTACTTCTGGTGCAGGGTTTTCTTTGGGATGACGGAACACCCTGCAACTAGATAGTGGTTGTGATGCTTGCACAGCATCATGAATGTAAGTCATGCTCAGGAATGGCACGATTTAAAATACAAACAATAACTTTTATTTATTACCTAAAATGAATCATGCCATAGAAAAACAAAGGGTAAACAAGGAAAAAAGAAAAGAATACAAGAAAAAACCTCAAAAGAACACCCCCCAAATAAAAACTGAATCATGCCATAGAGAAAAGAAAAATATAATAATAAAAGAAAATAGAAGAAAATGTTCAAAGAAGGAAGATAAAACAAATTTTTCTGATGGGAGAGGGAGTGCAGGTTCAATAGGCAGCTCTAGAGCTGGCCCTGATGCCTTTTCCAGAGGCAGCTCCTTCTCTGTGGCAGAAGCCAGGGCATGTTCGAGGGAGGGCTCCTGAGGTAGGGATGGTGGGGCCTCAGTCAGGTCAGGAGATGCTGCAGTTGAGCCCCAACTCCAGAGCTGCAGCTGGAGCAGCTACTAGAGATGGCAGGAGTACTTGAGGTTGGACACCCCTTTGGGTCTGCAGCAGCCTCCATTCTTCCCCTGCATCAGGCTCCTCAGTGTTTATGACAGCTGTTGCAGCAGGAGCCAGCTCTGTCTCCTGGGCTACTACAGGAGGTGTGAGAGGAGAAAAGATCACCCAAGTGTCTGAATTTCCATGTGCTCCCATGAAGACAGAACATAGCCAGAGTCCAGGACACCCAACACCCCGGACATCCTGCTCATGGGCAGTCTAGCACACGGGTGGTCTGATCATAGTGTGTGATCTCTTTGATGTGTTGCTGTATTTGGTTTGCTAATATTTTGTTTTGGATTTAACATCATGTTCATCAAGGATATTGGCCTATAACTTTCTTTTTTTGTAGTGTCTTTATCTGGTTTTGGAATTAGGATAATGCTTGCCACATAAAATGAGCCAGGGAGTCTTCCCTCCTTTTGAATTTTTTGAAATAGTTTAAGAAGGAGAAGTGTTAGTTTTTCTCAGAGTGTTTGGTAATATTCACCCTTGAAGCCATCAAGTCCATGGCTTTTGTTTCTTGGGAGTTTTTAAATTTCTTCTCCAACTTCACTAGTTGTAATTTGTCTATTCAGATTCTCTGATTCTTCCTTATTTACTTTTGGAAGATTATATGTTTCTAGGAATTTATCCACTTTGTCCAGGTTGTCCAGTTTGTTCACATGTAGTTGTTTATCATATTTTGTTACAATCCTTTGTATTTCTTTGGTGTCAGTTTTTATTTCTTCTCTTTCATTTCTGATTTTAGTTATTTGGGTCCTGTCTCCTTTTTTCTTGATGAGTCTGGTTAAACATTTGTTAATCTTGTTTATCTTTTCAAAGAACCATCTTCTGGATTCATTCATCTTTTGTATTTTTTTAAGACTCTGTTTCATTTATTTCTGTCCTGTTCTTTATTGTTTCATTCCTTGTACTCACATAGGGCTTTGTTTGTTGATCTTTTTCAGCTTCCTTTAAGTGTAAAGTTAGATTGTTTATTTGATTGATTGATTGATTGATTGATTGATTGATTTCTTTCTTTTTTTTGAGATAGGCCTGTAATGTTGTGAATTTCCTTCTTAGGATTGCTTTCCCAGTGTCCTACAGATTTTGGGTTGTTGTGTCCTCATTTTCATTTGTTTCAAAGTATTTTTTGATTTCTTCCTTGATATTGTTGTTGACCCATTCATTGTTTAATAACATGTTATTTAACTTTAATGTCTTTTTCTGTTTTTCAGTTTTCTTCTTGTGATTGATTTCTAGTTTCACAGTATTGTCATCAGAGAATATGCTTGATATGATTTCAATCTTCTTAAATTTATTGAATTTTTTTGTGTCCTAACATGTGGTCTGTCCTAGAAAACATTCCAAGTGCACTTGAAAAGCAATATGTTCTGCTGCTTTTTGCTAAAATGCTCTGGATGTACCAGTTAAGTCATTTGACTGAGTATGTTGTTTAAGGCTCCTGTCCCCTTGTTGTTTCTCTGTCTGCCATACCTATCCATTGAAGGAAATGGGGTGTTAAAATCCCCTGCTATGGTTGTATTTTTATCAGTCCCTCCCTTCATGTCCATCAAGTTTTGCTTTACATAATAGGTGTTCCTATGTTGAGTACATAAATGTTTGCTAGGGTTATGTCTTCTTCTTGGATTGTTTACTTTATCATTATGTAGTCTTCTTTGTTGTCTCTTACTATAGCCTTGGTTTTTCTTTGTTTCTTTTTAATATATTTTGTTGTATTTTTCCCATTACCATTTAGTCCCCTATACCCATCTTCCCCTTCCAATCACCTCACTAGTCTATTTTGTCAGCTATAAGTATTGCTGCCCTAGTTTTTTTTCTTTTCATTTGCATGAAATATCTTTTTCCATTCCTTTACTTTTAGTCTGTGTGTATCTTTTGATCTAAAGTGGGTCTTGGATACAGCATGTAAATGGGTCTTTTTTTTTTTTATTCATTAAACTATTCTATGTCTTTTGGTTGGAGCATTTAAACCATTTACATGTAAGGTGATTATTGATAGATATGTATTTATTGCCATTTTATTTTTAACTATTTTTCCTCTGTCTCTTGATCTTTTCTTCTTTTTTAAAGCAAGCCCTTTAACATTAGTTGCAGCATTGGTTTGGTATTAACAAATTCCTTTAGCTTTTTCTTGTCTGGGAAGTTCTTTATTTCTCCTTTGATTTTAAATGATAACCTTGCTGGGTAAAGTAGCCTTGGTTGTAGGTCCTTGCTTTCATTACCTTGGATATTTCATTCCAATCCCTTCTGGCCTGAAATCTTTTTGTAGAGATCAGATGACAGTCTAATTGTAGTAACTTGTTGTTTTTTTCTTGCAGCTTTTAGGATTCTTTCCTTATCTTTAAGCTTTGCCATTTTAATTATGATTTATCTTGGTGTACACTTCTTTGGGTCCAGCTTGTTTGGTACTCTGCACCTACTGTATTTGTGTGTCTTTTTCCTTCACCAGGTTAGGGAAGTTTTCACTCATTATTTCTTCAAATAAGTTCTTGATCCCTTGCTTACTGTCTTCTCCTTCTAGTATCCCCATGATGTGGATGTTGCTATGCTTCATGTTGTCTGAAAGTTTTCTTAAGCTCCTATTGTTCTTTTTAATTTCTTTTGTTTTTGCTGCTCTGCTGGGGTGTTTTTTCTTTTTATCTTGTCTTCCAAATTACTGATTTGATCCTCTGCTTCATCTAACCTACTGTTTATTCCTTCCAGTGTATTATTCATTTTAGATATTGCATTCTTTATTTTTGACTATTCCTTTTTTATGGTTTCTATGCCTTTTTCATGCTGTTGGATATCCTTATATTCATTACTCTAGACTCTCTGATTGACTGCTTGCCTCCATTTTATCTAATTCTTCTGGATAATTTTCTTGTTTTTTTTCCATTTGAGGCCTGTTTCTTTGTCTTCCCATTTTGACTGCCTCTTTGTGTTTCTTTCTATGTACTAAGTAGATCTGAAAAGACTGGTGTAGACCTATATCAAACCCTGCCTGTGACTGCCCCAGGGTAACTGTATGGAGCTCTCAGTGATCGACAGCATGTGGTTCCCTCTGCTGGACCTGGGTGTGTGCAGAAAGAACCAGGCTGCACACCAAGGCCAGCTTTAACCAGCACTAGGCTTGGGGGAGTGTCAGCTAAAGTCTCAGAGTTCCCAGAGATCCACCTCTGTCTGCAGAGTTTCTATTAGTCACTTAAAGAGTGAATATCTTTCTGCTGTACTCCTCAGCTGCAGGGCTTACGTACCACAGGATGGGGCAGAGTAATTCCTGCAGACAGGGCTATTGCTTCCCCTCAGGCCAATGCCATTTTGAGGGGACTGCTCTGCCTGAGAAAGATGGCTGCTGTTGTATGGGGAATGACTTAGCTCAGAGATTCTGGTGGCTGATCCTTCAGTTCTTTCCCCAGAGTCACCAGCTGCAGACTCTCCTCATGCGTCTTGAGTTCACTTTGCCCTTCATCTGCTGGTGCTAGGGTAAGTGTCTGCAAAAAAATTTGTGGTTTGGCCCTTTAAGAGGCTCTCTATGTCTCCAGCCATCTCTCCCTGACAGACAGAAACCCCTGCTTTTCACAGATACATGTTATTTGGGTTGTCTTCCTGGTCCTGGAGCTCTAGGCTGGGGAGCCCAGCTTGGGGTTTAGACCTCACTCTTCTCAGGGGGAACCCCCTAGCCTCTGAAATATCTGTCTGGAACTTCAACTGCTACCCATGGGAGCCTAGCCATCCCACTCTCATCTCTTCCACACTCCCTACCAGTCATGTTGTGATGAAGTGACTTCTTCCGTCTCTCTCTGGTTATGAGGCTTCTCTCCTGCTAGTGTTCACTTGGTTATTCAAGAGGATTTTTCTGTATTTTAGTTGTAATTCCAGTTTGGTCCTGGGAGGAGGTTAGTGTAGCTTCTACTTACTCCTCCACCATCTTGGGTCTCATTCACTCTTAATTCTGAGATCTATTGCTCACACACCAGATGGATGATCCTTTAAAATAAAAGTCACATTGTCTTACTCTTCTTTCGCAAGCACTTTTTTGCCTTTTCCACTTACTCAGAATTACTTTCAAAGTCATCATCATGGTCTAACTGGCCCTACATGTTCTTGCCCCAACTATTTCTCACATCTCACTCCCCATCACTTGCTTCCCTGTCACTTTACTTTAGTCACCTGGCCTCTTTGATTTCCACAAGTACACTAAGTATGTCTCCGCTGTGGAATCTCCTTGAAATGCTCTCTTTACAAATATCTGCAAGTCTTGCTTCCTTATCCCCTTTAGGAATCTTCTCACGTATCAATTCTTCCTTGACCCTATCTGGAATGGTAACTACCACTACACTACTTTCTATTCTTTTCCTTGAACCTATTCTTGAAGTTAGCACTCACCATCCTGCATATCACAGATTTATGCATTTATTGTCTAGCTCTGCTCACTAGAAAGAAGTTCTGAAAAGCAGGAACTATTATTCCATAGCTGTGTTCTCAGCATGAAGAGCAGCACCTGGCACATAGAAGGCACTTATTAATTATTTGTAGGTAAAAGCATGAATTTAATGTCTTTGGAAAGAATATGGACCTGTTAAGCCTTGAGCTGATTGTGAGCCAAGTATTCACATGCTGACTGATGATTTAAAAAAAAAAAAAGACTCAACTTCCTCTTATTTTTTTCCAGGTTTGGTATTTTTTTTATTCTTTATTTCTGTTATTGACACTATTACATATGTCTGTATCACCCCCTCTTTGCCCACCTCCACCAGCTCCCCCTTCCCTCTGGCCATCACCACACTGTTGTCTGTGTCCATATGTTCTTTGGCTACCTTCTTCCCCGTCTTTCATTCAGTCTCCCCCTCCCATCTGACAGCTGTCAGTCTGTTCCATGTATCTATGCCTCTGATCTCACTTATGTGTAGGCTCTAATTAACAAAATAAACTGCCAAACTTCCTCTTCTTAACAAGATGTTGATGCTGGCAAAAGAGGCAGGATAATCTTTTAGTTATGGATTTTAAGGAATAACAGGACTTGGTTAACAATAGTATGGGGACATGTTTATTTTAACATTGAAGAAATGAAAGTATTCAGGGTTTTTCATTTGCATGGGACACTCTGTAAGAATCTTTAGTTCATTTTTGAATAAATCAGGGAATTCTAGAACCATTTTTATTTTAGGAGGTAAAAGTAACACTCCCTCCAAGAAAACTTTGGGGAACTATGGGAAGATGTTTGGCCAGGTAGGAGGTGGTGACTGTCACTTGCAGATTTTGCCCACGTTAGCAGTTTCCTGGCATTTCAGCAGCACGCCACTTTGGTGAAGACTCTATATGTTATTTCAGCAGCAAAATCTCTGCCAAGATCATGAAGGGAGTGCAGACTCCAGGAAATCTTGTAAAAGAAGTAAAAACGTTGTCATATGCTTGGATGTCAGAACAGCTGAGGGAAAAAGCAGCACACCTAGACCCTCATCCCACGGAATGTGGTGAGTTTGGACTTCTGTCAAAAGTCCCTGCTCAGCCCTGGCTGGTGTGGCTCAGTGGATTGAGTGTGGGCCTGCAAACCGAAGGGTAGCTGGTTTGATTCCCAGTCAGGGCACACGCCTGGGTTGTGGGCCATGTCCCTAGTAGGGGGCATGTGAGAGACAACCACACATTGATGTTTCTCTCCCTTTCTTTCTTCCACTCTTCCCCTCTGCCTAAAAAAGAAATAAATAAAATCCTTTAAAAAAGTCCCTGTTCACTGCTCAGAGACGATAGGATTCCTAACATCATTTGACAGTCTACTGTTCTGTATTAGGCTGCTAATCTCCAGATGTAGGTACATGTATCAGTCCTTTAATTATTTCTATCATTCCAAATGTTACATAGGATTCTGTGCACAGACATATATTACAAAAAGGCAAAAGTAAAGGGAAGTATAGTACTAAGTCATTAGAAAATAAAAAAAAAGTCTTGATTTTATTTTACTCATTTTGTCTTAAGTGAACACAAAATAATGTCTACTTTCTCTGGTGAAGTGAAGATGTAAATATCACTTGTTAAATAACTAGGATGCAACAGGCCCACTGTTAGGAGCTTCACGTGTGTTTTCTGCTATGATGTATAAATTCACATCTTATGTATAACCTCTTTTAAGGATTAGAGTATTCTGGAGTGCATATTTTCACTATTTCTTAGAATGAAGCTGAGACAAGTACAAGTTTCCCAGACACAGAAATATTAGGTAGTTTGCTTAAGACCACACAGCGAGTCTAGAGCAGGGCGAGGAAAAAGTGTTTTGCTCTCACTGAGGATGAGAGCTTCCATGGCCATTTGGCTGTTTTTGTGAGTTCCATGGACAGCTTATACTCTCCTATTTGAGCAATATTACAACGTAGGTTGTCCTGTGTGATGAATATTCAGGAAAACAGTTCTTTCCCCTCAGAAAAGAAAATGTAAGTTATTCAATAGCTTCACCTTAATTCCTTTCTTTTGGATTTTTCTTCCTGCTTTCAGAAGAACTGTTTGAAGCAAAGCCTAGTGCACTTTCTGGCCTTAGTCCATTTAAAATAGTGAGATATGGATGTAAAGTGTTATTAGAAGTGTGTTACCTTTGTCCCGAGTGGCCGCAGTGTTCCCCCTGTTTGGTAGCAGAGCAGTGGGTCTTTGGCTTTGCCGCTTCCTGCTTCCACCTCAGGAGAGCCCGTAGGTGTAGCCTGTGGTGGCTGTTAGCTGCCTGCAGAACACAACCATCATCACAAGTGCAAAAGGTGCTGTCAGCCCACTGCTGGGGATGGGTAGGGGAATATGTTTAATGTTTGTTTACAGGAAGGGTGAAAGAAAGGGGTTTTTTTGTGTGGGATGGTGGCAAAATGGGCTGTGTCTCTTTCTCCAATGGAAATGCCACTTTTCTGATTTTTTTCTTCCACCTGCTTTCCCTTTACAAATCTTCATGTAGTCTTTTCCTACATACTGTGAAGTATTGAAAATGAATTGAATCCTGAAAGTTTTTCTCTTTATTTATTTTTCTCCTGGTAACTGCACAAATCCATTAAACATTTCATTATTCCCTAGGGCCTGAATGATTTATTATCCTGACCCTGCTGGTCAGATAAGCAAAAACCTAACTCAGGATGAACAACTGTCTCTTTGAGTGATAGGCAGGAAATTTTAAATAATAGCCTGTGTTTTGAAAAATGGGGCAAAAACAAGGAAAAATGCTTGATTTTTCACTTGTCATTAGTTATGGGGAATTATAAGCAGAAAACTTTGTTTTTTCTTTACTCTCCAAAAATATGTTCTTCATTTATTTTCTTTATTGGAAATTAAGAACTTTCATTAAGGAAATGTATTAAGTTAGTAAATAATATAACAGTTCTCTAAGATGGGTTTTTTTTTTGTATTTTTGTTTGTTTTGTGTTTAATTTCTTTGGTCTCCGTTTTTCCTGATTTGGGGTGAGTGTGACTAGTGAGTACAATAGTTTCTAATTTTATTTGTGGATGTTCATTAATGGTTTTGATTACTTACTTTATGCCAGAATCAATGCTGGTCCCCAAGAAAACAGAGATAGTGAAATTAGCTCTTCCCATACAAACAGGGCAAATGCCTCAGCAACGACAGACTCATACACGGTCATACGCTGTCACTGGCAGGAATGGAGAGGCAGGCAGTGCAGAGCTGGTCAAAGATGAGAAAGCCTTAGCACTGCCAGACACTAGGAGAATGCACAGAAGTGTTGCTGGAGCTGAATGTGGAAGAACGTTTGCAGAATGTTAACATACAGAGAAGATCTCTGCTAGCTAAGGGAAATAACCATGTACAGGCAAGGAGGACTGCCCAGACTTGGGCTAGAGAAAAAGGCACCATTGACGTGTAGGTGGTGCAGTGACTGGGAGGTGGGTACAGTATGGAGTGAGAACGTGACAGCTGAAGGGGTATCTCAGAGGATGGAATTGCCAGTGGGCATGAAAAGAGAGGCTCATAAAGTAAACACAGAAGGAATGTCCAGAGAGGTAGGAAGATAATCAAGAGTGATACCATAGCTTAATAATTGAACATTTTTTTCCAGAGAAACGAGGCTGAATCACATTCTATGGTTTCATTGTCTAGGTTGCTAGTTTTCCAAATAGAGCAGATTATTTAATGTGAAAATAAAAGGACGTGAATTACTGAACACTAGTAAATTTGTAATTAATATTGATGGTACAAAAAATAAAAAGATACCTGTACAAATACTTAAATTTAGGATATGATTTAAGGGCATTTGACAACAGTAAGATACAATTGTGTCCCTATCAAATTAGCAAAGATTATAGAGATTGATACCACTCATATTTTTTTTTGGAAGGGCACATTGCAAAGTACCTAAAATTTTCAATGTGCCTACCTTTGACTCTGAAATTCTATTTTCAAAAATTAACTTTAAAGAAATAATATATATGCATCTTTGTATAAAAAGTGAATGATGTTTCACTATACAGTAGAATATTCCATTGAAAAAAAATGAACCAGAAATACCTCTGTTGGCTGACTGACAAATGCAGATGAGAAAGCTATGAAAACAATTCCACTTGTGTTACCATCCTCTGCCCCCTTTGAAAAATCCCAAAGCAAAGTGTGGAGAGCAGGACCTTAAGCCATGTTTACAGCATGCACAATATGGCAATGACTCAGTGTCACGAATGTACGTTTGTGATATAGTCTTTCCTACAATCAGCTGGGCAACTGCTCTGCTAGCTACCTGCTGAGCAGCCCAGCACCAAGGAATAGTCAAGAGTCACACACAGTAACTATGCTATTCACTCAGCTTTTATTGAATGCAGGTTCACTCAAAGTAGAACATCAACATATATTAATATCCTACTCACACTGTAACAATCTAAGAGGAATATAACACACACACACACACACACACACACACAGCAATCAGTGGGGGATAATGAACCCCAGTCCCAGAGTCTCAGTTCGCAGGTCTGGGAGACAGCATGGTGGGCAAGGGAGCTGTCAGCATCTTACAAGGAAGGACCACCGGACCCAGGTGGGCAGCAGGGCAGGTGAAGTCTTTAGTCCAGCTGGGTAGAGCCTATGGTGTCCGATGCCAAGGGAGATCAGCGTGGCACAGAGCAGCACTCTGGTGTGTGGAGCTCAGCTGTCTCAGCAGTGGTCTGGAACCGGCCTGTTATACCTTGAAAAGTTGTGCATTTCACCCTTCTGGATCTTTTTGATAAATGTTTTAGCACCCCCAATGCCAAGTTTGGAATTTGCCCAGTAGCCTATATGGGTGGTACACAGGTGTTCTGCTTGACACCCCTGCTGGCAAGTGTGGAGTTTGCCCAGGAGTCTATCTGTGGGTGGTCCCACTCTGCAGACAGGGCTGCTCTGACCACACGGGCAGGTATCTTAAGTGTGTCTCCTTGCCAGACAAGTCTGCTTGACCATGTGGGCAGATATGCCTCCTTTCCAGATGTGTTCACTCTGACTTAGGTAATTTTCTTTATTAACCGAAGTTTCATGGCTGACTGACAGCCATTTTAGTTGACATGAGTGACTCCACTTTGTTTTGTTATGCTATCTTAATTGGACCAGTGCCATTTTATTGGCCCAGCTTTCCACACTCAGAGAAATCCTACAACCCCTCTGCATGCACAGCACGGCACGGCAGACAACATGTGCTTATCTGAAGGGTAACAGCACCTGCTCAGAGCATGCACAGTGGTGCGACATAAGCCACGTGTGCCAGTCGGGGTTGCACAAAACAACACGTACTTATGAGAGCTGACATAAACATGTGCCTGTTGGGACTGAGGAAAACAACATGTGCTTATCCAAATTAATAAAAGCATGTTTACGAGAAATTGTGCAAAATCAACATGACTTTGCAACCAAAAGAAGCAGAAAAGCAGAGGACATCGGATCATGGATGAGGCATCATCCAGAGAGCGAGTCACTTTGAGAAGTCCTGCGTGTTCCACCTGGAAAAGCTCCGCTGCACTTCCATTCCTCTGACTGCCTTCCCAGACGTCGACCACCTCTGCTTGCCCCCGACACAGACCTGAGCTGTATTCTTGGGATTCGGGTTCATTATCCCCCCACTTCTCTTGCGTGATGTTATTGCTGATTATTTCTGAGTGATTATTATTAGGTTAGTATGGATTTGGGTTGAATCTACATTAATAAAAGCTGAGTGAATAGCAGTCACCTGCGTTGACTCATTGTTATCCCTTGGTGCCAGCACCACCTGTAGGGCTGGTAGCCATGTAGGCAGCTTGGCACTTTTGGTTCCTGAGGCCTGGGTCAGATGACCCGAGCGGGGACCGAAGCCTGACTTAATAGGAAAGACTATATCACAAAACATATGCTTGTGACACAAAGATTGATGAAGATGGTTTCCCTTGGATTGTATTTTGGATTTTGGTGACACTGGTCTCTGTGAGAAGACGGCATTATCAAGCGTTTCCTCAAAGGAGGAAACAGAAGCCCAGAATCTAAGTATGCAAAGGAAGGGTAAGATTCTAAGTGCATGTGCCTAAGGGTGCCTGAGGCGGGGCTAGAACTGTGTTAACATCACTCTCGTTTGGGATAAGGCACTTGGGACAATGCTTCACAGCTTTTGAATCACCTGCCCCGGTCCTGCTTTCCCCATGGGCCCTATTATATTTAGTGCCTGATCATGTTGAACATGAGCCTTTTCCAGAACACATGCATGACAGTAGAGCAGAAACACGTGCCTGTTTGTAAAAGATTTGGAATCGCTTCTGACAAACATGATGGGAAACAAAAACAGGGCTTAAGAGATCATCTGAGGGAAGCAGAACATAGAAATGTTACAAACAAGTACGAAACGATGGCAAAACAATCATCATAAATTGACAGCCCTTGTAAATAAACTGGGGACTGCTTCGACTCTTCCTCTTGGCACCGAAGATAGAAAGGAAAAATGAGTCTTAATGGAGCTTTGATTTGGGGATGAAATGAATCCCAGAAATCAAGATTTAAGATCATATGGAGAAAACATCTCAGCACCGTGTGGGGCTCCTACTAGGTGTGTAGAAAAAGGAGGTGGCAGAAATAGAGGCTCTGCAGACAAATGGCCAGGTTTTCATTCTAGCTCGGCTACTTGTTAGCTTTCCATCCTGGGACATGTTACCTAACTCTTTGAACTTTGCGGCATTGGTGACAAGGGGACAATAATAGCAACTATCTCAGAAGCACATGAAAAATACACAATAATATTTTAATGTTATTTTACAAAAGATATGGAAGTATCCTTTCAGTTGGACAGGTTATTATATAGCATTTTAGATAAATAAGGTCTTTAACACTTGATTATTACCCAAAAAGGCACATTTCTATGGACACTTTGCTTTCTGAATAAGTGTCCAGCACTTGACAATTCTAGATGAAAAAGATGTCGTTCTTTAGGCAGATGCTATGACAGATCTATATTCTGAACACTGATTTCTGGTCTACAGAATGATTTTCATGACTAATGAAAATAGACCTTCCTCACCAGATCCTGGCGCTGAGGTTTACCACACACAGCCTGTGGTTGGGATGCAGCCAGAGTGTCCCAGGGCAGCGAACTTTGCCAGCCAGGTTGTCAGACCCTGACAAGAGGAGGCTCCCAAGTCAGTTAGCAATGGCCCCTGCAGGAGCTCCCCTTGCTGGCTTGCCCATGTCTCCTTCCCTCTGTGACTGAGGTCACTCAACTGCACTTGGGTTCAGGGGACTCTTCAGATTTGAGCAACATAATTAAACCTGCCCACTACTTCATGCAGATAATAATCAGCATTTCTCTGTCTTGGGTTACTGCCTGGCAGGGGACAGCAGGTGCCAGACAGGAGAGAGCAGCCCTGTGAGACATTGGACCCCCAGCACTCTGAGCTTCGGGTTTCACCTTGTCCCTGCACCTTAGGGCCGCGGCGGTGAGTGACTTGTCTGCTCCCACTTGCTCTGGAGCCAGGGAGGTGGGAGCGTGTCGCTGCCACCGTGGAGCCGTTTCAGGGCTGTGGCTGTTGCTATCTCTATAAAAATGGACGGGATATTGCCTATTAGACTGAAGGAGGGCAGTGAAACCCACTAGATTTTATGTCTGCTTTATATTAGTTTTCAACCTTAAACAACTATATTAAGTGCTCTTTGGGTTGGACTGAAATGCTTGAAAAACCTCATTACAGAGTTTAATTATCATGGCATTTTAAAAAGGGGAAGGGTGAGTCCAGCTGGGAGAGCCCTGCTCTCTGAGTGCTGATCAGGCTAGTTTGGATTTCTGGAACCACCAGAAGATACATTTTGCATTTCCTGCAAATGTACTTTGCAAGCCAGAAAATGGAAAGGGGCAGGGACAGGAAAAAAAACAAAACAAAACAAACCCACCACCAATCCGTTTTCTTTTTTTGAAATTGTAAATTACATTAAAAAAAATCAAAACATGAATAGACAAAGGCTTTGTTTATTTATTGCCAGGAGAGGCCCATTAGGATGCTGCGCTGTGTTTCCATGGCGTTCTGGAGACATAAACAGAAAACACGGGCTAATGCATTCAGTTAGGCACAGATTTTAAAGTCTAATGTGGAATCTAA
The DNA here is from genome assembly GCF_022682495.2 of Desmodus rotundus. Classification (NCBI taxonomy): domain Eukaryota; kingdom Metazoa; phylum Chordata; class Mammalia; order Chiroptera; family Phyllostomidae; genus Desmodus; species Desmodus rotundus. The sequence continues at coordinate 40,355,042 of NC_071387.1, read as the reverse complement.
ATATATATCACATGTATCCTTGCTATTTATTTATCTATTGTGTATCCAGCAGTGAAGGGGGAGACTGCCTAACTAATGAGAGGCTGTGATCCATTTGTAAATGTGTCCATATATTCAAACCTTGACTTGTGATGTGTCTGGCGCTGCTCTGTGCTTTTTGTTCCCTCCTGATCCCTTCTCACCTACCTTTGCCTCTTCTTGACCAGGGGGAGTAACCACAAATGCCTTAACTCACCTTCCAGGTGGGTAACCTGAAGGAGAGACCTGACCTGGGACAAGTGTGTATGAATCATTGTGAGTGATGAGGATGCAGCAAATTGGAGAGCCCCTACTCTCTCGGCAAGCAACAATTCTTGACAAGCACAATGTAGGTTTATTGTATAAGATCTGAAAAATTTTCAAGAGAATCTGTAAATCTGCATTGTTACATGAAGTCTCTCGATTAAAAATTAGCATATTTTTTGGCCAAATGTGATAGAGTGGGAAGAGCACAGGGCGGCCAGTTTGTGACATCTGATCTGTGATAGTAACTGGTTTATTTTGTTACTAATTTTTTAAGGCAAAGAGCCTTCACCCCTTCAGCGATACACACTGCTCTCTGCAAATGACGCACCTAAGTCAGTGCTAGAGCAGAACCCAGAGCCCAGGGCTCCTGACTCCTAGTTTAGTGCTCTCTTCTCACCGCCACGGTTCCGCTCGCCTGTTAATGCTTCAGGACTTCCAGCTGCCTCTTCCTCTGAGCAAAGCACCAAGCAAAATGGGATAGAAAATCACAAACCCAAAGTAGGGAATAATGTGGCACGGTGTTCAGAGCTCAACAGTGAGAGAACAACTGATAAAGCAGGACAAGAGAGAGGGATTCTTTAAAATGATTTTATTTATTTTTAGGGAGTGGGGAAGGGCAGGAGAAAGAGAAGGAGAGAAACATTGATGTGAGAAACACTGATGGGTTGCCTCTTGCATGCACTCCAACCTGGCCCTGAACCCGCAACACGGGCATGTGCCATGACCAGGAATCAAACCAGTGACCTTTTGCCTTGCAGAATGATGCCCAGGAACTGAGTCACACCAGTCAGGGCAAGAGAGAGGAATTTAATTCTGTGGGAGATCATGCTTACAAATAGGCTGAATGCCACTCAAAGAGGAATTGACTATCAAGCCAGTTAATCACAGAACCAGAAAATAGAACTGTCCAGGTTCAGGAGAATGTTCCTTATAATTGTTACTGTTTGGATGAAATCAGCTGGTAGCATTTGGGTCTCATCCTTAATTGCAGGGATTTTTCACCATTTCTCTCTAGGATATCTGTCTTTAGGGGGTAGTCAGTAGGTGTGCAGTAGATTTTTTTTAGGGTTATGTGTTTTGTTTGACTCAGGCTAGCTGTGGCATATAGTAAGAGCCTTTAGAGACAGAAGTATGATTCCTTTTGGCCTGGAATCAAATGAGAAATAAAAAATAAATACTTTGGAGATAAAATATAGGGCGGGGCAAAAGTAAGTTTACGGGTTTGTAGCTCGAGTTGTTCATATGTAAAATAACACAAGAATGAATAAATGTACAAGAATAAACTCTGTATTTTGCATATTCACAACTGTAAACCTGTCTTTTGCCCCATCCTGTGTTTACTCCATAGCTAACGATAAAATGAATTGTTTGAAAAATATCTAAACAGATGAAACAGTTTGAAAAATATCAAACGCCTTCCACTGAATTGCATTTTCATTCTCTTGCACTTGGTTTGCCTGAAATTTTGCAGCCATGATGGGGGTCCCTGTTTTGGGCCAAGTCCCTTTGCCTCATTGCCTTTTGCTTTTCATGAGGTCATGCTCATGCTCTGATTGGGAATCACTGTTTCTTCTCGGGTCTTCTCTTGTAAGTTTTACTCCCAGATGCTCATCAAATAGGAAACACCGTGTTAGAGCTGCAAAGTTAGTGTGCTGCTTTCCTTCCCTGGTCTGTCAAAAGAGGGTCTGGTTTTTGTGATGACGATCCCTTGCTACCCGTATCACAGTGTGCTCAGATTACCTGCCAAGTGCTTGCTGTATAAATTATGACTGCCTGGTGGGAGCTTTAATTCACATGCTTGAAGTTTTTAAAAACATATTTTCAAGGTTGAACTCCATAAATCCAAGTTTTTTGAGTGGGCTATGTCTGTTCTCATTTTTTTTCCTTTTCTTCCTCTTGTGTTTAGAATTAAATCTTCTTAAGTGGGAGAGGGAAGAAGATGCAGAAACTCTGTAAGAAAGAATATTGTGTTGATGAATCTCAATTAATAAATGCCAAGTTATCATAGATTAGTAGATAATATAGGCTAGTAACCTTCACTGAATTTCCAGATTAAATAATTGCTATTGGGGCTGAAGGGAAGTCGATTGAAGGATTGATGGTTGAAGACATATGCAGGCAACACTTGAATGCCATACAGGTCCGGAGCAGTGCTTGGAATAGGGTTAAAGAACAAAGTTTTGCTAGTCAGTACTTTCAAGAAGAGGGTGAATGAGAGAATGAAGCAATCACTGTGAGGCTGAGTGATTAGCAGAGTGAGATTAGAAATAAATATGATGATGATGCAACTAAAGAAACTACTTAAATTCTTGTCTTTGAAGCGAGTCTCTTGTAGCTCAAGTCCCTTTCTTTGCTGCTGGATGGGTAATGTAAATTAGAGTCAGGAGCTTGGACAGGTGAAGACTTGATCTGCCTGAAAAAGGGTAGAAGCAGTTGAGGCTCCTAAGAGAATGGAAGGGCAAGAAAATAGCCAGGGGATGTGGGGAGTGGGAAGACAACCAGTGAGGCCAGACCAGGTTCAGGGTCTGGCCAGAGAGAAGAAATCAGACAGGGGGAAACTGATGGGTCTGAATGGAATTTTGTGGATTTCACTCTCAGTAATGTGATTTAAAGTCTTTCATTTGTGTTTTTGGTAATTCTTCATTGTTTCTGAATGCTTTGGGTACACATGGGTTACATGTGCTCTGTGAGGTGGTACTGAGGTTGGGATTAAGGTCAAAGCTAAAATAGAGTCTCTAAGCAGGGAGAAGCCTCTCTGGATTGAGAGCACAGTAGTAGTACCAGTGATGACGATGATGATGTTGATGACGGCGATAATCATATGAGCTCTCATTTATTAAAGGCCCACTATATTCCGGTGCCTCCTATGTGGTATCTTATTTAATTTCATTTCCATGACAGTTCTGCAGAATAGGAATTGTTGGCTCCCTGTTCTCTCCCTGTCTTCACCCAGCCCTTTGGATTGTACTGAACCCTTCACAAGGCCCCAGGAGAGAGAGAATCTTCCTTTTCTAGCCCTGGGTTGCTTAATTTGGCATTTCCTTCTAAGTAATGACAGTAGCAGAGACTTGACACAAGAACATAAATTTATTACCCAACACTGAGTAAACACTGTCAGTAGAAGTAGTTACAGGTAAATGGCATATAAAGCTCTCTCCTAAATGCATAAGCTCAAGTTAACCCTTTAATGGATAAGTCATTTTCTTCAGCTATGTGACATTTATAAACCTCTCCCTAGACTCTTTCCCAGGTGGAGCGACCCCTCATTATGGCTTATTTTATTTTAATGTGATGCCTCATTATAATGCAAGTATCATACATACATCAGAGGCATTTTGCCAGGAGGTCTCCTGGTATTGGAATATGCTCAATACAGATTAAACTAAGAACTTGAACTTGACTGGGTCTCCCCTGTTTTGCTCTTGGCTTATCCTCCGGTTGGAGGTAAAAGAATGCAAACTATCCTCCTGCTCTCCTTTTCTCTCAGTTTTGTCTTCCTCCTTGCAACGTCCTCTTCCTCTCCACCCCCAAGGACAGGCTGCCCAGCCAACTTTCTCCTGAATAATCTCCTCTCCTCCCAAACAATAGATTCTTCTCTGATCAATAATTTACCATCATTCAATGATATGAAGAGCTAATGTCATCCCTTATTTTATAGATGAGTTTTAGGGAGGTAAAGTAAGCCATTCAAAGTCATGCAACTGGGAAGACACAGAGCTAGAATTCCAACCTCAGCCTGTCTGTCTCCCAAGACTGCCTTTTCCTTTCCCCTTCTGGCTGTCTTCACTGGGTATGAAGGAGTTATGAAAGGCAGCCTACAAATTTATGGTAACTCTCTCCTTCCACCGTGGGCATAGGCTGGACAATTTGGGGGCATGGTGTGGGCAAGCATTTAGTACCAGGAAGTTAATTTGCAACATCTAGCTATCTCACTCCCATGAGATTTATTTTTTAGTTGAAAGATTTTTTAAAAATTAAAAATATAAAATCACCATCTAGATTTAAGTTAATTCTACTAAAAGTTGCAGGTGATATTAAATTTTTGCAATAATGCTTATATTGTTAATTCTTTAAGTGAGAATTCAGGAAGAACATAATTTCCATGCATTTTTTTCAACATTGAAGTGCAAACTTTCTCCACCAAACATTGAAGAAGGAAGAAAAAAGAAAATGATGTTTAATAAGAGAGTATGTTAAATACTTTCAGCACAGGAAATATCTTTTACTTTACATACAAAATATCAAGCATTATCAAACAACAGTGACAATAAATCTTTACAAATGTATTTTTTCCCAGGCTGAAAACTTTTGAAGTTATACTTTGCTTCATTACCTGGTGTTATTGTAAAGAGTGTAAAAGATGTTAAAATGTATGCTTGTGTATCCATCCCAGAAGCCACATGAGGCTGCCTTTGTCATTTGGTATCTGCTTGTTTTTCTACCTAGCAGGTTACACTGGGATTTTTTTCTTTATGATACATGAGATGTGAATCTCATTAAAAAAACCCCTGCTACAAAAATGTTCAAACATATATAAGTGTAGAGAGAATTTTAAAATATTCTCCTTCAACCCCCATGTACCCACTTTGTTTCAACAATTATCAGCTCATGGCCAATTCTGATTCTTCTACTATCTCTGTTGCTCCCTGAGGGTTTTTTTTTTTTAAGGTGGATCCTTTGAGAGAGGGGTTATGATATTTTAAAGCAAAACCCAAACATATCATTACATGTAAATCCGAGTCTTATTAAATATCTCTAAATCAATTTTAGTTTTTCCAAATAATTCTCATATATAGGAGACACAAATTTTTCCCCATTAATTCTAAGAAATAATTGAGAGATTTGCAGGAAGATGCAATGGGTGTGACATGAGTTCTTTTGTGTTGTCTCCCACTTCCCCAGATGTCAGCAGAAGTCCCATTTGCACATTAGGTGGATCCAGAGGTGGTGGTGACAAATGGCCTAGCTGTGTGCCAGCTAGTCTTCCTAACACTGGCTTCCCCTCTGCCATCTTCCCCAGTGCCCCACAGGAATCTATTTTCCAGACAAGAGAGTATGTGATGATAATGGGTTGAAGTTTCTTCTATGAAACTCATGACTTTTTCGTGTAATTTAAATACAGATTGGGCTGCCAGGACACGGTTCACTGAGGAACACTATCATGCTGAGTCTAGGCATTGTTTCCTCAAAGGCTAGCCTCCCCGATGGAGATCTGAGAATGGGAAATTTGGAAAGAGCAATCTAATTTTGTCTCCCAGGCCTGGCTTCTGTGGTTCCATTGACCTCACAACTCCAGAGTCAGGGCAGAGGAGAGAGGCATTTTGTACTCAGATGCTCAGTACCCTCAACTGTTGGCCACTTCAAATGGTTCTGCACCCATAAAGGCAGTGGCTGATGGATGGAGTTGAAGATTCATTTAGCTAGAGAAATTAATGTGTTAATTCTTCTCAGTGTCTCACTATCAGAAGAATGTACTTGGGTGCTTAGGGCCTGAAAAGAAGTTAAGATGCATTGTAGACATTGAAAACGCACTTCTTAATGATTCATTTAGTCCCTTACTCATTTCATGATTCTAGGCTCTGTTTAGCATTTGGGGGATAAAAAATATTTTAAAATGTGGTAAAAAAAAAAAACCCCAACAACAAGGTTCCAATCTATGTGGAGCTAAGTCATAATGGAGGAGATTGACACTACATAAAAAAACAAATAAATAATAATAGCCGTGTTATGTGAAATGGGGCAAATGAAAATGGTGATGAGATAGCGCCCGCCTGGAGCACCGGGAGCTAGCCGCTCTAGGCTAGAGGACGATCAGTCAGGATCTGCACCGCCAGAGCTCTTCGGAGTGTGGTTTGAGAGCATCAGCATCTTCTAGAAACTTTTTAAAAACCCACATTTCCAAAGATCTATTAGAAATTTGATCTAAAGATACAATATCTACTGACTCTTTATCTTCGGGGCAGGAGATATTTAGAAATATTGTTTCATACCTTCGAGTCATCAGGTCCAACCATATCATTTACGGTCTCCTTTGAGACTGGTATGTTTTAGGGAAGTGGGACTACATGGTAGAAAATGCATCGACCTCAATTCCAATTTTTGCTATGCCACTTGAGCAATTTATTTAAACTCTTTAATACTCAGTTTCTCTTTTTTATCTATAAATTGGAGGTTATAATACCTTCCTGTCAGAGTTATTACACAGATGAAATAAGATAAGGAATCTATGAGGATTTTTTAGTGCAAATTGTAGCACTTGTGTCTAAGAGTACACATAAAAGGTAGTAAAAAAATTACTGATTAAAAGTAGAATAGATTCATTGAGTCTGGGGAATTGAAAGAGATCTTAGAAGTCTCTTAGTCCATTATTTTGTCCAATGCAGAAATCCCTGGGAACTTCCTGGCAATTAGTCATAAAATTATGCTTGGCAAAAACTCTTCTCTTTTGGAGAAGGCCCCTTTCAATGCAGAATTGTATTTTTGGAGGACCAGTTCCTTGATATAGTTAATTTATGCTTGAGGAAAAATGTGTTCTCTTTTCAAAGAAGGCTGCAAAGATCTGGGTTCAGCAAATTAATACAGTTATATATAACTTTTTAGAGCCCCTCTTATCTTCATGAACATCGTGATTTCCTTAAACAGTGCTATGTTATGCAGTGTTTTTTTCAAGTAAGACTCAAGGGAGTCATGTTTCGAGAAACATAAATGTGTATATAAATATCAGACTTCTTTTCTTTACATGGAAGCAAATTCTGCTGTCTAGTAACTTGAAATTCTTCTCATCACTGCTTTCTGGAATGATGGAGATAAGTGTGCACTGCTTTCCATGAAACAGATCTCATAGAATCGATGTGTGAATCAGAGACGTGGTCGGACAGAAAGTGGAATACATCTAATGGTTGTTCCCCTATATGAGCTACAAAGCCTTTGAATGTCAGGGTCTTTGATGCCTGTCCTGAAATTAAATCGATTACCTCAAACCAGAAAATGGGACAAATATCTCCTGATAGTTCTAATATAAACATTGCAAGATGTATTTATCTAAAGAGCAAAGGGATGTTATGCAGAATCCTCCTTGAGTGCTTTGGATGCCTCTCATTACTCAGCCACCCCTCCACAGCCAATATTATCTTGGAGTCCAGGGTGAACAAAGCAGGAAAGTTAAGGGACTGGCCAAGGCCACTGAGGGAGTCTGTGTGTCAGATCCCAGAATAGAAGGCAAAGGTGTCTGGCTCCTGTGGTCTGGGCCGTGAGCACACCACATCTCCTAAGAGGTCATTTGATGCTGGGAGGGGAAAATGAACTGGCGACAGAATGAAAAGGTTTCAATGATACCCTTTCCCTCCTATGACATCTCTGTGATGAGATCTTCTGATGTCTCCAAATCCACATTAGTTATGTAATGCAATGAGAAAGTGCGTCTGTCATCAAAAGCATAGGACAGACAATTATAGATCCACCTTGAGCATTTTATTTGAGCAATGAGTAACCCTTTTGCAAACAACAGATTTATTCTTACAACTTGCCTTTGCAAAAGATGAAGCATTATGGACGTAATGCAAAGAACACTGGAATAGGAGTCAGGATACCTGAGTTCTATCCCTAGCTCTGTCACTGATAAACTGCAGTCATAGGCAAAACATTACCCTCTCCTGAATCAGAATCCCTATTCCTAAAGCCGGTGGGTTGAACCACATTATCTCTCCGTGTCATCCTGCCTCTAAGGTTCTATAACCATGTTAAAAAAAACTTCTTTTCAATGAAAGAAATTCCTTTTAGTTCACACAATCAGATATGTAAGACCTAATTTTGTTACGTTATTTAAATCTGCTTAAATGTGACTCTGAGCTTTCATTTGGCCAAGGTGAAGTTCAACCTCAGGTATTATTGGTGTTAACACTTTCCACACAGAGATGTGGTTATATTTCAGGGTCTTAGTCAGTGCCAGAACACCAGCAAACCCTCAAGTAATCAGTTATAGGATCGCCTTGATTAGCATTGAGATGCCACTGGGCCCAATGGCCTGATGGCAAAATGCCCTGTGGTTTCAGGTACACTGCTCCTGTGTCATGCTGAAGGCAAAGGTCCTCACCTGAGGCTAGGAGCCTGTGTCTAGAGTCCTGCTACCTTGATGGGTCAGGAGCCATTTCCTTCTTGGCCCCCTCCCATGAAACTATCATAGTGGGTCTCTGCTATCATGGGACTTTTAGACTTCTGTCTTTTTGAACAATCTAAGAGAATAAAATTATTTTCTTTTTTTCTAGTATTCCCCAAAGACAGTCTTTATTCCCCCCATCTTCTCCAGAGGTTTATCTAGAAGATAAAAGTTTTGAAAATAATTTTATATTTCACAAATGGTATGAAGAGTTTCATCTTCAAGTAGCTTCTGCTTTATATCAAAGATATTCCCGAACCAAGGAAATTCTAAGTGCCTGACCACAGGCTTGAAACATAGGAAAGGAAAAACCATGGGGAAAGGAACATAAATTAATATTTTGATAAAACATACTGACCAATTAGTTACATAAAAAGTTTATGATTTAAGAGGGAGTAAAATAAAATTTTAAAAACACTTTTTGTTCCATACATAACAGATTTTCAGGATAGGATACACAAAAACCAAGATTAAAAAAATTAAATTAGCCCTGACCCTAGGGCTCGGTTGGACATTGTCCCATAAAGCGAAAGGTCATGAGTTTCATTCCCAGTCAGGGCATGTATGAGAGGCAACCAATTGATGTTTCTCTCATCAATGTTTCTCTCCTTCTCTTTATCCTTCTCTTCCCCTCACTCTAAAAAATAAATAAACATTTTCAAAAAAGAAAAAAAAAACCCTTAAGTTATGTATTTAAACCATCTATATTCAACTTCTTAAAGAAAACTCTCTTTAATAAACTTTGGTGTATATGCTGTCACACTTTCTCTATGTACATATACAGTTATTATTATTAAAATTAGCTTGCACTGATTGTTTTCTAAGACATAAGTGGCATGAGGGAAAAATACTTCATGATTGATACAGAGGCCAAATCTTTGAATAATGAAATATTTTAAATAGCTAATATTTATTGAGAATTTATCATATGCATATGCTAAACCTTATGCAAAATGCTTAGGTGCATCATTTCATTTAAACTTTGTATATTGAACCCATGAGGTTAGTATTTGTAGTAGTTACAGCTGATTATCTACAAGGTCTCCATCTCCTTCTCCCATTTCCTATCAGAAGAGCAAGGTTTTCAAGAGTACATCTCTTTCCTTTGTAACTTATGGGGAAGCTGCCCCACCTCTGACTTCAGGGATAGGCCTAATCAATAAAGAATAATTTCTTTCCAACAGGTAGTGAACAGTTCTTCCATGTGAGGGTTACTTGGTTCTGGACAATGAGTCATGGAGAGTTGGCTGGGCAGTTCTAGAAAAAACTCTGTGATCTTAATCAAAGAAACCCAAGAAGAGGCTTTTTCTTTCTTTTATTTTAGACATAGCTGAGTGGGATGTCATGTTTCTGTTTAATTTATTTGAATTACTGTTTCTGTTTCTTGAGGCTACAAGAATCTTGATTAATATAGTATTATTATCTCACTTTTTTGCAACGACAAAACTGAAGCTCAGAGGTTACTAACTTGTCCAAGTGACTAACACAAATTCCATCTTTGTTCCATCTGAGTTTAGAATCTCTACTTACAAGTTTGAAATTTCTTTTTACTTATAAGTCAGTAGTATTTTTTTCTTTTTGATAAACTTGCTGTTTATGTCTTTTGGAAAGGCATATTTTAAGCCCAATATATATTTTGTTTACTATAATTTTAAATAAAACGTTTGTGAAAAGCTCCTCATATAGTTCTTGTACTTATTCTTAAAGCTGCCACTGGTACCTGTAAATTAACCTCAGAATTAGTTTTTGTTATTTTTGTTGTCATAACTTTAGAATATAGCATATCAGCATTAATCAACACATTATAAAAAATGATTAAGCAGTTATAATTTGTTATTTAGAATAAGCCACCTGGCAATATGGTCCTTTTATCTGGATGTGTCAGGGCATCACGCTTCTGCGCTTTGAGTTGTGGTGACTTCTTTTCTCAACACCTATCAGTTTGCAAGTTTCTTGAATGTGAAAGCTATAAATCTTTATTTGTGCTCTTTTTACCTTGGTCAGTGGAAATCTGGCTCATTTAAGGGAGGTATGGATAGCAGACTTGTATTTATTGGGTGCTAAGTAACAATAGGTAATAGACATGATCTAGGGGTGTATATATGATACTCAGTCATCAAATAGCCTTATAGGTTAGATTTTCTTAGCTCCATGTCACAGTTGAGAAAAAGTTCAGAGATAATACATATCCTTCATTCATTTATTTAGTTTGTCAGCAAATATGTCTTAAACACAACCTACCTGCCAGACACTGTGATAGTTGCTACAGATAAAATGATGATCAGTTATAGTTCCTGTCTACAGTAAGCTTATAGCTAAGGGACACAGACAAAAAAGTAAAGAGGCAATTATTATAGAGAAGCACTGGGAATTATGGGAGTAAAAAAGAGGGGCATCTAACTAAAATGTGGCAATTAGGGAGGGTGTCCTGGGAAAATGACGTCTGATTTGAATTCTAAAGAGAAAATATGAGATGGTCAGGTAAAGGAGAAGGGTGTGAGGCTTTATTTCAAGGGAAAAGGACCCCATGTTCAAGTCTCTGAGTCAGTGTGAGCACGGCCGCATTCAGTGAGGTTAGAGAGTGGGATGTGATGGGGCATGGTGAGAGATGAGTCTGGACAGGTAAGTCAGATTTTTGAATTACTTTAGTTGATGTGCTAGGAAAGTTCAATTTTGTCCTGTGAAAATTAGGGAGCCATTTTCACAAAGGAGTGATATATCTTATTTCTATTTTGGAAACAGCAGAGAATGGTTTAGAGCAGGGTATGGTAAAATTTTTCTGTGAAGAACCAAATGATATATATTTTCAGATTTGTGGGTCATATAGTCTCCCCCTTACTTGTTATTGTAGCAGAAAAACAGCGAGAGACCATATATTCTTATGGAAATGAATGGACCTGGCTGTGTTTCAATAAAACTTTATTTATAGAATCAGTCAGGGGATCATTTTTAGCCAGTAAGTTTTGTTTGCTGAACTCTGGTTTAAATGGAACTAAAAATCAGGAAACAGGAGGCTGTTATGGTATTCCAATCAGGTGGTATGGGTGGTCTCAAAGATAATAGAGACCATGCAAGTGGAAAGAAGTAAGCAGATTTAAGAGATATAAGGAAATGGTGTCACCAGGACTTAGGGATTGATTTGATCTGTGGATAGCAGAGGAGTTAAAATTGCTTTAATGGAACTGGTATAAACCTTGTTGTGGATGACTGCACCAGCTGAAAACAAGGCTCATTGGAAGACCAGGCTGGGAGGATGATGTGCGGCATAAAAGTTCCATTTCAGATGCATTGAGGATAAAATATATGTCCACATGCAGGTGGAGATGTTCAGTGAGCACCTGGACATAATCAAATTTAGATACTTAGGAGAGCAGGCTAGTCACTCAGATTTGTTAGCCATTGACATATCTAAGTGTAACTGAAGGTAGGGGAGTGGGAGAGGTTTTTCAGGAGAAGTGAGAAGAAAGCAAACAGAAGAGGACTGAGACTAGAACACCAGTGGATCCTGATACCTAAGGCAGAGGCAGAGGAAGTGGTTTCCAGAAACACAATCAAAGAGGAGCACCAGAGAGGTATATAGGAATGAGAAGTGATGTCATGGAGTAGGAAGGATTAGACCAAAATGAAGACAAAGTCAACCATATTGAATACTGCGTCCACTAATTTTGGGTCAGTGGCTATGGATGAAACACTACCAGAGGAATGATGGGGAGTACAATCTGTTTGTAGTGAATTGAGGAGGATGGTAGAGAGTGAGTGTTGACATCTCATTTGGGAAATATTATTGTGAAATAGAGAAAAGAAATAGTTAGATGGGGTTATGTGTGATGTGCTTTAATAAAAAAAGAGAGAGACTGGATGATATTTACATTTGTGATGGGAAGATACTTTTTGAGAGGAAGTATTGTGGATGCATAATGTGTAGTTCATGGAGGAAGGTCTCAAAAGAAGTGGACAGAAATGGGTGTTAGGGTCACTGTTATGGGCTTTCCTATTGGCAGGAGAAAGGTCACAGGTTCTTCTATTGGAACCAAGAAGCAGGAGGCAGGAAAAGTACATATTCCAGTGAGTTAGTAGGTGAGGAGTGGGGCAGGAAGGTGAGGGAGATATATTTAATCTAAGAAGCTTGAGGTCTCTGCTGAGAGGAAAGGGGTTTTGCTGTTTAGGAGCTTGAGAAATGTGGAGGAGGTTGAAAACATCTTTCTTAATAACTCAAGAGGAAAGTGTGTTTGGCAGGTGACCAGTTCATACAGTATGGCAAACCTGATACTGAAGTTTCTGTAAGTCTACAACCACTATTTTCCCATTTCCCCATGTTGCCGGGGAGAACTGGTGCAATTTTATGTTTACATGGAACTATACTAGTTACAAGGGACCACAGGCATGCTGGTATCTAGGTGTGAGGACTTGATCCTTTGCTTTAATGTTTCTGGCAGCATTTATGAAGCACTAAAGGAGGCTTGCCTGAAAGATACTGTGTACACCGGGACTTCCCTATGTCCCCATGTGCTGTGAAGATAGCAGACTGGATTGGGAAACATTTTAAGATGCAATTTTTAAACTCCAGGTAAGGAACCTACTAAGTAAGGCATGGCTCTAAGTATTTGAGGAGGTTAGCAGAAAAATACAAAGGTAAAAGAGAGAGTCAAGTCAGGGATAAATGGAAAATTTTTCTCCCTACAATAAGGGAAAGGTCCCGAGTGAAAAACGTCAGAAAATTTCACAATATTGTGCTTTCTTAGCAGATTTTAGGATTGTGAAAATGACCATTCCATGCCCTACAATCCAGAGAGTGAGAAGTGGGTTGAAAAATTTACTTGCTCAGTAAAAGTTTCGCACTGCCTCTCTATTATTTATGGCCAATCTCCTTCTTCTGGCTCCATAAAGTAGTAATTTATTTGCAAATTTGAAAAAGTCCAGTGTAAATTCACAGGTCAGTGATAAATCCACACAGATCAGGTGATAACAGCAGGCCCCTAGCTGGCTGAACTATGGACAAAAAGATTAGACAGAAATCATTTTTGCTATATTCTTAGAGGGTGAACTATTTTGTCTAATCCTATGTGATAAGATATACCCTCTTATTATCCCAAAGAAGAGGGCTTGTTCTTATAAAGTGGTTGGGTCCTCCTAATGTGCATGAATAGAAGAGAACACCAGAGGAGGTATAAGAAAGTTGAAATTAGAATAGATGTTATAATTTGCTTTTCGGGGGGAGGAGGCGTCCGTAAATGACAGGGCGTTTTACTAAGTCAGTATGTATCAGCATTGATACATGTGGTTATTTTGGCCTGCTCAATTATGGGCTACATTAATATTTTATGTACATCAACCTACATTTCATATTGTCACTAAAATTAAAGCTGACTACTACAAACACTGGCAGCAAACCAAGGTGTGTAAAACAAGGTCACATGAGTAGACTCACTCAGAGGTCTGCACCGTTCCAGTCATTTCTGGTTCAAAGCAACAGAGGGCCACATTTCTCCCAATAACAATTTGATAACTTACATAGTGTTCCAAACAGGAAGGTTCAACCTTTCCTCAAACTGGAGGTTAATGTTCTCCTCCCTTCAGGATTCCATCACTTAGGTAACGCTCCCCTCAGAGACTGTAGAGACAGTAGTGGCTGTGCGGACCAGTGACATCAGCCGCCTCTCCTAGATCCCTGCCACCCTGCTTCCTGGAGGAGCCACTCCAGTTCAGGCTGAGAACCACAGCTCCAGAACGTAGTGAGATTTAGTGAGATTGGGATATATTTGTAAGGCCTTGTCTATACTGGTAAAGTATTTCCATATTACAGTATATATATGACTTTATTTATGACCACCAAGGGGAAAAACAATTAGCCAAGTTATAAACTATCTTTTTCTTTATAATTCTGATTATCCAAATGCTTTGTAAGAGATTTAGTCTTATTTGAATTTTTTAGTGTCCATGAATAAATTAAAATTTGTTTTCTATTTTATAAGCCATGCTTTTCATATCTTGAAGGCAGCTGACTGCACATGTTCAAATTTGGTGATTCTGTTCTAAACTTCTATGTCTTAAGCCATAGCTCCAAGAGACAAAATGTGACATTAATCTTGTTCCTTGGAATGTTTCCTTAGGCAATGTTTTAATCTATGGTACATGTTATTTTAATTGATCTTTATTGCTATTACTAAATATTCACTTACAGAATTAATGATTGAAAGTGACTTTTCTCCTTTAGTTGCATTGGATATGTTAAAGATATCCATTCTGGAATTTTTTTTCTTTAGCAAAATGTAATTACTTTTCTTAAAGTTAAAGGATTTTAAATTACAAATTAGTCCAAACAAAAAATGCAGAAAATCATATAATGAACTTTTATGTACTGAGATTAAACAGAAAATGCCATTTTTTAATATGTACTTCAGAAAGGAGGTCTAGCATCTAAGCAGTATATTTGTGAGTTTGATGAGTGAATAATGACAGTTTTCTTTTCTATCGTTTATTTTTCTTATGTCATTGACTTGGCTAGTGTCTTCTATATGATGTTAAATAGAAATTTGTTATTAAAAGTAATGATCCAGGTATTTTATCTAGGGAGTTTCATTTTACCAGATGAAGGATGTTTCCTCCTTTTTCTAATACTAAGCATGCTCCTTTCCACTCATCCCCCACCCTGAAGAATTGTTGCATTTTATTATATATTTACTGTTCCTCCAGAGATAGAGATATTGATATTTTGTTGTTATTAAGACTTTATTTTTTTAGAGCAGATTTGTGTTCATGGCAAATTCTAGGGGAAGGTACAGAGATTTCCCCATATATCATGTGGTCTGACACATGCATAGCCTCCCATTTCAGCATCTACCACAAGATGGTACATTTGTTGCAATTGATAAACCTATGTTGACCCATCATAATCACTCAAAGCTCAGAGTATACATTAGGTTCACTCTTGGTGTTGCAGATTCTATGGGTTTATACAAATGTATGATAACATATATCCATCATTATTGCATCATACTGAGTATTTCCACCACCCTGAAAATCCTCTGTACTTCACCAGTTTATTGCTTCCCCACTCCTATAACCCTTGGCAGCTACTGTTATTACTGCCTCCATGGTTTTTCCTTTTCTAGAATGCCATATAGTTGAAATAATGCAGTATGTAGCCTTTTCAGTTTGGCTTCTTTCACTTAGTACTCATTTAAGTGTTCTCCATGTCTTTTCCTGGCTTGATAGTTCATTCTTTTTAGAAGTGAATAATATTCCATTGTTTGGATATATCACAGTTTATCAATCCATTCACCTACTGAAGGACATCTTGGTTGCTTCCAAGTTTTGGAAATTATGAATAGAGCTGCTATAAACACCTGCGTGTAGGTTTTTATGTGGACATAAGTTTTCACCTCTTTTGGGTAAGTGCAAGGGAGTAATGATAACTGTATTGTATAGTAAGAGCAAGTCTAGTTTTGTAAAAAAACATGAAACTGTCTTCCAAAGTGTCTGTACCATTTTGCATTCCCACCAGCAGTGGATGAGAGTTGCTGTTGCTCCACATCTTCGCTATTATTTGGTGTTGTCAGTATTTGTAGATTGGCCATGCTAATAGGTGTGTAGTGGTATCCAGAAGGTTTTAAGGACCTCATTGTTAGTCTAGTTGAGGTTTGGGCTTACATCATATCTCTGAATCAATAAACTGTTTTCCTATACTTTTTCCATGTAGCCCAAATGCCTTTTATTGAGCTTTCTAATCTTCACCGAGATGCTAAACTGATTTCTGTCACTTCTCAGTATCAGAACAGACATTTCTGCATTTGAATCTTTACATGTTTAATCAGTTGAAACCCAGAACACTTTCATCACTTTTAAATCAGCCTTTGCCCTAGGAAAGTAACTTAGCAAAGTAAAATAAAATGAAATAAGTAAATAAAATGTGTGAATACTTGAGATATGTGGGCGGTGGAAAGAGCAGTATTTGTACTCAAAGTAGTGGCCTTCAAAATTGATTTAGCAGCAAACTATATCTTCAGATGAAATATAACCAGAATGCTAATGTGAAAAATAGATAAAGCAGAGTATCTTGTGTTGGCAATATCAGGGTGGGCAGGATGAAATGTGGACCTGTTTTTTTCTTATAGGCAAGCCCCAAATTTTTGCCCTTCTTGGCTCTGAGAGGTCCTCCATACTTCTAGGGTGTGGCACAAAGCATTGTCTATAAAGCACTTCTTTAAGATAATAATAAGTATTTTTTGACAAATATTATAGATTTTATACATTAAATAGGCACCACTTAAAAAAAATCTTGAGAACTTACACATTATTTCAATACATTTTTGTAGTTAAAAAGAATATAAACAAGTAAGAAAAGAAAATACCTTAGTATGTGTATTTCCACTGACTAATAATAAATATTAGTATCTAAAGTTCTGTCCTTTCTAAAAGTGGTCATTATAGGAAGTTATATTTTGATCTCAATTATAGTAACATTGCTCAAAATGGACTCATTGAGTCCATTTATGAACTGCTATAGAAAACATCAATAGGAGAGTTCCGGCCAAGATGGAGGCCTAGGTAGAAACACTTCATTTTCTCGCACAACCAAAAGAAAGATAACAACCAATTTAAAAACAAAAAGCAACCAGAACTGCCAGAAAATCAAACTGCATGGAAGTCTGACAACCAAGGAGTTAAAGAAGAAACATTCATCGAGACTGGTAGGAGAGGCAGAGATAGGAAACTGGGGCAGAGAGGACACATGGCAAGGCACTGGCTGGTGACCTGGGGCAGGTGAGGCAGCAGCTGGCGGACAGGGTTTCCCACAGTTGTGTGTGGATGAGCTGGGAGGAACAACTGGGGAGTGAGACAAACAGTGCAACTCAGGATTCCAGCATAGGGAAATAAAAGCCACAAAAACTCTGGCTATAAAAACCTGTGGGGGGTTGCAGTGGTGAGAGAAACTCCTGGTCTCACAGGAAAGTCTGTTGGAGAGGACCACAGGATCCTAGAACATACACAAGCCCGCCTACCTGGGAACCAGCATGCGAAAGGGCACAATATGCTTGTGGGTAGCAGGGGAAGTGACTGAAAGTGGGGGAGAGCCGAGAAAGTGACATTGTTCCCTCTCTGAACCCTCCCCCACATACAGTGCCACAACACAGCAAAGTGGGTTGTCCCACCCTGGTGAACACCTAAACTTCCGCCCCTTTCAATGTAATAGGTACGCAGACACAAAAAATATGGCCCAAATGAAAGAACACATCAAAACTCCAGAAAAAGAGTTAAACAACGAGGAAGTAGACAATCTGTCAGATGCAGAGTTCAAAACACTGGTAATCAGGATGCTCACAGAAATGACTGAATTCGGTTGCAAAATGAAGGAAGAAATGAAGGCTATACAAAGTGAAATAAAGGAAAATATACGGGGAACCAATAGTTCCAATAGTTTCCAATAGTTTCCTGGGGAAACCAGGACTCAAATCAATGATTTGGAACAAAAGGAAGAAATAAACATCTAACTGGAATAGAATGAGGAAATAAGAATTCAAAAAAATGAGGAGAGGCTGAGGGACCTCTGGGACAATTTTAAATATTCCAACATCTGAGTCATAGGGATGCGAGAAGGAGAAGAAGAAGAACAAGAAATTGAAAACTTATTTGAAAAATAATGAAGGAGAACTTCCCCATCTGGCAAAGGTAGTAGACTTCCAGGAAGTCCAGGAAGCTCAGAGACTCCCAAAGAAGTTGGACCCAAGGAAGCACACATTAAGGCACATCATAATCACATTACCCAAGATTAAAGATAAGGAGAGAATTCTAAAAGCAGCAAGAGAAAAGGAGATAATTACCTACAAAGGAGTTCCTGTAAGATTGTCAGCTGATTTCCCCAAAGAAACCTTACAGGCAAGAAGGGGCTGGAAAGAAGTATTCAAAGTCATGAAAGGTAAGGACCTACATCCAAGATTACTCTACCAAGCAAAGTTTTCATTTAGAATGGAAGGGCAGATAAAGTGCTTCCCAGATAAGGTCAAGTTAAAGGAGTTCATCATCACCAGGACCTTATTATATGACATGTTAAAGGGACTTATCTAAGAAAATGAAGATGATCAAAAATATGAACAGTAAAATGACAACAAATTCACAACTACCAACAACTGAACCTAAAAAATGAAAACAAAACTAATAAACAACTAGAACGGGAACAGAACCACAGAAATGTAGATCACATTGGAGGATTATCAACAGGGATGGAGGGAGAGGGGAGAAAGGGGAAAAAGGTACAGGGAATAAGAAGCATAATTGGTAGGCACAAAATAGACAGGGGGAAGTTAAGAATTGTGTAGGAAATGGAGAAGCCAAAGAACTTATATGTATGACCCATGGATACAAACTAAGTTGGGGGAGGGGAATGCTGGAGGGTAGGGAGGTGCTGGGCAGAAGGGAGTAAAGGGGAGAAAAAAATGGGACAACTGTAACAGCATAATCAATAAAATATACTTAAAAAAAGAAAACATCAATAGTTCATGTAAGAACTTGTTTTGAATGCAAGTGGAATTATCTTCACTGGGTGAGTCATTTGACTATTTCCAAAATTCAAAGCCAACATAAGAAGGATGAAGTTTTTTCCACGACTGCAGCTATTCAGAGCCAAACGAATTGCAAATGCCAAATGTAGTTCCGAAAGAAAAGTTCCTAATATGATGTGGCTATGAACAATCGCACATCATTAAAATGAATGTGTAACCTCCTTTATGGTGATTGCACTAAAGAATTCTTTGTTCCTGTGGCTGAGTTGTGATATGCTTGTTCAAGAAGAGTCATGCCTGGTAGACTTAGAGCAGACCGAAGTGTAGAGGAGAGAGAGAGTGAGCAAGAAGGAAAGGATTTCCTAGTTGGGTGAGGCTGGTGAATCTTGTTACACCCTGATGGACAATAATGGCCCTGGGGCTTAGTGGTCAAGACTGAAAAATGAAATTGGTGCATGGACTTAGGTGGAAAAAGGAATCGGAAGGGCAGGTGCAAAAGAGAACAGAATAACAATTTTATAAATCATGATTTCTAAATAATTCAAAGGAAACCTGATGAGGGGCTAGGAGTGTGGTTGACATAGGAAAGTAACCTTGGTGCAGTATAAAACCTTTCAGATTTGAATCAGAAGCCATAGGTTTAGTTTGTTCTTCAACCACATGTCAATAATATAACTTTGGAATAGTCACTCCCCTCATCTGTGTTCATATACTATTCTGCATGTATCTCTATCACCCTTGTTGCATAATATCATGTGAGCCATTTATGCATCGCCCTTCTTCTTGGACTTTGAGTATTTCCAGGTGGCTTTCTTAACTTACTCATCTTTGCATTTCCTAGTGGCACAAAATAGGTGATTAATCATTGTTTGTTGAAATAAAATGCAGAGTTGTGAAATTTAAACTGATGAAAGCTTTCTGAAATGTAGAGGATTCTACAGTTATAGACTATTTTTATTAAAAATAAAAAAATCTGAGAACTGAGTTGCAACGAAGGAAATGAACTCAATAAAAGATGTGGTTCAACTTTATATTTAATCTTTTCAAGTTCAGAAAGGTTGAAATATTAAAGTGTTCTCTGTTGTGGGAGCATAGGCAGTGGTTGGCATTCATTCTACAGTATTGAAATGGCTGCGGTTTCATCGGACTATTTAGGGACCATGGTCACATGTTTATGAATACCACATGTTGTTCAACTTGCCACTCGCCTGGTACTAGAATTTTGCTATGAAAGACCTAGACTTAATACTGGATCCTTCCTTGGTGACTTCCATGGGCTTCTCTTTTCCTTCACTCCTTTGTGCTCTAATGGAGAGAGGGTCGGTATTTTCCCAAGCTTGAAGCGAATTTGAGTCCTACTCAGCACTGAAAAGAGTGTCTCGTTATATACTTTGTGTGGCACCAGGTTCCCATCTGGGGGCTTATGTTTCATGTTTTATCAGGCATCCCACAGTGTGGTTATCTCTACTGAGGCAGAAATAAGATCCACCTCTGCCTGAGCTGGCCTGGAGACTTGCA
This sequence comes from Desmodus rotundus, assembly GCF_022682495.2. Taxonomy (NCBI): domain Eukaryota; kingdom Metazoa; phylum Chordata; class Mammalia; order Chiroptera; family Phyllostomidae; genus Desmodus; species Desmodus rotundus. Next base: position 40,334,585 of record NC_071387.1, on the reverse strand, counting down.
GGTGATGCCAGCCATCTCTAAGTGACACAGGAAATGCTTCAGGATGTTATGAATCTCAAGAAAAATATTTTTTCCTGTAGTAGACCATCTGACCTTAGATTTTGAGCTTCTACTGGAGCAACTCTGGTGCAAATGAAATGAATGGAAAATGAAACATTCAGCAATGATTTTGACAGCCCTCAAACTCTTGAACCTAATTGCCAGCTAGATTTCCAGAAAGGATGCTGAGCTATCGTAGTTCAGTGTCTTATCAGGTTACACTGCCTCATTTAATAAGCCCCTCCCCATTTATTATTCTCCCATCCCATCCTTGAAAAGCAATAGTTCCCAAGGATAACTCCAGTTGATTATCCAGAGGTGTCAGGCATGATTAATACGGTGCCCTACGTTACATCGTACATCATCTTTTTTTCTCCTTTGGGGCCCTGAGAGCAATGTCCTTTTCTGCTCCTTGCTGCCACAACAAATAAGGTCTCCTGTATAGTATTTACAGAAAGACATATTTCCTGCTGTCTGCGCCCTGCACAGGTGAGCAGATTGGATGGCAGTAGTTAGGATTGTCATAAATCGAGCGCTGGCTTGATGTGTCTGAGGTGCTGCCACTGGTCAGACTCATGGAACTGCCATAAATGGCTGCCTGAGAAAGGACAACCAGAAATAGTATGAAGGTTCCTGTTGCCCCTCCCACCCTAAAGGCAGCGGGAAACAAAAGGGAGTCCAGAAGGTGTGAGCATCACACCAGTGTGACGCTCAGTTCCCAGTGTGAGCTGGAAACTGTCGTCATTTCCCACCCATGCTGAGAGTTTAAAGGGTGTGGTGTAATAGAAGAGTGTGTGTTTGGGTCAAGATCAGAAGATCGGGGCTCAAGAACCATCCTTCTCTCCTTCAGGTTTATACTGAGTCAGGAGATAAAACTCTTTGAGATTCTGTAATGAGGTTAATGGTAGTAACTGGCCATTCATGAGGATTATCCTACATTATACATGAAAATGCTTTGTAACCTGCCAAGTGCTGCAGAAACAGGAGCTGGTGTTCTCAGCTATGTGCTGGGGGTCTAGGTACTGTTTCCCTCCTAGTTGCTACATCACAGTGTGAGGATTCACACAGCTGAGTCTGCTGTCCTGTTCGCTTCTCAGGCCTTGCTCTGCTGCATTCCCTGACCTCTGGGTTTGGTGTGACCCGTGGCTCTCAAGAGACACCTTATCACTGATGGATTTGGCTTCTGTGTGTGCCCTGAGCCAAATTGCTGCTTTGCTCTGCTGTGTTCTTGGCCTCTGTTCCCTCCGAATGGCTCACCACCCTGTCTCTCCCTTTTCCTCAGGTGGATATAGTTTTACCTGACAAAATATTTCAAGAACTTTGTCAGGTAGTTGTAAATGGGGTTCATGAGGTACTGAATCCAAGTGAAATTTGATTTTGTCTGTAGTAGAGGTTAGGAAACTATATTTTTGTCTTCCAGATGGGATGCTATAAGTTTTAAGTAAGGATTTTTGGATTGGAATGGATGTATAGTAATTAAAATCTCAATAATAGCATAAAACCAAACTTGCTTAGCAAAATGTGAACTTGGAAAGGGGCCAGAGAAGAGAGAGAGTGAAGAAGCAAAAACCTTTGAAAGGTTCCATGTTAGTGTGTGTGCTTACAGTTAATTTTTAATTTCCACATAATAATAGAGCAACATGCATTTTGTTATGACTTATGTGACTAGAAAAAATGATCACTAAAAAATCTAAAAGGATCTTAGAACTTTCAAATAAACTAGAGGGAGTGTGGTAGGGATAAATAGAAATTTGAGTAAGCCAAGAAAAGAAAGAGGAAAAGAGGAACTGGAAACAAAATGAACCAGTAAAAGCAAAAGGAGATGGCAGGTAGACTTCTGGGCAATTACTGAAAGTAGGGATTACGCATAGGATTTCAGCGGAGGAAAAAGAAGAGTGAAATAAAATTAGAGTTATATAAGTACACTCGCAAAAACTCAGTGCATCCTTGGTGTGGCTGTATAGCAGGCCCACCCCAAACTTTCGAAGGACCTAGAGTAAATGTCCAAATGGAGGCCCACATCCCATAGGTCATTACAAAATATATTCAAATGTAATCACCAAAAAATACATCTAACTCCAAATTGATAAATATAATTTTCTTTTTATCAGCCAGGTCCAGAGCAGTTGGACGTTGTCTGGGGAGGAGATACTGGGGGGTTTATGGTCTTGAAGGAGGCAGCATGGGCATGCGTTCTTGCCCTGGCAGACCTCTCCCTGTTCCAGGCACCCAACCTTAGGAAGCACAGAGTGGGCTCTTGAATGTGTGAGCCCCAAGGCAGGGACTTTGTCATGCTCTGAAGTGCTGTGCTCCAAGCAAAAGGGCTTAAATGTCTTCTTTTCACTTTATTAGAACTCACAAAAGATTTAAAGAGCATTTTCATCTGTACCCCCATCCCCTAGGCCAGTAGGGCTTGAGTCCCAAATAGGGACCTATGAGGCAAAATTTCATTACTGGCTCAGATAACACATCAGCTGGCTTTTCTATTTCTGTTTTTCTTATTTGTGAAATGGAAGTAGTTCCCTTTCCTAGGATCTTTTAAAAAGATAAATGTTGAGTTTCAAGAATCTGAAGGAGTATACCCAGAGTTGATGAATGTGAGGGAATAACATTAGTCTTTCCTCCACTCCCATCAAGCCAGGCTCCAGGCTGCCCTTCCTCTGGGCCTGGAATTCCACAGACTTCCCAGCAGGAAACCCACTTATTCTTGAGAGCCAGGATGCTAGTGCTTCTTGTCATATTCTTCCTCTCACGACTTAAATACTCAGGGCTTATTTTTCCCCGATGCACTTTCAATCTCTATGTGTTTTTCCATTCAGGTGCGCCCCAGCCAGCCAGGTGGCTTTGCACTGAGGTTGCAGAGGGCACTGCCAGCTGCCTGGCTTTTCATAAGTGCAAAGGCAAGGGCAACCAGGGCTCCAGCAGCAGACTGGGAACATCTGACTCAAGCACTAGTAATCATCTCTCCTTAATGGCAGAGAAAAGCGTGTCCCCTCCTTGAGAAGAAGGAGGAAAATCACAGATGGGGAAGTGATGAGAGGAGAAAATGATTGGGTTCATTTGAAAGGCTGAGCCAGGATTTCCTCCTTTCCCTGTTAGATCCTCCTGAGTTTATCCCTTCCCTGCAAATAAGCACCTTCAGGCAATTAACAATGCTGAGCTCTCTCCTGCTATCACACTGATTCCATCTTTATAGGAGGAAATTAGTTCTGAGACAATAGTCAACAGCCTGTACTTTGAGTTTGCCCAGGGAATACAACCCTCACACACATTTAGAGCCTTTCTGCTGACTAACTGCCTTTGAATGGAAGGAAGGCTTTGCCCATCTTTGTTTCTTGCAAATGCCAAAAGCAATTGGGACCACGACAGGATCATCTGTGGAGTCAAAGTCACTGCCTTCACTAGAGGTGAAAATACAAATGGATGCTAACATTTTTTTTTTCTGAGGGTTACATTTATGGGGCATCTTTCAAATAACTGTGTATTGCTCCAATTGCTAAAACAAAATTGCTAAAACAAAAAAGGAAACCAAAACAGGCCAACACCTACAAGGAGGGGGCAATTTCCCCCTCAGCTGAGGCCGAATTGCAGCCCAGGAGTGATTTTTATAGCCAAGTTATAAACGACTAGAAATCAGAAGGTTTTGATGGAAATGCAGACCGACCTTTAGCTGTATTGATGCCTGTGAGTGCTGCTATGATGAAAATGCCCTCCTTCCGCCACCCGACTCCCCAAGCTCTTTAATTCTTGTAAATAATGTGCTTGAATCTCACACTGAAGCTGGTTAGTGAAGCGGCCAGGGGATATGATTCAGGAATAAAATTCAATTCTGGGTCAGAAAACACGACTGTAGGTTTGATTTTGGAGCACTCAGCTGAGACAAAAAAAAAAAAAAAACCCCAAAATAACTTTTAATGGCACAATTATCTCTGACCAGCAGTGAAATGGTTAATTGCCTCCTCTTCTTCCCTTCTCCACAACTGGGGATAACAGAGCAGAAACTGAGCTCTTACCAACCCCTAACCTGTGCATCCTCTTGGCAAAATGTCTGGATGTGGAAAATAGCAGTGCCCTTCAGCCCTGAGTGATTGTGTTGTTTGTTTATTGGGTGTTGTTTTTGTTTTTGTTTTTTTGGTTTCACAGCATCAGTGATGAGAGATGCTCAGTGCTGATAAATGTTCTGGCACCAGGTTGTGGTACAGGCTCAAAAATGTTGTCTCTAGTCAACATTTGATTGCTACCAATTAAGCAGAGAAGTTCCTGGTATCTCTGAGGGACATAATTCTAACCTCCCTCACATGAAACCAAGGTCTCTTCCTTTGGAGAGCTCATAAAACTTTGATGTTTTCGCCATCGGTTTCAACCACAGATTGTTCTCAAATCGTGGTCCACACACATTTGTCACTCTTCAGTGGGCCCCCACCCCAAATAAAGCATATGTTTCAATCTGCTAAGTTCTTTGCACATGAAAACCTCCCCCCAAAAAGATCAAATAATATAGTTTGGCACATTTTCCGCTTTGTCACTTACCATTGAGATTTTGTAGATAGAAAAAAAAGTTGACAACTGCCCTCGAAACATGAGAACATGGAGATTTTCTGCCTTGACAGATTTCTTTTTTTCCTCCCTTCGTCTTGCAAATCAGGCAGCCTCTGTATTCTATGAAATGTAAAGTTTAGTTGGATTACTTTTCATAAACTTCATTTTTAACACATTTTTATCCTCTTGTATTTCTATAATATATGCAAAATGCCAGCCTCCTCAAAAGAACTTTACAGGTCATTTTCCTGCCATAATAGTCGAATCAGCAGCAAATGCACTTCATGGTTTGAATGCAGTGACAGAACTAGTCTGACAGCAGAAATATGTACTGGATAGTAACTTCCACAAAAGCCTTGCGATTTTCACATGAGTAGAGATTATGGCTTTGGAAATAGCTTTTTTATTTTTTTTTGAAAGATTGGCTCTGTGTAAATATGAACGAGGAGCATTTATTGGCTTTGTGCTATCAAGTGCCCTTGACCTAGTGGCATTAGGAATTGATTTTCCACCATTGTCTTTATATGTATTGGTCCAAGAGGATAGAATTATAAGAGCACCTCCATTAACAATTAATTTTGATCTTCTCTATGGGATGAGAGTACGGAAGCCCTTGAAAGAATGGCTTCCAGGTCAGCACATGCATGTGGGTACACACACACATTGTATTTTTTTCAAACCCCAAATTTGGTTATTTGGTCTGATGAAAGTGTTTTCTCCCCACATTTGCAAATTTCCCAATAGGGAAAGTTGCACAGGTAAAACAATAAAATTATTTTAATTATTACTATAATGAAATATCTTTACTGAAAAGGATAAAGTTAACTGAAATTGCAGTGGCTGTGCAAAATTTGAAATGCTTATTTACTCCTTGGTAGTGAAATATCAATTAAGACTTTCTCTCTCAACATTAAAAACTTCCATATTGTTTTTAACAAATAAATGACCAAACTCTAAATACTATATAAATTTCTTCATGTAATTAGATTTTTTTTTTAATTAGCACATAAAGGTGTTAGTGCATGAGGGTCTCCATCAAATTTGGGCTGCTCTAATGGAATACCACAGACTGCGTGGCTTAAACAACAGAAATTGATTTCTCAACACTTCTGGGTGCTGGAAAGTCTGAGATCAGGGTCCCAGCCTGGTTGATTACTGATGAAGGAACCTTTTCCTGGTTTGCAGGTGGCTGTCTTCTTGTTGTATCTCCACATGACAGAGAGCGAGCTCTGGCCTCTTCTTTATCTTATGAGGGCATTAATCCAATTCATGAGGGCTCCACCCGTATCATCTAATTATCTCCCGAAGGACCACCTCCAAATACTATCACATAGGCGATTATGGCTTCAGTGTGTGAATGTGTGTGGGTGTGTGTGTGGGTGGGTGGAGAGGGTGCACAAACATTTCGTCCATAACAATGAGTAAAAAGATTCCTATAATTGAATCTCCTCTGACTATTCTGGAAGATTTGGGTTAATAAAACTTAATTTACTAAGCTCCTACTTCACTAATCTTGGAATTGTTATTTGTTGTTTTTAACTACCATTACTTAATATGCAAAGTAGAAATACTAATTGTTTACTTCATGCCCATTTCATCCCAGGCAATAAGTGAAGATTAATTACTGTAAGCATTTTGTGTTCTGTGGGTCAAAGCAACACATCAGCAAGCAGTTATTTTCTACTGTGTAATTTCCTTATTGTAATGGATGCGCTTGGGTTATTTTGTTATGTTCAATAATACTATTTGAATCATAACAAATCCCTTCTTCTAAGTACAAAGATAAGTACTTAGACATGGTTACCTTAATAAGTACTGTGAATTTTTTTATTAATGACAGACAAAATTAGGGACCAATTGCTATTTTAGGATTTGAAACTTCCATTAGTGTGGCTTTTAATCCTTCTTTCTTTTACACTGTCCCTTGCTCCCTCTCTTTCTTTTTCACCTTGAATAATTGTAAAGCTACAGAAAAATTTAGAAAATAATATAACCAGCATTGTGTATCAGTTCATATTGCTGTTTAACATACCAGCTCAAAAATTCAGGGGCTTCATAGGAAGTTCTGCAGAACTGGGCTGGGCTTGTTCACGCAAGGGTGGTGTTAAAAGATAAACTGAGGCATATTTAAAAATTTAAGGGTTTATTTGAGCAAAACTTAATTCAAATCTGGCAGTATCCAATTGAGCCATGCGAAAGGAGCTCTGAGGATCTGTATGAAATGAAAGGCTTTTATAGTCAGAAAGCAGCAGAAACAAGGAAGTTGCACTAGACAAGGAAGCAGGTTGGTCAGTGCAGGGTCCCATCCTTTCGGTGACTGGTGAGACTTTCAGGCAGATTTTCTAACTAGTGTTGATCAAGTGATTCCTGATTGACTGGTTTAAGATTCTATTTCTGGGACAGCTGAAATTATATAGCTAACTGACATCTTGGTTTGATGATGTGAGGCTTAGCATAAATAATTCCATGTTGGGCCTCCTGTTTTTAACAGTGGTCAGATGTTAGATCAGCTTGGGAGGGCACAGGGGCAACTGGTCTGTGGTGGCTGCAGCTGAGCTGACTCAGCTATGCCCCACATGGCCTTTCATTTGCAGTAAGCTGGTTCAGAGTTATTCTTATGATGAAGGCAGGGGTCAGAAAGGGAGAAAGCCGAAGTGTGCAAGACTTCTTGAAGTTAGTCTCGGAACTGGCACACTGTTAGATCTGTTGCTTTCCATTGACCAAAGCAGGTTACAAGGCCAGCCTAGTTCAAGGAGTAGAGAAACAGATTCTACATCTTGAGCTATGAAGTGGTATTTTAAAAGTGTGGATGGGCCTGGCTGGGTGGCTCAGTTGGTTGGAGCATCATCCTGGACCAAAAGGTTACTGGTTTGATTCCTGATCAGGGCACATCCCCAGTGGGGGCACATGCGGGAGGCAACTGATCAATAGATGTTTCTCACATTGATGTCTCTTTCTCTCCTTTCCTCTTTCTCTAAAATCAATAAAAACATACACTTGGGTTAGGATAAAAATAAAAAGTGAGGCTATAGGGAGGCCTAACTTGAGGCTAGCAACACAATTAACCTACCATACACATTATTTCAGACCTTCTAGGATGATATTTACTAAATTTTTTTGTATTAAAATTCTCAATCAAAATATTAATAAAACATTTAAAATAGGAGTATTAATTACACATTTGGGTGATTTTTGCAGGTACCATTCATTTTTCCCAGGGTGGGTAATCACTGTCTTGGATGTGCTATTAACACACACACACATCATACATATATACTGGTGGTTTTAAAATGTATGCGAAATTTTGATATTCCTCCCATTAAGGTGTAGTGTTTAATAGGCCTTACACTGAGTATAGTAACTCACTGCTAACAACTAGAATGCAGTGGAAGGGACACTGCATGACTGCAAAGTTGAGGTCAAGTGAAGGGATAAAGTTTCTTCCTGGCTTTCTCCACATTGGCATACTCTCCTTGGGAACTCTGAGATGATGTGTAAGAAGTTCATATGTATTAAAAAGAGATTTTGCAGATGTGATTAAGTTAAGGGTCATGAGATGGGGGAGATTATCCCGTGTAATCTGGGTGCCCAGTGTAGTGACAACAGTCCTTAAAATTGAGGGGCAGTAGGAGTCAAAGGAGGAAGGGGGGATGTAATGATGAAAACAGCAGGTCGTAGTGATGCAAGGAAGGGGTAGTGAGCCAAGGAGTGTGGGTGGCCTTCAGAAGCTAGAAAAGGCAAGGAAATGGATTCTCCTTTTGAGCCTCCAGAGGGGATTGCCATGCCTTCATCTTAAGGAAAGCCCAGCATGACCTATGTCAGACTTACGAATTACAGAACTATAAGGTAATAAATTTGTGGTTTTTTAGTCAAAAAAGAAGAGAGAGAGAGTTTAGCTGAGGTCACAGCCTGAGCTGGAGAGCACACAGGGTGATATCACATAGAGACAGAGGTGTCCCTAAGCAGGCCCAGCTCCTCCAGCCCCCATGTGGCAGACAGGTAAGTGGTTGAGCCTTCAGATAGTTTCAGCCTTCAGGCTTTGAGCCATCCAAACTGATGCTGAGTGGCGCAGAAATGAAACGTCCCCACCCAGCTCTGCCTAATTTCTATGTGGTTAGTTAGCTTGGGTTGCCATTATAAAATACCATAAATTGGTGGCTTAAACGACAGAAATTAATTTTCTCATGGTTCTGGAGGCAGAAAGTCCAAAATTAGGGGGCCAGCCTGGTGTGGTTCAAGTGAAAGGTTTTTCCCTGGCTTGCAGTTGGCCTCCTTCTTGCTGTGTGCTCACATGGCAGAAAGAGTAAGCGAGCTCCCTGGGGCCCAACTGTCAGATTATGCCCCTACTCTTATGGCCTTATAGAACCTTAATTATACCTTTGTTCCAGGTACAATTACCCTGAGTGTTAGGGCTTCAACATATGACTTTTAGGGGGACACAATTCAGTTCACAGCATGAGCAAAACAAATGTTATGGTCTTCAGCCACCTACGTTTTGGAGTGTTTTTTTTCCTGCAGCAATAAGTAATGGGAACAGTTATGTGATGAAGATACTGTGCTATTTTGTGTTTTAAATATTTATATAAATGCTATTATACTTAATATTTCATAATTTCCTTTTTGACTTATGTTAAGTCAAAGAACTTTTGAGATAGTTCATGTTGCTTTATAGAGATATAAATTACTCATTTTAATTGATGCATATTGTTTCGGCTGGTAACCATATTATATTTTATGTATAAATTGTCTTAATAATGATCTTTGGGATTGTTTTTAGTTTTGTTGCATTACAAATAATGCCACAATTAACATGTTTCTTTTTTTTTTTCTTGTGGGCAAGTTCAGACATTTTCTAAACTATATTTATTGGATCATAGAATGTGCATACTCTTTTTAAAAGAATATACGTACTTTTAATTTCACCAGTGTGGCCAAATTGTTCAAATCCCCCCTCATCCTCTTTCTTGCTAATCCCACTACCATTGTGCTGAGACTTGGGCATTTCTGTATTCTCATCAACTCTTGAGAGTTGTAGGTATTTGAATTATGGCCAAAATGGTAGCATTAGTATAGGTTCCTTCAGTTTCTGTTTCCCTTATAGTTTGTGAGGTTGAATGTCTTTTGAAAATATATTCTTGACTACTTTGGCATCCTTTTCTCTATATTGATTGTTTGTCTATTATCCTGTTAGTTTTTGGTCCTTTCTTATTTACTTTTAGGACCTCTTTCTTTATGCTGAGCAGATACATACCTTATCTTTTTCCTTGGTTTAGATGTCATTGGAAGAATTTCTATAATTTTATTTAATCACATAATATGTATAAATATATATGTATATGTCATATATATATATATTTTTAGTTTACAAACTACAGGTTTTGTGTCCTCTTTAAGAAATCCTTCCCTGACATAATATTCTTGGCCTTCATTAAAAAAAATATATTGTTCAATTACAGTTGTCCCCTTTCCCCCCCATTACTCTCCCTTGCCCTACCCATGCCCCCCTACATTCAATCCTCCCCCCATGTTGTCTTTGTCCATGGGTCCCTTATACATCTTCCTTGACTTGACCCCCTTCTTTGCCCCGTTATCTCTTCCCCCTCCCCTGTGGTCACTGTCAGTTTGTTCTTTATTTCTATGTCTCTGGTTCTATTTTGCTCACTTGTTTCTTTTGTTGATTAGGTTCCATTTATAGGTGAGATCATATGGTATTTATCTTTCATCACCTGGCTTGTTTCACTTAGCGTAATGCTCTCCAGTTCCATTCATTCTGTCATGAAGGGTAGGCGCATCTTTCTTTCTGCTGCGTAGTATTCCATTGTGTAAATGCACCACAGTATTTGATCCACTCATTTACTGTTGGCCTCATTTTAAATGGAGGAATGGTATAGTATTTTGATGTTTTTAGAGCTGCATTTTCAATGAATTCATAATTTTCACCTAATAACAAAATCAGATTATTGGTTTTTCATATTTTCTTGAGACTGATAGGGGCAATGTAGAGATTTAAGAAATGCTAGATGAATAACTGGAAAAGGAATTAAAGCTTCCAAAACTCTCGATTATATTTCCAGGGAATAGTGTCACTCAGGCAGATTGGTTCAGTCAGTGAAAGAGTTTTATCTTAATGGTGGCCCTTGAAGTACATGAAGTTAAAAGTTCTCTTTTCTTTGAAATGTCCTTTGGGTCTGTGTATTATGTGGTATTCACCAGGGGCTAATTTTACCATCATTATTGATTATATAGTTTACTTATTTGTAGCCACAAGATACTTGAAGGTAGTGTATGAAAAATTTAGGGGGAAAAAATTTAGGGGGATCTTTTTATAGGGCTGAGAGGAAAGAATGGAAAACTTATAGAGAAAAACATGATATATCTCTCTATCTTGGCCCATGAGGTTTGTTTCATCTTTCATCTAAGATCTTGGTGACATATATGTTTCATACAATCTGTATTTTAGGTTAATGCAAATATGTGTGTTACAAATATGTACACAGACTGCCTTTATGTAATTTGGTCACACAAATGCAATATAGCTACCACACTACATGTGTTTTCCCTGAATTTTAGTAGAAACTAATAAGTGGGTTCTTTCTAGTCAGTGAGAAAAATGATAGCAAAAGAAAAATATTGCCACACTATATTTTTTATCTGCTGTTGTTGCCGTACCTTATGTAAAAACACATTGCTTTAGGCCATGACTACGATAACCTGGGGGCACCATGGGTGAGAAGGAGACCCTGTCTTCTGTCTGTGGCTTCACCTTGTCTCAGGAGAGTCTGATGCAGTGGATGGCAGGGTAGTGCTGTCCTGTCAGTGCTTTTCAGCATTTATAGATGCCTCGGGGCCTGAGCTGTGTGCATACTTATCTATCACAAAGCAGGAAGCTTCTTCTGGGGTTGCCTTAGTGGTGTTGTGGAAGGTACAGTAGAATGCAAGTGCAGAGACTCAGACTTTATAATATAAAAAGAAATAAACAAACAAACAAATAAATAAATCAGGCTTCACTTTAAAAAAAAAAAAGACTCAGTCTTTATTTCCACTTTGCCATTAACTGGCTTTGTCTCTTTTAATATAGTGATCCCACTTTGGAAATGTCTCTTTCTTAAGGAACTGGTTACTGAGTCACACAGCATAATTAGCTCATTACTTACTATCTCCTTCCTTAGAATATGGTTTTCTTGAAGAGAGAGACTTTGTCTTACTACCTTTCCATCTCACTGCTGAGCACAGGGTGGGCACTTAAGAAACATCTGTTGAGGAAAAAAACATACCTTTTCTGGGCCTCTGGACCTCTAGAATTGGGGAATTGTAATCCATTAGCTGTAAGTCCTTCTACGATTCTGTAACACATGTATAGCTGTAATTAGGCTTAAAGTGGCTAAGCTACTATGCTCCTGTCCACTTCCAAATGCCAAGGGGACATCATGTCCATCTCATATGATAAAAGAAGATATAGCAGGAATATGGTGTCTGCAAACTGAGGGAAACTTTAAGAGGTTGTGCTAAAGTCAGTTTAGAAGGCACTTCTTGTCACACTGTGGTATACACTGTTGTGCCTAGTGGTGGAAAAGCTGCCCAGTGTAATGAGACAGGTATAGCAAGTGTTTTATAGAGCACATATTGAAAAAAAAAAACCCAATCCATTTAATTTCCTTATTACATACAACTGTGTATTAGCAAATTGGAAACATTAGTGGCTCAACCATAGTACCAGAGCAGATAAAGAGTCTACAGTTAAATCCTGAATTTTTGACAATTGAAGACCAATACAGATACTTTTCCCAACAATGAGCATAATCTCTAACACAAGGAAGCCATGATGCTGGTGCAGAGTGTGGGCACAGGCAGGACCTGACATGATGCTGATGCTGGGCAGTATTTCTAGAAGATGACCTGGATCTCATCAGGAGTGCCTAGGGAGGTTTTCTAATTTCCTGCAGAGAAAGGGTTGACATTCATAACAGACCCATGCTTGTTCATTTACAGACTCATGCTTACTTATTTACATTGGACACACACACAAGCCCAAACTTTAGTGAGTGTCTGTGCTTAAGCTCATTATTTTAGCCAGCTTGATACTATTTCATTCCCTACTACGAGCTCAGTTCAGATGGTCTCATCTGAAAATTGAGGGCAACATTCTGGCATTCAAGAACAATTCTGTTTGGACATGCCGCATGCTTCACTTGGTTTACTCAGTTTTCTTTAGAGGAGCTGTGCATAGGAAATGGGGTTTCAGATGTTTGAAGAAAGTCAGTAAAGCAAGAGTTTTGGTAGGAGGCTGAAATAGAAAGCTGAGCAATGGGGCAAGAATGAGATTACAATTGAAGAAAAGTGCGATACACGTCCAATCACTAGTTACAATAAAGTTGGGCAGGGATGGAACCTATCCTGAAAATCTGGTGCAAACAGAATAAATATGTTTTATAAATTGCGGGTGCAAAATGAAAGTTTGTAAGTTCTGGGGAGGAAATTCTTAGAGCCAGTTCCAAATCTTGATTTTACATTTTTATGGTGAATCTAACCCAAATGCTGATCTTCGGAAGGAGTGACATCATGTTGAACAATTTTTTTTGCTAAAATCCTGAGCAATGGACTGTATTTTAAAATGTCTATTTACTTTCTTTTTTAAATTTAAATGGGGCAGAAATAGAAGTTGTTACATTGAACTTCCGTTTTTGAAGAAAGGTGCAAGATCTTACCTTAAATTAACGTAGGAATCAATATCAACTCTGAAAAACTCACATTGCTTTTTAACCTAGAGCAAGCCAGAGTCACCCACAGATCTTTGTGTGGGCTCAGCAGCTGTAATTTCTAGAAATCACCAGTAGGTGTTCTACCAGTAGTTTTGGCTGTGGAAGGGGCTCCAGTCACTTCTAGTTCACTTACCAATGGGCATCATGAAAAAATCGCCCACTATATAATGCAGACAATTAAATCCTATTTAATATATATTTAATATAGATCACCTGATCTTAATTTAAACCCCAACTTTTCAGGTAACAAGTTTCCAATAGTGAGTGTTGCATGTGCTTGTGTGTAACAGAGTATGCAATTCAAGTGCTGAGCTGATTTCCTTTGAAGTCTACCAAAATTATGATTAATATAAAAATGTATTAAAGAAGAAGTTGACAATCCAGTCATAAAAATGAAATGCACATTTTGAAAACTCTGTTTTAGCATATCCTAAATAAAAAGTTGTACAACTAGGAATGCATTAATTATTCAATTATGCTGCCTGAGGTTGGGTTCCATAGGAAATAAACTACGCAATGGATATTGTTTTACAGAGGTTAATTGGAAACATGTTCAGGATCAGCACTTGTGGGTGTGAGTGAAATAAATAGAATTGGGCAGAAGGAGGGGTTGAACTGCCACACAGCTTCAACAAAGGCTTTGGCCAGTTTCACAAGGAGCTCTGGGGCTGGGTGACTCTTCAGATTTATGCCACCTTGGTAAAGGACTGACCTTGGTACCCCCATATCCACCTGTAATTGAACGTAGGCTGTCCAAGGGAGGGGAGTGACCTTGATTGTGGTGGCTTTCCTCAACTGAGGGCAATTCTCAGAAGATGATTCAGCTGGGAGCCATCAGGAGCTAGCACTGTTTTGCAAGTAGTGCCTGGTCCTAAATAGTTCTGAGGGACAAAGTGGGTATGCACCAGAGTATTTATTATCAACCTCTTCCTTTGTTTTTTCCACTACAGAAAATAGACTCTTTAGACTCATTCACAGAGAAGCGAAATAAGTTTTGATAATCAGATTAGCTATTTTATCCAGCCTGGAAAATAGGACTGTCTTCCAAACTTGAATATTTTGACTGCAATCCATGTGGGAGCTCAGTGCCTCAAGGTAGGGAAGGGAGAAAAATGAAAGGAGATAGACTGTGATAGTTCAGGTTTAGAAGAACAGACGCAATTTTAGGATTAGTCTTCAGGGTTGAGAGACCCTCAATCAAAATTGCAGAGTTTAAGAGGGCCTGGTAAACCCAGACTTGATGGGGAACCAAAACAGAGGGTTATGAAGGTGATGGGGATAGAATGGGGATGGAGAACAGGTCATGTTTGTATATGTTTTAAATAATTTCAGTATGGTAGAAAAGGCGTAAGTGAATGTGTGGTTCCAGTGTGTTCAGCAGGTTTACAACAGTCACACAGCTGGGGACACAGGGCACAAGGTCAGGCTTTGGGGCAACCCACCAAGGGTGAGGCAGGCCAGTAGAGGTCCGTTGAAGAGTTCCAAGGGAGATGTCTTAGTCTGCTCAGGATGCCATAAAAATACCCTAGACTGGGTGGCTGTACAACAGAAATTTATTTTCTCATAGTCTGGAGGCTGGAAAGCCCAAGATTAAGGTTCCAGCTGATTCATTTCCTCATGTGAGCTCCCTTTCTGTCTTGCAGTGGACCTCTTCTTCCCTATGTTTTTTGGGGGGGTTTGTGGGGCGAGGAGAGAGAGAGAGAGAGAGAGAGAGAGAGAGAGAGATCTGGTATATCTTCTTATAAGGACACTAATCCTATGAGGTCAGGGCCCCACGTTTATGACCTCATTTAACTTGAATTACTTCCTCTAAGGAAGTAATATATTATATTTTTTACAAATAAGTGCTATGCTTAGGATCTTCTTCCAGTTCAAATTTCTGACATGTGGAATTCAAAACAAAAGCAGATTATCTTCTATTATTTGAACATCTTTGGCCACTCCAGTGGTAACATATAAGGGGGTAGCCAAGCATTTTAGCAAAGATGTTCAGTTAACCACCTTACAATGGAAGTCAGTTCAGAGTTTTAAAAGAATACTTTATTATTATTATTGTTACTACTATTATTATTGTTATATTAATTTTAATTTTATTTTTAAAAATTTAAATTATACTTTACATTCAATATTTTTTTATCAGTTTCAGGTGTATAGCATAGTAGTTAGACAATCACATACTTTAAAAAGTGTTTCCCTGATACTTTTAGTACCCACCTGGCACCGTACATAGTTATTATATATTACTGACAATATTCCTTATGCTGTGCTTTATATCCCTATGACTGTTTTGTAACTACCAATTCATACTTCATCTTTTTCACCTAGTTCCCCAGTCCCCTCCACTCTGACAGCCATCTTTCTGGTCTCTGTACCTATGAGTCTGTTTCTGTTTTGTTTATATTATTCTTTAGATGCCATATATAAATAGGATAACATGGTGTTTGTCTTTCTCTGACTGACTTCATTTAGTGTATCCATCCATGCTAACAGAACACTTTAAATGTTTAGATCTTTCTCTATTAAATCAGAAGAATTAATTAAATTTAATTAGACAAGATTATGTAAAGGTATTTAGGTTATGTTCATGATGTTAAGAATGGTCCCCTCTTCACAGTAGGGTTTGTTGGCCTTTGGTGTAGGTGGGGGCTGGGCTTGGTGAGAGGGCCAAAGGGGGAGGCGGGTGACAGCCAGATGGATATGTAGATACAGTGGCTCGGAAGCCAGCACAGCCCAGGCAACAGCAGCTCTCAATAACTCTCTGTTACTCTGCTCTCTAACTCTTTCTTCCTGGTCCAGCCCAAGTTCCACATCCCAACATTTCCACCCCTGGGCAGATTGCTTGATCCTCCAAAGAGCTGAGGATGTTAGTATTTTCATTATTATCCACTCAATTTATTTATTTTTGTATATTCCATTAGACATAGTTTTTACATTGTCTAAGATGGGACTTAAAATATGTATTTAGCTCTCCTTACAAGATTTTAAGCTTTGTGTTATAATTTAGTTATAATCCAGACCATAGCAGTCTTAAGAAATATTAAATTTTTGGTTGAACGTGGAGACTCACCTCAGTACTACTAACATATACCTAATAAAATATAATTGTACTTTAAGGGATTGTTTGGTTTATAAAGCACATACCAAATCCTTCAAGTGTATATCTCTTTTACAAAAGATATATATTTAGTATATATCAAGATATATACTCTTTGGCCCTGGCTGGTGTGGCTCAGTGAATTGAGTGCGAGCCTGTGAACCAAAGGGTTGCTGGTTCGATTCCCAGTCAGGGCAAATGCCTGGATTGTGGGCCAGGTCCCATTACCCCCAGTAGGGGCCACATGAGAGGCAACCACATATTGATGTTTCTCTCCCTCTCTTTCTCCCACCCTTCCCCTCTCTTTCTAAAAAAAAAAAAAAAAAAGATATATAGTGTTTTGCCAGAATACTTAGTCAATAAGATCTTGGGTGCAAGTCAGAGGAACTCACTTTGAATCTTGACTCGGACACTTAGCTGTGTGAGTGTAAGCATCAGTTTTTGTATTTGAAGAATGGGGATAATATATTACTTTCCTCATAAAACTGAATTAAGGCATGGTCTGCTTTAATCCGAGTTTCTTCAAAGTGCATCAGAAAGAAGTGACTTAATTCTTTATCTAGAACTTCAAGATTTAAAAATAATATTTTTTTTATTTCTCACCTGAGGGCATTTTTTTCATTGCTTTTAGAGAGAGAGGAGGGGAGAGAGAAATATCAGTGTGAGAGAGAAGCATCAATTTGTTGCCTCCCATAGGCACCTGGACTGGGGATCGAATCCACAACCTTTCGGTTACTGGACAATGCTCCAACCAACTGAGCCACTCCAGCCAGAGCAGAACTTCAAGATCTAATTTGAATTTCCTCCAACTCAAGTCATAGTTATTGGGGGTAGTAGGGAACCAAAACCCAAATCATAACTGAACAACTAGAAACCCCTAATTCAGTCATTTAGTAGAGCTGCTTTGTTTTAAGAATTGTTTCATAGTTGAGTTGTTGGTTTTTATTCCAACTCAATCGGTACATGTTATTAAATCTGAGCTTGTGGCACATTGGGCAAAAAAGGAAGGACGCCAAATTCCAATTCTTTATGCCTAACTTCCCCATGAAGTTTTCCGGTGGGTATAGCAGTGTTGTGTTTGACCCTTAACATTGAGCCAGGTGTGCCACGTCTGTGGGTGTCTGTTAAACAGCTGTCGTTTCTAATCCCCAAGATGGGCAGAGAACAGTTACTATATGTATTTGGGGCAAAATTTCCCTCCTCTGGGCCCACAACAGGTTTTGACTCCAAATTCCATTTTTCTGACATGTGGGTAAATCTCTCATTGACATGTGGGGGAGTTGTGTGGGAAAGCACAGTAGTAGCAATGAGTTCTCCTTGTGGATCTGCAAGAAGGCTTTTTGCCTGTGATTTGTGAAGTTTTTGTGAAGCTCTTTGGGATCCTTCTGGATAAAGCACCTTCTCTAAATCTCCCTTATTACGATGAGGACTGCCGGCAGAATTGAAGTTACACATGTGTGTTGGGAGGGCAATCTATTCTCTCTGTGCCGACATAAAACTTCCATTTATCTATACAAATATGTTTGAAAAGAGAAAAGCTGAAATGTCTTCTCTCTAGCTGGGGTGCTGTTCTGTTGTTGCAGCACAGTAAATTGGGTCACCCTCCAGCTTTGCGTCCAGCACCTGCTCAGCCACATAATGGGAAAATGAGTGCTTCTATAGTGACGATGGCAGCGTGTGGCAAACCTATGTCTGGGACTGCCCTGGACAGCTAATAAGGAGTCCAGGAGAGCTGATCATTCAGATTGCTGCCTTTGTTGCTCTTATCTGGGAGTAAAGACATTACTAAAAGGAAAATTGTTCTTTTAACTCCTACTTTTGAACTCTTTCTATGCTTTCTGAGGAGAGTGGTTTTTAAAGGTTAGGTTTTGCTAGCATGTGCCAATTTGGAGAATGAAATGTTTCTAATGCACAGGAATAAAGGGAGCCATAGATTTTTCTGGAGACAAAAGGTGGTAGTCTGAGATTAATTAAAAAGGATTTGGTGGTTGAATAAATGGAGTTGTGGAATGAGAGCTGGACAGTGAGTCAGAGTTCAGATCTTAAATCCACCATCCACTTGCTGTGTAATCTTGCCTCAGTTTTCTAATGTATGCACTAGAGGATGAAGTGAACAGAATGCTGGCATATAATGGGTAGTCATTAAATATTTATCAACACCAAAGAAGAGCTATGTGAGGGAAGGTTTACATCAGTCAGGTTATGCCAGGTTTCTCAATGATAACATGCAACCTCAAACCTCAGTGTCTTAAACTAAAGGGTTTATATCTCTCTCATACTTCATGTCCACTGAGGTCAGCTCTCCTGCTAACATGGCCATGGTCTATGTGGTCCTCAGTTTGAGGCCTAGTTCTGCTGGGCCACCACCATCTGGTAGTCATGGCACAGGTAAGGAAAGCACTGGAGGGACTTCTAGCTGCAATGAAATGATCTGGACTAGAAATAAAGTATGTCCCTCCTGCTTAGAACTCACTGGCCAAAACTTCTCATGTGGTTCCTCCAATCACTAAGAAGCCAGTAGGTAAATCTCACTTTTGCTCTCAACAGGGAACCAGAATATTTGGCAAGTAGCACTAATGACTTCTGCAGTGTGTACTGAGGAGGCTCTGTTAGCATATGAGTATGTTTGTCTACACATAAAAGTACTTACTTCTTCATTGTCATATATAATCATTTTCTCTCTTATGTTGAATTTTTAATATTACTGACATTTTTCCTCTTTATTTTTCAAATGGAACACAAGAAGAAAATTTAGTATGTTTGTGGGATGGACAAATAAAGCTATGTTTTACTTGGGCAATAAGAAGGCACTATTGCCTAGTTTCACCTTTCTTTCTGGTTGTGGGAAGTTTCTGAGAAGCATAGAGCATGAAAAGGTGGGGGAAACAACTATCTGACAATATCATGGAAAGCCATTTATTTTACCTGACAAAGTAAGAAGAACCAGTTGGAGGTAATTGCTTTGGAATAACTGGACTAAAGGCTTGTTTTAAACCTCTTTTAAAAGAGGGAAGAACCTTAAAATATCTACTGTATACTTGAGAAAAAACAGAAAGTTGATGATTTTTTGTATTGATACTTTTTTCCTTTTTGGGAATCTTTATTTCTCTTTGTCGTTGACTTCATGCTAATATATCTGTGTGTCTATAGATTTTGAAGAAGGGATTGAAGGAATCTGAGATTTTATTGGTGTTCCAGACACTGTTATCTACCAATACTTATTTTTCCTTCTAGCTTTTCATAATAGAATTCATACTACTCTATCCTGGCTTAGCAAGAGACTAAAAGACTTGCCAAGACTGACAGATACAGGTTCTCCCCACACAGTTCCTTTTTGGATATAATTAATACTTGATAACTACCCATTACTGCAAGTTTCTTTTGCAGCTAGGTATGATGGCTGTGTATTAACCTGTAGCTGATTGAATTAAGCAAAAGTGATGGGTGCAACTTCTAGGTCAAGTTGTTAATAAGAAGCTGTTTAACGTCTACTTCCTTTTCTATATTGATGGCTTGGAAAGGTGACAACTTTCTGGGGTAGTCACTTTGGACCCAAAGGAGAAAAGCCACATGTTAAGGATATCTCTCGCTACCTTGGACTGACTGCCTATCTCTGAACTGCTATATGAGAAAGAAATAAGACTTCTGTATTGATTAAGTCATTGCATTCTGGGAGGTGTTCTTTATTGTAACAGTTTAGTCTGTAGACCTAACAACTTTCATCTTTTCAGGATTAGTTTTATTTTTACCATCATGTTTTCATTGATTTTTATCTCTTCTTTACCATTTCATTTTCTCTTATATTGAAAGGCATGCGGGAGGCTGGCCCAATGATTGTGAAATTTAGGGCTGTATTTATACATTTAAATTTTTTTACCTTCCTAAATTCATCAGGCAATAGTCAATACAAGAATTTTTTAACTTCAGGTTGTACCTAGGACTTGATTACTTTTAACCAATATTCTTTCTTAAATCATCAGATCTATTTTATCCACCCAGGCAAGTTATTTTACCTAACACAAAGCCACAATCTGTGTGATTAACATTCGAAAATCCAGTAAGAAGACTTCTAGGGCTTAGTGGCCTTGAGTTTTGTGAGATGGATTCTGGAGGCATATTTAGGTATGAAAATAAGCCCAACAGGCCTTTGCACAGCCCTATTTTCTTCATTTGGTTCCACTTCATAGTTGAATATAAGCCTGGAGTAAAGGTCTGCATTTTTAGAAAATGTGACTCTGGCACATTGTCAAGCAGAAGGACCTTTTCTAAGGAACTGATGCCCTGTGGGATGGGTAGGTTTGCAGAGTAAAGAGATAAAATCAGCTGTGCTGGGACAAGGTTGAGAGACAGCAGGCCTTTTTAGGGGGAAACTGGAGTGTTTTACTTTTCCACTTGGTCATTTGATGGTTTATTTAGTGTCTTGAAATGGAGTAAAAAGTAGTGGGCTATTTTTCTAAACTTCCCTTGCCAAGCTCACTTCCCTGATGGGTAAAAAAGACCTAATATCCACTGCCCAACCATCTGTTTCCTTGGTCAAATGATGGAAAATTCAGCCAGTCACCTTAGTCTTTCCATAGAAGGTCAGGGTGGGCTCTGTTGACAGCTGCTTCGATGAAACCAACTGAATGAGAGAACTGAGTACGTGTGTTGTTTGGGCATCTTAGAGACTAACAGCACATATCAGGAGCATATTTTGCTCAGCGTTCCAGCAAGATTCAAGCAGAATTAGTGATCATAATTAAGTGGTCCATCTAAATAATTTAGTGAAAACCAGAATGCTGAGAGTTTGTTTCTTGACAAAAGAGAAGGCTGTTTAGAGAGTTAAAAATATTTAAAAAGGTTTCTTATACAATTTTGTCTCATTTTTTTTCTTTTTGTACTCAAGCAGGTTATTTTACATGGTATGTCAAAATACAATGCCGTATATTTTAATGTGTATTGAAATAACTTTTTAAAATTATATTTTATTGATTATACTATTACAGTTCTAATTTTTCCCCCTTGGCCTCCTTCACTCAGCAGCCCCCACTCCCTCAGGCAATTCCCCCAACATTGTTCATGTCCATGGGTTATATGTATAAGTTCTTTGGCTACTTTGTTTCCTATACTGTACTTTACATCCCCATGGCTATTCTGTGACTATCTACTTGTACTTCTTAATCCTTTCACATCTTTACCCATTCCCCCAAATCCCCTCCCATCTGGCAACCATCAAAACACTCTCCATGTTTTGCTACACTCTCCATATCCATGATTCTGTCTCTGTTCTTCTTGTTTGCTTAGTTTGTTTTTTAGATTCAATTGGTGATAGATATGTATTTTTTGCCATTTTATTGTTCATAGTTTGGATCTTTTTCTAAAAGAAGACCCTTTAACATGTCATATAATAATGGTTTGGTGATGATGAACTCCTTTAGTTTTCTCTTGTCTGGGAAGCTCTTTATCTGCCCTACAATTCTAAATGATAGCTTTGCTGGGTAGAGCAATCTTGGCTGTAGGTCCCTGCTTTTCATCACTTTGAATATTTCTTCCCAGTCCCTTCTAGCCTGCAACGTTTCTTTTGAAAAATCAGCTGACAGTCTTATGAGAACTCCCCTGTAGGTAACTAACTTCTTTTCTCTTGCTGCTTTTAAAATTCTCTATCTTTAACCTTTGGCATTGTAATTATGATGTGCCTTGGAGTGGTCCTCTTTGCATCCATTTTGTTTGGGACTCTCTGTGCTTCTGGACTTGCATGTCTATTTCCTTCACCAAATCAAGGAAGTTTTGTTTCATTATTCTTTCAAATAGATCTCCAATTTCTTGTTCTTTCTCTTCTTTTCCTGGCACCCCTATGATGCAAATGTTGTCCCAGAGGCTGCTTATATATCATGTTTTTGGATTCCTTTTTCTTCTTCTTGTTCTGATTGGTTGTTTTTTGCTTCCTTATGTTCCAAATCATTAATTTGATTCTCAGCTTCATCCACTCTACTGTTGTTTCCCTTTAAATTGTTCTTTACTTCAATTAGTGTGTCCTTTATTTCTGACTGGATCTTTTTAATGCTGCTGAGGTCTTCACTAAATTCCTTGAGCATCCTTATAACCAGTGTTTGGAGCTCTGCATTTGATAGATTGCTTATCTCCATTTCATTTAGCTCTTTTTCTGGAGTTTTGATTTGTTCTTTCATTTGTGCCATGTTTCTTTGTCTCCCCATTTTGGCAGCCTCCCTATGTTTGTTTCTGTGTATTAGATGGGGCTGCTTTGACTCTGTGTCTTGGTAGCGTGGCCTAATATAGTAGGTGTCCTGTAGGGTTCAGTGTCGCTGCCTCCCCTATCATCTTACCTGGGTATTCAAGGTGTGCCCTTTGTGTGGGCTGAGTACACCCTCCTCTTGTAGTTGAGCCTTGGTTGCTGTTGTCAGGTCAATGGGAGGGATTTACCCAGGCCAGTCAGCTGTAATGACTGGCTGTGACCACTGACCACCACCCTCTGCCCTCTGTGGAAGATCAGCTGTGCAAGGGCTGGATTGTGGTGCTCTGATGTGGTCTGTAGTTGTCCACAGGTTGTTCAGGTTCTGGGATTTCCTGGGTGTGCAGGCCAAGGTCAGCCCTAACCTGTGTTTTGCCCTGGGCCACCCTGCCTAAGCTACAAAGCAATCTCATAACGTATTTATAAAAGGAGTTTATTCTATGGGTTAAAGTTTGTCAGAATATTCCCACCCAAGACATTGTTCTATTTTAGAGCAGGGGCTGGAACCCAGTAACTTTAAGAATATGTATTATTAATTGATTTATTAATGTGATTAATGATTATAGAATAAAATACCATGTTTTAGTCTTTTGCTCTACATTTCTATTATAAAGTCACAACTCCCATTTATTCAGATTTTGTAGTTGCTTAAATAATTTATAATGCAAATATGCTTTGGTAATGGCATGCTACTATCATGACAAATTTGCCTCAGTTTTGTTCAACTGCATAAAACCTGTTTTAAGCACTGAAATAATGATGGAAGTAACTAATTCAAGTGACTGGGGTCATGTAAAGGAAGAGTGTGTTCATTCCGGCAGCTCTTGGAAATTCTGAAAATACTCATACATCATCTTACTTTATTGAATTGGAAAATAGAATAATGAGCTGGGGAACTTCATAGGAATGAGCTGTATTAAAACAATCAATTCAATGTAAATAATAAATCTAGTGAGATTAATATAAATTTTTGTTATGATCTTATAGAAAACCTTGTGACTTAGGATAAGGACAGTGAGGTTGGTATAATTGAATTTAACTTTAACTCATATAAGTCGATCATCAGTAAATCTCGACTAGCTTCATCATCTATAGGTAATAAAGAGTTTCTCGACACATCAAACTTTGTTTATATTTATACTAGACAAAGCTTTCAGGATTAGGAGTTTTATACCTAGTTGCCTGCTGGGTCCAGGGAGAGAAATAACTAAATGAGAAGACAGAAGATGGTACGGAACGATGGGGGCTATGGGGAACTGGAGAATTCAAGTGGCCGCTCCACTCCTGTTTATGGTTGCCCTGTACAAATCTGGGTTGGGTGAACAGATTTTCCTGTTTTCAAGAGAAATTAAAAATCTGAGCTTTTGTGTAAATTGTGCTGGTTTTAAATGTTTGTAAGAAGTTTGAAACGGCCCTGGCTGGTGTGGCTCAGTTGGTTGGATCATTATCCCATAAACTGAAAGTTCACGAGCTTGATTCCGGCATATAGCTAGGTTGTAGGTTTGGTCCCCAGTTGGGGTGTGTATGAGGGGCAACTGATCAATGTTTCTCTCTCACATCAACATTTATTTTCTTCTCCTTCTCCCTCCCTAGGCAGAGAGGAGGAGAGAAATCAAGCATGTCCTTGGGTGAGGATAAAAAAAAAAAAGAGAGAGAGAAAAAGGAAGTTTGAAACATCATTGGGTAGCTAGCTGTATATACTGATTTTAACTCATGCAACAAATTTGAAATCTCTGAATTAGATATTTATAGTAAAAAACTTATTTAATAATGCTGATGTTTTCTTTCAACTGCAATTCTTTGGGGTGAAAATGTCTTCATGATTGTTTTAATGAAAGACTGATTTGGGAGTATGTCCATGAGATAGTGTCTTGGAATCAGTGGATTTGATCCAGTTATTTTTAATTCTCATAGGTCTTTGGAAATAGCAGGGTTCTGAATAAATTTTTTGATAACCTTGACTTAGGTGGGTATAGTTAGCAACTCAGAATTTGCCATAAATGTGAAAGTTAGCTTCAATGAGTAAGTTAAAGTTCCGCTGATAGAAGTGGAATTGCTCACTTAGGAATCAAAAAAGAAACACTCATCCATAATGTAAACATAAAATAACCGATGTATGTAAAAACAATGGCCAGAAATATCCTTGAAGTCATAATGACTTAGAAGTTAAATGTCATCTTTTATAAATTGTATGACCCAGGGAAGGTTAGGATATAGAAACAGGTCAGAAAATGTCTTTATCTTCACCATATATGCTGCAATACTTGAAAGTTTATGAAGCACTTGTACCATATAACTAATCCATTTTCATGTAGCCAGCATGCTTTGCTAATAGACTCAGCTAAGGTACAATACCAGTTCAAGGAGGTACAAAAAATAAAAAGAGGGCCCTATCCAAGTAAGAGAGAGATAAGAGACAGAAGGAAGGACTCACCAAAGAACAGGGACTCTGGAACCAGAATGCCTAGGCTTGGATTCTGACTCTACATTAACCAGCAAGTTTTCTAACTCTTTTTGTGCCTAAATTTCCCAATCTGTTATGCTGAGATGATAAGAGTATCTTCAAAGGCATATACTGAGTGCTGTATATTTTTTTTGATATTACTATTAATATTATATACTTAACTAGGATAATTTAGCAAAGGAACAAAAAGAAAGAAAAAAGTGCAATTGTTACTATGTATTATGCACTTAGCCTTTGTTTTGAGCATTCTATAGATTGACCTACTTATTCCTCAAAATAAGCCCTTTTATGAGACACGATATCCTCATTTTACAGATCCAAGACTGAGGCTAGGTGAGATTAAGTACAATAGAAACTCTTTAAAGCAACTTTAACTTAACTCCCTTCCTAGATTATCCATACTCTCCATTCCATCTGCAGAGCACATACTGGTGCCCATGGCTTCTCAAATGTCTGTGGCTAGGAGGATGCTCTGGTACATGCTCTGGTCATCCCTGGCCTCACCACCTCCTGTTAAGAGTCCACTATGTGTTTCTCAAACTATTTATATGTCTTGGAATGAAGCCTGACCCTAACATTGATGGAGCCATGAACAAGAGTACAGATGGAGATCCATATCCCTTGGGTCTAAATATTTAAAGGTAAATTCAAGCTAACAAACTCAAAGAAAATAATGTTCTACCCTCCTTTCTTGGTAAATAAGTCTTCATAATGAACTGGAAGGTCAAGTTCAAATGTCCATTTCTCAATATCTTTCGTGCTCCATGCAAAACATGGTAGTGTAGAGAGGCCCCATTGTCTTCAGCTTGCCTCATAGTCTTCCACCATCTCTTTCGACATTGAATCTGTCTCATACAATGAGGGGCCTTATGTAGTTAGTATATGAACAATGAAATCCATGCTTACAAACTTTGTTCACACCCAATCTTTGTTCATGCTATTCATTTTAATTGAAGTATAATTGACATATAATATTATATTAGTGTTAGGTGTATAGCATAGTAATTCAGCATTCATATACATTGTGAAATGATCACCACAGTAAGTCTAGTTTCTGTCTATAACTATACAAAGCTAATATGCTATTATTGACTGTATTCCTCATGCTGCATATATCCCCATGAGTCATTTCTTTTATATCTGGAAGTTTATATCTCCTGATTCCTTTTACTTTTTTAGCCCCCTTCCTGACCCACCTTCCCTCTGGCAACCACCAATCTGTCTTCTGAATCTATTCATATGAGTCTGGTTTTGTTTCATTTTGTTTTGTTTTTAGATTCCATATTTAAGTGAAATCAGGTGGTATTTGTCTTTCTCTGTCTACTTGTTTCAATTATCAATAGCTTCCAGGTCTATCCATATTGTCATAAAAAACAAAATTTTATTATTTTTTATGGCTGAGTAGCCTTCTAATGTATATCTACCACATCTCCTTTATTTATTCTTCCATTTATGGATGCTCAGGTTGTTTCCATATCTTGGCTATTGTAAACAATACTGCAGTGAACACAGGGGTGAATATATTTTTTTCAAATCAGTGTTTTAATTTTATTCAAATGGATACTCAAAAGTGGAGTTGCTGGCTCATATGGTAGTTCTATTTTTATTTTTTTGAGGAACTCCTATACTGTGTTCCAGTATTGGCTGCACCAATTTATACTCTCACCATCAGTGCATGAGGGTTCCCTTTTCTCCACATCCTTGCCAACGCTGGTTATTTCTTGTCTCTTTAATAATTACCATTCTGACAGGTGCAAGATGTCTCAATGTGGGTTTGATTAGCATTTCCCTGATGATTAGTATGTTGAGCATCTTTCCATATGCCTCTTGGCCATCTATATGTCTTCCTTTGAAAAATATCTATTCACTAAAAAACAAAACAAAACAAAAAACAAATAAGCAGACCAGAAACAGACTCATAGATATGGAGAACATTTTGATGGTTGTCTGATATGAGGGAGTTGGGAGGATTGGTGAAAAAGGTAAAGGGATTAGTAAGTAGTTACAGAAAAGCATGAGGATATAAAGTAGATTATAGGGTATATATATGAATGGTATCAGATGGGAACTAGATTTAGGAGAATGATCACTTTGTAAGTAATATAAATGTCTAATCACTGAGTTGTATATCTGAAACTAATATAATATTGTCACCTGTATTTGAAAAAAATATAAATTATTTAAAAAAAGAAAAATGTCTATTCAGATCATCTGCTTATTTTTTAATTGATTTTTTTGTTATTTAGTTGTATGTGGTCCTTATATATTTTAGATATTAACATCTATTGAGTGAACAATTTGCAAGTACTTTTTTTCCATTCAGTGTGTTGCCTTTTTATTTTGTTGATGGTTTCCTTCGCTGTGCAGAATTTTTTCGGTTTGGTGTAGTTTCATGTGTCTACTTTTGCTTTTGTTGCCTTTGCCTTTGGAGTCAGATCCCCCCCACCAAAAAAAAAATTATTGCTAAGACTGATGTCAAGGAGCTTACAATGTATGTATTTTTCTAACAGTTTTATGGTTTTAGCACTTACATTCTAATGTTTAATCTATCTGAATTAATTTTTATATGTGATGTGAGATAGTGGTCTAGTGCCCTTTTACATGTAGCTGTACAGTTTTCCCAGCACCATTTACTGAAGTGACTGTCTTTTCATGTTATTTAGCCAGGGAATTATAGGCCTTGCATCTGGAACATAGTGTTGAAAGGGGAAATGGCCTCAGGATGTACATGTCACCTGGGCTCCATTGAGGGGAGCATGGCAAGAATAGGAACCACTTCTAAAGCACAAGCCCAGACTTCTGGCCAAGATGGAGGCATAGGTGCACTTTGCCTTCTCACACAACAAAAAGAACAACAACACATTTAAAAACAAAAAATAACCACAGCTGCCAGAAAATCGAACTGTATGGAAGTCCAACAAGCAAGGAGTTATAGAAGAAACATTCATTCACTGGTAGGGGAGGTAGAGACAGGTGAGGCAGAGAGGACATGTGGCAAGGTGGTGGCTGGTGGACCAGGCAGTCCCACATTTATGTGGGGATAAACTGGGAGGATCAGCTGGGGAGTGAGACAGATTGAGCAACCCAGGGTTCTAGCGAGGAGAAACAAAGCCTCAAAACCTCTGGCTGTAAAAACCTGGGGGGTGTTGAGGCAATGGGAGAAATTCCCACCATCACAGGAGAGTTCATTGGAGAGAACCATCTACCTGGGAATCAACACCAGAAGGGCCCAATTTGCTTGTGGGTAGTGAGGGAAGTGATTGAAAGCTGGCCAAGAGCTGAGCTAAGTATTATTCCCTCTCATACTCCTCCCCCACACACAGTGCCACAATTCAGCCCAGTGGGTTGACCCGCCTAGGTGAATATCTAAGGCTCCATCCCTTACAATGTAACAGGCATGCTGAGATAAAAAGTATGGCCCAATTGAAAGAATAGATCAAAGCTCCAAAAAATAGAACAAAGCAAAGAAGAGAGAGTCAACCTATCAGATGCAAAGTTCAAAACACTGGTAATCAGGATGCTCAAAGAAATGGTTGCAAAATAAAGGAAGAAGTGAAGTAAAGAAAAATATACAGGGAAACAACAGTAAAGGGAAGGAAACCGGGACTCAAATTAATGATTTGGAGTAGAAGGAAGACATAAATATTCAACCAGAATAGAATGAAGAAACAAGAATTCAGAAAATGAGGAGAGTCTTAGGAACCTCTGGGACAACTTTAAACATTCCAATATCTGAATCAGGGATGCCAGAAGGAGAAGAGGAAGAACAAGAAATTGAAAACTTATTTTAACAAATAATAAAACAAAACTTCCCCAATCTGGTGAAAGAAATAGACTTCCAGGAAGTCCAGGAAACTCAGAGAGTCCCAAAGAAGTTGGACCCAAGGAAGCACACACCAAGGCACATCATAATCACATTAGCCAAGATTAAAGATAAGGAGAGAATCTTGAAAGCAGCAAAAGAAAAGGAGACAGTTACCTACAAAGCAGTGCCCATAAGACTGTCAGCTGGTTTTTCAAAAGAAACCTTACAGGCAAGAAGGGGCTGGAAAGAAGTATTCGAAGTCATGAGAGGCAAGGCCTACATCCAAGATGACTCTATCCAGCAAAGCTCTCATTTAGAATGGAGGGGCAGATAAGGTCAAGTTAAAGGAGTTCATCATCACCAAGCCCTTATTATATTAAGTGTTAAAGGGACTTATCTAAGAAGATGATCAAAAATATGAACAGTAAAATGACAACAAATTCACAACTATCAACAACTGAAACTAAAAAAAAAAAACCACAAACAAACTAAGCAATCTACTAGAACAGGAACAGAATCACAGATATAGAGATTACATGGAGTGTTATCAGTGGGGAGGTGGGGGAGAATGGAGGAACTGGGACAAGAAATAAGAAGCATAAATGGTAGGTATAAAATAGTCAAGGGGAGGTTGAGAATAATATAGGAAATGTTGAAGCCAAAGAACTTGTATGTACAACCCATGGACATGAATTAAGGGGGAAAATGCTGGTGGGAGGGGGTTGCAGGTCAGAGGGGATTAAAGGGGGAGAAAAAATGGTACAACTGTAATAGCATAATGAATAAAATATATTAAAAATAAAATATAAATAAATAAAAAGAAAACTAAAAAAAAATCATGGTCCCAGAACAGTGAGGGCTACCTGTTCCTGCATCATTCAATTAAATATTATTCAGAATGATGACTTGTTAGCATGCAAAAGCTTGATTTTTATTTCTGTAAAAAACTATATTGAAAGTTTTGAAGAATCTATATATGAGTAGCTAAAACATTGTTATTATATTAGGTATGAGCAAATACATTACAACTTTAAAGAAGAGAAATAAAAATATAGAAAGTTCCTGTATTCAGCTTGGTTACCATCAAATTCATCAAATGAATTTGATGGTAACCTAAGTTATTGATGCTAAGTTATTCATCAAATTCAGGAACTAAAAATTGTAGATGATGCATTATGGATAGGATTTATGCCAGAAAATCATTGAGGACCTTCAATCTGTGGTCTCTTATTCTAAGAAATATGGTTGTGATCCAAGATAAAAAAATTAAAACTGAATTTACACTTATTCACTTAAAATAATATGGAAGAAAACATTTGTTGTAATTTCAAAATACATTTCCTGCTTGAATCAAACTTTTATTTAACTGACCAATTGACCAACTGGCAAAATAAGATTCTCCTGTCACTGGCTTGGGTCAGGGAGGTGGTAGGTTGGAAGGGCTGGGGTGAAAGGGTAGGTTTATCTTACTGCAAAGAAAAGAAATAAATATTATGCTATCCATGAATGTAGCACCTAGTAAAACTATTTTTTTTAATAAATTGAATGTTGAGTATACTAGAATTGCATCTTAATTATGGATTCATTTTCAAGAAGGGGTTATGGAAATCCCAAATAATAAGTATGCCTATCTAATATAATTTTTGGCTTGGAGGCTTCAAGACCATTTTTGTATTGTAGCATTCTGTGACCCCATAGATTGACCCTAAAACCAACCTCAAAAAAAGTACTCATTGTCCATTCCTCAGTTTTGACTACATGAAAGTTTTATGGCTTTTTTAATGATTACATTTTTTTCCTGTACAGTGTTATAGGGAAGGCTTGCTGAAAAGATTAGAATACCTAAGTGGAAAACGCTTGAGTGGTTAGTACTGGAGAGCCAGGCTCTCTAGATTCAAATCTGTTTTCTGCCACTTACAAACTGGGAAGCCTTGGACACAATTGCTAACTTCTTGTGCCCCAGTCTCCTTCTCTGAAAAATGAGAACAATCACGCTGTCTTTCCAATAGGATTGTTATGAATGGACAATGAGATAGGGTTGCATAAAGCGCTTAGAACAATGCCAGGCAACGGGTAGGCACTATATGAGTTAGCTATTATTATTGTTGTTGTTATTTCCATCATATTAATAATAAAGCATGCATAGAATCATGCTTCCATAAACAATCTGACAAGTAAGCCCAGATAAAATGAAAACAACTTGAAAATGATTTCTGATAGTACAGTTAATTACAACGTGGAGAAAACTGTTCTCTAGAGAAACATTTGTTATCTCGATTGGTTCTTAAGTTAATATACTGTTTGTTTTTTCAGCTGAACAATCGAATAGCTACAGTGAGCCACAGTAAGTTAGAGAGCAGTGTCTAGAATATGATTTTGCTTCTGAAAAGCTTGTATTCTAGAGGGGACAAAGGATGGTTATGACTCTTTACAAAGTGCTCTGTAGCATTCATAGTGTCATAGCTTCAGCAATTATACCTCCTTTTGCTGATTTCTGTTAGCTGGACTGATTTTTCCATTAGTGTGTTTTAATGTGTTATTTAATGGAGGTGCCTTGACCAAGGCCCCATGTAAAATGGCCATCAGTACATTTGTGGGGGATGGGCTTGGAGAGCAGAAAATCCAAACATACTTTAGGGCTGGAACAGCCATTCTCTCTGGCTAGGCTCTTTTTGTCCCTGCACTATTGCCACCGCGCACATGCCCAGAGCCTGAGAAATGCTGTCCTTGAATGCTAGTCCAGAAGGGAAAATCTGAGATGAGAGATTTGACTGCTCTGGGGTTTATTTATTGGGGGCTATATAGTTTTAATCCTGCCTTTAAATTCCACAGCTAGAAATGCAGTTTGTGAGTAAGGGACAGGTAAATTTCCAAAGTGATCTCAGAAGGTTGACTTTTAGAATCCCCGAAGATGGGGATAAAAGGGGGACCTTTTAAATAAACCAAGTGCCCACAATGGCTTTATTACCACACTGCTACTTCACACTGTAGATTACATGAAGGCCTGGAGACTAATTTCAGCAACAGCCACAATTTACTAGCTATAGTGGGCCTCAGATGAATAGTTTCTTGTAAAATCAGTGGCAGCTTTATCCTAGCAGAGCACAAATAAATCAGCCCTTATTATTCCACATTCATTTAATCCTGGGACATTAGTCAGTGAGACCTTTCTGCAGCCTAATAAACAGCAGCAGCAGCAGATTTTCTTTATGAGAGTAGTTGTTCATCCTAAATTAGAGCCAGCATTAGGCGGAGGGAGAAACTTTGGCTGGATGATTTAAAGATATATAATAAGAGACCATAAGACTGCATGAAAACTGTACCCGTGTGTATAAATAGGGCAGGGCCATAATTTTGCTGTACGTGGATTACTTTAGAACATGTGGCTTATTTTATTGCTCTTACTTGAGAGTTTCCTTTGTTGCAGGTGATGTTGTTACCCTGTCTTTCTTGACATGACTCGAGTGTCTTTTATCACTTGGGAGGTGGGTAGGCATTAAAGTTGCATCTTCCAATTTCTGTTTACCCGGAAGGAACTCAGCCAATTTCCGACCTGGTAGAGGAGGACACAAGGGAAGTGTGTCTAAAATATGCACCTGGCTATTTCAATTTGCTCAACTGTTGCTCAAATCAAACTCATAACCACAGTCCAAAGAAAACTTTTTTATTCTAGTTAAGCTCAGGGTGCAAGGTTTCTGCTGTAATGTTACTGTGTATGTGCAAAACACAATTTGACTCACATTGTTACTGATGATGTGGCTTAGTGAGGTACTTTAAATAAACCTTCCACATATACAAATTGGCTTCACTTCATGGGTGTGCAGGGTTTTTAAATAGAAAAGAGTGGTTTTTTTTTATCCACAGCAAAAATATGACCTCAGTAAATTATAGATTAATTCCACGCTGGATGTTCTTTCATACTTCCATCAGGAAATAATACATCAGGAAGCTATCAGCTTGATAGAGATACCAGTGGAATCACTTGCTAATCACAAGCAAATGGGGAATCAGATATGAATTTGTTTCTTCCTATGTGTAGTGTGTAAATCACTTTTCCTATGTGGATTGAGTTTCTATACTAATACAGCGCTCTTCACAGTTCAGCAAGCATTAGTTAAATACACACTATATGTGCTACACATGGAATTTTATGTAGATCTACTTTTTTGAGATGAATTTCTTGTGGTGGAGGGAAGAGGAAAAGTAGTTAGTCTACAACATTGGATCCTAGGAATATAAACAGTGGAACTAACATAAAATTAAGATACATTTTCCATTATATGGATATAAAATACAGTGATCATAACTAGGTGTCATTGCATTTAATCAGTGAATTCTAGCCCATTCTAAAGAGAATGAAAGTATTTTGATACAAGTTTTGTTATTTGGAGGCAGTAAAGATAGAATCCACAAACTGGGAAGAACTACATACTAGCATTAAATAGTTATGTAAATAATAGCACTCAAATTGAATTATCTTTCTGCAGCTAAAATAATACCCTCAGTCTTTCAACAAAATACATACATAGTCAGAACAGATCTTGTTTTCCCACAAGAATATATCAAAATACATGGTCCTTCCTCTCAGGAAGAATTATATTGGTTTGAGAAAAAAAGACACTAGAGAATTTAAACAAAATCCATGGAGAAATCAGGGTAGACTTTCTTGCGTTATGCCTTTTCTATAGCATACTGTCCCTGTGTGGGTGAAGGGTTTCTCTCCATCTGAACCCCTGGCTGCAGGGTCTGGCTAATTTCAGCTCATCTTCGTGCAATGCAGACTGCTGTGTCCTAGGGGTGCAGCAGACGATCCACAGAACATGTCCACACACAGAGCCATGACAGCAACTGCAGAAGGGACACCAGGTGGGGGGTGCCTTGTCCTCATGAGGTAAGACCAGCATGGTACTAAATTGGAAATAGGTGATCAGACCTGTGAGCACAAGGATCCATCCTTATTTTATAGCATCTTCGAAGACTAACATAACACTTAGTGTGCACATTATATGTACATTGTATTGTCAGCTGATTTATTGACAATTATTAGCGAAAATTATTAAATAAGAAATCACCGATCATTAAAGATACATGTTATCTATGACTAGTTTCTTCCACTTTTTGCAGTGTTCTTGTATACCAACTTAGTTATAACATTTATAATACAAATTACCTAGAACTAAAAAATAAAATGGCAAAGTCTCTAGTTTACATTTGTATCAGTATAGTGAGGAGGAATTGACAATTATTTGAATAATTTTGACAACAAAGCTTAAAATCTGGAGATAATTAATGGCACTGGTAGGCTGAACAAGCTGAATTCTTGGTTATGAACATGAGACAACTAATTTTGACTCTCGCTGACTGCTCTTTAAAAATGTGCTCAGTATGGAAGTTCTTTTCCTGCCCTGGATGAAAGTTTTCATAACTTTTCTCATTGCTCTTAGGTTATTGAAAATCCAGTCTATGTAATAAGTAAAATGCCAAACTTGCTTTAAAATTACTTTCTCCCCAATTCCAGCTGGGGCTTCTTTATTTTCCTACTCTTCTTTTCCTAGCTTGCTTCCCAAGGTTTCTGATCCCTTTGGGGGTTCAGTGGCAGAAGAGAGGAGATCTGAGGGACAACAGAAAGGTCACACTTGACTGATACTCTCAGGCAGTCAGGTGTGCTTTACACTTTCAGGCAGTTGTGAAAAAACCTTTTCCCATGAGTACTTTCATGCACACAGTGGGACACACGCTCCTCCCAGTTGTTGGGATGTGTTACCACTGTGTTATCGACACATCTCTCTCCTCTCTGGTTGCTTGTTCCTGCCAAAGCCCTTAGAAATTCTTTGGCTTCTGTATTCTGAGATTTCTCTTTACCAGCCTCTCTGGACGTACTCTAAAACAGCCCAACACAACTTTATGCATGAACTAACACGTGGTCCATGAGAAAGTCTCATTTTTTGTCCCCAATAAACTACAAAAATCAAGCTGTTCTCTAATTCAATATTCACTCACTTGAGTTCACCTATCACAGGACCAATAAAGCTCTTTGCATATCCTGACAATTACTATATTCTCAGCATAGGTGAGGGGTTGAAGAATCATCATGTAGGTTCCATTTCTGTGCAAGCTCCAACAACCTCACAACTGTTGGTATCTTATTATGTTCACACCTTGGATGGAACTGAGGCAGGAGGACCCTTCACTGTTGAGTTGCACATTTTCAAAGAATGTAATTTATTCAAGTGGTTGTGCTCTTTCTTCAGTATTCTTACCCCTACCTGACCTTTCAGTCGCATATCTGCTGTTCTTTGGGTGAGAAGAATGAGATGTAGGGAAGAGCACTTTTCCTTGCTTATACCAAGTTTCTTTTATGCAGATATTACCCAGCATTGCCACACTTTCATTTGCTGACATATAACAAGAAACTAGAAACAAATATTATATGGGCTCCATTTTGTGGGTTAATTATGTTTTGCACTTTAATTTTGAAATCTGAATAACCTCAGCTATGAGTCTGCATGAGTCTTTTAATGAAAATTATAGTTTTCATACATATCTGTAGTTGTAGGGTAGGGAAGAGAGAATATAGAGGACTAAGAGAGAAAGAGTAATTGGTAGAAGGAAAAAGAAGCCCTTTTTTGTTTAAGTATCTAACTATAATTCTTGATGCTTTATGCCTATGGACTAAAACCTCTATATTCTTTGCAAAGGCAAATATTTTTCTATTTAATTTTAAAATCTGGAGAGGTTTAGAGATGATCTTGAGCAACCCCTTTATTTTATGGTTTACATTGTATAATGGGATGGAAAAGTTTATCTTTCTTAGTTGTAATTTTTCAATTCTATAAAGTTAAATCTTATGTTTTAAATAATTTTTTTTATTCCACCTCATACAGCAGAATAGTGGCTGAGATGGAGCTAGAACTGTTTCACTATGTCAACAATGCTTTTTTTTTTTTGGTCAGAGCTAAAGCTGGAAAGAGATTTTCCAGTATTTGTCAGTATCTTATTTTCCATTGGATCTAAAACCAAATGTATTGGCCATTGGGGATTGCTACACCACTTATGTCATCCATGCTTATTATGGCCTCCCGTGGTGAGAGAGTGCATGCAGTCAGGCAATGATGACAGATATAGAGGTATTACATATAATGACACAGATGATTTCTCTAAATATTGCACTGATTTCTTCCAAAAGTTTCTCAAAGGGTTACCTTCCAAACCAAAACAAAACTTAAGTAGCAAATGCAATTTTTGAAGAGTGGATGAAAAATATTTGCATCTACAACTTACCTGCACATGTTTTCTGAATGTCTTTAAAGATTGATGAAAGAGTGCAAGATGCACCCTTAACTTACTAGACTTTAATATAAATTAATTTCTTTCTTTTTTTACTATTTCTCAGACAGTTCTAGGACATTAGGTGACTTGAATTATACATTCTCATTATCTTTGCAGTGTAATAAACTACTGTAAAACAGTAGCATTAAACAATAACCAATTTGCTATGTTCCTGGATTCTCTGAGTCAGGAATTTTGAAAGGGCACAGTGGGGATGGCTTGTCCTTGCTCCATGATGTCTGGAACCTCAGCTGGGAAGACTTGAATGACTGAAGTGACTTGAAACAGTTGGCTTTTTCACTCACAGTGTGGTGTCTTGGCTGAGATGGATGAAAGATGGGCTAAACTGTAGTTATTAATTAGAGTACCTATTTGTGATCTCTCCAGCATGGTGGTCTGAGTAGTCAGACATTTATATGCTGACGCAGGGCTCAAAGAACAAGAGAGTAAGGTAGAAGTCACATACATGGCTTTTTATTACTTAGCTTCGAATATCACCTATTGTCACTTTTACCACATTCTGTTGGTTTAAGCAATCACAAGTACACCCAGACTCAACAGAAGGGGATATAATCCTTAGTTCTTGATGGAAGAGCATCAAAGAATTTGTGGCCATATTAAAAAAAAAAGTTAATTCTCTTCCTTACTTTGTCATTACTGTTGTCATACTTTTAAATATTACATCTATGGGTCTGTTCTTATGCCAGTACCAGACTGTTTTGATTACTGTGGCCTTGTAATATAGTTTGATGTCAGGTATTGGATCCCTCCTACTTTGTTCTTTCTCAAAATTTTGAGGCTATTTGGGGTCATTTATAGTTCCATATATTTTTGAAATGCTTGTTCTACATCTGTGAAATATGTCATTAGTATTTTAATAGGGATTGCATTGAATCTGTAAATTGCTTTGGGTAGTAGGGACATTTTGATGATGTTAATTCTTTCAATCCATAAATACAGTATGTTCTTCCATTTGTTTTTGTCTTCCTTAACTTCTTTCTTCAGTGTTGTGTAGTTTTCTGAGTCAGGTCTTTTTACCTCCTTCATTAGGTTTATTCCTAGGTATTTTATTTTTCTTGTTGCTATATCAAATGGGATTTTTTTTATGAATTCTGTTTCTGATATTTCATTGTTGGTGTACAAAATGCCTTTAATTTCTGAATATTGACTTTGTATTGCACCGTTTTGCCAAATTCACGTATTAGGTCAAGTAGTTTTTTGGTGGAGTCTGTAGGATTTTGTATGTATACTATCATGATACCTTCAGACAATGACAGTTTTGCTTCCTCCTTTCTAATTAAATACCTTTTATTTCTTTTTCTTGTCTGATCACTGTGGCTAGGACTTCCAATGTTATACTGAAGTGGTGAAAGTGGGCATCCTTCTCTTGTTCCTGATCTCAGTTGGAATACTTTTAGTTTTTGCCCATTGAGTAGGATGTTGGCTGTAGGTTTCTCATACATTGCCTTTATTATGTTGAGGAATGCTCTCTCTACTCCCACTTTGCTGAATGTTTTTATCATAAATGATACTGTACCTTACAAATACTTTTTCCACATCTAGTGATATGATCATGTGATTTTTGTCTCCTTTTGTATATGTGATGTATTATGTTTTTGATTTGTGAATATTGTACCATCCTTGCATCCCTGGGATGAATCCTACTTGATCATGGTGTATGATATTTTTAATGTATTGCTGGGTGTTGTTAGCCAACATTTTGTTGAGGATTTTAGTGTCTATGTTCATCAGCAATATTGACCTGTAGTTTTCTTTCTTTGTTGTGTCCTTGTCTAGTTTTGGATATAAAAAGAGTTTGGGAGTCTTCCCTTTTCTTGGATTTTTTGGAATAGTCTATGAAGGATAGAGGTTAGCTCTTCCTTAAATGCTTTGTAAAATTCTGTGTAATCATCTGGTCCTGGTTTTTTGTGTGCTGGGAGTTTTTTTGATTACTGCTCCAATTTCACCAGCTGTTATTGGTCTGTTCAGGCTTTCTGCTTCTTATTGTTTCAGTTTTGGAAGATTATAGTTTTCTAGAAATTTGTATTTCACCCAGGTATTCTAATTTCTTGGCATATAGTTGTTCATTGTAATTTCTTAGAATCCTTTGTACTTCTGTAGTAACAGTTGTAATCTCTCCTCTTTCATTTCTGATTTTATTTGGGTCATCTCTTTCTTTTTCCAGATGAATCTGCTTAAAGACTTGCCAATTTTATTTATCTTTCAAAAACCAGCTCCTGGATTTATTGATCCTTTGAATTGTTCTTTTAGTCTCTGTGTCACTTAATTTGCTCTGATCTTGGTTATTTCCTTCCTTCTACTCGCTCTGGGCTTTGTTTGTTGTTCCTCCAGTTCTTGTAGGTGTAAGTTTAGGTTGTCTATTTGAAATGCTTCTATCTTTTTTAGGTAGGCCTGCATTGCTAAGAACACCCCTCTTGGGACTGCCTTTGCTGTGTCCCATGAGTTTTGGACTGTTGTGTGTTCATTTTAATTTGTTTTCAGAAAGTTTGATTTCTTCCTTGATCTCATTATTAATCTATTCATTGTTTAATAGCACATCTTGTATGCTGTTGTGCAGGTACAGTCAGGTTGTGCTGAAGCTCATTCTTCTGTCTGTTCAAAGTTATAAGTCTCTCTCAGTATTTATTGTTCAGTTGTTTGTTCCAGGTGATTTCTCTACAATTTAGTTGTAATTCCAGATTGGTCCTGGGAGGAGGTTAGTGTGGCTTCCATTAACTCTTCCTCCATCTTGCTGAGAGTACGAAGGATCCTTTCCTGTGTTTCATTCTTGATGTTCTTAATTTGTGTTTTCTTTTTCTTCATCTTGCTAGGGGATCGTAAATTTTACTGATATTTTCTTTGAATATGTATTTAATTTTTTATATTTATTTTAATTTATTTTATATGTTATTTTTTTATTGTTCTTCAAGTACAATTGAACCAGTTGTTTGTTTCATCAATTTTTTGCTTTCAATTTTCTGTTTTAAGTGTCATTGATATCTGCTCTCCATTATTTTTTTCTTCTTTTTGAATTGGGTTTATCTTATTTTATTTTTTTGTCTAGGTTATTGAGGAGAAAGATTATATTATTTTTGAGACTCTACATCTTTTTTCTCTTAGCACTGTTTTAGCTGTGTCCCACAAATTTTGGGACACATTAAACATTATTTTTAGAATTTAACTTTGATTTATCTATAGTGTTTGAGTCTATCATTTTGTACAGTTTTTAGCATCTGATGTAGGCAGTATATTATATATGCACATAACTTATCTCAGTCTACAGGTGTCATTATTTTACCAGTTCAAGATACCTTACCTTTCTTTATATCCTTGCACTCCTTTACCTCATTTTATCCCACTTATAATGCTATTTTTCTCTTTTTATCTCATAATATAATTGTGTTTAATATTATCTTCATATATAAGGTCTGTCCAGAAAAAGTTCGGCCTTTGTTAATATAACAAGAATGGTTTGTGTGACATTGATGTAACCTGGCAGCCAAGGACAGTGGACTGGAATGCACTTGTGTGAACAATGACGACTTCACTGTATTCATGAGTGGGAGTGGTAGATGCTATTCAGTGAGATGTGTACTGTGTGGCCATCACATTCAAAATGACTAAGCAAATAAAGCAATGAACCTGCATCAAATGTTGCATTAAGCTTAAACATTCCTCCATGGAAACTATTTAGATGATTCAGAAGGCTGCAGCTATAGGCAACTGGTGAATGCCAACTTCATCACGACAACATGCCTGCTTATGCTTGACATCTGGTGCAGTTTTTTGGCAAAACATCAAATCCCCCAGGTGACTCAGTCCCCTTATAGCATAGACTTGGCACCCTGGGACTCCTGGCTTTTCCCAAAACTAAAATCACCTTTGAAAGGGAAGAGATATCAGACCGTCCATGAGATTTAGGAAAATAGGTGACGGGGCAGCTGATGACTATTGGGAGAAGTGAGTGAGGTCCCAAGGTGCCTATTTTGAAGGGGACTGAGGTGTCATTGTCATATGTACAATGTTTCTTGTATCTTCTTTAATAAGTGTCTTTTTATACTACATGGCTGGATGCCTTCTGGACAGACCTCATACATTTAGAACTCTGTCATGTAATAATTTTTTGCTTTAACCATCAAAAATACTCTAGAAAATTCAAGAGGAAAAAAACCCTATTGTATTTATGCATATTTTTGCTTATTGTATCCTTTCTTCCTTCCTGATAGTCTATTTTTTAATAATTTCCTTTCTGTTTAGAGAACTTCCTTTAACCATTCTTCGGAGTGGGTCTGTTGATTATAAACCCTCTTACTTTTTTTTTTTTAGCTAAAAATAAATTCCTTTATATTTCTGAAGAATATTTTTGCTAGGTATGAGTTTCTGGGTTGATAGTTCTTTCCTTTCAGTATGTGAAAAATATTATACCACTTCATCTGGCCCTTATATTTTCTGTTATTATTCAAAAATTAATTCTTCAGTATGTGTAAAGTATCATTTTTTTTCTGACTGCTTCCAGTACTTTGTTTTTAGTTTTCAGATGTCTAAATATGATATCCTGGCATGAGTTTCTTTGGATTTATCCTGTTGTGTCTGTTCAGCTATTGAAGGTTTACATCTCTTGCCAAATTTGGGAAGTTTTCAGCCATTCTTTCTTAGCATACTTTTTTTAACACTTCCCTCTTATTCCTTTTTTTGGGATTTGATGAAATGAACATTAGATCTTTGACTATTGTCCCAAAGGTCCCTGATTCTTTTTTAACTTTTTCTCTGTTGTTCAGATTGAGTAATGTTTTTTTCCTACCTTCCAGTTTAATAATTTTTCTCTCCCCTCCATTCAGCTCTTCAGCCCATCCACTAATATTTTAAGTTTTGTTATTGTACTTTTTAGTTCTAAAATTTCCACTTGATTCTTTATATGTTATACTTCCTTGCTGATACTTTCTACTTGTTTGTTGAGACTATTTTGTTGTTTTGGTTACTTCTTTTGTAATTGTACCTTAAAGCATTTTTATCATGGTTACTTTAAAATCTTTAATTTGACCATTTCTATCAGTGTTGAGATCTATTGATTGTTCTTTTTTTGCATTCATCTTGAGATCTTCTTGGGCTTGGTATGATCAGTGGTTTTTAATGAAAATCTAAACATTTTCATATTATGTTATGAGATTTAAAAAATTTACCTAAGCCTTCTGTGTTTAGCTAGCTTTGTCTAACACTAATTTGGCAGGGGAGACAGGGGAGTCACTTTATTACTTGTAGGTGGAGATAGAAGTCCAAATTCCCCACTCAGAGTCTCTTTTTCTAATTATTATTTTTTAAATCTTCACCCAATATATTTTTGATGTGAGAGAGAGAGAGAAACATTGATGTGAGAAAGAAACATTGATCAGTTGCCTCCAGGAGCACCCTGAGTGGGGATTGAACCTGCAACCTATATATGTGCCCTGGCCGGGGATGGAACCCGTAACCTTTTTGATGTGCACGAGGATGCTCCAACTAACCAGGGCTCAGAGTCTCTTAAATCACAGGTAAGGCCTCCTTGTTTCTGCTAGGCAGAGAAGTTCTGTCTCCCATGGGGTCTCTATGGATACTATGGTAAGAGCTAGCCTCATTACTGTTGCAAGATAGGTTGTTTGGCTAGTTTAGAATGATTAATGTCTAAAATTCTTGATATGATCCTCCTTTTCTGGTCTTTTGGATAGAGACAGCAGGTTTTAACTGGGGATTTTTTTTGTCTGGTTTCTTTGTCATTTTGGGGTTGTTGGCTCCTTTTGCTTCATGTCCAGCATATAGGAGGCAAAATTAAACCTGCAAACTTGCCACCATATTGTTATATGACACTGAAGTTCCTAACTAGTTTATTTTCTTTTCTCCAACTTTAAGAGTCTTCTTCTGTTTGCTTTATAGGTTATACATACTGTTTTTTAGTTATATTACTGGAAGGCAGGGAAAAGTATGCCTATTGTGTCTCCCTGGAAGTGACATTGCTAAAACTCTCATTTTCCCCCCTCTTTCCTGTGGGAGGTAATATAGAATTACAGAGTTAATTCTGGGGCATATTTTTTCAGTGACTTTCTTTACTTTGGAAGGTCAGTGTTTTCAGATGGCAAAATAGGCTTGCTTAAATTGGTGTCAGGAGTCTTATGATGTACCCTCTTCAACTTAATATTCTTTAAGAGAGATGCCTCTTGGTCCACTGATGGATAAGGGCATTGGTTTAGTTAAACCAATACCTTGGCTAATCTAACAGTCTGGGATTAGATTTTGAAATGTATTAAAAGATATATTATCAGAATATTAGTTGTATTATATTCAAAATCATGGAATCTTTAAGTTTCAAGGAAGCTTAGCAATTATCTAGCTGGATTTCCCATCTATTTCAAATCCTTGACTGGTGAAGATTCATGCACTGCTTAAGCCCTTCCAGTGATTCCTTAGACAGTCATATGGAGTGATCAAGGGTATACAGGGAAGCTTGCAGGCCAGAAGAAGTGAGGTGAGCATAGGGGCAACTGAGTAGAGATAAAGAAGATATAGTGATGATCCACATGCAGGTATGGTGAATTAAATCTAATAGCTCTGGATATGATTTCCAGTCCTTTATATACCTTTTTTATTCATTTTACCATTTGTATGTTATAAAGTGTTTTGTTGGCTGTTGAACTGAGTATATTGTTACTCTATTTTTCAATGTTGCCCACCTTCTTCTTCATATTTTTTAATATTCATAGTTGAGAATAATTTATTATAATCTGATAATAAATCAAAATTATTATATATAGACAACTTCATGCTATATGATTAATTATATGACTTATTGGGGGATAATTCTTGTCAACAGTGAGCTGATGGAAGAACTGAAGATTTTAATGTCATAGCAACACAACATTAAAGAGTCTTGTTTGTTTACATGCCTTATAATAATGGAAAATGACATACTACAATTATGATATAAAAGCCACTACAAAGTCTTTGGTGCCAAGTATTTAAAAATATTCTGTGTCCCTTACTCTGAAATGAGGGAAATCATTGGATTTTTTCAGCTGTCCTAGATTAAAATTTAGCTACTGAAGCCTGAGACATAGATACTATACTCTCTCTTCTTTACTTCACACAACTCAGATCTGAAATTTCTGCAGTTAAGACTTATTCACATGAGAGCTCAGCATGGATGGACCTACAGAACATTATGCTAAGTGAAATAAGCCAGTCAGAGAAAGACTGGTACCATATGATTTCACTCATACATGGAATCTAATGAACACACTGAACTAATAAGCACAATAGAGACAGACTCATAGATAGAGAGCAGGATGACAGCTATGGGGGCTTAGAGAGTGGAGGGAGGGAGTAAAAAGGAAAAAGGACTCATAGACATGGACAACAGTATGGTGATTGTGGATGGGGATAAATTGGGATAAATTGTAATGGAAATGGTAATGGAAAATAT
Organism: Desmodus rotundus; assembly: GCF_022682495.2. Lineage (NCBI taxonomy): Eukaryota > Metazoa > Chordata > Mammalia > Chiroptera > Phyllostomidae > Desmodus > Desmodus rotundus. The sequence continues at coordinate 40,290,877 of NC_071387.1, read as the reverse complement.
ACAATTAAAAAAGAGCTCTGTAGGTCTAATCAGTGGAAATTTCTTGGGGCTTCTCATAATATATTTTAGTATGGGTAGGCTTGTTTGAAAGGCTCAAAGGTGGAAAAGACAAAAATGTTAATATTACATGAATTTAATTATCATTAAAGTGGGCACATTGCATGGTTTATTGGGGATAATTCCAGTTTATAACTGTTGTCTTGGTATAATTATTAATAGTGTGTCTTTCACTCTCAAAGTATCCTTATTTAGACAATAAATTATATAGTCACCTAGTTATTATTCTTTGTGTGTGTGTTTGTTCTTTGTTTTTGCCAGCCACAGATCCCATGAAAAACATCCAACACTTGAATAATGAGACTTATAATAAGCTTCTGATCATTTTATCACTTATGTGTACTGTGAGATGTTCTCTCTGTGTGTGTATGTGTGTGGTATGCATCTCAAGTTTGATTGCTTAGCTGTTATGTGGAATGAGGAAGAAAAATTTCATAAACACATTTGAATCAGAGGAGCCCCTAGAATCTATTTCCCCTACTGTCTACATAAAAGGGAGACTGGATAATAACAGAATTTATCAACAACAGGTATTATTAACTGTTTTTGGTGTCACAGACCCTTTAACAGTCTAGAGAGCCCATAGAGCTCTTTTCATAATTGTGTTGAAAATACATACAATAGAATTCATAGGATTTCAAAGGCTACCGTTGTATTGAAATGCTGCTATGAATATTAAAAATGTGTGATACAGTAATATATGCCCTTTATGAATACATTGAACAACAAGATCTATCAGCAGATCTAATAACAGCTCTAATTTCAAAGAGGAAATAAACAAAAATGATATTTTGAGATATGCAACAATTGTGATGTGAAAATACATGTAATTTCATTGGTGACAAAGTCACACATTATGCCAATGCTGGTGTGCTCTGTACAAAGTGCTAAATTACAGCTGGAGGGTAATGACAATGAAGAAGCAATAGTTTTTCCACCCAAATTCTCAGATCCCCTGAATTATATCAAGTGACCTCTTGACTGGGGGTGGGGTGTCTATGGACTCTAGGTTAAATACCACTGCCCTAAAATAATATTAATTAAATTTAAGGAAGGTAAATTATTTGTCATACCTTTTTAATTGCTGAGGCAGCAAAACAATAAAGTAAAAGCATGCTTCTTGGTAGAGCAAATAAAATCAGGTATCTTTACAGAAAACCTCTTTATGTGCATTCAGTTTTATAAATGTCTGCTTTTCTATCACAAACACTGCAAATTATGTAAAATGTCCTCCATTTTAAAATAAAACTATGGAGGAAACATCTCTCCATTTTACTCTATGATACCATTCTCTCCATTCAGATCTCAGTGGTTCATGAGCTTGAGAGACTCTGTTTTCACATAGTAACAGATGACATCATTCAGCCAATCATTCTGGTCATTCATTGGATCAGTGGATCGTAAGTGTTCTTGTAAACTTATGTGGATTTTTCCCCTTCTCAGAGTTAGGGTTATGCCCAGCATAAGCACCAGTCACATTGCTCAGTGCAGGGGTGTGTTCTCAAGGTCTAGGAGAAACAGAAGTAGTAAGGATGGTTACCAGGTTACTAAAGACAGCCAGAGGTCCATGTTGAACGGGGGATTAAAAATGTAAGTGTCTGGAAAGATGAAATTATAGGTTGGAAAGGGAAGTCTAACACAAGGTCTGGTGACAGCTGCAAGTTGGTAACAGATGTGACTGGAGGTGTATAGAGATCATCGTGATTGGGTCCTGAAGACAGTGGTGCCAGGATCCACTGCTGATAAAAGTACTGTTTCAAGTAGCTGTGTGCAATGTTTTCATATCACTTATCTGTATTCTAAGCCATTGTTATTACCAGGCCCACATACTTGCCCTTAGATCTGGAATGCATTCCGTAAAGTGACAGCTGATGTTGGGTGGGCAATAAGCAAAATAAGTGAAACAGCACCTGGTTCCTTCCCATTTGCCTCTTTCTTTCCTAGTCTGGTCTGTTTCTGGGTTTGATCATAAGCCTGATCTTCCTCTAGACCAGGAACGTCAAACTCATTTTCTCTGGGGGCCACATCAGCCTCACTGTTGCCTTCAAAGGGCCTAATGTAATTCAACTCCTCAACAGTTAAGGAGTAGTTACATTTATACAGTCCTAAAATTATTTTGGCCCTTTGAAGACAACTGTGAGGCTGATGTGGCCCCCAGTGAAAATGAGTTTGACAACCCTGCACTAGACCGAGAATGGAACTGGGACAAGTCTGGTCAGGGCATGAGGCCTACAATTATGGATAATTTCAGATGAATCACCTTCCCTCACATTCCAATACACAGAAGAAACCCCATTGCTTCTCTGGGCTTAACATTGAAGTCAGGACACCCTTCTAAATATTCTTCATGTGGTGGTCCCCTCCCTGTTCCAGACCTGCCTGAATTCCCCAAGAAGAAGGAAAGCCGTTTTGGGCCGCAGGATGTGAGAGCATGAGCGTAAGAGAGTGGGTGTGAAAGGCTCACGATCATGCCATCATTATGACCCATCTGTATTATGCGACCCAGGGCCTTTTTAAGTTTCTGTGAAGGCTTCATATTTGGCTATTTCTCTCACCACCACATGCATGAAAGTAAGACAGGAACAAGGATCAAAAACAGTTTTAGCATAAGGTGTTTCTGCCATAAATAAAAAGGCAGAAAAATCCCCTTGTGTTCTGCCGTGATGGGAAACAGCTTCCAGCAGCAGGGACGACAAAAGCCTGGAGAGGGGCTCAGGTATTACAAGGTCAGAATATGCCAGGGGATAGGGGGTGCAGGACAGCTAGACGAGGAGTCCAGTGCCCACTCTTCCCTTCCTTAGGCTTGAGAACAATGCAGGAAAAAGAAAGGAGAAGCAAAGTAGGGAAGTGGGCCGTCCTGAAGAAAAATGGGGGGAGGGTGAAAAGCAGTTCCCAGTTGCCGATAGATTTCAGTTCATCATTGTTGATTTTGGACTAAAACCTTCTTTCCAGCCAAGCAGTCAGGCATAGGTGAATTTATCAGATGTGATTTTTATCAGAACCCACCGTATGAGGCGGCCAGCAGTCACCGCGGGACTCCCGTGCGGTGCCTGTGATTGGCTCTGACACATCCAGCCAAAAGGGCTCTTATTCCAAGAACGATCTTCTTTTTTAGATGGTATTGAGTTGGGACTGATTTTGATAGCCAGTTTCAGTCAAGAATCATAAAGTTATTGCACATTTAAAACCGTCGGTATGAGAATCATTCTCTCCCTTTTTTCTCTTCCTCATCATTTCACAAGGCTGCAAGGTTACAGAAAGGTCTAATCAATTGTCAAACTCTCTTTTATCACCAAGAAGGTAGTAAAAAAAAAAAAAAAACACAACTAACTGCCCTACTGGAGGGAGTTCTTTGACTACACAGCACCCTTTTCCACATACAATGCTGCCGTGATTAATGTCCTCCCACCTCAGACCTTGTTAAAACCTGTTCTCTCAAGCAGCCTGGTGGAGCACAGTGAGAGCAGGGCCGAGGTTGCATAAATCAACGCGTTCTCACAGCCCCCAGGATATCCATTATAGATGCCAGCTGGATGGCTGGAAGATAGAGAAAAATGAATATTGTATCCTGTGGCCTTTTGCCTCTAATGACCACTTTTCAACATTTTTGAAGGCATGATTAAATTTTGATAACTGGGGAAGTCACTCTGAGCAGGCTGAAATAGAGATAAATTGACGGAGGGTCTGACATCTCAGTGGAGAGCAGGCAACTAATTAGTGTGTGAAGCGCACTCTGAAAGAGATGTAAAAAGGAGGCAGGTTTAATCAGAGGAGCTGCTGAGGTACAGGAATAGTCAGGGATAATTGCGGCCTAGGTAGAAATCACAGGCTCAATGAGCGGCTTTTTCTGTCCGCTTGATTGGCAGCCGATGACCTAGTGGCCGGCACCCTTGAACCCTTACAACAGTAACAGCCTTGTCAAAGCAATTTGCTCACAGCTCTCCGTGACCAGTTATTTCAGCCTCTGAGTTGGGACACCCAGTCGGAAAGGGCACTCTGCTCCCCTGGCTGGCTGGGAGCTGGGCGGAACAGCCTCATTATTCTTGATGACTTTACTTTTGAACCTCGCTGCCCTTTCTGCCCCCCAACCCTCCATAGCCCACTCACACTTAGGCATGCTCCCAGGACGGCTTCTGTGAAGCTACCGTGTCGGGGCCATTTGCCTGTTCATTTGGGGAGGAGGGGAATGCAGGGGCAGGAGGCCATGTATGGGAACTGAGGGAGTGCCAAGAGGGGCAGAGGAGAAACCACAAGAGGACTTGTCGCTGGAGGAATGGCTTTCCCTAGTTGCCTCCTTTTTATGCCACAGGGCAAGCTGGGCAAACCCTAACTAGGAGCCCTGAGGCAGCCTAGTTAAGCTCTCCCCACCCCCTTTCAAGACTGGCTGGGAGATGCCTACATGCATTCATTGCATTTTATTCAAGTAACCTACTAGGATTTTGTTTATTGCTAACAGGGTGTTTTGTGGCTTAGACTTGTGTTTAGGAGGGTCACCTTTTTTGTCCCCTAGAGCTGCATTTGCAACTAAAACATTATTTTCTCCCTTTGTTATGTTGTTTATGGGGAAAAGGTGGCTAGATGGAGGAACCAGGAGTGCATAGAAATGGGTGGGAAGCAGCCAGGAAGGAGACTGGTGTACAAGCTTCATTTTTTTAGAGTGGGTAAATTAGTGTTTCTGGTTCTTCCTCTTTTTCTTTTTTTTCCCTCTTTCCTCCCCCTCTCCATTTTGACTTAGAGCTTACTCGTTTCTCTTTTTAAATGTACCCGTCACCTGAACTTGGAAAAATGCCCCCAAACAGGATGGTGGATGTGATTTATATTTGTAGTGGTAGCTTATAATTGCAGAGAAGCCTACATTTAGAATTATCTTTTTAACATGAAATTCCCTCCCCCGACCCACATAAAAATGAAGACTGGTTGTAACAGTATCTACTTACATTCCTTGACTGTCCTGGTCCTTTTATATTTGCTATGGAACGTGGCCAATAGGAGCCTCTGTGGCTTGTACCACTCGCGGCTGCCTGCTGGGTGGAAATGATTGGTTCCCTGGGCTCACCTCCTTATAGCACAGAATGTCAAATGGAGAAGCTGCTCCAGTCAAAACTTATGGGATCCTCCTCTCAGTCCCATTGTCCTTCAGGCCTGGCCCTCTAAGTGAAGACTAGGTGATGTTCTCTCATCACCTAACCCAAGGCTTTCTCAGGAAGCTGGAAGGTTAGGGGCCCCGTGTTCCCGTACCCAAAGTGACACCTGGCTTCCGAAGTTCTGATCCCTAGGAGTTGGTACCTGTCATTTTCTACTTAGTGTACTGGCATTGCTTATAGTAACAACATGGTAATTTACATTTCCACCCTCCTCCATAGCTCAGTTTGTAAGAGCCACGCAGAATGACATAACAGGGATAAACCAAAAGGCGATAGTACCTGGACTATAGGCGCTCTCAACTCCTAGATAAATGAGTACAATGCATCATAATAAATAAGGTAGTAAGAACACCCAGGGATGCTGTGGGAGAACAGAAGGAGTCTGAATTTTGCCTTGGTAGTGGAGGAATGCTTCACAGAAAATTGGGTACCTGAAGGATGAGTAGCAGTTTAGCAGGCAAAGATAGAATGGAAGTGAATTTCTGGCAGACAAAAGAGGATTCGTAACATCCTGAAAGGGTACTGTGTATTCAGTGAACACATGGCCTTGGCCCAGGCACCCCAAGGAACATCACCAATAGTCAGAGAGCAGCCAGGTTACAAGAAATCTAGAAGGAGGTAGAGACCCTGTCTAAATCCATTTTAGCACAAAAGCTTGTGTAATAGCTGGCACACAGTAGGTGCTTAATAAATGTTAACAAATGAGAAGAAGAACAAATGAATAAGGAACCTGGATGTTAATAGGGAGTCTTATGATATTTTTAACGTAAGGAATGTAACTTACGGATAACATGGAGCATGGTCCACCTTTCGGGGAATACAAATGAAAAGAAGGCCAGGTGAAATAGACCAGGAGAAGGGAGACCGGAAGGACTGAGGCAAAACCATATCCTCAGGAATGTGAAGGAGGGCCCAGATCTGAGATGTTTCTGGGACGAACCTATGATGCTCACTTGGATATAGGGGGTAAGTTGAGTAAAAGAATCCTGAGATGCTTCTAGGATGTGTGCTTGGGTTAAGTAGAAGTAGTATGGCATAGCATAGGCAGTTGTGGAAAAGAGCTAAAACTAAATAGGAAGGAGCAGTTATACAGTCCTGCCAGGCACCAATGCATCGGGGAGGGAGGTGGGAGGGTGACAATAAGGCTTGTCACCAGCATGTACCCCAGAGGCCCCTCTGTGGTCCTGTGTGTGTGTTCATTTGAGCTGGGCATCTCAGCATCCATTGGTATGTTATGAAATTTTCTTAAGTATATAAAAATATTTTTCCTTGAGTTTTAATATTGTTACTGTGATCCTCTCTCTGTTCATCTTATGAGAATGTTGAGTGGATTGCCATTGGATTATGTAGATTATGTGGAGCGGGGTATAATTTATTAAAAGTAATGGAAAAAAGAATAGCAGTATACCGAAGCTGACACTAAGGAGAATGGTACATATGTGCATTATAACATTTATTTCTTTAAAAATATATTGCTTAGCATGTGCCAAGTATTTGTCTAAATGTTTTACAGACATCAACTAATTAATTAATTTTTTTGAATGTTTCCATGAGGAAGATGTCATAATTATGTGCGTTACAGACGTGGAAAATGAGGTGCAGAGATGATGTTAAGTTACTTCTCTCACTGCCACAGTAGCATCAGCTGCGACCTCTATCACGTCATATAATTACTTCTTTTCTTGAGGTAGCCTGATTGAGATCTATTCTCTCAGCAAGTTTGATGTTTATAATACAGTGTTGTCTATAATGACCACATTGTACCTTAGGTCTCCAGGACTTCTTTACCTACTTGTGGCAAATTGTACCCCTTACACAGTAGCTCCCAAGCCCCACCACACAGCCGTACGGATAGTAGGCAGAAGAGCCCAGATGTGAGCCCAACATTGTCTCCAAAGCCCCTGCACCTACCTGGCTTCTCTTGTTAAACTGGGTCCTGTTTGGATAAAGTCCAATTTAGGAAGCGGTGAGAGGCCAGGCCTGAAGAGAACCACATCCAAATGATGTCACCATTGTAAATAGTTCTTTAAGCATAGACACAATGTTAAACATTAGGGAAGATTCATTTGCAGTAACTATTGAGGGCATGTGTAGTGTTATTTGTAGTCTTTTGAATTCATTCATATCTGATGCAATGTTTAGTGTTTTGCACATGCAAAATCATGAGAACCATTGATTTGCACCCAAAGATCAAACACTCCCCACTCCCCAGGGTACACAATTAGATCTGGGGGGCATGGAGTGCAAATAGTGTAGATCTGTGAGGCTGAGGTAGGACTCCAAAAGCAGGTCAAGATCTCTTCTGTTTGGTGCAAGTGCTTGCTGCATCTCTCTGGAGGCTTCAGGGCCACCCAGTCACGAAGAGGAGATTCTAGAGTCAGACCACCTGGGATCAAACCCTCCCTCTCCTCTCACCAATCATGAGACCTCGAGGAAGTTACTCATCACCTCTGTGTCTCAGTTTCCTCACCCATGAAATGGGGATAATAAAGGTTTGAGTTGATGCATGTTTAGAACAAGCGTTCAGTATGCGTCTGCTTTTATTAATCAGCCAAGAGCACTGCAGAAATCAGTCCATCACCTCCAGGCCCCACTGACTTACCTCTTTCTCTGTCGTGTCCCCACAGCATTTGTTTGAACTGTTGACACAGCAAAAATGAGGTACTCAGGAACCGTGGGGGTCCATGGTCCATTCCTCAAACAAGTCTGCAGGTGTAAATGAAGTGGGGTGTTCAGACAGAGGCCTTCACTTGACACCCTCCTTCCCAACTATGCTCACTGTGCCCACACTTAAAACAAGGAGCAAAAAAGAAAAAAACAACCACCCAGAAAATGGCTGGCATATGAGACATTTAAAAAGTGCCTGTATAGCTTTAATCCTCTGGTTTTCAGAACATGAGTAAACCCTTTACTATTTCAAAAACATACATATAGATGGACCTGGAGGACATTATGTTGAGTGAGGTAAGTCAGAGAAAGACAAATACTGTGTGATCTCACTTACATGTGGAAACTAAAACAGCCAACCTTATAAAAACAGAATAGAGTGGTGGTTACTAGGGGCTGAGTGGAGGGGGACTTGGGGCGATATTGTTAAAGGGTGTAGCTTGCAGCTAGGAGATAAAGGCGTCCTGGAGACTCAGTGCACAGCACAGCGATGACCGCAAGAGTACTGTGTCGCAGACATCGGATTTGCTAGGAGAACCCATCTGGATTATTCCCAGGTCAAGAAAAGAAATGGCAATTATGTGATGTGGCGGAGGTGTTAGCTGGTGCTACAGTAGCAATCATTGCTGTACATAAATGTATCAAATCAACATGTTGTACACCTTACACAGCCATGCCAATTATATCTCAATTATAAATAAAATAAGAACATAATCTCTTTCAATGATCATAACTCTGTAAGTCAGTGTTATTTTCATTCTGTTTCTTATTGTACTTCACATGCACCAAAATTCATGTGGCTGATGGCACACTGTCATCATAGCCCATACACAGCTGTCTTCTTTTTCTCTTTGTTGTTGAAGCTGCATGCCTGGGGCAAAGGGTCGCCCCGATGTGCCTAAAGCAGGGCAGGATTGTCGTCACTGGAATTTTTTAGATTGCAAGGACGTGGAGTTTAGTAACAAGAAGACCTGCCTTTTGGTCAGTGTTACTATTGCTGTAAATTCCGTACAGACGAGGCATCCGTTGGTGCCTGAGCCCGGGCCCTCCCCTTGCTGTACCACTGACGAACACACACAGGGGCCACAACCATCCACTCAGTTAACATTATCTGCATACACCCTCTAGTAACCACCACGCAGAGTGAGATATACAATGTTTTTAACACCTCAGAAGTTCCCTTCATGTTTCTCTACATCAACACTTGCCCCATGCCCAAATGAGAGGTAATTACTATTCTGACTTCTGTTAAGTTGGCTTAGCCTTGAACTTGGTTTAAATGGGAACATATAGTGCTTACTCTTTTGGGTAAGGCTTTTCTTTTTTTTTAACTTCTAAAGCTATTTTGTACTTTTTAAAAAGATTTTATTTATTTTTTGAGAGAAGGGAAGAGAGGCAGGAAAAGAGGGAAAGAAATATCAATGTGAAAGAGAAATAAACACTGATTGGTTGCCTCTTGCATGTGATGCCCTGACTGGGGACCAAACCTATAACCCTGGCATGTGCACTGACTGGGAATTGAACCTGTGACCTTTTGCCTTGCTGGATGATGCCTAGCCAACTGAGTCACGCTGGTCAGGGCAAGGCTTCTTTTGCTTAATGTTGTATTTACGTTTATGCAAGGTGTTACAGATGGTGGTAGAATGTTCTGTGTTGCTGCTGTGTAGTAGTAGTAGTATATGACTCTACATCAATTTATCCATTCACAGATGGGTGTTGAGTTGTTTCCATTGTTTTGGCTACTCTGAGTGAAGCATCTATGAATGTTCTGTACGCAATATGCTCTCAGTTTCTGTGAGAATATACACAGGGTTGATGTTCTGGGGCTATCCATCTGGCATGGAGGGTTGGTTTAACTCTGGTAGATTCTGACACACTCTTTCCCATAGTGGTTGTGCCAGCACAGCCCACTTTTATTTATTTAATTAATTGTTTTAATAATTTAAAAAGTATCTACAAACCCACCACTAGTGGAGAAACTCATCAGAAAGAGGTTTAATGCTTGTGTGTATCAAACATCTAGAAAGTGCCACGAGTGTGAGTGACACTTGTGTCTTTTGAATCCAAGGACAGCTGTCTCCCTGTGACAGCTTCTTTATGTAACAACTCTTTTTTTTTTTGGCAGCATATTATGCTTTATTATTTCTTTTTTTACTTTATTTATTTAAATTTTTATTGTTATTCAGTTACAGTCATCTGCATTTTCTCCCCATCCCTCCACCCCACCCCAGCCAATCCCACCTCCCTTTCCCACCTCTACCCTCCCCCTTGATTTTGTCCATGTGTCCTTTATAGTAGTTCCTGTAAACCCCTCTGCCCACTATCCCCTCCCTACTCCCCTCTGGCTATTGTTACATTGTTCTTAATTTCAATGTCTCTGGTTATATTTTATGTAACAACTCTTGTAAAACCATTGAGTTATCTGTAAGCAGAGAAGGTACTGACTTGTAAAGCCTTCACCAGGACAACACAGGGAGAAAACAAATTCTAGTCTTGGCCAGAAAAAAATGTGCATCTGGCACTTTTGCCACAGAACTTGCTAGCAGACAGCGAAATGCCTGTTGGACATGGATTCTGGCCTAATTTCTGGCACAGCCTGCCTATACTTTGGCATCCTAGAGTCAAGATTTCATGTGCCCACAGGGCCAGTGCGTGGAATCCTTGCCCAGGTCTCCTTGTCTTCACCACTGAAGGTTTCCTTCCTTTAAAAAAGATAACCTACACCCTTGCTACCAATGTGTGGTCCACAGGACAGTGGTGAGTCTTCAATGGGAGCCCAATGGGAATGCAGAATCTCGGGCCCTGTGCCAGACCTTCAAACACTGCATTTCAACAAGATCCCCAGGTAACTTCTAAGTTCATCCAATTTTGAGGAGCCCTGATTTGTACAGTTGCACTTTAGAAGTCTCTTCCTCTTGTGTTGGGGTCTTCAGGAATGTGACTTTTCATCCTTGAGTCTCAGTTTTCCAGTCTGAAAAGTAGGGCAATTATATGTACTTTGCTTGGTGGTAATAAGGACTAAAAGACATAAAAGTCTAAAAGCAACAACAATTCCAGAAAAATGTTCATGTTCAGCCAAGTGACAGCTGCTCTTCGTAGAGGTATTTTCAAGCAGGGTGGGCCCCTCTAACTTTCTCAGTGGTAGAATGTAAGCCTTTAACTCTCATAAACACTCTGCACCCAAGCCCAGTCCTCCCCTTACCTGCGCCAGCACTGCAAGAGAATTAATTGTCTGCAAATGTCAGGCCCGAGTCGGAGCTATCTGTGGAAGTTGCCCAAGCATGAGGGCCAAGCTCCAGGCCTGCCTTAGCTGATGCTCTTTGCTGACTGCTCCCTGAAAGCCACAGAACTTAACTTGAAAATGGAGAGCTGCAGCAATGAAATAAAAAGAGCAAAACGCCTGCTAGGATAATAAGCAGGTTTTCTAAGGGAAGTTTGTTCTATAAAAGGACAGAGACATTCATGGGAGAAGAGGAGGGAAAAGGGTTGGGAGACGGGAGACATGACATGTCAGAAAGGCTTGTGTATAAATATTGCTCATAGGCAAATTAAGGATTTTTAAAAAATAGGCAAGGAGAGATCTTCCCAGCTGAGCTGTCTTGAAAAATGAGATGTCCCTGAAGTAGAAGTTAGTATGTTTTTCTTGGTTGAATAGGAAAAATATGTTTGATTGGGGAAATGTCTTTAACAATGATAATTACATGGGTACCTGAAATATTACCTTCCTGGTCATTTTCTGCAGGGTTAATATCAGTGGAACATATTTAAAAATATGAGTTTTATTTAATGGCCTTTTCTCTTTTTTCCTGGTACTAGTTTTCACGGCATGATTTCTGACTTTGGTGTCAGATTATACAGGAAAGCAGTTTAGAAGGTGCAGGTGATAAAAACAGGCCCAGTCAATTTTTACAGGGCCAGCGGCAGTGATGACTTAATTGCCACCTTGGTGAAAAGGCTGTGATCCTTATGCTAAATTATTTAAGAAATAGCTTTCAATGTACGTTCTCAGAATTCCGTCCAGTCTCTCGGCATTTCAGGTAGCACCAACAGTTTGGGTGTGGAAAGGCCGAAGAATGGAAAAGTTCACGGCTAATCTGCAGGGCAGGATGTCACCAGCTCAGGGGAGCCGGGATGTTGGGGGCGGGGCGGGCAGAGGGAAGTGCAGACTGTGTACACGTGGACAGTCAATCCATCTGGGAAGCCGGCGAGCATGGTGGTGTTTTAAATGGAGCATTGTGTCTCCCGTCCTGATGACATATTCAATTATGCAGGATCATATTATTTCCCACCCTTTGGGATTTAAAAAAAAAAAGTCATTGAAACTTGGAGAAATCCTTCTCAATACAAGCAAAGGAAAATTCTGTGACTGGGATGATAATGATGTCTTTCACAATCTCTGACAGGTAAATTATGAACATTTGCAGGAAAACTTGGGAGCACAATGTTAACCTGAAATAAGTTCAGACCATCTATGGGGCTTCTGTTTTTATAAATCAGTGTCAAACTGTAGGGAGGTAGGGAAGCTACAGCTTCTTTTTTCAGAAGTCAATGACTTTAGCCTTTATCTTACAGATAGTGCTAATAAGGACAAGTAATGAGGTCAGATTAGGACATGGTACTTCCTAGGGACAGGGATCCTTATGGGACAGCATTTCTCAGGGGTCTGTCTCCCCTACAGCTTTCAAGGTGGGGTAGATGATTTTTGCTTATTGTGTACATCAATTTCCAGCTGATAATATTTTCAAAACTATAAATTTTCTAATACTTAATCACAACCATAGGAAAGTTATATCAAATTATTGTTACAAAGTTACAACAAATTATTGCTGCCCCCAACTTGGGAGATTTTGAATTTCATTTCCTGGGGGGAAAAGCCCCATTGAGTTTTGAGTTCAATGCCTTAGACACTTGGCCATCACAACCTCAGGTCAGTCAGAAAAAGTTAAAAACCACACGATTTCACTCATAGGTGGGATATAAAACTGAAAGTAACAAATGAACAAACAAGAAAAACAAACAAAAACTCAGAGGCATAGACAACAGTACGGTGGTTACCAGAGGGAAGGGGGTGGGGAGGTAGGAAAGGCTAAAGGGGCCAAATAACAAGGGGTCAGGCACAACATTCATACAGTTATTTATTCATGCAGCCACTTACGCATCCTGCCGTTTAGCAACATTTACTGAGTGCATTCACATGCAATGTGCTGTAAGTTCTATGAGGCAGAGGAAATACAATAGTAAGTAAGTGTACACAATAACGTTGAAATGAACTCACAGTAACTATTGTTACTGGCACTTTATATGCAGTGTGTCATATAATTCTCACAATAACCTTATGGGAGAAGTACAGCTTTCTCTCCGTTTACAGATGTAAAATCTGATGACTGGAGGAGCGAAGTGTTTTGCCTCTAAATTTACATAGTGGTGAAACGGAAATTTGAACCTGTAATTGCTAGACCCTATAGTGTGTGCTGTTTACTGTCCAATTCTTACTACACAGCCCAAGTTGGGAGACACACATACAATTACAATACAATTTAGTATGTATAGCATAATAGAGATAATATAAAAATCATGGAAAGAGATGATTTTAAGTCTGACTACAGGTTGGAAGAGCAGGTAATTCTTTGAAGGATGTACCCTTGAAGAATGAGTAGGACAGGTAGGGAGGTGAGAAGGTAATATACAAAGTAAATGAGCATGAAAACTTAAGGAAATGGTACAAAAATGTTGTTAATAGAGCATAAGGTACAGAGGAGATGATGGCTGGAGAGATTGAGAAATCAATAGGAAAAGAGGGACAAGAATTTGGAAAGCTGCAAACAGCAAGAGCAGAGGCTAGAAAGCTATCCTTAAAAAGTGGTGGGAAATCAGAAATGGGAAGTTAATTGATTTGCATTTTAGAAAGTTCTCTCTAGAAGCATTTTCCAAGTTAAATCAGACAAGGCCAGTTGGGAGACTTGGAGCACAATATGAGGGGATGTGGTACAAAAGAATACTTTTGAGTTTGTCTACAAATACTACCCCATAGGGGAAAATACCGCCCCCCGGGTGAATTCAGAGCAGCACAGAGTGGGGCAGGGGCACAGGATATCAGGGGTGCCTGCTTTGTATCAGGGACTATTGACTTTGAGCCCGTATGTACTGATCTTTTATGTGTTTCTTAATTTCATGGGGCAGGGATATTTGTGTTCTAAATGAGTGGTCTACCTTTGGTGCTGACTGGCGTGGCTGGCCAATTTTGGCTGTTGCTCAGCAGCTATTGATGGATAATTTCTTTTTCATCAGAGCCTTGCTGTTCTGGCTACCCCTTGTGTATTAGTAAGTGCCCCGTTCCTACCAATTAACCCCAAAGATAACAGAAGCAAACTAACATGTAATTCAATAGAATCTTTGCAATATTTAAAAGTACTAATATTAAGGATTTTGTTGGGTTATTCAACATTCAATTAAAAAGCCTCAAGTGTTTAATTTAGAATTTTCCATAGGACAGGTATTGTTTGTTAATTAGTTAATTAAGTAACAAATGATTATTGAAAGCATGCGTTAGGATTAAGCAAGCTGCATGAGAGATAAAGTTATCTCTAAGGCAATTAGCTCACTGTAATTTTAATGATAAATGTATAATTAAACTCTTATTCTGAAGAGATTGTTTAGAATGTTTTTTTGCAAGCATTAAACAGGCATGTAACAAGATATTTACTTATATAACAAGCAAAATGTAATTCTAATTCTTATTACGCCTCAGCCAATGTGTTCAAATGATACCTAATTTGCTAAAAGCAAAAATTTGCAAGTATTAGTACTTAAAAACATAATCCATTAAAAGCTTATGTAACTAACTTAATTATACTACAACTAGATTTATCCCTAAGCCTGTTTATTTCACCTCAGACAATTCCATCTGAGGCTTTCAAATGTATTATGACTTAATAACCAACATTTATACATTTATGTATTCAACACTTGAGGGGATTACTAGCACATCACAGTACAAAAACCCTTCCTCCCTGTTTTAGTGCCAACTTGTCAAGAGAGAAGTACATTCCCTTCTTGGATGTCTAGAACCTACCACAATTCCTGGCACATGGTACTTCGTAAATGTCTGTTAAATTAATTTGAGTGAGCAGAATCAGGAAGTCTAGATGTTTCTTGAAGTATATAATTCTGTTTATGGCCCTTTTACTACAATCCCCTGGCTTCTATCCTTGTACATGCTGTTCTTCTGTATGTTTTGTTCTCTCCAGCCAGCGGCCTGGTTGAGTAGGGCTCCGGAAATTGTTTCTCCAGGGAACTAGCATGGACTGCAGGTGCAGTGGGAATTGCAATAATGATGATAATCATAATCATAATCATAATCAATACCTGCAAACATTTATTTAGTGCATATTATTTACCAGGCACAAAGAGAAACTCTTTCATTGATTATTGCAGTTTAGATTGTTAATAATGCTATGAAGTAGATCCTACTCTTATCTTTGTATTTCAGTTGAGGAAACTGAGGCTTAGAGCAGTTACATATTTTCCCAAGATCACACAGGTAGTAAGTAGTGGAACCAGGATATAATCCCAGGGATGGTGAAGCCAGAGCCCATTCTTGCCTGAGACTGTGATCTCTTGAAGCAGATTCTGAGATGGAGTTACTTGTACAGCTGGTTTATGAGAGCACACACTCAGTGGAAACCCATAACGGAGGGACCCTAGCAGAGTAGGGCAGGGGAAGAAGCTAGGCAAAGAGGTGACCTCAGTCTGATGTACAGAGACTCTGGAATATAAGTAATAGCAAGGAGTAGTCCCATCTTCAGGCATGGGAAAGGAATTTGAACCCTAGAACCTGTCTCTAATGGGCTGTCACCTACCCCTGGGGAAGAAGGCATAACTTTACAGGTATGTTCTGATGAGAGTAGGTCATTTTGGCAGAGGCCAGTGTCTGGGACAAATTTTTTTCTTAGCTGTTGCAACCAATGCTCAAAAAAGCAGAGACGATGGGTGCACCAGGCAGCTATGACAGATCGGGGCAGGGTACCAGTAAGCATCTGCTGCAGAACTTGATTCCATTATGGTTCTCCTAACTTCCAAGCTCCAATGAAGAACACAGAATTTTAGTCAAGCACACTAGGTTTTTACCCTGATGTATATTTTTTCTAGCTTACTGGCTTTGGGGAAATTGCTTTAAAATCCTGAGTCTCATTTTCATCATCTGTAAAGTGGGAATTTTACTATTACTAGTCTCATGGGATTGTTTGGGAGATTAAATTGAGAATGTCTTTGAATGCATTTTGTAAACTTGTTGGGAACCACCCTGCCTGGTTTTAGATGCTGTAACCCCCCATGGCTAAGGCTGAGGGAGAGACCTTGGGACCCTAAGCCACTAAGGAGACAAAGCTTATCTCCCTGGCAGGGGCGCTGCCTCTGCCCCCTTTACTTCACCCTGCCTGGCCCTGAGCAGATGACTGGTTAAGATTGCTCAAGAGAGGGACGACCTCAGACAGGCACGGTCATGAAGGGGCCTTCAGGGAAGGACTTGGGGGACTATAGAAAGAGGGGATGATGGACTGTTGGCCCTCAGCTTTGACATAGCCTGAGTCCTCATTCTGTCTGCAAGACCTTTCCTAATCTCTTGGCTGCCTTACTTCCCCTGCCTGACTTAAGCCTGAAACAATGCTGGAGGTGAGTGCAGCCCTGTTCTGGAAAGGGCAGGTTCCCTGGGGCGATCAGGCTTAAGAAAGAATACTTAAAATCCTGTGAAACCTGCTTTGCTGATACCCTCAATTTAAATGATAAGGGTCCAAGCATGAAATGAATGTTTCCCCAAAGCTTTATGGGCCTTTAGCTATCTTGCCCTGACTCAAAATAAGCCCTCAGAGTTCTGTGAATGTTATCTATTGTTTGGGCATTACTTACTGCCTGACAATGATTGATTAGCTTTACATATATACACCCTTAATTCCTATGCAAATAAACCCAATAAAAGCCCATTGAGGAATAGGCTCCTGGCCCCTCTCCTTTGAGAGATCGGCTACATTTCCTCCCCCAGCAGTTGACTTATTCTCATCCTCGGCAGCCAGGGGGGTGGGGGTGGGGGTGGGGGGTTCTGTGGGCAGAGCCCCCTCCACATAAATAAAGCAGAACTTGAATGTAGCTTGTATATTGTGTTTGACATCCCCAGGGGCAGCCAGTGGGTGGCAGCCATAAATCTATGGAAGTCCTGGTTTAGGTGACAAGTTTGTTAAAGATGTCATTGTCATCAGCACAAGGCCAATAATGTAGAAGAGGGGAATAAAAAGACTGGGAAGAAACTGAACTTGACAGGAGGAGGGTTGGCCATTTACAATCTTTTAAGATTCCTGCTGAATTTTGCTAAAACCTAATTAACAGGTGCAAAAACTGAGGTTCAGAAAAATTAACCTACCTAAGTTCCACAGCAAGTAAATGGCAAGCCTTGGATTCCAACTCAGGTCATGTGAAGCCTAATTTCACTAAATTTTTCAGTAATCCCATACTCCTTTCCTGCCTTCAGCATTGGCAAGCCCAGTATTGAGATCTACCTTCTCCTGCTCTCTTGACCCTGTGAGTCTCGTCCTGCATCTCAAGAAATTCTCATCCTCAACATTTCGTGCCTTAGCTCTTTCTCCTGAACTATAATCATAAATTCTGAGTAGTGGAGGAGAGAAAAACAACTTCTGGTTTCTGTTTGGCTTACAATCAGCACTTACTCCTAAGACACATTTGTAGCCTTATTTGAAGCTTGAAGAGGCAAACAAGTTCATGGTAAAACCATGCTCAGTGGAAGTCAGCGTGGAAAACTAACTAGCTGCATAGAACTGAAGCCTAAATGAAAGGCCATAAAGCCAGCTGATGCGAAGCATATGGATTTCAGTAGAAGGCCAATCATTTGTGAAGGAAAGGAATTTAATTTTTCAGGGGGATCTAATTTTCCCCCAGAGAACATCATGCAGGCAATAGCCAAATAGCCGTTAGCTGTTAATTTGCAAAAACATTCTTTCTAAGAAAAGCACTTAGAAAGTGATTGCTTCTGACTGATAAATAACTAAATTTTCTCACTCTCTTTCTCTCTCTTTCTCATATCATGTATGGGGGGGACCCCCCCCCAAAAAAAATCCCAGAATTATCTTCTGAAAGGCAGCCCTTGTGGTAAAGGCTTTCCCCACTAGGTAGTGTTCCAGGAACCCATTGTATCAGTGTACCAGCTGGCGCTGTTATGAGAGGCAGCATTCGGCTTCAGTGAACTTTTTTAAAAGACTCTTTCAACTGTCTGCCCATTCCTGATGGGAGATTTACGAGCTCACCCGCTCACACCGCAATGAGTGTTCAGCAGTTTTTGACCAAAAGCAGCATGACCTCATGCCCCACCCTCCCTATTCACCCACTCTTACCCTGAGTGACTTTTTTTTTTTTTAATTTCCCTGGATGAAAAATGTCTTCAAAGGGAAATATTTTGCAGATGTGGAAGAGGTGAAACAAAAAACGGCAGAAACACAAAAATGTATCAAAATCGACAAGTTCAAAAACTGTTTTGAGCAGTGGAAACAACGTCTTGATAGGTGTATTGCATCAGTGGAGAGTACTTTGAAGGTGAGGGAAGTTTAAACATGTAAGAATAAATACACACTTCTTTACAATTAAATTCCATTTTGGGGTCACTCCCCGTAATTATGTTTAGATAACAATTTTGAGTGTCTCCAATGTTGTTCATCGATGTCCTGATGAAGTGTGAAATGGACAGACCATTTGTGTTTTTCCTCTTTTTCTGCCTTTGCTCATAAAGCAGAAATACTTCTTTTAACAGGGAAATCTCAATGACCTTAATTGTGTTTCATGGACATTCCTTCATCGATCATTAGCAAAAGGTAATGTTTAGACCATTTACAACCATTCTTTGAGGGGCGAGACCACTTCTCCTCCTGAGGCCGTACAACGGACACACGTAACTGAACAAAACTGGGGTTCTTCTAGGAAGAAGAAAGAGAATAGATTATGAATAATCAACCAGCAAAGTATACAGTATAACAAAATGATATGATATATTAAAATATGTTATATTTTTATCCTTTTATTAATTAGTTAGAATTTTCAGAAGAGGGAGAAGTTCTGTAACATGCTTCCTCAAATCCCCAACACCAATCTACAGAGGCCTTTCTTCTTTGCGAGAATGAATGTGTCCTAAAGCTGGAGGCCATGAAAGCAACTGTGGAGGCACCTTGCTCGGGGATTTCCGTGCGGCATGGTATCCACCATGAGTGATTTTGTAAGTGTTAGAAACTCTCCTTTGGCAAAGGGAAGACATTAAACCTCTTTTAATTGGCTGGTCGAGGAGCACAGGATTTGGAATTAGGCAAATCAGTACTTGAATTTTTGCCCAGTAATTTTTTTTGTGTTAAATCATGGTTCACTTATTAGATGGAGGTCATAGCTTCTCACTCATAGATTTGTTTTGAAGTTTCAGTGGGATAAAATATTTGAAAAATACTTCATGCCCAACGGGAAGGTAATGCTGTCAGTACACATAGGTTGTAGACATGAGAGGGGGCTACGGATGGTGGGGACATCATGGGCCTGGATGCAGGAAAAATGCAGCCCATCACTTAGATGACATGAACTGGTATTGGAGGCCCTGATGGCGGCACAAGGCTTGGGCAGAAGAAAACTACCATTTGAGGCAAGCTCAGTTCTGTCATGGTTTTGCTGTGAGGTCTGGAAACGATCAATCGACCTCAGGATTTCGTCATGTTGGCTGTGATAGTTACTGCCCAACTTTATGAAAGAGTATGCAAAGACAGTTCTAGGGGTTGAGCTTTCAGCTAGTCTGTACACTGAATCAGACATGATGGAAGAATATGTGAAAGTAATAATATTTATAAGCATGTATTTGTACTTTGAAAAAGTAATCTGCGAAGCAATGTATTATGAAATTTATTACACAATGTGTTTGAATATTACTCTGAGTGCTTAGAAGGGAAGGGAACACTCATGTCCAGGGGTTCATGACTGATGGCCGCCCTGCAGGAGGCATCATAATCTTCCCTTTTCCTTTTCCTTTCCTTTTCCAGGATGCTGTGATTACAAGGCCACTGTTTCAACTAAGCAGTGGATCCCACATGTCTTAGAACTTGGAATCTCTTTGTACTGAGGAGACAGCATCCTGAGCATAAGGAACATGTTAAAATTAAAGTTTGGGCTTAGAGTTATTTAACTCATGACATATTATTTTGAAAAGCTCATAGTTTGACTTTGAGCAAACACAACTAGGCTTAATTATTTTAAAATCCATCTTTTTAGAGGATTTTCATCCCCAGACTATTGCCACGCTTGGTGTGATGGCAAGAGTTATTTTAAGTTCTTTAAGGCATACTTAACTGATGCTCTAAGCCAAACTTTTGGTTTGGCAGCTCCAAATAATCTATCTTCACAAAGCATTTTTAATAGCACTGTGAAAATCTCTTCTCCCTGAGAGTCAAAGTGTCCCGCATAAACAATAGAACAACACGGAGGCCCGGCCTGCTAAACAAACAGCAATGATAAATTCCAATATTTCCCAATGTCACTACTTGCTTAATAGGGTGTAAGCAATCAAAGCGACCTGAAGCTGTTCTCTAATTATTTTCATTAACTGTTCAAATCTGAGTTTTTCATGATGCTGGTTATGAAGAGTAAAAGTAAATCAAGTGACACTACTAATAGTATAATTATTAAATTATACTATTAATAATTTTCAATTAAAAACAAGCTAGAAAATGAACTGCTGGCTCAGCCCCATTGTTCCAGGATATGTCCTCCCTTTTCATTAACACAAGACCCAGTTAAATGAATGAGTGTAATTTGGCTCTTGAACATACGAAAAGGTTTTCCCAGGGCTCAAAAGATTTCTGGTTGGAATCTCTCAATATTGACCAATACTTCCTACCTTTTTGTTCCTTTATCCTCTTTCTCTTGTGTCCTCACCATCTTTTATTTTTGTGTAATGTGGGGCTTTGTAGGAGAAACAAGTTAGGCTGGGAAGGGGGAAGTAATCAGTACCAGCAAAGAAGGCATTCCGGAACTGAAAACTCAGGAATGAATAAGTCCCCTGGCAAGGACAAGTGAATTTGTGACCCAATGTTATTCTTCTACTGTGGAAAGGATAAATGTGGGCAGAACACAGAGAGAAAGGTTATCTAGCACCCACTGGCCTTGTGTCTTACAGCGTTTTTGTTGTAGTGTGTACTTGCTTCCTGAATTTCAGCTGAGGGAAAACGTCCATGGAGTTGGTTTATACCAAGGCATGATAACCAATGACTATAGGCTCATTGAAGAATAAACGTCCTCGCCCTGACAGTGTGACTCAGTTGGAGCGTCGTCCCATAAACCAAAGGGTCACAAGTTTGATTTCCAGTTGGGGCACAAGCCTGGGTTGCAGGTTCATCCCCGGTTAGGGGGTGTTCAGGAGGCAACCGATCAGTGTTTCTCTTTCACATCGATCTTTCTCTCTCTCTCTTGCCCCCCCCTCTCCCCCATCTCTAAAATCAATGATCATGTCCTGAGGTGAGGTTAAAAAAAAATAAGAGTTCCATTATATTATGATATCATGCCTAAAACATTTAGAGACCACTGGTGAGATCTCAGTGTTGAGCTTCCATATTATTGCATACTCTAGAAATGCCTGCAAATATATTTTTTTGATTATTGAATAAAATTTTCTATAATTTGCATCATTACTGTAAGATTATGTATATGAAAGAAGAATGGAAAGGCAACTACGAAGGTGATACTGAACGGTTTTTGTTGTTGCAAACAGAGAAAAATCTCTCCTTCCCCCAGTTACTCAACTTTTAACAATTCCATAATAATGATTTCTTTTACAACAAAAAGAACTAGTAAAACAAGTGAGTATGGATGTTTGAAAGATAGAGTCCCAAGTGGAGCTGAGCCACATTAGCCGTCAACGACTGGCAGGGCATCTGGGGCCATACAAACTATAGTAGGCATGCAATAGAGGTTAAAGTGGTAGGAGGCGATAATGCCCTCATCCGTTCTTCTTTCTTTCTCTAAAGAAATTTATGGTGGGAGCAAGACAATTAGAAATCTGGATTGTTGTCTAAATTCTAGTAGGAATTCTCAGTCTGCTCTGTGTGGAGTCACTTGAGCGGTAAAGATACAACGAAACTAAACCTAATACCTTCACAATCCTACTCCACTTAGGTCGGAATGACTATTCAGGGTCAAGAAGTTCTTGAAAAGTGATAACTGGTCTTGGTTGGGCTTTTTCTTCTTTCTACTCTCAGAGAAGGTAACTATATGCCATTATCTCCGCCGTCCCCCTCCACAGCCTAGGCGCCATGGCGTACGTACTTCAGCATATTCTCCAATTAAGCCAGAACTCTACCCAGAATCCTTTAAACTGCCAAACAATTGGAAAACACAAGCTATCCCATCCTAGCCCCCAAATTCTTTCCAAGCCTCATTTCTTCCCCAAGCAGTTCTTTCCTGAAAAAAGGGGGTATGCAGCAGTGAACTATAGGTGTGTATTTTTAACAGTATTCCAAGGGTAGTGTTTTTTCCTACCAAGACGCAAATTTTGATCTTCATGTTTTAATATGTAATTTATCTCACATATTTAGAGATTCTCCATGTTGATGATTAAATAGCAAGTGGTCTATTATACTTATTTGGAAGAGAAAAGAATTTGAATTTAATATTCTAAAAATACAAGCAACTATTTGATCCGTAAGGCAATACAGACCATTGCGTACGTGCACATTTTTAAAAATTCCATCCTTTGAAATCCTAGTTGAAAATGTCAAAGTGGAGCTGCAATGAGCCTCATCGGAACAGGAGAAAGCCCCCAACCTCACTAATAAAACTTTCAGATTTTTTGATTGAATGCCATTTGAAATTACCCTCATCACGTTAACGTGCAGTAGGTAGCATGCAGTCGGGCTGCCTCTCGACATGACCCTATTAGAGATTGCCACTTGTGAGGAAATCTATTCAAAGGCAGAGGCTGTATTAAGCTGGATACCAGGTCAAATGACACTATTTGGGGGAAAAATGGAGAGGTACTTCAGCCTAATGATTTGTGAAAAGTTAAGTAACAACAAATTCCATGAATATGAAATTGTGGAAAGAATGCTCTCATCACTGCTTTTATCCCTCAGCACTCTGTGCAGACGGTAGCCGTGAGGAATTAGAAATAGCACCTGCTGGTGCGCCTGTCTCCCTCTGAAATGATGCTTTTTAAGAATGTAATTTTAGAGCATTTAAGATGGGAAGGAGAAATTTCAGTGTGGGGTTCTTAAAGGTTTTTTTTTTTTTTTTAGTCAGTAAGAGAGGATGGTAGGAAGTGCTATGTGAGTATTCTGACATTTCCTACCTGCTTT
The DNA here is from genome assembly GCF_022682495.2 of Desmodus rotundus. Lineage (NCBI taxonomy): Eukaryota > Metazoa > Chordata > Mammalia > Chiroptera > Phyllostomidae > Desmodus > Desmodus rotundus. The sequence goes on along the minus strand of NC_071387.1, from coordinate 40,267,632 downwards.
TGCTTCCAACAACCTTTGTATATTCATGCAACTGCTGTGGAGAACTTTGACAGTTCTGGCTGGAAGCTGTGGAAATCTCAGGAAAAAGCAAACTCAGTTTCTGCATTAATAACTGGTAGAAATAGATCAGAGATCCTCTCTAATTTATATTTGGTTTTTGGAAGGTTAATTTTTATAAACTTTTTGCTGGACTATAATAAGTATTAATATAACAGTGAAAGATATAATATTATATAATGTATTTTAAAGTATAATATAACAGAAAAGTATGCCTATAATAAATATATGACAAACTGAATTTTCATCCTGAACACACGCCAGTATAAAGCCATAAGATCAAGAAATAGCAACCCAGAAGAAGCTTCTCTCATGCCCCCTTCCAGCCTCTGCTCCCTCCCAAGAATAATCACTTTTTTGTCTTCTAGATTCTTTTTGCCTTTTGTTTACTTACTCAAAGCAGAATCCTACACCTGATGTTATAAGATTCACCCATAATTATCTGCTTTATTTTAATTTATTCATTTGCATTGTTGTATATTTTTTCACTATGTGATTACACAATTTGTCTATTTTTGATGGGTGTTTAGGCTATTGTTTTGGTTCCTACAAGCAGTGTGGCTTTGAACATTCTTGCACGGATCTTCTGAAGTAACATAGACACATGTTTCCGTTGGGTGTACACCAACAAGTGGTCTCCCTGGGTCATAGGGCTCGGAGAAGTTCATCTTGAGTCAATATTGCCAAGCGGATCTCCAGCGTGGTTGCTTGTTACTCTCTGCAGGCAGTGAATGCACGCCCCAGTGGCTTCACATTCTCACCGTACTTGGCAGGCATGTGCAGCTGCTAGGAGTTCCGGAGACTCTCGGGGACAGAGCTGTTTTCTCGTTCATCTCAGCATTCAGAGCACGGAGCCCAGTGACGGCACTTGGTTAGGTTCCCAGATTACTTTCAGCCCTAACAGTAGATGGGTCTGTGAGCAGAGGGACAGCTGAAGCAAAACTGAAGTCTCTGTGGAATCAAGAAGCCAGATCCTGAAGGAAAGGGAGACACTGGCTGCCTGTTACACTTCCTTGCGTTGGTCTTTATGAGGAGCTGCCAGTTCTAGAGGACCATCTATTAGGACACGTCTAGTGAAAACTGATCCAGCTCATAGAAGTTTCCTCTCACTGCCAATATGGGAACAGATTTTCGTTTTATAGTTATTTAATTTTACAGCACCAACCCAGATGTGCCAAAAGGCAATTCTCTTTACTATTCTATATTTGCTCTCAAGTCAACATGCACACCATTGCTGGAAAACTCTCTGTCCCCTTCAGGGAAACTCAGGTAGTTTTGGCTTAAAACCCTGTCTCTTTCATGTAACTATTCAGTTAAACTGAAAATTTGCCCTCTACTTCAGCTTCCCTTCTCCCAAGACATGACCGGTTTTTCCCAGGGGATATTGGAAGAATAGTGTCTGGTTGCTTCCTGGACTGTCTTGGTCACAATAGCTTTCAAGACGGGTGTCTGATCTGCCTGGACTCTAACCGTGGTTCCTGATGTAGCCTCCAGTTACAAGGCCCACAAGCTCCGAATCTTCAGCTCAAACCCGGGATGCTGTCCTTTGAAGCACTTCCCTCCACCATTGCTACACCCTGTGCATTAGGTTGCCCCCAGCCCCATGCATATCTCATGGATTTCCTCATTTAGAGACATGACATTTTCGAAGGGTGAGCTCTGGGAAGCGCAGCACTAACTCCGCTGCTCTGAGATCCCCCCAAGCCCACACTGGATGCCTCTCTCAGTCTGCCCTCCTGTATGTGTCCAAGAAGAGTTTGGGTGTAGAGTTGGTGGAGGTCTCTTAAGACAAGCACCAGCTTCTTTATCCCAGTTTCTCTGTCAGAATCTTCTTTCTTGCCTGCTGGTTGAAAACTTATTTCCTTTTGGGGTGGGGATGTGTAAATTGCTTCACTCACGGTGAATGTTTTTCTGCAATGTGTGGTTTATTTTTTTTAACACGAGCTCTATGTCCTGTCTTCTAAGTTTGGTTATTGATATTTAGATTTGTTTTGGAAATTCTAATGAGCCATGACCCCCTTTTCTATCAGTAAAGCCTGACTCCTGCCCAACTAAGGTATGTATCCCTCAGATTTTATCTTCTGTGGCTTTGAGGACTATAGTTATTTAAGTGACACTTGGCCCTTGCTAGTATCGACCCTTCCTCTGAGTTCAATGCCTCTATAAAGCTATCAGTGGTGGAAATATAAAGCTGCTTGAATGGTGGAAAGATGCTTGAATGGTGGAAATATAGGGATGAGGGCAACTGGAGCACACAGCTTTATATCCATTCACAGCCCCCACTACCTCGTGGAGCTGCCTGCAGTCTGTATATCGGAGGGGATACTCTGGAAAACCAGAGGACTCGTTTGCTCAGGAGGCCTTTCAACTTCACCAAGTAACGATATCACTTTTTATTTTTTTAAGAATGTGAAAATAACAAGCTAAACATTAAGCAAGTTCACTAAAATGTGTGGGCCCCTTTTCAAGAATATGTTATGAAATTTCCATGAAAATTTCCATTTTACAAAGACTTTTTTTTTTTTTTTGCCAGAGCCCCAAATGAGGTATTAATGTTGTGGCAGGATGTCCCAGTTTATGCCTCAGGGAGGTAGTAAGAATATTTAGAATATTTTCTCCACGTTGAAGCAGCAAAACCCAGTTATACCCCGCAAGCTCATCTTAAATGTAGCCCCTTCTTTGTTCACACCCAGGGTCAAGGAGGTTAAGTCAGCCTGGGTTTCCAGGTTTGCTTGGATGTCAGAAGAAATTCTCCTTTGGCAGAGATATGCACCAAAGGGCTAATAAAAAGCATTTTGATTGGCCGCTTTCTCTTGATGTCTTGAAATTTATATTTTATTATGATCAAAGAATGAGAGTATGTCTGCGTATATCAGGCCCAAGGGATGACATTCCTAATTTTGCTGTTTCCTTTATCTTCGCAGTGAATCACATCCACTCAGTAACACACCCTTTGTTTGTACTTCACAAGGGCGAATACCTTCTGATTTGGTGTCACAGTAATTTTCTATAGATATTTACCAGAAATACATTTGCCCCTCAGCCCAAAGCAGTATGTTTATTTACTCACGACTTCTTTCATTCATTATATTTATTTATAACATATTAAATGAGCACAAGAGTATGTGGAAATGAATGAACATGCCCCCTGTGCTGAGTTAAGCTCACTATTCAGCGGTGCAGACAGACCTATAGACACAAAGTACAGTGAAGTGTCACTGGTGTTGGGATAAATGAAGTACAATGAGGCAAAAACATAAGAGTTGTTTTCCATATTGGGTAATGTTCAGATTTTTTCTTAAAAAAATGGCATGAATTGGATTTACAGGCAAATACAATGGAGAGGTTAGTCTCGGTAGGAAGCACAACAGAAGCTGAGCTGTGGAATTATGGAGCCACATAACAACATCTCCAGTGACCCATGAGGATGCTTAGAGTGTGGCGTAGAGGAGCTGATAACTTGAGAAGAACGGCGGAGGTTCCACAAGTCCAGATGGTGGAGTTGGTGTGCCAGGCTGATGAGGTATTTCAGCTTGTAATTTGGTCATGGATATGGGTGGAGGATGTGATCACTTACATGTCTCAGTTGCAATCTCCAAACTGAGAGGCTTAAGCAACACAAATTTATTTCTCTCAATTTTGGAGGCTACAAGTCTAGATGAAGGTATTGGCAGGTTTGGTTTCCTCCGAGATCTCTTCCCTTGATGACCACCGTTTTGCAGGTGACTGCCTACCCTTAGTGTCTTCAGCTGGCCTTTCCTCTGTGTGTGCATCCCTGGTGTTCCTTAGAGTGTCCCTGTGAGTGTCCTAATCTCCTCTTATAAGGACACCAGTCACACTGAGTAAAGACCATTCCTGGAGGCCTCATTTTAACTTAGTTACCCATTTGGAGTAACTGTCTTCAAATGTAGTCACTTTCTAAGGTACTGGGGTTCATGACTTCAACATATAAATTTGGAGGGATACTCACCCCAAAATTTATTATCAGCCCATAAGAGACACTGTTAATTTTTTTCAACATTATAAAAACTTAACATGAGGACTACGTTGGATCTATAGAATTCTGAGGTTGCTAGTTTGGGTGAAAAGAAATAACAGGTGCATTCAATGAGATAAATAATTCAGAAATGAAGCAAGTTTGTTGGGGGGAGGAGGGAACAGGTGATTACTTCATTTCTGACTAGGTGGAATTTCAGGCAGTAAGATTTTTGAGAGAAGTCCAGTATATAGTCGGGGAGGTGAAGACGAAGTTGTGTAATACTTTAGATATTACTTATATTTAATAATTTTCCCTAATAATTTTATTGAGCTTCTTCTGATAAATGATCAGCAAGCAATTTTGCATTGGAATGAAAGGTTTTCTTGAAGGAAGGAGGAAAACCACAAATCTTTATAATATTTAAGGAAATGTTTGCTTCCACTAATTCTTATTGCTTTGGAGAAGCTCTTGAAACTACCTCCCCTCAGTTTCTCATGACATATTTTATCACACACACTGATAATTAAAATATATATCTTTTATTATTGCAGTGAATAATGTTACTGTGTTAGCAGACACTTCATTAGAATGAATGAAACTAACCCACAATGATGGGGAATTTCAGTATCGGAGAAGTTCCTAAAATTTGACAAGCAAAACCTTTTGAAATAGCAAACGTTACCAAAAAGGCCTGACTACTTGTCACAGATGGATGCCTTCCCAAAGGTGACTTTGGTAAACAAAGCCGCCTTTGAACTACAAGACAGAACAAGTGTCAGAGAAACAATATTATTTTCAAGGGAAAGGTGTGTGATGGGCAGAAAGTTTCAATTTTGTTGAAGGGCAACACCGATATTATTTTGTGATAAGTAATAATTGTAGGTAAATGCGTAAACTGTTACAGAATGTCACAATATAATTTTTATATAAATAAACCAATGTCTTATTTGTTATATTTCTCCCAGCTAGTTCATATACTTCAGAATAATTAATGGTTACCAACCAGGGCAATTTGCCTCCTCCCCTCAGGGAGTATCTGGAGATATGGCAATATCTGGAGATTTTTTTTGTTCCAACATGGGGGGAGATGGGAGGTTTGGGGGTGATTGTTTCTGGCGTCTAGTAGGTAGAGGCGACGGATGCTGCTTAACATCTGGCGGTGCCCTGGCAGCAGCCCTACTAGAAAGAATTATCCAGCTGAGATGTCAGTAGTGCAGAGGCTGAGAAATCCTGGGTTCATAACAAAACAATGGCATTTGCCTTGAAAAGTGAAGAACCAGTCCTCTGAGTTGACTTTCAAGTTTGGGTCAAATTCCTCTCTGAGGAAGTCAGTCCCTGCTGCAGTGAGGGTGGTGCGGGTGCGTATGGTGGGTGCCCGTGTTGGCTCGCTTGTTTGTAACCTGGGTTATTGTTGTTTTGAATTAACTGCATTTCATAACTTACACATCTGGGCTTAGATGCACTTAAGCTATATCAGCACTTTATTTTTAATTGTATTTTTGCACATATGTACATTTAAACAATGAGATTGTAACAAATCCTAAAACCCACTATGGTTCTTAGAATGGAAATTCAGAACTCCACTGAAACTGAATGCCCGTATAAATTATTGAGTCTTGAATGACTACGTAGACCTAGTGTCTATAAACTCAGTCTCTTTCTCTTTTTTTAATAGGACGCATAAATGGGGTACATTTATAAATTGCATTATTATCTATAAATCATTTTTATACATTTTCCATTTAATGCATATAAATCCAGTGTCAGTTAGTATTATCAATACCTTTTTAAAAATGAAAAGAATGGCTCGTAGACAAGAAAAACTTGCCTAGCTATTCAGGTCATATTAACTTTAAAATAAAATCAAAGTCATTTATTTATTGGAATTCAACACATATGTATTAGGCTCCCACAGTGTGCCAGGTACTGTGATGAAATACTGTGCTAGGTTCTGAAGACACAGCCACAGTCCCATGAGAAAAACTTTGGCATTTTAGGATTAGAATTTGGGTTCTTTGAGGAATCCCAGAACCAGAAAAAGATTTATATTTAATATGATATTAACAGCATAATACTATTCACTCTCACAGAGTTTAAGAGGTAGAAATAGCCATGGGGCACAGCAGACAATTAATTAAAGTATATCCTTAAAGTATAAGAAGTTACAAAATTCTGAATTCAAATGTCATATTTTTATACCTAATTATCTCTTTTTCTGACTCCACTGGCTGGGGATTATGGATCAACAACAGAGACAGTTATATTTATAATCATATACATCTAAAGAATTATAACTTATCTGACCTTGAAAGACCTTTGAAATACACTATTTCATATTCCTCTGGGTCAGAGGGACCAAGCCACTCCTCAAGCCAGAGCCAATGACTAGGAGAGTGAAAACACAAAATAAAACAAAGTGTCCTGACTCCCAGATAGGTTGACTTTTCTACCAAATTTCTTATCTGCCTGTCCCACAGAGCTGCATGTCTGATGGCAAGTAGGGTGACCAAAACTGAGACTCTCCCAGCTGTCAGGGACTCTCAGTTTCAGCACCCTATGTCTCATGGTGGGGACTCTGCAGCCCCAGCAAACGGGGCAACTAGTCTCCCTAAATTGACAAGATGCGTAGACGGATTTGTTACGGGGGTTCCTTCCTGCGAGTATCGCCTTATGGTACTTCAGCTTGCTCAGGTATTTTCTGTGTGACCGTCGATGGCCAGGAATGGAAATATGCCCACGGTCAGAGTTTTGTAAGATATGAGAAAGTAACACAAGGAGTCATGGCTGTAAATAGTAGGAGATATTGCAACATCTCACTTATATTTGAGATATGTTTTCAGTGACGGATAAAGGTCATTTACTAAACACGTCCCAATAATACCAGAAACAAGATCCCAGTCTATTCTTAAGCATAAGTCTTTGAGATAATTGGACCTATTTATGAAGAGAATTAGAATTAGCTGCCGAACTTTATAAAATTCCACTTTAAGTCTCTAAGTACCTAGAAGAGAGACATGTTTTCATTAAAATTAAAATGTGAAAAATTTCCTTCTTGATTTAAAATAGTAATATTGAAAGTATTTACCTGAGAATCCTAAGAATTTTCACCTCACAATCAGGTACCGCTTTGTACAGAAGAGAGTGGCTGCAATACAAAAGTCTGGCAATAACAATTGTTGGTGGGGAATTGGAGAAATTTGAACTCTCATGGATTGCTGCTAGGAAAGTGAAATGGTGCGGCCATTTTGCAAAATACTTTGGAAGTTTCTTAAAATGCTACACAGAGATATTTCATGTCACCTCAGCAATGTGCTCCTGGGTATCTACCCAAGAGAAATAAAAATTCATATTTACACAAAGACTTGCATGTGAATGTTCATAGCAACATTGTTCATAACAGCTAGAAAGTAGAAGCAACTCAAATGTTCATTGACTGGTGAGTGGATGAACAAAATGTGACCCATCTATACAATATAATACTATTTGCAATAAGAAGGAACAGAATACTGATACATGCTACAGTCTTCTCAAACCAGAAAAAGCTTTATTCTCAGTGAGGGAAGCCAGAGACAAGAGATCACATAGAGCATGACCTCATTTATATCAAATGTCCCCAAAAGGCATTTCTAGAAAAAACAAAAGGTAGATTAGTTATTGCCTGAGGCTGGAGGCGTGAATGAGGAGTGACTGCAAGAGGCTACAAGGTCTCTTTCTGGGGTGATAAAAATCTTCTAAAATTAAATTGTGGTGATGGTTGCACAACTCTGTAAATTTGTTAAAAATTGTTAAATTGTGTATGTAAAACTGGCAAATTTTATGATATGGAACAAAACAATATACCTTAATACAGCTATTTTTAAAAAAGGAAGTATGTTCACTTCAAATCACTTCCCTTGAAACAACATAGAACCAAAAAGGACAACATAGCTTAAAAAACCAAGATAATTTGATGTTGTATGTGGAGGGAAGTCGTGAAGTCCGTATTTCTTTTGTCGCGGTTGTTATTTTGCAGAAAGAATCAAACCTGTGCTAACTGACCTCCTCTGCCCGCGCACATTGAGCGGCATAAATCCCTATTTCTCAGTCTCGCTCTCTTTAGTTCCCTCCCTCTGCCTCATCACCTGGTAACCATTTGGTGGCATTTAGAGCAAGGGTGCAAATGCATTTTCTTTATGGATGTTTGAACAGAGTTTGGGCCTAGCACAATGAGAGGAAAAAATGGAAGGAAATCCTTGTAATAAGATTCATGGACTCTTATTATCCAGAAATAATGACATTGCCCGTCCTTTCCTCCCTCCGCTGAAATCACCTGCACCGAGGGAGAGCGAGGGTGGATTTACAGTCAGACTCACCAGCAGAACAGAACTGGGCTGTCCCAGCCCACCTGCCACAGGCAGAGTGTAGGCAGAAGAGAGAAGAGATTTGTAGTAGGCAGTTGAAAAGGGCAAGAGAGAGGCCAACTGATTTAAACTCTTTTTGTGAGCTTTTTAAAGATGCCTGTCTGCTTACTCCTTCTCATTGAAGTTCAGAGACCAATCTGGCCCCCTCCCAGGCTTTTCCTTCTCTGCCCCTGCCACCGTGGCCCTGACCCACACCCTGGCTCGTTTTCCATTGCAATACCTGCAAGTCAGCCCTTTGCACAAGTTAGGGATCAAACCAGACCTGGCAAATGGAATATATAGGTTATTTACAGATTGTTGCTGAGCAAATTTAATCACTGGCCGGCTGTAACTCTATCATCATTTCCCTTGACGAGAACATCACAGACTTAAATTTTGCAAAGGAGGGAGAAGTGGCCATAATCCAACTATAACAGTAACAGCCAATTCTGCTGTGATGGGAAGAGCGCTGTATTAGTGCCAATACATTAACCAACTTTCCAATTGCAGCGGGGAAACCGATTGTCATTACAATTCCCACAGCACTTCTCCGTGGAGGTAACAGAACTGCTTGAATGAGCCTTCATTTCCAGCTCTGCTGGACTGTGTGTGTGTGTGTGACAGAGAGAGAGAGAGAGAGAAAGGGAGAGTCACTGATTAAAACTCGAGAGTGGGCGTGGAGGGCTAGGCATTTCTGAATCATTCTTTTGCCACTAGTTGCATGATGCTGGGCAAGTCAGTCAGCTACTATAAAACTTGGACTGTATTTGAAAAATAAGAATAATAAAAATAATAATACCCACTAGTGTATTAAATAGGGACACAGATTCTTTAACACTCCTATCAGGAGATGAAACCTGTGTCCCCTCTCCTTGAGTCTAAGTGGGTGCTGTGCCTGCTCTGATTTATAGAATATGGCAGAAGTGACACTGTGGCAATTTCTGGGCACAAGCCTAAAAAGGCTAGCAGCATCTACTTGCTGGCTTGCTGGGGGTCCTAAGGTGCTATTTTAGAAGCCTGACCATGCTAAAGTACCAAGCTGGAGAGGCCATATGTCAGCGTTTCAACCAACTGTCCCAGGAGAGCTCTTGCTTCCAGCCATCCCAGGGCATGAGGCATGTGAAGAAGGCCATCTTGGAGTCTCCAAATAAGCCTGCCCACCAGCCACACAACCCACAGGACCTCAGCTGATCGCACAAGAAGCAGGAGAATTGCCCTGCTGAGCCCTGTTCAGATCCATTGGCCACATATTCATGAGGTGTATTAAATTAGTTGCTGTGTTAAGCTGCTAAATTTTGGGATAATTTCAACAAATAACCATAACACCAACCATGAAACTGTTGAAAAGATTAAGCAGAATAATAAAATTGTTCATTGAAAAATATTTTTAGTGCTATTTTAGTAATGATGATAATACTGAAAAAAGGAACATATTCCAGCTCTGCCTAATATTATAAAAAACTGACCTTTTAAAAAATAGTTTAGAGAGCTAAAATCCTTCCTGACCTATAGGTTTTATCTTGAACAACAGATGAGATGAGGACTTGCCTGGAGTAACTGGAGAGTCACACACATCAGGACAAAGTAAGCATCTGGAGAGTACCTTTAACATACCAGGTGCCACATACACATTTTCTCATTTAATCCTTATAGCAGCCTGATGAGGTGACTACTATGGGTTCATGTCTTACAATAGGCTCAGGAAAGTTGAGTAACTTGGCCAAAGTTCCACAGCTAGGAAGTGACAGAGCCAAAATCTGAACTCACGGCTGTCTGCCGCCAAGGCAGAGAAATAGCATAAATTGAGTTGAGTCTTGGAGGCTACATACGTGTGGAATGAAAGAGAGGAAATCCTGGAGGCATAGTAAGGATGTCTGCACTGGGGATGGTGAGAAGATGAACGGCCGTTGTTTCTGAAGACAGGGGAGAACGAGCTCCAATCAGTGGAATCTTGTTTTCCGGACTTGCATTGATCTCGAGGTCCCCACTTCCCATCCACAAGTCGGCCCTGATGAAGAAGAGTGTGGAAATGGGCCTGGGGAGACAGGCTGGGTGTTAGAAGTCAGGGTGAGGAGGATTGAAAGCTCCAGTGTGGCTTCAGGACTCACTGTTTCTGTTGAAGTCCTACTTTCATCTCCTCTCTTGGCTTTTGGCAAAGCCAACACTAGCAGCGAACAAAGGCTGCTTCCTTCAGTGCCTGAGGGACAGAGCCAGTATCAAAGTTGATGAAGAAACAGGTTGGACTTGTGAGGGTATCTCCTGAATTTCTTCATAGCCTATGACCTAAAATAACCCCCAGATTGAAACTTCTGGCCCATCCTTGTCTTCAGTCCTGGGTGAACAGCAAGACTTCCTGCTGGAGCAGCCTCTCGCAGCTCTGAATTGGGCCCATGCAGTGGGAGGTGTGTGGCTGATGAGGAGAGAATTCCAGGCTCAGGAGCACACCTGCTTACCTCCTGGAACACAGAGCTTCAAGCTGCCCTTGGTTCCTCAAATTGCTTACCTCATCCCTGATGCTCTGACTTGCCACCTTCCCCAAGTACCTGATCTTTGAAAATAGACTCTTGTTGATCTCATCAAATTTTCTTCTCTCCCCTCACTGTCACAAACATGCAAAAAGTAGAAAATACTTGTGCTAGCTCCTCCCTAGTCTTCAGCTTTGGAGCAGTAACTGGCTAACAGCAGCTAAAATGAACGCACAAACAATTCTGAGCAACTGTGTCAACAACAACAACCAGAAAGGAAGGAAGGAAGGAAGGAAGGAAGGAAGACAGACAGGCTAATTGGATTTAATAGCTACTTTCTTAACTTTTTTTTAATCTGAAGACTCTCCTTGTAGGATATCAAAAGAGCCATTTGAAGGAGATGATCTCTGCAATGCTTGTCATCTTGTGTTTGTTGGAGAAATAAATCTACAACACAAAACATTGTTGTTAGTGAAATAACACAAGTATTACAAAGTAAAAATTAGATCTGGACATAAAACCCATTTAAAAGAATGATCATTCAATAGCTCTTGAAAGCAAGCAAGTGGCTACTTCATGTGCGGCATGATGGGAAAACTCATTTGATGGGAGTGAAGACTTGGGTGAAATATCTGGGCTCTGCTTTCTTTTCTGAAATTTTGCTGAAGGTTTCACTCTAGGTTCTACAGTATCTAGTCATGTGTCTGTAACTTATTTCCATAGAGAAGAAAGCCCTTACACTTACTATCTTTTCCCTAATCCATTGAGCTTACTCAGAGTGTTCATTCTCAGCAACAAAAGTCAGCCTATTTGCCTGGTTTTTCCATTTTAGTTGCTCTCCCCCATAAATTCATTTTGCTACTTCCAGAATTATATAATGAAAAGATACAGGTACCACAAGTTCACTTTATACCCATTTTGGGTATATGAGTGAGATTTCTTGGGCCATATTATTATTTTTTTCCTTTCCTCCCAGAATAGCTTTTTGGTGGCAGAAAGGAGATGTAGGGATATTATGATACTATGATGTTTTAAAAATATTTATAGAATTAAATGTGCTCCTTTCTGTAGTTTCTGCTAATGAGGTTTCATTGTGGTCATGGCTGATGTAATGTTTGGGAGAAAGAGTCTGTGACCGACATTCACCCTGTTATCCTTACCTGAAAATACCCGGTTCATAGAATTTTAGAGGTTCCTTTCCAAATCACCAGTCCTCAGTATTACCTAAGAATTATATAGAGGACTAGCATTTATTACATATTTATTTACTAAATTCTAGCAATTCTACGAGGTTTTCATGCATTGATAACTTATTCCTCAGAGCAATCCTATGAGAGAGCTGTTATTAGCATGCCATTTTTTTCAGATGTGACACTGAGGAACAATATGGCTAAATAACTATATCAAGGTCAGGAACTACTGGAATATGGGACCAAGACTTGATGCTAGGCATTCTGGAATCTGTGTCTTGATCTGCCTTAATCACTGTCTTGTTTTCCTTCAAGAACTCAGAAGGAGGAGCCAGCTGTGTTCATCAGATTCTGCCACGGCCAAGCACTCATCTTTGTGTCTGTGCCTTGCTTTATCCAAATTTGGCCCTTGTAGTTCCTGTTATTCGCTCTAAGTGCTGAGAAGTTGCATTAGGGCTAGATTTACATATGTGGAGGTGGCATCATTCCAGAAACCTTCAGTATCTTGTGTCGTGGTAGAGCGAGCCACACTTCTGGGTTTGGGGAGGCCTGCACTGATGGCAGACCCATGCCTTTTGTTCTTGAAAAATAACAAGATAATACTGTCACCGACCATGAAAAAATAAGCATTATTTTGTTAGACTTGCAATACTTTATCTCCCCAATTGCTTTAGACAATAAGCATCTTATTGTCCTTAGTCTATTGCTTTTCACATTCTGTTTTCCCAAGTGCAATACATATTCTCATTCTGCTGGATTCCTCCATATGAATCAGGAATGAGTTATTCTTTCATGAACAAATGAAAAAAAAGATATAATAGACAAGAAAGAACAGAGATAACTTGCCTGTTTGCCCCAATGAACCTCCTTTGGACATCATTTCAGAACTTTGGCTAGGGCAGTGGAAAAAATAAATGAAAACATGAGAGTTTGAGTCATCCTTCTAAGTAAATAATCGTTCCCATTTTTTTATTTTAATCAATCTGTCAGCAAAAAGTCTCCCTTGACCCAGAAATGAAGAATTATATTAGTGATCAGTAAATGCATCACATTCAGGAGGAAAAAATGACATAATGTGCCAGAGAGAACAAAAGTCATCTGAAAATCTAAAGGGGGGTTGGTCAAGGAACTGACTGATTTCATGTGGCCAACATCTCATTCCACCGGCTGAGTCACACGCTCTCCTGGTGGGTGTCAGTGCTGAAAAGACAAGCTTTTCTTAGTGCAAGTATTTCAGAGCCCCATGAACAAAAAAGCCAAGATATTTTTCTACGGTGTTGAGCCCTGTCTAGATTTTGAAATGGTTGTTTAATATTATTTAATAAAGGATGATATCAGAGAACAAAATATGGATTGCTCTTCCATTTTTAGCATTGACAAAGAAAGGACGACTGAACCATATATGCTTACGGGCTCTAGATATAGGGAGACCATGGACTTTGAATAGAAGAGCAAAACTTCCAGGTGTCTGTGTTGTGGGAACAATGATTCGTACCTACATTTGGAAGGTACCTGTCCCTCCAAGAAGACTTGTCGAGGGGCTTATTTGTGGCATTATTTAACTTGTGAAGACAAGGAAAGGAGTGTGACTTTTGAACATACAAGCACTGGTGTTTGGCTGTGATTATACGCTGAGCTCTGCTACTTTCTGTGTTCTTGGATTACTCGGTAAACTCTTTGAGTTTCTTTGTCATTAAAATGGGTATGTTAATATTAATTCATAGGATTGTTGGAAGGGTAAAATAAGCTAGTAAAGTACCTGTCTGTTACATAGCAAGCACTCACTGTTAGTGACAATAATTATTACCATCATCCTGTTACTGTTTCTTACCTGAGAGTCCCCCACTCAAAGATGTCATGCAAGAGCACGGGCAGTTCAGAAGTAACCGCCATTGTCCATCATGTTTTTGCTTTACTTTGCTCTTTTCTGCATGATTTCTCCTCCGTTCCATGATTATGCTCTGTGTCCAGGTCTAGGGCTATTGTAACCCCAGCTGTGAATCTTTGCCAAGGCCTCAGACTTCTCAGAGCCTCAGCTGGCTCATCTGTAACACTTACCCAATGTCCATTCTCAACACATTTAAAAAGGGCTCATATCTTTTTTTTTTTTTCCATCAGCAACTCCAGCACAATTTTTCTGAAAGGGAGGCAGAATAAATCTACCCAGAGGACCATGCATGAAGTGTGGGGGTTACTGAGGAGGCCCCCAAAGTCACTGACCCCATTCCACATTTCGAGTGGCCCAGCAGAATGAGGGTTGGGCTGATCAAATGTGAAGAGGGAGAAAGGGATGCAGGGTGAAGGAAATACAGGCTTAGGCCCATATCTTTGCCTACAGGAAGGAAAAGGGAGGGCGGGAGACTCTCCCCGCACAGAAGGGCTGGAACTACACATTCTTTATGCAGAAGGAAACAGATGAGCCTCTTTCCAAGTGTCTTGTATTAGGAACCCCTCCTAAGTGGTCTTCCATCACGTCTGTTCTATCTTTCCCATTCTGTATTCCAAATTTTGCAGTTCAAACCAAAGTTCTGAATTCTATGTCCTACCTTCGGGGTTCCTGGTTCTGGATTCTTGTTCCTTTTCCATTCTGATTCCTGACCCCAGAACCTTTCCAGTTCCCTTTCCCCAGACTTTCTAGGTGAATTAGGTGGACCTACTGCTGACTTTGCTAATAAAGGGTTTTCCTTTACTTCTTGTGGAAATTCTAGGCTTTTTCCCAGCAGGAGGGATTTGGTTCAGACTATTCAGCAAGTGGGTGGCCCAGTAGAGACCAGGGAATTCTTGAGAGCCTGGTCTGATTTCACCTCTTCCCTTCCCACCCCACCTCTAACCATTAGACACACTGCATTTCAAGCAACTAAGCCAACCTGAGGTTTTCCATGGTGATGGTTCGGGACTAGTGGACCTCAGATGAGGAATCTTACAGAGAAGACATAAAAGGTTGCTGTTCTTCATTCAGAAAAATTAAAGGCTGCTTCCAGCACAGGGGAAGGAGTGGGCGGGGAAGGTGGGAGGTCTCTGGGCAGAGCTAGAAGTAACCCTGTCATCCTTTGGCTCCCCACTGTCTGAGCTGAGCCTAGCCCCCAGAGTCCCCCTAGATCTGAGAAAGAACCAAGACAGCAGAACTGGGAGCTCCTCTGTCCATGGCTGCCCTTAGGGAGGAGGGGAATGAGGTGGAGGCAGCAGCCAACATCACTGAAGAGGTGAAATCTTCAAAGGGATCATGATCTGAGACTCCATGTGTCGCACCAGGGGGACTGTAGTAGACATTTTGGTCCCAGCCCCTCTTCCTCCAAGCAGCATTTCTAGTCTCTTCCCAAGACTGCAGGTCTTTATAGGCCTGGAGATGATGCACAACATAGAGCTTTCCTCTCTGTGAGAAGAAGCTGCCCACTGCCTCCTGGTTCTCCTGCTGCTACTTGATGGCCCGAGCCCAGTTGTTACCCCACTCGATCATAGTTCCTGGCTTAAGCTTGTATGTCCTCAGCTCATAGATGTTGGGACCTGCTCTGGGCCATGGCTCATTCCAGAAGCTGAACTCGAGGAACATCTGGTTTCTCCTGGGCAGCAACATCTGGCTGTGCTCCTTTTGGAACTCCAGATACTCCTTGTTGTTTTTGAGCTTGTTCATGCAGTTCACGAGGGCTGGGTAGCTGCCTGAGAATTGCCACAGGTGTACTGCCTGGTCCTGCTCCTGTACCACATGTTCCACTTGCCCACGAGCAAACAGGGGTAGTAAAAAGGGCTCACATTTTATGTTGCCCTTGAGTCTAACTGAATTTTGTTTTTACAGGAAGTAACTGACTAGTAGTCTCTAATGTGAGAGAATACCCTCAAAGAGTCATCACCCCATTGCCATTGAGAACCACACCCCAGCATGCCAGGAGGGAGAGGGGTTACAAGGACAGTCCTATACAAAGGCGTTTCAATGAATTTCATGAAACAAATGAGGTATGCAGTGCACACCTGCCTCTTAGGATTAATTCTCAGGTTACAGTGAAGCTCGGAAAATTGCTGTTTCTTGACCTAAAAAGAGGTTAAAACACTTTCAGTGGAAATCGATCCACTTTAAGGTATTTAGCACTGTTCATATTTTGTAAAAGTCTCTAGGACAGAGCTGGTTTTTCAATTGGCACTTTATGTCACAGTTGTAGGAAGCCCATCACATAGAGAGCGGAATCATAATGCGTGTTTAACAAGATGGGCTATTTCCTTTGTTTCACTTCCAAGGTAAAAGGAGAATGTGCCCTGGACCCCCAGACAGGCTGAGGATAATGGGACCCTTATACATGTCCGCTATCTAAGAAGTGGCAAAGTGATTGCTAGAAAAATAAAATTAATTTTTCCTGATGCTTTTATTTTTCTTTGCTAGGGGAATTTATGTTACACATGGTCAAATAGCATTATGTACAATGAAGGAAATGAGGTGTGAGAAAATCATTCAATAAAAACGATGAATCATAAAAGATTATTTAGAGAAAAATGCTGTTAGCAAGAGTTTGAGAAGTATGAAGATCTATTTTCATAGGTTTTTAGGAAATGCTATCACGGAAATGACACCATTCATACAGTTGTTCTTCTCTTTCCTTGAAAAGATAGTGATGAATTTCAAGAGGAATTAAGTAAGAAATAATACAGGCTGTCAGTCTTGACCTGGGACTGGCTGGGGACAATCACTTTCTGAGGGGACAAAATGGAATCAGAGTCATGACCAACAAATTAGAAAACAAAACTCAAATTATGAGAATGTCTTCAATGACTCACATGTGACCAGTGGGGAAGAGAGAATGACAAGACAGACTAACCAAGGGGTAGGGCGGATGTAGGGAAATGGGAACCTTCATGCGCTTCTGTAGAAGATAACATGGTGCAGTTATTTTGAAGAACAATTTGGCGGCATTGAGAGAAATTGAGTAAGGTCCAGCAATTGCACAGTTAAGTGTATACTTGGGAAAACGTCTTGTGCAGGTCCACAAAGTAACACATAGCATGTTTGCTTGGCATAGCAAAATGATGAAAATGAACTAGAAATAAATAAGTAGGAAAACAAATAAAGTATAAAATATTTTTATGAGGGCCTAGTATACAGGATTCCAGAGAAATTAACTAGTTATACATAGATTAATGTGAATAGATCAAAATATTATTAACAATAAATGGAATGGCTGTATAGCTCGATGCTGTTTATGCAGATAAATAAAACATATACAAAGCATTGCTAGATATTATACACTGATATGCATACACATAAAAATAAAATTTGTGGGATGTGGATCTGAAGCACAAGTATGAAAAATGGCTGGCTTTTAGGGGGGAAATGAAGTAAAATAAAACAAAAAAAGAGGACAAATTTGAACCAATGCTAATATATTAATGACATAATGTTATAAATAAAAAAGTCAGATAAATCTAGTTCTGTACGCCAGAAGCATCTATATCTCTGCAGACGTATAGCTATATAAAAGGCTATGGATATATGAAGATCTCCCTGTGTATATATGTAGCTGTAGGTCTATATATCTAGGTCTATGTGTATGTCGATGTCTATAAAATCTGAATGGTACTGAGTTAGAGTATGGTAGTGTTGTGTTCTCATGGGAAAATCAAATTGGAATGGTTATTCCCCAAATGAAGAGAAAAGTTAGCGAGTAATGCCAGATAAACAGATGTCTACTTCACTTAAACCTTGGAACCTTAGAGAAATAAAATTAAAGTGATAAGATGAAATGGAATAATTTCAGAGAAACTAAATTTTTGGAAAAAAAGTTTTTTTCCAAGAGACTTATAAAATATGAAAACATTGATTGATTCAAAGAAAGCAATCAGGTTGAAGATGACTCTTCCATTTGAATCTCCTGGGCAGTTAAAGAAATGAAGAATGGTTGGTTTGGAGAAGATAACACTTAGGAGATAGGACACCAGTGATGTTAGTGAAAGAGCTGAATTAATTTTTGTTTTTTTCAGAAGACAAATCTAAGACAGTTACTAGATAATAGAAGGGGTTAGACATTAGTGAGATAACATTTTCTAACTATGTCTTTTTTACCACAATAGATTGAGGGCTATGGACCATAGACACTCTATTGCTTAACAGCTGCCAGGGATGTTGTTGAAGGTCCTAACTGGAGACAAAGGATGGACAGAAGGCCCCTCAAAAATCTCCCATCTTTAGGTCTGTTAAGCTGTGACCATTTAAGAACTTCTCAACAAGATGTGACTTTCACAGTGGTACTTATGTTTTATATTCAGACATAATTTTTTAATTGGTAAAAGTTTGTCTTGCCGATTTTATTCATTGAGTGATCTTGGTATATGAGGGTCTTTTCCCCCCTGTAGTTCTTGGTGAATCATGTTTACAATAGTTACCTAAATAATTCAGTTAATTAGAAAAAGGAAAGCTATCTTACTGATACTAATATAAATTGTGTCCCCTATGATTACCCACAGTAGAAAAACAGATGACATCCTCTTCTAACCTTGAATCTTTAATTAAAAAAATATTGTTCTGTTACCAGTTCATACTTGAGCTTTTGCCAACCACTTCAAGGAAACACCCAAACTGCAATGCAAATTTCATTCCCCCCAGAGTTGTAGAGCTGTTTTACTAACCTCCAAGGTGTAGAGCAGTGGGAAAGAAATCTTTATGTTTCAGGAAAATGAGACATGTGTTTTGACATCCTAGGGAAGCACCTAAAAGCTTATAGGTAGTCTGAGAGACAATTTAATTCCCAAATGGTAAGGGAGCAAGAGTTGAAGTTATAAAAGAGAGAGCAGATTTGAGAGTATTAATTTGAGAGGAATGAGAGTTCTGAAAGAACTACACGATGAAAAATCTAGTGTTATAATTGCCAACTCAAAAATCAGTTGCCTGTTTCTAAATGCTTGTACATTACAACTTTTATTTATCTTTAAAGTATATATCCTTGCTTTCTGTCATTCTTCTCCCTTGTCTGGGACAAAGATATAAGCATAGGCCTTTCTTAATTCCCTTAGCTCTAGCTCTGCCATTAGCCTCTAGCCTCCCAGCACACTGAAGACCACACAGTGAAACTACCACGTTGTTTGATCAGGTTGTTAAAAGATGACCTCAAGCACCAAGGTCACAGGGATAAGGAGCCAAAGTACTATCATCAGAGGCATAAGTTCGTGACTATGACTTCTTATGGAAGGATGATCAGAGCCTGCATACAGGTGTGCCATAGGGCTGAGTGAACTATTTTATCAAGAAACATGTTATCTATGTAGACACAGAGCTGGCTGGATTTAAACATTAAGCCCATGTGATTTATACATATGAAATGCATACATACATTTATATACACATATGATTGACACATATAAAATTGGTCTAGCAAATGAGCTCCTGTAGTGTAGGATAATTTAATAAAGATTAGTAATGAGGTAAATACTCTTGGTATGAAATGATTGTTTCTCATTTCTGAAGCCACCTGAATGGGAAGTGAGCTCAATCTGTATATTACTCCTGATCTTCCTCCGTCTTTTACTACCTTTGCCCCAGGGAGTGTATGATAATTTCCCAGACTGGTAAAATTGGACAGAAAAAGACAAACGGGTGAGGTCCAGCTCCTTCTCTGTCTGATGATCAGGTGTGGTCACAGGGGATGTGACTCCTCCTCCGCTCCTCAGTGTGGCCAGTCTGCCCCATTGTGGGCAGTCTTCCTAGGTCCAGAATTGCTTCCACAAGGGTGGGAAAATCTACTTAATTCAGAAGTTCAATATTAGGAAACCCATATGGACATATTCTAAGCTGTCTCTTCCACATAGTCCTTAGCTACTATGAATAGTCCTACTTTAACCTTCCATTGTCCTTAACGTTCTGTCTTATTTCTCAGTTTACTCAGAACCTGGATGAGGGTGAGAGACTTCATCAATGAGGTATTAAAAGGCCTCACATTCAACGTACAGGATTAGAGTGACTCTGGGAGCTCAGTCTGGGTTGCATGTTAGAAACAATCGCATGCCCTTCGCGGAAGCAGAGGAGCTTGCCCCTGAGTTCTTTCTGACAGAACAGAAAGCTCTTTATCCCTAGGAAGATGGGTGCAACTTTCTTTGGATCAAGTTTTCTGTGGACTGGGTGGTTGGTATTACCAGCAGTTTCTCTAAACAGCTAACATCTAAACAAAGACTGCTTCACACCCCAATACCCTGATACCCGCCCCCTGACCTGTGTGTATTCCTGTGCTTGTCTTGTACGAAGGGAGCAGAACAGTCTCCCCTTGAGGACACAGATCCACTGCGTGTCTAGCAGGCTCTCATCTCCGGAATGACTGCACCTTATCTTGAGACCCCTTGACTTGAAAGTTTCCCCAATAAAGTATGCTTCTTAATGCATATATTATGTTCTAGATTTCATTTTCACTCAGCCTTCACAAAACTCCACTCTTTTTATATGAGTATAATTCACTCATGCTAAAATCCATCAAAATGTACAATTTGATTAGTTTGGATAAATGTACACGTTTGTGTAAACACCACTATTAGGATATCGGCTTCATTCACCCCCAAATCTCCCTTGTTGTGGTATTTTGTAACCAATCTCTTATTCCTATTCCTAGTCCCTTGAAACCACTGTTTTGATAATTTTGTCATTTTCAGAATGTCATTGGATGTCCAAAATAATAGCATACAGTATGCATCTTTTAGTTTGAGTTCTTTCATGTAGAATAATGCTTTTGAGGTACATCCACATTGTTGCGTGTATCAGTAATTTTTATTTTTATTGCTGAACAGTATTCTTTGTAAGTATGTACTATAATTCATTTATCAGTTCACCAGTTGCAGGCCATTGGGTTATTGCACATTGTTAGCTATTAGGAGTAATGCTACTATAAACATTTGTGTGCAGGTCTTCATGTGATCATGCATTTCTCTGTTTCTCTTGGGAAAACATCTAGAATGGGAGTGCTGAGTCATATAACTATTTAATATTAGAATTTTTTAAACTGATTTTTATAATAGATGCAATATGTTTAATTTCCACCAGCATTGCTTGAGTTTTCCAGTTGTTCTACATTTTCAAACACTTTTTGTAACATCAGTCTTTTAAATATTAGCTGTTCTAGCCCTTGCCAGTGTGACTCAGTTGGTTGTAGTGTCGTCCCATAAACCAAAAGGTCATGGGTTCGATTCCCTGTCAGGGCACATGCTTAGGTTGCAGGTTCAGTCCCCAGTCAGGGCATGTGCAAGAGGCAACGAACAGATCTTTCTCTCTTCCATTGATGTTTTTTTCCCTTTCTCTCTCCCTCCCTTCCCCTCTCACTAAAATCAATAAGCATGTCCTCAGGTAAGGATAACAAATTTTAAATATTAGCTTTTCTAGTAGTTATATAGTGTTATCTTATGGAGGTTTTAATTTGCATTTACCTAATGACTAAAAAACTTTTGCAGCTTTTCATGCCTGTGCGTAGTCTTCTTTTTAACTGCCTGTTCAAACCTCTGCCTTTCTAAAAATTGAGTAACTTGTTTTCTTATTATGTTAAGAGGTTTTTAATTTTTTTAAAGATACTCCATATTGTTTTCCATGGTGGCTTATACCAGACTGCATTCCCCCCAACAGGGCACCTGAGGGTTCCCTTTTCTCCACATCCTTACCAACACTCCTTATTTGTTGATTTACTGATGGTAGCCATTCTGACAGGTGTAAGGTGATATCTCACTGAGGTTTTCATTTACATTTCTCTGATGATTGTGATGTTGAGCATTTTTTCACATAACTATGGGCCCTCTGTATATCCTCTTTGGAGAAGTGTCTATTCCAGCCTTTTGCGCATTTCTTAACTGTCTTGTTGTCTTTTTGGCATTGAGTTGTCTTAGTTCTTTATATATTTTGGAGATTAAACCTTTGTCAGATATGTCATTAGCAAAAATGTTCTCCCATGTAATGGGTTCCCTATTGTCTTGCTGAGGGTTTTTTTAAGCTGTGCAGAAGATTTTTAATTAGATGTCCCATTTGTTTATTTTCTGCTATGTTTCCAGTTCCTTAGGTGATAATACCAGCAAAAATATTTCTATGTTGAATATCTGAGATTTTACTACCTATGTTTTCCTTTCCACTTCTGGGGATATGGCCCAAGGATCCTAAAACACCAATACAAAAATACATACGCACCCCTATTTTTATAGCAGTGCTATTTACAATAGCCAAAATTTGGCAATAGCCTAAATGCCCATCAGTACATGAGTGGATAGACAAACTGCGGTACATTTACACAATAGAATATTATGCAGCAGTAACAAAGAAGAAATCCTAAGATTTTGCAACAACATAGATGGACCTAGAGAAAATTATGCTAAGTGAATTAAGCCAGTCAGTGAAAGAAAAATACCACATGACCTTCCTTGTATGTGGACTCTAATGAACACAATAAATTAATGAACAAATTAGTAACAGAAGTTTAGGTACATAAAACAGACTGGCAGCTGCCAGAAAGGAGGAGGGGGGTGAAATGAAAGGTGGTGAAGGGATTAATGAAGTAACATTTATGTTCAACCCATGGACACAGACAATGATATGGGGATTGGCTTGGGGAGGGGAGAGGATGGGGCTATGTGGAAGTGGAGAAATGGAGAAAAAATGGAAAAAATTATAGTAGCATAAACAATAAAAGTTAAGTTTTTAAAAATTAATAAAATAACATTGTAAAAGAAAAAATAAATAAAACTCTGCTCATTATGTAATGCAAAAGAGGTTTTAAAATATATATACATATATATATATGTATATATATTTAACTGAATTATTCAAAGAAAAGAAAGTTAAAGTCTTGGTGAAGGCCAATTTCTCTTTTTTTTCATGGTTTATGCTTTTTACATTTTATCCAAGAAATCATTGTGTTACCCAAAACTTCAAGGATTTTTGAGTATCTTCTAAAGGTTTTATAATTTTGGATTTTATATTTAGGTCTATGATGTAGTCCAAGTTTAAAAAAAATATATTGATTTTAAAGAGATGTTATTTTTGTATACTGTGCATTATAAGTGTCTCTGTTTGTTTTCACATGGATGAAAAGAATACCTTTAACCACCGGGTTACTTTGGTACGTGTGTGGTCAGTTCCTGGACAATGGATCTGCTCCTGGGCTCTCTCGTGTTTCATTGCTACATAGAACACACATGTCTTTTTTGTTTCCAAAACCTGTCTCTCTTAACCTCTATGGTTTTACAATAGTTCTTAAAATCAGATAGTGTGAGTATTCCAATTTTGTTCTTTTTAAAATTACTTTGGTTATTCAAGTTTCTTTGCATTTCTACATAAACTTGAGAATTATAGTGTCAGTTTCTACAAGGCCAGCTGTGACTTTGTTTGGGATTGTGCTGAATCTATACATCAATCCGGGAAGAACCGACCTCTTAAAAATATTAAGACATCTGATCCAGCAACATGGAAACATATCTCTCCAATTATCTCAGTTTTATTTAACTTTTCTTTCAGCAATGTTTTACAATTTTTAGTGAATAGATCTTGTATGTATTTTAAAACTATATCCCAAAATATTTTATAGTTTTGATGTTTTACAAGTGTTTGATTTATGGAAACATTTTATTTCCAATCCCAATTATTTGTTGCTAGCAGAAGGATACAGTTGATTTTTGTTTATTGTGAATTTTACATCATTGTTTGCTGTATAACTTCAAAGAGTGTTGGACTGCGGTTGCACTTTGTTCGGTTTGGAAAGTTAGATCTCTTTGAAAATTGTTTTTAAGTTTCTTAGGGTACTCCCAAAGTGACCTTTAATCTAGGGCTTCTGTCCCCACACTAGGGTGATACTCCTGTGAGGATTCTCTCAATGCTGATGTATCAGAAAGTCTTTCAACTCTAGCTGGTTCACAGGTGAATTATCCTTAGAGTTTGATACGAGCTCTGGAAATTGTTCTTCCTACTGCTTCTCCATGGTTCTTTCCCTGGAATCAGGCAGTTTTTTGTCCCGTGTTCACAGACTAGCCATCATCCGAAACTTCAAGGGGGCTTGCACTCTCCCTGCACTTTTCTCCTTTCCGTGGGCCTGCCTCACAAAATCTAGTCACCGCCGTTTCCTCAACTCAACAAGGCTACTGGGTTCCCTTGGCTTCCCCCTGTTTGTGCTGTAGCCTGAGACACTCTTCAGGCAATAAGGAGGCGCATTTTTTGGGCTCACCTTATTTGTCTTCCTTTTTTCAGGGATTGCCGTCCTGAGGTGCCCATGTCCACTCTCTGCAAACAATTATTTAATGTGTTTTGTTCAGTTTTCTAGTTGTTTACTGTGGGAGGGAAGTTGCTGCAACTGTTTATCTTTCATGGGCAGAGCAAAAATCAATACTTTTTTGATCTTACAAGTATCCTGTAGAGAAACCATCTGTGGCTTTTGTGCAGAAAGAGGCAATAGGTTATTCTGGAAGGACTGACACCAACCTCCTCAAAGTTTCCGTTTACTCTCTTTCCTATATGTATGTGACAAAATAACATTTCCCTGATTTGAACAGAATCTAGGCTTATTACGAGTCCTTTGAGCCTCTCTTGAAGAAGAAGGATCCACCTCAGTATGGCAGGTATCAGTACTATATTCTGTAGAAGAGAGCAAAGAACTAGATGGGTTTTAGGATTGCATTCCTTGTGTGTGTTCAAGACACAGTTGTCCTACTTACCAATGAAAAGGGACCTGTGTTTTTATACTGCAGTCTCTAAGTGGCATGACACTGGATAATCAACTCCAGATATTACTTTACAAAAGACCAGTTGGACAAATTCAGGACACATTTTATCACTGTATCACTGTGAGTGTACCCCTGCATACACTCATGAATTTAGCAAGTATTTATTCCAAGGGGCAGTACTGATGGGAAGCAACGTGTGAAGTCAAGAAAATGATGACATCCTATGAGGAGAAAACTTATTGTGACTTATTAACCTTATAAAGCTGAACATGAGTTATATCTAATTTGAGTTTCTTCACAGTTTTATCTATGAGTATGATGTGGAAATAAACATAGTTAATCAGTGCTACTCTACTTCATTAATAACATTACCAGAGTCATGAGTTGGCAGCAGTGTATGTGTGAAATGTGACTTTTTAAGCATAGTTTGATGTGAAGGGCACCCAGAGCCTGGCTTTGCACACTGGCTCTGTCACTACTCATCTCTGAGACATTACACAGTGTCATTCTGTCTCTACTTCAGATTTTTTATCTGCAAAATGATCTGCAAGATCAACAGTTTGCAAGTGCTCAGGGGATGGAGGTAAGAAATGGTTCAAGTCATTAGTTGATAAGAGGCTCCTTTAAATGGGGCAGCTTGAGATTGTCCGTGTCTATGTTAAGGGAACAGCTAGTAGCGATGAGGTGTTCTCATGACTTAGCATTAGCTCAAAACCTGTGGTGACTGCATATGCCTCTTCTGAGTACTGCTTTATCTACATCCCTTAAGTTTTGGCATGCTATGCTTTTATTTTTCTCATCTCAGTGTTTTCTAATTACTCTTGTGATTTCTTCTTCACCTATGGTTAGCTAGGAGTCCATTGTTTAATTTCCATGCTTTTATGAGTTGCCCAAATATTTCTGCTATTGATTTCTTATTTAGTTTTACTGTGGTCATACTTTGCATCATTTTAATCCTCTTCTCTTTTTTTGTTATTTACTAAGATTTTTATCTTTTATTTACCAAAATAAAGTGTTATAGATTACAGAGATTCACATTTTCCGAAGTTATTTTGAGGAATTCTATAATTTTTGTTGACAGTATAGAAGTTTTTTAAAGATAGTATATCCCTTTTGTTTGATATTTAATATTTGAACATAATATGTATTTTCTGGTATAATACTATATATTTTAGGACAATATGGTTATGTGTATTATTTAAAATTCCAGAAATCGTGATGTGATGATTTAATCCTTTTCTATACATTAAGGCTTATTACCCAGCTCAAATATGGCCAGCCTCTGAGAATGTTCTATGTGCACAGTGGACATTGTATATGCCGCTGTTGTTCGGTCTCTGTGATATGTTATTTATAATACTGAATAATATGTTATGCAATAAAATTTTTACTAATCTACAGGTTGAATTTTTGTAAAATAACTCTTTTTAAAGATAATTTTAGAGCATTTTGAGGTTTAGAACACAATTGAGAAAAATGTATGGAGATTTTCCATGAATGCTTATACTCACACATGCATAGCTTTCCCAAAATGCCAACATTCGGGGGAGAATAGTACTTTTTAAAAAAATTTTTATTTTATTTATTTATTTATTTATTTTAACAAAGGAAGCTATATTGACACATCATAACCACCCAGAGTTTATAGTTCATCTTAGGGTGTACTTTGGTGTTATACATTCTATGGGTTTGGACAAATAGATAATAATATATATCCCTCATTATGGTATTGTGCAGAGTTTTTCACTGCCCTAAGAATCCTCTGTATCAGCCTATTCACCACCCCCAACCTGACAGCCACTGATATTTTTACTGTGTCCATAGTTTTGCCATTTCTACAATGTCATATAGTTAGAATCATACAGTATGTTGCCTTTTCCAGTTGCCTTCTTTCACTTAGTAATATGCATTACAGTTTCCCTATATCTTTTTGTGGCTTCATAGCTTATGTCTTTATAGCACTGAATAATATTCCATTGTCTGGACGTAGCCCAATGTAGCCATTCACCTATTGAAGACTATCTTGTTTTCTTCCAAGTTTTAGAAACTATGAAGGAAGCTGCTATAAACATTCCTGTACATGGTTTTTTGTGTGGACCTAAGTTTTCATCTTTTTGGTAAATACCATGGAGCATGATTGCTGGATCATATGGTAAGAGGATATTTAGTTTTGTAAGAAACCGCCAGACCATCTTCCAAAGCACCTGTACCATTTTGCATTCCTACCGGCAGTACAGAAGAGTTGTTAGTGCTCCTCATGCTGGCGGCATTTGGAGTTGTCAGAGTTCCAGGTTGTGCCCATTTTTATGTGTGTGTAGTGGTATCTCATTGTTTAATTTTGCATTTTCCTTTGACATGCAATGTGGAGCATGTTTTTATGTGCTTACTTGCCATCTGTATATCTTTGATGATGTGTCTTTTAAGGTCTTTTGCTCATATTTAAATTGGGTTGTTTTCTTATTGTTGAGTTGTAAGGGTATTTGCTTATTTTGCATAATACTCCTTTTATCAGATGTGTCTTTTGCAAATGTTTTCTACCAAAATGTTGGTGTCTTCTGATTTTCTTGATATTGTCTTTTATAGAACAGAATTTTTTAATTTGAATGAAGTCCAGTTTATCAATTCTTTTTTCACAGATTATATCTTTTGTGCTATATCAGAAAAGGCATCAACGTACCCAAGGCCATCTAGGTTTTCTCTTGTGCTATAGTTTTCATTTTTATAGTTTTATGTTTAAGTCTATGATCTATTTTTTATTAATTTTGTGAAGGATGTAAGATCTGTATCTATATTCCAGCATCATTTGTTGAAGAAACTGTCTTTGCTTCACTGTATTGCCTTTGCTCCTTTGGCAAAGATCACTTGACTATATTTATGGGGGTCTTTTTCTGGGCTCTCTATTCTATCCCACTGGTCTGTCTGTTCTTGTGCACACCACACCGTCTTCGTTACTGTAGCTTTATTGTAAGTCTGGTATTGTCAGTTCTCTAACTTTGTACTTCCCCTTCAATATTACGTTGGTTATTCTGGGTCATTTGCCTCTCCATTTAATTTTTGAATTAGTTTTATGTCTTTCTTCCCACTCTGTAAACTTTTTATTTCCTTTTCTTGCCTTAGTGTTTTAGCAAGAATTACTAGTACGATGTTGAAAAGGAGTTGTGGAAAGAGATATCCTTGCCTTCTACCTGATTTTAGTGGGAAAGCTTTGAGTTTCTCATTATTAAATATGTTAACTGTAGGTTATTTATAGTCTTTATCAAGTTGAGAGAGTTCCCATCTATTCCTAGTTTACTGAGAGTTTTTATCATGAGTGGGTATTGAATTTTGTCACTATTTTCTGCATCTATTGATATGATCATGTGAGTTTTGTTTTAGTCTGTTGATATGATGAATTACATTAATTTACTTTTAAATGTTAATCCAGCCTTGCCTACTTGGGATAAATCCCATTTGGTCATGGTGTACAAGCTGAATTTTTTAACCTAAATTTACATAGGTTTTGAATACTAAGAAAAAATGATTTTGAAAATTAGTATTTTGAAAATTAGTGTTTTGAAAGATTATATGAGTAGTGTTTGTGAGTTAAACTGCTCAGGAGACACTGGGCCAGTTTCTTCATTTGGGTGTATATTTAAGGCCAGTTTTTGGCCCAGCAGAAACTCAGTTTTGTTGTCAAGGAGAAAGTAAGATGAGCTATAAGCTAAACTGATGTCATTTTGGCTCTATTAGGAAAAACAAGATATAAAATATTTACTTACAAACATTCTCCCAATTCCTATTCTATGTATATTTTTGCATTTGACATTTATGGTTATGTGAAATATTTTTATCTATTATTTTAGAGTATGTTTTTGGTTTTTTCAAATGCAAGTTCTTTTGTCAGGAACAAATTACCTAATCCTGCCTCCAGCTGAATTTAGGATGAGACTTAATACGTGGGGACTGTAGGGCAGAAAAAGCACCAATAAGCCAGGGTCAGAAACTCTAGTAGTAGCCTTACTCTGGCTGCTCATAATTTCTGTGATCTAGGCAGTTAATTTTACTGCCGTGTGACTTAGTTTCCAATTTTGTTGAATTGAGAAAATCCCACCTGGTGTGTGAGACTGATTGATGACTTTTTCGTCTAAATCCCCTATGCTTCTTGTTGGAAGTTTCATGATAAGGTAAAAGTATTTCCTGATTCCACATTTCACTTTCTTTTCCATGTGCTTATAGATTTTCCCCTTAGTTTCCAACTTAGGGACATCTCTGTTTTCTGTAATCATACTTTTTCAGTGCTAATAATGTGAGCATGATATATTTTAAAACCAATGGATGTTCAAGAGTTACAGCAAGAAAATGAAGAGAGGGAGGAAATTTAGGTCCAGACATTTTCCTCAGTATATTGCGTCCTCTTAAATACTGATCCCCTTGTAAACACAGACAAGTTGTAGAAGGGATTGGTGTGAAGAAAAATGTGTTCTTGTTAACTTTCTTTTCATCTTTTCCCCCCCTTTTCTTTTTTTTTGCCTTCCAAAGTCTGATACGTCTTCTGGTATATTGTGTCTTGGTGCTTTGCTATACTGGGACCAGCACTGTGTTTATTGATCCATTCATGAAGTATTTATTGAGCATGTACTAGGTGATAGGCTTATATTAGGCTTGAAAGATTTTATAGTAAATAACCCAGGCAAAAGTCTTTCTTTTAAGAACCTTATATTTTCTGGGGGAATACAGGCAATAAACACACATATACTATTATTTCAGGCAGTACTCAGCAATAAAGAAAAATGAAGCAGAGCAAGGAGGTTAGAGGATAATGTCAGTTGAAGGGGGAATCATTTTATATAGGATCATCAAGGAAGGTTTCTCTGATAAGGTGACATTTGAGTGGACATGTGAAACAAGTAATGGAGTGAGCCATGGAAGTATCTGTGGAAAGAGTCTTCTAGGCAAGAGGAATAGCAAGTGCAAAGCCTGAGTCACGTACAAGGAGTCACAAGGAGCCTGGTGTGGCTGGAGCAGAATGAGAGAAGGGGAAAGTGTGGGAGATGCAGTGGAGAGAGAGAAGGTGGCTAAATGATGGAGGGTCTGGAGGCTGTTGTATGAACTTTGGCTCTTTTACTGACTGGGATGGGAAGCCATTGGAGGTTTTTGAGCAGAGCAGTTCTGTATCTGACATAATGTAAACAGTTCACCTGGCTGTAGTGTGGAGATTAGATTGTAGTGGGTGAGGTGATCACTAGTGCTATTCAACTAATGGTAGGACTGGACTTCCTGGCCCTGTTGTAGGGGGAGTCATGTGGCTAGTATTGACCATTGTACTGTGAATGATAGGAACACAATTCACTTTCAGGTCAGAGAATCTGACTTCCATTGTGTGAAACTCTGTAATTTTACTTCACTACAGCAACTGACAGGAAACTAGATGGTGACGGCCCTGTAATCAAGAGTGAAGACCACATGGAGCAGAGGGCCTGGCTGACCTGTGATGGACATAAAACGTGAGTGAGAAGTAAACTTGTTTTTGTTTACTTGCTATTTTAAGCCACTGAGTACTTAAGGTGGTTAATTGGAAGTCAAATTAGGATACTGCCATAACAAAAAACATAAAATATTGTCTTATCGATGGATGTGGAAGACAAGGCTATTATCGGAATCTGGAAGTATGGTGTTCCGTGTTTTGCAATGGCCCTTAATTTGACAAAATCTCTGATGGCGGGGAAGGCAGAGCATGTAACTAGTGAACATGTAAGTGGCTCTAGGGAAAGGCATTGGAAAACTAAATATTAGTAGTGTGTGTAGATTGATGTTGGCTAAATTTCACAAAATATTATGCAAAAATATAACCCGAGAAAAGAATATCCTGATTTTTAAGAATGAATGAAAGGGATTAGAGAGTGTTCAAAAATTTGGAAGTATGTAAAGTTGGGAGGTACTCATTCTCTACTATGAATAGTAAAAGGTAAAATTTAGAAATGCATTAAGAAATAAAATTCAATTAAAATTTAGACAGCAATGATTAAGAATATAGCTTCCCAACATACTATTAAAACATGTAAGTGGTTGAAGTGATGGCCAGCAAATGATTTCAACTGAACAAACAACTTGGAAAAAGAGAAGCCTGCAAGTGCCAATCTCCCATAGAAGCTCATGATCCGAACGTGATCATTACTAAGTCTAAAGGTAAGAGGTTGAAAAAAACCGAGAAATATAGAAAATTAAAAAGTTTGTCAAGAAAAAAAACCCTGAGGCTGTGGCTTTTGGCTTATGAACTGACTACCCTCAAATACTGTCTAACAGGTAAGAAGTCTACTAAGCTTTAAAGACTGTTGTAGTATTATCACGAGAGCATCAAAAAGTTAAAATGATTTAAAAGTTTATAAATTAAAAATGTAACAGTGGCTAAGTTATTAGTGAAGAAAGAAATGTTTTATAAGTTTAATGGTAAGAAATGTTTTATAAGTTTAGCCTAAGTGTACAGTATTTATAAATTTGACAGTCATGTTGTAAAGTAATGTGCTAGGCCTTCATAGTCACTCACCACTCACTCACTGACTCACCCAGAGCAACTTCCAGTCCTGCAAGCTCCCTTCATGGTAAGTGCTCTATACAGGTGTACTGTTTTTGTATCTTTTATATCGTATTTTTACCTTTTCTATGTTTAGATATGTTTAGACACACAAATACTTAACCATGGTGTTACAGTTGCATGTGTTACAAATACTTAACCATGTGTGCCTACAGTATTCAGTACAGTAACACGCTGTACAGGCTTGTAGCCGAGGAGCAATAGGCTGTACTGCAGAGCCTGGGTGTGCAGTAGGCAGTACCATCCAGGTTTGTGTAAGTGCACTCTATGATGTTCGCATGTGATGAAATCACTTACCCTTTCTCAGAATGCATCCCTGCTGCTAAGCAATGCATGACATTCATTAGATTTACCCAGACCCTTGAGAAAAAAATACTGATGTTTGAGTCTCTGGCTTCTAGACTTCAGGTTCTTGATATTTTTGTTCTCTGATCTACTTGTTTTGATATTCCTAATTGTTAAAAATGAGAAATTCCCACTTAGGTCCCTTCTAAGGCCCAGGCAAAGAAGAAAGGGGTGATTTGGGACAGCTCACAAATGGCGAAAGGTTTTTTTCAACTGCCTCATGTCAAACTTTAGATAAATTTTGTTGGAGGGAAATAGAGCAAAAGTGAAAGAAATGAACCACATAAGCCTCATTTTAGATGGATTAAGTTGGAAGGTTTTTTCAATCAAACCAAATATGTGTTGCAAGCAAGCAACAAAATCCCTTTAGTCTTTATTCTATTGTATGTATGTTCACATCTGCTTTGGCTAACATCTGCTCACTTTCTTATGAGCTTGAATATTGACTGAGTAGAAATCAAATGTCAAGGTGGTTCCCCATTCTCTTGTCAATTTCATACTATTAACAGTTACCATATTTCTCCAAGCCTATTTGCTCTGCATCTGGAGAGCATGGACTGTTCTTTCCCGCTAGGCTGCTGCTGCCCCTTGCCTGTGTGATTTGATTCTGTGTGTACAACCCTCTCGCAGATACAGCTCCAATTGTATTACTAAGTCCCCAGGTTTTTTGTTTTACTTCCAAGTCCTTCAAAGGACAGAGCACCTCATACATACGTATTTTATCACCATTATTTAATTTACTTTGCTTTTCTGTCACTCCCCAATGCAACCAACATTTATTGAGCACTTACTGTACACAAGGGATGTTGGCTGGGTGTTGGAGGCATGTGAAGATGAGAAAGATGTGATCAGAGATTGGAAGCAGCTTTCAGTCTGAGAAGGCAAAGAGTGTGTACATGGTTAACAAGACTGATTTTTATTATATACGGATAGAACACAAAAAGTTTAAAGTAGCTGTCTCAGTACTGGCACACTGACATTTGAGATATTCTAAATCTTTTGTTGTGGAGAATAGAGACACTAATCAGAAGGCACATTCCACTTGTCTATTTACATACTTCATGTATTCCTGAAGGATTGTGGTCCCCCTGGGCAAGTCTATGAAGGAAAATGACCCTAAGGCATCTCTTTCTTGCTAGACCTATGTTCCTGGACTTCTAATCTTAACTCTGAAGTAGATTCTGTGGGTACTGAGCATTTGAACATGGTTATTTATTTGGCTTGACAAATTTAGTCCAAGCCTCACAATAGTGTGTATGGAAAGTAGTAGTATTTCTGGGTAAAAAAGATCAGAATGCTTAAATGAGTTTTCTAATATCTAGCGTATGGCCAACACATGTTTTTAACACTGATGTCTGACTACATGTTCAATGGCCACATCACTGATGGCACAGGGATAAGTGGACTATCATGAGAGCAACACGATAAGAAAGTTTTCTTTGTCCATCTCACCAGTGTGCTCAGGGCTGTCCCTGTGCACAGTTGTGATGTGGCACACAACTCTAGAGGACATCATTCACCAGGAGCGCAATGAGCGTGGCGCTCCTATGCAGAGGTGTACCCTGACCTGTCTAAACCACTGGGTAAGGGATGGAATGTACAATGACCTAGACTAGTTACTGGTATGTATTTTAACTTCACAGAGTATGTTGATAGAAATAAAGTGTATTTTGGTAACCTTCAAATCGAAAATATTCAAAATACCCATCACATTATTCAGATCAAGTGTTATGAATGAGTATGTATGCATTTATAGTTAGAAGTTGTGTGTGTGCGCATATATATATATTTAGATGCTTGGCCTCTTTATATACTAAAAGGCAAAGAATATGTTTAACTCATTTTATATGATAATATATAAATTTTTAGTCAATTTTTCTTACTACATATTTGTATAAATTCTGAGGCTACCTCTGATAGTTGAAATGGAGGTGAAAGAAGGCTTATCCCTCAGGTGTGTTTTCTGGAAATTTGACATCCTGTCAGATTGAGGAAATCTGTGTGTTCCCATGGAATGCTCAATTTCTTTTCTGCTCTGATATTTTATATGTGAAGCTTGCATTCTTGAAAAAGTATGAGCATATGAGAGGCTAAAGCTGTGCTCCCAGACTGGGCAGAACCTACCATACATCAAAACCAGAGTAATTGTATGCAGTGAGGTTTTATTTGTGTAACTTGCTTTCAGATATGCAACTATAATTATAGAAGCCTTTACTCTTTCTTCTGCTGCTCTGTTTTGTACTAACAAGTTCAGTTTGTAGAGACTGATGTTTCTCCTACAGAATGAGAATAAAGTCAGATGGGCAAAAGCATTGACTCTGGGTCCTCCTGTTAGAAGTCTTGATTTCTCGCCATAGGGTACATTATTAGATTTTTACATCCCCCTTATGTAAGGAAATCAGGCCCTTAATAGTTTATTTAGATAACCTAGGTGCTGTTATGGGTCCATGACCAATTTGGCATCAGAAAAAATAATGAATTATGCAAAGAACCTTAGAATTTGAAGAAGAAATTAAGGAAAAGGTAGACTGAGAGTATATTTTCTGATTTCTTTTGTTCATAGAGTGGGAGAGACTGATTCCTTATTAGAGGACTGTGGGCCACTGAGAAGGAATGAGAACTGGAAGAAGTTAAGATATTGGAATGTCAGGTCTTTGTAAAATTCTTCCCTCAATTTCTCCCTTTGGCTAATACATTCACAGAATGCAACACAGAGTGGGTGCCTTGGGCTCATGTGGAATGTGACTACAGATCCAAGAGCTTTAATGGACTAATTGGTTGTTGTAAAATTATGTATTTCCTCTTTAGGGTCTCTCTGACTTCTTCATATTGGTACTAATTTCTTTCAAATTTGGGTCTTGTACTGTTCTATTCTATTGTGTAGAGATGCCCTGAGGAGCAGCTTCCTATTCAAAAACTACAATTCCCAGTACCCTTTGTGCTTAGGTGTGGGCATATGGGTAATTCGTACCAATGAAATAAGAACAGAAGTAGGTTCAACATTGGGCCAAGTGTGTCATCACCATATTTCCTTGTTCCCTTTTTGCTGATTAGATGCTGACTATTCTGAGGCCTCTTTTTTTAAAAATAGAAGAAAACTGGATTACTGAATGAGACTAAGCACCATCAAGTAGAAAGACGTAATCTGCTGGAGGAGATAAAAATTCTAAACTGCTCTTGTGCTAGCCACTACATTTCTGGGTTTATTTGTTTCAGCAGCTGATGTTACCTTAACAAAATATGTAAGAAATATTTGAGTTAATATTCTGAGTAGTGGAATTAGGAACTAGACTGCCAAGGTACAGTGAGTCAGAGTAGAGAATGTGAGAGTGCTAAATTTAGAAATGTCTAGCAGATCGTGAACAGCTCGAGGAGGTATCTAGAGAACTGACACCACCCTCTGCTCTCTCTCAACCAAATTTAAAGAAAAAAAAAAAAAAACGTTTGTAGTGTTAATACTTACTCTAGTAAAATATTTTAATTCAGACATTGGTTACATGACTTGTTTGGAAATCAAACCCAAACACAAGTCTCCATTATATTAGAAGAGTATCCTTGTTTGAATTTTAGACCAAAAAAAATATGATAACATTTTAAGTTTGTTTAAAAGTACCAGTACATTTCTGGTCTTAAAACTAATTCCCTTTTGAAGAAAATGTTTATTTACACTGGTCCAGAGGAAAGGCACTGTGACAGTTTGAGTCTCATGGTGTCTGCTTTTAAAGCATCATTTAAATATACTTTTTTTCCCTACCAACCAAATATTAAGTGTATTGATTGAATATCTCTAGCAATTTCTGGGGCCAAAAAACACTACAACTGTTCCCCCAAGAGATAAAATGTCTATGAAGTGACAAAATTCTACAGAGGATCTGTGGAGAAAGTCAATAGTTACAAATGCAACACATATCCCATCTCTAAAGAAAACAGAGCCTTGATTGGAGGGATTTAGTTTGGTTTAAGAGCTCAGTCTGTTTCCTGAACAAGGACTCATAAAATAGTTGATCGGTCTGTTGCTGTGAAAATTACATACTTCCTTCCAAGGGTCTCCCTGGTTTTGGATTTTTGAAAGTGAATCTAATAAGTTCTAGACTTGGCATTCTGACCATTATTTTCTCATGGTTCTCACTAGAAAGGCACAGTGGCAGAAAAATTAAACCAGTTTTTATTTGGGATGGAAAATATTTAAAATGTGATTTTCATACTGAAAAATAAATAAATATGTGTGTGTCTATATATATATAATATTGAAAATTTGGAAAATAAAGATAAGCAAAAGATGAAATACCTTATGAGTAATATTTCTCTGTGCATGAATATAGGGTTTGGGGGAAAATATTAGATTCTGCTGTACATATGGCTATAAATTTCATTTCTCTCAAATGCACATTACATACTTTTACTTGTTTTTGAATATTCTTCAACTGTAGTTGTGTTAAATAATTAGGTTGATTGGAATTTTCCAGTATAAAAACAATTTTTATGAACATTCATGTTAGTAAACCTTTCTATATACAGGTTTTCGTAAAGTGACTAGGTGGTTGAATAATGATGCTTATTTTATTTTTTTTTATATTCTGACCAAATGTCTTCCAAAAATGTTGTGTTAACTTATTCTTTATTTATGACAGAGCTTGTTTCTCACTACTCTTCAATCTTAAATATTGTCATTTAAAAATCTCAAATATATCTTTTGTTTTAGTTTACTTTTTTTTTGTTTATTACTGTGGTAGTTTATGGCTATTCCTCTATTACAAATTGCTTATGTCTTTGAATTTTTGAGGTAATTATCTTCCTCCTTCCCTTCCTTTCTCCTTTCTTTCTACTTTTCTCCAGATTTTTGAAAAGTATACTCATTTTAAGAATACAATTGAAAGAACTAGGTACACATTTAATAATACCTTACAATTAAAACATAACTATTTTTATCACCTCTGTGGTAGTCAAAGAAAATGCCCCATCCTCAAGAGATATAGATGCCCTAATCCTTGGAAGCCATGCATGTTACCTTCACACATGCACACGCCAAAAATCTTTGCAGATGTGATTAAGATACACATATATTTATTTATATTTTTATTCTTATTTATTCTATTACAGTTGTCCCAATTTTCCCCCTTTTCCCTCCTTCATCCCACCCTATCCCCCACCCCCATAGTCCATCCTTACCCTGTTGTCCACGTCCATGGGTCACGCATACATGTTCTTTGGCTGCTCCCTTCCCCTTCTTTCCACACTTACTCCCACCACCTGTTTCCATGTTTCTGGTTATGTTTAGTTTATTTATTTAGTTATGTTTAGCTCAGTTTATTTTGTTCCTTTGATTCCTCCCATAAGTGACATATTATTTGAGATTATCAAAGTAAGCCCTAAATGCAAAGTATAAAGAGTAAATGAGTAAAACTGAAAACAAAAATTAATTATTTAGGACACAAAAGAACAAGGAATTGATAAATATTGAAAAGATAATAAAATACTTAGCTTCTATAGACTATTTAAAATTTTAGAAAATTTTAAATACGTTTTTAAGACTCTCTTCATTGGATATTTCATTGAGAAGCTAGTTTACCTGGGTATGCAGTTTTGAACATTTTTGTACTGAACTTGTTTTCACTTTAATATCTTTACACTTGTTGCTTCCTTTGTTTGGCTCTGCATTCTTCTAGATACATGCATTTACTTAAGGGAAAAAGATGAGAAAAAATATGCTAAAGTGCAGAGAAGATAGAGCCGCATGTAGGAAAGATACTGAAGTATTTGTGATAGGGTATTTTTTAAAGCTTATATTAATACATTTAACAGTCTTGATAAATCAGAGAGTTTAAAGAAAAACACAAAGTGAACCAAACTGTCTCAAAATGAGGTACATTAGAGGAACAGAATAATAGCCATGAAAGTGTTTAGAAAAGTTACCAATAATTACTCCTCCCAAATGCCCTTATATGATTTTACAGCTGAGGTCCCTACACACCTAACACACTTTCAAAAAAGACTTAATTCTTCTTTGTGGAAAAGGATAGCATGATCTGAATTTAATCTGTAAAGCTAACATAAACCCACCCAAACAGACAGAGACAGATCAAAAGGCCCACAGACCAATGGATTCATACTCATGAAGAACTCATGATGTCTATTTAGGTATGTTGGTGCAAGTAAAATATACAGTGACCAGGAAGGACTTACTCTAATTATTAAAATTCAACTAATTAATCCAAAATAAAATGAGCATGTGCTTTTTATCAAAACAATGCCCTTTTAAAAGATTCAACATCTGTTTCTAATCAAATTCTTAGAAAATAAAGAATAGAATACTTCCTCAATATTATAAAGATTATTTATCTTAAATTAACAGTCAATATTATATTTAAAATTTAAGCACCAGAGGAATTCCCTTTAAAAGCTAGAAAGTTGAAAAGGATATTATCATTTAACATTATTTTAGAGGTTTTATTATAATAAATTAAAAAGTGAAAGAAATGAATTTTAGTATTGAAATGAAGGAAGTAAAAAATTTAGCATGTGAATTATGTGAAGACAATGATTACCAACCTGCAAATTTAAGAAAATTAACTGAGAAATTATAAGAACTAATAGTATAATGCAGTAAGTTATGAAAAAACCCCAAAATAAACATAAAACCCCATGACATTTTTAGCTTCTATATTATCACTAATCAGTTAATAAACACCTTTTGAGAATCACATTTTCAATAATAAGGTGAAGTTTCTATTCATACTGAGATGAGGAAGACTTCAGAGGAGTAGGTTTGAAACAGGAAGAAGCGAGGTGTATATTTGAATATGACAAATTAGAAATACTGATAAGATTGAAATGCAATTGAATTTACTACATATCGGTATAGGGTTCACTGGGCTGGAGATATAAATTGGAAGTTGCTGGGATGTAGATAGTGTTTAAAGTCATAAGACTTCATGACTTCACTTTTGGAGTGAGTGTAGTGAGAAAAAAATGATGCAGGGACTGAGCCTTGAGATGCTCCAAAACTTACAAGTTGCTCGAATACGTATGAACCAACAAAATAGGATGGGAGGCTAAGCTGAGAAATGAACCAGGAGTGAGGAGGACAACAAGAAGGAGAATATGTGTTCTAAGAACTACAAGGTGATCTTCTGTGTCAAATGCTGTTCCCTTGTCAGGGAGGAAGAGAACAGAGACTTGGCCATTGGCGTTGACAATGTGGGGATGATTCATAATCTTGATAAGAGGCATTTTGATGGAGTGGTATAGATATCAAACCTTGTTAGAGTGGGTTCAGGAGAGAATAAAAGGAGAGGACACAAAAAACTCTTGTGAAGATTTTTGTGCACACAAAAAAAATCTCTTGAGGAGTTTTTGCATAAAGGGAAACAAAAATAGGACATTAGCTAGAGAAGACTGCAGCCAAGAGCTTTTTACATTTTTTAAAAGGTAGAAGATATAACAGCATTTTTTTGGTATGCAGATGGGAATATTCCAGGAACATATGGAAAAATGACAGTATATGAAAGAAAGGTGGAGTTGATGAAGCGAAAGCCTTGAATAAGCAAGAGATTATAGATCCGATTCATGTATAAATGGAGCAGTTTGGTTTGGGAGTAGAGACAGTCCATCCATAACAGCAGGAGAGAAAGTCAGGTATATAGAACAGATTCAAGGTGGTTGGAAAATGTGATAGATGGGATATATAGAATTTTTATTCACCTTGTCATTTTGGTACTCCATTGATGTAGTTTATTAGTTTGGTAATAAAATTCATATAAGAGCTTCAGAACAAATGGGGGACTACTTATGCTTTAGAAGATTTTAAATAATTGTTTAAAACTCTCTTCTTAGGATCATTGTGAAACTAGTTTACCTGGGTATGCAGTTTTGAACATTTTTGTACTGAACTTGTTTTCACTTTAATGTCTTTATAATTGTTGCTTCTTTTTCTTGGCTCTGCTTTCTTCCGGATATATGCATGCTTGGTTTCCTGTTATTATTTATATCTCTGTTTAAATTTTACATCCTCTGGTAGGCTTGACTGCCTTGCTTAAAAGAACCCATATCTCTATTCATTTCTACTCATATTGTCTTAATTTTTTTTTCTTTATAGAATGTATCACTCTCCATGATTAACTTGAATAAAGTTGTGTTTGTTTAATTTCTGTCTCTTTCCAGTTGATGTGAGTTCCATAAGATTAGCAATATTGCTAGTTTCATTCACCATCGTGTACCCAGCATATTAGTATTTTTTGTGTCCCCAGCAATTACTATTGTTGGATGAATGAATGCATGAAAGATCAGGAAATGTTGGAGTAAAGACATTGAAATGGAGATCTATATCATATGTAGGAATTCCTTAACTTATAAAAGAATGAAACTATAATTGGTCTAGAAAAATGTTGGTGACTGAGTGCAGGGCTCATTTCATATTGTTTTGTTTTTTCCACATTGATTAGTGCAGTGGTTTGCAGATATAAAAGCATTTTGGTTAATACTCATTGAAAAAATTTATGAATAAATTGGTGAATTAGTGAAACGTGTTGAGACTAAGGCATACTTTGGTTTTGTTATTGTATTTTTCCTACACCAGTATTTTACTGTGGGTATTACTTTTAAGAAATTAGGATTAATGCATATGACTAAAAATACTTGATTGTTAAAGCAACTTTGAGGCCTAAAGACATGATAGCATCTCTCCTAGGTTCTAATAGAGTACTAAGGAGCATATAATTAACTTTATAATAAGCTGATTATAGAGTAACATGAGTGTGGAGCAACAAATCATCTTAGCATCTAGTATATTACATGAGACCCAAGGAAGAGAAACACGATTATATTGTAAAAAGTTACGTTGCCCATTTAGTCCAAGAGACCTACATAAAAATGGTAATGTTATGGGGAATAAAAACAGACACAATTACTATTTCCAGGTGGATTTTGCTTTTATATATTAGTATCCTCTGAAGTTACTAGGATAGAAAGCAGTTATGATTACTGGCAGGTGTTCATAGCATATTTTATTATGAGCAGTATGGAGAAAACTAAAGATTGCCTCATTTCAACAAACTCTGTACAGAAAACTACTCAGAGGGCCTTGGAGTAGTCAAGGTCAGCTTCTTGGTCTACTTAAAATGCTGGGGTTGGCTTTGTGACATTTAGATGGATAAATTTTAAATTCCTTCACAGACCAATGTTGAGGGTCAGAGTAAGTATATTGACTTTTTATAAACCTGGCACTCACTCCCTGTCTAGCTCTTTTATTAATTTATTAATTAATTCATTTACATAGAATACATGCTACGAATCAGACAATTGTAAGCATTGAAAGTAAGTGAGTAGCTGTCATAGAAATAGCCCTTATGCATATATGATGGGCCAAATCCTAAGTGAATATAAGAAAGAAGAAAGCTAAGGTGCAGTAAGAGTGCTTATTAAGGTTTAATGAGCATATGAATCACTTGGTGGGGTATCTTGTTTAAATGATTATCAATTTAAGAGATCTGAGGTGGGAACTGAGCTTCTGTGTTTCTAACAAGCTCTCAGGTGATGCTGCTTATCCTTGGATGACATCATAAGTAATGAGAAAATAGAACACAAAAAAGGGAGGCATTTGGTTTTCTGAACTTGTCAGGAATTTGAAAGTATGCAAGGTACAAAAGCAAGACATGTTTACACTGAACGTGAGGACAGATACCCTCACCTCCATGCCCTGTTATCACCATATGCAAATAGCTCTTCAGACACTCTTCATAGCTACTGCTCTGCTCACCCTTGAGAGCACTGACCTGAGAACAGTGGCCACTCAGGGTCTAGAGACACGCTTGAGTCTGCTTGGGAAAATAATTCCAGGTTCTTCGCAATATAAATTGACTCCAGTGGGTGGGAACATGAGAGAGCATAGATCCAGATAAAATAGTCAGTAGACATGGAACTGGGTTTAGAATGTGAATGGATGAATGGACTCAAACACTTACGTACATTGTGTGTTCACACTTGAGTAGAATAAAGGAGCAGAGGGCAAGGTCCCCTAAACAAGGGTATATTGAAAAGGGTAGAGAGTGGGACTCTGTTATATTTTCTGAACTCTGTGCTCTGTATATGTCCCAAGGATGCTCTAGTACATGACAGAAGGAGAGTCCATAAAACAATGTAAGGAATAAATTGTCAGTCTGGCGTCCCCAGGACTTAACTTTTGAATTACTGATCTCATCATTTTTCTTCACTCTATATTAGGGATTTTCAACCTTTTTTCATC
Source organism: Desmodus rotundus (assembly GCF_022682495.2). Classification (NCBI taxonomy): domain Eukaryota; kingdom Metazoa; phylum Chordata; class Mammalia; order Chiroptera; family Phyllostomidae; genus Desmodus; species Desmodus rotundus. Next base: position 40,225,755 of record NC_071387.1, on the reverse strand, counting down.
TCATGGCACACATAAACTAATTACTAAAATTCTATGGCATACCAAAAAATATATTTTTTGCCTTCCTCACAAAAAATCAGTAAAATCTTGATTCATTCTCACTGGATGGCTATTGTTATGTTGGCTGTGGTCATTTTTTATTTGACAATCTGAGGAAAAAGAGGTCAGTGCCCCTGACTGAATTAGTCAGGTATTGCATGTTTTAAAACTCTTGTGGCCTTGGTTGAAAATTGCCGCTCTCCACAGTCAATGGCTATCCATTTCAATGGGAAGAAGACATGTCATTGAATAATCTACTAATAGTCTATTGCCATTTAATAATACTTTCATTACTCTTATTCCTGCTTTTTTCCCTTATTATCCTCAAGAAAATATAACAAAGATATGAAGTGGATTACAACCACATCATGTATGACTGTAGAACTCTGACCAAAATCTCAGTAGTGACCACCCAAGCAGCCAATTCACAGCCTCAATGGCAACCAGCCCAGAATGGTCAGGACTTAGTCAATCACTGCCAACTTCTCTATTCCTTGCTCCCCCTTCCAAATCAGAACCAATCAGAGATGGATAAATGTGCCTCTGAAACCAATCATATAAGTTGTCTTCTACTTAGCCCACCCGCACCTTCCCTATCCTGACACAAAGTGGACAAGCATCATTTAGGACCAAGTGTTGCTAACTCTCATGGGATCATCCAAGTCTAAGCCTTTCATCCTGAAGGAAAGGTTCCTGCCTCTTATGTGTATTCTCATTACAATCTGTATTCTTATACCTGTCTCTCTAAGTGGTATAACGTTACCAAGGATTTTTTTTGGTGGGGGGGCTTCAGTATTCACGCTGGGGAATAGGTGACTGAAACAAAATTATTCATTTGAGGATCATCTTAGAAAATAAAGGGAATATAGTAAGCATTTTTATTGTTGTACAGAGGCAAACAAACAAAATTCTGATCCAGACATTGCTTCACTAAAACATTCTTTGGCCAAACATAAGCAATTCAACAACTTGGGCATTTCCCTCATAAACTTTTGCTGTCCTTGTCCTCCATTTGATTCCCTCTACCTGGCTCTCCTCTTCCCTTTTGTCTTTTAGAGCACTCCGTCCACACCTCCACTGAAGCTTATCTTCTCCTTCTCCTCCTCTTATCTTGACCATTTTTACCATTTCCAGTGACTCTCCTAAGACCCCGGAATACCCATTGCCCCTAAAGATGCATCCCTTCTATGAGCTGGGTCTATAGACAAGGTAGGATTCAAACCTTAAAGCCATGTTAAATTTAAGGCTCTAATTAAGGACTTTCTTGAACCCAGAGAGGACCAGAGCTATTCATAGGAGAACCTAGATTTCTTTTGGATGTATATGACCCAGGATTGCCTGACCTATATCAACTTGTACACATACTGGTTAGAACCTCAGATGCCAAATCTTAAATGATAGAAGATGATTGAATTGACCCAGCCAGGGAGTGTCTTTCTGCAAAGGAAAGCTTCTTTTTATAAAAAATCTGAGGGCCAAAAATCATCTCCAAAACTAGGGAAGCATATTCTAAAGGCCATATTGATATATTCCCAACAAAAAATCAATTGTACCATAATTCAACCATGCAAATGAAAAAAAAGATGAAATGAGAAGGGGAAATATCCCATTACCTGAACTACAGGGGTTGTAACACATGGCTGAGCATTTTGAACTTGTTTTTGAAGAACAATGAAATAAGACTCAATGTAAACTTATGACCCTACAGATCAGCTGGTGGCACATTTCCTAACAGATCCAATTGACAAGGACACTTGTAAATATATTAAACAGAGGGACATTTTGAACAAAAGACTATCCCATCTTAGAAAAGATAAGTTAAGACAAAGCAAAATCTCTCAAATCATATTGATGAGGATGCTTAAGAAAGAAAAATCATTCAGTATCCTACCCCACATTAACTGCTTATAGATATAGGCACTACTCTTTCTATATTAATATAGGAGTAAATATAGCACCTGGGTGCTAGATATTAACAATGCTTACAGATTTTCCCTGTCTCTTAACCCTTAAATGTAAGTAATGCTTGGACCAGAGACTAAGGAGCATTACTCCCTGCTCCATGAAACTACTACCCCTGAAAACCTAACAGGGAGTTTTATTTTGCAAACAGAATTGTAATATTAAATGCACACCAGAAGGGCTATTTCTTGAGGTACCAGAGGACACAAATAACCAGAATCAAGTTGTGTCCTTTCTGGGTATATTTTTGCCTTCTCCATTGAATTTGATGCATATCCTAGTTAAAGATCTTAACACCACATTGGATACTCAGTGGACTAAAAGTTCCACTGAGTTAGGAAAAGTAACTGAAATAGATCCTATTAAAGTTCAGATAGGTCCCACCAAACTGTTATACAAACTTCCCCAATACTCATTGAAGCCAGAGGCAAAGAAAGTCCTGAAACCTATAGTTGGAGGCCTTACATTGCAAGGCCTCCTCAGACTCTGCACTATCCTTTGTAACAGTCCTGTCCTGACAGGAAATAAACCAAATGGTTGAGGATATCAATTTGTTTAAGATCTCAAAGTATTCAAAAATATTTATATCTCTCTTCCCAGTAGTCCCTAACACCAATATTATCCTGGCATCAATTCTGCTCAAAGCCACCTGTTTAACCATAGAGAATGTTTTCTCTTTTTCAATGTGGGCCCAGCCCAGGACAACTTATACCTTTTTGCGTTAACCTGTGGAGGACAATGATACATGTGGAAAGGTAAGCACCAGGGGTTCACTGAAGCTCCTCATTTTCCCCAGGTCTTCATTCATGACTTAGATGATCTAAATTTCCTGTGTGATGGAGTTCTGATACAAGTGGATGATTTGTTCAAAGAACAATTTTTTTTTTTTTGTACAGAGAACAAGGAAACCTGTAAAAAAAGATTTTATTTACTTACCTTAGCAGAAAAGGGACACAGAGTTTCAAAAGATAAATTACAAATTTGCCAAAACATAGACCATTATTTAGGATATGACTTAACTAAGGAGGGAAAAACACTCTGAAGACCAAAGATCATTCAAGAATGGTGTAGACCCCTCATACAATGGCCTCTAAGGGAATGGGTGTCAGGATTTTCTGAAACTGTAACATCTCTTCATGAGTTCACTGAGTCATCAGTAAGAGAACCCCTTCTCAGGGAGCCCAAATACGGACAGGCCTTCCCTACTTCCAAAAAAAGCCCCTTTTTCTATTTTGCATGTGAAGTTTGTACAAATCCTTGGAATTTTAACTCAACATCATGGGAACCAGAAAACATCTATCCTTTACAACATCTCCCCCCTTGATCTGGTTGCAAGAGTTATTCTGCTTGTCTCAAAGCAGGAGCTGCTGCTTCAAAACTGGTTTATGCTTTTGGTGAACTAGTCCTAGGCAATCCATTTAACTTCATGGTTCCTCGTACACTACAGCATCACAATTGATTCAGGACACACTACACTTTCCAGCAACTTAATGAACCCCTTCAGATTATGTTGCTCTTCCTCCCGCATTACTATGCACTGTTGCAACACCCTGAATTCTGCCACTCTCCTGCCCCTGCCAGAAAAAGGGAGCGTCATGGGATCTTACCTTAGGGAACTTTCTGTGCTTTTCTCAGATATATGAATGCCTTTGAGAACTGTGACCTACTATTGTTCATCACATTTAAAGTTAAAACTGAAGCAACATGTCTCTCACTAAATTAAAGTCTCCATTAGAATACAGTTCTCTATTTGAGGTAAAATCATCTCAGAAGGCAAAACTTTTTGCACTTTCTAGAGCTTGTAAACTAGCCAAAGAACAGAGAGTAAACATTTATACAAACAGCAAGTATGCTTTTGGAATAGTGCCTGACTTTGGGATGCTTTGGAAAAACAAAGGAGGCATTTCATCTCTGCTGCAACATCCACCAAAATGAACAAGTTGAGAAGCTTTTAAATGTACTCCCACTTTCTAGGGAGCTGGCTATTATAAAGTCTGAGACTCATGCAAAATCTGGTTATATCCTCTCGGATAATCTCTGTGATCACAAGATAGCTGATTGTTGGCACCAGATGGTTTAAAAAACATCTTAACTAAATTTCTCCCTGAAACTCCTTGTCAGGTTACAGACAGATTGCTTATTATCTCAAATCAGCATTGGTCGGCAAGTTTGAAAAAAAACAGGAGAGCATGTATTCAGGTCATATGCCACAGTTCAACTATATAACACTGGAGAAACTTTAAGGAGAGGACATGGACACAGATCAAAGCTTGAAGCACCATTTTGCCACCTCAGATGACTTTCATCTATATTCCATCCTCAATAGGGTTTGAATAGGTTTTCATTATTGTATTTTTTTTTCAGAATAGGTTAAACTCTTTCTTTGCTCAAAAGATATTGTCTCTAAAATACGGTTTGATTTTGTGTTTCCAACCTAGGTTTATCAACTTTTATGTCAAGTGACAGAAGCACAAATTTATGAGAAACATAAAAGAACTTTGTAAGGTGTTACCTCTTACTCAAAAATTATACTGTCCTTACCATCTACAATCTTCTGGTAAAGTTGTGAGAAACAACGACATCTATCAAGTATGCCTAGTCGAACTTTCAGAAACCCTTGAGTTCCCTTGGCCAGAGTTACTCTCATATCCTATGTGCCATATGGTTCACTCCCTTAGGGACACATTAGTTACCCTTCTATGAATTAAACAACTGGAGAGCTTATGCATTTCTGAATTTTACTAGGCTCTGCTGTGCTGTACACAGGCATGGCAAAATATTGCACAGGACTTGGGTACTGTACTCAATCTTATTATCAACAATTGTCTTTAATCTCTTCATGTTCCTTAATCAGGAGGTTTTGTCTTTTGGAGGAGAAATCGGGGTAGAACTTGTCTTGAACCTCAGAGGAAATAATCTCATTATGTACTGTTAGGAGCAAATGCAGCAATGAAACTCTAAAAGTTTATGTTGCACAACTAAGGAAGCAATTCAGAATCTGCACAATTAGAAAGTTACTCTAACAGAGAAACTCAAACTGAGGATTCTCAGAAATCTTCTCAAAGCAGTTATCTTCAGAAGCAGATAGCTAACCTTTGGAACAGGCTAATGATCTTGGATAGTAGACAGATTCCGCCCAAGAAATCAGACCAAGACTCCTATATAATTGCTACTTTCTTTTTATCTGTTTGCTTATAATAATTCTCTTTTTCTTGATTGTTAAACACTCTAATGACCTTCTTTTCCCCCTTTCCTTTCCTTTCCTTTCCTTTCCTTTCCTTATAATGGTTAGGTCAGAACATGCTCATTCTAATGCTATTCTTAGATTTCCCAAATAGTAGTCACTGCCCACAATCCTACCAACTGCAGTATGTGCCATCCATCACTAGGTCCCCACGATAACATTTTTCTGGCAATTCTGGTCTTATCAAAGGAGACCATGCAACTGATGACATTTCTACTGAAATCTACATGGAAAATGACCTTTAGCAAATTACCACTGTAACTTTGCTAGTGTCCCTCTCTTAAAAAAAGAACAAGTTATTACAACCTATTGATCAGACCCTAGGTAATTTAAATTTGAATTCAACAACCTTTGTAATGCAATGAGCTAAATACTTGCCATATGAAAAAGAATAATAAAGATCCCAATATGTAGTGTATGGTCTTGTTTCTGACCTAGTTTCATGTACAAATTCCTTTTTTCCTGGATCTCCATGTATTCCGATGGCATACTACTTCCTCTGTGGGCTAGAGATACCTGATCCTCTTTGCCTCATACTGACATCTCAGGTACCTTGGGAATTCTAATGCTTCTCTGTATGTAGAGAGCGTGATTCTATAAATCAAAGGCTGAGAATTCTAATTCACGTATGAGCTCCAAATGGTAAGACACTTAGTAAGACACTCCCTGTGAGAGAATTGCTGCCTTATTGTTTATGCAAGCAATTACAGCAGTGTTCCCAATGGTGGCAATGATAGAAATAGAAAGGACAGTAAAAAACTTACCACTAACTGACAGAAGTATTAGTGACACTGCCAATGTCCTATGAGAAATGGAGATCAGCCTTAACTTGTGGGCATGAATAGTGAGGGACAACTGCATTTCTCTAGATTTGTTGTTGGCTAGTCATTCTGTTGTTGGCTAGTCTTCCAGGAAGCCTGACCATACCTCTCTAGCAATTGGCCCAGAATGGTCAGGACTTGGCCAATGATTACCCATTTCCCTATTTTTTGATCCTGCTTCCAACTGAGAACCAAGGAAAAGAAGCCAAATATGTTCCTGAAGCCAATCACATAAGATGTCTTATTTCTAGTTAGTTTACCTCCAGCTTCCCCACACTGATGACTTCCAACCAGAGCGTACATGAAGCCTTTCATGCATCCCCCCAACTTTTTTAAAATTATAAAGCTTTCTGACTCCCCTGCCTGCCTGAATCTCTGCCAACTATAATTCACAGTAGCTGACTCCCTTGCATAGAAAACTCTGGATAAATATCATCTGTTTGTTCTACTTTAGGTGGTCTTTGTTAGTTCTGCAAGTCTCTGTTACCGGAATCAAATATTTTGTGTTACTTCTTAAGACAGTGGTTGTCAAAATGATAGTGTACGTAAGAGTCATTCGGAAAGCTTGTTAAAATACAGATTGCTGGGCTTTAACTTCTAATTCAGTAGGTCTTGGGTGGGAATTTGCACTCTAACAAGTTTTCAGATGATACTGTTGATGGTCAGGTGACATTTAGAGAAATGTTACCCTAAACCACCAACATGTTTTAATAACAACAGCAACAATTCCTGGATTTATGTAGTGTTCTTGCTCACTCTGAGACAATTGTGTAAAATCTATGGGCCCAAAGCCATGTTGTAAAACATGACCTTCTTTGAAAACATACAGCTTGTGTTGTAGTTATGAGGTTATATGAGGAGGAGAAATGAATTTGATCTGAGCTGGGGAAAATGTCTTCACCTTGCTCATAAATATGATTTGTTTTGTCCTTTCAGCTTAATTAGCTATAATTTAGCAAAGATAAGTAGGAGACTTTGCTGAAGTCAAGGAAGGAAAAGACAACCTCTTACTAAACAAAAAAATTGTGAAAAGAAAATTACTGGGGTTAAATTAGTTATGATCACCTTTCACCAGAGAAAAGTTCATAACTTAGCAATGGCATCTGGCCATTAATTGATTACTTGCTTTGTGGGTTCCACTGTCATTTGAGTGGAAATAGTGATGCAGAAAGCTGGGAGAGGGGGAAGGATATAAAAGCAGTTCTTGCTAAGGCAGTGAGGAAGACACAAAACTGCACAGGTACCATTAAGAATTCAGGGATTGCCCTGGCTGGATGGCTCAGCTCTTTGGAGCATTGTTCATACACCAATAGGTCGTGGGTTTGATTCCCAGCTGGGGCACATATGGGAGGCAACCAATCAATGTTTCTCTCTCACAGCAATGTTCCTCTTTCTCTCTTTTTTCTTTCTCTCTCTCCCCCACCCCACCTTCCTTTTCTCTAAAGTCAGTAAACATATCCTCAGGTAAGGATTAAAAAAATCAAGGATATTGGCAGTGAGTCCCCCTTTGGAAGCCTGTGGTCTTAGTGCTGTATATAGATCTTGGCTGGCCTATGATGGTCACCTCTGCCCTCTACACCCCACCAATATTCTCCACTCTCTTCCACCAACATTTTTGTCTTCCTACTTTATGTATCCCATAGTCCTTACAACCTGAATACATTAGCTGACCAGTAAGTAGATGATGCTCCTGTTTTCATGTTCATCATGCATTTTTGCTTAAATTGTCTGAATTAAAGAATACACAATAAATCTCAATATAAATTGAACATGTTCCTGGGCAATCTGCATTTCTCAGTTAAAATTTCCTCATAATGAAAGAGTAGTCAAGTACTTCCTTCTTTGTGCATTCTATACTAAAGAGCATTTCTCTCCAATGGACTGAGAAAACATTTTTTACGATAGCCAGTTTTAGTCTTTGCTTTTTAAAATTTGAAAAATAAAACAATAGAAAAACACAGAGAATAATGGTAAAAGGGCAAAAACAGACCAAAAAGGGGCTCTTTAAAGAGTTGGATTGTTTGCCTAGGTAACGGAGCAGATCCAAGGTTGCATCGAAAGGTCTACCTTGTGGTGAAACATGACCACCTAATAATTTTTTGTAAATGACATCTGAGAGAATGAAGAGTGAAACCAATTACAATTTCTAATGGAACATTTGATCTAGCCAATGATTCTGAGGCACGAAATGCCTTTAGGAAGCTTTCTTCTCAGCTGGAACCTAATTTTACTGGACCCATTTTACTCTGTATGATAATGTAGATGTCCTTTATGGCTTCTTTGAGGTCAAAAAGGCATCACTATGTGCTGTTTAGGAGTAAGTTTCTTTCTAAATAAGATCTGACTGGGTCATTACCCAGAGCAATAATTGGGTCATCAGGGACAAGATGAGCTCAAAATGAAAGAATTATTCACCGGCTAAAGATGATAAGCCACTAAGGCAAAATCAGCAAAGACCACAGATTGTGTCATCAGAATTAGGCTTTCCTCTTATTTAAAGGAAGGAAGAATTGACCATATATGACTTGTTTGATAACTATTTTAAAGAGAAAATAAGAAAATTTCAATTACTGTCAACCAGCCAACAGTTAAGGACCAATGATATGTATACTTTGACAGAAAACAATGTTACTCATAAAGTCTGTCTAAACATGGCTATGAAGGAATTGGGCTAATTTTAATAAATTTTGAAAATATAACCATCTCATTTTTTATTTATTTTTATTTATTTTTTAATATATTTATTGATTATGCTATTACAATTGTCCCATTCCCCCCCCTCACTCCACTCCATCCTGCCCACCCCCTCCCTCCCACATTCTCCCCCTATAGTTCATGTCCATGGGTCATACTTATAAGTTCTTTGGCTTCTACATTTCCTACACTATTCTTACCGTCCCCCTGTCTATTTTCCACCTATCATTTATGCTACTTATTCTCTGTACCTTTCCCCCCACTCTCCCCCTCCTGCTCCCCTATTGATAACCCTCCATGTGATCTCCATTTCTGTGGTTCTGTTCCTGTTCTAGTTGTTTGCCAAGTTTGCTCTTGTTTTTGTTTTAGGTGTGGTCATTAATAACTGTGAGTTTGCTGTCATTTTTACTGTTCCTATTTTTGATCTTCTTTTTCTTAGGTAACTCCCTTTAACATTTCATATAATAAGGGCTTGGTGATGATGAACTTTTTTAACTTGACCTTATCTGAGAAGCACTTTATCTGCCCTTCCATTCTAAATGAAAGCTTTGCTGGATACAGTAATCTTGGATGTAGGCCCTTGCCTTTCATGACTTGGAATACTTCTTGCCAGCCCCTTCTTGCCTGTAAGGTCTCTTTGGAGAAATCAGCTGACAGTCTTATGGGAACCCCTTTGTAAGTAACTGTGTCCTTTTCTCTTGCTGCTTCTAAGATTCTCTCCTTCTGTTTCATCTTCGGTAATGTAATTGTGATGTGCCTTGGTGTGTTCCTCCTTGGGTCCAGCTTCTTTGGGACTCTCTGAGCTTCCTGGACTTCCTGGAAGTCTATTTCCTTTGCCAGATTAGGGAAGTTCTCCTTCATTATTTGTTCAAATAAGTTTTCAATTTTTTGTTCTTCCTCTTCTCCTTCTGGCACCCCTATAATTCAGATGTTGGAATGTTTCGAGATATCCTGAAGGTTCCTGAGCCTCTCATTTTTCCGAATTCTTGTTTCTTCATTCTGTTCTGGTTGGATGTTTCTTTCTTCCTTCTGGTCCACAACGTTGATTTGAGTCCCAGTTTCCTTCTCATCACTATTGGTTCCCTGTACATTTTCCTTTGTTTCTCTTAGCATAGCCTTCATTTTTTCATCTAGTTTTCGACCAAATTCAACCAATTCTGTGAGCGTCCTTATTAACAGCATTTTGAACTGTGCATCTGATAGGTTGGCTATCTGTTCACTGCTTAGTTGTATTATTTCTGGAGCTTTGAAGTGTTCTGTCATTTGGGCCATTTTTTTTTTTGTCTTGGTGCTTCTGTTACTTAAAGGGGCGGAGCTTTAGGTATTCCCAGGGGCGGGGTAATGCTGGTCGCTGTGCTGTGAAGCTGTATGTGGGGGAGGGGCCGAGAGGGAGTAATGGCGCCCGCTCCACTCTCCACAGGATTTCAGTCACTGGCTGTGCTACCCACAATCAAATTGGGCCCCTCTGGTGCTGGTTCCAGAGTGGGTGGGCTTGTGCACACCCTAAGCCCCTGTGGGTCTCTCCAACGACCTCTCCTGTGAGGCTGGGAGTTTCTCCTGCTGCCGCCCCAACCCGCACGGGTGTTTTTACTCAAAGGTTTGAGGCTTTATCCCCCACCTTCCCCCCCCCCCCCTGCCGTGCAGGAGCCCTGGGTTATGTGGTCTGCTTCGCTCCCTGCTGTTAGTCCTGGTTTATCTGTGCATGAATGTGGGGCCGCAGGGTGCTCGCTCTGCCTGTCCCGTTCTCCTCCGTCACTCCGAGTCCGGCCCTCTAGGTTTATCTGTGTGCGAATATGGGGTTGCAGGGTCTGCTAGTGGTCAGACTGCCTGCCCCATTCATCCCACACTCCGCCAGTCTCTGTCCCGCCACAGCAACGCCAGTCCTCTCTGCCCTGGCTGCCCGTCTCCGCCCCTCCTACCGGTCTGGATGAATGTTTACTTTTTATCTCCTTGGTGTCGGACTTCCTTGCTGTTTGATTTTCTGTCAGTTCTGGTTGTGCGAGGAGGCGCAGCGTGTCTACCTACACTGCCATCTTGGTTCTAAGAAGAGTGCTTCACATCTCATTTTTTAAAATGAACAATTTGATTTGGCATATAAGACATGAACTGTGATTTTTTACACATGTAAAAACGTAAATGCTTTATAAATAGGCATTTTTATTTAAATGATACAGAAATATTGATATTTTCATCTGGGAACAAGTATCTGTTATCATCTCATTTGCATTATTTTTATTTTATATTTTAAATCTGAAAATAGATCAATATTCTTTTGTACTCTAATTGTTAAAGTGCTATAAATAAAATAATAAAACTTTAATTACAGTCAGACAACTTTAATTAGTAGCTTTTTATCCTTGGTTCTCATCAACACAAAAAGCACTTTTTATGGGCAGAAAACAATGAAACTAATAGCTTTATACTTGCATATTTTCATATTTTATTTGGAGAGTTTTATTCCATGTATGTTGTCATACATGGTAGGTATCTAGCTTCCTATTAACAGAATTATATTAAATATTGCAGTGAAGTGAACAGTGTTTTCTCATCTCAGTATTCAAAGGTATATTTGCAAAGCACACCTTATTCAGGAGTCCTAGTGGTAAGTACCATGGATATGGTAAGAAAATACTTTTAGAATTTTTACATTCATAGTTAGGCAATGTACTAATTGTGGTCTTTCAGTTAGTTTTAAAAAATCATTATTTATAATCTATAGTAGTTGGTTATTTACAATTTATAGCAAAATTGCGGTTGGAGCCCACAAAAGCCTATTTAAGTCCATGATTTAACTGTGAAAGTGACTCAGTTGAGCCACTGAGGAAAAGTGGACTTAATAATTATAGGTTTTGAACACATTGTAGGGTGATCAACTGTCTCAATTTGTTCAGGAGGGAGGGATTTCCTGGAACACAAGGCTTTCAGTGCTAAAGCCAGGACCATCCCTGGAAAACTGGGAGAAATTGGTCACCCTGATACATGTCCCCTGATAGTTGCTCTGGAAAGAGCGTCCCCACCCTTAATTCCATCCAGAGACAACACTGAACCATTTCTACCATCTCACCTCACCAAGGGGCTTCATTGCAATGAAACCAGGAAACAAGGGCTTCAGATCTCTTGGGGAAATGCACCAGAGTGGTAAGAAAGTGATGTTAGATTTTATTGTAAGTGTGAAGGGAATGATTCGATGTTATGAAATCAAGAATAGTCTCAAGAAGGAGGAGTGGTTAATAATGTCAAATGCTGTTAGAATTTCAAGTAATACAAGTAGTAGTCATTTTGATTGGGTTTGGTAACATGTAGACTCTTGTGAGAGTAGCTTCCTTTGTAGTTTTGGGGATAAAAGTGTGACTAGAGTGGGTTTGAGAGAGCATGGAGAGAGAATAAGTGGACCCACTTATGGTGTGGTCTGAGGACTGAAGTTAATGCCATATAAATTTCATCAAAGGTGGCAGTATTTATTATTTGTAATAAATGGATTTTACTTAAGAATATTGTACATTTGTGAATTCAAAGCATTCTTTATATAATCATATAGGATTATAATCTGTGCTTTTTCTAATAAGACAGGAAATTTTTTTTTCTGGGGTTGTTTTGCTCTTGTAAGCAGGATATGGGCACTATTATATAGTTATAATGAGTTGACACACCCATATCTCTTGTAGAAATAATCCGGTTAAAACAAGTCAGGGGCTTTCCCTAAAAAGTTTATCCACTGTGGGATCCAGATCACCATTGCTAACAGAATACCAATCTTGGTTCTGACCTGTCAATATGTAATGCATGGAAAGTCAACTTTAGCCTTCTTATTCAAGATGATGATATCTTGGTTTTAAGTTATAGTCATAATAATATTTAAAAAAGTATATTTTATTTATTTTTCAAGAGAAGGGAAGGGAAGGGGAATGAGAGGGAGAGAAACATCAATGTGTGGTTGTCTTTTGTACTCCCCCTACTGAGGACCTGTCTGGCAACCTAGTCATGTGCCCTGACTGGGAATCGAACCTGCAGCCCTTTGGTTTGCAGGCCCACACTCAATCCATTGAGCTACACCAGTCAGGGCTAATTATAATAATCTTAACAATGATTGTAGTTATATTACTATATTAAAGTTTCTAAACACAAAGTCACAAATGAGTATGCTTTTATTTTTTTTCAGCTCTGAATTTCCATGTCAACAATTTCAGTGTTTATTAAATACCCAATGGGTACCAACCTATCATTGTATAGTGCTAGGTTTAGGTGTTAAGGGGAAGGGGGGAATAAGGTAGATCCTGAGCTGGCTCTGACTATAGACTGGTCTAGATTCAAACATAGGTTAGAATAAAAAGATGGGCACGGTTAAAGAGTTACTTTTATTTTGGATAAAAAACAAATTTTCAAATAAGCAAAGAAAAGACAGACAAGAGGTCAAGATTATAAGTAAATGGATGCTATTCTAGAATGCCTTCTTTGTGTTTTTAAAAGTTAAAAAATTACAGTTGATGTTCAATATTATTTTATATTAGTTTCAGGTATATAGCCTAGTGGTTAGAGAATTATATAATTTACAAAGTGATTCCCCCAATAATTCTGGTACCCACCTAGCACCATATGTAGTTATTACAATATTATTGACTATAGTCTCTATGCTTCACATCGCTGTGACTGTTTTGTAACTACCAATTTGTACTTTTTAATCCCTTCACCTTTTTCAGCGAGGTCACTCTACCCCTCTCCCATCTGGAAACCCTTAGTTTGTTCTCTGTATCTATGGAACTGTTTCCATTTTGTTTGTCCATTTATTTTGTTTTTTAGAGCCCACATATAGTGAAATCATATGGTAGTTGTCCTTCTCTGTGTGACTTATTTCACTTAACATAATATACTGTAGGTCCATCCATGTTGTCACAAATAGTAAGATTTCTTTTTGTATGGCCAATGTTATTCCAGTGTATACATGTACCTCATCTTCTTTATCCAGTCATCTATTGATGGGCACTTGGGTTGCTTCCATATCTCATGCCTTCCTTGCTCTTTACAGAAGCAAACCCCATTTCCATGGTCTCAGTGGCTATCATGGAATGGAAAATTTCTTAGGTGGTGAGAGCCTGAAGATCCAGGCTTCTTGCCTTTTCTACTATCCTATTTAACAGAGTCATATTAGCAATCTAATATCTACCACAGTAAAAAAAAAAAAAAAAAAAAAAAAAAAAAAAAAAAAAAAACCCAAAAAACCTTAGAGGTAAGACTTGAATTTGTTTATATAAAAGGAATATGATCTCACCTTTAACTGGAACATAATCAACAAAAGAAAAAAGCAAACAAAATATAACCAGAAACATTGAAATTAAAAACATTGTAACAATAGCCACAGGGGAGTGGGGAGAGGATAATGGGGAGAGGGGTCTATAGGAGCTACTATAAAGCACACAAGGAAAAAAATCAAGGGGGAGGGTAGAGGTGGAGGAGGGAGGTGGGACTGGCTGGGGTGGGGTGGAGGGAAGGGGAGAAAATGCAGACAATTGTAACTGAATAAAAATAAATAAATTAATTTAAAAAAAGGAATTTGGGGGATGAGACAAGAGTGCATGACAACCTACTCAGAGCAACAATATAAAACACAGGAATAGGAGAACAAACACAAAGGTAGTAGTGAAGACATTGAGTAAGTTATCATTTTGTTTGAAGAACTTGCCTGCTAAAACATGAGTGACCTTGTGGGGGTTCTTGTTCAAATGCAAATTTTTATTCAGTAAGTCTCCTAGATTTGGTAGATGCTGCTGGTCAAGACACAAATATTTGAGTAGTGAGGGGCTAAATGCTTAGCATGGTGAATTAGAGCAAAATGGGAAAAGCAGCTTTAGAGCAATTTGTGAAGGGTCCTAAAGAGTTAGATTTTTCAATGTAGACAATGGGGCACCAATTCATGAATTTAGATGCACTGCTCTGAAATGTCATGATTTTAGGAATAGCCATAAAATAGAGAGGCAACGAAAGGATCATATATAAAGGGATAGATTTCTGAGAAATTTAAAAGACTTGATAGGATTTGGAGATACATAAAATATGTTTGAGGTGAAGGAGATAGACTTCCTCCTATAAAAAATAGGAGGAAGTGAAATATTTTCATTATAAAATTGGTAAGCAAAGAGTTGATGGATGGTGAAAAATGATACTTGAGAATACTACTCCCGTTATATCTAGAGATATGCTTATATCATTAATAATATTGGCAGAAAAAGGAAAATCCAGCCTTCTGCTGAGAGACAATAAATAGGTGCACACCAAAAGAAGGCAAGGAGTTCAGGGAAAAAACTAAAAGTTAAATTTTGAAAGGGTGTTATTAACAATTGCAGAGTGAAGGAATATAGGAAATGAATGGAATGAGAACTTATATTCAGATATTGATATGAAACTTCTAAATCAACATATGGACATTGCAGGGTAGAGAGCAAACAAGCTTCAGTTGAGGTTTTTATTCATAAAACATCAGCTAGAGCATGTCATTCAAGCCGCTTGCATAATCACAGTCCAACCTGTCTGCTGCATTTGCTATTCGTGTGGCTCATTTTATTATGGCAACTTAGGACCAGCACTCTTGGTGATTCATGAATTCTGTGTGTGTGTATTTCTTTTTAAATTAAAGATGCCCTACCTGCATTTAAGTCTGAGGGGATTCTATGATGAGTGACTCTAATGAGTGTTTTGATGATAGCCAGAGGTTTGAGCTCTTAGAAGATTTTTTTGTTCCTTGTACTGAAATGTTCAGAAATGATGCTGTGGCAGGAACTCTTGTTGCTCAGCATCTATCTCCTTTGTTTTTATAGCTTTACCTTTTTATTTACATAAATGTCCAGTTAAAGACTATTTTTCCCAGCTTCCCACTGGGTTTTGGCCAAGTGATCCGAGTAAAAGTGATTTATGAAAATTCCTTAAAGAATAGTAAGGTTGTGCCCCCTGCCGCAGTTTCCTTCTCTATCTGCTGACTGAAACACGGACATGGTGGGAAATAGTCTTGGACTGTGCGGAACAGGAGTGCGCTACAACAGGAGGGCAGAACAGTAAGATGATGTAAGCTTATTTTCCCTACACGCTTGAGTTGCCTGTGACTGGAACACTCAGATTCTTTCACAAAACAGAAATACATTTTAATCTTGTGTATTTGGGGCTGTTATTGTAGCCAAATTTGTATTCTAATAACTATTGGAGTCATTAGAATACAAATTTGGAGGTTTGGAAGCAGAACTGCATCAGATGAGACAAATACTTACTCAGAATTGTGTCTATGATTAGAGACTAAGAATCAGAGAGGAACCAGAGCTTCCTTTTTGCATGATTTTGGTTAGCAGTCATAAGTATAAAGGATCTGGATTTTGATTCTTATCCCACCTAGGCCACATACTTATTTACTTTGCACAGGCCTCAGTTTGTGAAGTGGAGGTAGTATTTATTGTTCTGCCTGCATCAGTGCGGCTTAAATACCCAATTATATAGTAAATGCATTTCAAAACTGTAACTCTGCAAATCTAGCAGAGTGCATTTTCCAAAAATGGCTGTGCAGCATCTCCTATCCCACCTGATCTTTGACAATGGGATACTTTCCCATCAAGAGGTAGTGATCTATATACAACCCCACCACCCCCCTTCCTTGAATCTGGGTGGTCTGTGACTACAACAGCTAATGGAGTGTGGCAGATGTGGTGCTTTGTGACTTCTAAGGCAAGGCCATGAGAGGTAATGCAGGTTATGACTTGATTTTTGGTACACACTCTTGGGAGCCCTGAGCTACGGTGTAGGAAGTCCAGCTGCCCTGTGGCTGCCATGTTTTGAGGAAGCACCGATCGCACAGAGGCCATGTGTGGATGCTGGGTAAAGATGCCTTCAAATGCTTCCAGCCCTTACATAACCACTTTGCTCTTCTCAGCTGAGGTCCTGGACTTTATGGAACAGAAACAAGCCATGCTCACTGTGCCCTATCCAAATTCTTGACCCATAAAATCTTTCACCATAATGAAATAGTTATTGTTTTATGACCTGAAGTTTGGGGTGGTTAGTTATGCAATAAATATAATCACAAAAAAATTTAAGACATGATAATCATTATTATTGTGATCTATTGGCTTATGAAAATACACTAGGATCATTTGATTTAATCTCCGGAAAAAAAACAAAACAAAGGTGAATGATTTGGAAGCTCCAGTTAGGAAGTAAGGGAGATTTAGGAGATTTGGTATCATTAGTGCATTTATCAAGAGTGAAGTGAGGTTTTAGGACAGAGAATGTCTGCGGATACTTAGTCTATAACAAATGAGAGATCCCTTCCCTCTTGCGTCAGCTGGGATAATGAAACTCATCGAGATACTCTGGCCTTGCTCTTTAACAATGAACTTCAGAGAGGTGCAGGCTGCCCCAAGCCCCAAGTGCTTTTCTTGTGTCTCTGCCAGACTGATCATTGTGAGCCAGCACACCAAACTGTCGTCCTGATCCAGAGCAGCTGTCTAATTACAATTTTGTTATTATTAATTACAGAGTAGAAAATCATTTGTAATTAGCTCAGCCTAAATCATAGTTTAAACAGCCAAAAATTACATTACAAACTAAAGTGTAATTAAAGCACTACACTAAAGTGTTTATTTAAACCCAGTTTAGTTACTGCAAATTTTTCAATCAGCTTCTCAGGATCATACATAGATTTAATTAGTCTCCAGTACTGACAGTTTAGTGCATTTATTCATTAACCATCAATATTGCCGAACAAATGTAAATAAAATGTAGAAAGAGATGCTTTAAAGGGGGCAGTCATGAAACATCTGGGTGAGATAATGAGGCTGGGAAAGATGTGCATGTTAATGAATCTCCCAGGCTGCTGGAGGAGCGCTGGCTCTGGGAAGCAGAGCATCTCTGTCCTGATCAAGTTTGCAGTGTAGGTTTGTGCTGCAGGTTGAATGGAATGGTGTGTAGGGTGGGGTGGAAGTCAGCTGAATTCAATTCTTGCCGTTGCTCTAGGTACCACTCAACACAATTCTGGTGGAGCTAAAAGAGAACATCCCACTCTGCTGACCTCTGGGGCTCTACATATCTCTTTCAGAAACAGAAGAGCTTATAAAGGGATGTTCAGGAAGAAGTAGCTTCTCTCTTGAAGGGTTTAGAGAAAGTGATCTCTGTGGCGATAAGTATCATGCATATTCCAAGGAATAAATTTTCTATTCAAGGACTATTGTTTAGAAAACCGTCCTTGCCACACATGCAAAACTGCCTGCAAATATTCTAAATGAATTAAAGATTTGTGAAAAGTACTCTTCAGGGCAGCCCTACACATTTGTCAATGGGACTTTCATTTCTTGATGCATTCTTGGTAGTTCTTTTGAAGCGCCTTCAGAATGACCCTCATCATTTTTTGCTGGATTGCTTTATAGCCTTCAAACCCCTTTCTCAGTTTTCAGTCTTGTTCCCCCACACATATTTTTCTTCTTTTTTCATCCTACTGCCAGTATTGTTTCTCTAGAATGCAAGCCTCTTTGTCATTTCTTTGCCTAAAACTTTGCTCTCCAACATTCAGAAGCTGAAACTTCTCACTGTGATCTGGCCAGTCTCTGCTTCTCTACCATTGTCCCAGAACTCTGACTTATGCCTTCACTTTTTAGGGTTCCCTAAAAGCATCAAGATATCTTTTGGTTCTATACCTTTTGCACATATGATATCTTGATAAGTAAGCTGACTTTCATGCTTTGATTTGGCCAAGTCCTATGCATTATTGAAAATTCAGCTCTGGCAATATGTTTTTGAGAAGCCCTTCCTGATATTTTTGTCCTATTCCTCATTTTAAGTTAACAACTTCTAGTACCATGTACTGAACTAATTCTGGGAAAGAGTTTGTTCTGCTTAACTCATTAAAGCTAATAATCTGACTGAGTTTCAATATTTTTATGGAATTGCTCTTAGAATAAGTCCTTGGTATCATCTCAGTGGCCTAGATTGAGGAATGCCATCAGAAACAATTCAGGAGACTTGTCACACTATTTGTTATAAGAATAATTTGTTTATTATGCCACTCAACATCCTCCTTATAAGAATCAGTGAGACAATGTTTTGTGTGTGTTCTCCTGTTTATTCAACTGTTTGAATTCCTTCTTTGTACAGATATCCAGAAACTCCAGAGTCAAATTCATGACCATTTTTAGCAAATGAATGACATTTTGCAATGTGCAGTTCACATATTTATTTTTATGGCTTCTCTCTTACTCTCATTTCCCTTTCATTTTAATGCCTTGTCCACTTATTTTGATATGTTATTATTAAAATAATATGTAATACACAGTATTACTGAATATGAAATTATGTATTTAAGAATCTTCCTTACATATGTTTTAGAACAAGGATAAGTATAAATGAAAAAGATGGAGGAAGAAAGGGAGAAAAGGAAGAGAGTAAAGATCCAATAAAGAAGAAAGGAAAAAATTTAAGTACCTTGCTTGAACTTTGTGCAAATGCAGCATCCTATATGGCCATATTTCTTAGGTGCAAAGCAAATAAGTTAGTTCATTCCTCTTAGAGTATGGCACTATTAATAACGAGTAATACCCTTATGTATACATATATGAGCTCTTTCATACAATTTTCACTCCTAGAAATGTTTGCAGAACATTCAATGTCATCATCAGTAGTCATTCAATTGAGTGATAGGATGTATATACAAAACATCTTGAGAACCCCCAAACTGTACAGATTTCAGTAATTCTGGCTGGTACCTCCATCATGAAAATAACTCTGCCCGGTGTGTATATTTGTTTGTGCAGGATGGTTGCTAATTAATAAACTAAACTCTTCTAACTTATGATTGCCCCAAACCTGGGGATACCACACAAGATCATCGAACTTATTATTTTAAAATTTCCCCATTTTGTGTTTTCCCTTCCTTTTTATTTTATTTTTTGAGATGAATTCAGAGCCATTATAAAAGCCTGCAGCAACTTTCAACAAATCAGCTGCTTCCACCAAAGGTCTTCGCACCCTGACAGCAAATTGTTTGAAGTTTTCTAGGTTATTAAAAAGTCAGTCTTCAAGAAAAAAGACACTAAGTTTTCTTTTGAGTATTCTTTTGCATTTTGCTTTATACTGTAAATTAAAGTGCAGAATGAAAATTTAGCAGATGAATATAATATTATTATAATGACAGTTGAGAACACACAATTCAAGTCAGTAAGTGATCTGCAATTTCACCCTAGGAATTGTGGAAGGGGCTGGTCTCATATATTAAAAGCCTTTGCCTCCAAAAATATTTCTCTTTTCTTTCACTAAAATTCCTCAGAGGATAAAACTCATCATGCCATAATTGGATATAAAACTTATTATACAAACACCCCAGGGAGAAACACATGTTTTCTTAAATTCATGCTAATATAAACAAGATAGATATCTCCCAGCTCCAGGACTGCAGCTGGGGACTGAACTCTGAGACAGCATATCTCTGGGGATAAACTTGAGTTATACTCCAGTGTCTGATGGAATATAAGTTTGCAGTACTCTTTCTTTTCTCATTTTCCTTAGAAGCCATAACGGACAAGAGCCAAGTCTACAAGCACTCTAATGAAAGAAAGAGACCAGAGCCTGGCATGTTCAGAACTGTATCCTGCTCCCTGGAACCACCCTCACAGTGTGTGATGGTTCAGAGATTCACTCACAAGAGCCCATCAGGCACAGTCAGATAGGTTAGAACTGGATTTACTTAGGGGCCAGGTACCTGGAAAAAAAGAATTTACCAAAACTGAGACTCTCCACTGCCGCCAAGAAATCTGTGTTCTCTTCTCTGAGTAGAGAGAGTGGGGTGTGCCATCAAAAAGACAAATCCCGGATCTCTTATCACTGGAATAATCTCTGTCCCCTTCATTTCTGGACATTAGATGGCACTCAGATCTATCCTTTCAAAACACAACTCTGTTCATGTCATTTCTCTAGTTATGGGACTTTAATGGATGAAATCCTTCCTCTTAATATATATGATTTTCTGGGCATGCTCCAATTAATTTTGGAGCCCATGGCCTGTTTGGTAGGAGCCTTTCCTCTTACTTCAGATTATGTCTTTCTCTTTCTCATTAAAGGCCATACCCTCAACTGTTAACCAGAATCTTGCTCCAATCTCAGTGAACCACCAAAAGTAACATTGTTAAGAGTGGTCTGACTTCAGGCATTCATTTGGACTTATGGCTGGTTCCCCTGTTAGTCATGTTGGGCCTTGCTTTGAATCCCCAGCATGATGCTGTCTTCTTGTGCACTCTTCTTCCATGGTGTGCATGTCATCTGCTTGTTTGCTCTCAGCTCCGTTTTCCACCCTTTCCCCACTCTGCTCTGTATTATAAGGTACTAGCAATACTAACTAGATTTCTCAGGCTCCATGGTCCCCTGGCTTCCACCCAAGATAAGCTAATGCAAGGCAAAGATGAGATATTAGAGGAAAGAAGGAGCCAGGGTATGTGTATCTCTCTGTCTCGGCCATGCAGCTGCCATCTCCAATATGATCACAGCTCCCACTGGATAGCTCTTGCTGTGGTCTCAGTGCACACTTCTTCTCCTGGTTATTCAACCCAACTCTTAGTGAATAGTTATTGAGCAAGACGAGCCTTATTTTATAATGAAAAAACAAAATAATTTTAATTTATTAACCTTTGCAGTTAAATGTCTAAAAGTTTACTTAACATCATCAGACAGTGTGAAATACAACATCCCAGGTCTACAAAATGGTAAACAAAAGAGGAATGTGCTTCTGGACCTGCTGCTGATGGTGTTGGAAAATCAATCTCTTCTGAGAAAAAGCTTCCAGCAATATAGATTGTTTGAATTACTTACCATTATGTCAAACTTACTTTAGCATCTGCAAACAGACATACTGTATGAATACTGAGAGAGGCACGGTTTTCTCTGTTTGCACATAAGGGCCAAAAGTCATATAGATTTTTATAATCAAGTAAGCCTTGTAATTCAATAACAAGCCCTTTATTTAACCCTTAAACACTTGATGTCTCAGGTCAAGTTGTGTGTCTCTCTTTTAAACAAATAAACTCACACACGATTCACTGCATCAAGTTATAGCTAAGTATTTAGGA
The DNA here is from genome assembly GCF_022682495.2 of Desmodus rotundus. Taxonomy (NCBI): domain Eukaryota; kingdom Metazoa; phylum Chordata; class Mammalia; order Chiroptera; family Phyllostomidae; genus Desmodus; species Desmodus rotundus. Next base: position 40,203,913 of record NC_071387.1, on the reverse strand, counting down.
GGAAGGTTTCATTTTGAATGTTGCTATCTCCCCATTGTCAGTTCCCTGAGGACTACGTTTCATTTCTCTTCCACTTTGATGAATGGAGATATACACAGCCAGTTTAGCCAATGAAATTCCCAGAATAAAATGTATTTCCATAAGACTTCAGCAAAATGTACCAGCTGCTTTAATTCCAGGGCAAATTAGGTACAAACCATATTTTCAAATCATTGAGGGTGAATAGTCAAGGGTTTGACCAAATATTGGTGAGCATTGAGGAGATGACTGAATAGGGAATTCAGGTGTGTTCCAGTCAGTAAGGTGCTGACCAAGACAGAAGGAAAGATACCTGGGTTTCTCTCCTGGAAGTGTATCTGTTATTCCTCAGAATAGTTCACAATGGCCATGGACTCCTTGCCACTCTCCAGGTAATACTTCTGTATCCAGAGCACCATGCATTGAATGATTCGCTCATTCAAATTCTCCCCTCCTAACCCACCACCACGATGTGTTGCCAAAGATTTGCAAAGACTCTGTAACCATGCAGAATGGGGTTTGGCTATTTGTCACTCTTAATCCACATGACCCAATGATTGTGTTGAAGGAAGCAGGTTTATATTAACATGGTTCCAATTTGGGGAGGCCTGAGAGAATGAAGCAGGGTGCAGCCAAGAGGAGGGCCCCAAGAAGGGATTTGTAATGGGGTCCAGAGCTCAAGGTATCCAGGAAATATTAGAACAATGTATATAGGATGTCCTCACCCCCACAAGCCTGAGCCAGGGGGGATGGGACACATGGAACAGGGCCATTCAGAGCTGTTTTGGGTAGCAAGAGCTTTGCAGCTAACCCCTGGCATAGTCATTTAACATATCTATAACCTTTAACTGGTTTCATGGATATGTTAAATAGCTGTGGCCATGCTTTGAGCCAGGGGGATGGAAGCGAATTCCACCCAAGATGGGACTGGGAAGCAACTCCCCCTGGTTACAGGGCCTGTGGGAGAGCTTGGAGATGATTGGCTCCATGCCATGGGGCCACACCTACCCAGACTTACTATGGCAGCCCAGTAAAGCTGGAAGGATACGGGGATGCTGGCAGGTGTAACTGACTGTAGGGGTAGGAAATGGGGCTGCAAAGGAAGATGGGCTCTGGGATTTAAAACCTAGGTGCAGCAGCCATAGAAGGTGAACCACGAGGTTCTGAAGCAAGTAGAAAGGGAGAGAACCAAGAGGTTCTGAAGCAAGAAGATAGGTAGAGGTCCACGCGGTTCTGATGGAGGGAAAGGAAGAGGACCATGTGGTTTTGGAGTGCTTCTTTTTCCACGCAGCTTAGGCAGCAGGAGAGACTTTGCGGGAAGAAAAGGGGAGAAAGGACTCTTGCTGGTGAGCCATGAGAAGGTGCCACATGGTTTTGGATTAACTGGAGATGGCAGCAGCCACACAGCTGATGGTGCCGGGAGCCTGATCCACGGACTTCTACTTCCTTTCCCGAGACACAGTACCCCAGACTGGGCACAGGGAGAGGGAAGGACTGTGCATCTGTGGGTATTCTAGAGGACTTTAGTATCTTATTGAAGACATTAAGTCATTACTCTAAGTCTGTGTAACTTTTAAATAAACAATTCCTTTCCTTTTCACCAGTCTCTGGCATTGAGAGATGCCTTTCCTCTGTCGGCGAGCATTGTGAACCTAGCAGGTGTGTGTTGCGGGGGGGGGGGGGAACCTCCAGAGACAGAAAGGGGGGATCCTTTCTGTAATAATTTATCATGAACCACCCCCCCTTGCTCTGTAACAAGAACTCCTGCTCTCATGAGACCATGAGACCTAGAAGTTCTCTTGCTCCCCAAGAGACTACAAGCCAAAAGTTCCCCATTTCCTTATCAGTCCTTAAGCCAGTTACACAAACAGATCTCCATCCGTTCTGGAATGTGCACTCATGGGTTTCAGAGTTGCCATCTTCTTACACAGCAATCTCTCTCAGAATCTGGGGTGCAGTCTTCTCAGTCTCCATGACCCAGTCCAGGACCCATTTGCCCTGCTGCACTGGATCACGGTGTCTCAGAGGCTAGAGCCCCAGCAGGCATGCTTCCCAGCATGGTACCCTGATTCTAGGAATGAACTTCCAACCATACAAGGCCTAAGCCACTGTTGGGCCTGGCATCTGCCTGGTCCCATGAGAGCTCCTGTCCATGCAGGGAGCAAAGCTAGAGACCCAGAGTGTCCAAGCACCAAAAGCCCAGAGAGAAAGAGAGTTTGCACCAAGCTCCAAAGCAAGAGAGTCAGAGCAGAGCTCAAGCACCTCCATGCCTTTGCTTTAAAAAGGGCCCTCCAGAAATCCCAGGTGCAGGAAGCCAGTGGGAGTGTCCAGCTTTCCCTATGATACATCAATGTCCACCATTTTTGTCAGCTTCCCAGTGTCTTTGACCCTCTTTCAACTGTCATTTTTAGTAGGAGCAAAAATTTCACGCACAGGCACACAGGTGTCTGTTCATCCAGGGTGGGGCATCTGCCTCCCTTAGCTTATGCAGGTGCTATATGAGCTCCCTCCCTGCTACATCACCTCACCTCAGGAGTGGCTCCATACATTTGTTTGCATAGCCACATTGTCATTGTTTACAGTTTGCTCCAGGCAGCAGCCTCCTTCTGCAGGCCCACCTGATGGAAGGCAAGGCTGCCTGGAGTAAGTAGCTGCCTTTGTTATGCAGTATGTATTAAGCACTGTGCCTGCTTAGTGGGCAGGCTCCTTGGGCTCCTCCCTGCCGTGAAGAAGGCATGGTACTTTTAATCTGCTACCTTAGCACCTTTCCCAAACCCCTACCTTTTTGCAGGATTAGAGGGTGTTCCTCTGGACCTGGGGTCTCCCCTGTTTTCTAGCGATCTCTGGTCCAACCTACCCTATTACATACATTTTTTATGTTCATATGCAAATCTTTTGTAACAGAAATACTTTTTTGCTATACACAAATCTTGTCTGACATTCTAATCTGCAGTGATGTAGTCATACCTCCTTATGGTCATGTGTTCAGGCTGCTTTTCAACTCTGATGCTCCAAGGAGGTGGTGCCCATACCAAGCCAGTCATTTAGTATTTTGGATACCCCTACCCTTGTCAACACATTTAGTTACTGAGTTCCTAAAATGCGCCAGGGCTATACTGGTAATATACTGTTACATAAGACACATAATTCATACCCCTACACAGAGAAAACAGTTAGTGAAAAATAAAAATAAAGTATAATGATTATTTTGATAAGGAAAGGGTGGACATTTCGGAAGCACACTGCAGGTAGTTTAATGCAACATGGAAAACAGAGAAGGCCGCCTTGAGTAAGTGACATTCACAATGAGTCTGAGGGAGGGGTGGGGATCATCTAGAAAACATCTGTGTTATCTAAAATGTGTCTGTTGGGACAAAGGCAGGGAATGGTGGCCGCCCTAGTCAGAGGGAAGGGCATGTCTGAAGATGTGACAGAAGAAACAGTGATGACAGAGGTGAAAGAGTTCAGAGAGACTGGGGTGGACACCAAAGAAGGTGACAATCACCAGATACAGCCAAAGAGGCAGGCAGTGGCAGGTCTCTTGGATGGGTTTGTAAATTAAGTTGTGAAGTTTAAGATGTATCCTAATGGCAAAGGGACATTTTTTTCAGCAAAGATTATTATTCTTAGAAGATCTTTCACAGGGTGAAAAAACTGGCTTTGAGATTTTTTTAAGAGTGAGAAGATACGAAATATGTCTTTTACTGTAATCCAAATAAAACAATTGACCATGGTTTGGGCTACATTTTGGTAATTGAGTTAGAGAGAAATGGATGTATTCAAGAGGTATTTTAAGAGGTAGGTCCATTTGTTACTTAACATACATTGTGCAGCTTGAATACTTGTTTTCATATATATAGTTTCTATGCTTCTCATATACTGTTAACCCCAAATGAAGGCCCATTGTTCATTAATGGGTAAAACACTTGAAATTATACCTATCAGGATGTTTACATTTACAGTTATATTCCCAACTAAAAGGCATATGCTGAGCTCTCTCTCCTAGCCCCTGGCACAGAGCTGTGCACATGTTAAGTGATCAGTACTGTTGTTCGAGGAACTCAAACGTGCCTGAGTGAAATTCAACAACCAAGCATTCTAAATTTGAAGGGCACGTGCTCTGACTGATTCCTACATGAAGTGTTGCTGGATTGTTTGCTGCTTGTACACTTTTTTATGACCTAGAGAGAATATATTCAGTAGAAAGTGATAAACAAGGTGGTGCTTCTGGAATATCTTGAGTCTGATGACCCCTTGCCTAACACTTAGTCCATCACACTTCCAGTTCATAAACACATTCGCCCTTAGGCTATGTTTGAGAGGCAAAGGCCTTTCATTTAATATGAAGCTGATATTATTGATTTTTCTTCCACACATAGTGTGGGTGTGATAACCCAGACCTTGTATTTATTAGCCCAACTAATCATTAGTACTGGCTGAACTTCAGAAAGTTCAGGGCTTTGGTTCAAGTTTCAAGTACTCAGCCTGGAGGCTTATCAGGGGTGCACCCACACTAGGGCAGCACCAAAGGTCTTCTCCTTATTCCTCCACTGTTTCCTTAGTGGTGCTGACTTTCCTTTCTCCCAGCCTTTCTGTTCAAGGACAATCCCCAAATTACCTCATTTGCGAATCCCTTTTCTATACTTTTTTCAGTTTATTCTAAAATTTTAGTCCAATTAGTTCTAGAGAGCTCTTAAAGAGAAATATTTATTTTTAGTACTATAGGAGGGTAAAAATATTATTTCAAATAGTCTCCAATATAAACATGGCATATTAGAAAGAACATGAGCTTGTGGCCAAACACTGCAGTTTGGAGAGAGTTTTAGCCACTTACAGTATGAAGTTGGGGTAATGACTTAACTTTGCAGCTTTTGTTCCCTTATTTACTGAGTAGGGATAAAAATAATCTACTTTAAGGTTATTAATATTAAATGACAAGACAAATGTAAAAGTTTCTTTAAAAAAAATCACAACATGGTACAGAGTAGATGGTAAAAAAAAATAGTGACTCCACCATCCCATTTCATTTTATTTGTAGCTGAAACCTAAAAAGCCAAGTCTATGATGGACTGGTTTTGTATTTCCCATAGCACTTATCACAGTCTTGACCTAGTACATGCTCAATAAGCTTTTTTTGAATAAATTTATGAAATAAATTTGTCAAAGAGGTTGCAAAGTTTTTCCTGTCACCGATAATGTTACAACAAACAAGTGTGTCCCGATAAGCAACTTGAAAAAAGGAACAAGAGTCATTTACTATTCTATCCCTAGTCCCTGTCTCACAGTAGAGACTCAATATTCATTGTTATTAAATGAGTAAATAAGTGAATCAATAATTACAGAATGAAAATAATGATCTATTCAAATCTACAATGATTTGATGATACAGGGTCTCAAGTAGAAAGAAAAATCTATCTATCAGGTTTCAATGTAGGAGGTGCTTGTACTGGGTAACCTGCAAGGAAAGACATACCAGAGGAAGAGAAAAATTACAGAGGAAGTAGATTGGGCCTGAGAAAACTTTTTATTTTATTATTACTATTTTAAATAAATGATAGGAATTAAGGACAGGTCTTTGACGTAGGGAAGAAACCAGCATAATGGATGTTTCTATGGAAAGTATAAGTCAATTTGTCTTGAATCTGGCATAGTTTTGAGGAAGATAAGTTTTATCTCTGTACCTGTTTTCTCCTTTACCTTTTTTTCTTTTTACTTTTTTTATATCTTCATAAACCTAGACTGCTCCTTTTAACCACACTGCGTGCTGTCTGGGATCCTGAAACTTTTCTGACTGGTCATCCATTGTTCATTCAATAATTGCCAACGTTTATGATATATAGTGAATATATGTAGTTCACCACCCTGATGCCTACAGATTCCTTTCACTCGTTCCTTCACCTGTCCTCCAATCCCTGCCTTGTACCTGCTATCCTCTACTTCTATCTATCTATCTATCTATCTTCTACATATCTGCTGTAGATAGCAGGTTCTGTACCTGCTATCTTCTTCCAGAGTTATCCTTGGGTCACTGGGATGCCTCCCCCAGACATAGTTGCAAGTGTCTGAGAGTTTACAACCCTTCAAGGGCAGCCTGTTGCCAAATGGCTAACTGATGGCAGGTGTGAAAGTCCAGCTCCTTATCTTGAGGCAGGACAAACTCCATGATGTCATTTATGTTCAGATCTTCCTGTGGAATTGGGCTGGATCTGGAGATTATCCCAAATTATATTATTTGTAATATAATAGAACAGGCTCCTCTCCCTGTTCTATTGCCCCATTTTCTCTCTGATATCTCTTGTGACCACTTTCTTAATAAATCACTTGCATGGGTACCCTCATCTCAGAGTTTACTTTTTGAAAGGTTGAACTAAGATCCTGGAACACTCCCATTGGCCAGGCATCTCTCTCTACCTGTGTACCTACAAATACTGCTCACCACATACACACTGACTAATAAAGTTAAGGTGAGGATGTTTTAATTACTTTGTGATAAGAATTCTGGGCCGTCTAGAAATTGTTTGGTTTTTAACCTCCTCTTAATTAAATCCTGTTTCTTTTCCAGTTTTTATTCCAGTTGCCCATTAACATTTAGCAGCCCCTGTCACCTTAAAGTTGATTCTTATTACTTCAAGCTCCTAACTTTTTACTCCAACTCAGATTCTGATTTGGATGGACCAATTAACATTCCTAACGTAAGTCTTATAGTAGATGGATGTTTTCCCCAACTGGTTCAGGCCTAGGATTCTAGTGCTTTCTTGCCCTCTGGAACTTCAGGTGTAGGGAAAGGGAGGTGAAGCTTCAGGTCTTCTACTAGACAACCAGGATTAAAATATGGCTAAAACTGTGTCTTGAAAAATAGCACCATATTAGCAATCACTGTTGCACTGTCTCCAAAATTCTAAATGAAACACACTTAAAAATCACAGGGAGAAAAATAAGAAGAAAATTTGCAATATTATTCCAACTAAGAGCAATAGTCAACCTACTGCAGTACAGATGTCCACTTAAAACTGGGCCCGTAGAATGGAGCTGACAAACCATTGGTGTCTTCTGCTGCACAGTTGCTGTCTTGAAGGACAACCTGGAAATTTTTTCTTATCAATTATAGACTGCCCACTCCTGGAATTGGAAAGACAAGATCTATCATTTATACTATCTAGAAAAATGGGTGGCTATCTTTCTAATGCAAAGAATATACTTTCTACAAGGTCACCAGCATGCATTATTTTCTCTAGCATCAATACCAACCAAAGATTTTGTTTTGAACCAGATAGTTGATTATGTTCAAGGGAGAGAGAAAGATTCCTAGAAGTGAGCAGCAGAGGAGGGCAGTGGGCATAGACATACCACCCATGAATAATTTGTGAAACAATGTATATAGATGAAACACAACTGATTATGAGAAGAATCAACATTGAGAATTTAGGAAGAGTGATGTTGGCATATAAATTTTCTGTTGGCATAAACTTGCCTGGTGGAGAGTAAAATTAGTTAAAATAAAATATACACTAAAAATTGTTAATATGGTTTTAATTTCAAAATTAATCTGAAGAGAACATATGTATGGAAAATATTTGAAACTATAATTTGACTCTAAATTCAGATTTTATTTAATACAGATTGGGAATGAAAGGAAAGTTTGTAGATAGGGATCAATCATTTCTTACTTTTTACATCAGCCTTATATAAGATAGGATTGTATGTTGAAAACCTTAGAAGTTACCATCAACACATTAGGATTAATAGCTTTCATATCACTAAAGACAAATAGAGGCAGGCATAGAGTAAAAGACAGGGAACAAAAGTGAAACTGTATTTCAAAGAAAAGTTTTTAAAATATACAAAAATAATTACAAATTGATTCAACGGAAAGATCGTCTTTTTGTAAAAAACAAAGATTCAGACTGAGCTAAAAGCAAAATTTGTATTTGTGATGAAATTACTATTTTAAAGCATAATTAAACAGAATTGGCCAGGGTTTTAAAGCAGAAAGAAGTACATTGTTAAAATAGAAGATACAATTCATAATGGATATGGAACAACAGTTTATCATGCAACATAGCATCAATAATTCAAAAGCAAAAATAGAAATGCAGAGAATAATTGATTCTAGCATAACTGCTCCAGGGGACTCTAATGAAGTTAAAAATTGAATAACAACTTTATGTTGCATTTACACACACACACACACACACACACTTGTACCTAGTGAGACTACATATCCTTTGCAAGATTCTATAAGCATCTCAAAAATGATCATAAACTAGGCCATGAGACATATACAAATCTTTAAAAAATATAAATTAGAAATAAGTGAAAAAGGCTTAAAATAATAAAGTAGCAAAAGTGAATTAAAAAATATATAATCTTAACTATTGGAGCAAAATAACTGAAATTTAGAAATAGATACCTTTAGAAAATAATTAAAATTGAAGTGTTACATATCAACATTTTTGCCATGTGAGCAAAATAGCAAAGAGAGAAAAATGCATGGTTTTAAGTGTTGTCATTATTTGAAAATAAACCATGATAGAAGTGATTAAAACACTTTTTAAAAATCTAGCAAATTTATCTAAAAAAAGAATATGTGAAAAGCAGAAACCATTTAATTAGAATACAAAATTGAATTGACATGCTGACATTTTGTTGCGGATACATGAAGATAAAAAGCATCTAGAAAACCTGAAGTGGATATGATACACAGAAAGATTTGAAAAATGTAACATAATACTTTCATCATTCACATCTCTGAACACACATAACATAACACATCTGGTTAGTATTTAATACAGCTGACACTTCAGCTGCCAGAAACAGTCTTCAATATTGTTGCCTGATTTCGAAAAGAAAAAATAATTTAAAAAGAGTAATTAAAATTACCTAAAAAATTTCAAACCAGTTTCTTCAGGGAATTAAGAATAGAAAGCTAAGATTTAATTTTAATGAGTAAGTTGCCTAAGATGTCACAGTTGGGAAATGGTAGAGATAGCATTCAGATTTAGGTTTGCTTAATCCTAGCACTAACACTTTAATTTCCTGTGAACTTGCATAGAACAGTTGTCACATAGCTCTATATCTCACATTTAGTTAACACAAAGGCATATATAGAAGTATCAACCTACATGGTTATATGTGATTTTCTCTAGCAGTACTCTGAAAGTGAGTGCAGGGACTAGAGATACTAGCACAGAAATGAGTCAGTTGGGCTCATGGAGGATTAGTAGTAGAAGCAGAAGCCTTATTTGTTGAGGTTGAACCTGCTATAGAAAAGTAATGGTGTAAAGAAAGTAAAAGGATAGAAGTGTGATTTCAAGAAATGAAATACACTTTTTGAGACGTCAAGGGTAAAAATTTGGAATAGCAAGATAAAAATGTGATAAAGGAAGTGAGTTGGTTCAATTGGATACTGGCTGCAGAAGCCTCAGGAGACGAGATTGAATTTTTATGAGTCAACCATGCAACCTGAACACTGAGTTCGTTCTCCAGATGATGGCTCATGTTGGGGTAGATGGCAAGTTAGCGAGCCAGGTGACTCTCTCACCCAGAAATTTTGGAAAAGTGACAGTCATAGGTTGATGAAGACAGTGAGTACCCACGTGAACCTCACAGAAAAATATTTTTCTTTAAAGAGTTCATGTATCTTGAAGCAACAGTGCATCCATACATGAGAAATTTAGGAGGTGGAGTGCTTTGTCATCAGAGAGCATGAAGGAAAATAGTGTAGAGAGAAGTTCCATTTAAGACCAAGAAATAGGCTTTTGGGGGATCACAAGGTGTATGCCCAGACTTTACTAAGGAAAAATCTAAAAAGGAGAATGGAGTTGGAACTTGCAACAATAACTACAACAAAAAGAGGGGTTCATTGGAGAGCAGGTCTGGGTTCATCGTAAAAGAAACACCATTCAAGAAAAGCTCCTTGAAGTGGTGATAAGATCCCAAGGGGAAGCTAGTTGGGAGACTAGGGACTGTTGGGAAGTCCTAAGTGGGAGCCAGATAGAAAGTCTTCTCCTCACTGAATAGATTCAGTTAAAATCTTAGCAAAGGATCTCTAAGGAACCTATCTAGGGGTCCCAGAAGAGAAATAATCAGCTATGTACTCTTCCCACGCCCAGATGGGACCAACCCAGATCATTACTGCTTTGATCCAGTTTATTTTGCCTGCTCTTTTCCGCTCCCACTTCCTCTACACCAGGCATAAAGGGGTCAAGCAGCACCTTGCACAGTTGGGACCTAGGGAAAGGAAGAAGCTTTAAGTGGGGTAAGAGTCCATAGTTCTGATATTATACTGGATAAAAATTGTTTATTTCAGAAATACTGTAGATCTCATGACTGAAAAGACTTCCAAATTTGTTTCTGGCCTCAGATTTTATCCAAGGAATGGGGAAAAATAAACCAATAAAATGAGTTCAAAAGCAAAAGAAGAAGAAGGAGGAGGAGGAGGGGGGGGGAGGGGGAAGAGGAAGATGAGGAGGAGAAACAATGAAGTTGGTTTTGACTGTCATGCTACCAGATCTAACTCATTAAAAAAAGATTTGTAAGCATTCACTGAACACCAATCATGTGCTAGACACTGGGGCTTCAGAGATGAACAAAGCAAATAAGGCCACTGAATTCATGGTAATTCCATTGTAGTGAGAGACTTGGTAGATGCATAAACAATGAAGGTATCAGATAGCCTGGATTTTATAGAATTAAACTGGAGAGATGTTGTACAAAATATATTAGGGGACTACTTTAGGTATGGTGGTCATTGAGGCTCCTCTGAAGAGATATTTAAGCTGAGATCAGAGTGGCGGCAGGGAGCCAGGATGCAAGTCATCATGGGGGAAGTGCTTCACTAGCAGAGAAAACACGTATAAAAAGATGTAAGATGGACACAAGCTGTGTGCAAACCAGGGTAGAAAGGCAGGGGTAGGCTTCACCACTATGGACTAGGGAGGTTGTGGGCTAGAATAAGACAGGAGAGATTTGGAAAGGCAAAAAAACAGAGAACTCTGTAAGGCAGAGATAGGACTTAGATTTTATCCTAAGTGTGCTAAAAATACATGGCAAGGTTGAGAATAAGGAATGATGTGATCTGGTTTACACTTTGCAAACATCCCTCGGGGTGCAATATGGCAAGTATTCAGTGGTATACTACAGCTGGCCTCAAAGGCTCCAAGAGTGTATTGTAAATTTCTCAAGACTTTCACAAGCCCTTTGTTTCACACGGTCATTCTTAAAGTTGGCCATTGTAGGAGAATTTATACCATGGAAATGGGCAAATACTACAAGTCAAGATTTTCCTTCCCCTTTTAAACAGTTACGCATACACTACTTAAAACAGATGACTGGTAAGCAAAAGAACCTTGGAGACCAGTCAGGAAGCTTTTGCAGTTTTCTAGGAAAGAGATTTTAGTGGCTTGAGAGGGAGTTTGCTGTAGTAATACACTGATGTGTGCTGATTGGGCTGTGTTCTTGAGAGAGCGATACCAGGGGAGGTGAAGGATCAGATTGGGGATGCAGGATAGCCATCAGGGATGACTTACACAAGGATAGGTGGAGTGATACTTATGAAGAAGGGAAGAATGTGTGAGGAGCAGGTGTTCTGGTTGTGATGATGGGGAGGAGAGGCATGGAGCAGGGTTTATGTTTGGTTTGTGATGCTCATTAAATACACAAGTGGATAATTACAACACAAGTAAAGTAGTGGTTAATTTTGAGGGAAGGGAGGAGGATGTGATTGCAAAAAGGAGCACGGAGGTTTCTAGGATGCAGGCGATGCTTGGAGTGCCCTGTACAGGCATACCTTGGAGAAACTGTGGGTTTGGTTCCAGACCACTGCAATAAAGTGAATATCACAATAAAGTGAGTCACATAAATTTTTTGGTTTCCCAGTGCATATAAACGTTATGTTTACACTATACTGTAGCCTATTAAGTGTGAAATAGCATTACTAAAAGTAATATATATATACCTTAATTGAAAATATTTTTGTGTCAAAGTACAACCCATCATATGAGCCTTCAGGAAGTCATACTCTTTTTTCTGGTAGAGGATCTTGTCTCCACATTGATGGCTGCTGGCGGAGCAGGGTGGTGGATGCTGAAGGTTGCTGCTGTTTGGTCCTGGCACCAAAACAGGCACAGAGACCAATGGGGCACAGTGGAAAGCCCAGATATACAGCCATTTAGTATTTGATGAGCAAGCCAAGAATACTCAATTGAAAAAAGACAATTTTTTTAATAAATGGTGTTGGAAAAACTAGATAATCACATGCAAAAAAATGAAATTGGATCCCCATCTACACCATTCAAAGAATTAACTCAAAATGGATTAAAGGCTAAACGTAAGACCTGAAACCATAAAACTCCTAAAAGAGAACATAGGTAAAAAGCTCATTGACACTGATCTTGGCAATTATTTTTTTTAGATACAACACCAAAAGCACAAGCAATAAAACAAAAAATACATATATGGGACTACAACAAATTAAAAGTCTTGTTCACAAGTAAAGAAACAGTCAACAAAATTAAAAGGCAACTGACTGAATGGGAAAAAATATTTGCAAACCATATCTGATAAGGACTTAATATCCAAGATAGATAAGAACTCAGACAACTTAATAGCAAAAAACATGCAATCCAATTAAGAAATGGGAAGAGGACCTGAACAGATATTTCTCCAAAGAAAACATACAGATAGCCAGGAGTCACATGAAAAGATAACCAACATCACTAATCATCAGGGAAAAGCAAATTCAAACCAAAATGAGATATCACCTCACACCTGTTAGAATGGCTATCAACAAAAAGACAAGAGATGACAAGTATTGGCGGGGATGTGGAGAAAAGGAAACTGTTGTGCATTGCTGATGGGAATGCAAATTGGTAGAGTCAATATTGGAAAAGAGTATAGAGGTTGCTCAAAACATTAAAAATGAAACTACCATATGATCTATCAATCCCTTCCTGGGTATATAACCAAAGGAAATTAAATCAGGAATTGGAAGAGACACCTGCACTTGCATGTTCATTGTGTCAATACTCACAGTCACCAAGATAGGGAAACAATGTAAGAGTCCATCTATAGATGAATGTGTAAGGAAGATGTGAGATATATATAATTATATATATATATATATATAATTGACATCAGAGGCATTGATTTCTCAAGTTTTAAAGATGTTGATGTCACTCCTTCACATTGTTCCACTAAGTTGCAGTAGCTCCACTATCCCTTTAACTCAGTGACATAACTTTGTTCTATCATTTCCCAGTGCACAGATGTCCTTTATGTTTCCAGTCCCAAAACTTGTTCCACTTTCTTCACTAGGCCTTATGACATATTCTTGCTCAAATGGACAAAAAGAGGGGATACTTAATTGATTTGTTATCATTGTGAAGTTGGATGTAATTTACTTCTCTTTTGCTTTTCATCATCATAGTAGTATTGTTTTTGTCATTCATTATTTTAAAAAGCATTCTTGACAATTCTTGATTTGACCTCCAAATGTGGCATTGTCACCATGCAGATTAATCAATGTCACTTTCTTCATCTTTCTCTTGTTTTGTGAATTACCAATTTAATGCACACTAGCTTTGACTAGTCACAAAAACTGAGTGGTTTTACAGCACTTGTGGGGGAGATGTATAACCATCTTCCTCTAAATTGTGCCTACTGCCAGTTCATCACTCTCATTAGAAGTGCTGTGTCACACACCAATCACGCTTAAAGGAATATGTCTTCATCCTCTGCTCTTAAAATCAAACAGAAAGTCTGTTGTCATTCACAGTTCACTAGTAATAGTGCAGGAAGTAGGAATGGACCATGTATACCAGGCCTTGGCAATGAGGTATGGTGAGTCTCTTCAGAGACAGACGGAGAACAATTTCCATGGAGAGGCTATGCCCAGCTTCCCCTCCACCTCATCCTCCCACCAAATAGATGTCATAATAAAAGCTGGATCATTTGAACAAGCTTTGGATTTAGTCTGCAAGGCTTTTGTTTTCGTTGCCACAAATATATTACAAGAGCAGCTTTCCAGCCCCACCCAGTATCTTAGAGCAAGGCAATGACACTTGTTTCTTTTGGTTTTGATTAGTGTTTGAAATCTGGATTCATTTTCAGAATATTTTAAGCTGAGTATTTTTGTTCTTTTAATACATGAATTGTCTCCCCTCCCCCAACATTCCTGTTGGACCCCTAACTCCCAGTGTGACTATATTTGGAGTTGGGCCTTGGGATAGGTCTTACGGGTGGGGACCTGATCGGATAGGGTTGGTGCCCTAATACAAAGCGAAAGAGATACCACAGTTCTCTCTGTGTGTCATGTGAGGACACATCTGCAAGGCGAGAGGAGGTTTCCACCAGAAACCGACCATGCTGGCACCCTCGTCCCAGACTTCCAGTCTCCAGAAGTGTAAGAAAATAAGTGTCTGGTGTTGAAGCCAGCCAATCAATGACATTTTGTGATGGCAGGCTGAGCTGACTGAGACAATGCAACATGAGGAGAGCCAAGGTCCTTGTCCTCTGTCCTCACTGCTCTATGAGAGATGAATGAGCATTTGCAGCAATAAATGTTTCTAGGGGAAGAACAACAGAATGCCTTCCAGGCACCTTATCATAAGTTTTAATGATTCCCTAAACTTGCCTTGATAAAATAAATCTATCTATCTATGTAATTATATTTGCCAATTATATTTGTATCCAATACTGCTATAGGTTTGAAATATACTGATTTTTCAGTAATGTCTAATTTTATTTTAGTCTCTTGTTACCCTTGTTATCCTTGTTGCACTTGTAATTCCTTATTTCATGCCTATATTCTCAGCTATACTGTAAGCCCTATGATATGATTTGTATGTATTTCACTTATGAATTTATCCCCAGTGACTACCACAGTACTTGCCAAAGAGTAAGAGCCCAATGAATATTTATTGAATGAATGAAATTGAATAAATGAATTTCTCTTTCATCATGATCTCATTTGTTTTGGGGCTGAGGCTCAAATCTTGGACATTCTAATTAAGTTGACAGCTCTGTATCTTCTGGCAGATGAAAGAGGCTCAGACCTAAAGATGTTTGGCTGCATGTGCTCAGTTCACACAGGAGGGGATGCTTATCAGAGTCTAATCATTCATGTCTGTATCTATATTTCTGTTTTTTTACCCCCCACACCCAGGTGCAATCCACACAAAAAAGTCATGAAATCCTTTTCTCCTTCCCTCCAGTAATAATGTCCCTGCTTCAAAAATGAAAAACATTATTGTCCATTTGGGGATTCACAGTTTTTCTAGGTTGTCTCTTCCCTGCCTCTGTTGCATTAGCATGGACTCTCACTGTGTCATACAAAGAGAGGAAACAGTGTTCTCAGAAATCTTCTGTCCCTGGCGTTTGCCTTCCCAGGCTGCACTGATGGGAAGGGGCCATATTTTGAGGCAGCCCATTTTATTGATAGATAGTTTAATGGTGAAAATTTCATGTTGATATGAAAACTATGTTTTTTACATGGAGTGTGTGTGTGAGAGAGAGGGTGGTGGAAAGAAAAAGGGAGAGAGAGAGAACGAGAATCAACTGTGTCAAATTTCAGAAATGTAAGTGACACAATTTTATTAATTTTATTCCCCCATTTCTGGCCTTGCAACCTGTGCTTTGGAGACAGTTCTTTTGCTACTTGGATGACAATTCAGGTGCCCCCTGTACTTGTTTTTGGTGACTTCTAGAAATAAAAGCATCTTCTGGTTATTATTAGTCATTAAAAGTCTCATTTTAGCAGTTAAATGTGTATTCTCAAGAAGTCAAAATTCTGAACTTGATGTTGCTCCAGGCCTCCAACTCTGCCTCAAGCTCTGAAATCCTGCAGAGGAGGAGAGACGACTGGTCTGCTTTCTCCTTTCTTTCTCCGAGGTGAAGTTCTCCTTTCCCCTACTCTAAAACCTTTGGATTTAGATCAAGTGGAAAGAGAAGTGTGAAGGTATAGTAAAGTTCTTACTTAATAGTCACTACTGTGGTTTAGTATTGATGTTTTGAGTTTTGTGACTATTGAAGCTGATTTTTTCTCCTAAGTTGGACATTTACTTGAAGATTGTACCATTAATGGTATTTTTATACTTGTACTTTCCTTACTTACTTACTACAGGGGATTTTTTCTCTGGTTGGTCACTCACAACTCTCCAGATACCTGATGATTTGACAATCTCATATCTTTTCTTAAAGTCCCACCTCCACACTTGGTGGCTCTCTTGGACAAATTCCTTTTAAGGTGATCCCAAGCTGACTTTCTCTTCTGCAAGCCCTATATCTGATCTATGAGAAACACTTATCTTCTGGGTAGGGCTGCCTCTAGCGTGTATGGTCCCTTTCTGTGAATTACAAAAAGGTCATTCCTCTGGAAAGATGCATCCTTGCAGAGCACATGGTTTGGCATGTCACCAGTGACCACGCAAAGGAAAATGCACCCCTTTAAATGGGAAGATGTGGCCCCACCCTTAGGAATCAGAGCTGTATTTCAGTCTTCAATTGCCAGTTAATGCCAAGCACCTTTAGACAGCACATACAGTGCTCAAACTTCTACAACTATGTGGAAGGCCAGGTGAAGAAAGGCCACTGCAGCTCCTCTCCTTGTTCTATTGTCAAAGTCTGAGTGGCTTGCTAGCCATAGTCATCCACCTTTGGGCTATTGCTGGTGTGAGTCTGGTACCACCGTCTGTTTTCCATACACCAGAGACACAGATCAGGTTCTCCAAGCACTTCTACCTATCTCTGCTTCTTCTGAAAGACTGGGGCCTCTTCTTCCTGTGAGACAGGGCAAACACCACTGCTCTCCAACAATTTTTTCTCTCTTAAAAAAAAAAAAAAGAAAAAGGAAAATCCAATCCACTCTTAGGCCCTATAATATTAACCCTTTTATATTCTCAAGGTATCGCTAGGCTCATCAAATTGTGTTGGGCTGAACTTTGAAAGTTGGGTGCAGATGGTCATGTGCCTCACTTTGGAATGTGGAAATGCTTGTCACGTAGTGGTTTGTTCCCAGTCTTTTGTGATGTCAATTAAAAGGAAGATTAAAAAGTACCATTTTTATATCTTTTCACACTCATTAAAAAAAACCCATATTCATGTTGCTTCTGAAAAATGCACAATTCTGTCTCTCTTTTACATTCAAACAGTTCACATATTTGAAGGCGTTTCTTATGTGCTCTATACCAGCTAGTCTCCTTTCCATTGCCTGTTCCTCAAAAGTGACATTGGCTTTCAGGCCCTTCTCCATCCTGATTTCCTCTTCTGGTCATATTCTAATTCACCATGGTCCTTAAATATTGACCTATAATTGAACATAATACTCCAGATGTGGCTTGGTCAGAATATAGAAAGACGATTACTTCCCATAAACCAGAAATTACACTTTTATTAATGCAGTCTAAGATCCTTGGCTTTTTAGCAGCCACATCATACTGAATTACAGAGTTGACTGTAATTCAGAATAATATCCAATTTAAAGCAAGTGCTATTCCCCAGCCAGCTGAACAGGGTTTCCCATTTTAATGGAGCATTTAAGCGAAAATGAGGTTAATATGTGACCGGAGGTAGCATTAGACCACCAAAGCACGTTATGCTTCTAAATTGGTTGACTAATAAGTGTCACAAATCAGCTCAAGTGAAACTGGAAGTGTCAACTACCCTGAATACTTGTCAACAGGAGGAGAAATTGGGGTAGTGGTGGTAATAAACAAGTCATTTTTCAGAATTATTCATAGGTATTTTGTCTGAAGGAATAGGCTTAGTTATCATACAACTTGTTCTCTTCAGATTTTAATGTGGTATTTAAAATTCAACTCCCTTTAATTTTTAAAATCAACATGTCTGATTTTAAAATACTTGTTCATTATAGAAATTTGGAAAACATGGCAAAGTTTAAAGAGGAAAAATGAACTTCTATCAACAGAGATAACTACTGTTAAGGTTTGTTTAGTGTAAATGCTTTCTCATTTGAAATTGCTTTAACAGAACAGAACAGTCACTTGAATTAACATGGCTTTATAATAGTCACTTTTAAATGCCAAAGATAAATGCTACTGAGTTTCTTCAACCCAAATGTACTTCCCTCAGCAATGCTCATGGTGGACATGACTAATACGTAACCCACTATGCGAGAGTTAGAGAAATCTCATGTCAATGCGTCTGTATCTATTACATAGAACCGTATGACACCACCATGTTGGTAAGAAGAAAGTGGTTGAATATTGCCAGTATCATATGGCCCAATACAGTAAATTTATGGCCGTCTTGCAGAGTTTCTTGAATTCTGTCAACATCTTATATTTAATATAAGTAGCTCCACTTGGCAGGAGAGTGGTAGGGACTGGAAACAAACAAGTTGTTCACACATGTTTTTCCATGAGCAAAACGCAAAGACTGAGAAGGTCAAAATTTTTGTATAAATGTTGATAGGCAAAGTACATTTTAAAATACTTTTAATGTGTTTGGTAATTGTGTTCTTAGGTAGCATATTTCTAAACATTAGTTTTTCATTATGGGTCCTGTTTTGCACTCTGTTTCTGGTACAGGTAATGCTGACCAGGAACTGTAGATTACTGTTAATGTCCTCAGAAGGGGTCAAATGATGTAGGAGTTTCTGTAGCCCCACTCTTTTCATTTTCAGGAAATCCCAGGACTGTATGTCCATGTAAACACATTTTCAAATAGGATGAATAAAGCCTCCTCTTGGTCCAAGTAAAATATTGTAAGAGTAGTATTAAGTTAATTAGGGTTACTAGTCTTGCACGTGGGCAGCACTCGAGTGAAATAGAAATACATTTTTTGTTGTGATTATTGCTAGTAATCAACTGTTCAATGGAATTAGACTTCATTTTCCATTTTCCTTGCCTTTCAAGGTATAATTAAAGCCTGATGTCAAATCTCACTCGAGCTCTTATCAACAACTTCCACTTAACCACTTTTAAGAAGATAGTCAGCCTTCGGACTCAGGCAAGGAGGCTACAATTCACAGGTTACTGTTTAGATGACCCATAAAAGTCACCCCTGGAAACATAAGAAGATAAAAAGCAGATTTTCTCTCTGCACATGGGTGAAATGAGCTAAGAAAAGAAAAATCAGTCATTTCCCTTATATTATGCTGCAAACAGAAAGACTAGTAGTGCTGGGGTTGAGCTGGGAAAGCTGCCTGTAGGCTGGTATTACTAATGAAGAGGTCAGAAGCAGCACCAAATAGCTGCAGTGACCGCCAAGAAGCAGGTTACATGGAGAATAAATGGCAGGTGAGCCTATTATATTAAGCATTGTTTCATTACTTACAATAAAAATACCCTTCTATTTATTACCTCCATTAATCACCTCAACAACCTTGAGGGGTATTATACCTGCTTTACACAAAAGAAACTGAAGCTAGGAGAAATGAAGTGACGCATTGGATGCAAAACTTCTGAATCTGTGACCTGTGCTTTTTTCACTTCTCTACAGCTGCTGAAATGGTCTGAGTCTTCTCCATTCTCATAGAAAGCCAGGAAGGGGAATATATCCAAGACCAGTGAGTGGAAAGGTTATTCTCCCTTCTGAGTACAGGATGTCACAGAGTTGATGATCTTTTACAAATGCCAAATTTAAGTCAAACTTCAGGTCAGCAATTAAGTCAGCATGTCAAGTTTACACTTGACAAATAAGTATAAACTTATCAGGTGGTATAAAGTTGTTACAATAACTATACTTTTCTTAATTTAATTCTTTGGAAACCATAAAATAAATATATGTGTATTTTTTAAACAGAGTTCAAATAGTAGAGAGGGTATAACATGTAAACTAAATTATCTTCCCATCCTACTTCCTCATTCTCATGCCCACTCCTATTCCTGGACTGTATTCATTTGAACGATATCTTATTTTAGTTAATCTGGTGCTTACCATCATACTTTACATAGTAGACTCACATTTAGCTCTTTGACTTGTACATTTACAATATTTCTTTAAATTGTATTATAAACATAAACAATGAAATCCACTTTTATTACCTCCCATGTAGCCCCCCATTCCTTTTTTCTGCTTTTAAAGTAGTAATATTATTACATATTACATTGTGGCAGTTCAGAAGGAGTCACCCTATTATGTATCTTGGTGGCATGCAGATTACTTTGAGTGAAAGGAAGTTTTAGCTTCAGGTTCAAGGGGAATTGTGCACCTCCCTTTAACTCCTTAGAAGAACTTGAATGTGGGGCCTTGCCCATAGTAAGAAATTATCAGAGATAACTTATTTTGACCTATCTATAGGGCAGGGCAAATTTCTATTTATGAAATATCCACTGTTATTTATTTCTTATGATCAACACAGATTTAGCTACCAATAGAAACTATATTTGATCATTAAGAAAAACTGAAGAGATTTCAATATAGAATAATGTTTTCATTTTGCCCCTAAAAACTCACCTCCATGCAAGTTCTAAGGAAAAACGCACTTCCTGTGTTTCTCCTCTTCTGTCAACTCCACTTCGGACACCAGATATATGAACTTTCCATGCACGAAGCAAGTATGCAATACCAATCGGCGGTCCTGTAATTGAACTCAGTGCTGACATAATCTGCCTGGATTATGCACCTGATCCCATCGAATGAGAGCTCAGTCCCACAAGTCCGCGCCTCTCCCACTGCAGATGCAGGTTGCCAGACCAGGCTGTCACCTGTACTTTTCACTGACTGTGAATCAGAGATATATACAACCCCCTTTTTTAGATTCAGTGAATTGGCTAGAGTTGCTCACAGAACTCAGGAAAAAAAGTTTACCTAGTAGATTACTGACATGTCATAAGAATAAATTCAGAACCAGTCAGATGGGAGGGATGCACAAGGCAAGGCTGGTGGGAAGGGATATGGAGCTTTCACACCTGTCCTCTCCAGGTATATTACACCCCTCTCCCCACAGGCCCACACGTCCACCAATCCAGAAACCCTCTGAATCCTGCAGCTCAGTGATATTTAAGGAGGTTTTATTAAATAAGCACATTTAATTAAATCATTGACAATTTATGATTGGCTCAATTTCCAGCTGCTTCTCCCTCCCCTGAGGTACTGGTGGTGATGTGGGGCTGGAAGTCCCAACCCTCTAATCATAGGGTTGGCTCCCCTGGCCACCAGCCTCTACCCTTAGGGGCTTTCCCAAAGTCACTACTGTGAGTAAACTCGGGTGTAGTTGAAAAGGGCTTGTTATGAATAACAAAAGACACATACTTCAACCCTGGCCAGGTAGCTCAGTTGGTTAGAGTATCAGCCCCATACATCAAGGTTGAAGGTTTGATCCCCAGTCAGGGCATGTACAAAAGTCAACCAATGAATATGTCAGTAAGTAGAGCAACAGATTGATGTTTCTCTCTCTCTCTTTTCCTCTCTCCAAAATCAATAAATTAAAAATGTATTTTTAAAAAGATACCTATTTCACTTTTGTGACTCTGAAATTATTTCAGGAATTTAGGACAGTATCCAAATATTATATCAAAATATAGCCCTTATTGCTCTAATCACTTAGGAAATTACAAGGGTTTGGGGGAGCTATGAGCCAGGAACCTGTGGACAAAGACCAAAATGTATATTTCTTATTATAAAGCACAGTATCACACAAGCGTTATAAATAAAGGTGAAATCAAGGACGAGGTTAATCCCCTAATTAAGATGAACTAATTAATTTGCTAGATTTATAGCCTATTGTTTCTTCTTTGCCAAAACATATGTTGGTGTTTGGAAGGATTTATCTAAGAATTCAAGATTTTCCATCATCATAACTTTTAGGACAAGAAGGTATAAAACTATTTTATTATTAAATACTGACATAAAATATGTCACTTATAGTTCAACAGTTTTCCTTAAAATATGATTGATCACCAAGAATTTCACAATCTGCAGTGTTTCAGAATGTAGTTTTTAGTTAGAGGTCTAGGAACTTGGAATTTCCAAGACCTATGTTACCCAACTAAAGGGGTCTATTTGCCTGTGCTCATCAAAGCCCAATAAATCACAGTTTGCAGCAAAGAAAGTACGGGTTTATTTTTAGGAAGTGGCCCACTCCTGGAATCACAGGTGAGCTAATACTCTAAGACCTTGCTTTGTGATGGCTTCCAGGGGATGGGTTATATATATGTGAAAAATCATTAATCACTGTGACTAAGGAAGTTAGGGTCCTGGTCAGGGTCATGGTCCCCACTGATTGGCCGGCGCTAGAGTAGCGAGTGATTGATCAATGCATTTAGTCCTGATGTCAGCCATGCATCTGGTTTTGCTACTTTTCTGGGCCTGGAGCTGAAACACAAGTAAGGCTTAGATGTTACCTTTACTGATTGAAACTCTGTCTCTGAGGTCAACAGACCAGAGGCTTTGATGCTGACCAGGACCTTATTGTCCTGAGGGCTTAACAATGAGAGGAATGGTCGTGCTCGGGAGGAGACAGTGAGTTAGGGTGCTGGATGAGGCCATTTTGAATCAAAAGAAAAGAAGAAAAGGTCGTATTAGTGAAGTTTCTATGCAGTTTCATCTATAATTATTAGTAATTTTGTATTCTACATTTAAAATATAATTTGATAAACATGACAGCAAACAATGTTACATAAAATGACCCAATATTACTATAAATTTTACATAAAAGTTTTATATTCCTTTTCTTCCATTTATTAGGAATTTTCTTCTACCTATCACTTTTAACTGATTTAGAAATATAAGAAGAAATACATCTTTTAAGATAATTCACATACTGTATTTCCTTCTAACTTAAATATAACACATTCATTGACATACAATTTTTAAAAAATTTTTATTGTTACTCAATTACAGTTGTATGCCTTTTCTCCCCATCCCTCCACCCCACCCCAGCCGAACCCACCTCCCTCCCCCACCTACAATTTTAAGATTTTTGAAAGGATTATGCAAGTAACATCACAAGTAGCCACAACTTAAAAAGTTTTGATTTTTATCATATCGTTACATGTCAGCAAGCTGGGAGGGTTGAGTGAGAGTCTGATTTATAAGTCAGTGATGGGCAGTGTTTGGCCACTGGGCATGGTATGTAATCTCTGTCTGTGTGGTGACTACCATGTGATCCCCCACTCACTCCGCAGTATTGCCGGAACACACGCACATTCTTACAGTTTGATGACACATAAAGTTGGCTGCTTCCACGATTGTTTCTGATAATGATGTCTTGGATACATATCAGGCTTGAGAGTGACTCTCTCATGGACCTACTTTCTCATTCTTTCCAATGTTAGAGCTTCTTTCATCGAATTGCAAATAGTCCTCTAAAATTCTCTGGACTACCCATAATCATGCATCTATCATTTTATCATCAATTAATAGAAATAAGTATGAACTCCATTAGTCAGTTGTTCATAGTACTATGTGGGTTGATGTACAAAACTCTGTCCAATTAGGAGCTTTTCCAAGTCTAAGAGATAATACTTATATGGATACATTTTCGAGAACCTTTCAATAGTCAAATAAAATAATGCATGTAAACACTGACATGAGGGTATATATTTCAAACACCAATCTGCATCAGTCCACTTGGATATGGGAGAAGGGGAATGCATAACTAGGGGACTAGATAATAAAGTTTTAGTTGTAGAATAGGAATTGGGGGGATCAGTTAAGAAGAGCTGCATTTGCTCAGCACCTGTTGTCTAGCCCGTGGGCAATATCTGCAAGGATCACAGCAAATTAGAGAAATATTTGACATGTACAAGTTAAGAACTAATTGACTTTGCTCTATACAAGAAATAGAATTTTACTTTTTCAAAAAAACTGTGGGGATTTGGTAAGTGTAAAAGTGGCAGAGCAGCAACACAGTCCCATGAATATGTTTGTTGTTAATTACAGGCTTCCTGACTGAATAAATAAATGGGATGCTCATGGAATGAATGAGTATGAACATGTAGTGTTAAGTAGTTCATGAGTTAAGTAGAGGTGGCTTATATGGAAAGTCTATAATTCAGATATTTTGGGAACATGTAATTTTAACTGACCTTATTCAGATTTAATGTCTTCATGGTCAAAAATATTACCAGATTGCTCTGGCCGGGTGGCTCAGCTGGTTGGAGCATTGTCCTATACACCAAAAGGTTGCCAGTTCAATCCCTGGTGAAGGCACATACCTAGGATTTTGGTTCAATCCCCAGTCTGGGTGTGTGAGAGAGGCAACCGATCAATGTTTCTCTCTCTCTCAAATCAGTAAACATATCCTCTGGGTGAGAATTTTAAAATATATTACCAGATTACTTTTTTTAAGGAGAAAAAAAAGCCTTGTCAAAATATGTGTCATGATTTGGGGGTTAGAAATTAGGGTTCTACTTAATCAGTCTATGTTTTAATAACTAACCGATGGACTTTAAAGTGCTTGGGTTCTATACATTTCATCCTAAACAACATAGACTGCACAAAGATGATGTCTCCAAAACCATATTCTACTCTAAATATTAAATATTTGAAATGAGAGGATTTATGGGTGGTTTTTATGTTTGCTGTTTTACCATGACCTATCCCCTTTGGCTTAATTTTTCCTCTTTACATAACAGATCAATACATTTTACCTGAGTAAAAAAATTTTATGGCAATCAATCTTAAATGCTGATTTATTTTGTGTGGTTCATATCAGTGACTGAGAGATAATTCACAAGATCTTTTTACTATTTTTCTGCCAAAGAGTCTCAAAGGCTGGCCACAAAACAGTTGTCTCTAATTCTACTCTTTAATTCATCCCCAGAGAGTCTTCATTTATCTGGTCTGTGAAATGACTTGGGTGGCTAGCATTTAGCTACAGGAGCATATAAGAGGGGAGGAAAAGAGAGGGAGAGACGGAACAAGAGAGAGGTAGAAAGAATAGGAGCAAGAGAGAATTTTAATTCGTTCTGGTGGGAACAAATCTTTGTTGTGCATGTTAGGGGTGGGTATTTCCTATCAAAATGAAATAATAATGATGGGTTATCAAAAGGTCCCAGTTTATTAAAGGAAACGTGGTAATTTTCTCAATTGAAGTAGAAGCTCACAGGAGGAAGCTCCATAAACAGTCGCAATGTGTGGCTTAACAGCTGTCTTTTGCAACCACTAACATTGTTAATATGGTGAGAAAAGATGAAGAACAACTTGTAGAGTCTTCTTCACCTGTCTTTTAACTCACACATACCAGGCAAATGTTTTAATGATTAAATCTTTATACCCTTGAGAAAGATTTAAAAAATAGTAATAAAATGTGTCAGCGTAGACAACAGCTCTGACTGGCTGTTATCTCCTGTCCATCATCTCAAACTGTCTTGTTTATCCCCCATCCCAGCCCCACCCCCGGAATCCTGCTCAGGCACCATTACTGCACTCTGTGTCCACATAGCACTCTCATGAGCACTTCATGAGCACTCTCATGAAGGAAAAATTAATTCTGAATTACGGGTCCCATAACTGCCTGTTCCTCACATTATCTGTCAGGAAAATAAGCAGACAATAGCTGGCTAAGTGGATTTCTGGTAGCTGCCATTCAAAAGAGAAGAGACAGGTGTTCAGTGGGGCTTCTTTCTTTTCTCAACAGCTATTTAACAGTACATACAAGAGGAGTTTAATTGACTCACCCACCTGCACCCTTTTCATTTCTTGGTTTTATTGGTTTTAATGAAAATATTAAGTGCACTCTAGGAATAGCGGCTAAGTGACATTTTGATTGAAAAATACAGGGAAATGTATAATGGAAGCAGGCGCTCTTACAGTTTTAATAGAAACCAAAAGAAGTAACACCCAGAACAACATTTTTGCTATTGTTATGCATATCGCTTATCCTGAGAATGTAATTGGTTGTTGTTAAAAAAAAAAAAAAAAAAGCCTTTCACCTTAGCTACCTGATGTTTTTTGTTGTTGTTCCCCAAGGGATAAAGTGGTCAGGCTTTGACATATTTTCTTTGATTTGGTACCCTTCAGGTAGCACCCATGGTCAAGCGTGCATTGGAATCAAAACTCATTAGAGTTTCTGGGGAGAAGTTGGATTCAATGACAAGAATATGGGATGAAAACAATGACTCATTGCAACTGACCAGGTAGAATAGGGGCTAGTGACCTCTCTCAACAGCCAGCAAAGATTTGTGTTTGCCTGAGCCTATATCCTAGACTCAAACTAGAGAAAGAAATAAGTCAAAGTAAAAACTGTGCTATAAATTATTCTCCAGGCATATAATGGTTTAAATTTTTGCTGTATTTCAATCTTGTTCATTCTAAGAACAATAGCTTATTGCATTATAAATGCAAAATAAAATAAAAAACACTATCATTCCCAACAAACTTTCAGGCATACACAAAAATTGCCTCTTAAAATTTTACATCTTTTTATTTAAGGCTAGAATATTTATTTTCTAGTGAGCACTGAGTAGCAGAAAAGAATGATTTGTCCCCCAGGAAGAAGGTTTCTCAATGTACATTGAAGTGAGAAGTTCTCTATTCAACCATATTCAGTTTTACAACTGAAGGATAAAATAGAAGTCCAGCAGGACATGTGCCACATAATTGTGCATACATGTAATTGTCCCAGGTATTTTTTTTGCCTAGCACACACCTAGATAAATGGTCTCATTTATTCTTTCATTGGTTCATTCATTAATCCACCTATCCATCCATTGTACTTGGAATCTTTTTGGATGTAAGTTGTATAATATTCAACCAAAAATGCCCTAAAAAATAAATGTCATTTGTTAAATCATAACAAGATACCCCAAGGAAGGGTAGTCTCAAGTTTGGTGCAGTTACTTAATGGGGTCATCAAAAAGCAGGTTCTTTTCATATTTCTTGTCATTCATTGTAAGCCTGTTGGCTTTCATTTCTAGGCTTGCCTCTCCATTGCAACTTGGCTACAAGTTTCATGTTCTTAAAAGACAACAGACAAAGGCAGGAAATCTGAGCATCTTTCTATTATATTGGGTAAAAATCCCAGAAAGACCAGGTTCCATGCATAGAAGTATCTCTCAGGATCTCCCTTTACCCAATTATGAAAAATGAGGGTTGGGGTTTCCATTAATAGTTTAGACCATCTTTGATTCTGGGCCTGGGTCAGTGGTATGCTGGTAAATGCTTAATAAACTGCTTTCTGGGGAGAAAAGAAAAGCAAACATTGATTGTACATTGGCTGATTTCTGTGGTACAAGCACTTTCATCATAGCTGATTTCAAGCTACCAACATGACATCATTAAGGCAGAGATGAGAAGAGTGTGCATAACTAGCTCCCACAAACCAATGTGAGCTATCTCCAGCATCCAGCCAGGCGGGGCCCATATTCCCTGAGCTAATGTTGCCCCAATCCCCAGCTCAAGTGGGATTATTTTAGAGAGAAATAAGGGGAGATTGATGTGTTACCTGCAGTGTCTGCCACATTCATTTGTTAATTCATTTAACATAAAGTTTTGATGCTCTCTAGCTGCCAGATATTAAGGATACGTACTAGGTACCTTTGACGGAATTACTTTGTCTATTCCCCTTTATCAGGAAATCTCTTTCCCACAATTCCTGCTGATTGAGCAATGAACATTTTACCATATAACTATTCCTCCTGATCCCCCATTATAACTGACCTGTAGGGAACTATGCACAAGCTGATGATAGGGTTCTGCACAGAGAGGACTTGTACAAGTAAGACTTTTGAAGTCATTTATCTGTGTTTAATGTTGGTCCTAGTAGGTTTTGTTGAATTAAGGCAAGCTGGCTTTATGCAATATAAATAATCAATAGAATATGATAAAAAGGAGGCAAATGAATAGAGCGGATTCTCAGAGAATAGAAAATACAAGACATGGGGTCAGAGATATATAAAAAGAGTGATTTAAATAATTACTTTTATTATCTCAAATGGGTTTCCATTTCTAGCCATCAAAATATTCTCAACTGGAATAGAACACCACAGTGAGCATGAAACTACTCCTGTCAGTGGGCCAATGATGTCTCAGTGGAGAAAGAGAAATCAACCAACAGGTGATGGCTTTGCAGTGTGAAAACGTTTCACTCGAAGTACACAACAGAGCAGAAGCCCATCAGAGGGGCACTCTTGACTAGTCTTTAGGCAGCAAGAGAAAGTGCTACTTCAAGAGTTTCAGAATCCTCTTAATTTTTTGTGCCATCAGAAGAATTCTTCTTCACTCTAATTATAAGATTTTATTTTCAGGTGTAAAATTTTGGGTTCCATTTCTGGATTTTGAGGACTCTTGTTTATTGGACCATTCTTTTAAAAAATATTCACTGTGTTTTATTTTTCACTCATGCTAAATGTCTGTTGAACATCAGCTTGTGACTTTGCCCTGCTTGGTCCTCACTCTGGATTCTGGATGACAGAGCACAACTATTTAGAATACTGTCACAGGGGAAAAAGAGAGCTTTGTAGCATCTCATACCAACAGTTAAATTCTCTGCCAAGAAGTAACAATAAATTTCCTTCCTAACCTACTAGTCAAAAATTGTCACTATGCCCCCACTTAACCACAGGGTATTCGGAAAGTTCTGCTCTACTATGTATGCATGAAGAAGGTACATAGGAGGTCTACTCCTTTCATCTGATTCTCTCTGTAGACTGGGTCACAAGTCTGTGTGTTCTTACTGCTTCATTATCCACCAGTTTCTGCTTGACTCTGCTTTTATGTGTTTAGTTTCCATTATCCAGGATATGATTGTAGCCCAGCTTATGGACAGGTTCCCCTTGTATCAGATGTTTACCCTGTGCCCAAGCAGCCTGACTATAAGTGTGAAGGTGAGAACTGTGGTTCCTTCCAGGCAGCAGTTGTTGTGGAGAAGAGGATGACAGCTGGGGGTGGGAGGAGGTTAGGAGGTGGAGGGATGAGCAAAAAAGAAAAAGGACTCATGGACATGGACAACAGTGTGGTGATTGCTGGGGAGAGGAGAGTATAAGGGAACTATATGGCAATGGGAAAAATACAATAAAGATGAAATAACAAATAAAATAAGCATTATATAATGTGAAAAAAACATGATACCAAGTTATACAAATACTTGGTAACAAGGTACAATTATATATGGCTGGGCCAAAGTGAAACTCTGGTAGATTAATTGGTAGCAGAACAGCACTAGATATCTCCTAATTTCTGGTAATTAGGCACTTCCTATGGTTTTTCGAGGAATGAAGAGCATATAGGAAAAAACTTGAATGCTATCCCCACATAGGGACCAAAGTTATAGGAAAGAGAAGACAGTGTGACAGAAGCCAAGATCAGAGACATTGCCAAGGATGAGTAGGAACAGCATGGCAGCATGGGGTGTACCACTCTTAGACCCAGAGAATGTAACCCAGGGGTGTCAGTACTCCTAAGTCAAGAAAAAACTCTCCCTAATAAAGAAAGGAAAAGGTTTGTCTCATATGCCCTTAAGAGAGATCACATTTGTGCAAAGAAAATTAAGGAATGGGTGTGGTGTCATTATTATTGCTAAAGCAGTTCTGCAGAATTAGGCTGTTCAGGCACAATAAAAACAAAAAGCAAGAAAAATAAATTGGAAAATATTGTTGAAAATGCCTTTCTTCTGAAGTGTTATTTAGGAGTCCTACTTTGCATAGGTGAAATAGGATGTGTAGCTCCATAAGCAGAGTTCTCTGTTTTAAGGGCTTCTGGCACTTGAGTTTTTCCTGGTGAATGCTGGGTAATGTACAGATGATTTTGAAGGCATGTTTCTAGGTAAAATACAAAAAGACTCAATTATGTATTTTATGTAAGCCCTTCCTCTTCCTTCTTTGTTGGCCTTTAAGTCCTGGCTCAATTCCAGTTCATGCAATTACACCCTGATTATCTGAAGCTCACTCTCTGGTTAAGGGGTTTGTCTTTACCTCGCCTTTAACAGTCTGCTAAGTAGCTGTAAAGAATGTTATTATAGTTGCTGAGATACTGAAACTATCTCAGGGACACATTAATAGCAGAGACTACCAGGATTGAATGGCAGAAATCATAAAAGTGTGTTAAAAATGTCTTTGTCTTTCAATGAAAGAGTTGGAAAACATATCAGTGTGAGCACAAAAGGGGGGTTCCATCAGTCACTGTGCATCCAGATCTGTGCTAAAAGGTAACCCTTTACAAAATGACCTCAATAATTTGTAATTACCAAAATAACTGAAGCTGTGTTTTTTAAGTGTGATCTGTGGATCACTGTTACTAGGAGCCTAGGAATGGAGGACTGTTAAACTGGAGATTTCTGTGGTGCATGTTAAACCTCCTGAACCACAATATTGGGGACTGTGGTCAAGAATCTGAATTTTTACAAAATCCCTTATATACCTACCTTCCTTCCTTCCTTCCTTCCTTCCTTCCTTCCTTCCTTCCTCCCTCCCTCCCTCCCTCCCTCCCTCCCTCCCTCCCTCCCTCCCTCTCTCTCTCTCTCTCTCTTTCTTTCTTTCTTTCTTTCTTTCTTTCTTTCTTTCTTTCTTTCTTTCTTTCTTTCTTTCTTTCTTTCTTTCTTTCTCTTTCTTTCTTTCTTCTTTCAGTTCTGCTTAGAACACAACCATCTCCATTGAACGGTTGAAATACCTCTTGTATCAGTTAGAAGAGGCTAAGTTATAATACCTGAAAAAGTAAATCCCTGGACATCAGGGGCTTAAGATAACAAAATTTTATTTCTCATTCATGTTACATACCTGTTGCTGGTTAACTGATGGCAGTGCTTCATGTCACCTTTACTAAGGACATAGGCTATCAGAACAGCCATCATCTTAAATGTTGTAAGTCACCTAGGCAGAGAGATAGAGGGCTCTGGAGTGTCTCCATGAGCGACTGAAGAATCTTTTGGAAGTGATTTCTTTCGGAACTCAACATATCCTAACCAACAACTAGGGGCCAGGAAGTAAAATCCCATTGGATCCCAGAGAAGAAGAGAGGAAGAAATAGTCTTTGAAGAGCATTAATGACTATGATGTGCAAACTTGGACATTTTCCTCAGTCAAGGCCTCTTAAGCAGAAGGAAAATCACGCATTCTTATTTCTTACTTTTTACTCTTCTTCACAGAGGAAATGAAGTCCAAAGCTGCAAATGATACTACAGGCCATAGAGAATACAGCCAATTATTACGTGCATTAGTTATACAATACTGCTAGGAACATTAAATTCATGAATAAGAAAACATTGGTCCTAGAGGAAATATAAGGTTGGATTCTTGTGAACATCTAGTCACAACATTTTTTATCAACCAATCAATACGTAAGCTTGTTTTTTTGTGTGATTCTGTTTAAAGATACATTATTTAATACATATTGTCGATCCATTAATATTGAACTCATGGCCAAGAGTACTATAACTCATGTATTAACAAAGTTTATATAATATATGTATTTTCTTCATAAGTCATATTACAGTTTTGTTATACTTAGGAACTCTAGAAAAGCTTCAGTAGTATGCTTGAGGGACATTTTAAACAGTAAAATCACCAAGAAAAAGCACATAAATGAGAAAAATTCAGCACTCAATAGTCCACAAAAACACCATGTTTAAACACCTGTTAAGTGGAGAAAAATTCAGAACATGGCAACACCCAATACTGGTGAGGATGTGGAACAGCATGAATTCTTATTCACTGCTGGTGGGAATACAGAATGGTATGGCCACTTGGGAAGATAGCTTGGCAGTTTCTAACAAAACTAAACATTCTCTTACCTTATGATGATCCAAAATCATGTTTCTTGATATTTACCTAAAAGAATTGAATACTTAAGTCCACACAGGTGGTTATAGAAGCTTTATTCAGAATTTCCAAACTTGGAAGCAACCAAGATATGCTTCAGTAGTTGAATGGATAAGTAAATTGTGGTATATCCTGTCAATGAAATATTATTGCACTAGAAATATTACAGCACTAGACAGAAATGAGCTATCGAGCCATTAAAAGGCCTGGAAGACACTCAAATACATATTACTAAGTGGAAAAAAAAGCCAATCCAAAAAGGCTACAAACTGTATAATTCTAACTATGTATATATGACATTCTGGAAAAAGCAAAACTATGAAGACAGTGAAAGATTGGTGGTTACCAGGGGTCACAGAGCAGAGGATTGCTTAGGGCAATGAAAGTACTCTTTGTAACACTTCAATTGTGGACACATGCCATTATGAATTTGTCCAAACCCATAGAATATGCTACACCAAAGGTATTCTCTATTGTGAACTATGGACTCTTGGTAATAACGACACGTCAATGTAGATTCATTGTTTGTAACAAAGGTACCACTCTAGCAGGAAATGTTGATAATGGAGGAGCCTAGGCATCTGAGAGGGCAGGGGTATGTAGGAATCTCTGCACCTTCCTCTCAGATTTGCTGTGAACTTAAAACTGCTCTATAAAATAAATACAATTATATATTTTGAAGACACATGTTTGCAGTGTGAGAGCTCAAACAAGAAGACACAGATTGCCTTGTTCAACCTCAGCTGGGAATGTGTGTGTCAGGAAACTCAAATTTTTTTCTGTTCTGCACATATCCAAAAATGATCATGGACATGCTGTGAGTACTGATTTTGGGGTTACAATAAATTTTAGGGACCAGGCAAATTTATAGATATGGAATCCATGAGTAATAACAACCAACTGTATATCTAGTTCTTTTCTGAGGTAGTTCCACCATGCTTCTTTACTTGTAACATGTATTTGGCTTATGGTAGGTGATAGCTATCAGTCCTATGATTTTAATATGAGAAGGTAAATTTCCACATCCTCCTTAGATCTCAATGTTGATTTTTATACTAATCTGCTTTCAAATATCAGTTCTACTATTTATTAACTATGTGTCCTTGGACAAGTTGTTCAACCTCTTTAAAATTTAGATTTGTCATCTATAAAATGGAGCGAATAATACATAATCCTGTATAATTATTGTAAAAGTAACACAGATCATAAATAGAAAACAGCTACCACCCTACTTGGCCCACCATAGGAGTTAATGGGTAACTTGTCTAATACTAATACAAATGCCACCAAAGAAAAGTAATTAGGTCCTATGAGTTTGACTTGGGCACATATGGGAGCTCATCTATGTAAAAATTCATTCTTTCAATCATTCATTCATAACTTTAATATTTACCGAGTATCTATAATGTGCCAGATATTGAGCAGGAGCCAAAAATGCAAAAAAAAAAAAACCCTAACATTGAATTGAATAAAGAGATATCTAAGCAAATCACATAAAATGAAGATACATGATTGGTTGATGGCAGCATAGACTGGCAAAATTAGGGGAGGCTTCACAAAGGAGAAGATGGCTATGCTAAGTCTTAAGGAGGTATTAGAATTTATCACATGAAGAAAATGAAGAACAACATTTCAGGTAGAGAAATCTGCATTTACAAAGGCCTTGAAGTGACAGAGTATGGCCTATTTTGAGAACACCAAGAATTTTAATATCATGTGATCACAGATAGAGTTGAGCATCAAAAGAAGGAGGTAGAAATGCAAGAAGAGACCAAATCAGTCTAGGTAAAATTTTTTAAATGTATGCTGAGGTTAATGAAAGTGTTAAAACAAGGCTTGATATAATTCACCTTTCATATATTTCAATCACTTGGTCACCGACATGGAAGACGATTTGGAAGAACGATATTGAGAGGAGACAATTTATGAGGTTCTAAGACTAATTGATTGTGGGTAGGGTTGGAAACTAAACAGTGGTGTGGAACTAAATGAAGATTCACCCAAATGGGAACAAGCAAAGGCTTTTTTAAAATTGTAATTCTATTATAGTTGTCCCAATTTTTCCGCTTTTGCCCTCCTCCACTCATCCCACCACCCACTCCCACATGTAACTGGAGAATATTATGCTGAATGATATAAACCAGTTGGTGAAAGACAAATACCATATGACCTTACCTATAAGAGCGAAGGATTTTCATTCAAAGCTTAGCATCTAAACTAACTGATAAACACCTATGATAAGAGGTGGGAGGATGACACAGAAAATTCCTATTCTACTTTAAGTGTAAAAGTAAATTAGATCAGTATACCTGCCAAGTATAGTCTTTCTATAGATAATCTCCATTATCTCCATAGGGGGAAATATCTCCATTGTCCATACTTTACAATATATTATCTCCTGTCCTGGAAACAGGCTCCTTTTCATCAAGTGACATTATGATTTACCTACTATTATGGGTAAATCATAACAGTCTCTATATTTAGTAGAGACTATTTACTCTCTATATTCTCCACAAAGTTGAAACTAAAACAGAAAAGTAGAAACTGAGAGGATGGAACAGTTTGCATGTGGATGAACTACCTGAACCTGTGTATCTTATCTCAAGGAAAAGATACTTCTTCATTCCTTCTCTTCATACCATTTAAATTATTATTTTTCTTACTGGATTAAAAACAAATTAAACAATTTAATTTGAGACAAATGGATTAAGTGTTGGTAAAAATTCAAATTTAATTCTGAGTAATACAGATGAATGAAGATTCAAAGCTATTAGCAGAGTGAGGAAGCCTGACAAAAACTATGGATAAAATAAAGCTAATAAGCATATCATCTTGGTCTTTTCATGCTCATAAAAGCCAACTAAATAAAGGCTGATGACATAAAAGTGCTTTCTAAAAAAAGGAGTAGAGGAGGAAGGATTGAAAGAAACTGCTAGGAAATTATTTCAAAATGTCAAAAGCAAAATATTTCCTCAAACATAGTTATTTACACCCAGTCAGTAGCAGAGGCAGGGTGAAGAAGTTGCTTGCCTAGAACTTAAGGCCTTTTGTATTTACTTCTACCTCTTAATTTATTTAACCAACCAGATCCCCTAAATCTTGTAGGGAAGTCCCACCTCAGTGAACACTTTCACACGCCTAATGACTAAAATCCTTGTACTTCATAACTCCTTCAGCTTTGCTTTCTCTCACTGAAAACTGTTGGAAGAAATAAGTTAGGACCAGAACATTTCCTGTCTCCTCCCCTTATAAAGAGGGGCTTAAAGGAAATATATTTCAGGCTGGGGAAATTGTTCTTCCATGTGAGGGTTTCCTTCTCACCCTCTTTGTGCCCCCAGAACTGACTTAGTAGTGTCAGAACTCATGGGGAATCTCATTGTGATCTTTGGGGGGAAACACCAACCTTAGATCATGAGGTAGAATACAGGCTAGAGTTTCATTAATTGCCAGCTTGAAAATAATATGCATAATCATGTGGATCAAGTGCTAATTTTCTTTACCTGTTTTAGCAAGGTAGGCCCTCTAGACAGAGAAGTATACTATCAAGATATCATTTCTAGATAACGACATCCCCCAAAATAACATCTGCAGAAGCCGGTTGGACTGCCAGCTGCAGAAAACCCAACACTCCTACTTCCTGTGAAGAGTGAGAAGCAGTAGAATCCAAACAACTGAAGGGTAGAACTGTCACATGCGTCAAGTTCATGATTCAGAGTACTCCACTGATTTGAATGCTTTCACAGCTCCAAGCCATGTAGAGTAAGGTTCACACTCTTTGCAAGCAAGTCCAGCTTTTCATGATCCTGGGCCATTTCTCCAGCTCCTTCTACTGCCAACCCACACAACTCCCCCAAACCCCACTGCCCCCAGCACTCCTTTCCAGTCATAGACCACTTTAGGTTGCTCCTTCCCTCCCATACTTTGCCTGCCTGATCAACTTTCCTATTTCTCAAGAACTTAGGCCTTTATTATTTCTTCTGTGAAGACTTCTATGACTTTTCTTCTTTGGCCAAGTAAACTATCTACTTTTTTCCTCTGTTCTACCACCATTTCTAGTTTTTACTCAAAAATATTTGCATTCAATAATGTTTATTGAAAATATGCCTATCTTCTCTCCCAGCAGGACAGCTCCTTGAAACCAGTAAATGTATCTGTTATTACTCATATCTAGAGTAAAGCACATTCCCTGGTACCATAGTAGGTGCTTAATAGTTATTTACTGAATAAATGAATTCATGTGTGAGAGCAAACCCAAGTTCTGTCTCTGACAACAGACTTAACATTTTTTTTTAAAAAGATATACCCAAATAAGTCTTGTTTCCCTGTTAAGGCACACTTGTTAAAAGAACATCCATAAATATAACTAATGCTTTTATGACAGATGTTTTTAGCTGGCACCACCTCTTTGGGCTATGGAATTTACATGTTTATTTCACACTTTGTAAATGTTAATTCATCACAAAATTTGGTGGAGAGGGACTTCAGTCAATAGCACTAGTTTCTAAAATCTGCCAAATAAATCCAGTCCAGTTTTTACACTATTTTAGTCCTTTATGACTTTCTGGTTATACTGTAACCCTTTGGAAGACTGAAAAAATCATTACTTTTAAATTGTGTATTTAGTCAGGATAATGGGAACTGACTGACATGTGTAATTTGGAATCCTGGCCAGAACTCTATCTGGCAGTTCAAATCATGTCATTGGAAATCTCCCACTTTTCCTATTTCTCTCGGCTCTGCTTATCTCTGTGTTTTTTTCATTCCCAGTTAAGCAATATCCATATGATCGCAAAGATAGCCACTGGCAACTTTACACTCCCTTGGCGTTTCCAGTAAGTGATGCAGGTGAAAGACCAGATTTCTTTCCCTGTAGCATAAGTACAAGCCATGTACAAAACTCATTGGTCTGAATTGTGTCTCAGATCCCTCCTTGGATCAGTCACTGTGGCATTGGATGCTAATTGGATATCTCAGTGGGTCATAAGCAGATCTTTACAATAGAGATGGTATGGGATTAATTTAGATTTACACTACCAGAAATACATATTGTAAAAATGTAACAGAGTTGATTTCCCCAAAGAGATGCCAAGCAAACAAAACAAACCAACAAAAAATATTTTTAGCCTACCATAAGTATGCTTGTCCTCTAAGCTGTTCTATGTCTTGAAGTTAAAGCAATCAGAATGCCATAAACTATACAGTATTAGAACTGCCATCATATTGTAAAAAACAATAACATTTTTTGCTTCTGAGCATTAGATGATTTATGGGTTTCTTTTTTTGTCTTTTCCTCCATAAAGCTTCATCTTGAGAAGTATTTATGATAACTCTTTGCTTTCATTCCTGAATCATAATTGATTGTTTTGAGCCCAGCATTCCCTAAAGAGTTCAATTTAAAATTTTCTTAGATATTTGCTTTGGACTAAAATCATATTAAATTCCTTGTCACTTTTCTGTTCACTTTCAAAGCTTCAAAAATTGCTGTACCATTTATCCTACCCAGTATCCATCCAAGGACAGAACACTAAGAAGAGTTTACTATATTCAAACTAAGTTTTCTGTGCCTACTTTCTCTGAAGTAATTTGTGATATCAGAATCATTAAAAAACAATGACAACAAACAACAGTAACAAAATATCCAAGCTCAGCCACCCTTGCTTTTTATGCTGTTAGTGTCAATTTATATTTTTCTGATCTCCCAAAGCCACAGCTACATCTTGGGTATGACATTATGGGAAAGGAAATTTCTAGTTGTTGAGTGCTGTATAAGCAGTGCAGAAAATGTACTCCTGTAGCACGGCAGAACCTGACCACAGCTCCTCTCTGTTTGAAATTCATCTCAACACAAGGAAATAAAGTTTCCTCTAGAGAAAGTCACTTTGATCAGGTATATCAAAAAAAGTGTAAAGAAGTAATAAAATGCTTCAATATGGTTACTCGGAAACTTCTCAAGTTGCCAAATGTAATAATCACACCTTCCTCAACGTTATCTCCTACTTTAACTTCCATGACTCTTAAGACCAGGCCTTAAGAGTGTTCCTCCAAAAAGGTATTTTATTCAGTTATGGTAGGCACCTCAGGGCAGTCACCAACCCAGGCCAAATTTAAACTAAGTTGGAGTTTGTGGCTTTTTCAGACTAGGAGTTGTTATAAATTCTGGCTTCAAATCCTCATCTATCCGACTTAGGTTAGTAATTCTCAAAGAATACAGTTTTTCTTATTTCTCTCACAGCAAAGACAACAAAGAAATGTGGAATCTGTGTGGATGGCTTCACTGCCCTTAGTTTTAATGATTTGCTGGAAGGACCCACAAAACTTAGAAAAGCTGCTAAACTCATTGTTACGGTTTATTAGAACAGAAGGATACAGATTAAAATCAGCAAAAGGAAGAGGCACATAGGGTAGGATCCAGGGGAGTTTTGTACATGAACTTCTAGTTGTGTTCTCCCAGCAAAGCCATGCCGCTCCTATTGCTCCCAGCAGTGAGGTGTGGCTACATGCGTGGAGCATTGCGCACCGGAGGAGTACGCCAGAGCCTTGCCGTCCAGAGCTTTTACCGAGGGTAAGTCATGCAGACATGGCTGACTCTGTGTGACTGGCCTTGTCTCTAGCCTCTCCAGGAGTCAAGTTGCTCCTGCATGATTCAGGGCCTTCACCATAAATCACATTGTTAACATGGACTATCTGACATTATTCAAGAATATCAAGCAAACACATTTTTATTAAACAGGACATTCCAAGGTCTTAGAGGTTACCTCCCAGGAGCCAGGGGAAGGAAAAAAAAAAAAGCTTTCTTAGGGGGAGAAAGATTGAATAGTATGTAACCTTACTGTCTCCCTGTGTGGGTTCCCCACCCTCCTTAGTTCACCCTTTATAGTTGTCTCACTTGATGGGGCCTAAATTTATTTAGAGGGTCTCAAAACTGACCTTGCACCCTAGCTCACCTCAGGCTTTATTTCTGGATCCCAGTGGATGGTATATTAAAAAAACAACTTCTGGTCTACCCGCAATGGACGCATCCCCTCGACCAAACTCTGACCCCAATTTCCCTCACTTCTGTGAATTTATGATATCTTGTTATTTTTGGCTTCTGCAGACTCACCATACTGTCCCATCCCCTTGCCATGAACTGAACTAAGTGTAATATTTTAATATCTGAAAGTTTTATTTGTGATGATCTGTGAGTGGATTCTTTAAACTTCTAATGTTTCATATTTTTAGCAATGGAAATTATAGCATCTAGAGCTTAAATTTTGGAAACATCTTTTTATCCTTGCATTTCACATGGAACCAGCTGGTGAAAAGTTGCTGTTTACTAGCTATATAACCTGAAGCAGTCTCCTTCGCAGTAAGATTTCTATTAAGGTAGATGCTTATGAAAATCCCTTGCATGGGGCTTGAGAGCCTCCTGACCTCCATTTTTCCTTCTTATAGGAAGCAGATCAAGTGAAAATGATTATTCTGCATGATTATTATTCATAAGTAGCCTATCCAAAATGCTCTCACTCTTTCCAGAGACAGGCTGTCTGTTTGCAGTTAGGGAAGAGGACATGTAATGTCTAGTCCGCTGTTATTTCTTTCTTTCCTGCTTGTTCTTTTGATATACCTATATGATCTATCCTCTTTTTTTTCTTTTTCTGGAGAAGATTAAGGGCAAGCTTGCTTATTGGTGTCACCAAGAAGGTAAAAGAACATCCGATTGTAAGTCACAATGGATATTTTCTTTCCACATTGTGCAAAGCAATCCCCACTCCAACGTTATTTTTTGATTGTCCCATTGGAGACTTCATGGAGGTAGAGGAGGCAGCCTTAATTTGGAATGCTCCAAAATAATTTCTTCTTGCCTGACCTCTTATAGTAGTCAAATATCTCTCTTTTGGGCTACCTACAGTTTCCTCTCCATGAACTTCTGATAGTCTGTTTTCACCACTAGACTGTTCCTTCATTGGCAGCAAGTACTGTGATTTTGAATCTGTGTATCCATGGGTCTACCTCAAAAAATAGTAGATATTTGTTAAAAGTCTGTTAACAAGAAAATCAACCTACATCCTGATCTCTGTATTTATTTTTAAATCAAATCTTAAGCCTTGCATCAAAATTTCTTCTGTATATATTGCTCCCCTGTCCAAACACTTTTAATTAGGTCTCTGTTATCTAAATGCTCCAGTTCAAAATCCTCAGCCTTGGATCTTGAAAAGTCTATTGCTAATCTGGATTTCCAACTTTATTTTTCACTCTTCCAAGGTATGCTCCTTACATTTTAGCCAACTAAATTATTCTCTGTAGATATGCTGTATTCTTCAAGTTGCATAGCTTTGCACCAGCCGTTTCAGAAGTCTGAGGTTTTGTAATTTTCAGCTTCCTGTTTCCAAGGGTCTTACCAAGCCTTTAGAGCCTCCCTCAACAATGCCTTCTCTCCAGACGTGGCCTCCTACTCCAATCCCTCCCACACTAGTCCTTTACCTGCACTTTCATCAGGACCCTTATTTTCTAACTGCCATTGTTGTTCTGCATGTGACTCACATCCTACCCCTCCCTGGCCCAGACCAATGAGTGCTTGACGTATAGTTCTGATTCTCATTCTTTCAGTGCCTACTCCATGCCTTACAATCAACAGGTACAAAATTATTTTGTCTGAACAAATATGTATTTAGTGCCTATTATACTTTCCAATCCTTTTGCTTAACACTTTTCACAATATCATTTGATTTAAGCATGACAGTAGTGCTGTGTAGTTGTCATTTTGCAGAGGACAATCTGAGACACCTTGTGTTGTCTGTGATGGCACTCATTAAACCTTAGGGTATACCAGGATTATCTGGAGGAATCCTTAAAACACAGATGGCTAAGTCCCACCCCCATAATTTCTGATCCAGCAAATATGGGGTGGGTCTAAGACTCTGCATTTCTCTCAGGTCCCAGGTGATGTTGGTGTTGCTCTTCTGGACACTTTGACACTGCAGCTGCCTTTCAGCCTCCATGTCATTGAATGAGGCAGAGTGAGTGCCTGGGCAATGTGAACTCTACAGGATCAGAAGAAATAGCGAATACCTCCAATCCCAAACTGCATCCTCAGTGACTGCTATTTAATTTAATTTTACTAGTCTGATTAAAAATAAATAGAGGGAAAAGAACAAAAGTGAAAGAACAGATAAAAAGGGAATTTTGTGAAGAGGCCTATATTATTTGTTTATATTAAGTTATATTCCAGTGATAGAGGGAAACAGTCGAGAATGTTAAATAATGATCCATTGTTATCCAGTGGGAAAAATTTACACCAGTTGAGGGGAATGCAAAATTTCTACTAACCCAACTTTATGCATGAAAAGGGGGACTCTGGGAGCTTAATTTTACTTTAGACTCGGAAGTGTGCTTTTTAATATCATGTTGAATAAACGAAAAATTTGCCTGCCAAGAATAAGTTTTCCAACTTTAAACCTTAATTTTCTCACAAAAGGAATAGTAAAACAGACCTCTGGAGGTTTTTCAAATGCAGTCATATTTTAATTCTCTGATACTGTTAATGGGAACATTGTAATACAGAATTTTCCTTTCTTTTAAATTTTCTGAGTCAAAACAGAACAATACTTAAAAAATATAATAATATGAAAAATGGCCCCCCTTTTGGACTTTCGGTATTGAAATTAAAGTTTTTCAAAGGTGATTTCCCATCCAGTCGGCCAAAGGTCCAGCAATGTGTATCTTTCTGAGACTGAGATTTGTTTTTATTTTCCCAGAGGTTTCTGAGAATTGGCCTGTTACCACTCTATCTTCAGAGCTGCTGTGACATGCTGTGTGACCCTCAGCATATTAAAATTCTGAAATAATGAGTTTAAAAAAGAAAACGCCACAATTCATGGGTCATCATTAAAAGACACAGGGCCGTAAATAAGAGGATTATTTGAAAATAGAAAGAACAATAAAAGGGAAAAAAAGGCATTCATAGAGGGCAGTGTCTGGGTCCTCATTATCTCGAACCTGGGAGACTGTCCAGTGTGCTTACCAGCCTCCGGCCTGAGTGACCTCCCTCTGCGTGATCTTCCTAAGATGCTCGTATCTCTGCCCTGCTTAGAATTCCTCAATAATTCATGGTTGTCTACAGGGGGGGGGAAAAAAAAAACTGTTAAATTTTGTTTTGTGTCTCCTGCAGAGTTGTGTGAGACCCATGTCTCAGTGCATCTTATCTTCAACTTTATTACTGTTGAACTCACTGTCCTTTCCTCAAATGCAACATTTTTTCTCATGCCTCCATACACATTTCCCTTAGTTTTCTTCACTCCAGAAAAACCCTTCCATTCCAAACTCTGTCTGGTCCCTCCCCTACTTTATTGTTGTTATTATTAATTTTTAATGAGCCAAATGCTCACTAGGCCTTACACTAAAACTTTCTCCTTCACGAGGCTTTTCTTCACTACCCAGGGTGACTTGGGCAGACCTTCTGACATCTCCGGGGCGGGGCTGAATGATGCCCTCCCAGGATGTCCAGGCCCTGATCTCTGGAACCCGTGAATCTTACTCTGTAGGACTGGTATGACTTTGCTGGTATGACGAAGTTGAAGATCGTAAAATGAGGAGATTACCCTGGATTGTACACGTGGCCTTCAATGTAATCACGTGTTCTTGTAAAAGGGAGTCAACAGGAGATTAGACTTGAGAGAAGAAGGCTGTGCAATAGCAGAAGCAGAGATTGGAGAAATGTGTCTTAAGGATGGAGGAGGAAATACAGGCAGCCCCTAGAAGCTGAAAAAGGCGAGGAAATGGGTTCTCTTCTAGACACTCTGGAGGGAGTATAGCTTTGCCAACACTTTGATTTGAGCCCAGTGGAACTCATTTTGTTTTGGTCTCCAGAAGTACGAGAATACATTTCTGTGTTTTAAGCCACTAAGGTTGTGGTAGTATGTTACAGTAACAATAAGAAACTAATATACCTTCTCTGTACAGTACGTTCCTCCATTTCAGCAGCTGTTTCATGCTTTTGTGATAATTTGTGTACTCATCTTCCCTCTAGATCAATGGATTTCTACTCCATCAGGTTTAACAACTTATCTTGTCATGAACCTTCCACTGCCCTGCAATGAAGCTCACCTACACTCCTAATTTGAAAAACCAACACAATGCCCTACCTATACTATGTGAAAAAATATAATGAAAGTAATTTATAATAAAATATTTATCTCTATTTGTAAATATTTGGGCATGATTATATGCCAAGACAACCAGAATTGTAAGGCACTGACCCCTATAATAGAATCATTATGATGAGACAGCTACCTGTGCAAACCAATGCAGGTGTGTTTTGCTGGTGATTCAAATGCCAAAAAGTCATTATTGTGCCTGACCTTTGTTCTGTGGAACTCTTGGTAAGTTCTTCTCCAAAAATAACCCAAAGGAAAGCATAATTATCCCTTGATTTTCGTGATAGTTACATGCTTGGAGAATTCTCTGTATAAATTAAACTGAATGAAAATTCTTTGTGTTTATTGGTTCCTGTCTGCATTCAGATAATGTCAGGAAAAAAAGCTTTTACCATATGAATGTCTGTTACAGGTTGGAAAGTCATGTGGGATAAGGGATATTTCTTCCCAGTTGATATACCAGTGACCTGATATATTCAACATCTTGAGCCTCTGCCCACTATATGCTAATGGAACCTTGTAATCACTATAACAA
Source organism: Desmodus rotundus (assembly GCF_022682495.2). Taxonomy (NCBI): domain Eukaryota; kingdom Metazoa; phylum Chordata; class Mammalia; order Chiroptera; family Phyllostomidae; genus Desmodus; species Desmodus rotundus. The sequence continues at coordinate 40,160,567 of NC_071387.1, read as the reverse complement.
GAAAAATTTTCCCCACAAATACTCAGAATCATTCTCTGGGAAGCACTGCTGTGTACTTTCAGCTCTGTGTAACCAGTGCTTGTGTCTTAGTTATCTAAATACGACCTGAATCTGTCCTGGATCCTATCCCACAAAAGAGGAGAGGTACCTGCATGTGGCATGACGAAAAGGTTGTGCATATGTGGTGTAGTGGTTTAAAAATATCACTAAACCAAAATGGGTTGACAGTATTCAAATCCTCTATATCATTTTTGGTTTTTTGCTTTTTAAAAGCAGCTTTATTGATAGATATGATTCATACAATTTAACCACTTAAAGTGTACAATTCATTGGTTTTACTATATTCACAGATATGTGAAAACATTATCAACATAGATTTTAGAACATCTTTTATCACCTCAGAAAGAAACCCAATACTGTTTAGCTATCACCCCATATCCCTCCATTTCTCTCAGTCCTAAACAACTACTAATCTCTATAGATTTGCTGTTCTGGACATTTCATATAAATGGACCATTTAGTATGGTCTTTTGTGAATGACTTCTTTTTTTTGAGATTCATCCATGTTATAGCATCTGTCAGGACTTCATTAATTTTTGTGGCCAAATAATCTTCCATTTTATACATATACTACCTTTTCTTTATTCATTCATCAGTTTTTCAGATCTTCTTTATTCTCTGTACTGTCTTAACATTTTGGTTTTTTTCTGTCAATTGCTGAGAGAAGATGCTAAAATGTCCTACTATGGTCATTCAGTTGTATATTTTTTAATTTTCTCAATTGTTGCTTTATGCCTTTTGAGGCTTTTCAGGCATGTACACATTTATGATTGATATATCTTCTAGCTATATTGACTCTTTTATCATTAAGAAATATACTTCTTCATCCTGGATAGTGCTCTTTGTCTTAGAGTTTATTTCATGTAACAATAATGTGTATAGGCCAGGCTTATTGTTTGTATCATGTGTTTTTCTGTATTTGCTGAACATTTTCTGTACATACAGTTGGATCTTTTGTATTCATTCTGATAATCTCTCTTTTTTTAAATTTTTATTGTTATTCAATTACAGTTGTATGCCTTTTCTCCCCATCCCTCCACCCCACCCCAGGTGAACCCACCTCCCTCCCCCACCTCCACCCTCCCCCTTGGTTTTGTCCATGTGTCCTTTATAGTAGTTCCTTTAACTGGAGAATTTAGTCTAGTAACATTTAATGGAATTAGTTTTATGTTTGAACTTAGGTCTACATTTATTTTTATTTTATTTTTATAGTTTGTTATCTTTATTTTCCTACCTTCTTCTGAATATTTTATATAATTCTGTTTTGATTTTTTATTGACTATTTAGCTCTAGCCCTTTAAATATAGTATAAGCTGCTCAAATTTTTTTTCTTTAAAGTCATGTGCACTTCAAATACATTATGAGAGAAACTACTCTTTTGTAATTGTCCATGCATGCTTTTCATTCACTTCTGAAGACCTCAGTTTTACTTTAGTATAATTTCTCTTCAGCCTGAAGAACTTCCTTTATTATTTCTTGCAGTATTGCCTTGTCAGAACAAATTTCTTTAACTTTTCTTTATTTGACTGTGATATGCCCGGGCATGGGTATTGGAATTAATCCAATTTGTGGTTTGCTAAGCTTTTAGAATATACAAATGTATATCTTTCACCAGATTGGGAAGATTTCTGTCATCATGTGTTCAAAGATCTCATTCTGTCCCATTTTTCCTCTTCATCTTTTGAGATAAATACTTGTACATTTGAAACCACCCATGCAGATTTTTTAGGCTGTTTTTATTCTTTTTTCTAGTGTCTTTATCTTGCTTCTTCAAATGTTATGTTTCTATTCATCTATCTTCAAGATTATTAACTCTTCCTCATATCTGTTCTGATATTATGCTCATTCAGTGTATTTTTTATTTGAAATCTTTATATTTTTATTTGTAATATTTCCATTCATTTTATTATATTTCCTACTTATGTGCTGTTTCTATCTTTTCACTCAACAGAAGTGTGTTTTCTTTGGCCTCACTAGTCATGGTTAAAATAGCAACTTTAAAGTCCTGGTCTAATGGTTGAGCATCCGGGTAATGTCAGGGTTGGCCTGTATCAATTGTCTTTTCCTTTGGAAGTGAGTTACATTTTCCTGGGTCTTCGTATACTAAGTGGTTTTTGTATTAGATACTGGATATTACGAATGTCATGTTGCAGAATACCTAGATTGTTATATTATTCCAACAACTGCTGATAGTTTTGTTCTGTCAGACAATTATTTCAGACAAATGAAAATTGCAGAGCATCACACCTGCGAGGGGCAGTGAATGGCTCCGTTCTACATTCAGCTTTTTAAGTCTCAGTTTTAGTTGCTTTCAATCATCCTTGTGCAAGCCTGACTTGGGGATCATCCAGGAATCTCTTTCTCTAACTCTCTCCATCCTGGGGTTCTTCTATCACTCTCTGGTGATTGTGGTTATCTTAGGGCTCCTATCTCTGACTTCTCTGGAAAAAAGGATGACGTGTGTGTGTGTGTGTGTGTGTGTGTGTGTGTGTGTGTGTGTGTGTGTGTATGAATCATAGCTTTAACTATCACAATAGCTTCACCTCGGGGTAAAGCTGCAATGAAAGGAACTCTGTGCAGGTCACTTGCTCCAAGTTTCAACTCTCCCCCCCAAACAGGCCTGCTTTTTTTCTTTTTTGGGGGGCGGGGGGGTGGTGTTCATAGCAGCACAATTTACAATAGCCAAGTGCTGGAAGCAACCAAAGCACCCATCAGTAAATGAGTAGATCAAAAACTATGGTACATTTACATGATGTAATATTATGCAACATGCCTGCTTTTTAGTCTCCAGGTCTCTCAAGGTCTCTCCATTAGGTTTTGGGGGTTTTGTTTGTTTGTTTTGCATTTTGGCAGGACTGATGACCATTCCTTATGGGAGGATTGGTTTCTTAAAAGCTCACTCTTCTATATCAGAAGCATGTTAATTTCCTTTTCAGAAAACAATCTTAGAGGTGTTAAAATAAATCATAGCTTTAGTCAAGCTCTGTATCATTTTACATGAACTTGACATTGTCAACTATAGTTCATGATAATGTCTTCTTCCTTAAAAACAACCAAAGTCATAGACTGTCTTTTGCTCTGGAAATTCAACCATTTCTACATCTGTAATAGTTCAGACCTCTGGATAGCAGTGTGTCTGTTTAAAGCCACGGCTATGACTCTGCTGAAAGTGGATAGGTTCTGTGATAATTTTGCAAGTGGATAAAAATACTAGTGGGCCTTCTTTGAACTCACCCTGGGTGTTAATTGCCCCTATTTCTGAAGGCAGCAGGGGTTAGGGAAGTTGGTGGGGAAGAGCAAGAGCAGCCAACATTGCCTTCTCTTTTCTCTGTACTCTAGTGAAAAGGGTATGAATCATCACAGAGAGATGAAAATCTTTTGGTTTGCCCTGAATCAGGCCAGCATGCTTGATGACTCAGGGAAGGCATTGATGAGTACAATGTTAGAAGAAGAAAGTAACAGCAAGGGCAGGTTATGAACATATTGTTCTCCTTGTAAAATAGCCACTTGCCTACTTGCCCTGTGCAAAGAATGATTTATCCAGACAAGACCACCCTGTAGGGAAGTGGATCAAACGAGAAAACCAAGTGAGATGAACTAGATCAGGGCTTCTCAAACTTTAATGTGCAAGCCAGTTTCCTGGGGGACCTTTTTCAAATACAGATTCAGATTCAGCAGTGCTGGGTGGGCCTGGGATTCTGCATTTCTACCAAGCTCTGGGGTGATACAGATGCTGCTCTAAGTAGTACGAAACCAGAGGCTTTCATATAGCAGCATTTTAACTGATGTCAGGTGAGGAGAGTCAAGTGATTATTTCATTTATTTTACTTCCAGGAAAAATTCCATGGGGAAAGTGGAAATGTTTTTTTTTTGCTTGTGTTGGTCAATTTTCTGTGCATATTCAAAACATGATGTTAATTTATTATCAGGGATAACACTTATTAAGCTCCCACTCATTCTGGCTGCTGTGCCAAAACACAGCTTATTATATGTTGTGAGGTGTCAACAGCTGTGTTATTGATGCTAATGCAATTTTCTTCACTCATAATTATTATAAAGCTACTATTTTAAGTTTGAGAATATTTTACCCATGTAAAATAATTGTTTGGTGGTGGTGGTGGGGGCATTTCACATTGTAATTTATAAAATTTTAAACAGTTCATTTTTTATTGTCATTTATCCCCCTATATACACCCTCTTTCACCTCCACCCCACCCCCACCCCCACCACACTGTATTTTATGGATTTGTTTTGTCCCCATGTATTAAGAAATGAGCGTCTATTTTTATTTGTAATTAAACATGGGTTTTATGTTATATTTTATTTTAGTTTTTATTATTTGTGATTATAAGATACACAGAGAGAATGAAATGGTTTGGTCTTTGCTTTGCAATTCTATTCCCTGAAATAGAAACTGAGTCTTGTAGAAGGACAAAGAAGTGCCGTGATTCTCCTCGGTATGAAAGGCAGTTTAGAGAGCAAGGACACTCAAATGTTAGAATATTATAAATCAGGATATTTTAATGGTTTAAGAGGGCAATGGGAAATTATACCAGAAAAATACTTCCAGGGAAATTTGATGAATATGGTTGTCTAATCTTTAAAATGTGATGTCAGAATAGACTTGAAAATGTATCTGAACCCCAAAGACATTCCCTGCATTTCACTTAGCCTGATCTTTATTAACGTTGTCCAAACAGAACTCAATTATTTTACTTGTAGTCCTACAAGCGTATTTTACCCTGAAAAATTAGATGCCCGTTGATGATTTATACTCTCACTCAGTAAATACTCTACTGTTTCTGCAAGGCATTGTTGAAAGGTATGGATGAAGTATATTTTGAGCTAGTAGAGAACAAAAGATCTCTTCTTAAAATAATTAAAGAGATCATGAAAATAAAATTAAATCAATCACACATTAAGGAGAGGCAAAATGATTTGGTGATTAAACAGAGCTGGACAAAACCACATTCTTCTGGAAGATATGAGGGAGGTTCACAGCAAAAGGGATTTATGAAGCCTGGTCCCGAAGGATTTGTGTGTTTTGGACAGGCATATGGGATTAGTTGCTTGAAGCCAAAAGGACCTCACTATCAGAGTCCCACCTGATCATGGACTTAGGGATAGTAGAGTGTGGGTGTTTGAATGTTTAGAGAATAACTGCTGTAAATAAGTTCCAGGTCAGCTGAGCCTCACCCTGGTCTGCTCTCAACTTCAGCTGTTTACTCCAGTGAGGTAAAGCAATGTTAGCATTTTCACACTTTTTTCTAGGTTACAGTTTGCATTATCTATTCTATGAAATAAAATAAATTATCCCTAATGGCTTAAGAAAGTACCTTCATTTATTTTCTTCTCCTGATTCTCTGGGTTTAGTGGGTAGATTTTCTTCTGGTCTCATGGGATGCCCCTCATATAACAGTCAGAAGTTGACTGGGAATGAAGGCATGCATAGAATTGATAAGGATGCTGTGATTGCTAGACCTCTCTCCCTCTCCATGTGGCCTCTTCATACAGTTTTCTCCATGTGAACTGTCCATCAGAAAGGTGAGTCTTCCTACATGATGATCCAGAGTTCCAAAAAGTGAGCACTTTAAGAGAAAGAAAATGTGCTCCGCCTGTTCCCTTGAAGACTAGTCCTGGAATTAGCATCAATGCCATATTCTATTGGTAAATATGTATCACCGGGCCAGCCAGCCCATTTGTGTGGGAAGGAACTACATAGTATGTGAATATCAGAAGTGGTTCATTGGGGACCACCTTTGGAGACTAGCTACCCCAGGAAACAACATTGAAAGTTCACATTATGTAATATCAACAGAAATTCAAATAGGTAAGTGCCATTTATCTTTGTAGATCCATTTTGTGGTTGAATTAAGATTTTATGATCAGTTTGGTGGAGGAATGTAGGGAAAAGAAAATCAAGAACAAAGCTAAGAACTTGAGCCTGCATAGCTGTCAAGATTATGGTATTATTAGTAATGATCATTTATGCAAAACAAGAACTTAAGGTAATGCCACAGAAACATGATGTCAGAAAGCAGATCTTCAGTATAAGATAATGAACTTAGCTTGCTGAGTCTGGGTCGCCAGAAGAACACTTATGATATGGGAAGGCAAGCACACCAGTGTGCCATTCATAGTAGGTTTAGGACGTGTTTGGGTGTTTGCAGATAATACTATTAACATTTTAACAGCATCATAAAAAATGAGTTGAAAACCTGTCCCTCTATTTTGTCTTTCCTGAACTCTGCATGAGAAAGACCTGTTGTAAAGTTTGTTGTAATATTTATTTAAACCTTTTAGGCCACATTTTTATGGATAGTTTTCTTTTTTTTTCCATGGGTCATTTTTCTATTTTCTTTTTAAGTCATTTTTGGCATAATACATTTTACATAGTTACACAAAACTGTTCATTTCATCCAAGATTTCAATTTTATTGCCATAAATTTTTGTATTAGAGTCTCATAAATCTGTACAGCATCCAGAGATTTGTTTATTCTTCATTCTTTATTTGTGTGTGTATATATCTTCATTTTACTAATCTTTTCAAGAAACATACCTTTAATTTTTTCAAATTTTCCCATCATGCCTACATTAGGATTCTAGAATATTGGTTTCCTCAAAGAGGTCCATGTCCTAATCCCTAGAACTTGTTAGCATGTTTTGTTATAAGACAACACAGTTAGTTTTGATTAAATTAAGGTTTCTACTAAACTGATTTTACAATAAATGTGTGGATTATCCTGGGTTATCTGGGTAGACACAGTGTTATCGTGAGGATCCTTAAAAGTGTCAGAGTGAAGTGGTGTGAGCTGGACTTGACTGGCGATCGTTGGCTTTGATGATGGGAGGAGCCGAATGTGAAGGCAGAAATGTGGCCTCTAGATGCTGAAAAAAACAAGGTCAAGGCTTCTTCCCTGGAATCCCTGCCAGGTGTGCAGCCTTCCCAACACCTTGATGTTAGCTCACTGAAACACAGTTTAGACTGCTGACCTCCAAAACAAGAAGATAATACATTCATATTGTTTTAAGTCACTCCACTTTCTTAATAGAAATTTGATAAATTCACACTTGTTTTACATTGTCTTTTTTTAGAAGTGTGATATTAGATAGAAAATTTAGAGACCTCAGGATTGAAGGACATTTTTTTCTAAGATTGATCAAGAAAAACAAAATTAACTATGATTTACATTTAATGAACTCTCATGTTAAGAGAACATACTTGTTAAAATCTGAGATGAAACTTAATATAAATTTCTTCATTTCCCTATTCACTTTTTTAAAATGTAGCACCTGCCTTTGTCCCTCCGTCTCAGTCTATCATAAACACATGCTTTACTCTGTAAATCCCAGCACACAAGACTTAGTCTTTGCAGAATCGTTTTAAAGTCAAGTACACACATCATGACACTTCCCTCCTAAATAATTCAACATGAATATTCTAAGGACAAGAACGTTTTCCTATGTAATCACAATACCACTAACACTTTCAAGAATCTTAACATCAACTCAATGGGAAATACAACTTTCAGGTTTCCTGCATCATAGGAGGGTGTTTACTGGACCCAGGCTCGTGATCTTTCGGTTTAAGTTCACAAAATGCCTTTCCTTATGCATGGGTTGACTTTGATGTCTAATACTGTCACCATCCTGTTGGTTTCTGCAGGTGAATTTTCTACTCAATTCCATTCAAAATCATTTCCCCTCTGGAAAGAAATTATCATAAATGTAGCAATTTATTCCTGTTATGCCCTGAGAATATACTCAGAGAAAGCTGAACTTGCAGTGCTGAGTCCGACTCGGACAGAACACATCTGTTTGGTGTCAGCAGCTGTGGCTTTGGTCATGGAATTCAATTTTTAAAGCAATGAACAGGGATGAAGTGGGTGTCTTTTTTTGTTTACCAGTTTGGTTTTAATGATGTTCACAAGTAAGGATAGAAGGAAATACGTTACAGTTATTGCCTCTTAACTTCTGTAACTGATTCTTTTTTTTTTATTGTTGTTCAATTACAGTTGTCTGCATTTTCTCCCCATCCCGCCACCCCACCCCAGCCAAACCCACCTCCCTCTCCCACCTCCACCCTCCCTGTTGGTTTTGTCCATGTGTCCTTTATAGTATAGTTCCTGAAAACCCCTCTTCCCACTATTCCCCTCCCCACTCCCTTCTGGCTATTGTTAGATTGTCCTTAACTTCAATGTTTCTGGTTATATTTTGTTTGCTTTTTTCTTTTGTTGATTATGTTCCAGTTAAAAGTGAGATCATATGGTATTTGTCCTTCACTGCCTGACTTATTTCACTTAGCATAATGCTCTCCAGTTCCATCCATGCTGTGTAACTGATTCTAAAGCACATTAATGTAAAATAATATTAAACTTCAGGAGAAAAAGCAAAAACAGAATCTGTTTTTTTTAAATAAATTCTATAGGGCAAACTAACTTAATTCAACTTCCTTTGTGGCAAAGTCACTACCTAGAACCACAGCAAACTATAATCTCCTCTCTCTCTTGAGAGAAGACCTTTAAAAATATGTAAAATTGCTTATTAACCCAGTTTAAGGACAGTCCAAAATGGAGGGAGAGAAAGGTGGAAACCTTTGAAATAGAAAGAAACAGTTCCCTGGGTTGGCTGTCTCTTAATAACCCTGGCTTTTTTTTTTTTTTTTTTTTGAGATGCTTTAGTGTAAGTCAGACTTTTACATTGACACAAGCTTTCATACCCCAAGTAGGAGTATTCCTAGAAACGTTTAGAGATCACAATTCTTACATGTCCCTTTAGCTTCCCTAAGGACCCGCGGCTTCTAGTATAATGATGAAAGGCTTTCATTTGATTGTTTTCTTGTAAGAGTTTAAAATTAATCCAGGTTACACTTTTCACAGTTTTGATTTGCTTTCTAGAATGTTAAAAATTCTGAGACAGAAATTCAGAATTCTTTAAAATTGAAGATAAGGGAAGTGGTTCATGAAGTTTCCACTGAGGTATCATCTGTGGTCTCCTTGATCATTTTGGAAAATGTCTACAAATTAGTTGATAGTACTTTGTGATACATATGTATGAAGGAGATAATGGATGGTAATTGGATACTTATCAAACACTAAGATACATTCAAAGTTTTGGGAAACAGCCAATTAAATTTGAACATATCCGTCTAACAAAGAAGGACGATATTTTTGAGAGCTTAGGACAGTAACCATAGAGCAAAGGTGTGTGTATGTATGTGTATATATTGTGTCTGTGTGTGTGTGTATAAATAAATAATCTTTTTATGTTTTACCTAGTTGGGAGATACCATGACTTAAAAGATGTTCTTAAGAAACAAAGGTACATTGTGATAGACTTTAGAAAGAAAAATTAACCATTTTTAAATATGATTTAACACTGCATTTACTGAGGAATCACTATGTTCAAAGCACTATGTAAAGCATAACTTAAATAATGAAAGAAAATTTCATATATTAGTTCTCTATAAAAAGAGGTATCGACTTCTGGTCAGAATGGCGGCATAGGTAAACACAGCTCACCTCCTCACACAACAGCATCAAAATTACAACTAAAATTTAAAACAACCATTGCTCAGAACTGTCAGAAATCGAGTTGAATGGAAATCTGACAACTACGGAATTAAAGAAACCACATCCATCCATACTGGTAGGAGGGCCGACGGTGCGGAACTGGCTGGTCCCACATCCATGTGTGGTGGATAAAAATTTGGGAGGGATATCTTTGGAGCAAGGATTCCCAGCTCCACACTAGGCCCTGTAAAAATTGGGAGAACTGTAATGACATAATCAATATAAAATAATTTAAAGAAATGAAAAAGAAGTATCGACCTTCCGTCTTAAAGAGAGCAATTTCTAATACCCTCATGCCAAACCTTTTTCCACTCCCAGACCCTGCTCTTCCATCACTCTACTGATATGAATTCATCAATGACAAAGCATTGATTGATGCACGTATAGAGAGATGCTTTTCCATCCTTACAATTTGTACTAAAAAAGAGTATTTTATTTTTCCATCCTGACTTTGCTCTTTCCTCTATACACTGTCCTTAGTTAATGTACTAAGTTTTTGTCTAACAATGTGGTAGATTAAATTCTGTACCAATGGATATAACCTATCTTTCCAGTCATATCTTTTGGGACATCTAAGTATGAACCATGTTCCTTTACCTTTTAGAATTTTTTCTCGTTTTGACATTTATATTTCTGAGTTTAGGTTTCCTCCTAAACTGGGGCAAGGATTCAAGTTTGTTTGGGAGATGCAGTTAATATCAGTAAGAGGATGAAAAAGTGATGCAGAGAGGGCAGCCAATAAAATGTAATGAATAAAGAGTTATAGAGTCTCTTCTACTGCGGATACTAGAGCTTAATTGCAATGGGAAAATATTCAGTGTAGCATCATTAGAGGCCAGGGAGCTGGACACAGCTGGTGTTAATTCCTCAGCTCTTTGTCCAGTCATATCTACGGGAAGAGCAACATTCTGCCACTTCAGAGAAAGTACTCAAACAAATGGATAAAGAAAATAATGTTTGGAAGTTGGCCATTGAAGTAGAATGTGGACAGGGAGCCTCTGTCTTTTGTGGCCTCGTTTATTCTCATTCTTAGCTCTTTGCTCCCTTTCTTCTCCCACCTTCTACTTAACCAATTTCTTCCGAGTTATCTCATATGTCATCTCCTTATTGCCTTCTCTGACCACCAACTATGGCTTATTCCTTTCTCTATTGACTTCCATAGCACCTACATGTTTTTGTATTGTGTTATTTGGATATGTATTTTATATTCACTATTAGGAAACATATATTTATATATTTTCTTTTTTTTTTAACAAGAACCTTGTAAATTCATCTCTTTTTGTGTCTAACAAAGTGTCTTGCATCCATTTGAAACCCCAAATTTTTTTGAGTGACTTTACTAAATTGAATGTGCCCTGTAAACTAAGTATTACAGGGAAATAAAATACAAATATCTTAGTATGACCTAGCAAAAAGATAGGTACATTTACTCTAAAAATATATTTTATTCAAAATACCAAAGAAAATTACAAAGAAAAGTTACAAAGATTTACAAAGAGAAATAAATTCAAAGCACAAACTTGAATTTTTGACATATATTCTTTCAATCTTATTGTAATGACTTTTCTATAGCACTTCCAGCTTTTTGTTATCTGGCTTCAAACCTTAAATGTCTCACTTGTTAAATACATCTTTAGTAGTATTACTTACAAAGTTCTTGTAAATCTCTAGATTTGAAATCACCGAAGTTGAATGTTTCATTATTCTCATAGCAGGTAATATCTGTTCATCTGTATCATTCTGAAAGTTTCTTCTTACTAACAACTCAATGACATCTTTTTCTTGCTCTGTATGCCTTTTTAGCAAGTGCGAGTGATGTGATTCTTATTTTTGATTTGCCTTCCTGTGCTATTGCCCCAGGTTCTTTCTTATTTATGGCCTTTTTTCAAATTTTAAGTGCAATCTGCATAAATTTAATTTATTAAACTTATATAATAAACATTATTTAATAAATCACATTATATTTGTGAGTAGACTTTTAATAGTAGAAATGGGGAAAATTTGGACTAATGGAAAGAGAAATTGAAAAATAGAGAAGGTGAGATTGTAAGAATTTACTGGTCGGCTTTTATATAATGTTTAAGATCTTTCTTCTAGCAGTATTTGAAATATAGACATTTTATCTAGGACTTCATAAAACTATGGTCCATGAGTTGGAAAGGATTCCAGTTTTCTGTGTCTGGACTTACCTTTAATTGACAGCATTTTAAAATGATATTTTATGAGTGAACATGAGAGAAATATATCTAGGGATTACTAATTTACAGTTACATCAGTAGATTATAATGAATATGTGAAAGGCTTATATGTGGCTGGACCTGTATTAACATATAATGCTATTCCATGATTTCATAGATGAATAGTATGGTAAATATATTTGATTACTTTTACTGTATTCTATAAATACATACAAGAAGAGAAGCAGTGGTTTTAGTCATTTGTATAGAATAAAGTAGTATGTACTCCTTTTTCTCTTAAGTTAAAACTTAAAACATGCTATTTGCAATATTCTTTCTTAAATATATGGGTATCATTACTTTTAATTTTCAAAAAGGATGAAAAAAAAAAGGATGAGAGTTAGGATATGACCCAGTAAAATCAACTGTTATAATTAAAACAACTCTTCATCTCTGATATATTTTATGTAATTTTTGTGTTTTCCCATACTTATAATTATAGAAATGAAATATCTAATATTGGTCTGTACAGTGTCTCAGAAGACAGCTCTCATTTGAGTCTTTTAAATATGTGAAGTAACAATTTTCATATTAAAATTTTTTTTGTAAAGAATCCCGGGCTTTCTTCAAAAGACCAGATTTAAGTTCCACATTTTATCAATTATTGGCTGTATAATGTGTAAATCACATAAACTTTTCTAGATTTATATTTCTTATTTGGAAAAAGAGTGATTAAGTGAGATACTGTGTTTGAAAATACATTGTAATATGTTATACTACACTTTAGAATTTTAATACTGTTTACATTTTATTTTATTTTATTTTTTCATCTGAACAGATATTTGATTAATATCTATCAAAAGACCAAGTTTATTTTATTTTTAAAAATTTTTATTGTTATTCAATTACAGTTGTCTGCATTTTCTCCCCATCCCTCCACCCCACCCCAGCCAAACCCACATTTTAGATGTGGCAATTAAAAATCACTGCCAGGGGAAGTACGGTTACCTTAATTTATTTTGACATCTATGTCCCTTCAGCTTTTTATTGTTTTTAACACAAAAGACCTTCCTCTGTCCAACTTAAGTCCCACTTTTTGGCTGATAATCTCAGGACGGAACTTCTTATCACTTAAATTTTACCAGACTAGCAAACAAATATATCTGAAGTCCACTAATTCTAGGATGGAGATTATTCCTCGTGGATAGCATCCAATTCAGCCAAACAAATTTCACTCATTTTGTTGAGTGAAAGCAAGCCACCCTGTGACTTTAGTTATGAAAAAATGCTTTTGGAAATAAATGAAACAGCAGGTTTTTCTAACCCAACATCTTTTCTGCCAATAAATATATACACTCATATGAAGGAAAAATATAACATTTAGGGAGGTCTTAGTAGAACTACAGACTATATTCCACTTGATATATTCAGAGACAATTTATAGGTGGAATGTTTAAACTTGCCTCTAAAGAGTATTCATTGGTTATGACTGAACGAGAACAGCTGGGGCCAAGTTCTGAATTGAGATCACAGCTGGACAAACAGCAGACTTGCACCCCCACCGAGGGTCTGTCTGGTCAGAGCCACCATTTCCTGCCAGGGCTATTTCAGCCACCCAGGAATATCTCTCAATTTATCTTCCTGAATTATATTTTCTATATTCCCAAGCATCTGAAATGTTATCAATTCCTAGAAGAGGGGATATTTAGAGTGTTAATATTCTGGGAATGTTTGTATTCCCCTCAGTATTGACTCAGTATTTATCTCAGTATTGGAGGAACCCCAGGAACTTTCTTATGAATATTGCCTGGGAAAAGCATTTCAAATTTTATTTTTGTGATGGTGGGAAGAGGCAAACACTAGTCATTTGAGTGACTATTAAGGAAAAGTTAACAGTGCTTTCTCTAAGTCCTTATACCTTAAAAAATAACATGCCTAATAGATGCTCACTTTTTCTTTGGGTGGTTTTTGTAATTTTTTTTGCTACTATTTTGAATGAAATGTGTTATTCTTAGTTGTTTTAAAAATAGAAACACTAGTCCTTTTTATTTTTATTATTTTTTTCTTTATTTTATCGATGTAAAATTCACACAGCATAAAAACCAGCATCATAAGCATTTTAATTAAAGTACATTATTCAATAGTTTTTATGATATTTACAATGTGGTACAATCATCACCACTGTCTAATTCCAGAACATTTTCATCATCCTAAAAAGAAAATTTCATACCCATTAACCAGTCACTCTCCACCTGCCCCTCACCCCAGCCACTGACAACCCCTAATGTGTGTGTCTCTATACCTTTGTACCGGTGGAATTGCTTGGTCATATAATAACTCTATGTTCAACTTCTTAAGGAAAGGCCAAAATACTTTCTCAACAATGCTTGCAATTTTCTGGGTTTTTTGTTTGTTTGTTTAAAATATAGCCATCCTTGTGGGTGTGAAGTAATATCTCACTGAGTGCTTTATTTGCATTTACCTAATGACAAATGGTGTTCGGCATCTTTCCTTGTACATCTACTTGTATATATATATTCTTTAGTAAAAGTCCTTTGGCCATTTATTAATTGTCTTGTCGAATTTTAGGAGTCCTTTATATATTCTGATTACTAATGCCTTATCAGATATATGATTTGCACATATTTTCTCCCATTCTCCAGGTTGTCTTCCCACTTTTTGATAGTGTTTTATGAAGCACAAAAGTTTCTAATTTTGACAAAGTTCAATATACCTAATGTTTATTTTTCTTTCTTGTGATTTTTGGTATCATATTTCAGAAACTGTTAGCTAATCCAAAGTCACAAAGACCTGCACTATGTTTTCTTCCAAGGGTTTATAATTTTTGCACTTACATTTGTCTTTGATACATTTCGCATTAATTTTCTTTCTTTCTTTTTTTTATTGTTGTTCAAGCACAGCTGTCTCCATTCCCCCCCCCCACTCTCCCCTACCCCAGCCATCACCACTTCCCAATCTTGATCCTACCTGCCTTTGGTTTTGTCCATGTGTCCTTTATACATGTTCTTGAAAACCATTCCCCTTCCCCGCCCCCCTGTCCCATTATCCCCTCCCACCTCCCCTCTGTTTACTGTCAGTTTGTTCTTAATTTCACTGTCTCTGGTTATATTTTGCTTGCTTTGCTTTGTTGATTAGGTTGCACTTATAGGTGAGATCCTGTGGTATTTATCTTTCATGGCCTGGCTTATCTCACTTAGCACAATGCTCTCCAGTTCCATCCATGCTGTTGTGAAGGGTAGCAGCTCCTCCTTTCTTTCTGCTGCATAGAATTCCATTGTGTAAATGTACCATAGTTTTTTGATCCACTCATTTACTGATGGGCACTTAGGTTGCATTAATTTTTATATCTATGTGATGTTGGGGTCAAAGTTTATTCTTTTCTCTGTGGAAATCCCATTGTTTCAGCATCATTTATTTACAAGATAATTTTTTCCACAGTGACAGCTCTTGTCAACCTTGTTGATAGTCAATCGATCATGCATGCATAGGTTTATTTCTGGAGTTTTTATTACATTTCATTGATCGTTATGTTTGTCCTTTGCCAGTACCATGCCATTTTGTTACTGTAGACTTGTATTAAGTTTTGAAATAAGGGTGTGTCAGTCCTCGGACTTGATACTTCTTTTTGAAGCTTGCCTTGGCTACTCACGGTTCCTTGCCATTCTATATGCATTTTAGGATCAACTTAATCTTTTGGGGGGATAAAAAAAGAAGTTACAAATTTGATGGAGACTACATTGAATCTGTAGATAAATTTAGTGGGTATTGCCATGTTAACTAAGTCTTCCAATCAATAAATATATTACATCTTTCCATATTTAATTTAAGTCTTCAGGTTCTATCAAACATGTTTTATAGTTTTCAGTGTACACATATTACATGCCCTGGGTGAATTTATTCCTAAATATTTTAATATTTGGAGATGTTGTAAAGGAGTTGTTTGTTTTTAAAATTTTATTTACATATTATTCATTGCATGTGCCTAGAAATACAACTATTTTTGTATAATATTCATCTTATATACTGTAACTTTGCTGAACTTATGTATTAGTTCTAAAATTTTTTAAGTGAATCCCTTAGGCATTTCTATATATAAAGACTGTACCATCTGCATTATCCCCAATAGATCATCTATTCATAATTAGTAGTTTTATTCCTTCCTACCTACTATGGATGCCTTTTTATTTGTTTTTCTTTCTCTGGCTGGAACTTCCGATACAAAGTTGAATAAATGTGAGAGTAGACATCATTTTCTTGGTCCTGATCGTAAAGGGAACGCTTTCAGTCTTTTACCATCAAGTGTGGTATTACCTGTGGGTTTTTCATAGATGCTTTTTTATGAAGTTGAGAAATTTTTCTTCCATTATTAGTTTATTGAGTGTTTTTATCACAGAAAAGTGTTGTTATTTTGTCAAGTGATTTTCTGTATCTATTGAGATGTTTATGTGCTTTCCCCCCTTACTATGATGTATTATATTGATTGATATTTGTATATTGAAATATCTTTGCATTCCTGGGATATACCTCACTTGGTCATGGTATTTATTACTTTTAATATATTGACATATTTAATTTACTAGTGTTTGGCTGATTATATTTTGTGTAGTTCTGTGAAAAATATTGATCTGTAACTTTCTCTTCTTGTGCTTTGACTGCTTTGGTAATAATGGCCTTATCAAATGAATCAATTAGTACTCTTTCCTCCTGTATTTTTTAGAAGAGTTTATGAAGGATTGGTGTTAATTGAATGTTGGTAGAATTCAACAATAAAGATATCTTACTCTGGGCTTTTGTTTGTTGGAAGTTTTTATTTAGATTACTGTTTTAATTTTTTAACTTTGGGTCTGTTTACAAAAATTTCTATTTTTTCTTGAGTCAGTTTTCTAGTTTGCGAGTTTTGAAAATTTGTTTATTTCATCCAAGTTATCTGGTTTGTTGGTCATAAAATCAGTTGTACTATTCCCTTATAATTTTCATTTCTTTATTATCATAAAGATGATAATAATGCCCCCACTTTAATTCCAGAAATTAGTGAGTTTAGGCTTCTCTCATTTTTTCTTGGTCTGTCTCACTAAAGGATTGTCAATTTTGTTGATATTTTTCAAAGACCAACTTTTGGCTTTAGTCACTGTATTGTTTTTAGATTCTCTAGCTTACCAGTGTTCTTTCTTAACTATTTTTTCCTTCTTCTTGTTTTGGTTTATATTTTTTCTTTATCTAGTTTATTTTTTTAAGGTAGAAGGTTAGGTTATTGATTTGAATTTTTAATCTTTTTAATGTAGATTAAAAAATATAAAGCTATAATTTTCCTCTGAGCACTGCTTTAGTTATCGCCCATGAACTTCATATATTTTTGTTGTTATTTTATTTATCTCAAAATGTTTTCTAATTTTCCTTTGATTTCTTCTTTGTCACATTGGGTATTTAACAGTGCTGTTTAAAAACAACATATATCTGGGCTCTGGCCAGGTAGGTCTGTTGGTTAGAACATCATCCCTATATGCCAAGGTTCTGGGTTTCATCTCCAGTCAGGGCAGATACAAGAAGCAACCAATGAATGTAAAAATAAGTGGAATAACAAGCTGATGTTTCTTTCTCTCTCTCTCTCTCTCTCTCAAATCAATTTAAAAATATTTGTGAATTCTCTAAATATCCTTTTGTTATTAATTTCTAATTTTATTTCATTGTATTTGGAGATCATACTTCGTAATAGTGCAGTATTTTAAACTTATAAGGTAAATTTATGTGGCCCAACATATGCTCTATTCTGGAGAATATTTCCTGTGCACTTGAGAAGAATGTGTATTTTGCTTTTGTTGAGAGGATTGTTTTAGGTCTGTTAACCATTAAGGTTATATAGTGTTGCTCAAGTCTTGCCTTTCTTTGTTGATCATTGCCCACTATTTCTGCTTGATATTGAAAGTGGGTTATTGAAGTCTCCAACGGTAATTGTTGAATTGTTATTTCTCCCTTCAATTCTGTTGGCTTTTGCTTCATATATTTTGTGGCTCTGTTGTTATGTTTATATGTATAATTGCTATGTCTTCTTGGTAGATTGACCCTTTTATATGATATTTTTTGTCTCTCAAGTAAATGTTTGTCTTAAAGTCCATTCTTTCTGCTATTAATATAGCTACTTCAACTGTCTTTTTGTTGCTATTTGCATGGAATATCATTTTTGAATTTTTCTTTTTCAACTCGTTTATCTCTTTGGATTAAACATAAATCTCTTATATACAAATTATGATTAGATCATGTGCTTTTAAAAATCATTTCCTCTGGCACTTGACCTGTTAAACAGAGATTTTAATCAATTTATTGTTAGTGTGATTACTGATAAGAACTTGTCTTATATGCATTTTATATCTTTTTTGTTTCTCCACTCTTCCTTTACTGCCTTCTTTGACAATTATATTCTTGTATATTGTTTTAATTTACTTTAATTTATTTTATTACATATTTTGAGTTATTTTTAAGGTTTTACTCAGGATTACAATTAGCATGTTAATTTATAACTATCTAAATTTAGATTAATGACATCTTAACTATAATAGTATAAAAGATGCTCTAATAAAGCCCTTGTCCTGCTTTTATGTTATCATAAGTTACATTAATATACTCATTAATATAAATTTCATAGTGGTTTGTGCAGTTGTTTTTAAAATCATGCAGAAAAAAAAGGAGTTGGAAACAAAAATGCTGACTTTTATATTTACCTCTATAGTTACCTTTACTGGTGCTTTTTAATTTCTGTTTTGAAGATTCTAATCACTATCTATTGTCCTTTCATTTTAGCCTGAAGGATTCCCTTTAGCATTTTTTTGTAGGGCACATTTACTAACAACAAATTCTGAGTTTTGTTTATATGAAAATGGATTAATTTTTCATACATTTTTGAAGCCTGGTTTTAGTTGGATATAGAATTTTTAGATGGTTGTTTTTCCTTTTTTAAAAAGATTTTATTTATTTTTAGAGAGTGGAAAGAGGGAGAAAGAGAGGGAGAAAAACATCAGTGTATGGTTGCCTCTCACGTGTCCCCTACTGGGGACCTAGGTGTGTGCCCTAGACTGGGAATCGAACAGACAATGCTTTGGTTTGCAGGCTGGCACTCAATTCACTGAGCCACACCAGCCAGGGCAGATGGTCATTTTTCTCTTTCTTCACTTTGAACATGCCATCCAACTGGCTCTATTCGTAAAGGTTTCTAATGAGAAGTCAGCTGTTAATCTTCTTGATGATCCCTTGTACATAACAAAATGTTTCTGACTTTTTGCCTCCAGGTTCTTCCTTTATCTGTAGCTTTGACAGTTTGATTATAATGTGCCTTGATGTGTGTCTCTTTGGATTTATCCTATTTCTACTTGTGGAGGTTCTTGAATGTGTAGATTAGATTTCATTAAAACTAATGAATTTGAGAAGTTTTTGGCTATTATGTCTTCAAATATTATTTTTTCCTTGCCTTGATCTCTCTCTCTTTTCATTTTCTTTATTCTTTTCTCTTTTGCTCCTCAGACTGGATAATATTAATAGGCTTACCTTCTCCTTCACTGATTCTTTCTTCTGCCTTCTCAACTCTGCTAAGAATCTTTAGTGAATTTTTCATTTTAATTATTATAGATAACTACAGATTTTCCATTTTTAAAGAAATTAAAATATAGAAATTGTTTTTTATTGATATTCCCTATTTTGTAAGACATATTTTCATGGTTTATTTTTGTTCTTTGTCTATGGTATCCTTTACTCTTAATCATATTTATTACAGTTGCTTTAAAGTGTTTTTCTGGTATCCAATGTCTGGACTTTCCGGAAGGCAGTTTCTATTAATTACTTCTATTACTATGTATGGGCATAGTTTTAAGTTTGGGCTAGAGCATATCCTTTTTAATTCTGGCTTAAGCAATAATAGCTATATAGAACTTGTACCCTGCTTGTCGATGTCTACTAAGTATTCATCTTGTCAAATACTAGAGGTAGGTCTTTTCTCTCATGCTTGAATTTGGTTCTATAATCCTCCAAACTGGTAAAATACAAAGAAATATACATATTTCTTCACTTGTAATACTTAATACTTGAGGGAAAGTAACTACTAATATAATTCCTAGTTCCTACTATTCCTCCAAACAAACACATACATTCTATATTATTTTGTATTTCAGTCCTGGAATAGATATAAAAAATTATTGGTGGGTGGCAGAATTCTCCTGTAAAAGTAGAGGACTGTCTACCTGGTTCTGTTGCTTGGCGTGGAGCAGACAGTGAGGATAAGTGAAATAACTTTCTACCCTATATATTTTCTGTTTCATAAAAAATTGCTTGTAGAGCTACAGGTGTATTTTTCTTACTTCAGCACTTACAGCTGAGTAACAATTAGAAAGTCCAGACTGAAGTAATATCTTTTCTGTCAGTCTTTATTTTTGGAAGGTGTAAATTTTCATCTTGCTCTGTTTTTTCATAGGTATTTTAGCGACAAATTGGAGAGGTTGAAGCAAAATTTCCCAGCCAGATGCACTTTAAGCTGGGAGGAGTGTGTTCTTTGTGTTCACACATGTCCTGCAGCCAAAGCACGCTATCATATTCCTTTGGAGGTATTGATTTTTTTCCCCCAGCTGAACCAACCCTGACTTGAAATCTTTAAAGTTGATGGACTGTAGAGTGATCAGATTCACTTGACACTGTGTAAAGCACAAAGCCTTTTGGTTTCATTATTTGGGCTGGTTTAATGAGCCATATGAGAAAAATAAAATTAACACCTCATTATTGTGGGATGTTTAACACAAAGACAATCTGCATCATAGGGAGATGTCCAACTTAATCTGAGGTCCTAGCTACCATAAAGGGTTAGTTTTGTTGTTCGATGTGGCTCCCAGGAGTTATGAAAGGCAATTTCTGCATAGTTATGTCCTGACTTTTGATGAAAACCTAGAGCATGAGTCATCAGAAGAATGGATGCTCTGCATATGTTCTGTCATGTTGACTATACTAAATGTGCTTTTTCTTAGGTTCTGATTCCCTTTATGAACTTGAAAAAGAGTAGGGCTTGCAATTATATGAATGACTCCCACCAAGTGAAAAATACTTTGTCAGCATAGCACATCTGTGGGAAAAATGTGGGAAACAAGAGAAGTCACAAGGGTTGCTGACAGGGACCATTCATTTCACCTCCCTCAGAAAGGACATTTAGCTTTTCTAAAACAGAGTTCAAAATAGAAAGCCATCAGTCTGAAACACACACATGCATTCACATACATACATGAGTCATCTTCGGTTTCATGTCTCTCTACTCTGAATTCATATTACCTTCAACAGAAACTTGAAGTTTAATGAAATGGTTTGACCTGATTAAACTTCCATCTAGGAGCATCTGAGAGTACATATTCAGGTAACTTAATTCTACAGATGAATTTCTTTTACCATTAACAGCAAATACATCTGTGATAATTATTAAACTAGAAGTAAAGAAATAGATTGACTTGAGATGACTTTATCCTATTTAAGCTTATGATGTTGCTTTACTTCACAAAAACACACCCTTATACTTGGCCTTCTATTGTGTAGCTCATTCTTTTTGGCCTTTCCCTTACTTCTATGCCAAAATCCTATTTCTTCCCTCCTGTTTTTCTCCAGATCCGTTCTGTCCAATAGAACTTTGTGTAATTATAGAAATGTTCTAAACCTGCAGTTTGATAAGGCAGCCAGTAGCTACAGATGCCTGTTGAGCCCTTGAAATGTTGTCAGGGTAACTGAAGAAAAGAATTTTAAACTTTACTTCATTTTGATGCCTTTAAGTTAATATTTAAATAACCTCATATGGCTAGTGGCTACTATACTGGATTCTTCCTATGTGTAGTTTGGTTCCTACACCAGTAGAATCACCTTGGAACTTCTAGATATTCAAAATCTTGCATTCCAACATAGACGTTACTGAATCTCAATCTGCAGTTCAGTAAGACTCCAGATGATGTACCTGTTCTGTAAAGTTGAGAAGAACTACTCTAGACAACTCTTCATCCTTCAAAATTCAAATCAAGTGTCATTTCTTTAGGTATTCAGGACAAACTTAGCAGCAGTAGGCACAGTGCCAAGGGCCCACAGTACTTTTAGGGACCATGAAAATGGTTTAATTTCTTTTAAAATTAGAAAAAAATGTGAACTTCTAGGTGAAAAAAAGCATTTTACTATAATATTAATCATAAGTAGCATTATGGGCAGAATTGTTCCCCCCCAAATTCATATGTTGAACTCTGAACACCTGTACCTCAAAATGTCACAGCATTTGGAGATAGTATCCTTAAAAAGATAATGAAGTTAAAATGAGGTCATTAGAGTGGGCCTTTATTCGATGTGACTGATGTCTTTAAAAGAAGAGGAAATCAGGACACAGACATGCACAGAAGGACATCCATGGGAAAACACAGGAAGAAGATGGCCATCTCTAAACCAAGGAGACACATCTCAGAAAAATCAATCTCACCAACACCTCTGTCTCTGACTTCTAGTCTCCAGAACTGTGAGACAATGCATTTCATTTGTTTGATCTACTTAGTCTGTGGTACTTTGTTATGGTAGCCCTAGCAGATTAATACATACAGCCTGAGACTTTCTCTGACATAATAATAAACAGTTCTAAAACATGCAAATGTAGGTTCTCATCTATTCATTCATTTATTCATCTAACAAATGTTATCTTCTATTTGGTAAAAGTGGGATGTTGGTTGCAGTAAGAGATTAAAAAGATCAATTAGATATGTCTGTATGATTATATAACCAATTAATATTTTATTGATTTGTTTCATAAATTAGTATTTTATTGATCTGTTTTCAGAATCCCCCACCAGAATGTGTTGTGCTCTGTGAAGGCAGAATGTGTTGAGTAACTGTCTGTGAACTGAATGAGTGACTGAGCAAGGCTGTTGAACAAAGCCCACTGTTTGAGTTGTTGGATAACAATCTAAACAGGCTGTTGTTGCTGTTGCTGTTTTATTATTACATTTTTGTTTTATTCAAACACATCTTTCTGGCCATTTCACTTGTCAGACACCAACAAACTTCTCCCTCTCTGTCCTCAGTTATTTGCTTACTTACATCATTTCCTGCTCCCCCTTCCTCCCAGCTCTTAACACCTTTAACTAAGTCTTTTCCTTCCACCTCTGGCCTCACAGGTCACTCCCTCTGTGTCCTTTCCTAATATAGCATTACAAACTCCTCTGGTAACACACACACTCTTTGGGTGGTGGAGGTAGGAAGAAGAGGGTGAGATATGAAAGCAGAAAAATTGAGCTGGCAACTTCAGAGTTGGCTTTGGTGGGCTGGGTGAAGGAGGGCATTTTTTGAGTGTGGTGAGCACTCTCATGCTTGTCCATTTTATTAAAGAAGTATCCTGTTTTCAATATGCCCTACCACCCAATAGCAAGTGAAAGACCTAAATAAAACTAATAATACTAAAGAGATAGGGTAATAACATATTAGTATGCTTAGGTCTATGTTTTAGTTATCTGTTGCTACATTACAAATTACCCAAAAACCTAATAACTTAAAAGACAAATATTTATTATCTCACAATTTTTGTAAGGCCGCGATCTAGATGCAGCGTATGTTGCTGTTGGTAGGAATCAGTTCCTCACAAGTTATTGGAGTGAGTTACTTGGCTCATAGCGTCTGCACCAGAAGCTCTCAACACGGCAGCTGGCTCCCCGCAGAGCAAGCAAGCCAGAGAATCAGGGGAAGGGAACAAGATGAAAGCCATATTCTTTTTAAAATCTAATCTCAGGAATGACACCATTCCCCACCCCCCATTTGTTAGAAGCAAGTTACAAAATCCAATCTCCAGTGCAGGGTAGGGGATTACAGGAGGGCATGAATACTAGGAGCTGGGATCATGGGGTCATCTAACAAATACCTACCACACTCTAGCTGCCTCGTAATAAATAGATTTTGAAGCACTAAGAAGCACAGGTAAGGAACAAGAAAGTTTGGAAAGGGACGTAGGAAAGGCTGTTTAGAGAAGGAGACACTTTAGTTGGACTTTAATGGTGAAAAGCATTAGGTCATAGGAAGTGAATGCAACATGTTTGTCGGTAAAGAAATTGCACCAATGAGAACCTGGAGGAAAGAAAATGGGACAGGAAAAAGATTTGATATCACTAAAGGTGTCACTCCATGCACATTGTAAAGGCTTTTATTATACGCTAAAGTAATGAAGTTTTATTCTTGGCAAGTGGAGCCTGTCTCAGTCAACTTCGGCTGCTATCAAAATATCATCGACTGCATGGCTTAAACAACAGACAGTTATTTCTTACCATTCTGGAGGGTGAGAAGCCCAAGGCCAGGGTGCCATCATGACTGGGTTCTGGTGAGGGCTATCTTCCTGGCTTGCAGACAGACAGTTGCCTTTTTGTCGCGTCCTCACATGGTGGTGGTGGAGGTGGGGGGTAGAAGAGAGAGCTGTGGTCTCTTCTTATGAGGACAGTCAGCCCATCACGAGGATCCATTAGCGGTTAGGGCTTCATCATGAATGTATTTTGAGAGGACTCAAATATTCAGTCCATAGCATGGCCTTGTTCAGAGCTTCTGCAAAGAACCTGAAATTCATTAAGAGTAAAACTACATTTCTTAAGATGTTCTCTTAATCCAAACATTTAAAAAGGCAGATGTCACTGTGTTCATTTAGTTGGCTTCCCCTGATTTTGAAAACCATCCACGCTCATCCTTCCTTTCTCTGCTGCCTCGGTTAAGGCACTTGCCATACAGCGATGTTGCAGCACAACCATCAAACTTTTCATGCTTGTTCCAAAGTATTCATAGCTTGGATTGCTTTACAAGTTAAAAAATAAGACTGCAAGTGATTCAAGGTAATACAAGGTTTCAAGCTATGCAGTAAATAATAGAATTAAGTATCAAGGAAAGGTTTCATGTTTGTTTCTAACCAGAAGAAAGTTCTTGTAGGAAATTGCTTGAGTCTGAAGAAAACGCCAAGCCTTAGGCTTACAGTAAACAGTCCAATAGTACATTCAAAGTCAAAACGGAGCAGAATTGCTTAAGTGTGGTGTTCACAATTTCTTGCATGCTCCCTGCTGTCACTGGCAATATGGGTGAGATAAGAGACTGGGCATATTTATCTATGTGGAAGCAAATGTATCTTTAATAAGGAAATCTAAAGTAAATGGGCTTGGTTAAAAGTAAATAACCTACAATGATTCCTTGAAAAAAATGTATTCAACATTGTATGTATCAGGTAAGTTCCTGAATTAAATATAAATATGTCATAGTCTATGGCTATATTTTAAGTAACCCATCTTTAGGTGACAAAAACACTAATTGAGAATAACAGTTAAGAATTGTTTGATCTTTTCCATTTATCACAATTTTAAAAAGAATCATTCACTTTTACTTAAAATTCTAGGCAAATTTTAAAGCAGTACTTTGAGTCATCTATTAATACAATATGGAGAAGTCTGAAATTTTTAACTCAAGAAATGTTTTGACATTTTTATTCATCTTACTGCTCAATCTATTACTTCAATGCCATCAGAAATGCCTTCAATGGGGAGAAAGAATCTAAGGATTTTAAGTGACCTAAAAACAAAGGCATACAAACGATCTTCACCAGGTGCTGTAAAACTATGTTGTATAAATACGAGTTGGTGTCTGTAGGGGCAGAGGTGGAGAGGGGAGGGGAGGAGACAGTGGTGGGAGAGTCTGAAAGTGGATGGAAGAGGGTTGTGTTGATGCTGGTCTGTAGTGTTGTGTTATCTTAAACTGTGCGCTCGTCTTCTGTTATTTTCTCTCTCCATCCCACTTTCCCTTTGTCCCTCTTTCCCCTCTCTCCTTCCTTCCTTGTTTAAATGGACAAATAAAACAATTTCCTGTGCATTTGCGAATGACCTCCAGGTGGATCAGTGGGGCACTGGAAAGTCCTGAAATACCTCTAGAGTCTGCATTCAGTCCTCTAAAAAGGCATTGCTGACTACATTGTTTATCACCTAGGGAGGTCCTGTGCAAAAAACATTGTTGGTCGTGTCTATCTGTATAAAATAGTGGACAGCACAGTTGGTCCATGCTCTTCTGTTTTGTCATGTGATGGTGATGTTAAGACAAAAAGAGATTCAGTCAATTTTCTTAGTTCAGTGAGAAAAGGGCCAGTATTAGCAGATCAACTGTTATTCCACATATCTGAATTCAGTTTCTCTTTCTTCTTTCTGCATTTTTCTCACTCTTTTTCTTCCTTGGAGAGAATGTTACAGGACACCACCCAGATTGCCCAGAAATAAAGCACTATTCCTTCAGCAGTTGGGAGCGTGGCCAGAAGCTGGCCTTGGGCTGCCAGCCTTCCTTGGGCATTGCCTTGATGGCAAACAACTACTTCACCTGAGGTCACACCTCAGCAAGACAGTCTACCGCCAAACACCGATCAACACGGGGGCATTGAGACCCCCTAACCTTAAATCTAAAGAATTATCCCAGCTCTCTGGGTTTGCTAACAACTCAGCTGGGACTGTAATGCTGCTCAGCTTCACTCTCTGTCCAATCTTGCTTCCTCCCCTTCCTTCTACTGGAACTTCCTCATAAATATCCTGCATGCTAATCTCCATCTCAGTTCTACTCCTTAGGTACTGAATCTGCAGTGCCCCTGATATGTTTGACTACTAAATTTAAACTTAAGTAATTTTGTTTTATTCATTTTTTAAAGATTTTATTTATTTATTTTTAGAGAGGGGAAGGGAGGAAGAAAGAGAGGGAGAGAAACATCAGTGTGTGGTTGTCTCTCGTGAACCCCCTTCTGGGGACGTGGCCTGAAACCCAGGTATGTACCCTGGCTGGGAATCGAACCAGCGACTCCTTGATTCACAGGTCAGCACTTAATCCACTGAGCCACACCAGCCAGGGCATTCAGCAATTTTAATGAATATTCTGAAAATTATTGACCCGGCCTTATTAGAAATGAGGAGCTGTTTTTGAGTTTCTATGTTTAAATGCTTTACTATGATGAGAGAGAAATGGTTAGAAAACATTTTAAAAAGTAAAATATCAAAAGTAAAAATCATAATTTTGCACAGGGTTATGTCACTTATAATGCATCATAGCCCTCAAATTCTTTTATAATATGAGAGTTTCTCAGGACTGAGCAACCAATTTTTGTATTTCATGCAGCTTTAAGTGATTTAAATTTAAACTTAAATATCCACACGTAGTCTTTCTGTGGTGCCAGAGCCCAGCTGTCTCTCATCTCCCAATCTCCTTCTTTCATTCTGATTTCTCTCTTACAAAGACACTGCAGTCCCACCATTTCTCCTCTTATCCCACTCAGGCTGAGGCACCAGTGCCAGAGACACCAGTTCTCACTGTGCACTTCTGAAGTCGGGACGCTCCAAATATGGGTATACCCATTCACTGCTGCTGCAATGGGGACTATAACTAATGAGACAACTTGGTCTCTTGATGGCACTTTATTCTAAAATATTGTAGGAAAACTCCAAAAATCACCTTAATTCGTTTCTCATGTTGTGGAAAAAAAAAAAAAAAGCTTGCTTTAAGTCTTTCCTAGTGTTTGTAGATTTTACATGAGACTGGTGATTTCGCCATGACTCTAAGTGAATAACTTTACATCTCTGAATCACATATTTCTTTCCTGTTTAGTAAGGCCCCCTTCTCACGTGTCCCTGTCTCTATTCAAAATGTCCATTTTGCGTAGTGTTTCTCAGGCTGAATTATTGACTAACTTCCATGTGTCTTCATACTTCTCTCTTGCCTTGTTTGTTACAGCCGGAGCCAGGTCATAAGGGTTTGTGTTTGCTGAACTGACTGTGGATTGTTTAACGACAAGATCATGCTGTATGCATGTTGGCGTCCCCTCATAGCTAAACAGAGCACCCAGCACATAGTAGAATCTCAACAACTTCATGGAATCAACATGTCCGCATAGGCTACAAAACTCACGCCTTCTCTTCAGTAGTCCATCTACTTATTTTTCCTGAAGCCCCACTCTTAAGAAATGGTCTTCTGAGATAGGGCTCTTTTTCACACACTGTCCTAATTGCCTCCTACCAGTGTCAGTGTAGATTCCACTTAAATGAATGTGAGTCCTATAACATTTGTTGATCAACTTATTTCTCTGTGTCCGTATATTATAGTTGCACTTTATTCATTTCTAGTATGTCTGTTACACATTTATTTTTGTTTCTCAAAAATAATGCAACCATTGGAAACAACATTATTGAATACTTCCAATAGTCAGAAGCATTATTATAAAGTCATTTTTCAAAATCTGTGTATCTCATCTTGCTTCCACCCCTTCTATTTTTCATCATTATCCTTAATTATGCCAGTAAGTCCCATGACAGGACTGCCTCAGTTGTAAATTCTCTGTAATTATTATCTCCTACATATGCCAGATGCATAGAAATTCACCTAAACTCACTATGTATTTGACAAGTTATTAAATGCTAACCCACAATGTGCTTTAACACCTACGTACGTAAACTGCTGCAGTAAATAAAAGTTTCTGCTGATGAAAGGTATTTATCCCATTTGATAATTTCAATTAAGCCATTTAAGATGTTGAATTTAAAACATTCATTTTCTCAATCCCAGCTGCATTTCCTTGGTAGTTGGAACATGACTCTTGAGTCTCTTTGGCTTATGACATGATGCTATATCAAATATTTTTCTACGTGCAAATTTGATTTTCAGTTTATCTCATTGTGCATTGTTATTGTACCTGTCAACAGAGAGTTCCTGCAATTGCTCCCTCAAAGCCTGAACAAATTTGGTGATCTGCAGGAGTGATATTTAAAATATGTTAACAAGGAACATGGCACTAACCAATTAGAATAGACAGCTGCAGGAGCTCTGAGGCTGGATTCCAGAGGCCCCCTTCTGGGCCAGGCTTTACCCCTTGAGCTGCAGGAAAGTTCTTGAAATTATCCAAAGTGAGATGCCAAGACAACAGTGGGAGCTGGCACTCAGGGTCAGGAGAGCAGCTGCTTACCAACTGGTACTGAGTAGCACAATATCAGCACATACCTGCTGAATGTCAGCCTTGGTGATATGTTTATTTAGGAGCCAACAGAAAATGAAATAGTTGTCTGGGAGTTTAGACTGTGTGTTAGAACTATTATTCATCTATCTGCAAAGTTTTCTTTGGTTTGCAAAATTGCATCAAACAATCACAAAGAAGACACATTCTTCTTGAAGCAGAATCCACCCTGTTTTTCTAAGACAGATTTAATACATGGTCTGGAAGGTGAGAGACTTGAACACTAGACTCACCCTTCAGAACTCAGGTAGGAGTTGGGAGGTTTTCCCTACCTGGCCCTTCTGTGAGTCCAAGTACTAAATAAGAATGAGCTTAGCATTAAGGATGGAGAGAGTGGTGGGAAGAACATTGCAGGAAAAGAGGGCATTATGTGCAAAGGTACAAAAGGAAGGATTATGCCACGGGAAGTTTAGACAGATCTCAAGAAAGTTAGAATTGCTGGAGGAGTGGGGAGAGGAATGGTCACTTGCAGGGTTGGTGAGAGACAAGGCTGGAAAGGTATATCAAAGTTGGGTATAAAATGATTTTAATGAGAAAACAATGTTTATTCATTCCATGAAAATAGTGATGAAAGGATTTGGAGTGAACAGGAAGAAAGTTGCCTCTATACAGAGGATAAGAGCAGATCATGTGGGCCTCGCACTGAGCCTCAGAGGAGATGAGTGTTCCTTCCAGGGGAGGGACAGAGATTGCTTCCCTTCAATTTTAAAATCAGAACTTTTCACAACTTTTATTACAGGAGGTTTTCTACGGAAGTTTTTCATAACCACTTAATGGCCTTGGGGAAGTACTGATATATGAAACTCTATAGTAGAGACAAATCCTACTCATTGTTTAGAAAAGAATAGTCTTTGGGCATTAGACCGAAAGGCTGGAGGCTATCGCACAGTCCTAAACAGATCTATTTGATCACCTGTATCTGAGTTGTAACCTTCACCTCTAACGACATGAAAATCTCTGCCAGCATGACTTTCTCCTTTCAGCGAGACTCAGTCAGAAGCAGCCAGCCCATTGTCCAGTGATTGGAGCCCACTTGGGACTGGACCTCTGTGTGTTCAGCACTGTAGGCATGAGGTACAGAGGCCTGCCTCGTGATCAGATTAATAGGGAGTTTATCCTCCTTTCTCTGGCCTCTAGCGTTAGTACCTCTGATGATAATTTGGAGATGCTGAGCCCCTCAAGCAGAGGAAACATCCTCTGAAAGAGGTTAAGTGTGTATTAGTTAGCTTCCCAATGCAAATTTACTAGAAATTCTGCTTTCTTTCCCAAATCCAGGTAGGTTTGAGGTGTAAAAATTGGGTAGATCAGTATCTCACTTTTGGCTACACACACACCCCCCCACACACACATACACAATGTATATATATATATACACCCATAAGCCCCATAAGTGAAATTGCTGGGTAATATGTTAATTTTATTTTTAATTTTCTGAGGAATCACCATTCCACAGAAGCTGTACTATTTTACATTCCTCCCAAAGGTGCACAAGGGTTCCCATTTCTCCACATCCTTGCCAACACTTGTTTTCTGTCTTTTTTGTTTTGTTTTGTAGTAGCCATCCACATGGGTGTGGGGTGGCTGGGTGTAGTTTTTCACAACCCAAAATAATCAAAGAGATATGGGTTTCTGAAAGTCAGGTTATAAAATTACAAAGGATTACAAAATTAATCTGTTCTGATAATATATAACATATTTATAATATATTATAATCTTATAAGATGTAAACATGACGATCAGGCCACTGGAGAACATTTCCACGCTGACTAAATGAGTATGGAAAGTTATCACTTCTCCATGTGTTCTCACAAACTTTATCTTTTTTTTTTTTCCTCTTAGGAGATCTTATACTTAAACCAAGCAGGGGTTGAGGTTGCTAAAGTTTCACATTGAAAGAAAAGAGTTGAGTTAAGGAAATTCATAGAGAGCAAACAGAGACTAATGTTTAAGAACAAAATGTCATTCTGCAAAGCAATCTGGTTGTTTGTAGTTGAATTAAGTATTCTTAAAAGCCATGACCCATAACTCCTACTCTTGCATACACAGCTTAGATAATGTCTCATATGGATTCATAAGGGGAACATGTGGAGCTGTTGCACAGCATGGTTAGTGTGGTGGGGGGGAGTTAGAGAAAACTCAATGTCTGTCACCAGAAAAACGGACAAATGTGTTGGTGTGAATATCAGTACATCTGTGCTAAGAGAGCAAAAATAACAGACGTTTAAACAAGACAGAATGTATATATCATCATGTAATATACATCTAACTTTCAGTAGTCCAAAGCTAATAATGACAGCCTTATGGGTCATGCCTTCTATTTTGATTCTCTGCCATCCCAGCACATACTTTTTAACCTTGTGGTCTAAGATGATGGCTCCAACAATGGGAAGAGGGCAAAAGAAAAGTGGAGGATATATCACTTCTGTTTAGGAGCATGACCAAGAAGTCTGACCAGTTACTGACACTCATGTATCATTATTCAGAATATAAGTCACTAGCCACATCTAACTTCAAGCAACTATGGGAAATGTAGTTTCTAGCTGGATAACCATGTTCTCAACTGCGCACTCCTACTAAAGGAAGATGAAAGAATGGTTATTGGACAAGAATTAACCCCCTCTGGCACTGAAAGATTATGATAAATACATATGGTTGAATAGAATGTGGCAATAGTTAGAATCAATGAACTGTATATGTTCCCGCAATATGGATAGTTCTTAAAAAGAGAATGTTGTGTAAAGAGAGAAGGAAGAGAGAGAATGAGGTAATGAGAAAGAGAGAGCATAAAGAATGGGCTAAAATAGAAAACACTAATAAATAAGCATAAATATGTAAATAATTCCTGTAAACATGTATGGGGCCTGGAAAGGACAAACGATAATATTGTGCTAAGAAATGAAGGTTTAGTCAGCCAGATCTACGTACTAAATCTAGTTCTAGCCATATGGTGTATTGGAAGTTACATAAATACTCTACGGCTATTTTTTTTTCTGATCTGAAAATGCTAATTTTAATAAAATCATACTTGCAGGAGTAAGATGAGCTTGTATATTTAAGGCACTCATTACAATGCTTGACACATTCTCAGTAGCAATGATCTGTTATTACTATCCTTTCATTATTTTTAAAAATTTTATTTATTGGTTTTAAAGAGAGAGAGAAACATTGATTTGTTGCTCCATTTATGTATGCATTGATTAGATGCTTCTCATATGTGCCTTGACTGGGGATCAAACCCGAGACCTTGGTGTATCAGGACAATACTCTCCAACCAACTGAGCTACCTGGCCAGGGCTTCTTCTCATTATATTTATTGTTAGAAAAATTGCATGACCATATGAGATCAGGATTTTATGTAAAGTTGACTTTAGGCAAATGTTGGTTGGATACACAATAGAAAAACCAAGAGTGCATTGATTACAATTGTTAGAGAGGAATGAGCCAGGAAGTACTCAGTCGTATAACAAGTATTTATTAAGTGCTTATTATGTGTCAGGCCTCTAGGATAAAAAGGTAAGTAAGAACCAGCATGGGCCCTACCTAGTGCAGGAGAAATCAATGAACAAAAAATTATACAAACACATGTAAAATTCTTTAAATTTTTTTTACCCTCACTTGACATGCTTATTGATTTTAGATAAGAAGGGAAGGGAGGGAGAGAGAGAGGGAGAAAAAAATCTATGTGAGAGAGAAACATTGATCTGTTGCCTCTTGCATGTGCCCCAACTAGGGACTGAACCCAGACATGAGCCCTGACCAGGAGTTGAAACTGGGACAATACTCCAACCAACTGAGCCATGCCAGCCAGGGCCAAACACGTGTGAAATTCTAATTGCTATAAATACAGTGTAGGACAAAGATATTATTGTGTGTGTGTGTGTGTGTGTGCGCGCGTGAGAGAGAGAGAGAGGCGGTGGCTCTAAGGGGAGATGCTTGAATTGTCTTGGATTAGGAATTAACTAGAAAATATTTAAAGGAAAGAACATTCAAGGCAGATGCAGCAGCTTAAGAAAAGGCCCTGTGACAGCCAAGGCACTGCAAACAGAGTGGACTGAAAGGAAAACACAGTGGGACTGGAGCAGCAGGAATAAGAGAATATGTGATATGAGTTGGCGTGAGAGAGTAGGCAGAAGTGAGACTATATAAGAGTCAGGCTATTTGAAGGAATTTTGTCTTTATTTCATAGGAAGGGACATGCTAGTGGTTTCCATTGCTGTTGTAATAAAGGACCACAAACTGTTTAAAGCAATGCAGATGTATTGTCTTATGGTTCTGGAGGTCAGAAATCGAAACTCATTTTCACTGGGCTATAATCAAGCTGTAGGCAGGTCTGTTCTTCCTGGGGTTTTGAGGGGAAAGACTGTTTTCTTGCATTTTCAGGTTCTAGTGGTCACCTCTATTCCTTGGCTTGTATCTCTTCCTCCATCCTCAATGTACATTACGTCAGTCTCTGCTTCTGTCATCACATTAACTTCTGCTCTGACCCTGAACTCCTCTGTATCTCTGTTATGAGGACCTTTGTAATTACATCAGGCCTACCCAGATAATGGAGGATAATCTACCCATCTCAGGATCCTTACTTAATCACATTAGCAAAGTCCTTTTTGTCATATAAGGCAACATTCACAGCCTCTAATAATTAGGACAAGGGCATAATTGAGGGCCATTATTCAGCCTACCATGGAAGCCATTGCATTTGTTTAAGCAGGAAAGTTGGTGTGTGCAGATTTGTATCTGTAAGAGATCACCCTGGCTGCCTTGTGAAGGACCAGTAGAATGAAAACCAGGTTTATGTCGGCGAACCATCGGGGAGGTCAATGAAATGGTTCTGGCAAGGAGAGAAGGAAGATAGTTTTATTCAGGAGTCGTGAGCTATAATGTGTTGGCTAACACAGTCCTACCTAGACTGTTAGAGTTAGAATCTTAAAGAACACAGTCATTGGGGTACTGGGTCTGGCTTCTGGGTCTGGGTTTCAAGGGCTGATGTGTGCTTCTAGCCTGACTCTGCATTCAGTGACACAGCGATGGCTTGAAATTGGCCATGGTGGGAGTAGTTACACTATGGGAATTCGCAAACACTCCAGTTAGCCATAACTTTCCACCTGCCCCCCACCCCAACATTCAGTTTATCAGCACCCCACGGACACTATGTAACCGGTGGATTGGGCTAAGTGGTCTCCCTGTCTTCTCAGACTCTGCTTCCAATAACATCGAGCTCACTCCTCATTCAGCTGTTGATCTGTCCCTGTTCTTATTTGTTTCTTTGTGGAGACAGAAAATGGTAATAGAGGCTGATTTTTCAGAACGGGATCTTGCCCTTCCACTTCAGTATTTTCTACAAATTTTATGATGAACATGCAATATATTTTATAATTAGAATTTTAAAAAATCACCTTTACATTTTTTAATGTTGATTTGAAAAGCACATGCAAATGAGTATACAATGGAACACTTGTTTTATAGTGTTGATTGCTAAACTGTGATCTAATCATTATAAAAATGGATTTCTAACCACAATTATCTATAAGTCACTTTTTGAGTTTTCTATGGAATTTGTTACAGGCTTATTCTCTTGATTTGTTCAATACAGGAAGGAAGACAATCTGAGTGATAAAAATGAGAACAATAAAGTACTTAAAAGTTATAAACATTCAAACACATGAAATTATAAACTATAAAGCACATTATGAGAGAGTTGCAAGAGTAGTTTCAATTTGGCATTGTGTGTGGTCTTGAGACAATAGGAAGTGATGAAGAGTATGATCTCTGGGGCAGGACTTCCTGGGCTCAAATCCCAGAACTGCTGCTTGTTCTCTGTGCTTTTTAGAAGAGGACTAAAACTCTCTTTGCCTCAACTTCTTCATTTCATTTCTGAAATGGGGATAATTATTGTTACAGCATGAGATATTCATGAGATTTAAAGTAGTTATTCCACATGAACCCTCACAAGAGTGCTTGGTACATGTTAAGCACTCAAGAAGTATCAGTTACTATTTGTTGATATTTAATTGCAGATATTCTTATTTGTTTCAAAATAGATTTTCCTATAAGAAAAGCGTTTAAAGATTTGCTGTAATTATAGGACCTTACCACCTTCTTTCCCCTATTGATCTTCCAACTGAGAAAATGAGTGATTCAACAAAGTAAAATTGATGTTAAAAAATGTCCCAGATATGTTAGATATTTGTTTTTTGCACTTGATTACTTAAACTCAGTCCTCTCAATACACTTGTGATTTACAAGTATTATTGATAACCTGGCTAATAAATCCCCAAAGAATGTTGTTACTACAGCAACCTGATTCAGGTATTTCTTTCTCTATACTTCATCCCTCCCCAACTGAATGCACACACCCATCACTCCTCATTTCTTTCTCCTGGCAAGTTTTCTGAGGTGTGTACCAAGTTCCTGAAGAGCTGAATATCATCCTGCTTTGAGTTAAACAGAAGCCAACTGGCACCACTTATCTCTTCAAATTACAAGAGAATGTGAGAAACAACAGGGTATCTATATGGGGTTGGGCAGAGCCCTAAAGGGCAGCTATGTGTGAAAGAGTGTATCATGGCAATGAACTTGAAAATTAGGTGTAATCCTGGAAGGTTCAGACTTGACAAGACTTATCTCAAGGTAATTGTATGATCAGATTAAAAAAATTGTTTTTCTACCCTGTCTAGCTGCATCTTAGAGAGTTAGATATTTCCGTGAGGATGTTAGCGTGGGAGGGAATTAATTTTCTTTCCTTTGTGCTAGAATCAATAGACAGTTTTTTGATGGCTTCTTCAAATCCAGAAGATATGAAATATTTAAGTTTCCTAATTATTCATTATTTTTGTTGAATTCTGTCAAAAGGTGATTCTTTTGATGTAGGTTGAGTTTTATAATGCACCACTTTGAAAGGAAACAAATACTCCTTTGTAAGCATTCTATGCCCCATATGAGTTTAATATTAGTGAAAATTCATAAAGGATTTTTATTTCAGTCAAAAAGTTATAAAGTAATCTATTTGAAACCACATACAGAAAGATTAGCCAAGATGAATATATGCATGATATTTTTAGAAAGCAGAAATAAGTAGAAATCTTTCTTAGCACTTCTTTCTGTGTAAAGCCTTAGTGAAAAAAGAAATTACATAAGAAAATCATAAATTTTAAATCTGGATTATTAGAAAGAAAGGATAAAGGTTCATCCTAGAAAGCTTTTTAAAGACACATTCATCTTTGTTACCACATTTCAGAAAACATAAGGCACAAGGACAGGATAATTCGCTTTAACACATGCATACTTGTAGACTGTGAGGGAGCTGGTGAGATGAGTACAACCTTGAGAAAGGGTTGTGCCTTCAGACTAAATGAAAGAAAACTTTGGGAACTATCAAGTTTTCTCTGTTGCATGAAGAAACAGATATTACATGTTTTGAAGACTAGCTTAGGAATTAGTGTAATAGAAAAGAAAAAGCACAACATAGTGGGTCACAATCAATGTTGCTTCAAGTATAATTAAAATGTACTTCAGAATACCGTACAGATGAAAGCCTACAATGAAAGTGGACATGCAACCTTTAGAGAATTTTGGTTCCATTCTACATGCCACCCTCACCAGCATACTGGGATTCCTTCTAGGCCAGCATATTGCTGGAACAGTAGTTTTCAAACTTTTTGGTCTTAGGACCCTTTTGTAATCTTAAAAATTATTGAAGAGCCTTTTTGTGGGAGCATATCTATCAATATGTGGGGGGGCTCCGCCTGAAGGGCCCCTCTGGCTGCCACGGATGAGAATAAGTCTACGAAGACATGATCTGCTGGGGGAGGAAAGATGGCCAATCTCTCAAAGGAGAAGGGTCAAGAGCCTTTTCCTCAATGGGCTTTTATTGGGTTCAATTTGCACAGGGATACAGGTAAAGCTCATCAATCATTGTCAGGCAGTAAGGATCAAACAATAGATAACATACAAAGAACTCTGAGGGCTTATTCTGAGTCAGGGTCAGCTAGCTAAAGGGCTATAAGACTTTGGGAAACAAACTCATTTCAGGTTTGGACCCTTATCATTTAAGCTGAGGGTATAAACAAAGCAGGTTTCACAGGATTTTATGTATTCTTTCTTAGGCCTGATCAGCCCCGGGGAGGGGGGGGGAATCCGCCCTTTCCAGCACAGGACTGCACCACCCTCTGTCATTGTTTCAGGCTTAAGTCAAGCAGGGGAAGTAAGGCAGCCAAGAGATTAGGAGACTTCTTGCAGACAGAATGAAGACTCAGGCTATGTCAAAGCCGAGGGGTGAGGGTCCATCACCCCCTTTTTCTATAGTCCCCCAAGTCCTTCCCTGTGGGCCTCTTTGTGACCATGCCTGTCTTAGGTCGCCTCTCCCTTGAGGAATCTTACCTGTCATTGGCTAACTGGTCAGGCTCAGGGCCAAGCAGCATAAAGTAAAGTGGGCAGGGGTGGTGCCTTGGCCAGGGAGATAAGCTTTGTCTCCTTAGTGGCTTCTGGTCCCAAGGTCTCTGACTCAGCCTTAACCATGGGGGGTTACAGCTTCTGAAACCAGGCAGGGCGGTTCCCAACATCAATATTAACTGAATTAGATATGAAAACTGAGAAAATTTTAATACACAAGCACATATTCTATTAGCCATGGGTCGACAATTTCACAAGTCAGGGAGCCTCTAGAAAACTCCACTGGACACTCTTGAAAGATACAGAGTGAGAAGGCAAATATGTTTGTAGTATTATCGTGAAAATAGTTTTGACCTCACAGACCTTTGTGTCTCAGGCGTTCCAGTGGTCCCTGGAACATTCTACGGGAGCAGTTATACTGCAGGGCTGCTAACTGGAGGATTATCAGGACATTTAGTGACAGGAACTCTGAAGGACCTAAGGGAAAAAATTATCAACTAGCATCCCTCAGGGTATAAATTCTCTCTGCCTGAGAGTTAATATTTCTATTAAAGTTCTATGGATAATATATTCAAGCATATAATTTTTATTTGAGGAATAAAATAATGTAATTAAAAAGTAAGAGATGGGGGAAGGGACTGGAGCATTATTGACAGATATTTTTTGGGTTCCCACATTATACAGCAGGCACTAGAGAGACAAAAAAGATCTCAAAAGTTTGATTTGGTTCCTCGACATGTTCACAATCAAGGGAAAGACATCATAAATAATTGCTCCAATAGAGCAAAGAAGAAAATTCTCAGACATCCTATGGGAGAGAAAGATGACTTTTGACAAGCCATTTCAGGAAGTCTCATAGAAGAGGTGACATATATGATTAGGCATGCCCAAGGAATGTAGCATCCTGACCAGGAGTGGGCAAGGAGGTTAGTTCAGCGAAGAGCACAGCAAGCAGAGGGCGACTAGGTGGAAAGACACAGAAGGGTATGCTTCAGGAGGGGTGGTGCTTTCAGTAACTGGAGCATTGATGTGGAGTAGAAAGGGTTAAACAGGGTGGGTGGGAAAGGTTAGGCAAGACTGCAGATGGCCTTACCTGCTCACTGGAAAGATTGAGCATTGCCCTATAGACAGTGGGAAGCTGCTGAAGTGTTTTAAGAAGAGCGATGCTTTGTTCAAAATTATGTTCCAGAAAGTTGGTTTAGTGCCTTTGGGAAGGATTAAAGATTTGAGGGTGAAGTTATGGTTTGGAAGAGCACATTGGAGCATCTTTCACTAGGCCGAGCAAGAAGGAAGCCATGTTGCAGAGGCTCTGGAATCAGTCTGCCTAGGTTCAAACATTGATTTGGGGACCACAAACAATTACTAACTGATATGTGCCCAGTTTCCTCATCTGTAGAGTAGAAGAGTAACAGTGGCTACTTTACAGAATTCTTGTAATGAGAGAATTATTTGATTCAATAAAATAAAATAACACAATAAAATAAAACAGCATTAATACATTATGACTTTGCAGTATATATTAGTTATCATTATAGGCATGTAACACCATAAGAAAGAGGGCAAAGGGAACAGATTCTAGAGATATTTAGGGGCTCTGACTCACAGGATTTTTGTGATATTGTTGGGTGGTAGTGAAAGACAATGAAATGTTTTCAGATGTTTAGGTTCAAGAGAATCCAGGGGAACTTAAGACAGGAGGTGATGATGGATGGGGACAAAGAGCCCAGAGAGAAGGCAGAGAAACTAAGACCTATTTTCACACAAATGTTTTTCTGGGAAAATGGTGGCAAATGTTTGTTTATCACAGTTAACTCACATAATGTG
The DNA here is from genome assembly GCF_022682495.2 of Desmodus rotundus. Lineage (NCBI taxonomy): Eukaryota > Metazoa > Chordata > Mammalia > Chiroptera > Phyllostomidae > Desmodus > Desmodus rotundus. Next base: position 40,121,493 of record NC_071387.1, on the reverse strand, counting down.
AGTATGAAGGTGTAGGGTCTGTGACTGATGATAAAATATAGCCAAGAAATTTTAAGGAACAAGATGGAAGAATTTATTTGTGGCAAATCTCTCAGACCAAATCAAGGGAGGAACAGAATAACTGAGCCTGTAACAAAAAAAAATATGTAATTTCTCATTAAAATCAAGTGCTCTCCTTGAGAATTGGAGGGTGCTGTGCAGCCTTTAATGGAAGGAATTAGGTGTAAATTAATAATTCAAGCTTGACAAATTTCTTTTTTTAGCATTAAAAAAACCCTAGAAAACTGTGAACATATGACAAGGAAGACAAAGTGTTTTTTTGCACCAAAAGACCCAGACTAAGTAAATTTCTGTTATAATAAGGCAGGTTAGGAGTAATGAAAAATGTTATACATAGGGAAGTTTTTATTTACCTAGATGGCCAAAAGGTGCTAGTTTAAAAGAAACAGAGTTCTCCAAAATATGTACAAATCTTGCTGTAGATCCATCAACAGTTAAAAAGTAGTGAGCAAAAACTAAAATGAAATAGTGCTTTTTCAAACACAAATAACCAGTAAGGTGAATGCTCCAAGATATCAGAGGAACATGTAAGCTAGGCATCTTTCTTTACTGTACTATGCTAACCATTTGTGGAGATGTGGAGGAAATCCACACACACACACACAATTACTTGGACAAAGGAACTTCCTAATCTCAGAATCAGGCAGAGAAAAGATACATGGATTAAATGGAGGACCCTATGTTACAGTAAGAATATTCTGGTTCACTTGTGTTTTCAGAAGAGAGTGGTAAAAGGGAGTGGGGAAGTGTCCTCTTTAAAATTAGAATGTCTGATGGAAGAACTTAGCCAACTAATAACATGCTAAGCAATATTAAAATCTGTGCCAATTCATAAGTTCTTTGCTTCCAGACACTAGTCATATAATACTATAGTCACATATGAATTCACAAAATGTGAAGTGTTTTCTTTAATGGAATAACTTTATCCCCACTGCTAGAATGTATTGTTTAGAATCAGAGAGAACTGTTCATGTTCTTTGAGTGGCCGAGGACCTAAATGATAGTATCATCAAATTACAGGTTGGTCTTAAAACTTAAAATTGATTACGAGGTATGTCTTGAAAAAGCATTTTCTTCTTTCCACCTTCTATTCCTTTACTGAAATACCATTGATCATTCAGCTGGGGTGGGGTGGAGGGATGGGGAGAAAAGGCACACAACTGTAACTGAATAACAATAAAAATTAAAAAAAAAAAAAAAAGAAATACCATTGATCAGTACTTAACATGGGAATTTGGATTTATAATTGCCTTGGTGAGTGAACGGGTGCCATGCATACAAGGGTGCCTGTTTCCTAGCCCAGTATGAGAATTCATCATCTCTGGGATGCAGGTCGCACCTCACATGCATTCCTTCCTCCATCCCCCAGCATGCATGCATCCTTTTGCTGGTAAGCCCTCCTTGGGGTTATAAAATGGATGAGATATTTCTGAGATCTAAATATACAGGAACGTAATTTTAACATATTGTGTCATTAAGAAGTTTAGGAGCTTTTAGACACAATCTGGAGGTAGCGGGAAATTAGATGCAGTGTTGCATTAGACATGTTTTTAGTATTTTCTTCTTTTTGTAAAAGCTGTAATTTTCAGAGTTTAGAACCAATTTAATGTCCCTGGAGTTACAGCTTTTTTGTATCCATTGTCCATTAGGTGAATTACTAAGCCAAGAATGGAATCCATTTATAATGTATAAAATACTGTGAAATGTCTTAAAAACAGGGGGGAAAGCATTGGGAGTCCATTAAATTTGAAGACAGTCAGTTCTGAGGTTCTTCTTATAATCATATAATGTTTTTTGTGCTTTGATAATATGATGCATTAGAAATTGGAAGATTTATTTAAAAGTTTGAATTCAATGAAAATTTATATAGAACTAATGCAAAATGCATTACGTTTGACATTCCAGATAGCTTTCAAAACTGAGTGTATTGTAAAAAAACTTTAATAATATTTATTATTTTTGTAACAATTTTTGTAACAATGTAGAAATTAATGAAAACCAATAAAATTCTACTAAATGCCTTACCAGTGATGATGCCACTATTACTGACATTTAATATGTGTAGAAAATTTGGTTTTCAAATACTTATTTTGAAGAAATTCTAGTGTAGCCTAAAATGAAAATAATTTGTCTAAAGAGAATCATTACAAGGTATATATGACACGTATGTATGTGTGTATGTGTGTGTGAAGTGTTTGGACACACCAGCCCATACCCAATGATCAGATTTTTATCCACAACATATTGAGAATTTGCATGTATGTGTTGGTGTGTGCTATATTGGGTACTGTGAGATTCTGAACCATAATTAACTGGAAGTTTTGGTACACTTCCCCTTCATGGGTAAGAGGAAAATTTCAGAAAAATAAGCAAATATCAAATCATAGTTTATTAAGCAGATAAATAAAATGTAAAATTGTTACCTCCAGAGTGTGCCCTGTGATTCTCACAGCTGCTGCCTAGTTTCAGCAACTTCTCACAGCGACCTACAACCTACAGCGACAGGGCTGTCTGTTATGCGCAACCTTATGAAATGGTCATTTATGCTGGTCACAACTGGGTGACTCACAGCTATGTCATCAGGTTTAACCTACTAGTAACCTTTTTCAGAAAGATGAGGCTGTGGCACTAAATTATGGCTGAAATATCTTTTTAAAAATGTCAAACCATTCACTAAAGTAGAGAAATATGACATATTTAATACAAATTCAAATAAAGATTGCTATAAAAAATGCTTTTCTAACTCTTGATAAAAGGATTTTTTGACTGAGAATCTTCTTAACCAGGCCCGCATAATTTTCTATGTGTGTTTGCCTACACATTCATGTATACTACTGATCGGAAACATAAAAGCTTAGCTATATGTTCCAAAGACCCAGCTGGGCATGACTTAAATAAATACAGGTAGGTTTTTCTCATGTAACAAGCATGGAGGTAGAAAGCAAAGGGCAGGTATGATGGGACTATGATGTGATCATGGACCAAGCTTCTTTCTGTCCTTCCGATCAGCATTTTTAACCTTTCAACTAGTGGACAGCTATGGCATTAAACCCAGGACAGGAAGAAGAAAGAGGGAGAAGCATGGTACCAGCCACATCCTCCCCTTTTATTAAGGGAACAAATGTCTTTCCAGAAGCTCCAGCTTATATTGTATGCGTCAGAAAAATCTCTATGACCATACTTAACTATAGCTAGAAAAGTACATTTTCTTTTCCAAACTCTGTAGGAAGTGTGAAGGAGACGAAGTGGAGAAATATTGAGAAAGTGTTAGATTACCAATGAACAAATCAACAATATTTTTCATATTTTACTTATTTCTTTTTCCTTTCTATTCTTTCTCATGTTGGCTAACCTATACACTGTGAATATTATAGTAGACTGAGTCATATGAAATTTCTAATATCTGTACATTGTTGATTTATAAAAGTGGCAATGTCATATGGCTTGATCTAATGCTTACATTAATACCTGCCGATAGAGGCACCTCTCTTGTTACCAAGTACCAAGAAAATAAACTATAAAGTCTTAACTTTAAAGTTAAATTTTTTTAAATCAAAAATTGTACAGTTTGCCCAGGCTGGTGTGTCTCAGTTGATTGTGGTATTGTCCCAATACCGAAAGGTTGTGGGTTCAGTTCCTGGTCAGGGCACATGCCTAGGTTGCGAGTTCAATGCCTGGTCTGGCGTATGTGTGGTGGGGGAAGGAGGGGCAGCCCATCAATGCTTCTTTCTCACATTCATTTTTCTGTCTCTCCTTTCCTCTCTCTCTAAAAGCAATGGGAAAAAATGTCATCGGGTGAGGATTTAAAAAATTATACAGCTCACTTTAATTTTTCATAACTTTGAAAAATCGTTTGGCTCTCTAGATTTCCTGGGTGAGAATCAGACCTCAGTTCTCAATCTATGTTACCTCTGTTGGTCATAAGAATAACACCAAGTCTCTGTTTCTCCCATAAGACTAAATTGTAAGGTTTTCAGTGTGTCCCTCCAGGCTTTGGGTTAGGAAGTGTGAGTCTTATCCACCCCTTCCCCAAAGGAAGGAGCAGGGACTTTCAGCTTAGAGAGACTTTCTCCGAAGAAATCTTTTCACCAGCCTGTTCCCCGTAAGTTTTTTTCCCCTGATCCCTGTTTATGTCTCTGATCTGGCTGAGGGGTTCAGGAGTCATGGAACAGATTCCGTGTGTAAACTCTGCGTATGGTGTGTGTATTGGCAAGGAATTTTTATTCCCTTTGTAAATGCCACATACGTTGTGCGTGTGTGTTGGCTGGGGGAGCATTTCGGTGTCAGGAAAAATGACTGGGACAGGAAGGATTCCATCCCGATATGAAGGAAGGGAGGGAGGAGTGCGGGGAAAAGGAAATTCACTTTTTCAGTATCTCATTCTAGAGCCGGTTCATCTTCATTCTGTGGACGCTGACTTCAGCACCCAGCAAACACGGTGATCACACACGTGTGCTCGATAGAATGCCGTCTTCAGTGCTGAAATCCTTATCTTATTGTTTTAAGATGAGACATATCCTGGCCTTTTCTATGTGATACTAAAATTGCCAGAACCAACAGACAGACTGGAAAATTCCTTCATCTGAACAGCTCAGGGGTCTTGACTTGCAGGATTGGAAAGGGAGGGCTATTTAGGGATGGCCAACCATGCAGGCAGACCTACGGAACAATTGCATGGAAACCCGTGTGAAGTTAAATTGGCAGTCAGCTCTAGTATTTCTTATGGCAGAACTGCCTATTGGGCAAATAATATGCATTTTATAAAAACATTCATAAATGTAAATTCACACAAGAGACTGAAATGGCTCCTTAGGGTTAAATGAAATACATATTAACAACACTTATGAATAGTAAATAGCATGCACTTTTAAAATGTGCTCAATGTGTATTTACATAATAGCCTGTAAGAGTTCCACTGTCAAGTAAATAATACTGTAGTTGCCCTTAAAAGTCTTTAATTACCTACAGTATTTGCAAAGTACGCTCTAATGGATTTCTGGTTTGTGTTAGCACTCCACTCTCTTCTCAATTTTGTTCCTTTTCTTTTCTTCCCTGGTTTCAAATGCATATATATTTGTGAAAATAATTTTAAATTGGCATTGAAAGAAACCACCCATCTAGGTAGAATGGCCTTGGAAGGTTTCACTTGTGTGAGAAGTGAAAATGGCAATATTGTGCTGACAGTGTATCCATCAAGAGCATCTTATAAATGAAAACAAGTAAACAAAGAAGAGAGCTCCTGAGGGGCTGAGGGAGCAGGCAGTTGTGGGCGGACTGTGCTTTGTTGAACCGGAGCCAGCGTTTCAGCCCTCACCTGTTCTGTTCCTGGGACCTGGTAGCTCTCAGGTCCATTTTCTGTTTTTCTACTGTACCATATGGTTCTCCTGCTTACAAACCAAGGTTCCAGTCTGGCACCAACTAGTTTCTGGCTCCTTTAGGGCAATGGGAAGTACTGAATGGAGGCTGGAAGGTAGGAAAAAGATATATATCAGATTTCTTTCCCTTTCTGCTGGCTTCAGGCATATATCCAACAATGGCTGTGGCACATTACCCCTTGGCCCCTCAGGTCTCCCCTGGTTACATGTCCTTCTGCGGCCCCAGTTCCTGGGCTCCAGCTGCATTGCCTCCTCTCTCCAGTCCTCAGGATGTTAGCAGCTCCTTGCAGTTGCTCTTCTTTTTGCTGCCTCAAATTCTCTTGGCTGATCTTCTAATCTTCTTACTGCTAGTAACCAATCACCCAGATTAAATTATCCCTCTTGAATAACTTGGTATGGGGGCTTTGTTTTCCTGGAGGGTTTCTGACTGATAAAACTGGTCTGTGGCAGTTCCCTGCCCTGATGAAGCTGTCTGGGTGCATCAAAGATATAATTGCCCTCTTTCCTATTCCCTGAAAAACATCTTTTATGACTTCACATTAAATCTGTTTTAAAAAGTCACTAATATTAATGCCTTTTTAGGACAAAGAAGGAAAATTTAGCTATGACATTAGACATAGCAGAGGTAAGTCCAGATATTTAGACCAACTACTTAAAAAGGCAGCATTGCTCCAGAAGCCTCATTAATGCAAACAGTGGCTGTTGTATTTGACCAGTTTTGGTCTTGCTTTGCTGCTTTAACATCCCCAGCTTTCAGAGGCTCCCAACTGTGAGACTGTTGATTCTTGCTTGTTTGCCATAGCACCACCCTCAGGCCATGTGGTTACAATCTACACTAACTCCAGGGCACTGTAAGTAATGAAAGCCAGTGAGGAGGTGGTGGAGGAAATCTTGATGAAATGATGTGCTTGACAAGAGGCATTCCATTTTTGTTTTTAAATTAATGACGCCATATGAGCCACACAAAATACAATTGTTGCCAAATCCAGCCCTCTGGGCTGCCAGTTTGAGACTTTTTCAGCTGACTGCTCCATCTGGCAAGAAACACTCGCATTCTACTCTTCCATATCCCATTCTTTCTCTTCCCGCTGCCACAACCAGTCACATTGGTTCTTGCCTTGAATTTCATAAATTGTAGGTCTACTCTCCCTGCCCAGTCATTTCACACCCCACAGCCCTCATGCCCTGCACTCAATCTCAACCCCATTCGTTCTTCCTCAGTCCCTGTCCTTCCCATCCTAGCGTGAGAAATGCATGGCATTTGGAAATCTACAATTAGAAATTCAATACTTTGAAAGGTCTCATAGTTAAAATGTTCACTGCTGCATTTATGAAAACATACATTACTTCACATTTTACTTAATATTTATATCAAATGTCACCATTGTGAAGGAGGGAGAATTGGGGAAAACATTGAGCACTTACTCAGAGCGAGGCACTGTCTTCGGGTGTTTTAATTAATTTCATCTCGTGGTACTCTTCCCCCATAATCTTCCTTTGCTATTGTAACTGAGAACAGTGCCCCCAGGGGTGGGAGGAGAGGTTATAACTAGAATGGGCAGGGAGTGAGGACAGGTGGGGAAAGACACTACAATTTCCTTAGCTCATGGCATTGCCTGGAGTTGAGAGTTATCCTAGCTGAAGATACGTGGGCCTGCAGACTGCTGGAGCTGGGATGGCCTGAGACAGCCACTGAGTCCAGTCTCCTGTACTCATCCGTATCTGTGAGGATCTGCTCTCTACTAGTTCCTGACCTTACACTTGCAGCAAACCAGTGAGAAAGCTATACAAGGCCCTTTTCCTTGTGGAAATCCTGATTCTAATGGAGGGGTTGTGAATGGACATCAAACAAGTACACAATTATATAAAAAGATAATTTTGGAAAGCGAAGTTAATAATATGAGATGCTATAAGAAAAAAAAATAAATGGAATGAGGACCCACATTGGGCTGGGTGATGAGAAGATGATGTCTGAACAATGAGAAGAAGCCAGCCACGCACAGCTCTGGGGGAGCAGCATTCCACGTGGCAAGAAAAGCAAGTGCAAAGGACCCGATTCCAGACACGAGCGGCAGATTTGCAGCATAGAAGGGCCAGCCTGGCTGGGATCATGGGGAAAAGGGGATGGGAGCAGATTTTAAAGTTCAAGAGGCTATCAGGTGATGGATCAGGTGTTGGTTTTTTAGGAAAAGTAAGTTGTTTGGATTGTATTCCAGGTGCATATGGACAAGAAAGCTGAGTCTCCGAGAGCTGAAGTGACTTGTGGATTTTACAGAGTTTCATAGTTGTAGAGATGAAAACCCAGTTTGGAATTCTTAATTCAATGTTCACCACTGGTATTATTGATACAGTATTCATATTGATGTATTTACCTGCCTCAAAGTAATAATCACCATAGCAAGAACCTTTTGACTTATTTTAATTTTTTATATTTTAGTTTTCTTGGCTGCAGAGGTCCCTTAGTATCAGTTGGTGTAATCTTGTACTAGTTGTCAGAGCAAAGTCTTGGTGGTCCTTAAGCACAGGAGCTCTCTAGAAGAAAACACGGGGGCTGTTGGGAGCACAGAGGGATGTAAATCAGTAAGTGGCATTTAGGTGTCGTTCATCACCTGGAGTTTGTTCAGTGTGCTAAGTGAAGCCGCCCTCCGAGGAGGCCAGCCTACCCTGGAGCTGTAAATCTAAGGCCAGGCTTGCTCGTGATTATTAAAGATCCCTGGGTAATTTTTGTAAGAGATGAGGTGTTAATTCCAATGCCCTGGCTCAAATCCAACCCCGGAAATTACTTTTTACCTACCTAAATTACACTTAGACTTCCAATTGGAAATTAATTTTCAAGTTCTTTCCTGAAAAACATTACTGTTGAGCTCTGTGAGGAGTCCCAGTGTGCCCAAGTATTTCTTCCTCGCCAGCCTCTTTCCTGAGACCACTCCCCAAAATGTGTGCACTTAACCAGCTTTGTATGATTTGGGTAGATCCAAAATCTCTCTGTGTGACAAATACCTATCAGGACAATTCTGTGTGTTTCTGGGTATAAGTTGAACCTCTTTTTATTCACACTGTTACTTGCCTTGGAATCATTAGCGCTAACTAGTAATGTTTTTATACCTATCTGGTCAGTCTCTATAAGAGGCCAGGAAGTCCAAGTAAAAGTAATGCCCTTGTTTCTGAAATCTCTCTCCTCTCATCTCCCCTCCCCTCCTCTCCCCTCCCCTCCCCTCCTCTCCCTTCCCTTTCCCTCCTCTCCCCTTCCCTCCTCTCCCTTCCTCTCCCTTCCCTTTCCCTCCTCTCCCCTTCCCTCCTCTCTTCTCCTTTCCCCTCCTCTCCCCTCCTCTCTATTTTTCTTCTCCTCCTTCTCCTTCTCCTCCTCCTCCTCCTCCTCCTCCTCCTCCTTCTCCTCCTCCTCTTCCTCCTCCTCCTCCTCCTCCTTCTTCTTCTTCTTCTTCCTCCTCCTCCTCCTCCTCCTCCTTCTTTTTCTCCTTCTTCTCCTTCTTCTTCCTCCTCCTTTCTGTGCATACACCAGAGCCCAGAACTTCTTATTTACTTTTTCTTTTTGTCAGTTTTGTTTTCTTCAAAGTACTTCTTATCATCTAACATTTTATGCATTTTAATCATTTATTTATCTCCCAATCCAGCTTAGAATGTAAGCACTATGAATACAGGAATTTTTAAAACTTCTTTGCTTTATCGTCCATATCCCACTATTAAAAATAGTGCCTGGCATATAGTAGGTGTCCAGTAAATACCATTTAAATAAATGAACTGTTAAATATCCACCCAAGCCCAGTTCTTTGTGTAGCAGCTGAGAGGTACAATTTAGACACTCAAAGTATTGTTTGTTCATTTATTCATTCATTTGATAATCATTTATTAGCACCACTATATCAAGAAAAGTGCAACATCAGGAGGATGAACAGACATATTTGGATTCTCTCAGAGCTCTTAACCTAAATAAGGAGAAGTGTGTATAAGGAATTAACTAAAGAACTAACTATAAACGAGTGACATAAAAGCCCATCTTCTGATATGCTGGAGGGTGGTAAAGGCTGTAGAATTATGATAGCTCCATTTGAGAAATTTCTCTTAGAATTTAATAGCATGGCAAAGAAAACTCTCTTTCCTAAAGAAATTCAAGATTCTTTTTTTATTGGAGAAGAACAATCTCTACTATGTTTCCCTTTTTTCTTTAGTGGCTAGTCAATGGAAATGTTACAATCAGCTGCAGTAAAAAAATGTATAGCATGTATCTAGTACATGTGCCTTTCCCCACTTTATATAATTTGCAATTGCTTTTTCTATGTGTATTTTAATTGTCATGTTGTAAACATATAGACATATGTGTTTTAACCTTTTAAAAATTATGTATAGTATCAGGATGGCATAGATAATGAAGCTTCATATACAAGCTTCTGCATCTTCAAGATACAGATGCTGGAGATAGAATAGTTGACCCTGCTTATCCACACTAAAACATTAAATATATAAAAATCTAAGATGCTATGTGCACAATCGAGGAGGCCCCAGGCCCCTGCCTAATAACCTAGGTTGGGAATTTACTCCAGTCTTTTGCACACGTACTGCTAGGACTGTGATGAACTTTTATGTGGCCTCCTTCCCTACAGGCAGCCCTTGATGTTTATTTTAAACCATGTTATGCACATGCAAATACTACTCATTGTAGAGAGTGGGTGTAATGCAATTTATTCCACAGAACATCCCAGAATTGGCTTTGTGTCCCAGCTTCTGCAAAGGGCCCCGGTACTTTTAGTATTAGCTTCATCTAGGCCAATATTTCACTCTCTCTGTTTTAATTTTTTCCTCTCTCTTCATAAATTGGCTTTAGATTGATCTTGCTCTATTTCATGTGTTCTGGTAAACCCCCTTAAATCCACTCAGAAAAAAAGGTGGGAAATAAACAAACAAATAAATAAAGCCTTATAAAATAAGAGTATTTGAAACCATGTCTGTACATCAAAATGTATAGTAAGAACTGAGCTTCCAAGGTAGCCATGCCAGACCTACTTATTCAGTGTTCAGGTCTGGAAGTCTGTATCTCCAGATATAAGAGCTATATGATGCATAGGCATTATCTTAGTGTGTTCAGGCTGCTATAACAATAACGTAGATTGGATAGTTCACAAAAACAAATTTATTTCTCCCAGTTCTGCAGGCTGAGAAGTCCGAGATCAAGGGGCAAGCAGAATGGCTGTCTGGTGGGGGATTCCTGCTTCATAGACAGCTGTCTTTCGATGTGCCCTCACATGGCGCTCTCTAGGGTCTTTCTTATAACGGCGCTAATTCCATTCCAGGATGGCTCCACACTCGTGACCTAACCACCTCCCAAGGCTACAGCTCGTAGTATCATCACATTAGGGGTTAGGTTTCAAGTCAAGGATTTTAGGCAGACAAAAACATTTGGTTGATAGCATTATACCCCTGTCCCCCACCCCTCACAAAGTTCTGTCCTTTTCATATGCAAAATACATTCATCATATCCCTACACTCCCAAAAGTCTTAACTTGTTCCACTATCAATTCTAAAATCTAAAATCCAAAGTTGCATCTAAATATCATCTAAATAAGATATGGGTGGAATTCAAGGTATGATTCATTGTGAGACAAATTATTCTCCAGCTGTGAACCTGTGAAACCATGTAAGTTATAGGCTTCCAAAATACAGTGGTAAAACAAGCATAGGATAGATAAATTAATATCGAAAGGAGAAATAGGAAAGAAGGAGTATTTGACCCTAAATACGTTCAAACTATAAAGAAAGTCCATAAGATATTAATGCTCAAGAATAACCTTCTTTTGCTCAATGTTCCACCCCATAGGCCCAAGGGGGTGGAGGTCCCACCTTTTGGATACACTGGGTGCTGCCTCGGTCCCCACAGTTTTGCTGGGCAGGGGTTGGGCCACCAAGACTCCAGGCGGCTCTGCCCCCATAGCTTTGGGTAGAGGCTATCTGTTTGTTGAAAACAAGGCCATGGTCCTCCCTTTTGAAATCAAGATAATAGTTTTGATGATTTCTGAGTTGTCTTTGGGGTCATTCTATTATTGTCTTTGAGAATAGCTCCCTACTTCTGCTAAGAGGGCTGATTCATAATAATCTTAATAAGTGGTCCCTCCGCCATACCCTTGGTGTTCTCTTCCCACCATGCATTTTCACTTTTTATAACATGGATAGGTGGAGAATTTTCCAAATCTTTAAGGTCTGCTTTCTTTTTGCTAAACAATTTCACCTTTAAGTCATTTCTCTCCTTGTATTTTATTATAAGCAGTAAGGAGGAACCAAGCCACACTTTCAATACTTTGCTTAGAAATAACTTCCACTAAATATCTAACTCTATTGCTTGTTAAGTTCTACCTTCTACAAGACACTAGAACATGAACACAATTTAACCAAGTTGTTTGCCACTTTATAACAAGGGTCACCTTTCCTCCAGTTTCCAATAACATGTTCTTCACGTCTACAGGAGACCTCATCAGAATACCCCTACTACCCATATTTCTTTCAACATTCTGCTCTGGAACACCTAGGTATTCTCTAAGAAGACTGACACTTTCTGTACAGCTTACTGCCTTTAAAGTTGTTTTTATGGCAGTGTAGGATCTTTTTAGCACACACCTCAAAACGCTTCCAGCATTACCCAGTTCCAAAGCCACTTCCACATTTTTAGGTGTTTGTTACAGCAATACCTCACGTGTCGTTACCAACATCTGTTTTAGTCCATTTGCAATGCTATAATGAAAAACCATAGACTAGGTGTCTTATAAAAACAGAAATTTATTTCTCATAGTCCTGAGGCGAAAAAAGTCGGAAATCAAGGTGTCAGCAGATTTGGTATCTTTTGAGAATCCGCTTCCTGGTTTGGAGACAGTTGTGTTTTTGCTGTGTTCTCACATGGCAGAGGAATGAGAGAGCTCTCTCGGGTCTCTTTTATAAAGGCCCTAATCCCATTCATAGGGCTCTTCCCTCATGATTTAATCACACAAAGGGTACTTCCTCTAATACCATTACATTAGGGATTGAATTTCAACACATGGCTTTTGGAGGGACACAGACATGGACAAGCTCCCTGGATGATTCAGATCCCAAGGCAACCATTCCTCAAATCTATGGATAGGAGAAACATCTCTTTATCTCATAACAAATCCATCCCCATTTTACTAGTACTCACAGGGTTATCATCCAACCCTTAACCAGCCCACAAGTTAAACAGTCATAATTGTGCTTAATTTTAAAAATCCAAGTTGTTCAGGCTTAAATGACTTCATTTCGTTGTATTGGCTATACTTCTAATACAATATTAAACAATAATTTTTGACTTTAGGAAGTGTCCATGGCATTTTCCCATTGATGTCAGTATTTCCCTATTTAGAGCTGAGTTTTTTTATCTATCTATCTATCTAGTTTCTATCCATGAATATTATTGTAGATATAAATATGTTTTTCATGTTATGCCAGTATTAATACATTCGTATTTTATTGAGTTTTTAATCAGCAATTATAGTTGACTTTTGTTAAACATTTTATCATCATTTAGCTTATAATCATGAGTTTTCTCTTTGACATAAATATGGCAAAATATATAATAGTATTTTATGTATTTAAACCATCTCTGCATTGCTAGAAATTATATACCTGTTCATGTGTTATTGGATTATTTTTGATGTGTTGGATTTAATTTGCTAATATTTTATTTAAAATGTTTACATGTGTATACATCTATGATTGGTCTACAGATTTGTGTGTGTGTGAGAGAGAAAGGGAGCTAAATTTACCCATTTTAAAGCCAGTATCTAATAATCAGAATTTATCTTCTAAGAAGATGTGAAGGAATTTCTCCTATGCTCTTTTAGTTCAAAGAGAGATATTTCCCGGGAGGAGAACAAGAAAAATAAACATTTAAAAATAACTCACTTTAAAAATGTGTTCTCATACGTGTTGTTGGATTTCACCATCACAAGGGCTTTGAGCAGAAAGCGTCTGATGAAGATTTGACAAAACTTATGCCTTATTGGACCTTTATTGAGCTCTGTTCCTGACACTCTCCTAAACCTTTATATTATCTCATCGTTCCTTTCAGCAGTCCTATAAAGCAGATGCCATTTTCCCATTTTATGCATGAAGAAACTGAGGATTAAAGAGGTTAAGAATCGTGCCTTAGGTCACAGAGCTGCTAAATAGCAGAACCACAGTTTGGATCTCAGTCTGAATCCAAAGGCCAGGCTCCTTTTGCCACGCTCCTTATTGAGCTTTAACCGGACTGCCAGCCTTCTCTGATTCCCTGTCCTGCATCTCTTCTGTATCACATGGAGTGCTTAGCACCCTGCAGTGCTAAGATAATGCTCTTAGACACATGTTTAATGGTTGTTTTGACACCTTGTTAAACAGAATTTTGTTCCAACTAAACAGTCTTTGAGAGACAGGGGTTCACCCAAGTGCTTTGCTAATTTTAAAGTGCAATATAAGCAGAAGCCCATAGTACAGGAGGTAGGGCAGTGCAGTGGAAAGAGACCTTGACACAGACCCAGAACTTCTGCTTTAGAGTCCACACTTCCGTAAATTCACTTTGGAAAGAACAGGGGTGGGGTTGCTTTTAACAGCTAGCTAAGCTTAATGGACCTACTTACCCACCTAGTTACCACCCTCCCTCCTTCCATTCTTTATGGGGTTTGAATATAATTGGTACAGTGAACAGCCTTGGCTACATAGGGAGATGTGAGAAAGAGATTAGTTTTTTCTTCCATCACTGCCTTCAAGCTTGCTCCTGTGAACTCTCCTTTCATGTCCCTTGATAGTATCTTGAGTATATTCCATAAGAAACCAGTCATCCTTAGTATAAGGACAGTCTCATCTTGATATTTTTAATACTGAAATATGAAAATGCTCCAGTTCAGTCTTTAGACTTCCACCTTGTATCCAATTCAAGGCTTTTCTCTTCCCTTGGGTATTCTGCCTCTTCCTTTTTTCCTGCCCACCCCTCTGAATTAGGAGTTAGAAAGGGAGGATTAGAGCAAAGAGCCAAAGGCTCTCACTACCTGGTGCCCTCCTTGGGGCAGCCTTCCATGCTGGCTTCCCTTGAGGCAACTGTGTAGGTTCTTCAGAAAGGTCGCCTCTTTTTAACAGGACCCTGCTGTGAATATGTTCCCCAGTTCTCCTCAGATACCGTCTTCAGTTCTAGTTCCTGGGAATCTCTTCTCTCTCTCTCTCTCTCTCTCTCTCTCTCTCTCTCTCTCTCTCTCTCACACACACACACACACACACACATACATATGTCAAAGGAAGGCACAGACAGACCACTGTTTAAGCAGATGCCTATCAGAAAATGAGATGCCATTTTTACTTACTCCTAAACATCAATCATGGCAAGTAATTCTCTTGCACAGCCCTCCCTTGGCTTATTTGGAGGGGTGGTCCCTGGACCCCTAGGAGCCCTCATGCCCTATTCTCTGACTCAAGACTTTAACATTCCCCCAATTTTTTGGCTGTGTCTCTTACAGAGTCCTGGAGAGAGTAGGCAGTAAAGGCCACTGTACCAAATTTGCTGCTTTTATGAGAACTGCAAGGATGTTTTTAAGATATTCAGTTGCTCTATTTGGAATGAGGAGGTACTTGCTATCTGTTATTCTCAGTGTTTAAGTTTTGCTTCAGTTATAAAACAATGAAAAAGCCCCATTTACCATGTTGTTACATTCAGATCAACAGGTACTTTTGTATGAAATAAATTAAAATTGCACATGATAGCCACCAGAAAACAATTCTGATGCCTGTCACCCAAAATGATTTGGTCCATAAGCTTGTATGCAGTATGATGAATTCAAACTTACCCTTACTCTGCAGGATCCTGCACGGACTCTTTCAAAGAACCAACAAAATTATTGAAATTATTGTGATGACTCTAGTAATCTATTTAGTTTATGTAAAAATAGAGAGGAAGTATGTACTATTATCAAGGAGGAAAACTATTAAAAGAAAAAATAGTGTATTAATGCTGTCATTACTTCAAAAGTTATGATAAAGATAATGCTAATATTACTACTAATAAATTATTGAATAGTGACCATGACCAAGAGTAATTGAATGTTTTACATGTATATTTTAACACTTTTCACAATAATCTTATATGTGGTAGGGACTCTAATTGTCCCCATTTCACAATGGAAAGTAGGAAACTAAGGCTTAGTGAGTAGGGAAAGACTTTATTAATGTGACAGATCAGTTTTTCTACTATCCCTGAACTCTTAACCATTAGACAATGTTGTCTCCTTGGATCCAAGGTTTGCAGGCATATTGTGAGATAGAATGCATGCTTTCTGATAGAAATGGTATTAACATAAAGAGTACTTAAGAATTAACTTATGTATAATAGAAAGTTGAATAGGTTGTTGTAAGATGACCTGAATGGGAGAAGAATTATTAGAAGTGGGTCCCATCCACCCCTCAGCACGACTATCTAAAAGATGAGATTTGAAAACTTTTCTTCATTTGAGTCTATTTTTCAAGGAAAGGAGGACTTGGCATCCAGAAATTTGCCTCCCATTGTCTGCTTCCTGTTCATTCTAACCAGATGACAGAGCGGCAGTTTCTGCTCTTCTTGAACTTTACAAAATGCGAGGTTGCCAGTTACTCAAAGTTTAAAATAGCACCAGCATTTAGCCAACAGTTTTTAAAATTGGAAAAGGGCTCTTAGGGATTTTTTTTTTTTAAAGAGCAAATGAAAAGAGGTAGAATTTTCAATAACGCCTAACAGTAAATAGAACTAAAGAAATCAGACTAATATTTTAAAACACATGTGCAGAGTATGTTAAATTGTATGAATAGTCCCTGTTTTCTCAGCTCACTAAAAATAATTTCCCAGAACCTCTGAAAGAGGAAATGGGTACTAAATCTGACTTCCTCGAAATCCTTTTCACTTGAAATTTTATGAAGGTGCTTTATGCAATACTGAATCAGTTGAGTCTTCTAAAATGGTAGGTTCTGTAGCAGAAGGAATACTGTCAAGAGTAGCAAATGGTGGTTGTTTAAGAGTTATCACTGCCAAAAAATGTAATCTAACAATCTAAACTAGCACAACCCCAAAGGCTGAACACGGAAGGAAATCGGGCTATGCATCCCGTCTCCTGGAAGAAAAGCCTTCATAGATTTGTAGAATGTTAAAGCTGCAAAGGAATTCAGGATTCCACTACCTTAATCTTTTGCTTTAGATGTAAAAGAACTGAGTTACAGAGAAGCTACCCAAGTCACCCAAAGACAACGTGTTTGTGACACAACTGTAAAACAAAACAACAACAAATACCTCCCAACTTCTAGAACATCATCAACCCAGTGGGCAGCTCTTTCTCCATTGGCACAGGCATTGACATGTATGAGTGTGGTGTTTTACCGCTGCTGTGATATAGTTTGTTCTGGTAAACTGATTAGCACTACAGAGGGTTAAAAAAAACTCTTTTCAGGACTATGTACCTTACAAAGGGAAAAGAATACATCTTTTTTTCTTTTTCAGATTTTATGTTCCCAAAGTTAGCATATTAGTAATAAATATTAGCCTGCTGAGAATTCTCAGTATTTAGTGGAAATTTTTACTTTAAAAGTCTATTGATGTTTAAAAAATTGACTGATGTTTGAAATGAAAACACCAGTCAAGCATCACACCATGCTGCGTGTACCTGCTGTGGCTTTACCGAACGAGGGCTTGTGCTGACACTTGGAAGAGCTTGATAGCATGCAGTCCCTGCCTGAGACACCAACTGCGTGTCAGCAATGCTGACCTGCCGTCCCTAGGCTTAACCACCATCTGTAGAGTGTGGTTTTCGTTCCTATGGTTGTCTCAGTGTCTTGGGACGGCAGCCTCACTCCTAGCCTCACACCGGCATTCCAGGCAGGTGAGAAGAGAAAACAATAAGGAACGAGAGACAAGACATTATTTCAGGAAAGTGACACTTACCCTGAAATTGCCTGTATATTTCTGCTCTTAACTCATTGGCCAGAACTGTGTCTCACGAACAGTCCTACATATAAAGGAAGCTGAGAAATGTAGGCTTATGGCTGAGTACATTAGTGCCTCTTCTCCCCAACCCCAATATTGTACTTCAGTTATTAGAACAATGAGGAGAATGGATATTTGGTAGGTACTACAAAAAAGAAGCAAATATGGCACTATTCCAGGGGTGAAGAGAGTTATGTAATAATAGCTCCATATTCTCAGATTAAGTTATCTTGCTTCATATCCTTGGACTACTTGCTGAACTGTTCTAAGTATTTTTTATTGCACTTTTAAAATGTGATAATTAGATTAATAATAATCTTTAGGATACTGTCAAGAGCTAAAAATTCAGATATCTACTACAAAGAGTGTGGTCCAATGAAATAACCACTAGCCATATATGGTTATATAAGATATATTATTAAAATGAATTTCACCTGTTTTATCTTGCTTTTTTCAGTGTGACTACTAGAAAATGAAAACTAAAATTACATATGTGATTCTCAAAAGAGAACATTCACTGTTCTCAGTAACCAGAGCCACTCAAACAAAGTAAAGAACCATAAGGAAGCATTCCTCCTTTCCGCCCATTCCCTCTCACCTCCTATCCACTTTCTCTCCTTATCCCTTGGCTTTCATCCCTCTTCTCTCCCTTCTACTCACCCCAAAAGAGCTCTTCCTTCTCTCTCTCTCTCTCTCTCTCTCTCTCTCTCTCTCTCTCTCTCTCTCTCTCTGGGTATCCCACCAAATAAATCATCTTCCGTGCATTTAGGCGCTTGCCAAGCCTAAAAAAGGGTTTGTCCTCAAACATCTTCTGATTTTCCAACTGTCCCTGAATCAAAGGTCTATAACCAAGCTCTTGACATGAATAAGGAGAAAGTATAAACGCACTCAGTCTTCTTGATTTTTTTTGGTAGTTACAAAATAATAAATGAGTAAATAACCTGCCATAAAAAATATGATTTTCCTTTTCTTTTTGGATCTAATAATTTCTCTTCCTATTTACTTAGAATGGAGCTAACCTAACAAATCCAGCAGTTTCTATTAAAAAGTTTTGTTGGGATTTTTATTCTCTTTCTTTCCCTCTCAGTGTGTGCATGTGTGTGCTATGTAATAGTTTTGTGTGGTTTTGCAACCCAGAAGTGTTTAACAGGTGAAAATAGTACTCAGACAATGACAGGAAACTATCTCTTCTCAGTTCCAAATAAAAGCCATCTCTTCTCCATTATTGCTCTCACTTATGATTTTCCTGAGTTTCCTTCTGAGTTCTCCTTCTTCCCTGAAAGAAAAAAGGAAACCATCTTCCAAATTAGATCAAGGCACATAGATATGAACAGCACACCAAGATTTTTATTTGACAGACCATGTGTTTTATGTGTCACTCAAAGGAAAAGGAAAATGGTGATAATTGTTGCATGACACACAGCAAATATGCAGTGAAAAAGTGCCTCAGATGATGGAAAAAAGCAAGTGAAAAACTTGTGTGTACCGTGCTATCGATTAGAGAAAATCAGCTAATGGAGAAGATGAGATATCATGCAAAACATACGCAGCAATCCGTGTTGAGGGGTTGGAATTATAGTAGATAATTCCCTCTAGTTCTCAAATTTTTTTGTGTGGTGTCATAACAAAAAAGAAAGAAGACAACACAATAGAGGGAGGAGATGCAGGACTTCAGAGCCAACTGAAAGGCGGTTCAGCTGTCACTCTTGTCACTTGTTACAATGGTGTTTTTATGCATTGGAGCTGGTTAAGCTTCTCTGAGCTTTCTTTTGTCTTCTGTAAACTGGGAATAATAGCAAAAAGGTTGCATTGTTCTTGTGAGCATGAGAAATTGAGATAACATATTATCTGTGCCTAGCACAGACTAAGTATCTAAAAAGTTTTTGGTATTACAATTATTTAAAAAGCTTTCTATCATCCACGTGCCAAAAAAGAAAACACACAAAATGTTTGATGCATGTATCTCACATGTGATCTGTGCAGATGAAAAATTTTTCTACCAGAGAACTCCATTAGAGAACAAGGGAAAACTTGTTTTATTACTTAAGAATTCATATAGAATCTGAAAAGGGTTTCTTTCTCTATCAAATCTGCAAAAATGTACTGAGTGCAGCTACATAACAAGCATGTACTTGATGGCATATGGCGTGCTAAGACCGATAAAGCACAGCCCCTGGCTTCCAATAGCTCCCTGTCTAGTGGAGTGTGCACATTTGTTCACAAATAACCACAGGAAGAAAACGATTGCAAAGGACAACTAACACTTACTGACTCCTTCCTTTGTGCCAAGCATTGTTCTAAGCAAGTTACAAAGAAATAGTCATTACTATCTTCAATTTTCCAAGGTCCAAGAAAGGCTTGGTAAATTCTTTAAAATCACACAAGTAGAGCATGGTGGTGCTGGGAGATAGAACCAAAGAAATGGGGTCAAAGACTTGACCTCTTTGATAGGAGAAGGTAGAGGACAGGGACATCAGTCTTTGGGGAGATTGAGTCAGGAAGAGAGGACTAAGAGAACTAAGCTTTTATGCAGAGAGGCTTTTGAGTTGGGTCTTTGAAGAATGGGTAGGATGTTGATAATAGTGATGGAGGAATGTATCCCAAGAGCAAGGAACAGCTTGAGAAGGGGAAGAGGGCATGAGGATATGGAGTGAAGCTAAGTGTGATAACCAGCATCTGGGATTGCTTGATTCCAGCTTCATAGAGGAGGGTGTAGGAGTGAAACTAGCCCCATAATACTAAGCTCTCACATGAGTCAGTCCAACCATTTTATTTCTGAAGGAACAATCAGAGTCAATGGGGACAACTTTTGGAAACATTTTATATCTTTCTTTCACAACCAAAATAAAATTTAGAAATTCAATTAATAGAAGGACAACATGAGAAGAAATCAAGGAAATATCTTCTCAGCTGAAAAAAGGAAAAACACATTAAAAAAAAAAAACACCTTATATAAGCATTACTCTGAGCTCTTCAAAACTGAAACCCACATACTAGAAAGATATATTTACCTTTTGGTCAGTGTAGAAGAGTGAATAAATTCTCCTCAAAATTTCTACCTCCTCAGAACCTCAAAATGTAACCTCATTTAGAAATAGGGACTTTGCAGCTGCAATTCGTTAAGAGGAAGTCATCGTAGATCAGGGTGGGCCCTCCATCCAGTGACCAGTGTCCTTATAAGAAGGCCATGTGAAAACACAGGAGTATGCCCAGAGGGAAGACGGCCACGCAAAGACAGAGGCAGAGATTGAAATGATGTTTGCACAAGTCATGAAGCGCTGAGGACTGCCAGCCACCACCACCAGCTAGGGAGAGGCAGGTTTGAAAGAGTCTTCCCTTTGATCTTCAGGTGGAATGTGGGCCTCCCGAAATCTTGATTTCAGACATCCCGTCTCTAAACCATCAGAGAATACATCTGTGGTGTTTCAAGTGACCCAGTGTGTGGTGCGCTGTTATGGCAGCTCTAGTAAGCCATGACAGTGGGCAACTGGAAATCTCAACTAATCTATAACAAAATAAATTTGGTCACAATATGCCAATGCTAGTCAAGATTAGTGGGAGTTCAAAACTGTAGGAAAGTCATGGACTTTATAAAGACAGGCGCTGCAAAGCTCCAAACAACTGTCTATTGGCAGCAGCACAAAAATGTAGATTCAGTACATCTGTTTTTCCTGATTTCTTTGTATGCTGGACCTTTCTCATGTGTTGTCTAATAGCAAGCTCTAAAGTTAGCCAAAAGTAAGACCAAAATATGGTCAATGCACTTGCTCGCTCTCTCACGCTCTCCCAATCGTCCATCTATCCATACCTCCAACCATCCATTCGTTCATCTGTCTACATCAGATAGGGGTAAAATAGAATATGGCAGGCATCCATGAAATAAAAATCGACAGTTAGTAGCTAGGGAAAAAGAAAATCACTTTAAAGACAGAAGTCAACCAACCAGAAATTAGACACGTTTGTCTCACATAGGGTCTCGAGCTAAGAAAGTTCGTATGTTGCTGTAACCAATGAAATTATATCCATGTCTAAGTGGAACGGGGGCCCCAGTCAGGGGGGTTGGGGTGGGCAACAAACCAGGTGTTCTATAATGAGACCAATGCCAAGCAGAAGAGCTCCGAGGTCCTGTGAAACTCACAAACTCTCTCGGGCTGGAATTCTGCTTCTCACCAACTTTCTTTCACTTTATCTGCCAGTCCGTCTTCTCTCCCAGCTACGAATTCACAGTCAGGCAGCGTCAGTATATGCGGTGTGTTGCAGTGAAAATGCAAACACATTTTCTATAATGAACATATGGGAGACTCCAGTTGAAAAGAGTTCCCATTCTACTCCAAACATGTTGTTGGCTGTGAGTGCAGAGAAGCAGGCAGCAGACGGGACCAGGAAGCGCGGAGGCCAGAAAGGAAGGATGTGTACTGACTGCTGTTTCAGGACCCTGAGTCCTGTCGTGCCGCACCGCAGCCTCTTTCCTCAAGCAAACTGGTCTGGTTGGTTGCATTCCTGCTTTTTAATATGAGTCTTTCATTCTGCAGTCCACGGTCTTATCTAGGGGGAGAAAATCTTCATGTAAATTGTTTGTGCCTTGAAATTTTAATATAGACGTTAGAATTTTAAAAAATTTAATTTTAAAACATGTTAAGCATTCAAAACTTGAAACATACAAGTAACTCCTACATATCCATAGCTAGGCCTCACAATGGTTAATATTTCCTATTTTTCTTTATATATATGCATTCTGTAGGTATGCAAATAAAAATATGTGAATATAACATATATGCATATACATGATATATGTATAAAACTGTAATAATATAGTACTCTTCACGCTTTAAAACAAGGCCATTCTTACCTCTATATAACCTCTATATAACCTCTATATAAGATACAGGTATTTTTGAAAAGCATTACCTTGCCTTGCTATCAATCACTAGGATGATACTACTTCAAAATGACAATAAATTAAAATTATTTTTCTCTCCTAAATCAAATTACTTGTTTAAATGTCAATCCAAGAGTGTTTTCCTTCAAGATGCATCTTTTCATTCTGATACAAAGGAAGACACATATCCATACAGATCTGTCAGTGGTGAGCACAACCCTGGGATATGTTGGGAGTCAGAGAAATAACATCACTGTTGACCGCACTAGAAAAACTAAAGGTCACAGACACAGCTGTCAGGCTGGTACATCAGGAAACTGTACCATCTACTTAGTCAAAGATCTTACTGCCCCCCCCCAAATTGCACCTGCTGATACGTAATTATTTCTCCTCCAGCAATGAGGTTTCCTGTGGTGTAACAGGATGTTTGGAATTGATGTTCAAGAGCTTATAACTGTTAGTCCCTCTTAAGTTTGTAGGGAATTTCTTCATTTGTGTTGAATGAGATATGTTTTTATTTTAGTACATGATGATGGAGGACAAGAATATGTGTAAGGGCCGAAAGAGATTACAGTAAGTTCAGGACAAAGCCTAAGATAACATTAAATTTGGGGATTCATTTCTCCATATTTTGTAGCACTTATAAGCTAGTTGCTTGCTTCTCTGAAGATGAAATGGTCATCTTCAAACTTGCTTTCCGACTGAATGCCTTAAAGGACATTACTGAATGTCTGCCTGTCCTTTCTCATTGACTATTTCTTTGTAGTAACGTTGCTTAAGTACTTACTTCACTGGGTCCTTGAATAAGTAGAGTGTGATTTCCAAAAGCAACAAAGGAAAACTTTCTTTTGGAGTTTTTAAATTTCCTTTAGATGTGGGATTTCAAAACTGGTTAGCGGTGACACAGGAAAGCAGCTAAGCAGTAAGATGAAT
The DNA here is from genome assembly GCF_022682495.2 of Desmodus rotundus. Taxonomy (NCBI): domain Eukaryota; kingdom Metazoa; phylum Chordata; class Mammalia; order Chiroptera; family Phyllostomidae; genus Desmodus; species Desmodus rotundus. The sequence continues at coordinate 40,098,257 of NC_071387.1, read as the reverse complement.
TTTGGAGGCTTGCTTCCTCACTGACCTTTACACTCTCTGCTAGGCCGGTTTTAGCTCTACGCGCAAGTCTGAGTGGATGAGGTGTCAGTAAGGAGCAGTTTCCTTGGGCCTGTGAACAGGAACACTTAAGTACCGACATAAAAAAAGTTGCATAGTCTAAGTCTTTTCTAACTCCCCCTATCTTGTCTTCATTTTTATTTAGTCTTTGGACTTTTAAATCACATTTCAGATATTTTCCTGACAACTAGACAAAAAAGTGAGCTATTTTATGAATAGGACTTCTTTAGAAGGGCCAAGTTGTATTTACATGATAGAGATCTCTGCATAGATAATTATTTTCACCTTAAATGCCATAATTTACTTTCCCAATCTTTTCTATCTGCAACATGGTCTGAACTGGCATCATTACGAGGCTTCTCAGGACACATCTCACCTACTTGTGCAGTTTCGAAGTCGGGAGAGCCACAGGGAATGTAGTAGACCTTCCGCAATCAAGGTTTAGCATTCACAACTTCGATTACCCTTGCAGAACACTCAAGTCCCGTGACACACAGTGACTGGTAATTTTGCTGCAGCAAGACATTAAATTGGCAGAGGCTGGTTTTTAGGAAAGCCTCTTTGCCAGTGAAAGCAGCTACCCATGGCACAGCATCTGCCCCTTAAGATTTTATTTTCTTCACTCAGTTTCATATACACAGTAACACACGTGTTATACTATTTTGAGAAAAAAAAATGTAAACCAGGTAAAAAAATAAATCTTTAATAAAAGTTGAAATCACTGTTACTTTATCATGTACACATATGTGGTCAAAGCCAAGAGCCAAGGGTCTTCTGGAATTGGATGGGATGGTGACATGATCCCACTAACGGTGTATGCATACTGGTGTCTTCAGTAGCTCAGTAGCGGGAGCTGTGAGAATCCACCTCCACTTGCCTTACATAATTTGATATCATAAAAAGAGGGCTTTATACTTAGTTACTCTTCTGGGGTATGGGGTAGTCTGTATTACCAGTCACAGCTTCTCGGATCTGCTAATCTGCTCCACCCTTGCTCTTCCCCAGCTGCTGGAGATATAGAAAAAAAAAGGCCCAGGCCATGTTTTAAGTTAGGTCTAAAGGAAAGATAGCAGTGGAGTGTGAAATTTAAGGGAGGAGTGAAGAGAAAAACCATACTCTATTACAGAGCAAATAGAATGCTCAGAATTGGACCCATCAGAAATAAATAAGCTTACCCTCATGCACTGTTGTTGGGAATGCAGATTGGTGCAGCCACTAGGGAAAACAGTATGAAGTTATCTCAAAAACCTGAGAACAGAATTGCCTTATGGCCCAGTAATTCCACTTCTGGGAGTATACACCAAGAAAGCTGAAACATAATTTGAAAGAATATATGCACCCCTATGTTTATTACAGCATTATTTATGATAGCCAAGCTATGAAAGCAACCTAAGCACCCATCAGTAGATGAGTGGATAAAAAAGCTGAGGTACAATTACATAATGGAATACCACTCAGGCATAAAAAATAAGGAACTCTTACCTTTTGCGACAGCAAAAGGATAAGCCTGGAGAGTATTATGCTAAGTGGAATAATCTAGTCAGAAAGACATGTAAGGTATGATTTCACTTATATATGGAATCTGATGAACAAAATAACTAACAAACATAATAGAAACAGATTTATAGATACAGAGAACAGGCTGACAGCTGTCAGAGGGGAGGGATATTGGGGGACTGGGTGAAAAAGGTAAAGGGATTAAGAAAAAAACCTCACAGACATAGCATGGTGATGACCAGAGGGGAAAGGGGGTGAGGGAGGTTGAAAGGTAAATGGGTAAGAAAAAGCAGTAAATAAGCTTATGGTTTTTTTTAAAAATGAACAGAAGCACTGAAGGCAAAATTTTTTTAGAAATAAAGATGCACAAGAGAAAGATAAAGAACCTACTCTAGCAGAACATTTATTCCAGAAAACAAAAGAAAATCATGGACAACAATTGCATTTCTCCTGGAAATAAAAGAGAACATAGGCACAGCAAGGAGACTGAAGTAGAAAAGGAAAAGATCAAACATGAGCTCATCTTATAGCAAAATGACATGGAAAGAAGGCTGGCAGAGCTGAGAAAAAGACAACGTGACTATCTTTATCCATTTGGGCTGCTGTAGTGAAGTGCTAGGAACTGAATGGCTGTAAGTAGCAGAAATTTATTTCTCACTCTTCTGGAGGCCGGGAAGTCCAAGATTGAGGCAGCAGTAGATTCGGTGTCTGGTGAGAGCCCACTTTCTAATTTATAGCTGGGTGGCTGTCTTCTCACTGTCACATGGTGGAGGGGCCAGTGAATTCTTTGGGGCCTCTTTCACAAAAGCAGTAATCTCAGTTATTAAGACCCCACCTTCATTATCTAATCACCTCCCAGTGTCCCCATCTCCCAACGTCATCACATTGTGGGTTAGGGTTTCAACACTCTAATTTTGAGAGAAAACAAACCTTCAGCCTATAGTCGTGACAGTGGAAAGAAAGCTTCCATTCATAAGAGAAACAACAAAATCCCTACAAATATACCAAATATTAAATATGGAGACCCATTTTGAAATAAAAATAACACTCTACTGAGGCATATGTATGAAAAGTTGGCTAAATGTATGTTATTCATGAGTTAGAATAAATAAAATTAAGATGATTGTACTTTGTAAAAATCCTCCAAAGTCAACTAAAACCAAAAGAAAATTAAAATGCTATCATTATAACGTGACAAGAATATTTCAAGTTAACTTAGAAGTATATGTGTGCAATAGCCAGAAAAAATTTTTAAAGATTTTATTTATTTATTTATTTATTTTAGAGAGAGGGGAAGGAAGGGAAAGAGGGGCAGAGAAACGTTGATGTATGAGAGAAACATCGATCGGTTGCCTCTCGCACACCCCCCGCTGGGGACTGGGCATGTGCCCTGACTGAGAATTGAAGTAGCAACCTTTCAGTTTGCAGTATGGCGATGCCCAACCCACTGAGCCACACCAGTCAGGACTCCAGAAATTTTTTTGAAAGGAAAAATAGTGATCTAAGGCTAGTTCCACCATATATTAGAATATATTATAGAGCTACAATATTTAAAACAGCATGGTTACAGATCCAAGTATATAAATGTGTATTGAAGTTTATAATAAAAACCCATTAGCACTTCCCACTGATTTAAATAGTCAACAAAATATGGATTATATCTCCAGAGTGTTTTCAGGCCTCTTTACATACTAAGAGATTATCCTTTCTGTGTAAGTTTATGCTTATCAATTTCTACATCCCTAGATATCCAACAATACTATGCTAAACCAATTTGGAGTCAATATTCTGTATATCTCTAATCTGCATTTGCTTGCAGTGGCTGCTATAACAAATTACTTCAAAAGTTAGTAGCTTATTCTCTTAGAGTTCTACAGGTTGGAGTATAAAATGATTCTTATGGAACTAAACTCAAGATGTCAGCTGTGCTGGTGGCTGGTGCCTTCTGGAAGCTCCCAGGGAGGATCCATTTCCTGCATCTCTGTGCTTCTAGAAGCTGCCCTCATTCTTTGGATGTTGACCCCATGATGCATGGCCATTTGTCTTCTGCTTCTTTCAGGACACCTTCTCTCTGTGACTCTGATCCCCCTGCATGCCTCTTGTAAGAACCTGGTGATTATATTGGGCTTAACTAGATAACCCACACTAATATCCCCCTTTCAAGATTCCTAATTTAAATGACATTTGTAAAGTCCCTTTTACCATGTAAGATAACATAATCAGGTACCATGGATTAGGGCATGGGTATCTTTGTGTGTGGGGGGGGGGTACATTGTTCATCTTAATACCCTGTCCTTTGTTATTATCCTGATTACCTAGTTATAAAAAGGCTGATAAACAAATGCCAGTTATATCCACATATTTATGTGCATTTGTGACAAAGAAGTAGTGAAAAAAATTTCCTGGATGTTAAATCTTATGTTTTATTATCTTCTTCATTTCAGCTTTGATTTTTAAGAAATTGATAGAAAATGAAAAAGTAACTTGCTCATTAACAAATGAGATGAGGTATAAAGTATTTGAATTTTGCATTCATTTGGCCATTTTATACTTACATATTGAATATTTAATCATTATAATAGCTATTATTATTAGAATAGTAGAAGCAGTAATTTATTAAGTGTTTTCTATGGATCAGTCATTGTACTACATTGCATAAATTATCTCATTTATTCTTAATCATCCTATAGTCAGGCTATTATTATTTTCCACAATTTAAGGGTGAAGAAACTAAGACTAAAAGAGCTTGCCAGAGTTGCTGAGTTCCTGCAACTCTGAGTCAGGTGTGAGGAACAATATTTGAACTCAGTGAGTCTGAGGACCTTAACTTGATAGTTGTTAGCTGTGTTCCTAGTTCTGTGCAAGGCTCCAGGCACCAGAAACCAGTGCTTTCATTCCATGGCAGGTCCAGACAAATTGGCAAGAACAAAAGGATGAAACGTGTGCTATGGTGGGTGAAAATTAGGATGTAACAGGAGCACAAGGGTGAACATCTAATTCAGCCAAAGATAAGGATTCATTTTTGTAGGAGGAAGTTGAGGAGTGAAGAACTTATGTGAGCAGGTTGAAGAGTATGGGGTGAGGACCACAGACTGATTTAACAAAATGAGCAGATGCCTGGAGGCAAAAGTACATGGAGAGTTCAGGGAATTAAAAGAAATTCATTACGGCTGGATGATAAATATCAAGGAGAAGCTAGCAAGTGTCTCGGGAGGTAAGCATGGGCCAAATTACACAAGACCTTATATAAATCATCTTAAGGAGTTTGAACTTCATCAGAACTTCATCAAATGGTCTGTTCCTTTAAAAGTTATAAACAAAAGAATGACTTGATCAAATATGCATTGTGATGTAATGAAGCATGGTTTGAATGTGGCAATTCCGGAAACAGGGAGGCCAGCCAATAAGCTATTGCAGGACTTTAGGTATTATGGAGACGTTACAAAGGTAATATTTTTATATTAAAACATATGTGGAAACATTGTGAAGAATGCAATATTCCCATGAACTTTTATTATAAACCACCTGTCTTCAAAGGAATTTCATATTTGAAACAATCCTTAAGTTTCTTCCTTACCACACTTGCCGTCTCCTCGCCCCATCCCCATCCTTGCTCACCCCAATTATATTCTGCTCTGTTCTAAGGAGTACATCAGTAGACAAATCTGCAGTGGTGCAAGTATTTTGGAATTTACAGTGGTTTAGGTGATCTTATAAAGCAGAACATGAGCCAGAAGCTTGCATGAAGGCAGTGTATTTGGGAATGATCTCAAGGAGCAGAGTGAGGGACAGGTGAGTGAAGCAGGGAAGTAAAGCAAATACAAGAATGCATTTTCAATTTGGTGGAACCTTCCATGGTGCCTAATGAAATGCAGCTCAGAATTTTCCTCTACGGAGACAAAATCGGAGGCACATTTATTTCCCATAGCCCTTTGCCCAAGGGTGGCAGTTCCGGGACTGACTACCTAGCAGGCTCCCATGACATCCAAGCCGAGAAGCTCCAGGGCAGGCATCAGGGCCAGGGGGAGGCAGCACCATGCTGTACCTGTGTGAAGCTGGTTGAAGCTGGCATGGGAGATGTTGCCACAGCCACAGCCATAGCCAGAGTCAGGTATGAAGCTGTGATTTGTAATGGCACTTGTCACTATCTGAAGCAATTTTTTTTTGTTGGATTTGACATTTGTGCTGCCTCTCTCACCCTTTAGATTGCAAAATCAAATTGTCTTTTTTTACTGTTCATTACTTCATCCCTAGAACACCACTTGTCCCATACTAGGTGCTTGAATATTTTTTGATGTGTGAAGCCCCAAAAGTCTGCAATGCACAAAGTTGCCTCTTTAAGATGGTGGTTCCCGACTGGGATTTTCTTTCACTACTTTACTGCTGCCGTTCACCTAGTGCATGTGGCTTGGGAGATGCTCTAGCTACAGCAGGTTGGACAGGAGACCATTGCAAAGGCTGGGAGGTAACTGTATGCACAGGTCAACAGAAACTTCAGCCAGCATTAAATATTCTATTCCATAGGGTTACTCCAGATTGGATAACTCCAAAATAACCCATTACATCTCAGTCTTTGGAAAATGTCCATCCAGAGGGAGTAAAGGAAATGGGGCTTCACTCAGCTCCACAGTTTCCCCTGTGCAATATGGGACTGCTCCTGGTCATCACAGACACAGGGACCCTGAAACCAGGGGTCTGTGTGCTGGTCATAAGGTCAGTGGCTCTGGCAAACACCCCACCTGTCCTGAATGACTCCACCAACAGGTTTGGTGCAAACCGGTTCTTACAAAGAGTGAGACTTTATATTCTGTTTACAGAGATAACTAGGGATCACATCCTAATATTGCATTGCAATCAACTCCTGACCCAACTAAAATTACAGGATTATAAGAAAATTTAGAAACAACTTCTCTTTACTGTCTTCCTCCTCTCCCTCCTGTTTCCACCCTGCCCCAGATTTGGCCAAGCAGAAATTACGGCCCAGAAAAGCGAAGTGACTGCTCTAAGTTACCCAGCTATTTCGTGACAGAAACAGAATGAGAGTCATCCTGTGTAGCAGAGTTCTTCTTTTCCAGAGCAATTCAATAGAGTGTGGGTTGCTGATAATGCTAAAGTGGCAGGTTTGATTTTTGTGTATAGGCCATGGATTCTTTCCTCCTTTTACCGACCTCCCTAAAACACATAAACTAGTCTGAAAATGCCTTGAGGGTTGGAAATGCGTCTTTTATCCAGTGCCTGGCACATTGTAGTATCTCAAAAAATATTTGTTGTAAAATGAATTTCTATAGCCGTGGTATTAGTCATCCCGGAGGAGGATAATAACCTTTTTCCCAAAATACATTTTTCTCGCTATCCTGGCTACTTTCGTCTGTCTTTGTTTATAGTTGATCAATATCACTATTAAGGTGCCTCCAGCCTGTTTGTATTCTGGTTTGGAGCCTCGTCTGTTGGACACCCCTACTTACCACGGAGATACCAAACACCCTTTCAAAATCTATTACTGGGTCAAGCCTCAACTCTCCTACTTTAAAAATCATTTCTTCAAGGTTTACTTTGAAGTTTTCTTTCTCTCAATGTCAGCAGGATAGCTGTGAATTTTTTATTTTCAGCAGGCCTGAAAATACTATTTTTTGAGTAATGGTGACCCAGTAAGGGATTTTCACATACACTTTCAAAATCTTTACATTTTTAAAACTCTCTTCCATTAATCTAGCTGGGAAAGAGACTCTTTTTTCTCCGTTTCTGTAATTGGCATCAGTGCCTCCACTAATGCCAGTTTTAAAGCCGAGGTCTGGCCATATAAGAGAGAGAAAACTGAACAGAATTTCATTGCAGGATAAAAAAACCCTGCATTTCCTTTTCCATGTTTTTCCTGCTAAGGATAACCTGCATTGTCAGGTGCCATGGAAGGCATGCTGCCAAGGAATAAGTTTAATGGCATAATTTTAAAATAATACTCTATATGTGTATAAATCCAATTTATACATTAGAGTTTATACATTATCATACACATTGATTAATTTGTTTCCTTTGATATCTCTATGTAGTAAACAAAGGAGGTATTGAGAGACAGGGAAAGGTCAGGCTCTCCCAAGTTTATCAAACCACCGGGTCTTATGTCCAGAAAATGGAAGCTGGTTTGGACCTAGCTTGGAGGGAGTAAAAGTGGGTAAACAAGGACTGGAGGAGGTTGAAAGGATGTAGAATGTTGGGGAGACTGGAAATGTGGCAAAAACTGAGCTGTCTCCAAAATACTTGTTGGGAGAAGCCAAGACCATCCTTGAGAGAAGGGAAATGGAACTAAATGCAAAGATAAAGACAAGAACAGGAAGAGAACACATTTGATATTAAAAATGTAAAGCTACATAAGATATGAATAACAGATAAAAACAATAGAAGGTTATTAGTGCTCAGCCAGTATATTGACCTGGTACCAAGGAGCCACTTTGTTGCCGACAGAAATGCTATAGCTGTAGAAGAGGGGATGCCCAGAAAACTGGAATTTACTTAAAAAAATTGTGTGTTCCTTCTCACATGTTTAAACTTCAATCACCTTCAAAGCACTCTCCCTTTGATGCAATACACCCATCGAGATGTTTTTTCCACTGCTCAAAACAGTTTTTGAACTTGTCAATTTTGATGCCTTTTAGTGCTTCTGCCTTTTTTGGTTTCATGTCTTCTACATCAGCAAAACATTTTCCTTTGAAGACTTTTCATCCAGGGAAACCAAAAAAGTTGCTCAGGGTGAGGTAGGGTGGGCCCCGGAGGTTATGCTGCTTTGGGTTAAAAACTGCTGAATGCAGCGAGGTGTGGGCAGGTATGCTGGTAAATCACCCATCATGAAATGGGCAAATGCAGTGAAAGAGTCTTCAAAAAAATTCCTGAAGCTGAATGCAGCCTCTCACCATAATGCCAGCTGGTACACTGATGCAGATGGTTTCCTAGAACACCCACCTAGTGGGTGAAGCCTGTACTACAAGGAGCCCGCTCTCCAGAAGATAATTCCATTTTCCTTGGGTCCCCCCTTGTATATATTACATGAACACATAGCTCTCCTGTAAATATTTTTCTATTTGTGCAAGTGAAGAAAATCTGTAAGTAATCTCCAGTGAATAACAAATGACACTATTTAACTTATTAAACAAATCTTTGTTAAGGAACTGCCATGAGTAGGAATTGAGTTAGGTACTGTGCTGGCTCAAAGATGAGTTAGAGATGCTCACTTCCCTGGAGAACATACAGTCATAAGGGAGAAAAGTAGAAAACTTCACTTTTATGGTTTTTTTATTAATAAGTACTATTTTAAGCTCTTTATAATAAGTGTTATGTGGGAGGATTTTAGGTCAGTGGACACTATAACTTCTTAAGTTATTAGGGAAGAATATAGAGACTTACAAATGTGGGTAGAATTCCCATAGATGGCAGGGTGTTTCACTCAAATAAATTGCACCAGGAACAGCAAGAAGGGAAAATATCCTTAGGCACCTGGAGAAATAAGCTGAATGTCAGCTGTAACTGGCACAGGTGTGTATTCTATAGTAGCAGGAATTTGTGTATCAACTTCAGTACAGGTCAAGGAGTTTGGCTTTTATTTTGTGGGCATTGGAGAACCATTGAAAGTTGTTGAGTGCAGATTCACTGATAAAAACAGATTAGTCTAGAACATTAAGAGTAGATGGGAGAATTATCAGCTAAGTAGCCATAATAATAGCTCATTCTCTCCCCCCCCCTCCCCCCAGCAAAAGACAAAGAAAATGTAAGGGGGAAAAGGAGGTTTCCAGAAGATAGTTCCCATGCTTTAAGTTGGGGATAATGTAGTTACTTATCTCTGCGGAAGGTCCTATCGTCACACAGTTTGTTGAAATAACAGACGTATATATGGAGGTGCTCCAAGCATCTCTGCAAAAAGCACTTTGGTCATTATAGGTAATGAAGTGTGCGTCTAGGATTCTTTTATAAAGCAGACCTTCCTAAGGGCAAGCTGTGATCTAAGCTGTGAGACCGGCCGCGTACACAGTCCAGAGGTTTCTGACCATAATCCTTATGGAAGTCATTCTTCAGGCTGAAGAGAGCCATTCGTTCTGGAACAAAAAGGAGACTAATAATGTTGAGGTAGTATTTTGAAAGTTTTGGATGTGAATACATAGTTTAGTAAATCTTAGTGTCTAGTGAATAAGGCCAAGAGAATATTGGTTATGAAAGGAAGGGTATTTCTAAATTCTCACTTGTGCATTGAGTAGTATTATGCAGTTTTTGGCTTTGCAGTAGAGTTTTCTCTTTATCTTTCTTCGATGCCCTGTTCTCCAAATAACTCAGAAGGGGGCAATGTTCCTGCTTCACAAAGGGCAAGGGAATGAGCAGGAGGTGCGGTGCAGGTGGAGGGGAGCCATAGGTGCACCCAACTCAGGACAACCCTGCTGGCAACCAGTAGATTGAGCTCCCCCCATTTCTCAGGACCTGATTTTCTTCAGCCAGTTATGCCAATGTATCGAGCAGATAATACCACAAGGAAACACAGCAACGTGGTTCGAACAGCAGATCCATACCAGACCCAGCACAAGGCAGGTCTCCGGTCTCCGGGTAACCCTTGCAAACATGACTTCAATTCCTCCCCCTGTGACCTTCCCTGTGTGACATAAACCCTCCCAAATTCCTCCCAAGACCCCCCCCCAAAGGGCTTTGCTATGAATTACTGTTTATTTAATCTGTACATCTTTTTTTCTCATTGGTGTGCTGGTAGCGTGTAGAGATGCTCCCGTTGCCAGGACTAACGGGAGTGGTTCAGGTGTGCTGTGGCCTTCGCTGAAACCTCTGCCCTGTTTGGCAAAATTACCTCCCAGTTCTTGGCTCCCTTCCCTCCTGCCATCAATGAAACAAAATGTTCCACAATTATGGCTGTTCTTACTTCCTGTTTTGTCTTTGTTTTATGATATCTAGCTTTCCAGTACATATTTGTTAATTATTTTACTTATTCATTTTATTTCTGCTGACCACATATGATCCTTTTTAAGGACTTATATAGTAAATATGCCTTTGAATGTCTCCAGTGATCGATATTTCCTACTACATAGTATCATTTACCAGAAAATCAATATAATTTAAATTTTTTAAATTATAACAATTAATTTTGTTCTTCTTGTAAGTTCATTTTAGACCTGATGACAATTGATATTCTTCTTCTAAAAATGTTACAGTATTTATTTTTTTAATTAGCAGAGTCATAGTTCAAATCCAAGACTGTCTGATTCAATGGCAATGCCCTAATGGTTAAAAAAAATGAGTGCCAAATGCCACCCCTAGTAAAGCACAAGCACCGACACATTGAGAATGTGAGCATTCGTCAACAGTCACAAGCATTTAGACCATAAGGGAAATACAAACAAGAGAGCTGAATCTTTTTGGAAAATAAAATTCATAATCTAATTCAAAGAAGAGTGTAAAAGAAGTGCAAGTAGTATCTTTAGAGGAATCTGAGATGAAGATACACATGTAAATTATAGTATTAAAAAGGAAGGAGATCCAGCTTGTATGGACCTGGAAGACGTTAGGCTGAGCGAAATAGCAGTCCCGAAATGACAAATACTGTATGATTTCATCTAAAAATGGCCAAACTTATAAAGGCAGAAATAGAATGGTGGTTCCCCGTGGCTGGCAGGTCAAGCAGGATCTGTTCAATAAGGTCACAGTTACACGAGGTGAATAAGCTCCAGAGCCGTGCAGGGCAGTGGCGTGCCTGCAGTTAACACTGTGGTGTTGGGCACTTGCAGACGTGTTAAGAGGACAGATCTCACGCTAGGTGTTCTTACCACACACACATGCACAGAGCCAAAGGGACACAAGGGAACACTGGGAGGTGTCGGATATGTTTATTACCCCGATTGTGGTGATGGTATCACGGTGTATGTATGCGCATGTCCAAACTCAACAAATCGTACACGTTCCGTATGTGCCGTTAATTTGCACACAAATAATACCTCAACAGAGCTGAGAAAGAAAAGTATAAGGACATCTACTTTTATAGGATAAACTGCATATTTGTTATGCTAACTAACATCTTAGTTACCAGCAAGTTTTAACAATTCATTCCTCTAAGTGAAGAGAATGTAGCCAATAATATTGTGATAAGTTTGCATGGTGACTACTAGAATTAGTGGAGTGATCACATTGTAGTGGATAAAAATATCAAATCACTATATTGTATACCTGAAGCTATTATAATTTAATGTTGTCTACCAACTATACATAAATTAAAAATTAAATTAAAAGATTTTTTTCTTTAATATAAACAGAACTTAGAAAGTTTCCAACTGCTTGCTCTGATCTGTTAGTACCCTCTCCTGTCTTGATTTTCTGTCTGCCTGCATCTCTGTACCTACCGCACTACTCCCTTCTGCTTCTCTCAGTGAAATGGCACCTAAAGAACAAATCGCTTCTTTTGTCTGCAGCTGACTTGTTCACAGTGGGGCTCTTGATTTGAGCAAGCCTGAAGATGGGAGGCTGCATAAACACTCAGGGAAAGATATGTCACAAAGCATACACTGCTAGCAAAGGATATACTACTTTCAAAGTGCTGTGCCACATTTAAAAGTGTGATTATGCCCTTCTTCTTAATGATTGACATGACATATGTTTACATGTGTTTTCGCTAACTTATGACAGTACACAGCAGTGTGTTGTACATTTGGTGGCAACATCTAAAAATTCATGGGAAAAACATCTGAAGTCATGTGTTATTCCCCATGTGTTCTAAAATGAATAATGCAGTTTGCAAATTTCACAATATTTTTTAATTTTTTACATAATAATTTAATTGTCACTTTCCCTTGCTGGCTGCAGGAGCTTTTTACTCAATCACCATGTTGTTTCGGATTTCCTGTTTTTTCCTCGGTTGCTTCCTTAAGTAGTTGGGTCTTATATTGTGGTGCTGAGCAACAGAGCAGTAATGATAAAAATGTGCTGCGTTAGATGGTTCAGCGTGGTGACCAGTAGGTACATGCGGCCGCTGAGCGCGTGAAGTCTGGCTGGTGCAAATGAGGTACTGAAATTTTAATTTTATTGAATGTTTATTAATTTAAATTTAAATAGTATATGTGGCAAGTAGTGCTATCTGACAAATATATTGTGAACCACATCTGTAATTTAAAATTTTCTAATAACCCCGTTTAAATATGTCTTATTTAACTCAATAAACTCAGCTAGTGTCATTTTAGCCTGGAGTAGTCAAGTTTATCCAAACAGAAAGTAGGATGTTGACTTCCAGGGGCATGTGGGAGGGGGCACAGGTTGAATGGGCCCGAGTTTCAGTTTTACGAGATCTGAGGGTGGACGGTGGTGATGGGCGCACAACAGTATGAATGTACTTGATGCCACTGAACTGGATACTTACAAATGGTTAAGACGGTAAATGCTGTGCTACGTATTATTTTACCAAAATTTTTAATAATTTAAAAATGTTTTAAATTATAATCTTAATAATTACTCAACACAAAATATTGTTAATGCAACATTGTATGTTCATGTTCTTATTTTCTTACTAAATGTTCAGAATCTGATGTGTGTTTTACACGTACAGCCTATCAGAACAGCCATTTTCCACTCATTTAATAGCTGCATGTGGCTAGTGGCCAATATTGGAGAGAAGTGGTGTAGAGAAAGAAAAGAATCAAAATGTTATTATCTTTCTCTTCTCTTCCTAAACTCCAACTGGGACCCAGGAATTTTTTGACGGGTATAATTGTTTATCCTCCATAAAAGGAGGTGCGAAGTAAGCACGGTTAATTAGATCGAATGTTACTTCCAGAAGGGTGACTGATACATACGTTATTTTTCCTTATTTAAATGATACTTAAATGATCTCTTTTGTATTTTATGTATACCTTTACTGCACTGGAGTTCTTCACACCACCTCATAGTCCTAAAAACATCTTAGTGCAACTATGCATCTTAAACTCAGTAGCAATTTAGAACTAAGGAAACATGGTATTAATCATCCTAGTTAACAGGCACCCAGATATCTTACATAATTCTCTAAACAATCCTATTGTTAGGCTTTCTTAGCCCCATATTATGGTTAGAAAATTGAGAATGAGAGCATAAGTAAATTTCTCAAGTCATTGAGCTAAAAATATATTAGGTATTAAAACTCAGGTATATGCCAATTTAAAACCGGAAAGAAGCAAAACTTGACTGCTATTTTTAAATCTGTAATTTAGTGATTTGCCATTGCTAAGGGAAAGTCTTCACATTGGGTGACGATACCAAAAGGACTGCTACTTCTTTCATTTGCTGTAGAGATTGAGGTAATCATCAGTTTCCAGAAATAGAACTTGAACTTAAACTTTTCTTTGTCTTTCTTACACTGTGCACTCTGCAGAAGTGATTTCAGAATGGTGTTTGTGCATATATTGCTTAGGAAATACCATGAGTAAAATGTTCAAATAAAATAATTATGTAGGTTCTGAAGCACTTGTGTTACTGGGAAAGTTACCACCAACCAATTAATATGCTGATCCCTAAAGAGAATCTAAAGTTTAAAACTACCAGAGAGATATGTACTGTTTAGAATTTAAATATGTTGACTAACTTCCATATGTTTATGTTAATTTAAATATGCATGCTAAAATGCATTAGGTTACATTTAAAGGAATGATGTATCTTTTATAACATCTAAACCACAGCTAACATTAGATTAAAAAATAAAGGAAAATACTTAAAATACTTGAAAGAAAATAAAGCATACTTTATAGCAGGTTATAAGTAAGGAAAAGCATAAAAATGCATGGTATATACAAAGCACTAAATTAAAATGATAGAAATAAATCTAAAAATATCAATTTCACAGTGTCTTTTAACTCACCAGTTAAAATGCAGATATTCTTAGTGGATAATTATGTACACATACATATATAAAATTCTGCTATATGCTGCTCATAATAGAAACACATAAAGCATAAGAACACAGAAAAGGTGAAAGTAAAAGGACAAAGAATATATTCCAGGCAAATAGTTAATAAAAGGTGAAGTCTAGTAGAGGCAAATTAATGTCAGACAAATAGAGTTTAAGGCAAAAAAATGTGTTAGGATAAGAAGTTTTTGTAAATAATAACTAAATGAGGGTGGGTAGAACAATAATACTTTCTAAAAGTGTTATTGGAGTTAAAGAGGAACACCACGTATTGTTAAAAAGAAGCACCTCTAAGGAGATATAAGAAGTATGATCTTATATGCACCTAACAACAAGACTTTCAACTGTATAAAACAATGGCTGACTGAATGAAAGAAAGAAATCCTCATTAATAGTGAAAGATTTTAACCTTTTTCCTATAGAAATCAATAGAGGATGCAGACAAAAAAATATTAAATATGTAGACAGTTTGGATAACATAATTAGTATGCTGATTTATTATACATTTAGTAGGTTTAAAGAGCTAAGTGTATAAAACAAAACTTTATAATAGAAGAAAATACAAGAGAATTATGGTTATGAAGTTGGGCACATAAAGCATTTTAAAAAATGTGTTCCCACAAAATAGAAGTTAGATGAGAAAGACTGATAACTTGACCAAATCAAAATGTGAAATTTCTATAAAGTAAACCATGATATAATAAAATATAAAGGTTGAAAAATACTGGGAGAATATATTTGCAATGTATAAAACATGCAAAGAACTAGAAGTAACAAAAGCATATAAACACCAAAAATGACTAAGGAAAAGACAAATAACCAGAAAGGAAAATAGACAAAATTTGCAGAAGACACTGAAATAGATAAAATGGTCAAAATTCACAGAAGTTACCCAAATGGACAATTGATGTATATAAATTATCAAAAGCTAGCACGTATAGAAGTGAAATTGAAACAATGCCGTCACTAGGATAGCCACGTTAGCCTGGCAAAGTTCTATGAATGTGGTGATACCAATTGTTACCATGGGTGAACAGAAGAAGGGGATATTTAGCATGGCTGCTAGGAATTCACATCAGTTTAGCAAAACAAAGATGAACGAGTTCTCACTCTATCCCAGTAATTCCTTTTCTAGTTATACATCTTAGAGCAGCAGTTTTCTAAGTGTAGTCCACAAATCCCCAGGGGACCCTGAGATCTTTTCAGGGTGTCTGCAAGTTAAAATTACTTTTATAATAGTAATAAAACCTCTTTTGTCTTTTTGTCTGCGTTGGTTTTTATGCTGATGGCATAAAAGCTATGAAGCACATATCAAAGCCAAAGCATCAAAATCTAACGTAGCTACTTTTTCTTCGCTGCCAGGCACTTTCATTAAAAAAATAAATAAGAAGTTTTACTAAAGAATGCCCTTGATAAACCAGTGAAAAGTATTAAATTTCTTAAGTCTTCACTCTTGAGTGCACATCATTTTAATGTTCTGTGTGATGAAATTGCAATTAAGCATGAAGTGTTTCTGCTGCACAGGGAAGAACACAAGACACTTGCGTGGCTCAGTTATGAGCTGAAATAGCCGGTTTTGTTAACGGAGCACCATTTTTAGTTGAGGGTTGGGATGGTATCCAAGAAGAACATCTACAGTAGATTTAAAAGACTGCGGAAATATGTTTCTGTTTCCAACAACAAAACATCCGTGTGACGTGGGACTTCTTTCTATCAAAGCTATATATCACTACAGGGTTCTATTAAGCTAGACATTAATTTTGGAATGACATTGCTTTCTCTTGGGCTATTTTTGTGTAAATGTAGTTATTTTAATAAAATGTTACTTATGTTAAGATATAATGGATTTATTATTTGAAGTAGTTTAATATTCTTTCAATTTCTGTTTTAAAGTCTAATACAGTAAACATTGATAAATACAATTCATATAAACAAGTGCTCTTTGACAGTCTCAATGATGTTTAAGAGAGTAAAGGAGTCCTGGACCAAAAAGCTTGTGAATTATAGTCTTAGATACTGACACATGTCAAAGGATGTTTATTATGATACTGTTATAGTGAAAATCAAGAACAATTCAAACAGCCCATAGTAAGAGAATAGATAAATTACTTGTGGTACAAATGATAGAATACTGTAGTGATTTTCATGTATAGGCCATTTTTTGTTACCCTTACAACTAAAATTACGTATTTGGTATTACCCTGGCTGGTGTGGCTCAGTGGATTGAATGCTGGCCTGCAAACCAAAGGGTTGCTGGTTCAATTCCCAGTCAGGGCACATGCCTGGGTTGCAGGCCAGGTCCCCAGTTGGGGGGTGCATGAGAAGCAACCACACATTGATGCTTCTCTCCCTGTTTCTCCCTCCTTTCCTCTCTCTCTAAAATTAAATAAATAAATAAATACATACATACGTACATAAATCTTTACAAAATAAATTGTATATTAGGTATTAATATATTGTATGAAAACTAGGATAACAGTCTACGTATACTAATCAACAAGTATTTACTGAATATTTCTCAGATGTCAGTATCATGGTAGACATTTCTTAGGATAAAATATGATTATTATCTTGAAGAATCCAATTATCTACCAAAGAAATGATAATGACTATGTGAGAAATAATTAAGCTCTAAACTATAAAATACTAAAAATAAATTCAATGGGAGTTCAGAGAAGAAAGGTCATTGGTCACAGGCTGTAGTGCAAAGTCTTCGTGAAACCATTGTAATAAAGTTGAAGAATAAAGAAAATTGAACACAACTTAGAAACTTGTAGATGCATTGCCTAATTTGACAGTTTAATTTTTAAAAAATTATTTTTCTAATGCAGACTATATTTAAGGCATTGGAATGATAAAAGATGAAGTTCTAGGCCCTACCCTTAAGTATATAACACAAATATTATTTTGTGGGTTTGTATAAAGTGTTACAGACAAGTGTAATAAGAATTACGCCTGTCTGCAGGAAATCAAAGACAAATTTTAAAAATCCAGAGGGCCGATGGCTTTCAAGCTAATCCTAAAGGATAAGGTAGTAGCAGTTGGTTGTACTATACTCACATTTACAGAACTGGGTGGACCCAACCCTCATGGGCATTGGTAAAGGCACACCAACAAGATAGCTCTCATTTCTCAAAGCAGAAGAGCAAGCTTTTTCCTTTCTGATCTATACAGTCTATTTTTCAGTAGACATAAGGCAATGTGGATGGGCAGCTACAGGATTTATTGCCTATACTAACCTGAGAAGAACCAGAGGGAGAATACAAATGTCTTAACTACTCAAGGAAGTCTTGGGTTTACGTATTAAAGTTAGAAATGTAGGAACATGCATCTTTTATGTTGTTTGCTCTCTTTGCTCCATAGATTCCCATGTATATCTTCGTTCAGTCAGAACTAGAGTATCACAAATACTGTTAGTGTTCCGCTTCTTCAAGTTCTTCATATTTTTAGGTCTTTGTATGTAGGAGGGATTTGGTGTCCCAGACAATCGTATTTGGCGCCTGCATAACCCTTCTTTGAATGGTAGCACTTAATTATCTTAAAGCTCATTGGTTTCCTTCCAAGTAAACGGCAAACCATATTGTTAATCTTGTAAATGCCAGTTGGGTTTAAGCTGACTTGACTTTTTTTTCACTGTCCTTGTACTTTGGGTTCAGCTTATTTGCCAAGGCTGATTTTTTCTGTGCTTATGTCTATTTCTAATGCACTATTAGGACACTTTTTAAAAATGTTTACATCCCATCAGCAATTCTTCAGGAACAGAGGTTTGCAGAATAGCAGTCCAGGTGCAAAAGTAAGCAGATGCACTGGGCTTGTCCACAGAACATGAGGTTTACAGAGTGGGTAGGACAGAAGCCAGTTAGGAACTGAAGATCAAGGTGGAAAAGTGGCTGATGGTCAGGCTGTACATAAAACCAAATATTCTGTGGAATAAGTGGAATAGTGACTGATGTATGAATATAAGATCACTCCGTTAGCAGAATAGAGGATAATTAGAAGGAGGCAAATGGCAATCGTGTTAGGGACACCAGTGTTAATTAGATTATTAATATAATCACTGGGGATTCATCCATCTCTAGTTATATTCTATTGTGGTAGGGACTTTTTTTAAGTTACTAAAATTGTCCAGAAAAGAAAATGGTACAGGAAAAGAAGGAAATGGTGGTCTAATTTTATTTTATTATTATTTTTTTAAATCTTCACTTGAGGACATTTTTTCATTGCTTTTAGAGAGATTGGAATGGAGGTGGGGGAGAGAGAGAGAGACAGAGGGAAACATCAATATGAGAGAGAAACATTTATTGGTTGCCTTCTTGTACATTTCCTAACTGGGGTACACGGCCTGACCAGGGATCAAACCTGCAACCTGGGTTTGTGTCCTGACCTGGAATTGAACCTGCAACCTTTCAGTCTATAGGACGACCCTCCAACCAACTGAGCCACACCAACCAGGGCAAATGTTGGTCTAATTTTAAATAATCATCATTTATTCTTTATAATCATTGACATGACTAACTGAAATTATATATTTGTCATTAAAGTTAAAAATAAAGGTTGCATTCTTTATACATTTTACTAGAATTAAAATGTCAACATGAAAAAATATTTTTACTGACAAAAAAATATTTATATATTACTGACATACAATCTAAAGATTGTAGCCTAGCTTTTAAAGCTCTTATACTGATATTTTTCTCCATGAATATTGGTACCTTTCATCCCCCCAAAATGAAACCATCAGAAAACCAATTACTAAACTTTTACAGAAATTGAAATATATTCTATTAGTTTTTGCTTTTTTTTTGTTTATCATCTTCCTTTCTAGCTACAGCACTTTTTACTTCTCTTACAACTTTTTTTGAGAAACCTAAATAACTTTGAAGAATAGTAGATTAAGTGGTGCCCCTACTCTTCCTAATATATTGGCAATAATGGTGTTCACGTTGGCTGTGGTCATCTTTACCTGCATCTCATCACAGATCGTACTATTGCTGTTTTCTAGGTCACATTCTCATTATAACACCTTTTCTGTTCTGAATATATGAATATTATACCTGTAACTACAAGAACTTCAAGAAGAGTGTAAGTTATACCTCAAAAGTGAAAACTAAAAAATATAAACATGATAAACAAGGTACTGCTTATTCCTAGAATTTACAAATCCACAAATTGAGGTTCATAAAATGATTGTTTATTAAGGGAAATGCAAAAAAATACTTAAAATCCAGTTGAGTGATAAAGACCCTCATTTAATAACACACAGAGCCATGTATCTCACTCCGAATTGCTTTCTACTTACATTTTAATAAATGGTTCTATCCAAAATACAGCTGCTTTGCTCAGGAAGAAAGAAAATTATAGAGTGTGCTATTGTTTAATATATTGAGAAAGTGATCTCACAAGTGACTAGAGGAAAATGATTATTCGATAAACCATATCTGAAAAATTTTCATGTATTTAGGAAAAAAGAACTATCTAAATATATACCTTACATACATAAAGAGTTACAGGTAGTTTGGAGAGTAAAAGGGAAAAGAAACCTCTCAAAACTATTTTAAAAATACTAAAATGAAAAGGCAGTTAATTCTTCTTATAGCTCTGGAAACACGGAGAACTTTCCAAGTTTAGAATTAACAAAGGTCATCCTGAAAGGAAGTGTTGGCAGATTTAACTGTGCAATTAATAGCTTCAATTTGCTATCAAAAATAAAACAAAATAAAAAAAAACCCTTACACCTAGCCACAGCATCATTTTTAGCAGGTGAAATATAAAAATAAGCCTAGCCCTGGCCGGTGTAGCTCAGTGATTGAGTGTCAACCTGCGAACCGAAGTGTGACTGGTTCGATTCCCAGTCAGGGCACGTGCTGGGTTACAAGCCAGGTCCCCAGTGCGGAGCGCGTGACAGGCAACCACACATTGATGTTTCTCTCCTTTCTCCCCTCTCCTCTCTCTAAAAATAAATAAAAAATTTAAAAAATAAACAAATAAAATAAAAATAAACCTAAATAGCCAATTACAGAATGAGGATTAAAGAAATTATTATACACCGATTAAATGAAATATGACAGAAATAAGTAATAATTAGAAAGAATTTATAATGACCCATAAAGGCTGTATATTTTTTAATATGAAAAATAAAGCTTGATTTAAAAAAACTGTATACACCAAATGAATACAAATATGTAAAATTACTTCTGATAAAATTTTTAACTTAAAAAAGTTTTAAATATTCCTGTTACACAAAAACATTTTAGCATTTACATCTTTTTTTTCCAAGTCCGATCTAGGGGGCAATCTCATCAAAGTCTTTTTGTTGTTGTTTAGGTTACCTTTCCTATTTTTGTTTGTTTTAATGAAATCATCCACATTTTTAAATTTGAAATTTGAAACTAAACTTTCTAAATCAGGTCTTAGGAACAAAATGGTAAATGACTGGCATGGTTTAAAGTTCAGGAAACAAATTCTTGATCCTAGACTCTTAGCTTTAGGTCTGGGGTAAAAGCACTTTGCATTTATTTGCCATGCCCTGTTATACCTTCGTTTGAACTCAGCACCCGGATCAGGAGCTAAAGCAAGTGCTCCTGGGTTCTACCACTCTCCTGTAACAAGGCATGATTCTCAGGAGGACAGGTGCTGACCCAGGAGACCCAGGAGCCCCCACTCCAGGGAGACCTCAGCACCAGGGAGCAGAAATCACTAACTCTACGGATGCCGTGAGCACCGAAAGCTTCCTAGTCCTATGGAGCAGTGCTTTTCCCCTCAAACAGATTTCATCAGTAAGGTTGGCCACTTAAAAGAAATACACATGAAATAGAAAAGGACATTCCAGGCAATAATAACAACACATCATGGAAAATTGCACAAAAATAGTATATATTTCTTCTTAATTTTGTACTTATATCTAATTTTAAGTAATTGCCTCTTTGTCTAGTTGGGCCTTATTCCATCTGTGCTTGTTTGTAATCATATGTAACTGTTTTCTGGGATTTTGGGTTTCTGGATTTCGGCCCTAACCCAGTAAACCTTGCTCCCTCCTCTGTCAAATTCTAACTCCATATGCATCCATTGACTTCCTCTTGTCCAATTTTATATTTGCTCTTTCTGTTTTGCTCCCTGATGTCATAACCAGGACTCTCTTAGTCAAATCGTGGACAGCTAAGACGGGCAACTTCCACAGTACCCACGGAGGACAACACAGGGCTGAGGATTCATCTAAAATGTTCCACTTTTTTTCTGTTTTTTCTTCCCCATCATATCACAACTTCCTTGCTTTTTCACATTCTCTCAGGCATTTTACTATTTCCTGGGATTCTTTAGTATTTAACATAAGCCAAAAAATAAGAATTTTTTTTCTTTTCACAACCTCCTACATGTTAATTTGCAGAATGTTGCCACCTTAATTTTTCAATATTTTGGGACCATAATGGGTGAAATCCAAATAATTTGAATTATTTGAATTTGAATCCAAATTTGAAGTAAGAGAATTATTTTCTTAAGGCAATTATTTGGACTTGTATTTTCACCTACCTGCCTGCCTACATACACACACACACACACTTTCTATTCTCCTCCCTCCTCTTTGCTGAGCTTCTCCTTACCAGGCCTTGCCTCTCTTCTTATTAAGATGTTTCTAACTCTATTGCGCAGTCATGTGATAGCAGGATGTAGAAGTAATCCAAGTGTCCATGAAGGACATGAACAAACAAAATGTGGTATATACAGGTGACAGACTATTATTCAGACTTAAAAAGAAGGAAATCCTGTCACGTGCTACAGTAAGGATGAAACTTGAGGACACTGTGCTAAGTGAGAAAAAAGGCAGGCACAAAAGAAAGTAGTGTATGATTCCACTTGCACACAGCACCTACAGTAGTGAAATTCATAGGAATAGCAGGTGTAACAGTGGTTGTCAGGGCCTGGTGGGGTGGGTTGGGGTGGAGAGGGGGTTGGGAAAAAGGGAGTTGTTTAGTGGATGTAGAGTTTGAGATTTGATTGATAAAGAGGTTCTAGAAAGTTTTTCACAACCATGTGAATATACTTTAACTCTTGAACAGTACAGTTAAAAATAGGTAAGTGGGTGCTAGAGACTGAATGTGTCCCTTGAAAATTCATGGGCTGAAAACATAACCCCCACTGTGATAGTATGAGGAGGTGGGCCTTTGGAAGGTGAGCAGGTCGTGAGGGTGGAGACCCCAAGAATGGGATTAGTGTCCCTGTAAAAGGACCCCTTCTGCCAGGTGAACACACAGCAAGAAGTAGGCAGGCTGTGCGCATCTTGGAAGAGGTCCCTCACCAGGAAGTCTCCAAAACTGTGAGAAATAAATTTCTGTTGTTTAGAAGCCATTCAGTCTATGTATTTTTGTTATAGCATCTTGAAAGAACTAAGACAAATGGTAAATTTTATTATGTATATTTTACACATTAAAAAATAAAAAAGAGAAAAGATATTTCTGATCCTTGGCACAGATGTGCTGGCTTGCATGTCACTTCCCATTTGAGCCTGATAATTGGGTAGTTTAGTTGTGACAGGTGACAAATTGCCACATAGCTAACAGGTAGCCTTTGCTTTAAATAGGAGCTTTTCCACCTCTCTCTCCCACCAGTGCCTTGGTCACCATTAGAGCACTTAGCTGTTGTGTTTGTAACTATCTGTCACCCCTGTCTGTGGCCTCCTGGCAGCCTGGGGCTGTGCTTTATTCAATTTTGTATCCCAGAAGACTGAGCACATAGCAGGTGCTCTATAAACATTTGAATGACTTTGCATAATGGTGTGAGCACTGGCTTCAGCACCAGGGGACCTGGGTTCTAGTCCCATTTCCACCGCTCTCTGCCCTCTTGGACATGGGTATATTGATCTGTAAAGAGGAAAGTTTGTACGATATTCTCTAAACTCTACTCTAGCTTTCAATTTCTCTTCTTGAATATGAGTGGTTCTAAAAGAACCTTATGAAAGGCCAAATGATGACCCAGCCACAAATTTGCATACTTCCCTTTGGAATCTAAGCCTAGAGGACCTGGAGTACTTTTGGGGCAGTAATAAAATTCTTAGATGGACAATAAAACAAAATGGAAGGGAGGACTAACACATTTTCTAATTACTGTGCTGTGTGAATTATTTTGGGGGAAATGATGATCTCCTCCAGGTACCTAAGAAAACAATTACATTATATTCTACAAAACTCCTGTGGCCTTCTTGAGGAAAATAATTTCTTCATTTCTTAACTTTTCAGTAGCAGATGACTTTTGAGATAAACTGAAAAGACAAGACGATGTTGTTATGAAAAATTATTTTCTTTATTTCTTCCCAAGAAAGGACTGCTGGATATAGCATGATGTTAAGTTTGCAAGCCAGGGGGCCTCATGACGTGAAACAATTATATTAATTACTTTTCCTAAAAGTATATCTAGGACTTTACACCACATTCTAGAAACGCAGTTAAGTACTTTCTCCTCTAAAAAACAAGTGGAATGCATAGATGTTTGCTGAGATTGCCAGTCCCTTGAATCTCCAGGGTGTTTGAAAACGTCTGAAATCTCCTTAAAGAGCATATTAACATGTATCCAAAAAGTTAGACTGTAATACTATTTAACTGCTCGATTTTTCCATTATGGGTCTGTCAGCAGGAATATGTTGCCCTATAGTACATGACAAGTGAAAACGCTGGTAACATTGTTTTTCATAGAAAGAAAAAATACCAAAGAAGCAATTTCTTAGCTAAAATGTCACCTGTTAGATGTATAGGGCTCACTGTATTTTGTTGCCCTGGTAACGGATGGTGTAAAATGACTCCTTTGCACTGCTCCATCAGAGTGATTGCATCCTGTTTTTTCTATCATTTTACAAGAGGCTGTTTTCATTCTCCCTTCCTGACCATATTAAGTGTAAAGAGATTGAATTACTGTGCTGTACCCTCTCCATCCGATGTGGATTTAAGAGTTGATATTGATGTACTAAGAACTGTGTGCTTCTTCAAGAAAAAAAAAGCTACAAATTATAATGAATTTGACTTTTATGTATCGACCATTCAAGAGTTGAAGTAGGGTTTCTATACCCAAGGGATAGACATGGCCTGATCAGCATTTTTCACTTGAACGAATCCAATTGATAAAGCAATATACTCAGTGTCACTTTGCTTGATCTCCAGGTTTAACAGTAGTCATGTTCAAAGTAGATACATTACTCTATAAATTTTACCAATAAAAAAAAACTGTGCTAGCCATAGCTTTCTATGGCTGCACTCAATCCAACTTTCAACTGAGCAGGACAAAAAGGAGACCCACTCCAAAACCACACTGAGGCCGAGCAAGCATGGGCTGTGTGTCCGCCAGGTGTGTATTCACGACCATAGGGAGCCAGACACTACTGCCGTGCCCCAAACCCCCGAGTCAGAAAGTACTTCCTGAGAAAACCAGCTTCTTGCTCTGTCTTCAATGGAAAATTATTCTCCAAAGTGACATGCTGCTTTATAATTATCCAACCATTTCACTCTGTCACTACAAACAGCTTAATGCCTCAAAAACCATTTGGCTGAAGATTTCATTTATCCCAGATTGGAAATGAGAGAGTGATTTCCTTAAAGCAAGGGTTTTTGTTAATGTACTTTGTGTAATTTGAGTTTTGACCATTGCTACATAATACTTATCATTGTGCTACATGTTTTTCCCCTTTTAGAACTTAGAAGTACATAGACAAATGAATGACAGCATGAGGAAAAACAAAGGAAGGACATTTCAAAAGAATGGGGAGCTCTGTCCCCTGCCCTACTCTGGGGCAGGGGCAGGAACGATGCAGTTATCTACCTTATTTACCTAAAACTGAGTCATAGGAAAAAGACCTCTAGTTAATTGCATTTCTTCAATGGCAATTCTCTTTCAGAATTTTATATCAAACACTGTTTTGAAGTCCTACTGCTTGATCATAATTTGGAGAAGCAAGAGATTCTGCCGGCACTGCCAATTTAGATAACTATGTGTTTAGACTTCTTAAGTGACTTCAACCATGGTGATAAATGATCATTTCCCTTCTTAGGGAAAACATTGCAAACATTTAAATAGCTAACTAATGACCTTTTTATTGTTTGATTATTCTTAATATGTGTACAACAGGAAACTGTGGTATTGATTTGCTCTTCTATTCTTTTCTGGTAAAAAGTTCATCAATCAGTTTCTGTGTATCTTCCATGTCTCTGTCTCTCTGGTTCTCTCCTCTCTCCTCTCCTTTCCCCTCCCTTCCCCTCCCTTCTGCTCCCCTCCCTTCCCCTCCCCTCCCCTCCTCTCCCTTCCTCTCTCCTCCTCTCCTTTCCTCTCCTCTCTGTCTCTCCCTTCCTATCTCCTTCTTTCTCTCTGTCCTCCACTGTCTTCTACCTCCTGCTGCTTTTCTTGACCCAGTTTTCTAAATTGTCCACATCTCAGAAATTCACTAATGTAAGGGGTCCCGGTCCCAAAAGCTTCTCAAAAGAAAAAATAATCCAGCTCAGCTTTTACACATATTCATTGATTTGGTCCTTGTCACTACAATTATATGTTTTCTGTCCTTGTGAATTTTTCCTGTGGAGTTATCACCCTTAAAGCGGCAGTTTTCTCTGTGTGGTCCCTGGGCCAGTAGCATCAGCGTTGCCTGGGAAGTAGTTATAGAAATGCAAATTATCAGGCCCACCCCAGGGCTATAGAACCAGAACCTCAGAAATGGGGGCCCAGCAACTCTGCTTTCCCAGGTCCTCCAGGTGAGTCTGATGACTGCTATTTGAGGACCACTAGTTCTGAACCTCAATTTGTTCCATTCTGGTGATCAAATATCACAGCCACAATCTTGAGGGAAAGGAACTGATTTCAAATGATACAACAATATGACAAGCCCTGGCCCAAGAGTTTATTCAGTTTCATCGTATGACTCTTACAAAGTTTGGAGAGACCACCTTAAAGTATCTTTAAGAAAGACCAACCAAGCAAGCCATAAGTGTAAGAGGGATTGAGGAGAAAATACTAGTGGAACCAGTTTTGAGACTGAAGCTCCACTCAGGGCTTGCTGCTCACTCTCTATGTTCTTCATGCAGCCTCTGTCTCCTCATTTGCAAAGGGACATAAGACCATCTAAGTCAGGGGTATCAAACTCATTTTCACAGGGGGCCACATCAGCCTTGTGGTTGCCTTCAAAGGGCCGAAATAATTTTAGGACTGTATAAATGTAACTACTCCTTAACTGTTAAGGAGTTGAGATTACATTCAAACCTTTGAAGGCGATGGTGAGGCTGATGTGGCCCCTGGTGACAATGAGTTTGACACCCCTGCTCTAACTCATGGGAGTCATCATATGAGACCAGATGAAAGCTGAGGATATGCTTTTCAAATTATAAAGATCTACACAAATACAAGAAGATATAATTAATATTATAATCACTTTTTATCTTTAAGACAGCTTTAGAGTAATCACAAAGGACTTAGATAATGAACTTCTGCTGACACTAAATGTCTTTTCCTTCTCTGTGTGCTCCTGGAGAAATCAGGGATTTTTTGGTAAAGAATTTTTCCCTCTTTCTCTCTTTTTTTCCTTTCTTTCTCTGTTTGGACTCTGGACTCCCTGTTTAAATAACCTGGCACAAAATGCCACCTGCTTGGAAGGTGGTGTGAGAGAGCAGCTCTCATTTTGTGCTCAATCACAGAACCAGCCCTTCACCTATATTTTAAGAAAGATAAGAGAGCTGCCAGGCATAAGGGTCTTACAAATATATTTCCTTTGCAAGATTCCAAGACATGGAGAAACTGACAACCATAGATAGTCCTTTCTGGAATGTGTTGTATCTTCCTGGACCGGGGTAATCAAGGGAGAAGTTTCAGGGTAATTAGGACAGTGAGATTACAAAAAAACTATACATATACACATCAGAGACTGAAGTACTTAGAGGAAGCCTGTCCACTAGAAAAGAATGCAAGCCACATATGTCATGTAAGTTTTTTTTCTCAGAGCCACATTAAAAAGTTTTTAAAAACAGGGAAAATTAATTTTAGGTATATATTTTATTTAATGCAATGCATCCAAACTATTAAATTTTTACATGAATCAAAGACAACACTGATGCAATAGCTTACACTCTCTTTGTCATGTTGAATCTTTGCATGCCGCGTGTATTTTATGCTGGTGAGCACGTCTCGGTTTGGACTAGCCACATTGTAGGTGTTCAGGAGCCGCCTGTGGTGAGTGTGGCTGTGGTATTGGACAGCAGAGGGTTAGAGAATCTTAGTTTTAAAATGCACATTGGGAAACCATCGAAGGTCTCCCTGAAAACTTCAGACTCCTTCAGAGTGTGCTGAGCAGCCACTTCTTTGAGTGTGCCCTTCTCTTCTTTCTCACATTGTTCTGTTGTTCTTATCCTCTTCCTCTGTCCCCTTCCTCCTCCCCCCCCTCTCTCTCACACACACACACACACACACACAGGGTATCCATAAGGCCAGGCCCAATCATCTGGCCAAATATTTCCGTCCCCCACTGAGATGCTGTTGCTTTTATCTGTCTCAGTGGAGCAAGGCCTTTATCCTTCTCAACACGAAAGGAAGGCGGAAGGCCCGATGCAGGCTTGCACCGTCCAGCCTTCTGCCTGCCCACCGGTGCGGTCGCTGTTCTCTTCAAGGTCGAACGTTGCCTTTTGACAGGCGTGAAGTTGTTTCTATTCACCATTTCCTGATTTGTTAAGGTGAAAGAGGAAGACAGAGAAGAAAAATGAGAAAAAGGGGTTTTAAGGAATAATTAGGCTGTCTTCCTACGTCATCACTGACCTTTGGAGGAGCGGAAAACGCTGCTAAGAGGGGCAATCTTATTTTTTCAGCTTCCTAAACATAAATCATGTTTTGAAAAAAATAAAATTTTCTAGGGAGACATGGTAAAATTAAAAGCTGATTACAACCAAATCATCTTAGAACCACTCGAAATGTTATAAACCCTTAAAAATTATTATGTGTTAATATTTCTAGAGAATATGTAAAAATACCTAAGCTGCCTACATGATTTTTTTTTTTTTTTAGAATAGCTGGCTTTTGATTAGTGGAGTCTCTTTGGGAACAGATAATACCCATCTTGGGTAAACTCCACATCACCATTACATCCTAATGCTTCTTCACCCTAACCCCACATCCGGTGAACATCTTCCTGAAGCCCCGACAGGTTGCCCTGCTGGTTGCGTGTTCTGCCACCCTCATCCGCAGGCACACACGTGGAGCTCCGCATGGGGACAGTGCTGGCTCAATTAGCCCCGTTGATTTGATACAACTGGATACAATTTTATGGTGCGCTGTGATTGTAAATATGCCTCCTCTCACTTACGGCCTGGGAAGGCTGCAGGGCCATTGCATCTTCATTGGGTAATTTCTTTTCAGATCTCCAAAGGCAGGGTGGCTGCATCAAAGGCACCTCAGAGCAGGGCTTCTAGTGCCAGCTGGTATTAAAATGTTGGCAATGCCAAGAGGACCCAGAATATTATTCATGGGCTGAATCTTTTAAGGTTTCAAAATAATTTTACTTGTTTTAAAACAGAGATTTGGGTCTCTCATGCCAACCTGTCTGAAAAGAAAAATACTTGGTTTAAAAGATCTTTTTTGCTCCCATTTTTCTCTTAGTTTTTTTTCCCAATTTCTTGCACACTGTACTTTTGGAGGTTTCAGTAAATTTCAAAACCATGTGTGTATATACCGCAGGAATTTGTTGTAGTTCATTTGCAATTTGCAAAGTGGGTTTGGGTAGAGATGGAAGCGTAGACCCACACAGACACACACAGCCTAAAGCTCAAAGGGAAGGGGGTGCTTCTTTCAGAACATAAATTGCACCAGTTAATTGTGCAACATTGCCGCCACTTTGCAGAGGACTGGCGCAAGCATGCAAAGCAAGGTAGGTTTCATTTGGAATAAAAGCTGTAATGAAAAATGCAAAAACAGTAATCTTTGCCAAAGCATTATGAACCACACCAAGACAGAAGGAAGGGAATAAAGGGATGGCTGCAGGAAGGAGAGGAAGGTAGATGGAGGTAAGAAATAGCAGTGTCCCCTTCTTACCACTACAGAACCTGTGCGTCATGTCGCTGAGCTCTGAGGAGCAGTAGCAAACAGCACTGACTGAAATATCCTTGAATGAAGCTTTAATGACATTCCTCTTTTCCCTCTGTGTCTGGTACGCTAGACCGTCATCAGAAATGTGTCCCATCGGGCACAGTACACTTTCTAAAGGTAGGAAGACCCTTGCATGTGATCCCAAGACCAAAAACTTTCAGTGTGCGAGGCATGTACCAGGTGTCACTCAGAGTCCCGTGCTCAGCAGGGCTCCACACTCAATTAAATGTTCTGATGTCACCATCCTGGTATTTAAAGTCTTAATACATTTTTTTAAAAGGGCTACAAATTTTTATTTTACACTGGACCCTGCAGATTATGTAGCCAGGCCTGGATGGACAAAATATAGCTATCTAGTCAGAGAGTGTCCGAATGACACAGCTCCCCTGACCAGGTAGTCCGCAGGGAAAATGAAAACAGGAAATAGAACACGGACACATTGGATGAGGATAACCCTGCCCCTCTGCTAGCTGGTTTCCCAAAGAACTGGGGGAATGTCAAAAAGCAGTCAGCAGCCCTGATTGGTATCCAAGACTCTTCAGGGCTGTTCTTGATTCCTCGAATGATTGGCTTGAGTTACAGAGCGCCCCATGTCACGTCACATCAAACATGACTTGATGTGACAAGACATAACTCGAGCTGATGAAAATCAGAAGGAGAATTGGAGGAAAGCGTGTTTTTGTTTAAAATGCCAAGGAAGATGTGAGACAAACCTAGGAGAGCACAGGTGACCGTAATAAAATAATGCCGCTAAATTATAAATGATAGTCTGTGCATCTCTGGCCCTTTTCGTCCGCGGCTGTCAAGGCGCCATAGACTCGGTTTAGCCTTGTTCTGATTTCCTTGTGATTCTCACTGCGACGTGGTTCCGTGTGAGAAGGTCATGGGCATGTCTCCCTCATTCAAAGGTGAGATGGGTCCGACCCTGGTAGGTAGCCGTTTAAAAGAAACAGTGCACAGAAGCCTCAAAAAGAACGTTAAGGAGATTGTTGTCCAAGGCTAACACATGCAGATGACCACAGATGGTCCTCTTATGGTAAGTGAAGGACAAAATTAAGTTCTTTTTTGAAAATGGTTGCTACTGGTGACTTGGAGCAAGGAGCAGAGCAGGACTCCAGGAGGGGAAGATCATGTGCCGGGACCATGCTACCTCATGACCCTGCAGCTCGGAGTTCCGGTGTCCTCGCGTGATCGTGTCAAGGGGAAAATGGTGTGGAGGATGGCCCATTTTTCCAAGAACCTCTCAGTGCTCCTCAGAAGTCCATCGCCAGCACCTGCAAGCTCAGGCTTCAGTTTCCTCTCAATCGGGCCTAAGTCAGTCGGTGATGCTCAGTCCCATTACAAACTCTCCAAAGGGGAAGATTTGAGTGAATGATAGATTTGGGGATGTTCTATTATTCTTGCTTCTGAGTAGGATTAGAATGGCTCTGCCCAGCAGAGCAGCAAATAATCCCATGGGAAGCGGCTGATGCCATTTTCACAGGGCTCAGGACCTGAAACTGTGGATTCAGGAGGTTCTGAGGTCAGGTACCTTCCTGCCTCATTAGGAGGAAGACAAGTTAGCTTAGCACCTGCGCTTCGTGAGGCTGAGACCTCTCCGATAACCCGGAGTCACACTCTTGCTCCACAGACACTTGCAGCACGGCAGAGTGTTACAAAGGGAGGTTTTAGAACCAGAATTCCTGGAATCAACCCCCAGCTTGATGTTGCCTCAGCTAGTGTAACTGTGGATGAGTGAGTTAACTCTTTTATGATTGCATTTCATTATATATAAAATAGGGGTGATGATATAAATATTCCCCAGAGTTACTGTCAATATTCGATAGAAACAAACATGTGTCAAGCACTTAGAATACCTGGCACATACTAAATGATTAATGAACGCATTTCCTATCTCTTAGTAATTCCCTTCTTGAGCCACAGTTTGGGTATTAAAAACCAATGTTTCTAATCACAAAATCGCATGAGTGATCTCATGGTCAGCAGTCTTATTTTTATAAGGCAACATTTAGGGAGTGTCCTCTTCCCGCTGATATTTCCTTGTTAGATATGTTACCATTAGGTCCCCTGACTCCACCAGAAGCTGGGCGTGCTATCCAGGCTTGGAGATCAGCAATCTAGCTTTTAAAGGTGAACCAAGGTGGCAAATGCAAAGTGGTCCAATGACAGGGGATTAATGAATAAATGTTAAGTAGATGCCTGGGTTAGTAATCTGCTTTTGCCACGTTCGGGCTTATTCTGCCTTTGGTCAGAATGCAGGTGACATTTTTTTTCAAGTTCACATAGATCATAGTAATGTTTGCAATGCCTTTCTTCTCTTTTGGTTTTCAAAAAAAAAAAAAAACAACAACAACAACTTCCAGATCCATGAAGTCAAAGAAACTAACTAAAAAACGAACCTATTTTTTTTTTTCACAGTAAAAAGAAATTGTGAAAGAGAAGGAAACGGTGTCTTAAAATCATCTAAACCTTTGGAATGTTGCCTTCTTTATATTACCAACAACACCCGTCTAGAACTTATGAGGAGGTGAGAGGAGAGTAAATACCTTTGACAATGGAGCTGAGAGAATATTAAATGTTTTATTTTTAGTCTGCCATGATTGTGGGGGGAAAAACACCTTAAACTACTGGCCTTAGATTCTAGTATGTCTCTCACATTTTAAAATTTATTGTCTCTGTCTTTCCAATGAAATTTTAAGAGAAGTGAAACCACTTTAACATTTTTAAATGAATTTAAAAATTAAACTCTCCTGGCTTTCCTTGTCACATGAAGTTAAACCTCGAGGCAGCATGCAAAGAGCAGAAAGGGCGTTCGATATTAGAGGCAGACAGAGTGCTCTCCTTGCCCACCTTGGCCTGTGGGCAAGTAATTTCACTGCCCCCAGCCTCTCTCTCTTTAGCTAAAGTTCAGGAAAAAACTCTGGGGTAATGGTGATGATTAGAAACAACTGGTACAATGCGTAATACCAAATGCTCTGTCCTGATGCCTGACCAACAGTCGTAGGAACTCAATAAACACTAAGTTGTTATTATTACTACCACTACTGCTGTTGTTATTTTATCATCATTACCTTCATTGTTGCCATCATTATACGCCTGTACTGGTCACTGTGTAGCAGCTTAGCTAATTGAGTTACTATTTTCAAGGGCTAATAGTCTAAAATAGGATCAATACAATAAGTGTATGCCATATATTAGTGGTGTCACTCTTTATCTGAAGTGTTTCCATTAGGAAAGGGGGGAGGAGGAAGCCTGCCTGGCATATGTGTTCACTTAAGCTAAGTGCTAATGCACTGACATTGGCAGCGGGAGGTGGACCTGCCAACCTTGTGGGCTTTCTAAAAGGGAGAGTTGGCATAAGGGGAATTCAGACAGACACAGTGATGCAAATAACCTTACAGCAAGCATTGTGGCTACTCCTGGGCTCTTGGTTTATTTATAGTTCGAAGCAGATCTGAAAGGCAATAAGAAAATGACTTAATGGCACTTCCTCACCCTGAAGCAGGGCTTGCTTTTCACCTGGAGAGAACTCTGGACAAAATCCCAGTCGGCCTAATAGCTACACCATGCCAAGGGAGAGTCACGAGGGACCGGGTGCTCCCCAGGAAGCTGTTCCTTGAATGGCAGCCTGTATGTCTTTGTTTGCTTTTCTCTGTTTTTCTTTTTTTTTCTTCCTCTCACTGAGATGTCAGAGTGCCCATGACCCCTGGGGGAAGCCCTTGCTTTGTGAGCCATCTTGTTCTGAGCTATTTGGAAAGGATCCAGGGAAGTACAAACTGCAGTGACTAAAGGGTTGGACTAGGACCCAGGAGGGAAGTTTAAGAGGGGGTAATTAGGCAGTCAGAAGGAGCTGAGGGTAGTTGAACAAAGGTCTTCAGCACACCCAGTGGGATCACACAGAAAACACAAAGTAGTTGTGTGCTGTTTCTAGGGAGAATGGAACAATGGAACTAGACTCCAGACGAAGAAGCCCAAAGCCATTCCTTTGGCTTCACAGCCCCACTGTGGGTTCCCGTCCCAGCCTGCTTGCTGCTAAGTTGTCTGGTTGCACCCAAGTGGAAAAGAGAAGCTATGGATCTCACCTCACTGGGTACCTGAAAGACAGTAGAAGATGAGATTCAGTGGAACCTTGATTCTAGAAGATGAGCTGGCCCGCCTCTAGGCCTATGGCCGCCTTCAAAGCGCTCTTCTTCCAGCCCTCAAAGCAATTCCATTTTTGTCACCTTCACAGAAACTTTATCACATTCCAAGTAGAACCATGTTAAAACATGCAAAAACTAATGAGGTACTGTAAAATAAAGTCACACACTGATTAAGTATTGGGGCTATGCTGCTTTAATACCAACGTTGACATGCGCCTGCTTTATTAGTTTCCACGGTTGTTGTACAAGCCAGAGTTATCCAAGGGTTAGTACTCTCAGAGTCAACTCGTATCATGGTATCTCTGTATCCTGAGCTGCCCTCCGCAGCCTGACAAGGAGTATCACCTGCAGAGAGAGTAAGTTTATCTTGATGGTGGAAAAACTGGACTAGTTCTGACCACTGTAGCTGTAGTACATCTCAGTTTTGCCTCTCCAAAATTCATGGACAGGAAGAATGAGGCCATCTTCAACCTTTATTCTAACTCACCTGTTTTTTTTTTTTTTCATTAAATGTCACTTTCTGCAGATCAAATGGTGACTCCTGAGTCCTCAGATGGACCTCAAATGAAATTGTGAAGCCAGTGAAATTTATTTTATACCTCCCTGCTCATCCCAGGCAACCATCTCTTTCCTCCTTCTCCACCATCTCCTAAGTCCTGCCAAATTAAATGAACCTAGGAACTGCGAAGTTATGGGAGATAGAAAGCCAATCTGTGATAGAGACTACTCTACTTGAGCATTCCCTAAACAGCTGAATTAATGTATTCATCAAGTTGAAATCAGTACATAAGTTATCAAATTTGAGTTATTATTCATCCTCTGATCAGTTATCATGAGGTATACTCTTTCCCAGTTATGAGAAATAGTCCACCCCATGATAAAGAGAAGTTATGGGGGGAAAGAGGTAAATAGCACAGCACCTCCCTTTTTTAGAAACTTACAAAGTATCTGATATTATCATATCTTTGTGAATAGAAAGAAAATTGGTCTGACTCAAGTGTATGGT
The DNA here is from genome assembly GCF_022682495.2 of Desmodus rotundus. Taxonomy (NCBI): domain Eukaryota; kingdom Metazoa; phylum Chordata; class Mammalia; order Chiroptera; family Phyllostomidae; genus Desmodus; species Desmodus rotundus. The sequence goes on along the minus strand of NC_071387.1, from coordinate 40,063,558 downwards.
GGTGGGGAGGGGTGGCCGAAGGTGAGGCTAAAATTTGGATGTTGAAGAGCATCATGTGCCATGCCAGGAGGCTTGCGCTTGCACGGCAGCCACTGAGGAAACGACGAAAACCTGTCAGCATGGGCATGGTATGACCAGATTTGGTTCCTCGTTGTTCTTGTTGGTTTTTGATTTTAGCTTTTTGGTTTAGGAATTTTAATTTTTGTTGTTTTGTTGTTGTTTTTGTTTTGTTTTTGTCTGAAGTATGGAGGATGGAGTGAATTGAAAATTTTATGAGAAAGATCAATTACCAAGCATAAACATAAAGTGAGAGAGACGGCAGAAGTCTAAACTAAGGCATTAAAATTTGAAAGACAAGGCCCTAACCATCACCCCATACACCAAAAGCTTGTGAGTTCTATCCCCAGTGGGGGCACACACCTAGGTTTTAGGTTCAATTTCCCAGTCAGGGCACATACAGGAGGCAATTGATGGATGTTTCTCTTTCACCTTGATGTCTCTCTCTCTCTCCATCCCCCTTCCTCCCCACCCTTCCTTTCTCTCTAAAATCAATAAATATATCCTCAAGTGACAATTTAAAATTTTTTGAAAGACAAGAAGGAGAACACTTTGAAAGACATTTAAAAGGTAGACTTTACAGAACATCACTCTTTGGTATTTGTGCACTTGAGACGGGGATAGCTGTGGATAACTGAGTTTTCCACTTCGTTATAAAAATTCGTAGAGTACAGAGTAAAAACTCTGAAGGCTGGCAAATACAAATGAGATGCCAAATTTTAATAAAGAGAAAAAGAATTATCCTTGGTGACTCCAAGCTCTGTATCTTACTTTAAGGCCTGGAAAGGCACTCGAAGAAATAATCAAACTATCAATTTTCAACCTCCTACGAGAAAACAAGATCCGGAGAGTTGCAACCATGATAGCTTTGTGAAGATCAATCAGATTGTCCCGACCAATCTCATTTCCTTCTGTGCAGGAGCGACATGTCAGGGTGATAAGGGGGAAAGCAATAGTAATCCACCTGGAATTCAGCCTGAGTTTTGATGCTGATTTCATTTTACATGACATTCTTATTAACAAGTCAAGGAGATATAGGCTAGCTCCAAGATTGTACTCAAAGGGGACCAAACTGAAAGGAAAAAATAAGAGCGACTCCACTGTGGTCCATTCAGTTAATATCTCCTCATGGCCACTGAGGAGAGCATTAACCTTTGCTCTTTGTCTGGAAGGAGTCACTAATACAATTTCAAGTTAATGATAATGAGTGAGGATAATGTCCTTCCTCCTTAAACATATTTGATATAGCAAAGGGCAGGGGTCTACAGTGAGGGATAAAGATGCAAGATGGAGAGAGACAGAGGAGGCCATGGGGGTGAGCAAATAGTGGAGGTCATTACTCATGTGAGTGTGGAAGTTGGCCGAATTCCCACACTAAAGTCATAGCCCTATCCTCTCACCATCTTCACCAGGTTCCATATCAACGTTTCAAATAGGGGTTTATATTTGAGATAAGTCAGTTTGTGTTCAGTGCAGTACTTGAGAATGGAAGAAAGAAATTAGTTGTTTAAGGAACAAACTTTGTTTGTTTTCCATATACCCAAGAAGAATATGGATAGGATCCTGCCCGCAGAATAAGAGTTGAATACTAGATGTCAGATTAGTTCAATGAGCACATATATTAATAACTTGCCTGGAACAATTCTAAGGGGGCTAACCAAACCTATCATCCCAGAAAATGCCAGCCTTAACTGCTGAATGACATCTGAATCCCCACCAGTACAGAAGGGAACTAGAAATTATTGAGTTACTTCTATCAGCCAAACACTACACATGGCCTATCACATATAGCTTTTTAAAGGACCCTGCATGGAGGTACTACCATTTTCATCCCACAACAAAGGAGCTGGGGCTCAGAGAGGCCAAGTTCTTACCCAAAGTCATACAATTAACTAATAGTGGAGCCGGTATTTGAAGCTGGGTTTGTTAGCTTCAGAACATATATTCTTCCTGTTAAATGACATTAAAAGACTAGTATTTTCAGTTACCTATTCTTATGCCCTTGGGAAAGTTGGCACTTCCAGTGGTAGCTAATTCTTTACACTTTAGCGTGAATAAATTTTAAAATCATCTCAGAATCTAGAGAGGAAATGGGGTATTACAAAGAAGGCAAGAGCTAAACAATTGAGAGGAGTGGGAAAGTGTTTCTCCAAATGCAAGATAAGATGCAATTTGGGAAACTGAGAGCAGCAAAGGCTAACATCTCGAACATGTGTCTTGGCTTAGCACTGATAGCTCATCACACAGGATAGGATAATAGATTCGGCATAAGTTCCAGTAATAAGGAAAAACTCAAGAGGTCTTCCTCTCCAACACAGACATTCACACACACCCCAAACCACAGACACACACCCACACAAGAATAGGTTAGATTAATAGCAGCCTTACCATAAGCTAAAATTCTAGACATCCTCCACTGTTACTTGCTCACTTCAAAGATAAAGAGAGTCTGGTCCAGAGTGAAGAATTTCTGTATGCAGAGCTCCTTGGCTACCTATGGCTAAAGGGACACTCAGTCCTATGTCTTCTGACGTCAGTGGCCATGTCTCCATGGCAGGGACACTAGGGTTTTGTTTGTTTGTTTGTTTTTGTTTTATTTTGTCTTGTTTTTTTTATAGTTTAGTTTCATACCTGTCTGATGCAATGGGTTTGGCCAAAGTAATCTTTTTTGGAATCTTCTAACTATTTAGTCCATGAGTTGTTTGCTAGCTTAAAATATAAGATAAAACTAGAAACCAGAAAGCTATTATAGAGGATATTTGCTGTTTTTTATTTTGCAAAACCCATGAACTTCCCCCTTCTCCTTGGTAACACCAGGCTGATTTCTTCTGGCCATTACCTCCTTCCCACTCATGGAAGAATAGAGATGTTTAACTACAAAGAGTGTCTTTTAATCCTAGCTGATATTTTTCTGTGTGAGGGTGTGACCCAATTTGGACAAATGAGATAGGAAGAGGTATTTTCTAGGGGGTTCTGGGGGGAAAGTTTCCACATATTTTATTTTTCATTTTTTATTGTTGTTCAAGTACGGTTGTCTCCATTTTCTCCCTACCGCTCCCCACCATCCCAGCCATCCCCATCTCCCACCCTTGATTCTATCCCCCTTTGGTTTGTCCATGTGTCCTTTATACATGTTCCTTGAGAACCCTTCCACATACTTTAGAGAGACCTACAGGAGAAGGCTGCCATTTTCCTCTGGATGACATGGAGTTGAGGTATGAATTCTAGAACTAGCATGGCCGTTTCTCATACTAGAGAGGGATCCCAGGCCAAGGACAAGTTAAATGCACAAAGAAGAGCAAAATACATGAAAGGGAAGCATAGGGAAACAGAGGCCTGATGGCAACAGAAATCTCAGCATCAAATTGCACCAGAAGGCATACATGTACAAGGTCTGTCCAGGAGGTATCCAGTCATGTAATATGAAAAATAGAGATTGACTGAAGAAGATACAAGATACAAGAAATATGAAACATTGTACATAGGACAATGACACCTCAGTCCCCTTCAAAGTGGGTACCTTGGGATCTCACACAGTTCTCCTAATTGCCATCGGCTGTCCCATCATATTTTCCTGAGTCTCATTGATGGTCTGAAATCTCTTTCCTTTCAAACATTATTTTAGTTTTGAGAAAAGCCAGAAGTCACAGAGTACCACATCTGTGCTATAGGAGGGCTGAGTCACCTGGGTGACTGGATGTTTCTCCAAAAAGCTCTGCATGAGACATGATGCATGAGCGGGCATGTTGTCCTTATGAAGCTACCGATCACCATTTGCCCATTGCTGTGGCCTTCTGAATCATCCAAATAGATTCTGGGGAGGAGTGTTCAATCTTAACACAAAATTTGATGCAAATTCGTTGCTCTACTCACTCAGTCATTTTGAATGTGAAGATCACACAGTACACATGCTCACTCAATGCGTCTACCACCCTCACTGACTAGTACAGTGAAGTCATCATTGTTCATGCAGGTACATTCCAGTCCACTCTCCCTGGCTGCCACATTACATCAATGTCACACAAACTGTTCTCATTATATTAACAATGGTTGGACTTTCTCCGGACAGACCTCATACTTGAACCATTGAGTCCCATTTTAATTTAAGTCAGTTTTGAATCCATTTTTTATTACCTGCAACATCTTAACAAGACCTAACTGGACTTTTTTTTGTATGAGCAAAAATTAACCCTCAGTAAGGTTGACTGGTTGGACCTGTCTGCAGGATCATAAGATGATGTAATCAACAGATACATCCCAAAGTTGTCCACACACAAGGCAATGTGGAGAGTGTTAGTATTAATATAGGAACCATTTCTCCATAAAGCATAAAATCCAGTTAGAGGGAAGGGGAGTAAACTATAGGGATAAACTAAAGGAAAATGGGCCAGGCAGCACCACACACTTCCAAGGGGTGAGACTTGAGCTGGCTCTTGAAATAGCTGGCTCAGACACAGTGGTACTGATATTCACCTAGATTCTGGCAACTGTATCTGTAAACCAGGTGGAAACCCTTGAGATGCCAGCATTTGACAGTTTCAGAGAACACTTTTCCCACTCTATGCGTTTGTATGTGTTTCTATGTGGAGGGCTTGCATCTAGAACAGTGTTGATGAAAGCTATTCTAGATGAAAGCTTTCTAGATGAAATCTGTTCTAGATGAAACCCCAGGTTCTCACAGTGGGGTTTGTGGACCAGCAGCATCACTATCATCTGGGACTTATAAGAAACGCAAATGTTCAGGACCCAACCCAGCTCTCCTGACTCTGAAACTCTGGGGCTGAAGCCTAACAATCTGTGTTTTAACAAGCTCTCCCAGTAATTCTGATGCATGATCAAGTGTGAGAAGCACTGATCTCAAGGGGTCCTTAAAGTGTCCTGCACTGGGTATTCATGAACTTGGATGAAAAGAAAGAAAAAAATTCCACCTTTATTTGCAATAACCTCTAATTAAAGCTTAGCACTTAGTATTATGAGCAAAAAAATTAGAGTGGTATTTATCATTATATGTCACCAATAGAAATCAGAGATGTTTTCATATCTCATTCCAGTGGTTGCAGATAGCTCAACATATCACTAACACTGCAGCTTTGATATTATGGTAATTATTAGCTTTGCTACTAGCTCTTATTATTAATGTGTTAATGAAGAAGCATACACATTACTATATCTCAAATTTTAAAAAATATTTTAATAAGTACTTTAATATAATTATTTTTTTTTGCAAGTCCATGCACTTTATTTTGTGTATTTGAAGATGAAGCCTGCTTTGGCTGGTATGGCTCAATGGATTGAGTGCTGGCCTATGAACCAAAGGGTCGCTGATTCAATCCCCAGTCAAGGCACATGCCTGGGTTGCAGGCCAGATCCCCAATGGGGGGGCATGCGAGAGGCAATCACACATTGATGTTTCTCTCCCTCTCTTTCTGTCTCCCTTCCCCTCACTCTAAAAATAAATAAATAAAATCATTAAAAAAGATGAATCCTAGGAAGAGAAACAGAGGTCCTTCACTGGACCAATGGAGGTAAGTATGTCAAGAAAAGTATAAACCCCTGACTGAGGTATAAGGCCAGTGTCTCTTCCTCTGCCCCTCACTCAGCGCTCCCAGCAGGAGGAGGGTGCCCATGAGGGGTGACAGATATAGGAGCTGCAGAGAAAGGTTTACTGCATCCATTCCCTCTTTCTGTGTCTTCCTGAGTACAGAGCTCACATGCCTCCATCTGTTCTCCACCATGCAGTCGGGGGTCCACAGAGGTCCAGATCTGCCCCTGGCTGGTGAGTATGTTTGTCTTATTCAAAGCTGAAGTGCCACAAAGCTCCCATGGACACAGAGCTAATGCCACATGCTCTAATCCAGCTTTCACCATTTGCAAAACTAACATTTTGATCCCCAACTGTCTGTCTGCTATCTATTTCTTAACTAGTTCCAAATTCCAAACTCAGGTAGAGAAGAAGAGCATCATTTATTGGTCCTCTAACACTTCACCTGTCTGTATGTCTGTCTCCTCTTCTTTTTCTTCTGGGAATATACTAGCATGAAAGAGACAGTACCGGAAAACAGGGGCCCCATCTCCGCCTTGGAGGTTTCTTCAGTGTTTCTTAAGTAGCATTGGTACCAGATGTCAGACAGAAGCTGAAGAGATGTTCTTTCTTCTCAGTGTCCCAGGATCAGGTCTATAAATTAGTTGGGTTATTGCTCTTTAAAAGAGGAGGAAAATGTGAGGTAATAGTAGTCAAGGTCATCATTGTGCATCCAATGAATCTGTAAACCAGCTGTACAGATTCTTCCTTAGCCACCCAGCATAAGGCCGAACACAACTCTACAGACACTAGGTCCTTGGTTCAGACATTTTTCCTGAGCAACTCTCTCCTCTTTGTCACTATTAACTTGTTAAACAAAATTACAGTAAACCTTATTATGAACTCAAATAGAGTAATTGTAATTACAACAGTTAGCTATGCAACAAAGATACAAATCTCACAAAAACGTTGACTGTGGAATTTGAAAAGGTCCCCTTACCAGCCTAGTTCCATACTAACATCTACTACTTGTAGAAACACTTCCTGTGAATGAGGTCCCATGGTGATGACTTCCCTTGTGTTGTTCACAGGAACACTAAGAGTTGGAATTAACATTATCCGTCTTTTACAGATGAGGGCACTGAGGTTCAAAGAAATTAAGGAAACTTTCCCAAGGTCAACAAAAGTGGTGGGGCTGGGATTTAAATCTAGGCCTTAACTTCAGAAAGTCTAGGCTCTTAGCTACTGTCAGAGATATTAGTGTCTTCTCTTTGCACCTCTGTTTTACTATCCCTGTCTCATAGCCTTGTGTCTTCAGTTCAGAATCCACAAATACTTAGGATGTCTGATTGTGTGTTTTTCAGAAAGCGCAATAGTCCCCAGTTATCCACAGGAGGTTTTGTTCTAAGCCCCCAGTGCCTGAAACCACGTATATTACCAAACCTTATATATGAGGTCTGTCCGGAAAAAGTCCAGCCATTCTTAATATAACAAGAACTGTTTGCGTGACATCGATGTAACCTGGTAGCCAAGGAGAGTGGACTGGAATGTGCATGTGTGAACAATGATGAGTTTACTAGTCAGTGGGGGTGGTAGATGCCTTTGAGTGAGCACGTGTACTGTGTGGCCATTGTATTCAAAATGACTGAGTGAGTAGAGCAACGAATCTGCATCAAATTTTGTGTTAAACTTGAACATTCCTCTGCAGAAATTATTTGGATGATTCAGAAGGCTACAGCTCTGGGAAACTGGTGATTGGCAGCTTCATCAGGACAATGCACCCGCTCATGCTCCAGGTCTCGTGCAGAGTTTTTTTGTGAAACATGGAATCACCCAGGTGACTTAGCCTCCCTATAGCCCACATTTGGCTCCCTGTGACTTCTGGCTTTTCCCAAAACTAAAATCACCTTTGAAAGGGAAGAGATTTCAGACCATCAATGAGATTCAGGAAAATAGGACGAGGTGGCTGATGGTGACTGGGAGAACTGTGTGAGGTCCTCAGGTGCCTACTTTGAAGGGGACTGAGGCATCATTGTCCTATGTACAGTGTTTCTTGTATCTTGTATCTTCTTCAGTAAACGTCTCTATTTTTCATATTACATGGCTGGATACCTTCTGGACAGACCTTTTATACTTTTATGTTTTTTCCAATACATACATACTCTTTGTGGCTTCTCTTTGGCGTATTTGGATTTCCAACATCATGACTCTTGAGCTTTGGGGCCATGATTAAGAACATTAATGAACGCAAGCGCTGCTCTACCTTGACAGTCAATCTGATAATGGAGACGGCTGCTGGATGACTAACAGGTGTGTAGGGTCTACGACGTGGGTATGCCTCACGAAGGTCTGAGTCACATCCTGAATGGGACTGGCAATGGCAGCCTGAGGTTGTATCACGCTACTCAGAATGGTGCACAACCTAAAACTTATGAGTTGTTTATTTCCGGAATTTTCCACTTAAGATTTTTGGACCACGGTTGACCACGAGGACCTGAAATTGTGGAAAGTGAAACTGCAGGGGAGGGAGACTACTGTATGTCTCTGATTCCTGTGTCAGACTGCTGCTTAGGACTGCAACATCATTTCCGTACCCGGTACACAGCCACTGGGACTTTTGAATGGGAACACATATCATCGTCAAATGTCCCATTCTGATGAAAAGCGAAGGCTAGGAGGACAGACTGAACAGGCCGCTTTGACGTTTGTCAGCTCATTAGCAGGAGTCTTCCAGACACGTCTCCAGCTCTCAGTGGTCAGTCATATGCAGTGAAGTAACTTTATTTTCTCATTAAAAAATAATTGCAGAGAAGGATGAATTATAAGGCCAAAATTGGGCTTGCCAGGAATAAAAGGGACTATGCTTAGTTTGGTTATTTAAAGAATAAAGAATGCTAGTTTGTGCAACAGTTTGTTGTGGCCATCATTCCCATGGAGGTATTTGACATAATTGTGCTAAGTAGTGTGAAAAGGGAACTTCAAGGCTAATCTGATAATGCATATTATCTGGGAGACTAGAGGAAAGGCAGTTAGATATGTTTTTTCATGCTCTTTTATTGTCATTCACCTAAAAATAAAAGTCTCATTAAAGTGAGTTTTAAATGAATTCTGTTTCTCCATTTCTCTCACAATTAATTTTTGTGCAGCCCAATTGCAATTTGCAATTCTGATGCTTTTATCCACAGCAGGACAGCGTGAATTGCTTGGGGAACGGCAGAGGGCAGTGCTGAGCTGGAGCTGGAGCTGGAACCTTCCTTCTGGTTGTTAAATTGTGCTTGTTATTAAATGAAATCTTAAGGCTAACTTAGCCACAGAGGAAATTAAACTGCTAATTATGTGTGTATAAACCACTAAAAATGGGTTCAGTTGTTACTGAAGATTTCAGAAACACCCACCTCTTCTTCTTGGTTTTAAAATATGTAATTATGCCTGGAAATAGTACTTATTGATGATTTTATACAGTTTTTTAAAAAATTTAGAGTTATCTGTTTGCAAAACTTGTCCCTTTCAAAGTAAATAAACAAAAGATTTGTGATTTTAGTTTTTTCCTTTGCTTTTCAAATAATCCATGCCTTTAAAAATCGGAGTCGTCCACATTCAGGCCATGTAGAGCAGAGTTCTCATGGATTGAGAAGATGACGTTATTTTTACAGCATTTTCTTAAAAGAGAATTTCTGTGGAGGCTAAAATTTCAAAGATTTGGATGCTTTGGAGAGAAGCTTACTCTGATTGGGAGGGAAAAGGAGCAATGAATGAATAAATGTGCGTAAGCATTTAGAAAGGTGATGCCATGGTGGGCTCACCCTCATGATAAGGAAATAAAAACAGATATCTCAGACTGGACAAGCTTCCTTTAGGCTCTTGGCACTGTGCCATACAGGCTGGTAGCTATCCATAGATGATCAGACACGTGAAAAGGAAAGAAATTTGATACCAGGTTTAACAAAAATATAAATACAAACCGACAGGGACTCTTTTACAATGAATAATTTTAGTAATTTGCATGGCTCAGGCCCCTCAATTTGCAAATAGTTTTTCATTGCATTTAGGTCCCTTTTAGTTCTTTACTACTCATAGTGTCCTCCCTAGATCAGCAGCATCTCTTGGGAGCTTGTTAGAAATGCAGAGTCTCCACCTGCTAAATCAGAGTCTGCATTTGAACAAGTCCACAGAAGATTGGATTGCAAGCGCAAGCTTGAGAAGCCCTAAGGTCTCATCGCAATAATTTGCTTCCTCTGGAAAGGGCATCTTCCTGCTTTTCTATAGAGACAGTTCATAAAACCTAAAATAGCAAATCTCATTTTGAATTATAATTAAAAGAAGTTTTTTATGGTTGTAGTTGTTTTCTCCTTTACAACATATAAGCCTTTTGAAATCCTTAATGGATACTTTTTCCCAGCTGGTTTTAACTGGGCTTAAAACATCGGCCCGTCCTGACCCTGAGTCCGGGAAGAGTTAGTGCACACCGAGGACACGGCACTTGCATATTACTTTGTAGCAGTTCTGGCCCTGCCAAAGATGGTGAAATGTTGTGAGTTCACCACCCCTTCCACCGACTGGGCTCTCTGGTTTGTTCTACGCTTTTCATAGGTTTCATGAAAGGATGATAATGACCTATTTTACTTATCCATCAAGAGCTATCAACCAGAAGCATTTTCCCCCTTCCTCAAGAAAGAAGGGCAGCGTGGCTAGGTCAGCCAGTCAGAGTAATGAGGCTCTCCTGCTTGGCAAAGTGAGATTAATCTAAACCAAATACTTTCCACCTTGGCAATTTTAACTAATTCCCGCAGGAAAGCACAAGAAATACGTGAAGCCCCCACCGTTGCGCAAGTCTCCCGGTACAGGGAGGCAGGTAATACCCGTTAAGCTTGTTAATATCTCATCCTGCTGGGGTCTACAAGGGACTCAAAGAATAGCTCCGACTACTCAAGCCAGCATTACAAAGAAATGCAGCTTTCAGGGAGGAAGACAGAAAGTCCTGGGCTATAATACGGCAGATGGCTTTATTCTGTGGTGATGACTCCAACTGCCTTGATTAAATTGCTTCCCACATTGTCTTTCTGCCCGTGTCCCAGCAATCATCAGAGGTTCTAAACTGCCAGGATCTGAAGGCTGTACTGAGATATTCAGGCTGCATGTTAGAGAGGCTTCCCTCCTTCCTTCCGTCCTTCCTGCTGCCAGCGGCATGTGCATTCAGTGTGGCTCTGCAGGCAGCTCAGGTGTGCTGTGACTCCTGGGAGCCTGGGCAGCCTTGCTCCTCTGCAGCTACAACCTTCTCAGCACCTGAGGCCTGCTCAACAGGAAGGGCTCCCTGGATAATCACAGCGGGGCTTCTCAAATGACCTCTCCATCCACCTCCAGCAAAAGGAAAGGTCTTACTTAACGCAGGCCCAGCTTTCTTGGTTTTTCAAACTACAGTGAAAACAGGCCAGGCTTTATTTGACTTTGTGGGCACTGACCTAGGACTTTTCAAATTCTCCCCATGCTTTTTAGTGGGAATAAATTGTTACAGTGATAATGAGAACAGTAGCTCTGCACCCTGTACCAGGTGTTTCTCCATGAGCTTTTCAAGATTTTTGATTTTTTTGTTTTTTTAATTTACATCAGATTTATTGAGGTATAATTCGAAGAGACTAAAATCCATTTTTTAGTGTATACTTCTATGAGTATTGATGAATAAAACCACGGTCAAGAGATAGAACATTTTCATTACCCTCTAAACCTCCCCAAATCCTTTATAGTCAACCCCCATGTCACCCCTGGCACCCACTGGTCTGTTTTCTGCTCCTATAGCATCACCTTTATTCCTGAACGATTTATTTACATTTTTTAAAACAATAAACCTCTTTTTCTCACAAGAACCAACAAATGTATCCAAATATCACAGTTAAGACAGTAGAAGCAGCAGTTCTAGAGCCAGATGAATGCAGGTGTCAATCCTTGCTCCACCTGTTCACCCACACCAATTTGGGGTATATTACTTAATTCAGTTAAGCCTCAGTTTTCTAATCTATTAAATGAGATAACAATAATCAGCAACAGTTACTGAATCCCACAGTGCTTGCTGAGACTTGTCCAAATCACTGTGGGGCACTACCCTACCGATGTAATAACTACTTTAATTTTCATGTTACTTACCACTTTCTATTTAATCTTACTGCCCATGTAGAGGGTGGGGATCCTAAATTTCACACGTTTTATCCCTTACTATACCTATCAGAGTGAATGTCCTAGTTGGTTCTGAATGCTGTAATGAAGTACCATAGACTGGGAGGCTTATAAAACAACAGACATTTATTTCTCACAGTTCTGGAGGCTGGAAGTCCAAGGTCAAGGCCCCAGCACACGTGGTGTCTGGTGAGAGCCCATTTTCTGGCTCATGGTCTGACACCTTCTCTCCATCATCATAATGGTGGAAGAGGTGAGGGATTTCTTTGAGGGTCTCTTTTAGAAGGACACTAACTCCCATTGATGAGGTGTTGCCCTCATCTAATCACTTCCTAAAGGCCCCACCTCCAAACACCAGCACACTGGGGATTATGTTGCAATGTGAATTCATAAATTCATATTATTAACATAAGTTTTCAAAATGTATGTATACTATTTGTATCTTTTTGTGACTTGTTTTTTTTTTTTCTACTTAGTAGCATGGTACTTCAGATTTAACCATTATTTAATTACTAAATAGTATTACATTTCACAAATAAACCAGTTTATTTATCCATTCTGGTGTCCAGGGACAGTTCGGGAATTTCCACGTTTTTGCTCTGCAAATGGACAAGCATTCCCCTAAACAGGAATAATACTCACCAAGCTGGAAAGTGGCTTCCTTTGGAGAGAGGAGAAAAGGAGGCAGGTGAAGGGGGTGAGGGGAGTATGGTTACCTGTAGTTGTAATATATTGTTTCTTTTATAAAAATAGAAAAGAAATAAGGCACCAGAGCAACAGAACTAGCAAATTGTTAATATCTGTCTATTAATTCTGTGTGATGAATTCATGAGCATTCATTATATTTAGTATTCTCCATATTTTAAATCATTTATCATTAGAAAGAAAATTAAATGTAAAAATATTTTAAAAATCAATGAACATAGTTCTGTTCTAGAATGTGCAGTCATTATCAGTGGCACTGAATTTGTCTCCTTGAATTTTTTCATAAATAATGAATTTTTCCCCCATGACCAACATAAGGTATTTATGATATATACTGGTGAGTTTGGGAAGAAAAAGTCAAATCAGGCTTTTCCTGGATAAGTGTCACTCCTTCATCAGCAATAACTGGGCTCTGCAATGCGTTCCTGTGAGAATCCAATTGCAGGTTTTTACTGCTGCTTTTGTTTTTCTCTCATAGTTGAAAGTGGGGTGTTTTCAGCGCTAAGAAACATGCGCAGAGCCCCTTTAAAAATAACTCAGTGAGGTTTGTATGTTAAAGAGAAAAGGGTGATGAGGCATCTAGCCATTCATTTCATCAAACTCTCTCCTGTTAGCAGGACTTGGCTCATGCAGGCCACCGAGGGAATAAGCATGCTTTCGCCTTCATTTTACTCATCTTTCACAAAATAAAAGGAACTTGGCTTTGGACAGGAAATAGCTAAGCTTTGAAAATAAGTTCTGAGGCTTATCCCATTCTTTCATTTTAATGACTTTCCCTGGTATTTAATCCCATCTTCTCCTTCTTCTGTGACTACACTTATTAGTATGCTCTTTAGATAGCTAAGAAAACAAACAAGGCTATCAAAATACAGCTTACACCAAGTTCCCCAGGCTGAGGTGGCAAGCAAGCATGTTTCCCTGCCCCCTTGTGGCTTGATTACAGAATTCCTGCTGTGGTTACCCCCACGGCTCATTACCCTGCCTGCCTCTGAGATGCTGGGAATGGAAGGTCCAGGACTCAGCTCTGCTACTGCCTGCAGAATAGATGGGCATTTTATTAGTGACTAGGCTTTATCTTATGTAAAACATGTACTTCATAAGGAAGTGTGGGCTCCAACATGTTCCTGCTCACAGATGACCTGGGAAGGCGTGAACTTGAAGCCTAGAAGGTCCAAGATTGCATTTTCCATATGGAAAGGCTGAGTCTGTAAAACAGATCATGAGCTGGCCCATGAGGCACTTCAGAAAAGCCATGACTTCAGAAGATGATTCTTCCATCTGAATTTGTGACACAATCTCCAAGAAAACCCCTGCTTGTCGGAACCAGCTGGTAATTGTTTTGCAACAGTTGAGGTTACATACTATCGGAGAATGTCTATTTATGGAATTTTGAGCTGAGTGGGATGTGTAACATCATATAAAGTGAGGCACAATTTACCATTAAGATGTAAGGGGCACATCTGACTGTCAAGCAAAGACCAAGGATTTCTTGGCCAGACTCTTGCGGCAGACCTTTAAGGCAGGGCCTAGATGAGAGCAAGTCAGGGCACTAAATGTTCTCAGACTGTGATGGCACTGAAGTCAGTCACGTGCGATCATCATTTAATTTAGCTTCTCAAACTGTTCTCTTCCAAATGTCTATATATTGTGAATGGGCTGCAAATGCAATTACTGCCTTAGGATTAAAAATAGTCATATATATTGGGTTGTTTCCATTTCACAGACAATAAAAGTGAGTCGCCAGTGAATTCAAATTATTTGTGATAGATCTCATGGTAAATCAGCAACAGAAGTGAGAACATCTTGTGCCTTAGATAGGAATTCTTGTCTCCAGAGCAGACTTCGTCTCTGTGGCAGTAATGACTTGCTTCGCCGCTTCCTAATGCGCCATGCACCTTCATCAGCTTGTCCTTATAGGCTGCTGGAAGCACCAGGTCACCGTGTCACAACACAATGTCACAATAATATCAACTGTGTGATGACAACAGGGATGCGAGCCACCGGGTACACAGAGACCAATCAGCACTTTTGTCATGCAGCATGTGGGTGGCATTATTTTTTGAAACATTATTCAAGAAAGGTGTTTGGGAATAATATAAAATAATGAAAACTAAAATAAATCACCTAAAACTAAAAACTAAACATGAACTTCTGCCCCTCCCTGGTAAAACTGTTTCTCATCTACTCACTGGCTTCAGCTTTTCATTAGACATCTATAGTTGATTTATCTCTTGAAAACCATAAAACAAGAATAAGGCTGCACTTATGCTAGTATTATAATTGTGCAGATAATTTTGTATAATAATTATGGCTCTAAACTTCTACTCTATAGAAGTACAAGTGACCAAATATATAATATATGATATTATCATACTAATGTGAAAGAATGCATGCACACCTATGTTCATTGCAGCACTATTTACAATAGCCAAGGTTTGGAAGCAGCTCAAGTAGCCCCCAGCAGCTGAGTGGACAAAAAAGCGGTGGTACATTTATACAATGGAATGCTACTCAGCTGTAGAAAAAGAAGGACATCTTTCCTTTTGTGACAGACAGCATGGATGGATTTGGAGAGTATTACACTAAGTAAAATAAACCAGTCAGAGGAAAACAAATATGATATGGTTTCACTTGCATATGGAATCTAATGAACAAAATAAACTAACAAAATAGAAACAGACTAATGGGTACAGAGAACAGGCTGACAGCTATCAGAGCGAAGAGGGTTGGGGACTGGGTGAGAATGGAGAAAGGATTAAGCAAAGAAAACAAAGACTCATGGACACAGACAAAGTATGGTGATTACTGGAGGGAAAAGGGGGTGGAGAGAGGCAGAAGTCTGTAAAGCGGGATAACTGGTGATGAAAGGAGACTTGACTTGGGGTGTGAACACACAACACAATATACAGATGATGTGTTATAGAACTGTACACCTGAAACCTATGTAATTTTATTAACCAATGTCACCCCAATAAATTCTATTAAAATATTGTATATTATAATACATGTGTGCAAGACAGATACCGTTCCTTTACATCTAAACTAAAGCTACAAATAACTAAGAAAGCAGTGAGTATATGTGCATATACACACAAATTATATATACAATGAAATAATGGGTATGGACAGATTTTGTGATTATAGTCCAGAGGGAAATAAAACACTAAGATGTAAAACAATAACTATTTTTGGATGCGTCACTTTCCATTATCCAAACTAAACAGACTTTCCTGATGAAGCTGATGGTACATTGCATAGGCAGATTGATGGATGCAGGTAAATAGATCATCCACACTTCTCCATCATTTGGTTTTCCCCATTCCCTGTCTCACCGTCTTGCTGCTTCTCCATCTAGTGCTGCCCTTTGAACCTGCCCATGCCCCATTCTGCCACGTGGCTCCATTAGGTCCAGATGACTTTGGGTTCATTAGGAGTGGCCAATTGTAGCCCTGATTTAGTGCTTCTAGAAATGTGTTTCTATGGCCCACCTGAATACACAGGGACACTTACTAAAAAATGCCCTTTAATGGTATCTGCTCCAGACCTACTGAAACAGATTTGTTTTAAGCCTCCCTGTCTTCTTTTTAAATGCATATTCAAATTGAATTTCACTTCCTTAGAGCAGTGATCCTCAGTAGGGAAGTTTCTGGAAAAAGCAGGCACAGAAAATCATGTTATATTAGGTGGTGATGGTGATGGATAGTAGAGTTCAAATTGTCCCACCACATCCCAATTTGGATAATAACCATTTGATACCTTAGGTATATTTCTACCGCAAGGACAGAATCACCACTAGGGAAGTCACCATGAGGGACAGGGGATTTTCTTTCTCAGGAATATGTTAAAGTACGAATACATTGAGAACAGGTAACAGTTGCCCTTGGATTTGGTGATGCCCTTGAAAGCAAGTCATCAGAAGATAAACAAAGGACATTATACCTCTAACTTTATATTATCAAAAAGATTTAATTGTACACAACATGAAAACTAAATAAGTTTCTTATATAATGAAAATGATTAATAAATATCACAAGTTTTTTTCTGGTTATTTTCAACATAAAACTTTTGAGGGGCAATTAAGTCTATACAATGCTAATTATTTTATTGCTATTTTTGGTGGCCATGAAAATGTACCATTCATATTAGAGAGCATAATTAACTCTATGATGCACGATGATATGACATGACATGATATAATATGATACAGGGTCAGCCCCATCTGCTGATCCTCTGGATCAACCATCGCATTTGTACCAAAGCCAGGCTTCTCTTAGTGAATGCCTGACTACAGAGTGGGTAATGGGGCCGGCCCTTTTCGGTGAGACGCAGAACCCCTGACATACTTTGGCTTAAGAGCTTCTCTCTGACCTGGCTGAATCTTTCTTAGAATTGCATTGCAGTTCATAATTCTTCCTACCCAATGCCCCTTCCTTTCCTCTCTCCATGATCTCCATGGTGTAGGTGTCAGACCTGCGTCATGGTCTGGCCGAAGGCTGTCTCTGCCTCCTCCTGCGCCCTTTCCCCGTCTTCTCCTATTTTTTCCCCTGATGAATCTGCTGCTCATCTAATTCTGTCTTTATATCTGCTTCTTGACAGACCTGAGCTAATACACTATGCCCCACTGAAAGCACTAATCATTTTGTGTTCTGTCCATTCCACCAGACACACACACACACACACACACACCCTGGTAGACTGCTTATGCTTTCCTCAAATTACCTTCTTCTCGACCATCAGAATTGCTTCCTCTGAGTCTTGTTTTTATGGTTTCTTGCTCTCTGATGAATGATGATGATGTATGGTAATGTATTAAGGTATCCTTTTTCTGCCTTTTAATTACATAGTATATCTTCTTGTTAATATAATGCTTCAAACCATAAAGATACAAGATTCCTAAAGGCCCCTAGGAACTTCTGCATGTGGGAATTCCAACACCAAGTTGGGAGGTCCTTGGGGGTCAGAGGCCCCTCAAATCACATCCCACAGGTAACTGTCTACTGCATTACTTCTGTGTAAGGGTACTGTCACCACTCCCCCTTCTTTCCCTCTCCACTCCTGCCTCCAAAGCAGGGGGAAGCTGCAAAAGTTTTCC
Source organism: Desmodus rotundus (assembly GCF_022682495.2). Taxonomy (NCBI): domain Eukaryota; kingdom Metazoa; phylum Chordata; class Mammalia; order Chiroptera; family Phyllostomidae; genus Desmodus; species Desmodus rotundus. The sequence goes on along the minus strand of NC_071387.1, from coordinate 40,046,015 downwards.
CTCCTCTCCAAATTACCATGATAATAACGCCTTTCTTTTTTTTTTTGCAGTACAAAAGGAGAAAGTAACTTAAGAGTTGTCTTTGAACTCTGATAGAACTGTGATGTGGAGGAAGTGCGAATCTGCTCAGGAATGTAGTCTTATACAAGTAGTTATACTCAGGCATCACAAGGTAAGAAAAGTGGAGAGAAGGGGAAATCTCGCAGCTGTGAAGTCATTGCAGCCCTGACACTCTGTTGTGGCTATTTGTGCAGTTAGACTTTCTGTATCGCAGCTAATACAGGAAGAAAGCTGACCCCCTGAGTTAGTAAGCGTTGCAGAAAGACCCTGAACATCGAATCCTATAGTACCTGGGATCTATGGCAGATAAAATAGTACTTTCCAATTTTATCAGAGTATTCAACATGTTTCAAAGAGAATAATATTTAAATGGATACTGAAGTGATTGTTTAACAACCGATATGTAAATATTTTAAGTTAGGCCTAACATTCTTTCTAATTGCCTCTATGTTTATTCTCAATTTATTTACTCTCATACTTGCTAAATTTGGAATGAAACTTGACAACTTCTTTTCCATGATTGGTAACTATAGCAATTGGAAGGAAACTAAAAAGTAAATACGAAAGTGACTGTATCTGCTAAGTAAGTCATTTTCGGAACTCGAGTTGCAAATCAATTGTGCTGGCTAGTGGTGGGCGCCCTCAGCGGGGGAGTTATGTACTCTTTCATACGCTTCTTACTCACCCATTTCAACCATGTTATCCTCCTCTTTGCACATTAATTCTTAACTCAGAAAGAATGCCTTTAGGAGAGGAGTGAGGAAGAAAATAAGTCTAATAGTGTCCCATTGCTAAATATATATATTATATATATTATATATATATGTATTATATATTAAATATATATATAATATATATTATATATGTATTATATATTAAATATATATAATATATATATTATATATAATATATATATTATATATATATAATATATATATTATATATATGACCTGACTGTTATTTTTTCAAATTCTATTATAATCTGAATCCGAACTACCATTCAGTATTCTATTTCTGCTTCCCTCCACATGTATCTTACACAGTAGCTGAACCAAACAACTCATTCTTCGCAGAGATGGGTGCACTGGCCTCTCAGCCTTTGCTTACTCTAGTCCACCTTCTTTGAAATCATTAAGGTGTATCTGCTGAGCCCCTGGCAGCCACCAGTCTACTCTGTGTCCCAGGGAGTTTGACTTTGAGATTCCACATACAAGTGAAAACATTCAGCATTTGTCTTCGTTTGACTCTTTCACTTAGCATACAGGTGAGCACAATTAATGATATGGTACTGAACACTTGAAAATCACTGAGAGTAGATGTTAACGTTTTCACCACACATACACACACACACACACACAAAGGTAAATATATGAGGTGATGGATTTGTTAACTAAGCGTATTGTGGTAATCATTCCACAATATACATGTATATGAAATCATCGCATTGTACACCTACACATATTTATGTCAATTGTATCTGTTGTGCTTTTAATACTAATTTTTCAAGTAGGTACTAAATGCCAGTAAGTACAAGGGTAGAGAAAGGACAGCTAAAGAGGTACCAATGAAGAAGATTCGCAGGGAGCCTACTACTGGGGAAGTGTGTGGAAGCCAGATGAAGCCTCCAGCCAGAGGCTGAGTCTAGTTAAACTAACACTGCTGGTTGCCTTGCCGACTTCAACTGATCGTCCTAAACTAAAATTCGCCTTGCTCCTTTGAATTTATACCTGGAACCCAATACTGAATGTTGTCCTCACGGTTAACTACAACGTAATGATTTGTGTTAAAGATGAATTCCAAGTGAACATAAGAATTATCTTTCCACATATAATTGATCAAAACTTTACACAATTCTGTATGATTATTGTTAACGGGTACACTTAATTTTGTCCCAGAAAAACACATTTGTAATTTGATCATGCAAATGAATGGCAAGTGGTTATTAATGAGACGGAATTTGCTTAGGTTCTTTGCAGATACTCTCTTTCTGTGAGATGACCTCCTGGAGGGGAGAGAGGTACTATTACTACTACTATAGGGGTGGGCAAAAGTAGGTTTACAGCTATCATACAAATAAATATACAAGAATAAACTCTGCGCTTCACATGCTTGTAGCTGTAAACTCACTTTTGCCCACCACTGTATGTTCCTGGAGTCTGAGTTTTCTCTTCACCCTCATTTATCATTACTCTTATTGAAGGAAGGTGTAAACAAGCCTGCTTAGGACCTGTATACACTCAAGGAGTTAGCAGGGCACTGCTAGGAGATAGAGTCCAAGGTGGGAAAAGTAAGAATAAAATCATGCTGTGTTTTAGGTGTTATTTGAAATACTATTTTTAAAATGCAGATGGAACTCCATTTCCATGGGATTCAATCACTAATTTGTCACATGCAGTAAAGCTGCTTGGAATATCCATGGATCCTCTGAATCCATAGTCTAAGTCAGGCGTGCCATGTTTCAGTACCAGGTAGTAACAGAATATTTATGTCCATGCCCTACTTCTATAACCATTCTTATGATGGGCAGTACCTGATGGTTAAAACGCTTAGGGGCACCCATTTTATGTGTCTGGTTCATTTCAGTGGTCATTAGAATATCTTCAATTAGTGCTTCAGTATTTATTCACTGGCGTTTCAGTAGAAAGCTCACATAATGCAAAATTCTTATTAAAAACATTGCTTGTATTCATATATAAAACAGAAAAGATGTCAGGTAACTTTCATCTCAACCTCTTAACTTTCTAAACCACTGTAATGTATTGTTATAACAGTCTCTTGGGAAACTTTGTGTTCCCTTGGGCCCGGATACATGTATTGTTCACCACTGAATGCACAGAGCTATGTATGGTGATTATGTATGTAATCAGTGCTCTGTAAATATCTGTTCAGAGGAACTTCCTAAATGAATGTATTTTGGTGCTTTAATGAATTAACTTATGTTAATTTTCCTGTGCCGTGCATGGTCCCCTTTAGGAATATTGGCTGGGTGAGGGTCCCATAGGTTCTATGGTAATATGAAGAACTCATTTTCTGAAACGTGCAGCAAACTTACTGCAAGGCTTCCAGGGGGAAGTAACTGCTGGGTGTTCGATACGTGCATCAGATACTACGCTAAGTGCTTCACTTGGATTCTCTTTTTTCAACCACACATCCACCCCACTGAGGGCTGTTATTAACCTCAGTTTACAAATGAGAAAGTTGAGGGGCAGCTGAGTTATGGTTTAGCTATTGTTTAGTACTTGTCCAACATCACTAATAAGTGATTGATCTTGATTTCAAAATGAGGAAGTCTGATTTTATGGCCTGAAGTCTTAGTAGCTATTATGTTTTACTGCCTTTTAAATAGACCCAGAAAGCGTAGATTCTGTACAAGAAAACCAGGTGGGAATCCTCTACTTCAAAGCCACTCATTCATTCAGTCAATAAATATTTATCATGTACCTATTCTGTGTAGTTTTCCAGCAATCCCTTGCTGGAGTTTTAAAGCTGAAGAGAGGAATATCTCCTGTCTTCAATGTGTTCACAGCCTTTTAGTGGGTAATTCAAGGTGGTGAGAACTATGCTGCAGGTTCGTACAAGGGACAGTAAAGTCACCCTCAAGGGGCCTCATCCGATGCAGGTTGGCCTGGGATTGCTTAGGAGAGGAATTGAGGGATTTTCTTGGAGGACAAGCACGGGTTTAGGAGGAGCACAAGACCAGGAGCACAGGAATACCCTGGAGAAAGATGCAGGGATGAGAAATGTCAAAGCTGACGTGTTTGGGGGAAGTGCTACAATAAAAACATAGAATGTAATTAGATAAAGGTCATAAGTTCACCAAAGGCATTTTAAAAGCTGGGTCTGCTAAAGTCAAACATGCCAGCCTAGGCTGGTGGACTGAACGGGTAGAAACTCAAGGTAAATGCGTGCTCCTGCATCTATAAAGATGTGTTTGCCTCCCCTGACCTCACTGTCTTTCCACAGACATATTTCATGTTCGGTAACTTGTACTAGCTCTGTAAGGGCATTTTAATTAGCTGTACCGGTAATTCCAGGTTGACCAACAAAAAGAAGAAAGTTCAGGCTTCATGTTGATGTAAAGATGATGGATGCTCTCTTCTTTTTGAATAGTTTTGCCGGGCGTGATTGATTTAATAATAGGTAGGTTTCATGCTAATGCTGGTGACAACTGGGGAAAGACTTGGCAAGGAGAATAAGAGAGTGGTACTCTATAGCAGGTATTTAACGAAGACAGCCTAAAAATCAATATTAATCCTTTGCTGGCAGCTGAAAATTTCAAACAACTTAAGCAGACGAATGGGCCATAATGTCAGTCAGTAGGATTAGTCTATTCATTGGCTCACTCTTGGACTAAATGAGGACTGTTGTTGATTAAAAATCCATTCCAGGGATGCCGCTGCACATGTTAAGCAGTTCTTATTTTCCCCTGGGGCCAATGTTCCTCCCTTTGCCTTTTTAGGCCTTTCTTTAATCTCATCAGTTTCCAAATAGCTCAGGGCTTCTCCTGTGGGCAAATTCTTACAGGCCTTTTGGAGTTCCCAGGTTATCTGCCTCCCACCTACAGAGCAGGTGACCACGTGGAGCCCTCCCCAACAAGCAAGTGAGTCTCCCACGCACACCAGTGATAGTCGAGGCTGTGATCACTGCAGAGAGAAGTCCTGCAGACCAAATCAAACTTCAGGCATGGCCCTGTGGCTGGATGTTTTGTCCTTATCTGTGCATATTAGTAGAAAGGGTGTCACAGACAAGCTGCAAGGGCACTTCATAAAAAAGGAACTGTGAACTTTCTATGTTTTGTACCTAGCAAGTATATCCAAGTGTTTAATGAGTAAGGAATGAGATCTATTCCTACAGATCCCTTGTCAGTCCTGAGGTTGGCTACAGTGGTGGAATGTTTGGAGAAAGGAACACTGAGCCAATCAGTCTCCCAGGAAACAGGAATTTTCTGTGGTTTTTACCTATTACTTGTATCTGCCTGAAGTAGCCAAAAATATTGGAAAGGTATAGAAGAGATGAAGGCCGCCTGTGTGAATGGTAACCAGAAGCTCCTGATGAACATGTTGGAATATTTATGTCCATCACGGGGAGCTGTTCATCTTTGGGGACACACAATGGCTGAGGAAGCATCCTCTTTCCCTGGGGGTGCTGTGGTGTCCCCAGCCAGTGCAGCATGCTTGTTTGGGTATGTCCTCATGTTTTTGACCTACGTTAACACAATGTGTATGTTTTTCTGTCTTTTTTTGTCTCCCCATCCATCAGGTCATTATAGTCATGGTAACAATCTGCAAGAACCTCGGTTTATAAAATTACCCTTTTCATATTGTTAATTGCAAAAGATGTAGAAAACTGTGAAAGTTGGCCCAAGTCCCTTTGATAAGAGAGAGAGTGAAATGAGGTAATTCACATTTATAATGTGCTGCGGTTCTAGGAGTTGGATCCTGATGTCTTCTTCACATCCTAAGGGAAGCACATTCTTGGTCTCTCTGTATGTACTTGTAAAGTCAGCAAACTGAATTTTTCAATTAGAAAAGCTTATAGACCTGGAAGTCTGAAAACTGGTGGGAAGCTTGATTTAATTACAAGGAACCTCTAAAATAGACCCAACTGTCACCAGGTTTAGAAAAGAGTGAGAAGTGAAATAAACCTAATTCATTTATTTCTTACTGTAGTGTAGGCACAAAGGAAGCTGTGTTACATTGTTACCTTGTTTTACACTCACAGCGTCTGGGAGCTTTACTGTTTTTATGCCGTGTTACATGAGGTCACTGGGACTCAGGTCACTTTGCTGGTGAGAGGTGAATTCATTCCGATGTCCCTGGCTCCAAAGCTGGTACACTTTTCCATGTACCATGTTCTGCTTTAAAATATCTTAGTATATGATTCAGGCAAAAGAGATTAAGCAATCCTTGATGTTTTCCTTTCTTTTACACCCGATATTGCAACCTTTAGGCTATATCAACACATTTATATGGAGTCCAATCTCCTCTCCATTTCTATTAGGCTGCTGCAAGCTATCAGCATCTCTTTTCTGGATTATGCAGCATCCTCCGAACTGGTCTCCCTGTGTCTACCCTTGTCCTCATATTGTCTAGCTTGACATAGAGGCTTGAATAGACCTTTTAAAATGTCAGATCAAATCACTCCCCACCTTAAAATTATCCAGTGGCTCCCTACATCACTCAAAATAAAAGGTAATTCTAGTTCACCAAAAGTGGTAAAGTACAGAATTCCAGGTCTCCATCCTTCCACAAGCAACTAATGAGCTAGCAAAACTTGTCAGAATCAACTTTTGCAGAACTCTGGAATCTAGTTGTAAACACAAGAACTAAGGGAAATAGATGAAATAAGAAGTTGCTATAATACAGTAAGAGAGAGCAATGCCATTTTTAAAAATAGACTATTTTTAGAGCAACTTTAGGTTTACAGCAAAATTGAGCAGAAAGTACAGAAAGTTGTCATATAACCCCTAAGCCCACATCCACACAGCCTCCTTCACTACCAACATTCTGCACCAGAGAGGTTGGTACATTTGCTGCAATCAATGAACTTACCCTGACACATCGTTATCACCCAAGACCCACAGTTTACAGTAGGGTTCACTCTTGGTGCTGCGTTCTATGAGTTTTGACATATATCCATCAGTACGATATCATACAGAATGGTTTCACTGCCCTAAAATCCTGTGTTGTGTCTACTCATGCCATCCTCCCCTGTAACCCCTAGCAACCAATTATCTGTTTATGGCCCCCTTTGTTTCAGACCTTTTTTACATGTCATATAGTTGGAATCATAGTGTATGTAGCCTTTTCAGATTAGCTTCACTCATTTAGTAATTTGCATTTAAGTTTCCTCTACATTTGACATCTGAATATCTTCTTTGGTAATTCATCTTTAGATCTTTTGCCCATTTTTTAATCAGGCCATTCAATTTCTTGAATGTTAAGCATTCTTTTTATACTTTGTGTAACAGTCCTTTATCTCAGGTGACTTTTACAAATATTTTCTTCCAGTTGTATCTTCTCTGGACAGTGTCTTTTACACTCCCCAGATAGTGTCCAGAGAGTGTCTTTTGCAGAACAGAAAAAATTTTTAACTTTAATGAAGTTCAACTTACCAATTATGTGTTTTATGAATCATGTCTTTGGTGTTGAATCTAAAAATCAAACTAAGCAAACAAGAAAAACAGAAACAATAATAAATATGGAGATCATTTGGATGGGGGCCAGTTGGGAGGGGAGTCTGGGGGGATGGATGAAGAGCTGAGGGGATTAAGAAGCACACATTGGTGTTTATAGAATAGCCATGGGGATGTTAAGAGCAAGTGTTAGAAATGGAGTTCCCAGAGCACTTATATGCATGATCCATGGGCAGGAACAAAGGAGGAGGGATCACCAGAGGGAGTAGGGGGTGCTTGGTGGAGGTGGCAAAGGGGAAAAATTGGGACAACTGTAAGAGCATAATCAATAAAATAAAAAAAAAGAAATAATGAAATAGAAACTGGGAAAATAATAAAAAAAGAACAGTGAATCTGACAGCTGGTTCTCTTGAAAAGATAAACAAAACTGACAAACCATCAGCTAGAAAGAAAAAGAGATAAGATTCAAGTAAATAAAATCAGAAATGAAAGAAGAGATATTATAATTGATATAACAGAAATACAAAGAATTATGAGACAACTATGAACAACTATGCACCAACAAATTGAAGAACCCAAAAGAATTGGATAAATTTGTGGAAGCATATAACCTACCAAGATTAAATTACAAAGGAAAGAAAATATGAACAGACCGATAATGAGTAAGGAGATTAACTCAGTAATCAAAAATCTTCTAGCAAAGAAAAACCCAAGACCAGATGATTCCACTGATGAATTCTACTAAACATCTAAACAAAAATTGTGACCAGTTCTTCTCAAACTTTTCCGAAAGTGAGGAGGGAACATTTTCTTATTCAGTCTATGATGCTAGCAATACCCTGATAACATCAATTGATGCAGAAAAAGCATTTGACAAAACTGAATACCCCTGTAGGATTTAAAATACACACCAACACACTATAAATAGAAAGGAACTTCCCAATATGATAAGGTGTAGTTGGGAAAAACCCACAGCTAACATTATACTCAATGGTGAAAGTCTTAAAGCTTTCTTCTTAAGATCAGAAATAAGACAAGAATGACTGTTTTTGCCACTCTATTCAACACCGTACTGGAAGTTAGTCAACAAATTAGGTGAGAAAAAGAAATGTAAGGCAAGGGCTGGAATGAAGGGAGAATAGGTAGCAACTTCTTTGTGGAGATGGGATATGCTTTTGGGGTGATAAAATTGTTTGGAACTTGGTAGAGGTAATAATGATGATAATAATATTAATAATAGCTCATTCCTATTCAGACCCCAGCCAATGCCTGAAAAGAAGTTGAGGAATGTGAAAGGAATGCTGGTGGGAGGTTGCAGCCCAGGACAGAGGTTGCTAAACATGTGTTCTTGGATTCCGGATGAAATTCATACCAAAAGCCAAATGGAGTAAAAAACCCTCACATGACTTTAGCCAACACAGCAAGGGAGTGTAGCAACCTGTGACTCAGTGAGATCAATGTCAGCCGTGACTACGGGTAACTCCGCATCCCGTGTCTAGAGGGCTGGGGCTGCCTGCACACTCCCTATTGTTTGCAGACTCCATTCAAGTCCTGGGCAGGTCCCAGACTGCAGGTGGCAGGCACGGGTGACTCAGCTGCAGGCGGCTGGGAGAGGCACAGGAGCACACTTAATTATAGGTCTGAAACTACAAAGTAACATGGAGAATTGAGGCAATTACCCAAGGAGTTTGGGATGAGCAGAATCTTAACACCCCGCCCCCAACACTTTCTATCCTTGCCTGCCTACTTTGGGCAATTATTTTACTTTTGCCTGAGTCTGGAGCAGTTTTCTGAAATGTGCTCTGCAGTGTTGATAGGTGTTATATACAAAAGGAGTTCTATGGAAATACTGCATTAGATAAAGTTAAGCGGGCTTTGTTATTGCAGAACTTCTGAGAGTTTTATGTGCACTGACCATTTGAGAAAAAAATGCCCAAACGTATTTGCCTATGAAAGTTTTGTGTGTATGTGCACACGTATGTGTATGAAGTGGCTTGCCGTGCTAGACTGATTCTTCAAGGGACTCATTTTGGGAAGTGCTAATTGAGATATTTTTTTCCTCTTTGCTTTCTTTGTAGCCAACATCAGAGAGCAATGCTGAAATTCGTATGGTGCAAAGGAAAGCCCACCGGGCTTGGGATCCATGCATCTAGAGCAAGAGCCTTGAGTTAGATTCTAGACCTATCAGTGCCACTACATTAACTTGGCCAACCCACTTTATCTCTGTGCTTCCTAGTCTATAAAGGGAAGCCTTGACCTAGCTGCTCTCAAATGTTTTCTTTTAAACAATCTGAAATACCAAGTATTTTGATGTGTGCATATGACATTGCCCTATTTCATATAACATCTGAAAATATTCTATATAGAATCGTCATTCTGCCTAACTTATCCAAAACCATTTTTAAAAATATTTTCATCTCCTGCTTCATTTGAGATGTGTCCTTGATCATATATTAAATTCCTTTATAAACTTCAGTCTATTTATGGATTTTTTTTTCTGATTTCTTCTATTGTGATGTACCAGAAGCATGCAATTTAATTATTGAGACATTTTAATTGGTTTTGCATATATTTTGACTACGTTAAAATGTTTGCAACATCCAGGGAACTATTGGGAATAGGAAATATAGTTCACTTGTATTACTTATGGAATAATTTGAATGTAAAAAAAATCTGTGTCCGCCATTGCCTTGTTGGTATTCTGGAAGGGTGCGTCAGTTGGGCGACTCTGTAGAATGCCACAGCTTCCCAGAAAGTCACATCTCAGTAACGGTGGGTAAACTAGTCAGAAAATCTGTATCTTTATTACCCTTTTAGACTAGGTAGCCAACTTCTTATTACTAGCCTGACTACCTGGAATCATGACTTGGACTGCCCTGACTTTGGGAATTTAGTCTTGGTTCTTTCTTTCACGCTATATAACTGTTTGGATTTCCTCATCATTGCTTTTAAACATCTATGCCTCATCCAACCTATAAGTCCTGCTTAATGATCTCAGATAATTATATGAATTAGTTACAAAATTAAATATGCCTATTTGCTAATATGTGCCTATTTTTGAATAACTAGGTTGTCGCTAACCAAATGCAAAATCCAAATTAAGTGAAGATAAAATATGGCAGTGATTATTTCGATAAACTGGAAGCATATTTAATCTTGCTATCCTCAGGGAAAAAAACAGATTTTAATTTTGTTCTTTGGAAGCTGCAGATATTCTCATGTTCTAGATTTTGCATTGAACCTTTATTGCAAGTCTTTAATAAAGGACATTTTCTTAAACTAAATGACTGATAACAAAAGTAGGTAACATGAAGCTATTATTATTTATTTTCAAACAAACTTCAGCATTTGTATCTAAAAGGAAGCATTCCATGTTTGCTGGACTACAAGGTTCTTTGGATAATTGAAGAAAGTTTTGGTATGCATTATGAAAACCAATCATATTTATTGAGTTTACATTTTGTGTTTCGGAAAATGTAGAAACAAGAAATATACTGCACATTAAAATATGTTTTTATCTCCAGATATTTATTTTAACTTCCACCTGGGAGAGATTCAGCTAGCCCTTTGTGATGTCTGCATCAAAATATGCAAACTGAAAATTGGTTGTTAAGGTTGGAGGAAAATGGAGCTGAGCCAAAAAATAAGAAACAAACAAAAATAAGCACAGGAAGGAAATGCTTGATAAACTTGGCATGGCATCTTTTAGGAGTGAATGAAGCATTCACAAAGTATATTAAAAAGAAGAGGGATATGTAAAATAACTCACACTCAACATCCTACCATACAGACACAAGTCTCAGAAGTAATTAAAATAAAGATATCAAAGGGAAGGGCAAATACCCCTGCAAACTCAGAATGGTAAAATACACACAGCATGACCTCGGTTACCATTGAATCAAATAAGCTGTTAATTACAAAAGGATGAACACCCTCTGGAGATAACAGCAAACTCCAGGCAGTCAATAGGATGTGATAACATCCAATACAATCAAGAAACATTTGAGTTGAGCACAGGATTATACATGAGGATTGGAAGATTAGGAAACATGGCATTTCCGAGTCTAGTAAACAGAAAGCATAAGATGCCAGCTGAGGAAGGTATAGGATAGGAAAGACAGATATGATGAATTAATCACTAGGACAGCAGGGAGATAATGGCGCAGTTCTGTCTCTGGCTGGCAGGGAATGAATGCACCAAGACGACCTCTCTTGCATCTCTAACCTTCCATTATGAATTGAGCACATGCGTGACTATAATGTTAAGAAATTCTAAAAGCTCTGTATTTGCTGTTGATTTTTGGTTAAGTAGGAAAGTAGTTGCTTTGTATTTAAAAAATTAGGAGACAAACTATGTCCCTAAAATTCCTGGTATTACAATACTATCACTTATGGTTGAGATTATAGCTAAAGGTATATTTTAAGACAGAGATATTCATTTTGATGAACTTAAGTACCTGCTGTTTATCCTATGTATTTGTTACTTATTTCTGTGTAACAAATTACACCAAAGCTTAGTGGTTTGAAATAACACACGTTTATCTTACAGTTTCTGTGCACCAGGAATCCAGATGCAGTTTAGCTGGGTGCCTCTGATTCAGGGCCTCTCACAAAGATCCAGTGAGGATATTGGCCGAGGCTGCAGTCATCTTAAGGCTCACACTGGGAAGGATCCATTTCCAAGCTCATTCCCATGACTGTTGACGGCCCTCGGACCCATTCCCAAGCTTAGTCATATGGCTGTTAGCAGGCCTCAGGTCCTCGCTGGCTGTTCTGTGGGGATATCACTTCTTTGCTATGCAGGCTTCTCTGTGGGGCTCTAGATAACATGAGAGCTTGCTTTCAAGAGCTGAAAAGAGAGAGACACACACACAAGATGGAAGGCACAGTCTTTTTGTTACCTAATCTCAGAAGCCCCATCACCTCTGTTGCACTCTGTTCTCTAGAAGCAAGTCACTAATTCTAGCCACACTCAAGAAGAGGTAATGATCCAAGGGCACGAAGACCCAGAGGTAGAGCTCATTAAGGATAATTTTAGAAATGCGCTCCCTATATCTTATTTATCAAGATTCGAGAATCAATAGAATATTGGAATACTCATAAAGAGAGGTTTTTGCAGTCCCTAACCAGCTGTCTTTTGCATTAGTTAACTGTTTACGGACAGCAAAGTATGCATGCATTGAAAATGTATGGCAAGTATGTAGGCAAGATGAGGAGCTTCTTGTAAGGGTCTACAACTTACTTCCTTTATCCCTCCACCAATATCTAGTAGGTACTTAAGTTGACATCTCAACTCATACTTTCAAGATCTTATTTGACCTCTTGGCAACATTGAGCATTGTTAGACACTCCTTCCATCAAAAGACTCTCTTGGTTTCTGAGAGTAACACTCCATTCTGGATTTCCTACCACTCTGACCTTACCTCTGAATGTTCATCATACACTCTTCCATCTCTACTTACTAAATTTTGTTATTCCCTGTGGTTTTCTTCTTAGCCCTTTTCTCTATTCACTTTATTTTCCAACAGTGGCCTTACCATACCTATGCTTTTTAAGTATATTTGGATATTGATGATTTTCAAAAATACCTATATAGCACAGAAATCTCCTCAACTACTGTGTAGCCCATGCGTCTGGTAACTCTTTACTTCCAGTTTATTATTTTCATTTCATAAATTTTATTTTTTACCATCTTCAGCATCTCAGGTAAAGGCATTTCTCTCTTTTCACGTGGGTAAAGATTTGTAGACTCCTAATGGTTACTGCCTCCTGTGACAACAACTTCCAGCTCGCATTTGTGTTGCCAGAATGATAGCTAAATGATTTAAAAGCCCTTCCCTAGCTCCTTATCACTATGGTGATGAAATCCACAAACCATATCTTATTTACTTCCTTCACCCAGTCTACCCAACAAGCAATGACTGTTCATCATTTGGAACCACTTACAAGTTTCTGGAACTGCTTTCTCACACCACTGTGCCTGTGCACACACAGTTCCTCAACCTTGTACGATTTTTAGGCCCTGTTCTAATTAGCTAATTCCTGTTTATTCCTTCCCACCCCCAACATAGCTATAGAATTGCCAGGTCTGGAACAATTCTTTGAATTGCCCTTCTCTGCACTCTACCCCCACCCCACCCTACACACACATGTATACACATATATTGTACAGTTATACCACACAGCCATAGGCTGACCCTAAACGCCCTTCTTTTTCCCTATAGCATCCAATATACCTATATCACTGCCATGAGCATTCTGCCCTGTACTTACCTGTTTAATTACATGTCTCCCCTATTAGACTGAGGGTAACAATTGCCAGGGTCAGATCTTACACATTTCTGTATCCCCAACATCTAATTCAGAATTTAGCATAAAGTACGTACATAATAATGTTATTGAATGAACAAAAACATGTGTGCATGAACGAGTGAATGTTGAATCCTCACATTTTGACCATATACAATATATATTCAGTTTAATGTATTGAATTTTTATGAGAAACCCAGTTTTTTAGGGGACATGGAGAGTAAGATTCCTAAGAAATTTGGATCCAGCTACCTCTGAGTCCTACCAGCTGCGAGACAGTAGTTGGAGTTCTTGCAAATTCTTAGTTGAAATGGAGAATTGTATTTTTCTGTGCTGACTGCAAAACTATGTCTGCCAAGCATGTTCACCAGTTGACCTGCTGTGCCCCACGTGCTCGCCTGTAAATTTTTTTGGTGCTTCCAGCCACTTGGCTGCTGTGTTGTGATGAGTTACATTCAGAAGCTTCCTTCTTCTGTGAGGATGGAGAGTTTTCTCTGTCTGTGCCCCACTCTTCTCTACTTTGCGGGACAGTTAGGAAGGGTGGTGAGCCAAGACGGTAGAGGTTTGCCTTTGATGAAACAATCACCTTTGCAAGCACTCTGTGGAAAAATGGACAAGAGCTATAATGAAAGACTAACTTCAGTCAACCAAATTCAAGTCCAGAGTTTTAATTGTGGTTGAGATTCCAGAATCTCATCATAGTAGGACTGGTTATAATCCTGTTGAGTGATTCACAGGGTGATAATAACACAGCACAGGAGTTGTTTTTGGCCTGTCTTAAGAGTTTAAATTCCTTACAGATACCATCTTATTACTTCTCCAAACATGCCTGCGTCTTAGAGGAAAGCATTGAACCTATATGCTCACAGGTAGGTGCTTGAGTCTGTTTTACTGCCTAGGGGCAGGACCGCACCCAATGCATACTAGGAAAATGACATCTATTCTGGTCTAATTGTGGGCCTGTAATGCCTTTTATCCTTCCTGGAGTGGAGTCCCTCAGCTAATTTAAGTCTGTTTATAATTACTAATATCATTAGCCAAGTATGATTTAGGGTCCTACGTTCACCTGTGTGTACGTGTGTGTGTGATCTGAATAAGGTGAACTAAATCTGCCTGGCTATGCCTATGTGTGTAACTAATGTGAACTTTTAAGCTGAAAATTTTTTTTTATCTTTAATTTCCTTTCCTGAGTTCATTCTTAGAGCACTGAGTTTCCATCCTCTCCAAATCTCCCTGCACGCAGACCGTGGTGCCCCTTCCCAGTTATCATCTCGAATGACACTTTTAGTGAACAGAAGTGAACTGATAAGACTTCGTAGACTAAATGTTTCAGCTTTAGCTTTAGGCAGAACTCTGAAAAAAGCAGTTTGTGACTATAAACTTTTCCTACCTGGTACGTCACTTCTCCTCACTCCTTTCATTTCCCTCCTTGTCCTACTTGTTCAGTCGTGCTCTGGATATCTTTTTTCTCTCCCTGTTGTGTGATGCTTCATTCATCCTAACAGACCATCCTTGACATACAATGATAGACATGCTGCTTTTTTCTAAATACAGCAACATTTTTACAAAAATCAGTATATGATGAAGGATCAAATCTCTTATGGTCATGTCTTAAGCCTCAACTAGCAGAGAAGGGATGATTTTTTTTTTTTCAACTGAGAATTCTTGCCTCTCCGGTTTAGGATAATCACCCACATTAACAGAAATACAGTCTTCCTTCTGCCTTCAACTCAAATTGACATAAGATCTCAAGCTCCCTGTAAAACCTTTCCTTGGATCCAGTTTTTTTTCTTTATCAAAGTCATCATCACCATACATCAACCTGATTTCTTCACATCAATCTCTGACTTGTATTACAAGGTACTAAATATAGCTTAAGATTTTTGATCAACAATACACAATAAGAATACGCTATGTGATTCCATGGTAAAACCTGGGATTGGTAAGGATGAAGAGAAACGTGCATTTACATACTTTGTTGCTCTTGATGTGCGGTTTGAGAAATGAAAAAGTAGACCTACTGTCAGTTTGTTCCAACCACAAGGGAAGTCATCCAAGGTTAAACTAAGGACCAATGAAAAGAAACTGAGTCCTTGATGACATTGTTGATTCATTGATTCAAACCACCCATGAGGTTACCGCACCTATGTTCTTGCCAATGAATGAACTTCTACATACTCTTTACATTTTCAATTGGGTTATATTTTACTTGATTCTCATGTCACCCTAAAGTATATACATAATATGGGATGTGATGCAGGTTGTAAAAAGAATGCTGTAAGTCAAAGAGCTCCCCAGACAAGAAAAAACAGAAGTTCATCAGCACCAAACGATTATTATATGAAATGTTAAAGGGACTTATTTAAGAAAAAGAAGATCAAAACTATGAACAATAAAATGGCAAAGAATACATGTCTATCAACAATTGAATTTATAAAACAAAAAGCAAACAAGAAGAATAGAGACAGATTCATGGATACAGAGAGTGTTTTCATGGTTGCCAGATGGGAGGCGGATGTGGGGGAATGGGTGAAGAGGTGAAGGAATTAAGAAGTACAAATAGGTAGCTACAGAATAGCCATGGGGATGTAAAGTACAGTATAGGAAATCGAGTAGCCACAGAACTTATATGCATGACCCACGGACATGAACAAGGGTGGGAGGACTGCCTGAGGGAGTGGTGGGTGGAGATGGGCAAAATGGGAAAAATCAGGACAACAGTAATAGCATAACCAATACAATATCATTTAAAAAAATTAACGTGAATAGAAGGCCTACACCAAAGAGAATATAGAATTCTTTTCAGCACTTCTTTTTTATTACTTCATCTTATTTACTCCATATTGTTTAATATTAACAGGGCTTAAATTCAGTTACATGTTTACTATAAAAAGAGAAATTTTGATAAGCACAGAAAGGGATAAATGTTTACTGAACACTTATTATGAAGATGTTACACAACTTACAACATTTTTAAAAAGTACAGCATCTTGGAATAATAGACATTTTTTTGGCAACGATCACGTTGTATCAGTGACTTGTGTTTACAACCTACAAACCCACACTGAAGTCACTTTATATAATTTTGAGCATAAACAAATACTCATGCTATATTTTTTAGGTTAGTGCTAAGGATTTTAAAATACCTATGCAATCTGCTTCTAACCACATTATGAAATCTCACTGCCCCAAAAGATAATGATCTTTCTTCTTTTTTCAAATCAAGGATTGCCCACGCAATCCTTGGAAATATCCCAATATTTCATCCCATCAAATGCACCAATCCAAATAGAATCAGCTTCTTTTTAACAAGCACGTTCATGATTGGATGCTATTGTTGTGCTTTAAAATTCAGTAACTTGCCCTGGCTGGTGTGGCTCCATTGGTTGGGCATCAGCACACAAACTGAAGGGTTGCCGGTTTGATTTCCAGTTGGAGCACATGCCTTGGCTGCAGGTTTGATTCCTGGTCTGAGTGTATATGGCAGCCACTGGATGTTTCCCCTTCGCATCGATGTTTCTCTCCCTTTCTTTCTCCCTCCCTTCCTCTCTTTCTAAAATCCAAAAGGTTTTTAAAAATTTAAAAATATAAAAAAGTTTTTAAAAGTTCTGTAACTCTTCCCCTCAAGTCTAACAGTTCAAATCCCACTTAACAAAAACAAAACAAAATTTAAATATAGAAGTGTTTGCAATTAAATAAAAATAATTTATAATCTTGCCTCATTAATACTATATATTTATATTAATACATAAATGTAAAACTGTATATTTATGGCTTATTTGTAAAATAATGCTCTTAATATAGTCTGTTAATTATATATAATAAATACTTATATTTTTAAAATAATGTCTTAATATGGCATAAACATTAATTTATAAACATAAATTTGTTTATTAAGGATAGAATATTATACATATGTGTTTATACTTTTTCTCATTAATCCAATATGTACTCTTTTTGTAGAGTAAAGAATTTCAAGAAGCCCAAAATCAAGTAGTTTAGGGTAGCAGAAAACAATTTTGTCTTCATATTGAAACTATTGAGTTGGAGACCATTTCAAAGAGGATGAAAGGGTCACTTAGAAGTGTTGTCAAAATGGATTGAAAAGTTCAGACTTTCTAAGAAGCCCAGTTAGGAGGTTATAACTATAATCCAGATAAATGCTGATTGGGCCTCTTGTGACATGAAGCAGCTGGAAGGAGGATAGGGATTGCATGAAAGACGTTTCCAAAGGAGAAATAGCAACTTTAGGAGACCATTTGTCTCCTTCAGTGTCCAGGAGAAAGGGGAATCTCAAGGAGAATTGAAGGTACCATTGAGTGCGTCAGTTTTGGGGAAAGAAGCTAAATTTAGTTCTAGAACTACTGAATTTCAAAATCCCTATGAAATAAATAACATTGGTATTACAATTTTACAGATGAGGAACTTAGGCAGGAGGCAGTGAGTAATTTGTGCAAGGTCACTCAGCTAGTAAGTGATAGAGCCCAAATTTGAACTCAGTCAGCTTTTAAATTGCCCTTGTGAAGTTTTAAGTCCCTTGATTAATACAGATCTGATCTTTTTCACTGGAAGCAACTGTAGGTAATAAAAATAATTTTAATTGACATCTGTTTGTCTGCCCAGGACCAGTGTTTGAAAAGAAGCTTCTACTTACTTAAAGAGCCATGGTCACCATTACCTGTGTTCCTGACTCAAGTGGTCCCCTTATTGTATAGCCCCATACCCAGGATCATTGGTTCAAGGATGAGCACCAGATCCAGGCTGAACCAATCACTGCATTTCCTCAAAAAACTTTTAACTTGAAACCCAGGAGTTTCTTGGGGTTGCCAACTAGGCATTTCCTAGTTCCAAGGATGGAGCTGTGTGAAGGAACTAAGCCAGAAATAATGGGAATTGGGAGAGTGGCTCCTGGCAGCAGTTGAACTTGATTCCAGTCATCCTTGAGGCCCAGCTCTACTTCTTCTTCCCCATGGTTTGGTTAAGTGAACTGAATCTTTTTTCCACCGAAAATATTTTAAGTCAAGTTTCTATCACTCCGTCAATCAAAAGAGTCATGGTTGATAAAACCACACAACTGTGGGAATGAAAACAAGTTACTTAAAATCCTGGAATCAATTTGCTCATTTGCAAGTGGGGGAAGTAGACATGCACTCTTCAGAGGATAAAATGATATGTAAACTATTTGCCTACTTACTGAAAACTCACTTTATTACCTTGGAAAGTGCCCGTCACGTTCTTTGAGTTCCTGTACATCAGTGAACTATCATTCTTTTCTTTAGAACAGTAGATCACCTCTCATGAACACCTATGTAGAACACTGTAGGTTACCTATCTCAGGGCTTTCAGATCCCTATTTACCCTTTTCATCATTCTGCTGCACATCCCACAGCTTTGTATAACTGGTGAAAGGCCAGAGCAAATGTCTGGTTGATTTCTTTATCCATGGCACATGACATAATGGAGGAATTCCTCAGGGACTCTTTTATAAAGATTAGAAGCAACAGTTGAATTTCCTTGAGAAATGGTCATAGAATGTGATGGTCTAATACCCAGCATAATTTTTAAAATCTCAATAAGTATTCATTAGTGCTCCAAAATCTAGAACAGTGGCTTTTAGTTGTCTCTCTTTATTGGTGTACTATATTGATTTTGCAAATTAATCTCATCTTTCTCTCCCTCCCACCCTCTCTTCCTCCCTCCCTCCCTTCCTTCCTTTTTTCCTTCCTTCCTCTTTCTACCTCTCTTTCTTTCTCTTTTATTTCTTCCTTTCCCTTCCTTTCTTTAAATTTTTTTTCCACACCCAAGGACATTTCTTTTTATTGCTCTTAAAGAGAGAGTAAGGGAGAAAGAAAAGGAGAGAGAGAAACATCAATTGGTTCCCTCCTCTACATGTCGGGGTGGGGGATCGCAGATACCCAGACCAGGGATTGAACCTAAAACCTAGGTATGTGCACTGACTGGGAATTGAACCCACAATCTTTTGGTTATGGATGTTGCTCCAACCAACTGAGCCACACTAGTCAGGGCTTCCTTTTTATTTTCCCTTTCTTTCTCCTCCCTCCTTTATTTCCTTCCTTCCTTCCTTCCTTCCTTCCTTCCTTCCCTCCCTCCCTCCCTCCCTCCCTCCTTCCTTTCATAGATTAGGAACTCAGTCTGGATTCAGAGTCCCACAGCTAGACAGTTCACCCTTTGCTCTTATGAGATATTATTACCTCTTTGGACTACCTCTGTTATTACTCAAGTCATCCAGGAAGAGTCATTATGACAGGAGACCAGAACTAAGGGATTCAATCAAACATTATGCTGCGATGCTGTGGACATTTAAGCTACTTGTCAGTTTTGACATAACAATGGCAGTTATTTATGTTTACCAGGTAGTTGGAATAACATTTTTTTTAAAAACCTCCAATGATAAGAAAATAATAACTCTAACATTTTCCAAGTTTAGACTTATTGACTCTCTCAGTAAAGGTGTAGAATCTAAGAAGGGTGCTGTACCTTCTTTACGTACAAGAACCAGTATTTATAGAACATGTGTGTATTCAGTGCTCACCTATAGTGAACAATGCAATGTAATTAGCAAGACACAGTTTCTAACATTGGTTTCACCCACCTCAGCCGGTGCTGCTAAGATCCTCATAGCTAATTTAACACCTTGCTCATGTGGTATAGGTGGGTGATATTTTCATTATAGGCAAGTAATAGGATTCTAGGAAATTCATTACCTTTAACGCCTGCTATGGACAGTTGCCATGCATCATTGTTTTTCATACCAGCCAAGGATTAGAAGAGAACAACTTAAATGAGCAGAACTTCAATTGGACTGGTATCTAAGAATGACTTAAAATTTTTTTTGTCTTTTGGAATGGGAAATATTTGTCTTTTGAATGTCTTCACAATGTATATTATTCTCTTTTTGAGTTGAAATATTTGTTGCCAAATTTAACTTTATTTAAGCACAGCCAGGCAATGAAGCCTTTGCTTTAGAAGAGTTTGTCTTATTCATTATGATAAAGGTAATCATCACAAGAAGGTTTTGTGAACTATCCAGTGCCTGGACAATATTTAGGAGTTGGCACGTTTACAGTTATGAGTATGAGAAACACAGAGTTTATTCTTGTATTATTATTAATTTATAATTGTATAATTTATTATTCATATTAACCTACTTTTGCCTACTTTTATGTATGTTACACACACATAAAACATGAGTGCTGTTTTCAAAGAACCCTGTATATGCTTTGTATATTCTGACATCAGTCCCCTAAACATAGAAATTTAATTTGTCTCTTATTTCACAAATGTGAATATGAGACTCCAAGTAGTTAAGGGACATGTCCAAGGCCATAGAAGTGAGAAAAGTCAGTCATCTTTCTACTAAGCCTTCTATCATGTTATGCATTTGAATAGGCTTGGAAATAGGCAGAGATGCAAAATTGGTAAAGATAGTCTTATTTCACTTTCTATTTTGGGCTTTCATTTATCCTCATACTCTTCTTGAAGCTATCTTGACCTTTGTCTTCCATCACACACTACCTCCTATCCTCCAGGGTATTTTTGATTCCCCTTCACAGATAATCTTTCTCTGCCCACCCATCCCTAACATGCTGATGTTCCTCAGCGTTATGTCCTAACCTTTCTCTTGCTTCACTGTAATCAATTTATCTGAAGGCTATCTTCCTATAGCTTCTTCTGTTACCTCTGTGACCCCACCCAAATTTGACATTCCTCATTCACACTTCTCTCCTACCTGATATCCCTGACTCAGTAACCTACAGCTAATACAGGTGTAACATATCCCATTATTGAACTCATGTTCTTTTATACATGCTTCCGTGGTGGAGGAAGAAATTTTACCCTTTAGTTTTCTTTTGGCTGGTCTAATAATGAAATATACATCAGACATATTAACAAGAGAAAATAACCAAATTTAATACACACATACGTATGGGAACCCTATATGTATGAGAGTCAGAAACACCACATACATGAAAGGTTAACAGATAGAAAGGGGAAAATAGGGTACATATGGCATTCTGAACCAAGGATGAGATGAGGTGCCTTGGGGCTTCAGAGGGTTATTGCAGGGTGATAAGAGGAGCAGATATTCAGAAATTAGTAGTTTGCCTTGCCCTGTAGATAGGTCAAAAAAGGTTATCTCTGATAATCTCTTATTCTGGGCAAGGATCCTAATTTAAATTCATCTAGGTAATTAAGGGGGTGGGGGCAAATATTTCTCTTGACCCCACAGAGTCACAGTTGCATTTGGCTCAAAGTAATCCACATGCCACAGGGGCATATCTTGGGGTGACTCATTCTGAACATTTACACTCTTCTTTGTGCTTCCCACATGTGACTCAATGGCACCACCATCTACCCAGTTGTCCAAACCAAGAGCCTTAGAGACATCTTCTATTTCCTCACCCTGTATATATAATTGTCCTCCACATCCAAAGATTTTAAGAAACCGAACTTTTCTGCCCTTTTTCTTTCAATTCTCATTGCCATTGCCATTTCGGTTCTGCCTATCTCTCATTAGAACTTTTACTATAGCCACTTATATATTTCTTCACATTTTCCTAATTATCCTATTTCTCAAGGTATTCTATTCTACTCCTCCTACCTAGGAAAGCTCCTCCCAATCATATCCAAGAAAATAAGGAGTTATCACATTCAAACTGTTTTCCTCTGTTGTCAAAGTTGCAGTCTGTACTTATCATGTTCTATATCAACTTGCAAAGCTTGTCTGGTTTTATATCAACCACCTCCCAAAACCTCATTGAGGTAGGAGGGCCTGGCCAGAGTAGCGACGAGCCAAGTGCTCAAACAGCAGTGACTGCTTCAGCCCTCTGGGTCTTGGCAGCTGCTGCACTGACTCAGCCGAGTTGCCCATAAAACGATTACAACATTTTTTTAAAGAGCATGTTATCTAGACTTTAATGCAATCCAAAAGGAGGACAATAAGAAATAAGTACAGCTAAATCAATGATAGCACAAAAATATCTTCAGGTGAAATAATAAATGAAAACTCTTTGGCTCTTTGTAAAAGTGCAAACACCCATAACACTATCTTGTGTCTCACTCCCAAAATCTGCCCCAGGGGTTGGTGGTTGGGTGGAATTCTGTAGCAAAATAGCGAGGTAAGGTACATGTAAAGCCTTGACTTTTTCTTCTGCCTTTTGTTTTTCTTAGTGGAGTCTTTCCTTATCTTCATGTATATTGGGTTTATAAATGTACGGGAATTGGAGTTCACATATTTCCTTTTTCAGTGTTTGATACCTATGAAGTTGTAGGAGTCTAAGCTAAAAGGTTTAGTCAAAATAGCACACACTCTTGAATTTCTTGCACTAGAAGAAATCTTTTAGATAGCCGTGTTTAACTCATTATTGAAAAACCTGAGGCTCCAAGTAGGGAAAAAATGGATCTGTGGTCACGAGACTAGTAGGTATCATGTTAACAATACTTGTGTTAGCTTCACTCTACCTAAGTCAAAGCCCTTTCTGAACTCTCACATAAATTTGACATACAAAAAATAATAAATTGGCTTGCATAGACAGCACCATAATGCAATGGGTAAGTCATAATGGACATTGAGTCACACCAACACAATCCAAATGCTAGCTGTTGAATTCTTACCTCAGTCATTAGTTAAATTTGAAACTCAATTTTCCCATATGTAAAACGAGTATAAAACTATCTATCTCATGGAATTGGTATGGAAGTATGTATGTAAAATGTCTACAATGTACATAGCATAGTTTCTTTTCTTACTCAAAAAAGAAAGACAAAAATAATTATATAATATAGAAACACATTCACCAGCTTTGTCTGAACTCTAAAAGAAAAGAAATTAAACACACAGCTCTTGGATTTAAGGAGTATCCAAAGAAGTGAAGACATAAGCACATCATTTAATATTTCCATCCTTTAGATATTCACTGATCTAAAATGGAAAATCAGGGAGCTAGCCTTCCTACTCCAAGGATTATCCTGAAACCAGAATAAAATGACTTACCCATGTTAACACAGTTAGTCAGAATGAGTTTAAGGTATTTTAGTTAATAAAATACAGACATTCTAAGATATAACTGTACTATAAATGATATGACTAACAAAGTCACATACAGTGAGTGAGTGCCCAAGAATACAGAGAGATCTGTGTTCACCAGGGGACAGGCATGGTGGAGGTGGAGGGAGAGGCTAAGTTGGTCCAAGCCTCCTAGACAAGATACAATGAGCCGTGGGCTGAAGTTTGTAGGAAAGGAGGGACCAGATTTAACAGGGAAAGGGCATTTATGTGTAGGAGAAATTATTACATAGATTAAGGTTAAGCAATTTGT
Organism: Desmodus rotundus; assembly: GCF_022682495.2. Lineage (NCBI taxonomy): Eukaryota > Metazoa > Chordata > Mammalia > Chiroptera > Phyllostomidae > Desmodus > Desmodus rotundus. The sequence continues at coordinate 40,022,171 of NC_071387.1, read as the reverse complement.
TTCCTTGACAGTGGATGAAATACTCTGTTCAAATACACCAAAAATGTATTGTGTAACCCAAGGTTTGTCTTCTCTCTTACCTTATCTTTCCAATAGGCACACTCAACAATTACACCCTTTGCTCCAAGGCATTCCCACCCTTAAGATTTCACCCGTAAATCAAGGAGTAGCTTTAAATATGTGCTTTGCCACCTTCTGTTGCAATAGGACATACCAACAGGATATAATCTGCACATGGGTTTTTGTGGGAGCTGCAATCAAATCCAATTTAAATATGTACTTTCCCCCAATCTGCCTTTCATCAAAAGATGCAGCAGAGAAACTTTAATTTTTTGCAAAGTTGCCATGGGAAGCTAGTAATAGCAAACAAAGAATGGTGCCTCTAGGTTGTAGATAAGGACTGTTATTACATCTCTCCACTCCCCCCCTCTTCCTCTCTCTCTCTCTCTCTCAGTGTGTGTTAAACAAATAAAAATTTAGATGTGAGAAAATTCTTTTCTTAGCTTGGCCACTGACGGACATTTAAGAACTTGAGAACAGCTGACTTTTTCATTGTGTTTCGCACTTTAGAGCTAGAAGGATGTGAAAGATTATCTAGTTCACTGGTTTTCCAATCACATTCCCAAGAGCCCAAATGTTTCACAGAGCGAGTGAGCAGGTGGAACCCCACCACACACACACATTTGATTCATGCTGTAGGCCGTCATGCTAACAAGAAGAATGCATCCTGAAAAGCACTTGCGACTTAAAAATGCAGTCATTCTAAGTCATGTGACTTAAAAGAAGCACTTGTAACTTAAAAAAGTATTTGTTTTTAAGCAACTATGAGGGAAGATTCCATTGTGCCCATTCTAGGTGGTCAGCTCCCAGAGAGCTCATATTAGAGACTGCTTATTTCTCGTCAACCAAAACAGAATCAGCATTCTTCCTATCCCAGGACACTCAGCTCTAGCCTAGGCATCAGTGAGGTTCCCCAAATTTTCACCTATATACCTATCTGGTGCTTGTGGTACCCAAGAAGGATTTTAATGAATTCCAGCACCAGAGCTTCTCTTTGAAGCACTGAAAGACACTTTTTTGATAATCACAAATTGTCAACCTAAAGCAGAAGTGACCCTGATAACACATATAATTTCTGAGTGTAGGCAGACAAACTTTGTGTTCCAAGTGGGAGTGGTGAGAATTTGGGCTGACTTGCAGAGCCATTGCCTGGTGACTGTCCATTTTACCTACATCATTGTCTAGCAACAGTCCCCCTATGTGCTGTCATGACAACTTGCAGTTGCTTTTGTCTTCGTTGATGAAGTTTCTTTAAAAAGGGATGCATTAATAAAGCACCGAAGCATACATGAGCAAAGAACTGCTTATCTGAGGGCTTTTCATATTTAGTTTACAAAAAAAATTCTACCCCAATAAAGATTCTAAAACTACTGGTTAATGCTAATCATTTCTATTTATGAATAAGGAAACCAAAGGCCAAGTTGTGGAAGTGAATTTTTCAAAGTACACAGCTTTTAAATGATGGAGCTGGAACTAAAATTACTGGTATTTAGCTAAGGATTCAGAGTTGCCATCCGCCCCACTCCCCGCCAAACAGAACCACAGAATTACAGGATGTAAGAGTGATAAGGGGCACCGGAATTCAGTTAGTCATCAGTTTTCTGAAGCACAGATGAATGATAGAAGAATGTTGAAAGCTTAATACTGGAATTCTAGCCCTACCTAGCTGTGCAGATATAGCCTCTTTAGACTTCAGTATTCTCAGAAAATGAGTTTGCACTTCATAATTATTCTGGGTACTAATGAATTTTAACTTCCCAGTGTAGTTGTTTTGGGTATTAGTAACCCATTAACCCTTGGAGAACCTCCTGTCTCTCAGTCTCCATCACCTACTGAGAGGAGTACTAACCCCTCTCCTAAGTGTAGGCACATCTCCTAGGCTTGGCCAATCAGCATCTCAGTGGGTGGTCCTCACAGTCTAACTAACCTCATCTCCACCAGAAAGAACCACAGTGGGTTGTAGTCTCTCTCCGTGAGGGTGTTTCAGCTGGGAGAATATGGGCTGTGGCTGTGAGGGACCCATGTAAAGAAAATTCTGAGAATGAAGCCACATAAAGGAAAAAAGAGCTACGAGATGGAGAGACAGGGTCTTCGTGCCCTCGTCTGAGACCCTGGGTCCCGTATAATGAGCCAAGAGATTTCATCTTTTTGTGGAAGCTAGTTCCGATTTTGGCCACTCACAGCCTAAAAAGTCCTGAGACAAAATCCCTGGAACGGTTCACCATTAAAACTGCACAGCTTTATGAAGAAGGTGCGGGCAATTACAAATGCAGTCAGAAATAGAGGGGAGATTATGAAATGAGGTGCTTTTGGAATAGATTTTTAAAAGCTCTCTGAACATTTCTCATTGTTTTTACTCTTTGAAGTTGCCTACCAAGCTTCAGTGCTTTGGATATGAGTACCTACTTTTTAAGAGAGTATCCTTCTTACATCAACTATATATTCTTTTGCTCTGAATCATTAGCAGAAGAAAAGGAGTGAAGCAGGTGGGGGAAGGCCATGGCACCATATTTTTATCAGCTTTATACATGTGTGTATTAGATTTATTCAATGAATAGTTGTCTTAACAGGTTGGACAATTTTATCATTAACTCGAGGTTTCATCAATTTACAATACCATTCCTTCATTAAATATTCTTTAAGACTTCAGTTGAGTAGGAGTATTTAAAATGACATGTTGTAAATATTTTCTCTAAAATAGATTTCTTCCTTTTCATGGAATTAATTAAAATCAGTTGTGGACAAAAGATATGCAGTAAATGAATCAAGTAGCATCCAGGCAAAGGTTAAGGAGAAACTGCCATTGAATGAAAAGAAGCCCATTCTGAAGGCAACTTGTTAATGGAGAATTTTTACACTTACATAGGCCAATAAAAAGTTTATTACTCAAAAAAATTATGCTTATTGGAGATTACTATTTCCTTCCTTCTTTTCTTTTCTCCCTCCTCCCTTTCTTTCTCCTTTATTCCTTCTACCTTCCCTTTAAGTAAAGAAAATTGGCTTCATTCCTGTTCTGAAACAAACCTATGCTTTTGTTGAGAACCTGGACACTCTGAAATGTGAAATGTCAGAAATTGTCTGGCCTGAGTTGGAGGCTTCCTTCTTAGAAAGGCTGTGGGGAAAATGATAAAGATGAAAGAAGACAGAGTGGTGAGCGCTACACTTTAAAACCAGGGGAAACATCTTTTCAAATTTAACTCACAAACTGGGGATAGAAATGTCATTGCCTCACTCAGAGGGTTAATCACTTTCTAATTTGAACCGGCAAATTTTATAATGACACTGTGAAATTAGCAGCATTTTATTGTGTTAATTATCTGCAGGACACTACATCATTACTTCTAGTAAATGTAAATGAGATTGTGTCTCCTAGGACAATACACGGGCAAGGTGAATTTTTATTGGCTATGTACGGGATTCCAGCACAGTCTTTACATTTTTCTTCCCTTATAAAATACTTTTAGTGTTGGCTTACCATACCAATCTTCTGTATTTTATTTAATACAGTATTTTAAAGGTCATTAAAGTTCTCCTTAGCTCATTTGAACTTGTTTTCACTCCAAGCAATGGTTATTAGTGAAAACTATGTCATGTCAACTCAATCAACCAAGATTAAGGACCACAGTCCTACTGTAAGAATAAATATTCAGCCATTCCTTTTAAGACACTTACAAATATGTTGCCCATTCACTTACTTGATTCAACTATGTGCCTACAGACAATGAAATGAACTAGTACAATGTTGAAGTCAGTAGCAAAAGGAAATACAGGTATTTTTTTCCTAAAGGGTTTAATACCTATGGAAGCTAAAAAATACACAGTGAATTGCAATCCGAGTTAACAGATACTGCTGGAGACCTACTCTGAGTGAGTCACCACATGAGACTGCACAGGGTGTGAGGGAAAATAACAGGCAGTTCTCAGACTAAAAAAGTAACAAGCCAGGAGAGAAAAGGAACACCAATACAGAGTAAGTGATAAAGAGAAAGTATTAAAAACACAAATGAGGAGATATTAAGATTAAAAGGCAAGGGATGTCAGTCACGTGCTAATATTGGGTATTAGAGAAGAAGGAGATGTCATGTAAGATGAGCCTTAAATAGAAAAATTAGATTTTAATAGCCCAAGAAAGAGAGAGCAGAGCGATAATAAGTGATAATTATTTTAACAATAATAGTAGCTACCAATTGAACAACTACCATGTGCCAACAAATTCTATACATTAACACTCATTATCCTAATAGCCTTGTAATGTAAATATAATTACTGTTTTATAGATGATGAAACTGGAGACAAGAACATTAAATTATATTACTAAGATCACACAGACAAGAAACAGAAGGGTCAAAATTTTAAGCCATTTCTGTTTAGTGTAAAATCCTGCATTGCTTTCAATACAGGATGCTGCGTCTAAAACAAAAAGTTGTCAATGGGTATTCTCCCAATGAGTAGCCAATAAGTGTGGTGCCATAATTCTGAGGATAAATCAAATACAAACCTCTCTCTCTCCTTCTCTCTCCTTCCTCTCCCCACCCCTCCCCTCCCTTCCCCTCCCCTTCCCTCCTCCTCTCAGATTTCTCATGTTTACAATGAGGGAGAACAGTAGCTACCTGCAGGTTTAAGGTAAGGATTGTATCAGGTAATTAATGTGAGCACTTAGCATCGTATCTGGCATTCATTAAAAGACATAGTTATTATCTTTGTTGCTGCTGATTGTAATTATAGTTGTAAGTAGAGTCAATGTTCCTGTCTCTCACAGAATTTGTTTCCTTTCTCATTTCAGTTAGTTGCCTACCTTTCAACTGTTTCACATTTTTTGGGTCATTTTATATACAAGGTAAGGATCAAAAATAAACGATGAATCAGAACCAGGCTGCCATACTCTGGTCAACTTTTAAAAACTTAAATGAAAGAAGCAATTTGAAACTAACAACTCAAATGTACCTTTAAGATAAACAAACAAGCAAGATGTATGTAGTCAGGGCCCACAAAGTTCATTGCTATTCTAGATGACTGGCCGTACAGAGAAAATGGAACATGGCCCCACCATCAAAGAAATTACTATTTAGTTGGTGAGATAAGTAAGGCAAGCATGCAAACAATGAGAGATAATAGAAACTGGATTATAATGAATGGTTTAATTATAAAACATAAACTGTGAATATTATATGAAGACAGAAGAGGGTGGACTGCAAGGGAGAGGCGTAGCCCCTTGATGGAGGTGGGACTTGAATTAATTATACCTTGTACGATGAAAATAAGATTGGATGAATGGCATGCAGTCCCATGTGGATTAGGTTTGCCCAAGCTTTATTGCCACAGAAATCTAACTACATATCTTTGTTGTGAAATTATCAGAATACATTGTCTCTTACTTCAGAATTGAGCTATACTCAGGATTTAAGGAAGGGATTTTGACTCTAGCTAAATATAACTGGGATCATTATAAAAATAGAAGTGTTGTGGTAATAAGACCCAACAATTCTATAACTAGCAGAGTTGCTTTTTATATGTGAAAGAAACATATAATGAAAGTATTACTAATGTTAAATTGGGTCTAGTAGATTAGGTTATGTAAATCCCCTTTCATTAAAATTAAGCAGTGGGTGGGAGTGGGTAGGAGGAAACAAAAGCATAAAAATTTTCTATTTATATTTAGAGAGGGATAATTTGTTTCTTCCTTTATTTCTTTTGTTCATTTATTGATTGGAACAAGGACTTTGGAACACTGAGGTACCTACTAACACATCATTTTTAAAAAGACAACCATTATAAGATTTAAAACAAAATGACTACTTTCCAGTTTACTAGATAAAAATCACTTAGAAAAGCAAATCATAACATATAATAGTTGAAGTACAAATTAGCATGTTGATTGACAAAATAAATATAAAACATGTTACAAAGTCTGTATATAAGGGTAATGGTGCTCAGAAATCAAAATATAATAGATGTGTAACTAATAGATGTGTAACTAAGAAGTTAATTGACAAATAAATATCAAAAGGGTTAAAAGTCTCTATTTAAGGAAAAGACTTTTGGATTGGATCAAAATATCTAACTATATGCAGTCTATGAGAGCCACGCATAAAACAATTCAGAAATATTAGGAGGATGGCCAGGGAAATGCAGGCAAAAGGGAAGCAAGAGTGATTGCATCTATTTAAAGTAAAATAGAATACAAGACAAAAGGCATTGATGAAAAGAGTCATATTTTGTTGATCAATAATACAATCCACAATAAAAATATAAGTATCGTGAAGCTGTATGTGGATAATTACATATGATCACAACATATAAAACAATTGTTTTTAAATACTTTTCAAAGTTGACAGTTCAGCACAACAAATCTATTACTACATGCCTCCATAATTCCAAATGAGTAATATTGTTAGATAATTCCAATGAAATATTTTTAAATTAAAATATCAGATTACACAAGAATATACGTAAGTTTTGGTAGAGACTGATTAATGGCTCAGCACATTAATTTTCTTCCTTCCTGGGCACACAGACAAGTGATATTTCTCAGCCTCCCTTGCACTTGGACGGGGCTGTGTGGATTGAGCTCTAGCCAACGGGATGGGTATGGCAGTAATCCATGTCGTCCCGGGGGCTCCCATAGGCTTTTTGTTCATCTGTGGGAACACAGACACCTAGGAATCTCTGTTATGAAGATTGTGGAGCCCCGAGGTGGAAGTAGTCTGGGTCCTTCATCTTGCTGATCACAAACACCTGTTTCAGACATCGTGCCAGAGAAACCTAAATTTTTATGATGTTTGAACCACTATACCTCTGGGGGCTGGGTTTTACAGCAGCTTATGTTGCCTTAACTAATGGAGAGAATGGCTTCAATTTGTGTGTGTTTGTGTGTGTGTATGAGGGAGAATATTAATACATGGTGTCTGTGTTTTCATACATATATTTGTTGTGATTATTTGCTCCCATGACCATATGGATATTTTTTAATTACATGCAAATAAATGTTTTTTATTATTGGGTGACAGAATTAGAGATAAATTCTGTTTTCATATTTACTCTTATTTTTCAGATTTTCTGTAAAGAACTTGCATTATTTTTTTTATCCTCACCTGAGGACATGCTTATTGATTTTAGAGAGAAGGGAAGGGAAAGAGAGACAGAGAGAAACATTGACATGAGAGAGAGACATCTATTGTTTGCCTTTTGTACGCTCCCTCACCAGGGACCAAACCCCAACTGGGACATGTACCCCAACTGGGAATTGAACCCATGACCTTTCAGTTTGTGGGATAAAACTCCAAGCAAGTGAGTGACACTGGCCAGGGAAGAACTTGCATAACTTTTATTATCAGAAATATTAAGCTTATTAAATTTTTAGATGAGAAAAATAATCCCCTCCCTCAAAGAATTGAAAGTGCAAAGACAAGCTTCTTGTACATTAATGACTTGTGAGTAAACGTACATGTCTTAAGAGCTTTTAAGACCTTACTAATCACAGAAAAGGCTAGTCATTCTTTCATTTATTCATCAAACATTTATCGAATACCAATTTTTTGTCCGGCATTAGGCCAGGCACTAGAGATATGATAACATAGTAGATATGCTTTTACCTCTGCCTTCATAGTCTATTATGAGATACGATTATATAAACTAATTATAGTACAGTGTGATGATTACAACAGTGTAGGCTAGTGATAGCCTAGACAAGAGAATAATTAACTCTGTTTTAGAAGTCAGGGGGATTCTCATGACAGGAGACTGTTGAGCAGAATTTTAAAGAATAAATGTGTTTGCCAAGTGGATAAGCAAGGAGAGCATTCTAGAGGAGCTATTAGCACATGCAGAAAGCATGGCACCTTTGCAGACACCATGTTAATAGCATAGAATGGCAGCAGTGCAGCTCCACAGAGGAAAGGTACAGGGGGACATGAGGCAGAAGGTGGAGGTAGGTGAGGGCAGATCATAAAGGCTTCATATGATCAGCCTATTGTTTCTGAATGGTTTTAGGCGGATGAGAACTGTGATCAGATTGGCATGGTGGAAAGGTGTTTTTGGCAGAGTGAAGAATAAATAATTGAAGTAGAGAGGAGGCTGGAGGCAGGTTAATGCAACGTGGTTCATGGCTTCAGCCCCATCGCAGATGAGAGCTGGACAGTGCAAGGGAGGAGTTGTCCCTCTGATCATTTCCCAGACCATGTACCACAGCATAAGCACCATGTGGCTTTGCCTGACTTGATGATATTCTGTCCCCAGGCCTGTGTCTTGAGCAGCTAAACAGATTCAACCAGCACACAAGACATAGCAGCACTTATTCCTTCCTATATCTCTAGCCACATAGAAAATTGTCCTGATAATCCTTCTTGCAAAGTTAGGAAGACCTGCAAGTGACTGAAGCTACTCTTGAGGTCCTTTTCCTGCAACTAAAATTCGAAACAATTTAAAAGATATATCTAGCACACAAGGCCCAAATTCGACAACATTTTAACACATTTTTGAGGACAGTCAAATATTAGCTAACTTGCTTCTGTGCACTTCGCACACCCCAGGGCCAATGGGGAGCACTCCCTCCAGGTCTCCTCCCGCCCACCAATGCCAATGCTGCGAAGGCCTGCCATCTTGCTTTCCCCCTCACCATTCAACATATTTCAGAGCAAATCCCTTCTCCCACTGCGCAGCCCTCTTAAGTCCCTTGTATACAAATATGAGGGGAAACAAACAAATCAGCAGTGAGCATTAAAGGTACAGTTTGTTATTATAGTACAGTAACTTTGCAGGTAATCATACATTTTGGCTCTCATTGTGTATTATAAAGTCAAGTATGTGGGAGGCAAGGTTAAACTAATCTAGCCAAGCATCTGTATTAGCTTCCTAGGACTGCTGTAATAAATTAACCCTAATTTGGTGGCTTAAAAAAACATAAATTTATTTCTTCCCAGTTCTGGAAGCCAAAGTCCAAAATCAAGGTGTTAGCAGAACAGCATTCCCTATGGAGGCTCCAGGGGAGAACACTTCTCAGGACTCCCAGCTTCAGGGGGCTGCTGGCGATGCTTGGTGTTCCCGGGTGTGTGGCTGCATCACTCCAGTCTCTGCCTCTGTCTTCACGTCACCTTCTGCTCTCTGAGAGTCTCCGACAAGGGTACTTGTATTTGACTCAGGGGCTACCCTGGAAACCCAGTATGATCTTATCTCAAGATCGTTAACTAATTACATTTGCAAAGTCCCTTTTTCCAAATAAAGTCCCATTCACAGGTTTGGAGAGTAAGGTGGAGACATATTTCTTGAGGGGGACACCATTCAACCCACTGCAGAGGTCACAGAGTTAGAGCTTCACAGCCAGAAACAGGACACGGGTCTGAGACTGCTCGGGGCACTTATAAACTCTTTGAGGGCAACAGTTATGTCTTATAGCTTGATTAGCAACCAGGACTTTGCAGATCAAACAGTGGAGATTCAACAAAATCAAGGCTGAAACCTTTGTTTTGGGCTTCAACATTAGTACAGATAGGAAACAGAAGATGCAGATAAACATCCCAACTCCTACCCCTTCTGAGAATTTCATTTCGGTGCATTCATCTGCTCCTGAAAAGCAGTTCCCCACGTCTTAGCAGGCAGTTGTATGTGAACTTAAAAAAAAACTGCTTCCCACAACCCTCAGATTAACTATGTTACATAGAAAAATACTCTGTTTCATATTGTTCTTTGCTCAGATTTGACTTGTAAAAGGTCGCTACCTCTTCCCAGGGTCATCAGCTTGCTGATGTGAAGGTTTCAAACTTTGCAGGCACCTAAAAAAACCCCTTTTTCTTGAAAACCTATTTCAGCGGAAATGCACGACTTCAAGCAACGACCCCTCTTCTACACATACACACACCCCACTTACTCTCTGTTAATGACACTCCTGCTTGATTTATTGATTGCCTGTAACACCAGTGGCTTTTCTCAAAGCACTTGTGATCTTCCCAGTTTTAAGTGCTGCCCCCAGTGGAAAGTTGCCCCAAACTGGGATGTTTTGATTGCTGTTTGAGTTCCCAGACTTGACTGGTCAGGGCTGAACCTTCTCAGCTTCCCTGGAATAAGCTCCTTAAGCTTTTTCCCTCCAAAGAATCTGTAAACAGTTGAAGGTCATGATTGTTCACTCTGCAAGATCGATATGCCATTAAATTGTGACAAAAAGGACTGCCAGACCATTAAGGCCTCCCTCATACCCTCAGTAATCCTGATAAAGTGATGAGCTGTTTTAACCTCTCTGGCTCCCATTGCTAACTACATAGAGAACTCCTCACTGCTGAGATAACCCTTTCCGCAAAGTCAGAATGACCCACAAATGACTGACACTGATTTTTGAGCTCCTTCCCCTGTACATTTTTTTCCTGTTATTGTGAAGCCATCTTTTTTTTAAATTTAATCTTTTTTTTTTTGTCCAGTCTAAATTCTAGTGTTATTCTCAAAACTATTTTGACTCAAAACTATTGTGTTCTGGGCTGAACTAGCTTCCTAGAAGCCATGCCATGAAGACGAACAGGCACACTGCCTAATGGTGAAGGGACAGAAGTAGAACTACCATGGAGACTGAAAACAACACGGGGCTAGTTCACCCCAAACACACAGGATTTGCCTAAATTGCATCAGTCTTAGACATGTGGTGAGCTCACAGCATGAAGTCAGTTAAATTTCTGTCTAGTATATTTTTTCGCAGTAGAAGGTAAGGAGACGGAGAGGATTTGATAAAATGAAAGAAGAGGTGACTATTGTGAACTGAAAATAATTTTAATGGAACTAAGCATTCTGGAAACTACTTTAAAATTAAATCTAGACCAACCAAGTCTTGCTCAGCATTACATGGTGAGCTCATTTATTATTTGAAGAATGTTAATTCCTTCCAGCTAATGCTAAAATCAATTGCTACTACGAGCTGATATCCAATGTGTTTGAAAAGTCCATGACTGTTTAGCTGGATAAAGTTGATCTTACCCTCTTTACTAATGCTGAAGTTATCTGATATCCAAAACCTGTTTTTACATTTTTGTTTCCCGTTTAGTTCTTCACTAGCCATAGCCATGTGGCATTTGTAAGCTAATGTAATCATAGCTCAGTGTCTACATTTTATTATATCAGATGTGTACTTGTGCATACACGAACGAATACACGCATACACGTAAAATGCCAGCGTTGTCTCTTCTGAACTGTTCTAAAAGATAAATACATCACCTGGGTTGCAAGATCAAGTCTGAAAAGTTAGATCTTGGGTGCATCACTTTATTGTTATTCTTTGTCTTGGACTCTTTAGATTACTAAATATAAAAAGATCTAAAGGCTGTTCCCCCAAATGTGGCTAGTCAAAATGCACCTCCATTTCAGTTCCCAAGGCTTTGGTGCAGGTCCCTCAGCTAAGTGCACACAGGGCTTTCTGGGCGCAAGTATCTGCTCATTTACTTCATTTTTTGTCTGGCGGATTTGCAAGCCTGAATTTGCAGGAAAACCTTTACCTCAGTTCAGGTCTGGCCCTAACATAGCTTATTATGTCAACAAAACTTACCTTCAAATGAAAAACCAAACATTTGAAATCAGCAGGAGTTGCAGGTAGTAAACAGAGAGAAAACAGGCCTAAGATCTGCTGAGCCCATTAGTTCTCACCTGCATGTCTGTCTGCAGCGTATCAATGGAATAATCTAGGAGGCACAAGAACAAGAACAAAGCTTTAGGTCAACGAAATCATTCACTGATCCACCAGCAAAGCACAATAAGTAGTGTATTAACTTAAAATCTCCTTCGTGCTGCTCAGATGCCATTGTATAGGTTCTGAAATGAGGCAAACAGACCCTATGAAATGGTAGCAAAAACTAGAGGATTTTTTTCTGCTTTGTCTTGTTTGAACCCCCAAACTAATCCTGAACTTGGATGTTACGGCTTTGAATTCCTGTACAAATCCTGCCCCGTGAGGTAAGTTAAAAGGATAATGATGACTTAATGGAGCAGATCTTATCTCTCCTTTTACACTCAATCCTGTCTAGACCCATATTACTCATTATCTTACTAAATATGCATTGTGTGCCTACTAGGTGTCCTACAGCTTGCTAAATTTCTGTTGGTACAATAATGAGCAATATCAAGGCAGTTTCTATGCTTCTCAGATAAATGTTTCTGTCTTTAACAGCTTCTATTGTATTATAGCAGGGTGCTTGGGGCAGTAAGACTTGCAACAGTATTGCCTTTTCCAACACCTCTCATGCTTTTGTCCTGGATGTTTGAATTCTGATGAGTTACCACTGATAACAGAAAAAGGGTGAATCACTATTACAAAACAGAACAGACATGTCCCTGAAGCCATTCCACAGATTGCTTTGCTAACTGGCTGATGATAAACTTTTGCCCTTTCTTGCAATTACCTTGGTCTGATCTCTCCATCAGCAAGTGAGTTACCTACCTTTTGGTGTAAGCCCAGCTGATGTAGATCCACATGGCTCTTGGTGTAGAAAGCCAGTTGCCAAGCATGTGTTAGAAAGCAAATTTATCCATCATACTCACTCACGCACGGCGTCCTGGAGTCCTGGCCCTTTCCTTTAGAGGTGCTTCCAAGATTAGAAATCATTTAGCCGGAAAATATTTACTCTTTGAATCAATCGCCTCACATTCAGTTATATTATCTGAAGATAAAATTCACTACACATTAGAAGGAAAGATGGGAGAAAGTAAGGGAGGAAAACGTGAATGGAACAGAGAAACCATCTTGGCACAGATGGAGAAAGCCTAGCCACTAAATCATCCCCAGGATAGTGGTGCAGATTGTTTATCTTACCATAGTCTCCCCTCCATTGTTTGGAATGGAAAAACTTGAAAATTTAAAACTCTGTGTTTACATTCTCCTTGGGAGGTATGGAGGATTCTAATAAATGTGTTTGGCTGACTCCAGGAAATCTGCCTCTTTAGGTTGCATCACACCCAGCTGTTTGCATTAAAGTCCATCCAATTTGATTTTCATTTGTCAAACTGATCCCTTTGATGTCAAAATTACTCTCTCCTTTGCATTTAGCCTTTAAGAGCTTCCAGCTGCTATTGGCTCTGTAGTTGCGTTGAGGTCTTAAGCCAGTCGTGGGTCATATTGTTCTGCTTTGCAGTTGTCTAAACTATAACGAGGTGACCTCATTCATCTTGATGACCTAACGTGAGATTCTTATCCAAGATGTCTTGGGAGCTGCTGATCTTGAAGGTTCTCTTGCATTATGCTCACCCTCTGGTAACCAGCTTCAGCTCAATGTACTGCTCTCTGAGAGCGCACAACTCATACCAACATCTTCTGTTCATTTGGACAAAGAATATGTTCCATTCCCTTTGGGACCACTCATTGCCACCTGATTTACAATGTCTCTTTTTCTCCTTCAGAACAGATAACCTCTCAGTATTGAATGTCACAAATTGGTTTGGGGATCCTAAGTAGACCACAGAGTGTTGAATCAACATTTAAAGAGCTCTTGAGTGGCACAGTATTCAGTCTATTTCTTGGGATTCTTTATCAGAGAGATGTCTATTGTTATCTTTCTTTTGTAGAGGAGGAAACCAGGAGGTTACATGGAGTGTCCAGAACACTTTTTTTTTCTATTAACTATCTAAGCCAGACTTTGCTCTGCAAACTTTTGGTCACACTAAATTCAATTTGTAAAATTTTATCCAATACTCTTTTATAACTCTCTCTCTCTCTCCACCCGTCTCTTGCATATTTGCTTCTTTAAAGGGAATATGGATTACTTACATTCTAATCTTTACCCCGTTATTGAATTTTTCCACTTCTATCACCAACATGAAGTGTGTTGAGTTATTTATTTTCTCTGAGAATCAGATACTTCATTTGTAAATAGGAGCTGATACTTTCATTTTAGAGTTGTTATAAGGATTAAATGAAATAATAAGAAAAAATATCATCATTCTGACTGTACCTAGTAGAGGTAGAAGAAAAGACAGCTCTTTTCCCTTAATATAAAGACAGTACTGGACTAAAAACTTACTAAAAAAATAAAATTACCAGTTCATCTGGCATAACCCTTTATGAGTTGAGAAATCATCTCTATGGAGAGCAATTGAGTTTGTGTGTGAATTTTCTTTTAAGGCTAAACTTTCCCCCCAAATCTAATGTAACAAATTGCCACATGTTTGATGGCTTAAAACAACACCAATTTATCCTCTTAACATTTCTGGAGGTCAGAAGTCAAAAATGGGTTGGCAGACTGCATTCCTTCAGAAGGCTCTAGGGGAGAACCTGTTTCCTTGTCTTTTCCGGTCTCCAGAGGTTGCCCATACTTCTTGCCTCATGGCCTCATCACTCCCACCTCTGCTTTAGCCGACACATCCCCTTCTATGACTCTGCTACCTCCCCCTACTTTCTTTTCCCTATAGGGACTCTTGTTATTACACTGGGCCCATCCAGGTGACACAGTATAATTTCCCACACCAAGATCCTTAAGCTTAATTCACAGCAAAGTCCCCTTTGCCATGTAAGCTAACATGCCCAGGTTCTGGGGATTAGGACATGGGCATCTTTGGGGAGCCATTATCCTGCCTACCAGGGCTAATAAAATCTTACAAAATGCTTCGAGTTTGAAGCTCTGCTCTTCGCCACCTTTTTGAGTTGAAACCCATTTTTCATTCACGATTTCTATATCCTTTACTTACCTTATTATTGACATTTTCAGTTACTGAAATCTAAGAGGCAGGTAATCTTTCTGATATTTAAGATAAAAATGCAATAAGTAATGATTTTTGACACTGCATTCTTTCTTGTAATTTCTACTTTATCCTATTTCCTTTTGTGATTATAGATAATGTTTAAGTCCTATAAATTGTTTGTGTTGGTCTGTTCCTGTCTTAGTTGCTCTCAGAATGTAAGCTTCCAGAAAGCAAACATTGATTATCGTGTCATTTTAGAAAAGAGTTTGCCCATTCCCAAACATATTTACAAAACAAATTATCTTTAATAATTATATTGTTTACCTTCTTTCCCTGAATTTTTATTGATGGGCATAATTAGGAAAACAGCAAGTTTCAAGTGGGTTTTTTCCAGTATTTATCAGTTATTCCTGTATTTTGGTATTACTGAGAAGTATTTCACCACATAAAATAGAGGAGTGAGAGATGAGCAATCCTTCCAACAGCCATCATTTTAATTATTACACGTGTAGAATTTGTTATATAACAATCCAATCACTGTTGTAAGGCTTTTATATACTGTGGCTTAATTTCAGAAACATGTAATACATTCAGATAGAAACAGAAAAGCAATTTTGTTTCTGAACTGTGTGTTGTGTACATAATTTTAAAAATACATTCATTCAAATGTTAACAAAATTAAATTTCTTAAAAGCTGCAACAGGATTTTCCAGATCTGGGGGGGGGGGGGAGAGAAAATGCTGTAATTCTGGAGAGTGGTTTACCCTTGAAGGGGGTGGATTTTAATGGTTACGTGCTGCTCAATGGAGCACTTGGACAGGACAAGCAGGACAATGACACTGCATCTCTGGTCAGGGCGTTTTATCTCTAAGGACCTTGAATTCTGAAAATTTTGTTCAACTAACTTTACCTGGTATCCATGAGCTTCCCTTCCTTTGCAGTCCTGGGTATACAAGCTAACTGTACTCATGGGCTGCCTCAGCCTAAAACTGGCTTTCAGAAGTTGTTCTCTGGAACTGATATGATTGTGAATGTGTGTCTCTGGGTATCTGCTCCATCATTTCCAATTTATTCTCAGATTCTACTGTAATGGGAATTCCAGCATATTGGAAAGATGACAGAAGAGTACCGTTATCCCCAAATTTTTGAAAACCAATGGTTTACAGCTGGCTTTATAAATATGTCTTTAAGTATTAATAGAACTACTATCAATAAACTACTCCACAGGAATACTGGGTTAACAATTTGCCTTCCTACCTTTCTTTCTTCCTTCAATTTCTTTCTCTTCTTTCTTCCATTTCTCTTCCTACTTCCCCTTTTCTCTTCCCTTCCTTACTTCCTCTTCATCTTTTCCTTTTTCTTCCCTTTTCTTTCTT
This sequence comes from Desmodus rotundus, assembly GCF_022682495.2. Taxonomy (NCBI): domain Eukaryota; kingdom Metazoa; phylum Chordata; class Mammalia; order Chiroptera; family Phyllostomidae; genus Desmodus; species Desmodus rotundus. The sequence continues at coordinate 40,006,095 of NC_071387.1, read as the reverse complement.
TATTTCTCTCTTGTTGCTTTCTTTTCTTCCTGTCTTCTTTCTTACCTTCTTTTTTTTTCTTCATATGAGACAGGACAGGAAATGACAAAAATCTAGCTTTCTCCTGCACGCACGCAATGGTGAATTCTGATTCCTTGTTCTCCCCACTTATGTGATGGTGTGGACAAATGTCTGGAAATATCTATGAGTCAAGGGGCCACTTTTTTGACAGGAAAACTGGATATCAAGCATCAAAGTGATTGTTTTTCTTGAAAGCAGCCATGATAAGAGAATACATACGTAATCAGTAAGTGCCTCCCTTATTCAAAATTTTTTGAAACTCTTCTTTTGAATCTTCCTTTTGTGACAGTTTCAGAGTATCTCACTATATAGTACCCATCACCCATTTGACTCAGAATGCCTTCCTCTGATTAGTCATTTACCTTATTTACTAGATTTGGGTGCTTATTTTCAAGGGACAACTCCAAGAACGAATGTTTACCAACACAAAGGACAGTCAAAACATTATACCCACTTAAAGATCAAAAGTCTTTAAACATTTACCCAATAACTTGCAATAGCTAGCATATCAAATGAAAATCTATGTTTGCTTTCCTACTCAATGTAATAGCTAAAGTTAAGAAATTAATTGTATAGGCAAATATACAAGATAAAGATTTAAAGGCAAAACCATTGTTTAGGATTATATAAGATACGTATAAAAACATGCTCCTACACATATTTACTTATAAGGAATTACTTTGCAGTGTTTCGAATGCTTTCCCCTGAGTGGTCAAATTATGGGTGGTTTTAATTTTCTTCCTCTTCTTTCTGTCATTGCCAGAGTATATACAGTTACTTTTGTAATCGAAGTAGAAAAAACAATTTGGGCTTTTAAAGATAATTCTAAATACAAATTTAAAAATGCTGAGTAATGGCACCACCACTATATAAATACATAACCTTTATGGTTTCACAAGTATCTGAATATGTTTGGGTTATGTTTGTTTGGAAATGGTCACATTAAGGTAGAATTGTACACATATATGATACACATTTGCGCATGCACTATTGACCTCTCCTTGTTACAACGGAAACAAATCAGAGGCATGGATAATGTCCACGGAAGTTCTTTCAAGTCACTTCTGCTGAGCCATGGTCTGAGAGACATAGAGCATTGTATCCAGTAAGTGCCTAACGAAGATGGCCGGGAGTCCTAGTTTCTGGGGTCAGCTTAGCCGCTACCAACTGTATCACACTCCGAAAGGCAAACACATTATCTGAGCCCTCTGTAAAATAAGCTTCATATCCCCTCCATCTCGAAAAGTCAGGGAGTCCTTTTACTCACTGGTTTGATAAAAATAATTACTAGATAGATTGTTGTTCTATTAGTAATGCTGCCCACAGCAAACCGAATTCATCAGAGGCAACAAAGAAAGGATTTGATGGATGGTCTCTGAAATCATACTAGAATTTCCCCAGATTAGTTTGGCAGTGGGTGTATGGTCTCAGAACCGATGAGGTTTAATCATGCCATCTCTAAAAGCTAAGAGACTGCATTTTCACCTTTTCCAAAGACAAGGGTGGCCCTTGTTCTTACTGTACAATAAGATTCTCTTCACAGTGTCCTCTTGAGTGTTTCTAGGCCTAACCCTACTCCATGTAACCCGAGGAATCTGGAAAACATACACTGCAAAAAAAAATGATATGACAGTGCATCTTAAATCATCACAAATAATCACAACTTTCTTTTCACTGAAACATTTTTTCCTGACTACCAGTTTTTCAGACATGCATTGATTCTCTCCTTCAACAGATGTTTCTCTGATAGTCTACCATGGGCATGGCCCTAAGTATTCTATCATCGGGATGACAATAGTGAAAAAGAGCCCTGGTATTCACCCTCAAGAACTTACAGTGTAGTTTTAGCTATAGATAATAAATAAGTACCCATGCAAAAACAAACAAACAAAAAACACCACATCTTAAGGAAACAAACAAGGCACTGGGATATTGAAGAGCTGGTGGTGGGTGAGAGGCCTGCTTGGACTGGGTAGTTAGATAAAGCCCCTCTGGAGGCAGGCACTCGATCCCAGACATGAAGCCTGCAAAGAAGACAACTGTGCAATGAGCACAGAGGTGAGAACAAAATATACAAAGCTCTTTAGGTAGAAGGTAGTTCAAAGGGCTTTATATAATTTTTCTAAAGATTGGCTATATAGGGGTTTTTTTGGATATTTTTATTGTTGTTCAATCACAGTTGTCCCCATGTTCCCCCCCACCATGCCCTTCTACCCCACCTATCCCCACCTCCCACCCTCATACCTACACCCTTTGGCTTTGTCCATGTGCCCTTTATACATGCTCTTTGATGCCCCTTCCTCTATTTACCCCATTATCTCTCCCCACCCCTATTTCCTGTCAGTTTGTTCTTTATATCAATGTTTCTGGTTCTATTTTGCTCACTTGTTTCTTTTGTTGATTAGCCTCCACTTATAGGTGAGATTATATGGCATTTGCCTTTCACTGCCTGGCTTATTTCACTTAGCATAATGCTCTCCAGTTCCATCCAAGCTGTGATGAAGGGTAGGAGCTCCTTCTTCCTTTCTGCTGCATGGTATTCCATTGTGTAAATGTACCACAGCTTTCTGATCCACTCATTTACTGGTGGGCACTAGTTAGAATCACTACCCTGCGTATTACATATAACCTACAAATGGGAACAGGAACTTTTACAATGAAAAATCTAGTGGCTAATACCTTGATCAAATAGTCAAATTTTATATCACCTGAAATGGAATAAATTCATTTTATCCCCCTGCTATGATGGACACACTGTGAACTTCCATAGTGTTCTTACAAAAATAAAAATGAAAATTTTAACTTGAAGGTAATCACGAGGAAGCAAATTCTAACTAAGAAACCATGGACCTGAATTCTTTAACTTGAGAGTAAAGAGACAAGACAGCTAAATGCAATGCAATGCATGATCCCAGATTAAATCATAGATAAAAAATACACATAGACAACAGCAAAAAAATATTATCTTTAGAGGATCTTACCGAGACAGTGTTGGACATTTGACTATGGCCATGTATTACATAACAGTGTTCTACCGCTGTTAGATTTCCTAAGCGTGATAAAGGTGTTATGATTACATAAGATGCCCTTAGGTTAGCAAATATATGATGAACGGGTAAGTGATAAAGTGTGGACATAGGTGATGAGTACTTGGATGTTTGTTGTATTATTCTTGTGAATTTTATTTGCTTTTTTCCAAAATAAGAAGTTTGAGGAAATAATTAGATTCTTTTTTTCTTAATTTATTCATTATAAGAGAGAGTGAGAGAGACACCTATTTGTTGTTTCCCTCATTTATGTATTAATTGGTTGATTCTTGTATGTGTCCTGACTGGGGATCAAACCCACAACCTTCGTGTACTGGGACGATGCTCTAACCAACTGAGCTACTACGCCAGGGTGAAATAAAGATTAGATTCTTGTTTTTTAGAGGTAACTCAGAGCACTATGTAGGGAAGAAATTGGGGGGGGGGGGACAGTGTAAGTGGGCATGCCAAAGAGCAGTCAGGGGCTACCAGGGTGGTCCAGGATAGAAATGCTGGTGGCTCCCTTAGTCACTGCAGTGGACATTAAAAGTAAATTTGGAGGTGGAATAGGTGGATCCAAATGTGTTCTGGAAATAGAATCAACAACATGTTCATAGACTGCATGTGAGAAAATAAAAGTGAAAAAATAAAATAATGGTGGGTGTGATGTAGTATACCAAACTCAGGGTAGGAGTGAATCTCAAATTTCACTGTGACGTTAAGCTGCTGAAGCCAGGAGAAAAGCATAATTCATTCACACCCGGTTCTCCATGTCCAGAGGATGCAAACACACCAGCTGTGTCAGAGGAAGCATGGCAGTTCTTAGCACTGAGATCTGCCAAGTTCTCCTCTGGGTTCTCTTAACAGGGGCAATTAGATGTAAACATCGTTCCTTCTTACATTGATGCACTTCCAGTGACCCCAAGACCAACCACTTCAGTGACTCAGCTGGGCTGTGGCACGTAGACATATCACCGATGGGCATCTTCAAAATTCCTATGGAGAGAAAACCCGCCAGGCCTGAAACTATAAGCTTAATGCAATGTGGAGCAAGTAAGCAGTTTTTGTTCGGTTGAGGCCAACATGTTGCTTGGTGTTTTATGCAAAGCCTGTTATTGCAGTCACATCGAGCAGAAGATTCAATGTGACTGGTAAATTATAACAAATGCCCAAACTTCCTATTTCCTATATCTATTTTAGTCGGTGGCAGTTAGGATTTACTACGCAACACTCAAAATACAAATGGTGCTATGTTAAGGGATATATATAAGCGACAGATTTGCAACCTCCAAGCGTGACTTCAAAATATTGGTGCCGGAAAGATTTCCAGTTCCGGAAGGCAGTTGAGACACACCACGCACAGCCCCCACAGGTGAGGGCGACGCTTGCAGGAAGAGCTGCGAGCCCTCTGGATGTTGAAGTGAAGCTGTGCAGGAGCTGGAGGGAGGTGCCGGAGCAGATGGAGGAGGCCTTTGGGTGCCAACCGCACGATGGAATGGCACAGACAGTGAGCAGAGAGTGAGGAAATACTGCTAAGCGGGAAAACTGAGAGCATACGGACTGAGGAGAAAATCAAGAAGGAAAGCCAAGAACTTCAGGAAAATGTAGAAGCAGGGTTATGTGAGGAGAATGTGCGGGCATCTTCTGTTCACCCCTCCAGCTCTGCTTCAGGCTCCTCTGCCCAGGTCTTTGGCCAGGAGGCTGGGTTCCGAGGGCAGTGCTGCCAGGGGCTCCCGTGCCTTCTACAGCCAGTCGGCGTCATCCAATGGGAGCCACTTGGAGAAAATCAGAGGACAAACAGGGAGAGGTTTGTTTCTTCCCTAGCCTCTGCCTACCTGGTCTCAATACATTCAGGACCCCCCACTCATGGCCACAGCCTGCACTGGCTCTCTGCTCTTGCCCTTCAGCCCTGTGTTTGCTCGTGGCTTCCCATTATTGCCAGCCCAAAGGTAGGTATTATCTCGTACTTGTTTCCCTCAATTGTGGTTCACACCTTGTCAGTAGTCACTTCATTAAATGCTCTGGAAAACACCATCTAGTTCTGTCTGGGATCCTGAGTCACCCAAGGAGTTGTGAGTACAGTACTCATATTCAACTTCAAGGACTTTGATTAAGGACACAATGGGACTCATACTGAGTTATGTAGAGAATAACCCAACTCGGAAGTGGGAAATGGAAATGATGGCTCTGTATTCCAAACACAGAAAGATGACAGAGTCCTTAATCTTTCTGCACTTGCATTATTCTTCAATCTTTATGATACTCATATTCTTCCTAAGCAATGTCTCTGGTGGTTCTGCCTTGAACCTAATCTCTGCCCACAATCAAATCTTTGCATTTGGATGAGCAGGAACCTAGAGACTCTAGACAATTCAGAACAATGATGAAATTAACTAGAGAGGACTTCGTTGTAGGCAGTTGGATTTGTCTGGGTAAGTATTACAACTTAGGAGGTGTACACACTTCAGAATTAAACTTCAAAGCTTCCTAATTTACACACCCATAGTGACTCCTCTTCAGCTATCTGCCCTGGTTTTCACATTAATAGCAGAGATTAAAAAAATTGTGGAGAGTAATGTGCACCTTTAAAATATCTAGGAGGATGCAGTAGGTGTACGTATCACAAGTACAGTAAAACTGCAAACTGAGATTCAGACACAAAAGAAAAGAGATGTTATGTGTTACTCTAAATCATTACAATAGCTTCAGATTGTATTCTAGTCTCTAGGATTATAATAATTAAAATAGGTTTTGAAAAGTTGCTTATTTGTTAAAATGGTCATGTAAAATTAAACTCACTGACACAAACAGACAAAGAGCTATCTTCCTCCCTCTTTGTCCTCTCTCACCTCCACCCACACAAGCTTTCTGCTTCATCTATGAAGAGCCTATGATCGTCGCCTTTAGAGGGACGCTAATGCACAGAGAACATCAATGGAGTGCAGAGAATGGGAAGCATCTCAGCTACAATACCTAAAATTAGAAGTTGCTCTTGAAAATCTGTCCCAGAAATAAAAGTAATCAGAGGACTGTACTTGATTGAATACAAGTGACACTGTTTTAAGCACAAACTGCAGAAGTGAGGGACATTGGTACCTCTTAGACACAATAGCAATGGCCTAGAATGGTTTGTTATTAAAACTACTCAGAGTTCCTTTTAAAGAAAAGAGTGCTTTTCTTCACTACCCCTCTACTAGGAGCAATCTTTTTCCATCTGATATCAATTATGGTTTGAGTTTCATGAAACAAGTCTCTAGAAAGATATATTTAACTCTGCCTGCACCGACATTACAAGTTTGCATCAAACTATGATGAGGATGGTTGTTACAGAATATTAGAGTTATATTTTATAAAGGAAGGTCTGGAAGAAATTTCTAACTGACAGAACAGAACTGTAGAATAATATGAAGCTAATTTATGTCACCCATTCATGTGGACACACTGTTGGTATAATAATAACAAGAACACAGAGAAATAGACCCAGGACATGGAAAGGGACCCTAAAGGTCAGGGAGGAAAGGTATGTTACATGAATGGTGATATTACAGAAAGGATGAGGTTTCATTATATCGTCCCTAAAACCTAAGTGTCTCAAGTTTAACCTTAACCAAAGTCAAGGGCAGCTCCTCTTTTTCCTATGTAAAATTTTCTTCCACATCTCCCATTGAGTGTTTCAAGCTTCTAGCTTTGGAAGGTTAAAAAAAACAACAACAGATGATGTACATAAAATTAAAATAGATAATTTCTAAGACAAATATACCAAGAACTAGAGGTGAAAGCACCCTCCGTTGGAAAGAAGAAATTTTCTTATGACAAGATATTATGGAATCTTATTTTAGTCATTCTTAGAAATTACAGTTATACTTGGATAGAACAAAATCTGGGGATCATAACATTTGAAGATAAGAAACTCAAAACTTTCAGGCAGAAACATGGGCCAAGCTATGGTGGACAAATATAGTCTAATAAAATTAGTCCACTCCACCTGTGGGTTGGGGCGGGGGATGAGGATAATCAAGGAAACACAGACTTTCACAATTACTTTTATAGGAAAACGTGCCAGAAGAATTCATCCTGAAAAAATTATAAAACACTAAGAAATGTTCATCTTACAAAAATAGGGAAGGTCTAATTCACAAAAACAATCACGTTCCGTCACCCTTGAAAAGGCAATTTGATTAAGTATCTAAATGAGTTGACTCTGGAAAAACCATGGGCGTATTTTACCTGGACTTTATAAGAAAGCTTTTGATACCATGCTACACACAGGGGTAATCTGTCAAATAATTATTACACTTGGGAGGCGAGCACAGGTCTTGGCCAGATAAGTACTGCCCTGTAAGCTCTGTCAGATGAGGGAGCCAGCGAAGTGCCACAGCGCGATCAATATAAGAATAAAGCAGGGAGGGAGGAAAGAGAAGAAAGGAAAAGAACAGGCAGTCAAGGCATCCCCCTAGCAGACGATGAAATATGGGGAGACCATGTCAGGGTGGGAAAGCCTTATCATTTCTTAGCAGGAAGAGCTCCATCTTGGGCAGCATTTTTCAGTTATGTTGTACTATGCTTAGGGCTTTTCAATTCCTTCTGTCAGATTTGCGTTTTCTATAATAATACATTGGGCTTGTATAATGCTTTTCTTCCTCAGAGCACAAAGTCCTTTCCCTGGATTTTTATTTCATTTATCCTCATGAAAATCTGTGAGTTTAAAGAAGCCAGGTAAAGTTGTCTATTTTATGGGCAAGAAAGAGAAGCTCACATAAGCCAACTGATACTTCCGTGGCCTGGGGGATGTGCTGAACCTAGTTAAAGCCACTTCTCCTCATCAGTGGATACACTGGGTGGGGGGGTCAGAGCCCCACTGATTACGTATTCCAGCAGAGCAGTGGTGCACAGTGCTTCTCCCGGTTCTTTAGGCTAGGCCTCTTACTAGGCCAGGAATTGGCAAACTCTGGTCCTTGGACCAAATCTGGACTGCGCCTCACGAGTTAAAAATGATTTTTATGTTTTTAAGTGGGTGGAAAAGAAGAGTAGTATTTCGTGACATGTGAAAACTATATGAAATTCAAATTTCAGTGTTGCAAAAGTAAAGTTTTATTGGAACGCAGCCATGCCCATTTGCTTACTTGCTGTCTCTGGCTGCTTTTGTGCTACAAAGCAGATGGGGTGGTTGTGACAGAGACCATATGGCCCACAAAGCCTAAAATATTTATTATTTGGCCCTTGACAGAAAATGTTTGTTGGCCCAATGGGTTTCCTTTTTTTCATTCTCTCCCCTCTCCTTCCTTCCTTCCTTCCTTTCTTTATTCCTTTTCTTTTTCTTTTTCTTTCTTTCTTTTTTTTTTTTTGCAATCAAAACTTTCTTTCAAAAAAAATCTTGCATAGGGAACTGGAGCTCCCCCTTCAATGCTCTCCTGCCACATACTGCTCTCCAAAGTGGAGCCAGAAGCTTGCCCTAGAATTCAGTTTCAAATGATGAAGCCAGTGAGTCAGGAGTTGAGTCTCCCTCTCTCTTAAACCAAACCAACTACATTAAGTGAGAACATGTAACAGCTGGTGCCATCTCCCTACTTGCTGAAGGACAGTGACTTCCCCAGATAGCTCTGTCCCTATTGGATTGTGTACCCCTGGTGCCGTGAGCATATCTAATTTATCTTTCCACCCCCAGCTCCTGGCACTTAATTGAACTTAATAAATGTTAATGAATTGAAAAAATGAATGACTTACAACCTTACTTCAGTCAACATGTAGGTCAGATGTAGAAGCTCCATCTCTGCCTCTTGTCCCACTTCCTGTTTTTGAAACAACATTTCTGTCCTTTTGCAGGGCTCCCTGAACTCCCAGAGATTAATTGAAAAGAACAAACACACAGCATCTTTTCCTAAAACAAAATAAAACAATAAAAAACAGGTATATAATTTATTCCACTGGCATAAATAATACAGTTTAAAGAGCAGTTGATATTTAGAAGCATTAGTAAATGAATTCTCATAAACCAACACTGAACAGTTCTATGATGACTGAGAAAGAGAAAAAATTATAAACAAGCCAATAATAATTCTATTTTGGAGGAAAACTGGGGCCAGTTTTAAACCTACCCAGTAACCATGCCCTTTTATAAATAGTTGGTGATATTTTTTCCAGGTATGTTTGCTCATCCTGTAATAATTCAACAAAACCAGGCATATTTTTCTACACTGAACATGACCAGGTTCTATGTAGAAAGACAGTTTTTACATCAGTTTCCATAAGTCAGGAGAAAGTGTTAGAATACTAGGCATTAACCAAGTATAAGTTTTGCTTCTGTATCCTGCTGTCTGCTAATGATCTTTTTCACATGTCAACCAAACCCAAAAGGCAAAAATGCAAGTGGAGATGGGAGCCAGTCCTCCGCTCAGCTTAGCTGCATTTCTCATGGATTAGCAGATCTGTGAGATATAAAATGAACAAGAATTGATCCTATCCTTTTTAATGATGGCTTTGCTGCTGCAGCAAAGAAGATAAATGGTGACTTCAGACTATGATTAACCCCAAATGAACTGTTTCAGTCAGTGCCCAGACAAGCAAAGAAAGCTTGCTCAGATGGAAGTATGAGACAATTTACAGAATGTGAAGGGGCTCTTTATAGAACAGCATTAAGGGAACATCCAGGGCACGCTGAGTACCCACAGACAAGCAACAAGTGGAAGATATTACCACCCTGGACCTGAAGAGGCAGGGGAGGGAATCGTCCTAGAGAATTCTCATGAGAGCTGGAGGCATAGAGAAGAGCCACCTCTCAGAACCTGTGGTTGAAGGACAGAGTCATTGCCAGTACACCGCATAAAGCAGGGAGCAAATAGTGGGAAGAATGCCCAGTCTTCTCATGTTCACTTCTCCACTTTAATTTCATGTCAGGACTTCGCATTGGCTTATCCCAACCAAAAGCTAGTGGTTAAGGGAGTCTGGCTGATGCAGGAGTAGATGTCAAAAAGGTCCTCTGTCTCTCCCCAGCCCGGGGAAATATCAATGCAGAGAATGTGAAGAACAGATGAACAGGACAGGCTAATGGAAAATGACTGGCAGATGAGCCAAATGTGAAACAATTGTCCATATCCTCCTTGTCTTCCATTTCCAACCGAGCATATACCTCTCTCCAACTCTCTTGGGCATGTTCCTATATTCTCCAAGTAAAGGAGAGCAAATTAATGAGGAATTGGATTTTCTAAGCCACTGGACATGTGCAAGAGAATTATTGGCCAGCTGTAAGAAATCCGATTGCCTAGGAGGAAATCTCTTGGGTGATAGTAATAATGTTTTAAATCTTGTATCATTTTATTGGCATTTAGAAATCTTAAACAATTGAATTTCCTCTAATATACAACATTCTATTCTGGAGTTCCTCCTTGATATGTCTCTTGGTTACAGCCAAGCCTGTAGGATGACAGGTTCACTTTATTAGTAAGCCTCAGTGTTCTAGGAGATGGACACTCTGCAAGGTAGTGAAGTACAGGGCTGACTTGCAAACAGAATCCATGGATTTGGGCCCTTGGTCCTTCACTCTTAGTACTGGATTCATATGGATCGTATGCAAGTCTCTTAACCTCTCCAAGCTTCAGTTTCATCATTTGTAAAATGATGGAGTTGAACCAATTAATGGTAGGATTCTTTTTAACTCTGAGATTCTGTGACTCTATGCTTCTTCTGCTTATACTCAGGCAACTGAAAGTGTTGCATTGCAGAAAGAATATATTACAGACTTAACAGTGCCCCGTATGGGACATGGAGGGAGAGTCCAATACTGCGAATCAATACTCACTAGCGTAGGCCAGGAGATGGAAAGTGCTGAGAGCAGTCAATCAGGGGCTAATGCACAGCAGACTTCTTGGCCAAGGCTACAGACTAGAAGAAAAATGAAGAATGTGGAGGGAGGGCAAGGGGATAGTATCAAGATAAGGCTCCCTTTAGGAATAGCTGCTCATAGAAGCAAGAAATAACTTATAAATCATGGCAACTTTTAGTTTTTCTTTTTTGGAATGTTGCAGGTTTGTCTGTTACTGCTAGCTGTTAACTAGAATTTGGCATATTGCTCCCTAGGATCTGAGTATAGTTCTGACATTCAGTATCTAAGTGAAATAGGCTTGGTCCATCATGTGGCTCAGCCATGGCCAAGAATTCTGAACTGCATAGTGTAAACTTAGTACATGGTTTGTTTGGATCTGGTTTCTCCCACCTCCACCTACAGCAGCTATTGGGATTGTTAATAGGAACTATGTACTATGAAATGCCTAGTGAATTTACTAATAGAAAAAGTACCTATGTATGATGATCAAAAATGAAACTCTCTACTGTTGATACTATTGTGTATTGTATACATGACACAATATTATTGGATAATGCATTAGAAAGAAATCATTTTCCTGATTATCCAGATAATTTATTCTGTCTCCTTTGATGATGAGGGGTCATACAAATTTTTTAATTCAATGACAAGGAGCCTCTCTGTTTAAAATATAATAAAAATAAGGGAAACTACCAATTGGTCATATCATTTGCTATCAGTCAGTCCCTATGCATGCAGTTAAATTTTTCCATTCTCTAGTAGTTGACCCAACTCAAGTAGATACCCTGGAAACCAGGCCAGGTCACCGAGTTCTCTAATCTGACATGTTGGGAGTACTCGGCACCTGGGTACCATGAATAGCAGATATTTGGTCATGTCTTCTCCTGGCCACTGTTCCTTTAATAAACCTCTGCACTAGGAACAGGAATACTATATATTCTGTTCTTCACCCACATTGTGAATGATAACACCATTCAGTGAAAAATCCAGTGGTAATCTCAGAAACGAAAAAATAAGTAGCTAGTGTTTTTCAAGGCTGAAGGGAAAACCAGAGAGAACACTTCCCAGATCACAGAGATCACTACTGGAGAATACAATTAACCCGGAGCACTTGGCCTTCTGCAGGCCATCTCCCAAGAGTGTGACCTTGGGTTATCAGTGCAGATACATCAACCCCCAGCTCTCTTGTGAGCCTGCCCTATGCTTCAGGAAGGGCCATTCAAATTCCTTTGAAGATGAGTAAGTGAACATTGCTTAATTCCACTCCTTTTTCCTCAGTGGTTATTTTTTCTTCCTTTTGAGTTGGTTCACTGAGAAAACAGGTCAGAAATAGCACACAAGCCTCACGATACTCTTTGTTATAAGATGTACATGATATTGTTTTATTTAGTTCTGAAATCTTTGCCCAAGGCTGAGAGTAGCTTCTTGATAGTTTAGTCTTCCAGATGACTCAGATTCATTATAACACTGTCTGGGCCTTAAACATGAGCTGGTTCTGATTTGAACCTCAAATTGTGGCTTTTCAATTTATGACCTTGTGAACAGACATTACTTACAAAAGCCCACTGCAAGGTTTTATTTTGTTTTGTTTTGTTTTGATTCAGAAGCTAAGCATCAGTTTTTACCCACCAGATTTTCAAACTTTTCAGGAGATCCCAAATAATAACACAATTTCTATAGCTGAATGAGCTCAGGGAAGTTTTATTTTTTAAAAAATTGAATAAAGTATCTCATCTCCCATTTGGGAGTATATGTGAGGTCTTCTGAAGGTGACTATCTTTAATGATAAGTTGTGTAGCTATATTCAAAGTATTTGTAAGCTGACAATGAAAGCCAGCCTTACTCATTTATATTTATATTTTATACATATTTCTCTGGTGTTTTTGTTCTGAATTCATGGAAGACCTTTACTTGTTTTAGCTAATTCTACCACTATCCATATGAGAGATGACGATAAAGATTAAGATGAGGGGGAAAGGGACTTTCTACTTGTAACTGTATAACCTAGTCAGAACCAGGAAGAAGGCATTAGAGGGAGCAGCACAGTGAGACAGAGATAGGGGTTTCCACCCGTCTATACCCTTCCTGAAATATTCCCAGATAAGTCTATTTCCTTTTTTCCCTTCTGTCCCTCACTGCAATTTTATTTATTTTTTTCAAGACTTTATTTATTTATTTTTAGAGAAAGGGCAAGGGAGGGAGAAAGAGAGGGAGAGAAAAAAACTTCAATTGGCTGTCTCTCACATGCGCCCCAACCAGCGACTGCAAACCCAGACATGTGACCTGACAGGGAATTGAACTGGTGACCTTTGGCTTTGCAAGATGACACTCAACCAACAGAGCCACACCGGTCAGGGCAGTCACTCACTACAATTTTAGTCTGTCAAAATCATTTTCTTCTTCCCAGGCATTGTCCAAAGCCCCTTCCTTCCCAAATCTTTTTTACAGTACTGCCCTCTCACTTAAGAAATGATCCTTTCTCTCTGTAAAGCCCAATAGAACTGGATGTTTACCTTTGTAACAAAACTTACCCTATTCTATCTTGTACAATGCTTTTATGTATCTTATCTTGACTATAGGCTATAATTTCCTTGAGTGCAGATCTGTATAATTTATTTTACCCACAGAACACTTTGTATGGTCTATAGTCGATGCTAAATATCTATTTGTTAAATGAATCAAAAGAAATTTTGATTTCCAACTATGTTTTCCTGTAGGAAAATCTGCATACTGAACCTTTTCCTAATCTTCTCTCTCCTTATCCAATCAGTTGTCTATGTTCAGTCCCCTTTCCTTGTGTGTCTTAAACCCATTGTCCTTTTCCTGCCACTGCCCTAGTTTAAACTCAGCTCTCACTGGCTCACCTGGATGGCTTCCTGGTTCTTGTCCTTTTTACCCCTCAGCCTTCCCTCTACTCCTTCCTTTCTACTCACTGCTTCAACTCTTATTCACATACAGTCTTCTGTAAAATAGAACACAAACAAGCAAAGGCAGTTGACTCAAACAACACGGGGTGGAACTGCATGGGTCCCCTTACATGTGAAATTTTTCAATAAATATACAGTTGGCCCTCCATACACTCAGGTTTCACATGTATGAATTCAACAAACTTTGCTACAAAAACAGCATTTTCAATCCATAGTTGGGAATCTGGGAAGGCAGAGGGCCATCTGTATGAATTGTTCTATGCCATTCTTATATGAGGGACTTGAGCACCCACGGATTTTGGTATCTGTGGGGTCCTGGAACCAGTGCCCTGGAGATACTGAAAGATGATTGGAGTCAAAAGTCACAAGTGGATTTTCCACTTCAAGGGAGGTAACCCTCACATTGTCTGTAGTCTGACTGTCCACCCAAAGTCAATATCCAGTGTTTTCATCACTTACGATACTATAAACTCTTTCAACATAGGGCAGCCTTATTTCCCAGTACTGGTTGATGTAAAATCTGCATATTAGTCTAACTGGAATTTTGGGTGGTTCTGGAAGATTCCTAATCCCCTTATCAATGTTCTGTTGCTCCTGCTATTCAGTCTAGCTGGAATGGCTACACGCATAGACTGGCCCCTGCGGCTATTGTGATCTCACCCACCCTTTAGCTAGCCCAAAGACACAAGCTTCCATTAACTTTTTCCTTATTTTTCTCTCTACCCCTAAATGGCATGAACTCTCCTTGTTAGAGATTTCTCTGTCTCCCCATCCTTTGAATGCCTTTCTATTGAGGAATCATGTTTGATTCATCTTGCTATAATACAGCACCTGGCAGAATGCTTGCACATAATAGGTTTCAATAAATATTTGTTTGCATTGAGTCTCTTAAAATTCATTCGTACTTATCCGTAAAGGGCAAAAGACTCCATTTGGTACTTCTCTAATTCTCAATATCATCTTTCAATTCCACTTTATCTCTCACTCTCAGAATTTAAATGTCACTTCACAATTCCCCAAATAAAATGAATTTCTTCCATTTTTTGTTCCTTGCTTTCTCTCTTCACCTCCTTTCTCTGCCATTTAAATTTTTTCTTTCACAACTCTTCTGCTCTTTTCTTCAGTTTACCCCCAACTCTGAGCAAACCAGTGCATCACTGTAGAAATCGAATGTCCATTCAGATCTCAAAGATTTCTTTTAGTTCCATTAGCCAACGGTTTAACAAATTTCCTACTTGAGAATCCAAGTTATTACAAACTTAACATGTGTGTTCCCATGAGTCTTCCATATTTTGACTCCATTATAATAATAAAGCTGTGCAGACATCTTTGGGGCCCTGGAAGGGAGAGTGCAGTAATTCACTAGCCGGTGAAGCCTCTGATCTAGGAAGGGATTCTGTGAAGGGTGGGGACCTGGTCGTGTTTCTAGCTGCACAGCGGAATTGCATACTGGGAAACTCCATTGTATGGATGCTCAAGGAAAGGCGTGCTTCCCTGTCCCATTTTTCATAATTTTATCAAATTGTTCAATAACAATGTTGCCAGATACCAAAGTACCTTAAGGGATTGTATACAAGTGTGATGACCAAGAAATATAACTTAAATTAGAGAGTTTTAAATGAGCTATGTATTGCAAAACTGAACTGTTGCCTAGTCTTCTGTTCTAGAACACAAAAGAGGAATACGGAAAGTGTGTGTAGGAAGCAGAAAAGTTAATGCCGATAGCCAAGGAGATGTGTTTGAAGCACTTTCCAGTTATAATTAGAAATAAAAAGGAAATGAGAGAAGCAACACCGATTGGAGCCACATTCTTCCCAGAATATACATGGTGGGCAAAAGTAGGTAAACAGTTATTTGTATGGAAAATAATACAATACTTAATGAATAATAATATAAGAATAAACTCTGTGTTTCACAAACTCACAACTGTAAACCTACTTTTCCCCACCCTGAATGAGGCAGCAATGAGGATAAAAAAATGAATATAAAAACAACCAAATAAGAATAAATCACACATGAAATATTTACCAGATGATGAAAATAAATGGTTGAAGAAATAATAGAAGATATCTTTATTGCTATCAATCATTATTTTATGTCATATAATTATAAGTATTATTTGTTATACAATAAAATGCATACTTATATCACTACTATTAGTCAAATTAATGAGGAGTCTTTTAATACTTTATCCTGAGGAAAGAGCAGACAAAATAGGTAGGGTTTATTTTTTCCATTTTGTAATTACTATTACCACAGCTACGCCAATACCATATTTTTAAACTTTTTTCTTGAATTAATTTAAAACTTACAGAAGAGTTGCAAGAATAAGACAAAGAATATCCTAGTATACCCTCCACCCACATACCAGTATATGTATATATAACATACAAGGTCTGTCCAGAAAGTATCCAGCCATGCACTGTGAAAAATAGACATTTATTGAAGAAGATACAAGATACAAGAAACATTGTACATAAGAATATGATGCCTCAGTCCCCTTCAAAGCAGGCACCTTGGGACCTCACATAGTTCTCCCAATTGCCATCAGCTGCCCCACCGTATTTTCCTGAATCTCATTGACAGTCTGAAATCTCTTCCTTTTCAAAGGTGATTTTAGTTTGGGGAAAAGCCAGAAGTCACTGGGCACTAAATCTGGGCACCAAATGTGGGCTGTAGAGGGGCTGAGTCACCTGGGTGATTTGATGTTTTGCTAAAAATTGCATGAGACATACTGTATGAGCCGGTGCGTTGCTGTGATAAAACTGCCAATCAGTTGCCCATAGCTGCGGCCTTCTGAATCACCCCAATAGTTTCCTCAAAGGAATGTTCAAGCCTAACACAAAATTGGATGCAGTTTCGTTGCTCTACTCACTCAGTCATTTTGAATGTGACAGCCACACAGTACACATGCTCACTCAATGGTATCTACCGCCCCACTGACTAGCACAGTGAAGTCATCATTGTTCACGCATGTGCATTCCAGTCCACTGTCCTTGGCTGTCAGGTTATATCGATGTCATGCAAACAGTTTTTGTTACATTAACAATGACTGGATTTTTTCCAAACAGACCTCATATACATATTTATATATTATTTATTTATATATTTTATATATAAATATTATTTTGGATATCACACCCTTTGGCCCAAATGCTCTGGCATATTTTTCTTAAGAACAAAGACATTCTCAGTTCAATAACCAAATCCAGGATCTATATAAGACTATTTCCCATAATACTATGTATTAAAACATAACTAATTATCCCTAATTATATCACTACAGTATTTTATTTCCTCTGATTCAGTATCCAAGCTAGGCTTGTGTGTTACATTTCATTTCCTGTCTCTTTCACCTTTTTTCCTGGAGTTTATCTCCTTTTTCTAGGAGCTGTGTAAGAGTGTAGTGCAAAAATCAGTGAAGTCAAAGCTTTATTTCTGATGAGATGCAAAGTGTTTTTATAAAATATAATACATTATTTACAGGAACCATTAATTTTCTTTAATTCTACCAAAAATTCTCCCCCACCCCCCAAAAAATCTGAGGCGCTTTAATCCCACCTCTCTAGTGACGTTTACCAGACTGCTTAAGAAGGCATTTTCCCATGTAACAGCCACCAGGCTGATCCTGCTTTGACCTGACCTGTTTTCCAGTATGGTGTGAATGTAAATCAAGTCCCCCCAAAGTTCCAGTGTGAGATCTGAGTCTAGCCCTGAAATGGTTAAAAGATATGGGCAGAACTACATAGAGTACGATTCCATTTATATGAAGTAAAGCAGATTAGAGGTTGCCCGAGGCTTCGGGGTGGAAACTGGTATTGATTGCAAACAGCCACGGCGGATCTTTTTGAGGTAATAAAAGTGTACAAAAAATGGACTGTGCAACTCTCTAAATTACTAAAAGCATTAAATCATATGCTTAAAACAGGTAAGTTTTATGCTATATAAATTATACCTAAGAAAGCTAGAGAAAGGAAGACTGGAATAAAGGAGGGAAGGGAGGGAGGGAGGGAGGAGGGACAGAAAAAAACCTCTGGTCCAAGAAATCTTATCTATAGAACAATTTAGGAAAATTTCAGGGATCAGGGCCTCCCAGATAAAGACTACAGAGGACATCAATTTCTTGTGGCTGCTTTCTTACCTGCACCTTGTTTTGAGTGGTGAGCAATGCTTGTGAGTTATCTAATCATTGTCAGTACCCAGAAAACGTTTCCTCCCTCCCCGGTGGAAGCCTGATTCTGTACTATTCATTACCCTGCAGAAAAATCCTACCCAAACTCATAAGCATAGGCTCATAAAACCAGGCTAAAAATTAAAGAGACAATCTCCGTGAACATTTTCGCAACTTTTAAAGGAAAGAGAAGAACCAATAGAAGTTGCCACGTCTGTGTTTCTGACCAGTGTCTGTCTGTATGAAAACGGTTAGAGCCAACAGATCCGCATCCCTGTCGGTATAATGTCTTAATGGTAGTATTCTGGAATAAGGAGCATTATGCAAGTTTCCCTGCAGAAAAGCTAAAAATGTGGAGAATTTTTATGCATCAATGACCTCAAAATGATTTTGGTGATTTAAATTTGGTAAGCTCTCCAAGCATCCCTTCTGTGGCCTGAATATCCACCTTCTGTAAAAAGCATGAAGAAAACTTCAGTGAAGCAACAAGGCTGTAACAGTGGGGGAAGTGATTGATTTCACTTGAATACCACCACCAACAAAGAATGTTTAAAAACAGTTTCACGGCTCAACTTTCTCCTTGCTTTTTTTTTTTCTCTTATAGTTGGAATGTATTTTATCGTCTGTCAGTTTTGCCCTATGATATGTCCTCTTAAATTGGATCTGTAAGCCCTTCATAAAGTTTAATAAATCTTCAGCATTTCACCCTAAGGAAATTATATTAAAAACCTTCAAATGTGAAGTTGGGCCCGCAGACACACAGCGCTGGGAATTTTATCACCATAATCAGCGTGTAATGAAAGCCTCTGTCGCTGTTCCTTCCCAATCATAATCTGCCCGTCTTTATGAAAAAAGGGGGGTTTGTCTGGGTTCATCTGCAAGCTTTAATTGGAAGATGTCTTCATTTCATTCCAGCCTACTGGGATAATAACTCAGCACCGTGTTTAAACACAGGCCCTTGCCTCTGATATTTTTTCATTTAGTAAAGCATGTCTCTTTAAATGATTTAGCAAATCATCTTGAATGCCAAGCCAGGGTGATTGGCAGCTCATTGCTGGTGCACCATTTGCATGACATTTGTTCTTCAGCTAAGAAAGCTGCCACAGGTAAACAAGCAGGCCCTGTACTGACTCCCTTTGAGTCCCTTCCTGTTTATTTTCTCATAATCAAATGACATTTATGGAGAGGCAAATGCAGCTGCACATATATGAGGGAAATGCAATCAGGCTAAACATGATGACTTCATTCAGGTGATGTTTTGATTAGGGAAAGGATATTTTTATGACATGGGGGCTTTTTTATTGAGGAATCTGGCAGATTCCCGTTTGTGTAACTACCACTTTATATCTTAGCTATACTTTAATGTAAAGGCTGGCCACAAATAATTGGTTGATAGGACATTCAGTGATGAGGGTTTCATTATAACGTGGGAAAGCCTCAAGCAGGAGACACATAACAACCTCCATTGTCCCATTCAAAAGAAAATAGCCTTTTTTTCCCTCCAAAGGAAAAAAGAAAGAAAGAAAACAAGGCAATATAATACAAAGTTATTTTATGGCATCAATGAATGTAGCTTTTCCTAAAGGAGATTTCAGAGAGGAAGTTATTTTACAGTTAAACATTTTATATATATTTTCTGGCTCATCGTCTTTCCAAGGAATATGGATAATAACAAATCAGGTTTTTTTTAACATTTCCTTTTTAAGATTTTTAATAGCAACATAAAATCCCTCTGGTTGATGTGGTTGAGGAGAGCAACAGAGCAAACTGCATGTTAACAGCCTTGCTAGAAATGCAGGCATACATAGGGCTTACGGAAAGGTGTATTTCATTTCTGGAAAATGTTTCCCCTGCAGTGTGGGCAGATAACAATCTTTCCAAACTTCCTCAGTTTCTCCTAGAGTTGGATGCTATGGACAGAAGCCAGCTGTCCTCCAGCTCTCTGATAAGGACGTATTTTCACAATCAGCTGCCAATCCTTACAAAGACAACCAGAGACCACCCAGTGTTTTATGAGCTAAAACAATCCTTTAGGAAAAGTGTTGCCTTTTCCCATCAGTTCTACATGAGAGGAGAATGTGAAATGTTATTTTAAGGATAAAAAAGTAATTCTAAGCACCTCAAATTTTTTTATTATTATTATTATTATTATTATTATTATTAATCATTGTGATTTTGGGTTTCTATTCTGGATAGGCTCCCTCCTGCTCCTTTTCTCCTCTCTCTATCATCTATGACTCTTAAGGAACAGATGATAGAGAGGAATGATTCTCTCAACCCAAAAGCCCTGGATTGCTCTTCAGTTCATCGTGGCTGAAAGACAAATGCTTAGAGATGGACACCCAGCTATTCTGGGGCTGTCTGGGAGAGCACGCTTTAAGAGCCCATGAAGTAAAAATAAAAAAGCTAGCAATAAGATCAGAAGGAGGTACAACAGGAATGAAAGAAAAGGTCTCATATGGCTGTAGTCTGTGCTGGTTTTTATACTTGAACAAACAAAAAATGCTCCTCTCAGCAACATCTACCAATCTGAAGGTCAATGATCTTAATAACAACAATGACATTTATACGGTTCTTTGTAACATCTGGAATGTTTTGTCATTTGATATAATGATGTCTAGTATAAGCTCTATATTAAGAGGGTCCTGAGTGTTCACTGGTAGAAGAAGCTTTAGCAAGGACCTGGTTCTTCTGACATAGAGGAAAGAAATTACTTTTCCATTGTATGCTCAGTGTGGGTCCCTGTCCCATGGAACTATTCATGTTCTTCTTGTACTGGGTTGTGTGCATGGCGGGGAGGGGGAGTCCCTAGCCCTCTTCTTAATGAACATGTTTGTTTTACTCTAAAACTCAAGAAATCTAAATACCTCATAAGAAATCTGATTTAGGTCAGATGATGAAAATAATATAATGATGTAAGATGTGAACCACATTCAGTGAAAGCAGAAGTGGAGTTACCTTGAGGGCTTTTTGAGGAATTTGTAGACGATGCTATTGGAGGATAAAGCTGACTCCATTTATCTAAGTTAAGGAGACATGCGCAATACATATACATATATATGTATATGTGTATATATAGAGTATGTATGTATATAGAGTCTCTCTTTACATATATATAGAGATGTGTGCTATACATATATTGAGATATATATGCACACATATATATGAAGTGTGTCTGGAAAAAGTCCAGTCATTGTTAATATAATAAGAATGGTTTGCATGACATCAATGTAACCTGGAAGCCAAGGAGAGTGGACTGGAATGCATGCATGTGAACAATGACAACTTCACTGTAGTTGTCAGTGGGGGCAGTAGATGCCATTGAGTGAGCGTGTGTACTGTGTGGCCATCATAGTCTACTTGTACTGGGCAAGCAGAGCAGCGAATCTGCATCAAATTTTACATTAAGCTTGAACATTCCTCTGCAAGAATTATTTGGATAATTCAGAAGGCTGCAGCTATGGGCAACTGGTGATTAGCAGCTTCACCATGACAACGAGCCCACTGATGCATCAACATCTAGTGCAGAGGTTTTTGGCAAAACATTAAATCACCCAGGTGACTCAGCCTCCTACAGCCCAGATTTGGTGCCCTGAGACTTCTGGCTTTTCCCAAAACTAAAATCGCATTTGAAAGGGCAGAGATTTCACACTGTTGATGAGATTAAGAAAACTATGATGGGGCAGCTGATGGCAATTGGGAGAACTGTGTGAGGTCCTCAGGTGCCTATTTTGGAGGGGACTGAGGTGCCATTGTCCTGTGTACAATGTTTCTTGTATCTTCTTCAGTAAATGTCTCTATTTTTCATAGTACATGGCTGAATACCTTCTGGACAGACCATATATATATGGAGAGAGAGAGAGATTGATTTAGTATAAGGAATTGGCTCATTTGATTATGGGGACTTAGAAAGTCGAGAATCTGCAGGGTGGGCTGGCAAGCTGGACACCCAGAAAAGCCAATGCCACAAATGAAGTCTATTTTGCTGGAGAATTCTCGTTTGCTTTTGGGAAATGAATTTTTTGTTCCACTGAGGCCTTCAACTGATTTGTTGTCAAGGCTCATCCACATTATGGAGAGCAATGTGCTTTACTCAATATCCACCAGTTTAAATGTTAATCTCATCCAAAAACACCATCATAAGAACACCCAGAATAACGTTTGGCCAAATATCTGGGCACACTGTAGCCTAGTCAAGTTGACACATAAAATTAACCCTCAAACCCCTTTAAACTTATCTTTGCTAGGAGGGAGGGAGAGAAACAGAGAGACGTGTATAGAGAGATGATAGAAGTAGAGATAGATGATAGATGATAGATAGATAGATAGATAGATAGATAGATAGATAGAGTGCGCTAGCTAGCAGCATAATCCTCATCATTTGGGATGTGAGCTGAGCTGCCACCATGTGAAAGACTGAGCTACAAGAAGAACCTAGCCAGGACCAAGGCTCCTAATGTTCTAATCCAGAAAATTCATGTCTGCTCCCTGAAAGAGGCCTTTGTCCGTTCCCCACAGGGTAGGTGATTTTCATAAGAGCATGGCGTTCTTTCCTATCACTGCTTCAAACAGAGAAATTGGCATTTAGGAAGTGTCTGTAATGTATTCCAGTGGCACTGGAAATTTTCAGATTTCTGAGGCCTTGTGGCAGGGCAATAAATAATAATTTAGCATTCCCATTTTGAAGAGAAATTGGTATAAACACTGAGACTCTGGTAGAATTAACTACATTTTGTTCCACATCTGAAGCTGGTAAGTACTGACAACTATAGATGAAGCTTTTTTCCCAACTGATTTTTTTAGGCCATATTCCAAGAATTTTAGACAGGTTAATCTTCTTTCCCCATCACTGGTAAGGCATTCAGTTATATTTAACATTCTAGATTAGTGCAGATTCAACCTATAAGAACCTAGAGGATTTCTTCTGCATGAAGTATGTTCAGACCATTGAAAACTTGGGAGTTGAATCAAAACAAAGGGCCGTTTGATGTTTCTTATTTCCTCACGCTGTGGAAGCAAAACTTTTTCTCATTAGTATCCCTATGCTAAAAGTAACATTTTTGACTTGAGTTCCCTTTTAATTTTCATGATTTTTACATAAAAGACCATTTAGTCTAATATCAAACTCAATCACATTTATTTTCTGTATCTTGCCCACTGCTTTTTGTATTTATGTTGTGCAAATCAAAACGAAAATCAAAATGGGGCAAAACTTGTGGCATGATATAAAAACCAATTTCAATGCCAAGCTCCTTTTAACTTTGTGAGTCTAGGTGTGGCAACCAGAGGAGATGAAATTTCTGAAAGTCTATGGTACTTGTGAATTTAAAGACCAAACTTTTGGTGCTGCTCTGAAGGTGAAAACTTGACATTGGCCAGCACAAAATCGGGGTCTGCGCATGGACAACAAACTGCTCGTTGCAACGAGCTCGCGAACGCGGGCCCACGGTCTACAGTTACGGGACAGGGAGAAGAGCTAAGGGCACATCTTGTTACTTGTTCCTACCACCTTCTAAATACATGAATACTTGACTTTACCCTGCTTTTATAGCTGCATATTTTCATACAATTAGGAAATTTGCCTTTTTCTCTTTCTCTGTTCTTGTTGAAACTAGAGAGAATTTTCCCCCATAAATATCTCTAAGTTCAGCCAGTTGAACAAATTTTTCATTAGGAACGACAATAAAGCAGTATAGAACATAGAGTAAAAATCCCAATACATCATCCACTTGTCTTTCTCCCAGGAGGATTCTGAGATGCTTCCGATAAAGGAAAAGTAAAATTTCTCCCCGCCTCCTGAGTGAAAGAATTAAGGATCAGTTTGGGAACCTTCTAACAATTGTTTTCTGGGAAGTGGATTTAAGGAGCTTATCCTCTAGTAACTTAATCCTATGAGATAATTGTAAAAGGGAGATTGTGGTATCAGATACGGAAGGAGCAGTTGCAGGTTTACTGCAGAAGCATTCTGTCTTATTCTTATGCTTGTACTTCTCGTCTGGGTTCCTTTGCAACATGGGTGAATATGAAAAATAAAAAATTGTGTCAGCTCTTCCTTTTACATGTCAGATTCCTTTTGAAATAAAGTAGACAGAGTTCTATGAAATGTGCATTTGTTTCCTGTTTTTAGGGTTTATGCAGTTTGATTAATAACCAATAGCAGGTAAATTAAAATTTAAAAGAAGTTTCCTCGAGACCCATAAATAAAGAAAAAAATAACATGGTTAAAATTATTGCATCAAATAAGGCAAGAATGAGCCAGTCTCAACAATCAATTAGAAAGGCAAGCTCTCATTCTCTGAGAGTATGGGAGCAAATGACCATATATGGAATAATACCAGGAACCTTTTTTCTTCTCTTACCCGTTGAAAAAGACACACGTCTCCTGAACAGGAAGAGGAGAATAGGAAGCCAAACTGGCAAGAGCAGGATGAAAACTCGTCTGCCTGGCGTGTTCAGTGTTGTTGCTCTTCATGCTTTTTTTTTTTCCCTGTCCAGAGGCAAACCTAAGCCAAGAATTTCATCTTGCATTTTCTTTTAGTAAATCTGGCATGAGTTTCCTGGCTTGTAGGTGCCTTCCTAAATGTGAGAATCAGGTATAAGTTGGATTTTCATGATTTATCACGTCAGCACTGACTCTATACACCAGAAAGAATCCAGGAGGATATGATGGGAAAAAGGTGTTAAACTGTATTGATGGTTTTAAAATTGTGCTCCAACACACCTTAGGAATTCCATGGAAAGTTCTTAAAAGCCACTATCAAAGGCAGTTAGTGGACAAGGGGCCAAATCCTGCCTCAGTGTTGACCACATTCATTTCCAACAGAAAAGCGCTGGTATTATTGAGTGTTAAAACCCCAGAGTCCACATAAGATTTCATTTAAAGAAAAAGATTCTGTGGGGAACACATACATGCTTCAACTCAGTAAAAATGCCTTCTAAACAATTCATATTTTTCTTCAAACTCAACAGGATTCTGATTGGCTCTTAATGGTCGAGGGCCTGTGAAAGACCCATGGTATACATGTCAGGTAGCACTGTTTATTCCTTTATGTAGGTGTCTTTTATTCCTTTGTTGGGTCTCTACCAGTTCAGGGTAGTGGGCCTAGGGAGAGGTGTTTTCTCTCAGACTTTGGCTAGTTATCAGTCTCACCTAGGGATCTGGTGAAATACAAAGACCAGACCCACCTCTTCCTCCAGCCCATTCTTCTGTGTTTCTTCTTCTTCTTCTTCTTCTTCTTCTTCTTCTTCTTTTTTATCCTCACCTGAGGACATTGTTTTTCCATTGCTTTTAGAGAGAGAGAGAAACATCAATTGGCTGCCTTCTCATACACACCCCAACTGGGGATTGAACCCTCAACCTGGGCATGTGCCCTGACCAGGAATGGAACCCAGGGCCTTTTGGCTATGGGAAGATGCTCCAATCAACTTAGCTGCACCAGCTAGGGACCTCTGTGTTTTTTATTGTCCCTCCAGATGATGCCAATATACACTGAAGTTTGAGAACCATTGGTGTAGAAGAAAAGAGTTGTTATTGCTCATCCTTTGCTTATTACTGTTATAAAATGAAATCTCTACCTTTTGGTTTGGTCTAGAGAAAGAATATCATCACTGTTAACACTTGAGAATGGGAAGAAACCTAGAAAACAATATTTATTAGAAACTGTGAGACACATTTATAATATAGACAATCTGATCTAGCATGGGTTAATCAAATATTAAATCACAGTTCTCTAAGAAAGCAACGTATTCAGCTACATCATTGTGTTGTGCTTATTCATTGATTCATTACTACACATTTAATGATGGAAGACAGACAAATAAACCAATAATTACAGGACAGTAAGATAAGTGATTAAAGGAAGTACAGAGTTTGTGTGGCTGATAAACCATCTAAATTTGCCTCTGTAATTCAGGAAATCCTCACAGTGGAGGAACATTTTCATTGAAGCCCAATGCTCACATTTAATTTGTAACTTTGCCAGTATCAGAAAATTCAAAGTATATAGTTTTTTTTGTCTATTTTATCATAAGAACTATCATAATAAGGTATTTGAAATAAAGCTTAGCATTTCCCTTTTTAGTCGAGCTTTTCTATACTTTTTCCTAATGCCTCAAAAATGTTTTGTATCTTGAATTAAAAACATATAGATAATCATGTTTCAAAATCACTGTTACTCCTCTACTCTCTGTTTCAGAATTGCTCTATTCCCAATTATGGGTCAAATTCTTTCTGAGTGTAATCAGGAGCCAAGCTAAGCAGATACTTGTTGCAGTGTAGAAACTGAGCTTCAGGCTTATATGATCATAAAAGAATTCTTAGTGTCTATCTATTGTTACTATAAACACATTTGCTTCAAAGTAGTTTCAGTTGAGTGGAAGAAGGGCTAGGTAGAAAAATTTAGGGCCAAGACTAAAAGTATCCTTAGTGTCTCCTCTTCTCTGATATAAAGAGTTTCTCTTACTACAACACAGGAAATGAATTTTGAATATATAATGTAATGAAGTATGTCACAGAATAAAATAAATTAATTTCTACCTAAAAATTAAAACATTTCAGTAGAGTGAATAAACCATTGGACTTGAAGTCAAAAGATCAATATTTTGATCCCTATTTTGCTATGTATTATAGATTACCTTAAGCAAGTAACTAAGTCTTTTTAGCATTGTTTCCTTATTGGTAAAAACATGCATAACTCTACTTCCATTGCAGTTATTGGGGAAAATCAAATCAAATAACTTATGGGAAAGCACCAAGGACAGTAGCTAGCAGCTTCATAAATTAGAGGCCTCATAAATTATTAGCAAAATTAATTTTTTGTCAAAATGTCTTTTGTTGCTAAGATAATGTAGAGTAAATTAGATTTTTTTCAAGACACACGTGGTAACTGGGCAGTATTACTTTCAGTTGTCTATATTGGAGAAGGAAACATAAAGTTTTATTCAGTCAGTAAATACTTATTGAGGGTCTGTTGTGTGTCAGGAATAAGTCTAAGTGCTTAAGATCAATCATCGAATACAAAAGATAAAGCTCTTCCATCACGGAGCTTATAGCAACCAGGTGTTTTCCTTTTTGGTCTTCCGCAGAACCCACTCCAGTGAATGCAACACACACACACCACACACTTTGCGACTATTTTTTTTCTTTTGCTCTTGCAAAAACAAACAAATAAATAAATAAATAGCATGAGAACCATGTACAAGGTTGCCATAAAGGACCATGTAGCACATGGGCTGTGATGTGAATGGTGGCCTTGGAGTTGTTCAATTAGCAGTATATGCAAATATATGTAAAAGTAAGTCTCTTCTTTCCACCTAACTTCTAGTCTTAACGTGAGCCTCTGTCAGGATTGTCAGGGGCTGGCATTCTCTTTAGGGAATAAGCAATGAAAAATGAAGATTTAAAATTCTTTTGTTAATGCTGTAAGCTACATAAAAAGTTGCTCCTGTACTCAAAGAAATTGCTTTAGATCTTACAGATAGCCTCTTTGAAATATAACCTAGTCCTAGACTGAGAAAATTCTTATGGTGCTAGATCATTGAGGGGTACTTTATTTAGAAAGGAGTTATAGTACAGATAGGTCCTTCCAGAGATTGATGCTTGGGTAAAAGAATCACACAGAATCGCTCTTCTCTTTTGGGGAAGTAGAAGACTACAAAATGCAGGCATTAAAAACTGTTTTGTTCACCCTCACAAAAGCTCAAGTTACCACGTACTTTAATTCCTGCAAACCCCTCCAGTTACAGGATATGGGAAGAGAGGCTACATAATTGGCAGCTTATGGGATTCATTTGAGGACTACAGTGTTCCCAGCCTCATAGATCCAACAGTTGGTTGTCTGGTGGATTAAGTGGGGTAGAAGTAGATGAAGTATTAAAATGATATATCAGGTGAACATTGCAGAGGTTTGAACCATGGCGTCAGTACCTGAAATTGAGGAAAGGAGTAGGACAACTATGGAAAACTCACACTTAGAGAGTTGTGTGGGGCGTGAAGCAAATGAATGTTTTCCTTGTGCCAGATATGGCCATGCATAAGTGAGGGCTGTTAGATTTGGAAAAAACTAGGCACATTATTCTCCTTCCAGAGCTGATGCAGATCTGGTGGATAGCAAATGAATCAAAACATTATCTGTAACCTTGACCTTGAGTAAGGTGTAACTGTGTGATGCAATTTTCAAGCAACTTTTATTTCTACTCCCACTATCTTCCTAATTCTACTTTGTTAGACTAGTTCTTGGTCCTGGATAAAAACTCAGTCCCTGACTGATCAACTTTTTCTGCAAAGTTTTGGAAAGACTTTTAACACTGGTGAAATTTTCCAAGAAGTCTTTGAGAACTTTAGATAAGGGTAAAGAAGAGGAATGAATGAAGCGCAGTAGCTAGCCAATAGGACTCAAAGTTTCCATGAGTCGTTGGCCACATGCCTAAACACCCTCTGGGGTGCTGTCTTGGTTTTATGTGTGTGCTTCCTTTCATTCAGAGCCAAGGGCTCAGGTTAAAGCATATTACTGATAAATGTAGAATGCTTCCTAGGCTGAGCCAAGCTACATCTAAGAGTTTGACATAGATGCAACCATAATGGGACTATTGTTTCTTTAGCATTAGGAACTTTTTCATGCCATCTACATATTGTGATTACGAGGGACAGAGACAGAATTTCTACTTACCTGGCAGATTATTTCTTCATCTCAGAGCTGATGCTTGAAATTTCTATAACAAGAAGTAGCCACTTATTCCATAGTTAGAGGTAAGGCTTACTTGATACATCAACATCTTGACTCAAACACACCCTAAATTTTAAATAGCAGATCATTTCCTAAACGGGTTTGATCCATGTAGTGAGAGAACTGAAGGTTTAGTAGAGCGTGCAGTGGGCGACATAAAAGAAATATTGGCCTCAGGGAGCTGAGCAAAACTTCCTCTACCTCACACTTGTGCTTATAACTGCATCTCTTTCTAAGGAGAATTGAGAGGGTGAAGCTTTTTGAAACATTTTTTGGTCACTGAATTACAGAATACACACCTTGGCAACCAAAGATATCGTGTTGTGAAGTTTAGATTCATTGGCATCATAAAGACGGTAGACTTCTTTATTCAGTCTAACACCCTTTGAAATATTTCCCGAGCATATAACTTTTAAACTGCTAGACTCTGCTATCACTGTCTTCTCACACTTTAGAGAGTTAGTTTTGTCAAAACTGGACTTCGGGGGTTCCAAGTCAGTGAAATGATTTCTGGAATACAAGGCAAGTTATGAATGACTGCTGGAAGTATCGTTTCAGTCTGTCACCCTGAAATCCAAAGCTTTCACTTTCCTCTGACCAGTTCTTTTGATTGCAACATGGCATTATGTCCCCTGAATAATTCTGAATTCTTTTTCTTGTAATGAAAAAGAATTGTTATTTTTAATTGCTATATATTATAATTAGTTACTATTACTATATAGTGAAGTAACTATAATTCTTAATTACTATATTCCTCGTAGAAGAGATACATTCAGCATACTTTTGATCTAAACAGGGGGAATATCATCTTAAGAACTGCTTTTCTATTGCTCTGTTTTCCATAAGTGTGGTATTATTAATAAAAGGCTTTTTAATTAAAAATAATTATTTTTGGAGAATTGACTCAGAGATGTTTATTTGATAGTGTATAATAAAAGAGAGAAATAGAAATCTTAGCACAAAGGAGTTAAATGTTTCAAAATTGTGGGTTTTATAAAAATGGTTATTTTCAGTAGACTGTGCATCTAACCTCTCAAGTAGATAAACTAGAAGATGGTGCATAGGATTGATGGATGAGTCTGTTCCAAGTCTGATGTTCTCATGGGGAGCCAGGACATGGTGGGGATGCTGGCCGTGCCACGATAAAACTGCTAACAGAGTAAAGGAAATTAGGGAGAGTTGATGAAGGATACACATATCATTCTAAAAGCATCACCTCATTCCTCTTCTGGGCGACTCTTCCCCATAATTTCAAATTGCTTTGCATACTTCCAATACTCTACGCACTCGTATTCCTTCTGGACAGTACTCAGAAATGACCTATCCCAGACATGCACTTACATGAAAATTTCAGTTCCTATGTTGGAGATGGTCCAGCTCAGAAGTGACTGGAAACCCTCAACTGGCTCATCCTCATCACAGTCCTGCTCTAGAAATAATGTAGGAAAGGCACTTAGGTACTAGTATTTTAAAATTCTGCTTTGAGATTTAAAAATATGTAGAATTCTGGCTTCTGTTGAGTTTTCATGTTGGCAATCATGGGCCAGTACGCCCACCCTGCAACCATCAGCTGGACAGGAGTGGGGCTTGTGTACTTTAAACTGAGCTCTTCGGGTTCCTGTAGTCAGAGGTTCTCCAGGTAGGGTGACCTTGCCCTCCGGGCACATCTGCCAAAGTCTGGAGACCCTTTGATGGTCACAGCCAGGGGTGGGGTGTGTGACTGGCCCTGGTGAGTCCTCAGCTGTAACGTAAGAGCATTCTTTGCAGTAAACATCCTAAATGCACAGAATAGCCTCCAACTACGTGGAACACCCAGCCCCCAACGTCAGGAGCATCAAGACTGAGAAACCCTGCCACAGGCCATACTTTGCTCACTTCACATTTAGGTTAACTGCCTGCTCCTGTGGAATTGACTTTGTGATTCCCAGATAACCATATACATATAACATATTTATATATATAACATATGCAACCAGAAAGGACTTCAAGGATCTTCCGGTCAAATCCCTCATTTTATATACATTTCTCTATATGAAATGTAGACAAAGTGAATTTCAGCCAGACTTGAGGAAGAATGAATTCCAATCAAAATAATTTATCTAATTTGTAATTGAGTATCCTGTTGCTAATCAAATTACTAATTATTAAGCCATAAGAGGCAGGGCAGAGAGGAGTCCTCCCTACTCTGGCCATCATCTTGCACATCACTTACACCTTAAAGAACAGTTGAGAAGGTGCAGCTGACAAGTTGCCAAATTTCTGAGCTGGGCTGGCCCTAGGAAGTGATTACTAATCCAAGCTCAGACTAGTAGAGCATCCCTAGGTTTTCATCAGGAGATCATTTTCCATAGATGCATCGTGTTTTTACATGTCCTATATGCCTTTTTCTTCTTGACTATCTTTCCAAGAATGTCTGTATAGCTACCACCTGGGAAGACAGAGATAGAGCCTCCTTTGGAGCAGAGGGTAGGTTTGCACACTTCCCAGTATAATTAATGTAGTGTCCCCTGAAGGAGCAGAGGTCAAGTAGGTTTGCTTACTGTGTAATTAAAGGTTTCCTAAGCTCAGGGTTCCTCAGCTGCAATGTAAAAGCACTGTGCACACAGCGTCCACATGGATCCATCCGTATCATCTTGGCAAGACTTGGGAGATAAAGGGGAACCTATGCTTGCTGGGCAGTGGGTAATAAAACCCTCAGTCTCTGACCCGGGACTCTCAATTCTTCTGCCATCAGGTGAAGAATTCTCTGGGCATTGGGTAACTAGTTTTAAGGCCCACACAGTACTTTTCTGTCTGCTAGCACTAAGTGCTCTAGCTCTCCCGAAATTCATATAGAGATAGCCTTAGTTACGTATGTATTTTGCTGATGCCAATGAGCCAGAATGCTTTCTTCCTCCTTCCTTACTACCTTTCTTTCTTCCTGCCCTCCTTTCTTTTCCCTTCCTCCTTCCTCTTCTCCTAGGAAATTTGTAGTCCATATACTTTTTCTTTGCTCTAAATCCATATATTTTTGTTCCTTATTATTAATGGAGAAAAATAAGTCATTGAGTTAGACATGCAGACATACACTATACACATACACACATAGCTCTGACAAACTAGGTTCTCACGATTAACTTTAAAATTTTTCTAAACAAGAGAATATTCTCCTGAGGTATTAAAAGAGAAAAGGAAGGACAAGAAAAAACTAAGTTACATTCAATTTACTCTTTACTTCTTATGAGTGGCCATCTTATATTACAATATTTTCCTTGATAAATTTTGTAACTTCTGCTGGTTTGAAGGGCACAGATTTTTTTTCCTCGGAGGTTTCTACTAAGAAGCAAGATGTTTTTAAGCTTCTAAATTTTTTATATGCATTCGAATAGGCAGAGCAGTCTTAAAATGCATATACAGTGTTTTCTCTAAGTACTTGTGTTTTATTGAATATGTAGTGCTTTTCTGGGGATAATGCTGTTTCCTGCATTAAGAATGCAGAGTTTATTTTAGTTTAGTTTTGGGGAAAACAACTGATCAGTAAAGAAAAATTAAGAATGGTCTGTGATACAGTTTTGTTATATGCTGTTACACTTAAGCATTTATCATATCACATTTGATGATCTGCTATCAGAATTCAGATGGAATCCACTGGAATCGGAGGGTCTTGTGAATGTGTTTACACAGAGTTGTCAGTCCCTTTCATACAGTACTGTTTGATATAGCCACCTTTATTGATAATATTAATTTCCTCATCTCACTCTTTTCCACAATCTAGTAGCACATTAGGCATTACTATAAACAGCAAACAAACCGAGATATATACCAATTAATCTAATCTAATAAGCATGATCTCTGTACAGGCTTTAAAATTAAAAAAAAAAAAAAAAGAACAACTGTGTTCAAAAATCTGATTCCCTCACTTACACTTTGATTTTGAATAAGTTATTTAATACATATGAGTCTTAATTCCTCCATCTATAAACACATGGCAGGGTCGTTACTGCGAGTTTCAAACAGAACAGTGGAAGAAAGGCATTTAGCACACTTTCTGGTGCAGCACAGGTATTTAATAAAGTCTGGCAACTTTCTTGCCATTGTGTAGTTGAGGCAATAGGTACAAAAAGATGGCAAATGATTCTGAAAATTATTAATTGCTTTTTGCTTTCAAGAGATTCTAGGCGTTCTAATGCATGCCTCTTAGACTCATTTTATCTATTAGCAAGAAGGCATGGAGAAGAGACAAACTGAAATTTTATTTCCAGATTCCCTCTCAGGCCACCCCATAAAAAGGTGCTGCTTTGACAGCCCCTGACCTTTATTAGTAGTGAGTTAGCTCTAGTTTCTTCCTGGTCTTTCTCTTGCTTAAGTCTTTTCCAGACCTCCTGACCAAGGTCACATTCAGGGTACCACTGCTGCTCCAAGTGAGTTACATTAGGAGATGCTGTCATGGTGGGGACTTCCTAAGGCAAAGATTCTTAGATTATTGGTGAACAGCCTTTATCTGATCCATTTGTATAGAATAAACTATGCTTTTCCTCCTATGTTTGTCTTTTAAAATGATTTGCTTTCTTTAATGTTTAAAATGTCTGAGAGCTCCCTGTTTTCGTATGTAACTGTATCAGAGTTTTTGTAACAAATAAGATGCATGTCATCTACCATTTCATATCTTAAATTTTGCTTTATCTTTTAAAACACAAGTAAGAAACAAATACTATATGTTATCAATTTCCTGATGTGAGGTAGCTAGCAACTTCTTAAAGTTCATAATGTAATCTCCCTGGGCTTAATTTTCATCCTATTTAACTCAGTTTTCTCCAAGATCCCTTCTAGTTGTAAGGCCCAAATACAGTTCTATTTTATAACTATGTAATATAGTCAAGCATTCAGAGCAGTACCTGGCCTATAGGATGTACTCAATAAATATTGTTGAATGTTTAAATAATATGAGTACTTTAGTATAGAAAGTACATCACCCTAAAAACTAACTTGGCTTAATGTTCAAAACAAGTGAGTAGTTATTATTAAATGTTTTTATTACTGCTTATTAAGATTAAGGTATTCTGTGAAAATATTAAAAAATTAATAATTTATTAACCTAATGAAGAATTTGATCCCTACAGAAAGTATTAATCTATTTTAAAAATCAGTGGAGTAAAGAGGAAATGATTTTGTGAGAAATATAAAACTAAAATTCAGATTTCCTATTAAATATAGCAGATGTAAGAAAAATGCTTATTTCTGGTTTTTTCCCTAAACTGTAGTACAACAAGAGAAAGTAGATTTTCAAAAAGAAAACAAAAACCTATAAGGACATGTAGAACAAGAGTTGAGGACAACATGTGAAAGATGGCAACACAATTTTGCAATTTCAAATGCAGAAGGATGAGTAAAACAACATGAAAATCAATTGCTGTGAAGAGAGAGCCTTAAGAGAGGAAAGGGAAGCCAAGAAACATGCTGAATTGTGCCCTAGAAGCATGGTAAGCTTAGGCACCAGAGGCACGGGGTGCCTCTGAAGAAAGCGAGTACAGGAGGGATTGTAAATAGGGAAATTACTTTTGAAATTCCTGTTCGAAGTAGACACCTACATCCATGGGTGGCTTCCTGGCATGTATCCTGTGTGCTTGCACAGGGTCCCATACTTAGGAGGCTCCCACACAGTTCAATGCTCTCCTGTTGCCATCATGAAAGTTCTTAATAAGTTTTGAGCGAGTGGGTTGACATTGTAATTTTGCACTGGGTCCTGCAAATTATGTAGCCAGTTTAGCCTAAATCCACTACCCTTACGTCACACAACCAAGTGTCTATCCCTCCTCCACCCCAGCAGAAGACTGAATGATTGCAGGTACACTGAGAAGGTTCAACCAGTGGAACTATTTGGGGACATCATATACAGCTGAAAACAGGAGACTAAGTGAATGTGATGTAGAGAACAACATTGCCAGCCCCTTTCTTCTACCAGGCACAAAAAATGCTGGTAGTCAAGCTTAAAACCCCAGGAAGGAGATTGACAGATTCTTCCCAAAAGAAACAAAGAATAGTTGGGAATCTCTCAGTTGAACACATAGTATCTGTTGGATCATCTGACAGGTCTTGATTGTGGCCATAGAGCTTCCAATCAACACATTAGTGGCTCAGATATAAATGAGAGCTGAAGATCACCAGGGATTCGAGAAAAGCCTCTATCAGAAACACGAGGATTAAAATGAGCAGAGAATCAGAGGGAAATCTGAGGAATCACAGCACTAATAGAAGAAAAAATTGTATTATAAAATATCATTGCTATCCTTAGAGAGATAAAAGAAGCTATTGTAGTAATGAAAATGAGAAAGAATACTAGGTTTTTTTTTTAAGGAAGACTCAGAAAATGTTTAAAGTACTGTTGAAATTAGTAATAGATAAGATAAAATGAAAAATGCATTAAGACTTCTGAAAAATAAGGTAATTCCTGGGTTGTTCTTTAACCAGAGAGCAAAACAAAATAAAACAATGAAAGAGATGGGAAAGGAAAGATACGATATAAGTAAATGAAAGTGTCTCTGCAGAAGGGTCAGAATCTAAATAATAGAATTTCCAGAATGAGAAAATAAATAAAAAAGTAGAAGAAGTGCAGACATGATTAAATAAAAAATAATCATACTCAAATATTCCAGAATTGAAGGTTATAAGTTCTAAGATTGAAAATGGCCATTTATTCAACATATTATCCTAAGTTTTCAGAATACCATGGCTAAATATATCCAAAGAGGAGAAAAAATGAAACATGTCATGAAAGATTAGGAATCAATATGACACTGAAGTTCTCAAAAGCAAAATTGAAAGATAGAAGACAATGATTAAATGCCTTTGAAATTGTGAGGGAAAATGATTTTCAGCATAGAAAATTCATGGAGTCAAACAATCAAACAAATGTAAGGGTATTAAAAAAACATTGTCAGATATGAAAATTCTTAAGAAATAGTTCCTCCATGTTAATTAGAAATCCACTAGAGAATATGCTATACCGAAATAAGGCAATAAGTTAAGAAAAACATGATGTTCAAGGAACAGAAGATACAGTGAAGTAAAGTCCAAAATGCAAGACAATGGAGTAAAATCCTAGCACTGTGGCTGTACACCAGGACCCCACAGCAAAAAAGACCAAACTGGAGCAAGAATGTGTATGTATCCTAAGGGAAAAAATAAAACTAACAGATTACCTGATATTTTTGAAATAAGTTAAGAGTTACACTTTGGAAGGGAGTTTGTGACTGAAAAGTACTTAGATAACAGAGAAAATGAAAGAGCAAGGCAATTACTAACTCCAGGAAAAACAAAAAGTAGTGTTACCTAGAAATATAATCCTTGTGCTTTACATGGTTCAAGTATA
Source organism: Desmodus rotundus (assembly GCF_022682495.2). Classification (NCBI taxonomy): domain Eukaryota; kingdom Metazoa; phylum Chordata; class Mammalia; order Chiroptera; family Phyllostomidae; genus Desmodus; species Desmodus rotundus. Next base: position 39,970,020 of record NC_071387.1, on the reverse strand, counting down.
AATAACATTTATACAGCCATAACCATGTAAGCATGGACTATTGATTTAAGTAAATCGTGATGTAACTGTATTAGGAGTTTAATAGAAATGACTGTACTTTTCAAGGTGGTAGGGTTAGAGCAGTTGGCCAATGGTCAATAGGTAATATCTAAACAAATTTTAAAACCAAAAATATCATTTAGAAATATGGTGGTAAATACTAGAAGAAAATGCTAAGGGATTATACTGCCAGAGACAAGAATCAGAAACAGGCAGAAGTAGAGTTGGAAATGTTGTCTTTTTCTTGTGAGCCTCATAAAGCCTAAAGACATTTAAAACATGCTTGTGACTCAAAAAAATAAAAAATAAAAACATAAATCTGTGAATCACATATACTTGTAAAATACTGTTATAATTCTTATTTAATCACCAACCCATAGTAATGACTAAAATAGTGGCAACCTTAAGAGAAACAGATTGTTCTAGGTGACAGGGTAATTATAAACACTATGACTAAATGAATTCGTCATCAATTAATTTTATACTAACCTGTGGAACAACTAGAGACAAAGCATTTGACATTGTAACGCATTAGCATATGCTCAGAATGGAGGTTGGCCTGAACTTCGTAGGATATTGAAGAGTGACAGGTTGATGCCAGTTGGTGAGGGAAGGTTTCCTCCAGGCTGTGGAACCGTGTAGTCCAAGTCACAGTATTCCCTGAGCAAATGGATTAGCAAAGGGGAGCCGATGTGTTAATGTGGCATAAGAGATGGTTTTAATAATAATTGGAGAGCCTTTTTCCAAGAGAAAAGGAAATTCAAAACATAACCAAAGTGAGAAACCAAAGGAAAAGGAAACCAATGTAATTACATATGGCGTGATTTCCAAATCAGATCACTGGGAATTTCAGACTGATTTGGAAGGAGAAATAAGCACACCCAGGGCTCCAGGCAGGTGGGATGTTCATTCATTCAAAACGTAGCACCTGGAGAGTTGATAACTTTCTGACGCTGGCAGTTCTAGTAGAGGCTGCCCCCGGCTGTCTGCCCTGAGGGTGTGGTGAGGGCCCTCGGCCCTTCTCCCGGCCTCAGCTTCACCCAGAGCTGCTCTAGATTTGCACACTGGGTTTCCAGGTAAGATTCATGCTTGAACAAATTGTTGCAAGGCTGAAAACCAAGTTTTAAAACACTGGTCTACTCTAAATTCTGTATTTTATGGATATAGAAATGAGGGCCTTTTAAATAATCACTTACCCAAGGTAAAAATATTTGGTGGCAGAATTAGAACTGGGGCCAGGCTTTCTGAAAGCTCATTAATTTGCTTTCTCCCACACCATTGATCCTGGCAATGTTACCTTTCTGTTAAAATAAATGCATTTTATTAAATAATATATTAATAATGACTTTATTTAACAAGTCTTAAGAAAATGTGCAATTCAAAACCTAATTAAAGGAAATTGAACACCTCCATATAAGCCTCTCAAATGTAACTCTAATCAAACACTATACAACACTTATTTTGGTTTTAGCTCTTAATTTACAGTAGGTCTTATTCTGTCTTTCTTCTATATCGCCAGCTATGTCTGTTTCATCTACTCTGTGCTGCTTTGTTGTATAAAATAATTAATTACTTTGTTGCAAATAGTATAGTTTAATATTTCATACAAGTAAAGCACTGTCTTCTTAATACTTGTTGGTTTACTGATATATGAATCCTTCTCAGACTCACTCTACTCCTATTCTCTCCTCCTCCCTCCCTCCTCCTTTCATCTAGAGATAACTGACTGGCGTTGCTCCCAACATTTCTGTGATTGATGTAGTCACGGTTCTTCTTTTCATGGACAGAGCCACATGAAAAAAAGATATAAGATCATTTCCCACTTACTTTCTCTGCAAAAATATCTGTGATTCTCCAAACCAGAAATGTTTTATTCTTAACAACCATAATTATGTCACCCCCTGCAGCTAACTTTAAGCTCACCATTTTGACTATCCACGCAAATAAGTTAATTTGCATAAGGGGGTTGAAATAATCCAATAACTAATTGTTACTCTGTCAAAGGTCTCTGGTAAAATGAGCTTCTGTTGCTTTTCCTCTCCTATCTTAATATTTTAAAAAGACAACTGAAACATAGCAGGCTATTAAAAAAAACACTTTTTACATAGGATCCTCTTTACAAAAAATTGTCAAGTGCTTAAGTGGATGCACTAGGAAATTATATTGGTTACAGCATGAAGAACAGGATAAAGAGGGGAGGTGGAAGTTGACAAAATGATGAATATTCTGTATCAAAGATCTCCATACTAATATAAATAAATTATATGGTATCATATGAAGAAACAACACCAGCACCAAGCTTAAAGCCATTAGATGCTGTGAGCTTGTGCAGATTAGATTTGTTCTTGTGTCCTACCTTGGAAAAGATATTAAATCACAAATCTACGTGGAAACAGGCTAGCAACTTCTACGAGTTTATAGCTGAACCGATGACCTGATTAAAGACAGTGAATCAGTGTTTAGAGGATGACCACTAAATCTTAGTCTTGCCAAGCCTAGTTATAAAGCACATTTCAAATTGTTCAGTCTCAAGTAGCTTTGTGAATATCTGATTAAAGTCTTTAAAAGAGGAAATTAAACAAAAATAAATGATAGCTTACAAAATGATACCTTGTAGTACAAAAATATGCTGATAATTCAAAGGAAAATTTTAAGATATTAAAATGCTTTTGTTCCTGGAGAAAATAACTTGAACACATTTCCTTTTAGTTTTCCTGTACTTAGATACAACACAATATGGAATTGTAAGGACAAATAATTATTACAATAATTTTTATAAAAAATCCCAAGAAATCAACATCTTCAGTGGATTTGCTCTTTCCAGGAGGAAATAACATTAGCTGGGGATTTGACCAACCACCAGTGAGCTCTGAGCTTTCCTGCTGACCCACTGCTGGGCCCAGATCGTGTTGAAAGCAGTGATAATTAATTGTGCTCTCTCTTCACTCAGAAGTAAACTGGTAGGGTTTTTATAAAGTAATATCTGCCAAATAGTGATGTTTTTTTCAAAGAAAGTTACAATATTAATAAATGACAATTAAGTAGTATACAGTAACATGAGGGGGGATCCAAAAAACCTGGAATTATATTTTGGAGGGTAGGGCCCTTGTAGTATAGGCTCCCCCTGCATGGTGAGTGTTCTAGGAGCCCATCTGTGTCAGTGTGCCAGCTGGTGTTGTTGTGAGAGGCTCTGTTCAGATTCAGTGAATTTGTTTTGAAGACTTGTTCAACGTATTTGTCCATTTCATGATGGGTGATTTATAAGCATACCTGCCCACATCAGCAGTTTTTTACCAAAAAAGGCATGAGACCCATGCCCCACCCTCCCTATTCACCCCATCTTGCCCCGAGCAACTTTTTTTGTTTCCCCTGATGAAAAAATTCTCAAAGGGAAACATTTTGCCTATGTGGAAGAGGTGAAAAAAAAAAAGCAGAAGCACTAGAAGTCATCAAAATCCACGAATTCAAAAACTGGTTTGAGCAGTGGAAAAAATGTCTCGATAGGTGTATTGCATCAAATGGAGAGTACTTTGAAGGCGACTGAAGTTTAAACAAATAAGAATAAATACACAATTTTTTATAAATAAATTATGGGTGTTGGGGGGGTCCTATCTCATACATGGGACAATATTCCCTGAATTTGTAGTCAACTTCTTTGAAAGAACGTGAGGCTTCAGGGCTTGCTTAGTGACTTGGGGAAAATGAAAGTTATTGCGGTTACGCAGGGAAAATGCAGGCAGTCCTCACTAGCACATTTAGTTAGCCCAGCAGTATCAATAAACTGACCGACTTAATAATAGCACAGTCAGTGTTAGGAAAGGAACCTTTGTTATAAGCTGTCAGCTTTTTTCACCGATTAAGCTTCAGGTTTATTCTGTTGGTTAACAATACAGTAGTACCCTTCTTCTTGTTGCCCTTAAGTTACCTACTGTGCAACTGTGCTTGAAGTTTTGTGGTCCTTTGTAACCTAATTTCTTTTCTGACCATCAGTTAAGGTGCAATCAGAGAAGCAGAACCACCGGGGGCTTGCGGCCAGGACTGGATCTTACAGGACTGAGGGAGCTGATTAAGTCCTTTTGTAAGACAGCTGTACTTTTCTTATACTGGAGCTTGAGGTGCATGCGGCTGCCCTTAACAAAGAAAGTATCACAAACTGGGTGGCTTAAAATAACAGGAATGTAATGTCTCCCAGTTCTGGAGGCTAGAAGTCTGTGATCAAGGTGTCGTCGTGACTGGTTCCTTCTCGGGAACTTGTTGGGGCTTGCCAGCACTCTTTGGCATTCCTTGGCTTCAAATGTGTCGCTTTGCTCCTCTACCTGCTCCCCGTGTGTCTTCTCATAGTCTTCCTTTTGTGCACACACGTCTGTGTCCAAACTTCCCCTTTGCATAAGGACACCAGTCCTATTGGGCAAAAGACTCACCTTAACGACCCCTTTTTAACTTGATTACCTTTGTAAAGACCTTGTTTCCAAGTAAGGTCAGTTTCTGAGGTACTGGGGATAAGGACTTCAATACATCTACCTTAGAATTGGAAGGGGGGCACGATTCAATGCAGAACAGTGGGAAAGAGGAGGATATGCCGAGTTCCACAAGCACGAGCTGGAACCCACAGGGATGGACTGAAACCACAGCAGTTCACATTGCCTCTGACTTTGACCTTGTGGGAATCCTGCAGGAGCTAAACACTCACCTGGTACTGTAGTTAGAGGAGCTGAGGGTCCGAGGAATGGTGGGGCATTTACCAGCCTGTGGGCTGCCCCAGAACAAGGAACTGAGCCATCAGATAAGTAAAAATGTGTGAGCTACAGAATGGCTGCTGTTTTGCTTCTGCCCCCAAATCTCATCGAAGAATCTTTCTGGTGGCTCACCTCAGCCAGAAACATACATGAAAGGGAACTCTGGGAACTGTAGTTCCATCTAGCTTTGTTGACATGTAACAAAGCCAGCACACTAAAGATTTTACAAACTCACTGTTTAACATGTAATAATACGAGTGACAATAATTAAGGAATCAAGTTATTTTCAAGAAGATATGCCATACCCATCAATTTAGACACAGGAAAGACATTTTACCTCCTAATGGTGTTTTAATATTTACAACTAATAAAAAAATTGTATCGATCACCGAAAAAGTTTTAACTGGTATACCTGAAAACTGAATCCACCAGTTTAATTTGCCTTTGTACCATTAACTACATGGCAACAGGAAAGGGATTTGAAGCCCATTCAGCCTTTAGATCCTAACGTTGTGTTTGGCTGAATTAGGTAAATTTGGAAACAAATAAAAATATCAGACAATTACCCTTCTTCATAGTCTTATTAGCAAGAAAGTATATGCAGTGGACAATCACACCAGCTTTGGAACAAATGGACACGAGTTTCAAACCTAGTTGACCTCTTAGCAGTGTGAAATCTTGAGAGGACGTCTTAATCTCTATGTTGGACTCCCAGTCCGTAGCTGTCTGGGTGCCTTTAACAGCTGCCTGAAAGGTCACACTGTGCGGCCGACAGGAGGACGTGAGGAATCCGCGCATGCCTAAGAAGGTCTTTTCCTTTTTAATGACTGACGGAGAGTGCTCTTAAGATCTCTTTATCATAGTCTTCAGGGGAACAGCTACACTACACCTACCACAAGGACAGCCTCGCATCTAAAGTATGCGTTGGTAAAAACTGGTTTTAGGTGTTATTCCCACTGACACAAGAAATATTGAGAACACCGAACTAAAGGTAACCCCAAATCATTTATACCTATTTTTTGGAAGCAGTTAAAATAAGCACTTTGATACATACCCTACATATGCACTCATTTGTCCATAAATCTCTTTTCAGTTTATTTTTTATCACAGAGACACTGATGTGTGGAAGGTGGCATCAGAGAAGGACAGATACCCACTATTTCACTGTAATAAAAAATTGGCAGTAAATAGTTTCATGTGAATGGAGCAAGTATACAAAGACTCCCCCACATAGGAAGCTACAGCTCATCACCTTGTGTTCCATCATAGCCCCTGCTAGGCTGACAGAAAGCCATACCCTGGGTCTATATTAGTGCAGTGTGGGGAAAACACTCTCCTGGTCAGAGCCCTCCACGTCTTAGATGTGCACAGTGGCTCTCCCAAGCACACAACGCTCACAAGGAAACCCTTGATCTATGGGCTCTCAATCCTCAATGTGTTTACAGAGCGATCCCCAACTGGGATCTCCTGCTGGAGGAAATACTAGATATGATACAGCACACCATACATTTCAATTAAAGCAGAAATGAGTTGCTACTATATAGAGTGCAATACAACGCTAGAAGATGTGTCCCAAATGTAAAATTTACAGATAAAAGTCTTCCCAATATTAGACAGTAGCTTTCTAGGTATGCAATGACTTGGGTGAGATCACACTGCATTTCCTCTCTAGCCCCCAACATTGTATTCCAAACTGAGGTGAAATCAGGTTAAAATAACTGGTAACTTTGTCTGAACAAAAGAAGGGACTCGTCTTTAGGAGGCACAGTGGTACAGATGGGAGGAGCAAGGTGGAGAAAGGGAATAGCTTACCCATTTTGCCTTGGTGGTGCCCTAAGCAGATGGGTGGTTGTTATGAGTGACTGTTACGAGCATTTCGAGTGCATAGGTTCTCTTGATAAGCATAGTTCAAACCATCTCTACATTTGCTTTCAGGAAGGAGACTCTCCAAGTAAAGAATGGGGACTCGATGAGGCCACAGTCCTTCTCTCATGCCCCTAAGGTGCAATTGTCCCTTTAGGAGTTTCTAAAGCTTTGTGATTCCTAACGTCATCACCATGTTCAGCGCCAGGAGTCTGGGGTTCTCTTTCAGTGTTCTACCCTAGTATGGACCTAAACTGTTCTTTTTGTTTTCCATCAGTACAGTTGAAGTTTTCAAGGGAAACTTCTAAAGGAGACAAAAATAATGATATGATCAAAGACTATATCAAAAGAAAAGCCCATGGAACTAAAAAAATAAAAACTTATGAAATACAATTTTTTTGCCTTAAAATTGCTACATTGTAACCTCCAAATAACTGGAACTACTATATTGGCTTTGATTTGTTGATCTCCTGATTCCTGATCTCTACTAGGTATGTTAATTTTCATTTTCCTTTATTAGGGCCATTTTCTGGATCATTTGCTCCTCTTCTAGTTGTAGGGGAGGAAAAAAAAATCTTTTCCCTCATATGTCTTGGCTTTTCTGGCTGGAGCCCTGGAAACTAGACTGGTGAAACACAGACTAAAAGGAGAATGGCAAACTGAAGTTCATCATTATACATCATATATACACATGGGAGTGCCCAGTGATGAGTGACCCAAAAGGGTAGTGAGAACTCCAGCTTATATAGCCCGTTACGCTAAATACGGTAAAAGGGGTTTGGAGCTTCTGTGGGGAGTAGGCTAGTTATGGGAAGGTGACCAGAGAAATTATGGTAATGAGGGTTGTTTAGTAAAGTTTGTTAGGCAGACTTAAGTCAGTGCCTCGTCCATTGATAAGAGTACTCCTCAGTCTTGAACAGGAGAGAGAGACACATTTAGAGATTGATATAACTTTTATTTATGTAAATATATTGTACAAAAGCAAAACATGCCCTATTTTACTTATTTATTTATTTAATTTATTTTTGTCAATCCTCATCCCAGGATGTATTTATTGCTTTTAGAGAGAACAGAAGGTGGGGGGCGGGAGGAGAGAGAGAAACATTGATCAATTGCCTCCTGTATGTGCCCTGACTGGAGATCAAAGTTACAACCTAGGTATGTTCCCTGACCAGGGATTGAACCCACAATGTTTTGGTGTATGGGACAACACTCCAACCAGCTGAGCCCCTCCTGACCAGGGCCATATGTCCTATTTTTAGAGCTTTTCCTGATCTACTCTTTCTAATGGCCTTTAGCTTGAAATAATCCGCATGCCAAAGAGGCATATTCTTGTACCTTCCACAGTGAAAACCAAATGATCTAGTTTTAATGTTTTAGCCCCCCTTGGGCAGCTTCATTAAACTCCTCGCCATGGCTCTTCCATTGGCAGTGGCTAAATTGTCTACTTTGTTACCCTAATGCCATGATATCCACCTTATGGAAATACATGACAGCATCTAAACCATCTTATATATGTAATCTTACCAAATTCTAATCCGCAGTGTTGAAACACGTTTCACTCAAGAAACTTCAGATCATTGAAGACAAAGTAATTTAAAATTAATTTAGACACTTTCCTTGTATTTTTTGAAAACAGTGAAGGACATTTATAGCTCACAGCATAGCATTTCTTTTTCTCTCTTAATAACTTCCTTCATGTGACTCACATGCTCTTGACTAATTTATCTGAAAACCTCTTAAAGGAGGTCTTGCCCCAACCTTGCACCTGCATCAAGCTTTACCCTAACCCAAGCCAAGGCATCCTTTCTTTTTCTACCCCTCCCTGTTATTTTTGTACCTCACTTCCTTCTTTTACTTTGCATTGCATAGACCTGAGTCACTGCTCTGGCTATAGATGGCTGTCGATGAAGTAGCAGAAGCCTCCTCAGTAAGCTGGGGAAGAAACTGAGGAAAGGAAGCCAGGATCCTTTCTAGTGGGCAGGGGAAGGGGAAAGTTTGTGTACTTCTGTGTTAATAATTTTTGTTCTTCTATAGTTAGGATACGATTAGATATAGTTGGCCTGGGAAAGACTTCTTGTGCCTAGTCTTCTTTTAAAAAATTGATATATAATTGCCATGTAACATTATATAAGTTTCAAGTGTACAACATAATAATTTGATATTTGTACATATTGTGAAATGAGCATCACAATAAATCTGGTTAACATCTGTCACCATATATAGTTGCAAATTTTTTTCTTGTCACAAGAACTTGTAAAATCTACTCTCTTAGCAGCTTGACGATATGCAGTACAGTATTGTTTAAACTAGAGTGGCCATGCTGTGCATTACATCTGTGTCTAGTCTTCTTAAATGGTGGATTGGACGGGTCCCCTACTTCAGTCCCTTCATTCACTCCCCCTCTTTCTACCTACGTCCCTCATCTACAGCTTTAGGCCCAGGTCAACCTCTGATTCTGAGATGACTTATTTGTTAATTGTTTGAGTAGTTCGCATAACAAAGCTGTGGCCTGGATATTTGGAATAATTTCAATCAAAAGCTTTTGACAGTATCAATAGTAATCCCAATTCTTTCAAGTTCATTGAAACTCTTTCTTCATTACAAAAAGAAAAATTCTTATTGCAATATTTTTGAGATGGTATGCTTACCCCCTTGGGCATATTTACCATTGACCTCAGTTATGTGAATTTTACTTTAATATGGCTTTTTAAAAAGGAATATAGAGTTCAAAATAACAAAAGTGCATTTGAAATAGTTGTGGGAATTGAGAAGATATGATATTGGGAATGTTGGAAGTAGATTCTTTTTTTTTATATATTTTCAATGGACTTTCTGGATCAGCAGCCCCCCTTCCCCCTTTGACAAGAAACTCAATGGTTTACAGGAACACACTGGTTTAATAAAATTGGCCTTCCTCCTTCTACTAAAAGTTTACCTGCGAGAGCCCCGAACATAATAAAATCAGATTATGAAGGCAATCATATTTACTTGTAATAAATCAAATCGTGCAGACATCAGTTAAGTCTCCCTACTGCACTGGGACAATATCGTGCGTGCATACATCAATACCAGAGGTGTCAGAAATATATTTCATAAGTTCAGAAAAATTGCACACACACTTGCAGCACCATTATGAGCAGTGAATTTGTAATGCGAACATTATGATGTATAAAGTGGCTTTGTTCCTACATTTAATAAGCACCTCCTGTCAAGCCCACAAACATAATGGAATTTGCTGGTGATTTCTTACCATTAAATGTAGGTTATTGTTTTCAGGAAAAAAAAAGAGACAGAGAACTTTTCCATGCTTTGCTAACATTACCCGTGTCTAAGCACACAACCTCCTTCCATATAGCGTCACCTCCTTAAATTAGTAAATAAATAAATAAAACCAGACCTACCATGGCAATGTTAAATTACGTTGAATGAAAATAACTATTGGCCCTGCTCTTTGTCTAGAATTAGCTGCTATGAAAATATATGCCTTTACTTTCCAAAGACATCTTTCACAATTACAGCGGTCCAAAAATGCCCTGTCTTCTCTAGAGAGGTCCCAGTATAGTATGTCATTTTCAGGATGGATTCATTGAAATTTTATGGCTGTTTCTTCCAACTCAATACTTCAAATGGTTAGCTTATTTATAAAGGATTAAAAATGGAGTTTGAGTTGAAAGAGTTAGTAAATTTTACAGAGGCGATTTGGGGGAGGTGGCACTTGTGTGTATCTGTTTTAAGTATCTTTTAATAATTCTATAGGTTTATTACTAGAATGAATCTATGCTCCTCTTTTGAGAATCTCAAAAAAAAAAACTAGTTAATGAGCCATAAAAATAATTGCATACTATATCCCTTCTTTAATTTGTTTTTTTAAATAATATTTTCTCAGCATTCTATATTTCTGAGGTTTAGCTTCATTAGACATTAGTATGTACTTTCTTTGTGGAGGGGGTCTAAGAGGGGAAGCTGTAAAGTTGATAAATAAATCTATGAGGAGCCAATGTTTGATACAGGAGACTAATACATCTCAGATGTACCTGATGATGTTGAAAATATGAGCCCTATTGGGCAAAACTAACATCAATCAGCCAAGTTCAATGCTTTACGTCATATCTCAAGCAATGGCATCTGGAAAGATTTCACAGATTCCCCAGGAGCTTCTTTTTCACTCTTTGCCTCTCTGTACCACATCTCCCCACTGTTCTTTCCTTTTCCATGCCAGTTCATTTTTATTAGAGTACATCCTATGTGCTTCATTTCCAGCATTTGCTAAACTGAAATGTTTGAGGAAGCCTATTTTCCTGGGGCTTAGGAGACAAGGGAACAAGACAAGGATGGTACATGAAGGGGTCATTGATAATAGAAGATCCTAGCACATGTCCAAGTGAGTGTTTGCTGACAACTGAGGTGATACATGACAGGAGAGAAGTCACTGAACTAAGTGGAGGTTTTCAGTGGGGACTGTGAAGAGGCGTAGGTTTTGTATTTGCAGAGAGTACAGACATTGGGAAGAAAGACCTGGGAATATACTTTCACTTTTTGGCAGGAAGGATATTCATTATGTTTAATTTGGCTCTTAAATTCTGCCCAAACAAATTTCAAGCACCTCCCTAGAAAAAGTTCAGCATGTTTACTTATCACAGAGTATTTTCAGATGGACTATTTCCCCCCTTTTGATGTCTTAGAAATGAGCACTTCTACTCACAATTGATCTCAGAGATGCTACTTCAAAAGCCACCCACCCTGTGTCTCCAGTGGTATTTAAAGAGCTCCATGTCTTATTGTTCATAAGACTTACATCAGACACATAGAAAAGCAAAGTTCAGTGCTGCAAGGAACTGAAAACACCCATTCTGTAACACTCAAAGTTAAGGGAAAAGACAGAAAAGGAGGGAGAAGAGAAGCAGAGAGAAGAGAAGGAGGAGGACATAAACTAATGTGGCTTGAACATTTACGCCCTGCTTTGTGCCGAGTTCCTCCCATACACTCGTGTTTAAAAGAACGGACATTTTCAGATTATAGCACAAGCAGGAGTAAAATCTAAACATTTAACATGTTCAATGAATATTTTCTTTCAAAAGAGACTCATTTCATCTCCCCAGGATTGCATGTCTTGACCTACCAGGAGCAAAGGGGAAGGATAGTGCCAATAGCAGAAAGAAACCTGCAGAGTCTTAAACAAATGGAGGGGTTTGTACCATGTCATAATTCTGGAGAAATGTGGCTGCTCAGCGATGTCCAATACAACATGATCTCACCTCAAAGTCACAGGATGGGTACTGCAGCTCTCATCTTTGTATTCAAGGTAGGGAAGAAGGAGAACAGTCAATAAATTTATCAGAAAAAAAAAAAAAGAAGTCTTCCTAGAGCCCCCAGCAAAGTCTTCTTGAGACCCTTTTGCCAGAAATGTGTCATGTGGCCAAACCTACTCACAGTGGCTGCTGGGAATGTGGTGATCTCTCTTAATGCCGATGCAGTGCTGCACCCTCCTCCAAAACTAAGCATTAGCTGTTCCTTTGCAAGAAAGAAGAGGGAGTAGACATACTGAGCAAATAATACCATGGATGAGAATTTCACTATTAGTTTCAAAAACCTGGGTTGCACAACACACCGAATTGTCGTGTGAGGTTTCAGAAAAAGGGAAGGGCCTGAGAAGTCGTCCGGTCCACTTTCATTTTATAGACAAGAAAGCCGAGGTCTAGGGAGGCTTGCTTGCACAATCCAGTTTCCTCCCCAAGACCAGGAGCCAGCTTTCCCGGCCACCATGCTTAGGTCTTCTGTCTTTGTATTTTCTTATGATCTTTTCAAATGCACATCCTTGCAGTAAATTTCCAGAAATCCATTGTGCTCTTGCCCAAATCCCTTTTTTAGAGCTCAAACTGAAACTATCACCTTTAATATGGAAATGTCAACAGGTATTTAGCATGCAGTATTCATTTATTCAAAAGAATGATGAAATGGTATCGCCATCTCAGATCAGACACAAAAGGCAGACGTGGCCTTTCCCTATTAGCTGTGTTCTTTCCTTAGCGGAGATTAAGTGGGGGCAGGGAACACAAAGGGGAACGTCAGGTTTTATAATTGAACATACATGGTCATTTCTTTGTTAGCTCTGACCTCTCAGGTAGCAGCCATTTCTCTTTTGTTGCTCAGAGGGAATAAATATTAACATAATATTGGTTTAACATCTCTTTGTCTCCCCAAATTTCCTATAACCTGAGTTCTTATTAAATCTGCATAATGCTGCCAGAAAAGCAGGGTTGAAAAGCTACCCACGTTCCCAAACAGAAAATCTCCTCAGCAAAACTAATCACAAACTCAAGCACATTTGGAATGGTTAACAGCTCAAAGGGAAAATTAAGCTCAACGGTATAACTAATCCAAGACAATCAGCCTTGATTATCACAACGCAGACATGTACCAAGGCAACCTAAGATTGAAAAGAGAAAAGACTCTGCCCTTGAAAAAGGTGACATGAATGTAAGTTGAATGGTTTGTGCCCACCGCATCATCGACTATTTTAGCAAGATGTCCCCAAGCATGTGGCCTTGGAGGATTTGGCAGATCATTTGTCTCTGTATTAGTAATATGTAATATTAAGTCTGGTCCATGGTATTTTTAGTTTCTCATCCTCTTTATTAGTCACTTGCTGAACCCATTCTCTAAGATCTACAGAACACAGTTCAAATGCTGCTGCTTCTAGGAAACCCCCTGGATTTTCCATGGAAGAGTTTTTCCTACCTCTGGCTTCACTGTACTCACCTCATGTACAAATCTGTCAAAATGTCTCATATTATATCAATTTTGTCTGTTGCTACTAACCTGTGAGAGGGAGATTTAGGTAGCCATCTCCGGCCAAGCCCAGACACAGTAGGCCTTTGATGACTTTTCTGAGTAGAACAAAACTGAATTGTAATTGAGTGACTTAGGTAGTTGCCTATGAGGCGTCATTCAATGGTGTCTGACTAATTCTCCTTACTCATCCTCATTGACCTCTGCTTGCCCCAGAACGCTTTTTCAGAGGTTAATGGCTTCAGATTTTCAAGGTTTTTTTAAAAAAATTTTTTAGTTTGTTTCATTTTTCCAAGAAACAACTGTTAACATTCAGACCTTTCTGGGGACAGGGAGTCAAGCTTTAAGTCTTTACCACATTCCCTCCTTTATTTACTCAACAGCATTTTACTAAGCAGCCCCACACCTTGTTCAAATTTCTGACAGGAAAGGAACTTCTGCAGAATGTAAACAACAGCTCGAGAACATAGCAAGGGCTGCTAGGGGGCTTAGAAGTTCCCAGAAATTAGGAAGAGGAAAGTTAGAGGAGACATTAAATAGAGATCCAATTACACGGAGTCGACCTTTATTCTCTGGAATTATAGAAACACAACTCAAAGATCCCTTTATACAAAAAGACTCTTTCGTACCACAATATCCCATTCCTTCCCCTCAGGTAATCACCTAGGATTCTCTCTATCTAAAAAAGAGATTCTTATAATTAAATTCCTCCTTTCTCCACTTTTAAAACGGGAAGAGATCCTTCCATTAGTTTATACCAGAAACTCCTCCCAAGTTAACCAGTGGGGAGAAAAAAGGCAACAAGCAGATACTGACAGTTAAATAGGATACAAAAGCACTGAGTTTAGAATATCTGAATTCCCGTTTTCAAAAAAAAAGTCCTCAGAAAATAAAAATCTTTGGACTAAAAATACATACAGCAAAATAACACAGTATCAATAAATGACATGCATAACCTCACTAAATTAAAATAGCTTTTTAACAAAATCATGAGTAGAAAAACCAGCTGGCAAGAATTATTTTTGTTTCTTCAGCCGTATTAATAACTAAGCAGCTAGGTAAAACTAAAAGTGTATTTACTCTGCAGACAAGCCCCTGCAACAAGGCATAGATGTTAGGAGTGAGGCTGTGTAATGTAACAGATTCCAGTTTTTCCATGAACCTGTACATAACCCACGGGCAACTCAGTTTCTTTCTGGAAGCCTTGCTGAGCTTGTCATTTCCAATTACAGAGAATTTAGTATATATCTTCCTGTTGCCGTGATAAACCCTCTTTCTACAAAACTGATGTTAATGATGTACAGAACTCTGTATGTCGTTTCTGTGCATTTTTATCACAGCAGGGTTTGAGTAACTTGGGCCTGGCATGTCAGAGCGCAATTAGCATTCATCTTGTTGGCACGGAGCAACTGGGCACTGGAAAAATGTGCAAGGACTCGCTGTGTGTGGTAGGAGAAAAACGTTGCTGAGAGACTGTCACCCCACCCCAGAGAGGGAAGCAACCCAGAGAACGCAGACTTGCCTAGTGATCACAAGGGCACTCTATCCGTACAGAAGGTAGACCTTAACGGGACATAAATGTGCAGTTTAGAGAAGAAGGAGCTCGCAAGGCTAATGAGCTCAAACTCAGTAATCAGAGGGAAGCAAATTAAGAGAGCCATGAGCTATCTCTGAGTGCCCATCAGCACAATCCAATGGCCAATGCAAGTATTGACGGACAAGTGTGGAACCAGGGTTCGTCATGCCCAGCTCAGGGGAACAGGGACTGTTTCCCTCATTCTGGTGAGCAAGCTAATATAACCTAGTCAAATTAAATCTATGCATATCCAGGGATACACTTGGCTCCCAAACATAAATATGACAAAGAAATTCTTACACAGGCCTGTAGGGAGACATGGGGATGATTGTGGCAACTTCATCATGGCGACAGAGGTTTGGAAGCAACACGGGTGCCCGTCGTTGGAAGAGAAGATAATGAAATGTGTTTGGCACACTCAGCAGAGTACCTTGGAGAACTGGATAGCCCCATTTATGTTTTCACATTGACTGTGCAAATAACAACATGAATGGGCCTTAAAGGTACAAGATCCACTGTTTATAGCAGTTTTATCCCTAATTGCCAAAACTGTGGTCCTCCAATAGGAGAATGGATAAACAAACTGTGGCACATCCGTATAATGGAATATTATTTAGAGCTAAGAAGAAATGAGCTATCAAACTACCAAAAGATTTGGAGGAAACTTAAATATATAATGCTAAGTGAAAGAAGCCAATCTGATAAGGCTAGATACTGTACGATTCCAAGTATATGACATTCTAAAAAAAGGTTAAACTATGGTGAAAGTAAAAAAAAAGAAAATCGCTGAATTGCGAGGGGTTTGAGGGGAGGGAGATATGAATTGGCAGAACACAGAGAATGGCCAGGGTGGTAAAACTACTGTGTGTGATACTATAATGATGGATACATTATACATTTGTCCAAACTCATAGAGTGTACAACACCAAGCATGAACCCTATGTAAACTATTGGCTTTAGTTAATAATAATGTATCAATATTAGCTTATCAATTGCAGAAAATGTGCCACACTAATGCAAGCTGTTAGTAACAAGGGAATCTGTAAGCATGAGGGGAGAAGGGATGGAGACAAAACATATGGGAATGCCATACTATCCACTCAATTTTTCTGTAACCAAAAACTGCTCTAAAATATAGGCTATTGATCTTTTAAAAGTACTGCTGAGTTGTAAAAGCAAATAAGCCGTGGTATACCAGACAATATTATTTATATAAATTTAAAACATATGCAGAAAACAGTACACTTCTTGCAAAAATATATTCAAACAAAATGATGTGCATTAAACTGATGAGAATGGTTGCCTGAACAGGAGAGGGAAGAAAAAAGGTGTGGGCGATGGGTAAGGGGGAAGAAAAACAGCAAGGAGACGGCACGTACTGGTCCTGAGAGACTGCTGTGAACTGGGGAGTGTGAGGGAGCTGGCCCTGTGGCCATGAGGCCGAATAAAACAAACACGCATCAAGGAGTTGCAGTGAAGAGAAAGGACAAAGCCTCGCTGTGTGTCTTAGAGGCTATCGCCTTAACTGGTGCCTGAAGGTGTGGAATGTAAGGGTAGCGAGGGCAGAGGTTTCACATCTGAGTGCTCCTTCCTGATCTATTTCTTCCTGATCAATTTCTCAGGAAGACTGAGAGAGAGGAGATGTAGAGTTTTAAGCAGCAAAAAGAAAAAAAAAAAAAAAGCCTGCGAAGCAAGTTACGGTCTAGGGTTTTAGAATGATGTCTTCTAGCAAATGAGTTCTTAAAAATTGCATACTGTGTAACCAACAATTTCGCAAGCTTCTGCCAGCCAAAAGACAAGACAAGTGCCTGGGGGATGGAACACTGGATCTGTGTGTCCCCCAAGACTGAACATGTAGATTATATTCGAGATTCCCACAAAACGGCACAGGGAGCACAGCATCTTAAGTGACCGTTTATTGGTAGGCATACGTGGGCTCACCTCTATCAGTAAGCATGATTTTCCAAGCAAATATTTGCAAGTATTGATTCAAACTCTGATGTTAGATATTTACAGTGGGGTTTGACAAACATTTAAAGAAAGGCTCACCATGGACACGAGGATATGTCGATAGTCCTGTTAATTGGAAAGAGAGAGTTGACCCATAATCTAATACCTCTTTGCTACTTTACAGTCATCCCACTGGCTTTGCCTTTCCTCGTTTTTTGGTTTATTATTTTGGCTTACATAGTGGCTGAGGTTAGGGAGGGAAACAAATAAAGTGGGGCAGTGGTTCCCAAAGCAAGGAGGCTTCTTTGATGGAGATGGTGGTTTGTAGGCAGTGGGAACTAACCCAAAAGCATTGTGAAACTTGCTGCATTTCCACTGCTATTTAGATGACATTTGCATGACTTCTCAAATGGCAGAGCCCCGATCTTGGCAGTGGCCAAGGCTTGGCTGTGAACTAAGGCGCTCTGTGGCTTTTGAACCCCAGTGCTGGCTCCACAGCAAACCAATCTACCCATGAGAAAATCTCATAAAAGGAAGCAAAATCTTCTGGTTGTATAATGAGCTGCATGTAACTCGTGGCAGAGGGAAAAGGCAGGCGGGAGCAAAGTGGCTCCTTTCCACTGAGCCATGGCTCCTCCAGGTCATCCCTTTTCTTTCCCAGGAGACCTTCATGGGGCAGGGGAGGGATGTGCACTCCCATCTTTCTTCTTAGAAGATCTGCTTACGTACCTGGATTGTGCACACAAGTTGAGACAATGAGGAAACACCATGTGTTAGGGCAGACGACATTTCGTATTGACTGTACCGAGCAATTGAAAGAGTGTAGAAACTACATTAGGAACCTTTATTTGAAACTCCTAAATAGACATGCACAACCAGGCCTCATAAATTTTGCACTTGCTGATCCTTCTGCTTTAAAGGCTATTCCTCCAGGCTACCTCCCTCATTTCATTCAGGTGTGTTCGAACGCCATCATAACGGAAAGAATGTCCCTGACCATCCTGTGTGAATAGCATCTTTCAACATCCTCTATTTCCAGACCCTAATTTTCTTGATAGCACTTTTCACCCTCCACGTATTATACATTTTTTTGTTACTGCCTTACTATCTTTCCCGAACAAAAATGTGAGTTCCATAATAGCAGATTTCTCAGATGTGGCAACATTGCTTGGGACATAGTCGTCATTCAATAAATATTTAATAATGAACATGTTCTATCTACAGTGTTATTTTAGCTCTGTGGCTGTGGGTAAGTCCCATATCTCCTATTTCATTACTAGTGAAATAGGGATTAAAAATATGTATTCTGCCCACTCCTACAATCTGTATGCTGTGTACGATAAATCTATGGGATCAAACATTTAGATTTCTAGTGTTCTTTGACTGACATTTCTCAAAGAAGGACCTGATGGCCTAAATTCTCTAAGCTTAAGTTTCCTCACCTGTAAAATGGAAGCTAATATTTACCTCCCAGGGCTGCACAAGGTGTAAATGGGACAGCCCACGTGAAAGACCCTATTACTGCGTCCCAAACATGCTAAGTGTTCAATAAAAATTGCATTAATCTATGCAATTGTCCCTTAAAGTTAATTTAGTTATAAGTTGCTGCTTTGTTAGTAAACGTAGTAGTGGGACTATGACTAGTACTACTACTGTCTCCCATATATTTAATATTCTATAGGTTTTCAAGTACTTTTCCATGTACTCTCACTTGATTCTAGCAACACTGTGTAGGGAATGCAGAACAAGTGTTATCGTCCCCAACTCCCCTTTTAAACTGAGGAAGCACACTTAGATTACAGTGCTTGCTTGCGGCTGCTCAGCCGATGAGCAACAGAGAAGCATTGGAACCCGGGGCTCCAATCCCTGACCTCCAGTCCTGCTCTCTGATCCGTGCACCTCCTTCCAGCTTCCGAAGTGTTGGATTCAGAGTGTGCCCATAAAGTAATTAAACTTCTTTCATCGGCCACCTGTGAACGTGTGTGGCATTGTTTTACTGTCACCTTTCAAACATCCATAAATGCCAAAGTCCCCAGAATTCCATAGTTTTTTAGTTCAAGCTCTCTGTGGTCTGTTTAGGAGGCATCTCTTCCCTTTGAACAGATGGCAGACAATTTGCTGGGGTTTAAACACTGACTCCAACTCGGCAATGAGAGTGGCAGCTGCATTCCCGATTCCCGAATCCAAATCTCACTCTCTGGACCGCCTTAATGCAAACTGACTCTAAACCAAACGTGGATGTGGCAGGGACATTGTCTTGTCTGCACGAGCATATGCCCTCAGCTGCAAAGATCGAATTCTCTGCTTAGAGACATCATTTTTGTTCTTTTGAGTTATGTCCCTGCATTGAAAAACTTATTTTTGTCCTTTTGGGCCATGAGGCCTAGGCAGAATATTTAAAAGGGCAAAATGCCTCCTTTGTTAGATGTGGGGTAGGAAAAGAAGGATGCTGAGGGCTTTGCCTGCAGGAACACTGCTTGTTGTTATTAATACAATTGACCTTTTGCTGTTACTAATAAGCAAGGTCATTTCCCTTGAAAACTTCTGGTCAGTTTCTTACTTTGAATGTGTGTGCTCACACTATTTTGTTCCTATCCTTCTCTCTCTCTCCCTCTCTCTCTCTGTCTCTCCCTCCAGGACCCTTCCTTCCAGGGTCCTGGCTGTAATCTGTAATTTCTGTTTATATGGTTGTGGGGTTTCAGAACATCCCCTGGCAGTTATGAAACCACTGACCAGTAGAGCCTTTTGCGCAGATGGGTTTCATTCAGGACTTGTGCTATTATATTAATGGGTTTAATTTAAACAGGACTAGCCTCACTGGCCAAATTACTGCCATTTAAATCAATTGGTTTAGGGAAAAGACAGCCTGACCAGAGCTATTAGACTTCAATTTATTACTGTATCGGCTTTTAAAATGGGTGAAGCAAGTTTGCTAATGTCTGTCCTCTGTCCTTTGAGCTCGAGTGCAAAATACGGTAATGAGAGTCTTTGGAGTTTAAGAAAAGGGAAGAAGAAGGAAAAAAAAACCCATTAATTTTGAGTCAATGTTTCATGAGCCAAGACCAGGTAGCCCTCGAAAGAATCCCCACCATATGATGCTACGGGTGCCTTTGATGTCCTTCATTAAATTGAGATTCAAATGATCTAACAGATGTATTAGTTTAAAAAGGCTTCTTACTTGGATTTTTCCCCCTTCATAAAAAAATAAGCACTGCTGTTTTTTTTTCCCCCACACATTTCAACCTGATTCAAATAGAAAAGCAAAAGGGAAGAAAATGCTTTAGATGTGCTCTTTTGATTTTTTCCAACCTTGCCTGAATAAAATGGAATGGAAGATCAAGAACACTCAATTAATTGCAACACTGGGTGTCACTAGGAGAGGGAGGGAGAGATGAAGGGGGGCATTAGGGATGCACAACCCTTAACAAATGCATGGATTCAAAGCAGGAAGAAGAAGGGGGAATAAAAAAGCGTGTCTGTATTTTATTGCACTCGGTAAGCTTTTCGCTTGTATTTATAGCTGCAATTATATCTCAATGAGGTTTGTCTACAGTGTTGGCTTCACGCTAATTTTCCCCCTCACTGCATTCTTGGAATAGGCTCGGACTGTTTATGAACCAGACATATTGACCTCATTTACAGCTAGCAGTTTAAATCCATAATTTTTCCACCCACAATCCCTCTTTGACATTCCGGCGGTGCGGCCGGCTCAGCGAGACTGAACTAAAAGTCTCACACTTCATTGAACACCATTATGCGGCTTTATGCTTATAAGCCTGTTTCCCTCGGCTGCCTTTCAGCTTTGCTGGAGATCCGTTTGGCCACAGGCCGGCAGTGATTAACTGGAAGAATCCAATAAATCACCCTGTCAGCCAGCAGGCTCTCCTCACTATGTCTACACATCGACATTTGGATTTGCACCTCTCTCTCTCTTTCCTTCTCTTTTGATTTTGTATCCCCCCCCTTTCTCTCCTCCCCTCTTCCTACAGAGCCATTAAAACACCTCTTTTCCTTCCCACAAGGTGAACTTGAACTGCTATTGTGAGCATGACTTGGTCCCACAGCTGCCCTCCAGGGAGATAAACCCCTTTGATTTGCACCATTTTCCCTGCCCTGGCTCTTCTGCCCTCCTCTTCCAATTAATTCACCCCTTAACTCTTCTGGCTGAGTCACTGAACCAGCTGCCGAGCTGGGGAAAGGACAAGCAGATGGGGGTGGAGTGAGTGGCCAGAAGCCAGATGCTGAAGAGGAAATCCCACAGATTCCTGTCAACTCCCGTGCCTTTCTGTGAGCCCAGCAGTAAGGGAGAGGATGGAAGGAAGCACACTGAACTCCACTCCCCCCAGACACTGAGCGGCCTGATTTTTAGAGTTAAAAGCTAGATCAGGATCAGTTTCTTTCACGGGTGGGAGCTGGGGGGGGCTGCATATGTGTGCATGCGTTTACAACTAAATGGTCACCATGCCCAATTTTAGGAACATATCCAAGACTGCTCAACTGCTGAGTACTGTACTTGCAAAGAAAATAAATGGGTGCAACTAAGAGTCAGGAGAAAACTGGCTTTTCTTGGCATGTCAGCAGCCAGGGTGGCTGGGGGCAGTGCCCTGAGCAGACTCTGGACAGCCTCATGCTTCCTATTTCTCACGGATGAACTGGGTTGGCTAAAAAACCTCTTCTTTGACTTGACTGGCGATTTCCCATGCTCGCTTCTTTCGTATTCTCCACATGACCACAGTCTTCTTTTGTCTGGATTATTTCTGCACTGTGAACACAAGCATTTGTTTGATGTTTCAGACATCAAATATACTGTACGCTCTCCGAGTGGCCAAAGGAAGCGAGACTCTTGCTTGTGAAAACTCCACTGGCACGAAGCACAAAAGGCAGTCAGAACTGCAGACACAAAGGATGGGACAGAGAGAGGAAGGGACCACCAGGACCAGTCAGCAGTGACTGAGATCCTCCCCTCCCAGCAGCACACAGAGGAGACGGACGAGAGCTGTGCTGCGTGTACACGGAACAGTGTGTACATGGAACAGCAGTAAACCACCTGCGAGTGAAAAGGAAATCAATGCGGCTGCCAAGGGGGGGCGGGGGGGAGGGCTGCCTGTGGCAATGGACTTTCCTTTTGTGCTAGCTGAGAGGGAGCCCTTCTTGAGACAGTAGCATCTTCCTATCCATGCCTCCACCTTCTGAGCGATCTGTAGTGTGTGTTTCTTACTAAACTTCCGCATTTTTGTAAACTGCCTTCTGTCTTTGTAAGTTAGCTAAGTAGATAGATAGATAATTTGGTAATATGACTACAGAGAGAAAACAGAAAGCCCTCAGAATCTTGTATATAGTACCTGGTAAATGTAACAAAGTACCTGGCACACAGTAAGAACTTAAAACATGATTCCTCCTAAAATCCCATACAGCCTGATCAATATTAAAGCCAATCAGGAAAAACGGGTGAGGGGCACAGGGTAACCCTCACAATCCATTTTGGTTCCCAGGCTGGTATCCTAGAGGCGTTCTCTTCCCCCTTTGCATCATCAACTTTTATTCTTTGTTCATTTCACTCCATCTGACCCACCACCACTGAGGAGTGAGCAAATTTTAACCAAATATCCCAATCATTGCCCAGGAGATGAAACCCAGTCTGATCCATTTCTGCTTTGCCAGCGTTCCAGTGCATTTGTGTGGGGGTGTTGTTGAAGCTGCTGATGAAAAGGATATAAAGAAATTATGTTGAGGATTCCCCATTTCCCCATTTCTGTAGCTTACTGAAGTGAAAATATACCCTTGAGAATACTTAAGTCAAGAATATTTCTTGCACACCTACTAGGCTCTCGGTGTGTATCTTTATATAAAAATAGGAAGACTTTTTATAGGTAAATAGGTACACCCATTGTTAAGTATAAGGCATGGAAACAGGTTTCGCCAGCCACCCAATTATTGCTTCAATTGTAGGGAGGTGGGGTAGGGGGCCTTCTTTCCAGAAGTACCTGCCAAGCATAGAAACATCAGTGATGCTCATGTGACCTCATTGTCAAAAGCATTAAACGTGCATTTATCTTTAAAGGGCATCATAATCATTGCACAAAGAAAGTTACCTCAGCATGACTCAGTTTCCCTGTTTGTAAAAGCAGAATAAAAGTATTTGCCACCTTCCTGTGGTAGACGACTCTTTTGAGAAAAGCAATCTATTTAAAGTGTTTTGTGCACCTTAGAGACAAGATAATATTGAAATCTATGTCAGCATTATCATTAAATCTTTCCTTCAGGAGACTCAATATTTTTCAATATTGTCACATTGATTCTAGTGGCATCATAAACAAGAGGATGGAGAATAGTATAGTAGCAAAATCTTTCAAACACAAGCAGGAGAACTGGATTTTCTTTCTAGTTTTGCCCCAAACTAGCTCCTGACCCCAAGGAAAGTCTCGCGGGCCTCTGTTCTTTCTCCCACGACATGAGAGCATTGAACTAAGTAATGTTCAAGGATTCCTCCATGATGCTCGGTACAACAACAGAAAAGAGAGAGTGCCCGTCCTCCATGCTGTAATTTTGCACAGCTACTTCCTTCAGAGACCTTTCTTCTGGGTTTTATAAATGTACTCTCCTTGGTTCCAATGTGGCATCTTTGTTAACTTCAGTTTGCTTCCCTGTCTCTTTTCCCCCTTCTGGCTGGCAGTAAAGGCACTGTCCAAAGTCCGACCTTGGCCTTCTTCTCTACTCTATCTGCACTCTCTGCCCACATAGATTCATCCACCGTTCTAGCTTTGATTTGTCTTCTCTATGTGGAAGACTGTCTGGTTTCTCTCTGTAGTCATGCCCATCAGTCCAACTGTCTGCCATATACACCTTCACCTGAATATGCCACCAACGTCTCCAGTTCTACAGGTATAAGGAAAATGGATTTCTAGCCCCTGGCTTCACCAAGTTCTAGGGGTTAGTGAGACTGACATTTGGAAAAGAAACTGAGCATGATCAAGGACAAGGATGACCATGAAGATGAACTAGAACCCACATCAAACTCTCACTGCCTCCAACTGCTGCCATGGCTCATTTGTAGCAGAAGTGGGTATCCTTCTCCACAGCTGCATTTGCACTTGGCCTTAAAGAAGCTGCAGGAGGAGATCTGTCCGGAGCAAGAGAAGGTATATATCTAGATATGGCCCCACACCAAAAATGTGAGCTGGCAGATGGGTGATGACACCCATAAGCTGTCATAGTTCCTGGCACTCTGCACCAAACTTCAGTACATAACTTACATGCTTCTTCTTCACGTCCACTTCCAATACTCACGGTCCATATGTCTTATGGTGAACACTCACCCAAAATCATACAGGAAAGGGAATTCTGGGAGAGTTAAGAAGACAAAGCTACCTCACTCACAGACTGCTCCTCCTACACTTCCTAATTCTCTTTGTAGCATGGCATCTTCCCATTTTCCAGATTAAAAACCATGAAGTTTCTTTGTCTCCATATCCACTAGCTAAAATCAATTCATGCTACTTTCACAATGTCTTTTCCGTTCATCCCAGCCTCTTTTTCAATCTATATCTACCGTCCCTGATAACTGGTTGAGGCTCTCATGATCTCTTACCTGGACTACTGCAATATTCTTCAAAGAGAACTCAGTCGCTACCATCTCTTTCCCCTTTCAACCCATGTGCAGCTATAATTATTTTTCTTCTCTGCCAATAAGATTCCATAGCTGTGTGCTGTTCAAGGATAAAATCATACTTGTAGGCCTGGCATAAATTCCCTTCACAATCCGGTCTAAATTACTGGCTTTTAGGAGACTGAGTATCCATCCATTATCCCACCATTCCTGTCCAGGATTCCCCTGCACTGTCCTGCTAGCTGGAATGCTTCTTCCCTGTTCTCCACCTCTGTCTACTGTCCTCTCAAAGTGTTTAAGTCTCTGCTCAGACTCCATTGCTTTCATAACCACCTGTTTCAAACATTTGTAACCATTCTCACCTCTGAAAACTGTAAAATAAAATTAGTGAGATCCATATATTATGCCTTGAATATATGCCATATGCCCCAAATTAGACCATAACATCTTGGAAATAGGGGACTACATTTTTTTTTTATCTTTGTATCTCTCCTAGAGCCTTGCACATAGTGGGCAAGCAGTGAGGACTTTGTCCCTGAATGGATGATTCATGAGATCAGACTTTCACAGGAAAGAAAAGTAGTTGAAGAAAGGAAGCCTAATGGATCAAACAGTTTCAGTTATTTTTAATTTGGAAGTAAACTTCCAAGTTAAAGATGGATGAGAATTATACTACTTAATACTCTTGCAGTGGCCAGAAACCAAAACCCAAACACACTGCAAGCTTTAATTTTCTTTGTAAGAAAGGAAACTACTGACTCATGTTTGAAAGTCTGGGCACCATTGAATGTAAGACTCAAATGAGTTTACGAGTGTATCACTCATGTAATTTCTTTTCTACTGGTAGCAGAATTCCCTGGTGTCTCTCACCTTACATGATTCTGTTACCAATGGTTTCAATGCAAGTTCGGGGGTTTTCTCTCATTTGAGCTACTTGTGTCACACGGCAGTCCCTGAGCAAATAACTTCAGCCTAGGAGGCAGAATTTGTTGACAGGTGTAGGTGTAGGTCATACAGCATCCCTCCTCAAACCAGACAGAGATTGGGAGAGTGGGATCCCCAAAGGAGGTGCGAGTGCCCTCGGAAGAGAGAAGGGATGCTGGGCAGGAGAAACGTTCAATGTCCTCACCGGGGGTTTAGGGAAATGGCCACCCCAAAGACCTCTGTTTATTCCCTCTCATTTTCATAGATTCCCCCCCAACTCCCTACCTGGTTGTGTAATTCTTCCACACTTCTCCCTCAACATTTCTACCAAGTGGTCATTATTTTTTAGTTCCAAAATATTTGTAATTCATCATATGTTCTATGTGTTTGTGGAAATAATGCAAAGTGTATTCCTCAAGTATTGGAACCTAAGAATGACGTGTATGTGAATACAGTATTATTAATTCTTACCACTTATGTCTTCCATCTTCCAGACACTTCACAATCATTAACTAATTAGCCTTAAGATCTCTCTCTGGAAGTGGGTAGATATTACCTGGAATTGCTCGTAAGGAAACAGTACCCAGAGAGGTTACACAGCTTCTAAGAAAACTACCCATGACCTGAAAATAATTGCCTCATAACGAGTCCTCCCTCCAGTGAAAGCCTTCTCCAAGAGCACACCGTACCGGAGCACCATGCGGGGCTCTGTGTGCACAGCCCACACAGCTGTCTGCTGCACAGAGGAATGCGCTCGTCTCTGAGAGTGTCTGCATCCATTGCATCGTGGATTCCCTGTCTAGAACCCCACACACATATTGACAAGTAAGAGTGGTCTATGTCTAGCAGGAAAGATGGCTGCCAGAGGAAAGGAAACAAGACCTACTAATCAAAGACCACTTGAAAGTGAAAAGGTTCAGATTTACTGGAAAAACTCAATACAGCCACGTCTGGGGTTTAGAGCACTATTCAGGCAGAAACTATGCACTTTACCACCAGGCAAGTGACAATCAGTAGAAATGCCCATGTTGGCAGGTGGCCAGGAATCCAGCTGGGGACCAACTGGCCGTGTTGCTTGCTGGGGTTCTCCTCTCTGTCTCTCTGTGTCAGCCCTAGCATGGAAACCCCAAATCCAACTGACTCTACAGCAGCTTATATAAGCACCATAATAAAGCGCTTTGTGGGAGCCCAATCCTTTGTGCACTGTAAAGAGGTTGTTTGTGCTGGTAGTAATTCTTTCTCTAACCAGTCCCACATCCTGTACCTGGAGATCAGGTGGTCGCTTCCGTGTCTCGCTACCTTCCCCCGTAATTCGGGCAAGTGCGCATCTTCCTGCTGGAGTGCTCGCAAGCTTTGAAAATGAAGTCCTGCAGGGGACTCCTTCTAATTGCCAGAGCGAGTCGCTTTTCTTTCCAAGCAAAGAGGTTTCTGTTGGTGACATTAGAGAGCAGGCGCTTGTCTGTATTGTAACAGCTTAATTATAAGTATGGGTATAATCACACAATCTGTCATTATACCTTTTTTCCACCCTGAGAATTTGTACTGCAATCACCATAACACTGTAACGACATGAACAACAGACTGCCTGGCCTCCCATGATCGCTTCCTTTGCCATGCCTCTTAGGGATGAGCAGTCGGCATTGGATGAGAAAACTGACTCCGACCTAGCAGCAAAAGCACGTCTGAATCTTTCACAGGGGTTTCAGGGCATCGCGTTCATTTGGTTTTCTCTAAAGGACAGTCAAGTCCCTCACTTTCCTTCCAGCCTCACAAACCCTCCCTCTGGTTTCATCTGCCTGAAAATTGCACAAGAAGAAACTACCCTTCTGCTATTTTATACCCAAACCAAGTGAAGTGGAAATTGCATGAGGAAACCTATCCATCTGTTATCCTTCAGCTCAGCAGTGGATGGAATTTATTACACTGTGCATCCTGCCCCCTGCCTCTGCCAGGCAGCCTGTGGGATGACGTATGGATAGGGAGGGAGGCTTGGGTCTCAGAGAGGGGGCGATTGCCTTTGTGGCTCTATCAGCAGAAGGAGCAAACCTATTTATTACAGAGCAAGAGGGGCAGTCATGGAACAGCAGCAGAGGGGAGGGAAGGTGTGGCTATTGAACTGAAAGAAACCTTTCCTTCAACAAGCCACTGACCATACCATTTCATGCTATACCTCAATTAGGAAGCAATACCAGGGCCATCCTCTGAGGGGCCCACAACCCACCTGCTGGGGCAGAGAGAAGATATTTTAGAGGGAAGCCCTATTTTTAAAGGGACCGTGAAAGTTCATCAATGGCCTGTTTTCATGTGGCAATAATTCCTAGGAGAATGGCTCCAAGACATAAAGAAATGATGCTTGGTCACTAGTTCCTTCTTTGGCCCCAGGAGAGTTTGTGGCATCGTCCTACAGTTCACCTTCTGGAAGTGGTTGTTGTTGTCATGTTGGTGATTGACGTGTACTGCTGGTCCCCTGTCAGCATAGATGAGTCTTTCATCATGAGGAAATAGCTGACTGAGTTCCAGACTTGTCAAGGATGAACAACAGGAAGTTAACCTTGTTAAAAAACAAAATTCAACTGAGCAAATTTGAAGATTAAATTGGCTTCATTCAGTGATTTATGAATTGGGCAGTATCCAGTCTAGCAAGTGGACAGGAGCTCAAAGGAGCTGTACAAATGTAAGGGGGTGGAAAAAAGAAAGTTTCTAGTAGAGAGTGGATTATTTCAGGGAAGGGTATCTTTCTTTGGGGAAGGACAAGGGTCTATCAGGCAGATCACCTCACTAGTGCTGACCAGGAAATTCCAGGTTGACTGGTTGAGATTCCATTTCTGGGAGAGGCTGAAACTATAATAATTTAGGTATTAAATCTTGGTTTGGTGATGTGTGCTCAGCACAAGTGACTCCATTTTGGGCCCGTTGTCTCTCTCTTTTTAACAATTCTTTTTTATTCAGATGTTCTGCTTAACTGAGAGATGTAATCATAAGTTAAGATATAAACACCTCTCCCAGATGCCACTCTAAAATTTATACCAAAGTTTTGTTGATTCTTTGTGTGATATGCTCACATCATGATGTTTTTTTAGTTTAATTTCTGTAATATTCGCTGTCCATGACTTCAGATTTACAAATTTTAAGTTGGGTCATTCTCTTCATTTCTTCTCTGACATTCTAGGAAGATCATCAGTTTGGTCGTTAGTGGCTGCAAACATGTATTTAAAGCTAATGAGAGAATACAGTTTGTCAGGGAGATTATTATAATTATCACAAGCAGGATATCCAATGTCTGGAGTGCACTTCAGAGCCATTGTTCCCAAGACCCAAACCAATCAAAATCAGATAAATCAAAGGAAGACCCCATTGAAGGACTCATCTTTTTAAGCCACATTGCTCTCTTGGTGATCCTATGTAACTGAGTTCTAACTTCCCCAGAAGTGTTCATGTAGGTCCAGCAGGTGGTGTGGGCCACAGCACAATTTCTCACTCAGCTAAAACATCATCAAGGGCTATCCTGTTGTTAACAGCAACCTTGGCCTGAGAGAGTAAGGATTTTTCTAGGGCAGGTATTACTTTAGCAGCAGATTCTATAATACCTTCAAGAGTTAAGGAGAGGTTCCTAATCAGTCTCATTTGCACTCACTCCTAGCCAGGAGAGCAGTGACCTATGTTGCCATGAAAAGAACACTCAAACAAAGCTGATTTTGAATCATGAATGCCACCTGCTAGGTCCTTTCTAACTCACAATGTAAATTCAGGGAAGTCGACCAGGGAGTTATCTCAGCTTCTCAGCGGGTAGTCAGGGGCACAGTTAGACAACTTAAGGGGCATTGCCTGGTTATGTGCCAGCCATCTAGGCACTTATAGGCCCAAGGAGAATAATAATTCCCATCAAAGACACATCCCGTCAGGGCACAAACCGCTCGCTCCCTCTAGCAGGGTGGTGTTAATGGGTTCATTCACCGGGATTGCTCTGCTTGCTCATTAAAGCCAGGCATCGGTTAGGTTTCTTCCTCATCTGAAATAAAAAGTTGTTCTAAATCCCAGAGGCTACCCATCTTGGCAATGGCATGAGAGACACAGATGATGGCATTATGTTTCCAGGCCAATGCTAGAGTCAAGTAAAGAAAGGGAAGATAGAAGGGGTTTGCATTTAAAGTATGAAGTCTTGACCCATTGTCTCAGGAGGAAGTAGTTTACCTCGACGTCAGCTCCTTCTCTGCCTAGTCAGTTTGATTTGGAGGTCTCCAGCATCCATATGGGACCAGATAACAAGTGACAACTTCTTCAACTGTGAGATGTATATCCAAGGTTCAAGTCCTTGAAGTTAGGCTGCCATCTGGGTAGTAAGAAGGACTGGTGTAGTCCCTTCCAGGAGCAGTCTTTGTTCTTAGTGATTCCAAGTAGGAAGGG
The DNA here is from genome assembly GCF_022682495.2 of Desmodus rotundus. Taxonomy (NCBI): domain Eukaryota; kingdom Metazoa; phylum Chordata; class Mammalia; order Chiroptera; family Phyllostomidae; genus Desmodus; species Desmodus rotundus. The sequence continues at coordinate 39,940,130 of NC_071387.1, read as the reverse complement.
TGGAAGAAAATTGAAAACATTAGTTTGGAGATTTGTGGCCCAATCTTCTTGCAAACTGGAGTTCAGAATCCAATCCAGTTTACAGGTATATAACAAAACCTCAAAAACAATTAACAGGATTAGAATCCAATATGGACAAATGTTCAGAAATAATTTTACTCCCTACAATTATCCCCATTTCTTTTTTTCAAGGATAATTAGAGTAAAACTAATTTATTTGCATCAGACTGGCCTGATTATTTACATAAGTGCAACCAGGATACTGATTGACCACATACACTCTTTTTAAGACTGCTTTGTCATCACCTTGTAAGCAAGGCACCAGATCGATATTTCTGAGAACTGTAACAAGGATAACAGATTTTTATTGAACTTACACAAATAACTAACTATATTGCCATGAAAAGAATACTCAGGAATTTATGCACTGGCTGATGTGGCTCAGTGGATTGAGTGCCGGCCTTTGAACCAAAAGGTTGCTGGTTCAATTCCCAGTTCAGTTCCCAGGCACATGCCTGGGTTGCAGGCCAAGAGGCAACCCGTCGATGTTTCTCTCACACATTGATGTTTCTCTACCTCTCTTTCTTTCTCCTTTCCACTCTCTCTAAAAAAGTGAATAAAAAAAATCTTAAAAAAAAAAAAAAGAATACTCAGGAATTTCTGAATTCTGGAGTGAACAGGTAGGGAAAAAATGTAGATGTTTCATTTTTATTTACAACGGTATACTATACCAAATTCTTGCGTGTCATAGATAGTTTAAGAGAAAAGGTTTCCTTAAATCTGAAAAACACTGAAAACATTAGAGAATGAGCAATATTTCATAAAAATTATAAATCTTCTTAGTTTATTTAGTCCCATGTTATTAATTGTTGTTCTGAATCCAGGTTTTCCATTAGTTGTGGCAATTCCTACCCAGTTCAGTTTTTTTATATTAAAGTTACCAGAAAAACTTTACTTGTCAAAGTCCTTTCCGTGAATCTCCTTGAAGACTGTCTTGTAAAAACACTATTGCAAAGCATCAAAGTAGAACCGTAACTATTGTAAATGACAGAAGATTTAAAGAATGCCCATTGTTAAATATTTGATGAGAGTTTATGGTAATGAAATTTACAAGGACATTTGGTTATTTTTGTGGCCTACATTTTAAGATAATAACTGGAATTATGACTGATACTATTATACCAGGATATATCAGATATCCAGGAATTTCACACAATTTTTGGAATATGTAACATATGTCTATATAAAAACAACATAAAGAAGGCTGTCTTCTTAGTTGACAATTCTTCCCATGCCATTTAATAGATCAAATCTGCCTCAGTAGTTTAACATTTCTCTTTATTATAAGGTGAGAGAACATATCTTTTGAGATACTTTAGGTCCCTCTGGAAAATTCCAAAGCTAGTTTGAGGTCAGAAAGTCTTCTTTTAGAATTTGATTTTGGGAAGTTTTTCAAAAATATAAAAGGTTTTAAAACATTGTATCAAATAGGCATATACATCACTGTGAAACAATACTTAGTTATCTATTAACCATAGTGGCAATTAGAGATTTTCCAGGCAAATACAGAAACTTAAATAGTTGGGGGGTGGGGGGAATAGCCCTTTTCATAGAGAAGGTTCAGCTTTCTTCAGTAATCAAAGACCTGATCAAAACAACACAGGAAAGTATTTTGACAAAACACAGGACATTTTTTCTAAGCAAATAATTTTAAAAGGTAAAGAAAAATCTTTTACAATCTCTTATCAAGAGCAGACCAATAGTCCAATAAAACTTTGCACTTTTAACAGAGAGAAAAACAAATTTTAATTTTGGATCAGCTTTTGATATTAAAATTCATTCATTTAACAAAGTTTAAGATACATTACATATATTTTAAAAAACATGCTTTTTTATAGTAAATTTTTCATTGTGGCAGAAGAAATGTTTACCAGTAGACCCAAATATTTTAATTTCTTAGCAATAAGAAGTGTTCAATATTTTAATTATTTAAAAATGATCTATTGAATGAATTTTTATCATTTAACTTAACAAAACCATAAGACTTCAGTTTACCGTAAAGATTTGGGAAAACTTCTTGAAAAGTTCACTTAAAAACCTTTTTTCCTACATATCTATATCTATTTAATTTACTTGTCAACAGTTATGTTTAGTCAACCCACAAGAACTTGGTGAGACGCAGTGGACGAAGTCGTCCATCATCTCAAGCCATTTTTCTTGCTGAAAAATTTTGTAACAGGTGACATGAACTTACTGGATTTTTAGTAAACTTAGGTAGAATAAAAGTTTTATGTGTGTTATTTTTTTAAATATTTATTTATTTAAAAAAATTATTTAATCTTTATCGTATTTTTTTTCCATTACCCTTTAGTCCCCTTATACCCTCTTTCCCTAGTAGTCATCACACTGTTGTCCATGCCCATGAGAACTTTTTCCTTTTTTGCTCACTCCCTCCACCCCCTAACCTCCCAACCCCACTAGCTGTCATCTGCTCTCCATCTATGAGTCTGTCTCTGTTTTGCTTGTTAGTTCAGTGTGTTCATTAGATTCCACATATGAGTGAAATTGTATGGTATTTGACTTTCAGTCATCTGATTGGTTTATTTCACTTAGCATAATGTTCTCCAGGTCCATCCATACTTTTTTTGCAAAGGGTAAAATTTTCTTCTTTTTTATGGGAGAGTAGAATTCCAATGTGTAAATGTCCCATAGTTGTTTTATCCACTCATCTGTTGATAGACACTTGGGCTGCTTCCATATCTCAGTGATTGTAAATAACACTGCAATGAACATAGGGGTGCTTATGTTCTTTTGAATTAGTGTTTTGGGTTCCTTTGGATATATTCCCAGAAGTGGGATCTCAGGGTCAAAAGGCAGATCCATTTTTAATTTTTTGAGGTGTCTCCACACTGCTTTCCACAGTGGCTGCACCAGGCTGCATTCCTACCAACAGTGCACAAGGGTTCCCCTTTCTCCACAACCTCACCAGCACTGTTGTTTGTTGATTTATTGATAATATTTTAATTAAACAAAAAACTGAAATTAGCTTTTATTTACTAAGGATTATTTTAGATCACATGAATTTGAAAAACATTTTGGTTAGTTTCTATTATAGTTTTGAGAGTTTATTCATATAAGCACTTAAGTTTCTTTATGCCTATTAGAGCTCTTTTACAAACTAATTTTGGCAATACCACTCAGAGGTAGAAACATACCATATATCTATAACACATACACACACACACACACATATATGTGTATAGAGAAAGATTGGCAAAAACATACAGATAGACACAGAGACCTTATAGCTTTTATTCTAAAATTTTAGCCATGAGAAAGGTACAATAAGATAAAACTTACTAGTTTATAAAAGGAACATTTGGATCCAAATTTTCTTTTAGTAGTTGGAATAAGTTAAGTTTACCTGCTCAGATGGTTAAAGCTTTTTACTAATATTAGTGGAAAAGACATGATTTGTTATTTGCCTAAATTTCCAATGACCTTTTGCTCTTTCATTATCCATTTATAAGAATTTCCTCCCTGTAGTTTACAGAACATTTACATCTCAAAGGAATAAGGAAAGAACACAAATTCCTCCAAGGAAGACTTGGGTTTCCTAAGGCCAGAACATTTATAATACTTACACGTATTTTGAAATAAACAGGGGAAATTTGGGGGATTGACAACAGGAATAGGTGGGCTTTGAACTGTGTCTGGAGGCAGCATTGCATTTCTGGTTTTGCAAAACTTTTAATACGGGCAGTTGTCGTGATGTCATTTAACACACAACCTCAAGTAATTGCGTTGCGCGTTAATGACGTCATAGGTTGGTCCACCCATAAATCCTTTCACAAGGGCTTTGGAAGTTTTTGTTTCCCTCTGGGTACATTTAACTTGGGGGAGGAGGCCTAAAAATATATACATCTCAGTCTCTGAACCTCTGCTTCCACTATGGCCAAATTTCTGATCATAAAGTCATTAAATGCTTTTACCTTTCAGCTGGGAGAAATAGTGCTTCTGGCAGTTTGCACAACCTCTTAGATGGAAATGGTGTCCCCCAAAATGGTGCACAGGGTATTTTATTTTCCACCATCTTTACTGGGTACTACAAAGACCTGGGAGAGCAGGTGAAAATTCTCACCCATACCAGCTTTTGCCAGTTTTCTCAGGAACTCATCACTGCCATCAAGTTTGCTAAAAAAACAAAACTCAAAGATTTTTGAATCAGGCAACATTCCTCTCTAGGAGCTCCAAAAAAATTGTACAAAATGTAAGGCTTTTATAGGCAGAAAGCAGTGGCGAGGAGGTGGACAGTGGGGAGGTGTGTGAAAGGAAGTTTCCAGCAGAGAGTGGATTGTTTCAGGCAAGGGTACCTCTCTTTGGGGAAGGACAAGGGTCTATCAGGCAGATCACCTCACTAGAGCTGACCAGGAAATTCCAGGCTGACTGGTTGAGATTACATTCCTGGGAGAGGCTGAAACTCTAATTAGGTTAGGTATTAAGTCTCAGTTTGGTGATATGGGTTTAGCACAAGTGACTCCATTGGGGGCCTGTTGTCTCTTCTTTAACAACCCAGTGCTTCAGATTCTTACTTTCCTACTATGTTTATGGATCTCTTCCATCTCCCAGAATCTATGGTAATTTGTTGGTGTTTTGTGAATTTTCTTTGATCCATAATTGAGCATGCGGGCACAAAGAAAACATTGGAGATTTGATTCTTAATCATTAATGATACCCTTCACAGATCATCAGTTAAAACCTAATCCTTTAATGTTGCTTCAAATCTATCCTCAGGCCTTAAAAGAGATAAAGCAATTAGTGTAGGATCCATTTTTTTTTTCTTCATCAAGTTGAAATTTAAACTAGCATCATTAAGCCTGCCAATATCTCCTCAAAACAAAATCCAGTAAGGAGGGTCTATGAAAGCTTGGCTTCTAGTTTCCATATTAATGTCACATGTCATGTGAATTGGTTATTCTTCTAATAATGCAGTTAGGCCCTTTTAATTGATTCATTTGTTCAATTTGTTCATTTATTCAAGAGTTCCTTCTATGAGCCAGATACTTACTATATTGTGTTCGGGATAAACATCTGAACAAAATAAACATGGTTTCTGTCCTTATAGAGCTGAGAGTCCAGTGAAGGAGACAGTCAAGAAAATGGCCAGATACAATGTCACGTCTAAGAATAGGGTAATATTCAGTGATTGGGAGATGTAAGAGGGGCCAGTAGCCTACAATTGGAGGTAAGTATTAATAAGTTGGAGAATAATGAAGAAGTATATTCCCTTTATAAAAAACAGAATGGCAAATCTTCAGAGGTAAGAGAAATATGGTACTTTCAAGGAATTTGAAAGAGAGAGACAGAGAGAGAGAGAAAGAAAGAAATTCATAGGGCTAGACTGCAGGCTGGAGACTCAGGGAAAGCTGATGTTGCAACTCAAGTCCAAACACAGTCTGGAGTTCCCCACATTCCTCAGGGTCCTCAGTCTTTTTTCTCCTAAGACTTTGAGCTATGGAAATGAGGTCCACCTACTTTATGGGGGGCAATCTGTTTTATTATAAGTCTACTAATTTAAATGTTAATCTTACATAGTAAGTACCTTTACATTGACATTCAGAGTGGTATAAAATTAATGGTCACAGGTGGCAAACAATTTATAAAGGACCTTGTTAAGGAGTTCTACAATTTCTCAAGAGTAGTAGCGAGCTATTTGGGATGAGGTTGAGATAATTTCCCAGTGGTGATACAACCAGAGTTGCTGTTTAGGAGGGTGACTTTGGACACATCATGCAAACAAAACTCCAAAGGAGGGAGCCATGACCAGAGACCAGAAGACAAAAGAGGAGGCCCTTATAATAATTTTGGTGGAAGGAAATAATTTCTTGAACTAGAGGAGTGTCAATAAGAATGGAAGAAACACAGATTCAGGATATCCAGTAGATTTACTATTCATTTAAATTTTTACGGTAGGAGTTGGAATCATTTAAACTTTATCACTGGTTAGCAGGGCAGGCTGCACAATCTAGGGGGCCCAATACAAAAAGAAAAAGGTGGGTCCCTTGTTTAAAAAGCAGGGAAAAGCTTTTCCTTTTTTCCACAGTCTCTCTCAACCTGTCCTGATATGTTTTATCTACTGTTTAATGTCATTCTCCCTCAGGCATGAGACATTTGCAAAGCATGTGGAGATCCTCACGGGAGCCTGGGGCCTGGCCCCGCCACCCAGTGGGTGGGTGCATAGGCCCACATTCCTGACCCCACCCAGACAACCCCATTGTCTTATCAGACTTCTTTTACAAACCACAAATTCAAAGAAAGAAATGATTAAGAATTTCAGAACTGTACGTGCAGAGCATTAGAGGCCAAGCGTGAGGTCCTTCTGAGTGCAGGGCCCCGTGTGACTGCATTGGTCACAGGCCCAGGAAGCTGATCCTTCCAGTAAGGCAGAAAAGGTGAGCTGCAGGGCAGGAAAACAAAGATAATACCAGTTTTCTGTCTTGAAAAAGTTGGTGGGTCCTAGTGCCCTAAACAAAGAGAAAAGAAGTGGAATAGGTTGGAGGCTCGGGGGAAGGGATGCTTGCAGCTCTGGATTCACTGACTGCAGAGAAGGCAAGTCCAACAGGTGACCAGATATATGTGCTTGAATCTCCAGAAAGAACTTGGAGGTAAAGATATAAACTGGACATCATCAGATTTATTCTGGAAGCAGTGATAGGGTTGTGCTCACCTATGTACATGTAACCATTTTATAAAGACCGTGATCTAGAAGAACTAGGTGTGTGGGCCTTGAGGCTAGAAACCCACTGCCTGTCATGGGAACAAACCTCCTCACCCCATAGCCTCTTTTATACCACACACTAAACAAATACACTGTGAGACTCTCTTACAGCTTGAGTAAAGCAAGACAGCACATGGGAAATGTCCTGGTCTTGAGTTCATACGGACCTAGCTAAGATCCTAACATTTCCTAACTGTGTGACATTATGCAAATCACTTACTCTAAGTCCTTATAATTTTCTCTGTCAAAATCAAGACCATTAAAGTTCTCTCACTTTGTTGGGGGCTGAAACAAAATAATAAACATAAATGTCCCTTATATGCTGCAAAGTAATTATGCATGTAAAATTATATTAGCATTGCCATTGACCTAGGCAGCTAAGAAAGCTATGTTAACTTATCCATGCCCCTAGTCATGAAAAGGTGTGTGAAAACGGAAGTATTCTGAATGGCATACCAGTCCTGCCTGAGCAATAGGTGGTCATGTGCAGCCGTTTATGGCTCAACTTTATAAATGATGGTTGTTTTCCTTCGAGCCAAACAAGGTGGCCATAGAGAGCTCCTATTACCACTTCTGCCAGTCTGTTTGATGGGGCCCACCCTCTTCTCTGCCCACTGATTGCATCGTCTTTGCTCTTTCTGGTTCTCCAGCCAGCCCATGGCATCAGCTGTCCAGGGCCTCATTTATTAGAGTCATCCCTCATCATTGCTGCCATTCTCTGTGTTCCCTGCAAGAGGCACAAGGTGGAGGAAAGATAATTAGTAATCCAGGCACTGCAGTCCTGATGAGACACCTGCAGCATAATCATCCAAATCAAATATTTGGCTCGGCTTCTTCAGATGATATATCTCTTCCTGCAAATGCTGAATGGCAGCTTAGCTGAGCTTGTACTGAAAATAAAGAACATACCGGAGGTAGGAGGGAAACTTCCGTTTTGCCACAGTCAGTCTCAGTGGTGCTGAATCCCAGGCTCAAACCCTGTCCTATGTATTCGGAAACCTTCCAATCCCATCAGCCAAAAAGGACTGTTGTAGGGGAATGGGAAGAGACCATTTAAAGTACTCAAGTGATTCAAGAATGAATAGTTGTACCACCAAGGAAACACACAGTTGCATTCTCTGAAAATCATCACTGTCTGACATAGGGGCTGGCAGCTTTCTGAGTCCCTGGGATGATATTTGAGTTTACAAAGCATCAGTTTATCCTTATTATTCCACAAGTGACAAAATTGAGGCCCAGACCTCATAGTTTTTGAGGGTAGACCCAGGACTAGAACCCTGAGCAGGTCCTACAGCCTGATTGAGTTCCTCCCTCCACCAGCCACACTTCATCTGGAAGGCAGTCCACCTACCCCACAGAATTGAGCACAATAGCTCCGTCATTGCCGTGTTTATTCAGTATAGTTTCTGGACTGTTTCCTGCACTCAAAGCTCTTTTCATGTAGAAAAGCATATCAGGGTTAAGAATCAGAGAAGATGTTGGTTTAGTCCATTTCTACAGCCTATCAGTTTAGCTGATTTTTTTTTTTAGCTTGTAATTTTCCTGAACACATTAGGATATATTCTAAGAACCATATGCAAAACGTTAATAAATTTTCTTCTTGGGTTGATAAAGTATTAATGCAAATAATGTAAGGAGACCTTGGGTTCTCCAACTTGCTTAATTTCCCTTCTTTTTTAAGCCATAACCCATTTTATATCCTTTAATAAGCACTTAACCAATTGAAAATAATTTATTTTGTTTAAGGAGTTGTTTTTGATCTGTGTCTCTTCTCTGCCCAGATTGAAAAGGTCACAAGGGCAGAGTCCATGGCCATTGTCCTGTTTATAGTCACATGCCCAGCACTCCATATTTGCTTAGTAAATATTTTTAGGAAATTTTAAATAATTTGGAATTATATAAAGAACAGTAAATTTAATGGAGGAGAGGCAGCTAGAGATTTATACAATCCTTCCCTCTTTTTTATACAGGAGTAAACAGAGACTTATAGAAGTTGTGACTTAACCAAAGTGTCACTATTAGCTGACCCATTCATTCAAGACATTTACTGAGCACATACTCTATGCTTGATGATTACAGAGACTATTAAGACATATCACTACTGTCAGAGAGCTCATAGTTTAAGGGGGGAAATATGCAATTAGACAGGTAATTACAATACAGTGATGTAAATGATAGGATAGACATGCATGAAATAGCCTGCTTAAAGAAGTTAGGATAAGTTTCACAGAAGAGTGAATCTGAGGATGAATTGAAGGATGTGTTGAAGGATGTGTTGAAGGATTAATGAGCCTCTCAATCAAAGATGGGGGAAAGTCAGTCCAGACAGAGGCAATAGCATTAAAACCTCAGAACCATAAGGGCACAGAAGGATTGAGAACGAGTGGACTAGCATGTTAGGGACATAGAAAAACATGGCAGAAGATGGCTTTAGAGAGGGAGGTGTGGGGCCAGATATCAAAGAGCCCTGTGCATTGTGTTAAGGATTTGGATTCACACCACTGTTCCTCAAACTCAACTGAGCATAGGAAGCACCCAGGGGTCTTGTTAAATGCAAATTTTGACTCAGTAGGTCTGCAGCGGACACTAAGATTCTGAATCTCTAACAAGCTCCCTGGCAAAGTCTGTGCTGCTGGACTCAGACCGCATCTCAAGAAAAAAGGCACAAAGCAACAGGAAACCTACAGAGGTGTATATACATAGCGGTGACTCTTAGGTTGTGCTCCCCACGTTTTTCACTCCCTGCACTAACATACTAATGAGAAGCTCTGTGCGGGGGGCAGCACTGTGTCTGCACATGTTCTGTTCGGTGATGCTGAAAACGTGCCCGAAATTTGAGCACCACCGAACTAGGTCGATAATGTAATCATTTTTACTTTGTAGGAACCACAGGACCCCCAGTCTAGTGCTCCTCCCATTACAAATCCTCCAAATTATGCACAGATCTCTAGGTATAATATTTTAGATCCAAGAATATTCTGAGATTTCAAAATGACAGAGCTGTTAATGAGGAATAAATTTACTTTCACTGCATTCAGAATCATCTTTATGATTACAAATAGCATGAATTACCCTCTGTTTGATGACATCTTTAAGTGTTAGTAATTGAACTGCACATTTAATGAATCCGAGTACAGAATTAACACAAGCCAATATTCAGAAGTCAAAGTTGACCCCAACCAATTGGTTTTTAAATTGTTTAGAAACAAACTTAAGCATTTTTATATTACTTTCAGGTACACCTGAAGTAGAATATGAAGAAGTGATATATTTTACTAGAGTTCATGCTTAAATTCAGGGAAAATTTCTGAATATGATTTATCCTGGAATCACATCATTAGATTTGATCATTTTAAAAGAATCCCAAGTTTTAAAATGAATAAATACACATGTACATACATACATATATACATACATACATACGTACGTACCTTGTCCTTTCATTGTAAGTTGCTTTGTACAGTGCCTGAAATAAACAAGAGAGATAAATGAGTGGGTCAATGAATCAGTTAGTTTATAGAAAGGCAATAAGCAGACATGAATGAACAAAGGGAGGAAGGAAGGAACAAGAGGAATAAATATGACAGGGAATGTAAAAGATTAATTATATTACATAAGAGCCTAGTGCACATTGGAATCAATAGGAAAACTTAAAAATGTCACGCCAAGACTCCACTCCAGATTAATTAAATCAGAATCTGATGTGTAGGATCCAGGCATTAGTATTTTCTCAAACTTTCCTGGTGTTTCTCAGGTACTAACCAAATTTGATAGCCATTGGCTTAAAGGTATTAAGCTCCCATTAATAGTATGTTTTTACAGTTAAAATTGTAAGTGACATTTAAAAAAAAATGTTTTGGAGTTTTTGAAAGCCTGGCCTCTCGCATTCTGACAGATTCTGGTCTGTATAAAACAAGAATGTTTAAACATTACTCTGTTACTGGAACCCAGGACTATGTTATAGCTATAAGAAGACAAGAACCAGACCCAAAGACAGTAAATTAGAGGATCTTTGAGTGGAAAATTCCTCCTGACAACACAGAAAGTGACAGTTCCATAAAGGGAACCTGAATCCCCTATTAAGATGCCGGTGACCACAAAAGCATGCCTTGCCGAAGCATTTGTTTGCTCTCGCACAAACCCACACTAAAAGTAATTTTCCATACCAGGAGGATGGGGTGCTGACTGTTTGCAGAAGCAGCAAGTGTGGATGACACGCACCTGTTTTAATTGCTTCGCGAAGCGTTGGGAGGCGTTTTGCCTGACTCTGGAAATAACACAGAGGCTTCCATTCCAGCTCTGGATGTTACAGGCAGGCCAGATGGAATCCTGTCGACTATGTGATTGAGCGTATTTTTCATTTGATAGTAGAAACCACTGGGTACGTCATCTGCGGGGTAATCTGGGAAGACGTTTTTCTTCATTCTCTCCAGCAGACCATGCAGAAACACCTGTTTCATATCTTGGAATCATTTGCAACTGTTATCTAAGAAATAAGTGTTGAAACAATATCATTAAGCCACTTTAAAAAATTTATATACGTAGGCACTGAAGAAAATAGTAAAACTCAGAGCTTGTTTTGCCATTTCTACCAACATAACACTCACAGCTTTGGATAATTAACTATTCCTGTTTCTGCTTATAGACCAGGCTGACCAACTCTCAGTTTTCCTGGGACTGTGGGCTTCCTAGGATGAGGGCGTTTCAGTGCAAACACCAGGGAAGGCCAGAGCAAATGGGAACAAGTTGCTTGTATATAGACACATGACCTGAAGCATTGAGAGGCTGAATGATTTCTCAGTCAGATCCGTTGGCAGAAGAGTTATTCCTGGGTTTCCACCCAGACATTTAATGTATGTTCAGTTGAAGAAGTCATAGCACTGTTGGGGGTAATGGCCCTATTTGCTGAAAGTCATTCTGGAAATGAAGAACATCCAAAAAGGCACATCCTAACATCACTTGAGAGCAACACCAGGAAGCATAGCCAGGTCTCCTCGGAGGGCCCAGCCTGTTGGAGATGGATGCTGCTCTGAAAGAGCCATGAGTAATCTCTCATATTCCCAGTCATGGCCACCAACTCCCAAGGCTGGACCAAAACAGCATCATCTCTCACTGTCTCAAAGTATACAGAAGAAAAATAACGTTTAATAAACTTCAACTTTCAAGGTAGACAACACAATAGTCCATTTTGGAACTTGTCTTGGAGAAACCAAATAAACAACATTTGAACCTAGTCTGTTTTTACTAGACCACTGAGGTAAGCCCTGGACCGGTGTCTTCAAACAGTGCTTTGCAAAGCCTTAGGCTATTGTTCTGTAAACTTTAATGTGCATTGGAATCATCTGGGGACCTGGTTAAATTGCAGACTATGATGCTAGTGGGAAGAGGTGGGGCCCAAAATTCTGCATCTCTGACAAACTCCAAGGTGACCCTAGCTGGCCCAGAGACCACACTCTGAGTAGTAAGGCCTGAAACTTCTTGGAAGTGCCCCATGAGGCTTAGGGGAGGACCGGAGCTGAAGAGGAGAGCACCACATATTCCTCCCCTGCCCTCTTCAACAGGAACAAATATCTCTACTCATATAGAAGTATCACATAGAGTTTGTTTGAAAATGCATTTTACTGCCAGGGAGGGAGGGGAAAGAAGGAAGGAAGGAAGGCAAGGAAGGAGGGAGGGGCAAAGGGGAGGAGGGAAGGAAGGGAGGAAAGAAAAAGCCACAGCATTAAAGCATACACACCAGTATAAAAAATAAGTCTGCGGAAGTGTGACAGTGCTTGTCACGAACTTTTCTGCCATGCGCTGATGTTCCCTTCAGGCCAGCCGAGTGCACCGCTCCAGCCTGAGAATCCAGTGTCTCATCGCCTGCTCTCTGACATGGCACGGCATGAACCCTACGGCAGCAATGCCAAATCTGTAGTTTAATTAAAAAAAGAAAGGAAAAAACAAACCTCTCTCTCCAACACATAGAACAACAACAACAAAAAAGCCCAATAGAGGGTGACCCTGGAGTTCCCAACTAAATGATGATTTTCATTTGTAGAACCTTCCACTTGACCCACGTAAACAGGAACAAAAACAAATGTTCAGTAGTCTGGTACCGAGGGCCAATCTCAGGAGGGAGCAACTGGTAAATGTAAGCTGTAGGTGGATGGGGCCCAACTTAATTAGGGAATGCTTCAAAATTGCAGCAGAACAGAATTGTTCCTGCAGAAGAGTCTCTTCAGAGCACAGTGCCTGCGAGAAGTCTTTCATGCAAGTTTAAAGCATCCTTTATATAATCAAAAAACTTATTAAACTTGGGCAAAAAACCACTGTGGGTTCAAAGCCACCTAAGCATCTCTCACTAGAGCAATATCCTCTAAGATTTTATTCAATTTAATTATTCATAATGGAACTTAATGGTTATTCCGTTGTGTTGTTTTGGTGCCACACTAATATTTTTAAAGGGCTCGGCAAGGTCAGCTCTGAGACCAGGAGCTCAGGATTCCAGAGCACATTCTGCTAACTCACAGTTCAAAGTCGCCTGTGATCTTTGTCTCCCAGACATGGGACATGGGCAGTTCAGATGGAAATAAAGTGGTTAATGAAGGAAGATATGTATGGACAGGCAGGAACTGAGAGAATTATGAAAATTAATTTTACATGAAATCTGGAAATGAAACCTGCTCGCATAATTCTAGATCAGTGTCTGCTTGACGAGGCAAATGAACTCGGCCACATATACTGGGAAGGCCATTGTGGTTTGAAAGGAAGGCTGATCCCCAGTTTGAATGCAGGTTGTGTGAGCCTTATGGAAACCAGGGACAGGTGCTGTGGCCTAATTTATCATTTAAATTAGTTCTTGTGGCCAATAAGGTGAACTTGGGTCATTGCTTAGAGCTGAGATAATATGTTGTAAGGCCACTGATGAGTAGAGTGTGTGCCCAGGAATGAGATGTTTATGAAAAAGCAAAGTTTATTTTTGATAATTTAAAATAAGGCTTTCTGACACAAAAGTATACATTAAGAAGTAATAAGAGACAGAGGATCTGGGAGCAAAGGGCCCTCATCCTGCATGGCAGCAACTGGTCTAGTGAGTAGCCACTCCCTTTATTACAGCCATGCTTCACTCCGCTGCAGTTTTGAATTAGATCACGTCACTCATTTGGCTCGCTGGCCTGGCCCCTGTGTGCAGGTGAATTTTCAACCTTTGAATTAGAATTTCTCCTCAGAGACCCATGCTAGCATCAAAACAGGGAGAAAGCATGGTTATCAAGGGAATAATTTTTCTCCCCAAGATGACCCTTGTGCTTCCCAGGTGACAGAGACAACAGAACCGAATGCTCACTAATGAAGTCCCATAAACAAGGAGAAAGCCACATGTCCAGGCTGCACCTTCTTGGAGGCACTTACTATATTAAACAAATATTTAATGGTACACCACGAGGTAGTCATTACTGTTTTGGTGGTGTTGTTGATATACTGTGGCATATTCAAAGAACCTTGATACGTGGTTTGGTTTGGATTCCTCAGTCTTTCTTGGGAAGTATTCCATCAGTTCTCCCATTTGTGAGGGAGAGGTGGAGTGAGACAGTGAATCCAGGGGATGCTCAGGATGTGTGGTGAGCAGATTACCAGGGCAACTGGGACTCAGTCGTGCTGGTGACTCTGGGGCTGGTGTAGAACCACCTCAGATTTGTCCACCTGAGGGGCGAGGAAGATAAGACATATATCTTCCACTCCCCATTGTTATTCGGTGAGGTTGCTCCCAGGGCATCGGCTCTCCAGCCTGCCCTGTGTTGGGTCTGGGCACAGTCTACACACCAGGGAAAGCTCTTGGGCAGAGAGTGGCCTAAGAAGCCTCCAACTGGCAGAGGAGCAGTGAGTGCTAAGGGGATCCGGGCGGAACACTCCCATTGCCTCCACCCTAATAATGACCAGTGACTTTAGAGCATAAACAGCTGCATTGGGAAGATAATAATAAGTAACATTTATTGAGCAAATGGCTATCGATATTTAAGGCACTGTTTTAGGCACTTTCTATTTGATCTTCACAAGTCTGTGATGTTAGGTTATATTATTATATCTATTACATGGATAAGGAGACTGAGTCAGAGAGGTATTAAATAATTTGACCAAGTTTGCCTCAGGTAGTAAGCGGTAATATTAGTAGTCATCCAGACAGGCTGGCTCCAGAGCCTGCATTTGTAAAAACTTTTCTCCACTGCTTCTCTCTCTGACTCACGAACAATTAAAAAGAATAATATGAGACAACATAAAGGGATATCCTTGCATCAAAATATACTCTCAGGAGATGCTTTCTTCCTGAGGTAATTACATTTTGTGGAGGACAAACACTTAAACCAAAGGCATGTGTGTCTGATAATGGAGCCACAAGAACTAGCAACAGTGATAGAGCCTTGTAGAAGGAGGACCCTCAGCAGCCAGAGCCCAGAGGTGGAGCTGACTGAGGGGAACATCACTCCTCCTGGCCATGCATCTTTGGGATAAAGCACTTCTGATGCCTGCACTGAACTACAGCCCAACAATGCTGACTTTGAGTAATCAGAAAATGAGCAAAGGTATATGAAGAGGGGTGTCCAGCCTAGAGCTAGTTATGATCACAAAACATCCAACAGCAGGGGCCTTCTCAAGCTACAACATATCCATTCAGTAGAAGAACATGCAACCTACAGGGGCTGGGGCGACATCCTAAAGATACTTTTTCATGTGTGAACTCCTCCTGGCACCCTCCTCTCTTTTATATACAAAATGAGGATGACAAGATCTCCCACAGGGTAATATAATGCATCGCCCTGAGTTGGGGTATTATTATCAAAGTCTCTGGGAATGGTCTTCATTCAGGTATACTGGGAAACTAAGAGAACAGGCTCCAAACCCTAAAAGAAATGGAAGTCTTTGATGTTCGAAAACATTCTGTCAGACGTGCTTAGAGCAGGGGAGGTTGGGAGTGCCTGAAGGTAACAACCTCCAGACGCAGGACAGGGAGGAGCCAGCAGACCCACATTCCTTACAATCAGCCTCATCAACAGCCTGACTTTCAGCAGCTCCAGAAATGCTGGCTTGGATTGGCCATCCAACCTTTAATAGGGGAAATAGAGGATGGAGTCTTCCTGGAAAATTCATTTCTGAAGAATTATGAAATAATGGGTTAGGGTCTGTTGTAATTACATGGGAAGCTAACTGCTATTTTTCTTGATGAAGCTGACTCTCCAAGGTCTGGGCTGAAAAACTGCACCAGCCTTTCCCCTGGATGAAGTGAGCAGGGGGCGGCCTTTGTCATGTTGCCGGCCTTTTCTTATCTTGGTGTTCTGTGTTTCTTTTCTGCAGCTACCACTGCTGCCACCAATGCTGCTGTTTGTTTTGTAATTGTTCTTTGAAGGCCTCCGGCAAAAAAGCTGTTCTAATTGTAGGAATCACAGTGCAGCTGAATCATAGGAACAGTCCCAAGTAATCTACACAACCATTTTATGGAACTTTCAAGCTAGCTGGGGGCACTTCCTGACTCCCATGAGGACAGCGTCTGATGATGGACATAAAGCACCCGCCAAATGAGATGTGGGAACAGTTGTGTGTCATTAGCGACGGTTCAGTTCTGGACAGTCAGAAGTCAGGCTGCCCTCAGACACATGTGATTGGCAGTGAGCTAATCCAAGCTGCCAAACAGCACCCTGTCTTGTTAAAATGGGGTCCCAGATGCAGCCCAGCATAATGAAAGTGGATGTATCCTGGAATCAGGCAAGTCATGAACTAGGCAAGTCACATGGAACTTGCTAAATGTAACTTTGCCTGTTGTCTTAGAATTCCAGTTAAAGCCCCTAAAAGGGAGCTAATTTCCTCCCCAACTGCCCATCCATGCAGGGCTAAGAGATAGCTTAAATCACCCTGTGACTCATAGCTCATTGCTCCAAAATAATAGAAGTCTGGGGATGCATTGAGGGGACTGACAGGGGAGAAGAGGTCTTTGAAGAACACTGTGTCCTAGCAGGAAATTCCCCAAAAGGGGAAGAGAAAAGGATGCTTTCTCCTCCTTCAGTCATTGAACAAATTTGATTTGAGTCCCTGTTGGGTTGCAAACACAGTTCAAGGTACAGGGGATACAGCAGTGAGAGATATTGCTCACTTGCAAGGCAGGTGAGGTGAGCTCCCTGAGATACACTTAGGAAGATGTGGTTGCCAGTGAGAAGGAAGCCTGAGGTCTCATTTGCAGGCTTGCTTATATCACCATGAGCATGCAGGACCAAAGATCTCAGGTGCAACCACAGGAACACGCTGTTGGAGTTTTTCCATAGGCTAAGTAAATTCTGTGGAAGGTAGATGGGTGTGGATTGTTTTGAAAGGCTCATGCTCAAGGGCCATAGTACCCTTTGACCAGGACAAGAGGCACTCCTGACCCCTGTACTTGAGTGAACTCCTCTAGTCTTTTTCCAGCCATGTTCCTCTCTTCAGAGAAAGTTCATGAGGCCAAGGAGATGTGCTCACTTAGGGATACACCCACCTGGAGACCATTTCCCTTCTAGACTGTGACCTGGGTAACTGGGGCTGCAGAATTCCCTTCCCAAAGGGCCCCAAGTCAAGCCTACTTCCCAGGGTAGACCTAGCATTGTGTGCATGTGCCTAGGCCCAAGGGCTGTTCAAGGGCTGGCTTTTGGAGGTGGCTGTGAAGGCAAGGGGATCCACACAGATATGCACAAGGCCTCTTAGGGTAGCCAAAGAAAGGCCAACTGTGGGCTAGGGGCTCAGGCTTAGAGCCAGCTTCTCACATGGAATGCCAAGGAGTGTGAAAATTGTAGACACAGACCAGCCTAGCCCTCCAGGTAATTATGAAGGAGTGGTTGTTAGGGAATAAGGATAGAACACATTTTACTAAATAATTTTTATCTTGAATTATAATTCTTAAACGTACCTAAATATTTAAAAATTGTGGGCTTCTGTTTGTACTCCTGCCTAGAGCCTCACTAATATCAGGAGGAGCTTTGTCCAAAGGGGCTGCCTGCCAGACAGTCAGGTCCCATAGAAATAAGCTGAAAGGGGAGTTGTAGACAGTAGGGGGTCCATCTCCAAAGTCAAAGAGCTCAGGTCAGAAGATCCCAGAGCCAGGGAGAGGGGTGGGGGAAGTTTGGGGGGAAGGTAGGGAAGGCAAAGTAGGAGGAAATAAAGTGGTGAAGGGGTGTCAGGGATGAGGTCATAAGGAACCGCCCCAAAGCCTTCCATATATAGTTAAAATTTGGACATAGGTCTTGATAGAAGGCATTTAACAGCCAAGAGATGATGACAAACACAGTGCTCTAAAATGCTCTCACAATGTCCTCCTCATTCCTTGTCCGTGCCTGGACCCTGGAGAAGAACAGGGAGCACAGTTGCCTAAAGAGCAAGCTAGAATTCAGTCATCACACTTTCCCGAGCCCGGGTTCAACCTGGGCTTGGGTAAAGAGGAGATGTGTTTATTTAGATGAGAAATTGCCATTTGACTTCGAGGTAACTGGACTTTTGAAAGAACTGGAAAGGAGTTTTTTGGAAAGCTTATGGGATCTGCCAAGATATTTTCAGGGAGTGGGAAAACAAGATTTGATAGGCGGGGCTTGAACAGCAGTGGTGGCAGGAAGGAAATAATGCTCTTTATTGACTGTACCCCCTTCAGTTCAAAGTATTCAGTTGATGGTAACTTTTCTGGCTTCAGTTTCCTCAACCCCAGTGATATACACCAACTTTGAAAAGATGTGAAGAATAAAGATTATCCAAGTAAAGTTTCCAGCATGTATCAGGCATCTAGTGAGATGGATATTAAAATCGCTATTGTTATGAATAACATTATTATTAAAATTGTGTGCTGACAATACAGTTCTGAGCTTCACTTTAGTTACCTTCATCTACTCATCCTCTTTCAGAGTGGCTCTGAAACTTTTAGTAAGCAGAAGTTTCTAGAAGCCTCCCCTTGCTTTGGATTCTATGGACATAAACCTGTCAGCTATCTATTAGGTTGTGATTGTCCCTTGTCATAGGGATTTCATCACTGAATCAGTCAACAGCCAGAGCCTTGGTAATAATCACGGAGAATGCACTGCCAGGCATAATACTGGGGACTTTACATATGTTTTTCCCGTTAGCCAACTCCCTGAAAAGTGAAAGAATCCCCCAAAAATGTGCCTGAAATCTTGAAAGCTAGGAAGTTACTGCTCTATAGAGGCTGACTGGGAAGGCTTTCAGCTTTCTGCAGCCAAGACCCGTAAGAGCTCTTTAGAGAGCACTCGTGATGAAAGGAAGGGAGGGACAATGCATGGGGTACGTGCACAGACACCCTCCTCAAGGGCGTTTGTCCTGAGCCGAGTCAGGCCCACTCTAAAGCTCTGAGAACTGGGAAATTGAGCCTGATGAGGAAAATGGCTATTCACTCTCCTTCAAAGTCTGTCATTTTGGTCACACTTGCACATTAAATTGGTGCTTCATTCAAGAGTCAGTAATGAATTTTAGAGCAAGAACCCAAAGCCAGACAGCTGGTACACAAGTACAGGCAACTGGCAGAGTGGGTTAAAGATTTAATAAATCTGTGAAGCATTTCTTCCTGGGATGTTCCTGCCCGAGGTACCACCTAGGAAAAAGATTCTCTTTGTTTGCCTCAGTGGGTGGCCAAGGTGACACTGCCCAGGAATTGTTCTTCATGGTTCACACAGAAGGATCCCAGCAGCTTTTTACCTGAGGGCTAGGGACTGGTATCCACCAGTGAGGATGGAAACACCCGGGACCTATTGGGAACCACTGCTACTGCATGGTGTCTTGTCACCTCAGGAAAGCAGAAAGCAAATATTAGGATGGCCTGGAAGACCATTCTCAGGAAAAAAAAAACACACACACAACATATATGCACCTGAAAAATGAATAGGAGAAAGGATTCAACTCCCCCAATAATCAAGAGAATGTAAGTTCCAAGTAGCAGTTTTTTTCAACAAACATTTCATAAGCATCTACCACATTCCAGGTATTACGTTCTAAGAATTCAGAGATGAAAGGGCAGGTCTAGCCTTCAAGGAGGTCACACTCCCACTAGTGAGAAAGACACTAATAGACTATTGTGGCACAGAGCCACGAGGCATGACAGACAGGTTGCTACAGTGTGCGAGGAGGTATCCCAGGACACCTTACCCAGACTTGGGAGATCTGGGAGAACTTCATTTGCCAACAGAGTGACACCCAGTGAGAGACCTGAAAGACGAGTGAAGATAGCAAAGATGGGGAGGAGGGTTAGAGAGAGGGAAAGGAAGCCAGAAAATTACTCTGACTGGAGGGAACATCTTGTGCAAAGGCCCTGAAGGAAAAGAATAGGGCTAGTGATTCCGTGCAGCTGGAGCCAAAGACAGGAAGAGAGTGGGGTTGAATGAGGAGCCTGGGGGATACACAGTACAGATTCTGGAGGGCCTCTGACACTAGCTAAGTCCAAGGTATTTCCTGGGATCAGCAAGTGTCAATGAATGGCTCTGAGTCTGGGAAGACCAAGAGCAGATTTGCATTTGAGAAGGGTCACTCTCTCTCAGGGTGCGGGAAAGCTGGGGGAGGCCCAAACTAGCAATAGGAATAATGGGAATGAGATGGAATCACCCATGTTTAAGAAGGTGGTTTTATTTTGAGACCCCTCTCCTCTTCCCCTCCTGCCCCATGCACGACTTGAGACAAATTTGCTTGCAAGTGGTTTATTTGGGAGGTGAGCCCTGAAGTACGATGAGGGAGTAGAAAAGAGAGACAAGGAAGGGAATAAAGCCACCGCTGTGGGCAATTGACTGTAGAGGATGCCCAGGAAACTGCGCTATTTATCCACCAACTCTTGTCTCTAATTGGTTTACTCCCTGGCTTTTCCCAGGCCAGAGAGAAATCTCCAGCAGTGACATGCAGGAGCCTGAGGTAGGAAGTCACTAGGGGGCTGTCCACAAAAGCTGCAGGGGACCTCCAGGGTGGGCCAAGTGGATACGGGTGACAGCGTTGAGCCCCTTCCATGACTCAGACCTCCTAGCATGTCCACATTTCTGTGGAAATTGACACCTGCCTGAGGTGTAAGCCGACTGAGTTAGACCCGAGGAAAGTGGCAGAGTCCCTGGGGACTACACCTCACTGTGTCTCCATGCACACACCGTGCCCAGCTCTGGCCTGGGCTAACAGCCCCTCATTTCCATAGGTGTCAAATATGTCATGATAATTACTATTATGATTATTTATTGAGAACTGACAGGATTCACATAGAAAATGTTTTGTAAAATAATTAACGTTGTAAAAATGCAATTACTAGAATTTATTTCTTGAAACGGATCCAAAAGTGCTAGAAATTATTACTGATAACAGGAGGAATGTGGAATAGCCAAGCAGCTGCAGGTTGGGGGAGGTGCAAAATGTGTATTTCTCTCTTGGTTTTTACCTAACTGAGCTGTAGGCACAAGAAACAATGGCTCAAAGCTAGACGTTGTCTCCTCATTTTAAAATAGTTGGTAATTCTAGGCGATTGGTGTATATGGGAAATGGTTTAGATTATGAATTTGGGAGTCCTGAGACTAAAGTTTTGGTTTTGAGGCTGGTACTTACTGATGGTGTGACTTTGCAGATGTCCTTTAACTTCCTGTTAAGTCTCAGATTATGCGACTATAAAGTGGAGCAAGTAATTCTTGCCTCCCTGAACATCTGGATCATAGCAAGTACTCCTGTTGGTCAAGTGAATGAGTGGAGAAATATAAGCATAAAGCACTTAGCAAATAGTAAGGGTGCAAAAAAGTTAATTATTATTGCTTTTGTGTTTATAGTAGCCCAAATCTAGTCACCAGTCAAATTAATTTCACTATCATTCTTTTTTTTTAATTTTCTCTATAATTCCTATTGCTACTGCTATCGTTGCTTTATAAGTGACATAAAAGCAAATTCAGCCACCTTGCTGAGACTGCTGACTTTGGAGTGAGAAGACCCGGACCCACCTTTTGCTGGCTATGTGAGCCTCAGCAAGTCACTCAATCTCTCCGGCTTGGGAGCTCCATTGTCTCTGAAACGGGCTGGCTATGCCGAGGCTCTCTACCTCACAGGTGGGGCCAAAATTAAAGTAAGATTCCTGATAGCACTTATAAAGTGCAAAGTGCAACGAGGGCAAAAGCCTTTGTTGCTTTTTTTATGGTGTTCTTTGTTTTATGAAGGATTTAAAACATCAATTTAAGACATTAATTTCTATCCTTAAAGACTTAACCTAGATATCTATGAAGCCATATTTTGGTAGAAAACTGAGAGAATTTGCAACTGATTTCACATAGCTTCAAAACCTCAAACTTTTTCTTTTTTAAGTACAAAGTAGGTAAACCAGAAAGACAACCTTACTAGGAGTAAGAGTGACTGAGAATTTAGGAAGACAGGAAGCCACTTCTTACCTCTTGGTAAGAGGTTTTAGCTGGTACAAGGCTGAACTAACTAAGGCAGATACCCAGCAGATTCAGATTATAGTGGGAGCTCTCATCGGGCCGCAGGATCCGTGGAAGCTGAAGATGTGTCCCAGCCTGGCACCTTACTAGCTGTGTGTCTTCCATCAAGTTACTTAACTTCTCTGAGCCTCTGAGTGTTGTATCTAAATTGTGGATAAGAATACCTCGTAGCATTATTCTGGGAATTAAAAGAGATAGCTCCCACCCTCTAAAAAGTTAATAACCCAGAGGAAAAAAAGTGGAGAGTCTGATTAGGCTAAAAAACCTTTCATTAATATGATGGGCATCAGGACGTAGTAGCTAAGAACATGGGCTCTGGACCCAGAGAACGAGTGCTCGAATCCTGGCTCTGACCTTTACAAGCCACATGCCATCTCGGGCAGGCTACTCGCCCTCTCTGTGCTGCCTCTTCCTCTGGGTTATAGGGAGAATAAGGCGTAAGGTATGAAGATTAAATAAGTCCACATGTGTAAAGTGCTCAGTGCCTGATATAGTAGGTGTCACATAAGCACCTATGAACTGAAGCCCAGTCCTGTCTGCCAGTCTTAAGAGCAATGACACTCGGAAGGCCCTTATCTGCCTGGGAGAATGCAGGCAGAGAAGTACCCATATTTCAAAGGCATCATTTGGACTCATTTCTTGACTGACAGCTTCAAAACCATGTGTGCTGCATCTTCAACCATCCCCCAATGCTACATAAATCGTTATAGAACTGGATTGTAAAGAGCCCACTATTGGAAAACTGAAAACCCTAATATCCCTATCGATCGCCTGAGAGCAGTTCAGTGGCATTTCTTTAAGCCCTCTAGCATCATCCAGGCCCCGCTGTAGTAGTCCTCCACCTTAGACCCGGAAGGCAGAGGGCAATGCCAGCTTGCAGGCTGTCCCTGCGCTTGTCTGGCTGCTGTCAGCTGGAATTAAATAAATGTTCCAAGTGTCCAGGTTATTCTCACTTAGCGCCAGTGCACAGGATCCAGCTGTCAAAACTATTTCCTCTGGCAGAATCCTTAGATTGACTACATTTAATTCTATGTTAGATGGAGGGGGGGAAGGAGGTAAGGAAGAAGGAAGGTGCTGAAGAGTTGGAAAGGACACATTTGTTTTAGACACACTGCAATCTTGGTCCAAGTCAAAAAAAATGGCAAACAGAAAACCAAAAGCCTTAAGAAAAAAAAAAAAGGCTCTTAGAAAGAGCCTTTTTTTTTTTTTTCCTTTCCTTGGATCCTGTGAATATAATTCAAAGCCTCTTTTCTCTTCCACTGACCCCAGATAAAAAAAAAATGATGGATAAAATCTCCTCTAAGGATAGCAGTTGTCTCTGGCCACAGTCTGTGCCTTCCCCCTCAGGCAGCCACTGAGCAGGCTGAGGCCCCAGGTCCCCACAAAGAAGGCATCAACATGCCCAAAGAAAGGCGCACTCTGGAGGCTGAGACATCTGGGCTGTGCAAGAGAAACAGCCTCCTCAGTGCTGTTCTGAGCAGGTCGTTATCCCTGCCCTGCTTTTTGTTTCCTCTCGTCACCATCCCGAACCAATTTTGAATCAGGCAGTCTTAAGGCTCATTTGGATTCCTGTACACTCTGCTCTCTGAGACCCTTAAAAGCTTGAGAGGAAAAACATTTGAGAAGCATGATTGAGGCCAGCTGTGCTACACCCCAGCCAAGCCACGCAAGCCACCCTTCTCTATGATCAATTTTGATTGCTGTGGCTGCCAGCACCCCATCCTGGTCAGCAAAGATGGCTAAGGGGGCTGGAAGGAATGAGGTGGCCCAGCCACCGGCCACACAATCACGCCAGTCCAGGAAGTGATCCTCCCTCAAAATGCTTCTCGTGCAGACTTCCTCCTTATGTTTTCCAAAATGACACAATCACTTCGAAGGAAAGAGAAGGAATGTTTCAAAATGCCTTCTGAATGCTGAGTCTTTCATCAGCCTCAACTGCCTGATACATTTGCTTCTTGGGCTGAATCTCACCTCTCATATTTGTCATTCCTGTGGCCCCCAAGCTAGCTGTGACTTGGAACTTCTGTGGTCTGGTAGATTAGGAAAATGCTATAGTCCTTCAACCCTCCCTATGTCAGATCACCCTTTACTGCGACTCTGTAGTTTGTTCCTTGAAGAGGAAGTATGTCTTTACCTACCTCTTGAATCTGGATTTGCCTTGGACTTACTTTGGCCAGTAAGCAGATGGCTGCAGACAAGAGAGGTTGACATTTCCCAATTCTTGGCCTCAAGAAATACTTCTGCGTGCTCTCTCTCCCCTCCCCACCCCACCCCCACCACTTACTCTTCCTGGGGAAATGAAAGTCTACTGGGGGGACAGGCAATTATACCCAGCTACCACCTATTTCTTGTATGGTAATTCTCTCCAGAGGAGAAAGCCGTGTGCTCTGAGTATAAAGTAACTTTATTAACACAGACTAGCACTCTTGCTTATCTTCGGGAATGAAAAACTAAGATGCTCCAGGGGCAGCAGAAAGTCTTGTGAAGCAGCAGGCTCTCACGCTGGGGGTGTGTGCGCGTATGTATATGTGTTTTTGTACGCATGTTGCCAAGTGGTGGGGAGGGAATCAACATTCAGTGGGTGCCTACTATTTGCCTGGCATCTGCTATGTCTCTGCTCTTTTTGATAACATCTCACATTTTCTATGGATAAATGCCCGGGGGTGGAATTGCTAGGTCATATTTTTAATATTTGGAGGAACCTCCATACTATTTTCGATGGCGGCTGCACTAGTTTACATTCCTACCAACAGTGTACAAACATTCCCTTTTCTCCACATCTTTGCCACACTTTGTTGTCTTTTGTTGTTCTTTGTTGTCTTTTTGATAGTAGCCTTTCCAACAGGTGTGAGGTAGTATCTCATTGTAGTTTTAATAGGCATCTCTGCGATGATTAGTAATGTTGAGCAAGTTTTCATATGTCTATTGGCCATCCATATATCTTCTTTGGAGAAGTATCTATTCAGATCTTCTGCCCATTTTTTCATTGCATGTTTTATTTTTTGATGTTGAGTAGTAGGAGTTCTTTGTATATTTTGGACATTAACCCCTTATCAGATATATCATTAGCAAACATCTTCTCCCATTCAGTAAGTTGCTTTTCATTTTGTTGATGGTTTCCTTTGCTGTGAAAAAGCTTTTTAATTTGATGTAGTCCCATTTATTTTTGCTTTTGTTGTCTTTGCACACATGCGCCATTCTTAATTAAACACCAGGCTTGGCCTGCGCCCAGATCATAACATTGTTAATCGTTGCATAATTACTTGGGAACACATGATGACAAATCTCTATTGTGAGTGGTTTCAAGCTTTTCTTGATAGTTTGAAGTCTTCCTATGCTAAGGTTTACATTTATGATGAGAAAGGCAGGCATTTTTGGAAAGAGAAAAGCCAGGGTGAGGAGGGTCATACAGTGACAGTATGTAACCAAGCTTGGTGTCACAGTTAAGGGAAACTGAGGCCATGACACACTGTGTTGTGATCTAGGTGATAGCTAAGCCCCTGACTCCTGGCTACAAGCCAAGTATTGGGACCACTAAACTTGCAGGTTGGTAAAAGATAACTACCTTCTGGCTGGCAAAGTGGGCCTGGATGATCTCTTGCCTGCAGGAAGCTTCCCTGGACCACCTCTGTCCTCCCACCCTTCCAGGGGGAAGAAAGGAGGAAAGGATGAAGTGGGGCTGGGCCTACCTTGAATGAAAAGGCGGAAGTTGCTCTCTTTGCCAGAGCATAAGAATCCTAGCTTAGCAAGGCAGAAGGCCAGAGCTGGCTCTCCCAAATCCTGAGTTGGTGGCCGATTCAGCTTTGAGACAAAAATGTCCTACTATTCCTCTCCCAGGGTTCTAAAACAACTTAAAGTGTCTTCAGAGATTGAAAAACAGCCATATATAAAAATAAAACAAAAATTTGTTTCTATTTATAAACAAAGAAAAAATAATAATTAGTAACAAAGTCAATAAAGTTAGTACAGTTTAACTTTGTCTTCAAATACTGTAGTATGAAAAGGGTCTGTTTTAGGACCTGACAGATCTGGGTTTTAAGCAGCTTTTCTACTTACAAACTATGAGTTTGGGCAAGCAACTTCATTTCTTGAAATTCAGTTTCTAATCTGTAAAGCATGGATAATACTAATGCACAGAGTTATTCAAAAAATTTAATAAGCTAAACATATGAAATTTCTTAGCACAACAAAAAAGATGCCAAATAGATCCATTCATCCCATTTCTATTCCGAGAGCCCTTTCCACCATGTCACTTGATACACAATCTTATTTTTCTTCTATCCTCAACGAAATCTGTAAGAGTCTGATGATCACTGAGTTGCCAGTGATGCCTGATGATTTTAATTTTCACAAAGGTCTGGGTGTGAAATTGTATAATTTCAGGGTCAGATACTCAGAAAACCAGACATTATTTTGGACACAAAGACCTTCCTGGCATCTTTATCTAGTTCCTTAGCAAAATCATTCACAGTCTAGGTCAATGATCTTTAAAATGATCTTCAGGTATGTTCACCTCTGGGGTTGTACAATACTTCCCACTAGGGACAGGAAGAAAATATTGGACACCTTATTTATATTTATCCTTAAAAGTAAGAAAGAAATTAAACTTTCCTAATGTTTACCATGTAGATTGATGTTAACACTATCCATGGACTTTATGTCTGAATGTTACATGAAGGAAAGAGTCACATTTCTATAACACAACGGGATTGACAGTGGTACATTTTCCCATTCATTTGCTTTCATTGTTTACCTGACTGGTAACCCAAACCTTATTCCAGATGGCAAACCATTAGTGCCAGTACTGAGTTCTACAGTTTTCCATTCATGTACCTCATTGGACATGAGATTAACAAGAGACTCCCTGGGAATGTCCTGGATTCAGACATAGTCATCCTTCCACTGTACAGAAGCAACCTAAATTTCCCAATGATTATTACTAGTAAAAATCACCCCAGTCAGTACAGTAACCCCCCCCTCCATTTGTTCAAGTCATGAGAAGCTAAAAGTGGCCAGGTGGAAGCCTCAGCTTCTAGCTCAATGGGACCCTTGCCTCTTCTGTGAAAGCATTCATGTTTCAGTAATATGACCTCTCAATAAGTAAAACCCAAATTTGCAATAAAATGAAGTAAAAATTTTGCCAACATATCATTAAGATATCACTAATAGACAGGAGCCATTCCCTTCTCTACCCCTTGGCTCTCTGGTTTATGTATTATTTGGCTACAAGAGAAATGGTAACAAGTAGGTTATTGGATTATTACACATACCATATTTTATAGGATGGTACCACAGCCCCACGAAAAGTTTTACTTGGCCAGTGCTACATCTCAGTCTTCAATAGACCTCACAATATTTTTTAAGGCCAGCTGCCTTAGATGACAGAGTATATGGTAAAACAGTGAATTCCATGGGCCGAGGCGACCGCTGCACTACTTCACCATAAAATGAGTCCCTGGTCAAAAACGATGGGAAGTGGAATTCATGACAATAAAGAAAGTCCATGTAGTGGTGTTAACTGAAGCACTGCAGGCTGGAAGGCAAATCCAGAGTATATTCCAGAAAAAGCAAAGCAGTTTCCATGATGGAAATCCCTACTGTTGACGAACTTATCCATGATCCCATTGGGCAAAGATCAGGGTGGCTGGAGAAGGAGGCTGACTGATAACCACGCAATAGGTCATCTTGTCCTCTTGATTAGTGAGTCTCCTCTACAGTGGTTTTCCTTTGTTAAACATTGCCATGGGACTTAAAAATCCTGAACTCTATGTTTATCCCAAGAATTCCATTTATAAACTTGCCCAGACTTCCTTCTTCCTTCCAAACAAATGACCATCTTGGCCAACCACTAGACTCTTCCCATGAATCAATAGAGGTCCATACTTTGGCCATATCTTCTTCCAGATGAAGTGCACAACCGTGAGGTGTGCTGCTCATTGGGAGGATTTCCCTTCCCAGGGTGCTTAAGGCAACTTCTGGGAGGCAGGATTCTGAGAGTGAACTCTAGTGACTCTCACCCTCTTATAATCCTCTTCCCTTTGAGTGTGGGTGGAACTTGTTACAATGATATATTACTCTTATGATTATGTCACCTTATATGGCAAAAGGGAGGTTATCCAGGTGAGCTTGATAAACTCACATGAGCCCTTTAAAATCACAGCTCTCTCCAGCTGGTGGAAAGAGGTTAGAGAGACCCTTGGTGTGGGAGGGATTTGTTGGTGCATTGTGGGCTTGGAAGATGCAGGAATGTGGGTGGCAACTAGAAACAGAGGCTTAAATAAACATGAAAACTTCAGATCTTTCAAGAAACTGGATTCTGCCAACCAACTGAATGAGCTTACAAGTGGATTCTTTCCAAGAACTTCTGTGTAACACCCCAACCCACCTGGCAAATTAATTTTTGCCTTGTCAGATCCTAAGCAGAGAACCTAGTTGAACTCACCTGGACTTCTGATGTGCAGAACTCTGAGATAATAAAAGTGTGCTGTTTTAGACTGCTAAATTTGGGATAACTTCTTAGACATCAATAGGAAACTAATAAAATTCCAGAATGGAGATGTAATTCTGTAGCTATCCTCTTCCAGGTGGTAACCAGATATCATAGTTCATTTGCCTGTTTGTTTGCTTTAATTCCTTCTTCAATCACAGGG
Organism: Desmodus rotundus; assembly: GCF_022682495.2. Lineage (NCBI taxonomy): Eukaryota > Metazoa > Chordata > Mammalia > Chiroptera > Phyllostomidae > Desmodus > Desmodus rotundus. Next base: position 39,911,262 of record NC_071387.1, on the reverse strand, counting down.
AACTTCTATGAGGTCAGAGATATATGATGAAGGAGAGGAAGCAGTGGGGCAGGAAGAAGCAGGCATTAGTTTTCTTGGGCTGCCAAAACAAAATGCCACAAACTGTGTGGCTTAAACAACAGAAATTTATACTCTCACAGTTTTGGAGGCTTGAAGTCCAAGATCAAGGTGTCTACAGGTTTGGTATCTTCTGAGGCCTCTCTGGCTTACAGATGGCTGCCTTCCTGCTGTGTCTTCAGATAGCCTTTCCTCTCTTGTCTCTTTGTGTGTCCAAATTTCCTCTTCTTATAAGGACACCAGTCGGATTCAATTAGGGTTCACCTCTTTAAAGACTTTATTTCCAAACGCAGTTTGGAGGTATTGGGGGTTAGTCTTCAACATATGAATTTTTAGGTCACGTTCATCCCATGACAAGATGATGGTCTGAGCCACTAATGAAACTTATTTTTGCCTCTGGACCTGCTTGAGATTGACCTTCCACTTCTTGAGAGAAGGCTACTGTAGACTCCCAATATGATGGCTTGGTCAGTCAGACAACACCAGTGCGTAACAGACAATTTAGGACCCACAGAAACTTGGCGTCAGGCAAGTATTACAGTTCTTTCAGGGTCCGGTGGCAAAATATTTTCTTTTTTTAGAAGATTTTATTTATTTATGTTTAGAGACAAGAGAAGGGACGGAGAAAGAGAGAGGGAGAAACATCTGTGTGATTGCCTCTGGTATGCCTCCAATTGGGGACCTGGCACAATCCAGGCACATGATCTTACTGGGAATTGAACCAGTGACCCTTTGGTTCGCAGGCTAGCACTCAGTCCACTGAGCCACACCAAGCAGGGCTAGAATATTTTCAAGAGGAAAGTAGCAATCTTCAGAACAGTATGGCTTGGCTTCAAAACTCTAAGGGCCTGTGCTGTGATTCTCTTATCTCTTATGGGGCCTGCTGGAGGCTCCATACATGATCTCTACTAGCCATAAACATGGACTTCATGCTGGATCATATAGCACACAGGTGGCAAACACAAGGCCGGCGGGCTGAATCTGGCCCTCCTCCACCTTATTTTATCTGGCCCAGCACCTTGTTTTTACCCGGTGGCAATGTTGAGCTCCTTGCCCCTAGTTAAGGAATAATTACATTTATACAGTCCTAAAATTACATTCAGCCCTTTGAAGGCAAACAGAAAGCTGATGTGGCCCCTGGTGAAAATGAGTTTGACATCCCTGAATAGCACAATTCACCAAGTAGCTTGTATGGAAGTGTCAATCTACTTCCATACAGGAGAGTCTTATAGAGACTTCTTCTGTTCTGGACCCTGTGCAAAATGGGTGGCCTCATGTGAATCTGAGTCAGAACAGCATGCCCAAACATTAAATGTGTTTCTTCTAGAATCCAAAGAAGTCCACCAGGCATTGTGCCTCTTTTTCAATATAGGTAGTGCAAAATTAAGAACTATGTTCTTTTCATATACTATTTTCCAAGTCTTACAAAGTTGATGTACAAATCTGATGTTACAAACTAGTTTAATTTATCCCAGCCCATGGGGGGAATAAAAAGGATGTTTCCATTTGTATGACCAGAACATTATTCCCATTTCATCAGACCCATAGAAATAAGATTCAGAGCAATCCACTCAAACCTCTAGGCCTGACTCCACCAGAAGCTATGTGCATTAATTCAAGTCAGCCAGTTTAAACCTTGGTAAAGGTGAAATAGAAAACCAAGTAAGCCTGTTATATAAACAATGAGTACAAAGGGTAAACAACCTGTCCAAAAGAGCATGGATACTTAGTCAAGGCTAAATATTAAAGCCACTAACGTCAGGACTACAACTAGCCCACATAGTGCCTTTGTGGGCACCCTATGCACCAGGTAAACTCAGGCCTGCAGCAGGAAGCATGGCCTGGTGAGAGGAGCCCAATCCTACCCATCCACTCATTCAGGTACCCCTATGCAGGGTGCAGTGTGCACAGCTGTTTGTTAATAATGGCCCTGGCAAAATCATGCATGAATTGCAAAAACACACATCAACTTATTTAGAAAATGCTTCAACAAAAAGTGCAATCATCCATATCTCTCTCCTGAGTTCCTGGGCTTTTTCTCCATACATGATGAGGGATGAGGGCATGTGTAGGCAAAAGGAGAGGAACAGCCCCTAGTACTGTTTGTTGGAATGGATATAGGTTTAATTGAATCTCTTTAACTTGACCTTGTCTAGGTGCTAGATGTGTTCATTTTTTTAAAATATTAGGAACACATTATCTAAATAATGAAATTAAAGTAATAAACAACCAATTAGTTTTTCCAATTAATTAGTCACTAAATGGTTATTTAGTTTCTATGACAGATTCAATTCTGATCTAGGAGATATAAAAGTCTTAAAAGAAATAAAACCCTTGAGATTTTATCTAGCTAGGGAGATGTTATTGATTTATAGAAAGTGATAGAATAATTTATCCCTTACACATCCATTTTCCCCAACTGGCAAGAAATGACAATGACATTTGTTTGAATAGTTTGCTAGTTTTGTAAATATTTTTCCTCTGACTTTGCAAAAGATGCAGCTCCCATTAAGCCAGCTTTTTTTTTCTTTTGGTATGTAAGAAAATTTCATGGCCCTAAATATATTTTCTACGTCAAAGTTTGATACAAGTCAAAACTATAAAACCAGTCTGTGATATGGGCCTGAGCAAGACTGTTTCCTAAGTATTTAGCAGTAATCCATGCATCCCTAAAGTTGCTGAGGCATTGAGACATCCAGCCCACATAATATTTCTAGAGCCAGGAGCTTCCATACATGTCCACAAATATAAATCACTTGCAGAGATGGATGGATCCCCGTGTGGCCTCTGCTCCATCCCATTCATCACCATGCAAGCCTGCTGACTGCTCCACTGATGCTCTCCCTGACCTAGAGGCACCACCTTTGCTTGAGGCAGAGGTGAATGAACCTTCTTCATGACTAGCGTTTTCAGAATGTGAGTCCTTTCCCTGCCTCATGAGTTTTTCTCCTCATACCCCCAGCTGCACAGGGGTGCTTGTTTTGAAGTTTGTGCTACTACAGTACTGAACACCAAGGAGACGTTCAACTGCCAAAGAAAACAAAAGTGAATGGGACCCTGAGAGCTTAATGGGTACAGAGAACTCAATCTCATTTGCCTTTTCCTATTTCATTAATGAAAAGTCAAAGCATGCGGCAGTCTCCTTTTATAGGTGAAATTATGAATCACAAATTGTGCTGAATGTGTTTGTCCATTCTTGTTTATACAATGATACTCAAAATTAAAAGTATTTAAGAATCATCTGATAAAATTGTTTAAAATGTGAATTCCTGGGCCTTAAGTCCTGAGTACCTGGTACTGCATGAGTAGGGTGAAACCCACTGAATTTGCCTTTCTATTAAACATAGTAGGTAAGATTCTGATACAAGTGGTTCTTGGACTGCACTTTGAGAACATTAACATTTGGTGATTGCTGTTACTGTGTTATTGCTGCTACTACTATTGGGATTTTCAACAACTGCTCTGTTTATATGTACCCTATCAGCTGCTTACTCACCATTTCCTGCTGCTGGTGGTGAATTTTCTGATCTTAACCAGGATGTCTGGGACAGAGAGCATTAGCCAGGAATCAGGAAAGCTGAGCCCAGATTTTACCACTAAATAACTGTGTGACCATAGGCCAGTCAACTATCCTCACTAGGTTTCCTGTGAAATAAATAATATTCGAGGGCCTTTTCAACTTAAAATATTTAGATATGTGAACCTCAATTATAATGACCAATCTATGCTTTCTTTATTTCATCTTTCTGGAGGTGTTGGAAAGCTCTAATTCCTGGTGTTGCAGCCACTACTTTATGACCTATGTTAATCTGAAGTTACTCAATCTCCCCACATTTCATTCTTCTTAGTTGCATAAAGGAAAGACTAGCTCCTCCCCTGTTTACCTTATACAGTAATGTGACACTCGAATGGGATTAGAGATGTAGAACTGACAAAGTACTATGTAAGCGTAATGTCGCATCCTCTCCAACTCAGAAGATGCAACTGTAGGTCATGGGGCTGAATTTGCCTCATAAATGAATGTTGAAGAATGCCTGATTGACCTGGGTTCAAGTAGAATGGGAAGTAAGACAATGGAGACAAAGAATATTAGACAATAGTTTTAGGAGTTTGGCTTGTGAAAGGAGCAGAGAAATAGGCCAGTGACTATAGAGGTATTTTGAGACAAAAAGGACGGAAGTAAGTAAGGCGAGGGAGTTCGCAGCACATTTATATGTTCCTGAGAACCAGAAGAAAGTGAGATGGCGAACAAAAGGGTCACATTGTAGGAGGCCATCTTCAAATAGATGAGAGAGGATGGGACCCAGAGTATTAGATTGGAACAATCACAGTGTGTCTCTTATAACATGGGAAGGAATAGTACAGAAGTATAGATACAAGGAAGTTGATCAATTTTTTGGTAGAGATTGTGGAAACTCTTTCTTATTAATTGTATTTCTACTAGTATAATAAAATCTGAGACTGAAGAGATGGAGGTGTTGGAGATTTGATGAGAAATGAGAAGATGCCAACTGGTTTAACTGGGATAGTAAAATGTGAACACTTAAGGTTGAAAGTCATGAATTTCAAGTAAGGCCATTCTATGTGATTGTGTGTTTTTCTTCAGCCACACTCAGCTGCTCGATTCAGGTGCAGAGTAGATGTAAAAGTGGACTTTTGGGGGTTAATTTTTTTTTTAAACAGTGGAGTATGATGGAGTAAGTCAATGAGATGAGGGTATATGCAACAGGGTGATTCTGATGATGGATCATTATATCTAAGCTTATAAGGAAGGACATGTATCAGTGGATTGGTAGCTCTAATAGCTTTGAAGAACTGGCGTTTAGTTATTAGAAGGAATAAACTGGAAAACAGGAAGTGGTAGCAGATGCCATGGGCCGACCATGGCATCGACCATGGGCCGATGCCTTTCTTCGGTAAATGAAGGGAATGGCCAGGGGAATAACATGGTCCTCTGGCTTTATTTCAAAGAATACCTTTGGAGGGAAGTGAGTGATGGTAAGAGAAGATGGATGAAGAGACCCTAAGGAGTGGAGAAGACAACTCCAGTCCTAGTGGTATGTAGGTGATTTCACATGAAAATACCGACTTTATTTTTCTTGAAAATAAAAAAAGAAATTTTATCACAAGGGGCCCCATTTTCACAGGTTAACAAATTGCTGAAGTTGAGTCTGGCTGCCCTTTTTCTGGTGGGTCATTTAGTCTCCATTTTCCCACAGTATCTACTGTATCCTCTCTTCTGCCTACGACAAGGAACCACTTACTATGAACTGTTTTCTAAACACAGACCTAAACTGTAAGCAAGTGTTTTACTATGTTCTTATTTCTATCAAAGAATTGAGAGAAGAAAAAAAGTTACATCAAAAGACTATATGTTTAACTTAGCCTTCTTCTCTTTGTTGTATTATCTGCTTGACCCGAGTAGGCATTAGATCTCATGACTGATCTAAATCTGACTGATGAATTTATCCCAATTAAAATCTGCCAGACATTATTTTTCATAGACCAAAAATTAGAGTTTGTTTTATGTGACAATCCCGTGACTTTGATAGTCCAATTGGACTTGACAGCACAATAAGAAATGAGACAAAAATAACCAGGTAACCTAGCTGCAGCCCAAGAAGACAGTACTTGCCTAGAATGTTGGTGTTAGGATGAGAAGACATGGCCCTACATGCATTTCCTCCCAACCTCCCACCTCTCACCAGTCTTGTAGAAGGTAGGACTCTTGAGCAAGCCCAGAATTCTGGGATCCTCTGCCCTATGGATCCCTCACTCTGCACTGTCAACACCAACCTACTTTGGATATACCCCCAAGACTAGCAAAGAACACAGCAGTTGCATTCATTTGCTCCATCATGGACCTGTGATGTTAAGTGTGTCCTTGCTATTGCTAACAGTTAAAAAGATAATAAATCCAAAAGGAAGCAATTGAGATCAAGTTATTTCTGCCAACACATCGCATATGAACCAGTCTTCTAGTGTGGCCCAGATACTTTGAAAGGTACAGTAGGTTCCTAATAACATCGAAAGTGGCATTCTTAGAATTTTTCCCAATAAATCAGTTCATCAGAAGAGATCTGACTTGGGAGATTTATTTAAAATACCTCATAACAGTTACAGAGTAGAGATAGGTATTTCTATGAGCCCGAACAATAATTAGAATGTTCTCTTGTGCACTCAATTACCTGTAGCAGAGCCAAACTGGGACAATAAATCATATTTTTCAGGATAAAGGGGTTTTCCTATTAAAAATTACTCCAGGACAATGGATGTGAATGGGACTTCCAAGAAAAGTAGGTGGCACAGTCACTTTAATTACACGTAGCTCACCTTGCAGGACTTCAAAACATGTTGCTCAGGGACCAGAGAGGAAAGACATGGAACAGATTTAGCAGGATTCACACTTCAATAGGGTTTATAGAGCTAACCTGGGTTTGCTCCCCTCTCTGCTTACAGCTTTAAGGCAGTTTCCCCAAAATACTGTATATTTAACAAACTAACTTTATTTGATCTCTGTGAAAAGCTTAAAGGAATTTAAAGGAGGAATGGCTAGGCCAATTTTCCAGCAACAGAAAGTTATGCTTAGCCCTAAACTGTTCATTCCCCACCCCATACCTTGTCTTCTTCCCACTCTGCCTTCGCCCCCCTCAAACATAACCCTGTTTACAGCCTCGTGTAATTGGCAACACGCTTTGTTGTTGGTTTACCTTGCTGATGCCTCGTTACTGGAAGGTTGCCAATGTTCGCGTACCAGCTACACGCACCGATGGTCTGATCTGGGCTGGGTGGGAAATCCTACTGTATATTCCTGTGCAGGAGAGAGTGCACTAAACAGCTCTAAAGAGGAACTAGACAAATGTTTGAACAAAAAGCAGCTGAAGGGTAACAGCTAATTCAAAAGAGGAGACGGTCCCAGCTGACTTTTTTTGGCTTCTTTCCCTCCTGGAGTCTCCTGTGCTCCTTTGTTATCCATGGTTTAACCCTCAAACACAATTCTGGTGCTATCCAGGAGGTAACATTTCTAAGTGCTAACATATTGGCTCAATTATCCCAAAAGGCGGGAACTAAAACTGTTTTTCCTTTTGCTACTGCCACAACTTTGGACAGCTTGCTTAAAAACACATGTAGAAAACAGCGCACCTCTTCCTTCATGCCAACTTCCTGCTCCTAAAGAGGCAGCAGGAGCCATGATATAAGTGTGGGACACGGGGAAAGAAACTTCCATTTGTTTATATCATTTCTGAAATGAGCTAAAAAAAGATTTCAGGTTAGACTTTCTAATATGTTTTAATTTTCCAAAACAAAGAGCTATATTTGTTTGGTTTTTTGTTTTTGTTTTTGTTTTTGCCTCAATTCATGAGATCAGCAAATAAATACTGAAAGTATTTTAGTGAAATCTTAAAAACTTTTTACATCAAAATTTCAAATTTTTTAGATATCCGTATTTCCGTGTATATATTTGTGTTGCCACAAGGCAAAAAAATATCCCTACTCAGGATTCGGATGGAATAACTAGTGATCCTTTTCTTTCATGAGTGAACTGCTCCTGAAGGTTGCATGAAGACTTTTTGTAATCTCCCAGCTAGTTTCTATTGTATTTATGAAAATCCCTAAGCTACTTTGTTTGTCTTCTACGCCGTTCCTTCAATGGAAAGCAAAGACACAAAAGACAAGCAAAGCCCTGACTTGCTCTTGATAAATATGGCCCATATAGTACTCCGTACAATTTAGAGCTGGCCATTACTTCAGTGAAGCCTGTGATTGTTCATTAGCACAAAGAGTTTGTAATAAATGTAATGAAAGACTGCTGGCTTTACTCTATCTTTGTTATCGAAAGCAGTTCCATGAATAACTACAGGGATTTGTCTCCAAATGACTTATTTGCTTCCTTTCTAATAAATAACATGTAATTAGGGTAATATATTGTTTCCTAGTTATGTTAGCAATGTAGTGAAAGGAAACAAACGCACGATTTTCAATATGAAAGAATAGTAGATAATTTTTATATTATCCCTTAAAGTATTTAGGCTCATTATGCATAAGTTAAACTGCTGGGAGGTCTAAGTACAAAGCGAGAGCCGAGATTCTACATTTAATGAGTTTCTTTATTACTCAGGGCATGAATTACTACCCCGATACTATAAAACTGCAGTGAGTGCTCTGCATCTCAGATGAGATTCTCTTTGAGGAATGCACTCGTCAGTGAACTGTCAGCGATGGGATGGACTAATCTGATTTAGAAAGGATTAGGTTGGGAACTATGCCTCTGAATGTCAAGGTATCTACATCTCTCTACAGAGAAGTGGAATGTTTAACTCTTCGTATCCAGCTCTTCAGTGTTAGAGCCTTGTGAGGCACAAGGTCACATCCATTACTGAGCATCAAGACAGAAACAAATTACACTGATGGCCTCCTCAGGTGCCCTGAGAGAAATCCATCTTCAGTTTCATGATACCAGGGAGTTACTGCCAAGCCATGGCCTTGGAATTCAAAACATTCTTCTGGAAAAAAACAAAAAAGAAGAAGAAAAGGTGCTCTGTTAATTGTTAGAGAGAAAAAAACCAATATGCACCAAATCTAATCTCTCTTACAGCTGCCCACATTTCTCTGGATAGGAGTGACTAGCCAGTTCCCAGGTTTGGAATCTGCTGAATGCCTGGATATCGGGCAGGGAAGAGGAAGGCACCAAGGAATCCTATCTTAGTGGACTGAGGCAAGATCCGTGGAGTCTATGACAGTACAGACGCTCCACAGCTTGGGGTTCATTCTTTTAAAAGCTAGATTGCCTATTAATAAAACAGGAGTTGGTTCAGTGTGGTCTCTCATCTCTATCTAAATCTTGTAGGACAGAAAGCGCTGGAGGGCTCCTATTAGCTCAATTCCTGCCCTTCTCCCCTAGGCCTCATCCCTACAGCACCAGTTCCCGACAGCCCAGCAGGCTCCATGCACACATTTGGCATGCATTAACTAGAAAGTTAATTGGCAATACGATCAGGAGTTCCTCCCTGGACTCGATGTGAGCATCAGAACATGGGTCCTCTGAGCTGGAGATAAAGGTGGGAAAGGGGCAGTGAAGAAGTAATTGTTGATAGAGGCTGTTGAATAGTTACTCTGTGTTAAGCTTTGATCTGAGTTCTCCACATTCTGACTCTTTCAGTCCTCATGCCCTATGAACAGGCACAGCCATCCCTATTTTACAGATGAGGACATGAAGCGGTAGAGGCAGTGGGCTTTGACCACTCGTCACAGTGAGAAAGGTCAAGACCCAGATTTGAACTCAGCAGACTGGCTGCGGAGCCCACACTGTTAAGCCATTATGGTGTCTCTCTGAAGATGTTACATACATCCTCAGTTTACATTCATAATAAGTGACAACTGGAACTAATAACACATTAAAAATAAGGGTGATTTCCACTTGGGAGAACAAAAAGCAGTAGGTATCATATTGATGAAAGAAAAAATTTTAAATTTCACACTAAGGGTCCAATTTTGCTACTCACATTTGGAAGTGTAGAGCCACAAGCTAAAAGCATAAAGAATCGGTCATTTGGAGAGGAAAATATTAGGTCCAAAGTGTCTGACGTTAAGCATATTTATGAAAGAACTTATTTCAGCAAAAATCATTTCAACCAAGAGCCAGATAGAAAACTAAGGCAGACTTTCCTGTCAAATCCAGAGTGGAGAGTTCACCTCCGTAGAGTGCACAGAGTTGATCAAGACCAGGTTTGGGCGAGATGTGGAAACAGCCACCAGTTTTCTAAGCCAGTAGCTGGAAAACATAAAAAGACATGTTGGAACACATCCTTTAATAATGCATGCCAGAAAAGTAATTTCTATTAATTGGTCTGTACATTATTAATAAAGTATTTGGAACTCTTACCTTAATTTAGGTGTTGCCAGGAAATTAAAAGTGCTGATAATTCCACCCTAAAGGTTGATGGCTGAATATTCAGAAGATAGAGGGCAAGTCCTGACAAGCTGCAAATATAAAACCGAACTGGAAGGAAAAAGCTCAGGGGCTCATGAAGGACACACTGGATTTTAGGTATTGCGTGTCCCGTTTTCATGATCATCCAGCATGTACACCAGCTATACAGCTTCTCCCTCAGAAATCCTCCCAGTGCTTCCTCTAATTCTACCTAAAACACTGCACCCCTTCGCTCGCACTCTGGAGAGGTCGTTAGCATTTCCCTTCACATTTAGCTCTGAGGATGAGAAGGAAACCTCCTGAAAGGACTCGCTTTATGCATAAGCAGATCTCAGGGGATCCCTGGGACCCAAAATTTCTTTCTCATTGATGCCTAATATTTCTCTTCTTAACTTGCTGCTACCCATCTCTCCTCATTTCACTTCTTCACTAGCATTGTCACATTCATCTTCCAAAGGCACCTGTATCTGATACCGAGGACTCAGGCACTTTTAGTCTGGTTTCCGAGTGTTATACTTTACGCCTATAGCCTGCTACTCACATCATTCCCCATGGCCCCATCTAGAATGTTCTGTACTTTTCTAAGGATCATTTATGGGTCACGTTCAGCTCAGATCCCCGCTCCTCCATCAGATGGTGTTGACTCACTCTCTTCTCCACAGTCAGTCTTGCCATTAATAATGTGTCACAATGTGTTAATATGATCATTGAACAATATGATCATTGTTGTTTGTATGTACGCAGGGACAGTTTTAAGTATGTAGACTGTATTATTTCATAAAAATCGTCACAGCAGCCCTGTGTAATAGGAATTATTGTTCTCCCCATTTTATAAGTGAGGAAACTATGGCACACAGACATTAAATAATTTGGCAAAGACCACAAAGTTAATAGGTGGCAGAATGGTAACTCAAACCCAACCAGTCTGAGCGAGGAGTTCGTGTGTCGTGTTTTGATTTTGCTTTTTGCAGACTCATTTTTGGTCAACTCAAGGAAAATGTAGGCTTCTGAAATCATTTCTGAGCATCTTCACCCTTCACAGTGCCTTACACATTTGGCACTCGATAGCGAGAGCTGATATTATTATTATTATTCTTTTCATTATCATTATTAACTGCTGGGTGATTTTATTTACTTTAAGCATTGTTCTGTTCCTGCAGCCCTCTTTCAAAATGCAACTCCTGTTTATTCTCTGAATATATTGCTGTGCTTTCCTAATGCCTTTATGTGGACTCAGTTATTAGATTTGATGGCCAGAGAAATAAGCAACAGATGGGATGGGAAGCTTTGAAAGGACAAGCAGAGGTGATGTGGTGGCCGCTGAAGGCAAGCCACCTACATCCCAATTATCCACCTACAGCTGGTTCTGCCATGTGACATATTGTTCTTGATTAATTATACAATCGCTAATAGAAAACATTAACTGAAGGATATTAATATTAATTTGCGATGAATAGTCATTGCCATGAGTTTCTGCAGCTTACCTCCTGACCGTTTGAATTTGATTTTAGAGAATCTCCATTTATGCCTATGGAGAGCTTTTTGAAGACCATGGGAGCCAAGGGTGTAGAGTGCATATGGAGAGAATGATGTTCATTATCTTATTAAACCCCAGTTCCTCCCAGGGAGGTTAGGAGACAGCTGGCAAATTTTATCCCTTATTTGCAGATGGAGACTCATTGGCTTACAGTAATTCTATAATATGCCTTAAGTCCAGAAGGGAGCAATGGAAAGCTGAGAATGAACAGTGGATTCTCTGGTACAGCCGGGCACCTACCTGTAGCTATCATGCGCTGACGAACACGGCGGCATGATGACATGACTAGTACAATGAGGCTGCCCGGGACAGAAGAATGAGCACTTTGATGCCTCTCTCAGAGCATTTATTCTTTGTGCTAGCACATGGCACAGTCTGACGCATTCTGTATTCTCAGTATCTTTACCAAAGAGGTTGTAAGCTCAATTCTGATATACACGTGCACTGTGCTTTAAAGTTTTTAAAGCCTATTTATAAACCTGATGTTACTTAATTTGTAGGGTCTTCATGACATATGGTTCCAATAGCCTCAATTTTTATAATCATCTGCTTCTTAGTGTTTTGACTTGGAGAGTGAAATACTTGCTCAACTGCACCCAACTGATAAATGGAAGAATGGAAACTGCCACTCAGGTCGCTGCACCATGGTCTAGACTTCTCCCACCGCCTGCTGAATGGCCTGCTCCTCTGTTTGCGTCCATCTTCCCCATAGATGCCTCTCACCTAATGTAGACAAGTGGGTGTTTGCTGATGACGAGGATTGAAAAATACTCACCTGAATACTTACTTCTGTATTTGGCCCGCTGACTTGCACTTCTTATGGAAGAAGCAAGTCTTTTGAGTTTTGGCTCTTCCCAATTCTGAACTTGTAGCATGAACAGGGAATGTGGAACAATGTTAGTCTCTCTGGGACTTGCAAACTATTCATTTTTTTCTCCAGGTGCACAATGATAGATAATAGAAGCACAACCCAATCCCAGTCCTCATGAAGCTCACAGTCTAGGGGGAAATGTGCAAATGGAAGTGGTCTATCCTTGGCTTTGGTTGGGCTCGTGCTGCCATTTAAGAATGCATTGAATCCATTCCTTGTGCTTTGTATGTGTTCGATCTGTGCTGTATCATAGTTTCACTAGACGTGGGGCTTAGCCCTCTTCCTTAATTTACATACACACACACACACGCCACTCATAACCCTGTTTTCATGAGTGAGCAAGACTTAATGGAAGTTTTGAAAGAGGGAGATATGCATCGCTGTAAACCTGCCAATTACATCTTCTAAATATATCTAGAATCTGACCATTTCTCACCACCCCCAAACTGACATTATCTCTCACTAGGATCATTGCAACAGCCTCCTATAGTGGTCTCCCACTAGCCTCTAGAGTCTATTCTTCACACAATGCCCAGAGTGATCCTTTTAAATGTGAATCAGGAGAGGGTGAAAAAAGGTAAAGGGATTAGCCAAAGAACTTATATGCATAACCCATAGACACAACAATGTGGTGATGGCCAGAGGGAAGGGGGTGAGGGCTGGGTGGACATGGGCAAAGCAGGGGAAAAGGAGGACACCTGTAATAGTGTCAACAATAAAAATAAAGTTAAATAAATAAATAAACGCCTTTGCCTTTAGACCTTAAAAAAAATAAAATATGAATCAGATCAAGTCTTAGCCTGCCCCAAACCCTCCAAACACTTTTCCTTCTCACTCAGCATGAAATTCTACAGGGGAAATTGTTTACAGCTCTCACTTTCTTGCTGACCTCATCTCTAACATTCTTACCCTCCTTGTCCTGCTGCAGACACAATAGCTTCCAGAAATCTCCTAAGAAACAACAAGCACACTCCCCACTCAGTGTCTTTACACCTTCTGTCCCCTCCAACTGGATCACCTTTCCCCAAATGTATGTGAATTGTTCCCTTGCCTTCTCCAGGTTTCCACCTAATGATCAGTTCATGAGCAAGGTTCCCTTCACCCACCTCCAAACACACATCTGAGAGCAGTGCCTAGCGTGTAGTAGACACCCAATAAAAATTGTTGAAGAATAAATAAATGAGCTCAAAGTTGGAAAGTTTGAGATTTCATTTATTAAAATGTAGCCCCTAGGAATCTCAACAGCTTCATCTTGGCCTCCTCCATACTGTGTTGCTTTCCAACACTGCCTTCCCTCTACCCGTCTCTTTGGCCACTTTTGTCTCTCCTGTGCCTCTTCCCTCTCAAAAACATACTCTAGCTACATCACTTATTACTTGGGAAATCTTAGGAAAGATATTATTTCCTTATTATAAGTAGGGACAAGGATGATCCCCTCATGAGAGTGCTGTTGTGAAAATTGAGCTGATACATGAAAGACACTTAGACAAGGCCTGCCACAGAGTAAGTGCTCAATAAATAGAGGGGAAAAGCAAAACAAAAACTTCTCTTATTTTTTTATGAAGAAAAATCTATATCATTCCAGGCCCTACATCTAGCCCAGCTCCGGCCCCAACTTCGATTATCTAAACCCATCATATATTCCACAGAACCAAAGGGCCTTTCATTCAAATAAGAGCTAGCCACTTAGAAGAGAGAACAAAAAAACACATAAGAAAACATAGAGTTCAGGGAGTCTTCTCCAAGGAAGTGAGGGTTACCCAAAACCTAGAGAATAAATAGGAACTGCACTCTAAAGAGAGAGGAAATTTCCAGGCCAAAAAAGCAGTATGTGTGAAAGTGCAGGGAGTGAGATCATGGTGTGCTTCAAGCTCTGAAAATGGAGCTTGGTTTGTACCATGAGCTCAGAGCAAAGGTTGGACACTGGGTGGATGATTCCACAAAGGTCGTCTGGGGCAAATCTTGGGGCATTGTAATCTGAATGTCAGATTTTGATGTTATCTCAAAGGGAAAGGAAAGAAGGCTTTGAATCTGTCAGGTTTGATAATAATAACATCAAACTTGCCTTACTGAGAGATCATTATGAATGCAAATCATGGAAGGGATCAGACTCCTGTGGTGACTTGAATGGCAGATAAACCTACTAGTAAACCATCAGGTACCTGGGAAAGAGAGGGAAGTGTCAATTGATAATGAAGGCTGTAAGTCCCCATATTCTACCAGGGAATTTCTATATAGACCCTTCAGAGTAGCTCTTCATTCCACATCTCATGGCTAATAGCACCACTGTAGCCCAAAAGGATTTTTTTAGAGAGTTAGACATAGGTGTCCCTTCCTTGAGATACTTGCTATCTACTGCCTACCAGAAAACTATTTGATTCACTTGCTAAAAGGCAAGTCCATCCTTAACAATAAGTGGGAGTATTTCCTAGAGAGAACTCTTGAATGCCTCTTACCCCTCTCAAACACAGGGGCCATTTCTTTCTTACACATGTCCCTGTCTCTACAAACCTCTCCACTTCTGTGTTCATCCAGGATGCTAACGAAATATTTGGCAGCTAATGTGACTGAATCAAATAATTCATGTTCTATTAATTTTGGCAAATCTAATTTGTCTTGGTTGTGAGTAGCAGCCATCTAGAACTGTGCCCCGGGAAAATCCCTCGTATCCATGAAATTGATGTAATTCCACTTGTAAACCCAGGCTCCGAAGGCCGTTCTCCCACTGGGCACTACTCTGCATTTTTTTTCTTTTTATCAATGTTCTAGTAAAGAGATAATCTACTTCCATTTAAACTGCTCTATTTTTGCCAAAGTGCTTGGGGGAACAGTGTAGTACCTACCTTGTCTGGTCAAAAGGTGATTAGCAGCCAAGACCTCCAAATCTCAGCCCCGGGAAAGTGGCATAGTATGATAGGAAGAATGGTCAATGGGTAGGAGAACTGGTTAAGTTCATAGCCTTTGGCAAATCTCAGCACTCTCTGAACTTCGGAGTAAAGAGCCGTGGCTGCACATTATTTCAGATGAAATCTTCTTACCAGGACTTCTGGCCAATAACTAACACTCATTAAGGCTGCTCTGGAAATAGGACTTGGGTTTGGTTTGGATCCTGTGCCCTTGGCCTTACTCTTCCCACTTTCCCAGCACCAAGGGAACACTTCTTGAAACCGTTCAGCAGGAGGCCACTTGAAAACTTGGCCAGACCACCTCAAAAATCTCTGCCATGCAAAGTGTCTTTGGTGATATTGGCTGTGACTTGCATTCCAGAATATTAAGTGGAAATGATTACTCCAACTTTAATGTTTACCACTGTGCCTACACCACGGCGTATTGCATGATTTCTGTTCTTATTAACTCATCTCTCCGTCCCTGTGCAATATGACTCAACAAGTACTTATAAGAATAATAATATGTTATGTTTGAATAACATTTGAAAGTTTTTTTTAACATTTTCCTTCATCTTATTTAACCCTCGTTACAACCTGCAAACTCTATATACAGTTGACTCCCATCTCTGGCAGCTGAGAAAACTGGAGTTGAAAGAATAGAGGTGATCTGTGCAAAAGCACAAGAACAGACTTTTGTTTTTGTTGCTGCTATTGTTGTTGTTGGCCTGTGGTGATCATAGCCTGCTTCATTTTATAAAGGATTTTCAATAATTTAGAGGAAATTATCTTTCAACATCTTACGATACCTTTACAATACCCTTCCTTTTTACCTTATAATAAAAAAGAAATAGGTAAATAATTAGATATCAGGGCTATTAAAAATCATTTCCTCAAAAAACTAAAAATGGAACTGCATTTTGACCCAGCAATTTCAATGCTGGGAATATACACTAAGAATCCCAAATTACCAAGTCAAAATAACTTATGCACCCTTATATTCATAGAAGTGCTATTTACAATAGCCAAGTGCTGGAAACAGCCTAAGTGCCCATCAGTAAGTGAGTGGATAAAAAAACTGTGATACGTTTACACAATGGAATGCTACGCAGCACAAAGAAAGGAACTCCTACCTTTTGCAACAGCATGGATGGAACTGAAGAATATTATGCTAAGTGAAATAAGCCAGTCAGTGAAAGACAAATACCATATGATCTCACCTATAAGGGGAACCTAATGAACAAAATAAACTAACGAACAAAATAGAGCCACAGGCATGGAAACATGGGACAGGCTGAAAGTGACCAAAGGGGTGGGGAAGGGGATAATGGTGGAAAGAAGGGGTAGGGTCTAGTCAAAGAATGTGTATGAATGACCCACGGACATGGACAACAGGGTAGGGATTGACTGTGGGGGGGGGTGATGAGTGGAGGAGGGCAAAGGGGGAAAAATGGGACAACTGTGATAGAATAACAATACAAACTTATTAAAAAACAACAAATATAATTAAAAATCAAAATAGAAGGTCAAGGCCAACAATGAGAAAAGAGAAAAATGCACATGTGATAGATCACTTTACTGTAAGCAAGAGAAAGAATTCCAGCCAGGTTCTTCCTGCCCCATGTCCAGGGCTTATTCTAGTCCACTATACCTGCCATAGACAATAAGTCTTCAGCACTTATATATTTTTTAAATAAATAAAGAAGAAGAGGTGAGGTTACCAGAGCATTAAGAGCTTGGAAGACAGAGCCCCACACAGCTAGCTGTCAGACTTCTCTGAGAGTGCAGAGCTGGGCAGCTGAGCACTGGAAGCTCCACCTTTCCCTGCCCTCTGTTATTAAGAGTGATGCTGGCAGGAACTGGAAGCAAAAAGGAAGCCACTTGTCCCTTTTCCTACCTCCCAGTCTCCCTCTTCTGTCCTCATTGGCAGAACCAACCAGAAGCCAGCTGACAGGTGTGTCTGGGAAAGGTGATTTTCAAAATAGCTGCAGCCTCACTCAGCAGAGTATAGAATTTTAAGCTTGGACCTGGGAGACAACAGGTGAAGAAGTAGCACGTAGGAAGAAAAGGAAGGCACAGCAGGTATGGTTAAAGCATACCCAATTCTGGGAGACACAGAAGAGCATATGATGGGTTTACAAGACTGGGGATGGAGATGGAATTCACACTGGAGAGCATCTCAAATGCCTTATTAAAGAGTTTTCATTCAGTAGTTATTGCAGTATCATGGAAGATTTTTTTTCTTGTTAAAAAATCACATGTTCAGGCCAAATTTAAGTAGGATAAACACCTGCACTGGTTATAACCTTGGGATGTGCCACTCAAGGTATCCTGGCAAGTGGTTTCCCAGCTTCATTCCCTTTAGCAGCCAGCATTTTGTGATAGGATGTGCTGGGTAGATGGGAAGTGGGAGTGATGACATGTTCTGTCCCCATATTCCCTGGGGCAGAAGGAAAGATGAAGAATAGTCATAGCATCACATAGAAATTCCAGGTTTAGTCCACCAGGATGGGAATGGGTGGAAGGACAGAGAACTGGGCAGTTCATTTACTGAAGGATTCTGGCATTTTATGAAAAGGTTAAAGTATCTGGTGTCAGAGAAAATTACACACTTAACTTTTTACTAGTACTGCTGTCTCTACAATAAATATTTGTAAAAGAAAAATTAAAAGAAATATTTTTTAAAAAGAAATATTTTTGAAGACATATCTGCCATGTATCTTCAAATCCCCAGAACTTCAGCTCTTAAAAATAATAAATGACTCTGAACAAGATCAAATCATTTATTCCTTGTATCCACAGTCAATTATTTAGAATGTTTTCTTTATGTTCTTTATATTAAATTCATGGACTGACCTTGCAAAATGATATGCTTTTATTTTAAAGGGAATATTTCTCTATGTGTAACTATTTTTCTCTCCTCTTTCTGCTTGGGTTAAGTGTGAGTGTCACTAGCTGTTTCCTTTCCTGTCATATATGTACCTGGAAAGAGATTGCAAGTTTCAAATACTTTAACTGGGGTCATCACACTTATTGGGATCTTTGCGTTTCCCCTCAGTGGAATTACCTCTCCCCTCAAATGAGACAACTTTCCACTTCGGTAACAGGTGAAAAAGAAAATACATAGAATGTTAAAGTGCAGTTTTCTGGATGGGAACTTGCCATTATTCCAATTTATTAGTGTCAAAGTAATGTTCGTCAATGGCCATAAAATAATTGATCAGGGAAACTGTGTCTTCTGATTAACTTGAGGAACATCAGTGCTGAGGGGCAGCCACTAGGTGTGATATGCTGAGTCTTTGTGAGAGTGGGGAAGGGGCTGTGGAATCAGTCTGTCCTGCCGGAGGGTGTGCACCATTTATCATGCTGACTGGGCTGTCATATCAGTAGGAGGACCCTGGAGAGCCCTGACCGTGAGATTGAAGGTTGGTGCCAATTTACAGCAACACAAATGCATTGAACAGGAAAAAGATAGCTCCTAATCTCTTCAATTTTCTTATATTACCCTGAAGGCCGGAGAATTAAATGAAACAGTAGCTGATGACAACTTTAGAGGGCCCAGAATGTATGACAGGAAAAGTATTAAAATAGCTCAATAGTTTTATTGTATATGTGTGTTAATCTCGCCCCTGAAAGAGGAGCAAAAGTAGAAAGTGCTGCCTTTTGGTTATACCATTTCTCACAGGGAAAATGATACACTAATTCTGTTTGCCTGTCAGAGATTCATATGCAGGCAACAACAGTAAAAACGGAAAACACAAAACATGAGGAGACCGACCTAAAGACACTGTGCCTCCCACATTATCTGCAAAAGGTTACTCACAATTTGGTATGACTTTATGATGTGTAGTGAATCCATTATTCTGCTTCTGCCAGCGGAGTATAGCAGGAAAATATCTTTTTAAAAATTAAAATGAACACCTGGTCACAATGGGTGAAACAATCTCTAAGTTCAGGTTCTGTGTATACATACAGGTAGTTTGGATGGGATTCACACACCCAAGCCATTCCAGGACCATGGATTAGAGAAACTTAGCTGGTACGCAGCCAGTCTGGCCCTACTAGGCAGGCCTTCCCAGAATCATATTCCATTTTCTAAATTACTAAATTGTTGTGAATACCTACTTAGTTCCAGGAACTGAATAGGGTACTAGATATACAAAATTCCATACATTGTTCTTCCTGTCCTTAAGAGTAATTTATTAAAAAACAGTGATATCAGAAGCAGTTAAGAGCTTCAGGTTGGCATTCAGATAATCTGTTTAAATTTTGATGTAGACACTCATCAACAGTATATGTGTGGGCAAGTTATCCTTGCTGTGCTTTTATCCTTTTCTGAAAAATTGGGAGTGATAATAGCATCTAACCCAGATGCTATTAAAGACAGTACGTGTGAGGAAATGTATGGTAAGCATTGGATAAATGTTCACTTTTACTAGCTATGAATATAATATATAAAAACTTATGGGAAAACAGATGAGAAAGCATCTAATTCTGTGAGAAAGGGAGAGCTGAAATGAGAAAGTGGGATATTTGGTATATATTTTAAAATGTGAATGAAATTTGCCTGCCAGAATTGATGATCTTAAGAGCCTAATATATCAGTTCAACTCAACCAAAGCTGCCAAGCAGTTCTCTCCCTTGGTTAGAGAGTGGAGATCAGAGGTCAAAATCAGAATAAAAATGAGATTGTCTCTGCCTATTGTAGAAGTGTCACTTCATGCAAAGAGAAAATTACTGTTCTATGACCACGGGGCATACCCTCAAGCCCTATTTAATGGACAATGATGATCAGCGAGCTGTTTGAGGGTTAATACCGTAGGTTAAACCTATACACAGTTCAGCATTAAAAAATGGCTAAAGATCTCAAGTATTAACTTTCAAAAATACTTAGAAGTTACCAAAGTAATACATCAGGTGATGTATGTATTCTATTTTTATTTAAAACTAAGATCATAGAACAATTTTAAGTTGAAACATACACCATTGAATTTATTCAATAAATATTTCTTGAATAGCTGTTATGTACCAGGAACTATGCCAAGCCTGTAGATACAAAATAAAAATAACATAATCCAAGATCTACAATTTTTCTTTTAAAAGAAAAAGTTTATAGACTTGAATTAATTCAAGCTAATGATAGGTAAATTTACAATGCAACCAAGTGCCATTACCATTTATAAATACCCAAAAAAGAACGGGCACACTTTCAACAACACATGTAAACAATGCAAGAAATTGATCAAGGAAGTATCAGTTATATTTAATAGCACAACAATAACAAACTTCACCGAGCAATTAAAAATAGATCACAAATAAAAACATAATACAATTCAAATACAAATTGATTTTAAAGGATTAATGTCTATTATTGTTGAGACATGCTTTCATATTAATAAGACCCTGCTAAAGTCAAAGGACAGAAAAAACACCAAAAGCTTAAAAAATACCATTTGAAAAAGGTAAGCCTCGCTAGTAATCAAATAAATGCAAATTAAGATGAGGTATTATCTTTGGCTATCAAATTAGCAAAAGAAAATGAAGGATAATCCCACGTACTGACGAGGATGTGGTGAGATAGATGTTTTCATGCACTGCCGGTAGTCAGTAAATTGTAATGACCTGTCAGCAAAGTAACTCAGCAATACATGTGGAGAACCTCAAAACCAATCCTACTCTTTGGTACTATAACTTTACTATTAAGATGTATCATAAGAAATTGTTGAGAAATTTGGGCAACGATTTATGTACAAAAATATCTCAACATTTTAAAATAAAAATGATAATAACACAGGTATCCCCAGCAGTAAAGATAGTTCAGTAAATTCTGGTACATCTCCTGCTGAGACATAACACATCCTCTGAAAGTGCTGTTTTAATGGGGTAAATGTTAGGAGGGCTCATGATATAATGTTTTAAGAAGGAAAGACAAATAAGTGGAGATTGAGTCAGAAAACTAAATCAAGAAAAACAAAGTACTACTATTATCCAGACATACATTGAAAATAGAAAATAATGAAAGAAGTTGTTATTTTTGTCTATATGCTGGTTTATTTTATTTATTTATTTTTATGGAATGTATTGGGGTATCATTGGTTAATAAAAATTATATAGGTTTAGGTGTACAATTCCATAATACATCATCTGTATATTGCATTGTGTTCATCACCCAAGTCAAGTCTCCTTCCATCACCATTTACACCCCCTTTATTCTCTTCTGTCTCTCCTCACCCCCTTTCCCTCTGGTAGTCACCATTTGGTTTTCTGTGTCTGTGAGTTTTATTTTTTTCTTAATCCCTTCACCTTTTTTAACCCTCTCCTCTGGCAGCTGTCAGTCTGTTTCCATCTATGAGTCTGTTTCTATTTTATTAGTTTATTTTTCTCAGATTTCATGTATAAGTGAAATCATATGGTACTTGTCTTTCTCTGACTGGTTCATATCATGTATCATAATACTCTCCAGATCCTTCTATGCTGTCAAGAAAAGTAAGATTTCCTTCTTTTTTTATAGTCAAGTAGCATTGCATTGTGCAAACATACCCTGCATTTTTATAAATTCAAGAGGCTCCTAACCTCATTTTATTAGGCTAACATTATTCCAAAACCAGATAAAAACACTACAAAGAAAGAGTATTACAGGCCCATGTCCCTGATGAACAGAAATGCTAAAATCCTTGACAAATTATTAGCAAACCAGACCCAGCAACACATTGAAAAGATCATACATCGTGATTAAGTGGGCTTTATTCAAGAGATGCAAGGTTGGTACAATATCCACAAATAAATCAATATCACCACATACACCACATAACAAAATGAAGGATAAAAATCACATGATCATATCAATAGATACAGAAAAAGCATTTGAAAAAATCCAGCAACCATTTACAATAAAATCTCTCAGTGAGAATAGAGGGAACATACCTCAATGTAATAAAGGACACATATGACAAACCCACAGCCAGCATCATATTCAATGGGCAAAAACTAAAAGCATTTTCCTTAAGATCAGGAACAAGACAGGGATGTCCACTTTCACCACTCTTATTCAACATAGTACTGTAAGTCCTAGCCACAGTGATCACACAAGAAAAAATATAAGCCATCCAAATTGGAAAGGAAGAAATAAAACCGTCTTTATTTGCAGATGACAATACTGTATATAGAGAACCCTAAAGATTCCACACACATACACATACATACACATAAAACTACTAGAACCAATAAATGAATTCAGTAAAGTGCAGGATACAAAATAAATATACAGAAATCAGTTGCATTTTTATACACCAATAATGAACTAACAGAAAGGGAAACTATGAAAATAATCCCATTCGCAATTGCTTCAAAAAATACCTAGGAATAAATTTAGCCAAGGATGTAAAAGACTTGTACTTGGAAAAGTATAAGACACTGAAGAAAGAAATTGAAAAAGATACAAATAAGTGGAAGCATATATTGTGTCCATGGATGTGGTGGGGGCTCCACCCACAGGGTCCCCCCACCCTCTCCCCCCGGCCGCCAGGGATGAGAATAAGTCTACCAACACATGATCTGCTTGGGGAAGAAAGGTGGCCAATCTCTCAAAGGAGAAGGGCCAAGAGCTTTTTCCTCAATGGGCTTTTATTGGGTTCAATTTGCACAGGAATACAGGTAAAGCTCATCAATCATTGTCAGGCAGTAAGGATCAAACAATAGATAACATACAAAGAACTCTGAGGGCTTATTCTGAGTCAGGGTCAGTTAGCTAAAGGGCTATAAGACTTTGGGAAACAAACTTGTTTCAGGCTGTGACCCTTATCATTTAAATTGAGGGTATTAGCAAAGCAGGTTTCACAGGATTTTATGCATTCTTTCTTAGGCCTGATCGCCCCCAAGGGGAATCTGCCCTTTCCAGCACAGGGCTGTACCACCCTCTGTCATTGTTTCAGGCTTAAGTCAGGCAGGGGAAGTAAGGCAGCCAAGAGATTAGGAGACTTCTTGTAGACAGAATGAGGTCCCAGGCTATGTCAAAGCTGAGGGGCGAGGGTCCATCACCCGCTTTTCTTATAGCCCCCCAAGTCCTTCCCTGTGGGCCTTTTTCGTGACCATGCCTGTCTTAGGTCGTCCCTCCCTTGAGGAATCTTAACCCATCATTGGCTAACTGGTCAGGGCCAAGCAGGGTAAAGTAAAGTGGGCACAGGTAGCGCCCCTGCCAAGGAGATAAGCTTTGTCTCTTTAGTGGCTTATGATCCCAAGGTCTCTGACTAGGCCTTAACCATGGGGAATTACAGCTTCTGAAACCAGGCAGGGCGGTTCCCAACACATAGATAGGAAGGATTAACATCATTAAAATGTCCATAGTACCCAATGCAATCTATAGATTCACCATAATTTTATCAAGATAGAAATGATGTATTCCAGAGAACTAGACCAAATATTCCCAAAATTTATATGGAACGACAAAAAACAAAACAAAACAAAACAAAACAAAAACACCCAAATACCCACAGCAATCTTGATAAAGAAGAACAGGTTGGAAGAATCTTGCTACTTTATATCAAACTATACTACAAGGCCATATTAATCAAAACAGCATGGTACTGGCATAAAAACAGACAGACAGATAAGTGGAACAGAATACAGATCCCAGATATAAACTCAAGCCTCTAAGACCAATTCATATTTGGCAAAGGAGGCAAGAACATATAATAGATTAAATATAGCCTATTCAATAAATGGTGTTGGGAAAATTGGACAGGTACATGCAAAAGAATGAAAGTAGACCACCTTTTTACACCATATACAAGGATAAACTCAAAATGGATTAAAGACTTAAATGTAAGACTCGAAACCATAAAAATCCTAGAGGAAAACATAGGCAGTAAAATCTTAGACATTGTTCATAGCAATATTTTCTCTGATATATCTCCTCAGGCAAGAGAAACAAAAGAAAAAATAAACAAGTGAGACTATAACAAACTAAAAAGTTTTTGTACAGCAAAGGAAACCATCAACAAAATGAAAAGACAACCCAGAGAATGGGAGAATATATTTGTCAATGATATATCTGATAAGGGGTTAATTTCCAAAATTTATATACTACCCATGCAACTTAACAGCAAAAAAACAACCAACCCAGTTAAAAATGGGCAAAGGACCTGAGTAGACACTTCTCCAAAGAGGATATATGGATGACATATATATATATATATATATGAAAAGATGCTCAATATCACTAATCATCAGAGAAATGCAAATTAAAAGAAATTATTTTATTAATTAATAAGAACACTTAGCAAGATTCTTGGATAAATACCAAAAGCATTTTCATTTTCAAGTAATAAGTATGTAGAAAGAATAATTTAAAAAGAGATACCATTTGCAATAGCAATAAAAATAGACAGAAAAATAAATCTTATAAATTATGTATAAGAACTTTGAAGAGAAAGTTACAAAATATATGGTGAATACATTAAAGATTACTTAAAAGCAGTGATAAACCTTGTTTATATATAGTAAGGTTTACTACTGTAGAGATGTCAGCATTCCCCAAACTGATTTATGAATTTAGTAAAATTTACACTGAAATCCTACCAGAAATTTGATAAACTAACTCAAAAGTTTATATGCAAAAACAAATGGACAAGAATAACAAAGACAGTCTTGAAGTAGAAAACAGCTGGAGTGGAAAAGCAATGGAAAAGTAAAAACTTTTAATAAGTGGTCCTGGGGTAGTTGAATCTATACCTCATTCCATATATTAAAATTAATGCCCAATGGATAATAGTAAAATATGAATAGCAAAACTTTAAACCTTTTAGAAAAAATAAGAACATGTTTATGTCATCAAGCCAGGAAATGATTCCTTGAACAAGACATATAAAAGTATAAGCTATAGTGGGGAAAAAACTTATATATTCAGGTACAACAAATTTTAAAACTGCTGTTTATCAAAAGATGTCATTTTTGAAAGCCTGAAAAAGATCCACAACCTGGATTTGAAAAAAAATTGCAACACATATAGCTGGCAAAGATTAATTTCTAGAATCTATAATGAGCTCTTAAAATGTAATAAGAAAAAGAAAAAGACCCTCTAATAGAAAAATGATTAAAGGACATGAATAGACAATTATTCATAGACTAGAAAATGAATGGCTGCCAAAGTATGATAAGATGTCCAACCTCAGAAGTAATCATGGAAATGCAAATTAATAAGATCAACTTATAGGTACTCCATTGTGACAAAAATTTTAAAGACTGATGATATCAAATTTTGGTGAGGATGTGGAGCAATAGAAACTCATCCTGCTGGTAGGATTGTGAATTGGTAAAATTAAAAATGTGATTTAAATCAATGCAGTCTTATCTCAGAGATAGTGTGGGTTCGATTCCAGACCACTGCAATAAAGTATTGCAATAAAGCAAGTTACACAAACGTTTTGGTTTTTCAGTGTATATAAAAGTTGTGTTTACACTGTACCTTAGTCCAGTAAGTGTGACATAGCATTATGTCTAAAAGAACAATGTAAATATCTCAATTTTAAAATACTTTATTGCTTAAAAAAATGCTAGGCATCATCTGAGCCTTCAGGGGATTGTAACCTTACTGCTGGTGGAGGGTCTTGCCATGATGTTGATTGCTGCTGATGGAACAGAGCAGAGTGGTGGTTGCTGGAGGCTGTGGTGGCTGTGGACAGTTTTTTAAATAAGACAACAATGATGTTTGCCACATTGACTCTTCCTGGCAGAAACAATTTTTCTGTTCCGTGCAATGCTGTTTGATAGCATTTTACCCACAGTAGAATTTTCAAACCTGGAGTCAACCTTCTCAAACAATGACACTATTTTATCAACTAAGTTTATGTAATATTCTAAATCCTTTTTTTTAATGGTCATTTCAACAATGTTCAGAGCATCTCCACAGCAGCTCAAAAAACATGTTTCTTCAATTGTCCATAAGAAGCAACTCCTCATCCCTTAAAGTTTTGTCATAAGATTGCAGCAATTCAGTCACAATTTCAGGACCCACTCCTGATTTTTATTTTCTTGCTATTTCTACCACCTGTGCAGTTACTTCCTCCACTGAATTCCTGAACCCCTCAAAATTATCCATGAGGATTGATGTCAACTTCTCCCAAACTTCTGTTATGTTGATATTTTTATCTCTTTCTCTGAATCACAAATGTTCTTGATGGCATATAAAATGGTGAATCTTTTCCAGAAGGTTTTCAATTTATTTTACCCAGGTCCATCATATGAATCACTATCTATGGCAGCTATATAGCCTTATAAAATATATTTCTTAAATAATAAGACCTGAAAGTCAAAGTAAATTTTTTTTACTTCTTTAAAAAAAATTATTTATCCTTAGAGAGAGGGGAAGGGAGGGAGCAAGGAAAACATCACTGTGTGGTTGACTCTTGAGTGACCCCTACTGGGTACCTGGCCTGCAACCCAGGCATGTGCCCTGACTGGGAATCAAACCAGTGACCATTTGGTTCACGGGCCAGCATTCAATCCACTGAGTACACACCAGCCACACCAGAAGTAACCAAGATTACTTCTTGATATGTGGGCTGCAGAATGGATATTGAGTTAGCAGCTATGAAAACAACATTGATCTTGTACATCTCCATCAGAGTTTTTGGGTGACCAGGTGTATTGTCAATAATCAGTAATATTTTTTAAAAAAATCTTTTTTCTGACCAGTATATCTCAAGTAGAGACTGTTAAGAATTAAAATATCCAGTAAACAATATTATAAACCACGTGCAGTTATCCAGGCTTTGTTGTTCCATTTATACAGCACAGGCAGAGTAGATTTAGCATAATTCTTTAGGGCCATAGGATTTTCAACATGATAAATGAACATTGGCTTTATTTTAAAGTTACCAACTGCATTAGCCCCTAACAAGAATGTCAGCCTGTCCTTTGAAGTTTTGAAGCCAGGAATTGACTTCTCTTCTCTAGCTATGAAAGTCCTGTATTACATTAGCACTTGCTGCTTTACCTTGCATTTCTATCTTATGGAGACAGCCTCTTTCTTTAAACCTGATGAACCAACCTCTTCTAATTTCATACTTTTCTTCTGCAGCTTCCTCACCTCTTTCAGCCTTCACAGAATTGAAGAAAGTTAGGATCTTCTCTGGCTGAGGCTTTGACTTAAGGGAATGTGTGGTTGGTTTGATCTATCCAGACCACTAAAACTATCTCCATAACTACAATAAGCCTGCTTTGCTTTTTTATCATTTGAATGTTCACAAAAATAACACTTTTAATTTCCTTCCAGGACTTTTTCTTTGCATTCTTAACTTGGCTAACTGGGACAAGAGATTTAGTTTTTGGCCTATCTTGGCTTTCAAACGTGTCTTTCTCCCTAAACTTCATCATTTCTAGCTTTTGCTTTAAAGTGAGAGATGTGTAACCCTTCCTTACATTTGAACATTAAAAGCCATTGTAGGTTTATTAATTGGCCTAATTTCAATATTGTTATGCCTCAGGGAATAGGGAGGCCTGTGAAGAAGGAGAAAGATGGAGGATGGCCAGTGAGGAGCAGTCACAACACACACAACAGTTATCAGTGAAGTTCACACTCTCGTATGGGCGTGGTTCACGATGGCTAGTCTCGATTTAGTTTCTTTCCTGCAATCCAAACATTCCTAGCAATAGTTCACTTGAATTTGTAATCAATTTACCCAAATTCATCATATGGCAAATTTTGTTTTAAAATATCTACTTCATGCTGTGAATGAATAAAGGCAGTCTTTGCAGTGAAAGTCAAAATTGATAAATACAGTTTACATTTATATTTGAAATATAGAATACTTTAAGCCATTTTTCACAAATGATGTGATAAAGGAAAATCAATTACAGTAAGCATTTCTGAGACATGTGCTGCCAATCATGTAAACCAGTTGTTTTGTAATATTGTTTCTCATATGTGCTTTTCAGATTAGTCGACATCCTTCTAACATGGGATGTCCAAATAGCTATCTACCACTCCTCCATCATTTCAAAAGATTGCTTCATGTCATATCCTCTTTCATTGTTACAAATATTATGACTAATTCAAAGTTGAGATTAATTGGAATTCCTGGAGCAAGGAGACGACAAACTAATCAAAATTAAAATCTAAGTGATGGACTGGAAAAAAAGTTTTCACACACACATTTAACAGAAAAATAGTGTAACATCAAGAATACATTTTTAAATCTTATACATTAATAATCAACAGATAGAAAAGTCAGCATGAATATGAATAAAAACATGAGCAAACAATTCATAGAGAGGAAAGTACAAATAAATTATAAATACATGAAAATATGCTTAATCTCTTCAGGAGTCAAGAAATTGCAAAATAAAGCATTTAAACATAAGTTTTCAATGATATTAAACTATGATTTAAGAGTTCAGTGACATCATGCAATAATAATTGTGACAACCATGCAATAACAAAAATAATAGTTTAGCTGGCAAAAAAATAACTTCTGATATCATATGTCTGTTAGAGTACAGGAACATAAATTTTCTTTCTCCCATTGATAAAAGTGCAGTGTACATATAATCATGTGCCACGTAATGATGTTTCAGTCGACGATGGACAAAATGTGTAACAGGTGTCCCATGTGATTATAGTGGAGCTGAAAAATCATATTGCCTAGTGATGTTATAGCCTTTGCAACATCATAATGCAATGCATTACTCACATGTTTATGATGATGCTGGTATAAACAAACCCACTGCACTGCCAGTTGTATAAACATATTGCAGATACAATTATGTATAGTACAAAATACTTGATAATAATTGACCATTACTGGTTCCTGTATTTACTATACCATACTCTTTGTTATTATTTTAGAGTGCACTCTTTCTAATTATAAACAGTGTTTGCTGTACAATAGTATGCCATGTTACACTGGCAGTGACCATATACATCTCATGTTTGTGTCTCTTAATTGCATTACTTTCATTTGTGCTTCATTTGATCTTGTGTTGTTTTGTACAGCAACATGCTGTACGGGTTTATAGTCTAGGAGCAATAGGCTGTACCATAGAGTTTAGGTGTGTAGTAGGCTATACCATCTATGTTTGTGTAAAGTACACTCTATAATGTTCACTTAAGGTTGCAATCACCCAATGATGCATTTTTCAGAACATACACCCATGGTTAAGTGGCACATGATTACATTGGTTCAGGTGCTTCAAAACCAATTTGGCAAGTTTCTATCTAAATCTTACATGCCCTCTGCACTGTAAGTCCTTGATATTCCTAAAGAAATTTTCATACACATGGAAAAAAATAATATGTAAGGCTTTCTCTTACAACACTGTTAAGATAGCAAAATAGAATCTAATCAAAACATCAATACATATTAAATTATGCTACATATATTTTATAGACTACTATGCAAGAATTGAGAAGGAAGATTAGATCAATGAGTACTGACGTGGAGTATTCTCCAAGGCATATGTGAAAACTATGTCTAACATAACAATTATTACAATGTAGTCAACTATTTTAACTCAATGATAATTTATCTGGGTATAAAATTCTAGTTTGAGTGTCCTTTCAATACTTTGAGAAATACAAATCCCTTAACTTCTGATAATCTAGTTTATGTGAAGTGGCCTATCAATTTGTCTGTTTTTTGTAGGTCTTTTATCAACACTGTATTAAATCTAGATATCTACATTTTATTGTAATGTATGTATATGTGGGTTTATTATTATTTATCTAGTTCAGTACTTGGTATGAACTTTCAATCTGAGGACTAATATTTTTCAATATGAAAATTTTCAGTTATCTCTTTTAGAATACTATTTTACTTCCACTCCCTATTATCTATTGTTAGATATTTTATAATAAATATTTTATAGCCTCTTGCTCCATCCTCATTTTACTTTAATTCACTTTTGTATTTTTTACCTTTTACCTTTTTGTATTTTTGTATCCTTTTACCTTTCTGAAATTTGTTTGGATGATTTATTGTCCTGTAGCAATCCATTAATTCTTTCTTTGATTTCAAGTTTATTATTATTCTCATATATTGATCTTTTAAATTTAAATTACTACATTTTTAATATCTGTGATTGCCACTATATATTTCTCTATTCTGAATTAAAAATATTTTATTTTGTTCTGTTTTATGGGTTATTATTTTTTTATCTTTTTTAGAATCCTAAATATCAATTTTCAAGTCACTATCAGATTGCTCTATTATTTGGAATTTTTATGGCATGAATTCTTTCAATTATTACGTTGATTGCCTTCCTTTCTAGGGTTACTTTTCCTCAGGCATTTTGGAATTTTATTTAGCGAGTAATTTTTAACGAGAGTTTTCTCTTATCCTTCCAAGTCTGATAGTTTTAGAGATGCCCCCCCACCAGCCCCTGGAGCCCACGATGTGCAACCGCATCGTACACTGGCATACTGGGAGGCCCGTCATCTATTAGGAGCGAAGAAATTCCTGTCGTTGGGCCAGCAGGTGGGCTGGCACAGTTCCTCACTATGTCATCACTTTGCTCCCTCTGACCACATCAGTCTGTCACTGCATAAAAGCGATGTCCCTGGGTGGTAGTCGCAGCTTTTATCATCCTTCTTTATCCCTTTAATGCTGAGGACCCAGTTCTTGTTTTCTGCCGTATGTGCAGGACACTGTGTGCCGACTGCCCTGCAGCAGCTTAGTCTGCGGTCCTCTCTGTCTCCGTGGGGTCCCCCAGCCCGATACCTGCAGCTTCAGTCCCCCTGTGCTTCTGCCACACTTCCCTCCACAGGATTTCCATCACATGTTTCAGTCTCTGTTTTAGCATTTGTTTTTTTTTTTAATTGGTGCTGGATGAACACCTAAAACGAGCTCCTCATGACATTTTCACCAGATTTGTAAAAAGAATTGATGAGTGGGGGAAAAAATGTATTACACTACCTGAGAGGATGGGTAAACAGATGACAGTTTGACTTACAAGAAGGTTTGACATACTGAAAGGTTTGATTTGGGTCAGAGAGAACCACTCTGATCTAACTAAATGCAGCTTTTACTGAAAAAAAAATGACCAATGGTAACAAACACAACTAATAGGTGCACATTGCCAGAATTCTGCTGAGAACAAGAAGTTGATGTGTGTGCCCTGGCTAACCTGAGTTCACGCAGAAACGACCAACTGATTGAGAGGGCTGGGTAAAGGACACACTTCAAAACAGATGTTTCTTATTTATTTTGTAAATTTACCCTATTTAATGTCATACAAATTGATAATTACTATTATTTGTATAACATACTCACAATGTTATGTTTTAGTGTACACAGCGAGGAGCTAAAATCTTACAGTATCTCTATAGACTCAATCTATGCATTAGTGACTCCATTAAGGTGCCGATTCAAAATAATGGTACCTTAGCAAGTATAACAAAAAGTACTTAATTAGATTTGTAAATCTTGCTTAAATATTGAAAACCCTAATTAAGAGTTACTTTTACACTAAGACAATAAAAATAGCTGATTAGCATTAACTTTGGTAAATGTTGCCTATAGAAAATGTAACTTTCTTATCATCAAAAAAGGAATTATTTCAAATTCTCAACAAGGATGTTCCCAATTTTTTACAAATCCATCATTTCCCTTCAGAAGAAACCTTCCTTTCTCTAGCTTTGTGATATTATGTTTGAAGGACATTTTATAAAGAGCACATTATATTATCCTTTGAGGATATTAGTCCATCAGGTATTCAACCTGAATGAAACAGCCCTGAACCCTCATCTCAATTGCTTCCCTTGCATTCAGATATGTCCCACACCATTTAAGAGACAGCTTTAAAAGATGCTGCTGCTGCTACTGGTGGTTTTAGTTCAGCTGTTTCAGTTTGATGGCAGCACACTAAATTAACTCTGAATCGAGACAGTAAAATTAATTCTCGCTCTACCCCTCAGCCATCTCCAGCTGTAGCAAGCACCAGCATTGGAAATAAAAATTTTTTCCTGACCCACAAAAATCTTAGTGCCCAGCAGTGCAGAATTTTAAAACTAAACCTCAAGAATGCTTTCCTTTTAGAGACAAAAGTATGTCCATCTCACCTGTACTTTTCTATTTTACTACAATTTGCTACACCACTTCTTGCATCCATTAACCAGTTTAAGAACCTTTCTCCTATATTCCTAGAGCAAGTGCAATATGAATGCATTAACAGGAGTAGGATGATTAAGAGCTTAAATATTTTCAACCTGACTGCCAATTTAGGCTGCAACTTCTGGGAGTGACTTATCCTTTCAAGAGGAACACACCTTCAGTTCTGCTTGCTTTACTTTCCTGCTCTGCCAGCAGGTTCATTTGAGCCAGGGCTACTCAGCTTCCCTTTATGAAAAGTGGATTCTAATTTGCGCACATCTTTTAATCTCAAAGATAGGGGTGAGAGAATTACAAATGAGTGAGGCAGAGTAAGAATGAACATGTAAGGGACAGTGAACATGTAAGTCAGTGAAGGAAATGAGAACAAGGTCAGCAACAGATTCTTGCTTAGGATTCAGCTACATATTGTTCTGATATTTCAGTCATGAACCCATAGCCTGGAAGGTTGCCTGAATTTGGGGGGATGGTTGAATAGTACCCTAGTTTGCATTTCTTAGCTTCACAAATACCTTCATCACTGCTTTATTTCTACCTTTCCTATATCTCGTCATGGCCTGTTGTCTGAACTTATTCTGAAACAACTGGCTTATGATATTATATGGTTGGTATGCTCGTCTGAAATGCAGGGACACAGATCGGATTTACAGTTATACTTTGGCCTTTTTATTAATATAAAAAAGAACATGAGTATACTATAAAATTTATTCTTTTTATACTTTAACATTACAAATTATGAAATTTCTAAGGCTAAGGAAACTATTTTGAAGGGGCTTCTATTGTAAATGGAAGACTTAGTCTAGCTCTTAACTTTTGATTTAAAAAATCAGCTACAATCTATTGCAGCACAGGACTCAGTTGCTCCCCTATGGTCGACTTACTGCTTGCTGGCTCGACTCTAAGTGCCAGGTATAATCATTTTAGTTTTAGCAGAAGTCCCACTACCAGGTTTTCAGACGTAGCCTAAGACCACCTATTTACACTTGTCATATTGTAGTAAATGTCATGCTCGTTTTCACAAATGACAGAATCATTCAGATGACATCTTACCGGGAAGACAACTTATCAAAGTTGGTTTCTGAAACAATCGATTTATCTTTAGCTTCAACCCAATAGCCTCAGTAGAAATGCCCTTTTAGGTAGGAAATACCATGGCATTTGATCTAGCCACAGAGGCATCATATGTGAATTTACTTCAAAAGAAAGAAATGATTAAATACTTCCTTTACCAGAAGAGTAGAACTGAATTACTGCTCCCAAAAATAAAATTATGATTGATGAACTAATTAGCCTCCAAGATTTCCTTGCAGAGAGATGAGAGAAGGGATGAAAAATTCACACACACTACCCAAAAGAATAACTAAGTACTCACGGCAAATGAGCTAAGGGATGTGGGTAATGTTAAAATGAATAATTTCACAATATAAACTGTCATTGGAGGGTCTATCATTAAACTGTCATTAAAACAGCCTCCTGCTATTGAGCAATACTTTTAGGAAAAAATAAATATTGCCAATCACATGGAAAAACAGAATTATCCTTTGTAAATCTCGAGACACAGTCTCAAGAGAGGTTTATTATAATATTAGTTTTAGATAAAGAGGGCAACGAAAAGCACACTTTCTACTATAGCAGTTATTAGACAAACCGATTAAAAGCCACAATCAGTTATGGGCAATCCTGTTTATGCTAGAACAAAAGAGATCCTTAAAACTCAACTATTTGTGAAAAACTAGTTTTTCATTTAACAATTACAAAACCAGTATCCCTAGGGTTTGAGGGCTCTGTTTAAATAATTATTTTAATTAAAATTGTGTGGCTTTAATATTGATTACAATAGAATTCTCTCTAAATTGACCAATTTTCACAGGAGAATGTGAACTAAAACTAGACCATTAGTAGTTTGACTGGGAGATGGTGAGAAATTAAAACCAATCTATCACTCCAAACATCAGTTTGATCAATAACTTCTACATTATCTATCAAGCATTACTCCATGCCAAAGATCAGAAAAATTAACGAAACATATTTTCTATTTTCATTTGCACATATTGCA
The DNA here is from genome assembly GCF_022682495.2 of Desmodus rotundus. NCBI lineage: Eukaryota > Metazoa > Chordata > Mammalia > Chiroptera > Phyllostomidae > Desmodus > Desmodus rotundus. The sequence continues at coordinate 39,876,823 of NC_071387.1, read as the reverse complement.
TTTATCCTGATCCAAAATTAAGCCTCAGAAGTAAGAAAAGCAACATTCTTGAATCAACAGCTGACTTCGGTGGGCTGGCTATGGCAATGAAAACAGATGTAAATTCTAAATTGTCAAAGGCAAAATAATCCCCAAGTGAAATGTGAAACATTATGGGCCAGTATAATTATCACGGAACGCAGACTCCAAACAATGTACACACCAGCAAATGGCGTCACCTTCTGCAAAAGATTCAAGCCAAAAACCCGGGAATCATCGTGGAGGCCTCTGTTGATTTCAACCTTCAAATTCCCATCTTCAGTCTCCCAGCAAGTCCTGATGGCTCCACTTCAAAATTATGTTCATTGTTGGTCTGCTTCTCTCCACTTCCATGGCAATCACTCTAATCAGGCCCCCAGCGCACCTCACCTGTTCTATGGCAATAACTGGTACTTCTGTGCCCCCTCCCTACAATTTATTCTCTATGCAGAGTGGTGAACTCTTGTACTTGATATCTCCAAAGTTTATTATACACAGGGTCCAGCAGAAGTAAGGCTTGCTTGAGTGTGATTGGCAGGGTACATGAATGTCTCACACAACATGGACAGCAATTTGAACATTTCACCAAAATGTCCTATGGGTATGATATTGTTATGTTACAGAATTACATGCGTATGATTTCGTAATAAAAAGGGGGCGTTTTTTGTGCCGGACCCTGTATCTAATTTAAACTCCGTAAGTAGGCTCATAAGACTCCCCACAATCTGGCCTCTTCCCACCTCTTCGGTTGTGTTCCACATTTCTCCTCCCTTTCTTGTTCTACTGTTAGCCCACCAGTAGTGCTAGTTTCCTTCCCAGTCCTAAGGGACTTGGCCTTTAATGTTCTCTCTCTCTGGAAAGCTCACAGTAACTCTTGAGTACGGAATTCAAACCTCACCTCTCCAGTGACACTGTCTTTAACTACTCTTCCAAATAGCCTTTTAGATTACTCTTCACCACACCTTCCACGAGTAATTGTTTGCTTGCCTTTCTCTAGTCATTAAAATGTGAGTTCATAAGTAAAGGTAACTTATTTTATCCGAATTTTGAGGTTTCGGTTTCACTCATTGATTCATTCCACAAAAATTTTGATCTCTTACAATTTTCCAAGCACTATTCTAGGCCTAGCGTAAACCATACAGAGTGTGTATCCATGAAGTCACATTATAATAGGGGAAGACAGAAAAATATGCCACAGAATTTCAATAACAAGATCAGTGAATAAAAATGAAAGCAGAATAAGAGGATAAACACAGATGGCGAATATGCGGGGAGTGTATAGATAGCGTAGGCATCTTTGAAGACATGACTTTTGAGCAGAAACTGAATGAAATGAGGGAGAAACCTACGGAATTATCAAGAAAAAGGCAAAGCCCCTGAAAAAGACTGCATGCACAAGGATGAGCGAAAAAAAGTATAACTGTGTTGAGTATTCCATTCCCTGCCAAATTTCCAGGGCCTAGCGTGGGGTCTACTATACTCAGTAATATTTGTTGTACACAGTAAATATTTGTTGAGTGAATGAATGAATGAGAGAGCACTCCATAAAGATTTATTGAATAAATGAGACATTTGGGGCATGGTTCTTAGTGTTACTCATCAGAAGTGGATACCTTGGGAAGTCAGTAATTGTTAGACAAACTCTATGTGCAAAAAAAGAACACACATACACACACAGGCAGTTATCTTAAACATGCGAGGCTGGCCACACTGGCATGATGCATATCCAGTTGTGTATAGATAGCCAGAATAATAATGAAGCTTTTATACAGGCATTTTCAAATAGAATCTGTTAAAACGATGAAACTATTTGATTATGTTGACCAGTACAGAGTTAAATAAGAATTTTCAACTGTTGTAACAGGCCATCAATCAAATTGACATAAAATTTGTCAGATTTATTCTAAGCATTTCCAGATTAACCAGCAAAATGAGATTCTGAGGATTGATTATTGTTGTCTTTTGACATAATTATTCTGATATCTGATTCAAGCTGTGTTGAAGAATAATAGGAAAGCACCACAGCATTTGGTCAGGCTTTTAAGAAAATATCTGTATGGGATAATTTAAGTGGCTATTACTCAAAAATGTATTTCACAATGAATAGTGCCTTCTTTTTAGTCTTGAAAGATTTTTAGGCTTTGGATCTCATTTTACCAACCGATTCTCAAAATGATCAACCACAGTTCCAAATCTGGAAGTCAGATTTTGTTGGGCTGCTGAGATAACCAAATGTCACCAAAACACAGGTACCCATTTGCATGTTCGATTTTGATATCCATTTTTGTCTTGCATCTGAACCTTTTTAAAGTTAATTCTTTTCCTAGGATAGTTTTCTCCCTATGCCAGTGCCGGGTGCCAAGCCTCCTAGATTTCAATTTCTGCTAAAATTGTAGGTGGTGTAGTAGATGCAAGTTAAGCCTCACTGATGGACTCCACTAAGCAGCTGCCTGATGCCTTCCTTCAGCACGCTTTCTCCAGTTCATGGGCAGAGTTGAGAATGTTTTCTGTCCCATTCATTTGTATGAGTCCGATCATTATGACTGGAAATCTTAGAAATAAAATTCTTGTTGATGTATTATTTGGATTCAATTCAATCCCTGATGCTTTCTTTCCTCTTATCTTTTTTAAACAATAGGTAATAGTCTCTGTAACATGAACTTTGTCATTTCCATTTTTTCCCATATCTTATAGCCTAGCTCTGCCAAAGATTAACTTAAATGGTGACTAAATTCCCCATCCAACATGGAGAAGTGAGTCTCCTCGTCAAAGGGATCTCCTTTTTCCAGAACTGTGCTAGATTGTCTTATTCATAGTCATATTTTATCTACCCCTTAGAATCTTTAACTTACATTTTTAGCTATAGCCTTTAAGACTTTTTTGTGCTTTTTAAAAGTTTTCTTCTGGAATTCAAAAATAACTAAGAAAAATGTTCCACATTTACAATATTTCTTTTTTTAACTATATTTTATTGGTTGTGCTATTACAGTTGTCCCATTTTTTTTCTCACCTCTATTCCCCTCCACCCTGCACCCCCCCTCCCACCAGTATTTCTCCCCCGCCCCTTGGTTCATGTCCATGGGTCATACATACAAGTTCTTTGGCTTATTCTATACAAAATTGAAAGCTATACACACAAGTGTACTTCTTTAATATTTTACATTGTATTCTTCCAGAAATACCTGGATAATAATGCACTTGTTCCTTGGGAATCTTCTTTTTTCATGAACGGAAGGTTTTGAGTATACTTTCCACAGTCCTGTACCCATGTCATGGTTAGTGTCTTCTGTGGATCCTTCTTTCACAGGTACCCTCACAATTTATTTAGCCAATTTCCAATTTGGGAATAGTCTGTGTCCAATTCCCCAGCATTACAAACTGTGTTGAAACAAAATTCTCTGGAGTCTATATTTGTGCCCATCCATAAAAATTTTTGTTGGAACATGTTCCTTAAAAAGAAATGATTTGTTCATAACATAATTAAATATAGCCAAAGAGCTCTCCAAAAATTGTTACCAATTTACTCTTCCAACAAACCATAAATGTATGAACATTTTCAGAGCTCTCCACCATAGGGTACTGTAACTTTTTAAAACATTCTTGTCCAGTTTGATAGTTTGATGGGGTAGCTTGTTTCCATTTATGACTTCTTTACTTAGAATGAAATTGGATGTTTTCTTGTTTTTGTAGGTTTCTTGTCATTGTTTATAAATTCTTTTTTAATAAATCTTTTTTAATTATTGAGAGAAATTTCTGTATGACTTGCAAACTTGTTTCTGGTTTATCTTTCACTTATAAATTATGTTTATGACACTTTTGACATATAAGAACTTTGTTTTAATTTGTGTATAATGAAATATATGTACATATGTATTTGCAAAACCTAGAAATACTTTTTTTTATGCTGTCTGGTATTGGTATCCTAATTAGAAAGGACTTCCATTCCCCAAGATTATGTAAATGTTCACCTAAGTTTTTATATTCTTCGATGGTATTATTTATGTATATGAGGTCTGTGCAAAAGGTGTCCAGCCATGTACTATCATAAATAGAGACATTTACTGAGGGAGATACAAGATACAAGAAACATTGTACATAGGACAATGATGCCTCAGTCCCCTTCAAAGTAGGAACCTTGGGTCCTCACAAAGTTATCCCAATTGCCATCAGCTGCCTTTTCCCATTTTCCTGAATCTTATCAATGGTCTGAAATCTCTTCCCTTTCAAAGGTGACTTTAGTTTGGGGAAAAGCCAGAAGTCCCAAGGCACCAAATCTGAGCTGTAGCAGGGATGAGTCACCTGGATGATTTGATGTTTTGCAAAAACGTCTGCGTGATGCTTGAGCGGGTGTGTTGTGATAAAGTTGCCAATAACCAGTTGCCCATAGCTGCAGCCTTCTGAATCATCTGAATAGTTTCCATGAAGGAATGTTCAAACTTAGTGCAAAATTTGATACAGATTTGTTGCTCTACTTGGTCAGTCCTTTTGAATGCAACAGCTATGCAGTACACATGCTCACTTAATGGGGCTTCTACCTCCCTCACTGACTTGCACAGCGAAGTCGTCATTATTCACACGTGTGCATTCCAGTCCACTCTCCTTGGCTGCCAGGTTACACTGATGTTGCCCAACCCATTCTCATGAGATTAACAATAGCTGGACTTTTTCCAGACAGACCCAATTATTTGTTCTAATAACATCTGGTGAATAATCCTTTTCCCCACCAATTGCAAATACCATGATAAACATGTCTCAAAACACTGTAACTTTTTGGATTTGTTCATGGAATTTTAATTCTCTTTTTTGTTCCATCTCCTACTTGAGGTCAGTTCAACATTACATTGTTTTTTTAATCCAGAGAATAAGTCTTCTCTAAGCATTCATCTTTCTCAAGAATTTCATAGCTATTTTCAAACAAGTGATTGTCCAAATGAACATTACAATAATTTTATTAATTTATAAAAATATTACTCTGAAGACTTCCTTGCAAAGAATCGATAGATTTACATTAAGTATTCCCATTGAATAACATGATATAATTCTCCATTCATTCAGTTTATCTGCTTTTTTTCTTTTTGATATTCAGTTAATCTTTTATAAAGTTTCTCTTATAGTTTCTGTCATATATTGCCCTATATATAGCTATATACTGAAGAATACATTTACACATATATTGATGTAAATGACACCATTTTTTTCATATTTTCCAACTGGCTTTTTGAAACATTGGAAACCAATTGACTTTGTGTATTTATTTTTTACTCAACTCTTATTAGTTCTAATACTTTAAACTGATTATTTACATTTTTATTATAAAAATCACATCATCTATCAGCAATAATTAAGGATCTGTATAAAAATTTGTGTATTTCCTCTTATCTTCTGAAATAGAGTGAATCTTCCAGAGCAATAGTAAATCACACATATTTGCTTATTATAAGAGAATATTTGAAATTTTTATTATTCAGTGTAATGTAAACTGTTGGTATGAGAGATATTCTTTTCTAAGAGTTTTTATTCAGAATGGATTTCAATTTTATCAAATGCTATTGTACCATTTATTAATAACATGCTTTTTTCTTTTGACCTTGTTACTGTGATGAATTATATTAGTGCAGCTTTCTGCATCAAAATTTCCTTTCACTTTGAGAATTAACCATAGTTGCTTATGTTATGTTATTCTTTAATTTACTCTTAGGTTTGTTTGTTTGTTAAAAATTTATGAATTTTGATTTTTAAATATTTGTGGAACTTGCATCTATTTTTCTCCTTTTCATGCTATATCTTTCAGAATTTGTTATCAGCCTTATGTTATTTGTATGAAATAAATTAAGATAATTTTGTGTGTGCACACACACACACACTTCAGAATAGTCTAAATTCACATCTGTTTTTTAAAGATTTGATAAAATTTTTATCTTGGTCCAATAACATTGGTAGAAGTACATCTTTGACATGCTTTTGATTTCTTATATAGTAATTGGTATGTTCTCAATTTTTACCTCGTTTGGAGTCAATGTTGACCACTTCTGTCTTCTGGAAATGAATTCACTAAATGCTTCTTTCTAATTAATATAAATATAACATTCTAATTTCAACTTGCCTATCAGAGATTATATCTTTATTTCTAATATTCTTCATTTTGAGTTTCTTTTTTATTCAGTTTCTTCTTTTATTTAACTGTTTTAAAGAATAATACCTTATTTATCAGTTATTTTTTAGATGCAATGTAATCTAATTAATAGTAATAGGTACTGAATTCATTGCATTTCTTTAAAACAGAATGTTTGATCTCAATGGACCAAAGATATCATTTAGTACAAATTTTAAATTTTAGAGATGAGGACATTCAGGCTCAAAGGGTGTGGATTACTTGTCCAGGGTCAGTCATGCATTGAGTCAGGGGCTGTGAACTGGGATTCCTGCTTTCTAGGCTGAGTACTGTTTCCTTTACTCAGTGCTATTAAACGCTATAGAAATATCTACATATCACTGTATATAGTATCGTGCAATATATTTATTTCTTTTCTATATAACTTGAAGTGGTCTTGTGATGAAAAACATCCACATTTCAGCCAATCACAAACTCACTATATAGTTAATGGAGAATCATAAAGGTATTCAGGAGCCAGGAGGATCAGAAATGAACCAAATGTTGGACACTACCACTTACTCAAGGAATAGCAAATTCTGAAGCATGTAGCCACTGAGAAATCCTGACACATGCTGCTGGGAAGAAAGGAATAAAATAATGCTGCTCATCTCCAAGGCTGTCAAGTTGACAATCAGTGCTGTGATTCATCTCTGAGGCCTGCTAACTTGGCACTACCTTACAATAGATAAACGCAATCCAAGTGACAGTGTTCAAATCAGAACTGATTTCATTGTTCACCTGTGATAGATACCAGGAGCCTAAGAACTTTCAACATCTCTTTAAATGGAAGAACTTAGAGGTGACAAAATGCTTTGATTTAAATGTGCAGTGTGTATGTATGTATGTATAGATATACATATCTATGCATATGTATACATATATACGTGTATGTATATACATAAACATTTTATATATATACTGCACATTAAAAAATATATATTAGCATCTATGTCAGAGAGGAGTCATATTTTTCAGTGAAATTCCTTCATTTATATAATTATTTCTACATTTGGCAACTGGAATGTTTTAACTCTTCAGTCTTATGCTCCACAAATTAAAATAGCCAAACCGTTTGAGAGAAACTACAACTAACAGACTGATGGAAATAACACAACTCATTTATATAGTAGAAGATAAAATAAAAGAAGATTGAACCAACATGAGAAAAGGCCTTTCTCAAAAGTTTATACCATGAACAAACTCTCTGTTGCTCTTTGGGAATACAAAGATATGATGGATCAAAATTTTCTCTTTTGTGAGGATGTATACTCAGTAACCCAAATGTATCCACCTATTTAAATTAAAAACTGGGAAGTTTTACTCATTGATCAACAAACCTGTATTGAGTACTTACTATACGTTAAGCAATGTAGTAACAAATAGGGATGGATAAGACATGGCATGTAATAACTCATACCATAAAGAAGAGAGAATTAACAGATAATTCTATTAAGTATAAGGTCTGTCTGGAAAAAGCCCAGCCATTTTAAGCAGTATGGAGATACCTCAAGAAATTAAAAATGGATCTGCCTTTTGACCCAGTAATCCCACTTCAGCGAATATATCTGAAGGAACCCAAAACACTAATGTGAAGGAACACGAGCACCTGTATGTTCATTGCAGTGTTATTTACAATCACCAAGATATGGAAGCAGCCCAAGTGTCCATCACTAAATGAGTACATAAAACAGCCACGTGACATTTACACTGTGGAATATTCCTCAGCCATAAATAAGAAGAAAATTTTACTCACTATGACAGTATGGATGGACCTGGAGAACATTATGCTAAGTGAAATAAGCCAGTCAGAAAAAGACAACTACTATATGATTTCACTCTTATGTGGAATCTAATGAACACACTGAACTAACAAGGAAAATGGTGACAGACTCATAGATAGAGAGCTGGATGACAGCTAAGGGAGAGGGAGGGTAGAGGGTGCACGTGGTTGAGCACAAAGGAAAAAGGACTCATGGGCATGGACAACAGTGTGGTGATTGCAGAGGAAAGGGAGTATAAGGGGACATTTAGTCAATGGTAATGGTAAAAAATACAATGAAAATTTTTTAAAAAAGAAAACTTGGCTTATATCATAATGATTAAGTGACTACATATTTGCAAATTATTTAAAACAACACACAGCATATAATAAGAATTATATAAGTTTTGGTTCAATTTAAAAAAAATACGTACATTACATGTGGATACAGTATATACACATATACCTCTCACCCAGGGTTTCCGCCCTAGCTCCTCCCTCTTCCCGGAAGGCTCTTCCCGCAGAGCCCCACTGTGCACTTTCCCACTTCTCACACATCTTGCTCAGATACCAACTTATCAGACGGAACATGCCTGACCACCTTATCAAAATCTCACCAATCCTGCCACTTTCTTCCCTCCTTATTCTGCTACCCTTTTATTCATTGCATGCTCAACATCTGAAAAACTACATATTTATATATTGGTTCATTGTCTGGACTCCAACAAAAATTGGTTGTTGTTTCAATATTGCACTTTTATTCTTCTGTGCATTTGTTTTAATGCTATAAAATAGATTGTAAGATGCTCTCAGACAGGAATCATAACTTATGGTGTGTTATCTTCCAGTAAATCTACTGTAGCACTCTGCAAACAATAGGTGTTCAGCCACCATTTGTGGAAATGTGTGGCAAGCAGTTGGCGACATGTGCCTAGAAAGGGAAAGGAGCTTGAAGTCAGATATGGCTATTTGGGAGTCATTGATGTATGCAATTATTCAGATAAGCCAAGACCTAGAAAGTATCTTTTAATAAAAAAGGTTCTTACCAAGAGGAAATTAGCTACCTCATTGGTCTTCATTAATCTGAAGCTTATTATTAATCCCTGGATTTTCCTTCTGAAGACACGAATATTTTGATGACTGCAGAGTATGTCAGGCAGCAGTTCAGAGTTTCAGAACCAATTGCCAGAGGGCAATATTATATCAGGAATTGGAGAAGGAAGGGGAAGGAGAGCAACTGGGATTTTCTTGAGTAAATACAATGTAGAATAATTCAACTGTGAAGAGCACATATGAGACCCCCAGTGCATCTGCATTTGGGGAGAAAATGGAACTTTAAAGATGTGCTTTCATGTGGGAAAAGCCCTTTTTTATTACAAATATACTTCCACAAAGTGGCAGTTTTCATACCAAAATGGTGCTGCATTCATAGCACATCACCTGTCTCCACCTGTCCCATGTGGCAGAAGTATGGAATGTGCGAGCCATTTCTGAGTGCTCTCAATTCTGTGGAGACTTACAGATTATATTACATGCTGTTTACGGAAGTAAGTGCTGCTTTAGTTGTTTGGCAAAAACACTTCCAGTATAAGCCTCTCCCACTTCACAAACGCAAAAACTTCCCAGATGAATTTTCAGGGGTTAATGTTAGCTAATAAGTAGTGTTTGTTATCTTTGCTTTGTTTTTGATTTCCCAATAGTATGATTTAAAATTAATTTTGACATGCCAATTATAAAAATTATTTTTATTCTAGTTTTATTTAGGAGAATTTTTTTAATTTGAGCAAATAATAAATAAACAAGCTTAAACTTCAGATTTCATGGATGTTTAATTCCTTGACAAATTATAATTGTACTTGGGAAAATAAAAATTTGCAACAAATTGATGTACATTCAACTTGTTATATTTTTTCATTATATATTTTGTTTTGTGAGATCCAGGAAGTAAGAAACATGCACTCTCTAGTGAGCAAATATTTTTCTACTTTCTTGGGATTTTTTTTCCCTCAGGTGAAACTGTCTTTCAGTGTTACTTATTTAATATGAACCTGCCCTTTCTCTCCAAGCTTATTTACTGTTGATCCTTACCATTCACTCTGTTGTTGGTCTCCCTGGCCTCCTGATTTCCTCCCGTGTGTGCCTTACACATTCCCACCTCTACCTCCTTCCTCACATCATGCCTCTCCTCCTCCTCCTCCTCTCAGCCCATCCAAATCCTGCCCTTTCTTTAGTTCATACCTCAGATTTTGTACCATCGGATTTCTGCTTTGATCAACAATGTTCTCTACCTGTCCTCTAAGTTTACAGTAATTACCTTCAACTGCATTTTCTTTGATTTCAAAGTGAAACATATATACACAGAAATGCACAAACCATAATTATGTATCTCAGTTAATTTTCACAAGGTGAATACAACTTGTAACTATTACCCAGATCAGGAAAGAGAGTATTAGCGGATCCTCAGAACTAAACTGATCAGGGTTCTAAAATAAAGTGCATGCAGGGCCCACACTGTTTTAATGTAGTTAAGTAAGAACTTGCCTTGAAATAAAAGAAAATGGGACTCACAGAATTGCGTTTGAGATATGGTTTATGCGAGAAAGATGATAAAGAATTCCAAACGTCAGTTTCATACTAAAAACAGTAACAACAAGAAAGGCCTGGACCCTGCACTTTAATGTTAAAAGACTGGTTAATGTGAATTTCATATTTATAATTAATATGAATTCATGCAATTTCTTAAATACATTTTAAGGCATCTTTTAAAAATGTGTTCACCACTTTTGACCTAAAAAATAAATGGTAATTAGCAGCAGTGATTATAGGGATGAAAAAATATGTTAAATTTAAGGAAAACTTAGGAAGTTTTATTAGCAAGACCTGGTTCAGTGCTAAGGAAAAAGAGAGAGAGGAAACCTGAAAAACATGCAGATTTCTAGCTTGGACCCCTGAGTGGCATCACTAAAGATAAAGAACAAATGAAGGAAAAATTGGTGATGGAAAACAAATGATGTTTGTAGTTCTTAGTGGGGTTTGAATTCTCTATGGGGCATCTGAGTGTAAGAATCTAGCGTGGCCTTGGCTGTAGGCACTTGAAGTTTGGGAGGCTGCAGATACAGGATTTGGAGAGTTGGGGATGTCATTTGTACTTGAAATCATACGTAAGTAAAAACCAACCAAAGAGCATCTAAGTTTAAAGGGTAGATTAAGGAAGACATACTGGCAAAAAAGAAAGAAATGAAGCAAAGTTCATTCTGGTTATTCTCTGTAGTTATAATCTGTTAAGTCACTAAAAACATTAAATTAGAGAACCCTAAACCATTGCTTATGGTTAAGGTTCCTTCAAGTTTATAGTCACAATATTTTCATCAACTGGTGAATATATACCTTTGTTTTATGTGTATGTCTGTTTAAAGGTACCTCATTTAGTACATATTGTTGAATCATTGGCGTTGAACTCATGGCCATCAGCACAGTATCTCATGCCTGAAAGAACGCATTTTTTTCCTAAGGCACCTCACAGTCTTCTTGCTCTTGGAACATGAGATAGCTCTTCAGGACTATGCTTTGGGGCCATTTTAAGGAGGAAAATCATCAAGAAGAAGCACAAGTGCAAAAAGGAAAATATGTATGGCACTCAACTGACTGTGAAAAGGACATTTGTTTACAGTATGAGAGCTGAAACAAAAAAGCAGACAATTGTCTTGTAGGGTCTCACGCCTGTGGAGTGCCTCAAATTTTCCACCAACCTGTGCCTGTGCACAAGTGACTGGGAAAGTGCCACCAGTACGATGTGGGAGTTCCAAATACATTTTCGCAAGTAGGCAAATTCGCACATATGGAATCTGCCAAGAGCAAGGATTAAGAAGTTAGAAATGCTTCAAGGAGCCATGGTGAATTTCCCAGTTCTTAGATCAGGTAAGAAAAGACAGCTTGTCGTACATTGAGGAGTAAGTGCCTAGTGACTTGAAGTGGATAGTGTTTAAGGAATAACTCTAGAAAATTTGAAGGAGAAGGGCTAGAAAACAACACTTCTTAAACATAAAAGGAATGCACACCCTTTTCCCAACCAGATCAGTGGCACAGGATTAAGCTGATCTTACATGCATTTTATACCTAATGTGGAAAGCAAGCAGAAGAAAGTAGGCATTTTAAGGATTAAGAAATGTACTGACAACTCTATACACAGAGTTGCGTCTGCTTTCAAACGCAAGCAGCCTAGGAAAAGAAGATCCCATTGGTGTTGGAAAGATGCCCATAAAAGAATCTTCACTTGTGGGTGCAAGGGCGGGGTTTGTGACGAGGACTGTACACAGAGGTGCTTCGGAATGCTGGCAGGAAGCTGTTTCCAGACTTGAGTGGTCAGCCAGGAGGCAGCTTGATTACACTTTGTCATTTTATGTGTATGTGTTATGAAGTTTCTCATGCTTTCTAATAACCTAGTTTATAAAATAAAAAAAAAAAGATGTCCATGAAAGAACAGTAGAATCTGACACATTTTCCTCTTTTGTAAATTCCGAGCCTCTCACCCTAACTGCAACATTAGCTGCCTCAGGAGAGGAAAGTGGTTCCCAAATGAATGGTATTCTTCGGGATTCACAAAGTGAGGTCTACCCAAACTTAATTGTAAACATAAATGTTTCTAGCATTTAAAAAATACAAATAAAAACATCAAACACTGAAGAGGCTGTGCCTTCTAAAATTCTGTATAATGTTAGGAAAATTTTTTAATTGAAAAATGATATGTCCTTAATCTATTCTTTTAAACAGACCCTATTACATATAAACAATTTCAATAAAATGAAAGGAAAAAATTCTTCAATTTGTAGAATGGCTATTAAGTCTACAAAGATAATTACTACAAGAGAAGGCAGATTTTTTCAACTTTTTCTCCTACATAATCTCTAAACTTGTACTTTATGTGAGGAAAATCACGATTTATGAGAAAGACCTCTGTGAAACAGTTTATACAGTATTATTTATATTTTCATCATTTATATTACATTCTTGGGGGAAAACACTGAATGGCCAGAATAAAAGGAGATATTTAAAAGCAACAGAAAGAAATTGACTATGTAAACATTGTTTGACAATTTTGGTCAATATCAGGTAAAACACTTTACAACAAACAAAATAATGACCCATGAAGCTCTCACTATAATAAATATGTCATAGTAAGAAGGCCCAGTGTGGAGTTTAACTTGAACATGACTAAGTTCCTCCCAGACTGACACACAATAGGCCCCTCTCCCAGATCAAACCATAAACTCTCGTCAGACTATAAAATCCAACTGTCTGAATGCACTGAAGAGTGAACAACTATACAGCTTCTGAAGGAAGTCAACAGTTGAAAGCAGGGACCTGAGTAGGGTGTGTTTCCCATTTTTTTCAGCTTTTAGCCTTGAAGTAAGGTGCAATTATCACCATATGGGGCAGCTAAAACTTCAGTGTAAAGCTGGCAGGTTTTTTTCTGGCCTAAGAAACCAGAGGACAGGATTTAAGGCAACTATATCATTGGCAAACGAAGGGTATCCTGGAGAAGCCCAAGAGATGAAACCCCACATTCTGTGCATAAATATAACCATATCTTTAGCTAAATCCTTAAGTGTGCATATGCAGGACAAACTCAGTAAAGTCCAGGTAAGAATAAAAGAACTGGACTGATACATTTGAGCTCTATGCAAGACAGCTGTTTAAATCTAAACTTAATTTTCTGCTAAAAAAAAAATATCAGCACTCTTGAAAGACATGATGAGAACCAGAATGTCCACATCTAACATTCCCAGTATACAGGATATAATATAAAATTATTTAATATATGAATAACCAGGAAAATATTGTCCATTCTCAAGAGAAAATATTATCAACAAAAATCAACCCAGATATGTTCCAGATGTTGGAATTAATAGACAATGGCTTGAAATAGACCAGCCGTTATTATAACTATGTTCAAGGATTTGAAGAAAAATATGTTCACAATAAGTGAAAAAATAGAAAATCTAAGCAGAGAAATAGAAACCATAAAAAAGAAATAAAATGTAAACCCTAGAATTAAAAATATACATCTGAAATAAAAATTCACTGAATGTGCTCAAGAAAGAATGGAGAAGACAAAGGAAAGAGTTAGTGAGCTTAAAAATGGAGACAACTGTACTTGAACAACAACAAAAAATGTGAAAAAAAAGAAGTAAATAATCTCACTGAATAAGAAAATAAAAATAGATCCATAGAAATTATCCAACTTAAGAAGAGAAAGAATGAGTAAGTGTGGTGGGTATTTATTTATCAAACACATCTTTTTCTCCTTGGCCTGATGCTGGACTATATTTCCGAGCTTCCATGCTATTAGACTTAAACATAGGATCGTGTTCTCGCTGATGTAATATAGCTGGAAATGAGGTCCATCACTTTCAGTGATGAACCACATACATATTCTATAGCTCTCACCACACTCTCTCTTCAAGCTGCCAGTTGAAGGCAACTACCTAGGGTAGATCACAGGAGCTGTGCACTTAAGGTGGTACTAACTCCATTCCTGGATGCTTAGTGGAGCACAGCCAACTTCTCCAACCCACCACATTAGCCAGAAATACATTTTATGGTGCTATGGTCCTGAGCTATTTAGGTTGGTTTTTTTCCAGCACATACCAGACCAGTAATTGTTATGACCTTTGATGCCATTCACTATAATGACTTTATGCTTTGTCTTCAGCATTCTTTCAGTCTAGTCTTCATGGTAGGAATGAAAGATCTTCTGAATAGTTCTTCTTGGACTGATATGTTCTTCCTAGACTAATCATAAATAATAATAGTTAATTTAAAAAAACATTTAAATAGATTTTACAATTTAAAACTCTTCTGCCAACTCATTTGTATTAACAATAATCCCTTGATATAAGCATGGAAGTTGTTAGTTTTTGCATTTCCTAGAATGCCAAAAAAGAAGGAAGGAAGTAAGGAAAGAAGGAAAGGAGGAAGGGAGGGAGGAAGGGAAGAAACAGAAGTTTAGAGAAATTTAACAGATGGGCTGAAGATGATATAATTTCCATATAAGACAGGACTCTCATACAGGCCCACCTAGTAGCTACTTAAAGATGAATCTGCCTACTGAAGCATTTTATCTCCTTGTTGCATCTAAAAGTGAAATTCAAATCCCAACTTCGTTATAGACTATCCTCTTTAAAAGCCATACAACCTATAAGGATAGATTTTATCCGTTTTCTCTGGGGCACCTGTACCAATACACTAGTTTGAAAAGTTGAACAATTCCATAGAGACCGCCCGCAGGCCACCACGTGCCTGGTTGAAATGCTTTGTTGTCCGAACTGACAGTTTTCAGGTGGTCAGTCCAAGCCACACACAAGTCCAGCACTCTGGTTCTTTGACCTGCTCCATCTTCTGCTGCTCCCGAGCAAGTGCTCCCACAAAAGTGGTCCTGAGGATTTTGGAGGTGTGAGAATTTCTCACCAGCAATGAACCTTGTTCATGTGAATCTGGTTAAAACCTACTCTTCGTCTATTTGTTTGTCAAATTGGGAGGGGGTGGAAGAGAGAGGTTAGAAATGTTGTTTTATTGTTTTTATTTCATAGTAAGAAGAGGTATAACCTTGCTGAGAGGGTGACAAATTCAGTTATAGTAAACCAGTACTTGACAGGTTTTATCAGAAAACCAAACAAGGAAAGAGTATGTGTGCCTGCCACCAGCTGTCACAGTATTGAACAAGGAGTGTTTGATGAAGCCGACCTGCAAACACACACATCTCTGTGGATGTCGGCTTTAAGTAGCAACGAGCTGACAAAATTAACAAGAAAAGGCCTTGGTAGAGGATAGCTAAAGAAAAGAAAACAAAACCAAGGAAAAGGGACCCCAAAATCCCCCAGTTCCCTTATTTGTTTAGGTGCGTATTAAAAGAGACTCCGTGCAAGGTGGAATTTGAAATGCAGTTGCAGTTTTGTTAAGATAAATGCATGCTCCTCATCTCAGCCCATATTGAAAATACAGTTTGGATAAGTGTCAGATTTTCCAAATTAGTCGTGCTATGGGAAACGGACGCTGCTGTGCGGGAAACCTGAGGGTGCGGTTGTGCTTCGGAAGCAGCTCCTGGCTTCTTGCTGACAGGACAGGAGAAGGGGAGTTCGCCTTTTTGGCACAGAGGAAGGGACCCGCCCGACTGCCCTACATTACACGGGCCAGCCCCAGATTTGGTTATCCTTTTCAAAATCACTTTTTCCTGAAGCCTGAAGAGGAACACAAATTCTCCTTGAGCCAACAAAAAGACCTCTAGCTAAAGATTTCTATTTTTTTACTTCAACCTCTCCCCTCCCAAGTCAAAATCAGTGGCATTGTCTGCCTTTAAGAGAAAATGTCACATGATAATTTTAGGTTGCTATGCAGTAAATTCAATTTCTCTCAGAAGCTTATGAAAGTACTTCAAATTAGAGAGTAATCAAATTGGTATTTATTATTTAATAATCAAAATATTATTAAAATGATATTTCAGGTAAACCAAAAATACTTTTCCCATGCTTGTCCACCACCTCCCAAATATTTCCATTGTGCTGGTTTGACACAGTCGTCCTCACTTAATGTCACAGGCAGACTGGTTCTTGGAAACTGCATCTCTAAGTGAAATAAGGTATAACAAAACCAATTTCATTATAGGCTAATTGATATAAATAAGAGTTAAGATCCTATGGCGTATGTTTGGTCACAAAAACCTCACCGGCCTCTAATGGCCCCATTTTTAATATTAAACATTGAAATAAATCTGATTTACACATATTTTTAAGGAAGATGACTAAAAACAAGTAAGATAATGATTTCCCGACCCACTTCCTGCAGTTCAGAGGTATGGGTGGTAGAAACACCTCCGGGCAGCTCAGCATACAAGGCAGGACGCACCCTGGCCAAGAGGTGCTTCCACAGCGGGGCGCTCTCACACACACCTGCACTCACTGAGACTGGGACAAGGCAGACATACCAACTCCCCTCATGGTCACGTCTTTAGGATTTGGGAAGAAACCAGAGTCCCCAGAGAAAACCCATTCAGACATGGGTGGAACATGAAAACTCCACAAAGGCAGTAGCCCCAGCTGGGAATAGACAGGTTTTTTTCATCATTGTTATAATAAAACAGCATTGAACAAAACAACAGTATTCAAAGACATGCTGTACTGGTATCACTAAGCTCTAGTCGCATCTTGACTTGTATTACTTCTGTATGTTCAATCGTGGGTTCCCTGGCCACAAGGATCTGATCTTATTTAATCTTGATTCCTCTCCATCTGCAGCCAACACCAACCGCTGCTCATAGCAGGTCTCAGTGAGTGATGATGGAATTGAATGTAAACCCAGAAATGTTTCAGAGATCCGACTGAACCACCCTGTAGCCATCCCGGACAGAATCCTGTCGTCCCTACATTGTTACTCAAGTGATATTTTTTCCTTTCTTCCTTGGCAAAGCAGAGGAAAAAACCTACTAACTATGGAAGAAAAACATAAAACGTTGTATCTCATGCTTTTCATTTAGCCAACTGAAGTAAGGGGAAAACTCAGGAAGGAAATTTCACATCCGTATCCCCAGATAGGGGCCTTAATAAAATTTAATACACCGTAATTAAACTATCTTTCAACTCAATAATGAATTTCACATGTGCAGTATTCTTGGGAACTTTCATTCTGTTCGCACATTTTTTTAGCTCATTTCATGATAGTATCTAGTATTTTATGGCAAATAGAGTGTTGTTATAAATATAAATTATATGGTCTGTCAATCTGGAAAAGCCACAGATATTATCTACATGGGGGTTTGCCTCTTATCTCTGCTGCTCCAAGTATTTCCAATCCATATTGAGTTAAAGTTTTTGAAGATTTTTTTAAAAATCAGTTCTATTATTTATCTATTCCCAGAGCAAATAAGGTCTGATCTTTGCAACAGAGATACAGAGATGGAAATGTCTACGATGGATTCTATAAGTAAGGAATCTCTGTAAAACTAAATTACCCTTCATGCGGCATAGATGTGGGACTCACATGTACACGAAAGGGCAATAATTGACTGGAATTTGATAATTTGCTACTAAAAGCATGAAGGAAGGAGAGACTGGAGGAAATGAATGCATTCATATAAACAAATGTTAGGAGACAAAATTACACAAAGAAAATTGTATGTCCCATGGAGATTAGTGAACAGAAGCAGAAGTAAGGATTAACCTCTGTGTATGTGTCTGTATAATAGCATATATGGATTCATGCAATCATGATGGAAAATATAACCTAAAGAGAGATCTCAAAATTGTTTGCTCGTCAATAAAACACCCAAAGATAGCTGCCATAAAAATTATTTGAGTGGAACAGACTAAACTAGCGAGAAACCCTAAGAACTGACTTGAAGGATTCATGAATGTTAACTGCTATTACAGCCTGTGTATTAAGAGAGGAAGTGGCCTCCTTAGTGACAGGACTTTAAAAGCAGAAGGTAGGGACATGTTCCCTAAAGGCCTCCTTCCAATGCCACCTCACCTAAATTGTACCACTAGAAGTCCATCTCTTAAGACTAGAAAGAAACAATCAATAATTTTTACTGAGTGGTGGAAATCCATGTGGCTCTTTTTTCTTTATATAGTCTTCTTTATTTTGGATCCCCTGTTAATTTAACCATGATAATAAAATATTTTAGGAAAACAGTTGTTGAGAAGTGTAACTGTGCCAAATAACTCTGCAGTCCCAAGTGTTTGTGGTATAGTGGTTAAAACACAGTTGACTAAAAATAAACAATATGCCTTGGACCAAAAATATCTATTTTGTTTGGGATATTTTCTCAAGGCATTGTCAGGTCAGGCTTCCTTAAGGCAGAGAGAACGACACATTTTCAGCAGTTCTCAGATCCCAGCTTTGGGAGATGTTCCCAAACTCAGACATCTTGTTCCCAAACCTACCGGCATGCGTGGTGTTCACATGTGAAGGGCAAGCAGCGGCGTGCAGGGATTACCACAAAGAAGATTGGGCAGGGGGAATCCACTAAGACCACCCTGCTATCATCCGACTGCTGTCCACATTATAAAAGCAACCAAAAGAGTGGTTCTCAAACCACATTCCACTGAGTCATGGGGTTCGTTGTTGATTTATCGAGAACTTTTAGGAAGGAGAAGGGACAGGCCTTCCTAGTGGGTAGTTTCTAGGCTTCTCACTTCAACTTCAATTAGAGCAGTTCAGTTTCAATCAGTTAAATACTTTCAATCAATTCACATAACATTTCACTTGAAGAAAGAGTTCCACTGCCGACAGAAGGAGGAAGGGAGGAAGGAAGGAAGGAAGCAAGGAAGGAAGGAAGGAAGGAAGGAAGGAAGGAAGGAGTGAAGGAAGGAAGGAAGGAGCGAAGGAGGAAGGGAGGAAGGGAGGGAGGGAGGAAGAAAAGGAGGTAGGGAGAGAGGAAGGAAGAGAGAAAGAAAGAACTACAAAGAAAGAACTTCATTGGTTTCTAGTCATGGTCCTGGAAAAAATTTCCATTCCTAAATGCAAATCATTTTAAGGGCTACAAAAGGGAAAAGACTGTCTACTTTGTGAACTGATAACAAAACCTCTGAACCATTATGCAAATCTAGAGAAAAGAATGGTTTATAAACATTGGTTTTTCAGCCCATCAGGGCGCCAGGACCCTGCGTTGCCAAGAGACACCTCAGTGCTGTGATGAAATAAGAAGACCCATGTTTACATTAACATCCCCATTTGATTCACTGTTTGATTAAGACAGAGAGGGAAGAATCAACCTGCCCAGTGTCCTGATCGGAAAGGACATCACCCACCAAGAAGCTGTGCACACAGTCCCCAACAGAGGCAAAAAATAAAGCTGCATTTCATGCCCCAAGGCTCCCTCCTCACTCTGCTCCACACAGCAGCTCCAGTGGCCCCCGTGACCCCACCAGTAGAGCCTGACACTAAGAGAGAGACTGATAAACCTCCGGGCCAGTGCAAAGACTTCTGAGAAAGATTCCTCTGAAAGCTGTACAGAGCCCTGAAAACAGGATAGGCTTTAGAGTCTGGCAGGAATACAGTTGTAAAAATCAGTTTATTTTCACAGGAAATTGAACCAGAAGCTCTCATTTGCCATGAAGTCTGCCACCTATTAACTTCATCTGCCATAGATTTAATTACTTTTATGGTGAGAGAACAGGAGAGTGCTGTAGCTGAATGCCTTGAGAACATGAGGATAGTGTTTTTATATGCCTGTTCCACCCTTATTCTTCTGAGGAAAAAGAGGCCAGAAGACATATATGCAAACAAAAGTATTGTGTGTCGCTGATTTAAGGGACAGACATGTGGATGATTTGCAATTGGTTGGGGGAGGGGAGGGGACTGTGTGGAATGATGTTTCTAATTAGTGCTAAAGCACCAATATTTATAAATAGTTAATCTGTTTGTTATGAATTAGATAAAATTCAAAGTCATTCCTGTAGTAACACCAATCTTCCTCCCCTGCACTCAAATGTCTGGAGGGAGAGTGAAGTAGGTGGCCATGCAGGTAACCAGCAGTCATTGAGGAGAGATCCTATCCCTACCTTTACTCCATCATCCTTGCAAGAACCTCTGTGGGAAGCTATTTGAAATGTAGT
This sequence comes from Desmodus rotundus, assembly GCF_022682495.2. Taxonomy (NCBI): domain Eukaryota; kingdom Metazoa; phylum Chordata; class Mammalia; order Chiroptera; family Phyllostomidae; genus Desmodus; species Desmodus rotundus. The sequence continues at coordinate 39,856,281 of NC_071387.1, read as the reverse complement.
GCCAGCAAGTTTTTATTTATTTTGCTGAACTGTCAATCAGAATTTTAGTATAAGAGTGTGTTACACCTGTAAAAATCCTGTGTGTCATGGTTGAAAGAGCTGAGGATCTCTGATCAGTAAGAAAATGTATTTTCCTTGACTTTACGTCAGTCCCTGAACTTAATGGCTTTAAATAATCCCTGGGGAGGTTTTAAATGGGTTAAAACATGTAAAACACTCAGAACAGTGGCCCATACTTTATGTTGTGGATGTTGGTAGGTCCTTAATAAGATGAGGCCCGAAGTTTGGAAAATGCTGATAACCCTTGTTTCTCTCCAATATTTGTTCTGATATGAAAGGAATACCTTTGCACTCTCTAATCTCTGTTTTAAAAGCTCTAACAGGCAATAAACCAGAATCAGGAGGAAATTATTAACAAACGGACTGCCCTTTTATCTCTTCTCTAAATTAGTCTGCCACTGACTGCAGTCTTCCCCGTATTAGGGCTTTCTTCCTCTTCCTCAGATCACTGGAGGTTTCTTCCTCCTTCTTCATTCACTTCTACAAACATTTGACAACCTAATCTGTGCCAGAAATTGTGCTAAATAAGCTCAAATATGTAAACACTACTTCTGATTTTTAAAATGTGTTCCCTTGGCCCTGGCTGGTGTGGCTCAGTGGATTGAGTGCTGGCCTGCAAACCAAAGGGTCACCAGCTCAATTCCCAGTCAGAGCACATGCCTGGGTTGAGGGCCAGGTCCCCCGGTGGGGGGTGCATGAGAGGCAACCACACATTGATGTTTCTCTCCCCCTTTCTCCTTCCCTTCCCCCTCTCTAAAAATAAATAAAGAACATTAAAAAAAATTGTTCCTTTATATTTGATGTTATTCAGCTGTAATAACCACTTCTCTTCTTTCTTCAGTTCTTCTCTCTTTTCAAAGTCATCTGCGAAACTCATAGCCACTTTCCATATAAGATTTGAACTCACAGTCTTCCTCTCCATCCTCAACTCTTAATACCCAATGTGCCTTCAATTCCTAATGGACAGCCCTTTTATTAACGGCCTAATATTTTGATTCTCTCTTGACTTTTTCAATTTCAATGAGCCTCCTCTTCACTCCACACATTCACCCCCTCTCCAGTCACCAGCACCAATGACCACACACACCTTGGACCTTTTTATTATCAAGACTGTTCTACAACAGAAATAATTGTTTCAAATATCCTATCCCTGACCACCACTTCCAATCCTTCCATTCCTTTTACTCACTCACCATAGATATTCGGAACTTACTGAGATCTGAAGTCTTTGGACACCACCTCTTCTCCCCTTACAGCTCTTTGTTCATTTCCATCCCTCTCCAGCCCAAGCACCACGATCCACTGCCTCCATGATGCCCTGAACAGTCCAATTTCCTGTATCTTAATGGCCTTCTAATATATGAGAGCAAGCAAGCACCTGCTTGGGAATGCCTGGCAATAATACTATCTCCTTCCATCCATGGGCACTTTTTCAGCACAAATAGAAGCTAAGAAAATGGACTTCGGAGTCAGCCACACCTGAGTTGAAATCCCATTGTCTGATGCCTCTCTGTTTGATCTGGGTCAAGTCACATATTTACCCAGTGCCTTCATTTCCTCGTCTTTAAACTGAGTGAGGATATAGCAACATCTTCCCCACAGGTTCATTGGGGGGATTCTATGAAATATTAGTAATAAAATGCTTAACACTCTGTCTCCTGCTGTTAGTCATCAGTATTTTTTCTTTTATTCCAAGACTTTCTTTGATGGTGATTTTCACCAAAGCTCACTAGAATAAAATCGGTGGGTGCAGGGCCTCACGTAGATGGTGACTGTGGAGATCGCCCCTCCAGAGAGGAATGTTGCTTTGATGATGCCTAGCTCATCATTGTTGGAGGGACTAATGTGCGCGATCTTCCTCATGCTCTGGCTCCACACCTACTAAGAAGTGTGGAAAAAGATAGGATTTCACTGAGCATGAACAAAATTTGAGGATGCTTCATGGCATTTAATTACTTCGGTGCATGTCAGAACTTGTGTGGCCGTGAGGTAGAGGAGAAAGCTAATGCTGTGAAAAAATCCAGCAGACATACATTTTAGTTTGTTCATCATTAAAAGGTAGGATAGTTACATTTTCTGACAGGTCACAGGGACAGCTTTCAACTGCTCAGAAATAAGGTAGATGATAAAACTGCCTACTATAATTTCAGAGAGGTTTCTACTCTTCTCTCTTTATGGTATCTGAATTGTATTGTTTGAGCTTGTTTTCTGGTTCTTATTAAAATGTAAATGTCCATCGGGGGAATACGTACTTTAAGCCAGGGGCCCCCAGCCCTCGAGGCCTCAGACTGGTACCAGTCCATGGCCGGTTGGGAACCCAGCCACACAGCAGGAAGATGCACACGTACCTATCACATCCCCACCTGAGCTCCGCCTCCAATCCCCCTTATCCCCGCCCCCAACCATGGAACAATTGTCTTCCACTAAACCAGGCCCTGGTGCCAAAAAGGTTGGGGGCCCCTGCTTTAAGCTGCTATCAGCTCTTCGTACATTAGGGTTAATGAATGTCAGAGTCTGTCCTGAATACATCCATTTGTACTTTAGGATTAATAAATGCCAGAGTTCGTCCTGAGAATATGTTTCAATAAGTCGGGCTTGGAAGAGGAAGTGCCAGGTCACTAAATTCCTGAAAGTTGGAGGACGAAACCTACTCAAGGGAAAGGGGATTTTAACCCTGGAGATAGAAATGCAATAAGCCTTCACTTTTCACACTTCATCCCTGTGTCAAGCAGCAAGACCACTTAGAGGCAACAGGTAGAACATTTTTTAACAAATGTGACATGCTTAGTCTTAGCCTAAAGGTGCATCATTTTGAGAATGTCTTCAGAAAAGTTCCTGAAGCATTTTGAATCCCTAGAAAAAGAAAAATAATTTGATAGATAGATAGATAGACACATAGATAGATAGAGACTTCTCCCTTTTAAAAATAGACTGTTTTTTTAGTCTATTGGGCTGGGAATTTAATAACTAATATTTTGTACAATATTAATACTCAGTTTGTTTATTCATTGTTATTTCATTGCAGACTTTACAATGACAATCTCAGCAACACTCTCCTGCTAAAGTTTATTAAATGAAGGCATTATCTGTCTGAGCTCATGCCTCATTATACTACAAAATAAAGTTATTGCCAAATCAGAGTCAAAATATTTCTAACATTTAGATTTTTTATTGCCTTAGTATTCCATGTCTTAATCATATAACTATTTATACATGAACCTAAGTATGTTCTAATACAAGGTTGTTCCCCTAAAATACTCAAGTGGTACCCCCCCACACAAAGTGACATCTGTAGCGGGGAGACGGCCAAATTTAAAATCAAATGATTTGTGTGCATTTCCCCCCCTGGAGCAGGTTCCATGTATCTCTCTGTGCTTCACTCTCCTGTCTATGAAATGACAATAATAATAACAGTCACCTGTGGGCACTGTGAGGTATTGTGTTGTGAGGATTAAATGAGACAATGCCTGTGTCTGCACTTCATAAAGTCAAGTTATAGTTTTATAAATGTTTTATACATCATGTAGACATCTATCAAAAGCATAGGTCTCTGTGTACAGGCATGAAACTTGTTCACTAAATTCTCTATAAAAAAGACATAATCTCCACGTGTTTAAAAAACAAAACATGGTCACAGAATTCTCTATGTCCATGTTTAAAACACAGTCATTAAATAATTCTTTATGTACATGTATGAAGCATGCATGAAACCAAAAGTGAAATCAAAGAAATGACTGCTTCAGCCCTCAATTCCTCAAACAAAATATCCTGTGTCAGCTGCATGGCCCATGGAGCTTATCACTGGCTGATTCACTACGATAAGGTCAACTGCAGGCTCTGGAGACTTACGTGCACTACAGCACACACAGCGCACTTACACAATGACACATGTCAGAGTGCAAACGCCGCCTCTTCAGAGGGGACCTTCCCATCATCCATTCCAAAGAACCACCAGCCTGCTAATCACTCTGTGTGTGGAGTCTGTTCTATTGCCCGTGTAACACTTAATGTAATTGGAAATATCTTGTGTATTTTTTACTTGAGCATTACATGTCCCCACAATTTCCCCATCCCTATCTCCACACAAACATACAAAACATGAAAGTAAATTCCTAAAGGGTAGGAATTACTGATTTGCTGTTATATTTATAACACCTGATACAGTGCATGGACTCATATTTAACATATAGGCAACAAATAAATGAACACCGAAGAATTCTTTATGTAAAATATATTGAACAATTAGCCACATCTAAAAAATAACGTCTACATGTGACATTGAGTACATGTTTATCCCCATCTGATCTGATCTTTTATCTCGATCAGATCTGTTGACATCATGCATTGTATCTTTCTTCCAGAACTTTGAAAGTACTGGATTAATGACTCTACTTCTGACCCTGATTTCTCCCTGACAAGCCAGGCATTGGGTCTTGAAGTATTGAGGCCATTTCCCCTGAGCTGTGGAAATATGAGCTAACAGATTGTGAACTGCCAAAAATGTCCTTCCAGCTCAGTCAGAACACTGTCAGTGACAGTAATGTCGACAGTTTTTACTTCAGAAAATATAGGTATAATGTGATTTCAGCTATTCATTCCTCAGGTTGATGAGTGGAAATCTGAGTACTGTTTTTAGACACTGGATGACGAATCTACAGTCATCCACTTCTTCCTCCTCCTGACAAGGCTGACATCACACTGTCACATCTTAAGAATTTTCCGGTACAGGAAGAACACACAAGTTTTTGTTAGCTTACTTCTAGACTGGCTTTAGGGTGTGCAAGTATCAAGAATTTATGTTCAATTACTTACACCCACTGCTTTCATTTCTTCCACATCATGGTTATGAAAGCACCTTTATGGATATGAATTTTTATCACGGTTTAAAGTTAGGTTTGGCAATCTTGTCAAAACAGTATATTTCGTCCCACTATTTTTATTTGAGGTAACCAGAACTGCTAATATACTACTAGTGGCTTGGTGACCAAATAGTAAGTCACCCCAAAATATTTTAAGACAAAATATAACAGGTGATCTGTAAATAGTAGATTGCCTTTAACTTGCAGTGTGAGGAGATAAGGGTAAAGATAAGGAATGGGCATTTATATTATATGAACAAGAATAAAGATACCCACAGTATTGGCAGGTGGTTGTTCTAATAAGTTATTTGGAGAAATCTCCTTGTAGAAGTGACATTCAACTCAGCTTTGATGCAAGCATTAAATATACTAATCCTTGGATGATAACATAAAACTTGGTGCATGTGATGGTTAATTTTACATGTTGACTTGATAGGGGCCCAGGATGCCCAGGTATCTGGTTAAACATTAGTCCAGGTATTTGTGTGAGAGTGCTGCCAGGTGAGGTTGTCATTTGAATTTGTAGACTGAGGGGAACAACTTGCCTTCCTCAGTGAGAGTGGCCATCACCTATCTATTGAAGGACTGAATACAGCTGACAGGCAGAGGAAGGGAAAGTGCGCTCTCTTTGCTTATCTTTGGACTGGGACCTTAGCGTTCTCCTGCACTTGGACAGGAACTTACACCATTAGCTGTCCTGGTTCTCAGCCCTTCTTGGTTGGACTAGAACTAAACTACTGGCTCTCCTGTAGCTAGCAGATCAAGGGACTTCTCAGCTTTCATAACTGTATGAGATAATTTCTTATAATAAATCTATCTATTTATCTATCTATTATCTATCTATGCATTTATCTACCTATCTATATACTGAAAGAGAAAGAAAGAGCAAGAAGGAGTTCTGTTATTGATTCTGCTTCTCTAGAGAATGCTGGCTAACATGGTGCATGTATAAAACTTACACTCACAATCATATATCTTTAAAAGAGTTTCTTGTGGCCTAGAACACAATTTTTTATTCCACTTTTTAAGTACCTGAATACAGTTAGTTGTTTCACCTTTCTTTTCTTTGAAATCACCTAACAGCAGCAAGAACATTAAGAAAAAAACAAAACAAAACTCAAACTCAACTTTGCCAAATTTTGGAGGCATCTATAAACCTAAAATCACACATTCAAGGAAGGGCTGACAAGTGAACTGAAGTTCCAATAGGGGTGCCACAGGGAGAGGAGACCTATGTGTGCAGACCTCAGAAACAACCCCAAGAAACAGATCCCCAAATCACTGGCCCAAACAAAAAAGTAAAATTAAAAGTCCTTTGTCTGGAACAACGAGGTGCCAACAACTTTCCTGGAGCAAAATGGCACTAAGTCTCCAGAAACACACTGGCCAGTCCTATTTGCAGGACACATTTTGTCTGTGAGGCCAGAAGGGAGAAAATCCTGGCACTATGAGTAGTTCTGCAGTGTTGCACATGGTTAGGACAAGGAAAGGCTAAAAGGAATTGCCCATTCTCACAGCGCCCCACTTCTTTAACTGGTTTTCTTATAGCCTAGGACCTGATTTTTATTCCTCTCACCACATGAAACTCCAGTTAACATACCTGACTCAAAAATAAGTAATAACCAAAAATTAGCAAGCATGGGAATTATACAAATATGCTGTCAGGAGAAAATGAAGACAGTAATGGGAAAAAATAGAAAATATATTTAAAAACACTTTGGAGACACTGCAATGAATACATGAGAACTTCAACTGAACAGATCAACAGGAATGTTTTAAAACTATACATAACACAAGAACAAAAAGGATATGTACTAAAATCAGTCATGATATAGCTAGAGAGCAAAGACAGAAAAAATCATGAGCAGGCAGAGCTCAAGAAATAAACAAAAATAATTACATAAAAGAAAACTAAGGAATATAAGTGAGGATAGACATTTATGAACATACAGTAAAAAATATGGGGCATAAGATTTGAAAAAGGCAACCTGAGTAATATAGAAATGAGTAAAGGATTAAAGGAAATATAGAGAAAATTATAGGCATGGAACTATCTAAAAGTTGTCGTCCTTGGACCTACATTCAGGAACTGAGCTCCATCCACTGTTACTGGCTAGTTGAGGACTGTTAAAAACTGTTTTGAATGTTTGCTCTTGAAATTTTAGAAAACAGAAGAAAAATAATGGTCTTGCAGTAGAAACTTCAAGACTCACCTTTTAAATTTATCATAAGATTTGTAGTTTCATAACTCCCAAGGACTTGAAGAAGTTACCTCCACTTTTTAAAACCTTTTTTCTCAAAGAACTCTTTCCTCAACATTTCCGTAGTTAGTTAACAGTTACATAAAAGTAGGCAATGTTCAAAATTTCAAGCAACTTCAAAAAAACCCTGTATTCATTTCTCCCTCCCTGTGCTTGCTCACTTTCTGACTCTGCTGAGAACAATGGCTGGATTTTAACTGACCATTTCTCTTCACAGACGAATCTGCATTGGAAGGGCCCTTTTTGGGAGTCTCACCAATGAAAAAGAAAGAACAATGCTCCCGCCAAAGAAAACAGAACAACCCGCAATCTTTCCTAATGCTTTCCTCTACCTTCATTATGCTCACATGCAGAACACAAACCAGAATGTCCAACACTGTTTAGTGTAGCTTTGGAAAGAAATGGTTATTTAAGTTGTTTTAAACAAACACCAGGCTGTCAAATTTTGTGCACTGGATGAAGATTATTGATCTTTCACACTTGGTTCTCTTTACTGGTGTTAAATATCACTGGTCCTTTAAACTGAATAAGACATCATCAACATTGAAAGGAATATCCCCTTTGCTATATTGATAAATGGAGGGAAAAAGATCTATCCCTAAAAGTGAATATTGATGCAATTTCTTGGTGAAGAATGATCTGATTGCTATTGCAAAATATCTGTTGAGGAAATGAGGCTTCACATTAAGAACCAATGATTCTACATCTCCATCTTACAGGCTTTCAATACAGATGAACAGAAAAGCATATAATTATAAACAAATATTCATAAGGTTAAATAATCTCAAGGAATCAAGAGAGATGATTATATGCCACCCACTTGCTAATAGAGAATATCATAATTAATTCCAATAGCTATTTTTCCTCCTACAATTTTTTTGCTTTACCAAACATCCTTCAAATGTTAGTCCTCTCTCATATCATTTCAAATTTTAAAATATGGAACGAAGACTCACATGCATTACTCACACACATACTTGCAAACATAGCCTTTCCATTCCCAACTCAAAATATAGGCAGTCAGTTCTTAAGACTGGGAAGCCCTCATCATCATGGGGAGACCTGGGCTGGCTTTTCCCTCTCCTGCCATCATCAATCACAAGCTCAAACTTATTTTAAAATTAGCCTCTGCCAAACATAATTAGAAGAGTAAATTCACTGGGGAAAAATAAAAAGATATTCAGAAAACTCTCCATAATCCATGGGGTTAGATAGACTAGGGCAATAACAAAATAGGCACCAAACTGCTGATGCAGAAAAGAGCTATGGCACATGAAATCAAACCAGGTCTCCATAACAATGGTCTCTCCCCTGGAAACCTAGATACTTGTTTGTGTATTAATTACAGCCTTGTTGTCTTTTGACAGCCATTGAGTAGTTAAGCTTCCTTTCTATAGGCACTAAGTGATTTGATTTTCAAACATAAAATGTATTTGTGAAGTTATATATGTTCATAGAGAAGGAACAATGACAGTGACACTATTCATTAAAACTGAGTACACTGACATTCTGCACGTGTGAATGTGTCATCTTATTATGGTCATCACAAAAATCATGCGTGATACAGCCATAATAGTTTCCTATCGCTGCAGTAATAAATTATAAAATTGGTGGCTTAAAACAGCAAACATTTATTCTCCTTCACTTCTAGAGGCCAGAAGTCCAAAACGAGTTTTACAGGGCTAAAAATCAGTGTCATCAGCTGGATTCCTTCCGGAGGCTCCTGGGGAGAATCTGCCCTTTGCCTTTTCCAGCTTCTGGTGGTTCCCGGCATTCCTTGGCTCGTGGCTGCTGCATCACTTGAGTCACATCACAGTCTCCTCTTCTGTAGTCAAAATCTCCCTCTAACTACCTCTTCTGAGGATACATGTAATGTTCATTTAAGGCCCATAAAGAGTCTTTCTGTCTCAAGATCCTGAACTTAGTCACATCTACAAAGTCCCTTTTGCCTTTTATAGTAACATATTCATGGGTTCTGGGATGATGAGGAGGACATCTGAGAAGACAGTATCCAGCCTATCACAGATGATATTATTCCTGTTTTATATAGGTGAGGAGACTAAAAGTCAGAAATGTAAGCAGCTTGCCCACTTTCATGGGGACTAGTATGACCATAATTCAAAGCCCTTGTTGATTGCCCTATACCTGAAAAAATATTTTGTATTTGAAAATTATTTTAGCATTTTGAAATATATTAATATATTAATACACAAATTGATATTAAACTAAAAATGCGACTTGAGATGTTTGTTTATAATTGATGGCTTGATGTGCTTCAAAAGACATATAAAATAAAGTTTGTGCTGTGCAAAAAAATCTCCAAGGTGCATGAGCTAGAAAGGGGTGAAATCTCATCCCCTTCCCACAAAGACTAAAACTTACTCCACGTTTATTTATGGAAATGTTTAATCATGTGAATGTAAATTTATTTACTACAGATCATTTATGGTCATTTCCTTGTAAAGCCAAATAGAAAAGTTCTCTTGGATTTGAGCTCCAGGAGATGCTCCAGAGGCCTGGGAATGGGGAGGAGGGGTGGGCCAGGGGTAAGTGGGCTACACTTTAGACATGTCAACTAGAGCTCCACTTGTATCTCTTTCATATTTAGGAGGCCTGAGTGAAAACCCACTTGGGAGTAATTTTTCTGCTGCTAAAATTAATTTGAAAATCATTAGTCTTAACCTTTCAAGGACTTTTATGATTCCTAATGTGTCTATTACACATCTAATACATTTGTGTGTGTGCATGGGATAAAGAGAGAGAGAAACACACGAAAGGAATAAGGTAAAATAAGAAACCCTGAATCTCCACATAGTGGGTTCCTCCATTGTTTTTGGCACCTCCAAAATAGTTGGACCATTCTGCGAGATCATAGTCTTCAGGGTTGGCAACCCGGTCAGAGTGAATGATTCAGGTGTGCCCCACACAACAGGCTCAGCCACTCCTTCTAGCCACTTGGGTCCCTTTCGTATACCACTTTTTCAAGTGTGCCATTCTATCATCACAGCAATAAACACTTCAAGCCCTCTCAGCGTCAGCCATTGACTTCCTTCTCAGTGAGCCACATATGCAGGCACTTCAGTTGTGTCGACAAACACACACTGGTAGGGGGAAAACAAAGTGAAAAACACTGTTTATTTTGCAAACAACTGCTCAGAAACCATATATTCTTCTATATTGAGTTAATTATTTTCAAAATAACTTGGTTGCACACAGTCTTGTTTTATACCTTCAAAGGGTCTTTGTTTGTTGACTCATTCTTTTATATTTGTGAGAAGCACATAAGAACTCCTGCAAGGTCATGCAGTTCCTAGTATAATCAGCTCATAACCTTGGCTTACACAAGGAAATAGAATAGAAGTTACTCCTGTAATGTAAGTTCCTTTCCTGGTAATTGCTTGTAGTAGAGTCTAGAAATTATACTCATGGTTAAGGACCATGAAAATACTTTAGTGCTTCATAACTTCAACCAGGCTCTTAGAATTATAATTGACTCTTGAACAATGTGGGGGTTAGGATACCAGCCCTCCAAGCAATTGAAAATCTGCATGTAAATTTTGAATCCCAAAACTTAGTTGTCCTTCAGTATCCACAGGGGCTCAGTTCCAGGATCACCCTTGGATCCCAAAATTTGAAGATGCTCAAGTCCCCTGTATAAAATGCATACAGTCATCCGTATGCATCTCTGGATTCCCATCATGGATAGACAATAAGACAGGCATTAATTGAAAAAAATCCACATATAAGTGGACCTGCACAAGTCAAACCTATGTCATTCAAGGGTCAAATGTACTTGATTTAAAGCAACTTCAAAAGTGTTAACTTAAATCAAGCTATGCAGTAGGTCAAGCTGGCTACTATAGGTGATCTTCTTCATTCATTCCTTCATTCATTCACTTATTTTCCCCTCTATCAAGACCACTCTTTCTTTCATATTAGTAAAAGGACAAAAGCTTCTGGTTTTGATGTGACATCCCCTCTTTGTAAAATGAAGTGAGTTGTATTACCTATCTAAAGAATTATTTGTGGACCTGCCTGTTTCGTATACACATTTTTTCCTCAGTGCCCATTGAAAGGAGAGATAATTTAAGTCAAAAAGAAAAAAATAGTACTTTACTGAATATACCCCAAGCAAATACAATTGATTCAATGTGCAACTTTCAAAATGGTGCACATTTTTATTATTTGTAAAACCTTTAGAAAACATGTTTTAAAACATTTGTAAAAGCCCACAGTGGGCATACAAATACCATCAGCCTTTGTGAATTTATTTTTCAGAATAAAAGCTCCAGCAAGTAGCACAGAGTGCAGGAGGTCACTAAAGAGGGTAGGGGAGGGAGGGACAGCTACAGCACCATAGATAAATACAAAGGAGATGATCAGCTGTCATTGAGAAAGGCTTTGAGGTAAGTGGCTTAACAAGCATTATTAAAATTGCCTCTGGCAGCAAACAGTCAGCACAGGGTAAGGCTGAAAAGGAAGTGAGGACGCCAAGGTCCTGAGGGCCGGGAATCGAACTGCCAAAAGAACTCACCTTCTTAAGATGATTCCTTAACACACGTTTTAGAAGGAAAAATGCTGCTTGCCAATTAGGCCTGTTTACAATTATTCCTAGTTTCTCTCGTTGTCTACCTTTAATCCGTCATTTCCCATTTTGTTTCCCACAAAGTCCATATTCCTAAAACATGCTCAGTAGAAGTGCAGTTGTCCAGATGAGCCACTGGTAATGCCAGAATCATTTGTGAGGCAGTAGCATGGGGCTCTGGAATTGGAGGACCTGGCGGCAGCTGCTCCACACACTTCCCTCTTCCCATGAGCGCGTTGGCAGTGTGCACCGGTGAGCCAGAGTTCAAGTGCTGTTATGAGTCACATTTCACACCCCTTGGCTACCACAGAGTGTTTCACAGGCAAATATCTCATCAGCCTTGCAGACTTGGACAAACAAACCTCTTGAGAATCAAAAGTGATTCTTTCCCTTCTTCCGAGTAGGCGTCCTCTCTGTCATTGTTTCAGCACAGACTCTGAAGGCAATCCTCAAAACAAAGAAACACAGAAACTCAAGCAGGTTAGACTTACCAATCAGTGAAATTGCAAGAGTGCAACAAGGAAGACAATCTAAGACTGAACAGAAGGAAAGCTGGTGCCATTCTCCCATTTCTCGTCCTGCTTCACGCCATTTGGCTGCCATAGAAAGAATGTTGAGTCTCAGGCATCCTACTCTGTAAACTCATGGAAATCCATTTGGGTTGTCATCTCCTTTTGTGACTATAAACTCCATGATACCAACCAGGTAACCAAGTCCAGCCTCTTTTTGCTAGTAAGGCCCTTTACCCTAGAACCTAACTCAATTTCTAATTGGAGAGATCTTAGCATCTTCAAAATGTGTCAGGGATTTGAAATACAACTTGTGGCAAAAGAAAAAAAAAAGTTATAATCCCAAGGTAATGCAACAAGAGTCTGCTCTAAAAATGTCAGTTCAGTCATACGTGCAAAAATCATGACATGCGATAATGGAGAAAAGCTACCTCATCATGATTACTGCAAAAATCATCTGTTCTCTTACTCTTTATCAATACCCAAAACACAGCTATTGCCTCCATCTCCGGCTCGTGAGTGTGACCTGATCAAACAACAGTTTAGTTACTACTGCTTCCTTACCTAATTTTACAGTTCTGAGGATATTTGCTTTCTTACCAGTTGCATCCTCGGCTTCAATACTTTTCTGTAGACTACCCAGGTGTACTCTTTAAAAACCCCAGCCCATTGCTAACTGCAAATCACAACTCTTTGCCTTTGTCTTGCTACCCAAAACTCACAGTGATTTATCCAGTCTGTTCTACCACCTTTTAAAAAATTTGAATAATGACAACACTAACAGAAATATTGTAAATATTGTCACACAGATGCTGTATTCATTTGATAGGGCTGCAGTAATGAATTCCCACACACTGGGCAGCTTAAACAACAACTTATTGTCCCACAGTTCTCGAAGAAAGAAGTCCTAGGTCAAGGTGTTGGGTTCCTTCTGAGGGCACTGATGGGGAATCCGTTAGTGGCTCCCTCCCACCGTCTGTAGCTTTGGCATCCCTTGCTTATATATAGATGCGGCACCACAGTTTCTGCCTTTATGTTTGCAATGCATCCTCCCTCCGTATCTCCCTTTTTACCAGTACACCAATCATATTGGATTAGGGCCCACCCTAATGACCTTATCTTATCTTGATCATCTGCAAAAGATCTGATTTCCAAGTAAGGTCACATTTACTGGTAGTAGGCTTTAAATCTTCAACATGTTTTGGCAGACACAATTCAACCCATAACAGATGCTAAATAAATGTCTGTTGAATTGAAATTAATTGTGGTTTATAAATCGCAAGCCCCTAGCCAAAACCTGTATATTATATGATTATAGCAAAAGCAGGGCACGTCTCTCCTGTCCGAAAGAGGGCATACGTAGAAAGGGCAGGCAGCAAACATTTCATTCACCAGATACTTCAAGTGGATTCAGAAAGAAAAAGTGATTGTAACTAGACAGTTAATAATCAAATATTTTGGCCTCTGATGTTTTAAAACTGTAGTCAATACTTTACACTTTAATGTGTAAGTTGATTTCTTTTATAAGTCAACCTGTCTTTGGGGTTTGGTTGTTTTTTTTTTCTGATTTGTGTTTTGACCTAGACGAGTCCTGTAGGTTGACCCTCCTCCCGGGTGGTGTTTCCCACAACCTGCTGTTAAAGCAGCTGTTCACTCTCAGAATCAGCCCCACCCTGTCCTGGGTTTGCAGCTTAGCTAAGTTGAAAGCTAAGAGGAGCAGGAGTGTGGAACCTGCATCACAATTCAATGAAGGTTTGCCTTGAATAAGTTAAGTTACGAGTCGATTTATATCCCCCAATCAAGGGGATCTACTTTAACCTCAAAATGGTTGCAATGCTTACTATTCACTATAGATTTCTCCATCTAGTGCTTTTTCTTATATCAACCATACATTTCTTCTTTCCTTTTCTCCCCTAGAAACACAAAAGCATGAGTTTCTTTGGTTCAAGATCCTCTAATAACTGACAGTAGATGAGAGCAAAGTCTTAGTTTGTCGCAGAGAAAATTGTCTGCTTTTGCTCTCCAAATTAATTTTTCCCATTATGGCTACAGTGTTTCTCTGCACACTACCTGAGTTCCAAGCTCTGCTGGGGATGGAGCAGCATATGGCCACAAGGTATAAAATCAAAGTCATGAAGCCCTCCCATGTGTGCATTCCAGGTTAAGTATCCACAGGGAATTCTCCATACCTGCTTTTATATTACAAAGGTGGTTCAAACTCTCAGTATCCCGAGCTGATCACTCTTCAGAAGGAGCAGAAGACAGAATGTTAAGTTATATTTACTAAAAGTGGATCATGCTTCTGGAACTGTGCTAGATGCTCACATACATTACCCCTAACCCTCAAACCAATGGTACGAGAAAGGTATTTTTATGCCAACACGGCCGAAGAGGAACCAGAGACTCTGACAAGTTCGCAAGAAATAGAACTAGCATTCTATTTCAGATGCTACAGTTTACTCTCTTTCTCCTTTATTATACATGACCACTTAATATTTTTCACTCTATCAACTTAATAAAAGGTAACACCAATCCCGCTCTTGTTATATTCATGAGGAAAGTTTATTAGAGTCACTGGTAATTGCTCTTTTTTGAAAAAAAAATTGTTACATGAATTATCCTTTCTATTTCTCTTTAAAATGTTGATCACTCATTAAAAAAAATCCTAGATCTAACAAAACAGGGAGAGAGACCATCTTACATGCCATTTTTAAAAATGAAACTTTGTAAATAAATCATATTTAATTGAACTTGGCAACAAACACTAATAAGAACATACAGCTTGCAACAGGGGTCAGGATACTATCACCCATGGGCCAAATTCAGCCTGCTGCTTGTTTTTATATGACCCATGAGCTAAAAATGGTTTTACATTTTTGAATGGATAAAAATAAATCAAAATAAGAAGACTGTTTCATGACCATTATATGAAATTCAAATTTCAGTGTCCATCAATAAAAGGGCTTTTTTTTTTTTTTTTGGAACGCAGCCTCCCACCCTCGTTCATTTATGTGCCGTGCTGTGTTTGAGCTACAACAGCAGAGCTGAGTAGCTGTGACAGATTGTAGAGCCTGCAAAGCCAAAGATATTTACTACCTGGCCTTTCACAGAAAAAGTTTGCCAGACCTGCTTATACTAGTCACTACGGAAGGATCTTTCAATTGCTCTCAAGGAAAGTACATTCTAGGATGGGACGTACACAATAATCTTAAGGACAGGTAAAGAAAGAAGAGTGTCATAAAGGATGTTTGACCTCAGTGAATATTCAAAGGAAGGGAAGATATCAAAAGGCATCAGTGGAATCTATGGGGAAGAAATGAACTCACAGATACAGAGAACAAACTGGTGGTTGCCAGAGGCAACTAGGGGCAGGGTAGGGGGTGAAATGGGTGAAGGGGGTCAAAAGGTACAAACTTCCAGTTATAAAATAAATAAGTCCTGGGAATGCAATGTACAGCATGGTGACTATATTTAATAATATGGTGTTATATATTTAAATGGTGCTAAGAGAGTAGATCTTAAAAGTTCTCAGCACACACACACAATGTGTAACTGTGTGGTGATGGATGTTAACTGGACTTAGTGTAGTGATCATTTTGCAACATATACAAATATCAAATCAGTATATTGTATACCTGAAACTAACATAATGTTATGTGTCAATTATATCTCAATTTTTTAAAGGCATAGAAATGGACACTTGTACTCTCTCTCATATCTTCATCCTGGTTTATGTGACTGAAAATCAGAATTGGTGCACAATGGGCCCCTTTAGTCTCTCTTTACTTTGTCACACACACATACAACATTATAAAAAGTATTTTTCAGGGATGACTTTATTTTCAAAATTTTATTTTAATTAAATTCCCAATATATACCAACTTAGCCAAAGTCATGTACATGAAACTCTCATCTATTCTCCATGAATTTTAGAGTTCAAAGAAATTTGGACATCATTTAATCCATTCTATTCTGCAGATGAGAAAACTGAGCTCAGAAAGGTAAAGTGAATTTTCTAGGGTCAAAGCTGTGGTTTTCTTCACTACCACACATGCACCTTGCCCTTGGCATAGTTCTGACAAACCTCATGTAATAATATTGGTCATTTATAGATTTGCCTTAGGTCATGCTTTCCTAAAATTAAATTGGTCAGGATGAACACCTAGAAATGTTAATTCTTTTTCAGGGGGCAAACTGTAAAAATCTGGCAGGAATACTCCTGTTGTTCATTAGGTGTGCACTAGATCAGGCTAACGAAGCATTTATTTTCATCATAAAATACAGGCTTACATGTTATTGTGGTCCTTAGAACTCAGACTCTTGATCACTGATTAGTTAAAAAGCATAAAATTATACTACAGTAATATATTCACTTTGTAAAAAACCAATACAATATCACTTTTACTCTTCAAAGGCCTTGTAGTCATTAAAAAATGTATTAGAGACTGGCTAGACTCTCGCCCTGACAATTTCTTCTCCTTCTGACCTTACGACTAGACTGCATTTCCCAGCCTCCATTGCAGTTAGCTGTGGCCATGTGACTGAGCTTTGGCCAAATGAAATGTGGGCAGAAGGCTATCTTGCCTCTCCCAGACCTGCTAATAAAGCCTTCAGCAAGGCATCCATATTCCCTTTCTTTCCTCATCTGGCCACACACTGACAATCTGCTGGACATCCCAAAGACCACCTGAAATGTTACTGGACCACACAGGGGTGTCCAACCCATGACCCACGATGACTATGAATGTGGCCCAGCACAAATTAATAAATTTACTCAAAATATTATGAGATATTTTCATGATTATGTGTCATAATGTATTTAATGTGTGGCCCAAGACAACTCTTCTTCTTCTAGTGTGGCTGAGAGATGCCAAAAGGTTGGACACCTGAGGAAAAAAGAAATAGATCCCTAAATGACTACAGTGGGGGACAGCACTCCCCTTTGAGTCCCACTGACTTGCACTGAACTGCAAGGAAAGGCAGAAATAAACTTACTGAGCTAAGTTATTAAGATTTGGGGTTGTTTTTATAGCTTCTCGTCAGTCCAAAATATTCTAAAGTGATTCTATTGAAGATGATATGCCATGGCTCAACTGTTTCTAGCTGTTTGACTTTATTTCCTTTGCATCCTATCTCACTTTATTTTGAGTGTTCATATTCTCAGCGGAGGTGGCTCTTCATTGTTCAGGGTGAATTTGAATATGGGCAAGAACCAGATGACATTTGATACCACACTTTTGAAGTAAAGATTAACCAAACTCTAAAAATCTGTACCAAAAACAAATTAAGCAGTAAGTTTACTAGTCAGAAGCAATATGTGCCTCTAAAGCATTGACTCTGAATCCATGCCATAGCCCACTTTTGTAGATACGGTTTTGTGGGAGCACCTGCACACTCACTGTTTTCCTACTGGCGATGCCTGCTCTTACACAACCAACAGGACAGTTGAGTGGCTGCCACTCGGCCCACAAATTTTAAAATATTTACTGTCTTGTCTTTTATAGAAGAATTTGTTGGCCTTTGCTCTAAAGGAGTAAAACTCATTTCCTTTTTAGGTTGGCCTGCTGACTTTGTACATAACTCTAAGATAGAAATTCCAAAAAGTTTTAGGTGTTCAGGCATTGTAGGACCAATTATAGAAGCCCCTAAGAAAATGACTTAAAAAATATTACTCGTGTAAATATGTGTTCCACAAAATTGGTAAAAGTTTAGTCACTCACACACCAATTCTTTTTCTTTTCATTACAATTGACATACAATATTAATTTCAGGTGTACAGCATAGTGATTCAACATGTATATACCTTGTGAGGTAATCACCCCAGTAAGTCTAGTACCCATCTGATACTATATATAGTTATTGCAATATTGTTGACTATATTTCTATGCTGTATTTTACATTCTTATGACTGTTTTTATAACTGGCAATTTGTACTTATTAATCCCTTTCACCTTTTCACTCATCCTCTCAATCTCCTCCCTTCTGGCAACAACCAATATGTTCTCTGTATGTATGTATTTGCTTCTATTTTGTTTGTTCCTTTATTGTGGTTTTTAGATTCCACATATGAGTGAAATCATATGGTATTTTTCTTTTTCTGGCTTATTTCACTTAGCATAATATCCTCTAGGTCCATCCATGTTGTCACAAATGGCAAGATGTCATCCTTTTTTGTGGCTAATATTCCATTATATATGTACTGCTTCTTTATCCATTTGTCTAAGCATAGTTCTATTTTTAATTTTTTATGGAACACTCATACTTTTTTCCATAATGGCTGCACAAATTTACAATCCCATCAACAGTACGTGAGGGTTCCTTTTTCTCCAAATCCTCACCAATACTTATTGATTTATTGATGACAGCCATTCTGACAGGTATGAGGTGATATCTCATTGTGGTTTTAATTTGCCTTTCTCTGATGATTAGTGATGTTGACCATCTTTTCATACATCTATTGGGCTTCTCTATGTCCTCTTTGTAGAAATATTTATTCAGGTCCTCTGGCCATTTTTTAATTGTATTTTTGTTTGCTATTAAGTTACATGAGTTCTTTATCAATTTTGTATATTAATCCCTTCTCAGACATATCATATGTAAATATCTTCTCTTGCCCTGCCTGATGTGGCTCAGCAGATTGAGTGCCAGCCTGTGAACTGAAGAGTTGCTGGTTCGATTCCCAGTCAGGGCACATGGCTAGATTGCAGGCCAGGTCATCAGTAGGGGCACATGAGAGGAAACCACACATTCATGTTTCTTTCCTTCCCTTTCTCCCTCCCTCCCCCTCTCTCTAAAAATAAATAAATAAAATTTAATAAATATCTTCTCTCATTCAGTAGATTGATTTTTTTCTTTTGTTGATGGTTTCCTTTGCTGTGCAAAAACTCTTTAGTTTGATGTAGTCCCATTTGTTTGCATATTCTTTTGTTTACCTTGCTGGAGGGGACATATTCAAAAAAGTATTGTTAAGAGCTATGTCAAAGACTTCATTGTCTATGTTTTCTTCTAGAAGTTTTATGGCTTTAGGCATTACATTTAAGTTTTTAACCTATTTGGACTTTATTTTCGAATATGGTATAAGTGGTCCAGCAAATCCACTTCTGGGTATGTATCCAAAGAAATCCAAAACAGTAATTTAAAAAGATATATGCACCCCTGTGTTCATTGCAGCATTATTATAGTAGCCAAGATTTGGGAGCAGCCCAGTGTTCATTGATACACCCTAATTCTTTTAACAAAATTAAAAGACAAGTGATATACTAGAAGAAAATTTTGTTGAAGGATTAGTGTCCAGAATAGATATAGCACCACAGGTCAATGATAAAAAGGCAAATAAGAGGACTTCCAGCCAAGATGGAGGCATAAGTAGATACACTTTGCTTCTTTGCACAACCAAAAAAAGGATAACAACAAACAAAAACAAAAACCAACCATAATTGCCAGAAAATTGAACCAAATGGAATTCCAACAACCAAGGAGTTAAAGAAGAAATATTCATGCAGACTGGTAGGAGGGGCAGAGAAGGGAAGCCAGGATGGAGAGGACGCCTGGCAAGGAAGTGGAACAGGGCAGGCAAGGCAGTGGCTGGTGGACCACGTGGTCCCACATTCATGTGTGGATAAGCCAGGAGGGTCAACTGGGGAGCGAGACAGACTGCGCAATCCCAAGGTTTTAGCATGGGAAACTAAAGCCTCAATATCTCTGGCTATAAAAACCTGTGGGGGTTTTGGTGGTGGGAGAAACTGCCAGTCCCACAGGAGAGTTCGTTGGAGAGATCCATGGGGTCACAGAATATACAAAAATACACCCATCTAGGAAGCAGCACCAGGCTAGCCCAATTTGCTTGTGGGTACAGGGGAAGTGACTGAAAGCCAGGTAAGAGCTGAGCAAGGGGCATTGTTTCCTCTCTAACTCCTCCCCCACATGCAGTGCCACAAAGCAGTGAAGTGGGTTGCCCTGCCCTGGTGAATACCTAACACTCTGCCCCTTACAACATAACAGGTGTGCTGAGACAAAGAAATATAGCCCAAATGAAAGAGCAGATCAAAACTCCAGAAAAAGAACTAAGCAACAAGGAGATAGCCAACCTATCACATGCACAGTTCAAAACACTGGTAATCAGAATGATCATAGAAATGATTGAGTACGGACACAAAATAGAGGAAGAAGTGAAGGCTATGGAAAGTGAAATAAAGAAAAATATACAGGAACTGACAGTGAAGGGAAGGAAACCAGGGCTCAAGACAACAATTTGGAAGAGAAGGGAGAAATAAACATTCAACCAGAACAGAATGAAGAAACAAGAATTCAGAAAAATGAGGAGAGGCTTAGGAACTTCTGGGACAACTTTAAATGCTCCAACATCCAAATCATAGGGGCACCAGAAGGAGAAGAGGAAAAGGAAGAAATTAAAAATTTATTTGAACAGATAATGAAGGAAAACTTCCCCAATCTGGTGAAGGAAATAGACTTCCAGGAAGTCAAGGAAGCTCAGAGAGTCCCAAAGAATTTGGACCCAAGGAGGAACACACTGAGACATATCATAGTTACATTACCCAAGATTAAAGGTAAAGAGAGAATCTTAAAAGCAGCAAGAGAAAAGGAGGCAGTTAACTACAAAGGAGTTCCCATAAGACTATCAGCTGATTTCTCAAAAGAAACCTTGCAGGCGAGAAGGGGCTCGAAAGACATATTCAAAGTCAAGAAAGGCAAGTACCTACAACCTAGATTACTCTATCCAGCAAAGCTATCATTTAGAATGGAAGGACAGATAAAGTACTTCCCAGATAAGGTCAAGTTAAAGGAGTTTATCATCACCAAGCCCTTATTATATGAAATGGTAAAGGTACTTATCTAAGAAAAAGAAGATCAAAACTATGAACAATAAAATGATAACAAACTCACAACTATCAACAACTGAACCTAAAAAACAAATACAAAAACAAACTAAGCAAACAACTAGAACAGGTACAGAATCACAGAAATGGAGATCACATGGACAGTTATTATCAGTGAAGAGGAGGCAGGAGAGTGGAGGAAAAGGTACAGAGAATAAGAAACATAAATGGTACATAGAAAATAGACAGGTGGAGGTTAAGAATAATATAGGAAATGTAGAAACCAAAGAACTTATATATACGACCCATAGATATGAACTAAGGCAGGAGGATGCTGGTGGGAAGGGATTGTAGGGTGGAGGGGGATAAAGAGGAGAAAAATATGGGACAGCTGTGATAGCATAATCAAAAAAATATACTTAAAAAAAAAGACAAATGTACTAGTAAGAATATGGGTAAAGTATATGCACAGGCAATTCACCCAAGACAAAATCTCAATGTCCAATAAATATATGAAAATTGTTTCTGCTTTACTCAGAATCAAGCAAATGCAAGTTAAAGCAACAATGAGATACCATTTCACATCCAAAAGAGTGGCAAAATTTTAAAATGTAAAAATCTGAGATAGTGGTAAGAATATGGCAAAGGAGAACCTTTTTTGCTGGTGGGTGTATAATTTGTGTTACCACTTTGGAAAACATTTGAGAACTCTCAGGCTGACACCATGCATACATACTTGCAACCCAGCAATCCCATTTCTAGATATGTACCTTAAAGGAATTCTGACATCTGAGCAGGGACATAGGGAGACTGTCGAACAATGGTCATCGCAGCCCTTTCTGTAGCAGAGAAGAGTGGAAGCAGCCTTCATCAGTAGGGAACTAGATAACAGAACTGAGGATTATTCATATGTGTAAAATTATGCAAGAGTTAAAATGAATTAATCACTTCTACTTGGATGCATCTAAAAACATAATGGTGAATTAAGAAGCAATTGCAAAAAGGAATACACAGTAGCATACTATTTACTTAAAACTGTTAAATGCACAAAATTATAAATTTTCATAGGCATGTTTATGTAGTAAAATTGTAAATAGAATTTTAAGGTAAAAACAAAGTAAAAGTGTAAAGAAATGCAGGTTAACTTCTCATAGTGACAGTTACCTCTGAGGAGGGAGGGAGAGGGCACAGATGGGTGTTGTCCCTTACCTGTAATCTCGTGGTCACTTCATTAAAGTGAGAAAGAGCCAACATAAGTGTGGCAAAGTCCTACCATCTGTTTTTTACATGGTTGACAAATATATGTCTATTTATTGCATTTTTATATTTTTTGTGTATTTTGTATACATTTTAGATAACACATGACAGGTTTTTTTAAAGGCTAAAAAGGATAACGTAATGGGTCCCTCCTGTACAATTGCAGTGGGTTCTCTCTTCCCTGCACGCACGGGACACCAGGCAGAAGGCAGCACGTGACTTTCAGGAGACTCTGAAGTGCCCATCCATTCAGGGCTGGGCCCTGCTAGAAAAGCCAATTCCCATGACACGTTCTTGCCTTGGGTTTTTAGGGAAAGGAAATGATCTGCAGGCCTGGAATAGGTGTTTATCTTCTTGCTCCCAAGGGGCATATTGATTCTACAAAGTCACAGATTCCACATGTTTTGTGTGCTAACTCATGATTAGGCATCTCCTCCTCTTCTCTGATGAGAGTGAGCCGTTTCCTTCCATTGCCTCTGATACAGGCATGAAAGTTAAACTGTGGATCAGAGCCTGGAGTATGCTCCTGCCTCAGTCTACATCCCTTGTCAGGTCTCTGCTGCAAAGCCACTTTCTCATGACGCAACTCCTGAAAATAGGCTAAACAGCTTCCCCTCTTTCACCCTGTCGTCACACCCTTCCCTTCACAGCTATCGCAGTCATAGTTCACTATTTATGTTATACGGTGGACGTTTGTATTAGTCAGGGTTCTCCAGAGAAACAGAACCCATAGGAGGGAGAGAGAGAGAGATTGATTTATTACGGGAATTGCCCCATGCAGTTATAGAGGCCAAGACATCCCACAATCAGCCACCTGCAAGCTGGAGAACCGGAAAAGCCAGTGGTGTAATTCAGCCCAAGGCTGAAAAGCCCTGAGAATCAGGGGGCTGCTGGTGTGAGTCCCTGAGGCTGAAGCCATCAGTGTGCGTGTATCCCTCTGGACAATAGGCTCACAGAGCAGGCCTTCAGACTAGTCCACAGCAGTGTTTCGAGAACCAAATTCTGTGCCTAGAATAGGTTCTCACTAATTATTTGGGGAATAAAATTTTACTTTCTACTTAAGTGTAGAGAGTCTTTTCTAGAATCAAAGCCAGGGTAAGAACTGAATAGATGTTCCAATGTTCCCGGTCTGTTCAGTATAAATACCATAACAGGAAATGGATTAGAAGTACTCTGGAGATCTGATTTCCAGCCTGAGCTTGGCCACTCACTAGCTCTGTGATCCTCAGAATTTTAGAAGCACAGTGGGAAGTCTGCAGCCTCAAAGGAGAAGAAATGGAAACAGTTGGTAAGAGACCCAGCTCTCTCACTTACTTGTTATGTGGTCTTGGGAAATTTATTTAACTTCTGAGTCTGGTTCCTTAATCAAAAACAGAAAAAAATAATTGTACCCCCAGTACAGGGGAATTTGTACTGGGGTATTATTGTTATGGGTATTATGGGTATGGGTATTGGGTATTATTGTATGAGTAGGAAAACACTAGGTAGTGATCTTAGACTGTTCAATAAATATAAAGAAAAAGGAAGAGAAAGAAAAGATATAGGAAGGGAAGGCTTATAAACTAGAAATTATAATATAATCTGGTATTATTATTCTTTGCAAAACATTATACCACGTTCTACTGAACATACAAAGAGATCTAAAGACATATCATATGTGTTCCTTTCCTTCAAGTAGCTCACAGTCGCAAAGACACAGTATTGCATGACCTGTGAAAAATGAACCAATGATCCAGCAGCTGTTCGTTGGTGCTTATGCAAACGAGTTGAGAACTTATGTCCAGACAAAACCATGCACACCTATGTTTAAAGCATTTGGGATTAGCAAAACTTGGAAGCAACCATGAGGTCTTCCAGTAGGTGAATGGATAAAATAAACTGTGGTACATCCAGACAGTGGAATAGTATTCAGAACCAAAAAGAAATGAGTTATCAACCATGAAAAGACAGGGACGAACTTTAAATGCACGTTACTAGGTGAAAGGAAACAATCTGAAAAGGCTACGTAGTACATGATACCAACTGTATGACATTCTGAAAAAGGGAAAACCATGGAGACAGTAAAAAATAAAATAAAATAAAAAATAAAAAATCAGTGGTTGCCAAGAATAAGGGAAAAGAGAGGCACAAGAGAATTTTAGGACAATGAAACTATTCTGTGTGATACCACAATGGCCATGCATGTTACTACATGTGTCCAAATCCATAGAATATACACAACACCAAAAGCAGACCCTAATGTAAACTATGGACTTTGAGCAATAATGTTGTATCCATGTAGGTTCACAGCTGGTAACAAATGTACCACTTAGGTACCCAGTGTTGATAGTGGGTGAGGCTGAGTGTATTGGGCATCAGGGAGTATCTGGGAATTTTGTACTTTCTGTTCAGTTTTGCTGTGGTCTGAAAGCTGCTCTATAAAACAAAGTCTATTTAGAAGAAGAAAAAGAGATAATGCAAAGTAGTCCTAAATGTCAAGGGTGTGGGATAGACCGAAGTGCTAAAAGAGATCAGCAGAGACCAGGGCCATCAACAAAAAGGCGACGTGAGTTTGGCTTTTAAGACAGAACTGGGCTGGGTGGAGGAACCCAAGAACCATCCATGAGACCCGCAAGAAATCCCACCCACCCAAACACTGCTGAAGGAGGAGGCCTCTTTCCTCAGGAACAAATGTAAAGGGCTATTATCTGAACTGTTTGCACTGAAAAGCGCAATAAACACTCATCTCAATGAAGCTCCTTAAATACAAAAATATTTAGTATGCCCAGTCTGCCTCCTCTTAGGGTTTTTTTTTTAAATACTCAACGTAGAGTACAATTTATTTCTCCATTAAAAAAAATCTTTTTTTTTCATTCTGTTTTGGTTTGTGGGTTTTTGTTGTCATTTCTTCCTAAAGCGCTGTTTCCTCACATTTGCATCTCCCAGCCTTTTTAATGTGATATTCCATTTAAACTGCCTTTTAATTGTACGTGCTGCCTTGGCAGAACATGACTGATGTACTCGCGTTAATTAGGGCTCCAGTCAGCAGCCTGTGCCAGCTGGAAACTGAGAAACAAGCGTAAATTATTCTGTCATCAATCAGCTCGAAAATGTTTGAATCACTAATTAGTTTGTAATTTGGGTGACAGTTTATCTGACGCAGGCAGTGTCAGAAACTTCAGATCTTAGATGAATAATTTGCCAGGAACAAGCACAGATTCCCTGCTTTTAAATACATGAAGGTTTATCTGCATGTTGAAAGGTGGCTCAGCAGTCTTCATTAACTTCCAACTGGGACTATGTAAATCAGGAATCAGTGTGAGCCTCTTCAGGCCATGGTGGCTTAACAGATGATATTTAGAAAGAGAAAGCCTCGTTTCTTTTCTTTTTTTTTTTAATTAATAATTCATAAACTGATAGACAAGGGTGTTTGGGCTTCAAAAGCTTAAAAAAATCACAATGGTTTTTTTTTTTTTTAAAAAAAGCAATCACCTCTGTTTTACATGAAAATTAGCTGTGCTGTATCTCGCTGTTTAACTGATTTATTCTCCTCCACCATCATGTGACTGGAATGCTAAACGGGGGGTAATTATTAGCCCTTTCAAGAAGGATCGTTACTGGGACTTTATTAAATGGCAGACTTATGTTCCTATTTAAAGAGAAAGGTATATAGACAAGGGAGAGGGCAGGAGAGATGAATAAGCAGTTAAAAATCGAAAAGGGAAATTTTTGTCTGAAAGCATCATAAAATCTATGATTGTTCCAGTTACGGGTGCTAGAATGGCCCCAATTATTTGAATCGAGGATCAGATCTGCGTGCTAATGATTCCCTGTGTTAACTGTTGAGGGGATGGGATGCTGTCTGTGGGATACTTTAGGGTTACAGGGTGGTTTGGATCTGTAGCTCCAGTGTCCCTGCATTTACAGGCCACACATTGCTGTACCCATAGAAGACCAAGGACAAAGGGAGTTGCCACTTTTCAAAATTTGTTGGCAAGAGGTCAAGTCAGGCCATCCTGTTAGTTGTAATAGACCTAGTAAGCTGGGAGTAGTAAAAGCAATGCTGTCCACTTCTAGAATTAAAAGCAGAGGTGAGTTGGGAACATTCCATACCCTCTCAGAGACAGCACCGAGTGCCAGGACAGAGTTGATAGAAAGGCCGAGGGATTCAGGGCGTAGAGGGGCAGACATGGATCAGTGGGCAGTGAGGACTCCACAGTCCAACTCTGGGCGAAGGCTTCCACATCCAGGAAGGGACATACAGGGTGAAAGCAATCTGGTGAAAAAGTTAGCATATCACTTTCTTCTCTCAAAGCAAGTTTCATCCCTCCTTTGTTTTGTCGAGGATTTTCTTGGCAATCTCCCACAACCCCAAAGTCACTGTCAATCATGCTTCCCCCCAGAATTTAGTTAACCATTTCACCCCCAAAGCCACTTCCTAAGTTCTAGTAGGGAGGTCTCTCTTCTGGATCAGCCAAGTGAGTTCCTTAAGACAAGGCATCTCCCCCTTCAGTCTCTTCTTCCCTTCCCCACCCAGCCTGCACCCTGCATCTGTCCATTGACAGTGAACTCATTCTCAAAGCAAGCATAGACAAATGGAGAAGAGGAAGGAAGCTATGTTTAGCAAGGGCAATGAAAATAACAAAAGATAAAATGTCCAGAATGCCCAGGGTGTGTTGAGAGGACAGTGAAATACATAATCTGACTAATGAATACTGTAAAATACCTGGTATTTAGGTTTAGGGATGGGACGGTTATCCTGTGGACAGTGGGAATTTATTCAAAATTTCTAAATTAGGAAGTAACATGATGAAATTAGCTAAGTGAAATATACAATGTCTACAATTTGAGTGATATTATTTTGGTCATGTGTCTTAAAACTGGCTGGTTTAAAACAGAAAGATCTTAAATATCTTCCCCTTCTGATGTGCCGGTCTTTCATTCAATTAAAAGAGAATTTTAAGAAACTTTTTGTGAAAACATAAATATAAAAAAAAATGATAAGACAAGCTATGGCCTAGGAGAAAATATTTTCAAACCACATACCCAACAAAGAGCTAGTAACCAGAATATATAAAGAACTGTCAAAAATCAACAGTATAAAAAAACAAACAATCCAATTAGAACATGAGCAAAAGACACAAAGTAAGAAATTAGACTGAAGAGGATATACAGATGGCAAATAATCGCATGAAAAGATGTTCAGCATCATTAGCCATTAGGGAAATGCAAATTAAAACCATAGTGACATATCGCACATACCTATCAAAATGCTTAATATGCAAAATAGTGGTGCCACCAAATGCTGACAGTGATTCAAAGAGACTTGGTCACTCCTACGGTGCTGGTAGAAATATAAAGTGGTAGAGCCACTCTGGAAATGAGTATTTTTCACAAAATTAAACACACAATTACCATACAACATAGTAATTGTGCTCTTAGGCATATAGTCCAGAGAGATGAAAATTTGTTTACACAAAAACCTGTACACGAATGTGCATAGTGACTTTATTTGCAGTAGTAGCCCCAACTGCAAAGAACTCACATGCCCTTCAAAGGTGAGTGGTTAAACAAGCTGATATACCATCCATCCATACCATGGAACACTGCTCAGCAATAAAAAAGAACAAACTTTCATATAAGCAATAGCTTGGACAAATCTCAAGAAAAGTATGCTGAGTCAAAAAAGTCAATCCAAAAATGTTACACACTATATGATTGCATTTTGTGGGACAATCGGAAATGACAAAAGTATAGGGAATTCAGGATTCTAGGTGTTGGGGTGGGGGAGGGAGGACAGTGAATGGGGCTATAAAGGCAACACGAAGAATATTTGTGATGATAGACCTGTTTCTGCATCTTGACTGGTGGAGGATACAGGAACCCCCAAATGAGGTAGAATTGCATAGAACTAAATACACACACACACAATCCCACACAAACACAAGTACCAGTAAAACTGGGGCATCTGAGTGAGACTGAGAGTTGCGTCAGTGTCAATATCCTGGCTGTGATATGCACTGTAGTTTCACATGATGTTGCCATCGGGGAAAACCGAGTAAATGGTACACGGGTCTCTCTCTCAGTCTTTACAACTGCATGTGAATCCACAGTTACATCTAAATAGAAGTTTAATTTAAAAAATATGTAGTCTAGAATAAAAGCTGTCAGTGCCTGTGCTTGAAAGATCTGCAGAAACACAGGACCCAGGGAAAATTTTATCCCATTATTTCAGAGCTGGAAGTGGGAGCAGGTGTTATTCCGGGATCCAGATTGATGGCAGCTCTACCCTGTTCAACACATGGCGTCTGAGGTCACTCTGGGGACTGGGAAGAGGGGTTACCATCCCAGACAGTTGGAACGGGGAAAGTATGGAGGAGGAGCATGCAAGGGAGATTTTTCTGATTTTATTTCTTTCTTTTTCAAGAGAGGGGAAAGGAGGGAGGCAGAGAAAGAGAAACAACATGCCTCTCATAAACGCCCTGTCCAGGGACTGAACCCACAACCCAGGCGTGTGCCCTGACCAGCAATGGAACCCGCGACCTCTTGCTTTGCAGGATGACTTCCAACCAACTGAGCCTCACTAGTCAGGGCTAAAGGGAGATTTTAGGAGACAAGCTTGGAAGTGGTGCACACCCCTTGGGGGGGAAAAAAGAAAGCCTGTCCGAGTCCAGGAAAAGACTAGCATTATTTTAAGCCTCTTTCTTAATCCTTCTGAAAAGAATCAAAATAGCCTCTTATCATGAAAATATTGAAAATTATATTTTGGAAATCTTTGGCAAATGGAAGAAAAATATGAAAGCACTGTTTACTACTGCCACTGAAAGCAAAATATCTTTAAATCTTATTGGTTTTTTATTTTCGGATCATTTATTTCACCATCAAGCTATTCATTAAAAATTCAAAAGTGGAAAAACAATTGGATGATTACCATATTAGTTTAGTGGCACTGAAGTTGCCTTTTATAACCCTTGGGATATTAGTATGAATCAAGCATCTGCGGGAATGGAACAGGTGAAGTGTTCGGTGAGAAGGCAGGAGGGAGGACCGGCTCAGAGCCTGCTTTCAGCTGCTCACTCCTGGGTAGAGCAGGGCAGGGAAGAGCACTAGGTAGCTAAGATGTCTCATAAGAACAATGAGTACCAGGAAGAACCTACAAGGAGATTAGCCCTCACCTATTTCACAACCAGCCATCTGATTTATCGAACCATGCATTCAACTAATGTGCAGAAGTGTGCAAGTACTGCACTAGGTATTAGGAATTCAGCGGAGAGCAAGATAAGCCCAGTCCAGGTAACATGGAGTAAATAGCCCTTTTGAGGGTCAAGCCATTTCAGATAAAGTGTGGGAAGTGCTCTGAGAGAGGAAGTAGAATTTACTGTGGGAACATATAGCTGCAGTCTAGGCTTAGTCAGTGGTGGCTCCCTTGTGGAAGGCTAAATGAACGGGTGATGAGTAATTAGGAGTTTAACTAGGAGAAGTGAAGGGAAAGAGACAGAGCTGTATGTGTTGAGTCAATAACTTTTCTTGTGGATGGGGGCAGTTCTAACAAAGAAGTGGGAAAGTTTGGGTGAACACAGGGCTCCTGTCTATGTAAAGAAATGGGAGGTTTGATAATGAAACTCAGAGCCTAGATGTGCTACAAAGGCCAATACTGGCTCTGCAATGATGATCAGGAATGAAGTGGTCATAGCAGAAAAGAAGTCCGTAGAAGAAAACATACTCTTTATAACACATGCTCTCTCTCCACCCGTAAGCCTCCTTCCTCTGTTCACTCCTCAATGACAGAGAAGACGGACTCTCCAGTTGTGTATCTCCTTCTATTGGGATACATCTCTTCCGAAGTCAGTTTTAACTTTTTAACTCATGCAGCAGCCTACTCCCATCTTCTGGGAAGTCAGTAAATATTGATTTACCATTGATATCACCGGCTATGGGTTCAACTATTCAATCTCATTTCTTCACTTTCCCTAGAGTGTTGCCCTCAACGGCATGGTCCAAAATAACTCATAACCTTGTCCACAGTCCAGCCAGCAAATTGTGAGGAAGGGTAAGTGGAAATGGGGGGAAATGTCCCTCCTTTCATAAGGACATATGTACCTCCATCCCCTTGCATTTCACCGGCCAGACTTTAGCTATGTGCCCATACCAAGCCCTAAGAAAGGCTGGAAAATGTATCTTTTGTTTTATATGGCTATGTGCCTAGCTAAAAATTAGGAATTTGATTACAGTGAGATGAAAAAGAGGATAGATATTGGGACAAATAGCAATCCTTGCCACATCATTTTCTTTGAACATGATTAATCCCTTGTGTAAGAGTTTATTGCTATTTCAGTTTGAACAAGCCCAGTCGTGAAGCCCCATTTATGTGGAAATACAAAGAAAGAAAAATCATATTTACAAAAAGCTCTGATTATTCATTTGATGGGGGCACATCAGGCCACATTATTTGTCTCTAGAAATCGGTAGACTAAAGTAAAAACAATTCCATCCACTATCCATATTGAACTGTATACTCAGAATCCCCATAGCTTTGGGAAGTTTGTCTGAAGTTAGGGAAACAGAAAGAGTTTTTAGCCCCATGGGATTCATTACATCTGTTAAAAGATGGAGATAATCATTAGCCAGTTCCTTTATCCTATCACATAACACCAGTGGATGTAATTCCACCTTATAATCTACACAGACAGAACCATTTAAACTCTATCTACAGCTTCTGACCCACTGCAGATTCCAAGTAGCTTCCTGGAGAAAAATATAAAGTCTGTACCTCGCTGCTGTGCTATTGATCCAGTTTCTTCCAAGATCGTCTCTAACCTTGGCCTCCCAGTTTCTCAGAGACTGGGCTCGTGTCTGGTCCTTATGACTGAGCTGTGCCTTCTTTCTTACTGTCCAAATACTGTGACAGTTCCCTTCTCATCTTTCCTTCTTATTGCGTTCCTTCCTTGGCCCCCTTCCCATTCGTAGCCTTCCAATAATGGACTCCTTTATTCTTTAAGTGGAATCACTGCCCCATTCATCACCCAAGTTGATGATTAGATGTTTGCACTCCAGTTTCTTTGGAAAACAAGCCATTGCTAGGCCAACCAATCTTAAATTTCCCTGGGACCCATTTAAATAATCTCCCTCTCTCTTTCTCCCTCTGTATGTGCCTCTTCTCACACACACACACACACACACACACACACACACACACCATACATAGATCAATATTGACCTTTTATTAATAGACAATCACCTTTCACATCAGGATGTTTTGGTCAATGACAGACTGTATCTATCACAGTGGTCCCAAAAAGATTACATTAGAACTAAAAAATTCCTTTTACCTACTGACAAAATAATGTCTTAGCATCTTAGTGCAATGCATCACGCGTGTGTTTGGGGTGATGCCGGTGTCCACAGACCTACTGCACTGCCAGTCTTACAAAAGTACAGCACTGCAGTTATACACAGTACATAGTACTTGATAATGATAATAAACAACCATGTCACTGGCTTATGTATGTGCTATGCTACACTTATTATTTTACAGTATAATCTTTCTACTTATAAAAAAAGTTTTCTGTAAAACAGGGTGCCGTGTTATGCTGGCAGCAGCCTCACACACCTTGTGTTTACTGTGTCTCTTGATTGCATCATTTTTCTTGTGCTGATTTAATCTCGTGCTATTTTGTATAATAACACGCTCTACAGTCTTGTAGCCTAGGAGCAATAGGCTGTACCATACAGCTTGGGTGTGTAGTGGGCTGTACCACCTAGGTTTGCATAAATGCACTCTGATGCTCACCCAGTGATGAAATCGCCCAACAACATTTCTCAGCGTATCCCCATCGTTAAGTAGCACGTAACCATGTTATCAATAATGTTTAACATTTTTCCCTCAAAGGCATCTTTCCTAGTTTGAGATCAACCTTCAGATAACTGTCCCAGGGTATTCATCCTTGGAATCACCAATTTGAGGCCTGATTTCCATTTGTTGACTGCGAGCCCTTTGGTTCTACCTCAATTCCTGATGTTGCCTTTTTCTATTGGAGGTAGTCCACAGCTACCTTAATTGGCACATGACTTCTTGGAGTGATGTTGTAGTCAGCTTTTGCCAGGTTGTGCTACGGTAACAAACAAACCCAAAAGTTTAACAGCTTGCTGCAACAGAGGTTAGTTTTTCACTAACCCGCAGCTCTACTCCATGCCCCCTTTATCTGGAAACAAAGTCTGAAGGAGAAGCCCCTATCTGAAACACACCAGTCTCAAGGCAGAGAGAAAAGAGAGGTGACAGAGCCAATGACCGCTCTTAGAGCCGCTGCCCAGAAGTGTCACATGTCACTTCCACACACATATCATCGCCCAAAGCCAGTCACAATACAAGTCACACACAAATGGAGCAGTAATTATAAGCCTTTCACAGAGACAAGCCTGTTAAAAAAGGGCCTTTACCTCTTAACAGCAATACTATCCACCAAAAACTTTCCCAAAATGTCCGCAAGAGCTTTCTGAGTTGCCTGAAAATTGCTAGTTAGGACTGGAGATATCCTTCCTGAAATAGGAGAAGTTGAAACTCCACACATTGGGTAACTAACTAGCTTTTCCATTTGTTACTACAAACACCTGGCCTTTAAGATAAGTCTGTTTGTTATCCAAACAGCCTTTTTGATCCCCCACTGATAAAGCTGCTTGAACCATAGAAAGGAAAACAGTGCAGTAGAGGGGGGTTGGAAGGGCCCCACCCCAAGAGCACAGCCACAGAGCTTCCCCCACGTCTCAGCCCAAACATGCTTCAAGGCAGGCCCCCCACAAATGGAAGGCTATGCGCCTGCTGGCGCCAAACTGGGATCACTAAGCTTCTCCCCCAACCTGGCTGCTTTGACATTTGGAGTTCATTCTCACTCCAGTCTTCCATGTTGGGGTTCAACTTACAAGGCCCAGCCAAGAGTCATTTTCCATCCTCCTCAGTGTCATAATCGCACGTGGACACACTGCCAGCCAGTATATGTTGGCGGACAAGCCACAGGCTTGTTGTGCTCCAGGTAATGTGGCTCCCATACTCACGATGAACTACATCAGGAAGGCTGTAGCTAGCTCTTCCACTCTACGTGGTTGTTCCTGGGGGGAAAGTGACATGTCCATTAAAACAGCAAATGTCAACAACAATTTACATTAGTCTAGTGCCCTCCATTCTTAAAAAATGAGCGTAATCTAAATAAACTCAAATACTAGGTCAACCCTGTTTTATTTCCTTCACCCACTCAATAAATTGTTTAACTATTTCTCTTACTTACTATATTTAGAGTTGTAAAAAGTTCCCAGGCTTGAAGGGTTCCATGTTCTATCAGGACCTAGGAAATATGTTTGTCTGTTCAGCAGTGCTGTGTGATCCTTCAGCTACTCAAGTAACTCCTAACAGAAACATATTGTATCTTTGCGATCTTCATTTCCCCAAACCATATCCACGTCAGACATTAATAATCAATCTCAGCATTCTCTCCTTCCAGCTCTAAAATCAGCCACCTACCACTGAAAGAAATGACGCTGGACACAGAACCTGAAATGAATTTGTTTTCTTAGTCCCAGTGCTAACTGAGTCCTTAGCCACCATGACAGCTACCTCTGGTAAAACTCTTCCTCACCTTGACCCTGAGGTGTTTCTCCAGACCATTTTAGTTTCCTTTTGTTAAATTCAACCTGTTCTGTCTACATAGCCTGGCAATATGATTTACCCATCACTTTAACTTTAATTTAGTAAGTTTTCCTTCATTAAGTACATCTCCTTTGTTGACTGCCCTTTTGGCCTCAGGTTTTTAATTAAATTTTTTTTACTTTGAATATTTAAATCTACACAGAAGCTTGAGGCAACACTACTAACATCTATGAC
The DNA here is from genome assembly GCF_022682495.2 of Desmodus rotundus. Taxonomy (NCBI): domain Eukaryota; kingdom Metazoa; phylum Chordata; class Mammalia; order Chiroptera; family Phyllostomidae; genus Desmodus; species Desmodus rotundus. The sequence continues at coordinate 39,822,062 of NC_071387.1, read as the reverse complement.
AGACTCCCTGCTCCCTTAAACACTTTTCCCTTGTATACCTTTGCAAGCATCCCAGTTTTGAGCAGAGCTATAAAATGATATTTACTAAATAAATGTTTGGGGCTCTAACTAAGTAATTGTAATTTCATGGTATACTCATTTCCTAGGACTGCCGTAACCAAGTGCCAGAGACTGGTTGGCTTAAACACTAGCCATTTATTGTCTCACTGCTGCAGAGCCTACAAGTGTGCAATAAAGCACAGGCAGGACAATGCTGTCTCTGCTGAACCCATGGGGGAGGGTCATCCCTGGCCTCTTCCTGGCTGCTGGTGGCTCGCCAGCGGTCCTGCGGGCTCTTTGGCTTGCAGCTGCTGGGTCTTGATCTCTGCCCCCATTGTCACATCACATGGCATTTTCCCCTTCTGTGTCTGTCTCAGTATCTCCTCTCCTCTTCTAATAGAGACATCAGTCAGGTGGGTGCTAGACTTACCAGGGTGAGCACTTTGTAAGGTATATAAATGTCAAATCGCTATGTTCTACACCTGAAACTGTTACAATATTGCATGTCAAATGTAACTGAAAAATAAATTTTAAAGAAAGACTCCAGTTGTATTGGATCAGGGCTCATCCTAATGACCTCATGTTAACTTGATTACATCTACAGAGATAATAAGGTGAAATTCACAGGTTCCAGGGGTTAAGACTTCAACATATATTTTAGGGGGATACAATTCAACCCACAATACCGGATAATATAGCTTTAGATATAGTGCTAATTAAGTTAGTAGATTTGAGCCAGTGCCTAACTGGGAGAAATAATGCATCATCTTTGTTGTGAAAGGTATATATCAGGGAGTTCATCTGCCTGTGAAGGTGTGTCGCTCTCAAACATTTGTTTCCAAATGAGACACTGTACACCAGGTGACAGAAGATTTATGGGCTACTCTTCACATGCACAATGTTTCCCCGAAGGAGCAGTTATTAATCCAGCAAGTGCTCCAAGTAGGTTCCAGTTCCTCTCCTTTGAAGAATATCTTAATTCTTAATAGTGTCCTTTGCAAAACGTAATGAGTCTAAATGAAAGTGAAAGTATTATTCTAGTTACACATTTATTATATACCATGAACAAGTATTGTTTTTTCTTTTTCTAAAAATTATACATTGCCATTATTGAAAATATGTTTAAAAATTTGAAAATTGTTAAAGAAAAATATAACATAATAGCCCACCATCTTTACCCTTATTATTATTATTTTCATGTAACTTCTTCCAGTCTTTATGCATAAATATGAAAAATAATTATGAGCATACTACAAATACAAATTTGCCTTTTTTAAAGGGAGTAGCTTTAAATCTGTAGGTTAATTGTGATGAAAGAAACAAAAGTCACTCGGTTCCTGGTAAGGGAAATTAAAAAAAAAAATACCATATTCATTAACCTCAAGTCTCAAAAATTGTGTGATGTGGGTAAATAGCTTTAGTTTATAATAAATGAGTAATTATTAGTTCTTCAGTTTATCTTAGATAACTAAGAAATTAGGTCTACCCACCAAAGTGGTTTAGAAAAGCGGTCTAAATAATGCCACCTTTTGTTCACCTCGGGAACATAGAACATGACAAAAATGTTTGATGGGAATAGGGTTGCTGTGATCATCCAGTAAGCCTAGATAATCAGCAATGTGGAAACCCCCAATAGAGGAAATAGCCATATGCTTCCTGTTTTTCTTGAAGAAAGTGATATGTGATATATTCCTTAGAACCACACATGATAAATGTACAATGAAATATATGATAGAAATATGGACCAGCATCTTGAGTTTCTAACTGGTTTTCCTCTCTCCTTATGATTCTTAGCAATTTCAATGTATCTGCACTGACAATTCTCCTGACGTTCCGACCTCCCAGGGTGCCATCCTCCTCAAGTCATTCTGTGATCTGCGTCACCAAGGTTTCCCACAGAGAGCTACACCTGGGATCCAGTCAGTTCACTCAGCATCCTCTGTGCTTCTCCAACTGCTGCCCCCTTAACTTCTGTCTTCTTCATTCTCTCATACTCAGAGCACGTCCAATGCCTTGAAAATTACCAAGTTCCTTTGCTTGTGAACTTTTATCTTAACCTCACATGTCTATAAAAATTCTACATCATTAGTCACTCACTATTTTCTCCACTTGCACTCTTGGCAGAAGAATCGAAGAAAGTCAAGAAGTTGTGCTTTCTAACTTCAATGAAGCCTTTGCTGCCTGTCATATTTCAGTGTGTTACAACCTTCCCAACAATTTTTCCATGGCCACATTCTCCAAACCCATGGTTCCACCCCAAGACTTACTCCTCATACCCGGGAAATGGCCACACCTGCGCTTTAAAGGGAAGATCAAGGCCTCCGAGGTCAGGCAGGTCTAGGACATCCACACAGTAGCTGCGCCAGCGTGGGGCAGTCATTCATGTCCCGCACACCTCCCGCTAGGGTGAGGGTGAATTCCACAACAACAACAACAACAACAACAACAACAACAACAACGAGGTCTGTGAAAACACACAGTGCCTGAAAGGTGGTCAAAGCCCAGTAAATGGAAGTAGAACCCGAAAGTTGAATATCAGACAGCCACCAACATTGCATTGGCTGAAGTGTGACCCAAGCAGAGTTTCCGACATCCAAACTTTACTCTCAGGCAAAAGAGCTAGAAGGTGGTGATGAGACCCAAGCATAATTTGGGATGAGTCAAGTAGCCTCATTTTCTTCCTTTCTTTTTTTCCCCCTAGCCTGTTGCCAAGCTGGCTAAGTGGAGGAACTGTAAAAACCTTTGAAGAGTCAGCAGACTCTTCATGCATGAGGTGAAACCAAGAAGCTAAGTTTGTCAAGATGGGTTAAGTTTTCTATGCTCACTTCGATTGCCAACATGTTTCTGAGCCCTGACTCTGCCCTATTCCAGCTAATGTATTTTCCTGTTCACACAATACTGATGGCTCTAATACCAAGAATTTGGGCCATTTTGAAAAAACTTGGGGAGATATTTTTAAACATTCGCTGTGGTCCCACTGTGGAGGTGACCATCTTTATAGTGCATATATGAAAGTTTAATTGCTGTCAACAGCCCATAAATAGCAAAAACCACAGCTACTAATTCAAAGCAAAATAAGACGCTTGATTAATTTGAGGGCTAATGAAAGTTCTGACTCTGATGGGCTGATTCAGAAGGGGCAGGTGCCGGGGACCAAACTGGGACTCTTTCTACATCAATCCGATTGCTCTGTGGAGACTCACCGTAAGGTCTGCAATGTGCTAAGCACCATGTAGTTTTTTAAAATGCCACCTAAAATAGAGGAGGAGGAGCAGGAGGATGGTGCTGATATACATTGACGTCCTCTATGTGGCAGACCTCCCATCAGAGACTTCGCGTATTTTATTATGGGGGCCTAATATGTGCCTGGTGTTATTCTAAGCACTTTTCACATAATAACTCACTTAACACTCACAATAGTACCTATGAAGTAGGTACTAGTAGCTCCATTTTACAGAAAAAAAAAAGGTGCTCAACTGGCAAGATTCAAACAAAAAGCTGGTACTGCTTCATTCAGCCTTCATCACGATCTGTGAGATGCATGTTACTATCTCCCCATTTTGTGTAAGAGGAAACTGAGTCTCCGAAAAATCATGTAAAGGTTACTTAGCTTTGGTAGCAGGTCTTTTTGGCTCTGAAGTCTGTCCCCATTACCTCATGCTGCTAATATTCTGAAATGATGATTCCTCCCCCATGCAGAAGTGGCAACTGACACCCACACAGGTTCTGTCAACAGGCACTCTCCAAATGGATGAGCTCAAGTGTCTTGGTAGGTCTCCCCCGTGCATTAGGACCTCAGTGAGGAGGGCTATAAAACAGTGACAAAATAAAAGTCTTATGAGTACTCAACAGCTATAAAATCTCCTTGGATTTGGTTTCTAACAAATCAAATATAGAGGAACTTCTATCCTGTCTCTCTCTGAGTTCTGCAGAGATGGCCTAACTCGGAGTTGTTTCTGAATGCTTCTGCATGTTGCAACACAAAATTCAACTCTCCCTTTTTTGGGGATACTGTTCTTTTGCATGGGGCAGTTTTAAAGCTGGTACCTGCTCCTGCTAAGAACTTGTGGTTATTACCCGATTCTGGATAGTCTAAGGAGTTCCCTTCCCAATACTCTGAAAGAATACTTGTATCTCCTCTCCACCCCACCCCATGGGAGAATGATTTCTGAGGTCAGAAGAAATCCTTTGAGACATGCATTGGTGTCCTGCAGTAGTGTGGTAAGGGATGAAGGAGGAAGAAAGGAATGTTATAGATGATTGTAAAGGATGTGGTCACTTGGGCGAGAGAGAATATTTAGATGAGTTGCATAAAAACATAAAAAACAGTATTTTGTAGCCATTTGAAAATTTTGATAAGAATTTTGCTCTGCAGAGGAAAACTTTATAAATGTTTGGATTCACTCATTTAAGGATTTGTTACTTATATAGATAAGTATATCTGGGTAAAGATATTCCCCATACATAGTAGGGTCTCAGTCAATTACTGTTGAAAGAATGGGGATAATGTTACTAAATGTTATAGTTACTAAAAAGGGATAATGCCATTTCTAAATTTTAGAAAAAATAGACAATAAAATGTGTTAACACTCATGATTTTACTTTATGTGTTAGGAAAAGTTTCTTTTTAAGATAATCATTTCCTTTCATCACTACTTTTGTAGCCTTTCTTCCCTTAGGAATAACGCTAATATATTATGTAAAAACTACATGTTGTTAAATATACTTTATTAAGACTGTGACTGCTGAGTTGTTGGGGATTTTCTTTTCCTCCAAATGAAAATGTTAGTTAGCCTTGGCTGTTCTGAAATGGTAATCAAAGCAGGCAGCAAAGGGGGCTACAACGCATTGTTCTGTCATTTCTCTTCACCCTGGGCCTCATAGTTTAAAGCCAGCTGTGGTCATCTGCTATACATTCTGTCCAGGCCGTTTAGCCAAAGGAAGCGGTCGGCTTTGGTGGCCAAGTTGAGGTTGGATTACTATGCTACCAGTGGATATAGAGAACAGAAAAGAACAGGCTGAAATGAGGTGTTTGGGGGAGGGAGGAAAAAACCTGGTGGCAGCTGGGGTCTTCAGAAACATGGAGGTTTCACAGAGAGTCTTTGGTCGGAAGTCAGAAGAAACAGTAAAACTAGGGCAGAAACAAGAGCCTGTGAGTGAAGGGGGTGAAAAAAGGGGCAAAACAATAACCAGAGATCAATTGAAATCATTCCAGGTAACATGGAGATCTTCGAGTGGGTCTGATGGGGAGAGGACGTTAAGAGCAGTGCCCATAGAGGTAGGCCGTGTGATTCCCAATGAGTCATATAAGCGGATTTCTGAGAACAAATGAAGAGCAATGAGAACTAGTTTGATCATGAGCCATTCAGCTGAGATGGGTGGCACTGGGTAGGCTCACTTACTGTCCAGGGTGGGGATGAGCCGGAGGTGGGGTGTGAGCAACCTAACCAGGCATCAAAGAAAGGCAGGCACAAAATGGCCTAGACTTCCTGTGAGCATGTAGTAGCTCTGTGGAGATGCCAAGTGACTCCTTTTTAGCTTGGACGACCTAAGCCTGTCCCCAAACTTCTCAGACTAGGTCCCTAATTGGTCCCAGGAAAGGAGGTGAAGTTCTGGCACAGATTGGAGGAAGGTGGATAATACAAATAATTGAGGGTTCAGGATTCATTTATTTAATAGGAATTTATTGGAAACATACTAATGCCAAACACTTGCTTGTGGACAAAAGAGAAAGTAAAAGGCAGTTATAAATACAAAGTGAAAAGTGCTGCAGTGGTGGTACTCCAAGGGTTGATGGAAACACAAGGAGGGCCCCAGCCTAATCTTCGAGAGTTAATGAATGTTTCCAAGAACGACAGCTAAACCGAGATCTGAGGCTAATGAGCAGGTCAGCAGATAGAAGGGTGAGTGGAGTGACAGAGAGAAAAGAAAATTCAAGGATTAGGGTATGGAGCCTGCACTGTGGTAGAATGGAGAACTAAAAGTTACCCAGTTTCACTGGAGTGAAATTATTCAGAGATGTGGAAGTAGAGATACCCAAGGGCCAGGCAGTGAAGACTTTTCTAAAGATGCTTATACATTTCAGCCCATCCACCACGCTTTCAAATTTAGGGTACAGGGGGTCAAAACTCCATCCTGTGTTGCATTAAGACAGCTTGAATTATAAGGTTGAGAAGTGCTGGTTTAGATCCTGGCTCTGCCATGTAATAGGTGAAGGTGAATGATTCCTCAAACCCTCTGAGCCTCAGTTGTCCACTCTGTGAATTGGGAATTCTTTTCCTACAGTGCATGGTTATTTTTCAAATTAGGGCGTTTTGCACATGGAAAGAAAAGCCATCCATTTGAGGAGAAACATTTAGTAAATGGAAATCGTGATTCATTCAGATTTTTCAAACCGTTCTTATTATCCATGACACCGTTCAAGTTCTTGATGTTCTCCGTAAGACAGGACAACAGAGAAGAGAAGTTCAAAAGCCCCTCTCTAATGTGCCGCAAACAGCGTGAGCCGGGGTCCAGGGGAACCCAGTTCCCTATCTGTAAAACAGGGAAATCACACTTGATTTCTCGCTTCCAGGCATGTTGTAAAGTTTAATTAGATGATATCCATAAAGCCCTATGAACTTCTCAGAGGAAGGCAGCATAGGAATACAAGTTACAGACCTCATTATTCATCTTCCTTCTCTGATTTATCTGCATGCCAGTCCCGTGTAACTCAGAACTTTGGCGTTTTCTCCTGAGATATTCCTGATCTTTTTTATAGGAAGAGTCAGTCTCTTGTTCTTTTTCCCCAACGTTGGATGTCTGGGGTGTTGACTTTCTCGGCCTACCTCGGTCACTCATTTATTACATCTTCTGATGGATTTCCTTTGCTCACCTGTGGACTTTGGTCAGAGGATGTTTCAGACCACAGAGACAGCTTGATCTTCCTCTGTTCTCTCTTGAACTTTCAACTTTAAATTTTAATGGGCGCCAGCGGGATTCTAATCCAGGAGAGGCAGATTGATTATTGGCTCCTATCGTCTATGCGTGACTCTCTAAATCTCCCAGACCCCCTTGGTTTTCAAGTAATTGGTAAGTCAGTAGGATTGAGATAGTGCCCTTCAAAACTGAAGACAAATCTCTCACTTGTTCAGGTCACTTGTGGCCTAGTGCCTTAAGCCTGTCATTTCTGCCCAGTTTTATTCTTCATATATTATTAAGCAAGACAGATGGTTTTACCTGCTGGTTTTTTTTCTATGAGTGGGATTTCTAGAGACAAAACTAAGAGTGATATAGTCCTGTAGGACAATTAAAACCTGAAAATAGGTTCTAGTTCTTGTTCTTCCTCAAATGAAATTCATTGTTTTTGTGCTCACTGCAAAACAGGAATGAATTTTATTAATACTTAATGGAAATTTTTGAATTTTAATGAACATGAACAGTGGACTCTTTCAAGGTTGGACTCAAGAATGAATAATCTCTCTGCTATTTTCAGTGTTTATGACAGGCACTGCCATATGTCACAAACCACAACCATGTCGGATAAGTAGACAAAACACTTCTACTAGGTGTGAGAAGGGGCTAGCAATTTCAATGTGCCCTAGAAGTTTCAAAAAATATCACTAAGATGCTATTTGGATGTGATTGCTACCACAAATTAGTTGGGTCACAACGAATGTAATTGAATTCTGGGGAGCAGGATAGGAAAGTGGGATCAGGGACAGGCTCCCAAGAGTCTGCAATTGTAGTCATAATACTTAATTTTTTTAAGTAAACAAGATCCAAAGCAAATAAGGCAAAATGCTAAGATTTTTTAAGTGGCAAATGCATGGCTATTCGTGGCATTATTTCTATTTTTGTCTAGATGTTTGAAGTAAAAATGTAGTTTTGCAATTACAATACCACTTACAATCCTTGTGATTTTGAAAAACAAAAGGATGATGAACATAAACTGGTTTCCACCTTACAGAAGTTTCAGGGCTCCAGTCAAGGGCTTTGCAGGCTTTCTTTGCTGGTAACAAGTTATGGATGAGAAGGTGACACCAAACATGGGAACAGAAACCTTAAGATGGTTTTGAGAGTGTCATTTATGAGTTAGCTCTATTGTTCTTCACAGCGAGAAGCAGAAATTTGCATTTGTCCTTGTTACTCTTTGTCTCATGAGCCCACACATCTAACCTGTGAGGGCATTTTTAAAGCATTTATTGTTTTGTAAAGTCAATATACACATAATTTTTTTGAATAAGCATTTTAGAAAAAAAAAGCAACAAATCTCAGAAAACATCACTCTCCAGAAATAGAAACATTATTCATGCACCTTTTCCTTCACAAATTGAAATAGAAAGATAAATGAGGAGATGAGAAAAATTTCATTAAAAGTTAACGTTAAACATATTTTTATTTAAAATATATTAAATTTAATATTATTTTAGCAGAAAAACAAAGAATCTGTAAAGAAACTGAAGAAATTCCGGAACTTTGGATAAATGAGTCTTTTCCATAAGAGATTAATTGTATGCTATTGCTTTAGCTTAAAGAAGCAGATTGTGGACTTCCTGAGTCTGGTTTGACACACAAGGAGCTTAGAAATCACCTCTCTATCCTAACAACAAGTAAAAAACCGAACAACCCACAAAACTTCTTAGAGGCGTCAGAGAAGGGAAGTCACAGAGCAAATCTCGGTCCCCAAAACTGAAGAGACAGACAGGGAGGTACAGAGAATCACTACGGGAGCAGAAACCCAGCGACCAGAAATTTCCGTGGGAACCAGCACTGGGGTAGCAAACTGAATTGTCATTTACAAATTGTTGGAAGAAGAGACAAAAACGCCAGGAGGACCGAGTCCTAGTGGGCCTTACCCTTTAGTGAATGTTACTGCCAGCAGCTCTACTAGGTTCTCACAGGGAAGATCAGAGAAAAATGCCCTCTGGCTTCCCACAGGGGGAGGGGAAAAGTGACCATTTTAAAACATACCAGGACAAAATAAACTAACAAACAAAATAGAAACAGACTCATAGACAGAGAACAGGCTGACAGGTATTGGGGCGGGGGCAGGGGGGGTTGGGGCAGGGTGAAAAAAGTGATGGGATTAAACAAGACAAAACAAAATAAAAACCCTCAGAGACACAGGCCACAGTATGGTGATTACAGAAGGAAGGGCGGGCAGGGTACAAGAGGGTAAAAGAGGGATAAATGGTGACAAAAAGAGACTTGACTTGGGGTGGTGAACACACAATACAATATCATAGAATTGTATACCTGAAACCTATATGACTTTATTAACCACTGTCACCACAATAAATTCAATAAAAAAGCAAAAACACACCAGAGCATTCTGTTCATAGCAAGGCCTGCCCTCAGGAGAAATGATTTTGCCAGAACCTAACATGTTGTGGTTTTGTCAGAGCCCAACCAACCCAGAGGAAGGGAAATAAATACCCAACTCCAGCTGCCTCTAGCCATCCTGTCTCACCTAAGGGGGTAAAACATGAGAAGCGCTGGTGAAGTACCTATGTTCGAGTGTTCTCCACCCACTAAGGATATTCGTCTCCTGTCAGCTCCTTGCCCAAATCATCTCAGCCCTCTGGAGGACGGCATGCTCTCATGTGCCTTCTGCTTATGCATGACCTGGTAGTTATGTTTGGAGACTTCTGTAGGGAAATGTCTCCTTCACTCTGTTCCCACCCTGCTCCTCAGCCTGCTTCTCCTCTTATTGGAGAGTTTTAGTAAAAATCCTCAGGATTTTACTAACTTCCCTTCTTTCCTCACTTTTACTTCTAAGGCTAGAGCTAGAAGCTACCCTGTGCTACCAAAAAAAAAAAAAAAGTGTCTATCCTTGACCAGAAATCTTAAATTAGATAACAGGAAGTTGGTTCTCCTTCCTTGTTCAGTTACTGCTTCAGACATTTTTTTATTGTTCTCTTTGTCCCTTTGTTTGGGTTTCTATGTTTGTTTCTTCTTACTTTTAAAATTTATTTCATTGAATGCTAGGAGAGAATAATTCTACAGACTCACGTCCTTAGAAGTCTTTACCCAGAATCTTCTCAAATCACTTTGCATACTGATTATTTTATTTAATATATTAGCTTTTCTTTCCATCACTGTAGTATCCTCAACTGTGATAAATGTTCCTGAGAGTTCATTTTATGTGTCAACTTGATTGGGCCGCACGATGCCCAGCTATGCGGTCAGTCATTATTCTGAGTGTGTCTAAATGAGGTTAACATTTGGGTCAGTGGAATGAGTAAAGCAGATTGCCTTCCCTATTGTGGGTGAGTCTTGTCAATCGGTTGAAGGTCTACATAGAACAAAAAGGATGAGTTAGGTGAAACTCCTCCTGTCTACCTTCAGCCTCTAACTAAAACATTGGCTCTTCCTGGGTCTTGAGCCTGCTTATTTTCAGGCTGAAACCACACCGTTAGATCTCCTGGCTCCTCAGCTGGCTGATGGCAAATCCTGGGACTTGCTGGCCTCTAAAATTGCTATATATGTATATATAGGGTCCGGCACAAAAACACTCCTTTTTTTATTACAAAATTATAGGCATGTAATTCTGTAACACAACAATATCACACTCAAACACACCACAGTACATTTTAGGTGAAGTATTCAAATTAAAACTATAAATTATTACGCCCATATTATTACCCTACCAGCCACATTCAAGCAGGTGTTACCTCTGCTGGACCCTGTATGTATATGTGTACATATATATGTATATATACACATATATTATATTATATATTATATATTATATATTATATATTATATATACATATAATGTCTCTTATTCTGGAGAACCCTAACTTCTTTTTAATAAATAGCATGGCATGATACAGATGCTAGCCACTAAAATTTTAACTCTTTTAGGAAACATTTGCTTAACTAATTCCAGTTGGACCTTATTTATAATATCACAGATAACTATGTATAACTCTGATATCCATAGAAGCCATCTGGCCCAGGTATTATAAATCACTGGTCTGTAACTTCGGAACCCACCACTCCCCTCTTTGGAGAACAATGTTTGCACCTCTATTCTGCAGATGCTCAAATGCTCACGGCATCCACAAGTTGGTCCCACAATGTGTAATTCAACTGGGCTTGGGAGTCTGAAACCCAACTAGCATGTCCAGGTGCTTCCTCAGTCTGCTCCTCTATTTAATACTTTAATTTCCTCTTTGAAATGCTTTATCTATCTTCCCCAGTTTCAAAATCACTCTCCCTGAGGGGAAGACAAAAGCAAAATCGTGTTTTGGAAAACACGTGGGCTTTGAAGATAGAAGGTCAAAATCTCAGGCCCTGGAACTACTATTAACTCATTGCATGATCTTTGGCAGGTTATTTAGCCTTTCTGACATGCAGTTTCTCTATCATAAACTGAGGTTTAATAATATTCGACAGCAGAATGTTTAATCAGAACAATATTGTGATTAACAGAAAGACACGCCAACAGACAAGAGGCATAGTTCCTGTAACGTTGCTAAAGGATAAATACAGCTGACTTCACACAGAAGACCTCATAGATCAGAAGAGAAGTGCCAGCTCTTTTTGGGCGAGACAAGCTTTCCTGATCTCCAACACCCTATAAAGACATCCGACCACCCAGATATCTCCCAAGCACTGTGAAGATGCTTTCAAATTCTCAGAGAAGATTCCTTTGCCATTTTCACCCAGTTTTTCTTTTCCTTTCCTTTTCTTTCATTTTGACTCTTCTAACTTTACAATGCCCTCCTCTCCACTACATCCAAGTAACCGGTAACACTCCCAACACATTCTTGCAAGAATTGAGTCCAAGGGAGTTCTGTGTCACAAGGTCAATTTCCAAAGTGGGCATCTCCTCTCAGGTTAAGGCTTTATTGCTATACAAGTACTTTCTACTATTGGAGATGCTGTAAGGATTAAAATGTTAAAGTACTCAGAAAGTAAAGGTTATGCAAAATGTGTAATACCCAGTTAACTTATACCACATTCCTCTTTTCTGGTCAGATAAGAATATTTTGGTTGCAAGTGAGAGCAAATTCAAACAGTCTTCAGAAATCAAGATCGTTTATTATTTCACAAAACTTAAAATTCCAGAGGTAATTCCAGCTATAAGAAAAAAAAATGAACTAGTAACTCACTGGATCAATTTTTCCATCTAATTTCAAGGGTCTTTCCACTATGACCAAAACAATGGCAAAACTGTTCAAGACTTCACATCATCTTCACACCAACTTGGCTAAGCGAAACTGTCTGAGAGCTCCCGCATATGTCCTAGGACTCGTACTTTCTCCTTGGCCCTGACTGGGTCAGATATCCTCCATCCCTGAACTAAATTTGGTAGTCAGCAAGAGAGGGTAATTTGTTGGATTAAGTGACTCAGGACTCACCTCCAGTACTGAAAATGGGATCATGCCCATACAATCCTCATGAATGAAAGTGAATTCAACAAGGAAAATTAGAGTACGATTGGCAGGAGACGTAGAGAATAAATGCTATGTAGACAACAAATAAAATGTGTACTGTATAGATTCATTTTCTTTCTTCAGGTAAAATGGTTCAAGCACTTCTTGTCTGTCTCGAGCTGCAGTCTTCCTGATGCCTTTCTTAGAGGTTCAGGGGTTCTCTTGTATTTTTCTTTTGGTTATCTGGCTCTCCTCTCTGGTCTACTATTTCTTTTAAAAGCTAAATCTACTAGAGAATTTCTTATGCACCACCCGTCCCCCCCTTACTGATTTCTGTAATTGCTTCCCCCTTCTCTTTCTCATTGGGTTATTCAGGATTGTTATGTGATCAGATTACATTTTTAGGCTTGACTCCCATCCTCTCTATATGTGTTTTCCTACATATTCCCCCACATTCCTTAATAAAGGAACCTGACGATAGTGACAATTATATTGTTGTTAGAGGAGCTACAACAAGTATATCAGTAGCCCTGTATTTCCTTTGTATTATTCTTGATAGGGATGGGCAGAGGTGTAAATGTAACATGGAATAAGGTTGAAGGAAGCCAATGTATCTTCTTGTCTCCTAAAGGAAGAAAATTATTAAAAATCTGATTCTTACCCGAAACCAGTCTAGAAATACTTCTCCAGATTGCTTCCTAGGTCTACCTCTCCTCTGTTCTGAGTTTTCTATCAGTGAAACTAAGAAATTTGTGTGGTGTAAGAAAGAAACCCTCAGGCTGATTGGCTAATTGTATGTCATTTTGTTCTTTCTATACTCCATTAGCCCAGGTAATTGAGAGCTGACTCCATTTCCCTCTCCTATTAAGGTTCTTCATTCTCTCTCTCTCTCTCTCTCTCTCTCTCTCTCTATCTATCTCTTCCCTCCCCCACCCCTCTTTCACACACATTCACACAATCTATCTTTTTCACAATCTATCCCTTTCATCTGAACGTATGAGACATTCTACATATTCCTTTTAGCCAGGAACCACTGGATAACTCTTGTGGTGAGTTGAGGTTGCAGAGAAAGGTGGTCAAGTTTAATTAAATTTTGTTTCACTGAAATTTGGGGGGGGGGCTGGCCTTAAGGAATTAAATTATGTGCATGTGTTTTTTTTTAATCTTCAGTCCTGTATTCATATTTTTGGCTTTCTAAAAATAATAGCAACATACATTTTATGGAGAACAAAAAGTAATGCCATCAACTTTACAGAAGGTGAGAATGGAGAACACAAGTTATAACATGCATTGATAACATTTTTGTAATTACGTGTATGTGTTTTCTTCAGAAGCTCATTTATAATTTTTTTAATCACTCTCCCTTAAAATCTTTAAAAAACCAAGTAGTGAGTAATTTATAATAAAGTCAGAGGCAAGATTTGAACAATCATCTTCCCTGTATATGAAATCAAAAAATATCAGGACTATATCTTATATCATCCACTCCAACACCCCCCCCCCCCGCCCCTACTCACAAAATACCCTGACAAGAGTTTCTCAGGTACATAACAGATGCTTGTTTCTATGAAGTGCTTAACCATATATTATAATGTTTCTCGCAAACTTTGAAACTCAATAAAAACCATTATGAAAGATAGGTGTGTTCATTCCTTCTCAATTTGTAGGGGGGGAAATTTCTCAAGGAAGCTTCAGCCATGATTTCACTTGCCTCCTAATGAGATAATTTTATCTTTGAATATTGTTTTTTCACTAAGGAGCTAGTATTTATTTTAGCTCACTAGATACCGTATGTTAACAAAATAAAGCACTTTCCCCATTTTTTCCATCATAGCCTGATTCACTGGGCCATATTTATCTTGCAGGTGCCAAATTTATGTGATTACAATGGGAAGTTTGGTTCTCAGCCAATAGTTAACTGTGGCTTCTGACAAATGACAAACACTAGCTCTTAACTTAATATACAAATATATACCATGTGATTTGTTCACTGATATTTTTACTGTAAAAAGTGAATGATTGAATGCCAACACTATGCATCTCTATTATAAACCCAATAAAGTTCTATTTATTTGTTACTTCTGGATAAAATGTTCTAAGAGTTGATCTTAACAGATTGCATTTCAAAGAAAAATAATTATTTGTTTCTGTTTGTTGATTTTTACCACAATCACTTTCAAAAGCTGCTTAGAAAGAGAAAGCAGCTGTACTCCAAGGGCCCTGCCATTCAGTGATGGAACCAAGACAGTGAAAATGGCTGAGAAGATCATTTGTGAGGGAGCTGGAACCTAGTAACAAATCCCAAAACCAAAAGCCGTCAGAGTTAAAAAGTAACCAGAAATGCCACCAATGGGAGGAGACAGAAGAACATCATCAAGTCCCAAACCCTAGGGCTAGACTATTGGAGACAGACAGAGGTGGAGTAGGGGTCACTGAACAGGGCAGAAGGAAAAGTCAAATGGAACCACTCTGGAAATGTGAGATTTGTCCTTACACCTGCAAATTGTTGTTCACTGGCTACCTCCTGAGTTTCAATCTTACAAAACTAATTTGAAGTGTGTAATCTGTAGCTTGTTGGTAAGGGAAACATCATAATAGGTCTAAGATATTTAAAGGTGAAAGCAATTTAGAGTCAATTCTCTCCTTTCCCCACACATATACACAACAAAAGTTTAAAAAATGTATTCTTCATGCAAACCCCAGCCACTTCATGGTCCCTTGTGGGTATAATTTCATGTTAAAGAAGCATACGTCTAGCATTCAAAATAATTGAAAAACAATGTAAATTTTTACTGCAGCCATTTATTGAAAAGAGAAATCTAAGGGGGAATGCATTTCCAGAAAAAGTATGGAAATATTTTCTTTTAAGTCCTGTCAACTGCTTTCGCATGTGGTCACTGCCCCAGGTTCCTGCTCCTCCCCGTAGTCCGCCTCTCCAAAACTCTGGCTCAACCTGCTAGTGCAGCAAGGGTTGTATCATCCCTGACTGGTCTCTGGTGCAGCCTCTTTAATCTGTGGCTCATTTTAACCTCTCTGGCTCCTTTCAAGTTCTCTGTTCCTCCTTTACCAAGATTCTGTTGAGCAAAAGTATGCCTAGGAACTCACACAACCAGCAAAAATTTCCTCTCTTTGCTTTCCAAGATGGTTTGTTGAGGGTAGAGAGAGGTTGAAAACACTTGTAACTTGTTTCTTTTATCCTGTCTCACCAGTAACACATGTGATCTTTCCTTTTAAAGTAACAGTTTCTTAAGTAGCAAGGTTACAAAGGAAAGTTCAGGCTTTGCCTTTGAATTACAGAATGCAGGCAAAGCTTTCCTTTGACAAGCTGCAAAGCCCCAAATCCTTGACCATGTACATACGCCAAGGAGACTCTGAATCCAACTTTACAAATTTAAGTTGAAAAAACAGTCAAGTCAAGCTCAGGGATAAACCAGGGTTGGGCTTTATAGTAACTCAGAGCAGCTCTCAGTGTTTACATTTCTTTTAGGAGCTTGCTTTTTGACATTAACAATTTTCTATTACATGGTTAACATTTTGATTTGAGTTAACAGTTATGAGGTGGGCAAAATTACTTATTTATATCAGTGTTACCTGTGCCTAATATATGACTGTTTAGATCACAAACTCCTAACCAGGTCTGACTCCCGGATTGTAATTTCAGGTGAAGAAAGAACTAGAATCACTTAAGCAACGAGTAGTAATTCCAAAACCAGATGGAATACGTGCAAGAGTATGATAAGAATATTTGAAAGTCAATAAACGTTCCCAAGAACCATTTATTTTGTATTTCTACCAGTGTTTCTTCTTTATTACAATCGCCACAATGCCCTCCTTAAGTTACGTTACTTTCTATCAGTGCCCATAAAACCACATGGTATCTGCTAATAATGCATTCATGTCTAGACAGAATGTAATCAGGGGTCATGAGAGATAAAAATGAGAGCTTCACATAGACAAAAATATGGCAAAAGAAAATTGAGGGTGGAGGGTACATCCAATGAGAAGTGTTGTTATTCGATCATTTTTTAATAAGCAAACCCATGAAAAGAGATGAAAAGTATAGGCAAGAAGTAGCTAAATTAAGTTCTATAGCCATGATAACTTTGTACAGGCAATTAGATGGCAAATTAAGGGCATAAATAAATTACTGTCATCAAAGTGAGGGGGAGAAAAGGTAGACCAATGACAGTAACTACATCAATCTTTCTTTCTGGTATACTAATTTGTATGTTATATTAATCAGGCTATATTCTAGCCCAATACATAGAATAAAGCTAGTTCTCAATAGTTTCTAGTTCCTTTTTTCTCCCACTTTCTTATTCTGGATTTATTCCTACACTTAAATAATTATCACTGATAATGTACATGCATCAATGTGATTCGTAACCAAAAGTAGCTATGGTTCAAATTACAAATTCCAAAATTTATATTATAGTTCAGCCAGAGCTGTGTAATACCTTAGATTAGCCGCATGCACCCTGTGCCTTGAGATCTCCGCCTTTCATGGGTAATAGCTGCCCAGGACTCTGCATAACACATTGTTTGTAGCCTGACTTTTAGGAAAGAACAGGTGACCTTCCCTCTTTCATGTGGTGACTGTGAAACATGAGGCTGCCCCAACACCCAGTGATAAGGGAAGGAGATTGAGATGTTGGAAATAAGATGGGTCAACTAGTGTGGTCCAGGGAGACTCTAGCTGACGACATCACAGAGGCCTACTCTCTGGGACTACAACTGTTCCCACCAGCAAATGTTTTGGAGGTATGATCTACCTTGGCTACAATCACCTGTTTCTGTTTAATTCGCGATTGCAAATTACCCCCAAACCTTAGCAGGTCAAAACAATTTCTGTGGATCAGGAATTTGAGAGAGGCTTAGCTGGTTATTCTGGTTCCTCCAGAACTTTTTTCAGGTTGCAGACAGGATGTCAGCAGGGGCTGAAATCATCTGAAGGCTTAAGTGGGGCTGGGAGATTGTTTTCATGGTGGGCATTCACATGGCTGCTGGCAAGAGGCTTCAGCTCCTCTGTGGCTCCTGGTAGGAGAGCTCAGTTCTTTGCCATGTGGACCTCTTCTCAGGGTTGCTTGAGCATCCTCACAAAATGGCAACTGGTTTTCCACCAGCAAAAGTGATGAAGAGAGAGCAGGCAAGGCAGAGAATGAAATGCCTTTGATGACCTAGTCTCAGAAGTCAGATACCACCACTTGTGCCATATTCTATTTATTACAAACCAGTCACTAAATCTAGACCCCACTCAAGGAGAAAAGAATTGGGCTCCACATCGTACTGGGAAAGTAGTCACAAGTGTTACAGATATATTTTTAAACTACCAAGCCTGCAAAGAAGCAAGAGTCCTCCTACCCTCATGCAATTCTTTGCCTAATACACATGGTCTAGGATTTCCCCAAAGGTATATAATACAGAATATATGACAACACAGTAACTAAAAGAATTACGTGTGTGGTAAAGCTGACATCTCAAGTCAGTAGAAAAAAAAAAGAAAAGGCTATTTTAAATTATGTTGTAAATATGCTGGATACATTATGTGTACAACATATTAAGCTTTTATTTTCTTAATCCTTTCTTGGAGTGACACTGCACAGTAAGAGCCAGAGCATTTGGTCACCTTTTTCTCAGGGCAGCATCGTATATCTTGTATTTTCTCCACGATAAGCACAAAGAACCTGTTTGCTCCTGTTTTTAGTAGTGCTTTTCCCAGCAACGTCAACTGACCCGCGTTTGGCATTCTGGGTAATGACCATGTTCCAGAGATTGCAAAATTAGTACAAAGGGAGGTGGGGTAGAAAAAGGCACAAGGTGAAAGGCATTTTATATATTTTTAAGAGTGACTAAAGTGCCACATAATACAGAAGGGAATGGACAGAAATGGCAGGAAAGTCCAGGAAGATTGTCACGCAGAGGAGGTCCCTGGTACCAGGAGAACACCAACCACCAGAGACAGGAAGAGTTAGCCAAAGCTGTCGGGAGCTCTGAGGGGAGAGATTGGTAAAGGTGGAACAACAAAGATAAAATTTGCATTTGGAGTCTATATTAAGTACATGAATGAAGAAAATAGATATTCAAATTCAAACACTTCTCAGGATAAGAAAGTAGAAGTCATCAATTCTCTGGCTTTTTAAGGCTTCACAGAAGAAATGGGGTTTTGGGAACTCAGATATTAAAGGTCTTATTAGAAAGTAAGGATTGGAATCATGGGTGGATGGACACTCAAAAGAGCCCCAACCGACTAGATGCTGTCCAAAAAACTACTGTAAGGAAAAGGAACTGGGAAGTCAAGACCCAGATATGAGTTGGATTTGGAAGAACCGCTTCCTAATCAGTTCTCAGGCTTACTAATCAGACAGAGATTTTTCTCCATGGAAGTTGCACTGCTGTTATGTCCTTCAATAACTTGAGCAATACTAGAGCTGTTGGGACTTCAAACTCTGCTCACAGAGTTCCATAAGACAAAGGCGGACTCACCCTATGTGTACGCTAAGTTGCTAAAGAAGAGAATCAGGGTAACTCCTGCTTTTTAATTCAAAGATACTATGTATTCATCATAAGATGTGCCATTATTTTATGTGTACCCATGCTGGCAATTAAATTTTAATGCACACTTTTCTTCTCAAAAAATGTTGTAGTTATTTAGATTTCTTTAGACAGAAATATTGTCACCATATCATCCCTGGTGACTTAAAGAGGATTGATGATTTTTTTTAAAGTGCTCCACTTTTAAATTACCTCCAATATTTTCTTCCGAGTAACTTACCCTCACTTTGCAACTTGTGATACCAACACTTTTATACTCAATTGAATGATGCTGGTGGCTAAGCAGCTTCTGTTCAAAATCAACAAAAAGTTTCTGATCATTTAACTTGTGTTGCCTTACAAATAGTTCTGCACAATTCATGAACGAATCACATATGTTCCTCATTGATTGGAAATTTCTTTGATGTATCCCAAAAGACTCGGCAATTTCTCCTGTCTTTACATTACTTAGTGTATGACAGGTGATACTTACATTACTTAGTGTATGACAAGTGATCCTTTTCTTGTATCTTAGTAATGGCTTCATCTACTTGAGGCATCTTCCTTGCTTAGGTCATATAAAGTACCTAGGTGTTTCTCTTGCTAGATAGTATGAAATTTAAATCGCTCTTCCAAAAACAAATATACCCTCTATTTGGTTTTCACATCTTCTGCACAGCAAAAACTTCATTTCAATGCCCAGAGTGAGGGTGTCTTAAATTGTACAGACTCATATATATGAGTCTAATACCAGCAATACACAAAATTTAATTGCAGTGACAGCAATATGACCAAGTTAGTGAGTGTAATAATAACCACTTCATGACTGCTATGTGCTAACATTGAGTACAGGACAAATCTCAGTTTCATAGGCGAATTTCAAAACGAGCACATCTTATAACTAATGAAAGACATTTTTTATTAAAGAACATGAAACTTTTCATGTTGCACAACACTGTAATGCTAGCTGCTTTGGGAGCAATATCCCTGAGGATGAGGGGGAAAAGGGTTTTCAACTTGTTCTAACAAATATAATTTTATGACTATTAAAATGCAGGAACAATAAATAAGAATTGTTAATGAAACAACAAGGAGAGCCCCCCAAAGACTCTGGGACATGTGCAAATTATGTATATAGTAAAGATGGGGTTGTGGGGGAAGAGTAGTGGATAAATTAAAAAGGAGAAAATAGCTCACTGTTTGGAAAAAAAATTAAATAAAATCTTCATTTCATACCACACCACCAAGTAAATTCCTGATAACTTAAAGATTTATATAAAAAGTAGAAAAATCATTAAATGATTAGATCATCTCTGGGTGCCAAAAGTCTTAACAAAAGAAGAAATAGATTTGGTGACATAGAAATTAACTTTTATACATAAAGGAAGCTTATATGTAGAAAGGTGAACAACAAATGGAAAAAAAATGCTTACCCCATATATATAATAGGTTGTATCCTTACTTCATGAAGAGCTCTTTCAATTCAATAAGAAACAAGCCATGGAAAATATGAACCAAAGAAATGAATAGTAAATTTACAAAAGAACTATGTTAATGGTAATAATCAATGGAAAAAAGCCAAATCTCAGGGACTTTTCTAATGCAAATGAAAACAGTAGTTAAATATATTTCATCCTTCAAAGTTTTGAGGATTGGTAAAGATCCAATAGCCACCATAAATAAGCATGTAAATGTTGTTATCATATTCTGCTGTAGGACTATAAATCAGTACATCTTTTCTCAGGGAAATTCAGAGACTTTCAAATGTACATATTTCCTTTGGCAGAATTAGCCTATTATGCTATAAATTCTTTCAGGAATATATCTTGAAGGAAAATTAAGCTATGTGGAAAGAGATTTATAGGCAAAAATATTTATTACAATGATATTTGTGATATTTCAAAAACTCAGAATTGATCTATGTGTGAAAAATTAGGTGAATAGTTAAATCTATTATTTTGAAACCCTCTGATAGATAATGTACAAGAATCACAACTTACATTTTTGTAAAATTTTTCAATAACATAAAAAGGCATAATGTTTAGTGATAATACCCAAATACAAAACCATGTTTAAAAGGTAATATTTTTAATGTTTAAAATAACTACACTGCATGGCAGGAAATTTTGATTTCTTCATGATAGTTTTCTCTATCCTCCAAGATATCTACAATATGTGTGTATTATTTTTATAATGAGGAAGTGGGAAAAGGGGAAAGCACTTTCATCAGCATAATAAAAAGATAAGAGCAAGGCACTCGTTTATTTTCTTATAAGATAAAGCAAATGGTTAAAAACATGTAACAGATGTTTTAATAATTGTGATTTAGAAATGTTTTTTGTTCTCAAAAGGATGAAAATAATATTAATCTATGTTTTAGATTGTGAAGAGTGAAAAAAACAGTATTTTATTGGTATGGAAAATTTTAATTTAAATATATGATTTTTACAGAACTACTCAGTACTTGTGGACTTTAATAACATTATATCATACTGTAAGGTCTTGAATTGACAATTAGCAACCTACCATATGCTAATCAAAGACTCTCATTATGTAAGGCTTAACAAAGCACCCAAGTGGAAGCCAAGAAAGCGCTTTGTCTATCAGAGGCTCTTAGATAGTTACTTCTGATTCACTTAGACAACTCAACCCATTATTGTCGATAATTTTTTAAATAAAGCAAATTCTTCTGGTGCCAAAATTAGGAATATGCTACTGTGTACAGAACTGGAATGATCGTAACCAAACAGAGGCACGTTTTCTCTAAGACGGATCAGAGAATAAACTTGTCATCCTGATGCGTCTGGCTTTTCCACCCCATCTTTTCAAAGTGCTCCAGCTCCGAGTACCTTTTCCCAGATGAAGGCAAGATTCAGCCTACATACTCATTAAGTCGGGAGATATTTTGAACACCCTGCCACTTTCATCATCTTGCTGTGAGAGACAAAATTTCTCTCATTTTTTGCTAGATCCCTGACACAGAAGAGAATTTAAAACGTCTCCCTGGAGACCGAAGGTCAAACCTAGGTGGTGTCTGGCTCTTCTATCTGAATCTGAAAAACAATAGTTTTTTCTAAGGGGGTAGAAGCTGAACACACAATTCATCCTTCTGTAATTGAGGGATTAATCAACAGTCACATAGCAGTTTTGTAAGTTGTGCGGTTTTCCCAATTGTATTATTAAATGACAAGTACTGGGGAGAAAAAAAAACATCACTTTTAGCAAATATGAAATTTTAAAATTATTTCAAAAGGAGAGGAAAATTCAGTGGTTGTGTACTTTCACTTCATGCTGTGAGATTTAACACACTTCTTTTTTTTTTCAAAGCCACACAAATTTAAAGTGATATCTGTCTGATTTAAAATGTTTAAGTAAAAAGATTTCCCAAAACATATCTCATTTGAAACTGCTAACCGGGTGTCAAGAACAATGGCATCAATCACAGAAACGTTACTGACAACAAAAACATTCAATTTACCAACAAAGGTCAGCTGTAAATCTCTGAAATATGCATAGCTCATAAAAGTAATGGGTTTGCAACTGTGATCAAAACAGATGTTCATAAAATCAGCATTTAAATATGAAGACACTGTAAAATAAATGAAGATGTGATTAATTTAACAAGATAATTCTGAAGCTGAATGGGGAAGCAGATTAACAGTAGAGGCACACCACTCAAAGTGAGACGATTTGGGTGGCAGGCGAAGACGAGAATGATGCAGTGAGTTAACAAAGTGGAAAACCACAAAGACTTATTGTAAGGAGGGATTTGAATTGGGCACAGACATTGACTTTATTTATACTGTTTCATTATAAGCAAATTACTTTGTATTCTCAGATTATATCAATATATATATAACATTAAAAAGATAGAGACCTTTGGACAGTTTCTTCACTTTAGAGATGAGGGAGTTTCATCTCAATTAACTTACTTCTGGTTTTGCCAAAACCCCCATGAAAAAGAAAAAGATACTAGAACTATTAACACTGATTATTTTCAAATGCATAGTTGGGGGTGTGAAGGCAGCAGCAGAACCAGAGTTGGAGTTCTCTAGCACACCTAAGGAATACGTAATTTCTTCCCCAGGCAGGTGCGAGCAATTATCTGAGCCTCATAACAGTGAGCCTATAGCCCCGCTCTCTGTTTGCATTTTATTTCTCCAAAAAAAAAAGGGGGAGGGAGGTGGAGAAGGGTCATTTCTGGGGCACAAAGGGCACAAGCTACTTTACATATCCACACACAATGCACACCCTGAAGCCCAAGGCATTTCCCATACTATGCTCCTGGGTGTGAAGTAATCTCGGACTTAAGTGTGTTTTCACCACTGGAAGGCAGCTGGCAGAATTTGGGTGGCCATGCTGTGTCAGGGCCTCCTACTGTTGGCTGCGATCTTTCTTATGGACCCTGATGAAGGGCATGAGGGCAACACTGGCTTTAAATCTTCATCAGATACAGACAACTGTGACTGGAGTCTGGTTTAGACTGCTCACGTAACAGAAACACGGCCAGGAGCGTTTTGTACAAACTGTCTTCACAAAGCAGACAAGGAAGTTAGCACTGGGCTGGGGCAAAATGACGTGGCCCCCAAGGGTAAGTTTCTCAAACTTATGCTCTCACTGAAAAATTGACTTATACTGAAATAATCCTCTCAGTGCCCACTATAGAACTGACTCCTCTGAAGAGTGGAAAGTTAGCTCTGGAAGAAACAGTAATTTTATTTGGGGTGTTTATGATGTTTGACATAATTCACCATAGCTCAACTTGGCCAGTGTAAAGTTAGCTCTGGAAGAAACGGTTATTTTATTTGGGGTGTTTCTTTATGATGTTTGATATAATTCACCATATAGCTCAACTTGGCCAAATTGATTGGCATAGATATAAACCCTCAAACAATTAGGTGCCCCTCTTTAAATGGAAATTAGGTCTAAGGCAGCCAGCAATTAACCAAGTTGGACTTCATCTTGCATTCTTTCGTGTTTTATTGACTCATGTCTTCATGCATATCTTGACCATATAGTTGATCCTATTAAAACTGAACAATAATACCACACTAATAATTTTTCAGGGGGACGAGTTAGGTCAATAATACCAGTTAGTGTCAGTTAACAAGCACGCATTGACCTAGTACTCTGAGCAGGGCGCTGAGATGACCTGGAGGTAGAATGCCGGGGAAGAAAGAAAAAGGAGGAGAATATTAGTCTTACCCTCTGGAAGCCTATCATGTAAAAATAGTCTCTTTTTAAATAAAGTATATATATTTGAATATTAGAAAACATTATTTCTGATTTTAGAAGTAATGTGAGTTCATAATGAACGTTGGAACACTCAAAAATACAAAGGAAAAGTTTTTAATTACCCATTATACCACCACTCATAGAAAAACCACTATCAATATTATGAAATAAACTTTTTATTTAAGACAATTTTAGATTTACAGAAAAACTGTGAAGATGGTACTGAGAGCTCTCAGATACCCTGTTCCCTTATTATTAACATCTTACATTAGATTACATTTGTTAAAGCTAATGAGCTAATATTGATACATATTATTAACTAAAGTCACACTTATTTACATTTTTCTTTTAGTTTTTACCTACTACTTTTTCCAGTAGAGCCCTTAATGTCTTAGTCTTAGTTATTTTCAGTTTCCCGCGTGATCATTCTAACACCCGTGTAACATCTAAATTCGCTTCTGATTCTCGCTTTGCCTCTTTAGATTGTGTGTTTTCTTCCCTTTAGGTATTCCTTAAAATATTTTGTTAAAGCGAGCTATTTTGTATTGGGTAATAGGAACTGAAGTAAATGAGGATTAGGGGTTTTAAACTGACCAGGGGTTGGGCTGTGTTTAGTATCTCTTGGGGTTCATAGATACAGAGTCTTTGAATTCCTCTTGTGTCTTTGTTTTTGTCTCCCTCTTACCTTTAGACTTTCCTAAGTACTCCTCCTCAGTCTGTATCATGCAGCTCTTCCCGCTACAGCAGAAACCCACTGTTGTGTACGGGAGCCCTGTTGGGGTGCTGGTCAGGTGAGAGGGAGGGGAAGTTTTCTGCACCCTTATGATTAAATCTCAGTCTTTCAATGGGTGGCTCTGCCTGGTCCATGACCTTCACAAGTGTTTCTCTAGCAGTATAGCTTTTTCTTTTTTAACCTACCTCAAGTGAATAGGAAGTCTAGAGGAGACTAGTGTGGGAGGGAATCTCTTCTCCCAGCTGGAATAAAGCTCCGGCCTTTCCCCCAGGACTTCCTTCCTATGGAGAGCCCGCAGGGTGTACTTCACAATGATTAGCCTTCCCCACTCTTGGACCACAGCAGGGTGAGTCTTGGACCTTCACTGGGAGATTCTGGTGGATTTCCTGGAAGTAAAGCTCACTAAAGTGTGGGGATCTCCCAAAACTAATTCATAAAAATTCTCTATGTACTCTCTGACGTCAGATTGCAAATGTTTTTCCATAGTTTGCTATTGTTTCTTAATTTCATTTATGGTGTGTTCTGGATATACAATATTTTTTACATTTTATATAGTCTAAAATTATTTTCTACTTTTTTTTCGTGCTTAGGAATGCCTGCATTTTTACGAATACCGGATAGTCACTACTGCTTTTTCTAATTGTCGAATAGCTCCATTTCTACGTTTAACTCTTAATGTCTGAAACTTATTTTGGTGTAACATGTGATTTAGAGATATAGTTTTTTTTTCAAATTGTTAACCAACTTCTTAAGAATTAGTATAGAGTATGCTTCCTTTTCCCCCTGATTTGAAATGGTGCCATTTAAATACACCAAATTCTTACTCATAAGCTTTGTTTCTATATTCTGTGTTTAGCTCTGTGCACCTCTCTAGTTCTTGCAGTTACCTACTGTTTTAGTTCACTATGGAATTCTTTATAACAGCTGCAATCCTTTTCCAGATCTAGTTTTGCTTTAATAGTCATCTCTATTTTTCCATATTAGCTTTAAAATAAATTTGATAATTTTTCAGCAAAAAAAGTTATTTTGAATGGAATTACATTCTTAAACTGGGCACATTGGCAACTTAAGAAATATTGAGTATTTTCATCCAGGAACATGAAACACTCATTGTAGTAGACACTTTTTAATGTCCATCAGAAAAGATTTTTTGGTCATCTTCATTGCTGATTCCACATAATTCTTCTTGGATTTATTACTAAGTGGTACATATTTTTTATTATTTTAAAATTCTAGCATATGCTAATTTTTATATGTTCCATAGTCATTTCAAAACTAAATGTATGATCTTTGGTTATAAAGTGGAAGATTAAATATGTACCTATTAAATAGATCCTTTGAGTTATATTTCTCAAACTCTCTGTATCTTACTTATCTTTTATCTCCATAATATGGCTCAAAAACAATTTCATAACAATTTCAGGCCTGATATTTACAGTCATCTGTGTCTCCTAGTTGCTCTGAGGCAGGCATTAAATCGGGATAGGTCTTAATCAGAGATCTGAACCCTGCCTCCGTATTAGAATCACTTGAGTAGCGTTTGAAAAATATGAATGTCTGATCGCTCGTCCTAGAATTATTTAAAAAGAACCTTTACAAGTGAGGCCCTGGGCTTCAGGATTTTTTTAAAGTTCCCCCAAGTGATTCTAATGGGAACAGAGTTGCAAACCACTGCCCTAAATAGTTGTTATAATCATGTAAAATTTACTAAATAAGTCTATAGCCAATTACATTAACAATCAGACAAAATGCTATCTGGACACTCAGGTAATTTACATATTAAATCACCAGCAAGGTACTTGTGTATCTGAAAGGAAAACACTGAGCTTAAGAAATCTGATTTTCAGTCCTGAGTCTCTACCAAGTCCTGGCTCTAACGTGGGTGTCTGGTGTGTTATACTCCCCTGTGCCTTATGTGTCTCACTTGTACTATAACTCACTTGATTATCACTAGGAAAAGCTTGAAGCATAACCATTTAAAATATTTTTATAAGAACAAGTCAAAAACAAATAAATTAGGGATTGTCTGCAGGTGGGATGCACAAATAGCTCAATGGTAAGAAATAACAGTCTCAAACTGAGATGCCTTCAGGGGCTAAAAAGTTAATGTCAGTTTGTGAAGCAGCTGGGTCTGGGAAAAATGAGGTTTGTAGCCAACTTGAGGCTTATGCAATATATAAAGACATTCAAATTAAATTATATAGACCAGATCTCTAAAGTGGGGTGAATACAAACCCATAGGTACATCAAAAAATCCACTGGGCTGCAATAAAATAAGTTTCATTAATGTTTAATGTGTGGATTGATAGTAATGCATATGTAAATGTATAAATTAAAATACCTATATTAGGAAAGGAATCTCAAAACTTTTTCATTGATATATGATTTTGAAAGAATGCTTAGGCATAACTGATATGCCCAGTCACCTATCCTTGAAAAGTAACTTCTCTGAATTCCTAACTGTAAAATGGGAATAATAAATAACAGAACCTTCCCGGTGAGATTTAAATGAGATGATGCATACAAATCTCAACGAATATTAGATATTATTACAATCAAAAGATCAAAATGAGCTCTCCCATGGTCTACTGAAACCATCTCTATCTGGCCTTTCTGTTTCAAGTCCCCCTGCTATATTGTAAACTCATTCATTTTTCTAGAACACAGCCTACATGTGTCACCACCCTGGTGAAAACACACACCTGTTTATGCACCCGCACAGAGCAGTGGTTGCTTCCCTGTTGTCTGCAGAGCAAACTCCGTAGCTAGTCCAGCAGTCAAGAGCATTCAAAACTGGCCACCCTGCCACCTCCCTGCACTGTTTTGTCACCACTCCTTGACACAGATCCAGTGGTTCACCAGCACTGGACTCTTTGTCCTTCTTAAGTGTGCCAAACATTTTTATACCTCCTTGCTTATCTCTTCTGGGAATTTCCTTCCTCTGCTTTTGTCCCCCTCTAACAAAGTCCCATTGCCTGTGCTTATTTAATGCCCCTAGAATGTGTCTGGGAGAAATAGGAGTAGAAAAACCAGAACTTCCTTGGGAAGGCTTAGAAGACATCAAAACTTGCCAATTGTTACCGGACAAATAATAAGTTGTTGTGAGACTTAAACTCCTCCAGCCTAAATCCATTCAGGTTGCTGTGATCACTTTCCACTGGGCTTGGCATTTACTGTGACAACAAAAGAAAGTTAGGCCTAGGATTAAGAGCAAGGTAGGTGATGGACAGAGAACAAGACAGAGAGGAGGAAACTTTATCTCTATTAAAATTAAAGTACTGTGGGTTAGGTGTTAAATAAAAAGGTGTTGAATAGGCGTGTGATAATCTACAAGTTGGGCAGTAATTCTTGGTCTTTTTTCATCTGTAAAATTGAGGAAGCTGCAATAGAAAATATACGTGTATGAGATCAACATTTTAACATTCTATCATTCTCTCTACAAACAGCGGAAAATTATGAAGTTTACATTTATGCTGTTTACCTTTAACCTAGTGTGTGTGTGTGTGTGTGTGTGTGTGTATGTGTGTGTGTGTGTGTGAGAGAGAGAGAGATCCTAGAATCAAAGGGAAGGTATGGTACATCTTGAACTTAGGAAAATATCTACACTGATCTAAATAAAATAAGTTCCATTTAAACATGCGATTAAAGATAAAGCACTAGTCCTCTCGCAGTGAAGGGAGAGCCACAATAAATAGGTATTCCAGATGATACGTTATCCGGACTTCCCTTCCCCCCTTCCCCGTTACCCAGGACTGAAGGTTGAATTCCATTTAGATTCCTCTACTGTAAGGATATACAGGTGTTTCTCTGTTTATGGAGCACTTGTGTAGCTCCTAAAAAGTTGTTTGAAAGTTACATTTCTATAAATTAAATGAGATGAAGTAAACCAGAAGCTCTCACTCTTCAAAGGAACATGTGACAAACTGCTTTTTGATTAAAGAAAAAAAGTTTTGGTAGGATATATACTCATCAATGTCTGAACACTGGGCTTTTGATAAGTTTAGAACATTTAGAAATGCATATATAAATACAAATTCCATGAACTTAAATTTTAATGTAAATACAGTAAATATAAATGCATATAAAACTGTTAGGAAAGGCAAAACTGTTCAAATGAAAATAGCCATCTAATACTGTTTGTGCCATATTGGGTAATACGGTAGCCACTGGCCACACACGGCTATTGAGTGCTGAGATATGGTTCATGCAATTGAGATATATTGTTAAGTGTAACATGTACTAAATTTCTGAAGATTTAATACCAAATAACTAAAACATTTTATTAGCAATTTTATATTGATTACATCTTGAAATGAAATTTTTGATATATCGGGTTCATAAAATGTCATTAAATTAATTTCACCTATTTCTCTCTGTTTTTAATGGAGCTACTGGCAAAGCTGAAGTGACATATATGGATCACATTGTATTTCTATGGACAATGCTAATAATCTCAAGGCCTTAAATATGGAGTTTTACCTAGAGTGATGCAGGCATGGAACCTCTATGCCTGTGTTTTTCACAGGTACAGGGAAATGGTAATTATGGATTCTGAGTGATTTATCTTCTTATTTTAGTACATTTGTTTTTCCTATTTGAAAGTGAACATCGAATTTGGAATGGATTCCCATGATATTTCCCCCAAATTTTTATATGTGCATATGATAGAAAAAATATTGTCAGAGAGGTTGAAAGCCTTTCTTCATTAAAAGATTTTCTAGATGCACTCAACATGAGGTTTACAGAGCTTGCTCAGAAAAAAAAAAAGTGCTTAAGGTAGCAGAATGTATGAAAACAAACAAACAAAATGGAAATACGGGAAGTGCAGAGGTGGCTGCAGTTATCAGGCAACACTTTGCTGCTTCAAAGTCAAAAATATACACTCTGTTTAATTCGAGACGGAACATCTAGAAATGGGAGACTTATCTGACTTCAGCAAGGACTATCTTTCAAAAAAAAAAAAACTTCCTTGAAAAGTTCTGATCTACTTACTTAAAAAAAGGTCAGGCTTGACTTAAACATACAAATTATTCACAGATATTTTGTATAACATGTTTGAAATGGGACAGATGTAATATGTGGGACCAAATATTTTTAATCTGTGAGAGACCTGGTTTTCACAAAGGTTTGGATCTGTAACTAATTAAAATTAGACTTGTCTACAGAGATTCAAGTTCACAATAAAACTGTCCCAATGGCGGAGACCTTTCACATTTTGGAAGACATAACTTTGTTTTTCTCTTTCCCTGTTGTTTCCTTTAATGACTGCCAATAAAACAGAAGGAAATGCATGTGAGCCCTAAAACACATCTGGAAATGATATTTCAAAATCCCCTCGTGGGCCCCTGAGTTTCAGCACCCTGGTGACCTACTTCCCTTATCTCTGGAAACTCTCTAGATGAAATGAGAAGACTATCGACAGTACTACAATACCCCTGGGACTTGGGAAAAATAAGCATGCAATCCTTCTTTAAAACTCAGCAGTAGTTATACCCACACTCAAAACAGCCCTATTCACAAAAGCCAAAAGGAAGAAGCAACTCAAGTGTTCACCACTGGGTGAATGGATAAACAAAATGTGGCATATACATAAAATGGAGTATTATTCAGCCTTAAAACGAAAAGAAGGAAATCTTGCTATTTGTAACAACATGGATGAACCTTGAAGACATTATGCTAAGTTAACTTGGCTAATCACAAAAAGACAAATACTGTATGATTACACTTATATAAGGTGCAAAGTCAAATTCATAGTGACAGAAAGTGGAAGGGGGGTTGCCAGGGGCTGCAAGAGGGGAAATTATTGTTTCAGAGGTATAGGGTTTCAGTTTTGCAAGATGCAAAGTTTGGGAGATTGGTTACACAAACAGTGTGAATATGTTTAACACCACTGAACTGTACACTTAGCAATGGTTAAGATGGTAAATTTTATATGTTTTTATAACAATTAACTTTTTAAAAAACTGCAATAATGCTCTCTTCCTTTAATTCAACTATTTGGCTGGTTGATTCAATAATATTTATGCTCTTCAGAAGACATCTTTGGCAGGGAAGTTCATGAAGCATTCAGTGCTGGAACTCAAAGGCCCCTATATCACACGTCCAGACAGCGAAACCCACTGATGTACATGCAGGTATGGGGAGTGAGGTCCAGGAGGAAAGACAGCTTTGACCTAAGACCATGAAGTTAAATTGGCAGTTTGGCCAGGGCAAAATTTAAGTCCCTTCAGAACACAGTGCTCTGTTTTCTTACACACTGCTGTGACCCAGCAAAGCTTCTAAATAGCATGCTATTATAAAACCTTAAAAAAAATGAATCACCAACTTAGGTGTTAATCATCACCAAGGTCTTGTTTCCATCAATTGATTGCTGGCCTCAAAGCTCTTCAGCCAATGCGAACAGAGTGAAATGTAGAAATGACGAGGTATCATTAGTACATGACTTCTCTGTGTCTAGACTTCAGCAAATCAGCCTTTATGGTTGTGGTCTTCTCACTAATGTGAATTGCTGCTGTATCTTTGTTCAGAGAACATCAAAACTGTGAGGTGGCCTATAGAAAGATATGACTAGGTTGTTTAGAAAGGCCCAATTTTTAAAGAGTTGTGATGAATCATAATTATTTGCACAAAATATCTACCTAAAGAAATTGACACAAAACACAAAGATGAGAGCTTTCCTTACTACTTAGCAACTTCCTATGATACCTTCATACTCTAAGTGTCCCATCCACCTGCACCTCATTGCTCACCTAGCCGTTAAGAAAGCCAGGCCATGTAGAAACACACATTTTTTGTAACCCCATTTCCCTGCTGAGAACAAAAACAATTCCCGAGGTTCACAACCAATACTGCCAACACCACCAGCAGTCTCTCTGATCCAGACAACTTGGGGCTTTGGCAAACTTGCTCATCATGGCTCTACTTTTAGTTTGGTCAGTCTCTTGAGCACGCTGTCTCAATAATAGCATTACTATTGTTGCTCACAATTCTTTAGAACCACAGCTTCCCACCTCCCCACGAAGGGAACGAGATATTTCAAATTGTTGAGGGAGCATAGCAATACTCAGTCAAAAGGAATCTGGACACTATGCAAACTACTAGCTCCAGCAAGTCGGCAGTCTCAACATTAGATCACATACATTTCTTTGATGATGCCCTAACTTTGGGTAGCTGGGTATTTAGTGGTTGCTGCAATATAAAGCAAGAACTGCACAAAATCGGCGGGAGTCAACAAATGAGGGTGGCAGTGGCCAATCCGGTTCCAAATTTGAGAAGCTGTGCAGTGCAGTACACCCACCCCATTAGTAACTGTGGTGTACTAGGACAAAATGCAAATAGTATTTTTGTCTTCCAACATATGTGGATTTTTTTCAGATGGTTTATCAAGTTGTGAGGACAGACATACATATTGAGTTGTTTGGACCTAAGGACTTAATACATAGCCCTCAAGTATTTCTTTTGGCCTAGCGACCTTGTGAAAAGATTGCTAAGCCACTAGAGTCGCCCTGAACTGAGAGTTGAGAAATTCCTGCTCTAGGAGGCATTAGAGTGGATATTGTGGTGTTTAAAGTGGTTTGAGTCCCCACAATGAATTGTCGTGAAAATGTGCTTGGTTTGTGCCAGATTATTGACGTCCCGACACACCCTGTCACAGTGATGACAAGAAGGAATCCTGTCCCCCCAAAATCGGACAACAGAAGGGGATGAAAAGCTATTCAGAAACACCACTGCTGAGCCATTGAATGTGGCTTCCCAGCTGAACCTTAAATAGATTTGTTGTTTAAACCAGCTATCAGTGACTCCATTTCTTGGAATCATATCCTAAGAACTTCTCATTCTATTTTAAAGTAAACAAAGCGCAGGAGCCCTCAACAAATTTCACTTTTGCCTTGACATTCCAAACCTGTCCAACTATATCAGCAAATGAACAACAGTGGGGCACCTGTAACAATGGTCTCTTTCACTGAGATACAGTTCCAGGAAGGTACCTGTAGGTAAAAATTTTTATCGCCTTGCACATTTTCCTGGAAATCTGGTTTCCAGGATTCCAGGTGGGGTTGTAATGCCACCGTGATGAAGCTCGCGAAAAGAAGTCATGTATGGCATTCATTTCAAAGAAAAGCCAAGTGATTTGGGGCTTTCTAAGATCATATTATTAAGCATGTTCTTGATTGTAAGACAGACTCAAATGCTTGAAAAGCTCCCTAATTGGATTTCAAAGTCCTCTGTTACAACCGCCATTCTGTACCAGTTGGTTGCAATCCATCTGTTGCTGGCAGTGATCATTCCTGACCATGTTCAGGTTTGGCCTCTGCCATCCAATTTTTCTCACTTATGTGTTCTGCTAGAAGCCACCTCAAATATATTTGGGGAAAAAAAGCAGAGCAATACATTCCAGTAAAAAAAAATTATGGTGACACTTATTTGGACTTCCTTGATGCAGCTTTGTCAACAAAATTGATTTCTCACCATTCAACATGCTTCTCCATGTTCAGCAATAGTAACTTATCCTGACAAATGAGGCAACTTTGGGAGACTTGTCTTAATTATCTTCATCCATAATTAGCTAATGACCAGCAGACGCACAAGAATGTGCCCTAGATGCTCCTTTGCCTGTATCTAGTCTTCATTCATTTTACCCTAAGAGATTTCCTTGTTAAAAGCCATGTGGCTGGAACAGATGGCCTGCATGTGTTATCTCCATCTTTATCAGCATCACGGACATTTCTGTTGGGGCGACTTGGCAGTAGGAGAATCTTCAGGGGTGTCTATCCCGTAGCCATCTGGCACTGATTTTTCAGCTACAACCCCTGAGATTTCATGAGTGTCTCAACATGAAGGAAGTAATAAGTCTCTGGTCACTGCAATTGCTAGTGCAGTTAGACCTGGTGACCGGACTTTCTATACCCGCTAGTGTAAGGCAAAGATAACCTGGGAAAAGGTTCCATCTTCTTAATAGTCCAAAGATTATACAATGGAACTGAGAGTTAGTTTTATTTTTAGAGGATAACATCAAAAGCTAAAGAACCCGAGTGCAATCTTAGCCCCTGAGCTCAGTAGAAGTGTAATCTGGAGAAAGCCACAAATATCCTTGGCCTCAGTTTCCTTGTTTATAAAGTGGGAATAATTTTAACACCTAAATCACAAACTTGTAAGTGATATTCAAATATGAATTATTATAATTACCTAAGGGAGAACTGGTATTTTGAATTCATCAGGGTTGGGTAATCTATTGGATTTTAGCATTTTTCTTGTCTTTAAGTTCCTGTTTGTATTTTATTGATTGTGAGTTACTTAGTATAACTCTGATAGCTCAGGAGAATTCTTGCAACAAAAAGTGTTTCTTCCAAGACAGTCTTGTTTCACCACTTTGTGAACACAAGAGGTAAGTACGTACTCATCTCCCTAGACAGGTACTTTTTTAGCACCTCAATAGTATCTAACATAAAACTAATGCTAAGGTTATTTTGAAAACCTCATCTTTTCAATAAAATGTTTGGTATTGACAGTATTATAACTTTATAATCTTTTCTTTTAACCCTTGAAATGCTGACTTTAGGAAAATCTCTTCTCAATTTAAATTCCAATTTTTAATTCTCCTTTTCTCCCAAAAGCTGAAGGATTTTTTCCCTAGCTTTGTTCTTTTCTCTAAAGATTTTATTTATTTATTTTTAGAGAGAGGGGAAGGGAGGGAGAAAGAGAGAGAGAGAAATATTAGTGTGTGGTTGCCTCTCACGTACCCTCTACTGGGGACCTGACCTGCAACCCAGACATGTGCCCTGATGGGGAATCAAACAAGCGACCCTTTGGATTGCAGGCCAGCACTCAATCCACTGAGCCACACCAGCCAGGGGATCCTAGCTTTTCTTTTTTTCTTAGTTGCTCTTAAGTTGGTTTCATGGGTAGAACACTCTGAAAGTCACTTTCTGGATGGAAATTAGTAAACAAACCGAGAGGGAGTCATTGTGTGGACTCAGAATTTTTTCCCCACTGTCTTTCTATCACACATAGCCCAGGGGCCGCACAGTTGCCTTAAACGATTTCAGAGAAATATGCAATTTTTCTTAATTGACTTAAGATTGACTCAGTGTGAGGCCAGCTTTGGATGCCACAACGGACTATTTCACTCCTATCAGGGTCTTGAGAAAAAGGGACTTTTCTCGCTTGTCAGTTCATCCACATCACTTGATTTACATTTTTTCCCTTTTTGCGGACTCAGTGTGGCAGTTAGTTGCAAAGTCATTGATAAGCACTGGTTTCCCACTGCTTAAAGAGAGAAAGGCACTTCTGTACTCTTAACATCAGCCTAGGCCTTCCTCAACTTTTTGTTATTGTTGCCGTTGTTTTCGTTACCTTTATTGTTGACACTATTACAGATGTCCCCATTCCCTCCCTGTGCCCCACCCCTCTGCCGGCCTCCACCCAGCCCCACCCACCCTTCCTTCTGGCCATCACCGCACTGCTG
The DNA here is from genome assembly GCF_022682495.2 of Desmodus rotundus. Lineage (NCBI taxonomy): Eukaryota > Metazoa > Chordata > Mammalia > Chiroptera > Phyllostomidae > Desmodus > Desmodus rotundus. Next base: position 39,786,694 of record NC_071387.1, on the reverse strand, counting down.
TCTGTGTCTAAGGGTTTTGCATGTGTGTTCTTTGGCTCATCCCTTCACCGTCTTTCACTCAGTCCCCCTCCCCCCTTCCCCTTTGTCAGCTGTCAGTCTGTTCCATGTGTCGTCCATGCCTTTGTTCCTATTTTGTTTGTCAGTTTATTTTGTTCATTAGATTTCACATATAAGTGAGATCATACTTTTGATGAATGGTCCTTCTTTTATGCCCATTCTATGGTAGTTTTGATTTTATTTTATTTTAAATTCCAATCACAAAGTATTCCCTGATAACACCTCTATTGACCAAATACTGAGTAATTATTTAAGGCAAGCCTTACATACAAACATGTCTAGATTTTTTCCCCAGAGGCCCGCCCAGCTTGAGATACTGTCCAGGTGGCCATCTTGTCCCGGTTTGCTCTGGACTGTCCTGGTTTTAGCATTGAGGGACTAGCCTCCCGAGAAACTCCTCAGTCCCAGGGAAACCAGAATAGTTGGTCATCCTAGCACTACTAAACAGTGTGATTAATTTGGCCTAAATTTAGATTCTCCTAACATCCTCTGAAATCATTTCCACACAAAGCTCTTTTTATAGTTTCCAACACTGTATGTGAACAAGTTCAACTTGTTTAATAGCAATCTGGGGTCAGAGGACTCTTTGCAAGTTTGCCCTCCATTTATGAAACACTCTCTTTTTCTAATTCGTAGAACCCTATTTTTTTGTCATTTAATTTTGTTTATTTATTGTTTTTCAGTTACAGTTGTCCTGCCTTTTTCCCCATTGCTCACCCCTACCCTGCTCCCCACCATTTCCACAGTCAATCTCCACATTGTCCGTGCCCATGGGTCCTCTATTTGTGTTCTTTTGCTTGCCCCTTCCCCTTCTTCCCCCAGGTATTCCCTCCCCTCTCCCCTCTGGTCATTGTCAGTTTGTTCTTTATTTCCAAGTCGCTGGTTCTGCTTTGCTCATTTGTTTGTTTTATTGATTAGGTTCCACTTATAGGTGAGATCATATGGTATTTGTCTTTCACTGTCTGACTTATTTCACTTAGCATAATGCTCTCCAGTTCCATCCATGCTGTCATGAATGGTAGGAGCTCCTTCTTTCTCTCTGCTGCATAGAATTCCTTTGTGTAAATGTACCATAGTTTTTTGATCCACTCATTTACTGATGGGCACTTAGGTTCCTTCCAACACTTGGTTCTTGTGCGACTATGAACATTGGGGTGCATAGGTTCTTTTGGATTGGTGTTTCAAGATTCTTAGGGTATAGTCCCACCAGTGGGGTTGCTGGATCGAAAGGCATTTCCATCTTTAGTTTTCTGAGGAAATTCCATACTGTTTTCCACAATAGCTGCACCAGCATGCATTCCCACCAACAGTGTACTAGGGTTACCTTTTCTTCACAACTTCACCAGCACTTGTTGTTTGTTGATTTATTAATGATGGCCAATCTGACTGGTGTGAAGTGGTACCTCATTGTGGTTTTAATTTGCATTGGCTAGTGATGCTGAGCATCCTTTCATATGTCTATGGGCCCTCTGTATGTCCTCCTTGGATAAGTGTCTGTTCAGGTCCTTTGTCCATTTTTTAATTGGATTGCTTATCTTTTTGGTATGGAGTCACGTGAGTTCTTTATACATTTTGGTGATCAAACCCTTGTCCAAGGTATTATTGGCAAAGGTCTTCCCATATAGCTTGTTCCCTTTCCATTTTGTTGCTGTTTTTTTTTTTTTAACTGTGCAGAAACTTTTTAGTTTGATGTAGTCCTATTTGTTTATTCCTTCCTTTATTTTCCTTGTCCTAGGAGATACATCAGCAAAAATATTGCTATGTGGAATATCTGAAATTTTCCTGCCTATGCTCTCCTCTAGGATTTTTTTGGTGTCATGACTTATACTTAAGTCTTTTATCCACCTTGAGTTTATTCTGGTGTGTGGTATAATTTGGTGGTCTAGTTTCATTTTTTTGCATGTACTTCCCAGCACCTGATTTTTAGGCCTTCTCTTGCTGTATCCATTTGTAAGTTTTAGAGGATTTTATAAAATGTGATCATTTGAACTCATTTTATGAGTTAATTGGTTGGATTGGACTTAAATAGTCTGTTATGTTAAAAAGAAAAATAATAAGTAATGCAACTTAAAATATTAACTGTAGGTTTATTTTATAGTAGAATTATGGGTGTGTTATTTTTTTCTTTTCTAAATCATACTATGCATGTATTACTTTTTTAAAAACAATTAAAATAACTTTAAAATGAGGTTTTAAGTAATTTCAATTAAGTGAAATTTATAATAGCAAAATCCATTCATAAGGCCTCACCATTTCTGATCAGGGCTCTCCATGGCAATATACTAGAAAATTATCTAGATCTTCTGTCCAGAAAGACATCATGCAAGGAAAGGAAGACAATTCGGGTCCAAGAAAGAAAGTGGGAAATATTTAGAATTGTGAAACAGGTCATGCATAGAACAAGCTGACAATGTCGGTTAGAGAATGAACAAAATTCAGAAATGGGACAGTCAGAGGCAAAATGGAATCTAGAGGGGGAGAGAAATGTTAGTAAAATAAGTCTTAAAATATTTTTTTATTAGACTAGGGAAACTTTCATTCATTTATGGACTCATTTGTTCACTTGAAAATATTTATTAAATATATTTTATGTACCAGCCGTTATATCAATGAATAAAAGGTATAAAAAAAATCATTACTCTTCCTTATGGAACTGATATTCCAATGTGATAATGACAATAGATAGCAAATATAATAAGTATATACAATTTTAAAAAGTGAATAGTGCTATGGGGAGAAAGTAGAGTAGGCTTAGGGGCACCAGGGGTGCGGAGTAGAGTGGGTAGAATATTTATCATATTAAATTGCAGGGCAGTGAAAGACCACTAGTAAAACTTCTTCAAAGACACCAAGTTTTAAGGAAACAGTGAATGAAAACAATGACTTTGTAAAACTTCATTGGGATTCAGAATGCTATTTGACATCTGACCTGTATACTTTATAAAATAAAAGGAGAATGGGTTAATGTTAACTAGACCTGGCCCAGACTGGGTCTTGGACTGAGTAAAATTGAGTTCTGCAAAAAATGGCAGAGAAGAGATGTATCAACACAATGAATGAATGAATGAATGAATGCAGAGATGAATGTAGTAACAAATACAAACCTTATGCATTATGAGAACTTAGTCATCTATCCACTGTTGCTTTTTATTAAGAAAACTAAGCCTCCCAGAGGAGAACCATTATATAAATTGTACTGTTTAGAAATTGCTGTGTTCATTATGAGAAGCTTAATTATGGTCATAATTTACAAAAAAAATCAAAGTCTTGTCAAAGAATTCATAATAATGGATACTTCTCATTAAAAATTAATGAATGAGTGGCTTATTCTGAAGGTATAAAGCCTGTGGAATACCATCGTTTTCCTTTCTTGTTTAAAAAAATTGATAGTTATGCAAATCAGATCCAGTTTGCTACAGTTTAGTTGGTTACTTAGTACCACAGATTATGGACTTGTTTATTACCCTCAAAGCCAATTATATTTGCCAGTAAAAGTTAGATTATGCTATAATAAACCAACTTTGAATCTCAGTGCTTTAATAAAACGGAGGTATCTCTCTCACGCGTGCAAAATACTATGCAAGTCTGAGTACCCCTGGAAGCAGCTCTTCTCTGTATAGTGACTCAGCAAGCTGTCTTGCTGCCACTTCAGACCCTTTCACTTTAGACCACGGCAGCCTTTAGGTTCGCCATGCAACAAAAAGAGACGTGTGGAACGTTGCGCATCTGCTCTTAAATGCTTCGGCCTGAAGTTACACACATCACTTCTGTGCACAGCCCAACGTCACATGGCTTCAGCTAACACACCTGGGGTATGCGGGGGAAGCACATGAAGATTCAGTGAATAATGATGTGCCTGTAACAGCAGTATCAAAACCAAAAGAAGAAATTAGCTAAAAGCATATTACCTGCTAGGTAAGGAGTGCTAGGATTCTTTTCATGTAACTGGGAAGAGAGAAAGAACAGACTATTCCAAAACACAGCCAAAACCAGCTCTGTATCTTGAAAGCAGTGAATCTATAAGTTAGCGATATAATTGCCGTTATATCCCTGTGGCCGGAACAGGATAATAATAATTACTCATGGTCCAAGAGGGAGCAAACCGTCTCTCACAGGAAAGGGGAAGAGTTACTTCCCTGAGTGTGGGGGTATAAACGGCCCAGGGAAGCCCTCAGATGGACATACTACTCTGTCAGAGTCTGAGGAATGCTCTCCGGCCCAGTTTAACAAGGAAGACGGTGCTTGGTCTGGAAAGGAAAAGCTCTCCATTCTAAAGTCTTGTTTGAGAACACACACAATTTAACTTCACTTTCTTCTTGATCCCTAGGCTAAAATAGCAAATAGATGAAGGACTGAGTTAATTAAATGCATATTTTAAAAGCATTTATCTGGTACTGATTGGCTGAGGCCACTTACAGTACATTGAAGAACAGTTAATACAAGTGCTGGCCATCTCCTAAAGGAGGTGACCTCAAGGTTATGTAATTGTAGCAGTAATTTATTTAGCTGAAAATGAATGTTCTCAATTAGGTTGGTAGGCATTATAATAACACAAGTGGGATTTATATTTGCTTAGGTCTTGGCTGTGAGGGTTTAGTTATTGGATTTGTTTGCCTATATTTAGTCCTCCGATTCATGATCCTTCCCAGTAAAGATCGGGAGGCTTGTTCATGTTGATTAATAGGGGCCCAGTCCACACGTTGCTGATACTGGCCTGATCTCACCAGAGGCCAGGGCAGGAGCAGACACACAGCCCAGCTGCCAGCAGACAACAAACCTTATCTGGGGGGTTCTGCTCATGGGAACTGTTTCTCCCCCAAGTACAGATCCGTCAGTATCTTCAGTGTGCACATACATTGGGGCACTTCGGGGTTTATTGCAGGATTTCTCTTGCTAGAACTGGTATTTTACACACACACGCCTCTTCCTCTAATCTGCTGGGCCTGTAAGGCAGAAAATCTATTATCCATGATACTCTACTCTCACATTTGAACTTCTGATTTTATTTGTTTAGACAGGGAAACCGGAGCATCTTTACCATTCTTCGGTCAGATGTGGTAAAGAAATTTTAAAAGTCAATATGCAAATGGCTGATTCTTTATCAACCATGCCCATCCAGACCTCTCTGACTTCGTCCCTCTTTGCATGCATGCCAAGTAAGCAACTAGTAGTTCTGTATGAACAAACACAGTAATTATTATCATTTTTATTTATTTACAAGCTGTTAAGAGATGAACGGTGGGTCAGTCATAGCGTCCTGCAGAGACTGGTCTGGAAGCACAGAACTCAGCCAGTAGATGTCCCTGTTAGACTCACAATGGTGAAGTATTCGTGCCCCCTTGGGAAGACACCAATTCTCTCAGGATATGTGTAACCTGGTTGCAAATGTGTATTTCTGTCCAAAGTCTTAAAAAATCTTAAAAAGGAAATCCGACATCAGATGTATTTGTGTCCTAGTTTAGACTGTCAACTTCACCCCATCGTGTGTGCTTGGAGCACCCAGTCAGGGGGAAGGGCGCACTTGTCCTCCAGACAGAGAGAGCTCCTCTCCCCTGCTCCAGCCCCCGGCATGAAACACAGACCACGTGCAACCTTCCTTCTCCAGGGGAACGGAAACTAGCATTCACCTCACTGTCTGCTCAGAGGCCATCTGCTTTTCTGTGCATGCCTTCACCAGGACAAACTAAGGGTCCTTGGGAATAATAGAGCCTGCCTTCCTTCCTTCCTTTTCCTTCCTTCCATCCTTCCTTCCTTCTTTCTTTCCTTCCTTCCTCCTTTCCTTCCTCCCTCCCTCCCTCCCTCCCTCCCTCCCTCCCTTCCTTCCTTCCTTCCTTCCTTCCTCTCTTTCCTATCTTATGCAACAGATTTGAGTAAGTGATCAAAACCGTGAAACTGCTGGAGATGAAAACTGTCACGAAAGCAAGAAGGAAGGTGTATAGATGTGTTCTCCAAAGCAAAGAGTGCTCACTATTGACTCACTTTTTATTTGATGTACTTCAGTGGCTTTGCAACCCAGAGAAGCACTTTCTCCCAAGTACCAATACATCAGTGAAGGATAAGAGCACTTTGTTTAAAGGTTGCATAACTGAGTCTCAATTACTATGATGCTTTTAGTCCCAGGAAACACTGTCCAGTGGAAAGAAAAGTGGGCTCAGCATTAGTAGACCCATGTTCTGCTTCTAATTTCTCTTGTATTCTCTGGGTGATGTCAAGTCACTTAACTTTTCTGATCCTGCTTAGTTCTCCGTGGCATGGGGATAGTGAAGAGTACAAAGGAAGACAAACTTTTCAGAAGAAGTTGAAAATTTTTCATTCTCAGGATTGTCCTGAGGCATAATTAAGATAATGTGTAGAATCCTCATGAATTATACTCAATAACCACTTATTTCTTTTTACCTCCTTCTTTTTTCATTGATCTGATCAACAGGAAAGTTAAGAATAATTTTAAAAATTGATGAGGGGATTAAGGCACTAAAATGAAGCTTGGGGATTGTTAAAGCAATCAGAGGTTTTTTATTCACTATGCTCCATACACCCTCTGTATTTCTGAATGTGGAACATGTGTTCAGCATCAGAAGAACAATGCAGATGAGGTGTCAGATTGCTCATGGACTCTTTGATTTGAAAGGTATGGATTAAGCTGTTTTCTTAGCTGTCAAACCATGATAGAAGTTCATTTACACCAACAAATATAAAATACCAACAGCAAAGTAAGGATAACTTCTCTATCATCCAAGCCTTTGTCTCTTGTTCATTTGCACATTCACTGAGAAACTCTTTTATGGCTGGGCCTCTGCTCGTGGGGAGATGACTCAGATCATGGCTCTTCCTGCTAGGGGACCGCTCTATAGCCTGGGAAGGACATCTCCAAGTGAATATCTCCAACTCTACTGATCAATTGGATGCTAGATATAATTTAAGAATTGAGAGAACCCAAATAAGGAGATTTTGCATGCTCAAAATAGTAATAAAAGTGTGGGTCAGAAAAGATCCCAAAGAAGAACTTTTCTAACAGGTGGACTCAATTGATAATCGACCACAGAGGTCCCTAACTTTCAACCCAGCATCTCCTTCCTCTCAAAGGGCAAACCAGGCTTCTCAGTCCATCCAATAAATCTCTGCAGATGGGAGGATAAAGCTCTGAAGTGTGAAGACAGCACACTTCTGACCCTGTCTGTTCACTGCCTGTGTCCTCTCTCTCCTTCTCAGGTCCCCACATTGCAGAGTGACATCTGAGGAGGTGCTGTGAGATAAAATGACTTGCCTACCTAGGACCATACATTGACAGATAACTCAGAAATATTATATCTGTTTTAAAACCATGCAAAAATTCAATGCAGAGTTCTTATGTAGGTGACTTCAAAGCACTTTGAAAAATTCCTCTTTCAGCACTACAGAAGGGCCCAGGTCACATTTGCTTGCTCACAATTCTGCTAATCAGCCTATAGATGAGATACGTGACTCATTATTTTAGGCTTTTGGCTCTAGAACAATAGACGGAAATGGGCTCATATTGTATAGAAACATATCTTTCTCTTCAGCCAAGATGGGCATGCCATATACAATTTACACCTCCCGTAATTACAACAGCACCAAACATTTGAATCCATTTCATGTTAAAAATGTTTCCCAGTATACAATTTGTAATGCTTACAAGCCAGGCCAAACGGAAACACAGCCCAAGGAATGGAACTACAACCACAGCCTCTCAGGAATAACTTTCTTCAAAAAGAGAAGTATCTAGAAATGAGAAACATTGAGACAGATCGAGCTCTGACACACTTATACTTTAAGTCTGTAATTGCTCTGATCACTGGTGTTTGTGAAGTAAGTAAAGACTTTCCCCAGAAGGCAATGGAGGCTGGCCTTGTCCTGCAGCTGTTTTCTAAGGGCCTGCAGTAAATTTTAATAACTTTATTGGCATGACAGGGCAGATGTGTTTGGGGAAAGTCAATATAACTGAATCCCTGCTAAGGGACTGGTTTCATAGCATCTCTTGTTTTGCTATCCTCCCCATCCACGTCTGACTGCTGAGCCCAAGGTTAACACTTTCCCCCCCAGCTCCTTTCCCTCTCCTCTAATTTTTTACCATAAGTGGTGTTTGGGAAAGGTAAGGGATTTTTTTAAATATGCTACTTCTAAATGTCTCCAGTCCTTGGATTTTGGCCAAGTATATTGTGGTCAGTGAGCCTGAAATGGATAAATCTGCAGAGTTTGTGAATTGGCCTTTTAGAAAAACAATCTAGGATATTTGCGAAATGTTCCTGTTCTGGAACAGCAAGTATAAACATTTCTACATTTATGACCATTGCCCATTTGAGGAACTTTAACAGTCATGCCAGGAATGGAACTTGTGATGATGCAGAAAAAAACAACTGTCCAGAAATATATACCATTCACGTAGAGGGTGTCCGTAAGTGTATAGAAACATATGTGAATATCTGTAATGCCATCAGGGACATCTCTGATTTGCAAGAAAAATAAAATTATATGGAATACTATTAACATATCTTTGCTAACGTCAGCAAATACAATAATATTAATGCAGGCATGCCTCGGAGATACTCTGGGTTCGGGCCCAGTCACCATCATCAAGCAAGCTGTAGTCATTCTGCGGGTGCAGGGCCTTGCCTTGCATTTGTGAGAAATGCAACGCGGGCGACGTGTAATAAAGTGAAGCACAGCAAAACAAGGTGTGCTGGAATCACATTAACGTAGATAGTATCTTTTTTCACCTATGTTTTCACACTTTATGGACACCCTGTACAATATGATCCCAAATTTATATATAATATGTATATATTTAAGACACCAGAAAAAGCATATACATCAAAAATTTAATAGTGTGGTTTTTTTTTCTGTGAGGTAAGGTTATATACCATTCTCATTCTCTTTTCTGTTCCTCTGATATTTCCAATATTTCTAACACTCGTGTATGTTCCTCTTGTGTTGAGAAAAAATAGAAATAAAAGACGACATGATAGACCATGTGTCCAGATGTCTGCTGTGCGATATAAGGACTGGTAGGTAAGTCCTGCCACAGACACGCTCAGCTCCTCGCAGTGGCTGGGGGGCTCACGCTCTGAAGATAAGTGACGTGTTTCAAGAATCTAGGGAGGGAAGAAGTAAAGGAGAAAGAAAAGTAACAAGAAGAACCAGAGGGTGAAGGTGTCTGTCTCCTAATATGCTCTGTAATAATCTCTGGCAGGCATTTTCTCCCACGGGTTCCTAAGGAAAGGGCAGAATGTGACAGAGTGCTTCTCTCATCTTTGATTCCTTGTTTTGACCATATCACCAAAGCATGCTGAAAACACAGCTAAAACTCCATAATGTTTGTGAACTACCAAATTATGCAAAATATGCTCTTGAGAGGTTAACAGAAAGGGTAGCGTATATATACACCTGTGCTGGGCTTTTAAGTATGAACATAGTTTTAATTCATGTGGTAACAGAAAAAAATAATCTGTTTGATTTTTGAGGATTAACATAAGAGAATCTCCTAGTGCTAGCCTACGGCCAATTCCAGGAGAGCTTCTGTGTAACCCATGAGTGTGTCTATAGAATTATTACTACAATGTACGACAATGGTTAATTCCAAGTTCCCTGTGATAATATACATTGAATTATGCAATCTAATAACTTCGGAAAGAGTTTATTATGAAACTGAATGTGCCCAGTGGACTTCAGTTACCTCAGACCCCTTACAAACTGTTTTCTCTGACACAATTTATATAGCCCCCTGAAACTTCTCGTATGTTTAACCTACACATATGAAACTCACAAGGTAAAAGCCCGAGGTAGCAACTGCTTTCCCCATACAGAAGAACACATGTTCCCATAAACCTTGAAGATAGAACATAATTTTGCTTTTCTCTCATGGAATATTTCTGATGTGTAAGTGTGCGATATGACCCAAGCACATTTGAGGCACATTTGAAAGCGATTCAAGGACAAAAATGAAAACATGCAGGGATTCAAATGATTCTGCGTTTTTGTGAAGGGTTGGCCATTCCATCATCAGCTGCTGACTTTATGTCTGGGAGGCATGTGTTTCTCTTGCTTTTGGGAAAGTGATGCGGAGGCTATCGTAAGGAAAGAGTTTTCATTCTGTAGACATTGGCACCAGCTGATAAAGATCTACCCTCACGAGAAAAAATTACAGCCCATAGAAAACAGCACACCGTCTTCACTGATTCACGTGGGAACGAGAAGAACTCCACGGAGTGCTTTGTTTGGAATGTCGCTGTCAGCAGCGACAGCAGCACATTTTTAATAAAAACTCTCCCACCTTGATCAATCTGTGCTCTACAATTTAGAGCTGAGAGTAATTCTCCAAGACACATGATGGTTCAGTATTAACACTTGAAATCATCTTCTAACTGTTTGCTTTCATATTTGGCATAACTATTGTACCACCTTAGAAACTGCTTCTATTGACCTTTAGATTAAAAATATGTTGGATTATCATGATTGACACTTTTAAAATGAATCATTCTTGCCAAACACAGCATAACAACTTTTTAACATTCTCTTCTCTTTGCAGCTGCCTCTACTTTCATTATATGAAATATGGCTGTATTCTACAACACCTCTCGTTGCCGAACATGCTTTTTTTTCTCTTTTCATAGTTCAAGAAGATTTACATTTGGAGCTGAATGTTTCGGTGATTGCTCTGTTGGGTTTCATTATACCAGTGTAGTTAATCAAAGCAAGTCTGGCCTTGCTACCACGATTCATTGTATGGTTTTTGAACTTAATCATTTACACAGAATGAATATACACATTATCACCAGGGCTGGATTTCGTTAACAGTCTGCGCTACGTGGCGTTGTAAATGCCTTTGTCAACTGCTTATTCCTGAGCACAGCGCAGTCGTTAGGGTTTTTGTTACAGCTGTTTCATTGATGGGCTTTCCATTAGAAGAAGGCAAATAGGGTGCCCCTAGGCGGAGCTACAGAGAGCAGAGGAAATGCTGGTTGACTTGACTTATCTGCAACTTAGGCTAATGGGAAATCCTTTCGTTTGTACCTAGTGTTTCTTTTCCTGTGTGTGGTCTTCACAGTCATAATTAACAAGTCACCTTTCTTCACTCTCCTTCTTAATCCCATCATAAATTATTGGCTGCTGCCATCCGGGTGGGGTTTGGCAGACCTCGGATTTGAGGTACAGCCCGGGGGAATTACAGGACTGTTGTTTCTAAACTGAAGAAGCTGATTGTGTAAGTATTAGCATATGTGAGAAGTAGGTCTAACAAGAGTCTGTTTCTGTGTCTAACAAGTCAAGTCCAGCGATGCTCCCACTGACAGCCTGTTGTTCCTCGACAGAAAAAGAAGGTTCACCTTTAACCAGGAAAGGGGAGTGTGGGAGCCGGCTCAAGGCCCGTAGTAGTTGACCATCAATTTTTCAGGAATGTTATACAGTGGTTGTTAAGTATAGACATTATTAAAAATCAGAGTATATAAACTTTTAATTTAATTATTATTTTAAAAAATAAATATTCATAACTCATCACTTCCTAAATCTTTTACTACATTTCATTACAAAACTAAATATTTTACTGGCATCCGTTTGGCCGTAGGATTCCACTGCAAGCGTTTTCTGGCTTCATTGTACTATTATCTATGCTCTGGAGATCATTTGTGTCCAGTATGTCTGTATGTGGAAAACGCCATAAACAGTAGCACCCTCTTCCCTGGGTTTTCCTTTCCGAGGTTTCATTTTTGGATTGCGTGCCATTCCGAGTACAGTGATGAAATCCCGTGCACTCAGCCCTATCCCGCCCAGGAAGTGAATCATCCCTTTGTCCCAAGCACCCACGCTGTATCCACTCCCCACCCTTCAGTCACTCAGTAGCTATTTTGTTTATCAGATCAGTTACCAGAGACGGAGAGAGAGAGACCACACTCATATAATTTTTATTACAGCATACTGTTGTAATTGTTCTGTTTCATTATTGTTGTTGTTCATCTTTTACTGTGCCTAAATTGTAAATTAAACTTCATCATAGGTATGTATGCATAGGTAAAAATAGTATATGTAGGGTTCGGTACCATTCAGGGTTTCGGGCGTCCACTGGGGGGACTACCACAATGACATTCTGCTGCACATCTCTCCCCAACTCTGCATTCAGTGACATCATGGCCCGATATCAGCCATGGTGAGAGTATTTACACCACAGGAATTACAAATACTACAATCCAAAACTTGATTTTTCTTGGTCCCCTCCTTGTATATGAAGGCAGTACCATCAGAAAACTAAGTCTTAGAAAAGTTCAGTATGTGATTTGTCTATGGAATTCCACTGTAGGTATTTTCTGACTTCAAAATCCGTTCCTCTGAGTGTTCTATACCTCTCTTTCAGTGGGTCTTTATCTGCTCCCGTACCTGTATACTCATTAAAACTACTAGTGTCAGGTTGGTGAATGTGTTGTGTTTCTTTAGTATAGTACAAGTTAAGTACGTTTAAGTTAAGTCACATTTTTTCCCCCGGAGAGCCAACTGTTACGCATTTAGCAACACATCACTACCCAGAATTGGAAGTTCAATTTAAACAAGTCTCTCCCCAGAAATAATCAAACTCAGTTGCAACAGTCCTATCATTTGACTTTAACACGTCCATTGTCTATCTCTTACACCATCTCCCAACCCCAGAGAACACTGAGAAGTAATTCCTAGAAATAACTACTTATTTTCTGTTGATAAAAAGTCCCAATTACTAGACTTTATAAATTGTCAAACTTCTTATTGCCCTCATTTAGCCATTCTTCAGAACTCACCATCACTACTGCCAATCTTATTTTCCATTATTAGCCAGAATGTTCCCATCTGATTTCCATGTGCGAGCATCATAGAGGCAACGACACTAAAAATGAGTAAGGGAGATGGTTACACACACACAGAGAAGCACCAGCCCAAGTTCCACACTTCATGGCTCTGAAAGAATCAGGTATTGGACTACCTGAGCCTGTCCTCTCTCTGTGGCATTTTGATTTCCTTTCCATGGAGAATGCAGCCTCTCAGTGGGAAGCACGGGGTAACTTTTCCACCAAATACTACCTTGCTGGTAGAGAGTGAAGGAATCGACCAGAGCAGTAGTAGAGAGACAGACTACCAGTCTAATGAAATTATAAGAAATGTGCACTTCTGTTGCACATTTCCTTAGCATTATTCATGAGAACGCTCGTGAAAGAAGCACTAAGTCACTGTGTGTGTGTTCAAACATCTTACCAGCTTTGCCTGCGATGTAAATTTTGTGTCACAGTAGAGATGGAATGTGCACACGCTGTATGGGCAGAACTTCTCCCAGAGGATATGTTGTCCCATCCACACACGCAAAGCTCTTCAGATGGCAATCCAAAAGCCTGACCTCCAGGCACATTTCAGTCTTTCTGCTCATTATTGGTACCACGTGCAGCAAGAATTACCTCCAGCTTTACCCTTGACCCTGAAAGGCATGGCTTTCTCACAACTTTATCTACTATGGCATAAAGATTACTTCTTCAAAATTATTACTCATAGCAAATACTTTCCTCATGTTTACTGTCAACCACATCTTTGCCTGTTTGGTAACTTCTGCCTCAGTCTTGACTCAGAGGCTCATGTATAGCTCATAATGGAAATAGCTTGGTGTGTTGCAATAAAGTACAGATTACACTCTTACTTTCCAAAAAGCTTTGTGATCAAATGGAAGAGAAAAAAAACAATAGTAAAACTCTTTATTTACACAACATCTACACAAAAGTGATATCAAGGAAAGAAAAGAACTCATTTAGTTAAAATAAAAACTAAAAATTAAAGAACTATAGATTGCTTATCAGAAAATTGTTGTCAATTGTTCAGATCCTTTTTATTCTCTCTTTAAAAATGCACTACAGCACTTGTTTTTCCCATATATTATATAGTTTCTTCCTCAGTTGGACTAAGGATAAGTCATTTTTCAAAGAGTAGTTGCTCAAAAACACCAGTCCACTGGCTGACTTCAAAAGCTGCGGGATTTTCTACAAAGTGACGTATTAAGTGCTCCCACCTAAAAGTTAGCCCTGGTAACACTGAAATGCAAGGTTAGACCTCACATAATGACAATCTCCAATATGTCACAATGTTTCAATCCAGTACATCAGAATAGGTGTTGGGGTTCTGAAGATTTGACCTCCCAAGCTGTGCTATTCTACACTACGTTATTAAGGAAAGCTTCTAGCTAACTTACCTTGGAATTGAACTGGAATAAAAATGTACAGTGAATACATGCAGTAAAACTTGAGAAGGAATAAATGAACTATGTGCTTTGGTGTAATTCAACTTGGTCAGAGGAGCAATTTCTATTCCAGAGTTTGACTTTACACTTCAAGTACGGTCTGTGACATTGGCCAAGTCCCTTTAACTCTCCCACTGTCGTACCTGTTGTGAAGAGGGGAAAATAACACTGTCTTAGTCTGTCTGGGCTACCATAACAAAATACCATCTGTGGCTTATACAATACCAGAGTGGCTTATAAACAACAGAGATTTATTTCTCATGGCTCTGGAAGCTGGAAGTCCAAGACTAGGTGCTGCCAAAGACCTGTTTCCTGGTTCATAGTTGGAAGAGCAGGGGGTTTCTAGTGTCTCTTTGCCCAGAGCACTAATCCCATTCCTGAGGGATCCACCCTTATAATCTAATCACTTCCCGAAAGACCCTACCTCCCAACACCATCACATTGGGGATTAGGTTTCAACACATGAATTATTTGGGCGGGGGCGGGGGGGGGGGCGGGGGTGGAGGTTGTAAGAAGGATACAAACATTCAGTCTACAGCAAATGCTTCATTGGAAAGTTTGTTTCCCTAGAATTCCAGAAGATGAGAATTCTGCCCTTGATAGCTGTAAGTGCTCAGTGGGCTTGGTCTAGGAGATACTATTGCATTTCTAGCACAATAGCGGGGGGGGGGGGGGGGGGGGGATGAAGAAGTCAGGCTGAAGGAGAGAGGCACAGCTGCAGCGAGAAGCTTTCTCAGCACAGAGCAGGATTCTGGCCTCTTGAGACTCTGACATACTCAGATTCACTGAATGCAGGGAGGAGGAGAGCTACATATATTTATATATTGATCTGCATGCTGGGGCTTCAAATGTGATTCATTATGTACTATTTCCTTTACCCTAATCCATCTGCTAAGGGTTTCTTCTGCTGTGCAGAAGGAATTTGAAAGAGAAATGCAACTTTAACTGAGAAGAGAGTAACAGCATGACATAGTTAGAACCACCTGCACTAGGAAAGATTCAAGATGGTATTTGTCAAATATTGGAAGATGTGTGTCTGCTAGCTGAGGGATAACGGGACGTTTTCAGAGACTGTTTTAAAGTTCTATGGCCAAGAAAAAAAAAAGCTGCATTTGCTTCTCATAACAGTGGTTATCATTTCTCTTGTGAAATGTTTATCTGCTGGTGATCTCACTATGGCTTCCTTTGGATTATCTTCTTGTTTTATTTTCTCTCGCTAAAAAAAGCAAACATCTTGCTTCCTGTCTCATTCTATTATAAGTACTAAGCATGTGCAAAATTAAAACAAAGGGTGCACATTTCCAAGGAACTAGCAAAGTACAGGCAAGTGTATTCTAATGGGAATGCCATGGCGTGGGCTTTTGGTAACACATGCTTGTGGATGCTGTAAGAAGTGAAGAGAGATGGATAAAGGGAAAGGGGATGGGTAGAGAGAGAAAAGAGAATAAAATAAACACTTAAGGACGCAGTGTCTTATGTGGAAGTGACTATCAGCTCAACTTAGAGCTGGTCAACTATGTTCTATGTACACATCACACTAAATTTCATTGGTTGAAATCAGCTGATCTTCAGTCAGGGATAAGCAAAATTATAAATCATACCTATATGGGCATTTACGTTTTAGTCTACTGATTTGTTTATTGTCCACACATACTGGAAGATGTTAACTTCCCAAAATCGTGTTTTTTGAGCGTGATCAAAGTATTTCTTGTAGCTGCATATTTTCCTTTATTCCTGAGTCTAAAAGAAAGTTTTTATCACAAAAGTAATATATCTATGTTGCTAAAAATTTGGAAAGGAGTGAAATGAGAACCAGAAGGCATCTAAAACATAACCCTCTGACCACTTTAAGAATGTTAGTATGGCCTTTGGCCTTTTTTGTTCTTTTCTGTTTACTTCACATTTTTATATTATATTGTAATCATTCACATATATATCAAAAATACCATATATTTATATATACCTTATATATATACAAATTTTCTATCCTATCTTTTCTCTGTAAAATTGTTTTCATCATTCTCAGATTATATTTTGCTTTCAAAATAAAATTTAATGACTGTATATTATTTCTTAGTGAATTATAATTCATTTAACCTAGCATTAAGTCCATAGAAAATTAAAATATGTTATTTCAATAACCAGGGTCCAAAAATAAATAGATTGAAATACACCTAGTTGTAAAATTTAAAGATGTTCCTTTATAACATCGCCCCTATACTGTTATGCACTGTGACACTCCAGGAGAGGAGCTTAGTGTGCTCATTTCTCAAACTTAATTAAACATGGAGCCATTTCACCATGGAGCATTCTACAACATTGGTGTTCCCCAGAGTACACTTTGGAAAACAATGGTTTAACCATTTCCTTATTGTTGGATAGCCAGGTTGTAAGAAATTTTTCACTATAATAAATAATTAAGAATTTAACATCACATATAAACAGATTTTTCTACATTTAGAATTATTTTCTGAAACTAAATTTCCAGAAGTTAAAACAAGTGGAGACATTTGTGTGTTTTTAACATCTTTGATATACATAGCCAAATTTGCTCTCCAATTGCTTCGCCAGTGCATTAAATATCCTTTTGGCAAATATAACATCATTCCGTAGAGTCGTTTATGATCCTATAGACAATCACTGCTTCTCTTTGCTTGGAGTATGACTGAGAAACCAACCAACGTACAATCCGTAATATATTTCTACAGTGCCTCAGGTGCACATACAATTAGTCTCCTGATGTATGTGCCCTGGGAGACGTCTCGATGTTATGAGCTGCAAAGTGAGCTACCTACTTCTGACTATCACACACTCAGACTACAAGGTGAAATTATTTTCTGCTGTTCATAAAGAGGCTGAAGATGTTGGTGATGCATTGTTGAGGTACTTAGAAGGTTTCTGATACATGGTGTATGTGGGTAAATATTTACTGAGTGAAAGAATGATTAAATGTGTATACATACGAATAAAATATTTCCTTACAACTAGCTGGCTTGAGATAGCTCCTACTTCACTCATTACCCCCTCACCTTGGGCCTCACCACTGAGCACTTAGCCAGTGCTCTAAACCATGAAAGACCCAGGGTGCCATAGAACTTAAATATGCCTCACTGGAAGTGGTTGAGGTACTCCGAAATGCTTATTGAAAGGATGATATAAACAGCAGGCTTTGGGAGCACTTGAGTAAATTTTAAACCCCTGAGTTTATTTCTACATATACAAAATAAGATTAATAACTCCCTTTCCTGGTTATCTGGAAGCTCAAATAGATACAAAAGCACTTTGAAAAGGTAATACCTCATAGAAAATACGTGGTACAATTATTATTTTTACCAACTCCCTAGTACCCATTCCAAATAGTGAGGAAGTCTGGAAAACAGAGCATTAGGAGTTTATGGATTAAAGAGAAAAGGTAACGGGAGCCCTAGGCAGTCACCTTCCTTCGGGTGGCTCCTAAAGACAGCACCAGTGTTTTCCCTAGAGGAACAAAAGTCTTCATTCTTGCTGGGCTTTCCATATTCTTCAGGAGTTGCCAGGAGGAACAAACCTCAGAATGATTCGCTGACTTAAAAAAATATGTTGTTGATAACTGGAATTATATGGTATCACTTTTATCCTAGACTTTTTCCTGATACTAGTTTTATTGGATTTTAATCAGAGGTGATGTTGTGAAATGCTTTGAAACTTGATTAAAAGGCAACGTGAATAAAGGTGAAGGCAAAATAACAGCAGTGTTGCTGATCTAAATAATAAATTAACAAAAATACAGTGGTTAATTACATGTAATTAGAGTAGGCACTTGATATTTATGAGAGATACTGACAGATATGTGGAATCCCCAACTTGTGAATTCAGAAATACTAGTACAGATATTCCTGTTGAGAGTCATACATTTCTTGGACACATCTTCATACGAAATTAAACATTGTTGCAAATTTGACATTTAGAGCTCACCCAGTAATTTTGGCAGTGGCTGGCACACTTTTCTGAGCAGTTTCATGAATCTAATTTCCTGGTTTCCATATAGAATTTATCATGGTCTTGTTTATTTTGTTTACTTAAGTCACTGCCAAATAAATATTTTCCTAAAACTCTTAAGTGTTGTTCAACAACCCATTATTTCTTCCCTTTTCCTTCCTTCCTTCCTTCCTTCCTTCCTTCCTTCCTTCTTGGGTGCTCCTAAAACATCTTACAATGCACAAAACAACCCCTTACAACAGTGACTTTCGACTGGTGTGCAAAGAATTTTTAAAACATTCAATACCTCTCCTGGCTGGGTAGCTCAGTGGGTTAGAGCTTCATCCGGACACACCAAGGTTGCGGGTCCAATCTCTGGTCAGGGCACATACAAGAATCAACCAATGAATGCATAAATAAGTGGAACAACAAATCAATGTTTCTTCATCTCTCTAAAACCAATCAATTAAAAAAAAAAGATTTAAAAAAAAAAGACATGCAATACCTAACTATTTAGTCAGGGGCACTGGTTTCTTTTCTCTTAGATTGTCAAATTAAAAAAAAAAAATGACAACAGCCAACACAACAGTAGCCATCCTATGTGAGTGAATCAAAATTATACCTATTTTTGTCAGATCAGCAAAAAATATGTTTTAATAATTAGTTTCTGTGTGCCATGAATTAGAAAAGGTTGAAAATCGCTGCCTTATAACAACGAATTATCTGGCCCAACATGTCAATTGTGTTCAGTCTGAGTAACCCTGCTCTCCAGTGAGTTCGATTAGTGTTAAATTTAGGAGTGGTTGAGGATTCTTAAATCAGTCCCCTGCCCTTTCTCTTTCCTTTTCTGGTTTCCCTGCTTACAGAGAACACACATTTCCAGTATCAGATTGCACCGTTCCATAGGGTGAGTTTAGTGGGGCAGGTTCTGCCACCCACAGGGCAGAGCTGCAGTTTGGGAGTATTCATCAATTCAGGGGCACGTCAGCAAGCCCATATATCTGCATTCCCTAAACTTTATCAATTTAAAAGAAGGGAAATTTAATCTCCTCCTTATTGAATCCTGAATCTCTCTCAGTTTATTCTAAACTTGGGTAGGAAAGGTTACTATATGGGGGGCTCCCTCAAGCTCCAACATTATATATAACGAAGACAGCGTGAGATATGGATGTCCAATGGCCGGATGGGTTCACTGAGTAGCGCCCCTCCCCACACCAGCTCTACTTATAAATAGTTGACACGGTGATGGTTTCAGCAATGGAGGCTAAAGTCCTGACAATTGGAGAGATCAAGGTCCTATAGAGGTAGGAAAATTAAAGATCTCATTTATTTAAAGATGGAAGGATGACCAGGAATGGAAACAAAATATGTAGACATGGTACCCATTTGGGATAGGCCCATAAAATACATCTTCTCCCAACTTGGATGCTGGAGTGGACATGTGTTATTTTTGTCTGTCCAGAAAACAGCTTTTCAAAACAGAACCTACATTTTCCTTGGGGAAGCACATTACTTGTGTGCTTGGTCCATGTGGGCCAATGTCGTATCTGGCTCTAGGGGTAGGCAGGAAACACAGACCTGGCTGATGACAGGCTTGATTTCCCTGAACCTCCGTAAATGGATCAGCAATAGGCACATGCCCAGTCAGAGACAAACCAATGCCAGGATTTTGCTGAAACAAACAGAAGAGAGACACTCTTTATTTCTGCTGGACTTGGGGCTATGGGCACGTTAGCCTGAGCTTCTATAAACAGGATGCATAAAACAGAAACCAATGTACAGAGTAAAATAAGCTGAGAGATGGAAAGAAAGAATTCAAGATGTAATGGAATCATTTGATCACTGAGAAGCAGTCGTGCCTCAATCTTGGATTCCTCAGTTACATGAGCCAATAAATTCTACCACATCATGCTCTGAGAAAAACAAAAAACAAAAACTTTGCAATAGAGAGAGCCTTAAATAATAGAGACATCAACTTTGGACTCACCATCTCAATCTGCCATAACTATGCGTAAAACAGTTCCTCTTATTTCTGGATACTTCCATGTCCATTGCTTTACCAAATTATATATTTTTGATTTCTCTCTTGATTTCATTTGTCTAACTGCTTTGGACACATTTAAAAATATTTCCTGCTGGTCACTGGATAGTCTGATAGCCATGAATAAATAGATGCTCTGAACCAGATTGTAGGTGAAATACCCTTGGAGAAGTGATCTTGGTAGTTACCTGGCCAAACCCTGGGAAAACCCACCCTAACCAATGTTATTCTACAATGATAACTAAAATAACAACAGAACTAATACTAATGGCACTTACCATTGATTAACACCTTATTGCTTTTCACATACTATGTAAAGTGCTCTCTGTATTATCTCATTTAATGCTCCCACCAACCCTGTAATGTATTTTATTTTTCCACTTTACACAGGGGTAATCAGAGACCGAGAGAGGTTCAACAACCTGCCAGAGGTTACCAAGCTAGGAGCAAGTGGCAGTATTGAGAATCAGATCAGACTCCAGTCCCTGTGGCCCAAACTACCAGTTCTCTCTTATTTCTCAAGAGTATTTGCTAAGGGGTACCCTTAACAAGGTTTCAAAGCAGTCAAGGATGGGAATCCATGATAGTCCCTCTGACTCATCTTTCCCAGGAATTTCACTCACAAATTGATTCCCACAAAGCACAATTTTAAAATAAAAGATTTACAGGTAAAAAACATAGTAGGAAATGTGAAGACTCATATCAGTCTGTAACCTTGGTCAACTACTTGACTTTTTCAGCCTCAGTTCCTCTGCTGTAAGTAGAAGGGACCAGTGTCACTCACCATGCCAGTGGTGACCACTGGCTGAGGGCCTACTGTGTGGTAGGCATTATACTGACCTTTTACACCCACTGGCTCTACCAGGGGTGTCCAACCTGCAGCCTGCTGGCCGCATGCGGCCCAGGATGGCTATGAATGCAGCCCAACACAAAATCATAAATTTACTTAAAACATCATGAGATTTTTCTTTGTGATTACATGTCACAATGTATTTAATGTGTGACCCAAGACAGCTCTTCTTCTTCCAGTGTGTCCTAGAGACGCCGAAAGCTTGCATACCCCTGCAAGCAACCGCTCATGACTTTTTAGGTCTAAACCTTCCATGATTATAGGCTCCCTATGAACTGAAATACTTTTAAAAGGGGTAAGTAGAATACAAAAATGCAACTGCTCAAAGAGGTTGGACTGAAATTCCAAACCATACTGTGCCCTCAAAGTTAATTTTGACTTGTGCACGTCACAGGGCAGCATTGTTTGTACTTGGCCAGCAAGCACACTGCAGCCATTACCCTGTCCCAGGGCAGCACCGATGGATTCGGTGTGCCTAAGAAATAACATGCTTAGAGCTGAGCTCTTGGTGGCCTGCATGACCGTTTGGCTGAGTCCCCTTGCCCTGCCTACACCCAAATGGACCCGTCCGACGCCAGGGAGTCTTGTTAATGCGCAGGAGTTTGCTGCGAGGGCCATGAAAGGCCTCCATGACTCAAAGGAAATTAGGTTCTTTGGCAGCAAACTGCCCTTTGGGGAAAAGGAAGAGAAATTCCAGAGGAGGAAAGGAAAAAAGAAAGAATATATTTCCACTGCTCTTCTCAAGTGTAATTTAAAAGAAACGAGCGGAGTGAAGTGACAACTGCTCATTTCGGATGTTTGCCGGCCTCGCGTCATCTTCAAACTGGTTTCCTCGGTATGTATTTATTTTTCTTTAAATATCCCGGGACGAGCACATCATTATCTGCCGCGGACATCTTTAGTAAACAGGGAGCTTAGGCGTGTTTGCATTGTTCTGGCTTGTTGCCGTTGTTGACCTGATTGGATCACGCACTGCTTTGATCACTTAAAAATGAAAGCAGTTTCTACCGCGAAATGATTTGAAAACTAAACAAACCAAAAGGACATGTTCTATTTATTCTTTATTACTTACACATTGAAAAGAACACACAGACCTCCCTCTCTCACTGCCCCAAATATGAATGTGTTTAGAACGTCCTTTTGAACCACCTTCTCTTTGAACATTCTGGGCAAAATCCTCGGAGGGTGCTTCTGAAAAAGGCTCGACGAGCTGGCAATTTCAGTTTGGAAAAGCACAGTTTTGGGGGTTTTTTCCCCCACCAGACCCTCTCACCGCAGCCCTGTTGTATGGGCACAGGAGTTTTTGTCTTGACCCAGTTCTCACCGGACAAATAAACTTCGACTCAATAGCTAAATTCTCTGAGCGTCACTTTCCTCCTGTAAAAGTGGGTAGAAGCTCAAAGCCTTAGGATAGAATTTTCAAAGTGTACGGTAGGTATCTTTCAAGCAAAGATGGATATTATTTCTATTTGGGGTGTTGTTATTTTCCATGTATAAATGAGGAAATCAGATCCCAAAGAAATTAAATGACTTAACGAATGATGGAATTTAGAAATCCTATTCTTTTGCCTTAACATTCGCTTCTTCCTACGGGTTCATATAATGGAAACAATCCAAGTAAAAACTCTGTGCTTGCTCTACCTGCTCTTTAAGATGAACCCACCCTTCGCCACCCTCTCTCAGGTTGTCAGCCCAAAGCCCCTACTAGTATAAAGACATTCTAAAGCTGCCATTTTCTCCATGCTCTTTTTTTTTTTTTAATTAAAATCCCTCTTAATGAAAAGATACTGTTAGGAAAATGAATTGAGAGACAGTGATTTTAAAACCACTATTTGCATAATGATGTATGTGTTACTGGAGTTGCTTTTTCTTGTCTTTTTGATCAGGGCAACCTTGTCTTTCCAATGCTACAGTCACGAGGTTATGAAAAGGGGCCAAATACCCTAACAGCCTTGCACCTTTGATTTTCTGCCATAGGCTCAAAGTTAATGAGTAAAAGGGTCAAGGGAATTTATTTCTGTGCTTTAGGAAATCTACAAACAATATTAAAAGAGAAGTGGGTGGCAGATTAAGAAACTTTTAATAACCTTCCAGACACTCGTTACTCAGCTTCGGCTCTCATATACAGGTGATTGAAATATGCAATTTCAAAATACACTGTGGGGTTAGCAGAGAGCCAGTGGCTGACAAAAAGGTCGTCTGGGCAAGAAAAAGGAGGTTTCAGAACCAAGGAGTTCAGTGAAAGAATCAGGTCTTTTATTTTGCAGTATTTTTCACTAGAACACCACATAAGAGGGAATGTTGGAAGTGTGGAGGGTCTTGCATGCACCCCAGTTTGAAAGACCACTGATTGATTAACATGAGGCATGTGCACTTTGGATCAAAGAGAACACTATATTCCCTCTCTCCTCTCCTTTTTCGCTTTTTCTTAAGATGCTATTTTTCTAGGCAAGTAGGTTAACTTCCTAACTACTTTATTAGTTCCAGTCTAAGAAATGGAAATTTCAACATATTTTCCTATTCATCTTTGAACAAACATTTATCTTCCCAATGCTATTTCTCAGAGCCAACTGTGAATTTATATACAGCTTGAGATTATCAGCTGGATTCTAACGTCTAGGCTTAGCTCTCTTTAGACCTGGAAACTTGTGCCAGCCACATAACGGTTTAACATAGAACATGTTCATATTTTGTCCATATTTGAAAGATGAAAATCTGAGGCTCGGGAAAATTAAGTTACACAGCCACTGAGTGAAATTTTGAACCTAAGAGTTAGATCAATCTAGCTCCCGAACCCTTCACACCGAATTACATTCTGGCATCAGTTTATTCCATAAAAGAGTAGTAACAACCTCTGCTTTACCTTCTCAAAGAAGTTCTTGTAAAAATCAGTGAACTAAGATTTGGAAAGTGGTTTATAAATTCAAGATAATAATGAGCAAGTGTGGAATTTTTAGAGAGAATAGAGAAAGGATAATTCCAACTGAGGAAACCACAAAGTCATGTGCATGGGAAGAGGGAGTGACACAGGACGTAAAACACACTCAGGATCACACTGACTTGAGTGGGGATCGTGGGGCAGAGCAGTGATCTGCAAATTTTCTTGTAAAGGGCCAGAGAGTAAATATTTTAGGCTCTGTGGCCCATCTGTTCTCCTCAAATACTCAACTCTGCATGAAAGCAGCCATGGGCCATATGTAAATGAATGAGAGTGGCTTAATTCACATAAAACTTGACTGATGGACACTGAGATTTGAATTTCATATAATTTTCACATTTCACTAAAATATGGTACTTGCCTTTATTTTTATTTCAATTATTTAAAAATTAAAAAGAAATTTAAAGTCACACATCATCGAAAAACAGGCAGTGGGCCCACAGGGCATAGTTTGGAGATTTCCTCCAGAGCAATGAAAACTGATGAAGTGGCTGACTTGTTTGGATAATATTTCATTAACAACACAATGTCAATAAAGTTCATTACCAAGAGAATTACAGACTCTATTCGTTTGGAGTGCTCTGGGCTACATGGAACCCAAAAAGCTGACTAACATCAGCTTGGACTATAAGGAATTTTATAGGATGGTCAACAAGATATCTGAATGTGGATATTCCACAGTCCATTCAGAAGTTTAACAATGTCATCGGTGAGCCAGATTCATTCCATCCTTTTGCTCCTCCATTCCCAGCATGTTGGCTTTCTGTGTTTTTGTTTGATGCTTCATAGTGCTAAGATTGCTGCTGTGGCTCCAAGCATCCTGTCCTCCTAATAGCATCCCCAGCATAAAGGGAGGGGAAAGCTCTTCACCAATAAACTCTCCCCCATATCAGTAATCTTTCGTCAGGGAGCAGACGCTCTCTCAGACGCTCCTCAGCACACTACCCATTAGCTAAAATTGGGCCACATGGCCACTTCTTTGCACTGCAAAGGAAAATGCAGTTGTCGTTATTGGCTCACATCATTTGTTTTAGTCACATTGGGCTACAACAACAGAATACCACAGACTAGGTGGCATAAATAGCAAAAATTTATTTCACACAGTGGGGAGGCTAAGAAGTCCAAGATCAAGGTACCAGCAGATCCAGTGTCTGGGGAGAACCCTCTTCCTGGTTTGCAGATGTTCGTGGTCTTCTGCGTCCTCAGATGATAGAGAGTAGAGAGCAATCCTCTCCGTTGTGTTTCTCCTCATAAGGGCCCTAGTCCGATTTGTGAGGGCTCCCTTCTCACGACTTCCCAAAGGACGACCCCCAAATACCATTGCACTGGAATTGAAGTTTCAACATAATAGGTCTGAGTGGGACACAGACGTTCAGTCCATAGTAATCATTTAGCATATCCGTCCAAACAAAATTAGGGTTCTGTTAACAAAGAGGAAGTGGAGTGATGACTGTTGGATGTGGCACTGACAGGAGCTGTCCATTCAAGGAAGAGGCAGCATCTAATGGGAAATCGAGCTAAAAGCCAAGTTGGGGTAGAAAGAAATTTCTGCAAAATCCTTTATTTTACCACATACCATGTAATATGGAAAGTATCAATAAACACTCCTATTTTCTAATTTGACCGTAACATTGCTGAAGGCCAGGACCATATCTTATTCACTATGGTGCTTTCCACGTCTGGCACATGTCTGAAGTCACGTAGGCTTTGGGAATACTTGATTGACGAATATAAATATTATACCTTGCAGACAGAGTTAAAGAGAACTTCCAGTAAAAAAAAAAAAAAAAAGAAAGAAAATGAGAATCTGAATCGGAGAGAAAGAAGAAGAAATAGAAATAAGAAAGAGGCATGTTCATGAATTGAAGCTTGTATGACCTTAAGTGTTTATTATCCCTGTGGGAAAGAGTGAAGCCATGCCAGCGGCAATGCCTGCTTTTCTCCCACAGCGCCCAGTCCTGTTGTACCCTCCCGGAGTGGAGAAAACTAGACCCAATGTTTTTGCATCACAGGGAGTCAGCCAAAGTATGTTATCAGTGCCCCACTGTGAAAGGACCAAGGAAAATCTGAATAAATTTAAAAGAAATTTCAGTAAAAATGAGGAGACAGACTCATAGTGAGTACTTCACCAGTAACAATTGGAGGCTAGATTCCAACTGCAGAAAATTAGGTTTTTCATCTTCTGTTCCCTAGTTTTATGAGAGATGTATTATAATGTGTTATAGTCTCTTCTAACTTGTAAATTGGTGGCTGTGTTCTCCAAGCAGATGGTAATATCCCAGTAAGCCAGGTAAGCAAAGCTTTGTCTCTAGCAAAATTAAGAGAACAATAAATACCTTTTTTTCTAATTTTTGAGATCATGCATTGTGTGAGTTAAATGTTGTCATCAAATAAAATGTACAACAAAGTTAATTTATTACACCATCAATGGTATGCATATTTGTCATGCTGCCAGTAAAAAGACTAAGACAGTAAGCAGTTCATATACATGGCCATTGTTATTACTAATCATATGTAGCAAAGCCAAGGTTTCACAATGTATCTTTTCTTTATTAGTTTACCCTTATTTATAACCATGTCAGTGTTTATCGCCTTTGCTGACATTTTGTATAGTTTTATCCCCATCACACGTAACAACACAAGTACACACACAGCCAAATTCATACCAAGAATCACACGTGCTCATTTGCAGACAATTTCTGAGGTCTGCTTCCTTCATAGCTAGAGGTTTCTACGGGCTTTGCCCTCTTAGTCTCAGGGTTGAAGCCCCTTGTTCTACCCACTCCTCATATGCTTGGTCACTTTTTCCCCTCTTCCCACTCCTTCCCATTTCCTATGACCTCAAACAGAGATTACAAAGGAGTTTGGTCTTGGGTGCCAACTCCAACTGGATTGGACTGGTTGGTCAAGGAATTGTGTTTGGAAAAATTGTGCGCAGTGTTTACTCTGGGCCCTGGACATAAAGATAGCCAGGTATCTGTCTTCCCTCATTTCAGTGGTTCTGAGAAGGTATTGTCTGATGTTCCCCATTCCCAAGGACCTGCTCTCAGAGTCACAGCCGCTGAGGAATTGAAGACAGCACGAACCAAGGACAGGAGGCGGCAGCAGTCCAGGCCAGCAAAAACATCCTGTCAGCCTGCCTAAGAAAGACAGAGGATGGCCAAAGAAGGAGCTGAAAATAAGCATGGGGATAGACTTGAGAAACAAACAGAAAGGAGGAAAGAATGAGGGAACCATTCAAGCCCAAGGAACTGCTTTCAGGCACAACATCTCATGCCTGTGAAATCCATTCTCTATGCCCATGACCTTTATGGGAACAGCTCTTAACTAAACTAGGTCTAAGGGAAAAATATCCAGTGGCTGCATGGGTCTCTCAATGTGAGAACAGTTCTACACATACACACATATGCACACACTCACGAGTAAGTGCACACACAGTGGCTTAATCTTTCTTTGGAACTCGAGTTGCTCCTGCATGGATCTTCTCACTTCTTATAAACATCATCCTTCTCTTGGATTCTCCTGTTACCGTGTAGGAATTGGTTGTGTAGCCCTGGAGCTGAAAGCTTGGCTGTTTTCTTATCAGCATGCTGCACTGACCTAGAGGCTTATTTTCATTTGAGGTGTGTTTGTTGCCAGGCGAGCAGAGTGGGCAGCATATTACAGAGGCCTTAGGCCATGGTAATTGAGGGCTGGTGCGGCCACAGTGGCACAAAGCTTAGAGGGAATATTGCTCCTCACTAGGTGGAGAGAGGCAAGAAATTTCCTTGTGGAAATAAGCAGACAATGTCCGCAACTCCAAGCAGAAAGTGTCTGGGGAATCTATTTGCAAGGTTGCTTAATGTTAAAGTCCTACTGCTGAAATTAATCCTCTATGTTGCTAATATTGACTGGGCTGCCCACACCTAGCAATTTACCTGAGGCCATTTTAAAGGCTGTTCTCCCTCCCTCTCTCATTCATTGATCTCCAGGATTTTCAAAACAAAAGCTAAAATCTTATTCTATAATTCAGTTCACATTGAGGGAGTATCAGTCATATGCTAGGCATTGGGTGCATTGGGAAATGAATTGTGCTTGCCTCAAGGAGTGTACAGTCTGGAAAATTAGAGAAACAAACTAATAAATTAGAAAGAAAAGTAACTTCCTGACAAACTGGCATTCAGGTGCTTCTCTCTCTCTCCATCAGAAATGCCCTTTTTGGGTATGTCTGAAAATTGTCCACAGAAGAACCTCAGTGATCAGGAGACCTAATACGTATCACTGACCCTTTGGAGACAATGCCCCCAGTGGTCCATCACAGCCGCACAATTTTTTGGAAGTGTGAGTGGTTTTCAACCCACTGACTTTGTGACTTCGACCCGCACTCCCAGAGGACATTTAGCAATGTCTGGAAACATTTTTGGTAGTTACAGCTGTGAAGAGCATGCATCTGGTGGGTAGAGGCCAGCAACATACTAAACACTGTGCCATGTACAGGACAGCTCCCCGCAACAAGGAATTATCCACCCACCCAAAAAGTCAAAAGTGTTGACGTTGAGAAGCCCTGCTTTATATTAAAAGTTATGCAAATTTGTATTCTACTCAATGTAGAGAATAATACTATTTTATATTTTCTTTTCTTTCTTTTCTTTTTTTTTTTTTTGAGTAAATTTGCCATTGCAGAAAAATGGGATCATGTTTCACAGATGCCCTGGCCTGGGCTCTGGCCCGGGGCAGTCAATACACCATACTTTGAAGAGTATGGTCCTGTCCCTGGCTCCCCACTGATTCCACGGTAGTCCCCACCTCTTCTGGAAGATGGCACAGAAGCTAGTAACTAAGTGTTGCCAGATTAGGCAAGTAAAAAATACAGGATGCCCTGATTAAATCTGAACTTCAAAAAAATAATAATTTATAGTGTATCTCATGCAATATTCTAGACAATTCAAATTTAGATTTTAGTTTAAATTTAGGATTTGAATTTTTAAACAAGCAAATAATTTTTTAAATATAAATGTGCCCAATGTGATATTTGGAATATAAATAAATAAATAAATAGATATATAAAGTATACTAAAAATTATTCTTTTTAAAATCTGAAATCCTATCCCAACTGGGTGCCCTACATTTTATGTGGCAGCCCTACCTCCCCAGCTTCAAGTGTTTTCTGCCTCCTCTCAACTCTCCGATGTCATGGGTTGTATTCCTCCTTAAGTTCTGTCTTTAATACCTGCATTTGAGTAATTCTCCTTTAGCAAGCATGTTTTAAACCCCCAAGTAGAATCTAAGTTTCATGAGGCCAGGATCAGCCCTCATTGTTTTTGTTCTTTTTGCCTAGAAAAGTGCCCCGAACATTGCAAGCACTTAAATATTTTGCAGTTGATGCATTGTGTCATTTTAATGCTTTATGGGAAAACTAGAAAGAAACTTTATCAGGTATCATTATATGATAGGTGCTTATAAGTCCCAGATGTTAGCAGTGGGTATAGACTATTTTGATTAGGATAAACTGATACCAAAAAAAAAAAAAAATCATCCCTAATATAAGACAGAAATCTGCTTCTTTCTTGTGTAAAAACAGACTGTGCATCAGCAGGGCAGAGTCTCCATGGTCAGAGACCCAGGCCTCTTCCAGCTTCTCCCTCTACCACCCTCAGGGTGTGACCATCCTCATGTTGCAAATGGCTGCTGGAGATCCAGCCCTCATATCCACATTCCAAGAACCAGAGGGCAGAGGGCACTCACCCTCTGCCTTTAAAGATGATTTTCTCCCCTTTCATCTCACTGACAGGAGAACTCAGCCAAATGGCCACACACAGCTGCAAGGGAAACCGACACTGTGATCTACATTCAGAGAGAAGTATGCCCAGATAGATGTGAGGTTAATTTGAAAGCAAGCGGAATATAAATGTTTTATGGGCAAAGAGCAGTCTTTGATACAGCTCTTTTACAACCTCAGTCATTAACACAATAACCACTTTTGAATTATACCCCTTATTCTGAAAGTAACTGAAAAACAGACTTTGGAATCATTTCCAAACCCCATTGAAACAGTTCAAACCTTTGTTGTTTTTAAATGCCACCTCCTTTACCTAACTGTCTTAGCTTCTTCCTCTCATTTACCTGCCCTTTATAAACTCCCCACGCACCTTATATACCTTCCTTGGGTCTGTGTGAGTTTTATCTTGCATCCTAGTTATTTGTGTGTTCACGTTTCCCCCACCAGATTGCAGCCACCTTGAGGACAGAGTCAGTTTTGAAATCATGTCTTGCACCCACGGGGATTCAGTATTTGTTCCATGGGAGAATGACTGTCTCATACCTGTGGGAAGGAAATAGCCTGGCCCAGACACATTGGCACACAAGGGAGGCACCCTTATCTTTTAACAGCTGCAGAGATAATGTATTGTGGAGATTATTTCATTTTGTTAAGAGGATTTGAGGAAAGGGGGGAGGAATGAGTGTGTTTGGGGACTTCAGGGAGCTTTTTAATATAACTGATGAGAGAGTCTTAAGATTTGGGATAAAATGCTTCCCCAACCTGCTCACGAAAGCAGCACGCTTGCAAAACTCGCCATTACTGAATTACATGGTGTAGAAAGGCTGTTAGTGAAGGCTAATGCCTACACAGATGGTATAATGAAGAAATGGGAGGTTTAGGCTTGGGAAACCACAGCTCCAACAGAAGGAGCTGAAAAGATATAGATAAGATTAGTGACATATGTAAAGGCCCAGATACTGTGTGACAAAGTCTACCCAGCTGAATAGGCTGAAGCCAGAAGTAATAGGAAGGCCATGTTCTCCCTAATCCTCCAAGATAAGCTGTTCCATCAAGAATTATCAGCCAACAATCTTCAGGGTATCAGGCTGAAAATGAAGTTTCAGACTGCTTTGATTCCTCATCCATAAATGAGAAAGTGCCTGAAGGATCTTTATTTATTCTCGCTCCCACCGAAACACTCTTCAAAAGTGCCAATATACTAGCAACAGATGCATAAAGCCTCCCTTCCTTTGATTGACAGAACATGATATAAAGCAACCCTCACTTGACATTTCAGTTTCATAAGTCTCGTAGCAGGGGGAGGGAAATAAAATCTTGAAAAAAGAAAACCCTCAAATGTAAAGATTCCAAAAAGGCGATTTAACACAGAATTGTTGACTAATTCATTTCATGTTTTATAGGCAAATCCTGCATTCAATTGGCACTGGTACAGGTCACTTAGAAGCTGGTGCATTTTACTACAACCCAAGGCCACTATTTATTGTCCAAATTTTTTACAAATGCATAGTGTCACGTACAGAGGGGCCAGATAAGAATGTGGATGAATCTATCAAGACTCCCTCATTCCTTTACTGTGTCTTCTGCGACAGTCAACAATATGATGTTTACAAAGAAAGACTATGCTGTTTAACGTAAATATAGATATACCCTAATTAGCACAGGAAAGGCATTGCTGGAAATGGGGATGCAAAGTGAATCAGTACCTTCTGTGTCATTACCCCTGTGAGGCTGGGGCCCCTACCTGGTATTTCTTTAATCATTAACAATGCCTAAAATAGTCCTTGTTCAGAAGCAGACACTGAATAAATATTTGTTGAATGAATGAATGGATTATCCATTCACTTCAGCTTCCCCTGAAGTCATCACATGCCTTTGAACATTGTTTCTTCTGGGTACTAGCCACATCACTGTAGCCTGTCTCCCCGTCTGCAGGGATGTTTATCTGTCTGAGGGCTTCCGCCAATGCTGGGTGCAGGCTGATCTTTACCCTCTCTTTCTCCACCTGCAAGTTTATCCCTAGAAGGCACCTCGAGCCATTGTCAACCCTGTATTTTAAAAACCTGCTTACTTGCACTGTTGCCCACCTCTGGCATGTTTACAAATACACTTATTATTAGGTCTTCTGTGTCAACGTTGTTCAGCTGAACGGGAAGCAACAGCAGAATTATCAACAGATACTCTCAACAAACTGTCTGACAAACACCATTCACACTGATCCAAGTATCTCACAGTCTGCTACCAACCTTGGCAGAGCTTGGCATTCCAACACTCTTTTCTGCACTGGCTACCCTGTCATAAGAAAATTAGGTATTAATTACATTACTCAGTATATGCATATTTAATAAAAAGTATGTCTGAGACAATGAGTGGTATGGCAAATCAGTAGTGTAGGAGGGAGTCCTAAATACAGGCCCACATTCTAGTTAGAAAACAATAGTTTTGTTTTACTTTTATCGTAGTAGAGCATACATACCATGAAGTACACAAATCTGAAATAAACATCTTAATGAACTTTACAAAAGAAACATAACCCCCACGTCATCCAGATACAGAGTATTACCAGCAAACCAAAAGCCTCCTTCATAACCGCTTCTAGTCATGACTTACCCCATTTCCACTGCACAGCAAAGGAGCTGTGGAATCGATTACCAAAGGTCAGTGTGCTTATTTTTTACTGTTTGTAAATGTGTGAGATGGTGTGCTTTCCTCTGTGTCTCTCTTCTGTCGTGTGATCTTTTATCAATGAGATTCAGCCACGTTGTTGCAGACAGCTGTCGTCCACCCTCTCGTTGCTGTGTAGTATTCCATTGGATTAGTGTATCACAATTTGTTGATCCTTCCATCTTTAATGGACATTTGGATTTATTCCCAATTTGGGCTTGCTATGAACATTCTTGCACATGTTTTGGTGCAAGTATGTAGCATTTCTGTTAGGTATTCGGGAGTATTTTGGTTTGGGTTTAGTTTAGTCTCTCTTTGGCTCTGCAGTGGTATCTCTGTGGCTCTACGCGCATTTCCCCGATACCTAATGGTGTCGAACATCTTTCCACAGGTTTGTTGATCTTTAGATACCTTTTTTATAAAATACTTGTTCAAATTATTGCTCATTTATATTATGTTGTCTATTTTTTCCTATTGACATACAAAATATGAGTTTTTATAATTATACTATATAATTATAGCAAATATCTTCCTCCACTCTCTCACCAGTCTCTTCACTCTCTGAATGACGGCATCTGATGAAATTTAATGCGGTTCACTTAATAAAGCTTTTCTCCTATGGATAGTGTTCTTGTATTCTATGTAAGAGAATTGCCTAACTGCAAGTTTAAATGAAAACAATATAAAACACCTCTCCTATGTCATGTAAGAAGTTTAGTTTTAGGGATATAAGACTGATTTAGGGCTTTTTAAAAAAAGGATATTGTATGGCAGTGGCACACTTGTAAATCCCTGTTTATGTGGATGTGTCTCTGGACTCTATTCTTTCCATTTGTCCACCTTTGCAATAGTACTATTTTAATTAACGTAGTCTTAATAAATGGTAAATTATATAAAACCTCTTTCTTCTTCTTCTTTAGATTACCTTTGCTGATTTTGGCAGTTTGCACTTCCATATAAATTTTGGAATTGGGTTGTTAATTTTCACCAAAAAAGTATCTGGAATTTGAACTGGATTTCATTGAATCTTACATAATTTTAGACTGGATTCATATTTTAACAATAACAAGTCTTCTAATCCTCAAAAATGGTATGCCCTTTTATATACTTAGGCATTTTAAATTGTCTCAGTAATTTTTTTTAGTTATCTGTGCAGAAATTTTGTTCATTGTTTGTTATATCTATCCCTAGATACTAAATTTTTATACTATTGTGGATGTATGTTATTTTAATATCTAATAATTTATTTCTAATAAATATATAATAATTTATTATTGACTTTTTAGATTTTCTATGTACATAATTACACAATCTGCAAAGAAGATGATTTCCTCCCTCTCTTTTCAATTTGTCTACCTTTTTCTTTCTTGCTAAGACCTCCAGTTAAATGTTGAACAAAAGTGATGAAAACTGACATCTTTATAGTTTTTCCAAACTCAAGGTAAAAACTTTCAGTATTTCAACTAAAGTTGGTTATTTTATATATATTTTATGATACTCATTATCAGACTTTAAAAGTTCTTTCCTTTCCTACTTTACTGAGTTTATATTATGAATAAACGTTGGATTTATCAAATGTCATTAATACATCTACTGAGATGATCATAGGCTTTTTCTCCTTTATTCTATAAATGAAAAGAATTTCATTGATTCATTTTTCAAGTGTTAAACCAACATTATTGCTGGAAAACTCTAACTTGTCAAATTATTCTTTTTGTATGTTTCTGGAGTTAATTTTTGCCTCTATGTTAATAAGAAATATGTATTTGCAAAATAATCAGCCCCTACTTCTGAATTAGTAGCATCAAGTAACTTCCCACGGATGTTTTGTTAAGCAGAATGGCTTCTTTTAATTATAAAGTTGGCATTCTGTATTGTGCCTCTTATACAATGCTAAGGTTTGGGTATCTGTGAGCAAATACAGCTAAGAGTTTTAAGTCCTCCTTGGCTATGGATCTGCATAGCAGGAGGGTGATTAGAGGCTCTGTACTTTTGAACACGTTTTTTAAGACAAACTAACCCAGCTTAAAAAGATGAGCAAAGGACTTGACAGACATTTCTGCAAAGATGATACACAAATATTCAACAAACCATGAAAGAGTACTCAACATCACTAGTCACCGGGGAAACATAAACCAAACCCACAATAAGCGATCACATCACACCCATCAGGATAGCTATTGTCAAAAGCACAGAACCCCACAAGTGTAGGTAAGGATATGGACAAACTGGAACTTTCTCTTGTAGATGGGTATGATATATCCATGTAATGGTGTACCTTTAGGATAAAGTCCTAACTCCCTGTGGCCTACACACCTTTCTAGCCTCGTATGTCATTTTTCTTCCCAGTTCCCTGCTGCACTCCTCCTGCAGTCTAAACGATCGCCCTGCTGACGTCCCTGCAGTTCCGTCATACGCCAGTCTTTCGCTCGTCTTGGAGACTGTGACTTGCTCTCTCCTGATAGCACCTACGTTCTCTACTTAAGATTTAGCTGAAGTTTCCTTTCCTGCTGTGCTTTACTATAGAGAGATAAGACTGGGGAAAGGTACTACTTGTTACTCATCTTTTTATCCTGTGAACTTGACCAGCACATGAAAGTTTCTCTAGAAACACGATTTGTTTGAATAAATAAAAATGTATTTACTACAATTTGCCCATGTCCACTGCTCATCTGTTCGGCCCATATAAAAGCTAAGGGCCGAAAGAAAAGTGAGAAAAGCAAAAATGCTACTAATTTATTCCTTATTTAAGCTAGCAACTGGTTATTGAATTACTAAATACCGACTCTGTTCTAGGCATGACGCTAGACATGAGGGACACAACAGCGGATAAGACAGGAAAACCAAAGGAGTATATAGTCTAGTGAGAGTGACAGCCAAATAAAACATGAAGGGGGGAAAATGAGGTGAATTTTAAAATTAAAATTGGAATAATTTCCATAAAGAAAAAAAAACAGGGTATTAATCTCCGGATATTGAGCATGGGTAGGGCTTACTTCAGAGAGAATTATCAGGGAAAGACTCTCTGAAGTGGAGATAATGAAGCAAACTTCTGAAGAAGGAGAGCCAGTGAAGACTCTCACCCTTAAACAGTCCTGAACCAGGGAACCTAACCTGATCATACCTTTACTCACTTTTGTTAATCTCAGAAGTTCTCTAAGTGCTGTCTGGGAATCAACAGGGGTCCTAAAACCCTTTCAAAGGAGAACTTGAGGTCAGAACTATAATACTGAGATCATAATACTAACATTATCTTGCCTCTTTCACTCTCGTTATTTCATGAGGTTATGGTGGTGATTTCAGGCCACGCGACATGGGATGTCACAATAGACTGAATGAAAAAGCTGTCTTTTATTAAACCAGACATAAAAGAGATTTGTAATAAATGTATAACAGTGCCACTGTTCTCACTAAATATTTTTGTTCCAGGCAGTACAGGTACGTTGATAAGAATGTTTTTTATATTAACATGTAATGAATGTATTATTGTCACTTTGTAATAACTTAATAAATACTTTAAAATTTACCAGTTTTAATTCCTGATGTAGTAAATACCACTTGATAAAACCCACATAAACAAGAGCCCTTTCAAGTTCTCAAACATTTTTAGGAGCACATAGGGGTCCCGAGACAAAATGCTTGAGAATCTCTGGTTTAGCTGGTATAATTACATCAGTAAAAGAAATTCTGTCAATAGATGAAGTAAAGATACCCAAGGGAAAGTAAATAAATACATACACACACACATATCGCTTTGTATACACATAAACATATAACCCCCAACTTTGGACACAAAATGACAGCATGTTCCTGGAAACTGAAGTCTTCGGTCCAACATCTGCAATCTTCCTAAAAGCCCAGTGTTCAGCAGGTGATGGGCCAAACTCTCTGGGCATCTGAGTGAACGTGCAGGGATCACCTGCATACCTTCCAGTTATTTGGTGCCTCATAAATCCAGTCTTAGCATCTGCTTTTTTAATTGAGAAAATTTGCAGCCTCTTGTTTATAACACAAAGAATAGAAAACCAGGCATCCCTACGTGAAATAAAAATGGAACCAACTCCTCAGTTTAAATTTCTGGAATCTCCTCCTAAGTGTTGTCTACAGATCTCTCCAACCCAATTACTCTGCACCGGGACTGCGGAGCCACTGCCCAAGATGATCCAGCTTGACTCCACAAAGCCTTCTGTCACTCCACACCTCCTCGGGCACCATGGCACAGTATCTCCATCGTATTATAGTCTGATTTTCACTTTTGCTGGCAAATGTAGAAGTAATGAAACTGCCAGCCATCAGAGATCAGTTATGGAGAAAATATTTCTTCAACATTCATTAAAAACAAACAAACAAACAAAAACCACTAACTTCAATCTTCCAACATTCCAAAAATGAATCATCTATTTCTCTTTGTAAAAGTCATATGTACTTTATACTGTGTCAGAAATGTTTAAACTAGAAGAATTCAACAAAAAAATCACCCAACCAATAAAATAAAATAGAATATGTTAAGTAGGCAGATTTTGGTGACTGTTCTTATATCCTTGTTTATCGTGCTGTACCCTAAGAAACATATGCATGTGTGCCAGATTTGCAAGCAGAAATTATTATGTTATTTTGAGAATCCTTCCGTTTGAATTTAACCTTTTGCAAAGTTCTGACTTTTCCTGTTGTCAATATGCCCAAGAAGATTTATATGATGTAATGTAAAAGAAAAGTGCTTTACACACAAAAATGTATACTTACATAGTAAATTAGTATACAGAAAGCAAAATAAAATATGATCTCTTTAAATTAAAGTTATTGACAATATTCCTATCTAATCCCCTTCCATTGATCCCTAAGAGTGCCTCTTGTTTCTTGACTAATGGAACATTTCTAGACTGACCCTATCAAGTATATGCTAACAAGTAATCAATCTATAATCTGGACCCTTCTTTATTTAAAGATCTCTAAATCCTTCTTGAATACTAATTAATCAATTCCATAAACATTCTCTATTAGCAAAGTTCTACAACATGCATTCTTCGATGTACCTGAGTATTAAAACAAAATAATGGTTTGTAGATGTTATAATAGACAATGACCAAACTTTACCATTATGCTCACAATTATTTACACTAAATTCTTCGAGTACGTCAATACATTCTCCAGAGCTAGATTTTCCATTATCAGAGAACCAGTGGCTTCTCAGAATTTTAGGGAGAACCAGAAACATAAAAAGTCTAGCAATAGAATAACAAACTCATAATTGTCATGCCTGTTCTGAGGACTCATTTATTTGAACAAATTTGATGAAAAAATAATGTTCCATGAGTGTGAGGATGTAGGATCATTATTGAATTTCCTTGAAATAGACTGTTAATATGAGTTAAAAGGACATCATGACACTGTAAGATGAAACGACATCAGGGTAATTATTCTGTCGTTAAGGACTGTGAACACATGAGTACAAATTTTGTCAACAGAATTTTATAAAGTTTTCCATAAAGTGATCATTTACTGAGAAGCCTTTCATCATCATATCACTTTAATCTTTTTAACATTTTCAGCATATTGTGACTATGATTTGGAAAGGCAGAGTGGTGCAGAAAATATTTACTTGATAGATTTGCTTATGTGTGATATAATCCTTTATCCCCCCTAATTTCTACACATCTTTATTTCCCTGGTAATATCACTCTAAAATGAAGAAAGAGGAAGGGAAAAGTATGAAACAAATTATTTGAGAAAATCTTCTACCAACTTCTTCAAACATTGACCTTACCCCCAGTGAGGGGGCGGGGCGGGGCTTACAGAAGCATGTTTCAGATCCGGATGTCCTACAGAAATATCTCCTATTCTTAAGGACATCATATGCTTAGAAAGAAAGACACCTTTCTGAGGGGAAAAAAAAGAGACAAGAGTAGAATTTCAAGTTTCAGCTTTATGATATAAGTGCCTTTGCTTCAGAGAAGAAAGAACCAGACAACTTCGACAGTCCTTAAACATTTCTGGGAGGCAGGTGCTGCCCTACATCACCCAGCTGGCACAGCCACTCACAACAATGAGATCATAGACTTGCCCCAAATGAGTCCATCTGTCAATCATACAGGATCAATTGAATTATGAAATTATTAAAATAAATTTAAATGTATTTAAGTTGCCATTTGTACTGCTAATGGAGATTTATATAAATGTAGACTAGCACACCAAAGCCTATATAACAAAGAAAATATCATGCTTAGTATAAATCAGGCAAAATATTTAGTTTAATATTTGATGTATCTGAATAGTTTTTTTTAGCATTTCAAGTTTTTCTTCCTTCATCCTCTCTATAGGTAATGTTATTAATAATGCAAGGGTATTAAATATTAACCCCACCCCCCCAATGTCCTTGGTTGGGGCTGAGGAGTCAGTTGGCACATTTGGCATGGTGGGTGCTGTTAGTTGGCAGAGCTAGAGTGGAGGGGAAAGCCTGTGAGATCAGAATATTGGCTACTTAATGGCCTTGAACAAATATGTAAATAAATGAAAGGAAGAAAATGGGAAGTAGATTTCTCAGCAAGGAAGTAGGGAGTTACAAATATAAAAAGTAGAAATGTTGGGATTAACCATGCAGTAATGAGTTGCAGTTGGAAGTGTCCATGTGGAATCATGGTTTTCAAACACATATACATAGAAATAGGTGTAGATAGCTATGTGCCTGTGTGGATATGTGTGACATACACATATTCCTTAGCTTTGTCTGTAGGAAGGGCCTAGATGCATTCTGGTAGCAGTGAGTGTCCAAGCTATTCAGATCTTGATTTCTAAATACAATAGTGTTCTCTCTAAAAGAAACTAAAGTCCTCATCACAAGAAAAAAGAATTTATGTATGATAATGATGTTAATGAGACTTATTGCAGTAATCATTTCACAATATATATAAATATTGAATATTTACATTGTATACCTGAAACTAATATGTTATATACCAATTATATCTCAATATATAAAAAAAAAGCCCTGGCTGGTGTAGCTCAGTTGATTGAGCGCGGGCCTGTGAACAGAAGGGTCGCTGGTTTGATTCCCAGTCAGGGCACATGCCTGGGTTGCAGGCCTGGTCCCCAGTAGGGGTGTGTGAGAGGCAACCACACATTGATGTTTCTCTCCCTCTCTTTCTCCCTCCCTTCCCCTCTGTCTAAAAATAAATAAATAAAATCTTTAAAAAAAAAAAAAAGAAAAGAAAAGAAAATAAAAAGAAACCTAGGACCCTAGAGAATGTCTGAATCTAGGGTTGGGGAAAGGAAACAAAAGGATAAGCCTAGAATATCTTGTGGCAGAAAGTAAAAATATATCCAAAGAATTATGTCAAAAGGACATAGGAGCCTGCTTGAAGGGGCTTTATTGGTAAATTTGATCAAGATATATAATAATAATAATGGATTATAAAACACAGAGTAAAACAGGAACCTGAGTCAATACTGGTGGATGGAAGATAGATAGTAGATAGATAGATAGATCGATAGATTGATAGATGATAGATAGAGTTTCTCTCAGAGAGAGGGGAAAGCTCTATTTTACAGTAGAAAGCCATACATGTAAAAAGAATAATAAAATTTATAAAACTACCATTTGCTAATCATTATAGAAATAACTGATTCAGGAACAGGATGTTTAGTCAAAAATTTTCCTCAACAAATTACCTAGTTACTCATTTATTAATAGATACAAAGCACATGATAAGTAACCTTACAATGCAGAAATGTAGAAAACACCATCTAAAGCAAGTGGTGAGAGTTAACAGTACCAGAATGACACATACAGACATCAGTGTACCTCGGGCAATGATACACTGGGGAGAACACAAATCACTTCTATGATCCTTCCGCCAAAAGCCCATACGTTTCAAGAAAACATCAGACAAACCAAATTGTGGGATATTCTGCAACATAATTGGTTTGTATTCCAAACATATCAAGGCCATGAAAGACAAGAAAAGACTAAAGAACTGTTCTAGATTGAAGACTACTAAAGAAATAAAACAGCTAAACACAGTATGTGATCTTGGATTAGCTCTTGGACTTTATAAAGAAAATTATTAGGACAAATGGGAGGTTTTGAATGGATCTGTGGATTAGATGGTAATATTTTATCAATGTTGGTACCTCAATTTTAAAGGTCGGACTATGATTCTGTGGGAGAGTATACTCAGTTTTAGAAAATATACATTGAAGTATTAAAGAGCAATGAGGTATTATGTCTGAAACTTAATCTCAAAGCTTCAAAAATATAAAAACTATATTGTATGGTGCACATGTATGTATCATGTGTGTGTGTGTGTGAGAGAGAGAGAGAGAGAGAGGAAGAATGGTAAAATAAATGTGCTAAAATGTCAGTATTTGGCAAACTGATCAATGGGTATACCAGAGATCTTTGTTGTGTACATTTTTTGTAAGTTTAAAATCATTTCAAAATGAAAATTTAAGAAAAAAATCTTAATTCTCCCCACCACTCAATAAAAGGGCAGGAAGAGGCCACGATTTTAAAAAAGCAAAATCAAAATAAAATAAAACAAAACAAAAACATCACAAATACACACACACAAATGCAGGAAGCAATCTCCTAGAGAGTCCACAAAAAGTGATTCAGGTTTGCATTAAACTATCAAAACTTCAAAATGTAACAACGGAAAATTGTTCTCCATTTTATCCCATCTGTCTTGGAGGAGACAGATACCAAAATGTGGGTTCCAAATTTATGTCCACTTTTCTCTATTTCAATTTGTTGATTTCTAGTTTCTCAGAAAATTATTTTGGCAAAGCGCATCCTTTTCCAAATATCCTTTCTAACACTTTATAAACGTTCTCAACTTATCACCTATTATATTTCTCCCCTTTAGCAAAACAGAGAGATTTTTTAATTCCTAGATAATACCTAGTATTTTAATTTGAGGTATGGTGCCCCACAATTATCTCTTCTCTCTCCTACAGTTTGGACTTAAAGGAGGAGGCCTTAGAAGGTAGGCGAAAAGATACTGAATATCCACTTTCTCTCTCTCTCTGTTTCTTTTAGGAATAAGGATGTTGTAATAGAGCAAATTTTATGTTTTCTCTGTGACTTTCTTTAATTTTAGATATTGAGTTTTATAACTAAAAGTCAAGACTCTCTTATAGGTATGATCATTTCAAAAAGGAAATCTTGTAAGTCTCGATATTTATTTACATTATACTACAATAAGCAGTATTTTCTCTGTAGTATTCTTCTAAATTTTCAAATTCTTGGTCAATTAGCAATTGTGTTTTAGGAAGTCTAAAACTTGTCATCCAAAACAAGTTAAATATTGCATTTGCTATGTTGGGAAGGTAGAGTAATTGAGTTCTGGTAGAAGTCTAGTGTTACAGAGGTCCCAGCTAGACGTAAGATGGTGATGATGGTGGTGGTGGTGGTTATGATGGTGGTAGCCATGGTGATGGCCGTGGTGATGGTGATGATGATGGTGAAGGACAGAGGAGAAAGTAAGATAAAATGATAACGGTAATGATTATAAGTGTTAACATTTGAGAGTTTACTTAGGTCACAGGGGGCAAACACAAGGGCCACAGACTGAATCCGGCCCTCCACCTTGTTTTGTCCAGCCAGGAACCTTGTTTCTACCCAGCGGCAACGCCAGGCTCTCACTTAACTGTTAAGGAGTAGTTACATTTATACAGTCCTAAAGTTACATTCGTCACTTTGAAGGCAACCGCGAAGCTGACCTGGCCCCCGGTGAAAATGAGTTTGGCACCCCTGACTTAGACCCTCCTTACAGTGTCTCACATGCCCTTGACATAGTATTTAAATTAACCCTGTGAGGTAGGGATTAGCACTATGCCCATTTCAGAAATTAAACAACTGAGTTTCAGGAGACTGGTGAGTTGCCACAGGTCACAGAATCAACAAAAAAGTGGTGCCAGGCTCCAAACACAGGCTCTCTTTCACCCTGACATGTTCAATTAGGAGTTCTGTCCCCCTCTACCAAGACACACCTGCTATAGTCTCCAAATTTTCATAGAACCCAGGATTTCAATGAGAGAAAATGGTAGCATGTCCACTGTTGTAATTCAGATGTTTATGGACATGTCTGACACACAGGGCAGGAGGACTGTGAACACAAGGTTGCACAGGTATCAGTCAGGAAGCTTGTGTGCATGTGTGTGTGTGAGAGAGAGAGTCATAAGTGAAGACACCCTCAGTAACTGCTCGGAGGAAAAGGGAAGAGTGGTTCAAGTGGTCACTTCACTGGAACCCACCCTAACTTAGAGTCTTCTTGCCCTGGGAAGATGAAGATGAAGATGAAATTGCAAGACTGAAAGAAATGGAACTGAATGTTCAAGCAGCTCTGTGGTTGGCCCTCTCCCATGCCCATTGCAACTAAAGAGGTGGAGCTTAGAGGGAGCAGGCACTACCCAGAGGGCAGTGGGAAGAATAGTGACCCCAATTGTGTTTGAGGTACAGGATGAGTCAGCACACTGCCGGGGCAGCCTAAGGGGACATCAGCAGCCGGAGTAGTTCAGTGTTCAGCCACCAAGTGAGACAGACTGGGCAAGAACTACGACCAAGGAGAGCAGGGGAGCAGGCAGGCTGCGGTGTGCATTTCATGGGAGGAAACCTTTCCTGGAAGCCTGAACTGATACCCAAGAAAGCAAAAGGACTGAATTTCTCTCTTAGCGGGGCAGGGAACTCGAGTTCTGAGCTTTAGTAGTAAAATCTTTAAGTGGCTCATTCTCACATCCACATGCTCTCCGCACCCAAGGACATACAGGTTAATACTAATATTAAACAGACAACTTTATCAGATTTGCTTTCTATTATGGAGTGCTTAAGATCCCAACTTTTGCTTCATAAATTTCTGTTATAAAAGATGTGCCAGGAACAAACAAACAAATTACAAGTCTGTATCTTCCTGACAAACCAGCCAGCCATCCAGGTGTGAAAACTGGTCTTTTAT
This sequence comes from Desmodus rotundus, assembly GCF_022682495.2. Lineage (NCBI taxonomy): Eukaryota > Metazoa > Chordata > Mammalia > Chiroptera > Phyllostomidae > Desmodus > Desmodus rotundus. Next base: position 39,743,226 of record NC_071387.1, on the reverse strand, counting down.
GTTGTTCCTCCCAAAGATATGTAAAAGCTCGTTTAACATTTAAATGAATCCGGTGCACTACCAAGACTTCATTCATTCACTCAATTCCGCAAATATTTGTTGAGTGCTAACTCTGTACCAGGTAGTCGGTGTATACTAAGAACAAAGTTTGTAGGAAGGGGACAGAGATCGTGAACACAGTGGGTAATTAATAAGTTAATTATTTGGAATGTTAGAAGTCTCAAGGGCTATGGAGAACAGAGAAAGTTCAGAAGAATAAAGAGAATCAGGACAGACAAGGGGGGAGGGATGGTAGGTTGCAATATTAAGTAGGATACATAGCTTAATGTTTAGTGATGGATATAAGTCATGGTAGTTTAATCTGACCCATTCCCAGGCTATTTCCAAAGCTGCTGCCACTAACCCATTGTAAAGTTATGCAGATGAGAATTTCCAGTTGGAATGATGTAACTGGAATAATTTAAATTACTAAATGTAATTATTTAAATTATTATATTTAACAACTTAGTTTTGCATGATGTTATTGAACGATACATTATAGAATTGTATACTTCTACAAATGAAAGTCTAATTACAAAGCTGTCGACTTCTTATCCAGCAGGTAAAAAAACTAAACACAGAGTTTAAGGGATTTGCCCAAAATTAGCCAGCCAGAAAGTATTGTAAAGAGAACCAAAATATCGTTTTATTCCCCCAAAATTCTTTTTGGCAAACATAATTTTCCAATTTTCCATATAAAGTTTATTCTTCTATTTCCTCTTTGATTTGTATTCCTCATTCCCTTGACATGCCCAACCCACCTGTTCCTTCCATAATCCCCTTAGTTATGTAACTACGTGTGTATTTATCCTTTATGGTTTTTTCAAATGTAAGTACAAGAAAGTATGAATATATTGTTTAATCCCTTAAACACAAAACTACTATATAGAAATTACACTGTACTTTCATCTACTCTGTTTCCTTTCTAAACAAATCCCTTACCTACTTCCTTAAATTCTTCAGTTTCTGTCTTTCAGTGAAGGATACAATGTATAGCAGTGATCTTTTCTTAGCAGAAACTGGGACTATGGAACAGAGTTCTTTAATCAGGGTTTGAGTTAGAAAGGCTACAGTTTGACTGCAGATAACAGAAACCTGGCTTACAGGGACTGGAACAAATAGATATTTTATTCTTCTTTTATAACAAGAACCCCTGAGGTAGATGGTTGCTGGCGTTGAGTCAGCAGCTCAGCAATGAATCAGGACCTGGATCTTGATTTAACATGCTTGCATTCTCGTAAGTTGCCTTTTATCCTCTTTGCTGTCCCTTTGCAATTGTAAAAGGCTGTTGCGCCTTTAGGCATTATCCACGTTGAGAAGAGGGGGATTAAAAGACCTTGTTCTCAAGCTTCTATGTATTATTCAGGGGGAAAAAAATCTTCCCTACTAGTCCTTGCATTACACGCCATTGGTCAGAACAAAATCACATGCCCACTCCTTGATCAATCACAGGCCAAGGGGAATAAAGTCATCTCAGGCCATAAAAGCTAACCACCCTAAGGGCTGAGGGTAGGATTCTATCTTCCCAGAGATCCAGGGATCTTTGCTGTCCACCCAAACAAGAAAGAAGGGGGTCAGGAATGATTACTGGGTGAGCAACAGCCAATATCTTCCACTACTGGTCACCAGAAGTAGTGACGACTGTGTTCATAATTATATTATGAAATTGAATATTCTGGGAAGTGCGAGGGTTCTATTCTCTTCTGAGGGTATATTACATCTTCTAACAACCCACACACTGTTTTATTATGTGTCCTTGCTTTAATATATTCTTTCAAAGATATAGATTTTTAAACAGTAAGAAGAAAAATCACATGAAAACAAGAAAATGAAAGAATTAGGAGGCTTAATTTGTTAGAGAAAAGGAAAACAGGGCTTCTATACCTGGCTAAATTTAGGTTATGTCAGAATACAATACCCGTGCTCTATTAAAGCTATCATAAACTACACAGTAAATGCAGATGTAAATAAATAAATGCATAAATAAATGCATTTTATAAATATAAATTTATAATTTTTGATTTATAAAAATATTTTATAAATATATTTATATTCTTTATAAATATTTCCTAATTACAAAGGGAAAGAATAGCTTTACAGTGAAGAAATCTGGCAGACATCACCTTAATCAAAGGGTCAAAGTTAATATCCAATAATGAGATAAATTGAAAAAATGATAGAATGCAATGAGAAGAATAACTAGCTAAATACATACATCCTATATGTGTGAGAAAACATCAGACAAGCCCAGATAAGCGATATTCTGCAAATTGACTGGCCTGCAACCATCACAAGTGTCAAGGTCATGAAAGTTAAGAAAAAACCAAAAGGAAGTGTTCAGAAGTGAACACTGAGACTGATTCAATGGAAGCTAAATGCAATACATGATTCTGGACTGGATCCTTTTGCTATAAAATAATTATTAGGACAATTAACGAAACTGCAAAGAAATCTGAGGATTAGATGGTAGGTACATACTGATGTTAATTTCCTCATTCTGATGTTCGTATTCATAGTACGCTGGAGAATGCCCTCTTTTGGAGGATTTTGAGCTGGAGTTAGAGTGATAGAGCATTAGTCAGCAACTAACTCTCAAAAGATCAGGAAGGAAAGATTTTTGTATTATCCATGCAAACATTCTGTTAGTTGAGACTTTCAAAATAAAAACACTCTTCTGCTGTCTTCACTTAGGGATCTACAGGCTTGCTTCATTTTACTGCACTTCACATACTGTGTTTTTATAAACTGAAGGTAAGACATTCACCAGTAAAAAGATTATAATTAATTGAAGGCTCAAGTGATATTTAGCATTTTGAAGCAGTAGCATATTTTATAATTAAGATGTTTACATTTTTAGATGTAATGTTATTGTATACTTACTAGACTACCGTATAATGTAAACATAACTTTTATATGCACTGGGAAACCAAAAAATCTGTGACTCACTTTATTGCTATATTCACTTTATTGTGGTGGTCTGGAACCAAATCTATAGAATCTCCAAGGTATACTTGTACAGACATGTAATTCTTGGTGATGGCTACATATTATTCCATTGTATGGAAGTAACTAGTTTTCTATTGACCGACATTTAGATTGCTTCAATCTTAGCCTACTACGACCTATGCTATAGTCTTTCTGTACTTAAACTATTTTGCACACTTTATCTGTAAAGTAAATATCTATAAATAAAAATTAACTAATTTTAAATGGAAGCCATGTTCTAAGATATATAATATACAATGCAAAAGGATGAAATATTTACTAAAGTATTTTTAGGTTAATTGATTTGATTTAATAATATTTTCATTCATTGAGTCTACAAAGTGTTCTTGGTTTGATACTACAAATGAGCTCTATATTGATCATAGAATACAGCCAAAATCTTTTCCTTCAAAGGACACAAAGTTTGAGAGATTTTGCAGACTGAAGTTAATTAATTTAAACATTTTTTTCCAATTTAAGATATATCTTAATATTGACAATTTTTAAATGAAAGCCAAAAATAATTAATAACCCTTTTCCCCATAAGGTGTATATAAAATGTTTGCCAACATGGAAAGGAAGCCCTTAAAATGTTTTAGATATTTCATTAAGATCACTTATCAAACTTAGTGTTGCTGTTAATATTATATCACTGTTGTCATCGTTCAGGTCATTTCAATAAAGTCCAGTTGGCAATTTGACACACTGAGTTCTCTGTTTCTTCCTACACTTTGAGGTTTCACAGCACTTCTTTAGACATAAGTTTTATCACCTAGCTCCTGAAAGATGGAGAAAAACAGCCATCTCTTCAAGAACAAAATATGATTTTCAAGGTTGTTTTTTCCACATATTTTCAGAAAAGAATTCAGAAGTAAATACATTCATAAAAATTTTTCTAACATAAGTAGAGGCCACTAAAGATGCCTACTCGGAAATTGACACTTGCAGAGCTAACAAATTGCATAAATGGCCTTTTATGGATATTGAAACCAGCTGTGCAGACAGAGGAGCCTCTCCATGAAGAACTTATCTAGGAGGGCCACAAATAAATAATTGTGTAAATCTCAGGCTATTTCTAGCCAGCGTTGTTAAGGAATAAACAATAGTAAACAAAGAAGACTCCAATTACAAGGAAATAAATCTCTTACAGTCAAAATGTAATTAAGGGCCTCAGCAGAAACGATTTTGAGTTGGAGTTAGAGCTATAGTCCAAATTCAAAGTCAACTTATGGTTTTTAAAGGGCCAGGCAAAGATTAGGTACAGAACACAGTGCAGTGGTTGGGAGCACAGGGATGGCTTGGAAGCATACCTTTAGTACTTTACAGTGGAGCATCTCAAGGATCCTGGTTTATTTCTCGGAGTCTCAGTTTCTCCAGGTATTTAATGGAGATGATAAACCTATTTTTATCTACACCTTAAACAAAAAAACATTCTAATCTAACTAGCAGCTCCTCTGCATTGTGTTGAAATCTGCATATGTGTGTACAGGTTGGCTTCTGTTGGGTGCCTTAGTTAGCATGTTATTAGAGATCTGCCCTAAGCCTGTTTTTCAGCCTCACCTGTCTCCACACCTCTCCTACTAATTTATGCTTTAGAAACAGTACCCACAAGACCACATTGTATTTCTCCATGCCATTTCACATGTCTACTCTTCTTGCCTGGAATAGTTTTTCTATGTTCTTCATCATCAGCTCAATGGTAGCATCCAACTGGGAAGCCTTGTCTCACCACTGGCTCTCCACCCCTCCAAGTCCTCCCTGTGGGTGTGTCCTCGTATGTGTTGGAGTTGGGAAGAAGAGGGAGAGAGGATTGGGAGAGGAGTGCACAGGAAGTAGAAATGCATCAGGCTGCAGAGGTCCTTTAGAGTCAGACTGGGAATTGCCCTACAGTTATGCTAAACAGTTTGGCTGAAACTTAAGGGCAAAATCTTATGGAGGCTTGAGACGGTTTTAATTAGGAAGATGACTTGTTTTCAGTAAGGAGGGTAGTTGGAGAGCGAAGGAAATGTCACAAATCCAGATGGGGCCTGCCAGATCATGAGAACAGTTCTTCGTGCAAGCTTCCTTCACCTCTCCTTCAGGATTTCAGGAGTCGGCTGGTTGATACATGCGCCCAGTGGGGTGGCTTTTAACAGGAGTCTTGGAGACTTGCAAACCATTAGGGGGTCAGTGTCAGGATTACTGGGGCATAAGTGACTGTGGAAGCCCAGCCTCTGTCCATGTTCTGCTCTCAGCCCCCCTTCCTGTATAACAGAGAAGACAGAAGGCAATACTAATATATTTTAATAATGAAAAAGTAGAGGGAGAGTTGGAAAAACAGGAAGACAGCAAATAAAGAAGGAACATGCTTATAAAGGTAGTAACCACTTCTGCACATGGATTCTGTGCCAGGGGCTTTTCTTAATTCACTGGTTCTCAAATCACCGTAATCACCTAGAGGGCTCATTAAACCACAGAATCAGCCACTTTCATTCAGGTCTGCAGTGGAGCTAATACTTTGCTATTCTAACAAGATCCCATGTGGGGCTGATACTGCTGATACCAAAGTGTGGCCCGGGGTCCCTAGTTTAAGACCTTCGTTTGCCTTTTTTGATCTTTCAATAACCCGGCAAGCTGGTATTTCAACAGAACAAGAAACAGTTATTGGACAAGTGAGTAACCTGTCTCCTGCCCTGAGTAGAAAACCACTAAGTAGAAAACTTTGGAGCCAGCTTGTGTTTGGCTCCAAAGCCCCCATTTTTCTACTTTACACTCCCCTTCCCTCCATAGCCAACTTGAGACCTTATTCAGGATGGAGGGAGCTCCCAGCTTCTTCCTTTCCACTGGTGCCTCATTGTCCACAGTTCTCAAGTATGTGGGTGGAGTGTGAAGGAATGTATTGTACTTCTGAGCATTTCTTTTCCTCCAAAAACCTTTGACCTGTGCTTCCTCACTCTGGCCCCAAAGGTGATATCCAGACACTGCAAGTGTAGCATTCCTCTGAATGCCCCTCTGAAGAAGGGACAATGAACATCCAACTGGTCCACATACAACATAACGTCTGAAGTCCGGGGTTTGCCAGTGCATCTCACCCGTGATGCCTTTGCCAATAAATTTGAGTGTCCCCCGTGATTGCATCATTTCCCCTTAGCACAACCACAGCCAGGTAGTTTTATATGAAACTGCCCACTGTGTTCTCTGCAGGTCTTTCCCCTTTTTCCATTTTAAATATTTCCATGTGCTATGGATGTCTTGCAAAACCCTAATTCTGACTTTGAATCATTTGTGTGAGCATCCTCACTTACTGGTTGTCCACTTTGTGCTAGGGGAAAAAAAATAGCAGAGCAGGAAAATCTTTTACTCTGAATGTTCCTGTGCTTTGGATTATTTTCTCTAATTAGTCTGTAAAAAGCCAAGATGACTCTTTTGGGCCAAATAAAACATCTTAACCTGATGTTTCATTGTTGTGGTCTTCTAAAAGGTAATATTTAATCTTTAAAGTAGGTAAGGTTGGCTTGAGGAATTTTTTAATTATTTCTTTTTGTGTTATTTATAATGTGTGTATTCCCTTACTGCAATAATTAAAAGAAGGCTCATTGGTCTGCAATACATTTTTCTACATAAGATTTATTTTCTCTGAATAAGGAGGTACTAAGCACCAACAATAAATTTTGCCTACCTGGTTTGGTCCAAAGCAGGACTCAATAATCTTTCTGCTCTTCCACTTACCTCATCAGTATAGTTTGCGTTGACTTAGTATTAGTTGACTTAGGTTTGACATAGTTTAGTATTCTTAGACTCTTGGTAGCATTTTTGTCCAGGTGGATTTTTTTTTTAAATCATCAATCTATATACAGTTTAGGTGAAGTGAAATATTTATTATTATAAATAATAATATAAACTTTAGCAGTCTAATAAATTTTAGAAGTCTAATACATTCTTTCTCTTCTCCTCCCTTATCTCTTCCTCTCTTCTCTCTTCCTTCTTTCCCGTTCCTTTCCCTTCCTTTCCCTTCCCTCATCCCTTTTCCATTCTCTTCTTTCCCTACCCTACAGTTCAGCCCAAAAGCTCTTATCAGGGGTGTTAAACAGATTTTCATTGGGAGCCACATCAGCCTTGCGGTTGCCTTCAAAGGGCTAAATGTAATTTTAGGACTGTATAAATGTAACTACTTCTTTTTTTTTAATTTTTTTTAATTTTTATTGTTATTCAATTACAGTTGTATGCCTTTTCTCCCCATCCCTCCACCCCACCCCAGGTGAACCCACGCCAGGGTGGGGGGGGGGGCAGGGACAGTGGGAAGAGGGGATTACAGGAACTACTATAAATGTAACTACTTCTTAACTAGGGGTAAGGAGCTGGCACTGGCGTGGGTAGAAACAGGATGTAGGACTGGATAAAACAAGGTGGAGGGCGGGATTGGGCCCGCGGGCCATTTGTTTGCCACTTGTATCTTAGACAGCACTGATCAAAGCAGACGCCGTGGGGCAGGGAATAGGTCGCGCTGGCATGTTAAAACTCCAGGGAGGTGAGGAAAGTTTTACACCAGGTCCTGGTGGGTGGCCCAGCATGTGTGGTTGCCAAATTTAGCCATTAAAACTACAGGGGTCCCTGTTAAATTTGAATTTCAGGTAAATAATAATATTTTTAGTATAAGTATGTCCCAAATATTACATGAGATATACTTATGCTAAAAATGTTATTTATTGTTTTAAATAAAATGGACATCCTGTTTTTTATCTGCCAACCCTACCAGTGTGGGACATCAGAGGCCAGCCTAGATGAGGAGGGCGTTGATGTGGGGGAGGGGAGGGGAGGGGCAGCAGGTTAGCATACGGTGTCAGAGTCAGGTGAGATGACAAGGACTTCCCTAAAGTAAAGGGATGATGGCCCAGATTGCTTATATATGAGAGAATTGATCCAATACATAAAAATATTAAGAATTTTGTTGGAGATGTGAATTACAAATTAGAAAGGGCGAAAACTAGAATGCTTCCTGTGGTGTGGGATTGGGATTGGAGATATCACTGTTAAGTCATGGTTGATCAGTTGAAAAAAAAAAAATATATATATACACACAAACACATATATACTTCATGTGCATATACATGTATAGAATATCTCTGACTACACACAGGAGAGTTACAGCAGTGTTTACTTCTAGGGAGTAGAGTTGGGTGGCTGGGGCATAAGATGAAAAATTATTTTTCTTGTATGTTCTTTGTTACTTTTTAAATTTTACACCAAATTCTCACATAACCTACAGCGATGTTATTTTTTAAATATTTAAACATTAAAAAAATAGAATGGGTTCCATTGTAAATCAGAATATTACATGTCACTTTGACCTCAGGGACTTTTCTAAGCCAAATTCCTGAATTAAGATGGTGTAACTCAGGACTAGAGAAGTTACGTGACCTTCAAGGTCACAGACCAACTGGTGTGTTACAGTGGAAAAAGAATGAGCTCTGGATTCAAATTCTAATTCTACCCCATGGCAGCCTGGTGCCCTTAGGCAAGAAAGACACTTGCTCCTCTAAACCTCACTTCCCTCCATTATAGCACAGAGCACAAAGCAAGGGCTTAGGAGTCAACTTGCTTGGGGACAAGCCTGCCCAGCTTCATCTGTCACAGTGCATGGTCTTGGGCAAGTCAACTGGCCTCTTTATACTTTACACTCTTCATTTATGATTATACTTGCTTTCTTTCATCATATATAAGAAGTCTTGATTATTTAAAATGCATCATTATTTCATATTCCATTAAGAAATTTGAGAAGTGCTGTAATTAATTATAGGATGGCCACCACCATCAGATGCATGCTAATTTCAGAGATGTTAAACTAAGAAGAAGATATGCACCTTAGAATCAATGTAATATGAGAGTATTTACCAAAGGGAAAAGATTTGTAATATAAATGGTGGTCCAATGGTAATTGAAGAATTACCAGATATAAGTGAAGAAAATTGGGCTGCCATGGGAAAACAAGAAACAAAGTGAAGATGTAATGGGAAGTAAATGCCTCAATCTTTGTAAAATTTGGATTGAAAAAGCATAGACAGTTTGCACACATGGAAGTAAACAAAAAAGAAATAGAAACAAAATAGAATTGGAGTTATTTTGCAGGGAGACAGGCACTGGTGTCAAATAATTTGGCCAAGAGCTGAAAGCCATTCCCTGCCTTGCATTGAATGGCACACTATCAGTAGGTGCAGATGTGCAGTTCTGCGTTGGGCAGGGAAGTAGGCAGCACAGGGGACCACCCAGGCTGGGTGGGGAATACAGACTGCCTCTGGGACAATAGCTGGGTACAGTCAAAAGAAGCAACAAAGTAAGAAAGGGTTTTTGTGAAGTCTGTAAAATACATAAATCTAAGTCTGAATGCCTGAGAACTTTGGGGGAACTCTACTCTGGGCCTGCTTAATTCTCCTTTTGACCCTGGTGAGATACAGAAACTGAAAAATAACGTGATTGTGTATCCAGGTCACCTCTCCCATTCCACCAACTAATCAGTACCATGTACCAGATTCAAGTACCAGAAGGAGGGAACCATATATCAGAAGGAGGAGGCAGAAAACCTCACTAGTGCCCCAGTCTGGCATGAGAGTATCCAGGCAGTTGGTGGATCAGGTGAGGGTGACGTTGGAGAACAGGGTGTTGAAGAGGCATTAAAAACTTATCTCATACAGGTGTTGTAAGCAGTAAATGACATCACCACATCTGGTACATGAGAAGTGCTCAATAAATGTTACTTGTTGTTAAATGGGGGGAATAAAGCTTTCTCCACCATAAAAGCTATACAAATATTTATATTGTATAGTTTTTTAAGCACCATCACAAATAAATCCTGATTGTGGAGGCTCACAACTAGACTTCTTTGCAACATACCAAATTATACTTATTACATGCACTATTACTTTAAATGGAACCCCTTTTCAATAAACTGCATTATATTTACTTGTTCATAAACAATAGTTTTGTGCACAGGGTGCTGTATATCTTTTCGATATTTCCATAATACATGCACACACTGTAACATAGAAACATAGATTTTTCTTTTAAAGAGCAAAGCTTCAGCAGTTTCTCTTGCATTTTATTTTGTCATTTGACTGCATTTTATTTCTGATGTTCCACTTGCACTGAGTACATTATGGACTTCTCTAGGGAACTGGAAGAAATTTTTTATAAGAAGTAAACATAAACTGCTTTGATAAATCAAAACATGTGCATGAGAATTCTATTAAAAATGTTCCAATCTGTTTTGAGACTTGAAATAAAGCTCTGTCTTTAACACAATAAAAACTATTAACCCAAAGGCAACAACAAAATAATAGTAACTTATTTGTTATAGAAGTAATGCATAAGGCTCACTTTAAGCTTATGTTGTTATATAAAATACAAAGGGAATCTATAAACTAGTTTAAACAATTAGTTTATCTTGCTATAAACTAATTGTAAAGAAACTTAAAAGCTGTAAAGTCTGAGCTTATATCATAAACTAGCTATAGTGTCTCTCACAGTGAAAAGTCAACTATATTCTAAATGTCATGGAATATCACCTCAATATTAGCTCTATGAAAGCAGAACCTTGCCCAGCCCCACCATAACTGTACTCCCAGTAACTAGAACAATGTCTGCCATAGTAGGATAAATAAATGTTTCTTAAATAAATAAATGAATGGACAATTTATATAGACATTCTGTGATTTAAGAAATCCTAATAATCAAAATACCAAATATTGAAAATACTACTAATCGGGGAATGGTTATTTAAAATACAAAAGGGTCCCATAAGCTTGCAGGTTTGGTGCAGGTTTGGTACAGGTCAAAGAGCAGGGGAACGGAGATCTGAAAGATGCATTTGGCAGTTCACATACCTAAGCCATTGAACTCTTCACTCCTAATATGAAGCAGGGAGGGTAGATGGCTGGCCTGAATTATTCTAAGGGTCCTTCCATTCTAAAATTCTATTATGCTTGAAATATAAAGCCCACCCTCATGTATTTATGTGTACATGTATGTATTTTTACTTGAGAAATCAGAGAAACTTGTAGCTTAATCACTATCAAAATTGGCAACATGGTGGAGACTACTGGGTGCCCACCCAACCTGTTCTCTCCTTCTTCCTGGGGGCTCAGTTAACCTACGTTCCGTATCCTCCTCTGCAGTGAGGTGTGGCTGTGTGCCCAGGTTCTAGGGATGGAATGTTAGGAAGCGGTGTGTACCACTTTCAAGCTTGGCTCATGAAACCCCCCCGTGTATGCTCCTTCAAATCCTCCGCCTTCTAGCTGTGCAATGGTGATATAAAAGCCATGTGGCTTTTACATGGCTGTAAAAGCCATGTGTTGAACATAGTAGAGTCACCATAAGTCTGTATCTTTGACTAACTTTGTGTAGTAGGACAGCTACTCCCTCTCTCACCACAGAAATGGTGGGAGACAATTAATTCTCCAAAGGCCCTGCATGTGTCTGCACGATCTGTGAGCACAGGCATCGGCTGCCCTTGTTTGACTATCTTTTCACTGGCTTAATGAGCAGCTTTAGAACACAGAGCTAGTGTTTCCCTTAGAAGCAAAGGACATGTTTCTTTACTGTCTAGTATAATAAAGGCAATATCCCTCCCTGGGGCAAAGGGCAGCTGTACTTGCAGCTCATTGTACAAGGTCAGGGTTCCCTAAACTGGAGCATCCTTAGCTTTGACGCAAGCCCACTCCATGTGCACTGTTTACTAGGGACACTCTACATTGTCCCTGTAGGACTCGCGGACATGGAGAAATGGCACAAACATGAAGCTCACCCTGTTGTTGTGGCATGAGTAATGAAGTCATTTGTCTCTAACATAGATGTTTCATGTCTTCTGCCAGCTTCCATGAAATCTGTGGAAGTTAGCTTCCGGGCTAACTCGTGGGCTTGAGAGTAGGGTAAGATCTCAGATAATCACTGTTCCTGATCCCATTCACTTTTATGTGAGCAAGCCATTATACCTGGGTCTGTTTTTCACAGCCTTAACCAGTACAACAGCAGTCATATTCTTATTGAAAAATCAATATGATATTAGAATAAATTATCATATTTTTTGTGGAATAAGGAGGCAAAAATAAAGCATATGAATCTGTTAAATGAGGGGATTGAATTAGATAAATATTTTGAAAATGTTTCAGAGTGTTCACTAGTCCTATCCTTTCTGGTAAAAATCATGTTCTGCGTTCAAATATGTTTACAACACACTCACTGTTTAAATCCTATTCCCCCTCCCTCCCTAGAGACTCACAATGCACAGAAGTTTATTAAAGACTCAGAAATCCTGTAGCAAAGGAAATCATTTGCATTATTTACCAGCAGTATTTCCTAAATTTTTTCAACATAACCTCTTTTGACGTTCATAGAAATGAAAGTTCCGTGGAATACACGAGGGAGATGCAGGGCTAGATCGTTTCTCAAATCCATTTATGCATCCAGATGCAAATGTCTGAGAAACAAGAAAGAAACACGTCTCTTCATTTATTAGACAAATGTGAGTATACTCAATGCTTCTCAAACTTTAACGTACACCTGGGAAGCTTGTGTAAATGCACATACTGATTCAGAGAGTCTGTGTAAGAGCCGATACTCTGCATTTCTAACAAGTTGTCAGGTTATATCTATGCCACAGGTCCGTAGACCATTTTTTGAGTAGCAAGGATCTAGACAATACAGGATCTGAAAAAAATAATAGTCACACTTAACAATAATCGTCTTAAGACATTTAGAAAATTGGCACATAAGGATATGTTACTGCAAATAAGTTTTTATTATACATTTAAAGGTCCAAAGTTCGGGCTTCATATTAGACAACTTGGGGTGACTTCAGAATTTCTAAGTATTACCTGATGAATTTAGAGACATGTTTGCTTACTAGAAAAATGTATGGGTTTCAGTTTAGGGTTCTGCATCATCACGGAGCCTATTCCCAATTTAAAAGTTTGAACATCGACAAATAGTTTGTGATTCAATCAAACAGAAGGGATTAATCTCACTAGATTGTTTCCTATAAGATCTGGGTTAAAGATGACTAAACATTTTTCTCACCAGAAAATGTTTTTTCTTTCTTTCTCCTAGCTCAGATTTGAAATTCCTGGGCTTATCCTTCAAGAATCATTTGCCCCACTCTGCTCTAACAGTTCTATAGCAAACTTTCTCAACAAAATATACAGGCAAGTGAGATCAGGTAGAAAGGTTATAAGGAAATGAATTTACAGGAACATAAAAATACCAGTGAAGTTACTTCCAACAATAAAAACAAAAGAAAGCCTGGCATGTGCTAATTAAGAAATTTGATACGTGTGAATTTGTTTCCAATTATGAGACTCGAGTCCAGTAATGAGTTCTTTGAACCTGTTTCCAAAGTAACATATTTGGTTCTATAATAAAATTTCATATCAATCCCTAAATAAAAATAATTTACAACCTTCATGATAGTGAGAGGAAAAATGTCAGAGAAGACATATAGCATACTCTCAATGGAAAAATAATTTTTAGAAACATTTAAAATTGTAAGAATCTGGAGAAATTATATGATACAACATTATCTGACAAAATAATAAACAAAAGTGTATCTTTCCTACAAGTGGATGATAAGACAATGAAAACAGTTTAGAATGTGGGGTGATAAAATAATAAGTGTATTTTTCTATCACTTTGATTTCTGCTAATTTTGTATTTCCACTATTAGTAGACATTATGTTATTTAAAATAAGTCTATTAAGACAGCTCTTGCTGATGGGTCTGTGGAAAGAGTACTAGTTATGTCAATGGGACTTGGAAAAATACCGTATTTGTTTTGTTAATTTTGGCTGGAGTGGATGAAATGTACATGGAACTGTACAACTTGCTGTCAGTGTTGGTACATAAGACTGAGCTATATACATAGGGAACAGAAAAGCAACTCGGCAGGAGCCAGATGGCACACTCAAAGTGTACAACCGAGGAGGGTTTAATAGACTATGTATAAAGGTGTGAGCAGGGTCTAGGGAAACCAATAATGTTAGGGTAGTTTCTGTGGGAATAGTAAGCAGGGAGCCGTTGTCCCCATTGGGCATGAAGGAACAAGGATGGATCAGGCCCTGGGACCCAGGCTGGGCAGCTGAATGGAAAGGGCCACTGAAGAAAGGGAACAGCTAAAGCACAGCATCCTGGCTGGGCACCCCTGAGGAATAGATACCCCACCCTCAATTGCTCCGTGCTCTTCATCCCCTCTGATGCATCCTCATCATAGATCCCAACCAAAGCCAAAGGGCGCTGGGTGGTGCACGTCAGCTTCCCAGGCCCAGAGCAGGAATGGGGAAGGTGCACTGTGGATCTGGAGGGATGAGTGGAAGAGAGCAGACAAGGGCCAGGAACGGGATCAGTGCATTTCTACACAGGTTCACACGAGGGCTACTGCTAAGTGCTTCAGGCTCGTGGTAACAATGAAAATATGACTACAGGCATTTCTGAAACCCTGGAGTGTTGCATCAGTATGTTTGTTTCTCCTACGTGTAAGAGTGCCCATGCTCTGATGGCTTGGCTGAAATAAAATGTTTCAAGACATCCTGCACTCTCGTTTGCGTTAATAGCAAGGGCTAATGGATTTGAAAATAAGAAGAACCTAAGTCAGACGTTTGGTGTAAAAATCTCTCCTGATTGGGGTGGTGAACACTCAACACAGTGCACAGAGGATGTACTGTGGAATCGTGAGCCTGAAATCTGTGTGATTTTGTTAACCATTGTCACCCCAATAAATTCAATCCAAAAGAAAAAATCATTAAATAAATAAGTAAATATCTCTCCTGAGCAGTATGCACGTGTACATATATCACCCTTATGCCTCGTTGCGACTCTCTTGGCTTTCAAATTTTCCCTCAAAAGATACTTTTTTTTTGCTAGAAGTGTAAATTAATGATGATGGTGATGATCATGACAGTTATCACTTATTGAATGCTTACTAATGTGCCAAAGCACCTATGAGGTAGTTCCTATTATTGTCACTATTTTAACATTGTACTGGTGAAGAATTGAGGCTAAAGGAAGGTCATTAACTGTTGCATGTCACATCACCAGGAATGAATGACTGTGGTTTTGGAGACAGTAGAGCAAAGAGCCCCACATTTTAAGCACTGTGTGTTCTCTCTCTCTCTCTCTCCCCCTCTCTTTTTCTCTCTTTCTCCTTCTGCACAGTGCATTATACACTTTTTTTTAATATTGGAAAAGATAATTGGTGCTCTATGGAACTTTCACTTAGAAACTAATCAAATAAAATGCAAAGCTGCCGAAGATGGAGAAAGAACATGAAAAAAGATATCAGAGGCAAGGTGAACTGAAGGCAAATGTCAAATGGGGAAGGTTCTAGATTGATCTGTCTACTTACTGGCTCCTGCCATTCACAAATGTTCTCTCTCTGTGCTCTTCCATCTGAACTGGAATATTCGTCCTTCCGTTTCCTAAATGATTTCAGTGAATACTTGGGAGCCAAGGCTGATCATTTTGTTGAATCTATATTAAAGTCCTACAAGCAAAGTTCTAACATAATGTTTTGCCATTGACCGTAAACTTGTCCCACATCGGCTTTGTTCAAAGAAACTCTGAGAAATGTGTAAGGATCGTGTAACGCACATACAGCCACACTGCGTCTGATTGCGCAAAATGGCTTTACTAACAAATTAAGCTGCTTTTGCAAAACATACTGATCAACCAAACCAACCAAATAAAGTCTTTATAGACTTAGATGCTGAAAACATTAAAACATTATAAAGAAATAAGTATCAATTCTCACTATGGAATATCAAGGGATAAATAAACAACTATAGATTATCGAGGCTTGATACTTCTCTAACTCTGTACTGCTTGGCCCATTTTTCCTACTTATCAGATGATAGTCCAGAAAAATACATAAAAATGGAACCCTTCAGAAAGCTAATTTAATGACTTGTTAATAGCTTTGACAAAAAGGTTGGTGATGAATTTAAAATATTTATGTAAGATGACATATTGAGGTTAACAGCGGGATTCAATTATCCATGATATCCATTAGCATGGAAGGCTAAGAAGTTGCTGTAAATTTCCTCAAGCTTAGACTGCCCTACAGCTTAAACCTTATTTAGCCAAAGAGATGAGAAAGAACTCATTGGCTCCTAACTGATCTGATTTGCCTTGTGGTTGTATGCCGGTCTGTACTAATGCAGATGTGTGAACGGTAGGTAGCTGAAGAGGATCTTGTTATGTCCTTCATCTTTGTCGCATGCTAGAAAAGACTTTATCTGGGCTAGACTTGGACTTCGAAAGTAGCTTTCTTTAGTAGTTGTTTGTTGTTTTGCCTCTCTGACACGCAGTCTCTCTTTTTCTAGGTTACTTCAAATTTTAGGGGGGAAGCTACCCCATTCCAAATCTCAGATCCTGTGGTTTGAGATGGATCATGTGACCCATGCTTAGGCACTAAAAGCACTAAATTTCCTTAGCCGTGTTAATTGGGTCATTGATGGACTCATGAACCTGGCCTGCCCTAGCATAAAAATTCCAGCCCTCTGGGCATGTTTGTTTAGAGAAGGACACAAACCCAAATTAATCCAATCATAGTTAATTTAGAGTGTTAAGAAGGTATACTGTAAAGACTCTTTTCTGCTAGAATGACTAGCACTAAAAGTAATATCATCTTATTGCTGCAGGGCACCTATACGGTGTTTAAGAATGAAGTCCATGAATGTTATGCAGGCAAAGCTGAGAAACTGATAACTAATAATGTTGTTTGCACCCCTGGACCAAGTCAGGCCTAAAGATAGGAGTACTGGGCTTTCAGTGATACTCATTAATTTATCCTTCTTTTTGCTTAAGTGAGTTTACACTGAGTGTTCTGTCACATGCAACAAGAGAGTTTTAAATAATATGTCTTCTTACTACATTTAGTCTCATCTTCTAGTTCTAGAAAAGTCCCACTATTGATCTTCCTTTTGAGTTAACACCCTTCTGTTAAAGAACATCTAACACTGATAGGCACCATCTGGTCTCTGCCTTACCTTGGGTGGAGCAGGGATGTGGCTTAGCAGCATGAGGCCAGTTTTGACAAGAACAAATAAGACTTCATGGGAAGTAGTCAGGGGCCCGTGGCCTGCTTGGGAGAGGATGACTGTAGTAGTGTCTGGGAACAGTGCCCTGTGGTCACTTCTAAAATTGGTAGTAAAATAAACATGGACAATTGGAGATATACAACAAATATTTCAGAGACATCATGCTGGGAAATCCGGGCCCTCAAAAGGAGTAGCAGTGATGCTGAAGCTCAAGGGCAAGGTCAGTTTCCCTCGGGCCATTGGTTCACTCTGGAAAGCACCATGCTAACCTGGCAGGGGACACAGGCCACTACCAAATGCACTCACCCTGTTGACATTTACTCAAGAAATCCTCAGGCAGTCCTGAGCCCTTTAGTAGCTTTAGCTGGAGAAAACAGAGGCAGAGAAGCAAGGAAGCTGCCAACAGGTGCAGCCCACCTTTCAGCCCTGGGGTGAGGTTGTATGCATTGGCCTGCAGACCAACCTAGGTCTGAGCTTAAGTTCCAGGTCCACTACCAGCTAGTGGTATGACCTTAAGCAAATGTTTAAACTGTCTATGCCTCAGTCTTCTCATCCCCAAAGTAGTTCTTTCCTCGGAAGATAACTGTGAGGATTAATTGAGAAAGATATGTAAAATGCTTAGCATGGAGTAAATTCTCCATAAAGTGAAACACTGTCTTTCAGTGCACCCCTGCACCACAGACGAGCTGGATGTACCGCTTCCCATACATAGTTGGTACTCCCATCTTGTATATTCTATTTTCTACCTTTATGTTTCCCTACTGAAATTCTACCCATTTATTAAAATTTAATTCAAAAGTCCTCACTTCTATGAAGGCTTCCTTCCAACTAGATGGAATCTTTGCCTCAGCTCTAGCTCTTTGTAACAGCTAGAAACCACATGTAGGGCAGTAGTTCTTAATCCTGGCTGCATATTGGAACCACTTGGAAATCTATTAAAAATATTGATATCTGGGCCCCCATCCCAGAAATTCTGATTTAATTGGTCTGGGGTGATGCTCAAGCATCAATATGTTTAAAAAGCTCCCTAGGTGATTCTAATGTGCAACCAAGGTTTAGAACTACAGAGGCTTAAATATGCTCTTAAATAATGTTTATCAATGAATTCAAGCTAAGATATTAATGGCTTAAAGTATTAATGGACTAACCTTTAGAATACACGCATTTTTATTAAAAGCAAAGCAATACTATGCCCCAAGAATACAAAGGTCAATAATATTTTTTATAAATGTCTACCAGAGGAAGAAATCATAATTTAACTAGGGAGACACACATATAGAGCTGTGAGCATCCAATGTGATATATGAGTAGTATTCTAGAAATATATTTAAATATTTTGGGAGGACAAAGACAAAGAAACAATAATTTGGAGGTGGCAGAAAAAAGAAACTTCAAAATATGGGTGACGTTGAGCTGAGTGTTGAAAGGTGAAAACAGTTTTGCAAGGTCAGCACTGGAAGACTTTCCAGGCCATACATGGGGGTGCCGAAGTGCATGGCTCATTCTAATCCGCACACCACCCTAACCCAAAGAATGAATTGCTATTAGAAAAAACTGAAACTCTACCTGCTTCAGTCTTAGTTGTAAGAAGATGAGAGGATATTTGGGGGCAGGAGGACTATTTCCTGAAACACACCTATGGTAGTCCACTTTGGTTGCAATGGACCAAATCCCAGCTTGAGTTTAAGGAGAGAGAGAGAAGGAAAGAGAGAACAGCTGTATTCTAAAACCAATTGATAGGAAGGACAGTTGTGACATGTCTCAGGAATAACTGTACCAGGAACTGGAATGCCTCCAAGCCTTTTTCCTCCTCCTTTTTACTCTGTTTGTCTCTGGACGGCAATTTCATTGTTGTGGTCTTGTGTTGCTCACACTGCCATGGCTGACGTCAACTCCTGGATTCACAGGTTCTCGGCTCTTTCACCTGTGGAAGCATTTTGAATATCTTGAATGAGGCCATATCCACACCTAGACCAAGCATTAAGGCAGTTATGGGGTGTTCCGATTAACGTATGCTTGGTCGGGTGCCCATCTCTGTCTAATTACTATGGCTAAGGAAGCAGAGTCAATAGGAAGATGTCAGCTTCCCTTTAAGTGAGGTCTGTGGTTAAAATAAGCACTTCCTAGAATACAGAAGGTGTGTGCTGCTTGTAAAGGATTAGAAGAGTACTGGGCAGATCTTAGAGATAAATCTCCACCACTGCCCCTCTCTTGGCCACCTAGCTCTCTCATACACCTTCTTGCAATTTACATAATTTACCCCAAACCTCCATGGCTGATTGATTGCAAAAATGGCTCCAATTCCCCTTTTGGCCCTTTATCCACGCCCTTCGCTATGTGACTTTGCTGCAACTTCCATCAAGAGGTAGAGTCTGTTTCCTCACGCTTTGAATCCACGCTGGCCTATAACTTGCTATGGCAATAGAATAGGACAGAAGTGACCATGGGCTAATTGGAGCTTGGGCTGCTGTTCTTTCTATTAAAACCCTGCCACCATTAGAACAAGCTCAGGCTAGTCTGATGGAAGATGAAAATCTCTGGAGGCAGAGCCAGATCGTGCTAGGTGAGGTCATTGTAGACCAGGCAGCCCCCGGCCAACTCACCGGCTGAGTCATCGACACATCAGTCAGCTCAGCCAGGATCAGTCAAGTCCAGCCAGGACTGAAAAATTGCCCAACCAGCCCACAAACTCATGAGCTAAATAAATGGTTGTTGTTTTAAGCCACTGGATTTTGTGGTTGCATGTTCATAAAATTTTTGTGGAAATAGATAACCAACAGAGCCACCAGTTTACAAATGCAATAATCCCACACATAAACACAGACATAGCCAGCCCACCTCAACAGGCGAATGTCCAGTATCACAGAGTAATGTCTGTTCCTGTCCATTAGGTACAAATGTGACTTTTCTGATATTAATATTTAATGTGGCAGAAAATTAGAATGATGTCAATCAAAGCTTCCCACTTAGCAATGAGGGATAGAGAAGCCACATGCAAGGGCAAATGCTACCCAGCACTGATCCTTGTTGTTGATCTCGCTCCAATGGCCTTTGGGAGTTGCCTTCAAGAATTATGTCTACATGGCCTTAGCAGGAGGTGTTTTCCAGCACCCCTCATCCAAAAAGAAAAAAAATCCTTCTGGTCAAGCATAAGATAAATGATGACTTTAGTAGGTTTCACTGTTGGATCATTTCCCTGGCAGTATACTGAGTTCTTTAATTGGCCAATCTGGTAGCTCAGGTTCTGCCAGCTGGGTAATTTTCCTCCTCCATTTTCTTCAGCGGCAACCCCAAGAGAAGGGACAGAGGCTTTGTGAAGTTTTAACACTTCAACCACTCAACTCACCTACAAATGTTGCAGATTTAGAGGCCTAAGGGTTTCTCTGGGTTTTAAACAATTACTGGGTCCCATGTCCAGATCTGAGGTTTCTCTGGCAATATCTTAACTGCCTATTCACCAGTGCCAGAAATGTGGTGCAGACTGATATTTGAACTAAACATCACTGTCACTTTTTTTCTCCTAACCTCTATCTGTCTAGTCTTAGTTTAAAGTATTAGATCTCTGCCTCTGTCTTGTGGTTGAAGAGGGTGGGTAGAGAAGGGAGGCAAAACTAATCTCTCCTCTCATCCCAGCTAATGCTTGGGAGGGCCTAAGAGATCAGGCTGCCAGATTCCCCTGGGTTTTCCATTTTTAGCTCGGGCTGAGAAATGGACTTTTGCAATGTGCATAAATGCTGGACCTTTGGCAGGAGAGGACCACTGCTGAGGGATCAAAAGGCTTCTCCTAACAAAGCCGTT
This sequence comes from Desmodus rotundus, assembly GCF_022682495.2. NCBI lineage: Eukaryota > Metazoa > Chordata > Mammalia > Chiroptera > Phyllostomidae > Desmodus > Desmodus rotundus. The sequence continues at coordinate 39,722,347 of NC_071387.1, read as the reverse complement.
TCTCTTTCCTGATGCTCTGCCTTTGGCGTGGGCAAAGCACATCTTTCTCTAGGAGCACCATCCTGAATGCCCTAAGAGGCAGCCCTCTCACTCTACTCCCATGACATTTCTCTACCACATCCTTCAACACTTTTGTCTGGACAGACATCTTTTGGATTACAAAAGACCACCGGGGACAGTTTAACCAGTGACTTCAAACCTGCTTAACAGCCCAGGGTTTGAACCACATGCTTAGAAACCTTTTCCAGAGGAAGAAGGTTGCTCTTCCCGGAATATCGGCATTCTTGGAAAACAAAAGAAATCCCTGTGTCCTGTAACTCCATATGGAGCGCTGCTCCTCTAGGATTGATTGGTAGGGACTGTTTCCTTGCTGCCTTGAGAGGGATTCTGAGGCCAAGTCCAGGCTCTATGAGAAAGAATGCCATAATTAGTTATGCCTGCAAAGGTCAAGACAGAGAAAAGCAATAAGACATATGTCGTGTTTCCCCACCCTTGTTCTATACCAATTAAGCGTAAAATCAGGTCTGCTGGGTGGCTTTGTCTTTACAAGATAAGAATTTGAGAATTTGATAAGCATTTGAAATAAAATTTAAAAAGAGCCTAATATGAAAAATAATCATTTTAACTTCCAAATAGAATACCTTCACTTTTTGGTAAGTTCTTTTATAGATATAAAGCATTGTTTACAGAAAATTTGTTTGCACTCCAAATATGCTGAAGTCGTCCCCAATTGAAGTTGCCACAGACTTAAGGTTACACATCTCTTTCTTTTTTAAATAAAAAGTCAGATAATAGCTGAATATTTTATATTCTATAAAAAATAATCTCATCTTTTTCAGGCTCAGATATAATACCTACTCTGCCTGTACCTCATTTTTGTGAAGAGCAGATGTACTTTGAAACCTTTAAAATACTGTATGAAAGTTATTTTTACTGTTTTCCATTTTGAAAACTGTAATGCTCTATGTAACTTATTTTTGCTATCATGCAGTTTTTTATTTTGGCTACTTAACATGATCCTTCTTCCCAGAGTGCTCCTATCTCCTGTGGGGGTTGTTCTTGGGCACTGGGAGTGTGACCTTGGCGGGAGGGAGATTCCAGTACTCCCTTCCACAGAAGTAAGACAAGAGTGGAGGCACCATATCCTGCTTCTGCTCATTTCTGAAATTGCCAATGTGTAGGCATGTGAGAAAGCTCATCAGAATCTGATGCCTTCTCCTGAGATACCGGTTCTAAAATAGGAGTGGAGGTCAGCAGCAGCAACAGATATAGCCCACACCTTAGCAGGGGAATATGATGGTGGCTTTGACCCGATTCTAACTTGGCCATTCCTGGGGGTGACCATGGCTGTGACTCTTCATGCCTGGCCTCCCTCCTTGTCTTCTGTCCATTTTCTAAGTTATATTTTCCATCTCCCAGTGAAAATCTCAGTATCCAATATCTTCTATGAAATATGTTTTATATTTTAATGTATTTATTCTGATAATTTCTATTACAAACAGAAACCCTGGATGATACAATACCTGATAAGAGTAATGAATATGGACTCTGTGTGTGTGTCTTATGCTGGAAATGTAGCAGGTGCTCAGTAAGTAATTGTTGAATAAATGCAAGTAAGAACTGGAATTAGCCTCTACCATCTGTACTCTAATCAGTCACATGCTGATCTCATTGCAGCCCCAGACAATGTGTCTGAGGTGGAGGCAGGAAGAGCCACGCCCACTGCGTCTGCCCTCTTTGATGAGAGAGGTGAATCTTTCCCAGAAACCATCACCCTGAAATCTTCTACATAATCCTCTTTCACCACTCTCAGCTGCCATGGAGGTTGGGAAATCATGTATCCCACATGGGGCTGAGTTCTTTGTTGCCACCAACAGATACAGGGTTCTGTTAGTAAGGAAGAATAGGGTAGGCAAATAGTGATCTCTGCCAGAAAGAACAAACAAATCTAGTACAAAAGAGACAATAATCAAGGCCCTCTGAGAGTTAGAGATCATGGGAATCTGGACCGCGAAGCAAGTGGGAAACCTTCCTAAGGAACATGAGCCTGGGTTCCCATGGTCCACTCCCTCTGCCCCACGCCAAGCAAGATGTCCCTTGCAGAGGACATGCTAAGTATGAATGCGGGGCCCTACTTTCTGATGCAAACATGTAAGCTCTGGCTGGAGAGCAGGACTTATTTCTTCAGAGGACCTAGAGTTATTATAGTTAGCCTAGAAGGTTCTACCTGGAGGCATAGATGGCCCTAAACTGCCCAGAATGAGAGGCTCCAGGCTGTGATGTGATTCAGCTATGCTGGCTGATGGTCCCTGCGCTGCCAACAACCCGGTTCGATCCTTCCTGACAGCCTTACAGGGGCTGCCCCTCCAGGAATAAATGGTCCCAGGAGACCCCACTAACCCAGCTATGACCCCTGCTTCTCTGACCTCTTCCTGAGCTCCCTGCCTCTGACCACAAGAACTAAACAGTCCCATACTCTGCCCTGAGGAAGCCCCAAACACTGAGCCCAGGGAACGGCTAATTGGTTTTTTACAAGCCTAAGATAATTCAGACATTTAAATATTGATGTTCATTTCTGGGCAGCTATAAACACAAAAGGGGAAAAAGAGCATGTTTAACTGCTTTCTCATTGGGTCTCACCGTGATAATGGTCTTTAGTCAATAAGCCCAGCTTTCTAAAGAGGGGACTCATTTGCATTAAAAGGGATGTTCAATGTATTCTCTCTCATTGTGACAGAACGGTCCATCCACTTGGCGGATACTCTGTTCACACAACACCCTCCACCTTTTAGTGCTGCCAGAGGGCTGTAAGAATCCAGGTAGCTGGGCTGAAGAAGAATAAAGCAGATTATATCTGGCACCCAGGAAAGCATTTCCCAGTAGCTGATGACACCCTGCCGAGGTTGGGGAGACGCTGGTATTCAACTCCAGAGCGAGAGTGGGTGGTGCCCACTGCCTTCCTCTGCCTGCACCACAGCCATCGGGCACAGGCGAGGAGTTAAGTTACCAGGGGCAAATCACTGAGCTGACACGTCCACGGAGGATCCATGGTACCATTTCTCTCCCTCTCCCAATCCTGTTTACCTCCTCCAACAAAGTCTGTGCTTGTTTTGTCAGGCCCTCAAAATGTACTTCTCCGTATGTCCCTGACATCTGCTCATTTTTTCTTTTACTATTTTGTATTATATCTTGAAAAGGCCAATTGGCAAGCAGACAATGATTTGTTCCAATTCTGATACTTCTGTGTTCACATGTTACTATCAAAAGCTGATACTCCACCCAGAGCATCTGCTTCTTTCTTAACTAGAATGAAGTAATACTATTAAGATGCAGAAACAATGTTAATAATGACAGTATCCTTTGGTTCAATTAAAACACCATTAATACTAAAATATAGGCCATAGAATCACAATTTGCTAATTTACACATAGTTGAAAGATGGTCTATCTCAGGCTAATGGGTACCTTATGTTATAGGTTCTCATATTACTACTCTTTAGATTCAAGACTTTTTGAGGGTTGCCTCTTCATTATTCTGGGATCCTGGAGTCCCATTTTCACTTACAGTACAAATCAGATATTGATAGAAACTGACTCCCTTTATAAATGCCTAACTGAGCATTTATCAAGAAAAAACCCCTAAATTTATTTTAACAACCCATAAAATTTCATCTTCTTTATTAATTTTTACACCTTCTCTCTCTAAATGCTCCATCTATTTTGGAAGAAATGTTCCACTTCTAAATTTCTGCTTCCTCTCCCGATTTTCCCACGATGTCCACTGTGTCCATGGGACAAGGTGACACTTCTCCTCTGGCTTTGGGGTGGCAGTGTGGTGACAGGGTCCTCCCATCAGTGAAGTCCACCCTGAGTCCTCCTGGGTCTGCTCCAGAGGGGATGGCCCGGGGCTGCCCAGGAACTAATGACCACAAAGGGTTAGTGGTTCTCCTTCCAGAAGGTTCTTCTGGGAACTGATCCTGTAGCCTGAGGCTAGTGAAATGAATGGTCAGTTTTCTCTTTCAGCTTGGTCCAGAATTGGTCAGTCGCCTGGCGAGTTACTCCTATGTTCCTCCTTGCTGATGCTGAGGACTACCGCCAGGTCTAGGCCCCACCAGCCTGCCTGGCCATCCTCAATTGCTGCCCCTAACTCCATGACTGTCCTCCTTCTAGAATGTTCCTGTCAGACCCTTCCTAATTTTAAAGACTCTCCTCCATTTTTCTGGGTCTCATTTGTGCAGTGCAGAAGCAGAGAGCGGTACAGGAGGTCTGCCCTCTGCCTCCCTTTGGGGTATCTGTGGGTTTACTTTGCTATAGCCATTCTTGGCTGCTGAGGGCAGTCTACAAGGCTCTGACCTCATGGATCCCCAAGTGGAAAGGATGACAGAGGTACCCTATTCACTTTTTTCCTCAACGTGCTACAGGTCATTGACTCAAAGATGCCTCTGATTTTAAGGCATAACATTGGTTTTTATATTGCTAAAAAAAAGAATATAATGGTGCCTAGGAAACTGTGACACATCCCAATGAATTTTGGCTTCCGGGATGTAAAGGTGTGAAAATATGAGCACATTAAGTCAGTGAATGACTTATGTAACATATGTTCCTATCCATCAAAAGTTGGACTCAAGAAGAAAGATGGAGCTATAGGCCTGACCACTACTAACCTTCCTCTCTCACTTTCTTCTCTCCACAATCCCTCAGGCCAAAAGGAATGAGCTTTGGGCTTTTTGTTTCTTGCCATTGCATCCTCCTGCTACCCCAGGGCAGCAGGCTTCACCACCTAGCTTCCTCTCCCCAAGGAAGAAACTCAGCTATTCAGCCATGCACAGCTCTTGACACAATGATAGGATGAATTTGGAAAGTCCTTTCTCTTTCAACAAGACCTGGCTTTTAAGACTGACTTGTGACAAAATTCTTTTAAAACCATTTATATAAGAATCCTAAGCTTCTAGGAAACATGTTTTTAGATGCCTCTGGCAGAATAGGGAGGAGCTCAGTTTAGGAAAATATCAAGCAAACAAACAAAAATCAAAGCACATTAAAACAATACCAGAAAAAATTATCTTGTGTTATTTTCCTCTCCCCACAAGGCCTAGCATGGAGAAATGGGCAAAATCTGCTGCAAGTTCTAGCAGAAAAACAAAGAAACAAAATACTTCTACTCGTTCCCACAGCCCTTTCGTGTGAGTATCTTTGAAGGCAAAATTTGTATCATTGACTTTCTTGGCAATTTCCCATAAAAAAATTAGAGCTAATTTTCAAGGGACTCAACCATGGATGTTGACTTAGTAGTTGACCTCTTTGCCATTTTCAAGTTGATAATATCTCTCCCACCGAAATAACTCTGGAGCCTATGCAAATTTGTATTTTGGTGTGTTGCAATCTTTGGATAAGGAGTGAATGATTTTGTTGTTGTTGCAATTTTACTATTAGTATCTCATAGGCTGAATAGAGGTTACATACAAAAATTGTTATTTTTATCTTACATAAATGTGACTTTTTAAAACTGTTATTTTGGCGGAGGCCACAAGAGAAATTCCAGGGGCAGGACTTGTAGAGGGTTTGTGCTACTGCTGAGGCTTTTTCTTCATGGCACCCACTGGCAAGCAGACAATGATTTGTTCCAATTCTGATACTTCTGTGTTCACATGTTACTATCAAAAGCTGATACTCCACCCATAGCATCTGCTTCTTTCTTAACTAGGATGAAGTAATACTATTAAGATGCAGAAACAATGTTAATAATGACAGTGTCCTTTGGTTCAATTAAAACATCGTTAATACTAAAATATAGAATATAGAATCACAATTTGCTAATTTATACATAGTTGAAAGATGGTCTATCTCTTGTAGGCTCTTAGGTTAATGGGATTGAGATTCCCCGTGAGGTAAGAGGGATGGTTCTCCTTGTATTATTATTTATTAATTATCTGTAAAGACCTTGCTCCTGGCTTGCCTGTATTTTTTCACTGATGACAAAATCTTAATATAAACTTAGAGTAATTGGTGGGTCAACAGTTGATAGTACGAGAAGCATACAAAAGACATCATAATATGATTGCCTTGACTTGTAAATCAGTAGTGACAGAAGTGAAAAACTTACAAAATCATACAGACTTTTTCCTTCCTATTTTTTTCTTCACCAAAACCTCATTATTTCTTCTATTTTCAGTTGCAGTGTTTTAATGATATAACCATCATTTAAAATATAATTTCTAGGAAACTACCATATTTCTGTAAACATGCAGTTTAAATTGTGATCTTTACCATATCTCAGGGCAAAACTGTGTGATGTAGCGCTTTATCTCTAGTATGCCTGACTTTAATATGGAAGTCATCAAGAGCGGAAGTGAGTGAATGTTGCTGAAATTCACATTACAGACATTTCTTTTGGATTTTGATAGAAGCTAAACTATTATCAAACTAATCTTTAGGATCCTAAGATGAATGAAATGTTTTAGTTAAAAGATATTCACATATATTGGGGGGATTATTGGAGGCAGAACTTACATACACAAGGTGTGGCAAAAGCAGGTTTACAGCTGTGAGTACACAAAACACAGAGTTTATTCTTGTATTATTATTAATTATTGTAGTGTTTTCCATACGAACAACTGTAAACCTACTTTTGCCCCACCCTGTATGTATATATATATTATATATGTGTATATTTGTGTGTATATATATACACACACACACACACACACACACACATATAGTTTGTGCGTATATCTTTATAAACTGTTAAAGGCTTTCTCTAGGTGCAAGTATGATCCAGGATTTCCTCATCAGGTTTTTCTTCTGTTTGCAATTGCTCCTGTGCCTTACTCTGAGTAGTAGCATTTCCCAACAGCAGGTTAATAGGATGCAACACACAAAAAGGGCCAGTGAATCTGTTTGTTACAGTCTACTTACTAAAGCTATGGCTACAATACTCCAGTGCTGAAGTCAGTGAAAAGGCATCATCCAAATACAATCCAAGGAAAATGCAAGCTGATACAGCACAAAGATGCTTTGTTTTAGAATGGCAGAAATTTCCAGCAACTATCTGCAAAGAAAAAAATGCAGGATGGGAGGGAATGTAATCAAATAACAAAACAAACCCAAACTAAAAGAGAATCTTTATAAACCAGCACAAGGACACTTTGTTTTTAAGTGCACACAATGAATTTTAAAGATCTTTGTTCAGAAGGGAAATAAAGTATTATGAAGGACTGACACATTTGATGGATGGATGGTTTCTGAAAAACCACATTATCAATTACTTTTTCCTTGTTTGGCTCCAGTCCAGTAATTTTTATTTGAACAAGCCACATGCTAGCACGGTTTTGATTGCAGGAAGTGACTGGTTGTTGTTAAAGGCTACTATTTCACTGATGGGCTTATCTCTTCCTCCCCCATCCCCTTTCTGATGGGACTGCGATACGAAAGGCCCAGCTTCAGTTGTTATAAACAGAGTCCGGGATTGTTTGATAGACCCACCCGTGTTTTGCTTTCAGCCTTCCGTGGTACAATCCGGACAATGTATTCAGCAGCGTTTCAGAAAACAAATGCTGGAATTCACTGATTTTGATTTTTCTTACATTCATAGCGCTCATAAATCTAGGTTTGTTAGCAAAAACCAGTTATTATTATGCCATTCTTTTTCTTGCCCTTTTTACATTTTTTTTTACATTAGACTACTATCTTGAGTGAAACTTCCAGAGGGAAAAAGGATCTTTTTAAAACAGTCAACCTAAAATGTGTCAAGGATCTTCTTCTCAAACAATACAGTGCCTTGTTCTTGCTTTACTTATTCTTCATCGAATCAAAGCAAGTGCATTAGAACACTGTTTATCGGTCTAAATATAATAAATATAGCTAATTAAGCTATATTGTTAAGTATTATCAGTTTTCTTCTGTTTAATATTTGGTGACACAGTCATCAGAGTGTAGGAAATTATCTGTGAAATCAAATGTTGATACCATAGGTGTGTGTGTGTGTATCCACTATGCGTGATACTTTCTTTGTGATTAGATTTTTTGCATGTTACCATGCTGAAACCTGGAAAATATTTCCAAATCCCAGGGTAGCATGTTGACAAGAAGCTCTGGATAGTTCCTTGAGTATGGTTCCTAGTTCTACAGTTTAAACACTAATCTCACAGACTATTCCTCTGCTGAGAATTAAAAAATAAAAAGATGGGCTTAGACAATGGGTCATTTGATTACTCCTCAGAACAGGCAAACAATGGATTTAGCATCTAATCTTGTCAATGGAGGAAATGTAAATTTAGCAACCATTTGTTGACTCACTGGTTCCTATCAAAATCCTTCTAAAGAAGATCCCACAGCATAGAGGGATACACAAACTGTGTTATGAACCACAGTTTATGTCCTGAAACCAAAAACAAAACAAAAAACCTTTTAGGGTAGAACAGTCCTGTGTTTAAATCTTACTCTTCAATTTGCAGGTTGGGAAATTTATGCAAGTTGGGGAACCTGTCCAAGAGTCTGTGGACTCACTTTTAAAATGAAGCTGAGATGGAGATCAAGGTGTTATATTATATGAGGTCATTTATATGACATGTTTGGGGCACTCAGTAAATGCTGGCAACCATGGGGTCGATTACATGTAACCTAGCTGTGGAGTAAATACAAGTCCTTCCTGGGCTACAACAGAAAGCTGTGAGTCAAAGTTCATAATACAAATCAGAGGCTTTCTGCCACCCTGAGACTTGATATTCAAAATGTTGGAAACAAAATTACGTATCCCTTTCTTACCACTATTTAAATTTCCAGTCGAATTGACTAGATAGTACTTTGTTTGGCAATTCTTCCTCCGTAAGCTATGACTTCAATATACTTGGTTTTAGCAATTAGTAACGTTCTAGTTGTGCATGCAGTAGCTTTACTGATAATAAAAATTTAATTAAACTTACTTTGATGCAACTCTGATGATAAATTTTCCTAAGCATTGCATAAATAATTCAAAAACATATGTGACTAACATACTTCATTCAACAAAAAGCAAACTTTCAAAAGCTCAGTGTTAAATATGGTTGTTTGTGTTAGGCTATTGTAAACATTCTAGAACAGATAGAAAATGTACAGTTTGCATACCTTTTGCCAGTACAGTTATTACTATGTAGCATTTTTATAGCTTAGAGTAGATGTCTACATCTAACTTCTACAGCATGATTCCCAGGTTCGCTGTTTTGGGAGCAAATTGTTTGAGAATGTTGGTTGCTGCATAGAAATCTACATGTTATAAAAAGGTTTCTAGATACAATTTGCAATAAGTATTTGACAATTCTTTATTTTACATTTCAGTGTCTTATTAAATTATACTTATACATGACATTTACCATCATAATAAATCATTTTCCACATGATTAATTATATATCTTACAGTTTTCAAAGACTATGAAATCCTCCAAGGACTTAAAAACAAACTGTTTCCTTTCAAGAAAGCATAAGTGCCCAATTTCATAAGCCTGCAAAGGAAAACTAGTCTATGCTGCTATTTAAATCCTTGATGAACGTCATTCCCGGAGATTATAAGATTATTTCCAGCATGGCTTCACCTTTAAAATCCTTAATTTATTTTTAAATTATAAAAACTGGATAAATTATAAACAATTTCTTGATTTGGATTACAAATTGAGAATGGAGAATAAGTGGGTTATTTCTGCATTTTTCTTTCATATATAGATAGGTATTGGCAAAAGTTTGTCAAATTCAGAAATCAACCCTAAGCTACAAAAGAGTTACACAGTATTAACCATACAGAAAGAGGCGTGCCAACCATGCTGTTGGGACCCGTCCTGTGAAATGAGGGGAGATGAAGGAAGGAGAGTTGCTAGATGGAGCAAAGCTGGATGGTATCGAAGATGGAGCAGTTCGAGAGGACTCAGATAACCAAGGGACAGCGATGGTTAATAGTCTACTCCCATGAGTTTGCCCTTCTGAGTTATTAACTCCCTCCATCATCCAAACCTTCAATAAAAGTGTGCGTCACACGCAGTTTGTGTCAAGGGTACTTCAGAAGAATAAAGAATGTCCTGAAGGGTAGCCTGGTATAGAAAAGAGACAGATGAGCAGGAGGCATAGAGTGGAGATCAAGCTTTCATCAGAAGCAAGAGATCACAGCCAGTGATGATTCAGAATCCCTGGAGCTACAGAGATGGATGCTGGGTCTCTGACTGAACATGGGTTGATGATGAATCACTCCTGTTGAGAGCCGTAAGAGCAAGGAACCAGCAGGCTGGGAGATGAGGGCATCCAATTAGCTGACATATGGGTTATACTAATAATACTTTTCTATATGGTTTCTGACTACATATATTAGGATGTAGTTATTATTATTATTATATATGGCTATACATGTAAATATGCATTATAGAGTTGATGTATACCTGTATGTATACACACATGAGTCAGGTCAGTAACCTTTTCTCTGACCTACAGTTTCACATTGGTAAGCTGGTTGCAGTACTTGCTCTCCCTACCTAACACAGTTTGTAAGGAAGGAAGAGGCACGTCGAAACACCTTTGTAAAGCACAAAGTATTATAATTGATGTAAGTCATTAAAAGGAAGCTGTAGTGTAGTAGAAAGAAGTAGAACCTGAAAGTTCAACTTTGATTTCCAACTTGCTTGCTGACTAGTTGTATAAATTTGAAGAGGCCATTGCTTTCTCTGGACATTAGTTTCCTAGTCTATAAAATGGGTATTTTAATACCCATCCTTCCTATTTCTCGGTGTCTGTACATGTTACCAGATGTAATAATGTGTGACAGCACTATATAAACATGCATGGTCCTTACAGATATAAGGTATCAAGTGATGTTTTTGTGGACGTATTTAATAAAAATCTGCAATGAAAGCATTCAAATACTGTTCTGTATAAAATCAAGCAGTGGAAGCAGGGCACAGCTCCATGAATGAAAATTTCCCAGAATAGTATAGCCTTTTCTAAAAGTAGTAGTGCACTGGACTAGATATTATACTGTGAATGATTGCTCACTCACACTATTTTACAAGGATTTCTATTAAAGGAAGTCATGTGATTAACCAGAATTGTTCCAAGCTACATGATATTGAGGACAAGTCCTGAATTAAATTATAATAGTGGGAATCCACATATTAGCACCAAGACTATAGATCCTTTCAGTTTTGATCACTTTATAAGACAACCAATCAATTTGCAACAGAATGTGTCTGCTTCCACTTTCCCCAAATAATGTTCATTCCAGAAGTTCATTTCTTTGGAGGTATTAAAAAAGGGTGGGGGAGTGATCACGCTGGGCAGATGACCTTGAATCAAAATCCATTCTCTATGACCAATGCAACTCTCAGATGATACAATGAAACATTTTTAGAGCTGCAAATATTTGCATTTAGCAAACATGGGTGTAGAGATCATACTTTCTGTATAAGTGAGACACTGTATGAATGAAATCAGAAAGGTTAAAGGGACTAACCAAAGTCAACCAGACCATGGTAGATTATGAATTAAGCCCCAGTTCCAGGGAAAATAATACTGGGCTTACATGAGGTTTCTTGCACAAAGCAGTGTCGTATCTAGTTATTCTTTCCTGTACCTACCCCATTCCCATGCCACCCACTCCAGAAAGTAAATACACAGTTTGTCTCCTGCAATATCTGCCCTGCAGGCTGTTGTGATAGTTAGCAGGAGTGGGAGCCTGTGTAAAGGCATGGAGAGAGCAGCTCAATAGGTGTGAACCCTGCTGGTTCTGTAAAGTAAAGGACTGAAGCTTAAGCCCTATTCGTTTCTCTTGAACTGCGCTTATCACACCTTCAGAGACTCCCAGGTTGGAGGCTGGCCTTGGGAACCCTCAGGGTCAGCTTTTGCCCAGTGGCAGCCGCAACACAGTCATCTCCCAGATTCATCCTCCACCCCCATTAAAGCAATAAAATATCTGCTTGGAAAGGAGTAAAGCATGCAGGTAAGTTGGGTAGTGTTTACATTGCATACTGAATTAATACCCTCTTGTGGAACTGGGGTTTTATACAGGGATGAAATAGGGAGGTAGGAGAGAGAAGTTCTCATCTCTGCTTCACTACTTAACAAGCTATATCACCTAGGGCAGGTAACTTCTTTCTGAGCCTCAGTTGATTAACCTCCAAAGTGTGAATAATACCACCTTGTTTACTTAAAGGCAGGAGAATGGAAAAGAACAATCTCTTAAAGGTCCCTTCTAGATCCAAGGAAAGTAAAGATAACATCAGTTTTTCTCAAATAGAAGAGTTATTTTTCATAGTGTATTTCTTAAATACGCATTGACTTATCAGCTTGAAGTATAAACAACTTCATGATGCCTTAAAATATTGACAATCAACTGTTCAGTCTAGCAAGAAGCCCTGGATTCCTCTCAGACACTCAGGATAATTGCTGACCTAAGGTGTGACCACTGAAGACAGGGCTCCTCTACAGACTGTTATCATCCTTACACGCTCAGCCATTATTCCCAAAGCACCCCACTTGTGCCAGGATGAGTGAGCCCCAAAAGGGGATGCCTATTTTGAATGAAGTGTTTTCAGGATGAGAAAGACCCACAACTCCCTTCCTGTAGCTACTGATGCTGAATCTGGTCAACAGATCCATTCTTCTGTTGACTTCATGGTAAGGTCCAGACAATTCTCTACACCCCACCTTATCTTCACCCCAACCCATGGGAGAGGAGGAAAAGGCCTCAGGTTCCTTCTTGCCAGCAAACTTAATTAGGGACCATCTCAAGGGATTCAAACAATTTAGCATTTAAATAAGGAGAGTTCTTTTCTTCCAGAAACTTCCTTAGTCCCTATGCAAATTTGCTCACCCTATTCCCAAGTCAAGTGTCCCCACTCAGTAACAAGCAATAGGTGTCCACTTGCCTTTTGTCCATCAAGTTAAAAAGGGATGTCCCAATAAAAAGACAGCTTAGCAATCCCTACCATCCCCACAGAGGCTGCTGGCAAAAATAAGGCTCTGCCTAACTGACAGGTTCAGAAATTCGGCACTCTCACTGACATTGATGCACTGTTTTTTAAAGTAAGAATTATATTATACGGTTATGTCCATCTTCTCAAAGAAGGGAGGGTGGTGTCAAGTCAGTTCCCAAGCAAGCCAATTGCTGATCTAGAAGTGGATCATGTCCTTGGTTCTCTATAAGCACTGCTGTTCTAGTGTATATTCCAAGCAGAGCTCGACATTTCTGAATTGCACAGGTGGCCTCTATTCGAATTACAATGTACCCATCACTCATTAGTGGGGCAGGTAGTGTCAGTGTCAAAGGGATGTGTGTCTCCATAGTCTTCATCAGCTGCCTCAAATAAAAACGATAGTTATTCTTTAATATGGAAAAGGGTGTTTCTTAATCTTAGGCCAAGTGTGAATAAGGGCGCTCATAAACCACATACATATTCGTAATGATCCTGTCACTCCCTGCTTACAATCCTTCCTCCTCAACAATGGCTTGCCATTACACTCAGAATAGAAAACAAATACCTTTTTCAGGTATAAGAAGTTCCATGTGATCTGGACCCATAGATGTGGTCATGAATTGATCTTACACTATGTTTACTCTGGCACACATCAGTCTTTTAAAAATTCTCACATTCACCAACACTTCCCCAGATGGGGTCTTTGCATCCACCTGGTGCTTGCTTCTCAGTGATCTCTGCCTAAGTGGCTCCTTCTTGGCGTTCAGGCCTCTGCTTAACTGTCAACTTCCCTGAGAAGCCTTCCACTACCTACCATCTGTATGAATTCCACCACTTGTCACTCCTATCCCCCGACCCTGTTTTGTTTCCTCTTATAGCACACACTGCCATCTTCCTCTTACGTTGCTGCTTGTACACAGATTGTTTGTCTACATCCCTTGATCAGAATGTAAGCCCAGCAGGGAAGAGACTTTGCTTATGCTGCTTACTACATCAGTCTGAGTTTAATTAGGAGAAAAGGCACACAGCAATTTGAGCAAGGAGAGTTCAGTAAAAAGAATTATCGGGTTGGCCAAAAAGTTTGTTTAGTTTTTTTCCGTATGATGGCTCTAGAAGTTCGTAGCTTCAGTCAAAACAATTTTGTTAGATTGTATTGTGACAGCTGTCATATCAGCCTGAATTAAAAAAAAAATCCAAATTTGTGAATTTTAGTGCAGTCATTTTAATATTGAAAATAGAAGAAAATATGCAACATTTTCAGCTTCATTATTTCAAGGAAGGTAGAAACGCAACTGAAATGCAAAAAAGACTTGTGCAGTGCATGGAGAAGGTGCTGTGACTGATTGAACGTGTCAAAAATGGTTTGTGAAGTTTCTTCATACTACTGACATTTTGGCCAAATAATTCTTTGCTGTGGGGCTGTCTTATGCATTGGAAGATGTTTAGCAACACCCCGGGCCTCTACCCACTAGAAGCCAATAGCGGGAGATAGCTGATATACTCAAAATGTCCAAATCAATAAAGTTATTGATGAAAATGAAAAATGTGTCTTTTATTTTACAGAAAAACTAAACAGACTTTTTGGCCAACCCAATATTAACTATACCAGGAAATGGGAATAAAGAGGGATTGGTGAGTGAGAGGTAAAGAGAACCTTAAAGAATATAGAAATGGTAGATATAAAGAACAGCTGCTACCCCAATGGCTGATATAGAGGACTCAGGAAAGAGTGTCCCCAAGACCAACACAGCCCTATGGCTGACATCCAGACCTTGTGTGAGAGGACAAAACAGCTGGAGCAGATGGATCCTTCTGAAAATGGGCCTTCAGAAACTTACCAGAAATCCACATTCCAGAACTTACTGGAAATCCATCTTCTGGAGTACCAGGAAAGCTATGCAGGAAGATGTCTCATCAAAGGTACTCAGCTCCAAAACCACTTAAGGATGCTGCTGGCTGCAACTGATTGCCACCTGTGCTGTAGGAACCCGCTTGGCCTGCATATCTGAACCAGGAGGCAAAACCCTTTCCTCTTGTAATGTCTCTCCAGTGCCCTCTATTGACAAAGCTTAGTAACAGCTGGCAAAGGAAGCTTTAAAAGGCCCAGATCCATTTTCACACAGCAGGCAAAGAGGATGCATTTGGAACTGAGAGACAGTAAATAAAAATAGCCTAAATTCCCTTATTCCAGCACATACATTATGTGCTCAATAAATATTTGATGGAAGAATAAATGATGCATAACAGACAACCTAAGTAAAAACAATGTGCTTGCTTGCGTATATCACTTTGTGATTGGAACCTTCAGGCCTAGTCTCCAGTATGAATGCTGTTGATTAGCTCCCCACTGTATGGTAGAAATCAAATAAGACACCGATTGACTTCACAGCTTGGCTCAACAGTTTATGAGAAGCACAGTGAGAGAAGCACAAGCAGAAAGAAGAGACAAAGGCAGCCATGAGCTCCACTTTGTGTTTGGGCCCAGGCTGAGCCATGGGTTGCTTCACTTGGCATCTTTCTGAGACATCACAGTGAATTATGCAGACCTGCCTTGTAGGCAAAATGTGAAATGTACCCAAGTGCTGTATTTTAAACTTTTTTTAAAAATAGAGAAACATCCTAATTTCTCTAGCCACTCTTCCCTTGACACAAATTGTCAAGGGAGTTTAGGAAAAATGATCCCGCTGCAAGCTATTTGATATTTCCTAACAGAGCAAAGTTTTCCTGCTTTGTCCACTGACCCTTTCAATAGCTCTTTGGGTTCTGTTATTGGGATTCTCATTCCCTGTCCTGGGAAATGACTGCAGAGAATTTCAAGAAGTATGGCCCAAATGATAAGGAAGCTTTCTATATTGACACAACATGGCATTTACTCAGAATATCATAGACAGATATTTAGTGAGCACCAACTTTGTGCCAAACATCATGCTAGAATTTGGAATGCAGCCATGAACATAACCAGGTCCTTCTCATGGAACCTAAGTTTCTGGCTAGAACAGATCACATGTGACTTTCTACAGAGGCACTGTGGGTGATTTAACAAACTATTGAAAATCTCTAGTGGAAACAAATGACCAACTGTAGAATAAAACATGGTCTTTGCTGATGTTTCTCTACACTAGGACAGAAAATTCACTGTCCTAGTGTAGAAACGATATCATTCAGGTCTTCTAATTTTTGTTTCTTGCGAAGGTTTCCAAACAGTGCTGTCCAATGGAAATATGTGACCCACATGAAGTAATTTAAAATTCCCCAGTATCTGGGTTAAACAAGTAAAAAGAAATAGACAAGGTTAATTTTAGTAATTTATTTTAAGCAGTTACATTTAACAAATTAGAATTTCAACATGCAATCATAAATTGTAGAGCTATTTTGCCTTCTTATTTTTGTACTAACTCTTCAAAATCGGTGTATGTGTACTTAACAGCACATTTCATTTGGGACCCATTTTAAGTGCCCAATAGACATTTGTGGGGTACTGAACAAAGAAGTTTCAGAAAATGCCCACAGAGTCCTCTATCTCATATTCTGGGGATGGAGACTATATTTACTTAACTGAAACATTCTGTGATCTTTAGTTCCAGGATTTCAGGGAAAAAAATTAGAGGATGTTGAAGACCACCATAGCCCTCCTCAGTCCTCCGTAGTGCACAACACAGAGAAAGGCTCATACAATGTGCTAGGTTGGATTTTAAGTCATTGTTTGATCTGCAGCGAGGAATATCATTAAGAATGCTTTTCTACTAATGATGAACCATCTCGGCCAACGTCTCCAGGTAAAGTAGGCGAAGAAATTAACGTCCAAAGCCTAGACCTTTAAATTAGCCAACCCCCCACCTGACTTTTTCCAAATTCTCCCCTCACCCAAAGGTTAGAGGTTCACTAGGAAAGGCTAAGAGCTGAAGGACTCCCCTTAAATCCAGGAGCTGCCCCCAGCTAACATGAGAACTAAGGGTGAAGGCTCCTGGGCCCTTTCTTTCCACCAAGTCCTCCCACACCTCCTTCCCTAAGGTTGCCCCTCCTCCAACACGCCCCTACGTCTCCTCCCCTAGCCTCGGCCTCCTAACCGCCCCCACCTACCCAGCCTTTTCCTCGCGGTCATCGACCCTTCGTCTTTCTTGGTACGCGTGGCCCCCTGCCCGTTTCATCCGCGACAAACTTGACTTGTTCCTTCAAAAAGCGGGAAGAAGAGGGGCAATCTTTTTCCTCTTGAACAGGGGGAGGGAGCATCTCAGGACGCGCAGGGTTTTCTTCCCAGTGTCGGGGCTAGCACTCAATGGACACTGCTTTAGCGCCGGCTGACTAAGTATGCGGGGTGCGGGTGGTCCCCTCCACTAAGTTTCTTTGGGAATCCGGCGACCCCTGCCCCAGGCCTCCAGCTTCTCTCTGAAACTCTGCGGTTACGCCCCAGCGAGCCCCCGGCGCTACGTCCTGGGGCACTTCCTTGCAGAGTTGCTAGAGGAAGGCGGTTCCGCTTCGGGGTTAAGCAGCAATCAAAGCCCCCCTCGGGACTAGGAGGGACAACCCTCACCACCCGGATCCTCCCCCTCCCCTCCCGCCCCCTCGTCCCGGTTAGCGTCTCCCAGCTTGGTCTCCAGCTCTAAACCAGAACAGGGACCTGAGTCCGCCTTCACATGGAAAATTATGCCGGCTCCAGCGGCGCGTAAAATTGATGTGAACCGAACGAAGTGGGATCGTCCGGATCCTCCCTCTCTTGTCTCAACAGGGGTTTCGGCGCGTTACACAAGGCCGAGCTTGTCTCTTTAAGGAGACATTGGACCCTAATTAGTCCGCATTCTTGGCACGGCCGCGGAGCGTGGGGCCGAGGTGTTTGGGTTGGAGGGGGGCGGGTGGGAGGATGAGACTAGCCTCCAATCTCACCGCCCCCTCCATCCTCTTTATTTTACCGCCACCACAGCCACCAACACCAAGTTCTGAAGATGCAACCAGGGCAGCAGCAACAGCAGGAACAGCCCAGCAGCCACTGCCACTTCTCCCAGGCCCACGTTACTTTGATTGACAGCTGAACAAATGTTTGCCGGGTTCGAACGCTCGCGCTAAGGAACGTCAGCTAGGGCGCAGCTCAGCCTTGGGCGGGCCATCTCCGCTCCGCCTCCGCGAACCCCATTCCGTTCTGTTCATTGGTCTGAAATACCGTCGACGCCCGGCC